>NC_142468.1:36915000-39415000 GCF_049115385.1 Moschus berezovskii | reverse complement strand
TGCAAGAGTGGGTGTCGTTATACTAGGAAGCATTAGAGGATGAGGTATTAAGAAGGCAAGTTAGATTTGAAGAGGCGGCAAGCAAGACATCGTCAGCGACTGGACCAATAAGCTGCATGATACTTTCGGTGGTATTGTTGGTTTTGAGAGTGTAATTGCCTGCTAATACCCAGGTGTCGGGCAAAGGGACTGCGATATGCAGTGAGGGGGTTAGTGACATGCATATCCAACATGCCTCGGAGGGCTTTTTTTGTGAACTCTGAAAAAATTGGAAGGAGGAGTTGAGGAGGCGGGTGATGTGTAGATCATCAGGGGAGGGGGTGCAGGAGAGGCCTCAGCTGTGTGAGTAGGTCTATGCGTTTGTAAGGTTCGGGAGTCGCCTTTAGTTGGGTAATTATATTATTTATGTATTGCTGTTGTGCCTTATGTCTGTTAGTATCTTGTATCCCATTTCCATCTGAGTATCCAATGTGAGTGCGGGGGTAAAAACATATGTTTTTCCCATTTGGCTCCCTGTCTTTTGCACCTTAACAGTAAGTAGGGACTTGGTCTGTTTGTTGTTGATGCGCATGGTGCATGGCATAGGGGTCGTGCGGTAGCATGAGGAATGGACATAGCTATAAATTTCTGAGCAGGGACAGGAAGCAGTGTCTAAAAGCCCGGGGAGTGCCATCAGGGTGAGGCACAAGAAGATCATGGCTAAACTGTTATGCCAGTGGGCGGGTCAGAAAGCGAGAGTGATAGGTCGTTACAAAGGAATAAGCTATCGATAGTAAGCCGCAACAGGCAAGATATCCCAGCGCCAGAGAGAAGCAGAGTGCAGGAGGCCACTCCTCTGGGGCAACAGATGCAAGGCCTATAGCAAAGAGCACACTTAATAGTGCAGCTAATACAAACACAATGGTCATTTGGTTGTCCACACAAAATCAGCTATGAGGTCCGAGGGCAGGTTGCAGTTAGGCCCATGATCAGAAGGCAGTAAACTTCTATTGTTAGATTCACAATCTAATGTTTTTTTTAAACTATATTTACAGTAGTGGGATTTGCAGGTGGCAAGGGGAGAGTTCATCTAAGCCTTTGACAAGGCCTCTTAGTTGCCAATCTGTAGGAGATCAAAAGTAGAAGGCAGCCTCATGAACTTTCATGGTTCTTGGGCTGATTGGTGGTTATCATGTAGATATTTAAGATTCCTTGCTGGTATCCAGATGGGTCTTGTTTCCCCTGTGGGAAACACGCAACCAAACCCTCTTCCTGATATTAAGAGTGGGTCTGGCCCTCTCCATAACCCTGTAAGGGGATCTTTCCATCTAACTGTTATCTCTGGTCCTGGCTCTTGGTTGGACCAGTGTCTCTGGAATGGAGTGAGTGGTTCATTTTTTGAAAAATTTAAAATATTTAAAGTAAAAAGGGCTATTCCTAACTGCTGATGAGGGTTTATTCCCCCTTTTTGTTTTTGTAGTTGCAGCTTTAAAGTTTTGTTTTGGCGTTCTATTATAGCCTGTCCTTGAGGATTATGGGGTATTCCTGTAGTGTGTTGGATGTTCCATTGTTTAAAAAAATCTTGCAAATAGTTGCTTACGAAGCAAGGGCCATTATCTGTTTTTATTTGGGCTGGGAGGCCCAGAGTAGCAAAACATTGGAGAAAGTGACCCTTGGAATGTTGTGCCTTTTCTCCTGTATGGGTGGTGGCCCAGCAGGCATGGGAATATGTCTCTACAGATACAAAGATATATTTTAGTTTACCAAAGGGGGAGTAGTGAGTGACATCTGTTTGCCATATTATGTTAGATTTTAGTCCTCGAGGGTTAACCCCTGGTGATTGTAATGGAGGAACCTGCAGGAATGGGATGCAGGACTGGCAGGTATGTATGATCCTCTTTAGATCCTTGATAGGTATTTGTGGGAACCTTTGGTGTAGGCCTCTCCAATTAATATGGGTTAGGTTGTGGAAATCCTGTGCCTGTTGAAGTGTGTATATATGGGTAGATGCCAGCTGATCTGCCATGGAATTTCCTAATGATAGCATCCCAGGCAGGTTTTGGTGGCCTCTGAGGTGGTGTAAATAGATAGGTTGACCCCTTGCCTGAAGGAACGCGCGTGCCTGTATCATAAGGGGGGTAATAGGATTATCATCTAGCCGAATATGAGATTGGGGAAGCCCAGGAAGCAGATTTTTCACATAGAGACTGTCGGTAAAAAGATACATGGGACCTGGAACCTTAGAGAGCACCAGGATGACGGCGAGGAGTTCTTTGTATTGCGCTGAGCCCTGGCATGGGCAATGGTGTCTGTGGGGGGCACCGGTAGGGGCTGAGGAGGGTTCAAAGATGACAATGGCTACGCCGTGCTTTCCTCCGTCTGTGAAGACGTTGGAGGCATCTATTAAGGGCTTGGAAGGGAATAATTGAGGTGCCCTCCAAGGTAACTGGCAAAAGGCAGCAACCCATTTGTGAGGCCCATAGTGACAGTCAGTCTTTCCCAAGAACCCTTTGAAAGCTAAGGCCTTGCAGTTGTTGTTTCTCTGGATCCATTGGAAGTCAGCTAATCTGTAGGGGACAACAATCTTATCAGGTTCACAGGCAAAGCACCTGATTGAAGTGTCTCTTCCCTTTTGTATCAGATCAGCCATCTGGTCTAAGCAGGTGTAGACTCGGGGTCCTCCCCCCAGAGAGACATGGATCCATTGTAAGGGTTTGTCTGTATTAGCACAGACAGGAGTGTCTCTGGGGAGGCCAAGATCCATAATTGAAGCTCTTGAGTGGGGTCGTAGTGAGAGAGTTGACCAGTATCGAGAGCCTATTGAACCCTTTTAATAACTTGTTTATGGGGCGGGGACAGGGTGATTTTTTCATGGGGGAGTTTGTCCTTTAGCAAATTAAAGAGGGGTATTAGGTCCCCTGTGGATATGGGGATCCAGGGCCGCAGTCAGTTGATTTCCCCCAGAAGGCTTTGGAGCTCAACCAAGGAATAAGTTTCTTTGATAGTTATCTGTGGCTTAAGCGGGGAGACCACCTCAAGGGTAAGTTGGGTCCCCAGGACTTTGAAAGGCGGGACATGCTGGATTTTGTCAGGAGAGATTATGAGTTGCCCCCGGGCGAGACAATCAAATAGTAGTTTGGAGGCCCGTGTGAGCTCGGTGGTATTAGGCGCCCCAAGAATGATATCATCCATATATAAGTATAATAAGATGTTAGATAGCAGTCGAACGGGCTGAGTAAGATTAGCCACATATTGTTGACAGAAGGATGGACTGTTAGCCATCACTTGAGGTAGGACAACCCATTCATATCATTTGTCTGGACCTTCATAATTAATAGAAGGTACCGAAAAGGCAAATTTCTCATAATCTTGTGGGTCCAGAGGTATCGAAAAGAAACAATCTTTAATATCTATTATCAGGAGGTGCAGGGCGACGGGAATAGCGGGGACCCAGGGCATCCCTCTTAGAGGTGTCCCTTGAATTTTCATCCTTTCATTAACCTTTCTGAGGTCTTGCAAGAGGCGCCATTTTCCAGAGGCCTTTTTGATAACAAAGACGGGGGTATTCCAGGGGCTGTTAGATGGCCGGATATGTCCCAATTTGAGTTGTTCCTCTATTAAAGATTGTAATGCCTGGAGTTTGGGAAGGGGAAGTGGCCACTGCTCCACCCATATAGGGGGGTCCCAGCATCCAAACGATAGGAGGCGCAGAGGGAGCAGTGGCCTTTAGGATTGGGGGTGAGGCTTCCATCGAGTCAGTGGCTCTCCCTTCCTTATCTTTTCAAATTCTGGATCCCCCCGGTAGTTGGGGATTCCAGGAGGTTGGAATTGCTGTTGATATTCTTCTTCATCTAATAAATCTTGGTAAAAACCCCGATAGTCAGTGGTTATATAGGCGTCGGCTTGCCCTAATAGGTTGGCATTGAGTCCTGTGGCGATGAGGGGCTTGACTAGACCCTCGGAGCCATCAGGATCTTCCCATTTGAGCCAATTGGAGGATTCCTTGGAGGATGTAATGCCCCCTACACCCACTAGTTGAGGTCCCTCGGCCATGGGCCACGTGGGAGGAACCTCTTCTTGCCTCAGTATAGTTCTGTCTGCCCCGGTGTCTACTAGACATATAAATCTTTTTCCTTCTATTGTTATATCCATCTTTGGTCTCAACCCCGGTACTATAGGGACAGTCCATTTGATCTCTTGCCTGGTAGGTCAGGGCTTATTAATGCCCATTAGTTGGTAAGGCTGCCTTCTGGTAGAATTGCACCCGGAGAAGGGCTTTTCTAATCTATCAGACATCTCTTGGGAGAGTTCAGTAACCTCAGGCTGGCATATCCTGGGAGGAGAGCCTGGGGCTTCCCCTTGGGATGACGGGGCTGGGGAGTGCCCCTCATTTAGTTTAAAGGTTTCCTGTCTTTATCAAATTTGGACCTACAATCTATTTTCCAGTGGTATCCCTTTTTACAGCACGGACAGGGGGTTGTAGGTGGCCTTCTATTTCCAATTCTCCCCGGCCTCAGGGGGCAGTCCTTTTTAAAGTGCCTTTTCTTCCCACATTGAAAACAATAGCCTGTTTTTTTTATTTTTGAGGGTCCCTTCAGGGGAGGCATCCTGGGCCGTGGACACCTTGCTGAAGGCAGAGACGAGGGCATCAGCTATCGCTTTGGTTTTAGCCTCCATTGCAGCCACCATTGCTTGAGTTTGGTGGTTCTGTGTCCCAATATCTTTGGTGGCTACCACCCATCGTTCCATGGATCGATCTTTCTGCCCTGCGCAGGCCACCTTGTGGTCGGAATTCATCCCTTCCCATACCAGCATTTTGACAAATTGATCTCTTAAGGGACCTGGGGGGAATTTTCTTTGCATGCTTTTTTCTACTCTATCTATGAAGGTGGAGAGGTCCTCGTTATTTTTTTTTTTTGGTAATGCCGGATATGGGGGGTTCGCTGGGACCTTCAGCTAATTTTCTCCAGGCGGCTAGGCATATGGTTCGCACCTGGTCTGTATAAGGAGCAGGGATATTGGCCTGTTGGGGTCCCGTGCTCCTTTGATCTGCCGTCCCGGATAACATCCCGAAAGTTACAGGGATGACAGGGTTAGCAGCTTGGTTTCTTTCCGCTTGGGCATGACATTCCTCCTTGAAAAAGGCACACCACTTAATGTAGGTGTTACTGGGGAGTACTGCCTTACATAGCATTTTCCAGTCTTGGGTCGTGCAAGGCTGATGAGCTAGATCCTGGAGAATAGTCTCCGCCCATGGAGAATTGGGGCCATCTTCTGCTACCGCCTTCTTGAGCTCTTTTAGGTCTTGGGCTTCCCAAGGGTACCAGGCTGCTGGCCAGTTCCCCCCGGGGTTTACATTTCCGGGGAAGACCTGTATTGAGTCTGCATTAAATGGCGATGGTGTCCCCCAAGGGTCTTCAGGGTAGGTCCTCCCTCTCCATGGGGATTCCTCCAGTCTCCAGGTGGAGGCGTTATTGAGTCCCCCCTTGAAAGGGGGGCCCAGAGGAGGATAAAGTTTAGACTTATAAGTTGGAGCCTCTGGGGCGCTGGGAGTGCTAGGGAAGTCTTCAGCCTGGTTGGACCTATTTTCTTCCCCTGAGGGAGGCCATAAATTATTGGCTATAGTGGTTTTTCCTTCTTTCTCCCTGGGATTTATGGTGGCCTGTTCATCATCAAATTGTTCCCATTGCCTCTCAGTATTATGAGTGGTGGTTTCTCCCTCGTTTACCTGTCCCTTTTCAGGGGCAAAACAGGTCTTAAGGGCGGAGATTGTGGGGTAGAACCCCAAGGGTGGCTCCTCTCCATCTTGGATTTCCCTTTTTCTAGCTAGGGTTTGGACCCTATCCCAGGTATCCCATGAGAATAGGTTGGCCGAATCTATCCATGGGGTCAATCTGGTAATAGCCCCCCAGACTTTGATGGCCTGGGTGTCGGAGATTTCGAGTCCTCTACTTTTAAGCATGTACTTCAGGGCCTTCAGAGCGGGCTCATCGGTTTTGCTAATGGCAGTCCCCATGGTGAGCAGACAGAGGAAGGCACGTTTGCCGAGAGTGTCCACCGAGAAAGGTCCTATGGGGAGCGGTGGTGGCCTAGTGATTGGGCCTGTGTGATGCTCATGGAACCGTGTGCCTTCGTCGATGCACGGAAATTTTCTTGATGGGGGCGGGCACCCTAGGGGCCTCTAGCCCGTTCCGTGACCCCCTTATCCTGTCACGGGAGTCTTCAAGTGGCGGGTGCCCTAATCGGCTTTTAAGTGCCCATCCCGTGCCCACAGGGGTTTTGGCCTCACTCTCAGCAAGAAGTGAGAGAAAGAAAGGGAAACAAAAAGTGGGGGGGGTTCACCCAATTGGGCTCCTGTTACTAAGTTCTCAGCTCGAGGGGTCTTTGGCTTCCCCCAGGGAGTACCCTGGGCAGGTAGCCTCAATTATGCCTGTGAGCGATTGCTGTTCACTGAACCCCCCCGAGTAAGGGGGAGGGGAGAGAGAAGGATTATAGCACCCACCCTTGAAGGTTTCTTTTCAACCTTAATACACTTGCCTTGGGGTTGCACTCCTCGATGGGAGCATCGCACAGAGGCTCGTGGAACCTTTTTGTCATCTCTCTTTCAAGACCGTGCGATGAGGGCTCTCTTTCTCCGAGGAAATCCGAGTCACGGTGCCAGATGTAGGGTCCCCTTGTTTCTCCCCCCCGGTGGCGCCACAGGGGAGAGCAAGGTGTCGGCAAGTCCTCAGCCTCGGATGTGGAGCCCGTTTTGCCTCCCCGCGCCGGAGCGGTGGGGAGGAAACCCCAGGGGAAGGGTGAGCTGGCCACCCACCCCACAGCCCTCCTCGCCCAGAGAAGGACACTCAGACGCAGCGGGGGTTCTGTCAAGGCAGTTCCGCTTTATTGTTACAAGCTCTCCCTATATAAAGGCAAGCGTGGGGGTTTTGCAAGGGACTTTCCGCGGTCTGCTCCAATGATGTTAAGGGCCAGGTCATCAAGCGCTGGTGTCACAATAGAGGTCTAGGGTGATCATGCACTGTTCATGCAAGGGGAAGTGTTCAGGGGCCAATCACAATTTTTTGTGATTATCTGGGGCCGCGCCCTCCTGACATGCGTCAGGCGCCATCTTTATGGGTGCGCCTTTGCCATGTGTCCTTTCTCAGCCATGCACCCTATAGGTGATACCATCCAGCCATCTCATTCTCTGTCGTCCCCTTCTCCTCCCGCCCCCAATCCCTCCAGCATCAGAGTCTTTTCCAGTGAGTCAGCTCGTCGCATGAGGTGGCCAAAGTATTGGAGTTTCAGCTTTAACATCAGTCCTTCCAATGAACACCCAGGACTGATCTCCTTTAGAATGGACTGGTTGGATCTCCTTGCAGTCCAAGGGTCTCTCAAGAGTCTTCTCCGGAACCACAGTTCAAAAGCAGAATGCAATTCCAACTAATTGATAAAATGTATTATACAGCAGCAGTGTTTGAAGAACAAAGTTGTATGAAATAACAAGGTCATAATTCCGAAGTCTGACCCCAGGAACAAAAAGTTCTAAACACTTATTGTCTGACTGTGAATTCTAAGACCTGTGCCTTTCACATGGTGTCCCATAGCTATGGGACATTTAACCAAAATGCATTGAGTGTGGGTTACCTATTAGTTCTGCTAAGCATCATAAATAAATGTGTCTAAGATACAGTCCCTGACCCTCAGGAAGCTTGTATTGTCCCTTCCACATATAGTGCTCCAGTCATTCTCCTTTGCCCCGAGGATAATTATCTGTCCTGTCTAGCTCACCATGCACTCCTACACAGCCTGGTCTCTCCAGCTCTTCCCTTTATGTCCCATGCCTCAGCTCTCCTCTTTCACCAGTGTCCCCCCTGAAGCACATGCAAGAACCCCCTCCACTGTCCAACCTCCATGACCCTCCAGCCTCATTTTGCCCTAAAACATACATTCATTTGCCACTCATTTTTAAACTCTAACAAGATTTCCTCTGTGAAAACTACCCTAAAGCTTCTCTTTTCTTTCTGCTCACATTACAACTTTAGTATAACAGTATGACTGATGGAGATATTGCTTTGTGAATGCCTCTCTCCTGAATCATAAGTTCCTTGAAGACAATGACAATGTCTTCTCACGTATGTAACACTAGGTCCTAGACCCAGGTTTTCAAAGTTTACTGAATAAAGATGAAATCTGTAAAATATGCATTTAACTAGATTGCAGTGCAAAATAGCAAAGGATAAATTCAGATTTTTAAGTAAAATGGCACAGGAAATTTGGTGAGGGATATCCCATATAAGATCTCTCAGGAAATTTTTGCCATTTTGGTTAAGGTGACAACTGAACCAGTCCCTGAAGGGAAAAGTGAGAAGGAAATAATAGCAGATGTGGCAGGCAGGATCTAAGGTTTAACCACTATGAACAATATTTATTTATTCATTCATGACCATCTAGTTGCCAAGTGCTTTGAGAAATCTAGAGAAGATAATGCATGGTTCCTATTCTTAGGGATATTGAGATTTAACGGATATGAGATTTGTTTATATTCTTATACTGAATGATACACCTGATCTAGGAGTAGGAGAAAGTGGGTAATTGTCTTAATCAAGCAGACACTGTCAAGACCCTGGGCTGTTTAGGGGGAGGGGTGATTTGAACCAGAGGGAGATATCAGATATATACATATCCACCCAGGAGTTATTATTGAGGGAAGAATACCAAATTGGAGGTACACGTCTATCCATTCTGTGAACCCAGAAGCTTCCTTCCTTTTCTCTCTCATCATCTAGCTATGCAGAGTTGCCTCTCTACTTCTGGGTTTAAATAAAGTACCATAATGCAGGACATGAATCTGATTTCCTGAAAAGCTATTGATGGACTAGTGATAGAGGGGAGTTAGTTCCCCTTGAGGACAATACGAAACAAAAGGCAGGAGAAGGCAGACAGATCTCTCCTTCTCTCCCCTGTGAACTTTTAAGGTGTGGCCCTTTCCTGAAAAAGCCCTGTGTGGTAAGTGAATACAACTGCTGAGTCTTGTGCTATGTACTACTGTGTAGCTATAGGGTGTTGAGTGCTAAAGCACGGGGAAGGTAACACTTGAAAGGTTTCATATCTTTCCTTGACTCCCTTTCCTTTATTCCCTCACACTCACTGCCCTGGATTTGCACTTCAGAGTTGAAACACCCTAAAACTTAACTTAGGCTCTGATTTCTAGAAGGCCCAGGTTAAGATATTCTTTGTTTCTCAAGCATAGTAAATTTCTAATAGTTACTGATTCAGTAAGAACTTTATTTTAGAAATAGAATATAATCCAAGCTAGTTTTAATTTATGAGTTTACCTGAACTACATATATCATGAGCCCTGGAGCAAGGAACATTTCTTTAAAAATACCTGATAGCTAATATTTAAACAGTTCTTACTATGGACAGTATTCTAAACACACTACATAGATTAATATATTTAATACAATTCATGAGATAGAACGGTCATTCTCCTTTTGCCAAGTGAACACACATGACAAGTGTTCCTTCAGCTCATTGCATAAAGATGGCTAACAGCACATAATATCACACTGCTTCATGTCTTTACATCATTTGTCCTTTTCCTCCTCAGCCTTACCTCCCTAGTCTTGGACCTCCAGTATAAGCAGCTAGCCTTACTCTGTTTTCCAGATGACCAAGAACAACATACACTTAAGTCAGAACTCAGTTGTGTTTATTTTTTTTAGAACACCCCACATTTTATTATGGGATTGAAACTTGACTTTTTACAACCCTAATGTCTCCACATCAATTCAGAGAAAACTTGAATTGCTAATTGAATTTCTATGTTTTGACCAGGTAAAGACCTCATATTAAGAAATTTCCTTAAAATTCCAATGTGTAGAAAAGGGAATGTTATATGTGTATCCATTCAGCAATTATATGTTATAAGCACACAGGTTACAGGACTTCTCAACTCATACCTACATGTTTATTTTGCATTTGCCTCCATTATTTTATTAGCAAGTATTGTTTTAATTTATAAAATTACGAGATCCTATTTAAATGTAAACCGTTTGGAGTTTGAGGAAACACAGACCATTTAAGATTTGAATTTAACATTGTTCACCTCCCACTTAAATTCCTTTTTTTATTTTTTTAAATTTTTTTTTATTGGAGGCAAATTACCTTACATTAATATATTGGTTGGTTTTGCCATAGATTGACACGAATCCGCCCCGGGTGTACATGTGTTCCCTTTCTTGAACCCCCCTCCCACCTCCCTCTTCCCCATATCCTCCCTCCAGGTCATCCCCGTGCACCAGCCCCAAGCATCCTGTATCATGCGTTGAACCTGGACTGGTGATTCATTTCACATTTCTCCAAAGAAGACATACAGATGGCTAACAAACACATGAAAAGATGCTCAACATCACTCATAATCAGAGAAATGAAAATCAAAACCACAGTGAGGTACCATTTCACACCAGTCAGAATGGCTGCTATCCAAAAGTCTACAAGCAATAAATGCTGGAGAGGGTGTGGAGAAAAGGGAACCCTCTTACACCGTTGGTGGGAATGCAAACTAGTACAGCCACTATGGAGAACAGTATGGAGATTCCTCAAAAAGCTGGAAATAGAACTGCCGTATGATCCAGCAATCGCACACCTGGACAGACACACCGAGGAAACCAGAATTGAAAAAGACACATGTACTCCAATGTTCATTGCAGCACCATTTATAAATTCTTTTTTTTTAATTGGAGTATAATTGCTTTACAGGGTTGTGTTAGTTTCTGCTGTACATCAAAGTGAATCACCTATGTACACACATACATCCCCTCCTTCTTGAACCTCCTTCCCACCACCCCTACATCCCAACCCTCTAGGTCATCACAGAGCACCAAACTGAGCTCGTTGTGCTATACAACAGGTTCCCACTAGCTATCTATTTTACACATAGTAGTGTAGAATTCCATTTTAAAACTGCAATCTACTAGAAAATTATCAACTTCAAGCAAACCTATTCAAGGAGAATGTCAATCTGCCCAGCAGAACAGTGATGGGACTTGACCAAACCTGCATGATGGTGCCTGTGGCCTAATAATATCAACAAGAAACCACATGCCAGAGACTGATTTTAAGTGTAGCATAACCCCTAGCCATAAAGTCTTTTGAGGAGGAAAACTATAGCCTTCTCTTACCTATTGCTCTCATCCCAGTATAATGAAATAGTTGCCATCCATTGAAAAGCTTACTTAAATCAATCGGTCTATTCATAGAGAACATAGGATTTTGCTTTTCAAATTACTTATCTCAGCTTACACAAAATCAAGGTAATTTAAGATATTCAAAATACATTATTAAAATAAAACCTATCAGATAAACACAAGAAAAGATGTTCAATACCATCAACTGTTAAGGAACTGCAAATCAAAACTACAATGAGGTATCACCTCAGACCCATTAGAATGGTCATCATTAAAAAAATCTACAATGCTGGAGAGGATGTGGAAAAAAGGGAATCCTCTTGCACTGTTGGTAGGAATGTAAATTGATACGGTCACTGCGGTGAACAGTATGGATATTCCATAAAAAAAAAACTAAAAATAAAACTACCATATGACCCAGAAAACCCACTCCTGGGCATAGACTCAGAAAAAGCCATAATTCAAAAATGCACCCCAATATTCATTGCAGAACTATTTACAATAGCCAAGACATGGAAGCAACCTAAATGTCCATCAATAGAGGAAAGGATAAAGATGTGGTACATATATACAATGGAATAATTCTCAGCCATAAAAAGGAATGAAATTGGATTATTTTTAGAAATGTGCATGAATCTAGAGTCTGTCATGCAGAATGAGGTAAGTCAGAAAGAGAAAAACAAATATCGTATCTTGGTGGCTCAGACAGTAAAGAATCTGCCTTCAGCGCAAGAGATCCAGGTTCAATTTCTGGTTTGGGAAGATCCCCTGGAGAAGGAAATGGTTACCCACTCTTGGCAGCCTGGCAGGCTACAGTCCATGGAGTCGCAAAGGGTTGGACATGACTGGGAGACTTTCAATTTCAATGTATATATGTGGAATCTAGAAAAAATGGTATAGATGATCTTATTTGCAAAACAGAAATAAAGACACAGATGTAGAGAACAAATGTGTGGACACCAAGGAGGGGAAAAACGTGGGTGGGAGGATGAATTGGGAGAATGGGGTTGGCATATATACACTACTGATAATATGCGTAAAATAGATAACCAGTGAAAATCCCCCTAGATAGCTCAGGGAACTTCATTCAGTGCTCTCTCGTGACCTGAAAGGAAATCCAAAAAAGAGGGGGTTTATGTGTATGTATAGCTGATTCACTTTGCTGTACAGCTGAAACTAACACAACATTGTAAAGCAACTATACTCCAATAAAAATTAAAGAAAAAAGTATAAATAAACAAAATCTATGAGTACCATTAAAATCATGAATAAATAAAAGGCAAGCCCTTTGAGATGGACACTCTTCAGTTTCTGTCTTGAAGAAAGAAGGAAGGATTAAAGTTATATGCAGTCAACACTTACTGTCCTGATACTATGTTAGTCACTGTGTTAAAGGCAGATAATACAAATATGACTAAAGCATTGTCTCCCTCAAAGGAAGCCACCATCTAATAGAGAAACTATGGTAAGAAATGTGTGATTTGAATTTGTGCAAAATCCTTTGATGGTTGGGATGAGAGAAACTGTTCTATAAGATAGCTATGGTTTCGACAAAGATTCTACACTAAAACCTCATGGTATTTAAGAGCTCCAAGAGTTCTTCATGTTTGCTTTTTGTTTGGGTTTTGGTTTTTCTTGTTTTTTTGGTTTCGATTTAGTTTGGGTTTTTCTGTTTGTTTTCATCATAGTGAATGTTATCTCCATTATATAAATGTTAAAACTATGAAGCTAAACCTATGAGCTAAACCTATCACTAGAAACATAATTAAAAATAAAGCTAGAACTTGGTCACAGTGTTCACTGACATTTAATTTCTAAAGGACCATTAAGGGTCTACTCTGCTTATAAAATTAAAATGTGGTGACTCAAAGGTTAGTTTCAACACAATTATTGTAAAACCGTCCTAAAAGAAACTTTCTGGTATAGTAGAATGGGAAATGACTACATACCTATTGTACTTAGGTCCCTGAAACAGTCTTTTAAAATATACGGCATTTCAGACTTACTTTATCATCTGTAAAAATGCAACCAAAAGATCCACTGTCTTATTTACAACCAGTAATTGGTACTAGAAGCAGCATTCAAACCCAGTCCCTCAGATTCCAAAACCAGTCACATTTCTGTTATTGTCAGGCTTCCTTCTTCCTCATGCTGGGCAAAGAGCTATCTGGTGTGATTTTGGACTTGTCCCTAGACACTGAAAGCAGGAAAAGACCTGGAAAATATAAAATTCAGCTCTCCCACTACATAGATGATGAAACAATTTCAAACAAGCTTAAAGAAACAGAGCTAAGAGCATTCTACTGAAAGATAAGGAGACTTCCACTGATGACTTCAGTACCTCCAGATAAACTTGATTATACCATTAGCTGAAATATCCTTGAAATACCTGCTAGAAAAAATCAATTTAGAACTGTTTGTCACTTTTACTCTATATGCACCTTAGTTAAGAAATCTGCTATATCTTGCCAAAACAATAACCAGAAGGTTCTTTGAAAATTTTTAAATGAATGCCGTAGTCAGCAATAGCAAGTATCTTTAGAGTAAGATAGAAACATTATTATCTCATTATGAACCCACATATTTTAATGAATTTATTTCTCCTGAGGCCCATTTGCCAGAAGGTCTGAGAAAGAAGAGAAGGTCATGGGGAAAACAATGAGAAATAAGTTCATGATGAATGCAACATGAAAATCCAGTCTGGGGGCACTTCTGTCAGGTGGCTACTTTTTCATCCCCTTGACAAAGTAAAGAACAGAGAACACACAATCCAAAAGCACTCATTCCTGCAACCTTCACATTTTTGGGACCATGAATGGGAAATCCTTCGTTCTGTTTTACAATTATTTGTTTCAGTTAGTTAATATCGCTAACCATATTTCAGATTCTTTGTTAAAATCCTAAAATAAAATCTTCCTTTAAAACATGAACTTCAGGCATATTTGAGGAAACTTTCCAACACTGGCTTCCATGCTGTATCATATTTACAGCTGCCTCTGACACTGGCTCAGATTTACTACCGGGTTCTCCATCAGGTTTGGACACATTTCAAAGCTAACCTTCCAAATCTATACTATCCCCTATTCCATCCTCTGTAAACCAGCTTTCATAGTTATCTGAACAACAGTATCAGTCTCTGGCAATCTAGGTTCAAAATCTTGACATTTTCCATCCATATTCTCACATTCAGCTAACCAAATTCTATCACTACTACCTGAGTTTGTGTCTTTAAGATTCTCACTGGGACTTCATTATCACTTGCATAGCTACCCTTATAATTGGCTAATTGGTTTCCCTATCGTGCCTCTATTCTTACCAAGTGGCAGTAAATAGGCCACTAGGATTGATTTTATAGGATTAGAAAAATTTTCTAGGATTAATTTTCCTAGAGCACAAAAATTGTCAAGTCCAAAACAGAGGCAGACGACACAAATGAAACAGGTTACTGGTGGACACAGAAATTCAGAGAATTAGTAAAAATAATGCATTTGATACCAATGTCTACCACCCTATAGGGAGGAGTCCTTGGTCATAGCTGGACACACCAGGAGTTGGGCTCTAGAAGAGCAGCACTGCCCTCCCTCATTTTATTTTTCTATAAAACAGTGGAGGGAGCGGGAACTGGAACACACAAACATACAAGTAATTATCTAATAATGGAAATTAAAAGACCTCAAGCTCCCATTGTAATAGAAAATGGCCTTGCTAGTATGAGGAACATCCTGGCCTCAGGGTTAATCACCTAGGAGACTACATACCATCTTTAGTATCAGCTAGAGATATTATCACCCTTTTTGCTGAGCCATTTATCCTTAGTTTCTCTGAGGGAGCCACTTGGATCACCCAGCAGATAAAGCAGATATATCTCACTTCAAACCAAGCTCATTTCCCTACTCAAAACTCTTCTCTGATTTCCCCATTGCCTAGACAGAGAAATATATTTCTCTAACCAAGTAAGCAAAATATTTTCAGCAGGTTATTTGCCCAGCCTTTAATGTCCGAAACAGAGGCAAATGACACAAATGAAACAGGTCACTTGTGGACACAGAAATTCAGAGAATTAGTAAAAATAATGCATTAATAAAACCTTTAATGCCCAGTATCATTTCACTTACTATTTCTTTGCTCCTGACAAATTGACTGTCTTGTTTCCTTGCCATCAGTTCAGTTCAGTCGCTCAGTCGTGTCCGACTCTTCACGACCCCATGAACCACAGCACGCCAGGCCTCCCTGTCCATCACCAACTCCCGGAGTTCACTCAAACTCATGTCCATCGAGTCGGTGATGCCCTCCAGCCATCTCATTCTCTGTCGTCCCCGTCTCCTCCCACCCCCAATCCCTCCTAGCATCAGACTCTTTTCCAGTGAGTCAACTCGTCGCATGAGGTGGCCAAAGTATTGGAGTTTCAGCTTTAGCATCAGTCCTTCCAATGAACTTGCCATACCCAGTTTCATCTCAGTTGTCTGCATTTGCTTACCCTTTTTTTCTACTGGAATATGCTCATCTGCTCATTCTGCATGACTCCTCCTAAAAGGGCTAATCTAATACTGCTTCTGTGAAGATGTACCTACCTTCCTCCATATCACCCCAATGCCAATGAGTTGTTTACCTCCTTTGAACCTCTGTTGCATTTGTTTTACCTCTCTGGTTTTTCTCATGTTCTGGCTTGTTTTATAATCATCTGCCCATCTTCTTTACAATCTCCTTTCTTGCATCTCCACACCTATTTCTAAGCAAAGAATATATCTGATTCAAATTTAAAACAAATGTGGAATCCAGTTCAAGATGGCAACATAGAAGGTCTTGAACTCACCTCCTCCCATGGACAGACCAAAACTACAGTTACACCTAAACAATTTCTTCTGAAAGAAAATCAGAAATCAGGTGAGCAACTCCTACACATCAGGCAGACAGGAAAAAAACTCACATCAAAATGGGTAACAGAGTCTGAGACACACTATCCCCATAAACCCCTACCCAGGGTAGTACTGTAGCACCAGAAGAAAACACACAATTCCCAGATTCTCCTTGAGGAATAAAGGGTTTGAATCCAATATGTAACTCCACAACTTTTAAGACTTCCACTTGGGAGGCCCCCCTATCTCTGAAAGTCAACAGGGCTTGCATCCACAAGACCCACAAGAATATAGGAAACAAAGAAATAGTTCTCAACAGGCTCATAAGGACTCGATGTGGCTATCCTTCCAGGGCTCAGAAGTGAGAAAGCAGACTAAAACACCCCACTTTTCACTGAAAGTGGCCTATTTGAATATCTTAAAAGCTGTAGATTGAGAGCCAGGCTTCTAATTTAAGAAGAGTGTGAGGGCAACAGCAATCTCCTCCAGAGACCAGGGAGGCTGGCAGATGCCATCTGCATGCTCTCCCTGTTCTGCCAGTGTCCATGTGAATGAGTTTGGACACACATCTATTTCCCTGATTTTGTGGCTGCTACCAAAAGGACATATCATTTAATAGCCTGGCTCTGACAGCCCGTAGGGCTTGTGTTCATGCACTCAGCTGCACTGTGGCAAAGAGAGACAGTTCTTGGCTAGCTGTCTCCCCAGGGCTAATTACAGAAGGAGAAGTCACCAACCTCCCAGTATTTCCCAGGAAGTGGTATATTTGCATACTTTTAAAAACTGCTGCCTGAGGGTATAGCTTCGTGCATCTAGGTGCTGATTGAGATCCTCCATTTGGGAACACTGAAAGTCTTGGCACATCTTCAGTTATGGGGAAACCATTAAGAACAAAGCCTGCTTGGACAATCACAAAAGTGCAGAGACAACCAAGAGTTAGAGCCAGTCTGAATGGAAAGCTTCATCTCCTACTTAAAACCACTCCTTCAAGAGTGGATGTGGAGAAAAGGGAATCCTACTGCACTGTTGATGGAAATGTAAACTGATATAACCACTGTGGAGAACAGTATGGAGATTTCCTTAAGAAGCTAGGAATGAAACTACCATTTGACCTATTTACAGGGGTGAAATGGAGACTCAAATATAGAGAATAGACATGTAGACATAGCAGGGGAAGGAGAACGTAGGATCAATTGAGAAAGTAGCACTGACATATATGTGCTACCACGTGTAAAACAGATAATTAGTGGGAAGCTGCTATATAACACAGGGACCCCAGCCTATGGTGCTGAGATGACCTAAAGGGAGGGATGGGAGTAGGGAGGGAGCTCAAGAGTATATATAGCAGGGTGTGTATATACATGTTGTTGTATGGCAGAAGCCAATGCAACTTTGTAAAAGTAATTATCTTCCAATAAACTGAAAAATTCCATAGAATGGTTTAATAGGAGAACAGAAGTGAAAGCAAGGATGAAGGACAAGACAGGTAAAGACAGGGCAGTGCAATTCATTCAACTAGGAGCAAAATGAAAATGGAATAAAAAAGAGAGAAGACAAATTAAGGAAATTATGGGACATCTGCAAGTGAACAAATACTTGCATTCCAGAGGTCCCACAAGCAAGAGAGAAAGAAAGGGGAAGAAAGGTTATTTGAATAAATAATGGTTTTCCTAAACATAAGAAAGAAGTAGACAAGTAGATCCAGGAAGCCCAGTGAGCTCCAGGTACTTATGATTAATTGCCAAAAGTAAAAGACAAGGAGAAAATCTTAAAAACAATTTGTTGCATATAAGGAAACCCCCACAAGACAATCAGCAGATTTTTCAGCAGAAACTTTGCAGACCAGAAGGAAGCAGCACAATATGTTCAAAGTGCTGAAAGATATAACTACTGATCAAGAATACCTTACTCAAAAGTTGTCCTTCAAAACTGGAGAGACAAAGAATCTTCCGAACAAGCAAAAGATGAAGGAGTTCATAACCACTAGACTAGCCTTACAAAAAGTTAAAAGGAATTCAAGTGTAAACAAAAAGGCAATCATTAGTACCAAGAAACATGAAAATACAAATCTTATGAGTGAAACTATATATTTAAATTCATAATAATGTTGTAATGGTAGAAAGTAATCACAAATTTACTGTGAAAGTTTAAAAGGCAAAAGTAGAAAGATAACTATAGTTATTTGTTACAGGATACACAAAGTAAAAAGATTTAAACTGTGACATAAAAATATAATGTGTGCAAAAGAAAAAAACATAATATGTGGGAGGGGTGAGAGTAAAAATGTAAACCTTAATTATGTGTTTAAATTTAAGCTATTATCAGCTTAAAATAGACTACTCTAAAACGTTATATATAAGCCCCATGTTAATCACAAACCAAAAAACTGTAGTAGATACACACAAGATAAATAAATCTAACCACACCAGAAAACCATCAAATCACAAGGAAGAGAGCAAGAGAAGAAAGGAACAAAGAAACTGCAAAATAGCTAGAGAACAACTAATAAAATGTCAATCATCCATTTCTATCACTAATTACTTTAAATATAAGTTGACTAAATGTCCAAACAAAAAAAAAAAATACAGTGGTCCAAAGGACAAAAAAGATGCAACTATATGCTGCCTATAAAAGATTAATTTCTGCTTCAAGGTCATACAAAGACTGACATTGAAGTGATGGAAAAGATATCTCATGCAAATGATAACCAAAAGAAAACAAGGTTCATTATACTTCTTAGACAAAATAGACATTAAGACAAAGACTGAAATAAGAAACAAAGAAGGGCATTATATAATATAAAAGGGTCAAACCAAGAGAATATAACGTCTTTAAAAATATTCATGCACCCAACCTAGGAACACCCAAATATAAGAAGCAGATGTTAACAGACATAAAGGAAGAAACAGAACAAAAATAATACAGGAATTCAGTGTCCCACTGTCAGTGGATAGATCATCTAGACAAAAATCAATACTGAAATATTTGATGTAAACTAGACCCTTACTCACTCTCCTCTTTCACTTTCACCAAGAGGCTTTTTAGTTCACTTTCTGCCATAAGGGTGGTGTCATCTGCATATCTTAGGTTATTGATATTTCTCCAGTCAATCTTGATTCCAGCTTGTGCTTCTTGCAGCCCAGAAATCTCATGATGTGCTCTGCATACAAGTTAAATAAGCAGGGTGACAATATACAGCCTTGACGTACTCCTTTCCTATTTGGAACCAGTCTGTTGTTCCATGTCCAATTCTAACTGTTGCTTCCGGACCTGCATATAGGTTTCTCAAGAGGCAGAAAGTGAAGAGGAACTAAAAAGTCTCTTGATGAAAGTGAAAGAGGAGAGTGAAAAAGTTGGCTTAAAGCTCAACATTCAGAAAACTAAGATCATGGCATCTGGTCCCATCACTTCATGGGAAATAGATGGGGAAACAGTGGAAACAGTGTCAGACTTTATTTTGGGGGGCTTCAAAATCACTGCAGATGGTGATTGCAGCCAGGAAATTAAAAAACGCCTACTCCTTGGAAGAAAAGTTATGACCAACCTGCTGCTAAGTCACTTCAGTCGTGTCCAACTCTGTGCGACCCCATAGATAGCAGCCCACTAGGCTCCTCTGTCCCTGGGATTCTCCAGGCAAGAATACTGGAGTGGGTTGCCATTTCCTTCTCCAATGCATGAAAGTGAAAAATGGAAGTGAAGTCGCTCAGTCATGCCCGACTCTTAGCAACCCCATGGACTGCAGCCTACCAGGCTCCTCTGTCCATGGGATTTTCCAGGCAAGAGTACTGGATAGCATATTAAAACCTAAATAGCATATTAAAAAGCAGAGATATTACTTTGCCAGCAAAGGTCCATCTAGTCAAGACTATGTTTTTTCCAATGGTCATGTATGGATGTGAGAGTTGGACTGTGAAGAAGGTGAGCGCCAAAGAATTGATGATTTTGAACTGTGGTGTGGGAGAAGACTCTTGAGAGTGCCTTGGACTGCAAGGAGATCCAACCAGTCCATTCTAAAGGAGATCAATCCTGGGTGTTCATTGGAAGGACTGATGCTGAAGCTGAAACTCCAATACTTTGGCCACCTCATGCGAAGAGTTGACTCACTGGAAAAGACCCTGATGCTGGGAGGAACTGGTGGCAGGAGGAGAAGGGGACGACAGAGGATGAGATGGCTGATGGCATCACTGACTCGATGCACATGAGTTTGGGTGAACTCCGGGAGTTGGTGATGGACAGGGAGGCCTGGCGTGCTGCAATCCATGGGGTCGCAAAGAGTCAGACATGACTGAGCAACTGAACTGAACTGAAACCTTTACAGGTTATTCGGTAGACAGGCCTTTACAGAATATTCCATTCAAAAGCAGGTGCACATTCTTCTCAAGTACACATGGAACATTTTTAAAGATGTATTGTATGTTAAGCCATAAAATAAGTTCTTAATAAATTTAAGGATGAAATCATATCAAGCATTTTCCCAACCACAAATAATGAAATTAGAAATAAATTACAAGGAGGAAACCAAAAATGTGAAGATTAGATAAGTTACTGAACAAGCAATATGTCAAAGAA
Organism: Moschus berezovskii; assembly: GCF_049115385.1. Lineage (NCBI taxonomy): Eukaryota > Metazoa > Chordata > Mammalia > Artiodactyla > Moschidae > Moschus > Moschus berezovskii. The sequence continues at coordinate 39,394,425 of NC_142468.1, read as the reverse complement.
GTTAAAAAAGATCTTGATATAAAATGAAACTACATCATACAAAACTGAGGGGATGCATCAAAAGACAGTTCTAAGAGTGAAGTTCTTAGTGGTAGATGTCAAACAAACAACTTACACCTCAAGAAACTAGAAAAGGAACAAATTAAGCCCAAAGTTAGAAGGAAGAAAATAAAGATTAGAACAGAAATGAAAGAGCCTGACAAGAATATAGAAAAGATCAATGAAACTAAGAGATGTTTTTTGAGATGACAAACAAAATTAACAAACCTTTAGCTACACTCACCAAGAAAAAAAGGAAGAGGACTCAAAATCAGAGAAGAGGAAACATTGTACCTGATACCAAACAAACACAAAGGATTATTAAAAAAACTACTATAAACAGTTATACACTGAACTGGAAAACACAGAAGAAATTAATAAATTGCTAAAAACATACAACCTACCAAGACTGAGTCAAAGGAATACTGAGTCAAAGGAGTCAGAACATACCAGCAATGAGTAATCAGATTGAATCACAAATTAAAAACCATTCAACAAAAGTTAAGGACCAAATGGCTTCACTAGTAAATTCTACCAGAATTAAAACCAATCCCTTAAAAACTCCTCCAAAAATAATAAACAGAACACCTCTAAACTCTTTCTACAAGGATAGAATTACCTAATAGACCACCTTACTTGCCTTCTGAGAAACCTGTATGCAGGTCAAGAAACAACAGTTAAAACCAGACATGGAACAGACTGGTTCCAAATTAGGAAAAGAGTACTTCAAGGCTGTATATTGTCACCTTGCTTATTTAACTTATACACAGAGTACATCATGTGAAATGCCAGACTGGAAGAAGCACAAGCTGGAATCAAGATTGCCAGGAGAAACATCAATAACCTCAGATATGCAGATGACACCACCCTTATGGCAGAAAGTGAAGAGGAACTCAAAAGCCTCTTGATGAAAGTTAGAGGAGAGTGAAAAAGTTGGCTTAAAACTCAACATTCAGAAAACTAAGATCATGGAATCTGGTCCCATCACTTCATGGCAAATAGATGGCATAACAATGGAAACAACGACAGACTTTATTTTCTTGGGTTCCAGAATCACTGCAGATGGTGACTGAAGCCATGAAATTAAGATACTTGCTCCTTGGAAGAAAAGCTATGACCAACCTAGACAGTGTATTAAAAAGCAGAGACATTACTTCACTGACAAAGGTCCCTCTAGTCAAGGCTATGTTTTTACCAGTAGTCATGTATGGGTGTGAGAGTTAGACCAAAAAGAAAGCTGAGCGCCAAAGAATTGATGCTTTTGAACTGTGGTGTTGAGAAGGCTCTTAAGAGTCCCTTGGACTGCAAGGAGATCAAACCAGTCAATCCTGAAGGAAATCATCCCAAATATTCATTGGAAGGACTGATGCTGAAGCTGAAACTCCAACACTTTGGCCACCTGATACAAAGAACTGACTCACTAGTAAAGATCCTGATGCTGGGAAATATTGAAGGCAGGAAGAGGAGAGGACGACAGAGGATGAGATGGTTGGATGTCATCACTGACTCGATGGACATAAGTTTGAGCAAGTTCCGGGAGTTGGTGATGGACAGGGAAGCCTGGGAGCTGCAGTCCTTGGAGTCACAAACAGTCAGACACAACTGTTCTACTGGACTGAACTGAATGACAAAATCAGAGAAGGACCACACGATAAAAAAATAAAATAAAATAGACAAATATTCCTGATGGACATAGATGCCAAAATCTTCAACAAAATGTTAGCAAACCAAATTCTAAAATATATTAAAGTATCATGCACCATGGTCAAGCAGTATATATTCCAGGGATGCAGGGATAGTTCAACATATACAAAATTGATGTGATACACCACACTTGTAAAATGAAGGACAAAAATCATATGATCACCTCAACAGATGAAAAAAAATAACATTTGACAAAATTTGACAATCATTCATTAAAAATCTCAAACTTGGTATAGGGGGACATACTTCAACATAATAAGTGTCAAATGTGACAAACCCATGGCTAGCATCATACTAAACAGTAAGAAGCTGAAAGCTATTCCTCTAAAACAATAGAACCAAGGATATACAATGGAGAAAGGATAGTCTCTTTAACAAATAGGATTTGGAAAACTGGGCACTCACATGAAAGAGAATGAAACTGGACCCATATTTAACAACACACAAAAATCAACTCAAAATGGATTAAAGACTTGAATATAAAGTTTGAAAACATAAAACTCCAAGAAAACATAAGAGGTGCGCTCCTTAATATCAGTCTCCACAATGATTTTTCGTGTTTGACCAAAAAGTTAAGGTAACACAAGCAGAACGAAACAAGTGGGACTACATCAAACTAAAAAGCTTCTGTTAAAAAAGAGAAAGAAAATGATTAACAACATGAAAATGCAAACTACAGAAAGGAGAAAATATTTGCAAATCATTTATCTGACAAGAGGTTAATATCCAAAATATATAAAGAATTTATTCAACACAACAAGAACAACAAAAACTCAAATCTAATAAAAATGGGCAGAGAAACTGAATAGATATTTACTGAAACAAGTCAGACAGAGAGAGACAAATACTGTATGATCTCATATATATGTGGAATCAAAAACAAAACAATAGACTCATAGATAACATGGAAGAAACTGGTGGGTGCCAGAGGTTTTAGGTGGGTGAAATGGGTGAAGGTAGTCAAAGGGACAAACTTCCAGTTATAAGACAAATAATTCCTGGGGAATGTAATGTACAGCTTGGTGACTAAAGTTAATAATAATATATATTTGAAAGTTGCAACAGCAAGTCTTAAAAGCTCTCACCATGAGGAAAATAGAATTTCCAACTATACAAGGTGGTGGATATCAGCTAAACCTATTGTGGTAATCATTTCAAAATATGTATTCATATGAAATCAAGCTGTACATCTAAAACTAATACACTGTTATATGCCAACTATATCTCAATAAAACCAAAGAGAAAAAAAAATGCTACATAGCAAAATAAATAACATACACACAGAAGCAGCCTATTTGATTTATTAATGAAATTCTTACTCTGTTTCGAAAAACTGTTTAGGCCTATGTATGTATTATATAAGTATATGTAATATAATACATATAAGTATATATGTAATCCATATACTTTGTTAGGGCTAGTTGGTCTTAAGGCCCATTTGAAGCAAAACAAATTATTGTAAGATCATAGGTTTCCCAGTCAGGAACCCAAAAGGTTTAAGAACCTCTTTAGGAGCACCAGTCATTCATCAGTCAGTCATGATCCCAGCAGGAGATAAAAGGGACTCTCAAAAGGCATAACTGGATCACTTACAAATGGTTCAGGGAAGAGTCAAGAGAAAACAAAGCCTTTGACTGTGTGGATCACCATAAACTGTGGAAAATTCTTAAAGAGATGGGAATACCAGACCACCTGACCTGCTTCTTGGGAAACCTATATGCAGGTCAGGAAGCAACAGTTAGAACTGGACATGGAACAACAGACTGGTTCCAAATAGGAAAAAGAGTATGTCAAGGCTGTATATTGTCACCCTGCTTATTTAACTTACATGCAGAGCACGTCATGAGAAATGCTGGGCTGGAAGAAGCACAAGCTGGAATCAAGATTGCTGGGAGAAATATCAATAACCTCAGATATGCAGATGACACCACCCTTATGGCAGAAAGTGAAGAGGAACTCAAAAGCCTCTTGATGAAAGTGAAAGAGGAGAGTGAAAAAGTTGGCTTAAAGCTCAACATTCAGAAAACTAAGATCACGGCATCTGGTTCCATCACTTCATGGGAAATAGATGGGTAAACAGTGGAAACAGTGTCAGACTTTATTTTTTTGGGCTCTAAAATCACTGCAGATGCTGATTGCAGCCATGAAATTAAAAGACGCTTACTCCTTGGAAGGAAAGTTATGACCAACCTAGATAGTATATTAAAAAGCAGAGACATTACTTTGCCAACCAAGGTCCATCTAATCAAGGCTATGACTTGGTCATGTATGGATGTGAGAGTTGGACTGTGAAGAAAGCTGATCGCCAAAGAATTGATGCTTTTGAACTGTGGTGTTGGAGAAGACTCTTGAGAGTCCCTTGGACTGCAAAGAGGTCCACCCAGTCCATTCTAAAGGAGATCAGTCCTGGGTGTTCACTGGAAGGACTGGCGCTAAAGCTGAAACTCCAATACTTTGGCCACCTCATGTGAAGAGCTAACTCATTGGAAAAGACCCTGATGCTGGGAAAGATTGAGGGCAGGAGGAGAAGGGGACGATAGAGGATGAAATGGCGGGATGGCATCACAGACTCAATGCACATGAGTTTGAGTAAACTCCGGGAGTTAGTGATGGACAGGGAGGCCTGGCGTGCTGCAATTCATGGGGTCACAAAGAATCAGACACAACTGAGCGACTGAACTGAACTGAGCTAAAGAGAAAACAAGGCAAGATGAAGCTACTTCCTCTTTCTCCATTAGGCCCAGAGATGACAATAGTGTCTGCCTATTGCTAGGCTTGGGGTGCATTTATTCCAATATAGTGAGATCTGTGAGGCTTCCCTGGTTGGCTCCGCAGTAAAGAACCCACCTGCCAATGCAGGAGTATGGGTTCGATCCCTGGGTTGGGAAGATACCCTGGAGAAGGAAATGGTAACCCAGTCCAGTATTCTTGCCTGGGAAATCCCATGGATAGAAGAGCCTGGCAGGCTACAGTCCATGGGGTCACAAGAGTTAGACAAGACTCAGTGACTAAACAACAGCAACAAAACAAGATCTATAGCTATAGCTGAAGGAGAAAGATCACTCCCTGAGATCTGTGACTTGTCACTGAAAGGCAACCACTGCAAGTCTGTGGCCTAAGTTGGAGGAAGCAAGGAAATAAATATTCCCACCTCTCTTCCTGCTTATTGATCTAATGATTCCTCGGCCAGGGGACAAAGGAGTCGCATAGAACAAGATGATGGAGATCAGTTTCCTGGGAAATAAAGCAGGGAGGAGGAAGATGAAGAGTAGAACCAGAAGGGAAAAATGAAAAACCATCCCTGTTGGCAAGCTGTATTCATAGCACATTTCTGTTAACATGGGGAAGAATGGGATAATCTACATAAAAAATAAAGCTAGACTGGCCTTTAGGTTCTCTATCCACATATGGAGGGAAGATGGCCACTCTGGAGCTCCTAGATTTACTTGTCATCTGGTCAGGAGATCAGCCCCATCTCACTGGTATCTCTAGCTCTACTTCCAAATTCCTGAGAGAGAATGTTTGGCCCAGCTCCATTCAGGTTGTTGTCACTTCTCATTCAATCACATGTGACTGGGGCATGCTGGAGTATGAACATGACTGCCACATAACCTACACTATCAGTAAAAATGTCAAAGATCTAGGGCAGCACAGGCAATTCCAGGGAGTCTGCAACTGAATCCTAAGGACAAATACTTAAAAGCAATGTCCTCAACTCTCAGTCATGGTCATCAAGTTACCCATGAGTTCATAAGGAGAAAAATAAACTGGAAATTAGGGTAAACCTATTCTCTGGGCCTTATCATTAAGGCAGCAAAGGGTGGTACCCACCCTATCAGGCTCTGTTGCAGCCAATGCATTAAAAGGAACATTTTCATTTACCAACAGAACTCAGTATTCAAAACACACTTAGGAACAATTTCTGTTTATTTGCCTCAAACTCTGCTCCAGGCTCACTGAACACTGCTTCTTGAAAAAAGCATCTCAGAAATAGTCCAAGGTAAAATTCCTACTTTAGGAAATGTATTAACAACCATTTAAAAAACTGGGAGAAAACAGTATGCCTGAAAATCTGTCTTCACTATGGAAAGGGCAAGTGACTCTTTCGTTGTACTGTTGCCCCAAGACGTACTAGCAAATGAACATTACAGGAGTCTAGTATCACTTGTGCTTTACAGTTCCTTGTCCCCAAATATGTGTATGTTAAATTGAACATACTGAAAGAGCCAGAAATTGTTCCTTCTAACAGACTAACTCTATTTTGAATAACAAGACAATCTGAAACCCATATTCCATGTCCTCCTGAGTGGTTATTAGCATAGAAATAGTGTGTTGCCTCTACTATGTATTTTTCACTTTTAAATTTAATTTCCTCAAAATGAAACCAGCTATCCTGAAATTAACTCAAGTTCTATGGCCAGACTTGCACTCAAAATTCTGAATCTGTCACTTAATTATTATGTGACTGATTCAATCCAGAAAGCAGAACTGGGGTGAGGCTTAAAGTGTGAACATCTTATTTGGGGCGTGCAGATAAAGAGGAAAGAAGTGAGGAAAGTGTGATGTGACACATTACCAAGCTGGCTACTACTCACAACAAACTGCAAAAAGACAAAGCAAATTAAGCAGGAGGTGCATTCCTTTGGCAGGTGGGACTTCTTTGGAAGAGATACAAAGAAAAGATAAATTAGAAAAGTCCACTGAGGGTGAGGGGAAAGAGTGAGGATTGATGCTTCTCTTCTTTCTTTCACTCCCATTGGTCGATCTTTCCCACGTGGACTTAACTGCCCTGCATTTCTGAGCTGTGTCATCTGACTCTAGCAGTCACTCAGGAGCCAGAGTCCATGCTCCAAGGTGTGTGTTCCATCTTATATTAGTTTCCTATAGGTGCATATCAGATTACTACAACTTAGCTTCTTAAAAACACAATTATTCATCATACAGTTTTTGCGATTCCTCTGCCCAGAGTGTGTAAGACTGAAATCAAGGTGTCAGCCAACTGCAACCTTATCTCAAGGACTAAGGAAAGATCTGCTTCCATGCTCCACTGGCATGTTGACAGAGTTCATTTCTTTGTGGCCCTGTGATTGAGGTCTCTTTTCTTGCTAGCTGTTGGTGAGGGAATCAATTTGATCTAGAAGCCTCGCCTGGAACTCTGCCCAGTTGCCCTCCTCACAACTTGGCAGTCTGTTCCCTCAAGACCAGCGGAAGCATCTCTCTGAGGCCCCATCTTCTTCTAAAGGTCAAGTCCATACAGAATAATTTCCCTTATAACTTAAAAAAAAAAAATTGGTGGATAAGTAACATAATCAGGAGAATGACATCCCATCATAGTCACAGGTTCTGACCCCATTCAAGGAGGGTATTATTATTAGAGAAATGCAAATAAAAACTATAATGAGATAACACCTCCACCAGGCAGAATGGCTATTATCAGAAATTTCACAAACAATAAATGCTGGAGAGGGTGTAGAGAGACGTGAACCCTCCTACACTTCACATCGGTGGGAAGGTAAATTGGTATAGCCACTAGTGAGAACAATATGGAAGTTCCTTAAACTAGAGTTACCATAGACTCTGTAATACCATTCCTGGGCATATATCCAGAGAAACACATGATCCAAAAGGATCCATGCAACCCAATGTTCACTGCAGTACTGTTTACAATAGCCAAGACATAGAAACAACCTAAATGTCCATCCACAGAGGAACGGGTAAAGAAGATGTGGTACATTTACACAATGGGATACTACTCAGCCATTAAAAAAATGAAATAATGTCATTTGCAGCCACATAAGTGGACGTAGAGATTGTCACACCAAGTGAAGTAAGTCAGACAGAGGAGAAATATCCTATGACATCCCTTATATGTGGAATCTAAAAGGAAATGAAACAAACAAACTTACTTACAAAACAGAAGGAGATTCATAGATTTAGAGACTGAACTCATGGTTGCCTGTACACACTGCTGTAGTTAAAATGAATAATCAACAAAGACCTTCTGAATAGCACTGGAACTCTGCTCAGTGTTATGTGGCAGCCTGGATGGGAGAGGAGTTTCGGGGAGAATGGATACATGTATATTTATGGCTGAGTCCCTTCACTGTTTACCTGAAACTATCACAACATTGTTAATCGGCTACACTCCAATACAAAATAAAAAAGTTTTTTAAAAACTGTAAAAATTAAAAAAAGAGAGAGAAGCGTATGACATAGGGTATGTATTTAATGGACAGAATCTTAAAATTCTGCCACCACAATCAAACTCCAAAAAAAGGATGATGACTGGGTGTTTCCAGGGCATTTATAAAGAGAAAAAGGAGGAAGTCAGAGGGTACTGAAAACATAAGTTTTGTCTCAATACATTGATCTTGGCCAATTTTCTCTTGTATTTTTTCCATGTTAAAAATGGGGGAAATGAAGCTAAAAACTTGTATCATTTGGTGGAAGTATTAGAGTACATATTAGTTATCATTTATTCCTATTTCCTCTGTGTCAGAAACTAAGATATGCACTTCAAATGCATTCTTATGTAACTACTTCCTATTTTGATAAATCAGTGAGTCTGGTTTTCAAAGTATTTTGCAGAAGCTATCCACTTGTTACTGCCTATACATCAGGTAATACAGTGTCTCACATAAAAGCCTATTTTAAATGGTGGCTATTGACTGTGTGGATCACAATAAACTGTGGAACATTCTGAAAGAGATGGGAATCCCAGACCACCTGACCTGCCTCTTGAGAAACCTGTATGCAGGTCAGGAAGCAACAGTCAGAACTGGACATGGAACAACCGACTGGTTCCAAATAGGAAAAGGTGTACGTCAAGGTTGTATATTGTCACCTTGCTTATTTAACTTATATGCAGAGTACATCATGAGGAACGCTGGGCTGGAAGAAGCACAAGCTGGAATCAAGATTGCCGGGAGAAATATCAATAACCTCAGATATGCAGATGACACCACCCTTATGGCAGAAAGTGAAGAGGAACTCAAAGGCCTCTTCATGAAAGTGAAAGAGGAGAGTGAAAAGGTTGGCTTGAAGCTCAACATTCAGAAAACAAAGATCATGGCATCTGGTCCCATCACTTCATGGGAAATAGATGGAAAAACAGTGGAAACAGTGTCAGACTTTGTTTTTTTGGGCTCCAAAATCACTGCAGATGCTGATTGCAGCCATGAAATTAAAAGACGCTTGCTACTTGGAAGGAAAGTTATGACCAACCCTGATAGTATATTAAAAAGCAGAGACATTACTTTGCCAACCAAGGTCCGTCTAGTCAAGGCAATGGTTTTTCCCGTGGTCATGTATGGATGTGAGAGTTGGACTGTAAAGAAAGCTGATCGCCGAAGAATTGATGCTTTTGAACTGTGGTGTTGGAGAAGACTCTTGAGAGTCCCTTATACTGCAAGGAGATCCAACCAGTCCATTCTGAAGGACTGGATGTTCATTGGAGGGACTGATGCTAAAGCTGAAACTGCAATACTTTGGCCACCTCATGCGACGAGTTGACTCACTGGAAAAGACTCTGATGCTGGGAAAGGTTGGGGGCGGGAGGAGAAGGGGACGACGGAGAATGAGATGGCTGGATGGCATCACTGACTCTGTGGACATGAGTTTGAGTGAACTCCGGGAGTTGGTGATGGACAGGGAGGCCTGGCGTGCTGTGATTCATGGGGTCGCGGAGAGTCGGACACGACTGAGCGACTGAACTGAACTGAACTGAACTGATTATTTTAGGAGTTAGGTGGTTTTGGTGAATCATACTTTTATATTTGTGTAGAACTGAAGTAATACGGGCCAACAAGAACCCTCATGCCTCCTGTAAAATGGAAGAAATAATTTAGGCAAACTCACATAAAAGCTTCTGGAAATTAACTAAATTTATCTTTCGGTTATTTGTGTTACTATTTTAAGTATTGATGTTCAATGAAGAAAATAAAAGCTTTATTTTACTAAGTGTACGTGTGTATGTGCTGTGCTGAGCCGCTTCAGTCGTGTCTGACTCTTTGCAACCTTATTGACTGTAGCCCATTAGGCTCCTCTGTCCATGGGATTTGCCAGGCAAGAATACTGGTGCGAGTTTCCATTTCTTTCTCTAGTATGTGTGCATATGTGAGTTGTAACTGAGTGAGAATCCAACAAATGCGTATTATCTTTAAGGGGAGAGCTAAGTGCAAGAAAATCTTAGATTTTTTGCCTTGATGCTACCAGATTGCAGAACAGACTACTTATAGCATTACTTTCAAAAGGATTAACAATACATATCATCAAAATATGCAAATTCAAAATTGAATTTTTTTCTTCTAATTGCAGAGCTGTTATCTCCACCCATTATCTCCCTGCCCTCCCCGTCACGATTTCTTAACCAGTTTACCTTCCCTATCTCCCTGTCTTCCTTTCTTCTCCTTGCCTTAGCGATTGTCGTGAAAGTGAAAGAAAAGCAAAACACTGAAAGGACCAGATTACAGGAATAAAATACAAAGGTAAATTTCACTTCAGCAATATTCCTACCAGACAGAATTATTACAGTCTAGTGCCCTTAGTCATTTAAGTACATATATCAAGTCTCCACATGGAAATTATACAAAAAACAAAATCTATGAAATTAAACTCTATCAATCAATTTTATCTAAATTGTGATTTAACAAGCAACCCTAGAAAATTTTAGTATCCTACAACAGCAAAGGTTTATTTCTCACCAGGGAACTTGCAGATGTTCAAGCAGGTTTTAGAAAAGACAGAGGAACCAGAGATCAAATTGCCAACATCCGCTGGATCATGGAGAAAGCAAGAGAGTTCCAGAAAAACATCTATTTCTGCTTCATTGACTATGCCAAAGCCTTTGACTATGTGGATCACAATAAACTGTGGAACATTCTGAAAGAGATGGAAATACCAGACCACCCGACCTGCCTCTTGAGAAACCTGTATGCAGGTCAGGAAGCAACAGTCAGAACTGTACATGGAACAACAGACTGGTTCCAAATAGGAAAAGGAGTACGTCAAGGTTGTATACTGTCACCCTGCTTATTTAACTTATATGCAGAGTACATCATGAGGAACGCTGGGCTGGAAGAAGCACAAGCTGGAATCAAGATTGCCGGGAGAAATATCAATAACCTCAGATATGCAGATGACACCACCCTTATGGCAGAAAGTGAAGAGGAATTCAAAAGCCTCTTGATGAAAGTGAAAGAGGAGAGTGAAAAGGTTGGCTTGAAGCTCAATGTTCAGAAAACAAAAATCATGGCATCTGGTCCCATCACTTCATGGGAAATAGATGGGGAAACAGTGGAAACAGTGTCAGACTTTATTTTTGGGGGCTCCAAAATCACTGCAGATGCTGATTGCAGCCATGAAATTAAAAGACGCTTACTCCTTGGAAGGAAAGTTATGACCAACCTAGATAGCATATTAAAAAGCAGAGACATTACTGTGCCAACCAAGGTCCGTCTAGTAAAGGCTATGGTTTTTCCCGTGGTCATGTATGGATGTGAGAGTTGGACTGTGAAGAAAGCTGATCGCTGAAGAATTGATGCTTTTGAACTGTGGTGTTGGAGAAGACTCTTGAGAGTCTCTTCGACTGCAAGGAGATCCAACCAGTCCATTCTAAAGGAGATCAATCCTGGGTGTTCATTGGAAGGACTGATGCTAAAGCTGAAACTGCAATATTTTGGCCACCTCATGCGAAGAGTTGACTCATTGGAAAACACCTTGATGCTGGGAGGGATTGGGGGCAGGAGGAGAAGGTGACGATAGGATGAGATGGCTGGATGGCATCACCGACTTGATGGACATGAGATTGAGTGAACTCCGGGAGTTGGTGATGGACAGGGAGGCCTTGCGTGCTGTGATTCATGGGGTTACAAAGAGTCAGATACGACTGAGAGACTGAACTGAACTGAACAAGTGCGTTATCAACATGAGTCAGCTCTGACTCTGTTCCACTAACCTTTATGTCAGCGCCCAGACTGATAGAGCAGCCCCTAACTGGAGCATTTCTGGGGAGAGGAAAAAGGGGCCAAATCACAGGCCATGCAATGATTCTTAAAACTGCTATTCAGAAGTAACACATAATTTTTACCCATTAGCCATTTTGCTTCATTGCAACACACATAGGCAAGGCTAATGTCAAGGGATCATGTGAGGATGTATATACATAATCCTTCCTTAGGCAGAAAGCAAACATTCTGACCAATAGAATCTACCATGGTAATTTACATTAATGCCACAAAGGTAAATTATTCCACCATCCTGAAAACAGAAGTAAAATTACACTTCTTTGTATATCACCAATGAAACAATTACCTAAAAGAAAGATTTTGGTTTTCACCAATTTGAGTACATAGGCCCTCTGAGCTAGGTCCATTTCTATTTAGGTAAAAATCAACAATGATAATAGAAGACATAGCGCAACTGCACAAGGTCCTATTACATTAAGTTTTTATCAAGTTATCACACTATATTATACTTTATTTCAGCACAACATCGATAAAGAGATATACATCCACAGAGATAAGTTAATTAGGGAAGTGAAACCTGAGCTCTGAAACAGAAATAAATATGCCAGCAACATTCAAAGTCTATAGGCTAGCTGAGGACTTAAACACCACCACATAAGCTAAATGAAACTGCTCCAACTTTAAACTTATTTTGTGAGTAATTGACTAGAGTTAGTAATGTAACCGCAGGACAAAAACACATTTTCCCTTTAAACACACATGCCACAGATTACAAAGGTAATGGACTAGATTGTGAACATGTAACTCTTTAGTCCCAAGTGTATTGGGGAAGAAGGAAACGGAGGAGGGAAAGGGACATAAATGCATTTAGTTTTTCTCCTTTTCTTCCACAAAGATGTAAGACAACTTTTATCCCATCTCCTAATGGGGATGCACCTGGTATCTCACCAGAACCGTCCAAAGCATTTCTGTATTTCTTGCTCTCTAATTCTCTGTTCAAGTCCTTCTCCTTCTTCAAACCTCAGCAGTAACAGGCTAGGGATAAAGTTGCCTTTTACCCTAATGGAAAATATTGATACCTTGATAATAAGTTTTTACCTCCCTTTCATTTCTACTTCCAAACTAGTGAACTTCTTTACAGAGTCAACTTGCTTTTCAGCCCAGACCTGTTGTTTGTCTCTTATATCTTTCCTTTGGAATTTGGAATTTCTTTTTAGGGAGAACGGGAACTACAATATGTTCCTTCTATATTTTACTTCCCTTTTTTTTTTTATAAGCTATGTTCTACAAGAAACAGGCTCTGATGGAGGTTAGTACCTAGCATGTTTATTAGGGAGTGCTTTTAGGATTAAAGCAGGTAGAAGGAAGGGGAAGAGCTCTGAAGTGAGAAGAAGTCAAGTTATAATGCAATCCAACAGCCCCACCAGCTAGAGTGCTGGAGGGAACTGGGGCAGGGCAGACCCATCCGAGTTTTCTCAGGTTCAGCTAAAGAGGCTGGACCTTTGCATTCCCATCTTGATTAGTCATTAAAAACATTAAAATGTAGTTAAACTATATAATTAGGATTCTATAGAAAAAGAGAGAAATTAAGCTTAAACAATTACCAAGTTGCGGAGGCGTGGTAAATCCAGGATTCAGAGTAGGCCGCAAGATGGAGACACGAGGAGGGGCTACAGTTTGAGTCCAGAGGCTGCTTACTGTAGAATGCTCGCCTTTGCCGAGGTGATCATCTATTTTCTATTAAGATCTTCAACTACTTGGATTAGGCCCACCCACAGTATAGAAGGCAAGTAGTTCTACAGGAAGTTTCCTGATTTAAACGTTCAGTTCAGTCGCTCAGTAGTGTCCGACTCTTTGCAACCCCATGAATCACAGCACGCCAGGCCTCCCTGTACATCAACAACTCCGCAGTTCACCCAAACTCATGTCCATCGAGCTGGTGATGCCATCCAGCCATCTCATTCTCTGTCATCCCCGTCTCCTTCCACCCCCAATTCCTCCCAGCATCAGAGTCTTTTCCAGTGAGTCAACTCGTCGCATGAGGTGGCCAAAGTATTAGAGTTTCAGTTTTAGCATCAGTCCTTCCAATGAACGACCAGGATTGATCTCCTCTAGAATGGACTGGTTGGATCTCCTTGCAGTCCAAATTTAAACGTTAATGTTACCTAAAAAGATACCTTCACAGAAACATCTACGATGAAGTTTGACCAGATATCTGGGTATAGTGGTCTAGCCAAGTTGACTCATATTTTTAACCATCACGCCACCCTGGAAAGGCAAGATCTTAAGAAAGCAGTCTCCAACCTCTGAAAGGCCTGACAGCTGAAAACAGTCTGCTAATAGCATTGCGCAGTTAGGGAAACAAAACCTTTCCTTGAAAGGAATTTTAGCAGCGCCTTTCTGTGTTCAGGTTAATTAAATGTATTCAACAATTAAATCTACAGTTCAGAAGTTTATTTAATACAATGTTTCAAAGCAAAAGTTAATAAATACATATTAAGATAAAGACATAGAGGATTGCATATACCTTATCTATTCAAAAGAAATGACTAAGGGTGAAATCATTATTGACATATGCAGTAAACCAAATGTAAGGTCTACACTGTCTAAGCTACACAGATTAGTTACCATCACGGATCCAGGGTGCCTCCCTCAGAGTTAGCTTACATCTCATTTCTTTCCGAGCTTAAAGCGGTGCTCTATTAAAATGGTTGTGATGTAGGAGGGGCAAACAGACAGCTTAGAGAAACTTACCCTGTGACTTAAGCAATTATTTGATAACATTTCTTGGAACAACTAGTAAGTACTGTTGAAGGATAGCTTGTCAGGACTCAGAGCAGAAGCACAAATACACAGAGATCTCAGTTTCTCTCTCTCTCATTCTTTGTTCCTTTCCAGGTCCTAGTAGGCTTTATACTAAACATGAAACACTGTCAAACTAGGAACTGGGAGAATAAAGAGTGATTAACGTGGAAGAATGATCCCTTGAGATGTCCCTCCCCTGTTTCCCCATCTACTGGAACTGATTCCATTGCAGAGTCATCTGTGCTCCAAATTCAGCTAATGAAATTTCCATGGAAGTGAGTCCTCTCCACCCTGGTCACATTGATTAGCTGCGGAATGGGCATGCGATGCAGAAAGAGCATGAAAGATAACAGTGAAGTATTTACTGAGGTTTCTGAGAAAAGGGAAGGAATATCCGCGGGGTGAGAGTTGAGATTGTTTCAGCCACCCTCAAAATGAGATGGGATGACACAGAAGAGCCTTTTTGGCAATGAACTTTAGAAGTTTGAACTTCTAAGTTAAAATACACTTAAAGTTAGTCCTATCTCTTAGTTTTCAGTTATGTGAACTATGAATTTTCTTTTTTGCACTTTCTGTGAAATAAATCACACACGCAAAAGAGAATGTGAGGTTTAAAGACAGAGAGCAAACAGCAATGTAATCACTAGTCAAGGCAAGAAATTAAATAGTGCCGGTATCTCAGAAGGCTCCTGTATACTTCTCCCATCCCCCACCCCAGAGATGCCTGCCTGCCTGCGTGTTGTGATCATCATTTCTCATCTGTACCACCTAGCTTCTGTTTGTGCTGTGTTAGTCACTCAGTCATGTCTGACTCTTCACGACCCCATGGACCGCAGCCCGCCAGGCTCCTCTGCCCATGGAATTCTCTAGGCAAGAATACTGGAGTGGACTGCCATTTCTCTTCTCCAAGCTTCTGTTTACCCTCCAGATATACTATCCTTCCTTCACCTTGCTCTATATCACAAGAGAAACAAACTCACATATTACATTAAGAGGTCCTCCTGTCCTCTGGTTTTCAGTGAAGTGTGACCAAGGGAAGGTATTGAAGGAAAATTAGAACATGAGAGGAGAAACCAGGGAGTTTCTTTGTCAGTAGCTAGAGGACAGTGTCCAGCAGCAGCTCTGTGTCCTCTTTGAAGCTCCTCCCAGATGTAGCCCTTCCTTCTGTGGTCCCCATGCCACCAGGGTCCCAGCTTCTATCAGAGGACCCCAGTGACCAGGGTCCCATATCACTCCCCCTACCCCACATCACTCCAGTCCAAGTGGTTCCTGCTGTTTGTAATCTCTGATAAAATCCACCACCCCTCTCTGGTTTCTCAACTCTTCTTTGCCTGTGTAATACTTCGAATCTTTTTTCCTGACTAGACTATGAGATTAAGAGCAGTAACAGACTAGCCATATTATCAGCCAACGGGAAAGCTTTGAACATTTCACAAACTGTAGTTTATAATGAGGCTAAGGAATTTCTTCTATTCACAGATTTTTTTTTAAAGTTTTTATCATGAGTAGATGCTGAAATCTATGATAGCATTTTTCTATATCTATTGAGATTATCACATGACTTTTTTTTCTCCTTTAATCTGTTAATGTGGTCAAGTTATATTAATATTTTGTTTTTTCAATTTGATCCTCCCCAAAAGCAGAGTCTGCTACAATGAGAAACAAAATTAGGACATGGTTCTTCATTTTCTTCTGTGCGTAACTGCCCAATATCCCTCTTTTTTTCCTGTGTGTCATTTAACTTGAAAATGTTCTTGCAGAAAATTTTTCAGGACCTACAATAAAAGGACATTAGCCCAAAGATCTGGATTTGCTTCTGCCAGTCCTGGACTACTCGTTGAATCAACAAAGTGATATATATTTAAGCTAAAACTTTACTTGATGGCCAACCTATCGGTCGAACTTCTCAGGGTCTTTTACCTCCCTGCTTTGCTTACCACAAAAGTTAAATCTCCTAAGGGCCCTGGAGGTAGAGATCTAGAGCATATTTAATCCTGAAACACCCTTACTCTGAAGAATGGCCTTTGGAATCTCAGCTTTATGGAGGGAGGGTCTACCATGAGGTGCCCCATCCTGGGGAAATGCTCTGCTTTGCTTTCTGAGGCCTGTTCCTGACAAAGCTGCCCCCCCCAAAAAACCCAAAATAACACCAGCAATAAAAAAAACAAACCATGCGTGGTAAGTGTTCTTTAAACAAAACAAAAATTTAACACTCAGTTTATCTTTCTAGATTCCCACCTTCTTTGACAATGATCTTATAATTCTTCACTATCTTCAGTACTTTTAAGAATAGCTTCTTAAATATTTTTAGCCTCTCTTCAATAGTTTTAAGAGTAGTTTTTACTTAACATAGCACTTTTGCCTTAAGAAGAAATGTCAGTTCAAATACCTAACTAGCCATATTCTCATAGATGGGATTCTATTCTCTTTTGTTAAAAGCCAAATTGAATTAGGTTGTCTGTCACTGGCACATGAAAAAGTCCTAATAATTTAGAGGGAGATGTGGCTACCCATGCATCAAAATGATGTCCTAAATGACTGGCCAGGTGTAGAGGACATAGTGTCACTGCATGGTCCGTTGTCACCTGATTGCTCCTTGAAATAAACCTTCTCAGAACGTGAGGTACACTGTGTACACAGTGTATTCTGTGCACATGTTTCTATCACCCTCTGGGCATTACTGGGTGACATTTATCCATGTTTTCTACCTGCCCATGTAGGCTATAAGGGCCCTCAGGACTAGGGGCCAGACTCATTCATTTATGATTCTGTCAACAAATACCAACTGAGTATGGACTGAACAGACACTAAAAATACGGTGGCAGACAAAGCAACCAGGAACAAGCGGGTAAGATGGCATTCAGTAAAATAATCAAATAACAAGATGTATGAAAAGACGTGATGCTATGATGTCTATAATGAGGGAGTGCTCTAGAAAGTAAGTCAGGCAAGGCTTTTGAGGAAATAATATTTGAAGCTGTTAGCTTCTGTGGAAAATGTTATTGACTTTTGAAGGTTTTAAGAACTACAGGGAAATTTTTTCCTGTTAATTCTAAATTGTTCATCTAAAAATAAGTGCGAACATGATGGTCTCTGGGTTGGTTAATTTGAAATTCAATCAAGTAAATTGTTTTAACCCCTGTCCACTCCAGTGAACTCTGTATGGGCTACCTTTAAATCCACAGGGCCCTGCCCTAAATCTAAGCATTCATCTCACACAACGTATCAGGAGCATTTCTCTGGTACTAATTCTTTCAATTCTCTCTAACACCCTCCCCCCGCCAGAAGAATCACTATTGTAAAGCAAACTAAGGCTATCACCATCAAATACTTAAATGATAAATTAAAGATGTCATCCCATTTATCCATGTTACCCTAGTGTCTGTCATTTCAGATGAGGTACGACTGGCCATGGATTATTTGCCAGCTAAGCTTAAGAAAATGACTCAATTGAATAACTCAAGGAATCTCTGCTTCCTCAACATGAAACACTAATACATGGTAAGCATTATTTTCTGGACATGTTTTTTCAGTGAAGTGTTTAAGATTTATGGGATCTTTTTTTGTGATTATTTCTGATGTTTCCTGACTACATTCACCATTTTCAGAACCCAAAGCAGCAGCTCCAAGTCACTAAATCATGTCTGGACTTCTCATAATTCATTCTAGCAGGATACTAACTGAACCAGAACCATTCTGTGTTGCCATCTGCAAAGCAAGGTCTAGGAAGTGGAAAACTTCTAGCATTTGAACCAAAGCAGGACCATTAAATTTTTTTTATAAAAGTCACCTTGAATTTTCAATCCTCCGATACATCTATTTCTCTTCACTTCACCCAACTCTTTGTAGTCTGTAGAAATTCATTTTCAAGGGATGCATTTTAAAATAAAGGAACATTTGAAATACCACAAGTCTGTATTGTGTTCCTATTAAGCCAATAGGATTAAAAATGTAACTTGACTACACCAAGATTTAATTCTCAAATATGAATATTCTATTAAGAAAATGCTCTTATTATGTTAGACACATAACATGCATTGCAATTACAAAATAAACAATTCCGCAATACTGTCAGCTGTCTAAAATTTAAACCAGCAAGTCAAGGAGACAATCTGTTCACACATCATAATATATTTAATCACAAAATGAATATTGATGATTTTAATAGTTAAGCTGATGGTGATATTTATTTTTTCCATTTCTTCATTAATGCCATATTTGTGCAGTATTAGACAATAATTTGTCAAGGTGCTGGAACACATTTTATTGAAAAGAGTGTAAATGTCTTTGTCAATTATAAGAACCATCTGTATTATAAAACTGTTCTTCACATAACTCTGAGAAACTTTTCAAAGCTAGCGTTCAGTAACTTCTTAAGTGTAAATTTCATAAGTTTTAGGTAATGGTCATGTTATACTTTGCATTATTTGAAAGAAAAGGTCTATAAATCGATCATTAAAGAAAAAGGTATTTTACAAAATGAAGTGTAATTAGCAGGCCATTCAGTCCATATTTGTCTTTACATTTGAAGAACAGGATGAGTGATCAAAAGAAAACCCCTGTAATCACTTAAAATTGCCAGTGTCAACCCAGAATGACATCTTATGGGACTAAATAATACTTTGTGATGTTCTATGTGTGCTTTCATGTCTCCAGCTTATCTATACAAGACACAGAGATCAATAAAGCAAACTTCAAAGTAAAAATTGTATATCTTCTCCCTTCCTGAGTCCCTGTCTATCTCTGGTTCCCCTCCAGTTCTTCTCAAAAAGACCAGAAAAGTGGAGAAGGGGACTGAAGCTATTGGCAGAGTGTAGGACGTTTCAGCTAGAAAAATGTTTAAAATTCTTGAGTGTGTCATTAGAAAATAAGTTATTTTAAATTCACCAACAAAGATGAATTACTGATTATTTTAAACCTTTCTGTTACTGCAGTCATCTATCTTTCTTTCCACTATTGTAGGCGCTGTGCCTGCATCTTTCACCTGGCTGGTGTTTAGGGCATATGCATTATGTGGTGGTGTATAAACCAGGGGTGAGCAAATATTCAAAAGTACTGATGCAAGTGGTCATTAGCTCTTCCCTTCTTAGGATAAGAAATGTGGTTGTAAACACCTTCAGTCCAAAGCTATAAATCCTCTCTCATCACCTTCTACAATGAATCCCACTTAAAAATACCATAACCCTACCCAAAGTTGCTCTTGAAGTCTTTACCAAACAAGTTTAAGGTTTTAATTTTTGTTTTTAATTTTGGTATACTAAGCTCTGCCAGGGAGTTGGTGATGGACAGGGAGGCCTGGCGTGCTGTGACTCATGGGGTCGCGGAGAGTCGGACACGACTGAGCGACTGAAATGAACTGAACTGAACTGAACTGAAGCTCTGCCAAGATAAGACTCCAGAAGTCCCTATGGGAGAAGTACCTTAAGAAGATGGGGAACCTGGGACAGAAGCAATAGTGCTGCCTGGAGAAGTTATTCAAAACCCAAACCAACATTCTCTCCCTGAATCATTGCATACGGGCTTTGGCATTTGATTGTCTCATTGTGCCAATATATGCTAGCATCAACCAAGACTGTGTTTGTTTAAGCTGAATACAGTAAAGCTGGTTATGAATATGGACCTAGCTTATCTACATTATCTACATTTGGAAGAAGCCATGAAGTAGTGGTATCCGCTCGGTTCTTCCTTGGGAATCAACAGAAACAAGATGGTTGTGTGGGTGTGTGTATATGATTATTCCATAGAAAATATTCCATTCCAGTTGGAGGGTTTGTATTTTCAGTTTCAACTAGCTACTGAATGAATGGATGAATAATAGGTACAATGGAGAAGTGACAGTGATAATACTCTGGCTTCCCAGATTGATCCTATTAAAATGTAAGTCAGATCATGTCACTCCTTGCTCAATATCCTCCGATGACTTCCCACTTCATTCAAGGAGCATGATATTCTGTCAAAAATAATCAAACCTTCATTAACTACCAAGTACCAGGTACTTCCCTAGGCCCTGGGGATACAATACAGACAAAAACCCCTGCCCTCATAATATAAGGAGTTACTGGAAGACAAAGATAATAAACTAAAATACCATACTACATAGTGATAATTGCCAAGAGGGAAAATAAGAAGGGATTCAAACTAGTTAATCTTAAAGGAAATCAACCCTGAATAATCATTGGAAGGACTGATGCTGACGCTCCAGTATTTTAGTCACCTGATGCAAACAGCCAACCCATTGGAAAAGTCCTGATGATGGGAAATATTGAGGGCAGAAGGAGAAGATGGCATCAGAGGATGAGAGAGCTGGACGGCATCAGTGATGCAGTGGACACAAACTTGGACAAATTCCAGGGTATGGTAAGAGACAGGGAGGCCTGGTGTGGTGCAGTTCATGGGGTCGCCAAGAGTCAGACAAAACTGGGTGACTGAACAACAGATATGAATTCTTAACGGGTGTTGACATTTTAGGTAAGATGCTAAGAGAAAACCTCAAAAAGTGGCTTTTGTTTCAATTTCTGAGTATACTGAGGAACCTAAACATATAAATTTCCTGGGGAAGAGAATTCCAGGCAGAAGGCATCTTTACTGTTGCTGACAGTGATTTGTGAAAGGAGTTCTGAAAATTCAGGGACCCTTTTGACATATGATGAATGAGAATTTGAGGTTACTTTGGAGAATATTTCCTTATTAAAAACAATGTCTATTAATCCAGGACTTAAGTGCCAGGCTCTGTGATACCCCTTGATAAATAACTTAATCCTCTAATATTCCCACACGTTTTTATATTATTTTACAGATGAGGAAATTGAGGCTCAGAGCTCTGGGATCCAGCACACACAGCTGCTGCTGCTGCTGCTAAGTAACTGGTAAATCAGGACTGGAATGCTGGTCTGAATGATGCCAATCCTGGAACTCATTACCACTATTCTCTACTATCTCCATGCTGAAAGATGGCAAGACTGTTGCCTAATTAAAAGCTGTCAGTTGCTAGGGCAACCTTCACAAAAAGGAAACAAGGAAACTAAGCTTGCAGCAAAGGAGACCTGTAGGCACTTCCGAGGATGAATTTCAGGAAGTGTTGTCTCCAGTCCTGGGCCCTCCCTTTCAAGAGACTACAAGAAACAAAATTCCCCATGTGAGGGCCTGAGGATACCAATCTCTCTGACGCACTGTGACCAGGTCTGGGACAGAATCTACAGGCTCTATATCCCGGAGAGAGATGATTTCCCTCATTGGAGAGAGGTTCCGTAGCAGTGGGTAAAAGAAGGCTGACACACAAAACTAGGAGCAGACAAGCTGAGCAATTGAGCCTACATGGTAGCATACAACCCAGTAGCTGCCCTTCCTTTCAATGACCTAGGGCAGCACCCTAGGAATCAGGATAGCAGACTCTTCCTTCATCTTGGGTGTGGTTTTGGTAGCCCCAGCAATGCACTAGTCAGAGAGGAAGTGAAGGAACGGAATCCCTCTGGGACTAGAGATATAAGGGCCCCAAGCTAAGCAGCCAGAGTTTGTCCCCTGTGAACCGATATGCCAAAATAGCAGAAGGGAAAAAGGAGCTGAGCTCTGCCCAGAAGAGATAAAAGACCACATACTCCTCATTCTCCAAGTCAAAGAAACCTTCTTGACTATACATGCACAGAAAGGCTCCTTGGAGGTCGAAAAGGGAGACCTACTCAGAGGCCTCTTGGCCAGAATCCACCTTGGCTAAGAGATACATGTGAGTACACACATGGGAGGATCCTGAGATAAACAAAATATGGACTCAGAACGAGGTAAAGCAAGATGATTGGCCAAAGGAAACCCAGAAGAGATAATAAATGATCTGAATTATCAGAAGGGCATGACTCTATGAGCCTGCCCGTGTGTCTATCCACATGTACTCTTTTTCTACCTAATAAATATTTTTCTTGTTTTGCTACTTTCCGTCTCTTTTTGGGAATTCATTTCTTCCCTGCTGATGGGCCCTGCTGACTGGTCCAGTGGTAAGAATTCAGCTCTCACTGCTGCAGCCTGACTTCAGGTTCTGGCTGGGGAACAGAAACCCTGCTTCAAGCCACTGCAGGCCAAGGCCATCTGAGATCATCACCAATAAAGCACAGTCCTCAGTCTCCCAGTACCTCTCCAGGCAGTAGGAAGGTGAAGTGTCTATCTGGTCTTTTCCAGTTCAGTCAGCTATAAATGTTAAGTCCTACTACCCTCAAGATTACACTCAGCTGGACCCTAAGCCAATGAGGACAGAGGTAGACAATACTTTAATAAACAAAGCCACCCACCCCACAGCAGAAACTGCAGGAGTACAAAGATGGAAAACTCATTGAACATGATCTCACTAAACAGCCACAGATGTTTTTCCTATCCTGATAACTATTAACTTTAATATTTTAAATGTCTTTCGTTCTATGTAAAGCTAGTTTGATGGTGCTGAATTCTCTTAGCTTTTGTTTGGCCTATAAAGCTTTTGATTTCTCTGTCAGATCTGAATGAGAGTCTTACTGGTTAGAGTATTCTTGGTTGTAGATTTTCCCCTTTCATTACTTTAATATATTGTGCCCTTCTGGCCTACAGAGTTTCCACTGAAAAAAAAATCAGCTGATAACCTTATGCGGTTCTCTGTATGTTATTTGTTGCTTTTCCTTTGTTGCTTTTCAAATATTTCCTCTTAAAACATAGGCAGAAAAAAAAATGGGCAGAACACTCTCTGACATAAATCGCAGCAGTATCTTTTTCCCAGAATAATGGAAATAAAAACATAAATAAACAAATGGGACCTACTTAAACTCAAAAACTTTTGCATAGCAAAGGAAACAATAAACAAAATGAAAAGACAAGCTACAGATTGGGAGAAAATAATTGCTAGTGATGTGACTAATCATTAGTCTCCAAAATTTACAAACAGCTCATGACACTTAACAGCATCAAAACAAACAGCCCACTCAAAAAAATGGGCAGAAGACCTAAACAGACATTTCTCCAAAGTAGACTACAGACGGCCAATAGGCACAGGAAAAGATATTCACTATCGCTAATAATTCAGTTCAGTTCAGTTCAGTTCAGTCGCTCAGTCATGTCCGACTCTTTGCGACCCCATGAATCACAGCACGCCAGGCCTCCCTGTCCATCACCAACTACGACAGTTCACTCAAACTCATGTCCATCGAGTCAGTGATGCCATCCAGCCATCTCATTCTCTGTCGTCCCTGTCTCCTCACACCCCCAATCCCTCCTAGCATCAGACTCTTTTCCAGTGAGTCAACTCGTCACATGAGGTGGCCAAAGTATTGGAGTTTCAGCTTTAGCATCAGTCCTTCCAGTGAACACCCAGGATTGATCTCCTTTAGAATGGACTGGTTGGATCTCCTTGCTATCCAAGGGACTCTCAAGAGTCTTTTCCAGCACCACAGTTCAAAAACATCAATTCAGAGAAATGCAAATCAAAATGACAATGAGATATCACCTCACATCAGCCAGAATGACTATCATCAAAGAATCCACAAATGATAAATGCCGCAGAGAATGGGCAGGGAAGGAAACCCTCCTACACTGTTGGTGGGAATGTAAATTGGAATAGTCACTGTGCAGAACAATATGGAGGTTCCTTAAAAAACTAAAAACAGAACTACTATATGACCTTGCAACCCCACTCCTGGGCATATATTTTGAGAAAAACATGATCTGAAAGGATACATGCACCCCAATGTTCACTGCAGCACTGTTTACAATAGCCAAGACATGGAAGCAACCTAATTATCCATCAACAGAAGAATGAGTAAAGAAGATGTGGTATATTTATACAATGGAATATTACTCAGCCATTAAAAAGAATGAAATGCCATTTGCAGCAACATGGATGGACCTAAAGAGTGTCATACTGAGTGAAGGAAGTTGGAGAAATATCGTATATGTCCCTTATATGTGGAATCTAAAAGGAAATGATACAAACGAGCTTCCTTATAAAACAGAAACAGACTTACAGACTTTGAAAAGGAACTTCATGGGGCTGGAGGAAGGGTGGGGGGAAAGGATAGTTAGGGAATTTGGGATGGACATGTACACACTGCTTCATTTAAGATGGATAATCAACAAGAACCAACGGTACAGCACATGCAACCCTGCTCAATATTATGTGGCACCTTAAATGGGAAGCAAGTTTGGGGGAGAATGGATATGTGCGTATGTATAGCTGAGTCATTTTGCTGTTCACCTGAAACTACCACAACATTATTTGTTAGTAGCTATACCCCAAGACAAAATAAAATTTTTTAAGTTTTTTTTTTTTAAATATCCTCTTTATGGACCTTAAATATCCCCCATTCCTTCCTTCCATTCCACGTGGTTTCTAGACACAGAATGGCTCAGGAATGCCTGCCTTTGTGTCCTTACTCAGTGACCCCAAAGTGCTCTAGATAAAACAGTTGCATGCTTTCATTACAGAAAGGCTGTGTCACTGAACAAACATAGAAATGGAATTTTTCCACTAATACCTCGTAACTTGAGTTTCATTTCTAAAAGAATGATTCTGGCCCCAAGATGTCACTGAAAATCATACTAAGAACATAAAATGCTATTTAATGAACTAATTCTGATAAAATATTTATAACACCAGTTGAAAACTATACCAAAAGGCCGGTACTCTAAACCATCAGAAGCTGAAGTGACCACTATTGAGTCGTGAGCATGAGGCCTCCCTTCAACAGAGGTGCACTTAGGAATTTGTGTTACGAAAAAAACTGCTCAGATAACTAACTACATCAAACAAATGTTCTTCCCATTCAGTTCCCTGAGAAGCCATTATCAACTGTCCTTGAAATGTTCAAGTTACATATCTGACTGCATCCACTTGACAGGATTGCAAATCTGTCTTCAATTGCCCCAAAAACTTCCCTTTTGACACTTGAACCTAATTAGACTGAAGCCCTCCCCAAATTTACTGATTTTTAAATTCTCTTAATCCAGATGATGAAGCCTTAATGGAATGCAAAATACTTCACACAGGTGCCCCAGAAAGTTCCTTCTCTCAAATCTAAGAGGTATGAAACTAAGCCAGAATTACTGTAGTTCCTACAAGCATGAGAAACTGGGGAAGTTTCGAGAACATGGAGTTGGATGGAATTCAGATCTAGTGCCTCAGCCAAGCCAAGCCCCAATCCTCACCAACCTCTGAGTTCCCTATAAAGAGGCCAGTGTATAGTTCACAGATTTGTGTGAGAAAAAGAAAAGCATTTATCCTGGAGCATGTGACACACAGTGGGTACTCAAATGCTGACTGATTAAATCCATTCCTTTACACTACAGGTCACGAATACAAGCGCCTGTAGGACCAGGTAGAAGCGGTCAGAGTTAACCAGCTGGGCTGGGGGCAGGAGGTGACTCGCTCCCTCTGAGAGAGTAACAGATGTTACTAAGCACTCCTGGGGAGGGTGGCTCCAGTGTGGAGCATTCTGGTTTTGCCTCCACTATGGTTTCCCTGGTACTTAAGATGGTAAAGAATTTGCCTGCAATGCAGGAGACTCAGGTTCAATACCTGGGTGGGGAAGATCACCTGGCAAAGGGCATGGAAACCCATTCCAGTATTCTTGCCTAGATTTTTCATGTGAAAAATCTTTATTTTTAACTATAGCCTTTTTACAACAAAACACACCTGCTGTACCAGTTTCAGCAGTGGACCACCAGCTTGATAGTTGCTCCTGTTGTTTACTTAATCAGAAAAAAAGCCAGAAACAGAAAGAATACCAGAAAAGGGAAGATAAATCCACAGCAAAACACAGAAAGGAAGACAGTTATTGACCTTCAGACAGGAAGGTTTTAGGCAAAGTGGATAAACTTTATTAAAGCAATTTTATATTACAGACTTTTAAAACTACATATATTGAATCATCTGGACTAAAGCAGTTGTTTTCAAATGTTTCTAGATTCCCTTTGGAGGCTTTTTTAAAACACGAATGCTTAGTCCCTACATCAGAAATTACTTAATCGTGTGGCCAGCCCCTCATGTTGTTGTTTTGTTTTTTTTTTAAGAAACTCCCCTCCTCTCTACCCCTTTCTTTTTTTAATAGCATCTAAGAACTACAGAAACAAAAAACAGTAGCTCAAGGGAGGGCCCAGGAATTTGTTTTGTTAGTTTGCATCCAGATGCAAGTGGTCCACAGACCACACTCTTCCAAATATTGCTAATGTTTTGGGTTGAAACACAAGGCTTCCATCCTACTTAGCATGCTCAGTGTGTGCACACTTTGACCTGAATATCATTTCATAAAGTGGAGTAGCAGCTAAGGGTCATAAGTGTGCTCACCAAGAAGCATGGTAGGGCTGACACCAGAAATTAAATCTGACTGAAATGAACTTTGGAGAAGGCAATGGCAAGCCACTCCAGTACTCTTGCCTAGAAAATCCCATGGATGGAGGAGCCTGGTAGGCTGCAGTCCGTGGGGTCGCTATGAGTCGGACATGACTGAGCGACTTCACTTTCAATTTTCACTTTCACACATTGGAGAAGGAAATGGCAACCCACCCCAGTGTTCTTGCCTGGAGAATCCCAGGGACGGGGGAGCCTTGTGGGCTTCCGTCTATGGGGTCACACAGAGTCGGACACGACTGAAGTGACTTAGCAGCAGCAGCAGAAATGAACTTGGGCAACAGAGTGGTAGCAAGGGCAAAGCAAGCACAGCCGAGAGTTGGGCAATCGTTGGTCCCAGAGGTCCTTGCCAACACAGAAAACACCAGGAAACAGAAGCACAGGGCCATACTTGTTGTCAGGAAGGTGGGGGTTGTTTTGAGAAAGCCACCAAAACACAGGACTTATAGCAGTGAGAGCAAAGAGAAGAGAAGGATGGAGGCGATATGAAGGCGGGGAGCAGAGAGGGGCTGAGGAAGAGGCAGTAGAAGGAAGGCAAGTTCAAAGAGCTCAGCCACCCACTGGTGCTCGAAATAAGTCCTGCATCTCAGTAGGATTAACAAGCAAAAACCATACATGTGAAACTGACTGCTAGTGGGCAGCTGCTACGTAACACAAGCAGACCAGCCCAGTGCTCTGTGATGACCTAGAGGGCTGAGATGGGTGGGGGGAGGCTCAAGAGGGAGGAAACATACACACACTACACACACCCACACCCACACGCAATTTACGGCTGATTCATCTTATTGTACGGCAGAAAGCAACACAACATTGTAAAGGAATTATCCTCCAGTTAAAAATAAAATCAAAAAAAGAAAAAAAGGCATCATACGTGGGAAACAGAACCCAGTAGAACGAACATGTGTCTTGTTGTTTTCTAAGTCTAACGTTTCTTAAGTCTTTTTCTCCTGGTTTCCCTGCACTGGGAGTTGAGTACAAGGTTTCTGGTTGGTTCGATATATTTGGCTAAGTAAATGGACTCAGCTTGCTTCTAATTTACAAGCATGCCACATTTTTTGTTAAGCATCAAATCATTCTTAAAAGATTAGCCTTCACAGGTCTCTCAATCAGCATAATTAGTTCAACACCTGTTGTGTACACTGAGCTGTGGCCTAGGTGTTACCGTGTGAGACAGAGGAAAAAAGATACAAACAAATGTGTCTTATCCCTGCCCCCAGACCTTCCCCATCAAACAAACACAACTGAAAGTGACAAGTGAAGCAACCATACCTGTTAAATTTATACATATATATAAATTAAATATATATATATATATATAATTTAAATATATATACATATGAAAGTGAAGTAAAAGTCACACATGTCCAGCTCTTTTTGACCCCATGGACTGTAGCCCCCTGCTGCTGCTGCTAAGTCACTTCGGTCATGTCCAACTCTGTGCAACCCCATAGACGGCAGCCCACCAGGCTCTCCTGTCCCTGGGATTCTCCAGGCAAGAACACTGGAGTGGGTTGCCATTTCCTTCTCCAATGCATGAAAGTGAAAAGTGAAAGTGAAGTCACTTAGTTGTGTCCAACTCTTAGCAACCCAATGGACTGCAGCCTACCAGGCTCCTCTGTCCATGGGATTTTCCAGGCAAGAGTACTGGAGTAGGGTGCCATTGCCTTCTCCTGTAGCCCCCTAAGGCTCCTCTATCCATGGAATTCTCCAGGCAAGAATACTGGACTGGGTTTCCATTTCCTTCTCCAGGGGATCCTCTGGAGCCAGGGATCAAACCCAGGTCTCCTGCATTGGAGGCAGATTCTTTACCAACTGAGCCACTAAGGAAGCCCTGTGTGTTTATATATATATATTTATATATATATAATACAAAATATATATAAAATC
This sequence comes from Moschus berezovskii, assembly GCF_049115385.1. Taxonomy (NCBI): domain Eukaryota; kingdom Metazoa; phylum Chordata; class Mammalia; order Artiodactyla; family Moschidae; genus Moschus; species Moschus berezovskii. The sequence goes on along the minus strand of NC_142468.1, from coordinate 39,365,670 downwards.
AATGAAATAGGGAAGGAAATGCAAACTTCACTATATTGTATTTCTTTTAAGATGCTGGTAGTCTGGGCTACTGCCAAGTTCATAGCACCACCATGGGTCTTACTCCCTGCTGCTGAGAAGCAGAAAACACTTGACTGTGCTCCCTGGAGTACTGACTGCCCTAAAACAAAAATCATTTTCCTCACAGAAGAGAAAGATGGATTCTCTTTCCAAGTTGATGTGAACTTTTCTTTGAAGGCACCAAAACACTCTTCTTTATGCCCCAAGATCTCTGAGCTGTTGATGTGAAGCAACTTTCGCTGTTTACCTACAACCCACATTTTCTTTCATAGAATTCCTGGTCAAAAGGCAAATCTGAGTGACTGCCAGGGTAGGATTCCACTGGTGACTCAAAATCGTTACTGGGTCAACTTTATAAGTCTAATTTTCTCCTTAAAATGAAGAATGGCGTGGAGGCACCCACGTCATTCATATAATAAATTCCACTAAGCGTGCTTCCCCAGTTATGCTCAGATGTCCAGACACAATTTATGCACAAGTTTTACCTATCACCCCTCACTCAACACCACAATAAGAAAGGTTAGAAGTGGAGGTGTCTGTCACTTAGTTTCACCATCAAGTTCATTAACAAGAAGCACAAACCTTGTTAACTGCAAATGATCTAAAGAAACTTGAAGGCAGAGAATATATGAGCATTATTAAATGAGTTAACTTCATATTTCACAAGGACCTAGTGGCTATTCACTTTCTGTTTTTGACAGAACAGTTTTAGATTTCTTAAAATGTTTATTTTTATTTTTAATTTTTAATTGAAATATAAATGCTTCACGATGTTGTTAGTTTCTATCATACAACGAAGTGAATCAGCTATTTGTATACATATATCCCCTTCCTTTTGGACCTCCCTCCCAGTCCCCTATCTCATGTCTCTAGGTCATCACAGAGCACTGAGCTGAGCTCCCTATGCTGTACAGCAGGTTCTCACTAGCTATCTTTTACACATGGTAGTGTAAATGGACAGGGCTTCCCAGGTGTGCTAATGGTAAAGAATCCGCCTGTCAATGCTGGAGATGCAAGTGTCCCTGGATCAGGAAGATCACCTACAGTACAGAATGGGAACCTGCTCCAGTATTCTTACCTGGAAAATTCCATGGACAGAGGACCCTGGTGAGCTAACAGTCCATTGGGCTGCGAAGAGTCAGACATGACTGAGCACAAGTATAAATGTCCATCAGCAGATGAATGGATAAAGAAGATGTGATACATATATACAATGGAATATTACTCAGCAATAAAAAGGAATGAAATTGGGTCATTTGCAGAGATGTGGATGGAACTAGAGTCTGCATACAGAGGGAAGTAAGTCAGAAAGAGAAAAACAGATATCGTATATTAACATGTATGGAATCTAGAAAACTGATACAGATGAACTTATTTGCAGGGCAGGAATAGAGATGCAGATGTAGAGAACAAATGTAGACACCGGATAGGGTGGGGAAAGGGAGAGGGATGAACTGACATATATAGATTACCACGTGTAAAACTGATGTCTGTTCACTTCCTAATTCTTCAGGATGTCCATGCCACCTCACTTTCCTTGAATGTTCTCACTCTTAAATCCAACAGGAGAGCTATTGGCTTTGTCACACGGGTTCTAGAAAGACTTCTTTCTTGTCTTTGACATAGTTATTCTGGTTTCCTAATCAGTGTTTGAACAAATTTTCCACATCAGCAGTGAAATACTGTGTCCCTTGAAAAGATATCAATTCAATTCAGTTCAGTCACTCAGTTGTGTCAGACTCTTTGCGACCCCATGGACTGCAGCACGCCAGGCTTCCCTGTCCATCACCAATTCCCCGAGCTTACTCAAACACATGTCCACCACATTGGTGACACCATCCAACCATCTCATCCTCTGTCTCCCACTTCTCTTCCCACCTTCAATCTTTCCCAGAATCAGGGTCTTTTCCAATGAGTTGGTTCTTTGCATCAGGTGGGCAAAGTATTGGAGTTTCAGCTTCAGCATCAGTCCTTCCAATAAATATTCAGGACTGATTTCCTTTAGGATGGACTAGTTGGATCTCCTTGCAGTCCAAGAGACTCTCAAGAGTCTTCTCCAACACCACAGTACAAAAGCATCATTTCTTTGGCACTCAGCTTTCTTTACGGTCCAACTCTCACATCCGTACATGACTACTAGAAAAACCATAGCTTTGACTAGATGGACCTTTGTTGGAAAAGTAATGTCTCTGTTTTTTCATGTGCTGTCTAGGTTGGTCATAGCTTTTCTTCCAAGGAGCAAGCATCTTTTAATTTCATGGCTGCAGTCACCATCTGCAGTGATTTTGGAGCCCCAAAATATAAAGTCTCTCAGCATTTCCATGGTTTCCCCAAGACATATCCTTTTTTAAATCTCTCTCCCCAGTGCTTCTCAAACTCTAGCATTCTTCAGAGTCATCTAGGGGACTTATGAAAACTCAGGTTGCTGGGCCCTATCCCATTTCTGATTGAGTGGGTCTGTTGGGGAGCCTGAGAATTTGTATTTCTAGCACACTTACAAGTGATGCTGAGGCTGCTGGTCCAGGCACCACACCTTGAGAACCACTGCACTAAACCAACATCCAGTTCCTTTGCATTTATGAACTGAGTGTAATGTCATAATAAGATTGCAAACAGCATCAAAGAGCAGCCAAAAATCAGATGCTGGAGCTGAGTGTATTTGTTCCCCTCAGAAAGTATCTTACCTTGAGCCTGCACTTCCTAAAGCACCATTTTCGCTTTTCCTGCCAGATTTTGTATATTCTGGCTTTAGTGATGAGAATTAGAATAGGATGTTTGTTAAACTTTTTAGATAGTCACCATGTTATCACGTCTCTTCATCTGCTGAACCCAGTGGCTTGAGAAATCTTTAAAACAAACCTTTAGTGCTATTTCCAACTAGCTTTGCAAAGCATAAAATGAGATTGCAGGAGCAGCCAGACTAGTAGCCTTCGGTCCTCCAAGCATCTGTCAGGTCAAAATGCCTAACTGCACTAACACAATTACAGTCAGCCTTGAGTTCTCCTCACACACAGGGGTTTCACATAAAGAATTATTAAAAGATTGCTTTTAATAATTATGGGCTCAAACTTGGCCTCCATCAAAGCGCCCTAGGAGCCATAACTTTTAAAATAAATTTTAAAAACCCATTTAGTCCCTGGACCATTATAAGTATTGGTTGAAATAAACAATATAAAATACAAAACTCTTTATTTTCCAAGCAGCAGAGATTTATACTTTGCTCCAATTAAACTAAAATTTTAATGACATAAATGTAATCATTCGATGAGCTGGGGCTAAAACTCAGTAGAGGAACAATTACAAACAGCTCTACTGTTGAAAGTCTTGTTCTAACTAACTTGAAGAATAGGCTTAGTGCTTGAAATACACAAATCTAGGCTTTCTTCACTTCTTCATCAGTTCAGTTCAGTTCAGTCGCTCAGACATGTCTGACTCTTTGCGACCCCATGAACCTCAGCACACCAGGCCTCCCTGTCTATCACCAACTCCTGGGGTCCACTCAAACCCATGTCCATTGAGTCGGTGATGCCATCCAACCATCTCATTCTCTGTCGTCCACTTCTCCTCCTGCCCCCAATCCCTCCCAGCATCAGGGTCTTTTCCGTGAGTCAGCTCTTCACATCAGGTGGCCAAAGAATTGGAGTTTCAGCTTCAACATCAGTCCTTCCAATGAACACCCAGGACTGATCTCCTTTAGGACGGACTGGTTGGAACTCCTTGCAGTTCAAGGGACTCTCAAGAGTCTTCTCCAGCCTCACAGTTCAAAAGCATCAATTCTTCGGTGATCAGGTTTCATCACAGTCCAACTCTCACATCCATACGTGACCACTGGAAAAACCATAGCCTTGACTAGATGGACCTTTGTTGGCAAAGTAAAGTCTCTGCTTTTTAAAATGCTATCTAGGTTGGCCATAACTTTCCTTCCAAGGAGTAAGCGTCTTTTAATTTCATGGCAGCAATCATCATCTGCTGTGATTTTGGAGCCCAGAAAAATAAAGTCAGCCACTGTTTCCACTGTTCCCCCATCTATTTCCCATGAAGTGACGGGACCTGATGCCATGATGTTAGTTTTCTGAATGTTGAGCTTTAAGCCAACATTTTCACTCTCCTCTTTCACTTTCATCAAGAGGCTCTTTAGTTCTTCTTCACTTTCTGCCATAAAGGTGGTGTCATCTGCATATCTGAAGTTATTGATATTTCTCCCAGCAATCTTGATCCCAGCTTGTGCTTCATCCAGCCCAGCATTTCTCATGATGTACTCTGCATGTAAGTTAAATAAGCAGGGTGACAATATACAGCCTTGACATACTCCTTTTCCTATTTGGAACCAGTCTGTTGTTCCATGTCCAGTTCTAACTGTTGCTTCCTGATCTGCATACAGGTTTCTCAAGAGGCAGGTCACATGGTCTGGTATGCCCATCAAGTAATAATCTAGAGTTGAGAAACATTAGCATGACAAGTCAAGTACAAGGAAGTCAAGTATTTATAAAGCCTCATGTAAGTGGTGGGGGGGGTGAGGGGGTAGGAAAGAGGCCAGAAACGTGAAAGATTAGCATGCAATCCTTTTACCTGCAGCAGCCCTCTTCACTGAGACAAGATTTACAGATGATAGTTTTCGGGTTTCCAAAAGATCCTTTTTCTTTCAGCATCCTGTCTAAAACTATAGCTGAATCAAAGACTAACAAATTGTTCAATATTCAACAATATTTAACTAGCACCTACTATGTAAGCAGTTAATAATACACATGTTAATAATTGTTACTGAACATGAAGAATTGATGCTTTCAAACTGTGGTGCTGGAAAACAGTCCAGAGCGTCCCTTGGACAACAAGAAGATCAAACCAGTCAATCCTAAAGGAAATCAACCCTGAATATTCACTGGAAGGACTGATGTTGAAGTTGAAGCTCCAATACTTTGGCCACCTAATGTGAAGAACTGACTCACTAGAAAAGATCCTGATGCTGGAAAAGACTGAGGGCAGAATGTGACAGAGGATGAGATGGTTGGATGGTATCACCAACTCAAAGGACATGAATTTGCACAAACTTCGAGAGATAATGAAATACAGGGAAGCCTGGCATGCTGCAGTTCATTGGGTCACAAAGAACTGGACATGACTTAGGAACTGAACAATAACACTTGTTAACACAATTCAAACGTGTCTTTAAAATTTTCTTTGTTCCCTTAAGATTTTAGCACTAGAAGAGGCATTCTGGGCAAATCTAGAACAAGAACTAGGCTGTACAAGCTGTTACCTGGGGCAAATCAACCAACCTCTCATCTCGAGTTTCTTCATCTGAGAAAAGACCATATCAGTGGTTCTGAAACTTCAGCAGGCATCAGAATCACTTGGAGGACCTGTCAAAACACAGAGTGCTGAGCTCTACCCTCAAGTTTCTGACTCCAGAAGTCTTGGGTGGAGCTCAAGAATCTGTATTTTTAACAAGGACCATAATTTGACTAGGGTTTAACCGTTTATGTCTAAAAGTTTTCTGTCTTGCCAGGTTGCTCTTTCCTGGTCCAAGACCAAACTTTCTCTGGAGAAGTTTTTTTTGGGGGGGAGGTCTGTGTCTGTTTGTGTTTCTGGGTTGCCAGTATCTTCAGTTGGAGGTCTATACATGAAGCTAAAAGAAAACTCAGGGAACTCATCACTGTGCCATTTCTTGGGCTCCTGATACCAGTCTGCCTTCTTTATCTCTTATAGACTCTTAATGTTTTCTTTACAAAAAGTATCCTGAGTGTTTAGTTGTTCTTACTAGGAGAAATAGTGGGACGTGGATAATACCTCTACTCCATAACCCCAGAAACAGAAGTCTCTGGACCATATTTTGAGAACCACTACCTTAGATGATACCTCAAAACTAATCAAACTGACCATATGGACCACAGTCTTGTCTAACTCAATAAAACTATGAGCCATGCCATGCAAGGCCACCCAAGATGGATAGGTCATGGTGGAGAGTTCTGACAAACATGGTTCACCTGGAGAAGGGAATAGCAAACCACTTCAGTATTCTTGCCTTGAGAACCCCATGAACAGTATGAAAAGGTAAAAAGATAGGACAATGAAAGATGAACCCTCTCAGGTCAGTAGGTACCCAATATGCTACTGGGGAAGAGTGGAGAAATAACTCCAGAGAGAATGAAGAGACGGAGACAAAGCAAAAACAACGCCCAATTGTGGATGTGACTACTGATGAAAGTAAAGTTCAATGATGTCAAGAGCAATATTGCATAGGAACCTGGAAAGTTAGATCCATGAATCAAGGTAAATTACAAGTCGTGAAACAGGAGATGGGAAGAGTGAACATCAACATTTTAGGAATCGGTGACCTAAAATGGACTTGAATGGGCAGATTTAATTCAGATGACCATTATATCTACTACTGTGGGTGAGAATCCCTTAGAAGAAATAGAGTAGCCATCATAGTCAACAAAAGACTCCGAAATGCAGTACTTGGGTGCAATCTCAAAAATGACAGAATGATCTCTTTTTGTTTCCAAGGCAAACCATTCAATATCACAGTAATCCAAGTCTATGCCCCAAACACTAATGCCAAAAAAGCTGGAGTTGAATGATTCTATGAAGACCTACAAGACCTTCTATAACTAACACCCAAAAAAGATATTCTTTTCATCATAGGGGACTGGAATGCAAAAGTAGGAAGCCAAGAGATACTTGGATAACAGGCAAATTTGGCCTTGGAGCACGGAATGAAGCAGGGCAAAGCCTGACAGAGTTTTGCCAAGAGAATGCACTGGTCATAGCAAACACCCTCTTCCAACAACACAAGAGAAGACTCTACACATGGACATCACCAGATGGTCAACACCAAAACCAGATTGTTTATATTCTTTGCACCCAAAGATGGAGACGCTCTATACAGTCAGCAAAAACAAGACCTGAGACTGACTGTGACTCAGATCATGAACTCCTTATTGCCAGATTCAGACTTAAATTGAAGACAGTAGGGAAAACCACTAGATCATTCAGGTATGACCTAAATTAAATCCCTTATGATTATACAGTGGGAGTGACAAATAGATTCAAGGGATTAGAGCAGATAGACAGAGTGCCCGATGAACTATGGACAGAGGTTCGTGACACTGTACAGGAGGCAGTGATCAAGACCATCCCCAAGAAAAAAAAAATGCAAAAAGGCAAAATGGTTGTTTGATGAGGTCTTAAAAATAGCTGAGAAAAAAAAAAGAGAAGCTAAAGGCAAAGGAGAAAAGGAAAGATATACCCATTTGAATGCAGAGTTCCACAGAACAGCATAGAGATAAGAAAAACTTCCTCGGTGATCAATGCAAAGAAATAGAGGAAAATAATAGAATAGGAAAGACTAGAGATCTCTTCAAGAAAATTAGAGATACCAAGAGAATATTTCATGCAAAGATGGACTCAATATAAGGACAGAAATGGTATGGACCTAACAGAAGCAAAAGATATTAAGGAGAGTGGCAAGAACAGACAAAGAACTATAAAGAAAAGATCTTAATGACCAAGATAACCACGATGGTGTGATCACTCACCTAGAGCCAGACATCCTGGAAGGTGAAGTCAAGTGGGCCTTAGGAAGCATCACTAAAAACACAGCTAGTGGAGGTGATGGAATTCCAGTTGAGCTATTTCAAATCCTAAAAGATAAGACTGTGAAAGTGCTGCACTGAATATGTCAGCAAATTTGGAAAACTCAGCAGTGGCCACAGGACTGGAAAAGGTCAGTTTTCATTCCAATCCCAAAAAAGGGCAATGACAAAGAATGTTCAAACTACCGCACAATTGCACTCACAGCACGTGCTAACAAAGTAATACTCAAAATTCTCCAAGCCAGGCTTCAACAGTACATGAACCATGAAGTTCCAGATGTTCAATTTGGATTGAGAAAAGGCAGAGGAACCAGAGATCAAGTTGCTAACACCCACTGGATCATAGAAAAAGCAAGAGAATTCCAAAAAACATCTACTTCTCCTTTACTGATTACATCAAAGCCTTTGTGTGAATCACAACAAATTTGTGGAAAATACTTCAAGAGGTGGGAATACCAGACCACCTTACCTGCCTCATGAGAAATCTGTGTGCAAGTCAAGAAGCAACAGTTAGAAACAGACTGGTTCCAAATTGGGAAAGGAGTATGTCAAGGGTGCATATTGTCACTCTGGTTATTTAACTTATATGCAGAGGATGTCATGTAAAATGCTGGGCTGGATGAAGCACAAACTGGAATCAAGATTGCAGGAAGAAATATCAATAACTTCAGATCCGCAGATGACACCACCCTTACAGCAGAAAGTGAAGATGAACTAAAGAGCCTCTTGATGAAAGTGAAAGAGGAGAGTGAAAAAGATGGCTCAAAACTCAACATTCAAAAAACTAAGATCATGGTATCCCTGATCTTATCCTTCATGGTAAATAGATGGGGAAAGAATGGAAACAGTGATATACTTTATTTTCTTGGGCTCAAAAATTACTGCAGATGGTGACTGCAGCCATGAAATTAAAAGACACTTGCTCCTTGGAAGAAAAGCTATGACCAACCTAGACAGTATATTAAAAAGCAGAGACATTACTTTTCCAACAAAGGTCCTTCTAGTCAATGCTGTTTTTTCCAGTAGTCGAGTATGAATGTTAGAGTTGGACCATAAAGAAAGCTGAGAACCAAAGAAATGATGCTTTTGAACTGTGGTGTTGGAGAGGAGTCTTGAGAGTCCCGTGGACTGCAAGGAGATCAAACTAAAGGAGATCCTAAAGGAAATCAGTCCTGAATATTCATTGGAAGGACGGATGCTGAAGCTGAAACTCCAATACTTTGGCCACCTGATGAAAAGAACCGACTCATTGTAAAAGATTCTGATGCTGGGAAATATTGAAGACAGGAGGAGAAGGGGATGACAGAGGATGAGATGGTTGGATGGCATCACCAATCCAATGGACATGAGTTTGAGCAAGCTCAGGGAGTTGGTGATGGACAGGAAAGCCAGGCATGCTGCAGTCTATAGGGTCACAAAGAGTCAGACTCGACTGAGTGACTGAACTGAACACATCCCTTTCAGCTCTACACTCTTAAATTATGATTTCTGAAAGTATCCTCCTGAAGTTGTAAGACACATGGCAGAGCATACACTGAGTAACACAGAGAAGAGATAGGACTGCCTCTCTGGGTCTCCCTCTATCTTTTCCTTTGTTCTAATTAGCAATCAATTAGCACTACCAGGCATCAGATCTGGGGAAGCCTCAGCTAATTCTCGGCTGCCAAGGATCCCCTACCACTGCTGTCTAGAGTACACCTCCAAGTAAGAATTCTGGGTTCTGCAATTTACTAACCTAGAACCCATTCTTTGGGGCCCCACTCTGTGCCAGAACTAGCCTATCAAACCTTTCCCTGTCTGGTATTGATGAGTAAATGGCAATCTGCCTCCAAGTACATACATGTACAGGGATTTTTCTTTAACTTGGAGGAGAGGTTGGTGATGATTTCAGATACTTTGAACCATCCTGGTCAAAACTGGCATCACTTCTTCCCTGGTTTTCCACACTTTCTAACTGCTTTTCTTCTATGTATTTTTGCCCCTTCAAACGTCCTTTCTTCATGGAACCTTGGGTGATCTTGTCAAAATGAGATCCTCATGCCCTGCTTAATTTTAATGATTTCTTCAGTTCTTAAAACAAGTAATAAAATATTTGGTATGCCCATTGTGGCCCTGCCTGACCCAGGACCTGCCCACCTCCAGACCCTTCTCATATCCCTTCCCTTCTCTGTTCCCTGTACTTAATTACAATAATCTGCACTGGTTTCCTTCTCAACCTTCTTTGGTTCCATACACCTTCCTACCACTGGACTTTAACTCTCACTGCTCATTCTCTCTGAAATGTTCTTCTATTCAGCTAATTAATTCCTACTTATCCTCCTTTAGGTGTCAACTCAAGCCTTTCTCTAATTACTTAGACCTGGTCATGTCCTGCTGCTATTTATTTATAGCACTGTTTCCTTTCCTTCACACCAAATATTATCAAATAATCACAAAATCTCTTTTATTTATTTCTGTACCCATCACCTGCACCTGCCATAATGCCCGGTACATAAGATATGTACAGTAAATCTCTCTTGAATAAAGTATAGTTGAGCAGGAGAGACTTCCCCCAAAATATCACATCTTAGTCATATGCACTGAAAAAAAATTGCTTCATTTCAATCAATAGTGCCCGGCACAGAGCGGTTTTCCAAACACACTGAAAGAGATAGAAGATTTTCATATTTCATTTCATGTGTTAAATAACTTGCAAAGTGTTCAGTACTCAACATAGCAGAGTTTTATCATTCAGAAGGGCTCGGTCTGGAAACTTTGGTTAATCCCTCAACACATGAACAATTCCATAGCATTTTATTTACTCCACAAAAGTGTGGTTCAACAATGAGAGATAAGCCTTTAACTCCTAATGCTTCAATGAAATGACTGTCGAGCCTCCTGACTTTAAGTCACATTAGCAAAGAGACTCAGTCATGAGTTTCCTAAGCATATTCTCAACCACTGAGATAAATGCTCATTCAGCATTCACTGAAGTTTTCTCTTATTTGATGAGCCTAACCAAAGCACACATTACAGTCTTATAAATCGTTTTTATTGTTCCACAGAGTGCATATGGTAAACTTGCTCTGGTCAAGGACAGAATAATAGCAAGAAATAATTTGGGATAAATTAAACATAGATTGTTGAATTCAACTAAGAATCCTCACTTTCTTCGACCTTGCCTAGAGTCACAAATATCATAAGATGAAGAAGTATCCACCCAGGGCCTCACAGGTGCAAGAATCTTGATAAACTGCAAACTTCAAACTAAATCATGATAATTTAAATGTGAACAAGATCTCAGTTCATTTACTTAAATGTAATTTGAACAAACTATATAATGTTAGTTAGCATATATTTGCAATTATTTTTAAAAGGAAACATGTTTTGAGGTATTGCATTTATAGAATTTAGCTAAAGATTATCAGACATTCATAGAAACACCAAATATATACACACACACACATATATATATAATATAAAACACATAAAACATGACTCTAGTGTGAGAGTGTTTATTCAAAGCTACACCTCAGTGAGCAAACCTGGTTTAACCTACAAAAAATTCAACCAGTGAGAATTTTGTAATGTGTAATCACAAATGGTCACATACCTAGAGAAATCTGTGTCAACTATCAAAATTTAGTAACTAATCTGTAGTAGTTCCTGTAGTATTTTAAAAAACAAAAGTCAATTGAAGGGTGTGAGCCATGAAAGCACAGCTACCAATAAGGAAAAGAACATGGTAAGGTCAGAAAATCTGAATTGAGTTATGAAAAAAAAAAAAAAGGATAAAAGGTGACTTGAGAAAAATTACTTTGGACTAAGGCAAATATGTTTAACAAGTATGTTAAGTGACTACTCTGATATATTGATAGGGACTGCCCAGAGAATTCAGCTTAAAATTATTGTGAAGCAGGGGCAAAAGTTAGCAGGAAAGAATGAATAGTCAGTCAACTTGCAATATCTGCCATGGGCTTGAGAGAAAAGGATAATGAGACAAATTCCATCTTTGCTGACCCTGACATGTAGAGTTTTGGAGCTACTTCTAACTTCTTCTTGTTAGCAGCACAAGCAGTTGGCTTCACTGGGGGGTGATGTTTTTCACAAATAACTAAAGTACTTTACCTAAGAGTTAGCGCACAGGGGACAGCCATGTCCCACCAGGTGTCATGCAGTCTACCAGCTGACTCAGCAGCTTGCTGCTACCCACTAACCTGATAATATGCTCAATTCCAGATCTTGCTTCAGTATTTTCAAAATTACTTCATGGGCATTTAGGGTCACTCACTATTAGTTAAGTATGGTGGTTAAAGGTGTAAAGGAGGTTTGTTATTTGGTTTATGTATGTGATTAACTACTTACTTTTAGACATAATCCTTGATACAAGTTGTCGATTTTGTACGGGAAAGTAGATAAAGTAGTAGATGAATACTCATGTAAATAATGTTAACTTTGCAAACATCAAGAAAATAGTCCTCTAGAACTAAATTTTGAGGGATTAATAGATTTTTGAAAGCAGATTATTAGCAAAAAAAGCAAGCATTTCAGTCAAAGCAGCCCTGGAGAAAATGTTTTCAACTCTAGTTACTGCTACTTCCTCCAATGATCCCATGGTTACTTTACCAATACTACTAAAAGTTTGATTTATGTTAATTCTCCACTCCTCTGCCTCATGGTTGTATTAGTGGATGTTATCCTAGGACATACCAGTGAGAGAAAAAAGAAACTTCACAGTTAGAAAACCATTGCTGTGGTCTATGAGTCCCTTTCTAATTTTTCTGGACTTCCACAAGTAGAAGAAACCATGAAGAAGATGTATAATATAGTATGTATCTGAGAAATGGAGTATTCCTGCCATATCAGTAAATAAGGATGTCACAGTCATCAGCAATTCTGGCCCTCCAAATGTAAATTTCTGAGCCTTAAGGGCACCAAGGAAGGAGAACAATACCTGCAATCTGTCAGCCATGAGGCTGCAGTCACTCCCTATGGTGAGCATCAAGGAACTCAGTTTGTGAAAAATGCACAATACTGGCCCCAGATAGCTAAGATGCATATGAAGGAAAGGATTTCAGTGAGCCCAGACTCTTGCATCTTCCCATATTTAGAAAAGCACTAAATTTCTTGAGATATCTAGCTTTAATTCACAAAAATACTTTTGATGTTCAGACTACCTGCCCCTTGCTATAAACTTCCATATAACTTGAATCCTCCTCAGAGGAAGAGTTCTCTCAAGCCTACTTGAGATGCTGCCTCCCAGGCTTAAGTCCTAAACATTTCCACCAAATAAAACAAAACTCTCAACTTTTAGGCTGTGACTTTTTTAAGTTGACATATACTCAGATGATGAAAAGAAATAGAGAAATTCAATAGACTGATGACATCTCTTTGATGCTGTTGTAGAACCCAAGGCATTTTTTGGTTGGCTTAGAACACAAATGGTTTCATGCATTTCAAGCCACAGAGAAAGTTCTGAATGATCTGAATACAGTTGCTAGTTAGAAAGGCTCCCTGCCTAGTCACACACACTGGTCCAGAGCAGCTTCTTGATGGATGACAAAGGTCTCAGATCTGCATGAGTGTATCTACCATATACACAAGCAAATCCACTGCTTATGATTAAGAAGAATGTGATGTGGCAAACTGCTTTAGCCTGCTTCTCAGACCATAATTTGCAATTTAATTAGTGATAATTTTAATGATCATATTTTCTACAGAAAATATAAAAGTCACTGCAGTCTTAGGTGCTTTGCATTTATTTCTTTTAAAAACTCGACTAAGTGTACTTTTTGACCTTAAACAGCACTGCCTAAGTCAGCCTCCATAGAAGCAGGGCTTGAGAGGAATTCTGGTTCAAGGTATTTAGTGGGGGAGCATTTTCAGGAGTAGGGATGTGAGGGAAATAGGACAGGGAAACAAAGGAACAAGGGAACATGCTCTCAGCTGGAGACCAGCTTCAGCCTGATCCCTGGAGAAGCCCTGGGGGATGAACTTCATCACAGAGTTGCTCACACCTTGAGGGAAGAGAGCCAGCCTTTGTACACACCAGCTGCAGACACAGTCAAGGTCATTTCTCAGAAGGGAACATCTGCGAGGGTTATCAACTGTGGATGAAAAATACTGCCTGCCATATCAGTAAACAAAGGATGTTGCAGCCATCAAGCCATCACATCATAGTCACCCCTACAGTGAGCCCTGAAGGAATTCAGGATGGAGGCAGGATGCCCCCATGATCCAGCAGTCAGTGTTTTAGCCACCCCTGACAATGTACCCTGAGATGAGAAAATGCAGAATACTGATCCCAGATAGATGAGGTGCATAGCAAAGGAACAATTTGAGTGAGCCCAGACTCTTGCATCTTCCCATACACAGAAAAGCACTAAGTTCCTTAACTTGAGATGTCTATTTTCTTTAATTAATAAAATTAAACCTGTTTTAATGTTCCAACTACCTGGTCTTTGATGCAAAAACTCCTATGTATCCTGCCCTCCACCTTGCCTCTCTGGAGCAGTTTCTCAGGGCTATCTGAGATGCTGCATCCTAAGCTAAAAGGTTGGCTTGAAGCTCAACATTCAGGAAACAAAGATCATGGCATCTGGTCCCATCATTTCATGGGAAATAGATGGGGAAATAGTGGAAACAGTGTCAGACTTTATTTTTTTGGGCTCCAAAATCACTGCGGATGCTGATTGCAGCCATGAAATTAAAAGACGCTTACTCCTTGGAAGGAAAGTTATGACCAAACTAGATAGCATATTAAAAAAAGCAGAAACATTACTTTGCCAACAAAGGTCTGTCTAGTCAAGGCTATGGTTTTTTCAGTGGTCATGTATGGATGTGAGAGTTGGACTGTGAAGAAAGCTGAGCGCCGAAGAATTGATGCTTTTGAACTGTGGTGCTGGAAAAGACTCTTGAGAGTCCCTTGGACTGCAAGGAGATCCAACCAGTCCATTCTAAAGGAGATCAATCCTGGGTGTTCATTGGTAGGACTGATGCTAAAGCTGAAACTCTAATACTTTGGCCATCTCATGCTATGAGTTTACTCACTGGAAAAGACTCTGATGCTGGGAGGGACTGGGGGCAGGAGGAGAAGGGGATGACAGAGAATGAGATGGCTGGATGGCATCACCGACTCGATGGACATGAGTTTGAGTGAACTCCAGAAGTTGATGATGTACAGGGAGGCCTGGCATGCTGTGATTCATGGGGTCGCAAAGAGTCGGACATGACTGAGCGGCTGAACTGAACTGAACTGAACTGAAGCTTGAAGTTCTCAGTTTTGTCCACTGAATAAAATATAACTCTCAACTTTAAGATTGTGTGTTTTTTTTCCAGTCGACATAACGTTCACAGAAGCTGGAGAATCCAGGCAGGGCACTGACAACATCCACTAAAGGCATTCTCATTGGCAACTGGTCACTTATGACTCTTTCGTTAACCGATTGATTTCTCCTACTCTTCCTCCTTCCCTCTAGTCCAGGTGTCAACAACCTTTCACGTAAAAATAGATACTTTAGGCTTTGCAGATCACATAGCACTGTCACAACTACTCAGCTCCACTATTTTGTTGTGAAAGCAGCCACAGACAATATGTAAATGGAAGAACCTGACTGTGCACCAGTGAAACCACAGGCCACTGACTATCTAGTCCTCTAACTAGTCCTTCTCTCCCCTCTACTCCCTGACTTTATTTCCTTAACTATTCATCTTTGTCTCACATGTAATCTCACATATAATCATATAAAATCGCATCTATCAATTCCTCATTGCTTTCCTTCCTACTCTCTCCCTTTTCTGAAATGCCTCTCAGTCATCATCTCTTCCCTACTATTCCTCTACTTACACTCTTCATTTGACCTTTGAAATCCAGTATCATTTAGAGCACCTCACACAGTCGCTTAACACAATCCCTACTGCTATTTCTTTCAATGATCTCATCTTTATTTTGCCATTACATCCCATTTTGTTGACATCATATTTTGTCAACTGAAAAAATGCACAACCTAAAAATTGAGGATTATGTTTTATTTGGTGGACAAAACTGAAGACTTAAGTCTAGGAGTCAACCTCTAAAACAGCTCCAAAGGACTGCTCAGAAGAGTTAAGGGAGGAGCCAGGATATGTTGCACCAAAAACAGAGTGGTCAGAATGTCAAACGATTACCATTAGTTAAAGAAAATCAGACATCTTAAGTTAAGAGATTGAGCACTTTTCTGTCTTTGGGAAGATGCGAGAGTCTGGGCGCATTAAAATCATTCCTTCAATATGCACCTTAGGTACCTAGGGCTGGTACCATGTTCTTTTCCATTCTGAGTCCCCTAAGGGTGCACCACTGGGGATAGCTGATGGGCCTGGCAGCTGGAAGTTCATTTGTCTCCATCCGGAGTTCCCTCAGGGTTCATGGTCTGGGGTGCCTGTTATGGCTTGATGGCTGCAATAATATTTGTTTATGGATATGCTAACAACATTTTTCATTCACAAGTTCTTCACTTATTTCTGATTCATCAGTATGTCCATGTATCCCAACATTCCGTCCACTCAGGCTGATCTTCTAGAACACATCAAAAATATTGTACCCACTAATCAGTAACAAATTCTGTACTTATTTCCGTCTCCTACAAGAGTCCAGGTTTTCTGTTCATCTTTCTTTAGTTTAGATATTTCTCTGATATACTAAATACTGGTTCAAGCTTTATCTGTTTTATTTGAAACAAGAAAAAATATTGATTTTCAACAAGTCTGGTAGTCCAATCTAACCTCACAGCCTCCTCAAGGAGCATCTAAGGACACTGTGGGATCAATACTCAGAAAAGCAATCAGAGGTGGAGTTTTTCACCTCTGGATATAAAGTTGCCCTCCATGTATAAAGCTCTTTTATCCTCCCTTTTTAAGATATAACTCACTTCTTCATGTGGTTTTTCTGAAAATAATGATCTAATACTCTGCACGTGGCAGAAGGTATTCTTCCAGGGTCGTGATCTCACAGGCAAGAAGGCACTGAGGTTGCAGCACAAACCCCTAGATTAGTAGTGTTCATATTAATAGGACGTTATAACCAATTCATCAAAGTAACACATTACTTAAGAGTTTTGGTCATAGCTACTAATGATGTAGCTGTTTTCACTGGAAAGGACCCAAGGCATATCCCTGGGGACTAACTAGAGTGGCAACAGTCACAATAGGCAGCAGAGAAAAGATCTGAAAATTCATGATCCCAGTTAAACCTTGTGCCAGAATCACACCTGATGGAGTTGGGTATATGCAAAAAAGCACTGGATACAGGCTCATTCAGAAATATCAAACTGCAGGAGGAACTTCACTTTTCATGGGAAAAGCCCCAGGTGGAGAGAATAAAAAGTCTGGCATTGGGAGATGTTCTCCATCATGGTTCTAGAAGTAATCACAGTGAGGATAAGGATTTATCTTAAGGGCTAAAAGAAGGGTTTGCTCCTGAAGTACAAATAGTAACAGCAATATTCTAACAGATCCCAATCTGGAACAACAGGACCTGGTTTTAGTTGGGGACAGAAATTTATTTCTCATCTCAGATAAGGAAGTGTTCTGGGGGCCTGACAGTATGAAGATAGAGGTCAGGGTACTCTCTATCCTATGCTTGCTTTCCTTCTTTATCTTATATTCAGTGAAAATTGGAGACTAGCATTGCTGGGAATACAAAGCTGTGAATTTTACTTCTAGATTATCCTGTTGTCTGTGGGGAATTGCTTGCTTTCTGGAACGTAGAAATAGCTAAATTTGAATTCTCTCAAAAACGAGGTATTGAGTACAAGTAGTTTATTTGGGAGGTGATCCAAGAAACAGTTGCAGGGAAGTGGGAAGTGAGACAACTACCACTGTGGGAACTGGAACATCATTTTGCTGGGAAACTTCAGGAATCAGTGGAGAAGCAGCAATTCAGAGATATCCCATCCAAGTTGTGGATTATGGGGCATTCTAGCACGGGGAAGCCTGGAGGACTGCCATCTATGTGGTCGCACAGAGTCGGACACAACTGAAGCTACTTAGCAGCAGCAGCAGCAGCAGCCTACCTTAGGCACAAGCAGCCAGTTCCAGGTGTTTTGGCAAGCCCTTCAGCAAAGAGGTACACAGGCTGGCACCTGGAAGTAAGACAGGGAGTGTAACACAAAGGTGAGGCCCAGGAGGAAAGGTATGGCTGGGGCACCAATACAAGAGAGACTCCTGGACTCATCCAAGTGTGGATTCTGGAGAGAAGAAGCAAGAACGCAGAGTCCAAAAGGGATAGAAAATACATTGGCTTCCCTTTTGTGGGGAATTAAAGTATATGTGTTAAATATGAAATGGAAGAAAAATACCTTACAAGAACCTAGAAAAAGAAATCTTACCACTATCACAAACTTAGAAATTTTATTTTTAAGACTTTTTATTTAATGTGGACCATTTTTAAAGTCTTTATTGAATTTGTTACAATATTGTTTCTGTCTTATGTTTTGGTTTTTTGGCCACAAAGCATGTGGCTTTAGCTCCCCAACCCATACTCCCTACATTAGAAGGTGAATTTTTAACCATCAGCCGGCCAGAGAAATTTCAAGATTTTATTAAAAGACAGTAATGTTTCAGAGTTGTGCATATTTTCCTCTCCTGGTCCCTCTTACCACCAAACATGACAATTACAGTGTCAAAGTCCATTGTAAGAAGAACTATTGCCTTAGGGTTTGAAATTCAAGGGTAACAGACTAGATAATTGGTATCAATCAGCCAGACCTTGTGGAGAAACTGTCCGGAGGAGGGCCTGGGAACCCACTCCAGTATTCTTGCCTGGAGAATCCCATGGACAGAGGAACCTGGTGGGGAACAGTCCATGGAGCTGCAAAGAGTCAGACACGACTGAAGCAACTGAGCATGTTTGCACATGGAGCAACTGAAAGCCTTTCTCTACCTCCTCCTTTCTCTTTCCCTAGTCTACTTTCTCTGTTTATATGATCTCCTAAATATACTGCAACTCTGTGCTGGTTTCTAATTGATAACAGCAAATCAATAGGATTTGTCTTTAGTACTAGAAATACTGGACTGCTTGGGAAATACATGTGCATGAGGCAATTTGTACTCAGACCATAAATATTTAGTTTAGTAGATCTATGTCCTGAAAGTTCCTTGGAACTTTGGAGATATGGGAGATTTGAGATTTCTGGAGGTGCCAAAGGAGCAGTGCCATTTCCTATGGGAAATGCCCCACTCTACAGCTGTTTAGAGAAAAGATCCAGATACTAATCAGATACCAGAAAGATACCACAAAACTGAGACTCACCCAGGCAAGAATACATTTAAGGGAAAAGTACCTTGTATATATTGTTAAGCCTTTAATTCCCCTAAGAACAAGGGATTGACTATGAAAAGCAAGATAATGTTTAAAATTAAATCAAATAAAGGTGTCAAGTGGAATAATAGGAACTAGATTTATCCTAATAAGTAAAAACCTAGACAAAATACATGAAATCTCAGTTTTCAGGTAATGAATGACAAAACAGCAGTATGAGATCCCTGAGAAAAGGGCCACAAATAAAATGAGCTCTACAACTGCACCAGGTTACTGTTCAGAGGTAGTTATCTGGCCTCAGTGCAGGGAGGGATAACGCAAACAGCCAAGTACTTCTTGAGATGAGAAGACAGAGGCTGGAATTCACAGGGCCAAGGCAGCTAAATTCTGTGCAGCAAAAAACCAAAAAGGATGGATATGTAAAAGAAAGAGCTCCAGTTTTCTGCTCAGAGGTCCCCTAGAGTCTTTCAATCCAGTTCAGTTCAGTCGCTCAGTAGTACTGTAGTACTACTGTAGTAGTACTGTAGTCAGAGTATAACAATATCATGAGACCAAAGGCATTATGTAGAAGAGTATCACCACCATGAAAGTGAAAGTCACTCTGTCGTGTCTGACTCTTTGCAACCCCATGGCCAGAATACTGGAGCAGGTAGCCTTTCGCTTCTCTAGGGGATCTTCCTAACCCAGGGATTGAACCCAGGTCTCCGGTTTTGCAGGCAGATTCTTTACCTGCTGAGCCACAAGGGAAGACAAGAATACTGGAGAGGGTAGCCTATCTCTTCTCCAGGGTATTTTCAGGACACAGGAATCAAACCAGGGTCTTCTGCATTGCAAGCGGATTCTTTACCAATTGAGCTATCAGGGAAACCATCAGTTCAGTTCAGTTCAGTCACTCAGTGCCGTCCAACTCTTTGTGACCCCACGAATCGGAGCACGCCAGGCATCCCTGTCCATCACCAATTCCCGGGGTTCACTCAACCTCATGTCCATCAAGTTGGTGATGCCATCCAGCCATCTCATCCTCTGTCGTCCCCTTCTCCTGCCGCCCCCAAACCTTCCCAGCATCAGAGTCTTTTCCAGTGAGTCAACTCTTCACATGAGGTGGCCAAGTATTGCAGTTTCAGCTTTAGCATCAGTCCTTCCAATGAACACCCAGGATTGATCTCCTTTAGAATGGACTGGTTGGATCTCCTTGCAGTCCAAGGGACTCTCAAGAGTCTTCTCCAACACCACCGTTCAAAAGCATCAATTCTTCGGTGATCAGCTTTCGTCACAGTCCAACTCTCACATCCATACATGACCATGGGAAAATCCATAGCCTTGACTAGACAGACCTTGGTTGGCAAAGTAATGTCTCTGCTTTTTAATATGCTGTCTAGGTTGGTCATAACTTTCCTTCCAAGGAGTAAGCGTCTTTTAATTTCCTGGCTGCAATCACCATCTGCAGTGATTTTGGAGCCCAGAAAAATAAAGTCTGACACTGTTTCCACTGTTTCCTCATCTATTTCCCATGAAGTCATAGTAGAGCTAAATTGATGCTCAACTAAAAGATGATCTGGATCCATTCTAACAAAGCTTGCAAGCAAAATTCAAAAAAATTCATCTGATTCCAAATAACTAACTGCACATTAGGATAAAATTCAGCACTATTTAAATGAAAGCAGCAAAACCCAGCAGCTGACAATATAAAGAGTATAAAATCACCATGTCAGGTATGCAATCAAAAATTATAAGGCATGACAAGCAGCAGAAAATTTTGACCAATTGCCAGCCAAAGCAAAAAGTACAATAAATATAAGTAGATCGAGAAATGACTGAGACAATGGAAGTAGCACGTGATGTGCTCAGTCTCTCAGTCACGTCTGACTCTTTATGGCCCCATGGTCTGTGGCCCACCAGGCTCCTCTGTCACAAGGGTATAAAAAGGCTGCAATAAATATTCTCTATATGATTAAAAATATAGAGGAAAATACGAGCATTACAAAGAAGTGAACAATATTAAAAGATACATATATGTTAAAAAATTAACAATATAAAAATACATACAATAAAAACACTAATCAAAAGAAAAAGGGACTATACTAAGGAAAAGTAGGTCTTAGAATGAGAAATACTGCCACAAATAAAAAGGGACATTTTCTAATGGCAAAAGAATCGATTCATCAAAAAATACATGTATTAGTTTGCTAGGGCTTCCACAACAAAGTACCACAGACTGGGACGTTTCAGTGAAGGTGAGTGCTCAGTCACTCCAACTCTTTGCAATCCCATCAGGCTCCTCTCTCCATGGGATTATCACGGCAAGAATACTGGAGTGGGTTGCCATTTCCTCTTTCAATTTTCTCACAATTCTAGAGGTTAGAAGTCTAAAATCTAGGAATCAGTAAGGTTGCGTTCTTTTGCGGTCTTTCTCCTTGGCTCGTAGATGGCTACCTTCTCCCTGTGTCTCCATATAGTCTTTCTTCTGAGTGTATCTATGCCCTAATATCCTCTTCTTCTAAGTACATCAATCAGATTAGATTAGGGTCTAACCTAATGAAATCATTTAAATGTATTTACCTCTTTAAAAACCCTATCTCTGAATGTAGTCACATTCTGAGGTACTGGAGACTAGACCTTCAACATACAAAGTTTGGAGGGACACAAATCACTTAGTTCACAACAGTGCATAATAATCCTAAATGTATATGTACCCAATAGCAGAGCTTCAAAATACATGAAGAAAAAAAAATAATGCACTGAAAGGAGAACGGGCAGATCTATGATGATAGGTGGTGATTTCAATACTTTTTTTTAGTAATTAATAGAATAAACACAGAGAAATGTTAATAAGGATAACATCATTATCAGTCAGCTAAACCAAATTGACCTTTATTGCAAAGTCTATCAATAACTGCAAAATACACTTCCCTTTCAAATGTTCATGAGGTGTTCACCAAAATAAACTGTCTCCTGGATGATGAAACTGATTCAAAGCAAATTTTATGGCTAAAAACATATTAGTCTAGAAATAATGCAAAAAGTTATCTTTTTAAAAATCCTAATATTTTTAATTAATCGACACATTTCTAAATAACTACATGAGTTGAAGAGATCACAAATGACATTTTAAAATATTTTGAACTGAATGAAAATTAAAACATAGCATCTCAAAATTGGTGGGACAGAACTTAGAAGAAAATTTATAGCAATAAATGTGTACATTAGAAAAGAAGAAAGTTTTCAAATTAGTTATCTAAAATTTCCACTTAAATAAGCTAGAAAAAGTGTAATCCAAATCATAAGAAGAAAGTAAATAATAAGGATAAGACCAGAAATCAATGAAATAGAAAACAGAGAAATTTAATGAAATAGGTACTTTCCTAAGATCAATTTTAAAATTGATGAATCCATAGCCAGTCATACTGATAAAGAAAATAGGGGAGAAAACACAAATTTCCAATATAAAGCAATGAAAGAAGTATTATTATCAAAGATCCTATAGGCATCTAAAAGATACTAACTGAATATTATAAGCATTTGTGCCCAAAAATTTGACAAATGAAATGGATATTTGTGACTTAAAAACCACGAAATACCAAAGTTCACAAAGAAACTGAGTAGTCCCATACATATGGAAGAAACTGAATTCTTAGATTAAAACTAACTCACAAGTAAAATCCCAGCCAGGTAGCTTCACTGGTGAATTCTACCAAACATTTCAAGAAAATGATGCCAATTCATCCCAAACTTCTAACAGAAATAGAGGAAAAATACTTCTCAAGTCCTGTTATAAGCCAGAATTTCTGACAGAAAATAAGATACAAACATCCTAAGAAATACAAATCAAAGAAATGAAAATGAAAAATCACAAATAGAGATGTAAAATATTGGCAAATTGAATCTAGTACTATATAAAAAGAATAACAGATCATTATCAAGTGGAGGGCACTCTAGGAATGCAAGATTGGATTCAAAAATCAATATAATTTGCCATATTGTGTGTGTATCAGTAGCTAAGTCATGTCTGACTCTTTGCAACCCCAGGGACTATAGCCAGATAGGCTCTTCTGTCCATGGAATTCTCCAGGAAAGAATACTGGAGTGGGTTGCTATTTCCTTCTCCAGATTTGTCATATCAACAGAGTAGAAAAGAAGAGCTATAAGATCATCTTAATATAAGATCATCTTAATAGACACAGAAAATGCATTTGAAAAAATTCAGCATCTCCTTCTAATAAAAAGCTCTCAGCAAACTAGGAATAGAAAGAAACTTCCTGAGAAAGGGCTTTTATGATAAGCACATTCTACTTAATGATGAAAGATTGAATGCTTTCTCCTAAGAGCAGAAGAGATACAGAGATGTTTACTGTCACCAGTTCTATTCAACATGGTCCTAAATATCCTGGAGAAGGAAATGGCAACCCACTGTAGTATTTTTGACTGGAGAATCCCATGGACAGAGGAGCCAGAGAGTCCGTGGGGTTGCAAACAGTAGGACACGACTGAGCAACTAACACTTTCTAAATATTCTGGCCAAAAGAAGGCAATATTTTTAAATAAAAGAAAGAAAAGGTACACAGATTGGAAAAGAAAAAGTAAAACTCTTCATTTGCAGCTGACATGAACTGTGTAGACTATCCTAAGAAAAACAACCAAAAAGCTACTAAAACTCCATGTGAGTATAACAAAGTTGTGGGATACAGGTCAACATGCATCAGTTGTGTTTCTATATAATAGAAATCAACAACTGGAAATTGAAATACCATCAAAAAGTGTGAAGTATGGACAAATTTGACAGAAGACATTGAAACTATGTCAAAAGCTATGAAATATTAAAGAAATTACAGAAATTTAAATAAATGGAGTGAAACTTCTAATCCTCATGGGTTGGAAGACTCAGTAATGCTGATATTTTTATTTTCCTCCAAGTTGATTTGCAGATTGAACACAATAAACATTAAATTCCAGCAGGTGTTTTCATATTTGTTTAAAAGATGCTTCTAAAATTTATATGGAAATGAAAATGACTTACTATAGCTGTAACAATTCTGAAAAAGAAAAAATAAAGGTGGGACTTCCTTGATCTCAAGGTTAACACATATATATGGAGTAATCAAGAGATGAAGTATTCATGTAAGAAAATAGACCACACATATTTAGTCAACTGCCTTTCGACAAAGGAACAAAAGCAATTCAGTGTTGAAAGACGATCCTTTCCACACATGGTGTCAAACAATTGGATATTCAAATGCAAAAAAAGACAACAAAGGATCTTGACTATTACCTTATAACATATTTAAAAATTAATATCTCAAAATAATATTACTTTATGCCAATATTACTTATATACAGAAAATTAATAAAATTACTATAATCAAATGGATCATATATTTAAATGATATACCTAAAATTATAAAACTTTTAGAAGAAACCACAGGAAAAAAGCAAAACTAAATCTTTATGGTCTTGGGTTAGCAAAGATTTCTTACATTAAAACACAAGAAGCACAATCCATAAAAGAAAACATGGATAAATCTGACCTCACAAAAATTAAAAACTTTTGGACATGAGTTTGAGTGAACTCCGGGAGTTGGTGATGGACAGGGAGGCCTGGCGTGGTGATTCATGGGGTCGCAAAATGTCAGACAAGACTGAGCAACTGAACTGAACTGAACTGAACTGAAACATCAAAAGATACTGTTAAAAAAATAAAAAAAGAAGGCTACAGACTAGAGGAAGAATATTTACCAAACATATAGCTAATAAAGAAGTTGTATCCAGAACAGAGGTTGGCAAATTACAGTCAGCTGGTTTTTTAAGTCAAGTTTTATTACCTGTGGCTTTTTCAAACAAAAATGTCAGAGTTAAGTAACTGCGATCCAAAATTTATGGCCTAAAAACATAAAATATTTACTATCTGGCCCTTTAAGAAAAAGTTTGCCAACATCTGACAGAGAATATTTAAAGAACTCTTGCAACAGAATAGTAAGAAGACGATCCAATTTTTAAAATGGGTAAAAGATTTAAATAGACATTCCATCAAAGAATATATATGAATAGCAAATAGAGTTTAAGTTTTGCTAGATGAATAAATTCTAGAGAGCTACAGTATAACATGATGCCTATAGTTAACAATACATTTTATGCAGTTCAAAATTTAAGAGGGTGAATTTCATGCTGTGTTCTTACCACAAAACAAAAACAAAGGAACACAAGAAAAACTCTGATAGGTGTTAGATATGTATATTGCCTTGATTGTAGTAATGGTATCACAAGTATTTGTATACGTCCAAACTCAAATAGCAAGTGTCTGGTGGTGCAGTGGTAAAGAATCTACCTGACAACGCAGGCGACTTGGGTTCAATCCCTGGGTTGGGAAGATCCACTGGAGAAGGGAATGGCAACCAACTCCAGTGTTCTTGCCTAGAAAATTCCATGGACAGAGGAACCTGGAGGGCTACAATCCTTGGGGTCGCAGAGAGTTGGAGCACATACACACAAACTGAGCACATACACACAAACTCAAATTACACATATTAAATGTGTGCAGTCTTTTGTATATCAATTATACATCAATAAAGCTGTTTTAAAATGCCAAATAAGCACAGGAAAGTATACCAAATATCATTGGACATTAGGAAAAAGCAAATTAAAATCACAGTGAGATACCACTACACACAACCAGAATGCTTAAATATAAAAGAACCAACAATACCAAGTGCTAGTGAGGATGTGGAGCAACCAAAACTAATTCTATGCAGGCAGGAGTGCAAAATATTACAGCCACGTTAGAAAACAGACTTAAAGTTTAGCACATATAAAGTTAAATAGTCATTATTTCACCCAACAATCCAACTCCTAAATATTTATATAAGAGAAATAAAGACTGTGTTCACACAAATATGTTCATAATAGGCACAAACTAGAAACAACCAAATGTCCGTCAAGAGGTGAACAGATAAACTGTTGCATGGAATATATGATAGAATATAGTAATAATAAAAGGAAGAACTAGCAATACACAGAATAGACTGGACAGATCTCAAAAGCATTATGCTAAATGATCGAAGCTAGAATTTAAGACCATATACAGTAAAAAGAAAATGAAAGCATCAGTCCCTCAGTCATGTCCGACTCTGTGAGACCCCATGGACTGTATAGCCTCTCCAGGCTCCTCTGTCCATGGGATTTCCCAGGCAAGAATATTTGAGTGGGTTGCCATTTCCTTCTCCAGGGAATCTTCCCAAAACAGGGAACCCAGGTCTCCTGCATTGCAGGCAGATTCTTTACCATCTGAGCCACCAAGGAAGTCTACAGGTGGTCTATTTATATGAAATTTTAGAAAAGGCAAAACTATAGTGACAGAAGAAAACCAGTGGTTGCCAGGGCCCTAGAAAGGGATTAACTGCAAAGAAACACAAAATAACTTTGGGGGATGAAGGAAATATTATTATTTTACTATTATGGTGGTGGTTACATGATTCAACACATTTGCCATAATTCATTAAATTGTAATTGATGACTATTTCTTAAAACTGATTTTTAAAAGTTAAGAAAAGACAGAAACAAAAGTGCAGTATTTACCTATGGCTGACATAATTCTATTTGTTTCACTGTATACACCAGATTCTTGACTCTAAAAATTTTGACAACATATATGAACATAATTTAAGAAGAAAAATAGAATCAGAGAGGATTTCTTGGCCTACCACAGTAGTTCCCAACAGATACAAATCAGAATTTTTGGCAATGTAGTCTGAATGCATCTTTCTAGGCCCCTTCCCCAGAGGTTCTGATTTAAGGTCAGGTACGTGGAGGATAGACCTCTGTGGGCTCATGGGCTCTCCAAGTGACAATGATGCATAGCAAAATTTGAAAACAATAAGCCTAATGTATAGATTGACCTGGAGTAAATTTCATTAATGTCATGTTCTGGTCCCTTTTGGAGACTTCTGAGACTAATATCAGAACATCATAAAAGACTTTGAAGCAAATAATTGCACTGGCTCCAATAGGAGGCTCAAGACTTGGCAAACTTGCCTTCCAAAGATGTAAGTCTCCTGATATGCCATTTACCTCCTTCCCCAACCTCAGCCTGGCTGAACGCTTCAATCCTCAAGCCTTAGCTTTTTTTTTTTTTTCTTTTTTTTTCTTTTTTGTAATTAATTTATTTTTTAAGGCCTTAGCTTTTTCATTGGTTATTTGGTGAGATCAATAGCATCTACCTATCTCATAGCGATATTTGTTCAAATAAAGCAAATCCATATAAACTGCTAACACAATGCCTAGTACATAGTATGTACAATGAAACCTGGAAAAATTCGATAGTCTAATTAATAACTCATTCCTGACCTCCACAGAAGGTTCACCCTGGTCATTTCATTACCTTAATAATAATGAGACCCTCGATTTCATGCTTTTTAATTATTTGGACCTCATTTGTACCACTGACCTCTTCTCAATAAATGTCATCTATTATTATTATCATTATGAGTTATATTTATTATTCTATTTATTAGCATTTTAGTGATTTGGATATCAATAAACCACCCTCTTCCCTCATTCTTCGGTTTACTACTGACTTAGTATTTTGTAGGATTGAAGGCATTCCTCTGTTAATTATCTGGACAGATATCTACTTGCCTACTAGCCACTGCTTACTTATAACAAGCCATTTCAGATAGTTCTACAAATGCAGAGGAAAGTCAATTTTAAAACTTGGGAAAATAGAACCAAGAATTGAATTGGTAATAAAAGAATGACATTCAACTCCCTTCACGTCTGTTATTTGATAACCTAAAATCAACACAGATGGTACTCCCAGCCACATTTGCTCACTTTTTTTCCCTAGTCTCTGCTGTACAGGGGCTTGGGGGCTTGGTGGAGGTAGTGATTAGAGCTGATGTTGTTGACATAGGTGAAAAGAGGTGATTCATTCAGGTCAGCAGTGACAAGTGACCAGTGGCAAGGAGCCATCAGTATTTTCCTCTTCTTCTCCCCCGCCCTCCCTAGAGCTGCCCTTCCAGTGTGGTCAAAGTCAACCACAAGCATCTTTCCAGTGCACACATCAAGCGGAGCATTGTGTTCAATCTTGGGGATTCTGTGTGCTTGCTGAGTTTGGGGCAATGTAATAATTATGCTTGAGAAGTACTTAACCATCTATAACATAAGAAGATATTCTCATTTTCCAGGTGAGGTAACCAAGGGTCAGAGGGGTCGTCCCTTGGCAGAGATGATCCAAACTGTGATGAGACTTAAACCAGATTTCCTGACTCCAAATTCCATGACTTTTTTCATTCTCCTATGACAATTTTCCAATTAGGACGGAGACAATGTTAGCACCTCTCAGTTTGTAGGAGAGCCAAAATCTTGACATTCCTCAGCCCTCAAAGTGCCTGGGTGAGAACTGTGTGTCAAGACCACCCTGTTGTCCTCTCACAGCAGTGGGCAGCCTCTGTCTTAGCAGACTGTGCTATGCAGACCGTGATGTGGAAAATGTTAAGGGGCACTCACACATGTTATCTGATATTGATGTATTACTCTTTTTCTGTTTCTGCTCTGTACTTTGAAGGAGAGCATTCATACATGAAAGCTATTGGGATTTAGAGAATCCAACAGCTATGCTCCCCTCTGGCCACAAATACTGGTGCTGATGGAATCAGACCTCTGATGGAGACTCTCAACCCAGGGCAAAGGTATTGGATAGTTCAAAAAGGTCGTGGGAAGGTAGAATTTGTACATTATTAATCTCCTACATGTCCTTCCCAGTTACTCCCATAGTAACCCACACTACAGCATCTTGGCACAAGCTATCACACTGAATTATAATGTTCTGGTTCCTTGTTAATTTTTCCCACTGGACCATCATCTTCCTCAGAACAGAGGATCATTCATTATTACACTCTGGTTGTCTAGCACAGTGCCTATACTAAGTGAAAGTGAAAGTTGCTCAGTCGTGTCCAACTCTTGCGACCCCATGGTAGCTTCCTAACCCTCCTCTTTGTATCTGTTCTTGCCTTCCTCTGACCTTTCTTCAAGTTTGAGTAAGGTTTGAAAAACTGGGACGGGGGAAAGATCATGGAACCCTCTCATTTAAAACTCCCAAATGATTAGATGTTCTGCATCTTGAATATGGTGGGGATAACATGGCCATTTGTTGTTGTTGTTTAGTCACTAAGTCATGACTGACTCTTTTGTGAATCCCTAGACTATAGCCCGGCAGGCTTCTCTCTCCATGGGATCTCCTAGGCAAAAATACTGAAGTGAGTTAATATTTCCTACTCTAGGGGATCTTCCTGACCCAAGGATTGAACCCATGTCTCCTGCATTGACAGGCAGATTCCTTAACACTGAGCCACCTGGCAAGCCCTAATATGACCATAGGGTTTTATCAAAATTCATAAATCTATATACCTAAAAACAGTAAATTTTATTATATATGAACAAATAGCTTTCCATAGCATATGAGATCCACACTCTTTGCCACAGTTTGAAATGCTATCTGATTCAGAGTCACATAAGAAACAGAAGACATTTTCAAACTGGGAAAAAGTTGTATATATGCTACTCAAAAGTGTGAGCAGGTTGTTGTGAAGCTATAGGGTAGAGTGGAATCCTCAGAGCTAGTCACTGCAGGGCACTGTTAGCAACCCAGGCCTGAAAGGAAGGCTGATTACCTGAAGACAGAAAGGCTGTGTGGAGCTGAGACTTCCAGTTAAATACCCAGGCCCCTCCTTTCCCATCTGCTAGGACTCCTCATTGGCTGGATCCAGCCGTAGGGCAGAGAGCAGGGAAAAGTCACCCCCAGGACACAGAGTGGAGTGAAGAGTGGACTTGGAGGAGAAAATGGGAGCAATTCACCAAATAGCAGTGGATTTACCTCTCTAACTTCATCTCCAGCTCCTCCTAGAAGGCACTAGTCCTGGCTCACTGTAAGCCTATCAGGCTGGACTTTTTGTTTCCACCTTACCACATTTACAGTTGCTTATTTATATGTCTCCAGTTGTCTGCCTCATATCTTTGCAGACTATTCTCTTTCTTGACATTCAACCCACCCTCCCAATGAAAAGTAAAGCCCCACTTCTCCCTAGCACTCATTGTCTCTGAAATCTTCCTGGTTATTTACCTGCTTACACATTACTCTCTATCTCTCCAACACCCGGGAGAGTGCCCAGAGCACACACAGAATGCTTACGTGTTTGAAAGAAGGAAAGAACAACAGTGCAAGGTGGGTCCTCTGCCTTGTGCCCTGAGTTTCCATTCAGCCTGGTCAGATGCATCTAGAGGCCTGGGGTGCTAACACTGGGGATGGTGAAGGTGTGGGTGGGAGGGTTCGGAGGCCTAAGAGAGTGGCACACTATACACATCATGAGAACTTCAGAGTTAACATAGACAGATGGAGACAAGATCCATCGGGGAAATGTGCTTTTAGCTTGCTCAAGACCAGTAGAAACCACTCGCTACACACGAGAAGCTTCCCTGGTAGCTCAACTAGTAAAGACTCTGCCTACAATGCAGGAGACTCCAGTTTGATTCCTGGGTTGGGAAGATCCCCTGAAGGAGGGCATGGCAATCCACTCCAATAATCTTGCCTGGAGAATTCCATAGACAGAGGAACCTGGCAGGCTACAGTCCATAGGATCGCAAAGAGTTGGACATGACTGAGCGCCTTTCACTTTCACACATGAGAAAGCAACAGAGACATGGTCAGAAGTAAGGTCTAAACAGTGGACCAGCAACAGTCAAATCATGAGCACTCGATAAATATTTGACCAATAATTCTGAATCACTGAAGCCCAACCAGGAAAGAGAAAATCTCCCTTTTCTAAGGGAAAAAAGAGATCATGAAGAGACCTGACTTATTAGTGTGGCAAATATTAAGTCAGCAAATTGTATTGCATGTTAAAGGCATTTTAACCAAGCTAGTTTAAAATAAATATCCATACTTTCCAGCAATCTTTATTTTTACATTATCATTATATCTTATTTCTAAGAGCAATTAATTGAGGCAATTTCTTTTAAACTGAAAGAAAAAAATGCGTATACCCTCCAAACCAAGGTCTGCTTCCTGCTTGCTGCCTTTTAGCTATTATTTTTCTTTGTTTTATAGGGGAATAAACACTGAAAAGTTTATCTAGCATTTACTCAGTTTTATCCAGAGTTGTCAAAATTTATATACAATAGTTTTCCTCTTTTGCTACAGAGGAAATTTCGTGAATTGCGAAAATGGGAACATTTTGAATTAGAATACAGGCTTCCGCAAATCTTTTTCTATGCATGGAATAGTCTTTCGTTCTGAACATTTCCTAGTTTTAAAAGAACTATCTCAAATATTGATTGGGATTTTTTTCCATGTAGTTTAGAAGACGGAAACATTGATTACACTGGGCTTTTCTTATTTACCACCTTTTCATTTGTGATGGGCCATCTGGGTATTCAGTGTTTAGTTATGTGTGTCTAAACTCTTTGAGGAAGACAGTTTATTTGTCAGGCTGCAAATATCTAGAGAGCTGGTAACAATTTTCTTTCAACAAGCAATTGTCAGGCTTCTCTGGCTTGGAACACTGACAACTCAAATCCTCCTGGGTGGCACACGTGGTCAGGAACAAAATGGCACAAGAGATTCTGGACCTGACTTGGATCCAAAATTTAACACCAAACACAAGAAAGTCCATAGGTGAACTGTGGGGCCAAGACAGCTGGAGTTCAGTACACAAACCTCTATTTTTCTTTTCTCACTGTTATGTTACATGATCACAGGGCTATCCAAAAAAAAGAAAAATTTAATGTGTATATATATATATATATAACAACACATATATATTTGTTGTTGTTCAGTAGCTAAGTCGTGTCCAACTCTTAGCAACCCCAGAAGCATGCCAGGCTTCTCTGTCCTTCACCATCTCCCTGAGTTTGCTCAAACTCATGTCCATTGAGTCAGTGATGCCATCCAACCATCACATTCTCTGTCATCCTCTTTTCCTCTTGCCCTCAATTTTTCCCAGTATCATGACTTCAGACACAACTGAAATGACTTATCACACACATATATAATATATAACGAAAGAAAAATGAAAGCATTAGCCACTCAGTAGCATCTGACTCTTTGCGATTCCATGGACTATAGCCCACCAGGCTCCTCTGGCTACCAAATTCTCCAGGCAAAAATAGTGGAGTGGGTAGCCATTCCCTTCTCTAGGAGATCTTTCTGACCCACGAATCGAACCTGGATCTCCTGCCTTATAGGCAGATTCTTTATCATCTGAGCCACCAGGGAAGTGCTATTTATACTCTCTATTAGGTATGATGCATATAAATTGATGCATGTAACCGTAAAGGCCAAGAAGTCTCGTGATTTACAGCCCACAAGCTTGGGAAGGGGGTGGGAAGGTGGAGGAGGTAAATAATGGTGTAAGTCCCAGTCCAAGACTTAAGGCCCAAGAACCAGAAGTGCTGACATCCAAGGGCACAAGAGAATGAATGTCCCTGCTTAAGTGAAGAGCAAATTCATCCTTCTTCTCTCTATGAGGACTTTAACAGATCAGATGATGCCCATTCACACTGGTGAGAGTGGTCTTCTTTACTCAAGCCTACTGGTTCAAATGGTAATCTCTTGCAGAAAAACCCTCCCAGACACACAACCCGCAATAGTTTTACTAGCTACCTGGGCATCACTCAGCCCAGTCTGGTTGACACATAAGATTAACCATTCACACCTACACCACCACCGTAAAATTCCTACCTCATGTATTTCCTTGGGGGCTCATTCATTCATTTATACCACAGTACTGTTTCTGAGTATCTACTCTGTGGCAGGTTCTATCAGAACTGGCAGTGAGCAAGATGCGCCCACCCTCAAGGAACCTGCAGGCCAGTGAGGATGACAAACAGGTGTCACAATAAGAATAGATACATGCAACACCCCCCCTCCAACCATGTTTGATGTTTGGAGAATAGTGAAAGGAGCTGACACTGGAAGCAATGTCTAGATGGATTCTGGAAGGATGAATAAAGTCTAAGTGAGGAGAGGGCAGCAGGATATAGGATCCATGGCGAGGAGTCCTAGAAAATATCAGGGAGAAATGTCTGGAGGTATCACAGAGCCCAGTGAGTTCAGGTAGGGAAATGGTCAGAGATGGAATGAGGCTAGAGAGATAAGCTGTGGCCATGTTACATAGGGCCTCTACAAACTACAAAAAAGATTTGGGCAATGTGGTACTGTGGTTAGAGGAGCAAGATCTCAAATCTTGGGCTCACCCCTGAATCAAGGCTATAAAGTGGAAATTACAGTTTACCTGCCTCATAGGAATTTGGCGAGGAGCTACTGAGCTAACCCACAAAGAATGTTAGTACAGTACCTGGCAGACACTGTGTCCTAAGTCGCCTCAGTAATGTCCAACTGTTTGTGACCCCATGGACTGCAGCCCACCAGGCTCCTCTGTCCAGGCAAGAAAACTGGAGTGGGTTGCCATTTCCTCCTCCAGGGGATCTTTCTGACCCAGGGATCAAACCCACATCTCTTTACATCCCCTGCACTGGGAGGCAGGTTCTTTACCACTAGCACCACCTGGGAAGCCCCCTAAGTCCTTAGTAAAAGACAGCTATTATCATCCTTATTATTTAAAACTGAGGCTCATGGAAGTCATGGAGACAGGCCAAGAAGGCAAGGCAAATACAATCAATTTACACTTGCTCCAGGGACAGTGTGATGAATGCCTTTACAAATGACAAGGATGAAGGCAGGTGGAATAATGACACTGCTAAGTAGGTTTTTAAGAATTTTGATTGGCTGTATTATTAAAGAATAAACATTTTGTGGAAGAAACATGTTAATATATTGTCCATGCTGCTCAGTCACTTCAGTCGTGTCCGACTCTGTGTGACCCCATAGACGGCAGCCCACCAGGCTCCCCCGTCCCTGGGATTCTCCAGGCAAGAACACTGGAGTGGGTTGCCATTTCCTTCTCCAACTGTGAAAGTGAAAAGTTAAAGTGTAGTCGCTCAGCCATGTCTGACTTGTAGCGACCCCATGGACTGCAGCCTACCAGGCTCCTCCGTCCATGGGATTTTCTAGGCAAGAGTACTGGAGTAGCTTGCTATTGCCTTCTCCTATATTGTCCATAGTTAATGCCTATATGTATTATACATTAGAGATACTTTTTTAGGGATTTCCTTGGGTGGTCCAGTGGTTAAGACTTTGCCTTCCAATGCAGGGGGTGTGGGTTCCACCCCTGATCAAGAGTTAAGATCTCACATGCCTTTTGTAGCCAAAAAACCAAACCGTAAAACAGAAGCAGTGCTGTAACAAATTCAGTGAAGATTTTAAGAATGGTCCACATTAAAAAAAAAAAAAAAGAAATCTTAAAAAAAAAAAAGTAGATAAATTCTGATATGGGGAGGAAACTAAAGCAAGAGATCCGGGTAAACAGAAAGACGCACACTATGGTTGGGGGCATTCAGAAGAGCAAGATCTTACATGTTGGGAAGAGAACACTTGGCAGTTGGGGATGGGGGGTCAAGCGGGATGCAAGGAGCAGATAGGGTGATGGCAAAGCGGTCCTGCCTAAAAACAATCCTCCCGGGATTAGATCTTGTCAGAATGTAATCCATGTGCTCTCCTGTGCTACACTCCCGTTTTTCACACTGACATTTAAAAATGGTCTTGTGACTGCCTTAAGCTACTCTACCTTTCACAGGACATGTTCTCCAGAAGCAGACCTCCTTAAGAAGATGATGAGGGGTCTGGAATCGACACCTTTGAGAAAAAGCATGAGGCAGCAGGATTAGGCTGCTGTCCCTGGCTGGATTATATTGTGTCTTAACCCTACAGGAGGCCTAGGAGCCAGCGGAAAGGGGGTAGACCCAGAGCAGGGAACAGGCAGCCTTTAGGCTAGAAGCCTTTGCTCTCAGTTTCAGCATGGAGAGGGTTGGAGGGAAGGGTAGTTCTTACTGAGGAATGCTGAGAGGAGTCTGGGGAGAAAAAAAAATCTTCCAGGACATCCGTAAAGTCTATATCTGTGTCTCAGCCTATATTTTCATGACCTGGGGCCTCAACTTAGCATAATATGGCTGCCTTATTGAGTATTTAACTTCCTTTGAAAGTTAACCACTCTGACTTCTAAATCCTGGGTTTGGCCTGTGAATTTCTCAGCCCTCTGCCTGCAGGAGATGAGAGCCAAGCTCTGCTTTTCCTTGCCCTCGACTGTTAGTTATCTTACTGTGCTGTGGCTGGCAAGGAGCCATAGCCACCCAATGCTACTGCCCATAGAGCTACTTCCTCCATGAATCTCAAACACTTGCCAATGCATTCAACACACTTTCACTTGGACATCATCCCAATTTACCACTGACACAAGTTTTCACACTGAACTGCACATTATGCTTCACCTTGTACAAGTAATGGAGTGTTCAGTGCCAGGCAGTATCAGCAAACCATCTCCAAATCCCAGTCTCACTGCCAGCTTTCTCAAGAACAGGCACCAACTACAACATCACAAAGTGGATTCTCCAAAAGCCGTCTTCTAGATGGAGTTTCAGAGAAGGCAATGGCAAGCCACTCCAGTACTATTGCCTGGAAAATCCCATGGATGGAGGAGCCTGGTAGGCTGCAGTCCATGGGGTCGCTAAGGGTCGGACACGACTGAGCGACTTCATTTTCACTTTTCACTTTCACACATTGGAGAAGGAAATGGCAACCCACTCCAGTGTTCTTGCCTGGAGAATCCCAGGGACAGGGGAGCCTGGTGGGCATCCGTCTATGGGGTCACACAGAGTCGGACACGACTGAAGTGACTTAGCAGCAGCAGCAGATGGAGTTTGGGACACAGAGTATCTGTTACAAGTCAACACCTATGATAGGAAAACTATGGAAGCAGAAACAGTTGAACTGCAAAGCAGACCCAACAAAGTCTCCAGAAAAGTCTGGCAGGAGGTTCAGGAGTGTGTGTTGTCAATATGAGTTATCTGGTGGACTGACATGGCAAGGTATTGTCCCTCCACCTCACTCAACTGCAGGCTGTCCCAGGAGGTGCAGCAGCCTTGCTGAGCAGCTCTCTGTAGCTGAGGCAGATCCCAAAGCAGCAGACAGCCAGAGGCCCTCTTGCTGAACACACTGTCCACGAGGGAGCAGACGTCCTTCTCTAAAGAGGGACACAGGCTTCTCTGAAGGCTCAGTTGGTAAAGAATTTGCCTGCCAATGCAGGAGACAGGAGATGAGGGTTCAATCCCTGGGTTGGAAAGATTCACTGGAGGAGGACATGGAAATCCACTCCAGTATTTGTGCCTGGAGAATCCTATGGACAGAGGAGCCTGGTGGGCTATGGTCCAAGGGTTGCAAAAGAATTGGACATGACTGAGCAACTAAACAATAGCAACAAAAAGGGGCACATATCTAGGTCTACTATACTTTTCCTTCCTGCCTTCTGAGGATATTTTTGAAGGTTTATTTTGCTGCTTTTTGTCCCAGGTTATCTTAAGTCTGAAATCATTTTTTGAAACCATTCCCATCAAAGAATCAACACACAATCACACTCACTGCACAGCACACCAACGAAACTGCATGTGTTAAGAGGATTGCATGTTCTGTTCTGTGGAAGTTAACTTCGGTGCAAATGCAATGAAGGAAAGATCCAGAAGAAACATCTGTCACACCTTTGATGATAAAGTTTGACTCGGTTGATCTGACGGGTTAGAAAGATGCTGGTTCCTGCTCCTCAGGCCTCCCTCTTAATAAGGCAAACGTGGGCAAAAAATGACCATCCCTAAGAAAGGGATAGCCCTCGGGAAAAATGGATTGGTGTTGCTTGTAAAAATTCAGAACTTGGTCTTTGGCCACAATTGAGATTTAAATGACACATGGACAGCAGGGGTGAGCGAGAGTGGAGTGTGACCCGGACCTGATCTTCACTTCACTTTGTACCAGACTTTGGAGGCCTTGCTCCCAGTTGTGTGTGAAAGTCGCTCGGTCATGCCCGACCCTTGCAACACCATGCACTATATAGTCCATGGAATTTTCCAGGCCAGAATACTAGAGTGGGTAGACTATCCCTTCTCCAGTGGATATTCCTGACCCAGGAATCGAACCGGGTTCTCCTGCATTGCAGGCGGATTCTTTACCAGCTGAGCTACTAGGGGCTCCCAGTTAATAATAATCAAAATATACACACCACTATATATAAAATAGATAACCAACAAGGACTTACTGTATAGCAGAGGGAACTATACTTAATATCTTGCAATAATCTATATAAAGGAAAAGAAACTAAAAAAGAATTTATATATATGTTTACATACATAACAGAGTCACTTTGCTGTACACCTGAAATAACACATTGTAAATCAACTATATTTCAATAAAAATATTTTTAAATACCCTTACCTACTACACTGCAGCATAATCCTGACCATCTTAACTGTAATCTCTAAAACATACATGATTCCTCACCCTGCATGTCTCCTCCAACACTTTGCCTCCAACACTGCCCCCACTTTCTCTTTAAAACTGTAACTATAATTACTCAGTTGGATACAACAGTATTTTGTCCTGTTCTTAATTTTAAAATATGCAAGGAAAATTTTTGTGTGTTCTTTTGAAAACAAAACTAGATAAAGTCACTGGCTCTTGACTGATTTTCCCCAGCCATCACCCACAACTTCATTTTGCATTAGTCATACTTAAAAAAGAATTCCCCACAGAGAAATATATGCCAGCACAGATGAACTGTATTTAATCCACTTTACCTTCTGCCTTCCACAAAGCATTCCTATACCCCAGAGCATTCTTCCACAGGTAAAGTATGGAATGAATGATTCTGCTACCTCTCATTAGAAAGAAAATACCAGAATAAAATGGAGACTTTAAAAAGAAAGAAAAGATCACTGGTTACTGCTTTGTTTTAGGGAAACATCTCACATACCAGAAAAGCTTTATAAAAGCCACCGCTGGATCAGGCTTAGATGGGGAGGCGTAGCTACCTAGCCCATCCAGTGCATGGGTAGGGGGCTTTTCAGGAAGGGAGGGAGGAGAAACACCCTCATTTTTTCTCCTATTGGTATTCTTAGAGATTTGCTTATTTAATTATGTATGCAAAAAAAATCATCCATTCAACCATAGGGCTCAAGGGAGCCACAAAGGGAACAAGGACTATGCCCGCAGCTGGGGAGTCTACCACCAGCCAGGGCACAACGAGTGCAGGCAGTGAGGGTGTGCTGGCACAGACCAGAAGGAGCAGGGATGGGAGCCGGGGCAAAGACACGGGGAGACTTTCTCCAGCTCCTCGATCTACTTTTGTTTCAAACTATTCAGTAGCAAGACTCATAGCACAGAGTCCCTTAAGAGTTAAGCCACAACTCTCGATGAGATGGTCTTCCAGGAACTGGTTCTAATCTGCTCAGTGCTGCTTCGACTCACATAAAAATAATAAACCTCATGTTGACTTCATGGAAACTTCAGGGAACAAGCTCTGTGCATTTATACACCAACACTCCAGGTGCCCAGAGGCATAGCAGGAAGCTCTGAGACCCCAAGCAAGATTTCAGAAAGCCTTTATTTTTTTAACTGTAAAAATAAATAGGCCTCTAACTCCACACACTAAAGGGGTTTGTGGAGTAGTATTTACACCTGTGGAGAGTAGAAGGTGGCTGCTGAGAGGATCGGAGTTTCTCTCATCAACTCTAATTGTATACCATTATTTTTGCAGCTCCCTCATGCAGGCCAGATACCCCAGAGTGTTTTATTCAAGGTGTGTGAATAACTCCAAAGATGGTCAACTTTAAAGAGATTAGTTTGCATGAGTAAATGCCAGCTATTGGCTGTCTGTTAGTCATTTCAGTCATGTCCAACTCTTTGCAACCCCATGGACTGTAGCCTGCCGGGCTCCTCTGTCCATGAGACCGTCCAGGCAAAAATACTAGCGTGGGTTGCCATTCCCTTCCCCCAGGGGATTTTCCCAAACTAGAGATCGAACCTGGGTCTCCCACATTGCAGGCAGATTCTTTATCATCTGAGCCACTAAGGAAGCCTATGTTAGCCATCTGAGCCACACTATTTCATAGGAA
This sequence comes from Moschus berezovskii, assembly GCF_049115385.1. NCBI lineage: Eukaryota > Metazoa > Chordata > Mammalia > Artiodactyla > Moschidae > Moschus > Moschus berezovskii. The sequence continues at coordinate 39,326,703 of NC_142468.1, read as the reverse complement.
ATGGACATGGCAGAAGCACTGGCCTTGGGCCCTGCTGCCCTGGGCTCTGTTGGGTAGCCTTGAACATGTCACCTAAGCTCTCTGAAGAGTTCCCTTTTCCCCTTCCATGAGATGAAGGTGGCACCACTTCGGGCAGATACTATTGTAAGGATCAAATGGGAAGGATGGAGAAGCATTTTAAAGGTTCGAGATTAGGAGTCTTATGAATGTTTGCAGTGTTCCTTGTTTAGGTGGTACTGTGTTGGGAGAATTTGGAAGTGGTTTTCAGATGTTCCTTCAATATCTAACTTCCCCAAACTTGTATCTTGAGGAGAAATATAACCACACCAGTATGCTTGCTTTTCCTCTTTCACTTCTTTCCCACCCCTTTAATCCACCCTCTCCCCCTCTAGAATTTCAACCCTTTTTACTGTCCTGCGTTTCCTTCCTGGTTCTACAAGTTCCTGTTTGTTAATACTATGGCATGTGGGTCAATTACATGTTGTTCTGATCATGATGATGCAATGGATCACCCTGAGCTGGTTTAAGAAGGTATTCCCTTTTGCACTGTACAGGAAGTAGACTCCTTGATGGGGATTGGTGGGCAGGAGGGTTGTTAGTGAGTGTACTTGGGGAAGAAAAGGGAAGAAAGCCAGGTTGGAACGGAGGGAGAAGTCGGCTGCAATCTAGTTTCAATAAAGGTCTCTGCCCACCCTGTAGGGAGGTCTGAATCCTGCAGGGGAAAAGGTCCAGGCTTTCATAACCCCATGAAGAGCAGTCATTGAATGTAGCCAGTCTGGGAAGGGGCATCACCTTCAGCCAAGACAGCAGGAAACTGAGAGCTGAGGTCTTGCTTCCATCAGCACTCTCAGTGGCTATGGGGATGAGCCTTCACTTCTGATAGGGGCTCTGCATGGCACATCTCAGCATTCTTCTCCAGAAGCCATTATCACCCATGATTATTTCCACCATTTACTGAAGGGCTGACCTGGCCCTTTGATCTTCTATGTAAGGAGACTCATACGTGACATCAGACACCAGTATTTGAAGCAAATGGCTCAAGCCAAGGGCCCAGGAAATACCAGGCAGAGGTAAATCTAAGCAGTTCTCATTATCTGGAGCAAGTAGAAAGTTTGGGAACCAGGAGAAAAAATCAGGCGAATTAACAAGGCCTCAGGAATCAATATTAGCAAGAATGCAGGTCTAGGTGTAAGTACAGTAAGAAGATCTAGAACCAGTAAGCTCATGCCTAAGGCAGATTCAATTTTGACCCTTACTGTTGGTAATCACCTGAACACATCTCCCTAGCTCCTTTCCTTGAAACAGGAGTATAACCTACCTCTGTTCTGTTTAAAACATGTAAGAGGTATGTAATAATACAGTGAACAACAGACATCCATTGAACAAATTGTTTCTATGAATTTTTTTAGAGCTAGGAAAATGGTTGATGGCCATTGGATAATATGCTTCCCTTTTACAAGCTATTAAAAGTGAATTAAACTATACTCCAATAAAATATAAAGTGAATCAGCCATTGTGATTATCCTCCCCAGTGCTGGATTCCAGGAAGCTTAGAGTTAAATTCCATGTTGATTTGCAACAGCCACGCTATCACAGAAATGTGGCAGACGTCTCCTTGCTTCTTTTCTCTGTGCCTCTTCACCCTTATTTCTCACCCTTATACTTCAAATTCTAGTTTTCATTAGCAGTGTAACATTTTCATTTTAACTATGTCGAATACATTACTAAGAGAGCTTTACCTGTGTTTAAATATTTTTGTTGAAGAACAGTTGATGTGTAATATTCTATAAGTTTCAGGTACACAATAAAGTGATTCATAATTTTAAGGGTTATACCCCATTTATAGTTATTACAAAATATTGACTATAAAACCTTGACATGTTTTATAACTAGTGACCTATTTCCTGACCTTTGTCACAACTCTGGACAGGGAATGTGAACTGTATCTATTTGGGGAAGTGTATAATCATGAGTTTAGGATGGGAGATAAGGGAATGTTTACTCTTCTTCCTTCCCAGAAAGCCACAGATATAAAGAGGATTAAAAACTAAAGAAAATTCCACCTAAAATGAAAATAAGAAATGGCTAAAACCCTCAGTCATAGTAAAGAAGATTGTCAAAATACAGCAAATTTTGGACCTAAACTAGAGGTAGCAAAAACTGATGTATACCTCCTAGGTCTTGATACGAGTGAAGATTACTCTGTAAAAACCACAATGAGATATTACCTCACACCTATCAGCATGGTATCATCAAGAAGAACACAAATAACAAATGTTGGCAAGGATGTGGAGAAAATGAAACACTGTACACTGTGGTGGGATGTAAAGTGGTGCAGACATTATGGAGATTCCCCAAAAACCTAAAAATAGAACTACCACATGATTTAGCAACTCCACTCCTGCACAAATATTTGAAGAAAACAAAACACTATTTTCAAAAAGATACAAGCACTCCAATGTTCACAGAAGCAATTGCTCATATTTACAATTGCCAAGATATGAAAGCAACCTAAGTGTTCATCAACAGATGAATAGATAAAGAAGGTGTGGTATGTATTTGCAGTGCCATCACCTCCACTGGAATTCAGCTGGAAATGATGGAGCTCAGCTCCAGCAGAGCTGGCTTAAAACTCAACATTCAAAAGACAAAGATCATGGCATCTGGTCCCATCACTTCACAGCACATAGACGAGGAAACAATGGAAACAGTGACACACTTTATTTTCTTGGGCTCCAAAATCACTGTGGATGGTGACTGCAGCCATGAAGTTAAAAGAGACTTGTCCCTTGGAAGAAAAGTTATGACAAACCTAGACCATGTATTAAAAAGCAGAGACGTTACCTTGCCTACAAAGATCCGTATAGTCAAAGCTATGCTTTTTCCCCTAGTCATGTAGGGATGTAAAAACTGGACAATAAAAAAGACTGAGCACTGAGGAATTAATGTCTTCGAACCGTGGTGTTGGAGAAGACTTCTGAGAGTCCCCTGGACTGGAGTCCCTGCAAGGAGATCAAACCAGTCAATCCCAAAGGAAATAAATCCTGAATATTCATTTGAAGGACTGATGCTGAAACTGAAGCTCCAAATACTTTGGCCACTTGATGCGAAGAGAAAATGCATTGGAAAAGACCCTGATGCTGGGAAAGATTGAAGGTGGGAGGAGAAGGGGACAACAGAGGATGAAATGGTTGGATGGCATCACCGACTCAGTAGACATGAGTTCAAGCAAACTCTGGGAGATAGTGAAGGACAGAGAAGTCTGGCATGCTGCAGTCCATGGAGTCACAAAGAGTCAGACATGACTCAGTGACTAAACAACAATGATAAATGCAATGAAATATTACCCACCCATAGAAAAAAGTGAAATTCTGCCATTTGCAACAACATGGATGGACTTAGAGGGTATTATGCTTAGTGAAATAAATCAGAGAAAGACAAATATTGCATGCTCTCACATATGTGGAATCTACATAAGTGAATATAACAAAAAAGATTCACAGATAAAACAAACTAATAGTTACCAGCAGGGAGAGGGAAAGAAGGGGCAAGATAGGAATAGGGGATGAAGAGATACAAACAACTATGTATTAAAGAGATAAACAACAAAGATACAGTGGAAACAGTGTCAGACTTTATTTTTGGGGGCTCTAAAATCACTGCAGATGCTGATTGCAGCCATGAAATTAAAAGACGCTTACTCCTTGGAAGGAAAGTTATGACCAACCTTGATAATATATTAAAAAGCAGAGACATTACTTTGCCAACAAAGGTCCGTCTAGTCAAGGCAATGGTTTTTCCAGTGGTCATGTATGGATGTGAGAGTTGGACTGTGAAGAAAGCTGATCGCCGAAGAATTGATGCTTTTGAACTGTGGTGCTGGAGAAGACTCTTGAGAGTCCCTTGTACCGCAAGGAGATCCAACCAGTCCATTCTAAGGGAGATCGATCCTGGGTGTTCATTGGAAGGACTGATGCTAAAGCTGAAACTCCAATACTTTGGCCACCTCATGCAACGAGTTCACTCACTGGAAAAGACTCTGATCCTGGGAAGGGTTGGGGGCAGGAGGGGAAGGGGACGACAGAGAATGAGGTGGCTGGATGGCATCACCGACTCTGTGGACATGAGTTTGAGTGAACTCCGGGAGTTGGTGATGGACAGGGAGGCCTGGCGTGCTGTGATTCATGGGGTCGTGGAGAGTCGGACACGACTGAGCGACTGAACTGAACTGAACTGAACAGCCCAGGGAATATAGCCATTGTTTTGTAATAACATTAAACGGAATATAATCTATAAAAATGCTGGATCACTACGTTATACACTTGCATCTAACATAATATTGTACTTGCATCTAACATAATATTGTACTTCAATTTTAAAAAAAGAAAAAGAATAGAGATTTCTCTGAAATTAAGTGAGAGGGACATGAAGGACACAGCTTTACCTGGAAGGATGAGTATGAGAACGTGCCAAGGCCAAGCAGAGACCATCCTGAGGGCTTGTTACACACTGGCACACTGAGACACAGAAGGACAAGGGTTGAAGAAGAACAGTTTCTGTCTTCACTTCCTCTAGTTAGGACTCCAGTGTTGAAAACAGCTAGAGGACAGGCAAGGCTGAAGACAGATCAGAAAGAGTAAGCAGATATGCACCTGCTTATTACACCCAACTAAGCGAGAAAAGTACAAAATCACCAAACAAAAGACCTACAAGCTACAGAGGAGTCCAAGAATTCACACGGATCTTCTGATTGATGACCTGCCTATCAGAAGATGAGGAGAAGAGGCAGATTAGCCCCAAATCTGAGGGATGATGGTTGCAAAGATGCTGTGAAATATCATAAAGAAGAAAGGAATCAAAGAGGCAAAAGAAAGACAGAAAAGGCACATATTAGGAAAAGGGGGATAATGTCAGAAAGAGAATATAATAAACCACTATAAAAATGAAAAGCATTTAAAGCAGCAAAAACATAGCGGAAATGCTATGGCCTGAACTTTTTAAGACAACTGTGGAATAAAATAGAAAATAAAAAGAGGCTAGGAGATCAGAGATGTGGAATATGGAAGGGGATATCTGATGCAGATAAAACTGATATTTTTCAACAAGGGAATGGAACAAATGAACACAAGAAATTTTTCAAAATTATAACAAAGATTGGCAGAGAAAAAAGAAATCCCTAAATCTGCAGTAGCAAAGATCACACTGTGTCCCAAGAAAAACTGCAGAAAATATACTATGCACATTGAAAAAAATTAAGTCATTTACAAGAGGATATGGGGGACCAGGTTAGCACATATATACTTAATAGGGATGATGTCATTCCCAAGGGGACAAGAATCGGTGCTTGAGAAAGGAAGGGTGAAAAAGTCTTACATAAGTTTGTGGCCCTCCAGAGGGCTCTTGTATATAAATAAGTATAAAATATATCTGTGATATTAAAGGTTCTTTGGGAAAGGGAGCAGTAATGAAAACAGAATGTGCGTTATATATCTACAGTAATATATACATTATATACATACATATGTAAATAAAATCATAATAAAAATCCTGGGCTAGCATAACTCATCCACAAAATACTCAATGCCAGAGCAATGTTTAGAGAGTACTGGGGAGAAATAACCATGGCTTCAATAATTTCAAGCAAATTAGTTATCAATCATGAATACAAACATTAGTCATGCATTTGCAACTATGCAATGAGTCACAATATAACAACTATAGACCCTTATGGGGAAAAATGATAGAGACGGAACCCCAGTCAGCCAAAGTATGGACCACAATAAGGAACCAGAAATGGGGAAGCTGTGGTATTTAAGAATTGGTATTGACCACTGAAGCCACCAGAAGTCTATAACATTTAATATGTGCTGTGAACTTTAACATCATGAAAATAAAGAAAGAAACTGAAAATTCAAGATAGTGATACAGGGATGGTGTAGAGGTGGACAAGGACATGAATTTCCTAATACTTCATAGCAAGGAATCAATAGATCTAGCTTTTAAAAAGCATTCATGGTCATAAAAGTAGCACCAGAAGAACTAAAATCCAGATTATAAATTATCAAAAGTAGGAGAACAACAGAACTAAATAAAAAGGATATAACCACATAGCATAATATGAGAAACAATATGAGCACCAGAAAGAAAAAAACATAACAGGATTGAAACGTGTTACATATGTAATGTATGTTATACATGTATGTGAAATACTATAAATCCTTCAAAGATTCTCCAATTATATTTAATACTTAGAAATATTAAAAGTAAAATGATATAAATATAAAATATAAATTTTATATTTATAAATATAAAAAATAAAATTACAAGTAATTCAGATTTTTCTTTCTTTTTTTTTTTTGTATTTGTCATTTCTTTACCAGACTTCCAGGCAATAAGTATGAAGCAAGACAAAAGGGTATTTTATTATGATACTTCAGTCTACAATGAAGAAATAACCACTATTCTATTTTACATTCCAACAATTAAAACAAAAGAGGACACAAAGCTTTCAAAACCAGAAAATGTAATGAATTCTTCCAAACAAAAGAGGATTTTCATTTGTTTCTCTCAGCCCCAAACAAGTCAAATACTCAAAATGAGTGAGGATATAAAGAATCTGGAGCCTAATTCATTACATTAACATTTTTATAACTTGAGCTGTGAATACCGAATAAACCTATTCTCAAATACTCATTAAAAAGTTTACAAAAGTTGATCATATTGTAGGCACCAGAAAAGCATCACAAAGCAAACAGGAATAGTAGTAATGATCAAGATCTCTGGTTATAATGTAAAGTAGAAATTATTAACTAATAAAACCCCATCTGAGATGTTATAACTTATTCTTTGACAATAATGATCATAATTTCTCTGACTCCACTGTTTCAGAATATCAGCAAATAATAGCATTGAAAATACTATATTAATAAAACTCAGTATAAACACTGCAAGCTATGCCAAGTGAAACATAAAGGTCTATACAGTTACATCACTAGACAAGAATTCAACTCAATACTTTAAAAAGAATAAAATGTAAGGAAAGCAGCAGAAACAAATTATTTCTGATAAAAAGCAGAAATTGATAGATTACAAAACAGAAGAAAGAAGAATTAATCAATCACACCAAAAGGTGAATTTTAGGGGGGAAAGTAAGAGAGATAAACTAGCAGTTACTATAAACAAAAAATAAAAAAGGAGAAGGCACCAACAATCAACAATGAAGCTGAGGATGAGGAGAAATCAACAATGAAACGACGACTCATATGCCAAAGATATTAAAAAGGATCATGAGTACTTTTTGATGGGCTTCCCTAGTAAGTTCAGCTGGTAAAGAATCCACCTGAAATGAAGGAGATCCCAGTTCAGTTCCTACGCTGGGAAGATCCCCTGGAGAAGGGAATGGCAACCCACCCCAGTATTCTAGCCTTGAGAATTCCATGGACTATACAGTCCATGGGGTCACAAAGAGTTGGACACGACTGAGCAACTTTCACTTTCACATGAGTACTTTTGTGAATTTCTAGATGAAACGGATAGTTTCATAGTTTCTTCAGTTCAGTTCAGTTCAGTTCAGTCGCTCAGTCGTGTCCGACTCTCCGCGACCCCATGAATCACAGCACGCCAGGCCTCCCTGTCCATCACCAACTCCCGGAGTACACTTAAACCCATGTCCACAGAGTCGGTGATGCCATCCAGCCATCTCATTCTCTGTCGTCCCCTTCTCCTCCTGCCCCCAACCTTTCCCAGCATCAGAGTCTTTTCCAGTGAGTCAACTCTTCACATGAGGTGGCCAAGTATTGCAGTTTCAGCTTTAGCATCAGTCCTTCCAATGAACACCCAGGATTGATCTCCTTTAGAATGGACTGGTTGGATCTCCTTGCAGTCCAAGGGACTCTCAAGAGTCTTCTCCAACACCACCGTTCAAAAGCATCAATTCTTCGGTGATCAGCTTTCGTCACAGTCCAACTCTCACATCCATACATGACCATGGGAAAATCCATAGCCTTGACTAGACAGACCTTGGTTGGCAAAGTAATGTCTCTGCTTTTTAATATGCTGTCTAGGTTGGTCATAACTTTCCTTCCAAGGAGTAAGCGTCTTTTAATTTCCTGGCTGCAATCACCATCTGCAGTGATTTTGGAGCCCAGAAAAATAAAGTCTGACACTGTTTCCACTGTTTCCTCATCTATTTCCCATGAAGTCATAGTAGAGCTAAATTGATGCTCAACTAAAAGATGATCTGGATCCATTCTAACAAAGCTTGCAAGCAAAATTCAAAAAAATTCATCTGATTCCAAATAACTAACTGCACATTAGGATAAAATTCAGCACTATTTAAATGAAAGCAGCAAAACCCAGCAGCTGACAATATAAAGAGTATAAAATCACCATGTCAGGTATGCAATCAAAAATTATAAGGCATGACAAGCAGCAGAAAATTTTGACCAATTGCCAGCCAAAGCAAAAAGTACAATAAATATAAGTAGATCGAGAAATGACTGAGACAATGGAAGTAGCACGTGATGTGCTCAGTCTCTCAGTCACGTCTGACTCTTTATGGCCCCATGGTCTGTGGCCCACCAGGCTCCTCTGTCACAAGGGTATAAAAAGGCTGCAATAAATATTCTCTATATGATTAAAAATATAGAGGAAAATACGAGCATTACAAAGAAGTGAACAATATTAAAAGATACATATATGTTAAAAAATTAACAATATAAAAATACATACAATAAAAACACTAATCAAAAGAAAAAGGGACTATACTAAGGAAAAGTAGGTCTTAGAATGAGAAATACTGCCACAAATAAAAAGGGACATTTTCTAATGGCAAAAGAATCGATTCATCAAAAAATACATGTATTAGTTTGCTAGGGCTTCCACAACAAAGTACCACAGACTGGGACGTTTCAGTGAAGGTGAGTGCTCAGTCACTCCAACTCTTTGCAATCCCATCAGGCTCCTCTCTCCATGGGATTATCACGGCAAGAATACTGGAGTGGGTTGCCATTTCCTCTTTCAATTTTCTCACAATTCTAGAGGTTAGAAGTCTAAAATCTAGGAATCAGTAAGGTTGCGTTCTTTTGCGGTCTTTCTCCTTGGCTCGTAGATGGCTACCTTCTCCCTGTGTCTCCATATAGTCTTTCTTCTGAGTGTATCTATGCCCTAATATCCTCTTCTTCTAAGTACATCAATCAGATTAGATTAGGGTCTAACCTAATGAAATCATTTAAATGTATTTACCTCTTTAAAAACCCTATCTCTGAATGTAGTCACATTCTGAGGTACTGGAGACTAGACCTTCAACATACAAAGTTTGGAGGGACACAAATCACTTAGTTCACAACAGTGCATAATAATCCTAAATGTATATGTACCCAATAGCAGAGCTTCAAAATACATGAAGAAAAAAAAATAATGCACTGAAAGGAGAACGGGCAGATCTATGATGATAGGTGGTGATTTCAATACTTTTTTTTAGTAATTAATAGAATAAACACAGAGAAATGTTAATAAGGATAACATCATTATCAGTCAGCTAAACCAAATTGACCTTTATTGCAAAGTCTATCAATAACTGCAAAATACACTTCCCTTTCAAATGTTCATGAGGTGTTCACCAAAATAAACTGTCTCCTGGATGATGAAACTGATTCAAAGCAAATTTTATGGCTAAAAACATATTAGTCTAGAAATAATGCAAAAAGTTATCTTTTTAAAAATCCTAATATTTTTAATTAATCGACACATTTCTAAATAACTACATGAGTTGAAGAGATCACAAATGACATTTTAAAATATTTTGAACTGAATGAAAATTAAAACATAGCATCTCAAAATTGGTGGGACAGAACTTAGAAGAAAATTTATAGCAATAAATGTGTACATTAGAAAAGAAGAAAGTTTTCAAATTAGTTATCTAAAATTTCCACTTAAATAAGCTAGAAAAAGTGTAATCCAAATCATAAGAAGAAAGTAAATAATAAGGATAAGACCAGAAATCAATGAAATAGAAAACAGAGAAATTTAATGAAATAGGTACTTTCCTAAGATCAATTTTAAAATTGATGAATCCATAGCCAGTCATACTGATAAAGAAAATAGGGGAGAAAACACAAATTTCCAATATAAAGCAATGAAAGAAGTATTATTATCAAAGATCCTATAGGCATCTAAAAGATACTAACTGAATATTATAAGCATTTGTGCCCAAAAATTTGACAAATGAAATGGATATTTGTGACTTAAAAACCACGAAATACCAAAGTTCACAAAGAAACTGAGTAGTCCCATACATATGGAAGAAACTGAATTCTTAGATTAAAACTAACTCACAAGTAAAATCCCAGCCAGGTAGCTTCACTGGTGAATTCTACCAAACATTTCAAGAAAATGATGCCAATTCATCCCAAACTTCTAACAGAAATAGAGGAAAAATACTTCTCAAGTCCTGTTATAAGCCAGAATTTCTGACAGAAAATAAGATACAAACATCCTAAGAAATACAAATCAAAGAAATGAAAATGAAAAATCACAAATAGAGATGTAAAATATTGGCAAATTGAATCTAGTACTATATAAAAAGAATAACAGATCATTATCAAGTGGAGGGCACTCTAGGAATGCAAGATTGGATTCAAAAATCAATATAATTTGCCATATTGTGTGTGTATCAGTAGCTAAGTCATGTCTGACTCTTTGCAACCCCAGGGACTATAGCCAGATAGGCTCTTCTGTCCATGGAATTCTCCAGGAAAGAATACTGGAGTGGGTTGCTATTTCCTTCTCCAGATTTGTCATATCAACAGAGTAGAAAAGAAGAGCTATAAGATCATCTTAATATAAGATCATCTTAATAGACACAGAAAATGCATTTGAAAAAATTCAGCATCTCCTTCTAATAAAAAGCTCTCAGCAAACTAGGAATAGAAAGAAACTTCCTGAGAAAGGGCTTTTATGATAAGCACATTCTACTTAATGATGAAAGATTGAATGCTTTCTCCTAAGAGCAGAAGAGATACAGAGATGTTTACTGTCACCAGTTCTATTCAACATGGTCCTAAATATCCTGGAGAAGGAAATGGCAACCCACTGTAGTATTTTTGACTGGAGAATCCCATGGACAGAGGAGCCAGAGAGTCCGTGGGGTTGCAAACAGTAGGACACGACTGAGCAACTAACACTTTCTAAATATTCTGGCCAAAAGAAGGCAATATTTTTAAATAAAAGAAAGAAAAGGTACACAGATTGGAAAAGAAAAAGTAAAACTCTTCATTTGCAGCTGACATGAACTGTGTAGACTATCCTAAGAAAAACAACCAAAAAGCTACTAAAACTCCATGTGAGTATAACAAAGTTGTGGGATACAGGTCAACATGCATCAGTTGTGTTTCTATATAATAGAAATCAACAACTGGAAATTGAAATACCATCAAAAAGTGTGAAGTATGGACAAATTTGACAGAAGACATTGAAACTATGTCAAAAGCTATGAAATATTAAAGAAATTACAGAAATTTAAATAAATGGAGTGAAACTTCTAATCCTCATGGGTTGGAAGACTCAGTAATGCTGATATTTTTATTTTCCTCCAAGTTGATTTGCAGATTGAACACAATAAACATTAAATTCCAGCAGGTGTTTTCATATTTGTTTAAAAGATGCTTCTAAAATTTATATGGAAATGAAAATGACTTACTATAGCTGTAACAATTCTGAAAAAGAAAAAATAAAGGTGGGACTTCCTTGATCTCAAGGTTAACACATATATATGGAGTAATCAAGAGATGAAGTATTCATGTAAGAAAATAGACCACACATATTTAGTCAACTGCCTTTCGACAAAGGAACAAAAGCAATTCAGTGTTGAAAGACGATCCTTTCCACACATGGTGTCAAACAATTGGATATTCAAATGCAAAAAAAGACAACAAAGGATCTTGACTATTACCTTATAACATATTTAAAAATTAATATCTCAAAATAATATTACTTTATGCCAATATTACTTATATACAGAAAATTAATAAAATTACTATAATCAAATGGATCATATATTTAAATGATATACCTAAAATTATAAAACTTTTAGAAGAAACCACAGGAAAAAAGCAAAACTAAATCTTTATGGTCTTGGGTTAGCAAAGATTTCTTACATTAAAACACAAGAAGCACAATCCATAAAAGAAAACATGGATAAATCTGACCTCACAAAAATTAAAAACTTTTGGACATGAGTTTGAGTGAACTCCGGGAGTTGGTGATGGACAGGGAGGCCTGGCGTGGTGATTCATGGGGTCGCAAAATGTCAGACAAGACTGAGCAACTGAACTGAACTGAACTGAACTGAAACATCAAAAGATACTGTTAAAAAAATAAAAAAAGAAGGCTACAGACTAGAGGAAGAATATTTACCAAACATATAGCTAATAAAGAAGTTGTATCCAGAACAGAGGTTGGCAAATTACAGTCAGCTGGTTTTTTAAGTCAAGTTTTATTACCTGTGGCTTTTTCAAACAAAAATGTCAGAGTTAAGTAACTGCGATCCAAAATTTATGGCCTAAAAACATAAAATATTTACTATCTGGCCCTTTAAGAAAAAGTTTGCCAACATCTGACAGAGAATATTTAAAGAACTCTTGCAACAGAATAGTAAGAAGACGATCCAATTTTTAAAATGGGTAAAAGATTTAAATAGACATTCCATCAAAGAATATATATGAATAGCAAATAGAGTTTAAGTTTTGCTAGATGAATAAATTCTAGAGAGCTACAGTATAACATGATGCCTATAGTTAACAATACATTTTATGCAGTTCAAAATTTAAGAGGGTGAATTTCATGCTGTGTTCTTACCACAAAACAAAAACAAAGGAACACAAGAAAAACTCTGATAGGTGTTAGATATGTATATTGCCTTGATTGTAGTAATGGTATCACAAGTATTTGTATACGTCCAAACTCAAATAGCAAGTGTCTGGTGGTGCAGTGGTAAAGAATCTACCTGACAACGCAGGCGACTTGGGTTCAATCCCTGGGTTGGGAAGATCCACTGGAGAAGGGAATGGCAACCAACTCCAGTGTTCTTGCCTAGAAAATTCCATGGACAGAGGAACCTGGAGGGCTACAATCCTTGGGGTCGCAGAGAGTTGGAGCACATACACACAAACTGAGCACATACACACAAACTCAAATTACACATATTAAATGTGTGCAGTCTTTTGTATATCAATTATACATCAATAAAGCTGTTTTAAAATGCCAAATAAGCACAGGAAAGTATACCAAATATCATTGGACATTAGGAAAAAGCAAATTAAAATCACAGTGAGATACCACTACACACAACCAGAATGCTTAAATATAAAAGAACCAACAATACCAAGTGCTAGTGAGGATGTGGAGCAACCAAAACTAATTCTATGCAGGCAGGAGTGCAAAATATTACAGCCACGTTAGAAAACAGACTTAAAGTTTAGCACATATAAAGTTAAATAGTCATTATTTCACCCAACAATCCAACTCCTAAATATTTATATAAGAGAAATAAAGACTGTGTTCACACAAATATGTTCATAATAGGCACAAACTAGAAACAACCAAATGTCCGTCAAGAGGTGAACAGATAAACTGTTGCATGGAATATATGATAGAATATAGTAATAATAAAAGAAAGAACTAGCAATACACAGAATAGACTGGACAGATCTCAAAAGCATTATGCTAAATGATCGAAGCTAGAATTTAAGACCATATACAGTAAAAAGAAAATGAAAGCATCAGTCCCTCAGTCATGTCCGACTCTGTGAGACCCCATGGACTGTATAGCCTCTCCAGGCTCCTCTGTCCATGGGATTTCCCAGGCAAGAATATTTGAGTGGGTTGCCATTTCCTTCTCCAGGGAATCTTCCCAAAACAGGGAACCCAGGTCTCCTGCATTGCAGGCAGATTCTTTACCATCTGAGCCACCAAGGAAGTCTACAGGTGGTCTATTTATATGAAATTTTAGAAAAGGCAAAACTATAGTGACAGAAGAAAACCAGTGGTTGCCAGGGCCCTAGAAAGGGATTAACTGCAAAGAAACACAAAATAACTTTGGGGGATGAAGGAAATATTATTATTTTACTATTATGGTGGTGGTTACATGATTCAACACATTTGCCATAATTCATTAAATTGTAATTGATGACTATTTCTTAAAACTGATTTTTAAAAGTTAAGAAAAGACAGAAACAAAAGTGCAGTATTTACCTATGGCTGACATAATTCTATTTGTTTCACTGTATACACCAGATTCTTGACTCTAAAAATTTTGACAACATATATGAACATAATTTAAGAAGAAAAATAGAATCAGAGAGGATTTCTTGGCCTACCACAGTAGTTCCCAACAGATACAAATCAGAATTTTTGGCAATGTAGTCTGAATGCATCTTTCTAGGCCCCTTCCCCAGAGGTTCTGATTTAAGGTCAGGTACGTGGAGGATAGACCTCTGTGGGCTCATGGGCTCTCCAAGTGACAATGATGCATAGCAAAATTTGAAAACAATAAGCCTAATGTATAGATTGACCTGGAGTAAATTTCATTAATGTCATGTTCTGGTCCCTTTTGGAGACTTCTGAGACTAATATCAGAACATCATAAAAGACTTTGAAGCAAATAATTGCACTGGCTCCAATAGGAGGCTCAAGACTTGGCAAACTTGCCTTCCAAAGATGTAAGTCTCCTGATATGCCATTTACCTCCTTCCCCAACCTCAGCCTGGCTGAACGCTTCAATCCTCAAGCCTTAGCTTTTTTTTTTTTTTCTTTTTTTTTCTTTTTTGTAATTAATTTATTTTTTAAGGCCTTAGCTTTTTCATTGGTTATTTGGTGAGATCAATAGCATCTACCTATCTCATAGCGATATTTGTTCAAATAAAGCAAATCCATATAAACTGCTAACACAATGCCTAGTACATAGTATGTACAATGAAACCTGGAAAAATTCGATAGTCTAATTAATAACTCATTCCTGACCTCCACAGAAGGTTCACCCTGGTCATTTCATTACCTTAATAATAATGAGACCCTCGATTTCATGCTTTTTAATTATTTGGACCTCATTTGTACCACTGACCTCTTCTCAATAAATGTCATCTATTATTATTATCATTATGAGTTATATTTATTATTCTATTTATTAGCATTTTAGTGATTTGGATATCAATAAACCACCCTCTTCCCTCATTCTTCGGTTTACTACTGACTTAGTATTTTGTAGGATTGAAGGCATTCCTCTGTTAATTATCTGGACAGATATCTACTTGCCTACTAGCCACTGCTTACTTATAACAAGCCATTTCAGATAGTTCTACAAATGCAGAGGAAAGTCAATTTTAAAACTTGGGAAAATAGAACCAAGAATTGAATTGGTAATAAAAGAATGACATTCAACTCCCTTCACGTCTGTTATTTGATAACCTAAAATCAACACAGATGGTACTCCCAGCCACATTTGCTCACTTTTTTTCCCTAGTCTCTGCTGTACAGGGGCTTGGGGGCTTGGTGGAGGTAGTGATTAGAGCTGATGTTGTTGACATAGGTGAAAAGAGGTGATTCATTCAGGTCAGCAGTGACAAGTGACCAGTGGCAAGGAGCCATCAGTATTTTCCTCTTCTTCTCCCCCGCCCTCCCTAGAGCTGCCCTTCCAGTGTGGTCAAAGTCAACCACAAGCATCTTTCCAGTGCACACATCAAGCGGAGCATTGTGTTCAATCTTGGGGATTCTGTGTGCTTGCTGAGTTTGGGGCAATGTAATAATTATGCTTGAGAAGTACTTAACCATCTATAACATAAGAAGATATTCTCATTTTCCAGGTGAGGTAACCAAGGGTCAGAGGGGTCGTCCCTTGGCAGAGATGATCCAAACTGTGATGAGACTTAAACCAGATTTCCTGACTCCAAATTCCATGACTTTTTTCATTCTCCTATGACAATTTTCCAATTAGGACGGAGACAATGTTAGCACCTCTCAGTTTGTAGGAGAGCCAAAATCTTGACATTCCTCAGCCCTCAAAGTGCCTGGGTGAGAACTGTGTGTCAAGACCACCCTGTTGTCCTCTCACAGCAGTGGGCAGCCTCTGTCTTAGCAGACTGTGCTATGCAGACCGTGATGTGGAAAATGTTAAGGGGCACTCACACATGTTATCTGATATTGATGTATTACTCTTTTTCTGTTTCTGCTCTGTACTTTGAAGGAGAGCATTCATACATGAAAGCTATTGGGATTTAGAGAATCCAACAGCTATGCTCCCCTCTGGCCACAAATACTGGTGCTGATGGAATCAGACCTCTGATGGAGACTCTCAACCCAGGGCAAAGGTATTGGATAGTTCAAAAAGGTCGTGGGAAGGTAGAATTTGTACATTATTAATCTCCTACATGTCCTTCCCAGTTACTCCCATAGTAACCCACACTACAGCATCTTGGCACAAGCTATCACACTGAATTATAATGTTCTGGTTCCTTGTTAATTTTTCCCACTGGACCATCATCTTCCTCAGAACAGAGGATCATTCATTATTACACTCTGGTTGTCTAGCACAGTGCCTATACTAAGTGAAAGTGAAAGTTGCTCAGTCGTGTCCAACTCTTGCGACCCCATGGTAGCTTCCTAACCCTCCTCTTTGTATCTGTTCTTGCCTTCCTCTGACCTTTCTTCAAGTTTGAGTAAGGTTTGAAAAACTGGGACGGGGGAAAGATCATGGAACCCTCTCATTTAAAACTCCCAAATGATTAGATGTTCTGCATCTTGAATATGGTGGGGATAACATGGCCATTTGTTGTTGTTGTTTAGTCACTAAGTCATGACTGACTCTTTTGTGAATCCCTAGACTATAGCCCGGCAGGCTTCTCTCTCCATGGGATCTCCTAGGCAAAAATACTGAAGTGAGTTAATATTTCCTACTCTAGGGGATCTTCCTGACCCAAGGATTGAACCCATGTCTCCTGCATTGACAGGCAGATTCCTTAACACTGAGCCACCTGGCAAGCCCTAATATGACCATAGGGTTTTATCAAAATTCATAAATCTATATACCTAAAAACAGTAAATTTTATTATATATGAACAAATAGCTTTCCATAGCATATGAGATCCACACTCTTTGCCACAGTTTGAAATGCTATCTGATTCAGAGTCACATAAGAAACAGAAGACATTTTCAAACTGGGAAAAAGTTGTATATATGCTACTCAAAAGTGTGAGCAGGTTGTTGTGAAGCTATAGGGTAGAGTGGAATCCTCAGAGCTAGTCACTGCAGGGCACTGTTAGCAACCCAGGCCTGAAAGGAAGGCTGATTACCTGAAGACAGAAAGGCTGTGTGGAGCTGAGACTTCCAGTTAAATACCCAGGCCCCTCCTTTCCCATCTGCTAGGACTCCTCATTGGCTGGATCCAGCCGTAGGGCAGAGAGCAGGGAAAAGTCACCCCCAGGACACAGAGTGGAGTGAAGAGTGGACTTGGAGGAGAAAATGGGAGCAATTCACCAAATAGCAGTGGATTTACCTCTCTAACTTCATCTCCAGCTCCTCCTAGAAGGCACTAGTCCTGGCTCACTGTAAGCCTATCAGGCTGGACTTTTTGTTTCCACCTTACCACATTTACAGTTGCTTATTTATATGTCTCCAGTTGTCTGCCTCATATCTTTGCAGACTATTCTCTTTCTTGACATTCAACCCACCCTCCCAATGAAAAGTAAAGCCCCACTTCTCCCTAGCACTCATTGTCTCTGAAATCTTCCTGGTTATTTACCTGCTTACACATTACTCTCTATCTCTCCAACACCCGGGAGAGTGCCCAGAGCACACACAGAATGCTTACGTGTTTGAAAGAAGGAAAGAACAACAGTGCAAGGTGGGTCCTCTGCCTTGTGCCCTGAGTTTCCATTCAGCCTGGTCAGATGCATCTAGAGGCCTGGGGTGCTAACACTGGGGATGGTGAAGGTGTGGGTGGGAGGGTTCGGAGGCCTAAGAGAGTGGCACACTATACACATCATGAGAACTTCAGAGTTAACATAGACAGATGGAGACAAGATCCATCGGGGAAATGTGCTTTTAGCTTGCTCAAGACCAGTAGAAACCACTCGCTACACACGAGAAGCTTCCCTGGTAGCTCAACTAGTAAAGACTCTGCCTACAATGCAGGAGACTCCAGTTTGATTCCTGGGTTGGGAAGATCCCCTGAAGGAGGGCATGGCAATCCACTCCAATAATCTTGCCTGGAGAATTCCATAGACAGAGGAACCTGGCAGGCTACAGTCCATAGGATCGCAAAGAGTTGGACATGACTGAGCGCCTTTCACTTTCACACATGAGAAAGCAACAGAGACATGGTCAGAAGTAAGGTCTAAACAGTGGACCAGCAACAGTCAAATCATGAGCACTCGATAAATATTTGACCAATAATTCTGAATCACTGAAGCCCAACCAGGAAAGAGAAAATCTCCCTTTTCTAAGGGAAAAAAGAGATCATGAAGAGACCTGACTTATTAGTGTGGCAAATATTAAGTCAGCAAATTGTATTGCATGTTAAAGGCATTTTAACCAAGCTAGTTTAAAATAAATATCCATACTTTCCAGCAATCTTTATTTTTACATTATCATTATATCTTATTTCTAAGAGCAATTAATTGAGGCAATTTCTTTTAAACTGAAAGAAAAAAATGCGTATACCCTCCAAACCAAGGTCTGCTTCCTGCTTGCTGCCTTTTAGCTATTATTTTTCTTTGTTTTATAGGGGAATAAACACTGAAAAGTTTATCTAGCATTTACTCAGTTTTATCCAGAGTTGTCAAAATTTATATACAATAGTTTTCCTCTTTTGCTACAGAGGAAATTTCGTGAATTGCGAAAATGGGAACATTTTGAATTAGAATACAGGCTTCCGCAAATCTTTTTCTATGCATGGAATAGTCTTTCGTTCTGAACATTTCCTAGTTTTAAAAGAACTATCTCAAATATTGATTGGGATTTTTTTCCATGTAGTTTAGAAGACGGAAACATTGATTACACTGGGCTTTTCTTATTTACCACCTTTTCATTTGTGATGGGCCATCTGGGTATTCAGTGTTTAGTTATGTGTGTCTAAACTCTTTGAGGAAGACAGTTTATTTGTCAGGCTGCAAATATCTAGAGAGCTGGTAACAATTTTCTTTCAACAAGCAATTGTCAGGCTTCTCTGGCTTGGAACACTGACAACTCAAATCCTCCTGGGTGGCACACGTGGTCAGGAACAAAATGGCACAAGAGATTCTGGACCTGACTTGGATCCAAAATTTAACACCAAACACAAGAAAGTCCATAGGTGAACTGTGGGGCCAAGACAGCTGGAGTTCAGTACACAAACCTCTATTTTTCTTTTCTCACTGTTATGTTACATGATCACAGGGCTATCCAAAAAAAAGAAAAATTTAATGTGTATATATATATATATATAACAACACATATATATTTGTTGTTGTTCAGTAGCTAAGTCGTGTCCAACTCTTAGCAACCCCAGAAGCATGCCAGGCTTCTCTGTCCTTCACCATCTCCCTGAGTTTGCTCAAACTCATGTCCATTGAGTCAGTGATGCCATCCAACCATCACATTCTCTGTCATCCTCTTTTCCTCTTG
Organism: Moschus berezovskii; assembly: GCF_049115385.1. Taxonomy (NCBI): domain Eukaryota; kingdom Metazoa; phylum Chordata; class Mammalia; order Artiodactyla; family Moschidae; genus Moschus; species Moschus berezovskii. Next base: position 39,307,050 of record NC_142468.1, on the reverse strand, counting down.
CCCTCAATTTTTCCCAGTATCATGACTTCAGACACAACTGAAATGACTTATCACACACATATATAATATATAACGAAAGAAAAATGAAAGCATTAGCCACTCAGTAGCATCTGACTCTTTGCGATTCCATGGACTATAGCCCACCAGGCTCCTCTGGCTACCAAATTCTCCAGGCAAAAATAGTGGAGTGGGTAGCCATTCCCTTCTCTAGGAGATCTTTCTGACCCACGAATCGAACCTGGATCTCCTGCCTTATAGGCAGATTCTTTATCATCTGAGCCACCAGGGAAGTGCTATTTATACTCTCTATTAGGTATGATGCATATAAATTGATGCATGTAACCGTAAAGGCCAAGAAGTCTCGTGATTTACAGCCCACAAGCTTGGGAAGGGGGTGGGAAGGTGGAGGAGGTAAATAATGGTGTAAGTCCCAGTCCAAGACTTAAGGCCCAAGAACCAGAAGTGCTGACATCCAAGGGCACAAGAGAATGAATGTCCCTGCTTAAGTGAAGAGCAAATTCATCCTTCTTCTCTCTATGAGGACTTTAACAGATCAGATGATGCCCATTCACACTGGTGAGAGTGGTCTTCTTTACTCAAGCCTACTGGTTCAAATGGTAATCTCTTGCAGAAAAACCCTCCCAGACACACAACCCGCAATAGTTTTACTAGCTACCTGGGCATCACTCAGCCCAGTCTGGTTGACACATAAGATTAACCATTCACACCTACACCACCACCGTAAAATTCCTACCTCATGTATTTCCTTGGGGGCTCATTCATTCATTTATACCACAGTACTGTTTCTGAGTATCTACTCTGTGGCAGGTTCTATCAGAACTGGCAGTGAGCAAGATGCGCCCACCCTCAAGGAACCTGCAGGCCAGTGAGGATGACAAACAGGTGTCACAATAAGAATAGATACATGCAACACCCCCCCTCCAACCATGTTTGATGTTTGGAGAATAGTGAAAGGAGCTGACACTGGAAGCAATGTCTAGATGGATTCTGGAAGGATGAATAAAGTCTAAGTGAGGAGAGGGCAGCAGGATATAGGATCCATGGCGAGGAGTCCTAGAAAATATCAGGGAGAAATGTCTGGAGGTATCACAGAGCCCAGTGAGTTCAGGTAGGGAAATGGTCAGAGATGGAATGAGGCTAGAGAGATAAGCTGTGGCCATGTTACATAGGGCCTCTACAAACTACAAAAAAGATTTGGGCAATGTGGTACTGTGGTTAGAGGAGCAAGATCTCAAATCTTGGGCTCACCCCTGAATCAAGGCTATAAAGTGGAAATTACAGTTTACCTGCCTCATAGGAATTTGGCGAGGAGCTACTGAGCTAACCCACAAAGAATGTTAGTACAGTACCTGGCAGACACTGTGTCCTAAGTCGCCTCAGTAATGTCCAACTGTTTGTGACCCCATGGACTGCAGCCCACCAGGCTCCTCTGTCCAGGCAAGAAAACTGGAGTGGGTTGCCATTTCCTCCTCCAGGGGATCTTTCTGACCCAGGGATCAAACCCACATCTCTTTACATCCCCTGCACTGGGAGGCAGGTTCTTTACCACTAGCACCACCTGGGAAGCCCCCTAAGTCCTTAGTAAAAGACAGCTATTATCATCCTTATTATTTAAAACTGAGGCTCATGGAAGTCATGGAGACAGGCCAAGAAGGCAAGGCAAATACAATCAATTTACACTTGCTCCAGGGACAGTGTGATGAATGCCTTTACAAATGACAAGGATGAAGGCAGGTGGAATAATGACACTGCTAAGTAGGTTTTTAAGAATTTTGATTGGCTGTATTATTAAAGAATAAACATTTTGTGGAAGAAACATGTTAATATATTGTCCATGCTGCTCAGTCACTTCAGTCGTGTCCGACTCTGTGTGACCCCATAGACGGCAGCCCACCAGGCTCCCCCGTCCCTGGGATTCTCCAGGCAAGAACACTGGAGTGGGTTGCCATTTCCTTCTCCAACTGTGAAAGTGAAAAGTTAAAGTGTAGTCGCTCAGCCATGTCTGACTTGTAGCGACCCCATGGACTGCAGCCTACCAGGCTCCTCCGTCCATGGGATTTTCTAGGCAAGAGTACTGGAGTAGCTTGCTATTGCCTTCTCCTATATTGTCCATAGTTAATGCCTATATGTATTATACATTAGAGATACTTTTTTAGGGATTTCCTTGGGTGGTCCAGTGGTTAAGACTTTGCCTTCCAATGCAGGGGGTGTGGGTTCCACCCCTGATCAAGAGTTAAGATCTCACATGCCTTTTGTAGCCAAAAAACCAAACCGTAAAACAGAAGCAGTGCTGTAACAAATTCAGTGAAGATTTTAAGAATGGTCCACATTAAAAAAAAAAAAAAAGAAATCTTAAAAAAAAAAAAGTAGATAAATTCTGATATGGGGAGGAAACTAAAGCAAGAGATCCGGGTAAACAGAAAGACGCACACTATGGTTGGGGGCATTCAGAAGAGCAAGATCTTACATGTTGGGAAGAGAACACTTGGCAGTTGGGGATGGGGGGTCAAGCGGGATGCAAGGAGCAGATAGGGTGATGGCAAAGCGGTCCTGCCTAAAAACAATCCTCCCGGGATTAGATCTTGTCAGAATGTAATCCATGTGCTCTCCTGTGCTACACTCCCGTTTTTCACACTGACATTTAAAAATGGTCTTGTGACTGCCTTAAGCTACTCTACCTTTCACAGGACATGTTCTCCAGAAGCAGACCTCCTTAAGAAGATGATGAGGGGTCTGGAATCGACACCTTTGAGAAAAAGCATGAGGCAGCAGGATTAGGCTGCTGTCCCTGGCTGGATTATATTGTGTCTTAACCCTACAGGAGGCCTAGGAGCCAGCGGAAAGGGGGTAGACCCAGAGCAGGGAACAGGCAGCCTTTAGGCTAGAAGCCTTTGCTCTCAGTTTCAGCATGGAGAGGGTTGGAGGGAAGGGTAGTTCTTACTGAGGAATGCTGAGAGGAGTCTGGGGAGAAAAAAAAATCTTCCAGGACATCCGTAAAGTCTATATCTGTGTCTCAGCCTATATTTTCATGACCTGGGGCCTCAACTTAGCATAATATGGCTGCCTTATTGAGTATTTAACTTCCTTTGAAAGTTAACCACTCTGACTTCTAAATCCTGGGTTTGGCCTGTGAATTTCTCAGCCCTCTGCCTGCAGGAGATGAGAGCCAAGCTCTGCTTTTCCTTGCCCTCGACTGTTAGTTATCTTACTGTGCTGTGGCTGGCAAGGAGCCATAGCCACCCAATGCTACTGCCCATAGAGCTACTTCCTCCATGAATCTCAAACACTTGCCAATGCATTCAACACACTTTCACTTGGACATCATCCCAATTTACCACTGACACAAGTTTTCACACTGAACTGCACATTATGCTTCACCTTGTACAAGTAATGGAGTGTTCAGTGCCAGGCAGTATCAGCAAACCATCTCCAAATCCCAGTCTCACTGCCAGCTTTCTCAAGAACAGGCACCAACTACAACATCACAAAGTGGATTCTCCAAAAGCTGTCTTCTAGATGGAGTTTCAGAGAAGGCAATGGCAAGCCACTCCAGTACTATTGCCTGGAAAATCCCATGGATGGAGGAGCCTGGTAGGCTGCAGTCCATGGGGTCGCTAAGGGTCGGACACGACTGAGCGACTTCATTTTCACTTTTCACTTTCACACATTGGAGAAGGAAATGGCAACCCACTCCAGTGTTCTTGCCTGGAGAATCCCAGGGACAGGGGAGCCTGGTGGGCATCCGTCTATGGGGTCACACAGAGTCGGACACGACTGAAGTGACTTAGCAGCAGCAGCAGATGGAGTTTGGGACACAGAGTATCTGTTACAAGTCAACACCTATGATAGGAAAACTATGGAAGCAGAAACAGTTGAACTGCAAAGCAGACCCAACAAAGTCTCCAGAAAAGTCTGGCAGGAGGTTCAGGAGTGTGTGTTGTCAATATGAGTTATCTGGTGGACTGACATGGCAAGGTATTGTCCCTCCACCTCACTCAACTGCAGGCTGTCCCAGGAGGTGCAGCAGCCTTGCTGAGCAGCTCTCTGTAGCTGAGGCAGATCCCAAAGCAGCAGACAGCCAGAGGCCCTCTTGCTGAACACACTGTCCACGAGGGAGCAGACGTCCTTCTCTAAAGAGGGACACAGGCTTCTCTGAAGGCTCAGTTGGTAAAGAATTTGCCTGCCAATGCAGGAGACAGGAGATGAGGGTTCAATCCCTGGGTTGGAAAGATTCACTGGAGGAGGACATGGAAATCCACTCCAGTATTTGTGCCTGGAGAATCCTATGGACAGAGGAGCCTGGTGGGCTATGGTCCAAGGGTTGCAAAAGAATTGGACATGACTGAGCAACTAAACAATAGCAACAAAAAGGGGCACATATCTAGGTCTACTATACTTTTCCTTCCTGCCTTCTGAGGATATTTTTGAAGGTTTATTTTGCTGCTTTTTGTCCCAGGTTATCTTAAGTCTGAAATCATTTTTTGAAACCATTCCCATCAAAGAATCAACACACAATCACACTCACTGCACAGCACACCAACGAAACTGCATGTGTTAAGAGGATTGCATGTTCTGTTCTGTGGAAGTTAACTTCGGTGCAAATGCAATGAAGGAAAGATCCAGAAGAAACATCTGTCACACCTTTGATGATAAAGTTTGACTCGGTTGATCTGACGGGTTAGAAAGATGCTGGTTCCTGCTCCTCAGGCCTCCCTCTTAATAAGGCAAACGTGGGCAAAAAATGACCATCCCTAAGAAAGGGATAGCCCTCGGGAAAAATGGATTGGTGTTGCTTGTAAAAATTCAGAACTTGGTCTTTGGCCACAATTGAGATTTAAATGACACATGGACAGCAGGGGTGAGCGAGAGTGGAGTGTGACCCGGACCTGATCTTCACTTCACTTTGTACCAGACTTTGGAGGCCTTGCTCCCAGTTGTGTGTGAAAGTCGCTCGGTCATGCCCGACCCTTGCAACACCATGCACTATATAGTCCATGGAATTTTCCAGGCCAGAATACTAGAGTGGGTAGACTATCCCTTCTCCAGTGGATATTCCTGACCCAGGAATCGAACCGGGTTCTCCTGCATTGCAGGCGGATTCTTTACCAGCTGAGCTACTAGGGGCTCCCAGTTAATAATAATCAAAATATACACACCACTATATATAAAATAGATAACCAACAAGGACTTACTGTATAGCAGAGGGAACTATACTTAATATCTTGCAATAATCTATATAAAGGAAAAGAAACTAAAAAAGAATTTATATATATGTTTACATACATAACAGAGTCACTTTGCTGTACACCTGAAATAACACATTGTAAATCAACTATATTTCAATAAAAATATTTTTAAATACCCTTACCTACTACACTGCAGCATAATCCTGACCATCTTAACTGTAATCTCTAAAACATACATGATTCCTCACCCTGCATGTCTCCTCCAACACTTTGCCTCCAACACTGCCCCCACTTTCTCTTTAAAACTGTAACTATAATTACTCAGTTGGATACAACAGTATTTTGTCCTGTTCTTAATTTTAAAATATGCAAGGAAAATTTTTGTGTGTTCTTTTGAAAACAAAACTAGATAAAGTCACTGGCTCTTGACTGATTTTCCCCAGCCATCACCCACAACTTCATTTTGCATTAGTCATACTTAAAAAAGAATTCCCCACAGAGAAATATATGCCAGCACAGATGAACTGTATTTAATCCACTTTACCTTCTGCCTTCCACAAAGCATTCCTATACCCCAGAGCATTCTTCCACAGGTAAAGTATGGAATGAATGATTCTGCTACCTCTCATTAGAAAGAAAATACCAGAATAAAATGGAGACTTTAAAAAGAAAGAAAAGATCACTGGTTACTGCTTTGTTTTAGGGAAACATCTCACATACCAGAAAAGCTTTATAAAAGCCACCGCTGGATCAGGCTTAGATGGGGAGGCGTAGCTACCTAGCCCATCCAGTGCATGGGTAGGGGGCTTTTCAGGAAGGGAGGGAGGAGAAACACCCTCATTTTTTCTCCTATTGGTATTCTTAGAGATTTGCTTATTTAATTATGTATGCAAAAAAAATCATCCATTCAACCATAGGGCTCAAGGGAGCCACAAAGGGAACAAGGACTATGCCCGCAGCTGGGGAGTCTACCACCAGCCAGGGCACAACGAGTGCAGGCAGTGAGGGTGTGCTGGCACAGACCAGAAGGAGCAGGGATGGGAGCCGGGGCAAAGACACGGGGAGACTTTCTCCAGCTCCTCGATCTACTTTTGTTTCAAACTATTCAGTAGCAAGACTCATAGCACAGAGTCCCTTAAGAGTTAAGCCACAACTCTCGATGAGATGGTCTTCCAGGAACTGGTTCTAATCTGCTCAGTGCTGCTTCGACTCACATAAAAATAATAAACCTCATGTTGACTTCATGGAAACTTCAGGGAACAAGCTCTGTGCATTTATACACCAACACTCCAGGTGCCCAGAGGCATAGCAGGAAGCTCTGAGACCCCAAGCAAGATTTCAGAAAGCCTTTATTTTTTTAACTGTAAAAATAAATAGGCCTCTAACTCCACACACTAAAGGGGTTTGTGGAGTAGTATTTACACCTGTGGAGAGTAGAAGGTGGCTGCTGAGAGGATCGGAGTTTCTCTCATCAACTCTAATTGTATACCATTATTTTTGCAGCTCCCTCATGCAGGCCAGATACCCCAGAGTGTTTTATTCAAGGTGTGTGAATAACTCCAAAGATGGTCAACTTTAAAGAGATTAGTTTGCATGAGTAAATGCCAGCTATTGGCTGTCTGTTAGTCATTTCAGTCATGTCCAACTCTTTGCAACCCCATGGACTGTAGCCTGCCGGGCTCCTCTGTCCATGAGACCGTCCAGGCAAAAATACTAGCGTGGGTTGCCATTCCCTTCCCCCAGGGGATTTTCCCAAACTAGAGATCGAACCTGGGTCTCCCACATTGCAGGCAGATTCTTTATCATCTGAGCCACTAAGGAAGCCTATGTTAGCCATCTGAGCCACACTATTTCATAGGAAATGGACATGGCAGAAGCACTGGCCTTGGGCCCTGCTGCCCTGGGCTCTGTTGGGTAGCCTTGAACATGTCACCTAAGCTCTCTGAAGAGTTCCCTTTTCCCCTTCCATGAGATGAAGGTGGCACCACTTCGGGCAGATACTATTGTAAGGATCAAATGGGAAGGATGGAGAAGCATTTTAAAGGTTCGAGATTAGGAGTCTTATGAATGTTTGCAGTGTTCCTTGTTTAGGTGGTACTGTGTTGGGAGAATTTGGAAGTGGTTTTCAGATGTTCCTTCAATATCTAACTTCCCCAAACTTGTATCTTGAGGAGAAATATAACCACACCAGTATGCTTGCTTTTCCTCTTTCACTTCTTTCCCACCCCTTTAATCCACCCTCTCCCCCTCTAGAATTTCAACCCTTTTTACTGTCCTGCGTTTCCTTCCTGGTTCTACAAGTTCCTGTTTGTTAATACTATGGCATGTGGGTCAATTACATGTTGTTCTGATCATGATGATGCAATGGATCACCCTGAGCTGGTTTAAGAAGGTATTCCCTTTTGCACTGTACAGGAAGTAGACTCCTTGATGGGGATTGGTGGGCAGGAGGGTTGTTAGTGAGTGTACTTGGGGAAGAAAAGGGAAGAAAGCCAGGTTGGAACGGAGGGAGAAGTCGGCTGCAATCTAGTTTCAATAAAGGTCTCTGCCCACCCTGTAGGGAGGTCTGAATCCTGCAGGGGAAAAGGTCCAGGCTTTCATAACCCCATGAAGAGCAGTCATTGAATGTAGCCAGTCTGGGAAGGGGCATCACCTTCAGCCAAGACAGCAGGAAACTGAGAGCTGAGGTCTTGCTTCCATCAGCACTCTCAGTGGCTATGGGGATGAGCCTTCACTTCTGATAGGGGCTCTGCATGGCACATCTCAGCATTCTTCTCCAGAAGCCATTATCACCCATGATTATTTCCACCATTTACTGAAGGGCTGACCTGGCCCTTTGATCTTCTATGTAAGGAGACTCATACGTGACATCAGACACCAGTATTTGAAGCAAATGGCTCAAGCCAAGGGCCCAGGAAATACCAGGCAGAGGTAAATCTAAGCAGTTCTCATTATCTGGAGCAAGTAGAAAGTTTGGGAACCAGGAGAAAAAATCAGGCGAATTAACAAGGCCTCAGGAATCAATATTAGCAAGAATGCAGGTCTAGGTGTAAGTACAGTAAGAAGATCTAGAACCAGTAAGCTCATGCCTAAGGCAGATTCAATTTTGACCCTTACTGTTGGTAATCACCTGAACACATCTCCCTAGCTCCTTTCCTTGAAACAGGAGTATAACCTACCTCTGTTCTGTTTAAAACATGTAAGAGGTATGTAATAATACAGTGAACAACAGACATCCATTGAACAAATTGTTTCTATGAATTTTTTTAGAGCTAGGAAAATGGTTGATGGCCATTGGATAATATGCTTCCCTTTTACAAGCTATTAAAAGTGAATTAAACTATACTCCAATAAAATATAAAGTGAATCAGCCATTGTGATTATCCTCCCCAGTGCTGGATTCCAGGAAGCTTAGAGTTAAATTCCATGTTGATTTGCAACAGCCACGCTATCACAGAAATGTGGCAGACGTCTCCTTGCTTCTTTTCTCTGTGCCTCTTCACCCTTATTTCTCACCCTTATACTTCAAATTCTAGTTTTCATTAGCAGTGTAACATTTTCATTTTAACTATGTCGAATACATTACTAAGAGAGCTTTACCTGTGTTTAAATATTTTTGTTGAAGAACAGTTGATGTGTAATATTCTATAAGTTTCAGGTACACAATAAAGTGATTCATAATTTTAAGGGTTATACCCCATTTATAGTTATTACAAAATATTGACTATAAAACCTTGACATGTTTTATAACTAGTGACCTATTTCCTGACCTTTGTCACAACTCTGGACAGGGAATGTGAACTGTATCTATTTGGGGAAGTGTATAATCATGAGTTTAGGATGGGAGATAAGGGAATGTTTACTCTTCTTCCTTCCCAGAAAGCCACAGATATAAAGAGGATTAAAAACTAAAGAAAATTCCACCTAAAATGAAAATAAGAAATGGCTAAAACCCTCAGTCATAGTAAAGAAGATTGTCAAAATACAGCAAATTTTGGACCTAAACTAGAGGTAGCAAAAACTGATGTATACCTCCTAGGTCTTGATACGAGTGAAGATTACTCTGTAAAAACCACAATGAGATATTACCTCACACCTATCAGCATGGTATCATCAAGAAGAACACAAATAACAAATGTTGGCAAGGATGTGGAGAAAATGAAACACTGTACACTGTGGTGGGATGTAAAGTGGTGCAGACATTATGGAGATTCCCCAAAAACCTAAAAATAGAACTACCACATGATTTAGCAACTCCACTCCTGCACAAATATTTGAAGAAAACAAAACACTATTTTCAAAAAGATACAAGCACTCCAATGTTCACAGAAGCAATTGCTCATATTTACAATTGCCAAGATATGAAAGCAACCTAAGTGTTCATCAACAGATGAATAGATAAAGAAGGTGTGGTATGTATTTGCAGTGCCATCACCTCCACTGGAATTCAGCTGGAAATGATGGAGCTCAGCTCCAGCAGAGCTGGCTTAAAACTCAACATTCAAAAGACAAAGATCATGGCATCTGGTCCCATCACTTCACAGCACATAGACGAGGAAACAATGGAAACAGTGACACACTTTATTTTCTTGGGCTCCAAAATCACTGTGGATGGTGACTGCAGCCATGAAGTTAAAAGAGACTTGTCCCTTGGAAGAAAAGTTATGACAAACCTAGACCATGTATTAAAAAGCAGAGACGTTACCTTGCCTACAAAGATCCGTATAGTCAAAGCTATGCTTTTTCCCCTAGTCATGTAGGGATGTAAAAACTGGACAATAAAAAAGACTGAGCACTGAGGAATTAATGTCTTCGAACCGTGGTGTTGGAGAAGACTTCTGAGAGTCCCCTGGACTGGAGTCCCTGCAAGGAGATCAAACCAGTCAATCCCAAAGGAAATAAATCCTGAATATTCATTTGAAGGACTGATGCTGAAACTGAAGCTCCAAATACTTTGGCCACTTGATGCGAAGAGAAAATGCATTGGAAAAGACCCTGATGCTGGGAAAGATTGAAGGTGGGAGGAGAAGGGGACAACAGAGGATGAAATGGTTGGATGGCATCACCGACTCAGTAGACATGAGTTCAAGCAAACTCTGGGAGATAGTGAAGGACAGAGAAGTCTGGCATGCTGCAGTCCATGGAGTCACAAAGAGTCAGACATGACTCAGTGACTAAACAACAATGATAAATGCAATGAAATATTACCCACCCATAGAAAAAAGTGAAATTCTGCCATTTGCAACAACATGGATGGACTTAGAGGGTATTATGCTTAGTGAAATAAATCAGAGAAAGACAAATATTGCATGCTCTCACATATGTGGAATCTACATAAGTGAATATAACAAAAAAGATTCACAGATAAAACAAACTAATAGTTACCAGCAGGGAGAGGGAAAGAAGGGGCAAGATAGGAATAGGGGATGAAGAGATACAAACAACTATGTATTAAAGAGATAAACAACAAAGATACAGTGGAAACAGTGTCAGACTTTATTTTTGGGGGCTCTAAAATCACTGCAGATGCTGATTGCAGCCATGAAATTAAAAGACGCTTACTCCTTGGAAGGAAAGTTATGACCAACCTTGATAATATATTAAAAAGCAGAGACATTACTTTGCCAACAAAGGTCCGTCTAGTCAAGGCAATGGTTTTTCCAGTGGTCATGTATGGATGTGAGAGTTGGACTGTGAAGAAAGCTGATCGCCGAAGAATTGATGCTTTTGAACTGTGGTGCTGGAGAAGACTCTTGAGAGTCCCTTGTACCGCAAGGAGATCCAACCAGTCCATTCTAAGGGAGATCGATCCTGGGTGTTCATTGGAAGGACTGATGCTAAAGCTGAAACTCCAATACTTTGGCCACCTCATGCAACGAGTTCACTCACTGGAAAAGACTCTGATCCTGGGAAGGGTTGGGGGCAGGAGGGGAAGGGGACGACAGAGAATGAGGTGGCTGGATGGCATCACCGACTCTGTGGACATGAGTTTGAGTGAACTCCGGGAGTTGGTGATGGACAGGGAGGCCTGGCGTGCTGTGATTCATGGGGTCGTGGAGAGTCGGACACGACTGAGCGACTGAACTGAACTGAACTGAACAGCCCAGGGAATATAGCCATTGTTTTGTAATAACATTAAACGGAATATAATCTATAAAAATGCTGGATCACTACGTTATACACTTGCATCTAACATAATATTGTACTTGCATCTAACATAATATTGTACTTCAATTTTAAAAAAAGAAAAAGAATAGAGATTTCTCTGAAATTAAGTGAGAGGGACATGAAGGACACAGCTTTACCTGGAAGGATGAGTATGAGAACGTGCCAAGGCCAAGCAGAGACCATCCTGAGGGCTTGTTACACACTGGCACACTGAGACACAGAAGGACAAGGGTTGAAGAAGAACAGTTTCTGTCTTCACTTCCTCTAGTTAGGACTCCAGTGTTGAAAACAGCTAGAGGACAGGCAAGGCTGAAGACAGATCAGAAAGAGTAAGCAGATATGCACCTGCTTATTACACCCAACTAAGCGAGAAAAGTACAAAATCACCAAACAAAAGACCTACAAGCTACAGAGGAGTCCAAGAATTCACACGGATCTTCTGATTGATGACCTGCCTATCAGAAGATGAGGAGAAGAGGCAGATTAGCCCCAAATCTGAGGGATGATGGTTGCAAAGATGCTGTGAAATATCATAAAGAAGAAAGGAATCAAAGAGGCAAAAGAAAGACAGAAAAGGCACATATTAGGAAAAGGGGGATAATGTCAGAAAGAGAATATAATAAACCACTATAAAAATGAAAAGCATTTAAAGCAGCAAAAACATAGCGGAAATGCTATGGCCTGAACTTTTTAAGACAACTGTGGAATAAAATAGAAAATAAAAAGAGGCTAGGAGATCAGAGATGTGGAATATGGAAGGGGATATCTGATGCAGATAAAACTGATATTTTTCAACAAGGGAATGGAACAAATGAACACAAGAAATTTTTCAAAATTATAACAAAGATTGGCAGAGAAAAAAGAAATCCCTAAATCTGCAGTAGCAAAGATCACACTGTGTCCCAAGAAAAACTGCAGAAAATATACTATGCACATTGAAAAAAATTAAGTCATTTACAAGAGGATATGGGGGACCAGGTTAGCACATATATACTTAATAGGGATGATGTCATTCCCAAGGGGACAAGAATCGGTGCTTGAGAAAGGAAGGGTGAAAAAGTCTTACATAAGTTTGTGGCCCTCCAGAGGGCTCTTGTATATAAATAAGTATAAAATATATCTGTGATATTAAAGGTTCTTTGGGAAAGGGAGCAGTAATGAAAACAGAATGTGCGTTATATATCTACAGTAATATATACATTATATACATACATATGTAAATAAAATCATAATAAAAATCCTGGGCTAGCATAACTCATCCACAAAATACTCAATGCCAGAGCAATGTTTAGAGAGTACTGGGGAGAAATAACCATGGCTTCAATAATTTCAAGCAAATTAGTTATCAATCATGAATACAAACATTAGTCATGCATTTGCAACTATGCAATGAGTCACAATATAACAACTATAGACCCTTATGGGGAAAAATGATAGAGACGGAACCCCAGTCAGCCAAAGTATGGACCACAATAAGGAACCAGAAATGGGGAAGCTGTGGTATTTAAGAATTGGTATTGACCACTGAAGCCACCAGAAGTCTATAACATTTAATATGTGCTGTGAACTTTAACATCATGAAAATAAAGAAAGAAACTGAAAATTCAAGATAGTGATACAGGGATGGTGTAGAGGTGGACAAGGACATGAATTTCCTAATACTTCATAGCAAGGAATCAATAGATCTAGCTTTTAAAAAGCATTCATGGTCATAAAAGTAGCACCAGAAGAACTAAAATCCAGATTATAAATTATCAAAAGTAGGAGAACAACAGAACTAAATAAAAAGGATATAACCACATAGCATAATATGAGAAACAATATGAGCACCAGAAAGAAAAAAACATAACAGGATTGAAACGTGTTACATATGTAATGTATGTTATACATGTATGTGAAATACTATAAATCCTTCAAAGATTCTCCAATTATATTTAATACTTAGAAATATTAAAAGTAAAATGATATAAATATAAAATATAAATTTTATATTTATAAATATAAAAAATAAAATTACAAGTAATTCAGATTTTTCTTTCTTTTTTTTTTTTGTATTTGTCATTTCTTTACCAGACTTCCAGGCAATAAGTATGAAGCAAGACAAAAGGGTATTTTATTATGATACTTCAGTCTACAATGAAGAAATAACCACTATTCTATTTTACATTCCAACAATTAAAACAAAAGAGGACACAAAGCTTTCAAAACCAGAAAATGTAATGAATTCTTCCAAACAAAAGAGGATTTTCATTTGTTTCTCTCAGCCCCAAACAAGTCAAATACTCAAAATGAGTGAGGATATAAAGAATCTGGAGCCTAATTCATTACATTAACATTTTTATAACTTGAGCTGTGAATACCGAATAAACCTATTCTCAAATACTCATTAAAAAGTTTACAAAAGTTGATCATATTGTAGGCACCAGAAAAGCATCACAAAGCAAACAGGAATAGTAGTAATGATCAAGATCTCTGGTTATAATGTAAAGTAGAAATTATTAACTAATAAAACCCCATCTGAGATGTTATAACTTATTCTTTGACAATAATGATCATAATTTCTCTGACTCCACTGTTTCAGAATATCAGCAAATAATAGCATTGAAAATACTATATTAATAAAACTCAGTATAAACACTGCAAGCTATGCCAAGTGAAACATAAAGGTCTATACAGTTACATCACTAGACAAGAATTCAACTCAATACTTTAAAAAGAATAAAATGTAAGGAAAGCAGCAGAAACAAATTATTTCTGATAAAAAGCAGAAATTGATAGATTACAAAACAGAAGAAAGAAGAATTAATCAATCACACCAAAAGGTGAATTTTAGGGGGGAAAGTAAGAGAGATAAACTAGCAGTTACTATAAACAAAAAATAAAAAAGGAGAAGGCACCAACAATCAACAATGAAGCTGAGGATGAGGAGAAATCAACAATGAAACGACGACTCATATGCCAAAGATATTAAAAAGGATCATGAGTACTTTTTGATGGGCTTCCCTAGTAAGTTCAGCTGGTAAAGAATCCACCTGAAATGAAGGAGATCCCAGTTCAGTTCCTACGCTGGGAAGATCCCCTGGAGAAGGGAATGGCAACCCACCCCAGTATTCTAGCCTTGAGAATTCCATGGACTATACAGTCCATGGGGTCACAAAGAGTTGGACACGACTGAGCAACTTTCACTTTCACATGAGTACTTTTGTGAATTTCTAGATGAAACGGATAGTTTCATAGTTTCTTCAGTTCAGTTCAGTTCAGTTCAGTCGCTCAGTCGTGTCCGACTCTCCGCGACCCCATGAATCACAGCACGCCAGGCCTCCCTGTCCATCACCAACTCCCGGAGTACACTTAAACCCATGTCCACAGAGTCGGTGATGCCATCCAGCCATCTCATTCTCTGTCGTCCCCTTCTCCTCCTGCCCCCAACCTTTCCCAGCATCAGAGTCTTTTCCAGTGAGTCAACTCGTCTCATGAGGTGGCCAAAGTATTGGAGTTTCAGCTTTAGCATCAGTCCCTCCAATGAACACCCAGGATTGATCTCCTTTAGAATGGACTGGTTGGATCTCCTTGCAGTATAAGGGACTCTCAAGAGTCTTCTCCAACACCACAGTTCAAAAGCATCAATTCTTCGGCGATCAGCTTTCTTCACAGTCCAACTCTCACATCCATACATGACCACAGGAAAAACCATTGCCTTGACTAGACGGACCTTGGTCGGCAAAGTAATGTCTCTGCTTTTTAATATACTATCAAGGTTGGTCATAACTTTCCTTCCAAGGAGCAAGCGTCTTTTAATTTCATGGCTGCAATCAGCATCTGCAGTGATTTTGGAGCCCAAGAAAACAAAGTCTGACACTGTTTCCACTGTTTTTCCATCTATTTCCCATGAAGTGATGGGACCAGATGCCATGATCTTTGTTTTCTGAATGTTGAGCTTCAAGCCAACCTTTTCACTCTCCTCTTTCACTTTCATCAAGAGGCTTTTGAGTTCCTCTTCACTTTCTGCCATAAGGGTAGTGTCATCTGCATATCTGAGGTTATTGATATTTCTCCCAGCAATCTTGATTCCAGCTTGTGCTTCTTCCAGCCCAGCGTTCCTCATGATGTGCTCTTAGGAAGCTATAAATTATCAGAATTGAGAGCATTCTTCCTTCTTTTTTTTTTTTTTTTTTTTGGCCACATCTCACAGCATGTGGGATCTTAGTTTCCCAACAAGAGATTGAACCCAAGGGCCCTGCAGTGAAAGCACAGAGTTCTAATCACTGGACTGCCAGGGAATTCCAAGAGCATTCTTAATTTCTTTCATGATCACAGATTTGTAATTTTTCTTCTGAGACCACAACAAATCCCCCCAAATGCATTTACTTCAAATCTTCAAGAAACAAATAACATGATATTATTTCCAATCTTTCAAAGCATAGAAAAGAAATAAGAAGAAATCAGAGTATCCTGCTAATTCCAAAAATCCCTAATGTAATATTAGCAAATAGAACCCAATGGAACATTGAAAAATACACAGAAACACACACACACACACGTGTGTGTGTGTGTGTGTATGATCAAGTAAGGTTTACTGAGAAATGAAAGGATGATTCAAGACTAATTAAAAGCCATGGCCTTTCACCTGATGTTGATCACTTCTTCCCTGAACCTGTCTTATAAATGAACACCTACCCTCTAAGTTCATGCCTTCTCTCTCTCTCCCCATCATCCCGCCACCATTGATCATCCATATTGTTGACTGAATGAGCCTCCTAATATTCCTGATGAATCTACATTTTGTTGTTTCCCTATTTACATTCCATCAGAGATTCTCCACAGCCTTCAAAGCAAAGTTCAGTCCTGGATCATACCATGGGATGGGGGCTCTGCCCACCTCTCTAGCTGTTTCCAGCCTATGCATATTGGTCAGTTCTCTAGCCACCACAAGATACTTGAGATCCTCAACTTTTATCTCTGTTTCTTGCCTCAGTGCTTCCCCATTTGCTGAGTTGTCTGCCTGAAACACTTTTCTTCCTCCTCTTAGCCTCCTTCCCAGCTTATTCTGGCATCACCTCCTCCGAGAAGCCTTGCTATGCTCAACTGAGTTGGTTTATTTGTCCATCTTCCCCACAGCACCCTGTTCAGACCTCAGAGGGCTCACCATAGTACATGGGAATTGGTTTGTGTGGCAATCTCCCATATTATACCTTAACTTCTTTTATCTCTTGCACCAAGAACATGCCTGCCATAGGGTAGATACTAAATAAGTTCTGAAGAGATGAATACTTCCCCAGTCAGGTAGAAAAATCATCTCCACATCAAGAAACTCACAAGTGTTTAATGAAAATACCCACAAACAGGATTACTTTGGGGGCTTTGCTTAAAACAGCTCTATGCTGGCTTCTGACAATGAGAAAGTTTTTTCAAGGCTGTCACCACTTGAAGAATAGATGATTATCTCAGAGGATGGTGTTTTCACTGTGTCTTCCAGTACTTGGGAGGATTAGAGACAGAATTTCACAGTTTGAAGGTGACAGAATGCTGAAGACTAAATGACTCATCTAAAAACTCAGTTTGGAACAAGCACAGATGGATTTTGCCATTACTGCCCAGGCAGCACACCTGTACACACAGATCCCTGATCTGCCATTCTAGATGAGGAGCTTCACCCTCCCACACATCACATAATTTTACACTGCTGTTGCATCATCAGTACAGAGAAGAAACCATGGTCCTTACTCGCTCCCTGGAAGCTGTCTCTGCTTCTTAGTAAGTTTGCATCTGCATTTCTGAGTCCTAGATTCTTGGATATTCCTACTTCAACTACAGTTCCAGTTGTATAACTTTTATATTATTTCTTTTCCCCTGCAATTTTATTTAAAGACTACTTTCAAACTTTTTGGCAGGTAGCACTCTGTGTGCCTGCAAGCTCAGTCGCTAAGTCGTGTCTGACTCTTTGTGATACTATGGACTGTAGCCCACCAGTCTCCTCTGTCCATGGGATTTTCCAGGCAAGAATACTGGAGTGGGGTACCATGCCCTCCTCCAGGGGATCTTCCCAAACCAGGGATCACACCTGCATCTCCTACACTGGGAGGCAGATTCTTTAGCATTGGAAGACCAGGAAAAGACTAGTTTAGTGCAATTCTTATTTTACAGATGAAAAACATGAGGCCAGATAGATTACCTGTGTTTGTCTACACAACTAGTTATTAAAATCTAAAACTGTAATAAAAATACCAAAATTCTAGACACAATGTTCTTTGTTTGGGGAGAATAATACTTGCATTTATTTACATTTCACTGTAATGGTCTAAATAAATGTCCTCATTGTCTAAGTCTCTTGATACAGCATCAGCTACTCTTGGTATTCAATTACCTGGCATGGGAAGGTTTTAAATTTTCTAAAGTGTTACTCAAAGACAAGCTTTTAAAACCAAAACTAACCAGACAACACACTCACTCTGAAGTTACCAGACGCACAGCTCACGTAGTCTGAAAACTACCTAGCAGATTTCCATTCTAATCAAATTCATTGTCAGTAAGTCACAAAGCATTAAAATTCAACAGAAAATCAGGAAAGTTAACTTCAGGGTCCACCAGTGTGTTCATTCCAGCACCATCTGTGCATCTGCTACATGATTAGACTCTGTGTTGGGCAATATTTAAATTACTGGGCAGCCCTACCATAAAGACCATATGCTTACAAGTGAGTAAGAGTTGTCGATACAAGAGCCATTAACTGCTCTGCAGAAGAATTTACCCTGAGAAAAACTTTTGTAAAAAGTTCCTGTTTTTCCCTAGACTGGCAGAAGATGGTAGATTTTGATCTACAATCAAGGCTACTTCTTTGGTGGTTTGTGAGATGTTTGTAGAGGGTAAAAGAGATGCAAGTTGATAATGTTAGAAAAGAAGTTCTTTCTAAAGACCTTATAAATAAGAACCCCACTGGAACTAAAGCACAGTGACCACATATAATCACAAACCAAGTCGCCTTCCCTTGAGCCTCGCTGGAGACTTCAGTTGTGCTCTCAGATCCCACAGAATCACACCCTACGGTTTCACAAAGCTATGGATGAAATGGAAGATGGCACTAGTATATTATAGTGAGTCTCATATATACTATCTAAGATTTTACCACACACATGCTAGATATGCCTTTTATATGCTAAAGATCACAGTATAAATCTTTACTTGGTTCAAAAATTCATTACCATGTCATTTCTTGACAAACTGTATCTTACCAAAGAGGCAGTTTTCCCCCTCGCTCTGTATGGAAATCATTACATTCTTTTTAATCATTTGTTTTTGTGTTTGTTTTCCCTGTCTCAGACAGGGAGTAATTTTATATATTCGCTGCCTAGCATAGCCCCTGGCACATAACATGTACTCACTAACTGTTGAAAGAAGGGGAGCAGAAGGAGGAGAGGAGGAAAGAAGCAGCAGCAATCGAGTCATCAGGACAAGAGCAATGTGGGAAACAAAAAAGGTAGAGACCCGATGAGCTGTGAATTTGCTGCCATGAGCATGGGGGCTAAGGAACCTCAGTTTTCAGGAGAAAAAATTAAAGACTGACATCAAGACACACAGTACACCTTCAAATTTTTTTCTGTAGGTGTGTACATACAGTAAATTCTACACAATTTTCATTTCAGAATGTAAGCTCACAAGGATTTGTGGTACATACATACAATGGAATATTACTCAGCCATATAAAAGAATGAATAATGCCATTAGTAGCAACATGGATGGACCTAGAAATTATCACACTAAATGAAGTCAAAGACAAGTATTATAAAATAATGCTTATATGTGGCATGTTAAAGATACAAATGAACTTATTTACAAAACAGAAACAGACTCACAAACAAAGAAAACAAATTCATGATTACCAAAAGGAAGGAGTTGGGGGAAGGATAAGTTAGGAGTTTGAGATGAAAAGATACACACAACAATATATAAAACAGATAAACTAAAAGGGTCTACTACATGGCACAGCAAACTGCATTCATTATCTTATAATAATCCTTAATGGAAAAGGATCTTAGAAAGTATATAGACAGACAGATATAGACATAGATATATAACTGAATCGTTTTGCTGCATACCCGAAACACAACACTGTAAATCAACTATACTTCAATTTAAAAAAAAAAATTATTGAAAGATCAAAGTCTCTGTAAAGTTCAAGATATTAATAATAAACCTCTTTGGACATTGGTATATACACAGGTAGTCATTGAAGGACTATTAGAGTCAATAATTCAGGACTCAAAGTGAGCAAAATCCCTGGCACTCTGCCTGTATCTCCACCGTTCTCTTGGTTAGATAATTTTTTTCTGAACATGTCACTCATCGCTTGAGGAGCTTCATGTGAACACATATAAGCATATGTAGTCTTGTCTCCATGTATAAAGCCATTTCATAGCAAGACAGAAGACTACTGTAGAAAAAAAAACCAAGTCCAAGACAGAAAGTAAAGCCAAAATAGAAACCAAAGACTAGACTGACACTTATACCCCAAACCAAAAAAATCAATGAAGATGTATGGAAATTTCACTTGTGAATAACTATCCACAGAAATTTTAAATTGCTCGCTTATAAACAGAAGATACATTTTAAAATGTCAGAAAATAATTTTTCATCCAAAAGAACTGAGAAACAAATAAAATTCTTAAGCATACACTGATAGTGTTGAAAGAATCTTAGATCATGTTCAGATTCCTAGCTTTACAAAAAGAGGAAACTGAGGTTCAGGGAGGTTTCCCTTGGTCTAAGATCTTTGAGTTAATGTCATAGTGGGATTCCTAATTCTAACTGGAATGCTCGCTTCTTTCTGTCCATTTGAAATAATTCACTAATTATGCATAATTTAGTAAATTATGCATTTACATTGTATTATGCATAATTTAAATTGTGTATTTATTAGGCTTCCCTGATAGCTCTGTTGGTAAAGAATCGCCTGCAATGCAGGAGACCCCAGTTTGATTCCTGGGTTGCAAAGATCCACTGGAGAAGGGATAGGCTACCCACTTCAGTATTCTTGGGCTTCCCTTGTGGTTCAGCTGGTAAAGAATTCACCTACTATGTGGAAGACATGGGTATGATCCCTGGGTTGGGAAGATCCCCTGGAGAAGGGAAAGGCTACCCAACTCCAGTATTCTGGCCTGGAGAATTCCATGGACTGTATAGTCTTGGGGTCACAAAGAATCAGACATGACTGAGTGACTTTCACTTTCACTTTTCACTACTGAAAGCAACTTAAACAGGTCCCCAAACAGAGTAAGTCCCGGGAACCCAGGTCGGCCACTCAATGATGTCATCAAAGACCCAGGTTCTTTCCATCTCTCCACTCTGCCTTCCTGGGTATAATTTCCTCCTCAGTCTGATTCCCTTCAAGGTTTCAAGATAGCATTGATTGCTACCAGAAGTTGTATGTTTGCTTGCTAATATTGGTCATAGGAGGTAAAGAAGAAATAGAAATCCCTTTCAATTTGGCAAATTTAGATGTTATGCTTACTCCTGGTCCTTTAAAGTTGGAAATAGGGTGGATACCTGAATAGACACAAAGTGCTGTCATCCACCTATAATTTGGACTTAGGTAATGAATTTAGCTTGACTACCCAGTGTCTAACTCAGGAAGAGTTCAAACCAACTTGCAAGCAGCTGGAAATCCAAGCTGCCCAAGGTCACCTGACATGCTCCCAACTCTACCCCACCAAGCCTCAACATTCCCTCCATCAAACTTCTAAAATGATACAGCAGCTGAGGTGAGAGAGAAAGTGGCATGTATTATTGTACCTATTTGCAGGCAATTTCTGTTCCGGGGGGCAAGCTCCCAATCTTTTTGGTGGCACACATAGCAGTCCCTACAGAAATCAGCCTTTTGGGTTTATGTAAATCAGTGTTGCACATTAGAATACAGATGACTACACACCACCAGCTAACTGATTAAACAATTTCCAGCCGTGAACCCAGGCATAGGTATTTTTTTCAAACTTCCCAGGTGATTTTCATGTACAGTCAGGGTTGAGACTCACTAGTGTCCTCAACATGCTGAGTGCATGAATCTCTTGGTTAATATCCTTGAATGGTCTAGTTATGGCCCAAGACTTGGAATTCAGTTTCTTTGCCATTTCCCCAGGTGACTTAAAGGATAATCTATTTAAATAAAACATCATCTGTGGGATGATAATGACCACAATTTGAGGTAAGGACGCTGTGTCAGCTTTCTATTAGAGAATGCTGCTCAATCAGTGGATGGATGTCTGAACCAAAATATCATACAGGCATGAGGGATTCTGTATTGCTTTCTATTTCTGGGTGTAGTGTATAACATGTATTGGCAACATTTCATTTTTATATTGTAATGGGATCTCCATAGGCTTATATTGAAATTGGTTTTCTGCTGTAATCTCGCATTCTAACAGCCTCTGTAGACCTGCTCAGAAACTAACTCAAATTGTTGTGAAGAATATTTGGCGTCATAATTTATTTTTTTAAATTACACAAATGCCTCCTCCCCCTCCCCAATCCAACACAAGGGATACTGAAGTACCATTACAACCGCAATGGGAAGTAAATACTTGACACGTCCCATAGTTATTTTACAAAAACTAGAAAGCGTTTTTCCTCCCAACTGCAGTCTTCAGTCATCCTCAGATTTTTAATAGGATTTTGACACCCATTTCACAGTGATGGGGCAAGTGATTTTATCACTTGTTTTCTTTGAGTAAATATTAGAATGAAATTAATATAAGCACTGGAACTATTCAAAGCCCCACTAGGTTGGTGGCCCTCTTAGTCAGACTTGTGGCATTTAATCTGCCTTCCACATCAGCCAGGCCACTCTTTTTCTCAAATTCCACACCCCTGCCCCCACCAACAACCTTCAAGTTAATGGGAGGACTAAACCCATCTCCTTCGTGATGAAATTGGCATTATCGGTTGCATTATCAGCCCATAATATGCAAAAGGGAGGCAGCCACCTGTTCCTTCTGGGCATCATCTCTACGCAGTCTCTCTAGGCAGATGAACTCACCCTCCTCGATCACTCCTCTCTATGGCTCTGCAGAGGTTCAAAGTGAGATGAACCACTTACTAGCTCTAGGTTATTTAAACAACTTCACCTCTATAAATCTCCATTTCTTAATCAGTAAAATACACACGTTGCCTCTTAGTATCCTTGGGAGGATTTCAGGAGACATTCCATGGACTGTGTTCACTTGGCACAGTGCATAGCACATGGTGCTGCTGCTACTGCTGCTGCTGCTAAGTCACTTCAGTCGTGTCCGACTCAGTGTGACCCCATAGACGGAAGCCCACCAGGCTTCCCCGTCCCTGGGATTCTCCGGGCAAGAACACTGGAGTGGGTTGCCATTTCCTTCTCCAATATGTGAAAGTGGAAAGTGAAAGTGAAAGTGAACTCACTCAGTCGTGTCCGACCCTTAGCGACACCACGGACTGCAGCCTACTAGGCTCCTCCATCCATGGGATTTTCTAGGCAAGAGTACTGGAGTGGCTTGCCATTGCCTTCTCCGAGCACATGGTGAGGGCTCAGATTTTAGCTGCTGTTAACACACCATCGCTGCTGCTGATGATGATGGTTGTCCCCACAATGGTGACCATCCCATTGGCACACCTCCCATAGTTTTATAATTTCCTTACATCTAGTTTCTCTTTTCTGTCCCCATTGCTGCCAGCCTGCATCAGGCCCTGACCATGTCATAGCTATACTATGGCAAGAGAGTCCAAGAACAGTCCCCTTTCCCACCTCTAGCTGCTTGCCTCTCTCTGCAGCAAAGGGAAGAAAACTAAATTCATCTTCTAGTCCATTTTACCATGTCATCCAAATCTCCACAGTATAACCCCTCTCCCTCTCTAAATTCTACTCACTTTTTGACTCTTTGTCACAATCCTCCAAAGCTCCATTCTCACGTATCTCCTGGGAGGACTTCACTAAGATCCTCAAGTTGAAGTGAGAGAACACAGACTAACACAAAACAATTATTTCCCAGGTCCACCCCCTTTCCCTTAATACCACCCTTACCTCTCAGAACTGGAACTCTGGAGGATGCACTTTGGGAAATGTTGTCTAAGGAAAATAATATGAACAAATCACAGGAACCTAATAAGCTCCTTCTTAATGTCCCCAGGGGATTCCCAAGGGGCTCAGTGGTAAAGAATCCACCTGTCAATACAGGAGATGCAGATGTAGGCTCCATCCCTGGGTCGGGAAGATGCGCTGGAGGAGGAAATGGCAACCTCTAGTATTCTTGCCTTGGAAATCCCATGGAAAGAGGAACCTAGCACACAAACGCACACAATGCCCCCAGTCTCTAAAGAACAAAAGGCCAGAAGCTTAAGAGCAGGAGCATGACCAATCCTAATTCAGATCTCCTTCAAGTTACCAGGAGCATGCCCTTCTGTCAGTGAGGTGAAGGCCTGGGAGGGATGATGCCTCCCAGGATGAGGTCCCAAGCATGGCAACTACATCCAGCATCTGATGCTGCCACTCAGTCCCTTTGATAACACAGGAAGGGCACCAGCATTCCCCAGAGTCAGTCTCCAAAATGTCCTACTGTCTTCTCAGAATCAGCCTTGCTGGCTGCTTGGGTTTGAGATGACTCATACTTGCTGCTCTAGCATGCACCAAAAACTATTGTATTCCAGTTAAGCAAATGTGATAGCCCAGGGCTCTGAAAAGAAGGCTCTGCTACTTGGTGCAGAGATTGGTCCAAAAGCTGATAAAAGCAGGCTCCCCTACACTCTCCATTAAAACACACTGTGCTATAAACAGAAGGAGGGGGCTTGTGCGCACAAAGGTGATCTTTTTCCACTCCTAATTAGCAGTCTGGGTCTCGGGTCTGTGGCAGCAAAAGCTCCACCGAGTGCTGAGCAAATATTCTCCCCTCCCCAGTTCTGAGGCTAAGGGTACAGTGTTCGCTGTAGCTGCAGCCACTGTTTCATGGTGCAGTATGAGTAGGGGAAAAGGAGCAGGGACCTCCACAAGAGACTGAGCCAGACCTGCCTTTGAGTGTTGAGTGTCTCCTGCAGAGGCATGGTCAGCAGCAGCCTGCCTCAGAGACAGCAGCTCTGGCAGCAGCTAACCTGGGAGGTGTGGCATAAATCCTCTTGGAGGAGGCCACCATCATCCCCACTACAGAGCCACCGAGCAGGCGACCCACAAAAGGAGAACTACACCGAAGAAGTTCTTGCACAGCTGAGAAAGTTACAGGGCTCACAGCAGATTTCCCAGCCTGGGGACCTGGCATAAGTATTGAGAGCCCCCAGGGAATTTGACTTTGAAGGCCAGTGGGAAATGATTACAGAACTTCCACAGGACTGGGGCAACAGACTCTTGGAGGGCATGAACAAAACCTTGTGCACACCAGGACCCAGGAGAAAGGAGCAGTGACTCCACTGGAGACTTAGTCAGACTTGCTGTGAGCGTTCAGGAGTCTCCAGTGGAGTCATGGGTCAACAATGGCCTGCCACAGGGTCAGAGACACTGACTGCAGCAGTCCTGGGAGGCATGCTGGCTGGCCAAACGACCCAGAGGGAACACAGCCACACCCATCAGCAGAAAACTGGATTAAAGATTTACTGAGCATGGCCTTGCCCACAAGAGCAAGGCCCAATTTTCCCCACAGTCAGCCCTTTCAATCAGGAAGCTTCCAGAAGAATCATCGTCATCCATCAGAGGGCAGACAGAATGAAAACCGCAATCACAGAAAACTAACCAAACTGATAACTTGGATCACAGTCTAGTCGAACTATGAGCCACGTAGGGGCACCCAAGACAGATGAGTCATGGTGGAGAGTTCTGACAAAACGTGGTCCACTGGAGAAGGAAATGTCAAACCACTTCAACATTCTTGCCTTGAGAACCCCATGAACAGAATGAAAAGGTAAAAAGATACGACACTGAAAGATGAACTCCCCAGGCCCATAGGTGGCCAATACGCTACTGGAGAAGGGTGGAGAAACAGCTCCAGAAAGAATGAGAAGCTGAGTTAAAGAGGAAACAATGCCCAGTTGTGGGTGTGTCTGTTGGTGAAAGTAAAGTCTAATGCTATAAAGAACAATATTGCATAGGATCATGGGATGTTAGGTCCATGAATCAAGGTAAATTGGAAGTGGTCAAATATGAGATGGCAAAATTGAACATTGACATTTTAGGAATCAGTGAATTAAAATGGATGAGAATGGCCAAATTTAATTCAGATGACCATTATATATACTACTGTGGGCAAGAATCTCTTAGAAAAAGTGGAGCAGCCCTCATAGTCAAAAGAGTCTGAAACTCATTACTTAGGTGCAATCTCAAAAATGACAGAATGATCTTGGTTTGTTTTCAAGACAAACCATTCAGTATCACAGTAATCCAAGTCTATGCCCCAACTACTAACACCAAAAAAGAAGAAGTAGAATGGTTCTATGAAAACCGACAAGACCTTCTAGAATTAACACCAAAAAAAATCTGTCCTTTTCATCATAGGGGATTGGAATGCAAAAAGTCAAGAGATACCTAGAGTAACAAGCAAGTTATGCCTTGGAGTACAAATGAAGCAGGACAAAGGCTAAGAGAATGCACTGGTCATAGCAAACATCCTCTCCCAACGACACAAGAGATGACTCTACACGTGGACATAACAAGATGGTCAATACCAAAATCAGATTGATTATGTTCTTTGCAGTTGAAGAGAAGCTCTATACAGTCAGCAAAAAGACTAGGAGCTGACTGTGGCACAGATCATGAACTCTTTATGGCAAAATTTAGACTTCAATTGAAGAAAGTAGGGAAAACCACTAGACCATTCAGGTATGACCTAAATCAAATCCCTCACAATTATACGGCAGAAGTGACAAACAGATTAAAGGGATTAGAGCTGATAGAGTATCTGAAGAACTATGGACAGAGGTTTGTAATGCTGTACAGGAGGCAGTGCTCAAAGTAATCCCCAAGAAAAAGAAATACAAAAAGGCAAAATGGTTGTCTGAGACCTTAAAAATAGCTGAGAAAAGAAGAGAAACTAAAGGCAAAGGAGAACAGGAAAGATAGATTCATCTGAATGCACAGTTCCAAAGACTGGCAAAGAGAGATAAGAAAGCCTTCCTAAGTGAACAATGCAAAGAAATAGAGGAAAACAATGAAATGGGCAAGACTAGAGATCTCTTAAACAAAATTAGAGATACCAAGGGAATATTTGATGCAAAGATGGGCACAATAAAGAATACAAATGGTATGGACCTAACAGGAGCAGAAGATATTAAGAAGAGGTGGCAAGAATACACAGAAGAACTATACAGAAAAGATCTTAATGACCCAGATAACCACAATGATGTGATCACTCACCTAGAGCCAGACACACTGGAGTGCAAAGACAAGTAGGCTTTAGGAAGCTTCGCTATGAAACAAGGAAGTGGCAGTGATAGAATTCCAGCTGAGCTATTTCAAATCCTCAAAGATGATACTGTTAAAGTGCTATACTCAATATGCCAGCAAATTTGGAAAACTCAACAGTGGCCACAGGACTGGAAAGATCAGTTTCCATTCCAATCCCAAAGACAGGCAATGCCAAAGAATGTTCAAACTACCACACAATTACACTCATTTCACATGCTGCAAGGTAATGCTCAAAATCATCCAAGCTAGGCTTCAAAAGCATGTGAACCGAGAACTTCCAAACACTCAAGCTGGATTTAGAAAAGGCAGAGGAATCAGAGATTAAATTGCTAATATCCATTGGATCATAGAAAAAGTAAGAGAATTCCAGAAAAACAACTACTTCTGCTTTACTTACTATGCTAAAGCCTTTGACTGTGTGGAGCACAACAAACTGTGGAAAATTTTTAAGGTGATGGGAATACCAGACCACCTTACCTGCTTCCTGAGAAACCTGTATGCAGGTCATGAAGCAACAGTCACAACCAGACATGGAAAAACGGACTGGTTCCAAACTGGGAAAGGAGTATGTCAAGGCTGTATACTGTCACCCTGCATTTTTAACTTATATGAAGAGTACATCACGTGAGAGGCCGAGTTGGATGAAGCACAAGCTGGAATCAAGATGGCCGGGAGAAATATCAGTAACCTCAGATATGTAGATGACACTACCCTTACAGCAGGAAGAACTAGAGAGTCTCTTGATGAAGGTGAAAGGAGAGTGAAAAGACTGGCTTAAAACTCAACTTTCAAAAATTGAAGATCATGGCCATCAGTCCCATTACTTCAAGGCAATTAGATGGGGAAACAACGAAAACAATGACAGACTATTTTCTTGAGCCCCACAGTCACTGTGGACAGTGACTGTAGCCAGGAAATTCTCCTGAAAGAAAAGCTATGACAAACCTAGACAGTGTATTATAAAGCAGAGGCATCACTTTGCCAACAAAGGTCCATGTAATCAAAGCTATGATTTTTCCAGTAGTCATATATGGATGTGAGAGCTGGACCATAAAGAAAGCTGAGCGCTGAAGAATTGATGCTTTTGAACTATGGTGTTGGAGAAGACTCTTGAGAGATCCTTGGACTGCAAGGAGATCAAACCAGTCCATCCTAAGGAAATCAGTCCTAATATTCATTGGAAGGACTAATGCTGAAGCTGAAACTCCAATACTTTGGTCACCTGATGTGAAGAACTGACTCATTGGAAATGACCCTGATGCTGGCAAAGATTGAAGGCAGGAGAAGGGGATGACAGAGGACAAGATGGCTGGATGGCATCACTGATTCAATGGACATGAGTTAGAGCAAGCTTAGGGAGATGGTTAAGGACAGGTAAGCCTGGCATACTGCAGTCCATGGGGTCACAAAGAGTAGGACATGAGTGAGTGACTGAACTGAACTGAGGAGCAGGGGGACTTGTAATACATCATCCAGACCAGAACACTTCTGAAAGGGAGGGATGGAAGTATTAACAATTATACTAGGACAATAGGCACAAAACAGAACAGTCCTAGAAATGGTATCACCACACTTATGAGTACTGCGGTTCTTAGAAAATGCTAGGGGAGCACAATCCCTATGTCCCCAGAGATGAGGATGGCATGAGTCCTCTGCTACCACCAACTAAAAGAGGAAAAAAAGCTCCTATTCCTCTAATCTACCAGATGCAGACTTTGTTTATCTGGCATCTGGAATAGCAGTGACCACTACTCTAATCCTCCAGTATTTTTCCTAAGAGGAGCTCAGTTCTCTGCCTTGATTCCATCTTTGTCCATCATGTTTACTCAAAGGAACAAAATAATTTCCTTTGAAATTAAATCATAAAAATCAACTAACTCTTCAAATTAATACTTCTGAAAATATAGTTTGATTTGTGATAGACAAAAACATCTAGCTTCACAGCACTCTAAAAAAAATAAAGGAGAAATACCTATAACAATAATAGCTAACAAATTAGAGAAAAAATTTTAAGTGTGTAAGACATGAAAATGTGCTAATATATATGAATGACTTTAATGGTATTTTTTGGCATGATTATTAATGGGATGGTTAACTTTTACAAAGATTACTGGTCAGGAGATTGCCAAAGTGCTGGTTTATATGTAAATATATTCTTTTAGTCAACTTTGTTTCTGCTGTTTCCACAAAAAGGGGCTATCCAATCTTTACAAATATTAGTGGCAATCCACTCCAGTATTCTTGCCTAGAAAAATCCATGGACAGAGGTGCCTGGCAGGCTATGGTCCACAGAGTCACAAAGAATCACACAAGACTGAGTGACTGAGCACATACACACACAAAACGCATTATAAAACTTCAATACCGAAAATATTGTTTTAAAGTATTTTAAAGTAAATGTTGATAAACATCTAAGAGTCAAATATATGAAAGTGGTTTCATTAATCAAACCAGGACTGGATTGTTTCAAAACTCATTGGAAAAATCATTTTGGGAAAAAAATTCTAGATCCTTACAGTATACAACATAACCAAATGATCTAAATACATGCAAAAATTGGATGCAAAGTTGAGACCACCAACTGAAAGAAATACATGTCTGTGTGTGCTCAGTCTTGTCCAACTCTTTGAGACTCCATGGACTATGGACGGCCAAGCACCTCTATCTGTGGAATTTTCCAGGCAAGAATACTGGAGTGGGTTGCCATTTCCTTTTCAGGGCGGTGGTGGGAGTTTGGGGCGGAGGGGATCTTCCTGAAACAGAGATCGAACCTGCATGTCTTGCGTCTCCTGCCCTGGCAGGTGGATTCTTTACCAGTGAGCCACCTGGGAAGCCCTCTATGTACATGTTTATTTGATTTCTTAGTGAAGAAGGTTTTTTGTTTTTTTCCTACATGTTAAAACAATGGAAGAAGTCACAAAGGGAAAAAACAGATTTGGTTTTATAAACCTCTTGAACTTCTGCAATTCAAAACATAAAAAACATAATAATTAAAGGGCAAGATCTAGGATGTATATGTAACTTAATGGATGAAAGAGGATAGTAGTTGTATTAGTTATCTATTATCATTACAAGTGGAGAAGGAAATGGCAACCTACTCCAGTACTCTTGCCTGGAAAATCCCATGCAGAGAGGAGCCTGGTAGGTTACAGTTCATGGAGTCTCAAAGAGTCAGACACGACAGAGCTACTTCACTATCATTACAACACTGCTTGACAAAAAAACAAAGCCTCAGAGAAACACATTTATCATTTATAGCTCAGTCTGGGTCAACTAGAAGTTGCCAGGTGGCTTTCCTGATCTTGACTGTATTCAGTCCCATGTCTGGTGTCAGCTAATGGCAGCAGATTTACAACGACCTCTGGATCTTTCCCCAGACCACCTGACCTGCCTCTTGAGAAACCTGTATGCAGGTCAGGAAGCAACAGTTAGAACTGGACATGGAACAACAGACTGGTTCCAAATAGGAAAAGGTGTACGTCAAGGTTGTATATTGTCACCTTGCTTATTTAACTTATATGCAGAGTACATCATGAGGAACGCTGGGCTGGAAGAAGCACAAGCTGGAATCAAGATTGCCGGGAGAAATATCAATAATCTCAGATATGCAGATGACACCACCCTTATGGCAGAAAGTGAAGAGGAACTCAAAAGCCTCCTGATGAAAGTGAAAGAGGAGAGTGAAAAGGTTGGCTTGAAGCTCAACATTCAGAAAACAAAGATCATGGCATCTGGTCCCATCACTTCATGGGAAATAGATGGAAAAACAGTGGAAACAGTGTCAGACTTTATTTTTGGGGGTTCCAAAATCACTGCAGATGCTGATTGCAGCCATGAAATTAAAAGACGCTTGCTCCTTGGAAGGAAAGTTATGACCAACCTTGATAGTATATTAAAAAGCAGAGACATTACTTTGCCAACCAAGGTCCGTCTACTAAAGGCTATGGTTTTTCCCGTGGTCATGTATGGATGTGAGAGTTGGACTGTGAAGAAAGCTGATCGCCGAAGAATCGATGCTTTTGAACTGTGGTGTTGGAGAAGACTCTTGAGAGTCCCTTATACTGCAAGGAGATCCAACCAGTCCATTCTAGAGGAGATCAATCCTGGGTGTTCATTGGAGGGACTGATGCTAAAGCTGAAACTGCAATATTTTGGCCACCTCATGCGAAGAGTTGACTCATTGGAAAACACCCTGATGCTGGGAGGGATTGGGGGCAGGAGGAGAAGGCGACGATAGGATGAGATGGCTGGATGGCATCACCGACTCTGTGGGCATGAGTTTGAGTGTACTCCAGGGGTTGGTGATGGACAGGGAGGCCTGGTGTGCTGTGATTCATGGGGTCGCGGAGAGTCGGACATGACTGAGCGACTGAACTGAACTGAACTGAACTGGATCTTTCTACATGACTCTCATCTTCCAGCAAGCCAGTCCCAGCGTGTATCAGGCAGGAGTACAGGAGGGAAATGAGAAATTTGCAAAGCTGCTGGGGGCCTAGGCTCAAAAGTGGCTCACAATCACTTCTGCATAACTCTACCAATCAAAGAAGTTCCTTGGGGTGGGAAACAGACTCTTCTTTAATGGGAGGAATTCCAAAGTCATAGGACAAAAGGTTAATGGATACATAAAGGAAAAAGTGAAAATTTGAGACCATTAATGTAACCAATCTCGTACATCATCTATCAGTCAAGAAAATCACCTCACCCCAAATTGATAAATGGTCAAAAGGCTCAGGTAATTGCAAAAAAAACAAAAGCCCTGATGCCGGGAAAAATTGAGGGCAGGAAGAGAAGGGGATGACAGAGGATGAGACAGTTGGATGGCATCACTGATTCAATGGACATGAACGTGAGCAAACTCCAGGAGATAGTGAAGGATAAGGAGGCCTGGCATGCTGTAGTCCATGGTGTCACAAAAATCAGATATGAATTAGCAACTAAACAAAACATCAATGAAAAAAAGATATACAAAATTAAAATATGAAATCTAAATCATTTAGAAAAAGACATATAATTTATAAAAAATAATGTAAATATGTGCTTTAGAATCTATTCTAATTTAATAAGACCCAAAAATATTATTTTTAGAACAAGAAAACATATTATTATCTCTCAGTCTATTTTCTAGCTTGATGCTATCTGAGGAACAGAAACTGGGCATTCATATGGAGCTGGTACAAATGAAATTAGTAACATTTTTCATAGAGGAAAGTGGACAATGTGTATCAAAAGTGTTCTCTCCATTACCTCAAACTTAGTGGAGATAAATAAAGCTGAAGAGATTAGCTAAATATAGAATATACAAAAACATGTCCTTATTAAGCCTTAATAGCAATACCAGTGTATCCTATAGACATTTGTTAGATTTTGAGAGCAAGAGGAAGAGAGATAGGAAGGCAGATACCTAAAGAATCTGAATGAATAGGGCTCCAGACACAGGCTTTCTCTAAGTCAGGAAGAGTGCTCCTGTTCTCTGGTAGAAGAAACTTTGGTTTTTACCCTGATCCATCTCTCTTTTTTATCCTTTCTAGAAGAACCCCAGTACTGGCCAGGCATCCATCCCATTTCCTGAAATCCTGATAAATGAAACTTAATCTCCACATAACATTTTCCAAAAATGATTTCTGGTCCTGATACAGGCATGTGACCTAGGGTGGGCCAACTGTGGGATGTGTATCTTCCACGCTTGAGGAAGATTTTTCTCATCCTTTCTCCTGCTGTTTGTGAATAAGGAATTGTGTACCCTCATCATCATTGCTGGTCACTTTGCAACCATAAGGAAAACATCCCTAGAAAGTAGCAGAGCAGAGAAATGAAAAGAACCAGGGTCCTTGATGCCATCATTGAAACTCTGATCACTGTGCCTGGAGCCTGCTTTGCCTCTGGGCGCCCAGACATATGTGAGATTTGTCTCCTATTGTTTACGTTTTCAGGAGCCTAGATTGTGTTACTTTTGGCCAGAGGCAACCTAACCAATACACCACACACACACACACACACATACACACACATCCCTCCTCCTAGAATTATGTCCTTCCAAAACATGTACAGCATTTGAAATCAATTTTTTATTTTTTTTTTACAGAGTTCAGAACATAATACAGAAAAACATAAATCAGTACCACTGGCCACTCTACCTCCTACACTAGGTTGCTTCAGTCATATCCAACTCTTGGCGGACCCCATGGACTGTAGCCTACCAGGCTCCTCTGTCCATGGAATTCGACAGGCAAGACTACTGGAGTGGGTTGCCATGCCCTCCTCCAGGGATCTTCCTGACCCAGCATCTCTTAAGTATCCCCTGCACTGGCAAGTGAGTTCTTTATGACTAGTGCCACCGAGGAAAGCACAAAATGTCAGACATGTCTGTTCCTGCTGCCCTCCAGCCAGGTGCTATAACAGAATTCCACACAGCCTTGAGAGTGTGAGATAAATGGAGAAGCCTGCCCTCTATAGTCCTATTTGTGGCTATAGACTCAAGTCAGAATTCTCAGACAAAGCCTGCTATATGTGACCAAAAGGGCCTGCCTTTATGCAATATCTCCAAACATATTCTTGATTTAAGACAAGTCTCTTTTGTGCTTAGTTTTTCTAATCTACAGGAATACTACTCACCTGTCTATGAAAGATCATTACAGTCCCAATATTTTCTTATCTGAGAAATAAAAAACTGAAGATATGCTATAGTAAATGTCTTTTATAAAGATATGAGTTGCAATTTTGTTCTCCAAATCACAGTTTTTAAGCTCTATTACGGTGATTATGACCTTGCATTTGAAATGTTCTTGAGATTTTTTTAAGCTATATCTGTTTGATTAGACATAAAAAGAAAATTTTCAGCACACTTTTAATAGGACATATGGGTCCAATAAAACAAATGTTCTGTGGATATGAGAAAGTTCAAATTATTGGTGCATTTTTCAAATTTTTTATTAAGATTGTATTGAGTTTTAGCATTGAGTTGGAAGCTATTCCTGTAGTACAAATGCAAAACCTCATCAATTTTGACTGCATGAGAGTGCAAATTTTATCCTAAGTACCATAATGAATAATTAATATCATGTCCATTGATCTGGCTTCAAGCATCAATCAGCTGGTACAAATAAATTGGATTTGAACTGAAGAAACAGCTCCCTATGCTCACCACAAAGATTACTGTTTCTTTTAGGAAAAGCCTATAATAGTATGGAACGAAGCCCTATTGGAATACCTGGCTGCTATCTGCATGAATAATTGTTCCTTTTCTAAAATATTCAGTCAAAACACAAGCTGATCTTAAAAATTAAAGTCCTGTTTATAAAACAGAACTGCTCAATAACAACAGAAATTAAATTGATTTGTATAGAACAGGTACACACCTCCTTCTTCTCTTTTGAATGTGTATTTCTAATGCTTTGGGTCCAAGGGAAGCCCTTCATAGCAAGGCAGTAGTCAAAATCCCTGCCCCATGCACTTTCCAATCACACTGAAACTTCTGCTCGTGGAAAGAAAACTGTGGGAATGCCAAAATATGTGGTGTAGTCTCTGGATTAAGAAGAGTGAATGACCCCCAAGTTTCACTGCAGAAGAAAGTTTGAAAAGCATAAAATATCAAAACCAGAAGAAAGCGCAAAGGCCATTTCATTGAATCACCATCTGATTTTTGAATCCTAATTGCAAAAAAAAAAAAGTATACATTTTTGTCAGAAGCATACTTGGCACATCCAGAAGGCCCTAGGATCCATACTCTTCTTTGGGGAAGCAAATTTTCCAAAGCTATTTGGAAGAGTGAGAGCAGGGTCTGGGTTCATAACCTTCAAGACAGAGCTATGTCAATAGAGGTGAGGATAACTCATAGTTGAGCTCAATACATGGTTTTAAACTTCAGTTAATGGAAAATTATGGGAGAAAAAAGCTCTCAAAGCAAATAGATCCTGCTATATTGTTAATGTAACAATATACACAATCAACTCAATAGATAATAACAGTAAACCAATATTTTAATTCAAAAATTTTGTTATAATTGCATCATAAGTGTTAGTTTATCATAGTTTAAGCGGAAAGGCATTAGTTAATCATGAAGCAATGTGTGGGACTTTCCTTAGAGTTCCTAGTCTTTATCTAAAAGTATGCACAATGGTGGTACCATGCTGTCAACTGCTGAACACCATTTGTTAAATTAGTATTCCTTATGAAGCTGATAAGAGCACGTATTTTAGTTTATGAGTACCAAATTTAATAAGCCTTCATTTAGATACCTTTTGTGGCAATCAAAAATAAAATCCAATGGAATTGTGCCTTCTGGGTGAATGCCATGTACAGAAAGGACTTGAATTCTGGATCTGTTTTTGACACATCAGATTGATAATGGACTGAACAGAGCTGCTCTAAACCTCTTCCACATGGCAATCTTTTAATTAAAAATGCTTGGTTTTGTTCCTCTGAGTCATCTTTCCTCCAGGCTTACCGGTCCCATGTTTTGGGGCATGGCTTAAAATCCCATCACATCCTAGTCACTCTTTGCTGAATACAAATCTCATGCTGAGTTTCAGTAGAGTGGGGGGGGGGGGAATATTTGGCAGAGAAAATGATATCAACAAATATTCAGAAAGAGGAAAAGTACTAGGTTAGTGCAGAGAAGACTGGGGGCTAGACACGCAGTCCGGCCGGCCAGAAGTGAACACTCACTGGGAGCAAAAGAGGAGGCGGTGCTGACAAGCTAGGCTGCAGCCAACACCATAATACCTGGCTGAAGAGTTCAGACATTACTCTGTGTTTGGGAAGAAGCCAAGAAGGCTTTCGAGCACAGAAATAAAATGTTTGAAGTAGTATTTTAAGAACATTAAATCTAACAGCAGCATAAGGCTAGCCAAGAGGCAAGACATTTGGTGAGAAGACAGCAAAACATTAGTGATTACAGACTTAGGCTCTGCAGCCCCAACTACCTGATATGGAATTCTTGCTCTGGCACTAACTGCGTGAATGTAGGCAAGTTACTCAGCCACCCCAAACCCACTTTCACACTGGTAAAGTGGGCATAGAAATATTACCTACTTCAGAAACTGGTTGTGGGGATTAAATGAGTTCACATATGCAAAGAACTTCACAGGTGACATGGTGTTGTTTTAGTTGCTAAAGTGAAAGTTGTTCAGTCATGTTGGACTCTTCACGACCCCATGGACAGCAACCTGCCAGGCTCCTCTGTTCATGGAATTCTCCAGGCAAGAATACTGGAGTGGGTAGCCAGCCATTCCATTCTCCAGGGGATCTTCCCAACCCAGGGACTGTTAGTCACTAAGTCATATCCAACTGTCTGCGACCACATGGGCTGTAGCCCTCCAGGTTCCTCTGTCCATGGGATTTTCCAGGCAAGAATACTGGAGTCGGTTGACATTTCCTTCAAACACAGTGTTAGCTTGTATTATTATCATCTTCATTGTCATTATTATCATTATCATTAGGAAACACTGCATGCAATGTAGGATTCTGAACTGGACTTGCAGTAAAGGAAACAGAAAGGAAGAGCATATTTGAGATTTGTTGCAAAGGAGATTTCTCACCTTCCTCCATAGCTTCCTTTACCTTCCTTCTCATTTCTGATCAATGGAGAAGGAAATGGCAACCCACTCCAGTATTCTTGCCTAGAGAATCCCATGGACAGAAGAGCCTGGCGGCTACAGTCCACGGGGTCATAAAGAATCAGACATGACTGAAGCGATAGCACATTTCTGGTCAAAGACATGGGTTTGGGTCCAAGTACATAGGAGAGTATAAACCCATGAAAAAACTTGCTTCGTAGAGAGGGAATGAATTTAATTTCTGTCTATGAGTCTAAATAGTCTCATTAATTTTAGATACTTTAGAAAAAGAGTTATATTTATAGAGACAGTATCCCTAAACTCTTGACTGACATTAATATTCCACGGTTCACTCAAGTTCCCTATTATCCTCTGCCATTGCTCACAGATTCTAAAGTTTTCCCTGAACCAGGGTGAAAAACTGAACATGTAGTCCCGAATACTAATATGCCTCCTGGTGCTATTTTGTATAAAATGTAGGGACTTCCTTGGCAGTCCAGTGGTTAAGACTCCATACTTCCACTGCAGGGGGCACAGGTTTGATCCCTGGTTGGGGAACAAATATCCTACAAGATGTGCAACATGATCAAAATAAATAAATAAAACTACCATCCTCCCCAATTTTTTAAACAAAAATCAAATGTAAAATAGTTCTAGGTTCTGAACTGAGTTTGGAATTTTAGAACTTCACCACCATTCTCCATTAGTTACATAATTTACTTTTCAGTGTAACCTGTAGGAATTAGGGTTTAAATTATTTAAACTAATTTATTAACATACTACCTATATTTCCTCACAAAACAGAAATATTACCCATAAAAATTTCTACAGCTAGCTTGTCTCATCCACATACCTGCTTTTTTCACTGTTAGAAAGAATTGCTAAGTGTATATGACCTAAAATTTATAAGAAGAGTTCCTAAGGAATTAATTAGACCCAATTCCTGTAACATCAAACCTTCTCTACCCTTCATACCTACAAATCGAAATGGAACTAGGGAAAATAGAGTTAGTATTTATTAGTTTGAGATATTGTATAGCTGGAGAAGTTCCAGGAGAAAAGAAACCACTGGACTTACCATCTAGAAATGTCACTTAGAAACAGTTACAGGGGAAAGGGGAATCAACTGTGTGGTAACTTAGGAAAAACATCTAATAAAAATATCAGTTCTCTTACTATGTAGGGAGATTTTAAATGTTTGTTTACACACATTTGTTGTATTTGAGTATTACATGTTATCAGTATACTGCAGATGCTTTATTGCATTAGCGACTGACATCTGCTTTTTTAAAAATAAACATTCTGAACTACTGCCTTGAAAAAGCTGAGAAAGAGTCGTTCCCACCAAATTAGCTCTATGTACTCTTCCATTTCCCTACATTTAAATTCTATTTTATATTTATATGTTAACTTGGTCTCCACACACCCCTCCCCCAACCCTGCACTCTGTTAAGACACTTTTTATGTTCATGTACATGCCAATCCACCTGCTTGCCAATGATGTACTGTGGACTTTATAGTGAGCTGGCACAAAGTAGGCACAAAATAGGGTCAAATGGCTGTTTTTATTTTCAGTGAAAAAAGTCTATGCAAGACTTGCAACTATTAAATCTTTTCTCTCCTGCTGTCCTGTAGGTCCTGCCTTTATCAACAACAACAATAGAGCTTCTACAAATGAGGATGTGGAAGCTTGCAACAGGTCAGTGATGTCAAAACTTGTCTTAAAACATGGGCTAGATAAGTGATCTCTAGAGGTGATTTTGGGCTTCCCAGGTGGCTCAGTGGTAAAGAATCCACCTGGCAATGCAGGAGGTACAGGTCTGATCTCTGGGTCAGGAAGATTCCCTGGAGAAGGAAATAGCAGTGTGTGAGTTTGAGTGTGTGTGTGGGGGGGGGGTGTCGGTGTGTGGGTGTGTGATGGTTTTTGCCATACATCAACATGTATCAGCCACAGTTATACGTATGTCTCCCTTTCTGAATTCCCTTCCCATCTTCCTCCCAACCCTATTCCTCTGGGTTGTCCCAGAGCACTGGCTTTAGGTGCCCCACTCCAGTCTTCTTGCTAGGATAATCACTGCATGGACACAGAAGCCTAGTGTGCTACAGTCCATGGGGTCACAAAGAGTTGGACATGACTGAGCAAGTGAATACACATACGTACACAGAGGTGACTAAACTTACTAAGACCTAGATTCTCTGACACTATTCATGTTGTTTTCAGACCATTTCTGAGGTTTGTGATACCTAGTGGTACTACAGAAAGGCCATCTTGTCTAGGTGAAGCCCATCTACTCAGTATTTTGGCCAAGTTCACCCTGCTATGTTATGAAGCCTGGAGCTAATGCCAGGCTCATAAATAAAATAATGATAATAATAGAATATAGTTCGTAAAACTACTTTCATCACTAAATGAGATAATCCATGTAAAGTGCTTAGCTCACTGTCTGGCCTATAGAAAGTCCTCAATAAATGTTAGCCACTATTGAATTAACAAGAGATGGCTGAGCTTCTCCCCATCGTGATCTCAATCACTACTCACTGCAATAAAGCAGCTGCCACATCAAATTATTCCACTAGAGCAACTGCAGTCCTTTCCTTTAGGTGGCAGGGACAGGAAAGGCACCTTAGTAACTAACTTCAAGTCCCACCTGGGTGAAGCTGTCTTCTCAATTAAGAAACTAAAGGATTCATACTGTCTCAGACATGTTTGAAAGTCTAAAAACAGATAATGAGAATAAGGTTTAAGTTAAAGACCTTCTACCGTAGATCTCCAAATGGGGAAGAAGTAGGTCTTGTCTTATATGCCAGGTCTGTCCAGGACAAGGGCTGGTGATGATGGCAGATTTAAATCAATAGGTGAACATCACTGTCAAACTACTATTTAGGGTTGTTTTTTTTTTTTTTTGGCGGCACCATGTGGCATGTAGGATTTTTAAAATAAATTTCATTAGA
Organism: Moschus berezovskii; assembly: GCF_049115385.1. Taxonomy (NCBI): domain Eukaryota; kingdom Metazoa; phylum Chordata; class Mammalia; order Artiodactyla; family Moschidae; genus Moschus; species Moschus berezovskii. Next base: position 39,267,775 of record NC_142468.1, on the reverse strand, counting down.
GAGTTCCCCACGTTTTGGAAAAGAGAAAATGTCACGATGAACTTAGAAAAGAGAAAAGAAGAATGACCTTGAAAATGATAGATATGTCAGCTTACTGTCACAAACCCTGGGTGATACTGGAACAGATCATCAAATGATCGATTTATAATCATTCAGAAAATGAAGAGTCAACAAGTGCAATCAAGTGGTTCTGGGAGCTACCAATCATAGCACAGTAATTTAACAGAAGGACAGGTTATCTAAGCAAGGACAGGAGGGATGGGAGAGGCTGAGATAAGTCTTTCCTGAACTCAGCGCAATTCTGAGTCTCAATCTCAGGAGATTTTCAGAGGCAAATTAGAACTCAGTCTGGAGCACAGAACTCAAGGAGATTATCCTTGACCCAGGGTGACTTACTTGGGTGATTGTTTCCAGAAAAATACTTACAGCCTATTTCCATCCTTTACAGATATAGTTGAATACAAGGATAAGTCACAGAGTAGCCACTATCTTTTAGGAATTATACACACATTGCCTATACTCTTCTTCCTTCCCTACTCCTTTGACAACACCGCAAAGCAGTTATTTTCTTCACTTGCAAATGGGAAAACACAAATCTGAACTGTCCAACTCTATACATCTGGTAAGTAATACAGCTAAGGTTCCCACTCCAATCTGTGTCCAGAATCTGGGCCAATATGAATTGTCACAACCATAATTTATAACAAGGATCATAAACTCCTTCCCTAGAAAGGGGAATTGAAGTAATCTACTAATTTTTCTCATACCTCAGCTCAGAAATTTGGTTATGATGATAGTCAAGAACAATCTTAAAAAAGAAAAATATTTAAAGAAAAAACATGCACTCCGTATGGAAAGGAGGGTATTATTAAGCACTCAGCTTTTAACTTTTGGTGACAGGGGGAAGAGGAATGGGTAAGATGCAGGAAAGCTTACATTGTAACTTATAGGTAGATGAATATGAATTGTAGTATCACTTCCTAATCCTCCACTGACTATCCAGTTGGCGACATCATCTGCCACACAAATACACACACACACACACAGTTTAAAATCTCAGATAATTATCCCTACTTCCCATATACTGTGGATGGCCCTGGTTCAGCAGCATCAATTAATTTAAAGAAAAACAAGCATAAAATGTAAAAAGGACAGGCTCCTGGAATACTAACATGAGAATGTGCTTCTAGTCCTATCTTTCATTTTACAGCTGGAGATTCTAAAATTCAAGCAGGTTAAGTCACCATTTGCCCAAACTCACACAGTAAGTTGATTTTAGTCAGCACAAGAAACTAGTACTCCTGATCTAACATCTCAGAGCTCAGTCATCACAGCTAAGGGACAAGAAAGTTAATTCTTGAGTGAATGGATGAGTGAATAAATGAATCAGTTCAGTTCAGTCGCTCAGTCATGTCTGACTTTTTGTGACCCCGTGGACTGCAGCATGCCAGGCTTCCCTGACCATCACAAACTCCTAGAGTTTACTCAAACTCATGTCCATTGAGTCAGTGATGCCATCCAACCATCTCCTCCTCTGTTGTCCCCTTCTCCTCCCACCTTCAATCTTTCCTAGCATCAGGGTCTTTTCGAATGAGTCAGCTATTCACATCAGGTGGCCAAATTATTGTAGTTTCAGCTTTAGCATCAGTCCTTCCAATGAATATTCAGGACTGATCTCCTTTAGGATTGACTGGCTGGATCTCCTTGCAGTCCAAGGGATTCTCAAGAGTCTTCTCCAACACCACAGTTCAAAAGCATCAATTCTTCGGCAATTAACTTTCTTCACAGTCCAACTCTCACATCCATACATGACCACTGGAAAAACCATAGCCTTGACTAGACGGACCTTGGTTGGCAAACTAATGTCTCTGCTTTTTAATATGCTATCTAGGTTGGTCATAACTTCCCTTCCAAGGAGCAAGGGGCTTTCTATTTGAAGGCTGCAGTCACCATCTGCAGTGATTTTGGAGACCAGAAAAATAAAGTCTGCCACTATTTCCACTGTTTCTCCATCTATTTCCCATGAAGTGATGGGACCAGATGCCGTGATCTTAGTTTTCTGAATGTTGAGCTTTAAGCCAACTTTTTCACTCTCCTCTTTCACTTTCATCAAGAGGCTCTTTAGTTCTTCTTCACTTTCTGCCATAATGGTGGTGTCATCTGCATATCTGAGGTCATTGATATTTCTCCTGGCAATCTTGATCCTAGCTTGTGCTTCATCCAGCCCAGCATTTCTCATGATGCACTCTGCATATAAGTTAAATAAGAACAGTGACAATATACATCCTTGATGTACTCCTTTCCCAATTTGGAACCAGTCTGTTGTTCCATGTCCAGCTCTAACTGTTGCTTCCTGACCTGCATCAGGTTTCTGCATCAGGTTCTGACCTCGGGTTGTCTGGCATTCCCATCCCTTTCAGAATTTTCCACAGTTTATTGTAAGCCGTACAGTCAAAGGCTTTGGTGTAGTCAATAAAGCAGAAAGAGATGTTTTTCTGGAACTCTCTTGCTTTTTCGATGATCCAGTGGATGTTGGCAATTTGATCTCTGGTTCCTCTGCCTTTTCTAAAACCAACTTGAATATCTGGAAGTTCACGGTTCGTGTACTGTTGAAGCCTGGCTTGGAGAATTTTGAGCATGACTTTACTAGCATGTGAGATGAGTGCAATTGTGCAGTAGTTTGTGTATTCTTTGACATTGCCTTTCTTTGGGATTGGAATGAACACTGCCCGTTTCCAGTCCTTTGGCCACTGCTGAGTTTTTCAAATTTTCTGGTATATTGAGTGCAGCAGTTTCACAGCATCATCTTAGGATTTGAAATAGCTCAACTGGAATTCCATCACCTCCACTAGCTTTGTTCATAGTGATGCTTCCTAAGGCGCATTTGGCTTCACATTACAGGATGCCTGGCTCTGGGTAAGTGATCACATGATCATGATTATCTGGGTCATGAAGATCTTTTCTGTACAGTTCTTCTGTGTATTCTTGCCACCTCTTCTTAATATCTTCTGCTTCCTTTAGGTCCGTACTATTTCAGTCCTTTATTGAGCCCATCTTTGCATGAAATGTTCTCTTGGTATCTCTAATTTTCTTGAAGATATCTCTAGTCTTTCCCATTCTATTGTTTTCCTCTATTTCTTTGCACTGATCACTGAGGAAGGCTTTCTTATCTCTCCTTGCTATTCTTTGGAACTCTACATTCAGATGGGTCTATCTTTCCTTTTTTCCTTTGCTTTTTGCTTCTCTTCTCTTCACAGCTATTTATAAGGCCTCCTCAGACAGCCATTTTGCTTTTTTGCATTTCTTTTTCTTGGGGATGGTCTTGCCCCCTGTCTCCTGTACAATGTCACAAACTTCCTTCCATAGTTCACCGGGCACTCTGTCTATCAGATCTAGTCCCTTAAATCTATTTCTCACTTCCACTGTATAATCATTAGGGATTTGACTTAGGTCATACTTGAATGGTCTAGTGGTTTTCCCTACTTTCTTCAACTTAAGTCTGAATCTGGCAATAAGGAGTTCATGATCTGAGTCACAGTCAGTTTCAGGTCTTGTTTTTGCTGACTGTATAGAGCGTCTCCATCTTTGGGTGCAAAGAATATAAACAATCTGATTTTGGTATTGACCATCTGGTGATGTCCATGTGTAGAGTCTTTTCTTGTGTTGTTGGAAGAGGGTGTTTGCTATGACCAGTGCGTTCTCTTGGCAAAACTCTGTCAGGCTTTGCCCTGCTTCATTCTGTACTCCAAGGCCAAATTTGCCTGTTACTCCAGGTGTTTCTCGACTTCCTACTTTTACATTTCAGTCCCCTGTAATGAAAAGGACATTTTTGGAGGATGTTAGTTCTAGAAGGTCTTGTAGGTCTTTACAAGCGAATACATAGCTCAAAATCTCTCTCTTCCTCTATCTCTCATACAAACACACACACACCACTTTTAAAAATGACTAATTAATACTAATGAAGTTACTAATAAGACCAGCATATATTAACCAATTACAGCAAGAGATTTTTAATATCTGTTGGCAATATAATAGTGCTGTGAATGAAAAAATAAGGTAACAGATCCAGGGTGTAACAAAAGTAGTACAATGACCAGATATCATTTTTCCTTTATAGAGTGAAACCCTTCTTAAAAGATTGTGCAATTTGTTCTGCCAGCTTTAAAAAAGAGGTGGTTAAGCTGGAGAGAACCCAAATAGAGGAACCACGCCAATCTTTTTTTGTAGGATCTAATTGCCTTCTTAGTAAATGGATCATGGCTAGAAAGAGTACCTGATGGAATTTGGTGCCATAAGTGAACTGTATGAGAGGGACAAGATTGGAGATGTCAGAAAGAGGTTTAGGTCATTCATAACAAAAGTATCTGGGCCACCCAGATAACAGTGCTTTGGAAAAGCCTATGGAGGAGTCCTGAAACCATCTTCAACCAGAACTGCTTATACCTGCTCAAAATCAATACAAGAAGGCTGGGCTGGGTGAGGAGAGGAGCAGAGGGCTGCTGGGCTGCTCAGTGTCCTGAACAAGGCAGGTGCCTGAAGACTCTTCAGAGTTAGAGGAGCGCCCTGGCAGGAGCACAGTGTCTGACGGGGAAACTCACACCTTAAGGGGCCTCTGGGCAGTGGGCCCTGATGACACTGGGGAAGGTTTTGAGGAACTGGGCCAGGGGATTTGGTGTTAAGAAAGGAGAGATGAGAAAGGAAGAGCAGAGAAAATATGTTTAATCTACAGACAGAGAGCTTTGGAGCTAGACTGAGCTGCAAGATGCTCTCTGGACCCTCTTATCTCCCATTCCTCCTCCTCAACAGAAAGCCCATGGGGCTTCAGTTCAGTTCAGTTCAGTTCAGTCGCTCATTCGTGTCTGACTCTTTGCGACCTAGGGATCCTCTACATAACATCCAAAGCACACCCAGAGCAGACACACTCTGGGTCCTGCTAAAAAACATGCAAGAAGGAGGGACTAACATGTCAGGGCTCCTGTGACAGAGCCTCAGCTTATGTTCCATATTTGGTCTCCTATTCAACCTCCCTGCAATTGGGCAGTGTGGTCTGCACTTTTACCTATGTGTGAAGCTCAAGGAATTTGTCCCTTGACCAAAGTTCAAAAGCTAGGAAATGACAGAGCTGAAATTTGAACCCATATCTATCTGACTCTGGGTTTCTTAATTCACAGAGATGACAGACCAGGTATATTTTTAAGGCTCTGAAAAAGTAAGCTCCTGTTTACTATCAAAAAACATATTTCTGTGGGGTTTTTCATTGTTTTTCTTTTTTTTTTTTTCATCTGAGATCCAAAACTGATGCAGCAAGGAAGACTAACTTGGAAGGTGAGATACGAGGTTTTTTAATACAGATGGAACTCCTTGAAAGTACTCAAAATTTTAAAGTTAGCTCTCTTGGGTGTTCTTTTTAATATGCATGTCACAGTTGATGAGGTGTCAGCAGGAAGGAATCATGCAATACTTATGGCAGACATCTGAAGAACATAATTGCCCCAGCTGACATGTGTGACTGCTCTTTCATTATCACGTCAAGAGGACAGTTATGCTTATAAATTGTTTTCAGTGAGAATAAAATAGGAAGCACTTGCTTGAAGTTTATTATAGCCTTTTAGAGTAACATAATTATGGTTACAGAGTGTTCTTCCTCAGTGTGAACATTTTATTTGTTCTGCAGAGGATCTCTCTGAGATCAGAAAAGCAAATGCTATTTCGGTAGAAGATGTTAGGCATAAAAGTTCCATTCATGGAAATTTTACTTGAATATTCAATCATGGTCTCCAGAGGACTTAAGTATACAGGGCCTGCTGTGCCTCTTACACAGATTAAGCACATCCTAGCATGTTGCGTTGCTGCAATTCCCCTGCGATATCAAGGCCCCAAACTAATCTTCAGGACCAGCATCAATCTGCAGGAGAAATTCAAGTGAAAAGGAAATGGGATTTATTAGAGTCAGGATGGAGACTGCTCTAACTCCCCCGCAAAACAAGCCAAGCCAGGAAGTAGTTTTCACATCTGCTAAAACAAAGACTCCTGAAATGGGTAATTCCCCAAAATCAGTCATTGATTTCTTACTGTGAATCAGTTTCAAATTATATTCCATCTTCATACAACTTTAGGGACTAGGAGAGGCTGAGAGATAGCCTTCCATGATGCTTCATCTTACAAATGCAGTAACTAAATGGTGAAAATCTGTCTTAAAACTCAACATTCAAGAAACTAAGATCATGGCATCTGGTCCCATCACTTCACGACAAATAGGTGGGGAAGAGTGGTAACAGTGACAGATTTTATTCTCTTGGGCTCCAAAATCACTGCAGATGATGACTTCAGCCATGAAATTAAAATGTGCTTGCTCCTTGGAAGAAAAGCTATTACAAACCTAAACAGCATATTAAAAAGCAGAGACATTTCTTTCCCATCAAAGGTCCATGTAGTCAAAGCTATGGTTTTTCCAGTAGTCACGTATGGATGTGAGAGTTGGACCATAGAGAAGGCTGAGAGCCAAAGAACTGATGCTTTTGAACTGTGGTGTTGGATAAGATTCCAGAGAGTCCTTTGGACAGCAAGGAGATCAAATCAGTCAATCCTAAAGGAAATCAACCCTGAATATTCACTGACAGGACTGATGCTGAAGCTCCAATACATTGGCCACCTGACACAAAGGTGGGAAAGACCCTGATGCTGGAAAGATTGAGGGCAGGAGGAGAAAGGGGTGACAGAGAATGAGATGGTTGGATAGCATCACTGAATCAATGGACACGAGTTTAAGCAAACTCAAGGAGATAGTGAAGAATAGGGAAGCCTGGTGTGCTCCCATACATAGGGTCACAAAGAGTCAGACATAACTTAGCGACTGAACAACAATTAAATAGTCAAGATTACATGCTTCACCTGAGCTGATAGATATGACGGAACTAGGAAGCAGACCCAGGACTCCTAACTCCAGCTCAATCCCCTTTCATCTAAAAGAGCATGAATTACTAGAGCCTAAGAGAAGACAAAGAGGAAACCAGGAATCATGCAAAACATGTCTCTAGTGCCCCTCATCCTTCTGTTCTGTTCCCTGTGATGAATGAAATGAGAAGATGGAAAATTATGTGAGAGATTTCTATGGAACAAGCATCCCATATGCGAGTTGTGGACATTGCATTGTCTGCATTCTACTGCTCAGAAAACTTAATCACATGGCCTCAAATAACTGCCAGAGTAAAGTCACTTAGCTATGTTCCCAGGAAATAAAGGACATTGGTTTAGGTAAATATTGTGTGTGTGTGTGTGTGTGTGTGTGTGCACGCATACACACATGTGCAAGCTCTGTCATGTCCAACTCTTTGCAAACTCATGGACTATAGCCCACCAGTCTCCACTGTCCATGGCATTTCCCAGGTAAGAATACTGGAGTGGTTTGCCATTGCTTCCTCCAAGAGATCTTCCCAACCCAGGAATCAAACCAGCATCTCCTACATTGGCAGTTGGATTCTTTACCACTGAGCCATGTGGGAAGCCAAAGATACAGTAGTCCCCTTGAAATGTTCCAATTCCTTGGTTTCCATGACATTTTTATTTCCTTGCTTTTTTTTTTTTTGTTCTTAGATTCAGAAATCACTGATTAAAGAAGAATACAGATCCTACTGAGAGCCATATAACACCCCCCAAGTTTATACAATGACTATTTCTCCAGCTCTTCCCCCAAAAGATGTGAAGCCATTGTGTAGGGTAACTGTACACCAGGAAGAGAAATGTCCAAAATACCCAAATTTTTTGAGGATTTTGAGATACAGGATCTGAGGTACCCCTAATGGTAGGAAAACCAAAATTCCAAAATAATTATTTTGTTATGAACAATGCCTCTGGAAGCCAGGTGATAAATTAAGTATTATACCAAGATAATTTTAGAGTGGGTCTGAAAAAAACTGCAGACCTGTTTTATGCTCATTTCTTAGTTCCCAAGCATATAACTGGAGAGATATATTTAGCTCCTAGAAGCAGCTTCACAATCGTTGTGTAACTTACAGAATAAGAGCCATTATTGTAGGAAAGGTCAAATGAAAGCATCTGAAACTGCCTCCGCACTGGCTGAAATAGTAAGTCACAAACAATATTATATCCCAAGATGAATTTCAGAGATTAGCACTATCCACCAAAGAAAAAAACAAAGTTGGTACTCTCCATCATATTCCCCCTTCAGCGTTTTGACAACTGAGAAAACCAGATGAAGTGTGGCAGAGGACAGTAGACTACCACAAGCTTAAAGGTGGGAGCCTCAGGTGCAGATGTTACTTTCAGACCTGGCATCTCTTGTGGAACAAAACAAAATGGCCTTGGGCACTTGCTCTGCAGCTATGGGTCTAATGAATGTATTCTTCTCTATCTCCATCAGTAGAGAGGATAAAGAGATCTAAAGGGAGACAAGGACAGAATTATATTTTAAATATCCTACCCAAGGACATAGCTAATTCACCCATTCTGTGTCAAAATGCGATCCCCAGGAACCTTGATCATCTTGACATTACACAGAACATACCAGTGCTCCTCAATGTTGATGACATCATACTACTCGCATTAACATGGCAAATACTATGGATGCTCCAGAAAGACACATTACACTGGAAGATGCAAGAAAAATCCTATGAAGATACAGAAGCCTGCCACAATTGTGAGCTTTTGAGTGAACTCCGGGAGTTGGTGATGGATAGGGAGGCCTGGCGTGCTGTGATTCATGGGGTCGCAGAGAGTCGGACACGACTGAGCGACTGAACTGAACTGAACTGAACTGAACTGAAGGAATGTAGTGGTCTAGGGCATGTCATTACATCCCCTCCAAAGTAAAAGACACATTGTTTTAGTATTTATCTCCTATATTAAGCACGTGATTACTTCTTTGGATTTTGGAGGTAGTATATGTTACACTTAAAACTATTAGTATCCATCACACCTAACCCACTTACCAGATGACTTTGGAGACTGACAATTTTGAGTGGAACACAGAGTGTGGTACAAGTTTCCTTACCACTCAGTTTGTATGGCCCTGATGATCCTCTGTTGCTGATAGTATGCATAGCAGGGTATCACAGATGTATAAAATCCTTAGCAAGCCCAAATAGGAGCAGTACACTACATAGCCCTGGTAGTCTGAAGCACAGCTGAGCCTACTGCATTAGAGAAGCACCATTTGAAAAGTAGCTTTTGGTGTGCAACCAGACCTTCATAGAGATAGAGCAAGTCCAAAAGCCATGACTAAATGATTTGAACAGAGCCTGCATACCACATCCTTGACCTCTACTGCACTGATGCCTCTCCCACAGCTCACGACAAGCTCTTTTCCCAGGACAAACTAAGGCAGGAAAAGTCAGGCTTGGTTTACAGATGAATTGGGAAGTATGTTGATGCTAAAAAAAAAAGTGTTTTACTGTCATAAAACGACACTCCACCCCCGCAAGTGGTCCTAAAAGAGACAGGAAAAAACCAATCATTGTAGTGGGCAGATCTGTGATAACTATACTTGATGGTCCAATTTATGCGGAAAGAAAAGTAGCTAGAAAGAAAAGGATAGCCACAGACTCCTTGGTATAGCAAATGGCTAGGCAGGTTAAGGTCCCAGAATTAACAAGAGTAGAAAAGCGTAGACAAAGAATTCTGGGGAAGAGATGTATGTTTCTGGCAGAGGACACTTCGCTTCTGCTAATGCTCATCAGTAAGCACTCATCACAGAGGAGACTCTCAACAGCCAGGGAGAATAACTTATGAATATTAGCCAGCCTCCCTCCTGGGCCATTCCAGTATTTGCACAGTGGGCCCATGAATAGATTAGTCATGATGACAAGACAGGAGACTATGCAAGGGCTCAATAATATGGCCTTCCTCTCAACAAGGCTGACCTATTCTCTGCCAGTACTTCAGATCCAAGTCTCTAGCCTTTGATATGGAACCATTCCTCCAGGAGAAGAACCAATCTTGGAAGACCAATTATATCAGACGCCTTACCACCTGGAAAAAATAACAGTTCATCCTTACTGGGATAGACACATGCTTCAGAGTGAGTTAATCTTCCTTATCCTTAGTATCCCCTTTGGCCCCATTATCTAAATGCTTATCCAATGTCTAATCAGTTGACCTGAGATCCAAACAATTGTGCCTCAGACTGAAAGTCCTACCCTATATAAAGGAGATGTAATATAAGCATACGACAATGATCTTACCATCTAATAGACTAGAGAAATGCTCTTGAAAAGGCACAATGAGGTGAATGCCATGATATACTACCAAAGTCCCTGTTCAGGAAATTAGGACATATTCTTCCACGTACTAGGACTTTTGACAACAGTTAGGCCTCAGCTGTCAGCCCCTTTTAGGAACTGTCCTCACTAAAGGGATCCATTCACCCAAGGGCATGCCTCCTTCCCAGGGAAGCCGCGACTGAGGTATAAAGTCATGGCTCCAGCTATGGCATGGAGGTATAGATGGCCTCCTCACCCCAAATCAGAACTGAATCACCACCCAACATGTCTCTTTGCTCAATCCTGGTTCCTTCATATTACTTTCCATCTACAGATGGTGAGCCCAAAGCACTGCCTAATGAAACTCCTACACACAAATCTCTGTCCCAGAGTCAGCTACCCAGGAACTGAACATGCAACATTCAGATAAGGACCAGTTTAACAGTAACACCTTGTGAAATTGTACATGACTTCATTTGTCCTAGCATCTTGGGATACAAGAGAAAATAGAGGAATACACATGAGAAAGTACACATGTATTTATGGTGTTCTGTCCCTAATAGCTAGATTTCATGAGTCTGAAAATCAAGGGGTGGAAATCAGAGTGGTCCCTCTGGTTGCCCCTCCCCAGGAACCCACTGAGGAATTTTGCTGCCCAGCCCATGATTTTAGCCATGACTGGATTAAAAACCTTAAGTTCAAGGGAGAGAGTAGGAAGTATGTCTCTGGAAGTACACAGTAAAGATTCTACTGAATCTGAGGCTGTGACCACCAACTGATCAATTTGCTCTTCAGACATGAAGGAGTTACTAAAATTGCAAGAGAATTACATGAAGAACCAAAGTTGTCCTCACACAATGGGAACAGAGGGGAGTATGTCTGGAACCCAGAGGATATCCTAGAGTATTTCATCATTTCCATACCCAACTATAACAGTGTAAAGGGGCATCTGTAGCAACCACAGTCAAACGAGGGCAGAAAAACTTAGGGCTTAGACCTCCATGGGATGAAGATCTGCAGCATCCCAAAGGCAAGCCAACCCGGACCAGCTGAAGGGCCAACTGAGGCTGAGGGAAACTGGTGGTAGAAGAGGTGGATTTTAAATATCAGCTAAAGGCTTCAGTAGCCTTCCCTGGGGGCTCAGTGGTAAAGAATCCACCTATAATGTGGGAGACACAGGTTTGATCCCTGGGTTGGGAAGATCCCCTGGAGGAGGAAATGGCAACCCACTCCAGTATTCCTGCCTGGGAAATCCCATGGACAGAGAAGCCTTGTGGGCTACAATCCATGGGGTCACAAGACAGTCAGACACAGCATAGCAAATAAACAACAAAAGGCTTCAATCAGGTTGCTATTATGGAAACTGTACCTGTTTCACTAACTCTCTTGTCTTAGGTCACTCAGAGATTGCAGCTAGCCGCCATGGTGAGAAACTTTGTGGCTGGTTAGATAAAATTTCTCACAGGAAAGGATGGATGGAATAGTGTTCTCACTGAAGGAAAAAGAAAAGAAAATTTGTTCCTTTTATCCCTTTAATAAACTGGGAGCTGGCTATCATGAAGGGTATAATCTGCATGGCAAAAGTGGTGAGCAATATCAGACAGTACTTATGTACCCACAGTTTCTTCTACCTTCTGTTTCCTCTGGTTCTTCATGCTTTCTTATCCAATTTAAGCAGAAGTACCTTGAAAGGGATTCACCTTCTACCTGTGTCTTGTCTCTTTCTTTTCACTCAAGTTGAAGCTACTGCAGGACCCTAATTAGTACCCACAGGCTCTAATACACAATCAGGAAATGCAAGGAAGTTAACACCCTAGACAATGGGAGGAAAGGGTCAGTGTATAAATTCTTCCCCATCTCTTCTTTCCCACCCAAGGATAGTTCTGAGACAGAATTCATATAACTTCTCAGAGATGCAGTCCATGGTTTGAGCAATGAGTTACACTGGTGGCCAGATAGACAGCATCTTCATATGGGTTCTCCCTCCTTGCCTGCATTATTCCCTTGGTCTTTCACTCATGAAACCTGAGACTGCATTGTGTAATAAAAGAATAGAATACTGAAGACTTCCATGAAGGTTCAGTGGTTAAGACTCTGCACTTGCACTACCAGGGAACTAAGATACCACATGCTGCACTGTGGCGTGACCAAAATAATAATAATAATAACATGGACGCTTTCTGCCTAAGCTTCAGTTTTCTTGGGAACTACGATTGGCTAAGACAATTATTACCATTGATTTTTATTTTTGTTGCTATTATCACCTCATGATTTTCTTAAAAGATTGTAATTAAGGTATTAAAGTGCTTAGAAGCAATGCTTAAACATTGGCTATCATCATCAACATTGCCATTATTGTTACTTCCCCAGCCTCTATTCTTTTCAAATTTTATATTCTATAAAATTGAACTTGTTCATATGTTCCAAGGTGCTCATTCCTACACTGAGGTGTGGGATAAATTGAGAGAGATTGCAAAAGTGGCAAGAGAAGGTAGCAGGGGCTCATGCTGAGATGATCCCCAAATCTTCAGACTATAATATCCTTGCTAATATCCTTCCCTTCAGAACTCAAGCATCACTAACTATCCAAACCTAGCAAGGTTACTTTTGATTTTCAGTTCAGTTCAGTTCAGTCGCTCAGTCATGTCTGACTCTTTGTGACCCCATGAATCACAGCACGCCAGGCCTCCCTGTCCATCACCAACTCCCGGAGTTCACGCAGACTCATGTCTATCAAGTCAGTGATGCCATCCAGCCATCTCATTCTCTGTCATCCCCTTCTTCTCCTGCCCCAATCCCTCCCAGTATCTGAGTCTTTTCCAGTGAGTCAACTCGTCGCATGAGATGGCCAAAGTATTGGAGTTTCAGCTTCAGCATCAGTCCTTCCAATAAACACCCAGGACTGATCTCCTTTAGAATGGACTGTTTGGATCTTGCAGTCCAAGGGACTCTCAAGAGTCTTCTCCAGCACCACAGTTCAAAAGCATCAATTCTTCGGTGATCAGCTTTCTTCACAGTCCAACTCTCACATCCATACATGACCACTGGAAAAACCATAGCCTTGACTGGACAGACCATTGTTGGCAAAGTAATGTCTCTGCTTTTAATATGCTATCTAGGTTGATCATAACTTTCCTCCAAGGAGTAAGTGTCTTTTAATTTCATGGCTGCAATCACCATCTGCAATGATTTTGGAGCCCCCAAAAATAAAATCTGATACTGTTTCCACTGTTTCCCCATCTATTTCCCATGAAGTAATGGGACCAGATCTGTGGCTCAGCTAGTAAAGAATCTGCCTGCAATGTGGGAGATCTGGGTTCGAAACCAGGGTTGGGCAGATCCCCTGGAAAAGGGAAAGGCCTGTATTCTGGCCTGGAGGATTCCATGAACTGTATAGTCCATGGGGTTCCAAATAGCTGGACATGACTGACTTTCACTATTGATTTTATGGTGTCCTAAAATATTTAATGTATTTCTACACACATATGCACATATATACAAATATGTCGTATTTTCCTATCTAGACTGAAGGACCCACTTGAATCCTTCTCCTAGGGTCTTATATCAGGCTGAGAAGATTCTGGTGTTTGAATAATGTTTCTTGCTTGACTGCTGGGCAGGCTGAACTGAGAAAAAACTAAGTTTCTTCTTGCTGTTCCCTCATGTCACGTTTTCTTGGTACTTTCAGTGGTTCATCTCACCTGTCTAGATTCACAGCAAAGCAAGAGCTACTTGTCTCTAGTACTTATTTTCCACAATTCTATAGCTGCTTCTCTTCTAATTAAATAAGACTTTTTTAAGCAGAAAAATCTACCATTTAATGGGAAAAATATAAAGAGTCCCCAGAGTTCAGAAGTCCTCATGGAATACTTTGCTCTACCCTATAGCCATCCATGGCCAACTTCAGCCAGCATGGGCACCCTACCCTCACCATGAGAATCTTGTCTCACACACCTTGGGAGGGATTTGTGTGTTGGTATGGGATCAGGGTAGAGAATCTTTCAAAGTTGAGAAAGATGACAAATATTCCCCCACGTATATCCAATCCCAGACTTTCGATGGTCCACACCTAGCACTTGGGCTGACTGTAGAGATTTGACAAGTAAATCATGTGGGTAGTGGGAACGTTCCTTCCACATCACCCCCACATTTTCCTATAATCGTTTTTCCTTGTCTATTTCATCAGTGGCAGTGTCACAACTGTCTGCCTCCGGGACTGGCTCCTGCTCTTGCTATTTTAATTTTCTCTTACCATTTTCAAAATTAAAAGGGTTTTATTTTTATTCCAGACCTGCCTTCCTCCTCCTCTCAACAGATTGCTAGGAATACAATCTGTCAAGAGGGAACAAAACCTGCTTTCTCCACCCTCAGGATCGCTGAGCTTTTCATCTTCGTCAACCAGAGGGTAGAGCAGTTGTTAATGGGGCTGCCTTTATATATATCAAACCCAGGCAAAATGAGACCCACAGGGCTCAGCAATGCTGCTGAGTTTCTTGTTAACTTTGTGGCTTCCTTACACTTAGATGGAGGATTCCCTGCCTATGGAAAGTTTTATCCTTGGGGGTCTAAATAAAATAATCACTCTTGTGTATATTTTTAAACATTAATTATTTTTAATTCTTAGAAAAAAATTTAATATCTTCAGCTCCACTGTTTTTAAAAAATTATAATTTTCATATCCAGTTTTGAATCTTTAATAATAGATTAAAGTTGTACTATTGAGGGCTAGAGGCACAATGTACAATAATGTTCCATACCTAATGGGAGAAAGTTCTGATTTTTAGCTTAAACCTAACTAAGCCTATCTTTTTGTGCATGAGAACATCAGTGCATTTTCATTAGTGAATGAATGGCAATAAACTGGATTCATGGGAACTCTAACAAAAGCAGTTCCCGTCTTTTGATGGGGAGCTCGTCATTTACAATATAAATGGCATTAGTTTGAGAGAGGGATAACTTTGGTATGGCATTGGGTTTTTTTTTTCTTTTTGAAGCTTGAGGCAGTTATAAAATAACAATGTAGCTTTTTTTTTTTTAGGCTACTTTAATTTATTTATTTTTTATTGGAGGCAAATTATTTTACAATATTATATTGGTTGGTTTTGCCATACACTGACATGAATTCGCCCCGGGTGTACATGAGTTCTCCCTCCTGAACCTCCCTCCCACCTCCCTCCTCCCTTTATCCTCCCTCTGTGTCATCCCTGCACGCCAGCCCCGAGTTGAAACTGTGTATTCTATAGTATTTTTTTCATTTGGTGAAATTTTAACTGTTAATGTTTATGGCATTGTGCTTTGTACCATTTATTAAATAAAAATTAAAAATAAAAACATAAATAAATGCACCAGAATTTAGTTTTTCTCTTTTTTTTTTAATTTTTTAATTGAAGGATAAGTGCTTTACAGAATTTTGTGGTTTTCTGTCATATATCAACAAGAATCATCCATAGGCACACCTATGCCCCCTCCCCTCCTGGACCTCCATCCCATCTCCCTCCCCATCCCACCCTTCAGCATGCCACAGAACCCCTGTTTGAGTTCCCTGAGTCATACAGCAAATTCCCACTGGCTATCTATTTCATACATGGTACTGCAAATTTCCATGTTACTCTCTCCATACATCTCACCTTCTCCCTCCTCTCCTCCCACCATGTCCATAGGTCTGTTCTCTGTTTCTTCATTGCTGCCCTGCAAATAAATTCATCAGTGCCATCTTTTTAGATTCCATATATATGTTTCAGTATATAATATTTACATTTCTCTTTCTGACTTACTTCACTCTGTATAATAGGCTCTAGGTTTGTCCACCTCATTAGAATGGATTCAAATGCATTACTTTTTATGGCTGAGTAATATTCCATTGTGTATATGTACCACAGCTTCTTTATCCATTCATCTGTCAATGGACATCTAGGTTGCTTTCATGTTCCAGTTATTGTAAATAGTGCTACAACGAATGGTGGGGAATGCACCAGAATTTTTGAAGCCCACAGACTTTTTCAGAAGAAAGAAGAAAATCACAGAGAAACATGTCTTCATCTAGATTCTCCACACAAATCACACACCTCTTTCTCTACCTATAGCCTTCACCTTTCCCTCCAATCTCCTATAGCACTGTTCTAGTTAAGTTTATCTGGTTGAAAGAAACTGAAACTCATTCAAATTACTTCAAGTGATACTGAGCTCACTGAAATGATGTGCGAGCACAGGCGTCCTAGGACAAGCAAAATCCAGGCCTTCCTGTAGGTGGTTACAGGTCCAAGGTAACTCTACAAGGAAGAATATAAAGTGACCTGCCATCATGATCCAGACTCTCTACATGTCCATGTTTCCTCACTAACTGGCCTCCTCACCCTCTGCTCCCCATCTCCCTCTCCCCAGTGTTAAAGCCTTTTGCTGAGTCAGAATTTCTTCACGCATCTCCCAAGGGGAGAAGGAAGACAAAAACATGAGACTCCACTCTCAGATCACAACACTCAGTCTCTCACTAGTTCCTGGTACACGTTCCTAGAAGAATCTGAACTAGCTCCCTTGACCTGTTGCTGTTTCATTGCTTGTATTGGGCCCTACTGTAGGTAGCTGGCTAGCCTACAGACTGGCTACTTTGGGGCCATGTGACCACCTCTGATGCAATCAACAGTCATGCCACACAAAGGTCATCATGTGGCCCTGAGCACAGCACTGAACCTAGGAGCAAGTCTGAGTGCAGCAGTCACAATGGCTGACTTGGGTACACCAAGCTCTTACAGTCTCTTAGATAGAATTTAGCACTTAATCATGGAAAAGGTTCTGTTGTTCACTTTTCTGCGTGTGTTCATATCTCTTACTCTGAGCTGGTACATAGCTACTTGAAGGCAGAGACCATTTTTTAAAAGTGCTGTATTCTCCACAGTCCCTGGTACAGGGGAAGACTGGCACAGTAGCACTCAGTAAATATTAACGTACTGACTGCCTCAAGAACCTAGTTACAACAACAACCAGAGAGAAATGGGTTGTTCTTGAGACAGTGTACACTTGACCAAATCTCCATATGCCTTCTGTGCCCTCTAATTCTGTATAATTTCACTACTTCCTATATCTACTTAAATAACAACTTGACCCACCAAGATTTGAGGTTGTAGATGATCTCTTATTTCCCAAGTAACCATGCATGGGCCTGAAAAGAATCTGAAAAGAAAAACTCAAGGTTAACTTTTTACTACATGAGAAAAGAAGATTCAATATAAGTTTAAATAGGAGTTCACATGTAACCCTGAGTCAATCAAACTACTTTAAAATCTTTAAGCCTATTGGTTCCTCATAGTTCTGCTAACATTTAGCCTTCCCATGTGTACCACTTTTCTAGTGTTTCCTAAGTGCCAAAAAAAAGCTACAGAAGTCATGTGTTCACTTCACCAGTCTTCACTTTCTGCCTAATTTGGGAATTGCATAGGAATATAGTCTTTGTATCAGTAAAACCTCACTATACAACAGATTTTAAGAAATAAAATGTTATTTGTTTCAAAGATTTTACTTTAAACCCTTTTCCACTACTTTTGGAACATTCAACACTCTTATAAGTAAATGCAAATAATCCAGGGACATAAGGCATACATGTAAATGTAGCATTCTGGATAATAAAATATCAAGGAAATGCTTTCTATTGTTTTTAAATAAATATTTCCTTTTAACCATTAACTAGCTTAGTAAGCCTCTCTCTTTTAAGTGAATCATTATCAAAACACACTTCAATCCATCCTCTTAAATTGGTTCCTGGACCCATGTGTTCTTTCTCTCTTCAGAGGACACAGCCCCACATAGAGGCCTCTGTTAATATGTGTACAGCAACCTGAAGGATGGCTCCACATCCTCAGAGTGCTGCCTCTGACCTGAGTTTCAGCTGCACCTTCAGCAGACTATTCCAACACTCTACTAGGCCACTGCTTCTGAGCAATGTGAAATGTTACATGCCCTAAGTGTGTGGGGAAGAAGGAGCTGCTGGTGCAACTTCAGTGAGTACCATGGGGCTCTGGGCTGCTCACTCATAAATCCTGCTTGTTCCAGAACCCAGATTACCAGCACCAACTTGCAGTGGACTGCTGCTGGGTGCACCCACTTTTATGACTCAGTGGTTCAGCAAGACCTTACAAATGATGGGAAGTTCTGAACTCAAGGTTACATTGTGCCCGCATCAACAAGCAGTCTGTCTTTACAAGATACTGTTAGGATGCCAACAGCTGTTTTTCAAAAGGTGCTATAGCTTTGCTCTGGAAATTCAGGGGTCTGCAGTTTTATTCTCACACTGATATGGGGTTTGTCAGACCAACAAGCCCAAGCAACAGACCTGCCTGCGCTGCAACCTGGACGTGTTTGATGCCTTTCCTGTTTCAGAGCCCATTCAAAGACAGCAGTCTCTTATGTCACCAAGCATATAGGCCCTAGCACCATTCCTAAATGTGGAATATGGTACCTTCAAAACCCCATTGCTGTTAACTAATTAAGTTCTGTGATAGTTTCTCCTGCTATCAGGCCTGCTCTGCAAAGGAGAGCCAACACTGAAATGCTAAATAATGCTGGGGCACCTTTTACAAGTGCACCTTCCTGGCCCCCTCCCATGGAATGTAACCCTCTAGTGGATCTCCCAGCCTCACATAATTTCTCCACTCCAGCATGCCCACGGCCCTGAGACTTTGCTTCCTTCCTCCAGTATCTGCAATGGTCACTGCTGCCACTTCCACTTCATTCAGCATGGGCTGTCATTTTCTCTTGCCCTGAGAAGCCCCTCGAGTGCTCGTTTGTTATGCCCTGGAGATTGTGCCAAGGTTGCAAATCTGTGTCCTCATAAAGTATATCTAAAACATTAAATTCTTCTTCATCCAGTTTTATGTTCTGGCCTTTCAAGAACCCTCAAAATTCAGGACTATGGGCACTGCCTTAGTTCCTGTCAGTAAATGCTGGCTAGATCTTGCAACTCTCTGAGAGTATAATACTGTTCATCCCTTATCAGACCCAGGATATCCCTTACTGGGACGTAACCCCAGTTATAAGCCAAGCAGCCAAGAGAAGAAGTGGGGCTTATGTTGATGGGAGCATGGCGTTACCTTGGATAAGAAATGGCCTACAGTGGTTTCACACATGAAAGCAGTATATATTAGCTCTTACTGGGGCAAAGGCCCACCTCTGCAAGCTCTGAGAATCCAGAGAAGTTGAAGAATCAGTGTCTGGGGGACAAGCAACAAATTATTCCCCAGCCCATGTGCCAGGATGGGGACAGTTTTCCAGGACCTTGACTTTGGCATAACAGACCTGCCTCAGCTGTATAAACAATTGTCATTGAAGCTCACCACTCTATTTAGTCTTTTTCTTCCCTCCCCATACTAGACATACAGGCCTCTTTCTAAGCTACCGAAAGGGCTTTTGTCCTCCTTAGCTATCAATTTTTAATTTCCTTCAGCTTTTCAATATCCTTCTAATAAGCATTAATGCAACTTAACAACCAGCCAGTTCCATTTTTCTTGTATGGATGTTTTTCCTCTGTATTTTTCAAATGTCTGAACCATCACATTGGAACACCTCTCAGTTCACCAGGGAAAGTTTTTGCATTTGGGCCAACATCTTGTATCAGAGACTCTCTGCCCCCACACACCAGCTGCGATAAGGTTCTCCTTGCCAACCAGCTGGTGAGTGATCCAGTCCCAAAACCTCATCTTACCACCTGTTTGCTTCAAGCACTTATAGAACCACCGTGTCAGCTGGGTCCTCTGGAAAGCAGATAGATGCTGAGACAGATTTAAGAATGCAGACTGAAGAGTAATAAGAAAAGGGAGGAGGTAGGACTGAGCAGGGAGAGATGGCAGACCATAATGCACATTGAACAACATCTCGGCCCGCCCAGTGAGACCCTTTGAAGCAAAGGTCACCCATTAGGGAAGTCTGGCTCAAAGGATAGGGTAGATCTGGAGATGTAAAAAGCAAGAAGCCAGTGAACCGCACTCCTTAAAACTGAGCAACAAGTTATCCTTTGAACAGGGATTGGAACAGCACAATGCTTCTCTGGGTCTGCCACTAAGACAACGAAAATGAAAAGGTTTTACCCTATTTGTGGGCTTGAATATACACTGACCTAATTAAGGCCAGACTGCTCCCCTGTGGGCATTTGGACAAATTCTACACGACTTAAGGCCCTCAACTCTCATCTCCAAAGGTTCTAAGCTCCTCTAGGTTTTTTCCTAGCGTGCACCTCAAAGTCTTCTTGACATCTCCACATTAAAGGAGAAGGAGAACAACCTTAGAGAGAGAGGTAAGTTTAAACCGCACTCTCACCTCTAAAACTCTGTCCTATTTTCTAACTAACTTGCTCTGAAGAGGAAGTCAAATGGCTCACAGTTGGGTCAACCAAAAAAGTAAGTCATGGCTGCAAATTCTCCACTCAGGCTCTGAATGTCAAATAGCTCCAAGCTGGCATTTTGCAGGTTAAATTACATTGGTCATATAAAAAAGAAAGTGCTGAAGATAAATAATAGTCTAACCCTGATTTTATGTTTCTATTTCTAAAAGTGTGTACGAAAGTCTACAATGCTGAGACCAGAGTGAGTAAGACAGTCACACTACAAGTTCCAACTTGAGATCTATTGCCCAAAGGAAAAGCTCCTCAGGAGCTAAAAACAGCACCATTTTCAGGAGCTGCCCCATTTGTTGACATTTTAGGGAAGCTTTGGACATTCTCCAGAAGAGTGAGTCTCTAGCCCAGAAGAACGTGAAATCTCTTCTCCTAAGAAGAATTGTTATGGATTAAAGAATGTGTCCAACCTGGATTAAAAACCTGGACTAAAAACCCTACTTGATTGTAATTAAGTTAAATGCTAATATCATCAATGAATAATTTGATTCAGAAGCTTGGAGAAGTGCTTCACAGGAAGTGAAGGGGGGCAGGGAAAGAACAGATTTTCTAAAGAAACAGAGGCCAAGGAAGAGATGGGGAAAATTGGGACTTGGCGAAATGAAGGGCCACTTGAGCTCAAAGAGGACCACAGGGGACCATGGGACATTGACCCAGACATCTACTAAGCTCTCAGAGTTCTGTGGTCACCAGTTTGGGCTGATGGCCCAAAGGACCAGGAGAAAATGTTTTTTTCCTAAGGTGAAGTGAAGTAAATAGCTACTTCCCACATTCCCAAAGACCACAGAAAGTGAGCTCACTACAATTCTGGGGATAGAAAGAAGGCCAGTGACCTCAAGGTTAGGGCAGAAGAAGCAGCTCAGAAACAACGGTACATAATTTGTGGGGAACAGTGAAAATTTTTAAATGTTGGGTCCCTTGTTTAAAATTATGAAGAACTTCAAGAGTAAACATCTGAGCCATTAAACCAAGTGCATGACCCTTCTAAGCCAAGGGACCTTGCAACTGTACAGGTTGAAAACACATGAGCCCACCCCTGAAGAAGCCAAGCACTTCTTGCTAAGTCACTTCAGTCGTATTCTACTCTTTGCAATCCTATGGACTGTAGCCTGCAAAGCTTCTCTGTCCATGGGATTCTCTAGGCAAGAATGCTGGAGTTGGTTGCCATGCCCTCCTCCAGGGGATCTTCCCAACCCAGGATAAAACCCGTGTCTCATATCTCCTGCATTGGCAGGTGAGTTCTTTATCACTAGCACCACTGGGAAGCCAAGTACATTAGTCATTTATTGCTGTGGAAGAAGAATTAGGCCCCACCTTTGAAGAGACAAGCATCAGGGAATTTGTGGACATATTTTAAACTTTCACAGCTGCCCTCTGGTCAGAAATTATTTACAATCCTCCACATACAGGGGGCTTCCTAGGTGGCTCAATGGTAAAGAATCTGCCTGCCAAGCAGGAAAACCAGGTTTGGCCTTTGGGTCAGGAAGTTCCCCTGGAGAAGAAACGGTCACCCACTCTAATACTCTTGCCTGAGAAATCCCATGGACATAGAAGCCTGACGGGCTACAGTCCATGGGTCACAAAGAGTCAGACGCGACTTAAGTGACTAAACAACAACAATGCCCACATACAG
This sequence comes from Moschus berezovskii, assembly GCF_049115385.1. Classification (NCBI taxonomy): domain Eukaryota; kingdom Metazoa; phylum Chordata; class Mammalia; order Artiodactyla; family Moschidae; genus Moschus; species Moschus berezovskii. The sequence goes on along the minus strand of NC_142468.1, from coordinate 39,245,547 downwards.
AATGTATTCACCTCCTGAGATATCTCATAAGTCTCATCCCTTTATGTCATCAGTTCAAACTCCAGGACATTGGCATCTAAACCAAGCCCAAATGAACATGACCAAATTCTGTTTATCTATTGCTGTATAATAAATTCCCCCAAATGTTGTGGGTTTAAATAATAAACACTTCCTATCACAGTTTCTGTGGTCAGGAATTCGGGAGCAGCTTAACTGGGTCTGGCTCAAGAATCCTCCTGAGGCTGCAGCCATCTGAAGCCTTGACTGTGACTAGAAAATTCACTTTTAATGACTCACACGACTACTGGCAAGAGGACTGTGTTCTTAGACACACGGGTCTTTCCATTGACTGCTTGAATGGGGAAACAGCTCTCCTCAAAGTGGATAATCCGAGAACCAGAGGATGTCACTGTGCCTTTTATGTCCCAATTTCAGACATCAGACACCACCACTTCCACCGTATTCTAGCTAGAAGTAAGGCACTGAGTCCAACCCCAACTCAGGGGAAGAGTAACTAAGCTCCATATCTGGAACTGAGGGAAAGATATCAAAGAATTTTAGGACCTATTTTTAAACCATCATGCTGACCAATTCAGTACTTATACAGAGCATTTTTCACTCAAGAATACTTTTTTATAAGTGTATTATTTTAGCTGCATAAAAGGCAAAAGTAGAAAAATCAGTAGACCTAAGAAGGATCCCACAGCCCTCCAATGGTGACAAGAAGGAGCCCCCTGATGTTCTGTGAGTGAAAAGGCCATTCACCCCTTCACTATTGACACCATTCTGTCTTTGCTTAAATCCTCCTGGGTCTGTCTTGGGTTGGGGAGTCTGTGACTCTGAAATAGAGGGAAGATGGTTATGTGGGTATTATCTGCAACTTGACTTCATCAATACCATGAATCTAGCAGAATAAGCCAGGGAGCAGAGTAATAACAGGGAGTGCCTGCTTCTTACAGTCACATCAAGCCTGCCTTCTGCACAGAAGAACATGACTGTGGTAGGGGGACTTTTGTTTGTCAACTTTCCTACTCCCCCTTTTGTACCTTCTTTCTTCCATGCTATGGAAAATCTAGATTATTTTCACTGAATATGATCCTCTGTTGCAGGAACTGTTATTCAGTCGCTAAGTAGTATCCAACTCTTTGCAACTCCATGGACTGCAGCACACCAGGCTCCTCTGTCCTCCACTATCTCCCGGAGTTTGCTCAAATTAATATCCACTGAGTCTGTGATGCTATCTAACCATCTCAACCTTTGCTACATTCTTCTCCTTTTGCCTTCAATCTTTCCCAGCATCAGTCTTTTCCAGTGAGTCAGCTCTTCACATCAGATGGCCAAAGTATTGGAGCTTCAGCATCAGTCCTTCCAATGACTATTCAGGGTTGGCTTGCTTTGGGGTTGACTGGTTTGATCTCCCTGCAGTCTAAGGGACAAACACAAACTCAAAGCCAAAAAATAACCTGAAGACCTCAGGTATCTACATACCCTGGTTGTCATAAGAACCAGTAGGAGGGACAACTACAACAGAAATAGAAGGTACAACCTCCAGGAAATGACCAAGGATTGGAACAAAATACACAAGGAGTAACACAATGGATCAAAAACTATGCACAGACGTCTAGAAGCCAAAGGAGGTTAACCCTAAGGAAGTACTTAGTTAAGTCTTTAAAAAAATGATGAAATACAAAAGTGGTACAATGTTGAGGCAATATCAGGCAATATATTTGGATATTATTTTTCTATTAGAGATTATGAAAGTCTTAAGGAGTCATTACAGCATGGTGGAAAGAACACAAAACTTAAAATCAGGAATCTTTAATTATAATTTTGGCTTTGCAATATTTCACCTTTGATATCAGACAAAGCATTTTGCCACTTTTAATATCATTGTGTGTGGGGAGGGGCAGAGAGAGAGAAACTGAAGTTGTATGAGATCGGTGTTGTTGTTCAGTTGCTAAATCGTGTCTGACTCTTCGCAACCGCATGAACTGCAGCAGACCAGGCTTCGCTGTCCTTCACTATCTCCGAGTCTGCTCAAACTCATGTCCATTGAGATTGAATCTGCCCTAAGTTTCTCACAGGATATTCTAAGGAACAAGTAATATGTAGCAAGAGCTTAAGCTGTCTATCTACAATGAATCACAGATTTAGAAATGTTTTTCTAACATTTTTTTTTTTTAACCTGTGTCTCAGAGGTTACAGTGAACTGAATGTTTGTCTCTCTCTCCAAATTCGTATGTTGAAACCCTGATCCTAGTGTGACGGTATTCAGAGGTGGGACCTTCATGAATGGGTTTAGTACCCTCATACAAAGAGGCCAGAGAGCAAGCTAGCTCTCTCTTCCATGCAGAGACACAGTGAGAAGTCAGTCATCTGCAACCTGGAAGATGATTCTAATGTCAGACTTCCAACCTCCAGAACTGTGAGAAATAAATGTCTGTTGTTCATAAGCCCCTCAGTCTATGGTGATTTAACAGCCCAAACTCACCAAGACACGGGTTAAGACCTCCCAAGTAATTAAGGAAAATAATGTCTTTCAAATAATCCTCAATGGTGTACTGAATGAATCAGGGCAACACTGTCAATCAATCACACAGCTTCACTACTGCACAGGGATTCAAGTTTCTCTGTCAATTTTACCTTAAAAAATCCAGAATCTTAAATCACGGAAGTCTTCAATTTTATAGTCAATCCTGGACCTCATAACTATGACTAAGTAAGCACAGTACTATGATTTACAAGGGAGCCGCCCTAGATTGTTTTAGAGACCAGAAATCTAAAACACGTAAGAACATGGCAGCTCACACATAGATTAGAACCATGGGAATGGGGAAATCAGTATTTCCAAAAGAAGAGGGCCATATATCTGAGAAAAAGAGAGAAGGAATTCTGAGCAAACAAAACAATAGTTGTATTTGGCGGGGTTGGGGGGAGGGAAGTAAAACGCTAAAGTTGTTGAAGGGAATTGAAAATACAAGGTCACTCCATCCCATCCTGGGCATACACACCAAGGAAACCAGAATTGAAAGAGACGCATGTACTCCAATGTTCATCGCAGCACTGTTTATAATAGCCAGGACATGGAAGCAACCTAGATGGCCATCTGCAGACAAATGGATAAGAAAGCTGTGGTACATATACACAATGGAGTATTACTCAGCAATTAAAAGGAATACATTTGAACCAGTTCTAATGAGGTGGATGAAACTGGAGCCTATTATATAGAGTGAAGTAAGCCAGAAAGAAAAACACCAATACAGTATACTAACGCATATATATGGAATTTAGAAAGATGGTAACAATAACCCTGTTTACAAGACAGCAAAAGAGACACAGATGTATAGAACAGTCTTTTGGACTCTGCAGGAGAGGGCGAGGGTGGGATGATTTGGGAGAATGGTATTGAAACATGTATATTATCATATGTGAAACGAATCGCCAGTCCAGGTTCGATGTATGATACAGGATGCTCGGGGCTGGTGCACTGGGATGACCCAGAGGGATGGGATGGGGAGGGAGGTGGGAGGGAGGTTCAAGATGGGGAACACATGTACACCCGGGGTGGATTCATGTCAATGTATGGCAAAACCAATACAATATTGTAAAGTAATTAACCTCCAATTAAAATTTAAAAAAAAATTAAAGTTAAGAAACGTTCGGGGAAAATATGTCATAGCCTCTGAATTTAACCACAGATAAAGCAAAGCTACTGCCATCCCAATAAGGGTAATATCAAGTGAGAAGCGTTCAGGGTAAGGAAGAATATGGTACTGTGCCATGGGAAGGGGGCTACAAGTAGCAGAAATGCTGTGAGCTAGCCGTGAGAGATCGGCAGTTAGCAGCTCTCTGGGTGACCCTCTGGAAGAGACTGGAGGCCTCTGGGAACAAAGACAGCAGAGACTTTGTTGATAATGCTATGAGTCAGAACAAAAGTGTAACTTGATTTATGCCTTAATTATATTGCCTAGGCTATAGTTGCTTGGGAAAGCATTGACTACTGAAATAATAATGCCAAAGAGCTAAACAAATTAAAGGAATCAATTTTAGAAGTGATAGGAAACATCTATTAAAATGAGGCAAAAGGGAACTGGCATCCATAGAACAACTATCATGTGTATGCTCTGAACCAGGAAACTTACATGAGGTCTAATTTAGTCTTCATAAGCCCTCTATATGAATACAGAAAATAAGCTCCTTGAGGGCTGTGTTTTTGTCTCTTTGTTCATTGCTGTATCCACATAATTTAAAACAATTATTACAACTTAGAAAGCACCTAATATCTGCTACAAAAAAAAAAAAATGAATAGATAGAATTGCCTCCATTCTCCGGTGCCAAACTAAGATTCAGACAGGATAATTACATTACTGAGACTGAAGTGAAAGTTGCTCAGTTGAATCCAACTCTTTGCGACCCCGTGGACTATATAGTCCATGGAATTCTCCAGACAAGAATACTGGAGAGGGTAGCTGTTCCCTTCTCCAGGGGATCTTCCCAACCCAGGAATCGACCCAGGGTCTCCTGCATTACAGGCAGATTCTTTACCAGCTGAGCTACTAAGTCACCAAGATTTTAAAACAAATCTGTCTAACATCACCAAAGCCTACCTCCTTGCAAGTCATTTTCTACCAAAAGCATAACTTCTAAAAATTTCTGAATCCACTTATTATTTAAACTCTGCACATTTCCAAAAAGAATTGGAAGGAATTAGTGCATGAGTTGCCCTGCTATTTCATCTTTCAAAAAGTTAAGAAAACAGATATTTCATATTTTGACCAATAAGACAGTAGTGCATGAAACAGTTGTAATAAAAATTTTAAGAAACTATTTTATATGCTGTAACAAATGATGAGAATCTTGGTATAAGTGGGCATGTAGCCTACATACTTCCTGAATATAAGTGAAACCCCAGGGTTAGACTACCTGAAAGGGGAGATAACTTTTCCCCTTTTCCAGGATAAGATACTCTCAAAAGGAAAATTTTACCATTATAAATTTTGAAGAGAGTTTTTAAAGGGTAAGATATTTTTAAAATAGTAATATAAAGCAAACAAACAAACTAAAAAAAAAAAAAAAAACCCTAAGCCCTAACAATGAACAAGTTCTCTGAGAAGGAGCAAGAGCATGGAGAGAGACCCCTTAGAGGCACAGGCACACAAGACCCAGTGGAAGCTGAGAGTGGACTGGAATTTGAAAACAATCCTGCTGCAGCCTCCGGGCCCACACAGAACACAGTGAGCCAGCAACCTAATCCTGAAGGAACTGAGTTCTGTGGTCGACAGAAGGTAACTATAAAAACAACCACCTAAAGGTTTAACTACTGACTAGGTTAACTCAACCACTCCATGCTAAAAACCTGACAGAAAAAGAGGACTTCTCATTTTCTGACATAAATTCTATTTTCCTCAGTCTCACTAATTCTATACAAAATGTCCAGGATCGAATTTTTAAAATTACGAGACGCACAAAAAAGAAACACATTCACACTCTGTCAAGGGATGAAGTAATCAACAGAACCAAGCCTAGGGAAAACCCAGCTGGTAGAACTATTAAATGTAAACTTTGAAATAAGTATTAGTAATATATTAAAGTATCAGGTAGAAAATATAGACAGCATGCATAAACAAATGGGGAATTTCAGGAGAAATATGGAAATTATTTTTAAAGTCAAATGAAATGCTAGAAATAAAAGTACAATACTAGAGAAAAAAATTTCTTCAAGAGTTTTCTGAGCAATCTGGACACAGAAGACTATGTCAACTTGAATACAGATAAAGTATTCAAACTGGAAAACAAATAGGAAAAGAGAAAGAAAGAACAGAACAGAGCACAGAGCATCCAAGAGTTGTAGGAAAATGTCAAATAGCCTAACACATGTAAAACTGGAGTCCCCAAAAGGAGAAGTCAGAGTGAGAACAGAAAGAGGAAACATTTGGAGAATAATAGCTGTGAATTTGAGAACTAGTGAAGGCAACAACCCATGCAGACAAAAAACGTCAGAGAAATCAAAGCAGCATAAAAATTTTTCATTACATACATGATAATCAACTTGATGAAAACCAAATTAAGGAAAAATCTTGAAGACAGAAAAAAGAAACATTAGGCTCTCGAATCAAAAGAATGGATCCTGAGTTCATCTCCTCTCACAGACACACTAAAACTCCACCACATATAGAACAACATATCTGAGAACAACTAAAGACTAGCAGAACGGGCTTTCTACAACTAAGGATATAAAGAAAAGGCCACATTGGGACAGGCAGGAGGGGCAGAGACATAGTTTAGTCAGAACTCCCAGAATAGCAACCCACAGTGAGATTTATCACAATCCTGGCGTTCTCCACTGAGGAGCAAAGAGTCTGAGCCCCACGTCAGACCTTCCCCAACCTGGAGAACTTGCAGTGGGAAGACAAGACAACCTAACATCTGGTTTTGAAAAACAGTGCAGCTCAGGAGGGAAGAAATATCTGTATTATTATGACTGATTCGCATTGTATATGGCAGAAACCAACACAACATTGTAAAGCAGTTTTCCTCCAGTTAAAAGATTTTTAAAAAGAAAAAGAAAAACATCTAGAGGATTGTGGGAAATCAAGACTCCAGTCTATAAAGGCTCACACTCAGACACATTCACTCAGAGTTCCTGCACAGAAGCAACAGCTTCAAAAGCCCCTGAGTCCCACACAAATGACTACTTACAGGGCATGTGTTGGAGGAGCAGAAATATAGTGAAATTTTCTCAGGGGACAAACACATGGTTGGGCACCACTTTTTTTTTTTTTTTAAGCTCTCCTTCCACATGGCTGGTGCCATTTTTGTCACTCTCCATCAACCTGATTAACACCTCTGTGCTTCCGTGAGGACTGGCCACACCCAACCAGCACACTCTGGGCAGCCCCTTCCAAACAGTTCCCCTCCACTCTACCTAGCAGGTAATCCTCACCAGCATCAATCCCCCTCCAAAGTTACTCCCACTCAGAAAGGTCAGCCACACCCCACTTGGGAAGTAGACCCAGCCAGCATCAGACTCTTCCAAAGTGACTCTCACTTCAGGGGGCTGGCTGCACTCCACTCAGCAGGATATTTAAACTAGCACCAGGGCCTCTCCAAAGTGGCTCCCACTCTGGAGGACCAGTCCCACACACAAGCATACCCAAAGCAACTGCAGCCCAACCATAGCAGGAAGGTGTGCGCAGCCCACAGGGGCTAACCCTGGAACACCTGGCTCTGTGGAGAGGGACTGCCCTACCAGGCCACACAGCACATCTACATAAGGCCATTCCTTCAAGACCAGGAGATGTAGCTGATATACTTAATACATAGTAACAAATGCAGACAATTAGACAAAATGAGGAGATAAAGGAATACCTTCCAAATAAAATAGGAAAACAAAACCTCAGAAAAAGAACTAAATGAAATGAAGATTAGCAATTAGTCAGATAGAGAGTTCAAAGAAATAGAGAAGCTCAACAAACTCAGAAGAAGAATGAATGAACTCAGAAATAATATCAACACAGAGACAGAAAACTAACTTTTTGGCTACTAGACTTATGGAGATCAATTCATAATGGATATAAATGTCAAATCATTACACTGTACACCTGAAATGTCAACTATACTTCAAAGAAAAATAAAACTAAAAAGAAAACATCACACATAAAAGATAAAAATAACAGACATTTCATCAGAAATTATACGAGCCATAAGTCAAAGAAAAATAAAAATTAGTCACTCCAAAATTCTTTATCCAGTGAAACTATCAAAGATGAAAGGGGATTTAAAAAATGAAGAGGAGGCAAAAATTTTTCAAACAAATAAAAGATAAGAAAACTCAGTGGTAGCAAATCAGTACTACAAGAAATGTTAAAGGAAGTTCTTTAGGCAGAAAAAGTAAAATACCAGGTGACAAACTGCCTTTACATAAGAAATAAAAGAACATTGGATATTATTTTTAAAAGAGAATAAATATAATTTTTATTTTTAATTTCTTTAAAATATAATCAGCTGTCTAAAAAAAGAAGATCAAAATAAATTGTGAAACACATAGAAACAAAATGTATGACAATGATAGCACAAAAGATGGAAGGGAAGACATAAAAGTGACCTGTACACAATAACATTATTTAAGGTAAACTACAAGTTAAATACGTTTCTTAAACCCTAGAACAACAATTGAAACTAAAACTAAGAAATATAAATTTATGTGTGTGTGTATATATACATATATGTATATATGTACATATTTATATCTATGTACTATGTATCTATAGTAAAACTATATATATATAGGACAGATAAAATGGAATTCTAGAAAAAAATGTTCAATTAAACCAAAAGGAGGTAGGAAAGGAGAATGGAAAAAAGCAAAAAACAGATGGAATACATGGAACACAGCTAATAAGAGTGAATTTAAATCCAACCAAATAAATAATTACATGAAATGTAAATGGTATACATACCTCATTTTTTTAAAAAAAGGAAAAGATTATAATGTTGAATTTTAAAAAGCAAGAACCAAGTATATACAATCTACCAAAAATTCACTTTAAATACATATTAATAGATAGAAGTAAAGTGATTGACAAAAACATACCATACATACAATTAGAGAAAGAAAGCTGGAGTGGTTATCAGACAAAGAAGACTTCAGGACAAAGGCTATAGAAAGGATGAACAAGGTCATTACATAATTACATCCTTTTGCTTTGTTGACATGTACTATACTTCTGTGCATGCTATAAACTCACAATACAATTTTGCATTTATCTAGCCACTCCAGTATTCTTGCCTGGAAAATCCCATGGAGAGAGGAGCCTGGCAGGCTACAGTCCATGGGGTCGCAAGAGTCGGATACGACTTGGCAACTAAACCACCACTAGCCTTTCTTATGTGACTAGGTAATAGCACATGAGGGCAAGCTCTTTTTATAAAAGTATTATAATTAATAAAAATAAAATGTCTTTATCTTGCTACTCCCAATCAGTTAATAGATTTGCATACTGACTATAACAGCTGCTACAATCACAAAAAAATGAACAGACTTCATGTGCTTCCCTATGAAAGACCACACAACCATCTACCATCTTCTAAAGGAACTGATCATAAATCTGAAAAATATTTTGCATTAGCTGCCGACTTGCAGGAAATTCAAAGGACAGAGGAGCCAGGTGAACTGTACCATAAAGATACAGTCAGCAAAATCCAGATTGAATGTAATGCTACAGTATGGGTAGTAGTGTGGGTCAGGTCAGTTCAGTTCAGTCGCTCAGTCGTGTCCGACTCTCCACAACCCCATGAACCACAGCACGCCAGGCCTCCCTGTCCATCACCAACTCCTGGAGTTCACTCAAACTCATGTCCACAGAGTCGGTGATGCCATCCAGCCATCTCATTCTCCGTCGTCCCCTTCTCCTCCCGCCCCCAACCTTTCCCAGCATCAGAGTCTTTTCCAATGAGTCAACTCGTCGCATGAGGTGGCCAAAGCATTGCAGTTTCAGCTCCAGCATCAGTCCTTCCAATGAACACCCAAGATTGATAATGCTGGTCAAATGTCTCAGGTTCTTCAACAGATAAATTACAAGGAAAATAAAGGATGGAAGGATGCTGCAGTTTAAAAGAGAATTTTTTTAAAAATAATGAGCAAGACTAAAATGCACTATTTAGGGATGTGAGAAGAGACTACTATAAAACCCCAGGAGGTATTTACTTCAGAGGGTAAGGAAACAGAAACTGTGACAGGCACGTGGAGAAGCTTCTGGATTGGGTGGCAAAGTTCTGTTTCCAAGTCTAAGTGATGGCTATAAGAATACTTGTCTTGGGAATTCCCTGGTAGTACAGCACTTTCACTGCTGTGGCTCAGGTTCAATCCCTGGTCTAAGATCCCACAGCCAATTAAGAATTAAGGCACAGCCAAAAAGTAAAGAAAAAGAATGCTTGTCTCATAACTAAACCACATGTTTGCTTTATATGACTTTTATCATCTATGTTTTAGTTTACGATAAAAAGATTAAGAAAAAACAAAAAAACCTGTGTCTCAGGGCTCAAAACTGACAAAATGTTAAATACATAAAAGTTGAAAACTGGGGGCCTGACAAAAGATAGATCCTAACAAAAGACGAGTATCATTCAGGATAATGAAGAACGGATTCAAAGAAAAAATATAGCCAAGAAAAGTAGAGTCACTACCCATGCAAAAGGGTTAAAATTAATATGTTCCTATGAGACCAGAAATGAGAGGCCAGAATTTCCATCTCCCATTAGGATCTTCAGTCCTTCCTAACCAGAACTGATCTTGTCTTCTTGGTTCAAAGTCCAAGACCAGTTTAAAAAATTATCCAGACTCTAATTCCCTTAGAATTAAAGTTTCCAGACTATAAATTATCACAGACTACAAACATGATATGATCAAAGGAATGTTGTCAGCCAGCTCTGAGAAATCATGGGGAAAAGCACTGTCTGTTTAAAGTGACTTGTTTAGATCCCATGTTATTAGGTTAAACTGGAGATTATGAAGGTTTTCGACAACTGCTTAAACTATCTACGCTACTAAAGTTTCTATTAATATGCATTTATATTTGCACAGTAACTATACATAAAGATTACTTGTCAGAATGTGAAAGCATCACGAGCATTTTCCTTAAAACATGATAGTTAAACATTTTTTATCTTTTAATTATTGTAGCCACAGCATTCCATTCAATATGTGCTACACAGTGACATGAATATATAAAATGTCATTACTCAAATATTGAACATTCACTGCCTTTAGCTTTCATTTTTTTCTTTTTTTACTTAAGTACCTTGATTTTCATGGAGTTTGCTAACACCAGCATTTCTAGCTATAATTATGATAAAATAACTGTTATTTGTATTCTCACAGTGTAGGGGAAGTAGACTGGAAGTCAGAAAATCTGGTTTTAGTCTAAATTCTGTCATTAGCTAGTTCTGTGACCCTGGTTGAAGCACCCTCTAGGAATTTCATTTTCCCATCTGTAAACCCTAGATGTTGGATTATATCTGAGGGTCAAAGAGAGTATTTTCACTTTAACAGAAGTCTCCAGGTTTTGAAAATTTCTCGGACTTCAAAGGGACAAGTCTCTAATGATGTTATTTCTGACACCTTTTCAGCATTTATGATTGAGATTTGGTACAGGAGACCATATACTGTTTACTTCTCTGCTTCTGAGTTCAATATCCAGGCCCACATAAGCCAAATCCCAGGCACTCAATAGAGGGCGGTCCCACCATAGATCCAACCACAGAAAGCCTCAGGAAGCACGGATATTAGAAAACCCCCACTTTTAAAATGACTTATTTAAAGCCTATATGTTCATTTTCACACATAAAATTGGCACAATTGAAAGAATGACAATACCTGGGTTGGGATAACAGTAGATAAAAGTGCACTGTCATATACTACTCACAGAAGCAAAATAGAAATCATTCAGGCAGAATCTATCAAGCTTACATTTCATGCCCTTTGACGCAACAAGTTACTTTATTTAAAAAACTACACATGTAGATAGAAATATGCATGGAAGAGTGAATTTTATGGCCTTACAGTTGTGAAAAACTAAAAAGACTACAAATGTTAATCAATTGAGATTAATTGAATAAAATTAAATATACCCAAACAATGAAATTCTATTCTGACTTTTTTTACAAATGCAGAAAATACATATGCACTGATATGATATTCATAGCAAATTATTATTTAATGAAAAATTCAACTTGTACAATTAAACAAAATGTAGAACATGGCCCTATTCATGAAACCATAAATGTTTATGCAGATATGTACGCATATTCATGCAGATATATGTGGGGGTAATACATAAGATTACAAAGGCCTTTTTTTAAAAAGTTTGAAAAACTATGCACCTTGGCAATGTACCCCTTAGATTTTCTACTGCAGGGAACACAGTTGACCAATGGCCCCTCACTGCTATGCTTTGAAATCCATCACTGTGTTAACACCAAAGCCACATTCTCCTGAGGCAGATCCCAGCCAGTGACTAAAAGCAGCAGAGATACCAAGGCAGACCCTTTTCTGGGAGATGCAGGACTCCTAGCAGGAGATCATCTCAAAGGTCCCCCATTTGCCTGGTTAACCTTACTTAGAACTAAGACGGGACCCAGACCTGCACAGCAGTCCACTGGCTCTCTGCTTACCTCCTCCAACTCATTGCTCACTGTCCCTCTCCAATGTTTTCCTATTAAATCTTTTATACATCTCATACCAGGTTGGCATCTGTTACTTGGACTATCCAGACTAACACTAAGCTGGCAGTGGCTGCTCCAGGGAAGTGAAAGTACATATAAACATTTTACTGCAAGCCATATGACTTTCGCAAATTCTTTTTCTTAAAGATTCAAATTAATAGTAATAGCAGTAATACCCATGTGCTTAAGGTGAATGCCTTTTCTGCAGGAGCAGAGATGCACGTGTACAGACTCTCGTACAAATACTCTGGTCCCTCCATCAACAGAGCAGGTAATCTAAGGATTCCTACTAGGGTTTGAACAGCATCTTATACTTTTACTTCCATTAGACCTCCATCATGGCCTTGGCAAATAGGTGGACTTTGTATTATGTACCTCTTTTTACAGGAGAACTTCAGCCCTCTGATCCCCAAACCTCTTGATCCAACCCAGTGTTCCTTTCCTGATTTGTCCCCCTGCACTGGAGAACCTGAGCTAGGAATCACTGTCCTGATGAACCAGCATACTGTGCTCACGACCACCCAAAAATGTAGACGCTACCATTATCCTCATTTTGCAGATGAAAAACTTGAAATCACGGAGGTTGTCTTGTCCAAAGTCACATAGTAGAGCTGAAATTTGGACCGAGGTAGTGTGAGTCCAAATTAGCTTGTTGCTTGAAACTACTAATTAAGAAAAGCCAGCTTTCAAAAGGTGGTAAAATAGGCCAATTTGCTTTCTTTCATTTATATTTCTTTATTGTTCTTCCTCATCTTTCCACTCCAACAGAGGTATATTTTCACCCTGTTATCCCATTATCTCTTTCCCAAGTGGTTGTTTATTCTATGGAAATCCTGTCTTCGCATCATACTTGAGTAAAGGCGCAATCTATAATCTTGACCCTGAAAAAGTGAGAAAGACATTGACCTGGCATTGAGGATAGGCCTGACATTCAGACAAGACTAAAGGAGAGGGCTTATGACTTAGGAGGAGCCAGAAAGGATTCCACAATGCCGTGTGAGCCTGGAACCAACAGAGCCAAGTTAGGACAGTTTTATAAGTTCCCCTAATACTACTCTGAACGAAGGATAACACAGGAATTTTAGACCATTCTGAGACCTATGTGCTATTAGCTCCAGGAGTGACCTTCGAAAATGAACAGAAGAAACTGGGGAATGGAACATGGGGATACAGGAGACCAAGAGTCATAAAGGAGCAGTAGGAGCTAATTTCAGTGATGTGGGGGGTGAGATTTTTCTTTGATAGAGGGTAGAAGATTTTTCAGAAATTAGAGGCATCATAAGTAAAATCAAGAGCTGGCACCACTGCATCACACCCCTATGCAGAAGGCTGTGTTACTTTTCCCCCTCTTTCCTTGAAAGGGACCAATATCTAGTGTTTTTTGCCCAGGAAGAGATGGAAGAGGGAAAAGTCTGCATATCAACATCCATCACTTCAAGCTAAGTTCTTTAAGTCAAAATCCCAAAGAGTTGGTGGTGGTGGTGGTTGGAGAGGGTGGATAAATTAGAAGTCTGAGATTAGCAGGTACAAACTACTACATATATACATATACTACATATAAAACTTGACTTCCCTGGTGGCTCAGATGCTAAAGCCTACAATTGTCTGCCTATAATGCGGGAGACCCAGGTTTGATCCCTGGGTTGGGAAGATCCTCTGGAGAAGGAAATGGTAACCCACCCCTGTACTCTTGCCTGGAAAATCCCATGGACGGAGGAGTGTGGTAGGCTACAGTCCATGGGGTTGCAAACAGTCAGACACGATTGAGCAACTTCGTGTGTAAAACAGATAAACAATAAGGTGCTACTGTACAACACAAGAATGTATATTCAATAACCTGTAATAAATCAAAATGAAAAAGAAGAAAAAAAATCCCAAGTGGTCCATAATCATAAAAGAATGAGGTTACCATTCTTATTTTACTCAGAGTTACATGCCACATGAGAAAAGGGTACCAATTGGCTTATCGCGATGGTGAAAGACCAAGCAGAAGTCAATGAGAGTTCTCTAAGAACTTTGAGGCCAAAGACTAGATACAGCCAGGTGAAACTTAGACTTGCTTTTACTCTCTAAGTACTGACTTATACAGCATTAGCTATGTACATGGTCCAAGAATGGTTGGGACAAAGCTAAGCAGTTGGAACAAAGAGTGCCAACAAATAGTGCCAGCTCAGGTTATCAGTGGGAAAAGGGCAAAAGCAATAATAATTGCTAATAATGCACATAGACTGTGATGGGCTATAAGAGCCACAAACCTTGTAGGAAGGAGGTTTGATGACTCCCAGTGAATGTTTTCAATGTTTGGTGCCTAAGATCCATTTTGGCCCTCAGCTCAGCTCAGCTCAGCTCAGCTCAGTCGCTCAGTCGTGTCCGACTCTCCGCGACCCCATGAATCACAGCCCTACCCTCCACTAAAATGGCTTTCCAGTGGTCATGTATGGATGTGAGAGTTGGACTGTGAAGAAAGCTGATCACCGAAGAATTGATGCTTTTGAACTGTGGTGCTGGAGAAGACTCTTGAGAGTCCCTCGGACTGCAAGGAGATCCAACCAGTCCATTCTAAAGGAGATCAGTCCCGGGTGTTCACTGGAAGGACTGATGCTAAAGCTGAAACTCCAATACTTTGGCCACCTCATGCGAAGAGTTGACTCACTGGAAAAGACTCTGATGCTGGGAGGGATTGGGGGCAGGAGGAGAAGGGGATGACAGAGATTGAGATGGCTGGAGGGCATCACCGACTCGATGGACATGAGTTTGAGTGAACTCCGGGAGTTGGTGATAGACAGGGATGCCTGGCGTGCTGTGATTCATGGAGTCACAAAGAGTTGGACACAACTGAGTGACTGAACTGAACAGAACACTAAAATGGCACCCCTGGGTGACTGGGAAAGTGCAGGGTGTAGGAGGGGAATTCTTCACCAGACTAGTAGAGTCAAGGAAAGGCTTGAGTAGTCCAAAATTTTTCAGTTTCTAAATGACCCAATGAATGCTATTTTTGGTTTGTTCAGTAGCTCAGTCATGTTGGGCTCTTTGAAACTCCATGGATTGCAGACCTCAGGCTTCCCTGTCCTTCACTATTTCCCAGAGTTTGCTCAAACTCATGTCCATTGAGTCAATGAGGCCATCCAAACATTTCTTCCTCTGTCACTCCTTTCTCCTCATGACAGAGAATGAATGTTGGACTAATGACAAAACAACTGTTTCCAACAACCTCTCCTGCCCCTCCAGCTCTGGTTTGGTTTTCTCAGACAGTGGATCTTTCCCATGTTTAACCACAGTAAAATCATTTGCATTATTTTAAAAGCCAAGGTCAGTCTGAAGGAGAGGCCTGCCTTTGCAGCCTGAAAAGTGGGAACTTTGCCCATACAGAGACAGAAACTAACTTATGAGGATTCACTGTAGGAGCTACACTGGGAAGTGTCTCAACATAAGTATTTCCTACTCGAGCCTGAGCTTCCCTCACACTGTCACATCTTCTAAAAGTTCCTTTCTTCTTCCTCAATCACATCCTTTTGGCTTCCCTGATGGTTTAGCAATGAAGAATCTGCCTGCAATTCTGGAGACACGAGTTCAATCCCTGCATCGGGAAGATCCCCTGGAGGAGCAAATGGCAACCCACTCCAGTATTCTTGCCTGGAGAATTCCATGGACAGGCAGGCTGGCAGGCTACAGTCCTGGGGTCGCAAAGAGTCAGATGAGTGAGCACGCATGCACATCCTTCTATCAACATAAGCACTTCTTTAAAGCTATGGACCCAGCTTATCCAGCACACTTTGTTAGCCAAGGATTTTCCAGGACAGTTTTCACTTCTGGGAAATGTTTGGCTGTTCCTGTAAGTCATAAAGTTGTACCAGAAATTTCATTATTTCCACATCTAAATTATTCCCTCTTGTACCCAGAAATGGCATAAAAATCTTGCTGCCATATTTTATATCTCAATTTTTTTAATGGGCTATTCAACCATTGTCAGAGGATTTAGGCCTTACATAACCAAAAGTCATCCTGAATACCACTGTTTTCTCCCTTCAAAACCACAGCAGAAATTATTACTGGAAAAGTTCCTTGCCACTGAAGCTCCATTCTACCTTGGAATCCTCAAAGCAATGGAATCGAGGTTAAGAATAATAGCCAATCATTATCTAAGCTTTGTAAACTTATACTGATTTCACTGTCCAGCAGGTTAATGTCACACTCCCATGCCGTTCTCTCTTATCTAGACAGCTGTATCCCAAGATCCAGATCTGTGTTTTAACTCTCATCCTACATGGTAAATCTAATTTAGAAGAAGACACCTATGTAGATAATTCTGTATCCAAGAAATGTGTTCCTAACTGTAGAATTTTAGGAGTTCAAAGAGATGGGGAAAACAGAATTGAGCGCCTTCCTATAGCTTCAAATGGAATCATGTGGGAGATCCCAATTCCATCTGTGCCTAAGACAAGCCTAATATATAAGTGAAAGCCTCTGTTCAGATTAGAACCTTGGAAGTCTTAGTGAAATAAAGTTAATAAGCCATTATCCACTTTTTATATGTAATAAAATACTGAAGATACAAGGCATTCCACATTCACCAGGACTACCTGAGTCCTCTCTAGTGGCCATGAAGGTTCCAGGAAGAGAGGAAAAGGATTTTTCCTACTCCCTGAATCATATCACACCATCAGAAATGTGTCCACACATAAGTCACGCCCATAAAAGGATGATCTGCTGATGTATTTATTATAACAGAGCTATTTCAGAAAATGTTTGGCATCTAGGGGATTATTTTAAAAATGATAATTAGCATTCATTCACCACCTCCAGAAATAGTTCTGTATTAGCAATGCTGTTTAATTTCTGGATTTATAATGTCACATTTTATGAGTTCAAATAAAGATGGAGACAAGATCCAATGCTGGCTGAGTGGTCTGTGGACAGCTTACAGAGATAATAATAGTAATCTGAAGAGCAACTGCTATAATTTTCCATATCAGTCCCAGTTTCAAATATGAAACTGCAGGCTACCGAGGACAGTCTGCTTCCTTAGTAAATTTATAGAGTGGATGATTTGAGAAGTTTGAATGAAAAATGTGGTGGAATATTTCCTTTTGAATGGAGGGGGAAAGGCAGATCACTTGCCAATTCTAGATGTTGTTCAAAGACCACAATCCAAGTACAATATATGAGCTTTTTCCCTTTCAAGTGAAAAACCATCATTATGAGCTTACAAAAATGTAAAGCAAATCCTTTTTTGCACTTTGGTTCTCAACTTGGAGGTAGTTACAGAATTGGGATTTACAAAGACCTTAGGATTTGGCCATCGTATATTTTAAACAATATGCTATAATAAATCTTAGAAACAATCTAAATATCCACTAATTAGATAATGGTAGAAGAAATTTGTCATCATCCACACAAAGAAATAATATGAAGCCATTAAAGTTGTCTATTTTTCAATAGGAAAATACATGCAATCACATAATAGAATGCACACAGAATCTTTTTGACAGTGTTTACCCCCAAGGAGGAAGGCTGACAGCAGACAGTGGCAAAAAATTTATTTCTTATTTTTTCAGGCAAGAATACTGTGGTGTGTTGCCATTTTCTTCTCCAGGGGATCTTCCCAACCAAGGGATCGAACTCAGGTCTCCTGTGTTATAGGCAGACTCTTTACCCTCTGAGCCGCCAGGGAATCCCACCCATTATCATACTATCTGAATTTCCTATTATAAGTATTTTTCATTTAAAAAGTAACTATAAGTGCAATATAATTGCACAAAGAAATGACCTTATTTCTTACTTTCTTCTCCATACTTTTGTGTATTTTCCAAATATTCCTCAAAAAAATATTACCCTTTTATTGAAATACTGTTGACATATTAGTTTCAGGTATACAATATAGTGATTTGATATTTTTATAGATTACATACAACACAAAACCATTGAAAAAATTGACGATATCCCCTGTGCTATACCTCTCTGTGACTTATTTATTTTATGACTAGTAGTTTGTCCCTCTTAATCTCCTTTACCTATTTCACTTCACTCCCTTCCTATAACCACTAGTTTGTTCTCTGTATCTGTGAGAGAAGATATTTGCAAATGACATGTTCAACAGGGGGTTAATATCCAATATATATAAAGAACTCCTACAACTCATCAAGAAAGAAGCAAACAATTCAATTGAAAAATGGGTAGAGGGAGGCGGAAGTATGAGAAAAATGGGTGAGGGAGATGAAGAAGTACAAACTTCCAGTTATTAAATAAGTGAGTCACAGGTATGAAATGTACAGTATGGGAATATAGTCAATGATAACACAATATCTTTGCATCATATTATAGATAGAAACTAGACTTACCGGAGTGATCATTTTGAAATGTATAGAAATACTGAATCACTATGCTGTGCACTAGAAACTAACATAGTGCTGTAGGACAATTACACTTCAAAAGCAAACCAACAAACTTATATTAAGAAGGAGATCAGATCTGTGGTTACCAGAGGCAGGGAGTGAGGGGAAGAGGAACTGGATGAAGGCAGTTAAAAGGTACAAACTTCCACTTTTAAGATAAATATGTACTAGGGATAGAAGATATAATAAATATAATTAACATTGTTATATGTTATACATGAAAGTTGTTAAGAAAGTAAATCCTAAGAGTTCTCATCACAAGAAATTTTTTTTCTTTTATTCTGTACTTACATGAGATGATGAATGTTTACTAAACATATTATAACCATTTAATGATGTATATAAGTTAAATCACTATGTACTACACCTTAAACTGATACAGTGCTATATGTTAATTATAATATCTCAATAAAACTGGATGGAAAAAATGAGCAGAGAAACTAATTAGATATTTTTTCCAAATAAGACATACAGATGGCCAACAGGCCAACAGACACATGAAAAAATACTCAATATCATTAATCAACAGGGAAGTGCAAATCAAAACCACAATGAATATCACTACACTCCTGCTGCTGCTGCTGCTAAGTCACTTCAGTCATGTCCGACCTTGTGCGACCACATAGACAGTAGCCCACCAGGCTCCACTGTCTCTGGGATTCTCCAGACAAGAACACTAGAGTGGGCTGCCATTTCCTTCTCCAATGAATGAAAGTGAAAAGTGAAAATGAAGTCGTTCAGTCATGTCTGACTCCTAGCGACCCCATGGACTGCAGCCTATTAGGCTCCTCTGTCCATGGGATTTTCCAGGCAAGAGTACTGGAGTGGGTTGCCATTGCCTTCTCCCACACTCCTGCTAGAATGACTATTATCAAAAAGACAATAAATGAAAAATGTTGGTGAGGATATGGTGAAAAGGCAGAGCCAATATACTCTTGGTGGGAATGTAAATTGGTACAGCCCCTATGGAAAACAGTACGGAGGTTCCTCGAAATTTTAAAAATAGAACTAACCATTCTAATTCTAATTAACTAACTAATTCCAGGGATGGAATTGCTGGATACTTATCCAAAAAAAGCAAAAACACTAGTTTTAAAAAATAAAAATCTTTTATTTCTTTCTTTCTGTTCCTTGACATTTCTGATTTTTTACAATAAACCTATGATTTAAGTTTTTAACTTAAATGGATACTGATGAAGGAGTTGTACCTCCAGAGAAATTCAATAATTTACTGAAGTCCACCAACCCCAGCTAGAGGAGAACTTGGACTTCAACCCATATTTGTGAATCTTAGGAGGTTTTGTCTGAAATCCTGAGTAAGGGGTTTCAAATGTTTCTATTTCAGCAAGACAAGAAGACATCCTTTCTATGTCCTAAGGAATCTTCACACATTAAGTCCCAGAATTACTGGCCTTCATATCTCAAGAGTAAATTCATATGCTAGATACAAAGATCAATTTCTGTTCTTCAAGAAAGGGTGTTGGTGCTGTTTTTGGCTCACTGTTTCTTTTCATGGCTTCTGAAGAACTAGGTTGAAGGACTTCTCCCCAAGAACTAAGAATAGCGGTGGGTGAGGGACTTTATTGTTGCTTAGTCGCTCAGTCATGTCCGGCTCTTTTGCGACCCCATGGACTATAGCCTACCAGGCTCCTCTGTCCATGGGTTTCTCCAGGCAAGAATACTGGAGTGGGTTGCCATTTCCTTCTCCAGGGGATCTTTCTGACCCAGGGATCAAACCCATGTCTCTTGCACTGGCAGGCAGATTCAAGAGTTGCTGGGAGGACCCTTGTTTAAAACATTGCTATGAAGGAAATGAAACTGGGGATTTTACTGACTGCTTTAAACTTGCATTTCTCCAGAATAAATGTATGTTCTGTTTCCATAGAGCTCAGCTCACTGGTTTGCAGAACAATCTGGTACTTTCATCAGGAAGAGTGATTACCACATAGCAGTTGCTGGAAACAGTATCTATTGTGCTGATTATTCATTGTCTAGAATTCCTTGTAATCAGATCAGGGAAACATTGTTATCTCCAAGCAGTCCCCACAGGGTCCCTCACAGTTATCTGCACATTTGTGCAGAGGATTTAGCCTATACTGTTTAAACACAGGGATGCAAGTTTTCCCAATTGCTGCAGTTTTTTCTGCTGAAAAGACTACCTTCACACCCATTTCCTCCTTCCATCACACTCAGCAATCTAAATGAATAACATTAAAGTGCAACATCATGGGCTATAATGCAAGTATGCTTGGTTAGATGAGCAAACAATATGTCTGGAAACATAAAAGCATCCTTCATCCCCCCAAAAACACTGGCAACTAAAAGGATAGCTGGAGAAGGAAACAGTTATTAAGTTAATGAAAGTTGCTGTTCAGAAAGATTCTGAATCTCAGCTGAATCAAAAAGAAGCATTTCAGAACTTGGGACCTGAGTAAAAATGCTTCCAAGATTTCCTGGGGAGCCAGGAAGAACAAAGGCCAAGGATAGGCTAGGTCAGCATTCAGAACTAAGATTCATGTCCCAAATTCTTAGATTATGCTCCTGCTTGATGCATACTCTTCTCAGTGCATGGCTTGTCTATCACATCCTATCTATAGAATGCCTGCCTATTCCACTCGTTATATTTCATGACCATGTTTGAGCAGATTGTTGTAGTCAAGAAGTCTGCTGCTGCTGCTGCGAAGTTGCTTCAGTTGTGTCCGGCTCTGTGAGACCCCATAGACGGCAGCCCACCAGGCTCCCCCGTCCCTGGGGTTCTCCAGGCAAGAACACTGGAGTGGGTTGCCAGACTTGAGACTATATTGTTCTTTAGTTAAGACTTGCCTGTGGAGGGTGAAAGCGTAAAGGGAAGTACAGGCCATGGCCACACAGAAGAGCCTCTCAGAAGAGCTTCACTCAGTGAATTAACATCATGGCGTGAGGAAGCCAGTGAATCAGCCATTTTCTGCACATGGACGGTTTCAGATAATTCCATCCACCATGTCGTTTATCTGCTCCAGAGAGAGGTCTGGTGGTTCTTTGTTGTTTAGCAGGACACCTCATGTCAAAAAAACAAACAAACAAAAATACATATATATATATATATAGAGAGAGAGAGGCTTTCCAGGTGGTGCTAGTGGTAAAGAACCCACCTGTGAATGCAGGAGACATAAAAGATGCAGGTTCCACCCCTGGGTCATCCCCTGGAGGAGGCATGGCAACCCACTCCAGTATTCTTGCCAGGCAGGCTACAGTCCATAAAGTCACAAAGAGCTGGACACAACTGAAGCAACTTAGCACACACATATGCATATATATATCACACACATCATTGGAAGGACTGATGAGGAAGCTGAAGGCTCCAATACATTGGCCGCCTGATGCAAAGAGCCAACTCATTTGGAAAAGAGTGAAGGCAGGAGAAGGAGACGACAGATATCAAGATGATGAGATGGCATCACCAACTCAATGGACATGAGTCTGAGCAAGCTCTGGGAGTTGGTGATGGACAGGGAAGCCTGGTGTGCTGCACTCCATTGTGTCACAAAGAGTCAGACATGACTCAGTGATTGAACAACAACAAATACACACACACACATACATACACTAAATATATATATATATATATATTACCTTGACTCAGTGATTCCAATCTTCCAAATCTCAGTAACATTAACTTTGCCCATCATATGTATATGAGAAGGTTAATCACAACTTGCTTAAATCCCCAGAAATACCAACAATGATAAGAGTAATAATAATACTAGCAAATACTTATCTGGCATCCACCTGCAATGCAGGAGAAACAGGTTCAATCCCTGGGTTGGGAAGATCCCCTAGAGGAGGGCATGGCAACCCACTTCAGTATTCTTTGTAGTCCATAGGATCACAAAGAGTCAGACATGACTGAAGCAACTTCACACAGCACAGCAGGTGCTAGGAACACTTGTAAGCATTTTCATATGTCACTCTCTCTGAGCCTCAGTTAACCCATATGCAAAATATGGCTAGTGGTACCTGCTTGGACTACATACAGAGAAGGAAATGACAACTCACTCCAGTATTCTTGCCTGGAAAGTTCTGTGAACAGAGGAGCGTGGCGGGCTACAGTCCACAGGGTCGCAAAGAGTCAGACTCGACAGAGCACAGACTATACATAATAACTGGACTAATATAAAGATTAAATGAGTTATGAAATGTACTCAAAACCATAAGGCCAATATATCATGGGAAGCCAAGGGTGAGCCAGGATTCGCATTCAGGCAGTCTGATTCTGGAGTCTGCACTCTAAACAATTTGTTTCAACCCTGTTTCTAGCTTCCGTAAACTTGACAACTTCACCATCTGCCCTACATGTATATGTCAGACACACCTTGTGCTAGACAACACAATTCACCTTGCCTTGGCTTCCTGCTACACTTATTACCCCTTTCCTCAGGAGTCCTCCTCCTCCCAAAAGCATGCTTTTCAAATACAAACCATGCAATACAAAGCTCATACCCCCAACCACCTCCTCAATCGGGCTCTCACATTCCAGACCACTATCCACCTGCCAGGTGAAATTTAATTAGCCTATGGCCAGATACTAGAGAACAAGGGACGGCCCTGTACTCTCAGAGCACTGAAAGTATTCAGCTAGCCAACCTGAAGCTCGTGTACCTTGCCTCATCTGCCTCTTCCTGGAAACCACAGCTTCCCCTTCTTCCTCCACCTCCTGACCAACCCCTGTGCTTCCCATGTGGCCTCCCTGGCATGGTGTGCCCCTTCTTCCCACACACCATGAGTATTAAATCATCCTTTCAATGTCAATCATCTCCTGATCTGATCTGCCCCTCAAAGTTTCTACGAATATACTATACTCTATTAATAACACACCACTTTCCTACACCCAGCAAACAAGTTTCTGTGAATCAGAATGGTATATTCGGTTCATTTCACCTCTGAACATTTTCTTGCTTCCCACCATAACCGGGTGTTTATTCATCTGGGTATGAGGAGAGCCAAGGGACATTTTCCCAAATGGTGTCTCTGATCCTTGACCCCATCTTATAATGATATTTTCTTTTCACAGAAGTGGGTAAGACTCCCGTCCTTAGGCACAGCACTGCCAAGGTTCATCTTCAAAATCTATGGAGATACAAAATATATTATAAATATATAGCAACATATAGATCTATATCATATATCATATATCTATTCCAAGAAAATAAAATATTTTTTTAAAAATTTTAAGTAAATGTATTTTGACTAGAAATTCTGCTCTCTTGATGTTTATAGGAATGGGTAGAAATGACTTAAAAAAATAGAAAACTTATCCCTTGGTATCCTACATTAGGCAAAGGAAAGTTATAACTGGATGTATGACAGGCCTAAGATAATAAATGAGGTCACAATGTTCCTCCACCATTGGCTGGAATAGATATTTGACAGGGGATAGGTCCCCACCATGGACTGCAAACAAAACCCCCAGGGTGAACACCAATATACCAGCCAGTGTGCTTGAACCATGTTCTGAGTTCAGAGGAACTCGTTATACAAGGCATTATCTGACAGAGCAGATAATATCTGAAGATAATGTGACATGTTATTTGATAGGAAACAAAAGATGAATAAAAGCCTTGACTACTCTCTGACTCTAGGTGTCCAAAAATATCCATCTTCTTGTAATCAGAAGAATCAGCACAATCAAACACAAAGAGGGAAAGTCATTCTCGCGATAACAGTTGCTGGGACAGACTATCCATGGAACCTAGTGCAGAATGAGACGCCAGTTTTAAAATCAGAGCATCACTTCGAAGCAATTTACTAAAATGAAACATTGGGACCTCACCATATCTAACTTGCTTCCTCATTTAAGTAAATCGTATTTGTGAGAAAATGCTTTATTTGCATCAATGGCATATGCATTGGCTGCCAGGTTTATCTCAATTCAGATATTCATTTTAAAGTTGTAAACATATGGTTACAATTTCCATGGAGCTGTTTAGGAAATTTTTATGGATCAAATCCTTAGTCCTGACATCCCAGACAGGTTCAGAGATTTTTAAAACTGCTGCAAAGCACTTTACTTCCTAAAGGCTCATTTATAATAGGAATTGGCTTTGGAAGTGTTTATATGCTCTTTGGTGTTGTCTATAATTACTTTCTCAACTGAAGTGGCGGGAAGAAAGGAGATCTAGGCTAGGAAAAGAGATGAGAAAAGCCTGAATAAATAAATAAAAGTGTCTTATGGGAAATCTGTTTCATCTCTCTGGTCTTGTAATTTTCTTTTTTCCTCCAACTATAATTGAAAAAATAAATGCCTGAGTCCTAGTGCAGATATTAAAAGAAACACCGCAGGTTTTTGTTCTGTGGATCTCATAGGCTTGAAGTTGGAACAGCAGTTATATAAAGGGTACTGTCCGGTGAGGAGACTGGGAACAGTGATAAGCGAGTTTTGTCTCCATGGTTATTTAGACACACTTGAGAAAACCATTTTCACCTTACCTGGGAGAATATGAAAAATATCTCTTTCAGCCTTCCATTATGTGAACAGTATATGAACAAATCCAAGGTAGGGTGCATGAAAGTAAAACTGCTATTCTGAGGGCGACTGAGCTAATACACAAAATGTACTATATGAAGCTGTAAGCTTCCTGAAGGTGAATAGTTGTGTGTGAGCTAGGCTCTCTGGGCCAGGCAGTCTGGATCTGAGAGAACCCTAAAGCAAGATTTGGATAAAAATTGATCAAACTTAAAATCAGTGAAGCCGTGTAGGACAGTGGAAGTCCTTCTTTCTCACATTTTGTTTCTCTAATCTTACCACTGTATCCTGCTGAACTGAGCATACCTCACTCCTCTTGCTCCATTTGCCTGCCCACTGGACCGTGTTTGCCTGCAATGAGCAGAAGAATGGTAAGAACCCGAGAAGAGCAAGTGAGCAAGCTGGGATCACCTGGCAGAAATCTCCAGCAAGACACTTCACGGACCCATAGCTACCACTTACAATAACACTGATATAGCACTTTTCCATTCCTTCGACTGCAATGCTTCTAAAGACGTGACTGATATTTTTTAAATGAAGTAGATAGAGGTATAGAGACATATACATGTGTTGACATGGAACACTTTTAGATATGGTTTTAAATTTAAAAAGCAAAATTCTGGACAATGAGTCCAATGCTCTACTTTTTTAAATCAAGAGGCTACTTATATACGTATGCTTCTCTATGTACAGACTCTCTCAAACTACAGAGGTAAGCACACTGACAGTGCAGTTGCATGAGATAAAGCACTGGGCAATTCATGGTCAGAGATGCGAGGGAAACCTACTTTTCATTTTGTTCTATACAAATGTTTACCATGTACATATATATTAATCAGAAATTAATAGAAATAAACAATGATTCATATGGTCTAGTTCTCAAAACAGTATCATCTCTAGAGAAATATAGTCAGTAGAAAAAAAAGTAATTTCAGAAAAAGCTAAATGTTTTATTTGCATTTCCTGAGTACCATATGTTTATATTTGTGTGTGCTTAGTTGTGTCTGACTCTTTGCAACCCCATGGACTGTATGTAGCATGCCAGCCTCCTCTGTCCATGAGATTTCCCAGCCAAGAATACTGGATCAGGTTGCCACCTCCCTACTCGAGGCGATCTTCCTGACCAGGGATTGAACCTGTGTCTCTTGCATCTCCTGCACTGGCAGGCAGATTCTTTACCACTTGCACCTCCTGGGAAGACCCTTAAGTACCATGAAGGAAGCTTATTTCTCTGTTCTACTTCCCTTCACATCAGAACTTTTCTCCTTTTCTCTCCAAATTCTTTACAAAACTCCACCCCTAGACCTAGAGTCCTGTACCTCCTGTTTTTTCTCCCTCTCTCTTTTCTCCAAGTTTTGCATAATAAAGCCCCAAAGAACTTGACTACGGACTCAGGACCCCATTCACAGGACAGGGAAGGGTACGAACTGATTGCACCATCCCCAAAACCTCTTTAGCGGAGTGGAGAAGAGGAAGGCTAAGGCATAACTGAATCATTAATTTCTCATCTTATTTCACAACATTTATTGACCTGATAAGGGGAATTTCAGAGCTGTAGCACTAAAAAGCTGAGGCCAGGACACCTGATTCATCTTCCCAGGAAGACTGGTCTGAATTGTAGCAAGTGAGTCTAGGTAAAGAACCAGGAAAGCCTTGTGTTTGTAAACCAGCCCTTTGAAGTTATATATCAAAAACAGTAAGACATAAAAGTATGTGTTATACATATGGGCTTCCCAGGTGGCTAAGATGGTAAAGAACCTGCATATACACCATGCATATAAAGATTGTTGATGTATAAGCCTCAGATATAAAAGGAACAGTTGTTGAAACACAAAACCAAGCATCTGAGATTTGGCGAGTCCCATCTTATGTGGACAGCGTCACTGTGAGCCATGTACCCTCCCACCGGGGGCTCTTAGGTCTTGGGAAGTTGGGTTGAGACCCAGAGTGTATACTCCCATTCTGTGATCCCTCCCTTCAGATTTAAGTTCTATATCCTTTATTAAAGACAAATTGAAACCTGAACCTACTTTAAAATGAGTGCAAATGTGTGCGCCAATGTCAATTTCATCAGAAACACTGCACATAATTAAAGAAAGAGGTGATCAAGAACAAGACAAACTTTGTCAACACCTGTGCAATCTAAAGCCACAAAAGAGGACTGAACTTATCTGGCCTTGGAGGCATATTTATGCCCATTGCAGACCAAGAGTCTCATGCAATTAAAAATTGATGCAATGGAACATTAAAATGTTATAATTAATACTCCCACTTCTGATCCCCTGCTTACAAGACAATATTATGTTTATAATCTGGTTTCCCACACAGTGAGCTATGGAAAGAAAATAAATTAGCCAGGGGACATAAACATCTAGTTTTCTCCATAATTCTATATCTTATTGCAACGTAATTCATTGGCATTGCAGTTTTAGACCTCAGTCTCCACAAACTTAGTTAATGTGAGTCTGTCCCTGAGAAATTTGTCTACATTTAGTGAGATGAAAAAGTGGATTTCGCAATCTGAAAGGCTGTACCCTAGACTGTAGGTTTGCTTTGTTTTTAAAATAGACTGTAGTTTTATATTCTCACTTTGGGAGAACCCTTTTAGAGCACAGCCTATATGCCATCTTAAATTTTACCATTAGCACAATGAAATATTCCTCAACCATAAAAAAAGAGAAAGAAATATTGCCACCTGCAGCAACATGGGTGGACTTGAAGAATATCATACTTAGTGAAGTAAGTCAGACAGAGAGACATACTATGTGATATCACTTTTATGTAAAATTTTTTAAGTCATATAAATGAGTCTATATACAAAATACAAACAGACTCACAGACGTAGAAAAGAAAACTTAACGATTACCAAAAGGGAAACGGGGTGGGGAAGACATAAATTAGTAGCATAGGATTAACAAACTACTATACATAAAACAGGTAAGCAACAAGAATTTATTGGATAGCACAGGGAAAGAAAGTGAAGTCGCTCAGTTGTGTCTGACTCTTTGTGACCCCATGAACTATAGCCTACCACGTTACTCCATCCATGGGATTTTCCAGGCAAGAATACTGGAGTGGGTTTCCATTTCCTTCTCCAGGAGATCTTCCCAATCCAGGGACTGAACACAAGTCTTCTTCATTGTAGGCAGACGCTTTACCGTTTGAGCCACCAGGGAAGTCCATAGCACAGGGAACTACGTTCAATATCTTTTAACACCTCTAGTTTTGAGGTATTATAGTTTATAAGATTAAGGGTAGGAGGAGACGGGGACAACAGACGATGAGATGATTGGATGGCATCACCAACTCAATCGACACGGGTTTGGGTGAACTCTGAGAGTTGGTGATGGACAGGGAGGCCTGGCGTGCATGGGGTTGTGAAGAGTCAGATACAACTGAGCAACTGAACTGAACTGAAAATCTGTAGTGGAAAATAACATGAAATATATGTGTGTGTATGTATAACTGAATCACTTTGCTGAACACCTGAAACACAATATTGTGAACCTCAATTATACCTCAAAGATAAAAAAAAAGTTTACCATTAGCAAACTGAATTTTTTAACCACAATAATTTTTTGACTATATAGGTAATGGGCTCTTACTATACAAAATTACAAGACACAGAAGAGTTACAAAAAGGAACAACCAATCATCTTACCAATTATAAATAAGCACTGTTAAGTAATTGAAATGCTTCCCAATTTTAATTCAATGTACAGTTCAGTTCAGTCACTCAGTCATGTCCGACTCTCCGCGACCCCATGAATCACAGCACACCAGGCCTCCCTGTCCATCACCAACTCCCGGAGTTCACTCAAACTCATGTCCACAGAGTCGGTGATGCCATCCAGCCATCTCATTCTCTGTTGTCCCCGTCTCCTCCCTCCCCCAATCCTTCCCAGCATCAGAGTCTTTTCCAGTGAGTCAACTCATCGCATGAGGTGGCCAAAGTATTGCAGTTTCAGCTTTAGCATCAGTCCTTCCAATGAACACCCAGGACTGATCTCCTTTAGAATGGACTGGTTGGATCTCCTTGCAGTCCAAGGGACTCTCAAGAGGCTTCTCCAGCACCACAGTTCAAAAGCATCAATTCTTCGGCAATCAGCTTTCTTCACATTCAATGTACATATCTGTACAAATACATGCAAAATTTGAATGATACTTGAAATAGCTTTGCAACTCTTTCATTTCACGAAACATAATATTCTGAGCACTTCTCATATCACTGAATAGGTTTTGAAAACAGCATTAATCAATCCCCTTTGGATATTTAAGTTAATTCCAATATGTTGTTAAAATAAAGCATGCTCTGATGAACATTTCACCCCTCTATATAATCTTTACTCACATCTCTAAATATTTATTTAGGGCTAATTCCACGAAGGAAAACACTGACTTAAAAGGTATGAACATTTTGATGCTTTCATTTATCTTACCAGAGTATATATAAAAACTTACTGAACTGATTTTCATAAACATCAGCAATTTTTCTTTTGGTGCCAGAATGACAGTTTTGCTGTTTCACCAACATTAGGGTAAAAGATTATCATTTTAATTTTTTGACTAATTTGAAAGGCTAAACTTTATATTTACTTTGTCATAATTTACACTTCTTTTATACTTTGTATATTTTCTCAAATATTTGTGGCCTTGATAATTCTAGTTTTGTGACTGCTTTCCACATGTTCCTGCCCTTTGCACATGTCCTTTACATACTGATTTGTAAAGTCATTTTTTAAACAGTAGTCCCATGTTACATAAGGGGCTTCCCCCATGTCTCAGCAGTAAAAGAATCTGCCTGCAATGCAGGAGAGATAGAAGACTCAGGTTCGATTCCTGGTTTGGGAAGATCCCCTGGAAGAGGAAATGGCAACCTATTCCAGTATTCTTGCCTGGAAAATTCCGTGGACAGTGGAGCCTGGCAGGTTACAGTCCTCAGTGTCACAGAGAGTCAACATCACTGAGCACGCATGCACAGATGTTACATATTAAATTTTCTACCCAGTTTATCTCATGCAGATAAACTCACTGGATTTTTTTTTTGATAGATGGAATTTTTAAACTTTCTCTTTAGAGATCTCAGTCAGCACCTACCTGTCCACACCAATGCCTTTTGAGTGACTCAGCAGTTCACGGCTCCTGTTGCTTAGCACTCATACTTTATACCAAGTAACCCTTCCTTCCTGGTCACAGCTCTTGGTGAGGCATATGCACCTGACCCAAGAACAGCTTCCCAGAATGCTTTGGACTATAACACAGTCTAGCATCACAACAGAGACGTGGTTATTAGTGGAGCTAAATTTCTCTCACACACAGACAGCGGCAAAGCAGGATCTGAAAGGCACAGATTCCACAAGAAGAGCTGACAAGCTAAAGGAATATGCAAGTAGAAGGGGGATGGGATCAGAAATGAAAGAAACAAAAGGAGGCCACGTGAGTAGAGACAGAACAAAGGGCAAGTGGGTGTGAGAACAGAAGCAGTGCTGCCCTGAAAGAAACTCCCCAAATCCTATCAGAGAGAGAGAGAGAGAGACCAGAGTCAGCCCCTTAACCTGCTGGTTCCTTGAAATTTCCCATTTCAAAGCTGAAGCCTTGTGTATGCATGTGGTAGGCCCCCATGACTTGACTAGGAGAGGGCTCTTTTTTGCCTTGCGTCCCAAACAATCATTCTATAACAATCGTTCCCAACTAGGGGTGACTTTACCCTCTACAGAACATCTGGAAACATTGTTGGCTGTCCTGACTAAAGTGTATTGCTAGCATCTAGTCAGTAGAGGCTAGGGATGCTGCCAAACAGCCCACAACACTCCCCCTCCCACAACAAAGAATTATCTAGCCCAAATTATGAACAATGCTGAAGCTGTGAAACCCTACTCTAAATCAAGTCAGTATTTTTATGGTTTCTCCCTTTGCATGTGTGCCTAGAAAGTCCTTCTTTACTCCGTGATAGAACAAATACTGTCCTATAGCTTATTCTTTTTCTATGATTCCGTTTGTATGGTTTCTTTGTCTTAGAAATTTTTAGGAGCAAGAAAACCATGTGAATGGTGAGGAAATCAAGAAACTGACTAAACTTATACAACAGGGCATGATTATGCCTATGATTAGCATATATGCCTAGAAGAGAATGTGGCAAAGACTCTTAGAATTTCTTGATTTAAGTCCACTCTTCAGTGAAGGTGAATTCAACAGTATGAAAATATGTACTCCCTCTCAGTGAAGAGGCAAATGCTAATAAATTCCCTCAACAACTGTACTGGAAATACAGAGTCTACATACTCACTACAATGCTGAAGCTGAAATTCCAATACTTTGGCCACCTAATGCGAAAAGCCAACTCACTAGAAAAGACCCTGATGCTGGGAAAGATTGAGGGCAGGAGGAGAAGGGGGCCACAGAAGATGAGATGGTTGGATGGCACCACCATGCACGTAAGTTTGAGCAAACTCCAGGAGATAGTGAAGGACAGGGAAGACTGGCATGCTGCAATCCATGGGGTTGTAAAGAGTCAGACTCAATTTAGTAACTGAACAACAACAAAACTTACTACAATGTTGATGACATACAGAATACTGTATTCACTTGATCAACCAGATGTTCAAAGTTGTTAGGCTAAGGAAAGTTCAAGAAGGTGTTCCCCCTAGAACTGAGGTCAGTATGCTGGTCATTGGACTTACAGGACAGAAGTCACTGAATCAAATGAGATTTTAGAAGTGCCATGAGTGGGTGGAATCAGGTGAATACTCTCAAGAGTATGCCCTGAAAAACGGAATGTAGCTTACATAAATCTTGGTGGAAGTTTACACTTTTGAGCTGGTCTTCAAATGCATACTCCCTCCTTCCTTCTTTTTACCAACATTATGAGGTCTATAAAGTTTTCTAAGATTCTGCAAGGCAGATGGTTCCTGTCCTCACATCACCATAACAACCCACATTCCATAGTAAGTAACAGGCATGATTAGAAAAGACAGATGGAATGAGCCTGAAAATGCAAAATATGCCCCTCAATTTAGAATACTCTGTCCCCAGGGAGGGGTTCTCATCTGGAAATTTAGTTGTCTTCCTGTGAACTCTTGGGAGTTCATAACAAACAGCACTCTCGTGTTAACCTTGCTCCTTGAAAACTCAGATTCCCTTCTCTGCATTTACCCTGAACCAAAGATTAATTCACTGCATCCTTCAGTGACTTGGGAAGTGGAAAAAATAGGCATTTTCTGCCCAGTTACTCCAGATTCTACACCTCCTGCAATATAAACTGCAATCCAAGCAGTTTCCTGAAATTTCAAATAGCAGCATTTCGCTGGTCTGCACTTGCTGACAAATTATCATCACGACTCTATTACGGACTTCTGTCTCCCTTCTCCTGCCCCTTAGAACTCTGCATCCTTGCAGTCAGTCAGTCTTCCATGCATGCTTTACTGGACACCAATACCTTTAAGTCTCAGCACACTCATTTTCCTAGTCCCTTTGAGCTAAATCAACATACATAAACCTGGCTATGGGCAAAACATCCACTAGCAGAAACAGGAAGAGAAAGTAATAACTAGGATACAGAATATGACTTCTTCCATAAAAACAGTAAAGATCAGTCCAATAATTGGAAAATGTGCCTCTAAATGAAAAAGAATTAGAGAAAAAAAAATGTTTAAACCTCTGTCCTGTCCTATCTATAAAACCAAATATGCTGATTCCAAAAGATACTCTCCAGAAAAATATTAGCATAAATAAGTATTCACCAGCAAGCAGTCATAATTCAATGAGATTATGTATTGTCTTAGACTTTTTCTTGTACAACACTAAAAAAAAACCAAAGGTTGACATGTCTTTTCTATAGAAGTCTAAACAGTGAATATTTTGGCCATTTCAGGTTATAGAATCTCTTTCCAACAACTCAGCTCTGTCATCATAGCACAAAATAGCCATGGACAATATGGAAATGAATGAGAGGAAGTGTTCTAATAAAACTTTATTTACAAACAATGGAATCTGAATGTTACAGTTTTAACATCTCATGAAATATGATTATCCTTTTTATTTTTTTAACTGACTTAAGACTCTAAAAACTATTCTCAGCATAAGGGACATACAAAACAGGCAGCATTTGCCATAGATCACTGAACCCTGAAGAATACTGTCATCTTTTGCTCACTTAAGTGATTCTCAAAATGCCTCACTGAGAAACACAGTTTAAAAATGTCCAACTCTTCTTGCCCTGTTCACTCAGCAAACTTCCCCTGAGCTAGAATCTAATCAGTTTGCATGTGGTCCTTTCTTCCAGCGAACTAGCTCCATCAGACAACCAAAGGATGGAGTCGGGGAGCAAGGTTCTCTCTCTTGGTACATTAATAAGTTATTTCCAGATTCTAATTAGTATTATGAGTTTTACCCTTGTTGCCAAGTTTATATAACCATCCAAGCTCCAGATTTCACATTTGAGGAAGCAAATGGTGTAACACAGAGGTGTTCACTCCAGCTATTAAATCCCCAAAGCAGAATCAGCCAACGTCATTCCTGTAAATTCTAGTATGTCATTGTCAACTCAAAGGAAGTCCAAGTTAGAACAAGTTATTAGCTGAATCAATTGCTATCAATAGCTGATCAGTGATGACTATAAAGACATAAATTATAACCATAAAACTTTAGGATCTTAAGCATCCAAAGTACACCCAGAGTTAAAATATGCCAAGACTATACATATAGAATTAAAGGGAAAATTCCAACAGCCACATTGCCAAAGTAGAGTCAAAAATAAACGTCTAATAAGCCAGTATCTAACAATATAAATTATTATTAGCAAAGTCCAGGGAATAGTGAAGGACAGGAAAGCCTGGCGTGCTGCACTCCATGGAGTCACAAAGAGCCAGACACAACTTAATGACTGAACAACAATAATACAAATACACAAGGATGGATCTCATAAAATTAATGGAAGCATAGTTATCCACCAAAGAATTGTATAATAAATAAGGACCTAGTTTAATCTGTGCTAAATGTGTCGTACTACACAGTTGATCACTTAAGAAATAATATGAAGCCCTTGATTCCCCAGACCTCACCTCCAGGATGATAAAAATGGGTCCCATTACTAATTTTCTCTCCTCCTTGTCCTCCCACACTGTTAAGCCAGATGTACATAAGTTTCAGTTTTTAAATGCAATCCTTTTCATGAGATTTGACTCAATAAAAATAAATTTCCTGTCTGTCCCCCTGCTCTTTAGACATGGAATGCTGAAATCCAGACACAGCGGGAAAACTAAATAAAATAAACAAACTTCTGAAGTCGGTGGCAGAGGAAACATTCAAACCTAGGCTACTGAATCCAATCAGCTGTATAAATTTAGGACAAACTGCTTTACTTCTTTGTGACTTGAAGCAACAGAGAGACCTTGGAGCTTATCCAGTCCAGCAATTTTCAAGCTTTTCTTTAGCAAAAGAACATTCTTTTGTTTAAAATGTGGTTTAATGCATAACGCTCAATGTAAAACTGGAAGAGCACAGCTTCTCTGTTAAGTGGAGTTCAGGGTACAAGGAGCCCTGTCCATTCTGCCTTTCCAAGGCGCCTTCAGTAATTCCAAGGATCCCCGACAGAACTCTCTTCTTGGGAGCACAGTTAGAAAACCATTCATCTTATGCAATCCTCTCATTTTACAAATGAGCAGTCTACTGAGAACATGAAAAATGGCCCTGTCAGCAGCCAGAAAGTGCTGTTACCAACTGAACAAAAACAACGCACATAAACGGTGCTCAGACAAGGCCATGCTGCTTCTGTGTTTGGAACAAGACAGAGACACAGCCACTCCATAACCTCAACAATAACAAGACCTCCCCTCTTCTAACACAAGAGAATGTTGCTTCTCTTCTAATAACTCCTCCTAGCCCACCTTTAATCCACCAGCCTCCTTGATAAAGTTTATGAAGATACCCAGTCACTGAATTCCTCCTGCTCCTTGACATCATCTGATCCAGAACTGGCCCCTGCTCTCCTAATCCCTCCCTGGAATCATCCAACATAAACCTGAATCCTGAAAGAAGGCCCATGGTTCCTCTCCAAGGCATTATCCTTTACTCCAGCAGCTTCAATAAACCTAACATTCTGTTTTTATTCCAAGTGTGTCCCTCTTTCAACACTAAATTATTAGCATTCTAAGCAACATCCTTAAGAAAAATAGGATCTGTTCAGAGAACAGATAGCTGAGCTCCTAGAATGGTAAGTAAACATGTTAGAAACAAATAGAGGACAATTCAGATCTTTAAAAGACCAAACTAATTTTGGCATGTTAAGCAATGGTGGCATAGGGACATGAGCTAACTTTGATATAAAATCCAAGGGTCACTGCTTGACAGCCTCCCAGAGGTGGAAAAGAGACCCACCACCAGATCTGTCTGAAAGTGTCTGTGCCACTCACAGCATCTGGCACAGCAGAGAGTGTGGACAGAACCCCTCCACGATCAGCCAGGCACCCAGAAAGGTCTGTCATCATTTAATCCACACTTGCTTTACAAATGCAAAGATATATTGATCATCAGTCAGTCAGTCAGTTCAGTCGCTCAGTTGTGTCCGACTCTTTGCGACCCCATGAATCACAGCACACCAGGCCTCCCTGTCCATCACCAACTCCCGGAGTTCACTCAAACTCATGTCCATCGAGTCGGTGATGCCATCCAGCCATCTCATTCTCTGTCGTCCCCTTCTCCTCCCGCCCCCAATCCCTCCCAGCATCAGACTCTTTTCCAATGAGTCAACTCGTCGCATGAGGTGGCCAAAGTATTAGAGTTTCAGCTTTAGCACCATAAGCATCTACAAACAAAGCATACCATGATAAGCATCCTTCTAGGTTGAACAGTGGTACAAGGCACTCTCAGTTTGGTCCAGGCTGCCCTGACATGGACATGAAGTCACAGCAGCCTCCATGATAGTCCTGAAACGGAGGGTCTGATTTCCTCTGAGTATGGATTCAATAAGCATGTCTTGAATTGGATTTCACCAAGCAGAATCATCCTGATAGTAACCCAGTGATTTGAAATCAGTCCTGGATTCTGTGTGCAGTGTCCTTGGCTTAAGAGGGCAAGTAATTTTGTCTAGTCCTTCTTTGCCAACAAGTATTGCTGGTCCATGAACATCAGGATTTATTTTACATCTTTCCTCCCTTTGTGCCTGAGTCATGACAAGGGTGGAAGACGTGGGAGAGAGGCTAGATGTGTGAGTAGACTGGGGAAAGCATTGGAAATGAAGAAGGGCTTCTAATCTCAGTACAGACCCAAGACCTCATGGTGAGTTTGTAACCCCACCTTTCGGATCCTCAACTAGTTTCCTTGCTGTTCACTCAGAGGCTGGCATGCATGACCCCAGTACGGTCTGTGCTAGTCTAACAGTCTAAGTTCAGGCCTCTGAATACTGAGGGGTTTTTTGTTAACTTTTTATTTTATATTGGAGCATAGTTGATTAACCATGTGGTGACAGTTTCATGTGTTCAGCAAAGTGATTCAGTTGTGTATATATATATACCCACACCCATTCTTCTCCAAATTATTTTCCCATTTAGGTTGTTACATGACATTAAGCAGAGTTCCCTGTGCTATTCAGAAGGTCCCTGTTGGTTATCCATTTTAAATACAGCAGTGGGTACATGTCAATCCCAAACTCCCTAACTGTCCCTTCCCCCATCCTTCCCCTGGTATCCATTAGTTCATTCTCTAAGTTTATGAGTCTGTTTTTGTTTTGCAAGTTCATTTGCATCATTTCTTTGTAGGTTCTATTTATAAGTGATATAATAGGATATTTGAGTGTGTTTCTTAAGATTAAATTCTCTAAACAAAGCTGCCTACTTGAGTCCTGTTTGGACAACAAAACAGGATCCAAGTAAAACCAATGTTCAGCCCCTCTGTTACTGCCTTTCCTCTCAGGGCTGCCATCTGCTGAGAGGCTCTGCTCTCCTCCAAGGCCAGCACCAGTGCCACCTCCTCTTTGAGTTTTCAATGACTGCCTCCTCCCCAAAGACAGCTCACAGAAGAATCAACTGCTCTCTTAGGTTTCCAGAGTACATTATGCATTCACTGGACTAGACTTGCTTGTTTTTTCACGTCATCTCCATGGCCCGGTTGTTTATCTTGAGAGGAGAGTGTCATATTTACCTTTGATCTTCAGATGATTGAACAGGACTTTTGCCAACGTTCTGTGTGGTTGATTGAATTGCCTTCCAAATATGTGCTTTGACATAATACCAAAGCTCGTCCTCTCCCTCAAGGAAATCATGTGATTACATATAAAGATACTCATACACTGCTACCTCCACCCTCAGACCTGGTGTTTTTTGTTCATGGCAGAGAAGATGACCATGGGTTCCCCCGGTTAGTCATCCCACCCCATTGAGAAGAACCTAGCAACAACCTCCAAACTCCCCAAAATGCAGGTCTGGCTTCCAAAATCACTCAAAGACTTCAGTATGAAGAATTCAGAGGGATTTTCATCCAGCAGGATTCTCCCCCAGATACACCCAAAGAGAAAAACACCTCTGATTGAAACTCAACAGCCAACCTATTTAATGAGAGTCTGCACCTCCCCTGTTGCTTTCATACCAGTACAAGTTCCCTAGAGCCTGGAGGCTACACACTCAACCACCAGTGAGGCCCCAGCAAAGTCTATCTCCTCCAATTTCACTTTGAGCAAAGGAGGGTCTATTTCCCCAAAAAGGCATCTGACCTTGAAATGCAGTGGTGAGACAAAGAAAACCTTAGCTACCTGTTCCTGATAACTACCCTCCTTCCATTGTACTCTGTACAATGTCTCTTTGTGAAACTGTTCAAAGAGTATTAAAGGAATGTATCCCCAACCCTTCACTAGACAACAGCCACGTGGAACCAGCCTACTCCCATGTGATTTTATCCTGCAACTCCACAGGCTATGTTCATTCACAAATCAGAGCTGATTTTTCAAACAGAAGCACAAGTAAGTCACTCTATTAGTTTGCCTCGGCATCTATTAGAAGTTCAATGAATGTTCTCCCTATGATATCTTCTTGAAACTTCTATTAGAGTACTTAAAATTTAGTAGTAAAAAAAAATTATAGTAGAGTTTAACTAGTTATCCATTTATATCACCCACCAGAAAGAGAACTCTAGAAGGTTAGAGAATCAGTTTACACAATAAACATATGTATTTGCATCCTGAGTGGTTGGCCCAGTTCCCAGTATACCACAGGGGCTCAACAAGTAAGTGGCTGCATCTGTGGACCTGTCTTCAGGCAACCTGAGGACAGTTCAAGAGACATAGGGCTCCATCCTCCACTGGAAAAGCTCACTGAGGTACAGGAATAGGATCCTAGGGGCCAGGGTCCTACATTTGTTCGTCTTTAGAGCCCTGGTACCTCACACAAACCAGGCATTCAAAAAGTAGTTGTTGAAATGAAAACGTATTTGCTTGAATGCAAGCCGTTAAGTATCAAGTAAGAATCCACATCTGACACACTCATGAAGCTGCTCTAATAGCACCCATAATCACCGAGTCTCATTGTCCTAAGACTGACATGATTATCAGCTCAAGGAAATATTTGTGTCCCACATCCTTCTTGTCTGGGTACCTCCCTTGCTGCTCCTTTCTCTTTGGCATCTGTGACACCCTCCCCTCCAGTTTCCCACTTACCTCTCTGGCTACTTCTGCAAGTATCAACCTCTCTTCATCTGATCTCCAAATGCTTGATACCCCACATGAGGCTCTCTATTCTTGTGACGTTTTTACCCTTTTCTTGGGAGGATTCCTATAAATTCAAATACATGTAATTGACTTTTTTATTTATTAATAATTCTCAAGTCTATATTTCTAGGCCAGACCATTCTTCTGAGCTTTGATAGCCAACTACTTCCAACTACATCTATAGTCATTCATCGCACAGGCAACTTAAACATGTAAAAGCCTTGCTCATCTTCTCCTCCTTTCCTCTTTCCTTTCTCTCATCCCAAGCCTGTTCTTTCTCCTCTATGTTATATGTTGTCTTGGTGAACTGTCCACCATTCCCTAGACCACACACCAGAAACCTTGGGATCATTCCAAACTCCTCCCTCATTATCTTCTTCCATAAAATTAGCTACTAACAAAGCGAGTCTCGATTCTCTCTTCCTTTCCACCCTTCACGACAGTCACTTTAGTTCGTTTCTTCCTTGAAATTGTTCCCAGATTGTTCTCTCTGCTTTCATTCTCCTCCACCTTCAAAGGATCTGCTGCTTGTGCTGGAAGCCAGTGCTTCCTAAAATGCAAATCTAATTACATCACTCTCCTCTGAAAACAGTTTTTTCAGCTATCACCCATCCCACTCCCACTGCCCCTGAGATGAAGTACGAACTCCCAAGTACAGCAAAGGTGGCCCCTGCCTCATCTCCGGAAGACCCCCCCAGTTACACGCTCCCCGCACACCGCCTGCTGTTCCCTCCCCTGAGGTCAGTGCATCAGGAGAGCCTTTCAGCTTCTCTCTGCCTCGCTGACCTCACATGCTCTCCAAGCGCTTCAAAATATTACCTCCAGAAGGCTTTCTGTGGCCTGATTCTCCTCCAGCTGAATTACAGGCCCATCTTCTGTCAACCGTTCTACACAAAGGCACAGACCTCCACTCTGTGTGAGGTTATTCGGAGATTCTCAAGTTTAGCAAGGTGAATGCTAAAATTCACCTGAGCAGTGAGTACCCAGAATTCAACACTCTGATTTAATAGCTGGAGAAATCAATAAGATTTTTCTGTGCATTGGGCTTCAAGCTTCTCGAACTTTAATGTGAGTACCAATCACCTGGAGGTCTCTTAAAAATGAAGATTCTAATTTAGAAGGTCTGGCTAGGATCTGAGACTCCGCATTGTAAATAAGCCCCCAGGTGATATCAAGGCTACTGTCTACAGACCAAAGAGCTAAATGAACTCTGCATTACCTGGTCCATCTGGAGGCAATAAAGCTAGAAATAGCCACAGCCACTACAAAAAGCTGCTGTATACCGCAGGGAGCTCAGCTCAGTGTTCAGTGATGACCTGAAGGGGTGGGATGGAGAGGGTGGCTCAAGAGGGAGGAGGTATATGTATATGGATAGCTGATTCACTTGTTTGTACAGCAGAAACTAACACAATATTATAAAGCAAATCTACTCCAATAAAAAATTTATTATAGTTCTTTGTTTTGTAAACAGAATAAAACATGTTTTTAAAATCGGGGATTGGGGGGGAAGACTCCTTCTGTCAAGGAAGACAGTGGGTGCTAAAACACATGACACAGCCTGGTTCCAGAAGAATCTATGAGTATCTATAAGAACTGCAAAACCATAGGTTGTAGAAGTTACTGTCATCTAAAAGTGCAAAGCCCAGAGAGGAAAAGTGACTTGTCTAGAATACTACAGAAAGTAAAGGGCAGGACTGGGGCCCAAACTCAGGACACCTGATTCCTCAGTCCTGTAACCTGTTCAGTCTATTGAGTGCTTGGGAGAGATGTTGAAGACTCCACCAGGCTAGGAGTAGCCATCAAGGAGGACATGCTCCACACAAGCAGGACCCAGCTAAGCACTCACACAGAAGTGGCTGGAGCAGCCACGCTTCAAAAGGGATCCCAGCCCAAAGCTGCTGATGAGGACAATGGCAAAACTGGTCACTTCAGTCCAAGGTTGATGAACATGTGTTGGGTTCCCAAATGAACTTAACCTTGCCCCAAGAGAGGAAATGTGCAGTGCAGAACTCTGGACTATTCTCATGTCTTTAATCACCTTGATTCTTAACGCTCCCACCACCAAGCACAGTGTTTGACACAGTGTTTGACACCAAGCACAGTGTTTCACTGGCTACCTAGCTGGATAGCCATTAAATAAAACCTAACCAGAGAAAGTCTTGGCTTTCTTTATGTTACATAATACTTTATCTATTAATGTCTATATCATTGCCAACCTCCTTCCTATTCGGTGGGATGATAACAGCCTGCTCTCTGACCACCCACTGTAGAAAGTTCCTCAAGTTTCTGGTGGGGCCTGGGTCTGGCTGAAGTGTGATATAGTGCATGATTCCCCAGCCCGTCACACATGTGCATCTAAGATACAAGGGTTATAGGCATAAATACAGTAGTATTTCTTCTTACTAGAGAATCAGGAAGATAACTGCTTAAGTTGTAGGAGGTTGAGGGACTAGAGAGGGTGACCTCACTGGTTCTCTAGCCAGCAGAACTATTTGCCAAAGAGAACACTGAAGGATAAGTCTTTATTAACTAAAGGTCAGAGCGTGGGCTTTCATCTGCAGCAACGTGGATGGGCTTAGACTTTAACACACTAAGTCAAAAAGACAAATTTCATATGTTATCACTTATCACCTCTGTTCAGTTAGTCAGCACTACTAAATGGAATGTGGAATTTAAATGGAATCTAAAATATGCCACAAATGAATCTATCTATGAAACAGACTCACAGACACAGAGAACAAACTTGTGGTTGCCAAGTGTTGGGG
The DNA here is from genome assembly GCF_049115385.1 of Moschus berezovskii. Taxonomy (NCBI): domain Eukaryota; kingdom Metazoa; phylum Chordata; class Mammalia; order Artiodactyla; family Moschidae; genus Moschus; species Moschus berezovskii. Next base: position 39,203,972 of record NC_142468.1, on the reverse strand, counting down.
GGGTGGGGTGTTGGGAGGGATGGGCTGGGAGTTTCGGGTTAGTAGATACAAACTATTACATACAGGATGGATATGCAACAAGGTCCTCCTGTATGGCACAGGGAACTATTTTCAATATCCTGTAATAAAGCATAATGGAAAAGAATACTTAAAAGAATGTATATATGTATATAACTGAGTAACTTTGCTATATAGCAGAAATTAACACAACACTGTAAATCAACTATACTTCAATTAAAAATAAAGAAAGAAAAGAAAAAAAGAGCACAGGCTTTGGGCTCAGAAATATTTGAGTTTGACACTTTGAGCAAGTAATTTAATCTTACTAAGCCAAGATATCCTCAATTATAAAATGGAGAAAAATAAGTAACTCCCTATAAGGATTGCTATAAGGAATAAGTAAGATGATTGTATAAAGTACTTAACACAGTGTCTAGGACACTGTAGATGTTTAATAATAAAAGTTAAACAGCAACGTGGGGAGTCTTCAATGCCAGCTGTAGCTGCATCACTAATTCTAGTAACAAGGATTGTGGCCACCATTTGTATTTCAGATTTTTTTTTTCACTAGAGAATAAACAAACTGATAAATATTTTATTTATCTTTTTTTTCATTTTTTAAAAATGAGCTTTATTATTTTACTCTAATTGTCTCAATCATATTTTGTTTTTTCTTCATTATTGTGTATGAAGTAAGTGATAGATCTACTGAATAAGCGAGGGATGGCAAATTTCTTCCATGTCAAATCAATACCAATTGATTGGGGATGGCTGCATTGGCCACTGTATTAAGAAGGATGTTGATACTAAATCCAAGCTGAGTGAAAAAAAGAGCTATTTGATTGATCTATATGATTGAGCTATATGATTGATCCGCCATATCTTCAGAGCATTTGTTACCCTCCATTTTAATCCATAGATGGAAGAATAGTGAATAACAATACTAGGTAAGATCACAGTGGAACCAGAGGGGAGGGACAACAATGGTAGATCGTAGGCAGAGAGACTGAGGAACACTCTTACGCTGATCCTGAGACATCTTTTGATACAGTCACTGTGTCTGTGCCAATTTTCCCTCCCATCCATTCTCCAACCTTCTCCACCCAGCTCTCTGCCTGGAGGCTAACCTGTATGCAGCATATAAACAGGACTGGGTGCCCTCTGGCTCCAGCTGGTTTGGCCAGTGGAGAGCCCCAGTAGGCAATATGAATAAGGAAAAGTGAGAGAAAGTCATTGCTTCCCTGGATCTCTCTCTCTGCAGAGTCATTTGTCTGGCTATGACCCTCAGTGAGAAATCACTGATCTCTCATTGCCCATGACTCTCTTCTTTTAGGTTCCAAAAATCATCCCATCTTCCCAAACCTTTGGGACAAAAGCTGATAACAGCTCCAGTGTCACAAGCTCTGGGGTACTGCCCTATCCTTGGTGGCTCTTCTCACGCACAGTTTTAGAAATAGTCTTTTTATAAATGAACCTCGTCAAGCTCTGTTATTTCAAAAGGACCACCCATTCCCCTTTGGTACCCTTGGGTTGCCTCTATGTTGGAAGTGAAGTGAGCATCCACAGATATGCATGTGATGGAACATGCTGGTCAGGGCAGCTAGGGAGAATATGGAGGGCTGGCAGCTAGAGAGGAGATGGACTGAGACAGCAATACAGATACCTGCCATGCCCACTTCTCAGCTACCTTCAAAAGCCCACCCACAATGTGGACGCTGCTCTGCACAGTAGTGTCGAGTAATTGAACAGAGGTAGGTCCAAACACCGACACTTGCTCATTTGACCTGGTGAGAAAAGATGTCCTGGACAATTTTGTTTCCCTTACTGGAAGATTAAAACTCAAAAATGTCATCTGGATGCCAAAGAAATGAAGAGGGACAGACATGCAAGTGAAGGCTGAGTCAGGTTATCAGCAGAGAATCTGACTGAGGACAATACCCTGCCCTCCTAGTCACCCGCCTTTCCCACCAAGCCCACCCTTCCTGCAGCCAAACTCTACAGTTCTTCTTAGGTCTCTACGTTGGAGGAAATAAATGCATCCCTGGTCCTTTTCAAAAAAGAAAAAAGAAAATACTAATATCTCCTTGTTCAGCACTGACTGGTTGAGTGGTATAAGAATCCACACTTCATGATAAGCAATGCAGACATAATCAGGAGAGAAGTAAGCCTGCAAATGTGACTTCTCCATCTTCAAGGTACTTGACCTTGAGTTTCTCAGTCAGTGATCTTGCGAATCTATCGTACCTATGAAAACCCCATCTTGACTAAGGTGGTCCCACTTCTTGGTAGAAGAGAGACTCCTCAGAACCATTAAGCCCCCTCCCGGTGTCCAGCATCCAGAGATAAGGCGTCCACAGTGAACGCAGGCAAGGTAAAAAAACTTGACCCTTCACTATAGAAAAAAGAATGATAAAGCATACCCAATAAAGAGATAAAGAGAAAAGGTAAGGCAGAATACCTCTGAGAAAGCAGACTGTGAAAGAACAACCAAAATCCTATTTAGAAGAAAAAAGGGAATTAGGGCCAAGGGGGGCTGCAGGCCTCTGAACCTTAAGCTAGGAGGACCATAAAGCTCACCCCAATTCTATTTAAGGAAGATCCTTTTCAAGCTTCTCCAGCTCTTCAATTCACTATCTTCAATAGCCTTTTCCTCTCTCAAGGTCCAGATAAAATATCTTCTCTTCTCTGGAGGCCTCCCTGACCCCAACCCTTCCCACTTCCAATAAAAATTAACTGTTCCTTTCTCTTCATTCTTTTTTTTCTAACATTTCATTTTAAAAAAATATTTTATTATTCTTATTGTTATTTATTTAAGATTATGCCACATGGCACATGGGATCTTAGTTCCCCAACCAGAGATTGAACCCAGCCCCTACAGTGAAGACACAGTCTTAACCATTGAACCACCAGGGAAGTCCCTACACAGTTAACACATGCTAATCCTCCCTTCAGCACTCTCTACTCTGTAAGTTATGAACACATTTGCCTCCCCAAAGGATTTGTGAACTCATTAATGTCAAGGCTCTGTCTCAGTGATTTCTAAATAAAAATAGTCCCTTCAGTTCAGTTCAGTTCAGTCGCTCCATCGTGTCCGACTCCTTGCGACCCCATGAATCACAGCACGCCAGGCCTCCCTGTCCATCACCAACTCCCAGAGTTCATTCAAACTCGTGTCCATCGAGTCAGTGATGCCATCCAGCCATCTCATTCTCTGTCGTCCCCATCGCCTCCTGCCCCAAATCCCTCCCATACCAAGTTAGTCCTCTAGTCCTCACTGAGTTTGACAATAACAGATTTCTGCTATCCATTAGAAATTAGACACACCCATTTCCCCACCAACTCTCAACTTTGTCCACGGATGTCATTGGTAAGAAAGTAAGAAAAACTCCAATGCATATAGAGCTCTTTCACCTTGCCCTAGACTAGGTTCCCTGCAAAAGTGGAGCCTGAGACAAGGACTTCTGGGAACAGAAGCGTGGGTGGAGAGGCTGGGAAGAGTGAAACACGGAAGGAGGAAAAGTAAAACAAGGTGTGTTACTAAGTGAGTCCTCTAGTCCTCTCGGGCAACTGGGGTCCTCTCCTACTGGGGGCACTCAGAAAAGCCATGTAGGAACTGCTTCAGAACTATCCCCACAAGGGAAAAAAGATGAGAGAATTTGTTCAAATGCTCCCATTATCCATCGGTCATGGGTTATGCATAGGCTTCCCTGGTGGCTCAGATGGTAAAGAATCTGCCTGCAATGCAGGAGACCCCGGTTCGATCCCTGAGTCAGAAAGATTGTCTGGAGAAGGAAATGGCAACCCACTCCAATATTCTTGCCTGAAGAATTCCATGGACAGAAGAGCCTGGTGAGCTACAGTCCATGGGGTCACAAAGAGTCAGACATGTCTATGAGGTCCTACACTCACACTTTTGACTATGTGGCTGCATCAGAATAACTGAGCAGATTTCTGTAGGTGTCCCAGGTGATGGGAGCAGAGATACCCCAGGGCAAAGAGCAAGTGGTAAGTGATGCCACTGAGGTGAGGTGTGACCAGGTTACGCCTGAGCACAGCTGGTTGTCACAGCAACAGCTAGAATAGAAAAGTGAGCCAAGAGGATATGGCGCTAGGGGCACATTCCCTTATAATAATTTCCACAGGCCCTTTGTGATTTCTACTCAGAGAATAAATTTCACTAATCCTAGCATTAGTCCAGAGAAGGCGATGGCCCCCACTCCAGTACTCTTGCCTGGAAAATCCCATGGATGGAGGAGCCTGGTGGGCTGCAGTCCATGGGGTCGCGACTGAGCGACTTCACTTTCACTTTTTACTTTCATGCACTGGAGAAGGAAATGGCAACCCACTCCAGTGTTCTTGCCTGGAGAATCCCAGGGACAGGGGAGCCTGGTGGGCTGCCGTCTATGGGGTCGCACAGAGTCGGACACGACTGAAGTGACTTAGCAGCATTAGTCATTGATATATTGCTAGCAAAAAGAAAGTTTGGGGTGATATAAGTGGAATTTTCCCAAGCTTCACCATGCTGTGAGTACAGAGTCACGACAAATACCCAAATTTTAATGTCTCTAACCCTCTATGTGTGTATGCTCAGTCATGTCCAACTCTTTGCTACCCCATGGACAGTGGCCCACCAGGCTTCTCTGTCCATGCGATTTTTCAGGCAAAATACTGGAGTGGGTTGCCATTTCCTCCTCCAGGGGATCTTCCTGACCCAGGAATCGAACCCGTGTCTCCTGCGTCTCCTGTACTACAGGCAGGTTCTTTACTGCTGAGCCACCTGAGAAGCTCTCTAGCTTCTAACCAACCTTCTAGCTTCTAGCCTAGCTCCCAGTTCCAATTATCAAGTCTCTGCAGGCTTCTTCCAACTCTGTCTCTGAGCCTCCTGAGGGTACCTCAGACACACTTAGAAAACAACCTGTCAGCTGCAGCCCCCACATGACACCAGCCCTATTTTTCCTCTCTTCCTCCAGACCCCCTCTGTAGCTCCTTCCACAAGTGGCACCCCCTCAACCTCTGCTGCCCATGCCTACCATGAGACCTCATGAGGGTGTAACCTTCCTTGCTTCTAAGTCACCACCCGCTCCTGATGACACATTTCTTCCCATTTTCTTTGTTCCCATTCTCCAGAGCCATGTTGTAGCTCATACAGAAATAGGAGGGGAGTCCGGGGGAGAATGGATACACATGTATGTATGGCTGAGTGCCTTTGCTACCCACTGGAAACTATCACAACACTGTTAATCAACTATGTGCTGTGCTAAGTCACTTCAGTCGTGTCCAACTCTCTGTGACCCAATGGACTGCAGCCCACCAGACTCCTCTGTCCATGGGATTCTCTAGGCAGGAATACTGGAGTGGGTTGTCGTGCCCTCCTCCAGGGTATCTTCCCGACCCAGGGATCAAACCTGCCTCTCTTACGTCTCCTGCATTTGCAGGAGAGGTCTTGACCACTAGTGCCCCCCCCCCGGGAAGCTCTAATTGGCCATACCCCAATACAAAATAACAAGTTTACAAAAAAAGAAATGTGAAGATGCTTCTTTGGCCCCAGGTCACAGAGCTGGGAGAGTAAAAGCAGTGCTGTCTCAGACCCAGGGCTCGAGCACTGAGGACCTGCCTCAGCCTCAGCTCTGCCTCAGCTCCAGTCCAATATGTGATCCTTCTTTCTCCCTCGTCCTCCGTCTTCCCACCTTCACTACCAACACCAATACAGTTCACACACGATGGCCTCCTTCCTCTTGCAGCCGAAAAGATACACCCTCATGCAAAATAAACTCAAAAAGGCCAGCAGCTTGTAGCCCATCCCAGCAGTGCAGAGGACACACAAAGCCAGGCCTGAACTTCAGTGGTGCCCAAAGCCTTAGCACAGGCCATATCTTACCTATCATGGCAGCAATTAGAAATCTTCTATTAATATATGCCAGTGATTATGCACACTGAGGCTTAGCATCACAAGGATGCAAAGAATTTGGCACCAAAAATTCCCAAGGATTTCACCTTTTGTTGTTTTTTTTTTCTTATTGCCATGAAATGAAATCTCAGCAGATATCCTAAATAGCTCTTTATCCTGGCATTCTCTCTCATCACTTCCAAGAGAAATAGTTTTTGGGTTGACAAAGTTACCTAACCTCCAAGTGATCTGCCTTCCAAGATCCATGTGGTATGAGTAACTTTCCTGCACAAAAGGTTTCACTGGATATATTCATAAATGACAAAGTTCCCTAAAAGTGAGTTTAACAGACATGAAATATCAGTCTTTAATTCTGCCGATAGAAAAAAAATATGTATTCACAACATGCTAGTTTGGTCCAACTCTTTGAAGAACAATGGCTGATGAAAGCTAAGAGCAAAAGAAAATGGCAATAAAATAAGAAGACATATTGACAGCCGAGATCTAGTGTGACATTTGTGGGTAGTTCTGTGGCTCCAGGATTAGATTGTTCTCACTTCAAAAGAGCCACTCATGAACTCTGTCAATCAGCAACTCAGTCATACATACATAAAACTCTCTCCCCCATGCACTGCTCAAAAAAAAAATCCTTAAAGATGATGCTAAGACACAGGGAACTATATTCAACATCCTGCGATAAACCATATGGAAAAGAATATTAAAAAATAATGTATATATATATATAACTGAGTCATTTTGCTGTACAGCAGAAATTAAAACAACACTGTTAAGTCAACTATACTTCAATTAAAATTATTTTTAATTTTTGTTAAAATGATGCTAAGGACACCATGTATAAACCATATGCCTTCTATTAGTGAAAGGCAGCATTTATCTCCTTGACTAAATTTCAAACTGAGTTGAATTTTCATTCAACCTTTGTCATGTCTCACTTTTACAAAAGGAATTCAATTTGTTATTCTCCTCGGACTTCAAATAAAAAAGTAACATCAAAGTCAAACAGAAAATGAAAGCTCTGGTTTAGATATTATTTTCCTTTCTTCTTCCAGGTAAATATTTGCACTTGCTGGAGAAGCTTATGCTGATGCGTCTGTAAATTGAATATATATTTTTATGAGAAGGTAAGTAGCCAAGAACAAAGGGACACAAACCAAAGTCCCCCTGTGTTCCCTTCCAAGTGACCTCCAGCTGACTGCACACATGACATGTTCAAAAGGAGGATGATTTGGTCTCCATGGAAGCTCAGTTTGCAGGCTCTGCTTTGGCAGATGGACAGCTGTGCTAAATGATGTCAAAATTACATGTGATACATTTTAGATTATGACTATTGTCCAGAAATGGCTGAAGAGCCCAATTCAGTAAGAGGGGGCTCAGTTTAGTTATCTTCTTTAAGGTTCATTCCAGAGTAAAAAGGCACAGGCTCTTCTTATTATAAATTTGATTTTTTGTTTGTTGGGAGGTGGGAAGTGCCAAAGTGGTTTCACTAATTAGAAACCGTAGGCCCAGAATAACCGCTGCAGCTTTTTCCTAGAATGAAACACACCACGCTCAATACATTTCTGGACACAGCTCTACCTCAGTTTAAAGCTAGAAATACGGAGCTCCTTGACAGTCCAGTGATTAGAACTCTGCGCTGCCACTGCAAGGGGTCTGAGTGTGATCCCTGGTTAGGGAACTAAGATCCCAAAAGCCAAGTGGCACAACCAAAAAATAACGATAATAAAATAAAACAAAGCTAAAAATAAATGAAATACTCTTTCAATGTCATAATAGTAAATTAAAGTAAAATTAGCCCAAACTGGCATTTGGAGTTTATTTGCAGGACTGGTAGTCAGCTGACCACCTCCAAATATTTATTTATTGATAAGTATGATTATCTGTTTTGTTGTGTTTATATAAGTGGGATCTGTGTGAGGAAGTCCAGGAAAGAGACACAGGTGTCAACTCCCGAGGAAATGAAACAGATGAGCAGTATGAGTATGAGCACAATTGAAAAGGGCCCCAAGGACTCCCAGAAAAGATCTGGGCTGGAGGAGGGCTCCAAGGAGGAGCTGAGTGGCTGTATAAGAAGGCACATGTGTAATAATGGGAAAATGGAGATGTTTTAAAACTATCATGATTGTGGTGGTTTAGCCTCTCAGCAGTGTCTGACTCTTTGCAACCTCGGCTCCTCTGTCCATGGGATTCTCCAGGCAAGAATAGTGAAGTGGATTGCCATTTCCTTCTCCAGGGGATCTTTCCAACCCAGGATTCAAACCCAGGTCTCCTGCATTGTAGACAGATTCTTTACCAACTGAGCCACCAGGGAAGCCCCAAAACTACCGTATTTGTCCCCAAATACTGGAAATAAGATAGATGATCCTAAGTATCTGGGTTTAAATGGCATTCCCCTTGTCATAGGACATCATAACATAGGTCACGCCATATCTTTTTCCTTTTAGAACAAAGCTGGTGTGTTGCTTAATAATTAACATCCATGCTCAAACAACTTGATTCTCTTAAAAAAAATAAATAAGCAGTTTATGAAGCCATTGGACAGAGAAGTCAGAAGGGAACCAAAACAGAAATAAAGTAAGAAAGATATATATACCTCACCAAAACATGAAAATGCATTCCATGTGCAGCTCCTCCAGCATACTATCACCTCCACCCTCAAGATGAAGCATTGGTCATACAAAGATAAACTTCCCTGAACTATGCAAGGAACTAAGAGCTGTTCCCCTGAGCCTAACATCAGTTATGATTTACATGGGGACCAAGACGGTTTACACAAGTATGTGTTTTGAGTTCTAAACTGTGGTCTGAAGTTCACTGAAAGCCAAAGGAGACCACCTGTGATACAGTCACAACCACGTGTTTTCTGGGGTCTGGCTTCTAACGTGTGACCCAGGACCAGCAGCCTCAGTATCACCTGGGAGCTTATTCCAAACACAGAATCTTAGCTACAACCAATACCTACTACACTGGCCTTTCTACAAGATCCCAAGCGATGCATTTGCACCTTATAATTCACAGCCAGCTCAGATGATGAGCCCTCACTCTTAAAATGTATTGGGAGAGGCACAAAGGCGAACTCAAAAAGAATTCTGAAAATAGTGAGAAGTGGTATCTCATCCTTTCTTTCTTGCCTCTCCCATTAAGAAAGAAGCTTCCCAGAGAGCAAAAGAGCATATTTTGTGTAAGAAAGAAAAAAAAAAATAAGAAAAGGTATTTGGTATTTACACAAAGAAACACAGGACAGATGAAGCCAAAAATAACAAATTTGGTTACTTATAAGGTGTAAGTGGAGAGAAAGGGATAGAGAGAAGGGATAAAAAAGGGAGTGACATCTCTCTAAGCATACCCTCTGGTATGTTTCTGACTTATGGAAGCATGTTAACAATTTATTGGCCAGAGACATATTAATAGGTCTTTTGTTACTAGAACATTATTGACCAGCGTTTCAATATTCGCTTACAGAACAAATTGCTGGCCACAGGCATTAGTTTCTGCCAGTCAATAATATGTTAATATACTGCATATTCAGAAAACAAAACGAAACCAACAATTATGGGAAGAGGAAAGAAAAGCCTAAAACAAATGAACTGATTGTATTTCAAGTGAATTCTATATCTGTCGTGAACAAGATAAAAACAAAATGAAGAATTAATCCAAGTAACTTGTGAGCAGAGTTAGACTGGACCCCTGCTGCCTTGGGTAAGGTTGAGCGATGATGACTAGAGCAGCAAATGAATCCCAAACTCTTCTAATACACTTGTTTCTTATATAGGTATTGGCGCCACAATTCTCTAACTATTTTAAATAAATTGCAGGATTGAACAAGTGAGGGAATGTGTTGATGTTGTTGGGAGCCAAGGACCAGTGCCTGCTTGAGACACACAAAGCAATGGTCACAGGGAAAGAGCTGTTCCCCTGAGCCTAACATCAGTTACGATTTACTTGGGAATCAAGACACAATGAGAGACAGGCAAAGGGACCCACAGAGGAGAAGGCAATGTGAAGGCTGAAGCAGAGATTGGAGCAATGCAGCCACAGATCAAGAAATGCATGCAATAAACAAAAAGTAACTACTTTTAGAACATGGAACTCTGCTCAATGTTATGTGGCAGCCTGGATGGGAGGGGGGTTTGGGGGAGAATGGATACATGTATATGTATGGCTGAGTCCCTTCTCTGTTCACCTAAAACTAACACAACACTGTTAATCAGCTATATGCCAATACAAAATTAAAAGTTTTAAAAGAGAGAAAAAAAGAAATGCCTGCAGCCACCACGAGCTGGAAGAGACAAAAACAGGTTCTCTCCTAGAACCTCCAGAGGGAGTCTGGTTCTACCAACATTTCATACTTGCAGCTTCCAGAACTATGAGGGAATATGTTTCTGTTGCTTGAAAACCACAAAATTTGTAGTAACTTGTTATAGCATCACTAGAAAAGCCAAGGACGTGTATTATTATCTACACTTTCAGGTAAGGAAATAGAGGCATGAAGAAGTCAAGTAACTTGCTCATGTTCCAGAACATAAGTTCTGGAAAAGTATGTTAACCCAACAAGTACAAGTCTAAAGACAGTCCTTTACAACCTATTTCAGACTCTTTCTTTTCCAGCAGTCATGTACGGATGTAAGAGTTGGACTATAAAGAAGGCTGAGTGCCAAAGAATTGATGCTTTCAAACTACAGTCCTGGAGGAGACTCTTGAAAGTCCCTTGGACAGTAAGGAGATCAAACCAGTCAATTCTAAAGGAAATCAACCCTAAATATTCACTGGAAAGACTGTTGCTGAAGCTGAAGTTCCAATACTTTGGCCACCTGATGCAAAGAGCCGACTCATTAGAAGACCCTGATGCTGGGAAAGACTGAGGGCAGGAGGAGAAAGCGGCAACAGAGGATGAGATGGTTGGATGGCATCACTGACTCAATAGACATGAATTTGATCAAACTTTGGGAGTTAGTGAAGGACAGAGAAGCCTGGATTCTGCAGTCCATGGGGTCACAAAGAGTCAGACATGACTTAGCGACTGAACAACAATAGACCCTTTCTGTCAAGTAGTCATTAGAGATGATAACTATACAGAATAAACATCTTTCCATATCAGAATGATTATGTAGAAAACCAAGTTATGACCTATACATTGGGATACTAAAGCATCAGAACACAGAGCCTCACTTCAGTAAAAATTCACAGAAATACTGAATAAAGAACCAAAAGAAATGAACACCTAGCAGAGCTGAAAAGAAAGGAAAATCTCCAATAGCCAGACATGAAGGAGGAGCATAAAGCCAAAGTGATAAGCTTATGAGCAAGGATTGGGGCTTAACATCCACAAAGGAGCAAGCATCTTAGTCTTGGAATGTACCATGCAGAGAGTAGGAACGGAAACCCTCCCTCACTCACCCCTATATAAAGCCAGGACTCTTGAAAGGCTGGCTCAGTACAGTGGGGCTGGAGATGAGCTCCACTCATCAGCTCAGGGAGAACTCCCACCAGAAACAGCAGGTCCAAGCCTGTTCCACACATACATGGAATCTATATTTATATAACTCACATGGTGTGGGAATCTTCACACAAGAAATTAATGTAAAAACTAGGACCCAAACAAGTGAAACCCTTGGGGGTTCAAGCCCAGCAAAAGCAAACACAAAACTGTTTGAAAGCAAGCCTTTTAAACCACCAAACACAAAAACATCCTAAGGCACACAAGTTAAGTTAGTTAAGTCGCTCAGTCGTGTTCAACTCTTTGCAACCCTGTGAACTGTAGCCCACCAGGCTCCTCCATCCATGGGATTCTCCAGGCAAGAATACTGGAGTGGGTTGCCATTTCCTTCTTCAGGGGATCTTCCCGACCCAGGGATCGAACCCAGGTCTCTCACATTGCAGGCAGACGCTTTAACCTCTGAGCCACCAGGCTTGCCACACAAGGCACACAAACACACAAGCAAATATATTCTGGCTGAAATGAGCTCACGAGAAAAAATTACAAAATACAATCATTGCAAAAAGGAAAATTTTCTTTGTCAATAATAGAATAACCTGAAAGAGACTATGAAATAATTATGTCTCAAATGATAGAAAGACTTAAAACCTTAAGGAAAGAACCCTAATGAACTGTGTAGAAAGAACTGACAGATCTGAAAATAACCAAACAGAACTTCTAGATATGAAAACATAAGATTCAGCAAATAAAAGAGATTAAAGATGGCTGAGGAGAACATAGATGTAAAGAAATCATCTCAAATGTAGCAATGAGAGATAAAGGGATGGAAATGATAAGAAAGAATATAGGAGAGGCAAGAAGATTAAAAATACATCTCACTGGGATTCCAGAAGGGGAGAAATTAGAGAATGAGGTAGAAGCAATAATCAAACTATGATCGACAGTTAAAATCATTAAATTTAAACTCATGTTCTAAAATGACATAAGTCCCACATAAGATATTTATCTTTGAGGATTAACACTGCTTTACCCAAAGATCATTTTTGCTCAAAAAAATATATATATATATTTATTTGTTTGGTTTTTTTTTATTTTTTCAGTAGCTTTGAAAGCCATTGTGGTCACAGACCACAGTAGACATTTGAATTTGTTTTCCAAGGTGCACAAAATTGGGGCTGAATCTTTTATAGTTTTGCGACCTATTTTGAAGATACAATGGAATTTGTAACTTCTGCTCTCAAATGCTTAATAAATGTATCAGTGATTTATTACTGAAAAGAAAAAAAATGTTGAATGCAATATATATATAATGACTAACAAATTGTGAAAACTGGTGAACATTCTGGGTACTGGTCAGGATCTAAGCAGATGACAGATGGCATTCCCAAACTAGGTACCAGAGAAAAGATTAATAAAGGGACTTTTTATTTACAAAGATGAGAGCTGGGTTCAGGGGAGTTAACAGGGGACACAGAAACTTTTTTTTAATTTTTTTTTATTTTTTTGCTTTTTTAGTTGCTAAGTCATGTCTGACTCTTTTGCAACCCCAAGGACTATAGTCTGCCAGTCCCTTGTGGTCCAGTGGTAAAGAATCTGCCTGCCAATGCAGGAGATGTGGGTTCAATCCCTAGGTTAGGAAGATCCCCTGGAAGAGGAAATGGCAACCCACTCCAGTATTTTTGCCTGGAAAAACCCCATGGGCAGAGGAGCCTGAGCAGCTTATAATCCATGGGGTCGCCAAGAGTTGAAGACAACTGAGCTAAGCAACTAAGCATGCACACAGAGAATCATAGAGGGCCTAGTGAGAGTGAGGAGTCTGAAGGGGGTGGGGGAGGGAGAGATTACCGGAACTCAGAGTGAGAGCTGGATCATGTTATCATGGTGGGCCCAGAATTGCTTCTGGGCAATTAGCACCAAGGGTGCCCACCAATAAACACCTTGACCGCACTCACCTCAGCCCTTGGCGCTTCTGCTGTGGCCCCTCCTTGATAGAACTCTACTGCAAGCTGAAGGGCAAGGATGGATTACATCCTTCCCACCCATTAGCCTCCCCAGTTAGAACTGTCAGGTCAAGGAGTAGTAACAGCTCCCCACCATAGCCCAGGGGACTTTATCAGTTTTCCTGAACCTGTTCCACCTTTGAAAATAGTCCCTAGGTAGGGTGCTACTGTTTCCTACCAGAACTTTGATAGCCTAATTGGTGGGATGGGGTGATTTACCTAAGCAGAGGGAAAAAAAACACAAGGAGTCTAAAAGTAAATATACCAAAATGCTAGCATTTTGGTGATTTGGGTTTTTCTTTTTCCTAAGTATATTTTCTAATCCTTCTACAATGAACATGGAGTGTGTGTGTATATGTGTGTGTGTGTGTGTGCACGCGCACGTTAGTTGCTCAGTCTTGTCCAACTCTTTGCGACCCCATGGATGCAACAGCCTACCAGGCTGTTCTATCCATGGAATTCTCCAGGCAAGAATACTGGACTGGGTAACCATCCTCTTCTCCAGTGGGTCTTCCTGACCCAGGTATCGAACCTGGGTCTCCCACATTGCAGGTGCACTCCTTACCATCTGAGCCACCAGGGACCATGATGGAAAAGATCCATGTTTTAATAATGCTAACTGTACACATAAAATCTGGATTCTTAATCAATTCATTCCCCACTAGACTGATATCATCCCTGACCCAGACTTCCTGCCTGATACCAGAGTTAGAAACACAAACCAATGGTGAAACTGGAAAAAAAGAAGGGAAAAAAAAGAAAAAATAGGGAGAATTCAAAACAGAAATTGTGCAATGGTTTGCAAATAGTGAATTTATTATAGACAGGTTTATATGTAGCCTTGCTGAAACTCAGTAAAATGTAATCTCTCAAATAGGGCATGGCCAGGTTGTGAAGCTGGCGGCCAGGTTGTGAAGCTGGCGGCCAGGTTGTGAAGCTGGCCCCCAGGCCTGTGAAAGGCAACAAGAAATCCTATGAAACCTAAATTGTGTATTAAGATAAGTTGCATCTTAGGTTTCATATATGTCAGAATAAATTTCGTATTTTTAGATGAGTGAAATTGCATCTCTATCTAGAATGCTCTAAGAAATAGGGAGCTAAGGCTTTACCTTGGCTGAAATTGAATTTTGAAGCTATCTGTATAAATGCTCTCTAGATTTGTTTATTAATCTATCCACATAGCTAATCACTGCTTGCAATTCAACCATCCATACTGTTAGGCTTGGGGGGAAATCTGGCTTTTGATAGATTTCAGGCAGGTCCTCATTTCAGTTCATTTTTATTATTATTTTATTTTTAATTGAAAGATAATTGTTTTACAATATTGTGTTCATTTCTGCCATACGACATGAATCAGCCATAGCTGGACATATGTCCCCTCCCTCTTGAAACTCCCTCCCACCTCCCACCCCATCCCAACCCTCTGGGTTGTCTCAGAGTATCAGGTTTGAGCTCCCTGAGCCACATGGCATATTCCCACTGGCTCTCTATTTTATATATGGTGATGTATATGTTTCAACGTTACTCTTAATTGGTCCCACCCTCTCCTCCCCCATCCCTCCATCCCCGTGTCCACAAGTCTATTCTCTGTGTCTGAGTCTCCACTGCTGCCCTGAAAATAGGTTCATCAATACCATTTTTCTAGATTCCATATACATGTGTTCATATTGGGTACTCATTTCAGTTCATGCTTCCTGGAATGTGACACAGCCTTTAGCCAGCAGCAGCACTGGAAACTGGCTTGGATTCATGGAAAGGAGCGCCACCTACTGCAATGTTACTCAACCGTTCACTGTGCCCTTCCCCCAAAGGCCTTCCACTTGGTCCTTTCAGACCAGAGGAGCTTCTGAGAATTAACAAGATTTCAGCTGGGGGTTGAAGGGAAGGGAACCTACAGCCACAGACCAACGCTTAACTATATTAAAAATCCCAAGACTTTGGCGAGAACATTTGTTACTAACATTGTAATGCTATTAGGCAGGGGTAATGATTGACGGAAGTCATTTTACTCGGCAGTCAGATACAGTGTCAATTTCTTGGAGTTTATATGAGAAATGACATCATCAGCTCAGTTCTCTGCTGAGGTGAGCAGAAGGATATAAAACCAGTAAATACAGCTATAAGCTTTTTGGCTCTTAACAGTAATCACTGGAGAAGGAAATGGCAACCCACTCCAGTATTCTTGCCTGGAGAATTTCACAGACAGAGGAGCCCGGTGGGCTACAGTCCCTGGGGTTGCAAAGAGCCGGACACGACTGAGAGACTAGCACACACACAGGGATCACTACTTCCCAACACCCCTACCTGTACCCCTGGAGAAAATACCCAAGTCCTACTTTCATCCTTTATCTGAGATAGAAAGTCATGTTCAGTTGAAGGAGACAGGAGGAGGCATTGAAACTACATCCATGGTGATCCTATATTTTGCAAAAAAGTAGACTTTTTTACATCTCAAGCAGGGCAGAACAGGCTTAAGCCGAGAGAGCAAGCAAATAGTGGAACTTGGTGGATCAGGCAGAATCACAGCTACTCATGGAAGAACTGATGCTGAAACGGAAGCGCCAATACTTCGGCCACCTGATGTGAAGAGCCAACTATTAGAAAAGACTCTGATGCTGGGAAAGACTGAAGGCAGAAGAAGGGGATGACAGAGGACAAGATGGTTGGATGGCATCACCACTCAATGGACACAAGTTTAAGCAAGCTCTGGGAGATGGTGAAGGACAGGGAAGCCTGGCATGTGATAGTCCATGGGGGTCGCAAAAAGTCAGACACAATGGAGTGGCTGAACAACAACTCATTACAGGAAGTTCACAAGAAACCAGCAGTCAGTCCCCTGTGAGATGAAAAGGAAATACAGCTGTCTTTGGGCTATGACTGAAATCCTGATTGGCATGCAAATGCACATTTACCCCTTCTAGCTCTAAATTTCTATGGCAACTTACACACTCACTTAAACTATGTGATGAAACAAAACTCAGAGCAGCATCAAAACCAGGGTACCCCAAAATGCAAATCAAAGCCACAATGAGATATCATCTCACACCTGTTAGGATGTCTATTATCAAAAAGATAAGAGGCACAAATGCTGGCATGAATGTACAGAAAAGGGAACCCTTGCACACGGTTGGTGGGAATGTAAATTGGTGCAGCCACTATGGAAAACAGTATGGAGTTTCCTCAAAAAATTGAAACTAGAACTACAATGTGATCCAGAAATCCCATTTCTGGGTATATATCCAGAGAAATTGAAATCACCACCTCAAAGAGATATCTGCACCTCGTATTCACTGCATTATTACTCAAAATAACCAAAATATGGAAAAAACTAAGGGTCCCTCAGCAGATGAATGAAACTCCAATACTTTGGCCACCTCATGTGACGAGTTGACTCACTGGAAAAGACTCTGATGCTGGGAAGGATTGGGGGCAGGAGGAGAAGGGGACGACAGAGAGTGAGATGGCTGGATGGCATCACCAACTCAATGGACATGAGTTTGAGTGAACTCCGGGAGTTGGTGATGGACAGGGAGGCCTGGCGTGCTGTGATTCATGGGGTCGCGGAGAGTCGGACACAACTGAGCAATTGAACTGAACTGAACTGAATGCATGTCTTTGTTTTTTTTAATTTATTTTTTTAATTGGAGCCTAATTACTTTATAATATTGTGGTGGTTTTTGTCATACATTGACATGAATCAGCCATGGGTGTACATGTGTTCCCCATCCTGAACCCCCCTACCACCTCCCTCCCCATCCCATCCCTCTGGGTCATCCCAGTGCATCAGCTGTGAGCACCCTGTCTCATGCATCAAATCTGGACTGGCGATCTATTTCACTTATGATAATATACATGTTTCAATGGTATTCTCTCAAATCATCCCACCCTCGCCTTCTCTCACAAAGTTCAAAAGTCTGTTCTTTACAACTGTGTCTCTTTTGATGTCTTGCATATAGGGTCATCGTTACCATCTTTCTAAATTCCATATATATGCGTTAGTAAACTGTATTGGTGTTTTTCTTTTTTTTTTTGGGGGGGGGGGCTCCATCTGCCTCTCTGTCTCCCAGCAGGGCTCTGCACTTGACTTTCTTTTTTTTTTTTTTTTTTGTAATTAATTTATTTTTTATTGGAGGCAAATTATTTTACAATATTATATTGGTTGGTTTTGTCATACATTGATATGAATTTGCCCCGGGTTTACATAAGTTCCTCCTCCTGAACCCCCCTCCCACCTCCCTCCTCCCTTTATCCTCCCTCTGGGTCATCCCCGCATGCCAGCCCCGAGCATCCTATAACATGTATTGACCCTGAACTCGTGATTCGTTTCACATATGACAACATACGTGTTTCAATGCCATTCTCCCAAATCATCCCACCCTCACCCTCTCCCATAGAGTCCCAAAGACTGTTCTATACATCTGTGTCTCTTTTGCTGTCTCGTATACAGGGTTATCATTTGCATCTTTCTAAATTCCATATATATGTGTTAGTATACTGTATTGGTGTTTTTCTTTCTGGCTTACTTCACTCTGTATAATAGGCTCCAGTTTCATCCACCTCATTAGAACTGATTCAAATGTATTCTTTTTAATGGCTGAATAATACTCCATTGTGTATATGTACCAAAGCTTTCTTATCCATTCGTCTGCAGATGGACATCTAGGTTGCTTCCATGTCCTGGCTATTATAAACAGTGCTGCAATGAACATTGGAGTACACGTGTCTCTTTCAATTCTGGTTTCCTCGGTGTGTATGCCCAGGAGTGCGATTGCTGGATCATATGGCAGTTCTATTTCCAATTTTTTGAGGAATCTCCACACTGTTCTCCATAGTGGCTGTACTAGTTTGCATTCCCACCAACAGTGTAAGAGGGTTCCTTTCTCTCCACATCCTCTCCAGCATTTATTGCATGTAGACTTTTGGATAGCAGCCATTCTGACTGGTGTGAAATGGTATCTCATTGTGGTTTTGATTTGCATCTCTCTGATTATGAGTGATGTTGAGCATTTTTTCATGTGTTTGTTAGCCATCTGTATGTCTTCTTTGGAGAAATGTCTGTTTAGTTCTTTGGCCCATTTTTTGATTGGGTCATTTATTTTTCTGGAATTGAGCTGCAGGAGCTGCTTGTATATTTTGGAGATTAATCCTTTATCAGTTGCTTCATTTGCTATTATTTTCTCCCATTCTGAAGGCTGTCTTTTCACCTTACTTATAGTTCCTAACACCATACACCAAAATAAACTCAAAATGGATTAGAGAGCTAAATGTAAGACCAGAAACTATAAAACTCCTAGAGGAGAACGTAGGCAAAACACTCTCCGACATAAATCACAGCAGGATCCTCCATGACCCACCTCCCAGAATATTGGAAATAAAAGCAAAAATAAACAAATGGGACCTAATTAAAATCAAAAGCTTCTGCACAGCAAAGGAAACTATAAGTAAGATGGTGTTTTTCTTTCTGATTTACTTCGCTGTGTATAATAGGCTCCAGTTTCATCCACCTCATTAGAACTGATTCAAATGCATTCTTTTTAATTGCTGAGTAATACTCTGTTGTGTATATGTACCACAGCTTTCTTATCCATTCGTCTGCCGATGGACATCTAGGTTGCTTCCATGTCCTGGCTATTATAAACAGTGCTGCGATGAACATTTGGGTACACGTGTCTCTTTCAGTTCTGGTTTCCTCGGTGAAATGAATGGATTTTAAAATGTACATATACACAATGGAATATTATTCATCCTCAAAAAAGAAGGAAATCCTGCCATTTGTGACAGCATGGATGAACCTGAAGGACAATATGCTAAGTGAAACGTCAGATGGAAAAAGACAAATATTGTATGGCATTACTTATATGTGGACATGTTGACCCAGGGATTGAACCTGCATCTCTTGCGTCTCCTGCATTGACAGGCAAACTCTTTACCACTAGCACTTCCTGGGAAGCCTATATGTGGACACTTTTTTTTTTCTACAAACTCACAGAAAGTGGGAATAGAATGTGGTTGCCAGGAGCTGAGGAAGTGAAGGAAATGGAGAGAAGTTGGTCGAAGGGTACAAAGCTTCAATTACGGTTTATTAAATTCTGAGGCTGCTGTCACAGCATGGTGATTACAGGTAATAATACTTATTGTATATTGAAATTTGCTAAGACAGTAGATCATGGGACTCTTCACAAAATTTGCATATGTCAAATCATCATGAGGTACACTTTAAGTATATTATGATTTTATTTGTCAATTATATCCCAATAAAGCTAGAGGGGGGAAAAAACAGAGTCCCCCAGTCTTTCTTCCTACTTGATGAATTCCTAAAAAAGCTAGAGGAGTTTCATCTTCAATGGCCGTGCCCTTGAGTCTATGACGTTTCCCTGGCTGTGTTACTTCTCTCATCAGATCCTCTTTATTATAGAACTGAAAACTCAGGGTTGGGGTTGGAGGGAACATCTCGGTGCCTCCACAAAGCAAGTTAATGTATATCATAAGCAATTATAAGAATACCAGATCCCCCACATTTTATTGCTTTCTAGTTCATTCTTCCTACCCAGTTGAGTCACCTTACCACTCACTTTTACCCACTCATTTTCTGGGTTTTCCAGCCATCTGTGTTGAATTCTACCATCTGGCTGTCTTAAAGCAATGACCCAGTAGCTGGGTTTTTTGGATTTTGAACAGAGTGAGGTACTCTATTATTTCAGCAAAGTTTTAGTCCTGTGAATTGGCAGCATGCTTGCAATTCTTTTCAACTCATCTTTGAGAGTCTTACCTAAGGATTAGACTTTGAAGAGCCTGTCAGACATACGGAGTGAATCCCCAGGTTGTTCAGTGCCCCTCACCACCTACCCATCCCAATCGGGACCATCAGAGAGAGAACCACACACATACACACACGCTGTGGCAGAGCGAGGAGGCATAAAGTCAAAAGTCTCCACTTTCTGTGGTGCTTTGCGATCCTTCAGTGAGTCCCATTCCCATTCCTTACTTCAACAATTTCTAAGCTTTCTCTCCCTTTTTAAGTTCCCTGTCTCAGCATCACCCTGCCTCCTGGGCAGAGACAGAAATAGGGACATCAGGAAAAAACTCCTTTCATTCTCTACCTGATCTCCACCTTTTTGCCTCCACTCTTTTTTTTTTTTCCTTTTTTTATCTTTTGAATTACTTTATTTTTTAATTTTTTTAATTGAAGTATAGTTGATTTACAATGTTGGGTTAGTTTCCAGTGTTCAGCAAAGTGATGTAGATACATATACCTTTCACAGATTCTTTTCCATTATGGAAGATATTGAAGATAGTTCCCTGTGCTATAAAGTAGGGTAAATGAGGAGTTTGGGGTTAACAGAGACACAGTACAATATATAAAATAGATAAATGACAAGATTCATCTCCACTCTTAACCACTCCTCTGTTTCCATCATGGGTTTTTCCTCTTGTCCAGGATTAATCTTTCCATCCATCCCAACCTTTCCCACTTCCTCAAGGAACTTACCCTGTCAAGGAGGGAGGGAGGGATGGAAAGAGGGAGGGAATGAAAAGAAAAGAAATGAAATGTAAAGGGAAGGGAAGAGAAGGGGAAATTCTCTGAAATCATCCCTCTGATTCTCAGCAGTCTCTTTCACCCCTAAAGACACCTCCCAGAGGAGCGTCCCCTATACTTGTCTCTCCACTTTCTCACCAACTATCCTTTCATCCGTTCAACACAATCTGGATTCAGCTGCCACCACTTCACTGAAACCCACCTGAAGCAGATCTGTGCCATTGTATGCATGGTATATCACACATGCCTGGCATATGGTGAAAGTTCAGTATTAAACTTCTCGGGCCAATGTCTCTGCTAACTGGTAAACTAGATGGGAGTTTTCCAGTTCATGACTTTTCTCCATCAGCTATGGCTCCTTCTCTGGCATCTGCCCCACTGCCCCCCCTGGTCCTTTCTCTCTCCTCGAGTTTCTCCTACCTCTGAAAACTCCTTATGTCTCCTTTACAGGCTACTGTTCCCTGATGCCTTAAATTATGACCACTTGAGACCTCATCTCTTGGCTGTATACTCTTGCTAGATGACTCTAGCAACTCCCATGAAAGCAACTACCATCTATATGATCATAAAGGTAATAAGCATCTATCCTTGAACCCCAGAGCTTTACCATTTTCATTCATATGATAAATACATAAAGAGTTCCTGCTATGTGCCAGTTCCATAGCCCTCCCTGCTAGGTATCTCCACTGGAATGATCCACAGGCATTTAAACGCAGCATGTCCAAAACTGAAATTGTCTCTCTAAACACACGCAAGCATGCACACACACACACACACACATTATTCCCCCTTCTCTAGTTCACCACCCAACCACCAGTCAGCCAAGTGAGAAACTTGCTTTCCACCCAGTCCCACATCCAAATAGTCACCGCGTCCTGTGGATTCTACCCACTTAATTGTCTAGAATCACTCCCTTCCTCTCCAGCCCACTGAGCTTGCCTCAATTCACACTTCATTCTTTCTCATCTGAGTTGCTGCAACAGTCTCTTAACCGGCCTCAAATTTTAGTCTCAGTCCCTGTCAAGCCATTCTCCACACTGGCCTTTCTACAACATAACCTAATAATAGCATTTCTCTGTCTAAAACAATTCAGTGGATCTCACTGCCTCAGGATAAAATCTAAACCCATTAAAGCGCCAATGATCCGACTCCCACCTATCTGTGAGGTGTCACATCTCAATATCACTCTCCCACGTCTGTCCATGCCTCTGGTTTCCCACCCTCTCTCATTCCCTGGTGACTCTACACACTGGTGCATCTGCTCAGACTCACTTCCTCTTCCCTCACCCTCTTCCCTGTCTGTTCAAGTTTGCTCACATTTCCAGACTCAGATCAACTCTCATCTCCTCTGGGATATTTTCTCTGCCCTTCGCCTCACGTCTTCAGTCTGAATTAAGTACTGCTTTCTTGGGAATCCCAAAGCACTCTGTACTTTCCTCTACCTTATAACTTATCACATTTTTGTAATTAATTATTTACACGTTCATATCTTCTACATTTTAAGCTCCACTGTAAGCTCCCCAAAGCCAAGGATCATTGATATTCAGTATCAACAGTACTTATCACAGTGCCTGAAACAGCATCTACTGAATTGGCAGTCTCTACTGCCAATAAGTGTCTGCTGAATAGATGTTTATGGAGTGAAAGAAGGTAGCTCAGACGGTAAAGAATCTGCCTGCAATGCAAGAGCCTCGGGTTCAATCCCTAAGTGGGATTGAAGAAGATCCCAAGTGGGATCTAAGTGGGGAAGATCCTCTGGAGAAGGGAATATCTTCCACTCCAGTGTTCTTGCCCAGAGAATCCCATGGACAGATGAGCCTGGTGGCTACAGTCCATGGGGTGGCAGAGTCAGACACAACTGAGCAACTAACACTTCTCACTTTCACCAGAAGTGGCATCACTGAAGTCATATTAACAATATTAATTCAAGGCCAGCGAATGAAACTAGTCCTGACTCTTAATGCTAGATCTCAGACTCTACAAATATATATAAACACAGATACACACACACACACAGTGAAACGTGTACAGGAAAGTGCTGACAGAGGACTCATTCAGCCTGCAGGCGCTCTCTGTTTTATGTGACCTCACCAGAACCTCCATCAATCACTGCTGCCACTTTCTGGCAGCTCCACTGATGCCCCAAGTTTTCATGATGGTGGTCTGTAGCAAGGGAGGAGAGGAGGAGAGCAGAGAAAGCTGATATCCTCTGTTCAAGGTGCCCCAAGACAATGTAGCTTGTGCCACCATTTTACGACACACCTGTGGGTCAGCCATCTTTTTACCACTAATTTGCACACATGGGGCCCCAGGTAGGAACGGTAGAGGTTGAGGTCTGAGAGAAATCTGAGTGATGGACACGGAGCTGACTCAGTCATTTTTCCTTCCCAACCATTACAGCTTCTTACAGAGGAAGCTCGTCTCTCCCTCTGCCCTGCCTCAGCAGTTTCCAGAGATGGTTGATTCTCACCTGCCCAACAGGGACAACTGTCCTCATCACAGCACACAGCAGACACCATTCTGGCACTAAGTGCAGACAGTCAAAAAGCAGCATGCCACCATGGAGACAACAGGGCATTGAGGTGAGAAGGGGGAACGCTGGAGCTGGGCCACCTGGGTTCACATCCTGGCTCTGCCACTTTCCAGCCTGTGTGACCCTGAGCAAGACGCTTCACCTCTGTGTACCTCAGTTTCTCCATTTGTAAACCAGTGATCATATAGTACTTACTTCATAGGATCATTATAATGAACAAATTAATTCATGTTAAACACCGCTGCCAGGCACATAGCAAGTACTCTATGAAACTTACCAGCTATCATTTCAGTCTAGTGGGAGATAGGCAATAAAATAAACAGGCAAATAGCCAAATAATTACTGCTTGTAATAAGCACTAAGAAGGAAATAAATAGGAAAGCATAACAGAGAATAACAGGAGCCATGAGAGGACCAGAGAAGACTCTCCAAAGAGGTAACTTAAAGCTGAGACCTAAAGGCTGAGAAGGAGCCAGCCACACAAATAAGCAGAAGAAGAAAATTCCTGGCACTGGGACAGAAGAAATAGCAGTCCAGAATCCCTAAGATGAAGAGGAATTTGGTGAAATGTGCGTGCGTCTCATTTGTGTCTGACTCTTTGTGACCCCTTGCACTGCAGCCCACCAGCCACCTCCATCCATGAGATTTTCCAGGAAAGAACACTGGAGTGGGTTGCCATTTCCTCCTCCAGGGGATCTTCCTGACCCAAGGAGCAAACCCATGTCTCCTGTGTCTCCTTCACTGCAGATGGATTCTCTGCCACTGAGCCACTGGGGAAGCCCTGGAATTTGGTGAATCTTGACACTAAAAAAGGGGCAGTGAGCTGAGCAGATTGAGCCAGGCAGCAGAACAGTGTGGAAAGAGAGGGAAGGTCCCACTGTGTAGTGTCTGATGGGCTACAGTAGAAAATTCCCATTTTCTCCTCTGTTACATGGAAAGCCATTGGAGGATTTAAACCAGGGAATGACATTATCTTATCTACGTGTTTGAAGAGAACCGTGACTAATGAGCTTAAAGGTAAGCAAGAGTAGATACAGAAAGATATTTAGGAGGCTACTGTGGTTTTCTAGGATAGGAATGGTGGTGGCAGTGGAGACAGAATAAATAAATGATACAGAGTGTTATCTGCAAAGAAAATGCAGCGGTCTCTGCAACAGGGCAGAACTGACTCAGGCATTAAAGGCTGAAAGAAGGTGAAGTAAGTGCCCCACTATAACCTGAAAGGAAGCAAGGCCTCTGTTTGTAAACATAGTTCTCCATGGAAGACAAACCATCACTGTTGCCCACAACACAAAGCAGTGATTTACTGCAAGGCTGCTTGAGGAATAGCTCCGGGGTTGGTGGAAATGACTTTATCCCAGGATAGATACCTAGACATCTCATTTTCTTCCTGATTCATGCCCCTGCAACCAGTTTCTTAAGTCATCAGAATTACTTGAATAACTCTTCTAAATAATAAAAAAGCAAACAAAATAAGTATTAACTGTAAAAAACATGAAGGAATTAACAGACAAGTCTGTAGTCATTTATGAAGCAGTAGATTCATATTTAATAAGTTATGTGTGTTTTGCAGTACTTTGTGGGCCTTTCCATTGTAAAAAGATACAGCATATTTATGTATATTTTTATCAGCTTAAGTGTAATTTTACTTTAAATGATTAAATTGATTTTATAATTTATTTTCCTTTGCAAATATCGAGGACCATGTACATGGCTGCTTTGGGGGTTTTTTTAAAATAATGGATTTTTTTTTTTTCTGACTATGCTGCTTGGCCCGTATGATCTCTTGGCCCCAATCAGGGACAGAACCCAGGCCATGGCAGTGAGACCACCGAGTCCTAATCAGTGGACCACCAGGGAATTCCCTACGTGGCTGTTTTTTATGTCACACTCTTAGAATGTAAGCCCAAAGAGGGAAATGAAATTTCCTTCATGAGAACTTTTAGAAACCCACTCTGGCAAAAATGTGGTAAAGGAAATGACAACCCACTCCAGTATTCTTGCCTAGAGAATTCCGTGGACAGAGGAGCCTGGTGGGCTGCTGTCCATGGAGTCACACAGAATCAGACATGACTGAAGCGACTTAGCATGCATGCATGCATTTGAGAAGGAAATGGCAACCCACTCCAGTGTTCTTGCCTGGAGAATCCCAGGGGCAGAGGAGCCTGGTGGGCTGCCATCTATGGGGTCACACAGAGTCAGACATGACTGAAGCAACTTAGCAGCAGCAGCTGGCAAAAATGGGGCCTGCCTCTGGTCTCTACTTTTTCCTGGCTCAGAGTTACATACCAGAAATTTTTAAGTCATTATTTAGTATCTTCTCTCTGTTCCTAAATAATTGAAGCTTTCTCTCACAATCTCTTTTGTCACTTAAAAAGTAGGGCCCATCTAAGAAAAGTGCCGGGTGCCAGCGAGGGAAATCCTACCCATGGCAAAGGTCAATTGGGGAAGAGGCCTGACGGGCAAAGGCTAATCAGGGCTCGAGGAACCCCCTGGACTTACCTGAGCATCTACCCCAAAGAAAACTGGAGTCTGACTGCTTTACTATCTTACGCCTCTTACCAAGTCCTCTAATACTTACAGGGGCTTCCCCCCAACCACCTTTCTCTGAAAACATTAATTCAGAGCTGTAGTTTAAAAGTTCTCCTCGGCTTAATAGGAGTGTTCCAATCCAAGCCCCTCTGATAGCTTTGTAACTTGCATGACAAGTTTGTCCGGGCTCTTACAACTATGAGTGTGACTGTTTATAGCCTCCCAGCCATGCAAGGACAGAAAGCCTAATATTCTAAAATACAGGAATCTGTTGAAGAAGTTAAAATCATTAGAATAGTACTAGAAAAGATTTCATTGTTGAATCAATGCTTGCTGCAGTTTCCTCTATCTATTGTATTCTTGGAAATATATTAATCCTTTGATTTAACCACATCAGATCTTAAGCTAATAAATTCCTTTCTTGCAGCTCACTACACCGGTGCCTTATAGGAATGTAACTTTGTTATGTGTCTACCACCTAACTTTAGGAAAGTCACCTTAAAAGAAAAGTCTTTTACTTGCTAACTAACCTATTGTCAGGAGAGAGGGCCATAAAACTGTTAGCAGGCCCCCTGGCCAGAAGATGATGTAAATCACCTAAAACTTTTATCACACAAAAATAAGCCCTGATCCTGATAAGGGTCAAGACTGCTGACCCCACGTGATTTTGGTGTGAATCTATACCTCCCTTTCTCTGTTTCTTATGCGCATAACTTAGGGTATAAAAGCAGCACTGGAAAATAAAGTTTTGGGCCTTGCTCACTGAAGCTTGGTCTCCCCGTGTCGTTCTTTCTCTTTTTCCATCCTTTTCTCTATTCTCCTTTTCTGGTTGAGATCCTTGGAGCGCTGGGCCCTCTGAGTTTACTTATCTGCCTGGGCTTCTAAGACCCACTCGAGGGGGTGCCCTGGTGGGGTACCTCAAGTGATTCGAGAGGGCGCCTGCGGCCTACGTAAACAGAGCAAGCCCCGTGCTGGGGTTTTATTGGTTTCCAGCGTAAACCAAGGAATCATCAGCCCCTGTCTCTCTCTCTCTCTCTCTAACGCCGACGCCGTTCATCCCGAGGATACCCTGGGCCTTATCGAGGCTGGACCCCGATAGAAAAGTATTACCAAAACATTGCCAGTAAAAGAAAAACCATCAAATCAAACCAACATTTATCAAATAACTAAAACTGGAACTCCCTCCTCTATATATTCCCAACTCCATTATTTCATTCCATTATTTTCTAAAAAATAAAGTTCATGTAAAATTGAGCTACATAAGAGAGTAAATGGTTTCTTAAAGAGAGCAGAAGAGAGGTATGTGCCGTGTGCTTAGTCGCTCAATCATTTCCAACTCTTTGCCACCCCATGGACTATAGCCCCACCCAAAGATCCAACCCCACCTTCACCCCCCATCTCTTGCGTTTCCTACATTGGTAGGTGAATTCTTTACCACTGCACCACCTGGGAAGCCTTGAAAGAGGTATAATCAAAGAGAAATAAAGGGAAATAAAAGAAAGCCACCCAAACAAGGCCACTGGCTCTCTGTCTGCTTCTCTCAGGATAGTTCTGAAGATAAAAACTCAAGGGAATAAACATGTGTTGAGTGTATAAACTTGGGGAACAGTAAGTTAATGTGAAAGCTAATGACATTCTTATGAAGGTCACAGTTCTTACCATCCAGAGACTAGGCCAATTCAGCAAATAGAGGAATGACACAATGAAGAGACTAAGCAGAGCCAGCACTGGGAGAAAGGACAGAACTCGTGAGAAGTCAAGTCAATTTTCATTTGCTCAGTCACTGCACAGATGAAGACTAGCAGGTGGGAAGCCAGCCAAGGGACTCAAGGTTAAAATGGATACTTTGAGTTAAATATTATGCAAACAATAATTCACAGGTACTTGGCTGTTTTAAAATGCCTGAACTGGAAGGTTCTCAAATCACTGCTGAGCTAAGACTCCTATACACTAAATTTATAAACATATAATAAGGGGAGCCATGAGGCAAGCAGCAAAGAGACTGTATGTCTCCAAAACGGTCATCCTTCACATCTGTGTGCAGAGGAAGCTCAGCTTCTTCGCTGGCTAAGCTGATGCTGAAGGACCCCTTTCACCCATTTAGTACGTATCCAAGGTGGCAGGCCTGACTGCCTAAGACACTGATTCCTACAACCAGACAGGGAACTGGCCAAAAGTGCATGGAAATCATCAAAGATAAATGAAAGCAGATGCAAAATGGCTGTTTTTAAATGGGGCACATCATATTTGAAAGTCAATAAAAAAGCCTGGTTAGAGAGGAGAGTAGCAGGGTAGAGGCACATGTTGCTGTTGTTCAGTCACCAAGGCGTGTCCAACTCTTGGCGACCCCATGGACTGCAGCATGCCGGGCCTCCCTGTTCTTCACCATCTCCCGGAGCTTGCTCAAGTTCATGTCCATTTAATCAGTGATGCCATCTCACCATCTCATCCTCTGTCATCCTCTTCTCCTCCTGCCTTCAGTCCTTTCCAGCATCAAGGTCTTTTCCAGCGAGTTGGCTCTTCTCATCAGGTAGCCAAAGTATGAGAGCTTCAGCTTCAGCATCAGTCCTTCTAAAGAGTATACCGGGTTAATTTCTTTTAGGATTGACTGATCTGATCTCCTTGCTATCCAAGGGACTCTCAAGAGTCTTCTCCAGCACCTGAATTCGAAAGAGGCATATCACACTGTTAGAAATCCCAACAGAATAACTGGATGCCCTTCTGCCAGAAAGTTTAAAGAAAGACCCAGCTGATCTTCCTTCCTTTTGCTTCTGTGTCCCTGAAATCTATTCTCAACATAGAATCTAAATAATTCTATTAAATACAAGGTAGGTAATGTCCCCCATCTCATTTAAACCTACAAACAACTTCTGATCTCATTCAGAGTAATGGATAAATCCTCCAGGGCCCCATGTGACGCTAAATGATGAGAACCAGAACTGAAGACTTCATGGGACATTTCCCCTTTTATGGTTCCCTATTTTCAGTATTTCCTTGCATGTTGGGGTAAATCCCCCCATAGTATGATACTTAGTAGGAGGCAGGGCCTACAGCAGTGGAGGAGGGCCTGTTTCCTGTCCCCACTCTCTAACCATCAGAGCAATCACATGACCCAGGCTAGGCCAGTCCAGTCTGCGTTTCTGTATCACACCCTCAAGATTTAAAGACAGAAACTGTTTGCAATAATGAGCTTTCCTCATGGCTCAGATGGTAAAGAATCTGCCTGTAATGTGGGAGATCTGGGTTTGATCCCTGGATTGATCCCTGGGTTGGGAAGATCCCCTGGGGAAGAGAGCATGGCAACCCACACCAGTATTCTTGCCTGGAGAATCCCCATGGACAGAGGAGCCTGGCAGGGTATAGTCCAAGGGTTCACAAAGAGTCGGATATGACTGAGCGACTAAGCACACATTTGCAATAATGGAATCAAGGATGCAGCAGCTGTCACATTGCATATGGGGACAGAGGCACCACCAACAGAAGGTTGTGCATCTTCAGTGGCACCCACAGGAGCATCCCAACCAGACCACTCTTGTGTATGACCTTGGCAGTATTCTTGCTTGCTAAGCTTTCTTTGGATCCTGCCCATTTTCCGAGCCTGGTTCTATACCTCCTCCTTTGATTCTGAGGGTTACTATGGCCTTCCAACAAATTCCATTCCTGCTTAGATTAGCCAGAGTCATTTTCCGTTGTTTACAAACAAGAGTCATGACCAGTAAGATGAGTTTTGTTGCACGTTGATAAATCTCTGAATAAGGAAAGGAAGGCCTAGAGTCTAGTAGGCTGCAGGGAGCCAAAATGCCCTTCACAATAAAGTGGACAGAACTGAGTTTCTTGCGACATCAAAAGGGGGTGCCCTGGCAAGTAATCTTGAAGGAAAGAGAGAAGTCTGAATAGGGCTGAGGACCCTATGGAAGAAAAGAATCAGGAAAGAAAATCCCAATGAGTGGGATTTCCCTGGTGGTCCAGTAGTTAAGAATCCACCTTCCAAAGCAGGGTAGGTGGGTTTGATCCCTAGTCAGGGAACTAAGACCTCACATGCCACAGGGCAGCTAAGCCCATGCCCTACAACTGTGTAGCCTGAGCACAGCAACAAAGACAGTGCAGCCAAAAATAAAAATAAAAAATAAGCAAACAGAGGAAAGGCAAAGGAAACTGAAATGATAAAGAACTACTTTATCAAAAAAGCTTAATCTAAACAGCCTCACTGTTTAGACTCCCACCTCCTTCTTTGAATCTGATCTACACATAGCACCTTTCCTTCCTGGAACTGCTCTTGTGAGATTTGCAGTTCCAAAGCCTCAGATGAGATGCCATTTGCTGCAGCTGAACTTTTTTTTTTTTTTAAGCTAAAACCTAAATAAATCTGACAACTTAAAAAAAAAAACTGGAATATGACGTATGTCTTATGCTTCTACAGGACCATCGATGACTTGTTGTTTCGTTGAGTAATTAATGTATTATATTGCTTGCTGGCTGATATTCAGAGATCAATTAACTGAAACTTGAAGCTTTGGAACAATCAACAGAGAATGCTCTATTGGTGATGTTTATGAGGTGAGTAGTCACAGAAATTCCATAAATCTCACATGGAAGTCTGTATTATTCGAGTCTCCCCTCCTGAATTCCTCTCTATCCCCATCCATGTCTCCCTCTCTTTTTTCCTAAACTCTTCTCCATGTCCCTCTCTCCCTCAGCCTGTACATGTCTGTCTGCATCTGTTCCTGCTTTGTCAATTCCTCATCTCACATTCAAAAAGGGTTTACTGTGCTTCACAAATACACATACAACACAGTAAGATAACACAGATTCAAAGCAGTATAGGAGAAAAGGAAAGGAAAAACACAAAGTAGGGTCAGAAATGAGACTAGTAAGAAAATGCAGACTATGAAACCCTACCCACAAGCTACAGGTGCTATAAATTTTCTCTATGCTCTCTGGCAGTCATTCCAAAGATGGAAATACAATTCAGTGGCCGTAAGATAAAATTATACCAATTGCTCAAGCTTCCTAAATCTGCATAGTCACATAATTTAGGAGAATGATGCATCACAATGACACAATTTGTCAGAAAATTCCTCTGCCTCACAAATGGCCCTGCCACACTTAATAAGCAGAAATCACTGGCAGGGAGTTCACTCACCTTGCCTGGTTGGAAGAGCTGGTTTCCCTGTGTGCTTGACGGGAGTATTACTTCACACAGCAGGTAATAAATTTGTGGAATTCATTACCCCCAGGAGAAGGTGCAGGCAGGAAATAGAAATGGATTCAAGAAGGGTTGGTCACATTTATAAATAGTGAAGCCATAAATGGCTCTTACTTTGTTTGCATCTAATAATATTTCATATCGTGACCAACCCCACCCCCATACCAGCTAAAGTACATCCTTCCAGCTCCTTAAGCCTCACTCCAGTGAGATTTCTGATGATATATATAACATAATACATGCTTACGTCTAGAAATATTATATTTTTTATTCTTTGTTAGTAGAAGTATATTTCAAATTTCAGTGACTTTGTTTAATATGGATAAGATGCTTTAACCATCTTTACATTTTCAGTGTATTTTATAGCTCTGTGCAGCACATAACTAAATTAATAATTTCAA
Source organism: Moschus berezovskii (assembly GCF_049115385.1). Taxonomy (NCBI): domain Eukaryota; kingdom Metazoa; phylum Chordata; class Mammalia; order Artiodactyla; family Moschidae; genus Moschus; species Moschus berezovskii. Next base: position 39,172,421 of record NC_142468.1, on the reverse strand, counting down.
TGCTGCAGTTGCAACTTATATCCTGATTTAGAACAAATTCATTAGACTTTGACAACCCAACTGAAGTAAACCTGGCCCTGGGAATATTTTGGAAACTTTGTTATTGCTCAAGGCCCAAAAGGAGAGTGAGGAAGGTAACTGGGATGGATTGAGTTTGAGCAGCACTTTGCCTGGGCCATGGGAAGATAGGGTCCTGTTGTTTTCCGGAGCAGTTGGCACCTCTCTATCCTATGATCCTGCCTGCCTGAAAGAGGGGAGATGCCTGGTCAGTGTTTGCAGGGAAGCAGAATGCCTGCTGCTGGCCCCCCTCCAGGGGACACCCATCAGTGTGACCAACAAATGTGGCCCTTCTGGGAATCAGGCCCTCATCAGACAGAGCTGGGTGTTGGATATCGGCTCAAAACCTCTGAGCATAACAATGAGACAGGACTTTGCTGAGCTTCAAGTCACCTACTTCTCTTCAATTTGGGGGAAATTCTGGAGAATTTACCAAGTCTCCGAATGGCTGGGGAAAAGAAGAAAGAAGTCACTAGACTCTCTTTCAGGGAAAAAAGAGAACTTCTGGACACCCTGAAAAGGAATTGATATCATGGTGTCTAGTTTATACCAGGAAGCACTGAGGCTCATGTGAGTGGTGTTTTGGGGCCCTTTGAATTCCAGGAGTTGTTTTTTAGAATGATTTTAGAGGTGGGAATGGGGGCAGTAAAAGTAGTTTTGTAGCCATCAATATTTGCTCTTTGACATGTTGGGATTTTTGATAACTGTTATTACCAACCCAGTAGAAGCAGGTCTCATGACCTAGACAGAAGCCAAGAAAAAGAGCCAGGATGCCCTCCTGGTATATCTTTCCCACAGTCCCACTGAGGCTTGCTCTAAATAGCACCTTGGACAAACTGCTTACATTCTCTGTATCTTCTTCCTCACTCATAATTCAGGCAGTTACACTAGGTCAATGGTTAGTGTATTATCAACACAATGAACATGAGTTTGAGCAAACTCCCAGAGACAGCGAAGTACAGAGAAGCCTGGCCTGCTGCAGTCCATGGGATCACATCGAGTTGGACACAACTTAGCGACTGAACAATAACAACACTAGGTTATGTTGAAGGTCACTTTCAGTTCCAACTCCAATCGCTCCTTCCTGGGCTCATGGTTCTATTGGAATAAAGAGCAGTGTTAAGTCCCCTGCTAACAGTGCTCCTGCCAGCTACCTGATAAACTCACATGATGCTCCTAAGTACTACCTTTCCTCCTGGTGTTCCTCTCACCAGAATATTCCTGATGAACTGTAACACACTCATATTTGTACCAAGCAAGAACTGTGTGAAGGTTTTCAGAGACCCACCAGCAGAGAATTGGGAAAGCAAACGCAAGCTACCTTCTCTTTAAAATGAAGATGAAAAGGACACTTATCTCAAGGTATTTTAAAGATCAAATGAAATATTCAGCAGCCATGGTGTCCTGTATACACAGTATTATGAATACTATGGTGTGTGTACTGGGAGGTGGCCAACATTGTCCTTGCACAGAAGAAACTGAGGTTCAGAGAAATGAAAAAAATTCTTTAAGTTGACATAATCAGGAAGCAGTAGGATTGGTTTCCAAACACACAAATATTTGACCCCAGAATTCACGCTGTTAACCAGTATAATGAGTTGTTTGGCTTTGCAGTGGTCAATGTGTGTGGGCTCTGAGGTCAGACAGGAAGAGATTTAAAAGCTGACTCTACCACTCATCCAGGGTGACTCCAGACAGCCTAACTGATTTTGCTGAGTCTTAGTTTCCTCATCTGTGACGATTAAGTGAGATTATATATACAGAGCACCCTACACATGGTAGGCCTCCAGCAGATGGTTTTTGTCTTGAGTTTGTTATGTCCCGAAAGCAGACCCTGAGAAGAGGCTTTGGAGGCAGCAGTTTATTGGGTAGGTGATCCTCAGAAGTACAAATGAGGAAGTAGGGAATGTGTGACAGGGAAGGAACAAGAGTCAGTGAAGGGTATGGTAATGGCCAGCTAACCACTGTGAGAAACTGAGACTCAAACCCATCTAGACCATCTGAGAAAATGTGTGGAAGCCAGCTCAGAGTCATCCCACTAAGGCAGCAGTTCTCAAATGTGAGGACGCAATAGCATTTCTTCCGTTCGTCCGTTCCGTCGCTCAGTCGTGTCCGACTCTGTGCGACCCCATGGACTGTAGCCTACCAGGCTTCTCCGTCCATGGGATTCTCCAGGGAAGAATACTGGAGTGGGTTACCGTTTCCTTCTCCAGGGGATCTTCCCGACCCAGGGATTGAACCCGGGTCTCCCACATTGGAGGCAGACGCTTAACCTCTGAGCCACCAGGGAAGCTTATTAACACCAAAGATCAGACTCCATTCCCAGTTTCCCACTGGGTCTAGGGTGGGGCCCATAACAAGTTCCCAGGTAACACTGAGGTTGCTGGTCCAAAGGCCACACTCTGAGTACCACTGCCCTGAAGGATGGGAGGCTGACACATGGAGACACTGACTTGTTCCCTAGTGACTGAGATGCCCCACTGTTCGAGTATGTAACTTCCACAGGCATATTTCCAGGTTGATCTGCAGTGGTGAAGCAAATCTGCACAGCACCTAAGCAAGTGTTCAGGTACAACAAAAAAGAAACAGGAGCTCAGCGGTAGGAAACAACTGTTTGTCACAGGAGCTGATGAACCCGGTTCATCAACAGTATCTTCTCTACTCTCTTCCCCACTGTTGCTGCTTTTGTGACCATTATTAGTCTCCAGTGTGAAGGACTATAGTATCAAGGTCACGGGTCTTGAGACTATAGTCCTTGAGAAACCTCCAAGGTGGAAAACACCCTCAGCCTGAGGCTGATAGCAGCCACGAAGGACTCTTGTATGTCAGCAATTTCTTCAGTGAATCAAAGGAATGAGAAGGAGAGGAGTGGACCCAAGATCAGAGCAGCCAACAGTGACTCTGCAGTGATCAGCAGACCCACTGTGACCATGCAAACTTCTGACCCCACCAAGGCACTTCCAAGCCTGCAAAGAGGATGAATTTTACATGCAAATCATGTCGGGTGCAGAGCTCTCTCACGTACTCCTTGTGCCCTGTGGAGAAAATGGCTAACTCTGGTGATAAAAATGGGACTGCTCCATTATTCTGTTCCGCATATACATTTAATTGTCAGCATTGAAATAGCTTTAACTGCAAATAAGCACAATCTCATTGCCCATCAATTGTTTGATGGAAGGAAAACAGGCAATTTGGAGATGGTTTTAAGATGAGAAACATCATTATTATCTTTTTGTATGAGGTTTTGTTTTCATTCTTCCCATCTCTCATCCTCTCCTCAGTGATTATATTTTTCTACAAATTCAATATCAAAATACTACAGCCAATACAAGATTTTCAAGCAATTCTCGGAGTCCTGAGGGGGTGGTTAATTTACTTATTCCAGGCATCTATAGTATTTTTATATATAATATTTTTTTTCTTTTCTCAAAACACTTTAATACCTCTTCATCACTTCATCTTCATAACAGTGCCTGGGGCTTAGAGAGTTGGCAAAAACATATTTGCAAATGGGGAAACTGAGGCACAGAACTGAAAACTGAGCTGCCCAGGAATAGACAAGCAGTAATAGAGCCGATTCCTAATAATTTGCAGAGTATCGTGTTCAATTTCCCTCATGTGGCTAGAAAATCTTTCAACATATTAATCAGTAAGTATAGAGAATTCCCCATAGTTCCTTTTCTCTTTATTCAAGCTAACAGCGTAGCTCTCTGTTCAGCGCCTCAGGGAAGGTATGTGGTTCAAAACATAAAATTAGCCCTGGACAATTCCAAGAGTTTCTAGAAGAAGTAGGAAGAAAAGTGGAAGAGCAGAGATGGGGTGCTGGAAAAGTGCAGCAGAGACTGAAGAGGCTGGAGAAACATGGAAGAAGAAGACCAGAAAAGGACTCTCTGAGGTTCGGGAAGAGAGGGCTGTGTCCAAACCATCAGGCATCCAGACCCCCCACTTCCTGGCACTGAAACCAAAGAGGAGGTCAGAGCCTAAGAGGAAGTGCTGCTCCAGGTTCACATCCTGGACTCTGCAAGGATTTTCAGGGCCCTGGCATATCCAGGAAGTAAGAGTGTCCCAGCACCCAAAAGGATCATGAGGACAGACACATTAGATGTCTCAACTTAGAGATGATGACCAATCACTGAGATTCTCCCCAATTCTCACCATGTCCCAAACTTGGCACTGAGTAAAACCTGGATCATGGACCCAAGTCCATGAGGCAGACAGAGGCTGGGAGTGGGGATGGGTGTTAAAGGGGGAATCCTCAGAATGGCTGAGTATTAATTTTCTATCAGAAGAAAAGTGACTCTGAATTATAGGATGCTGCTGCTGCTGCTGCTAAGTCACTTCAGTCGTGTCCGACTCTCTGTGACCCCACAGACAGAAGCCCACCAGGCTCCCCCGTTCCTGGGATTCTCCAGGCAAGAACACTGGAGTGGGTTGCCATGTCCTTCTCCAATGTGTCAAAGTGAAAAGTGAAAGTGAAGTCGCTCAGTCGTGTCCGACCCTTAGCGACCCCATGGACTGCAGCCTACCAGGCTCCTCCATCCATGGGATTTCTCCAGAATTATAGGATGTAAAGTAATATTTCACACAGCTGAGTTTGGGACTGAGCATTAAACCTGCTATATTTGTTTTATGTTGGGCTGCACCCTACAGGCCAATAAGCCCTGCACTTTCCCAACTGGAAGACCAAGGAAAGAGCCTGAAGTCAGTAACAGAGCCATTAATAGTTTAATGGATGGAGGAGCTTACATGTCTGAAGCAGAGTCCTGGAGCAACACCCCACCGTGTACAGACAACAGCAGGCAGGACATGGTGGCAGTCTTCACTCCCAGGGAGAAAGGGAGACCACCAGCTATAGAGGAGCTGATGTCAGATGGGCTGGTCAGTTACCAGGGAAATCAGTAGAAGGGCACACCTCCCACACCCCTTTGAAAGAACAATCACAAGCTGGGGCCTGAAGCAAGTATGTACAAAGGTCAGTCATGCGAGTAGGGTGTAGATGAAACAGTCACTGGTCAGGCTTGGGGTGTACAAAGAGCAAGAAAACAGCTATCCTGAGTGCCATGACCATGCATTTTAGTACAAGCAACATTCTTGAACCAGAGAAAGCCTTAGGTAAAAGAAGTGAAAATTTCTCTAGACTCTTCCATCTAAAAATGTTAGTATCCCTCCAGGCCTTTCCTCTGCCTTCTGGGGCTCCAGAAGCTCTGGGGCTTCCTGGATGCTTGCTCAAGACACACCTTCCACCACCACCATCAACACATCACCCCAGCATAACAACTAGATCATCTAATAACTTCATCAGTCTTCTCTTCACCCAACCCCTAAGAGCTATAACACCCAAAGCACAACTTCCCTCAGAAACAACAGATGACCCTGAAAAATTCTCAAATAAGGATATAGAAGTAAGGATCTAGATAGCATGCATGCTTAGTTGCTCAGTCATGCCTGACTCTCTGTGGTCCCGTGGATTATAGCCTGCCAGGCTCCTCTGTCCATGGAGTTTTCCAGGCATGAATACTGAAGTGGGTTGCCATTTCTTACTCCAGGGCATCTTCCCAACCATGGGATCGAACTTGTGTCTCTTTTGTCTCCTGCATTGGAAGGCAGATTCTTTACCACTAGCATTACCTGGGAAGCCCAGGGATCTAGATGCAGATATCCAAATAGAATGATAGAAATAGAGGTGAGGCATGAGCTTCTTGCACTTCCCAGATGGCACTAGTGGTAAAGAACCCACCTGTCAATGCAGGAGACATAAGAAATGCAAGTTCAGTCCCTGGGTCTGGAAGATGCCCTGGAGGAGGGTATGGAACCCACTCAGGCATTCTTGCCTGGAGAACCTCATAGATGAGTCTGGCAAGCTACAGTTCATAAAGTCACAAAGAGTCAGACACAATTGAGTGACTAACACTTTCACTTTCATGAGCTTCTTATGATTACCAAAATGGACATGGGTTTGAATACTGTCACCCCAGCACAAAAAGAGCACTTTCAAAATCAGGGCATGGACATTAGGGTGCTGTAGATACATGATCCATGCAGGATAAAAGGTTCCAAACCACTGCATTATCTTAACTCACAAGAGGCTTTGGAACTCAGGAGAGCAAGGAAGATTCCATGTCTACCATTTGCACTGTGTGAGTTGGGACAAGGTCCACAAGTCACTATTATCTCACAGGGTGATACTAATATTAGCAACAGCAGCATCTCATCATTACTATTTATACACTACTACTTACACTATCCGCTATTTACACTATTACTTACACTCACTATGACTTACACTAATTCTTTACTGAGAATTTATCATGGAACATACATTATTGTGCCTTTCAGCAGCACACAAACTGTAGTATTCTTTTTATCCTGAGTTTCACACGAGGGAACTCAGGCACACAGAGGTTTAATGGTTCACCCAAGAGGGTAGTCAGTTGCAGACACAGAGAATAAACCCTGTGTGTGAAGTGAGAGCTCTGAACCCCTCTACTGTACTGTTCATAGAGGTTAGGAGAATTCCAGAAGACAATCCAGGACTGTGTTACATACAGTACACAAAGCCATCCTAGGGGATATAATCATAAGAAAACCAGGTTCCTTTTCAATTCACCATGTATTGGCCAGGGTTTTTGGTTGCAAAGTGACAACATAGCTCTGGTAAATCTAAGTGGAAGGGAGTTTACCCAAAGGATATCAATTGACTCAGAACGATGGGAGACCTGTCCAAAAAGACTTGGGTGGACAACAAGGGCAGGAAGACACAGTGAAGACCCTGCCATAAAAACAATCCCCTCAGGACCCACCAGCAGCACTGTGGACTCCAGTCACTGACCACAGCTCCACAGAGTTTTGCCACCCCAGGCTCTCAATGCCATGCTGCCTGACTCTAATGCAGTCACTGCTCCTATTCTCCTTGCTGAATTCTCCTTGTTTTTCTCGTGTATAACATCCTTAGTGCAAGGGTATAGCTGAAACATGCTTCCTGAGGCCTTGGCTTCAAACTAGCATACTGCAACTTCCACCTCTATCCCATTGGCCAAAGAAAGTCATATTGACCAATCCCAACATCAACAGAGTAGGGAAATGCACTCTTCTCACTTAATGGGAGAGGCTGAAAAGTCACATGACAAAGGGTGTAAATGTATATAATTCTAATGAGGGAGGGTGTGACATATTGTGAATTCACTCTATCACGTAAGCCAAAAAGAAGGGATGTGTGTCCATTCACCCAAAAGTAGAAATGGTGTTCAACTTCTACCCAGCCAAGAGCAAACAAGCTTACTACTCATTTCAAGTGGGAGGCCTCCTGGAAACAAGGGGATGAGACTGAGGAACCTTTAGAAATAAGGAATCCTCTCATTTCACATGGCGAATTACAGTCCTGGCACAAAGTCCACCTTAGAGTCAAGATTCTATTGTAAAGTTTTTGAAGATGTGCACTTCCTTGGTATATTTCAGCCTGTGATACCCATCAATTGTGTTATTTCCCTGGGTGACTCTTTTTTCATTTTTTATTAGAAATGACAGCTCTTTTATTAAAAAACAGGAAATAATATATTGAAGAAAAATACAAGCAACAGCAATCAGGTGCTAAAGGATATGAAAGTCCTATCTTGTGATAACAGAAGACCTAACTACATCTTAGAGGATTTGCAGTGTGAGTAGTTTATTAAACCTGACACCAGACCTGCAATTACCACCAATTATTCGGTCACTGTGTCAGTTTCGTTGAAAGTGAGAAAGTTAGTGATGGCAACAGTTTATTTTTAATAACTGATTTCAGAGAAAACCATTCTGTGTCCAATTGCTACATCCTAGCCACTCCAGTACTCTTGCCTAGAAAATCCCATGGACGGAGGAGCCTGGTGGGCTGCAGTCCATGGGGTCGCAACGAGTCAGACATGACCGAGTGACTTCACTTTCACTTTTCACTTTCACACATTGGAGAAGGAAATGGCAACCCACTCCAGTGTTCTTGCCTGGAGAATCCCAGGGATGGGGGAGCCTGGTGGGCTGCCATCTATGGGGTCACACAGAGTCGGACACGACTGAAGTGACTTAGCAGCAGCAGCAGCAGCAACCTCCTGAACTCCAAAGAAAAGACTTGTACGTGTGGGGTCATTGGTGTGAACCCCAACCCAGGAGAGCAGTCACTAGATGCTATTACATTACAAGCTGAAAATAATTCACATATTCACTCAACTGTTCATCCATCCTACAAATTCACGGGTGCACCCTTCTGAGGCTAGCCCCTGGAGAAAATTTCTTCTAAACACACCACAGTTGGCTAAAATGCTGAGCCTGAAAACTCCAACCCACTTATGAAGAAGACTTCATCTTCTAAACAGGAAAAGATTTCATAGTTTCTTTCATAGTGGTGGTGATTATGCAGGAGGAAATATATCCGTCCAGGTCTATAAATCAACCACCTCTTTACTCATTTGATGAAGAGTTGAGTGGCTTTGTTCAGTGGCTTTTGTTTAAATTTGTGGCCCATGGAATGAATGAATGACTCTCAAGTCATAGGAACACTGGCAGTACAGCATCTCACCCTCACAGGTTAATGCATGCCACTGGGGGAATAACTCCAAATATGAAGTTGCCCAACTTAAATGAAGTCACTTTCTAAAAACCGACATTTCTATTTCAAGGCCCCGTCTCCCACAAATCACATCAAATTTATATAATTTAGGTACTATTTTATACCTTAATATACTTCAACTCCAATACTTTGGCCACCTCATGCGACGAGTTGACTCACTGGAAAAGACTCTGATGCTGGGAAGGATTGGGGGTGGTAGGAGAAAGGGACGACAGAAAATGAGATGGCTGGATGGCATCACTGACTCAATGGACATGAATTTGAGTGAACTCCGGGAGTTGGTGATGGACAGGGAGGCCTGGCATGCTGTGATTCATGGAGTCGCAAAGAGTCGGACACGACTGAGCGACTGAACTGAACTGAACTGATACTTCTACTTTGAGCCACTGTGTTTAATATTGTCTTCAAACATCCCCCCACTCCCCAAGTTTTTGCTTGACTTCTTTTATTCTCTGACTCCCTTCATTTACTATTATGATTCTGAACAACAAAAGCCCAGAAATCATAAATTTAAAATGTTTTAACCATCTGACATCCTGGAGTATAAGGTCAAGTAGGCCTTAGGAAGCATTACTACCAACAAAACTAGTGGATGTGATGGAATTCCAGCTGAGAAATTTAAAATCCTAAAAGATGATGCTGTTGAAGTGTTGTGTTCAATATGTCAGCAAATTTGCAAAACTCATCAGTGACCACAGGACTAGAAAAGGTCAGTTTTCATCCTCAGCAGAGGATGAGATGGTAGGAGAGCATCAGCAACTCAATGGACATGAAATTGGGCAAACTCTGGAAGAGAGTGAGGAACAGGGAAGCCCGGCATGCTGCAGTCCGTGGGTTCACAAAGGGCCAGACACGACTTAATGACTGAAAAACAACAACCATCTAATCAAAGAAGATGCCCAAATTCAGCTTTGGCGTAGAGTGACTATTGGTAAGAGACGAGACCGAGGCCATCTTTTTGATATGTTGTCAATTTTGATGGAGTAGGAAAGAAGGAAGTGGGGGAAGAAGGGGGACACTGGGGAGAATTCTATATATTCTTATTTAAACAGACAAGCAAACGAAGACTGAGAGGACCTTTAAACCTGCGGTAAAGGCTTCTTGCTTGAGGCGATGCCTGTCACCCTCTGACTCCAGGGCTGAGTCTCTCTCTCTTTAGCACAAGCACAGTCTGTTTCAGGAGACAGAGCCCAAAATAGAAAACCAGCGTGGTGATGAAATGTGACAACTTGCTAGAGAAAAGACATGTTTGATGTGTTTTCCAACTGGATGTTTCTAAAATTTATGGCCGTTTCAGACCAGATTTCCAAAGAAATCCTTTCTCTTACTCATTTCAAACCTGTAAATCCATAATACCCTTATCATTGCCACAGAGACATCAAAGGAAAAGTTTCTTCCCAACAAGTTTCACAAATTACATTTCACTCTTCAGAAGATGTGTCTCTCCTCCGCACACTCAGGTCTCTCAGATGACTCTCACCCACCTTCCCCAGCAGCAGCACCCATTATTGTAAGTAAATGACTTGCTCCCTAGAAGCCTCAGTTTTCTCCTGTGTGCAATGAAGAGGTTCAGTGGAATAATCTTTAAGCCCCTTCAGTATATGACATTCAGAGACCCAGATTTCACAGCAAGCCTGAAGGTGTTCTGAAGGACATAGCATATCCATAAAAGTGAGGAGAAGGACTTTCCAAGAACATGAAGAGAAAAAAAGCAAAGATGTGTTTTAAACAAGGATTGAGCTTCTAGTGGGGCTTCCCCGATGTCTCTGCAGGTAAAGAATCTGCGCTGCAATGCAGAAGACACAGGAGATGTGGGTTCAATCCCTGAGTTAGGAAGATGCCCTGGGGAAGGAAATAACAACCCACTCTAGCATTCTTGCCTGGAGAATCCTATGGACAAAGAAGCCTTCTGGGCACAGTCCAAAGGGTCGGAAAGAGTTGGACACAACTGAGCAACCAACTAAGCATGCACGCAGGAGCTTCTAGTAATAGCCAGTTAACATTCTGGCCCACACAGGATAAACTCTCTACATAATCCACAGAAAATAAACCCTCCACAGTTCAGTTCAGTTCAGCTCAGTTCAGTCACTCAGTCATGTCTGACTCTTTGCGACCCCATGAATCACAGCACGCCAGGCCTCCCTGTCCATCACCAACTCCCGGAGTTCACTCAAACTCATGTCCATCGAGTCGGTGATGCCATCCAGCCATATAATTCTCTGCCATCCCCTTCTCCCCCAACCCTCAATCCTTCCCAGCATCAGTCTTTTCCAGTGAGTCAACTCGTCGCATGAGGTGGCCAAAGTATTGGAGTTTCAGCTTTAGCATCAGTCCTTCCAATGAACACCCAGGATTGATTTCCCCCAGAATGGACTGGTTGGATCTTCTTGCAGTAGCTACTCTGAAATCTGGACATATACAAGAAGCAGCTACACAAAGGCACAAGAGGGTGAAGAGAAGTCAACTCCAGTGAGCAGTCTGTGCCTGTGGGAGGGAGTTATACAGAGTAATTCTCTTCAAGCCTGAAGAGGTTCAGCAGCATACACGAAGCACCAAGCGTGATGGGAAAATCACGACTTCTTTGGCCTAGGGAATCAAGAGTCCAGGTTAACTATAGTCACTGGAGAAAGAGGAAATTTCAGAAGGGAAAGAGTCAGAAAGGAAATACCCAGATTCTGCCTGCCCACAGGTCTGGCTGACTCCAGACTGTACATGCATGAAGCAGACTCAAAGCCCCCCACCCAAAGGTGGAAGATCTGAACCAAACTGACTTTGGAACTTAAAAGAAAAAAAGAGTCTGGAGTTCATATCCAACCAAGTCATGAAAACATGACTCACAGTGAAAATTAGCAGAATCCATTCTCTACAACATGATATTCATAGCATGCACGATACTATCCAAAATTGCTCAAAATATAACAAAATCAGAAAAATGAGGAGCCTTAACAAGACAGAGGAGGAAGAGGCAGGCGAGAAAAGCTCTGATATTCACCACTTGTCTCTCTTCCCATTAGGTCCAGCTCTATGAGACCATCTCGCAGCATTTTAAATTCTCATTCCCTCCACACTTTTCAATGCCAAGAACCATTTTCTTTTTCTAAACTTTGTATTCAATGAGGTGATAATAAGGAATAATAAGGTGATAATAAGGATAATAAGGTGATAATAAGGAATTTTTTTTTAACCACCGCATGCCTTGAGCTGCCAGAAGACCAACCCCCTAATACAAAAGGATTTTCACTGCCTTTTACCCCAGCTAGCAAGTCTGGATTCCTCCATTTTCCTTAAGGATCTATTGCTTACAATCTGCTCACCGTACCAATATTGTGCCATCAAGAAACTTGATTGCAAATCATAGTACTCTAGTTGATTAAATAGAAACTCACAAGAAAGAACAAAATAGTTCAGAAAAGTAAGAGAGGCAACTTCTGCTTCAAGCCAACAGTAACAGGAAATCCACTTTAAATATAAAGACACAGATAGTTTAAAACAAGAGCATGGGAATATATGCCTTGCAAACACTAAGCATAAAAAGCTAGAGTGATCATATGAGGACACAGCAAGGAGGTGGCTATCTATAAGCAAAGAAGATGGATCTCAGAAGAACCTAAGGACACCTTGATCTTGGACATTCAGAACTAGGAGACAATAAATTTCTGCTTTTTGCCCCTCTTCCCTCCTAAAAAAAGAAAAAAAAAGAACTTTAAAATGGTGACAGCTGAGCATTAAACCAAGCTCATAATCCTCTATAGTTACACAGGCCTCACGCCTACAAAGCACTTCTACAATGTCGGCATGCCCATGAATACACAGGTCCACGAAGGGTACTTGTAAATCAAAAAAGCCATTCTATACAAAGAAATTCCTATACCTACAATTTTGGAGGGTTTTCTATTATAGTATTATTTGTATTACTCTATAGCAATTCTGACAGTACTTCTCTTTGTGTGTTCAAGAATGTTTGAAAAGGCCAACTCATACCATTTTTGTAATTTTATTATAGCATAGTTGAAGTAAACTGAGAGACATGGAAATTTTCAGCATATACATCTACCCATCATCACAATAAAGACAATGATTATTTCTGTCATATTCCCTCAAAAGAAGCTAGAGTGACTACCTCAATAGAAGACGAAGTAGTATTCAGAGCACAGAACAGTTCAAGAAATAAAGAGGGATATTTCATAATGATAAAGGGATCATTTGATGCACAAGTGAGAGAGCGCCTGAAGAGTCAGGCTTAGAATATAAGCAGGAACCAAGAGAGACTTGGTAGCAGAGAGCAAGGACGTCAGCCAAGGCAACAGCTGGGACCTCCTTCATGGTATCCTCACCAATGTCACCGTCTCTTCTCCCATGGTAACCACGGCCACTGCCCTTGCAATTCTGCCATCCCATCCCACTGCATATAATCTCTTAAGTGTCACTCATGTCTTCTGATCCATATTCCTCTTAGATTCAAGTCCAGGACAAGAATATCTAATGGCAAAACCTGCTCCATGTACCCAAGTGTTTACTTTCAGGAAGTAATGAAGAAACACCTGGTTCCTTCATTTTCAAAGGGAGAAAGAAAGAAAGAAAGTGAAGTCGCTCAGTCATGTCCGACTCTTTGTGACCCCATGGACTATAGCCTACCAGGCTCCTCTGGTCATGGGATTTTCCAGGCAATAGTACTGAAGTGGGGTGCCATTTCCTTCTCCAGGGGATCTTCCCAACCCAGGGATTGAACCCGAGTCTCCCACATTGTAGGCAGACGCTTTACTATCTGAGCCACCAGGGAAGCCACCAAAAGGGAGAAGTAGGGCCTTACTTATCACCAAAATTCATACTTTTAGGGATCTCCACAACAGGAATGAGATTCACAAGCTGGGCTTGCAGAAACAAATAGCAAATGGCTACTTACAATAGATATTTCACGTTGGAAGGCAATTTGGATATATATAAATCATCTTACATTATTTTCCTTTAATTTTTGGCAAAGTAATTCTAATTGTAGAAATTATCCTTTTAAAAAATCAGAAATTAGCACCAACATCTAGGTATAAGAATGTTCAACTGAAATACTATTTATAATAACATAATCCCAGGAAATTATTGAACTGTGGTATGTATCAGTCAGGGTCCCAAAAGGATAAGTTGACCCACTCAAAAAATAGGATATTCAAGTGACTGTTTACAAAGGTGGTATGTCAGGAAACTACAACAGATATGTAGTAACCCTGGCCAAAACCCCTTCACCTAAAAAGGTGAGGGAGAGAACAATTACTGAATCTCTGAAGGAGAGAACTCTATAGACTCAGCCTCTGGTGGGAGGACACAGCCAACCTGAGGCGACTGGCCAGGGACCATGAGAGGAATGAACTACCTATTATCTCCTCTCTCTCTCCCTTCTCTCCCATCTCCTGCCAGGGCTTCCCATGGACCACCGGGAAGCCAGGGGACCCTTTATAAGGTTCATGAGATTAGCCTCCACAAGCAGAAAATAAGGTGGAGAAGGGCAGATAGTGGACGTGGGAAAGCAAATGGAAGACAATATACACCATATGATAAACTCTCATGCAGGTGTGCATTTAAAATTACTCTAGAAGAATATATTGTGGTAAGGGGAAAGATTCCCAATATAGTGACAAGTGGAAAACAGGATTCAGACCATCCAGAAATTATGACACCAAATTTTAAAAAAAGAAAAAAAAAAAAAAGCAGGGTTAATATGTGACCTTGTTTTATTTACTTTTTAAATTTTTTCCAAAATAGTTATAAGCATCATGTGTCATTTTTGTAATCATGAAAAAAAAAAAACAGAGTTAACTAAAAAGATAACTAATAAACCTACAAACAATGTTAAGAAGCAAGACCCTTATGGTGAGGGAGTAAATAGCATGACTTCATGCATGCACCATATTTGAATCAACAAGCAGTTATTGACCCTCTGTCATATGACAGGCACTATTCTGGGTCCTGGGGACATATTGGTGGAGAGGTTAGTCTTCAAGGAGCTTACTCTCATTAAGGTAGTGAAACTTTGGATTGGAGTGTGGAACTGTGAAGGGAAGGACAGTGGCTGGAACATGGCTGTCCACAATGTCATTTAAGGCAAGTTCTCAGTGTTTACGGTGTTCAGAAACCTCACAGAGACTTCCACAGAGTCAGATAAGAGCTGGGAGCAGTGGGCTTGAGCCCATGTTGAGACTTTGCCTTGTGTTACAAAACCCATAAGGATTGGAAATGTCTGCAGCACTACCAGAAGTGTTATAACTTGCCACAGTATGATAAACAGGAACAGCATCTTCTAACAGAGACTCTTACACATGAGTACATGCTATTTTGGGGGCTGTGGGTAGCAGACAGAATTAAATTTACTTACCTCTCATATAACAGGTGTTTGATACTTTTGATATCTATAAAAACAGCAAATAAACAAGCTAAGCCTTTACATCTTTTAATGAATAGTAAATATAAATGTTGTCCTAGGATTGAGATATCCTATAAACGTGATTAGTTACCTGAAACCATTTTTAACACCATGAATTAGATATTTTTATAAAAATTATAGGTTACCGAAATTTTATGGCAAAAGCATCAGAAAGAAATTAAGCAATGAGTCACAGCATCGTGCAGAGACAATCAACCAGAACCAATTTTCAGGCTTTTGTCAGGGCTATATTTATGGTATGTTATAGCTGGGTCAGTCCTCTTTGAATAAAGGCCACACACTAAGTCCTAATTACCATTCCCAAATGCCTGTTAGCAGAACCTGATCAGCGTGACAATCAAGTGACACTGTGATTATATTGAAGAGCTGGCGCAGAGAAGGTCTGAGGCAATGAGGACGGGTTTGGACTTTAATGAAAGGACAGGGATGTGGCTGTCAGCCCTCCTGGGGGCTGCACATCACTTTCAGTCTTTAAGTCAAGAAACCAGTGACACCAGGGATGTGCCTTCAGCTGAAAGGATGCTTAAATAAGCCTATAATCATATAGAACACAAAACTTCATGGGTGCCTTTTCTACATGGTGTGAGATTTGTTTTCAATCTGGATTTTATACCACTAACAAAATATTCTACAAACAATATAGACTTTTTGAAAACTATGTGAGTTGATAAATATCTCTTAGTAGGCACTGGGGTTTTTAAAAGAAGATATACTTTTTAAATCTTGAGTAATTAAAATATATATATATATATAGCCTAAATGTGTTATAGCCCTGGAGCCAAAACAACTGAGTTTAAGTCCATTTGAGAGGAGTGGAGTGACCTTGGGGAAATTATAGCCTCTCTGTGTCAGATTCCTCATCTAATAAATGAGAAGAGCAATATAACTTCCTCATAGTACTGTTATGTGGACTAAAAAAGTAAATACATCTAAAGCACATAGAACACAGTAGGCTGCTGCTGCTAAGTCGCTTCAGTCATGTCTGACTCTGTGCGACCCCATAGATGGCAGCCCACTAGGCTCACCCATCCCTGGGATTCTCCAGGCAAGAACACTGGAGTGGGTTGCCATTTCCTTCTCCAATGTGTGAAAGTGAAAAGTGAAGTCACTCAGTCGTGCCTGACTCTTAGTGACCCCATGGACTGCAGCTTACCAAGCTCCTCCGTCCATGGAATTTCCTAGGCAAGAGTACTGGAGTGGCTTGCCATTGCCTTCTCCGGAACACAGTAGGCACTTTTTGAAAATTAGCTATGACTATTATTTTTCAAGTCATAATCCAGAGAAATCACAAACCATCAGTTTTTCAAAATCTACTGTTAGTCTTTATAATATTAATATTAAAAACATTATCTTTTGTATGCTTTAGAATATTTTAAAAGATATCAATTTTCAAACAGTTGAGACTGGCTTTCATTATCTTAAAGAACACAGTAAATGATAATATTGTAGATCCACATCTAATTTGATTTGAGTACAGTGAGGGACAAGTCTTATAAATAAGGTTTTGTAGGACTTTTAAAATAAATGTTAAGTTACTTCTGCATGCATGCATGCTAAGTCACTTCAGTCGTGTCCAATTCTTTGCGACCCCATGGACTATAGCCCGCCAGGCTCCTCTGTCCATGGGGTTCTCCAGGCAAGAATACTGGAGTGGGTTGCCATACCCTCCTCCAGTGGATCTTCCCAGTTCAGGGATTGAACCTAGGTCTCCTGCATTGCATGAGGGCTTCCCTTGTGGCTCAGCTGGTAAAGAATCCACCTACAATGCAGGAGACCTGGGCTTGATCCTTGGGTTGGGAAGATCCCCTGGAGAAGGGAAAGACTATCCACTCCAGTATTCTGGCCTGGAGAATTCCATGGACTGTATAGCCCTTGGGGTCACAAAGAGTTGGACACAACTGAGCAACTTTCACTTCACTCCTGCATTACAGGCAGATTCTTTACCACTGAGCCACCTGGAAAGCCCCCAAGCTACACCTACTCATTGGAAATAGGGATAATAATCTGTGATAAAATTTTAGGCCTCCAAAACTCATCTGCCCTCAAAATATTTCATACATTTATTCAATAACATTTATATAAAACTGAACATACTATGGCCATGCCCTTGAAGGAATCAAGAACCAGGGGAGACCAATATACAAAACTAATTGTAATATTAGTATGATATATTTCTTAATAAAAAGAAAGACAATATACACATCATCTCTGCCATTTCAGTGCAGTATATCAGGCATTTGAAACTTACAGAAAACAAGAATAACTCCAAGGACCATGAGACTGGGTAGTTATTGTCAAGATGCATTGATGCTTCTCAGAAATAAACTAGATGCAAAGAGAAATTTGGGGGCTTCCCTAAGAGCTCAGTTTGTAAAGAATCCACCTGCAATACAGGAGACCCAATTCAATTCCTGGGTTTAGAAGATCTGCTGGGGAAGGGATATGCTACCCACTCCACTATTCTTGGGCTTCCCTTGTGGCTCAGCTGGTTAAGAATCTGCCTGCAATGCAGGAGACCTGGGTTTGATCCCTGGATTGGGAAGATCCCCTGGAGAAGGGAAAGGCTACCCACCCCAATATTCTGACCTGGAGAATCCCCATGGACAGAGGAGCCTGGCAGGCTACAATCCATGGGGTCAAAAAGAATCAGACACGATTGAGAGACTAAGAACAATAGCAATAGGGATGATGAGGCCCCAAAACAACAGAGGACACATAGTAGAGATTAACAGCTTAAAGTCAGAGGATTGCAGTTATGGAAGTCAATGGCAAGGTTAGCATGAAAGCCAAAGGGCCTGAAATGTAGAGAGTTATACAGGTGGTTAACAGGACACTAAATACCTAACGGCCAAAACAGCGGAGTAGGACTTCTGCCTGCCAATGCTGGAGATATGAGACACAGGTTCAATCCCTGGGTTGGGAAGATTCCCTGGAGAAGGTAATGACAACCTACTCCAGTTTCTTGCCTGGAGGATCCCATGGACTGAGGAGTCTGGTGGGCTACAGTCCACAGGGTCTCAAAAAGTCAGACACATCTGAAGCAACTTGGCACAGACATATTTAAGTTTATACCAGCAGAAGAAATCATGGATGGTAGAATGAAGACAGTCATCTCAAAAGCAGGCATGATCCTCTGCGGAGTTTTTAAACCTAAACCAGTTTTCAAAGTCAGAGCCCACAGATTAAAGAGGTTGCCTAGTCCCCAGGAGGACAGCTGTAAACCTCAGTCATGTCCAAGTCTTTGCAACCTGATGGACTGTAGCCTGCCTGGCTCCTTTGTCCATGGGATTCTCCGGGCAAGAATACTGGAGTGGGAATCATTGTGTCGGATACCTGAAACTAACACAACATTGTAAATCAACTATACTCCAATAAAATTAAAATATTTTTAAAAAATAGAATACTGGAGTGGGCTGTCACTTCCTACTCCAGGGAATCTTTCCAACCCAGGGATCGAACCCATTCTTCTTATGTCTCCTACGTTTGCAGGCAGGTTCTTTACCACTGTGCTACCTGGGAATCCCTCCCCAGAAGGAAGGACCCTGAAAAACCGCAGCAGGCATACATTATAATTTATCTGATGCTCCCCCTCAAAGGGACATATGACCACTTATTGGAATAAATGTACATTAAGAAAAGGAGAATAGCCAGGACTATGTGATATAGGGTTTGAGGACAAGATCTGATCCCTAAAGTGTTGTCATGAGCCCCTGTGAGAGTAAGGGTATATGGAAGACAGAACATAGCCAAGGTCTGGCTTACAGTGGGTCCACTGGGGCTACATACTAACCTGGTAGACATTTCACCCTGTGGTAAATTTAAAGTTAGCAGTTGGCATACCCCAATCAGAAGCGGGGTGAGGGGACAGGGTTGAGCAGGGAAGGTAGAGATCAGTGTTATTTTTAAAGAGCTAAAAGATCAAGGGGAAGTTGCCCCAAAACATCTCCATTTAATTCACTGCTCTGATCCCTACAGAAACTAGATGGGTCCTGGAACATTAGTGTAAACCAGAGGTCAGAAAACTTTCTGTAAAGGGCCAGATAGTAGATATTTTAGGCTTTGTGGACCATGTAGCTTCTGTCATAACAATTCAGCTGTCCCACTGTGATGTGAAAATAGCCACAGAAAATATGTAAGTGAATGGGCATGCCTCTGTGTTCCAATAAAACTTTATTTACAAAAATAGGCAGCAGGCTGAAATTGGCCCACAGGGTACAATGTGCAAAACCATGATGTAGACTTTCATAAACTCTACAAACAGCAGCCCATCTGGAGCCACTGTGTCAGATATGGCATCTGTGAGAACAATTAACAAAGAATCAGGTACATGGCAGGTGGCTATTGACTTGGTAAATGAATCAGAAAATAGAAAAAATTCGCATTTGAGTGAGATGGACATATTTATTTACAGTTATCCCCCATGACTATGTCAACTCTCTGTACTTTGTTATACTATAATCTAAAAAGATCTGGACCATCTAGACATCCAGTATTATACTGACTCATCACATTGGTAACAAGCAATAGATTCATAAAGTGGAGTCACTCACTTAATAAAAATTTTAGGGTCCAGAGCCCAAGATCATGCTAGATATTCCCTCCAATAATTTATATAAAATTAAAGTATTGCCTTTTGTACTTCCTATTACAAAAAAAAAAATGGAAGGACAATACATGCTGAGCCTTTTTTGGATTCTGGAGGTGATATATTCTATACCTGCAAAGTCCATTACAGTAGCCATTAGCCACACAAATCTACTTCACCATAAACTAAACTAAAATCTTAGTTCCTTGGCTGCATTAGCCACATATCAAACACTCAGTCATCACATGCAGCTAGAGGCTACCATGTTGATAACACAGGGATAGAATATTTCTACTGGTATAGAAGGTATACACATATACCTGGTGACCAAAGAGCCACCAGCAGACCCGTGATAATGGAGGTATCAATGGGGAACAAAGACTCTTGTTGGAGTTTGTGACACACGCCAGTGAGAGAACCACAGTGTAGAGCAATGTGATGCCATCTGTACTGGAGGTCAGGGGTAAGATTAGAGCTGGGATATGAACCAGGAAGGGGTGCTGTTACCATGGTGGGTGTCATGGCCTGGTAGTCTAGATTAAGGCCATGCTATCTGCCCTGTTTATAAAACACCTCCTGGCATGCTACAGGGTCCTGCAAAATCCAGAATGATGCTTGGTCCTGCCCATGCTCATTCCCAGAGACACATCCACATTACAATAGATAGCTAGGCCCACTGGCCTTATGTTTGGTTAGGTCTAATAGGATCCAACACATAATGGGCAGATGCAGAGGAATGGTCATGAGGTGATTGACGGTAAGATATTTCTTCTGTACCAGGATTAGGACTGGATCCATAAGCACAAAATCTATTGGTCACATCCTATTCCACAACACCCAGAGCTGCAGGTCTGATAGAGCATTAGCTAATCGGTCTGGGAACCAGGGAGTTGAAGAGGAATAACTCCACTTAACATCACTCCCAATGACACAATTAGCAAATCTGCATTAATATTTTCCATCCCCACAACTTTAAGCTCGGTAAGGATAGAGATCTTATCCCGAGAGAAGGAACTTCAAACCTGGGGACTAGCAAAAGCCCCACTGAACTGTAAGCTGTTGCCTGGTCACTTTGGGTTCCTTGTGTCTAAAGATCATCTGGCAGAAAGAAGAGTGACCATCTTAGTAAAGTAATTAATCCTGATCATGAGACTAACGTAGGACTGTTGCTGCACAATGAGGGCAAGGACGAATATGAGCAGCCTCGGGTAATTCATTTCAGAGCTTCTTGGTCCTCCATTGCCCAGTTATGATGACAGATGAACAGACACGACAACCCCTGCTTGAGAAGCTCATGGTTACCAAGCTCTCAGAACCTTCGGGGCCTGGTTCAAGCCACTACTTAAACCACCGAGGCTTGCAGATCTTGTCATTGAAGGCGAGAGGAATCTAGAATGGACAGGAAAGGAGGAAGATAGTGAATATTAATTGCAGCCCAAGACCAATAGCAGCAGGACTACAGGATGTCCTATAACCTCTCTCTTCTAAGTTTTTATCAAAAAAAAGGGTCTCACTAATATCCTAGATAAGATGCTCCCCAAATATATATGGAGCTCAGGAGATGATGGACTGTGAGAACCAAAGACACACCAAGCAGAGCCTTCCCTGGGGAAGGACTTGCTGCCCACCTTCAGGGACAAAGGGCATCTTTCAGGGTATGCCTCAGTTACAGAGAGCTGTCTGGCCCAGAGTCATGTCCTTTCCTGAGGGGAAGCCCACATCCAGGGCCTGAGACAGGGTTATAAAGTCTCAGCCATATCAGCACAACACAGGACAGCCCTAATGGGCAAGACTCACTGGCTGAGGCTTTGTCAAGCAGGCACCACAGCTCAACTTCTTCCTCTGCCAATCCTGCTTCTTCCGCTTTCCTTTGCCAGGTGTTGATCCCCCATAAATATCTAACATCCCAAACTGCACCTTAGAGTCCACTTCTAAAGAACCCAACCAGCAACCGTGTGTGTATGTATGTGTGTGGGGAGTAATGTTACAGGCCCAAATGAATGTAATGATGCAGGGAAAATACCTTTATCTTTTCTCTCCAAGAGTATCTAGAGAAACTCTTCTAGAGCCAGCATGTGCATCACTCCAAAAAGTACTTTCTTCAGTGGTCAGTGACCGTCTCCGGCTGTGGGACCACGGTCAATGTCAAGTGTGGCACATCACCACAGACCTTTTGGGAAACGTTAAGTACAACACTGGAGGAGCATCATGAGGCAGCAAGAATGGCAGCCAAAAGAACGGGACTGTTTTAGTTGACTACACTGGTTTTCCAGTCCTTTCTCCATGGCAGGATTATGACAAAGCCTGAGTCCTAGAGTTATGTAAATGTCCTTGGATTTTTTTTTGGGGGGGGCATATAGTTGATTTACAATGTTGTGTTAGTTTCTGGAGTACAGCAAAGGGATTCAGCTATATATATAAATACATATACTTTCCATTTTGGTTTACTATAGGATACTGAATATAGTTCTCTGTGATATACAGTCAGACCTTGTCATTTATGTATTTTATATACAATAGTTTATATCTGCTAATCCCAAACCCCTAATTTATCCCTCCTTCACCCCCTTTCCCCTTGGTAAGCATAGGTTTGTTTTTTGTGAGTCTCTTTCTGTTTCACAAATAAGTTCATTTGTGTCATATTTTTCAGTTCAGTTCAGTTCAGTCGCTCAGTCGTGTCCAACTCTTTGCGACCCCATGAATCACAGCACGCCAGGCCTCCCTGTCCATCACCAACTCCCGGAGTTCACTCAAACTCATGTCCATCAAGTCAGTGATGCCATCCAGCCATCTCATTCTCTGTCATCCCCTTCTTCTCCCGCCCCAATCCTTCCCAGCATCAGACTCTTTTCCAGTGAGTCAACTCACCGCATGAGGTGGCCAAAGTATTGGAGTTTCAGCTTTAGCATCAGTCCTTCCAATGAACACCCAGGATTGATCTCCTTTAGAATAGACTGGTTGGATCTCCTTGCAGTCCAAGTGACTCTCAAGAGTCTTCTCCAGCACCATAGTCATGATCAAAATTCTCCAAGCCAGGCTTCAGCAATATGTGAACCGTGAACTCCCAGATGTTCAAGCAGGTTTTAGAAAAGGCAGAGGCACCAGAAATCAAATTGTCAACATCCACTGAATCACGGAGAAAGCAAGAGAGTTCCAGAAAAACATCTATTTCTGCTTCATTGACTATGACAAAGCCTTTGACTGTATGGATCACAATAAACTGGAAAATTCTGAAAGAGATGGAAATACCAGACCACCTGACCTGCCTCTTGAGAAACCTGTATGCAAGTCAGGAAGCAACAGTCAGAACTGGACATGGAACAACAGACTGGTTCCAAATAGGAAAAGGAGTAAGTCAAGGTTGTATATTGTCACCCTGCTTATTTAACTTATATGCCGAGTACATCATGAGGAACGCTGGGCTGGAAGAAGCACAAGCTGGAATCAAGATTGCCGGGAGAAATATCAATAACCTCACATATGCAGATGACACCACCCTTATGGCAGAAAGTGAAGAGGAACTCAAAAGCCTCTTGATGAAAGTGAAAGAGGAGAGTGAAAAGGTTGGCTTGAAGCTCAATATTCAGAAAACAAAGATCATGGCATCTGGTCCCATCACTTCATGGGAAATAGATGGGGAAACAGTGGAAACAGTGTCAGACTTTATTTTTTTGGGCTCCAAAATCACTGCGGATGCTGATTGCAGCCATGAAATTAAAAGACGCTTAGTCCTTGGAAGGAAAGTTATGACCAACCTTGATAGTATATTAAAAAGCAGAGACATTACTTTGCCAACAAAGGTCCGTCTAGTCAAGGCTACGGTTTTTCCAGTGGTCATGTATGGATGTCATATTTTAGATTCCACATATAAGTGATATCATACGGTATTTATCTTTCTTTTTTTTATTTACTTAACTTGGTATAATCTAAGTGAAGTAGCTTATCCATGTTGCTTCAGATGGCATTATTTCACTCTTTTTTATGGTTAAGTAAAATATCCTTAGGTTTTTAAAACTTGAGCTAAAACTGTGAGATGACAATTGTTAGGGGAAGGGAGAGGGAGGGAGGCATAAGAGATATTTTTGCATATTGGAGCCACAGGTTTATCTGTCTTGAATATAAGAAGTAGTGTGAACTCATTCTGTACCTCCAAACTGGTGAAATTAAGCATACTGACAACAACTACTAAATGAAAAAATTTTATGTAGAATAGTATGCTTCATATGGGAGCTTCCCTGATGTCTCAGATGGTAAAGAATCTGCCTGCAATGCAGGACACCCAGGTTTGATCCCTGGGACAGGAAGATCCCCTGGAGAAAGGAATGAATATCAACTCCAATATTGCCTGGAGAAAGTCAAGGACAGAGAAGCCTGGGGGGCTATAATCTGTGAGGTCGCAAAGAGCTGGACACAACTGAGCGATTAACACTTTCACTTTTTCACTTTCATGCTTCATATGAACCCACTATTATGAAACAGACATCAATATTTTTAAAGGAAAAAAAGATCATAAGGCCAAGAACTTGTTAGCAATGGTAATTTCAAGGTGGTGGGTTTTTACGACACTACTTTTCTTATCTACATTGTCTGAACTTTTATGATGACTTTGTATTTTGGTAACAAGGAAAAAGTTATTGCTTTAAATTTACTGAGGTGGAGAATCTGTTTTCCTTCACAGCTTCACTTTTTTTAAGGAGTGATGTGTATTCTTTTCCCAAGAAATACAAATATTTCCCCTTCTTTCATTTTAGATAATTAGAACAGGGCTGCCAGGTTGGAGGCCATTTCAGATGTCAATCTACAAAGCAGTAGAGAAAAGCAGGAAATAAGCCATGGAACATTTTAAATTGCCTTTATAACCTTGATTATAAAACCAAGACATCTCCTTTGTGATTTCTGCCGCTGAGAGGAAGGTGTTATGGCCAAGGGCTCAGATGCTCACAGAATCCTCCATCCTCTCCATGAGCATTATTAAAAAGAAGGTATCACACAGAGGAATTGTGGGGGGAAAAAAGAACCAAAAACGTGGTGTCATTCATATGCTCTGTGAGCTCATCTTGTCCAAAGAGTCATTCTTTCTGCAAGATCACCAACAGCTGTTCTGCATGTGAGCATCTCTGGAATGGGGCAATTGCCCCATCCTGCAGTCCCTCTTTGGAGAAGGCAATGGCAAGCCACTCCAATACTCTTGCCTGGAAAATCCCATGGATGGAGGAGCCTGGTAGGCTGCAGTCCATGGGGTCGCTAAGGGTCGGACACGACTGAGCGACTTCACTTTCACTTTTCACTTTCACACATTGGAGAAGGAAATGGCAACCCACTCCAGTGTTCTTGCATGGAGAATCCCAGGGATGGGGGAGCCTGGTGGGTCAGACACGACTGAAGTGACAGCAGCAGCAGCAGTCCCTCTTATATAGGTACCTCAAGCACAAAGAATCCGAACTAAATTTAACAACTTTTTTACCCAAAACAGTACATTTTATGTGTTCTACTATTGTCCCTGCCTTGACCCCTGCTCCCACTAGCTTATAAGCAGGTCACTGACCATCTCGTTTCTCTACATTACCAGTGAGTAGAACAGTGTAGGGACTTCCCAGGTGGTGTTACAGGTAAAGAATCACCTGCCAATGCAGGAGACATAAGAGACATGGGTTCAATCCCTGGGTCGGGAAGATCCCCTAGAGAAAGGCATGGCAACCCATGCCAGCATTCCTGCTAGGATAATCCCATGAACAGAGAAGTCTGGTGGGCTATAGTCCATGGGGTTGCAGAGTCGGACACGACTGAAGCGACTTAGTAGCAGCAGCAGCAGAACATTGCAGATAATATAGTAGTTGTTCAATCCATGCATTGGAATTACTAATGCATGAATAACAGGTACCTCAATGATTTTCTTTAAAAATCCTAGTTCCTTGGTAAGCTTTTGTCTTTGATCGGCTTATCTGTTCAATTTCTGCTGCCCTTCTTTCAGTGGTGCTCCTACGCTTTCTTGGAAGCAGTTGGTTTCTGCCAATCCTCTTTATCTCAGTGCCCATATCCAGGGTCACCTATTTCAAGGAGCCTGTTGAGTGTCAACATTCTACATGCAGTCATCTTCCTCAGTTTACACTCCTGAATGAGATCTGACAGAAAAAGGCATTTTTGAAATTTAAGGGTGAAGGTATTGCTCAACACAATACATAGCTCAGTAATCTGAATTAAGTGTAGGAAAGATCAGTCTGATAGTGAAAAGTACAAATTATGATTTTTTTTTTTTTTAATAGAGAGTGAGTATTCTCATGTTTAGGGCTTCCCTGATAGCTCAGTTGGTAAAGAATCTGCCTGCAATGCAGAAGATGCCAGTTCGATTCCTGGATTGGGAAGATCCTCTGGAGAAGGGAAAGGATACCCACTCCAGTACTCTTGGGCTTCCTTTGTGGCTCAACTGGTAAAGAATACGTGTGCAATGCAGGAGACCTGGGTTAGATCCCTGGATTGGCAAGATCCCCTGGAGAAGGGAAAGCCTACCCACTCCAGTATTCTGGCCTGGAGAATTCCATGGACTGTATAGTCCAAGGGTTCGCAAAGAGTCAGATAGGACTGAGAGACTTTCACACTTTCACTTTTTTCAAATAGAGAATGAGTATTCTCATGTTTAGGAAGTTTATAGACCAAAATAAAAATGTACGTTTAAAAAAAACTGATGATATATTATGGTTGGGAAGAGAGGGGGACTGGTAAAAGCAACAGGAGGCAGAAAGGGGCCAAAGCACAGAAGCCAGGACACAAGACATGGGGAAAATAGCAAAAAATACAACCTCTCTACAGAAGCTGCTGAACTAGCCAGAGAGATGAGCGGCAGCTTAGAAAATATGAGAGAGGGAGTGTCACCCATGTTTCGACTTGAACTGAGGTCACGACCAAACAGATGTAGCATTTAAGGATAAGCAGGCATCGCTCACCACAGTGGTGAGGAGAGAGTACCATCGATCAGAGGTGAGCATCTACTGGACACCTAATGAAGTCCCAGGGCTATGCCGGTCCTTGAAGGACCATACACCTGGACAAGTATTACGCTGCTCGTACGTATGCTCTGTGTGCTCAGTGGTGTCTGACTCGTTGCAACACCAAGGGCTGTAGCCCACCAGGCTCCTCTGTCCATGGGAGTTTTCAAGCAAGAATACTGGAGTGGGTTACCATATCCTCCTCCAAGGGATCTTCTTAACCCAGGGATCAAATCCACATCTCCTGTGTCTCCCATATTGCAGGGAGATTCTTTACCACTGAGACACTGGGGAAGCCTGAGACCCAAACTCCATGAGGACAAACACGATCTCTCACTAAACCCTGAAAGAATTAAGCAAAACCTGATGACAGCACATGATGGCAAGATACAGATTACGGAAACCCGGAGTCTGTGGAGCAGTGGATACCATTATGGAGGACATGGATCTCGAACGTAGTTGACTGGGTAGGATTTGGTCAGACAGGGAGCAGGAGGGAAGCAGGTGCAGGGGAGCAAAATCCAGGAGTATGCAGGTAAGAAGACCAACCAGCTGAGGTGATGGGAGATTATTACACAGCCACTATGTGCCAGGCAATACTTACAGCACAGGGCTCACAGTGGTGAACAAAGCCTAGCCCCTGAGGGACTCACCAGGCACCACACAGACTAGTATTTAGTTCACACAGAGATCTTCTTGAAAAACTGGTAATGAGATGAAAAGCACCCATAATACAAAGGGGAGAGGTCCAAATCTGTCCCATCACTAAAAAAATCCCCTAGGTTTTATCCAGCTGATACTGGTCAGGGAGAGCAGAGTAGTTACATAAACTGGTGAGAACAACCAGCTCTGCCATTGTATTTCTGTACAACTCTGAAAAGTTGGAAAGATCAGAACAACATCTGGAATGATCAGAGAAGCAAAGTTAATGAAAGGAGGAGATAAAGGTGGAAAAGAGCCTCCAAAATAATGATGTCCTGTTAAAGAGACCTCCAAATCACAATAAATATATGAACAATTCTTTTTTTTGAGAAATGCTGACTTATGCCTTAAATCATACCTCTACTTAAGAAATAATTAATATGTCAAACATCTGCAAACCAATCTCATTTCAAAGACGATTTCAAATTGAATATTTTCTCATTTGCATGGAAAAGCTCTTCATGGGATAAACTAAGCAGAGAATGATAATGTCTTTAGATACTTTTATTCCTATCTGTTCCTTCTCTTCTTACTAAAATAGTTAAAGGAAGAGTTATCTCAATCTTCAGCAGGAAATATTATTTTAGAGAGCTGCCACCAAGTGTAAATGTTTTCATTCATTTTCCTTTAAATTGCACTGCTTTATTGAATAAATTATTCAGAGTCAGGGACTAAACAAGAGACCACATTACTCTGAAAGAAGTTGAAATATTGTATTAGAGACTGGCAAGCTGTCATGGCAAATTGGGCATGACCCACCACCCCTACTCCCACCCCTAGCCCCTGCCATGTTTCTTAAGCTTCTGTGACTGAATCACAAGCCTGGAAAACTCAATTTGGTAACTGTGGGAAGACAGATCTTAATTGAAAAGTTCATTTCTAATGAAATGCGAGGTGGTTAAAGGTTGGGCTTGCAGGGTAGATCATTTGAGTCTTTATTAATAACACCAATTCATATTAATTCAGTGAAGCACATAATTGGCATCAAGCTTTTCAAGTTCACCACACATCCCTGTGCTTGGAATCTCTAATATTTAAAACTTTTTTTGTTTTGTAATAGATGTTTTAATAATTTGCATTTTAACAAGAGGTTACTTGTAGCTGGCTTATACTAATTATCAGTGTGTTGAGTTTTACTAAGCCAGTGGTATCCACCAGCCAGTGACAAATCTTTCTAAGTCTTAACTTGAATTCTCTGCAATTATTCTGCAGTCAGCTAAGTCTCCAGCAAAGAGATGAATGAGGCCCCTTGAGACTACTGCACCTTGAATGATCAGAGGTGCTTGGCAGGGTCAATTACTGTTTCAGTTTGTTCCACAGCTGCTACATGTAAAGCCCTTTACTAGGAGCTTAGAGAAAGCCTTGATAGCATTTGTTTCATTGCTTTTATCTCTGCAACTGCAGCCATTCTGTGATGCAAGACCCAGAGGGCTCAAATGGACCTGCATTTGGAGGCTCAAATGGATCTCCATGGGAAGTGAGGGCATTGTAGAAGGGCTGTGTTTTTGAAGAAACAAAAGAAAGCCTTCTCTTACTCACAGGATGGAAGAGAGGTGGAATTGCTGCTTAGTGAAAAAGACTTAGGACTGAAAGTCCAGAGACGTGAGTTTTCTAATATTCCTTGGCTAAGATAACCAACCAAGGTAAGTTTCTTCTGGAAAGAAAGAAATACAACATGGAATAGCAAAGGAAACGGCCAAAAGAAAAAGCAAGAGAAAGAAGTCCTTTCACAAAAGTAAAAGCAAACAAGTACAAAAGGCCCGTTAGTGCAAAATGTAACAAACCAATGCTTTCATATGAGCTACACAAATGTGCGCAGTCTTTCTGGTTTAATTTATTGATAATATTAATACCTTCTAGATGTTATTTAGGTTATAAATATAATTAATATAGCCACCTGCTCTCAATCTCACAACCTCATTTGTAAACAAATGATGTGAATTAATATTACTCATTCGAATAGGGCTCAATAATCCTACAAGATCTGGGAAGGAAACAGGAACACAGAGGTTTCCAAGCCTGGCTGTGCATTAGAATTACAGCACAAAACTTTTTTTTAAAGTACATCTGTCTGAGTCCCCATCCAAACTTAAGAGGGTAGACCTCCTGAATCTCTTTGTTTAACCAGCTTCCTAGGTTATTCTTACTCATTCCTCCTGGCACCAGAAAAGTTACAAATTCTGAAACCAATGCAGCTGCTTTCACAGCCTTCCCAGTTCTAAAGAAAGAAAAGCACTACCTTCTTTAATCATCTAAGCAGAGGAAAGGAAAAACTTCCTTAGTCAATCCAGAATCCAGAGTAGCCTTACCCCAATTCACTTTATCCCAATCCTTTGTTCTTTTTTCTAAGAAATTAATCCAATTTTTAATTTTTTTCTTTTTTTAACTGTTTTAATTTAAACTTGTTATTTTCTATTGGAGTACAGCTGATTAACGCATGGGAGAAGGAAATGGCAACCCACTCCAGTGTTCTTGCCTGGAGAATCCCAGGGACGGCGGAGCCTGGTGGGCTGCCGTCTATGGGGTCGCACAGAGTCGGACACGACTGAAGTGACTTAGCAGCAACAGCAACAGCTGATTAACAATATTGTGATAATTTCAGGTGAACAGTGAAGGAACGCAGCAATACATAAACATGTATCCATTTTCCCCCAAACCCCCCTCCCATCCAGGCTGCCACATAACATGACAGAGTTCCATGTGCTATACAGAGGGTCCTTGTCGGTTATCCACTTTAAATATAGCAGTGTGTATATGTCCATCCCAAACTCCCTAACTATCCCTTCCCCTATCATCCCCCCGCCCTCCACCCTGGCCACCATAAATTCATTCTATAAGTCTGTGAGTCTCTTTGTAAACAAGTTTTGTAAGTAAGTTCATTGTATCATTTCTTTTTAGATTTCACCTAAAAGGGACATCTTATGATATTTCTCCTTCTCTGTCTGACTAACTTCACTCAGTAGGACAGTCTCTGAGTCCACCCATCTTGCTACAAGTGGCATTATTTCATTATTTTTAATGGCTTATACTCCAAAAAGCAAAATGGCTGTCTGAGGAGGCCTTACAAATAGCTGTGAAAAGAAGAGAAGCAAAAAACAAAGGAGAAAAGCAAAGATATACCCATTTGAATGCAGAGTTCCAAAGAATAGCAAGGAGAGATAGGAAAGCCTTCCTCAGTGATCAGTGCAAAGAAATAGAAGAAAACAATAGAATTGGAAAGACTAGAGATTTCTAAAAGGAAACGAGAGATACCAAGGGAACATTTCATGCAAAGATAGGCTCAATGAAGGACAGAAATGGTATGGACCTAACAGAAGCAGAAGATATTAAGAAGAGGTGACAAGAATACACAGAAGAACTATACAATAAAATCCTTCATGATCCAGATAATCACGATGGTATGATCACTCACCTAGAGCCAGACATCCTGGAATGTGAAGCCAAGTAGGCCTTAGGAAGCATCACTACGAACAAAGCTAGTGGAGGTGATGGAACTTTTCACCTATTTCAAATCCTAAAAGATGATGCTGTGAAAGTTCTGCACTCAGTATGTCAGCAAATTTGGAGAACTCAGCAGTGGCCACAGGACTGGAAAAGGTCAGTTTTCATTCCAATCCCAAAGAAAAGCAATGTCAAAGAATGCTCAAACTACCACACAATTGTACCCATCTCACACGCTAGCAAAGTAATGCTCAAAATTCTGCAAACCATGCTTCAACAGTACATGAACCATGAACTTCCAGATGTTCAAGCTGGATTTAGAAAAGGCAGAGGAATCAGAGGTCAAATTGCCAACAGCCACTGGATCATTGAAAAAGCAAAGAGTTTGGTTTGGACAGAGTTTGTCTGGACAGAGTTCCAAAAAAAACATCTATTTCTGCTTTATTGACTACGCCATAGCCTTTGACTGTGTGTATCACAATAAACTGTGGAAAATTCTGAAAGAGATGGGAATACCAGACCACCTGATGTGCCTCTTGAGAAACCTGTATGCAGGTCAGGAAGCAACAGTAGAACTGGACATGGAACAACAGACTGGTTCCAAATAGAAAAAGGAGTACATCAAAGCTGTATATTGTCACCCTGCTTATTTAACTTATATGCAGAGTACATCATGAGAAATGCTGGGCTGGAGGAAGCACAAGCTGGAATCAAGATTGCCAGGAGAAATATCAATAACCTCAGATATGCAGATGACATCACCCTTAGGGCAGAAAGTGAAGAAGAACTAAAGAGCCTCTTGATGAAAGTGAAAGAGGAGAGTGAAAAAGTTGGCTTAAAGCTCAACATTTGGAAAACTAAGATCATAGCATCTGGTCCCATCACTTCACGGCAAAGAGATGGGGAAACAGTATAAACAGTGGCAGACTATTTTGGGGGGCTCCAAAATCCCTGCAGATGGTGACTGCAGCCATGAAATTGAAAGATGCTTACTCCTTGGAAGGAAAGTTATGGCCAACCTAGATAGCATATTAAAAAGCAGAGACATTACTTTGCCAACAAAGGTCCATCTAGTCAAGGCTATGGTTTTTCCAATAGTCATGTATGGCTGTGAGAGTTGGACTATAAAGAAAGCTGAGCACCGAAGAACTGATGCTTTTGAACTGTGGTGTTGGAGAAAACTCTTGCGAGTCCCCTGGACTTTGGGAAATCAGTCCTGAGTGTTCATTGGAAGAACTGATGCTGAAGCTGAAACTCTAATACTTTGGCCAACTGATGTGAAGAGCTGGCTCATTTGAAAAGTCCCTGATGCTGGGAAAGATTGAAGGTGGGAGGAGGGGACGACAAGGATGAGATGGTTGGATGGCATCACCAACTCAATGGACATGAGTTTGAATGAACTCCAGGAGTTGGTGATGGAAGGGGAGGCCTGGTGTGCTGCAGTCCATGGGGTCACAGAGTCGGACACGACTGAGCAACTGAACTGAACTGAACTGAATATTCCATTTTATACATGTACCACATCTTCTTTATCCATTCCTCTGTCGATGGACATTTAGGTTGCTTTCATGTCTTGGCTATCGAACACAGTGCTGTAATGAAAACTGGGGTGCCCAGTCCTTTGTTCTCTATAGTCGGTTTTCTGTGATACAGTCAAGGATAGGAAGGACAGAGAGGAAATGTCAGATTCTCAACATTACTGGATATTTCTGGGAGTGTGAGGCGGGCTCAGCAGGCAGCACTATAGAAACGCATTGAGATTGCATCTAAAAACACCTGGAAATATGTTGCTTTTAACGCCTGCCAAAATGACTTTACTATAAATGAGGGAACAGATAAGGAGCTCACCACAATAACCACACATCCACACAATGACAATGATGGCATTAGAACCTGATCCCTAAACCCCAGTGAGGCCCTTCCACAAGAACTTCCCTGTCTCCCTCATAGGCTGCTGGCTGGAGGTAATGGAAGTAAGGCACACATGAACTTAGCTCTCCTGCCAGGACACTTATTTATGTAAGAAATGGATAACTAGGCAATGAGTACATTCTCACTATGTGCTTAAGATAGATTGTGTCAAACTGTTCACTTACTTATTCAACAGCAAGAAAGCTAAAAGTTCACATTGAGTACTTCCATTTCCCCCTAAAAATGTGTTTGTGGCTAAGGAATACATACTGCAATATATAGTCATCATCCCCAGCCTCTGAATTCCGCTATAGATGGGGGAGACCAGACTCAACCCTCTTGGCTGCTGGTGGCCATGAGACAGGATTCTTTAGCTTCCATAGTAGGACCAATATAGGAGGTATAAGCCGAAAAAAGTCCTTGGCCCAGGAAAAACAGGTGAGGACAGACAAATTCACATCCTAGGTCTGTGCAGTCAAGGTGGTGATAGCCAAGATGGGGAGGAGCCTCAGTGCAACAGGACAGGTGGATGCAGGGGCATCAAATTTCTGTGCTTTTATTCCCATGTGCTTTTATTTTTATAGGGGTATGCCTCTGGGTCCCCGTATCACTGTTCCCCAACAGATTCAATATCCTGCCAGATGAACTATCTAAAACTGGGTTGTGTTCCTACACCTCAGTACTTGGAGCTAATGAAAGGCCTGGCCCCTTCCAGTCTCCTCCTTTGAAGATAGAAACCTGCTCCCCATAAATCCCCACACAATGGGGTGTCCAAAATTACAACTGGTAATTACAAAGATACGCAGTATCTTTGCTCACATTACCAAGGCAAATCTTCAACTCATCTTGGAAAATGAGAAGACAAGGTCTTCTGTAGCTCAGTCCTATAGCTCTTTTGTCCAAAATGTCCCTCTCCTGAGACTTTTCTTCTATTCATAAGCCCTTGTGTAAATTCTATTTCAATCACCAGTAGATTACCTCACCCCCTCCCCTGTCAGTCAAACCTCTGACCTGCTAGTGCCAGAAGAATATGTCAGACACAGAGCTCTGATTATGTAACTTCTCTCTCAATAACAATTGCCAAAAATAATTACATGTGTCCTCTTTTTTTTTCACATAAAGTCTTCCACGTTGTGGTCTACCCAAGTACCTTTCCAGCCTCTACTTTCCCACCACTCCCCCAGAACTACAGGTTCCTACTCTGCAACTTTTCTACTGCCAGACCTTCTACTGAGAAGCCTCTCCCCATCATTTCTGGTTAAAACCCTGTCCATTCCATAAAGATCACCATAAATACCGTTCCCTTCACTGAGGCTTTCACAATGACCCCTCCCAACTGTATCCCCTTTCCCTGAGTTCAAAATCATTCACGTGTCCCAGTTGTCTCTCTTAGAGCACATTTTACATTGTTTTTATGATTATATCCCTCCCCTAGGTCCCATGCCCTTTGAGTTCAGGAATCCTATCTCACTCATCTTCAGATCCTTTTTCTCTAATCTTCTGAGCCCTGTTCCACAATACACACCACAGTTGCCTCCATCAATTAGTTAGTCAATAAATATTTGTTAAATGTAACTAAATTTTGTGGGTTAGGCAGGGAAAATGAGCCATGGTTGTCTTGAGTTTTATGGTAACTTGAACCAAAATAAAATAACAGCCCTGCCCTGGCATTTGCCTTCCCTCCTGAATGTCAGTTCAGTTCGGTTCAGTTGCTCAGTCGTATCCGACTCTTTGCAACCCCATGGACTGCAGCACGCCAGGCCTCCCTGTCCATCACCACTTCCCAGAGTTTACTCAAACTCATGTCCATTGAGTCAGTGATGCCATCCAGCCATCTCATCCTCTGTTGTCTCCTTCTCCTCCTGCCTTCAATCTTTCCCAGCATTGGGGTCTTTTCCAATGAGTCCGTTCTTTGCATCAGGTGGGCAAAGTATTGGAGTTTCAGATTCAGCATCAGTCCTTCTAATGAACATTCAAGACTGATTTCCAGGATGGACTGGTTGGATCTCCTTGCAGTCCAAGGGACTCTCAAGAGGCTTCTCCAACACCACAGTTCAAAAGCATCAATACTTCACTGCTCAGCTTTCTTTATAGTCCAACTCTCACAACCATACATGACCACTGGAAAAACCATAGCCGTGACTAGACAGACCTTTGTGACAAAGTAATGTCTCTGCTTTTTAATATGCTGTCTAGGTTGGTCATAACTCTTCTTCCAAGGATTAAGCGTCTTTCAATTTCATGGCTGCAGTCACCATCTGCAGGGATTTTGGAGCCCAACAAAATAAAGTCTGTCATTGTTTCCACTGATTCCCCTGCATGTGGTGTCACCCAAACCTTCCCTCACAACCATCATTACTTGCTTTATGTACAGCCTCCCAATTAGAATATCAGCACCACAAGGGCAGGAATCTATCTGACTCACTTTGGTATTCCTAGTGCTACCTCAGTGTTTGGCACATAGTAGGTACTCAAAAAATACCAGACCACCTGACCTGCCTCTTGAGAAATCTGTATGCAGGTCAAGAAGCAACAGCTAGAGCTGGACATGGAACAACAGACTGGTTCCAAATCGGGAAAGGAGGACGTCAAGGCTGTATATTACCACCCTGCTTATTTATATGCAGAGGACATCGTGTGAAATGCTGGGCTGGAGGAAGCACAAGCTGGACTCATGATTGCCAGGAGAAATATCAATAATCTCAGATATACAGATGGCACCACACTTATGGCAGAAAGCAAAAAAGAACAAAGAGCCTCTTGATGAAAGTAAAAGAGGAGAGTGAAAAAGCTGGTTTAAAACTCAACATTCAAAAAAATAAGGTCATGGCATCCAG
Organism: Moschus berezovskii; assembly: GCF_049115385.1. Taxonomy (NCBI): domain Eukaryota; kingdom Metazoa; phylum Chordata; class Mammalia; order Artiodactyla; family Moschidae; genus Moschus; species Moschus berezovskii. Next base: position 39,136,873 of record NC_142468.1, on the reverse strand, counting down.
TCCCATCACTTCATGGCAAATAGATGGGGAAACAGTGGAAACAGTGGCAGACTTTATTTTGGGGGGCTCTGAACTGAACTGAAAATCACTGCAGATGGTGACTGCAGCCATGAAATTAAAAGACGCTTGCTCCTTGGAAGGAAAGTTATGACCAACCTAGACACCATATTAAAAAGCAGAAACATTACTTGGCCAACAAAGTCTGTCTAGTCAATGCTATGGTTTTTCCAGTAGTCATGTATGGATGTGAGAGTTGAACTAAAAGTTGAGCACCAAAGAATTGATGATTTTGTACTGTGGTGTTGGAGAAGACTCTTGAGAGTCACTTGGACTGCAAAGGGATCCATCCAGAGAATCTTAAAGGAAATCAGTCCTGAATATTCATTGGAAGGACTGATGCTGAAGCTGAAACTCCTATATTTTGGCCACCTAATGCGAAGAACTGACTCATTGGAAAAGACCCTGATGCTGGGAAAGATTGAAGCCAGGAGAAGAAGGGGATGACAGAGGATGAAGCGGTTGGATGGCATCACCGACTCAATGGACATGAGTTTGGGTAAACTCTGGGAGTTGGTGATAGACAGGGAGGCCTAGCATGCTACAGTCCATGAGGTTGCAGAGTCAGAGATGACTGAGCAACTGAACTGAACTGAAAAAACATTTGGAGAGAATTGAATCAAGTGGAACTGAATCTTACCTAATCTGATCTAGCTGCATGAAATCTGGAGGGAGGAAAGTGGTATTGGGGTCTTTCACTTCTTACATTTAGCTGACACCTATAATGAGGGGTGCCCAAAAGGAAGAAAGAGGATGTGGTTATCACAGGAAATATTTATTTTTAAAAAAATTTTGGAGTATAGTTTTCTTACAATGGTATTTTCTATTGTAAAGCTAAGTGAGTCAGCTATACGTATACATATATCCCCTCTTTTTTGGATTCTCTTCCCATTTAGGTCACTGCAGAGCACAGAGTAGAGTTCCCCGTGCTATACAGTAGGTTCTCATTAGTGATTATTTTATACATAGTGGTGTATATATGTCAATCCCAATCTCCCAGCTCATCCCACCCCCCTTTCCTCTCTTGATGGCCATGTTTGTTCTCTACATCTGTGTCTCTATTTCTGCCCTGCCAATAAGTTCATCAGTGCCATTTTCCTAGATTTAACATATATACAGTAATATACAGTATTTGTTTTTCTCTTTCTGACTTACTTCACTCTGTATGACAGACTCTAGGTTTATCCATGTCTTTGCAAATGGCACAATTTCATTCCTAGAAACTGACCTAAGCAGTTGAAGCATTGCCTCAGGGCCACAACTAACAAGAGAGGAGGCATGAACATGTCATTAAAAGAACCAGATGGGGACAAGTAGTATTTTACTAAAGGACGGTTCCCTTTAAGTCTTTCCTGTTTTTTCTCTTTTGCTTAAAACAGTTTTAAATAAAGGACTGTAGTCTGATCTTGCAATTCCATAATAATTCAGAAAAGAACTCATCTTTGGAGAAGCTGAATAAACTACTATTCATTTGGTTAAAAGTTAAGGTCACTAAAAAAAAATTCACAAAAATATATCTTTTAATACTGATCATTGTTCCTGTTTTGCACACACTGAATAGCTGACTTTGAGCAAATCATATCACTTCTCTGGACTGTAGAACTAGAGGTCACCCAGTCCATTGCCATATTACAGATGACAAAATCAACCATCTGTGACCCTCCTTGTAATCCTAACATTGTACCATGAGACACCCATTCCTTTTGGTTTTGGAGGCATTTTATTCTAAAGAAAACACTGTAAAACACAAACACCCCTGGAAAGGGTTGCAGAATAATCATTTTTTTTTTTGGTTGTATTTGAAAAGCTTTCTGATATCCAGTTGAGAAGGAGTAATGAGAGGAATGTAAAAATAGGACAGATGGATGATCGATTCCCAGACACAAGAGAGAGATTTGAAAGCACAAGGAATGGAGAAAGGACACTGACAAAAAAAAAGTGAATATGAATTACTAGTCACTGACTTTGCTTCTGTAATCTCACTTACAGCTGGGACAACTAGGCAACTTTTCAGAAACAGTATGACTTTTTGTGAGGAAAGCAGTTCCAAGGAGTATCTATTATCTTTTTTAAAAGATCCGAATAAAAATACTCTTTCACTACATAGCAAAGTCCTTTTTTAAAAATTAATACCCTCTAGTGTTCTTGCCTGGAGAATCCCAGGGATGGCGGAGCCTGGTCGGCTGCCGTCTATGGGGTTGCACAGAGTTGGACACGACTGAAGCGACTTAGCAGCAGCAGCAGCAGAAGCAGAAGCAGACTGAAGTTTATAGACAGATCAATGGAATAGAATAGAAAGCCCAGAAATAGATACACGGAAATGTGGACATTGATTTATAGCAAAGGTAGCACTAAAGAACAAAGGGAAAAGGACAATATTGGTACTAACAGGTGCTGGGACAATGGAATGTCCATATAGAAAATAACAATGTGATTCCTACCTCATTCTATGCAAAACTCAAATCTAGGTCTTTGTAAATCCAAATGTGAAAGACAAGACAAAGAGCAACAGAAAATTAAAGACAATAATAGGAGATTGTTGTTATCCAAGGCAGAAAAAGTTTTCTTAAATAAAACACACACCCAAACATCAAATAGTAAAAGGGAAGGAACATGGGAATGATATATTTGACTATCTTTGAAATAAGAACTTATGTTCATGAAGAGACACTAAAAAGAGTATTTTAAAAAACTACAGTGTAGGAACATACATTTACAACGCACTTTTCAACAAAGAGTTTAATCTAGAACACAAAAGGAACTCCCACAAATCAATTTTAAAGTCAGACAACCAGAAGAAAAACGGGCAAGATATTTGAACCAGTACATCTGAAGACAGAATATACAGATGGCTCAGATAAACATATGAAATGCTGTTCAAATTCAATGTCATTGTTATTGGAGAAATATAAAGTAAAATCACAATGAAGTACCAAAGCACCTGCCAGAATAGCTAATTTTTTAAAGGCCAAGTTTTAAAGAGAAAGTAAAGAGAAAGTTTTATGTACTACAGGTTAGGATGCCAATTAGAACACCCATCTCAGAAGAGTTTGGCACTACCTGTTAAAGATGAACACACACATATCTGTATATATGTGTGTATGTATATATACACTCCTAGGTATATATCCAGGAGAAGGCAATGGCACCCCACTCTGCTACTCTTGCCTAGGAAATCCCATGGATAGAGGAGCCTGGTGGGCTGCAGTCCATGCGGTTGCTAAGAGTCGGACACGACTGAGTGACTTCACTTTCACTTTTCCCTTTCATGCATTGGAGAAGGAAATGGCAACCCACTCCAGTGTTCTTGCCTGGAGAATCCCAGGGATGGGGGAGCCTGGTGGGCTGCCGTCTATGGGGTCGCTCAGAGTCGGACACAACTGAAGTGACTTAGCAGCAGCAGCAGGTATATATCCAACAGAAATGTGCACACATAAACCAAGAGAGCACATACACTTATGATAATAGCAACATTATTCTTGGGAGTCCAAATGGCAATGACTCAATTTATCCAAAAACAGTAAAATGAAGTATATATTTATACAGTGAAATAATATGCAACAAAGGTAGAAACTGACAGGAATACATTAACAGAGGAGATTTTAACACCCACTGACATCAAAGGACAGATGATCCAGACTGAAAATCAATAAGCTAACAGAGTGGGCTTCCCTGGTGGCTCAGAGAGTAAAGAACCTGCCTGCAACACAGGAGACCTGGGTTTGATCCCTGGGTTGGGACAATCCCCTGGAGGAGGACTTAGCAACCCACTCCAATATTCTTGCCTGGAGAATCTCATGGACAGTGGAGTTTGGTGGGCTACAGTCCATGTGGTCACAAAAAGTTGGACATGACTGAGAGACTAAGCACAGCACAACAGAGGTCCTAAATGACACAACAGACTATTTGGACTTAGTTTATATCTACAGTACACTACATCCAAAAATGCACAGTCTTTCAAAGCATGCATGGAACACTCTCTAGGACAGACCACATACCAAGTTACAAAACAAACCTCAACAATTTAATAATTTAGAAATTATTTCAAGCATCTTTTCTGACCACAATGATATGAAACTAGAAATCAATCACAGAAAGAAAAATGGAAAAAGAACAAACACATGGAGACTAAACAGCATGCTGCTAAAAAGCCAATAGGCCAAGAGTGAAATCAAAGAATAAAACAGAAAATACCTAGAGACAAACGAAAATTAAAATATAACCTAAGAAAATCCATGGAATTCAGAAAAAAAAAAAAAAACAGCTATGAACAGTTCTGTTCATAGCAATACAGATCTTCCTCAAGAAAAAAGAAAATTTCAAGCAATCTTTCTCATCTAAAAGAATTTGGAAAAGGATAAAAAACAAAATCCAGTAAAAGGAAGAAGATAATATGGATCAAACAGGAAATAAATAAAATAGAGATTGGAAAATAGAAAAGATAAACAAAATCAAGACCTGTTTTTTTTTAAGATAAACTACATTAACAAATCTGTAGCTCATCAAGAGGAAAGAGAGGACTCAAAATAAGAAATGAAAGAGGAGAAAAAACAACCAATACTACAGAAAAACAAAAAAAGAAAAAGAGTATACTATAAAAAGTTACATACCAACAAATTGGACAATCTAGAAAAAATGTACAAGTTTCTAGAAACAAAGTGAGTGAAGTCACTCAGTCATGTCCGACTCTTTGCAACCCCATGGACTGTAGTCCACCAGGCTCCTCCTTCCATGGGATTCTCCAGGCAAGAATACTGGAGTGGGTTGCCATTTCCTTCTCCAGGGGATCTTCCCGACCGAGGGATCGAACCTAGGTCTCCCGCATTGCAGGCAGATGCTTTAACCTCTGAGCCACCGGGGAAGCAACGTCTACCAAAATTGAGTCAAGAATAAACAGATAATTTGAACAGACTGATCAATGGGAGTGAAATAGAATCTGTTATAAAAAAAAAAATTTCCTCTCAAACAAAAGTCCAAGGCTAGACAGTTTTCCTGAGGAATTCCACTAAACATACCAAAAAGAACATATACCTTTCCTTCTCAAACTATTGCAAAAAGCTGAAGAGCAGGGAACACTCCCAAATTCATTTCATGAAGTCACCATCACCATGACATCAAAGTCAGAAAAAGACACTATGTAAAAAGAATATTACAACCAATATATTTGATGAATATAGATGTAGATATCTTCAACAAAATGTTAGCAAGTCAAATCCAACAAAATGTAAAAGGGATCATACACCATGCTCAAGCTGTATTCATTTCAGGGTCAAAAGATGGTTCAACATCCTCAAATCAATCAATGTGACACCCCCACATTATCAACAGGAAAGACAAAAACTACACGATCATTTCAATAGAGGTAGAAAAAGAATCTGACAAAATTTAACATTCATTCATGATAGAAACTCTCATAAAAGTGAGTACAGAGGGAATATATCTCAAAATAACAACAGTATTTACAAAAACTCACCCCCAACACAATACTCAATAGTGAAAAGGTAAAAACATTTCCACTAATTTTTAGAACAAGACAAGAATGCCCACTCTTACCACTTCTATGCAATACAGCATAGACAACAATCAGACAGGAAAAAGAATTAAAAACTACCCAAATTGGAAAGGAAGAGATAAAACTGTCACTAATGCAGATGACATGATACTCTATATAGAGAATACTACAACAATTAGAACTAATAACAAACTCATCAAGGTAGCAGAATACAAAATTAACATACCAAAAAATCGGTTGCATTTATTTACACTAACAATGAATTATCAGGAAGAGAAAGTTTAAAAAGTCCTTTTAAAATCAAATTAAAAATAACAAAATACCTAGTAACAAACTTAAAACGGTGAAAGGCCTATATGTTGAAAACTCGAACACACTGATAATAGAAACTGAAGATTATTTAAAGAAATGGAAAGATATCCCATGCTGTTGGATTTGAATTAATATTGTTAAAATGGTCCTACTACCCAAAGCGATCTACAGATTTAATGGATCCCTATCAAATTATCTGTGACATTCTTCACAGAGCTAGAACAAATAATTCTAAAATTTATACAGAACCACAAAAGTCCTGAAATGGCCAAAACCATCCTGAATAAAAAGAACAAAGCTTGAGGCATTACCATTCCAGAATTCAGACTATACTACAAAGCTAGTCATCAAAAGAGCATGGTTTTGGCACAAAAACAGATATATAAAAATCAATGGAAAAGAAAACAAAGCCCAGAAATAAACCCAAACTTATGGTCAATTAACCTGTGACAAAGGAGGCAAGACTACGGAGAAAAGTATGGAATTAACAAACTACTATACATAAAATAGATAAGCAACAAGGATTTACTGTATAGCACAGGGAACTATATTCAATATAACCTATAATTATAATAACCTATAGTGGAAAATAATATGAAAAAGAAATATATATATATATAACTGAATTACTTTCTTATATACCTGAAACTAACACAATATTGTAAATCAACTACACTTGAAAAAGCAAGAAATAAAACATAATAATGAAAATGAGTGAAATATCTCTGGTAAACAATATGATTGAATCTTATGAACAGAATACGGATTTTAAAAAAATACAGAAGAATACATATACTATGAGTCATTCATATAAAATTCAAAAACAGGCAAATCTAAAGTATGGTGTGAGACATCTGGATGGGGAGTAGGCAAGGTTAATGAAAGGAAGGCTCCTCAGGGCTGGTACTGGTCTGCTTATTTTTTTAATTAAAGTGTAGTTGATTTACAGTATGATTTTATTTGCAGGTGTACAACATAGTGATTCAATGTTTTTATATTTATACTCCATTTAAAATTATTATAAATAATGGCTATATTCCTTGTACTGTACAATATATCCTCATTGCTTATTCATTTTATCCATCAGTTCAGTTCAGTTCAGTTGCTCAGTCATGTCCGACTCTTTGCGACCCCATGAATCACAGCACACCAGGCCTCCCTGTCCATCACCAACTCCCGGAGTTCACTCAAACTCACGTCCATCGAGTCGGTGATGCTATCCAGCCATCTCATTCTCTGTCGTCCCCGTCTCCTCCTGCCCCCAATCCCTCCCAGCATCAGAGTCTTTTCCAGTGAGTCAACTCATCGCATGAGGTGGCCAAAGTATTGCAGCTTCAGCTTCAGCATCAGTCCTTCCAATGAACACCCAGGATTGATCTCCCCTAGAATGGACTGGTTGGATCTCCTTGCAGTCCAGGGGACTCTCAAGAGTCTTCTCCAACACGACAGTTCAAATGCATCAATTCTTCAGCAATCAACTTTCTTCACAGTCCAACTCTCACATCCATACATGACCACGGGAAAAACCATAGCCTGGACTAGACGGACCATCGTTGGCAAAGTAACGTCTCTGCTTTTTATTATGCTATCTAGATTGGTTATAACTTTCTTTCCAAGGAGTAAGCGTCTTTTAATTTCATAGCTGAAATCAGCATCTGCAGTGATTTTGGAGCCCAAAAAAATAAAGTCTGACACTGTTTCCCCATCTATTTCCCATGAAGTGATGGGACCAGATGCCATGATCTTTGTTTTCTGAATGTTGAGCTTCAAGCCAACCTTTTCACTCTCCTCTTTCACTTTCATCAAGAGGCTTTTGAGTTCCTCTTCACTTTCTGCCATAAGGGTGATGTCATCTGCATATGTGAGGTTATTGATATTTCTCCCGGCAATCTTGATTCCAGCTTGTGCTTCTTCCAGCCCAGCGTTCCTCATGATGTACTCTGCATATAAGTTAAATAAGCAAGGTGACAATATACAGCCTTGACGTACTCCTTTTCCTATTTGGAACCAGTCTGTTGTTCCATGTCCAGTTCTGACTGTTGCTTCCTGACCTGCATACAGGTTTCTCAGGAGGCAGGTCAGGTGGTATGGTATTCCCATCTCTTTCAGAATGTTCCACAGTTTATTGTGATCCACGCAGTCAAAGGCTTTGGCATAGTCAATAAAGCAGAAATAGATGTTTTTCTGGAACTCTCTTGCTTTCTCCATGATCCAGCGGATGTTGGCAATTTGATCTCTGGTGCCTCTGCCTTTTTTATCCATAGTAGTTGTTAACTCTTAATCCCCTACCCCTATCTGTTTTTTGAGCTGAGTGGTGGTGATTACATTAACATTTATGATAATTTACTAAGCTGTCCACTTGGATTTTATTTACTTTTCTATATGTTTGTCATGATGGTAACTCAGTCGCTCAGTCATGTCAGACTCTTTGCAATCAAATGGACTGTAGCCCACCAGGTTCCTCTGTCCATGAATTTTCCAGGCAAGCACAGGAGCACCGCAGTATGCAGCAAGTTTTATTAAGAGTGAGTTTCATTGCCAGGTTTTAAACCCAAACCCCTTCATCTTCTTTTAAAGAAGGAATTTCTATAAGCTCATCAAGTAGCAAAGATCAAAAACAAACAAACAGAAAAAGACAGATAGATGCTAACTGTGATATTAATAGGAAATATAACAACAACCATCATTTATTAAGTGATCTGAGTATTATCTCATTTAAACCTCGGCATCCTGCAGTAGACTGGCTGCATTAATGGTTCCAACTCTCCTTCTTTGCTTGTATCCACATTCTCTGCACATAACTGTCTATGTCCTCTGTCCAGTTCAGTTCGGTTCAGTCACTCAGTCGTGTCCAACTCTTTGTGAACCCATGGACTGTAGCACACCAGGCTTCCCTGTCCATCACCAACTCCCAGAGTTTACTCAAACTCATGTCCATCAAGTCAGTGATGCCATCCAACCACCTCATCCTCTGTCATCCCCTTCTCCTCCTGCCCTCAATCTTTCCCAGCATCAGGGTCTTTTCCAATGAGTCAGTTCTTCACATTAGGTGACCAAAGTATAGGAGTTTCAGCTTCAGCATCAGTCCTTCCAATGAATATTCAGGACTGATCTCCTTTAGGATGGACTGGTTGGAACTCCTTGTAGTCCAAGGGACTCTCAAGAGTCTTCTCCAACACCACAGCTCAAAAACATCAATTCTTCAGCACTCATCTTTCTCTGATTTATGACTAAACCACGTTCCTGCCATCTATGGGGTCTCATGGAGTCGGACACGACTGAAGCAACTTAGCAGCAGCAGAAACATGTTGCTTTGGCTAATAGAATACTAGCAATCACAAAGCAATCAAAGGCTTGAAAAGAGTTTCTGTGTTTCTCCTTACTGATTCTATCCCCTGCCATCACCATGAGACTATGCCCAAGCTAGCCTGCTAGAGAATGAAAGGCACATGGAGCATAGCCAGTCACCCAGGTCATCCTGGATGAGGCCATTTAGTCAAGAGCCAGTCAATAGACAAGTGATCAAGTTCAGTCAAGATCAGTAGAGCTGCCTCACCAACATCCACACAATTCCAAACACACAAGCAATAAATGTTCAATGGCCCTGGAGTTCTATGTCACTGAGGTTTTATGATTATGAGGTTCTAAGCTGCATTTTTATGCAAATTATTCTAGTGAAAGCTAACTGATACAAATAGTACTATTATCATTCCTATTTTACATGGGAGGAAACTGAGGCTCAGAAAAATCACAAGCTGGTAAGTAGTGGAGCCAGGATTTGAATATAGATTTTCTTAATCCACAAGAATTGCTTTTAATTACCATACTATATATATATTGCCTGTACAAATGCACTCCCAACTATAATTTTAAACAGAGCACGCATGCACATGGGTCTTTCTCCCCAGCTGCTCACTGACTAAACCTTTAAAATTGGGAAGCAGTGTTTCTGACTCAAATATCTGAGCTATATACAGCATTTTTAAAAAGCTGACTGATCAGAGTCCTTGTAGTTTAAACCAATGATTTTGTTCATGGGGACTCTGGTATTTTTTTCCTCTCTCTTGCACTCTCTCTTACGTAGTCCATGAGCATTTAATTTCTCACAGATGCCTTCGGTGCTGATATGCATCCCAATATTAATTTGTGTGCTTCAAAGATTTATCCCAAAAATGCTGATGATACCAATAGAAGATGTAAAGTCTGACCTTCACTTACACAATGATTGGCATTGACTATAATTCCTCACAAGATTTAACACAATGTGTGCAGCCAGAGTACATAATCATTTGTTCTGTATCAAAAATCACCTTGCAGTTGTGGTCAAGAAACAAATTCTCATATTAAATGGTCAGGAGAATTAGTATTATATATACTTCACAATAATCCATGTTAAAGATGTGCTGGGATGACAAGTGGATAAATAATATATCCACCCAAAGTTTTGCTTTCCAACCAGAAATCCTCAAGATACAGGGATCAAGGAGCTCACAGGTAGTTTGGGGCTAGGTGCTGTGAACTCAGATCCATTTACCTGGAGGAAAGGATAGTATGTGGACAAGAGGTGAGAGGGGAATCTGGAGCTGTGGCCTCTAGTCCCAACCCCACCTCAGAGTGATGTGTGGGACAAACATCTTCCTGTGTTTCTAGATCACTCTCCACCCTTGATCAACCTTCTGGGTACCAGGAGATTGACAAGTATGGACTTCCTTGCCTCTAGCTTCCAGCTGGGTTTGTTGCCTAGGGGGCATCCATGCTCAGTCACTGAGCTGTGTCCGACTCTTTCCAATCCCATGGACTGTAGCCCCCAGGCTCCTCTGTCCATGGGCTTCTCCAGGCAAGAATACTGGAGGGGGTTGTCATTTCCTCCTCCAGGGGATCTTCCCAATCCAGGGATCAAACCTCCATCTCCTGCAATGGAAGGCCAATTCTTTACCACTAAGCCATCTGAGAAGCACCAACAACAAATCAGCAAGATAGAGGAGATGGAAGCAGAGGCATTTGTCCTCCTGGATTTCGCCCTGTGGTGTCACAAATGGGCTGCTGTGTCTTAGCTCCTTTCAGATGGCCCCCTCTGCACATCCTTCCCCATCACTGGGTTCTGTTAATCGCTTCATGCCTTCAGACTTACAAACAGTAACAGCCCCCAGTACTTACAGCTCTAGGATTCCACACTGTGCTATGCTCAGTCACTTCAGTCATGTCCAACTCTTTGAGACCTATGGGCTGCAGCCCACCAGGCTCCTCTGTCCATGGGATTTTCCAGGCAAGAATACTGGAGGGGGATGCCAAGTCCACCCTACCTCTTAATATTTTCCCTATTCTACATGCAAACCTCTAAACAGTTTCTTCATTAAACCTTCTTTGAAGCAACTGGCTTTGAGGGTCTAGGAATGATCCCCTCTGTGACCCTAGAGAAGAGCTCTCACCATGTGTCATCTTCTTGATCAAGAGAATGCAAAATGCCTCCCTTTTATGAGGGGTGGGCAGATTTTTTTGTAAGATCCTAATACCAACATGTTTGAAAGGTTTAAGTGGTACAAGATGTAAATATATTATGATGTCAGGTTGATATCTTAAAGCCTTATTTGGTTTGCAGGACAGAAACTAATTATATGCTGGAAATATGAGACAGGAGGAAGTATCTGACTATACATAGGAATTCCATATGAAAAGAAACAGGGAAGGATTAGAAGCAACAGAAATCAGACTTTTCTTTGAACTACTGGCTCCTCTAGGATTGGTTCTGATAGTGAAGCAGATGTCCTACCCACCTTCTTGTTTTCTGATCCTTTTCATCACCATCTCCTACTTGGAATCCACTTGGGGAAGTCTTTGCTTTGTTTTTTGTTTGTTTTAAATAGCTTGGGTGTTTTTTAATAAGTTATTTATTAATTTTCGCCTGTACCGGTCTTTGTTACTGTGTGTGGGCTTTCTCTAGTGGCAGAGAGCAGGGGGCTATTCTCTATTTGCGGTGTGCAGGCTTCTCATTGCAGTGGCTTCCACTGTTGCAGAGCACAGGCTCTAGAGCTCACGGGCTTCAGTAGGTGCAGCACTCAGCTCAGTAGCTGTGGCACACAGGCTTCGATGCCTTGAAGCATGTGGGATCTTCCTGGACCAGGGATCGAACTGGTGTCCCCTGCATTGCGAGGCAGATTCTTAACCACTGGACCACCAAAGAAGCCCTTTGCTTTGTTGACAACAGGGTACGTTAAACTTACTGACATAAAAAAGGAATATACTTGATGCTTAAGAAACTGGCTAAAAAGTAAAAACTTAATTCAGATCAACATTTGTTAATCCTATGCCCCATACTTCCTCCTGGTACGGGGCCTGGATGCTAAAACTATGCCCCACTAGCTTTTCATGTTAACAGGTAAGTTGTTAATTTTTAATAAAAGTTATTTATTCATTCAGCCTTATTTCTTAGACACCCACTATGTGAGAGTGGAAAATCTGACTTAAAATTCAATATTCAAAAATCTAAAACCATGGCACCCATTCCCATCAGTTCAGTTCAGTTCAGTCACTCAGTCGTGTCCAGTTCTTTGTGAACCCATGGACTGCAGCACACCAGGCTTCCCTGACCATCACCAACTCCTGGAGTTTACTCAAACTCATGTCCATTGAGTCGTTGATGCCATCCAGCCATCTCATCCTCTGTCGTCCTCTTCTCTTCCCGCCTTCAATCTTTCCCAGCATCAGGGTCTTTTCCAATGAGTCAGTTCTTCGCATCAGGTGGCCAAAGTATTGGAGTTTCAACTTCAGCATCAGTCCTTCCAATGAACACCCAGGACTGATCTCCTTTAGGATAGACTGACTGGATCTCCTTGCAGTCCAAGGGACTCTCAAGAGTCTTCTCCAACACCACAGTTCAAAAGCATCAATTCTTTGGTGCTCAGCTCTCTTTATAGTCCAACTCTTACATCCATACATGACCACTAAAGATACCATAGCCTTGACTAGATGGACCTTTGTTGACAAAGTAATGTCTCTGCTCTTTAATGTGCAGTCTAGGTTGGTCCTAACTTTCCTTCCAAGGAGCAAGCGTCTTTTAATTTCATGGCTGCAATTACCATCTGCAGTGATTTTGGAGCCCAGAAAAATAAAGTCAGCCACTGTTTCCTCATCTATTTGCCATGAAGTGATGGGACCGGATGCCATGATCTGAATTTTCTGAATGTTGAGCTTTAAGCCAACTTTTGCACTCTCCTCTTTCAGTTTCATCAAGAGGCTCTTGAGTTCTTCTTCACTTTCTGCCATAAGGGTGGCGTCATCTGCATATCTGAGGTTATTGATATTTCTCCCAGCAATCTTGATGACAAACCTAGAGAACATATTAAAAAGCAGAGACAATACTTTGCCAACAAAGGTTCATATAGTCAAAGCTATGGTTTTTTCAGTAGTCATGTATGGATGTGAGAGTTGGACCATAAAGAAGTTTGAGCACTAAACAACTGGTGCTTTCGAACTGTTAGGGTCAGCGTCAGGGTTAGGTTAGGAGAAGACTCTTGAGAGTCCCTTGGACAGCAAGAAGATCAAACTTCTACTAGTCAGTCCTAAAAATCAACCTGAACATTCATTGGAAGGACTGATGCTGAAGCTGAAGCTCCAATACTTTGGCCACCTGATGAGAAGAGTAGACTCATTAGTAAAAGATTCTGATGCTGAGAAAGATTCAAGGCAGAAAGAGAAGGGGACAACAGAGGATGAGATGGTTGGATGGCATCACTGACTAAATGGACATGAGTTTGAGCAGGAGATGGCAAAGGACAGAGAGGCCTGCCGTGATGCAGCCCATGGGGTCTCAAAGAGTTGGACATGACTGAGGAACTGAACAACAGCAACGATGTGCCAGGAATTCTCCTAAGCAGCGCTAAAGAGAAAGGACAAGGCTTTTCCTTTTAGACTTTAAAGATATGCTTGTGCCATAGCCCATGGGATATTATAACCTTATAGAAAATCTTAAAGAGGGATAATAAAAGCACTAATATTGATTGACAGTATTCTTTACATATGTACATAAATGTAAGACCATTGAGTATTCAAAATTTCAGATCACTAAATCCAGCCCCGAACCTCATGTTCCCACTATTCCCCACACATAGAAATCACAATGAGAAAATAGACTGTGTGACCTTGAATAAATATCACAACCTCTCTGTTCCTTAATAAATGTCAGAATCAACACTAGAATCCAGGCCTCAGGTTTCACCTGGAGAGCTAATTTCTCCTGATGTTTCCAGTGTGGTTATTACCTTGTAGTGGCTGAGGGATTATCTGAGAATAGCATTTCCCCTTCACCAGGCCTCACACCTGGTGTTTTCTCTACCAGGCCATCTCTCACTCTTCCTTCGAAGTTCACCAGGGAGGTTTCTTGGAACTCCCAGGCCAGGTTGATTTCCCCTATCATGTGCGCCTGCAGTAACCCACCCTCCCCTGGCGTTGCCCATCCCCCCACTAGACTATAAAGTTTGTGAGACCAGAACCTGCCTCTTTCCTGCATGCAGCAGATGGCAAATATGCTGAAAGGATTTGTGAATAAATGCAACTGTTATTTAATTTATAAAGGAAATCAGCGATAAAACTGAGATGTGTTCGTAGAATTTTGCACAATGGAAAACTCTCAAGAATGCAACAATTCTACACCTTAATTTTTCAAAGTAATCATAATAAATTATGGGGATACACAGTTTTAAGGACATTAATCCACATTGGCCCCCTTTTCCTGACAAAGGAATAAAGGTATTTTTTTCTATGTTATCTAATAACAATAATAAATTATGTTTTTGAATAAGAGAAAATAGAAGGCTACCCCTCTTTGGTCTTACTACATAAGGAACTGGGTTCTTATCCCTCTTTTTTCCCATTCCCCTACAGCGGCCCTTTTCTTGTGCCAATGGTAATGCAAACAAAACAATCCCTTTCCTTTGCTTCACCCTGAACAGTTCAGAAAAAGTGTCTCCCAGCATAGGAAAAAGCTTCTCCCAGCTTAGGAAAAAGCAATTTCCCCCTACAGTCTAAATGGGAGGAGAATAGAGGATTCAAAAAGAGGAAGGCTCCCCCTCCAAGCCCCAGGACTGCACTGTCCTCAGGGTGGAGGAAAGACTACAGAGAAACACAGATGGCATGCTGGCACTTGGATGAATTAATGTGATTGCATCCCTGTAATGTTTCGAGTGAGATATTCTTATAATTCATGCAAATTCAGAAATAATTGAGGCTCATGTTTCTAGGATAAAGTCATGGCATTTTGTTTTTACCTGAACTACCCCCCACACACAAAAAAAAGGGTCATTTTTATTATTCCATATTTAATTATTCATAGCCACACACTCACAGATTTTAGAACCACAAAAGGTCAGCCCTCTCTGATTTGGCAATTGTTTTCCTCTGAAGTCAGGGAGCAGCCCATGAATATGCACGAGCACACAATCCTGACACTTCCCTCACTGTTCATTAACAGAGTGTTCACTGTATATTTCAAAGTCAAACAAATAATACCTGTCATGAACATGAATTTTTAATATCTCCTATATTTCATTTTAAATGAAATGTCAAAATGATGGAAAATATTTCCATGGAAGTCTGGAAAGGGCAGCGTCTCACCAACGCTGCCTTGTGAAAATCAGCAGTGGTGCACAAACACCATTAAAGAGGTGCCCCTGACACTGGAATCAGATCACTTTTGGTATTTTACTGCCTTTATCATTCCTGAGAAATGTCAACGTGAAATCTGTTTGCCCAGACCACGTGCTTCTCGGGGCTGAGAGGAACCACGTCCTCTTTTCATCTGAAAATGGACATTGTTTATTTACAGCCTGTTTCAATCCCTTGCTCTTGGACTCAAACTGCATTTTATTTGCTCGTGATGCTCCTCTTTGCATATGCGTGCCCTTTGCCCCTCTTCATTCTTTAAATGCTATTTCCCATTTTTAATAGCAGGGAGATCAATCAACTCTGATCTCCCTTTTCCTGACAGCCCTCAATGAGAATTTCTTCATTTCAAGCTCCCATCTACTCTCCCAGAAACAGACTATTTCTTTCCTTGAAACTGTTCCCTGGAAACTGGGATTGGTCAAGTTCAGAACATAGCTGAGATGGGGAAAGCGGGTAAGAGCTTGTGATGGCAAGAGATGACCAGTAAGATCTACAGTAGAGTCTCAATCTCAGCACTAGTGATAACTGTGTGCGTGCTAAGTCACTTTAGTCATGTCCGACTCTATAAGACCCTATGGACTGTAAGCTGCCAGGCTCCTCTATCCATGGGATTCTCTAGACAAGAATACTGGAGTGGGTTGTCATTCCCTCCTCCAGGGGATCTTCCCAACCCAGGGATCAAACACGCATCTCTATGACTCCTGCATTATCAGGCGAGTTCTTTACCATTAGCGCCACTATTTGGGACCAGACAATTCTTTGCTGTGGGAATGTTCCGTGCATTATAGGATGTTCAGCAGCATCTCTGGCCTCTTCCTACAGTGCAACAGTAGCACACCACCCCCCTTTCAATGGTGACAGCCAAAAACGTCTCTGGACATACCAAGTATGCCTGAAAGTCAGGTTGCAGTGAGAGGACAACCTCTCCACATCGCCAGGAAACCACTGATCTACGAGTGCAACTGGAAATGACTGCTTTCCTGGAAGTGTTTTCTCCTCTTGGCACTAAAGAAGGCAGGAGCCCCAGGAGCTCCAGAAAACTGCAGGAGAACCGAACTGTGCAGCTCTCCGGTACCTGGAGAGGCAGAAGTTTTCTGTTCTCTACCACTTGACAAGGTAGATGTGGCCTGAGGACAAAGCTGTGGCCATCTATGTCTACCAAACCCACTCTTTCGGCCAAAAGCAGTTTTGTAGTCTCCACCCTAATAACATTTACCCCATCACATAAGACTATTATTTTTAGTGTATTTGTATGTCCCTACCCTTCCACTCCCTCGAGAAGGCAATGGCAACCCACTCCAGTACTCTTGCCTGGAAAATCCCATGGGCAGAGGAGCCTGGTAGGGTATAATCCATGGGGTCGCAAAGATTTGGACATGACTGAGCGACTTTCCTTTACTTTACTTTACCCTTCCACTGCCCTGTTCCTCTAAAGAAGCCTCCAGTTTGTTTACTATCAGGCTCTTCTGCCTGAGTCATGAGGAAAAATCGGGGTTGGGTGGGGCGAGAGCAAGGAAATTATAGATGAGTTTATATCCTCTTTCAAGACATCCTAGCAATGGACCTATGCCTCTTAGTTCTCTGGACTATGTTTATTCACCCTGATGCTGCTCTGAGACTGAACCACACAGGTTATAGACTAACTATTACACTTTTATTTGGATGGAATTTAATTTATGCAAAGAATCCTAGGAAAATGTTATATCAGAAAGAGTAGAAAAACAGACACTGTAATCCTCATTTTACTGATGAGGAAACTGAGTCCCAAGTCAAGGAACAAACTGCAAGTAAACTCAGCTCATGTTTCCCATTTCCAAGTCTGCTTTCTACACTTGAATATCACCTTTAAGGCAAACATCCCTCAGGCACAGGGCTGAGCTTGTAATATCTTTTTGTCTTTTTTAAACGGTCTATATATGTTAAATGGTTCATATATGTTGGTTGGTCTAAATCGTTTATATACACGTTAAATAGATATGCCTAATGTGTTGGGAAAGTCCTCATTTTCATAAGCAGGGAGGACTCAGCCTCAGTTAACCGATTAACAAAATCCTCCATGAGGGACAACATGTCGGGAATGGGAAGCCTGCTGCCATTCCAAGGGGCAGTTTACAGAGCCCAGACTCTCAAGGGGAGGGGAAAGGTTGGGGCATGTGGCAGTGCCAGGACCTCCAGGACCTGAGCCAAACCTGGGTCTCCTAACAGCAGCTCTTCTTCATAGGAGTATGCATGGGGGGTGTGAACCCAGCTTCACCACCAGAGTTCTACTGCTGCATTTTTTTGTGAAAGCTTCAGTGAGCTCATCACAAATAACTGAATGAGGTTGTTGGTCATAACATAAAAAGAAATGCACCGCGTCTCTCCCCTCAACATACATCCTGATAGCGAAGAGGGGTGGGCAAGAATACCGTTTGCTGAATTTTCCCCTTACAGTGCATTCTTTCTGAGAATCAGGAATATGTGGGATCTAGCCCTGCCTCTGTGACTCACCTTAATCAAATCACTTAGAAAAGGCAATGTCCACCCTAGTTGTCTCACGGTTCAGTTCAGCCGCTCAGTCGTGTCTTTGCGACCCCATGAACCACAGCACGCTAGGCCTCCCTGTCCATCACCAACTCCCGGAGTCCAACCAAACCCATATCCATTGAGTCGGTGATGCCATCCAATCATCTCATCCTCTGTCGTCCCCTTCTCCCCCTGCCCTCAATCTTTCCCAGCATAAGGGTCTTTTCAAATGAGTCAGTTCTTCGCATCAGGTGAACAAAGTACTGGAGTTTCAGCTTCAACATCAGTCTTTCTAATGAACACCCAGGACTGATCTCCTTTCGGAGAAGGCAATAGCACCCCACTCCAGTACTCTTGCCTGGAAAATCCCATGGACAGAGGAAACTGGTGAGCTACAGTCCATGGAGTCGTGAAGAGTCAGACACACTGAGCAACTTCACTTTCACATTTCATTTTCATGCATTGGAGAAGGAAATGGCATCCCACTCCAGTGTTCTTGCCTTGAGAATCCCAGGGACGGTGGAGTCTAGTGGGCTGCCATCTATGGGGTTTCAAAGAGTCGGACACGACTGAAGCAACTTAGCAGCAGCAGCAGCAGGCTGGATCTCCTTGCAGTCCAAGGGACTCTCAAGAGTCTTCTCTAACACCACAGTAGAAAAGCATCAATTCTTCGGCACTCAGCTTTCTTTATAGTCCAACTCTCACATCCATACATGACCACTAAAGAAACCATAGCCTTGACTAGATGGACCTTTGTTGGCAAAGTAATGTCTCTGCTGTTTAATGTGCTGTCTAGGTTGGTCATAACTTTCCTTCCAAGGAGCAAGTGTCTTTTAATTTCATGGCTGCAATCAGCATCTGCAGTGATTTTGGAGCCCAAAAAAATAAAGTCAGCCACTGTTTCCACTGTTTCCCCATCTACTTCCCATGAAGTGATGGGACCAGATGCCATGATCTGAGTTTTCTGAATGTTGAGCTTTAAGCCAACTTTTGCACTCTCCTCTTCCACTTTCATCAAGAGGCTCTTTAGTTCTTCTTCACTTTCTGCCATAAGGGTAGTGTCATCTGCATATCTGAGGTTATTGATATTTCTCCCAGCAATCTTGATTCCAGCTTGTGCTTCTTCCAGCCTAGCGTTCCTCATGATGTACTCTGCATAGAAGTTAAATAAGCAGGGTGACAATATACAGCCTTGACGTACTCCTTTTCCTATTTGGAACCAGTCTGTTGTTCCATGTCCAGTTCTGACTGATGCTTCCTGACCTGCATACAGGTTTCTCAAGAGGCAGGTCAGGTGGTCTGGTATTCCCATCTCTTTCAGAATGTTCCACAGTTTATTGTGATCACACAGTCAAAGGCTTTGGCATAGTCAATAAAGAAGAAATAGATGTTTATCTGGAACTCTCTTGCTTTTTCGATGATCCAGCAGATATTGGCAATTTGATCTCTTGTTCTTCTGCCTTTTCTAAAACCAGCTTAAACATCTGGAAGTTCACAGTTCACATATTGCTGAAGCCTGGCTTGGAGAATTTTCTCACAGGGAGGGGCTCAAATTAAATATCAGATGTAAAAGCATCTGTAAAGAGTCAGGTATTTTTCATTAGACTTGATGATACTGCTGAGTGGATGAGGGACTGACTTTCAGAGGAAAGGAGGGTCATGGTAAGCAGACCTCTAAGGTGGATTGAATAGTGTCCCCCAACATCCATGTCCACTCAAGACCTCAGAATGTGACCTTGTTTGGAAATAGGCTCTTTCGAGATGTAGTGAAGGTAAGGAAAGAGATGAGATCATACTGGATTCCAGAGCCCTAAATCCAATAGGAGTGTCCTAATAAGACACAGGACACACAAAGACAAAGATGATGCAAAGATGGAGGCAGGATTCAAGTGGTGCATACACAAGCCAAAGAATGCCAAGGACTACAGGTCAGCACCAGACACAAGGAGAGACACCTGGGACAGTTCCCCCTTAGAGCCCCAGAAGAAACTAACCCTGCCAACACCTTGATTTTCAACCTCTGGCCTCCTCAACTATGAGAGTAACGTCTGATGTTTTAAGCCACCGAGTTTGTGGTCATTTGTATGGAAGCCCTTAGAAACTAGTACAATCACTGTGTATCCAAGGGACTAGAACTTCGTTTCACTCCAATTTGGGAGGAATGGAGCATCTTGAGCCAAACTGCCCCCAAGCCTCACAGTGTGGAGTTGGGGCAGACACTAACAAGCCCTAACCTTCCTACAAGGGATCAGGCACCACTGAAGAAGGCTTACGCTTTCAGCCATGGGAGGCTCACAATTAAACAGCCACAGCAGTAATCTAAACATGCTAAAGGTTCAATAGGAGCCCAGACTTAGTGGAAGGATTTCCCTTTCTACCTTCCAACTTCTAGATCACAAGCATGCTGGAGTCCTTCTCTAAGTGCATCAGACCTAGTGGTCCAAGGGAAATTCCAGAACCCCATAATAGAGTTAGACTGCCAGCAGAATCCCAAAGGTCCTCTGTACCCTGCCACCCACTCGCCTGTGGACAAACACTTTTAAGAATGCTTAGGACAGGTCTGCAAGGATGCATGTGCACACTGTCCCCCACCTAACTCTTACCACAGCAAAAGGCTATATGTACCTATGAGATTTTTTCTGGGCCCCAACAACATAACTTCACACAGAAAGGATGAAATAGGATTTTTTTTTCTACGTGGAAGTCAGTGTGCAAGGTAGAAAGAGGCAAACATTTATTTAACAACTAGTCTTTGCCAGAAACTTTGCACATGAGTCAGCAAAGGACCTAGAACATAGCAGGAGTTCTGGAGTAACAGAGTATTTGTAAAGGACAAATACTAGTGAACCAGAACTGGAAGGGAAGGTTGGGATGTGGAGGGGTAGGAGCAGGAGCTGTGGAAATGTATGTAGAGGAGAGAAACAGAGGACCCCCAGACAGGCAGGAGAAAGAAGCAGATGGTAAATGAATATGATGAAAAAAACAGCGTTCTAGAGAGTCCTAGGTCTACAAAGCTACAGGAGGACTGGTCCAAGGTCACTTACTGAGAATGATTAAATTAAACACTTCCTTGTTCATCAACAAGGAAGATTTAAATCTTCTACTCTTCTGAAAACAAGGCTATTTCGATTTAATGATTCAAGGAACAGCTCCATCAGGATGCATTTGGCCGCCACCCATCAGCACAGCCCTCAGGGAAAAGCCCACTGAGCTGGGCAGCGAGATACATGGAATGACTGGCTACCTGGCTTCAGAGGATGTGGGAGACAGAATCATGTCCATAGGGGTTCCCAGCCATTTCGTGGGAACTTCTTTTGTATTAATAAATGCCCCTAACAAATACTACATGTTGGTAGTATTTTTGACCATCACATAAACTATGTTTGTTGGGTCATTGATGCTCCCATTTTTCTATTAATCACTGATATATCTTGGAACTATACGTGGCTTCTGATTAGCACTGGATAATCACTGTTCCCACACTCAAGCAATAGAACCCCCAAAGCAAAGAGAGACATGTGTTCTTGCTAGCCCATATAGCCATTTCAAAGGAAAAAGCATGATTTTTGTCTCACTTTTAGAGATTCAGAAAACTGTTCAGAGCATCTCAGCACTATCCCACTGACTCCAGGGGCCATGGACCCTAGGCTGAGAACCACTAATTAACTATGATTTTTATCTAGAAGCTGGTTGACCCCCTGGTAAATCTCCAGACTGGCTTCCTATTATCCCCCATTTCTAAGACGTTTTCCCTTCCTGTCATCTCCTCTTCAATCCTTTAACGTCTCCCCACCATATCAGAACTTTGATCATTTTAGTCTTCCCCCTTTTGATAACATTATTGCGTAGGTCAGATAATACTACATAAAATATGAGAGACATTCAAATTCTTAAAACCTGGATGCAATTGTTTTCTATATTATAATCCTTTTTTTCAGTTGTGATAATTATAGACAATATTTTGGGCAAGGAATGTCACATTTGTTTTTCTCAAGGTCGGTCCAAGTTGGTCCTTGGATGGTTCAAGGCCGCCAAGAACTTACAAAGTATGAGAAGTAAGCCCCTTCAGTCTCCTCTCTGGGAAACAGGAAGGCATTATTATGTTGATTTTAGAAATAAACTGAGCTCTGGGAAGGAGGTGCCCTGGGGTCTGTTTCAACTGCCTTCCCTGCCCCTGCCTTTCTCGGCCTCACATGGTGCTGTCAGGCCTTCTCTAGTCACTGGGGTCCACATGGCTTTGCTTAAGCAGCTCTCACTCCACTCCCTCCATGATGAGTGGTAACCTGGGCTTGAAATGCCACCTCCATTAGCTACCAGCCATTTAAGGACCTCAAGAGGCCCTTCTCTGAGATCCTGTTGCCTTAGAGGCATGATGTCAGCATGAGTACAGCATCCACCCATCTATCCATCCTCATAGAACTTGCAACTGTTCCTTCTCTCCTAGGGGTGCCATTTTACCCCCTGAAACCAAAGGGTCCTGCCATTACTTTAATAAGATTGTATAAATAAATGAAACACCAAGGCCTGTTTACCCTTGTGAGGGTCAATGGGTGGAGAGAGGAAGAGAAGGTCAGTGGGCAAGGAGGGAATTTCTTCCACCTCTACCTGAGGTGCTCACAGATGAGACAACTTCATGCTATAGCAGCGAAAAGCAAAAGCAAAGTTAAGTTTTCAGCAAGTCACACACACATGCTAGGTATGGATATCCTACTGCCCCAGCTTTGTAAAACTTCAAATGAAACTTTTAATATATTTTAAATTATAAATATGTATTCACTGAAGGCATTTAGAAGGTACAGAAAGTTAAAGTGGACTTATTAACTCTTGGGTTTCCCCAGTGGCTCAGCAGGTAAAGAATCTGCCTGCAATGCAGGAGACAGAGTAAACATGGGTTTGATCCCTTGGCCGGGAAGACCCTCTGGAAAAGGAAATGGCAACCCACTCCAGTATTATTGCCTGGAGAAATTCCATGGACAGAGCAGCCAGGCAGGCTACAGTCCATGGGGTTTCAAAGAGTCCAACATGACTAAGCCCATGAACTCACCATGTAACTCATGATTCAATAAGATAAGGAAGCATGGGCTAGTGTAAAGAAGATCGAAATGAGATCTTCCATGGAAGCCAAGATAAGGAGACTGCCATTGGACAGCAACAGGACTATGATTTGTGTCAGGTTTCTAGACCCTCATCCATAATTCTGACACCCAAAACCAGAATCTTTTCTGTAATTCACTTGGCATCAAAACCTGACTCCTCCCCACCAAAAAAAAAAAAAAACTGACCTGAATGAACTGATATGTAGCTAGCTTTAGTCTTCATTTATCCTACTCAGTACAAATATTCATATTTTTCTATACACATATTGGTATATCTGGTCATTAGGTCCTGTCCCAGACTATATGTGGAGAAGGCAATGGCATCCCACTCCAGTACTCTTGCCTGGAAAATCCTACGGATGGAGGAGCCTGGTGGGCTGCAGTCCATGGGGTCACGAAGAGTCTGATACGACTGAGTGACTTCACTTTCACTTTTCACTTTCATGCATTGGAGAAGGAAATGGCAACCCACTCCAGTGTTCTTGCCTGGAGAATCCCAGAGATGGCGGAGTCTGGTGGGCTGCCGTCTGTGGGGTCACACAGAGTCGGACACGACTGAAGCAACAGCAGCAGCAGACTATATGGGAAGTGTTCCATAATGTATATGTTACATTTCCAAAATACAAACAATTCTGAAATCTATCTGCACCAAGAACAGGTGAAAGGGATTATGAGCCTATAATATCCCTGTCCTTAGGGAGCAACCTCTGCCAGGAGGCAGTAGGACTAAGAACATTTATTTCTTCAAGATCTGAGGCAAGATATTTTATTTTAACATGGGGTCATGTCACAAAGCCTAAAATTTAAAACATTAAAATACAAATATTTTTATTCTTAAGATTTGTGCACTACAGACATTCTCTCTAAACTCCTCTCACCTCTGGGGCGGTGGGGGTGGTCTTGGGATAAAGTGAGATTCAGGGATATAGGGATGATAAGGGCTTGAAAGTCAGAGATAGAGTGAGGCTTAAAGACATAACTTGATTTTTTTAAAGTTCAATAGTTATGATTTTATGGCCACAAATTAAATATGAATATCATTACAGCAACCAAATGGCTAAATCAAAATGTCATGAACCCCATGAGAGAAAGAAGGAAATCTTTATAGCTACTAAAGGAGACATTGCAGCTGCTCCCAGTAGGTCGAAGTCCCCTGAGAGAGAAACAGCACCCAGAAATCTGGCCAATAAAACACCTAAGCCCATAGATCAGAACCAGAAAGCCATAGGCCTGGTTCATTAACACAGCACAGCATTAGTCCTCACTGATTTATTTTCTTTGGTTTAATATGAAGAGCTTGCCACCATTAAAACTTGGAACTTTTTACATAACATCTCAGTATCTGTATTCTCTTGAAAAATCTAAAGACCTGGCAGCATTGGGCCCACGTTCATGCATGGCAGTGATCATCTAGGGCTGGGAATAAGCCACTGGACCATTTAGACAGACATGACTCGTCCATTTCACCGCATTCCCCATGCTGTCTGGGAGGTCCACATGATCCTGCCAGCATTTGAGAGTGAAACATGTGCTTTGGCCACCCAGGATCTCTGGTGTATGGATTCTGAGAATTGTACCAGGACACATTAGGGTTACACATGACAGTGGACACCTTGGGGAAAGGCTATTTTTCTGCAGAGGGTACTGACACCCTTGTTCCAAAACATATATGTGAGCAGTAATGACTAGTAAAATCATTCAGAGAAATCCCAAAGGGAAGTGCTGAGCAGAACTAAGAAATCAGTGAGGATTTTTGCAGAAGTAAAATAACAAGAATTGGAGAATAGTGGATGCAGGTACTGTTCATGACAAGAACCTTAAGGAACAACTAATATATTTGAGAGTCCTCTGGACAGCAGGGAGATCAAACCAGTCAATCCTAAGGGAAATCAACCCTGAATACTCACCGGAAGGACTGATGCTGAAGCTCTAACACTTTGGCCACCTGATGCGAACAGCTGACTCATTAGTAAAGACCCTGATTCTGGGAAAGATTGAAGGTATAAGGAGAAGAGGGTGGCAGAGGATGAGATGGTTGGTTGGCACCACCAACTCCATGGACATGAACTTCGGCGAACTCTAGGAGACAGTAAGGGACAGGGAGACCTGGCATGCTGCAGTCCATGGGTCCCAAAGGATTGGACATGACTTAGCGACTGAAAAACAGCAACAATAATATAATTATTTTCACTAATGAGCAATATGCTGCCTTTCCCCCAGTCAGAGACAAATATCCCAAGTAGTTGTAGAATACCTACTAAGTATGGGTATTTTACACATGTTGCCTCTTTTACTCTTTACAACATCCCTGGGAGACAGGTATTATTATATCGATTTTAGAAATAAAGAAACTGAGCCGTACAGATTTCAAGTAACTTACTTAAGGACACAACTTATCACTGTTACAACCAAGATTCAAATTTAGGTCTTCACAACTCCCAAATTAATTCATCTTTCATTATACCACTAGGCCAAAAGCAAATGTTTATCTTTGCTCACCAAGAAAGTAATTACTCAAATAATTGAGACAACACATCTCCTCTCTCCTTTTAATAAAAATGACTCTCAGGATCTGACATAAGCTAAGCTATACCTCAATGTGAGTTTAAGTCATTTTGGAGTGTTAAATGGAGACCTGAAAGATTTTTCACCCACACAACAAAAGATAAATATTCTAGGGAAAAGGGGTACTTCCTCATGACACTGAAGTCACAACAGCCTCTTTTAACCACATGGAAGTGTTGGAGGAGGTCATCCAGAGGACATGGCCACTGGTTAACCCAGGAGCTGCTGCTGCTGCTGCTGCTGCTGCTGCTAAGTCACTTCAGTCGTGTCTGACTCTGTGCGACCCCATAGATGGCAGCCCATCAGGCTGCCCCGTCCCTGGGATTCTCCAGGCAAGAACACTGGAGTGGGTTGCCATTTCCTTCTCCTGGACCCAGGCAATTGGAGGCTTCTCTACCCTTCCCCTCTCTTCATAATAAATGTTCCATTAAAACCATATTATTGTATGATAATAGTTATAGACATTCCTATTCCAGAAGGAAGAAAATGGAACAGACATAGAAAGGAGTTCGCTATCCTGCTGATTTTCAGAATTTGGCCAAGCAGAATCCCCTTCCCTGTTGGCTCAGACAGTAAATGCGGGAGACCTGGGTTTTATAACCGGGTTGGGAAGATCTCCTGGAGAAGGGCATGGCAACTCACTCCAGTATTCTGGCCTAGAGAATCCCAAGGACAGAGGAGCCTAGAAGGCTGCAGTCCATAGGGTCGCAAAGAGTCAGACACGACTGAGCGACTAAGCACAGCACCCACCATACCCAGAGTGAGAGCTGTCTTCAAGGACTCAGCCCTGAGAGAACAGCATGCTATTGAGACCATCTGGACAGTACATGTGACTGAACCAGTAAAGGGCTCAACATAACTTTTAAGATTTGGTGGGTGGGTACAGAGTTCTACTCATCTTTCAGCATCTCAAGACAAGCCCCATATATGAGCTCCCTTGCTTACTAAACATGCAACCTACAAATCTGGAGTGATCTACCTCATTCCTCAGTGTCTTGTCATCCTCCCTGAAGGGGGACTAGTTTGCAAACCAAGAGTAAGTCCTCACCAAACTTGCAAACATGAGCTGGGAATCATGCTCAGGGGCCGTGTGTTCAACCCTGATGGGTCCAGTCACAACCTCCTGAGCAGGAGACAGTTTAAGAAAGAGTATTAATTTTTTTAGGCAGTGCAAAATTCTCTGGCATCCAGGTACCTACCGCATGATCTCAGAAAACTCAATTATTAATATGAGTATATGAACACCATTTTGTTGTGATTAGATTTCACTTTAATTTAAATTCTGTTAAAGCCACAAGGGACCAAAGCAGCAGTCTCATGAAATAAATGAGTCAGTCTCAGTTTTATTTTTCATGTTTGCAAGCCAGGATTATCGGCAAATCTTATCAGTCAGGCGGCAAATTACCAAGAACTGCATTAAAAATGTGTATAGTCATTTTCATTTTTGAAAGATTCAAGACTATAAATAATTAAATGCATTAGACATCTGTTATTTATGAGCTGGAATGACAGTTTTAATTTAGTTCTTCATTTAGCTGAGCCTGACGTACTGTGACTCTAAAGGAAAACACAAGAAATACCTAAAAATGACAACTTTCAGAGCCTGCAGTGACCATAGGTGCAAATCAGAACCTGGTTATTTTCACTTCCCTTTGAGGCTTGTCAAGACACAATCTTCATTCGTGACCTTTTGTTGTCTGTCCTCAGGAATTCTGATTGGCTGACAGAGCAGCCTGCATCTGTCAGTTTCACAATGTAAATCAGGCCTCTTAGTAGGAGCTGTGAACATGCTCCCAATTAATTATGCGTGCAGAACCAAGTCACTAGATCAGATCTACCAACCACTTCAGGGAAATGCCAAAGAATGGAAAACGCTTGCCCTTGCCTTTGCCCACACTGGGGAAAAAGTGCCCCAAAGATGTGCAAAACCTTGTGGATTATGAAAGGAAAGAGGCAAGAAACAGATGCAAGAATCGTGATTTGGAAGCCAAGGTATAATATGTTAATAATTAAGAGGCACCGTAGTTACTAATGAAAGTCAGGAAAGGAAGAAACCGTTTTTGGAAATATAGGCTCCCTCAGCACAAAGTCCCATAAACCCACACACGTCAGCCTGGTGCCCCATGGCAAGATACCTTTGGATTCCTGGTTCAGAGGAAGTGCAGGTGTCTGCAGCTTAGAGCATTCCGGCGTGACCAAGAATCCTGAAGAGACCCCAGGCTCAGGTGCTGAGGAATCACTATACCTTGGCCTCTGTCTGAGCTGCTGGAGGTGGGACAGGTCATATTGCCTGTGTCAACCAGGGAAGAGGCAAGCTGTTTGATTGAGCGCACCAAGCACTGGCCCCAGGCTACAGTTGGAAATTACTACAGCGCTTTAACAGTTGTTGATTCCAATCCGCAGAATGATTGACTGATTTACTGTTTGTCAGTTTTAAACAATTTGCCTAGGGAATTTTTGCCTCTATGTTTGAGTTTCATGTGTAGAATGCTTGAAGCGCTAGGACTCCTGAGGAAAGAGGACCAGCGCAGAATTCGGTGAATTCTAAGCCCCTAGTATTGCTTAACAAGCTAACATGGACTTATGTTTCAGGATCATTTACAAGCACAATCTCTTTGGAGAAAGGAGGACCAATATGTTGTTTTTCCCAATACATAAAATATAAATCAGGGATCCAACCAATGCATTCCAGCATAAATGGTGCACATAAGATAACCAGATCCCCTGGTTTCCCATGCCTCTGTCTTTCCAAACCCCCAGATGGGGCCACTCTCCTGTCCTTCCTCAGGCCCTGGGGCATATCCTGCGGTCAAAGAAAGAGAAGGACACTGGAGCTCACCACTCACATCCACGGAGTCTGGAAGTGATCCTCCCCTCGACCATGGATCCCATACCTCGTGATGGGACTCCTTGCCTTCTTTCTTAGAACAAAAACCTGCCTTACCTACCAGTGTTCGTGCCTAAGAGTTTGCCTTCACCTCCTCTAGTTCCTCTGGTGTTTGAAGACAGCTTTGCTTTTCCTTCTATACTTGTTCCCCCAGAAACTAGTGTCCTAACCTTTAAACCGATTGCCATTAATGAGGTCAGACTGTGATGCAGCCCAACCGGATGCCTGCCATGACCTTCCAGTGGTTCCCAAGGCCATCAGCCAGGACATCAACCAATTGCCTTTGCTGTAACCTACCAGCGTCTGTTTTTGGCCCCTTTCCTTCTCCAGGGCTGGCCCATTCTCATAACGGCATCTCAGTTCTGATAACTAGGCATGTAGCTTGTCCCTCTGCTCTATCCAACAAGCCTGACTGACAGCTTTTCAGGGATTTCTGACTTCCCCAGCTGCTAATCCTGCTCCTCACCCAGCTCTGTATTCCCCTGCTTCAATTAATCTAGGCAGGAGCTGATTTGGCTTGTAATGTGAGGTTAATTACAGAAGTGATAACATTTCTAAATAAAAATGAGCTCCTCCATTTTAAAAGCCTAAACTAAAATAAATCCAGAAGGAAATCATTTTTGGTTACAAACCACAATCCCAATTCCCGACTCTCATGAGCACTTCCATCAACAGGACATGTCCTTCCCCGCGGGGAGGCTTCAGGATACATAAACCCATGAGCAGTCCCACAGGGCCCTGAGAAGTATCCTGTGTTTGGTTTAATGCTCTGCTGCTCCTATTTCAAAAAAATTATATATTATATATATATATATATATATTTTTTTTTTCTTTTGGCTTCATTGTGAGCCTTGTGGAATTTTAGTTTCACTACCAGGGACTGAACCCAGGCCCACAGGAGTGAGAGCACAAAGTCTTAACTACCAGAACACCAGGGAATTCCCTCTATCTAGAAATTCTTAATTTTATCTTCGAACTTGTCTTCTGTCCGTGAAACCCAGCAGGACAACGAATGCAACATAGACGTGAGCAGGGGAAATGTGCTCAACACACATGTTCCCTGTGGTTCCCACTACCACGGAAAGTGGTTAGCACAGAGCATCCCCGATGTCCCATGAACTTAGGATTTCAGTGAACCCACAATTCACCATCAAGACTCAAAGTGACTATAAGGTATGGGTGACATCTACATTAAATATGCATGGGAACTCAAAGCCTGAACAGGCCACACCTTGTGTTCAAATGAGTACTTGCTTCAAACACAGAAAGAAGGCAATGGTATCTGAAGAAAGATAAACACCCAAGGAACCCTAAGACATCCTTTCTTCCTGGTGTTACTTTCACCCCTGTCAGTTGGTTCCACCCACTTCCAATGAAAATGATGTAAAAGAAAAGGAAAAGAGAACCAGCCTAGTTCCCTTCCTTCCAGACCTTCCTCACTTCTCAGCGAGGCAGAGGTAGAGAGAGCTGGTAGAAGGTGCACATATCAAGAAGTGAGATTAAAACACCTGAGTTGCTTTTGTGTGGTGTTTACACTGTTCTAGTCAGGACAAAATACAACGCATGTATTATGCAAGAAAGATAAATTGTGGAATTCTGGTGATTCTACACATGAGTTGAATGCTCTCATATTTGCATTTAAAACTGGCATTACACAACATAAAGTTGAACTTGTCAAATTTATGCTGATAATCTAAAATTTCAATTTGTCTTTGTTTAGAAAGACATTATATAGCAAATAAAAATCACCATGACCAGTTGTGAGCGAGACTAGGGAAAGAGGAAAATGCTTTCTATTTTAGCACCATTAACATCACTTTTTCCTGCTTTTTGAATAAAGAATCCCACATTTTCATTCTGCACTAGACTTCACAAATTACATGGCTGGGAGCAGGCGAGTTGAGCAAGCAGAGTCACCTCCACGCACAGCCCAGACTGGTGGGAGAGTGGTCCAGGTGGACGGCTTTCCAAGTCTAGATGCTCCTGTGTTTGCATTTTCCTTCCAAGATCCCAGTGCTGCAGCTCCTCTGCCCTGGAGCTGGGTTCCAGCTATGATCTGATGGACTGACCTTGAGTCCTACAAGGCTGACTCTGGTGTGGCACAGTTTTGGCCACTGCATCTTAACCCTCAGGACACTGCTGCCAGGCCCAAGCCCCACACCACCTCTGCCTCCCTCCTCACCACCATATTCCCATTCACCCACCTAACATTGCTCTTCCGCATCCTCTAGCTTGCCAACCTAACTCTGTAGCTCTGCTTCCCGCAACAGCCCTGAATCCTCCCTGGGAGGATCCTCCTCCTCTGTCTAGCCAACACAGCCAGTTCTTGGCTACATGAAGCCCCTTATTGGTTTAACTCCTCTCTTGGGTTTCCTGCCACCAGGTCTGCCATTTGGTATTACCTGGCTATCTATCAGACTGCTGGCATCTACAGATGATCAGGGTGTAGAGAACAGGGGTGGGGATGCTAGCTGGGGCCAGTCACTATGTCAGAGGGAATGGAGCCCTGACCAGGAAAATCAGCCTTGTGGCTCCCTCAGATGTTACTTGGTTGTCTTCAAGACAGCTTGCATCAGAGGTTCTTCACCTCAGTTCATCAGAACCCTCCTGAGGAGTTTTTAATAAAAACCAATATTGGGCTCCCATCCCCAGAATTCTGGTTGAATGGACATTGGGTCAATTCCAACAGATCTTTTTCTACAATTTCCTCAAAGGACTCCAACATGCAAAAAATTCAGAGACCCAGCTGTAACACAAAAAGCCAAGCTAGCGCTAAGGATGGAAGACAGAACCAACAGGGTTACCTCAAGATCATCGCCTGACTCCACCTGGGAAGCCCATTTTATATATAATACTGTATATACGTTATCCCTAACCTTACCAACAACATTTTCAGGTATTCCTGTTACCTATTTCTTTATCCACATATTTATTCATAGAGATATATCTCTATCAAAGCGTAATGATCTCTTAAGTAGGCAACTGCCTGATTCTGTCCTTTGATTTAAAACATCCTGGTGAAGAACTTTAAGGAGATCAACTGTGAAATCAAAACATCTTCTATCTAGGTACTAGGCTCTTGTTTTTCCTTTTCCTCTTCTTCCCTTCCCCGCTTTTCTCTGACTCAAGCTTTCTTTCCCTTCTCTTTCATCTTTTCTGAGTGACTCACATTAAAAGAGCATCTAGTCTGCTTCCTCAGCTGACTCCATTATTAAGTGACCTGCTGAAGGTGCCATGTCAGCCATCTCCTAAGGCAATTCTATCGCTCAGCTTCCTCAAGCATCCAGAGAAGCTTCAGACTAAACAACATAAAAATTTCCCTGAAGCACCTATTATGTGAGCTCCTCTTTCTTCCATGAGGATAACTAGTCTCCAGCCTAATTATAATATCCTATTTGGTGTCTAGAGAAAGTCTTCCAATTTCCTTACGTACCTTTTTCAACCTGTAAAAAGCTGTACTTATTTAATATATACAACTCAGGATGTTTGGAGTCATGGGGTCGCAAAGAGTCGGACACGACTGAGCGACTGAATTGAATTGAACTGAACTGATACACACATGACGGAGAAGGCAATGGCAGCCCACTCCAGTACTCTTGCCTGGAAAATCCCATGGACAGAGGAGCCTGGTGGGCTGCAGTCCATGGGGTCACGAAGAGTCGGACACTACTGAGCGACTTCACTTTCACTTTTCCCTTTCATGCATTGAAGAAGGAAATGGCAACCCACTCCAATGTTCTGGCCTGGAGAATCCCAGGGACGGTGGAGCCTGGTGGGCTGTCGTCTATGGGGTCGCACAGAGTCGGACACGACTGAAGTGACTTAGCAGCAGCAGCAGCATACACACATGAAATCACAACCATGAAAGCCATAAACATACCCATCACCTCCCAAAGCTGCCTTCAACATTAGCAGAAAGTCAGCCCTCTGCTTGGAACAGAGTGGGTCCCCAAGAACAAATTTAAGTGTGTTCAGAAAAGATAAAAGACCGCTCAAGTCGATGGAAACAGCAACTGAAAAGGACAACTCAGGTTGTCACATAGTGACAAAAAAGTGAAGTCTAGTAATTACACAAATAGAAAAATTCACTTAAGTGCATATTGGTAGACAGTCTTTGGGGAGGGGATAAAGTCTTCCATAGTTACTGGCCTGTAAATAAATACTTGATCTGTTTCCTTAGAAACTGGTAATACTTTCTACTCCCACTGGTATCAGGAACTGTGCTTTGTCTTGGCTAGACCTTCCCAATTCCATCTTCAGAAGAGTAAATTACTAAAAGACACCTAACCATCACTTTTTTCAGGTGACTAAAGGAAGTGGGAACACTAGTGTTCAGAATAACACAACAGTTGTTGCACTTCCACATGCTCACAGGGCACCCCTTCCCAGAATAGAATGACTACTCAACCATGTGAGAAGGGCTCTTTTTCATCCAGCTTTGGCCAAGAGACATTCCCTAAGGGCAGGGACACACAAAATACTCTTCCACAACTTGATAGGAGTTTCCTAGCAGTTCTTCAGCATAGCTACCTTCTACCACCTTATCGGGTCTAAAGTACCTACATCTGTCCTCCAAGACTGACTCCTCGGGCTCCACCTGGTCCACGGTGCCCAACAGATCAGCGAAGACAACAGCTTTCTCCCACCATGTCACAGCCTCTTGTCCGCCGAACTCCACATGGGCTATCCCCTCTAGGGGCTCCATCAGCTCAGCTGGCCGTCATAGGGCCATATTCTTCCACTTCCTGGGAGGTGAAGCCCCTGGCGCACGCCTTCAAAGACCTAAGGGCCCAGCCCACATTTCTCTCTCCTTCCATCCCTCTCTTATGACTAAACCGTGTATCTTTGAAAAGCAGGCAGCTTTCCTCAACATCCTCACCCACTGTTTCCATATGGCCATCACGTGGATGGCTGAGAGTCTTGGCTCTCTCCCAGCCCTGACCCAGCAATCACTACCTGTAGCTGGCCTGAACCCAGTTCCCTCCAGAAGTTGGCTGCAGGTAGAGTCAGGCATCATCATCATGAAAACTGTTGCAAGGAGCAGGCCTGGGGACAGGCTTGTGCATTGGCAGGAAGTTTATAGGGTCAGGAAGAACCTTTTCCTCCCAAGGGCAACGCATCCCCAGTCAGCCCAGACTGTCCTTAGGGTAAGAACCAAAGTGATTCGTTGGCTTTTATGCTTGCAGTTCAGTTCAGTTCAGTTCATTTGCTCAGTCGTGTCCGACTCTTTGCGACCCCATGAACTGCACCATGCCAGGCCCCCTGTCTATCACCAACTCCCGGAGTTCACCCGAACCCATGTCCATCGAGTCGGTGATGTCATCCAACCGTCTCATCCTCTGTCATCCCCTTCTCCCCCTGCCCTCAATCTTTCCCAGCATCAGGGTCTTTCCAAATGAGTCAGCTCTTCACATCAGGTGGCCAAAGTACTGGAGTTTCAGCTTCAACATCAGTCCTGCCAATGAACACCCAGGACTGATCTCCTTTAGATGGACTGGTTGGATCTCCTTGCAGTCCAAGGGACTCTCAAGAGTCTTCTCCAGCACCACAGTTCAAAAGCATCAATTCTTCGGCTATCAGCTTTCTTCACAGTCCAACTCTCACATCCATACACGACCACGGGAAAACCATAGCCTTGACTAGACGGACCCTTGTTGACAAAGTAATGTCTCTGTTGAAAATGCAAAATTCTATTATCAGAAAAGGCCACTGAAAAGGTATTTGTTTTTTGTATGTGCCTTTTTCCTAATTCATTCACACACACACACACATGCATGATTTCAGACCCATGAGCTCTGTGTCTCTTTGTGATTTTCCCTCTTCAGCTTCCTCTATTTCTTTCCTTCTCATGTCTCGCCTTCCTTTAGAAATAGTCACTGACTTGGGACTTCCTTGGTGATTCAGTGGTTAAGACTCTGCACTTCCACTACACGGGTCATGTATACAGTTCCTGGTCAGGGAACTAAGATCCTGCATGCACCATGGAGAGGCCTAAAAAATATTAAATAAATAGAAATAATCACTGATTGTAATCAAACTGAAGTATATACATCTTCATTAACTAATTGGTTAGACATCTGAAGATAATTAATTGTGGTATCACAATTAATTGATAATTGTGGTCACTGAGGAAAACAAAAACATTTAACTCTATCAAAATACATTCTTTAAACAGACTGGATTTTTAAGCAACGTTAGGTTCACAGCAAAATTGAGTGAAAGGTACAGGGATTTCCATATACCACTTGTCCCTGCCCCTGATTCCTAGCTCGAGTAGAAAGAACAGGTATCTTGACAATATTGAGTCCTCTTATGCATGAACATGAAATAGTCCTCCATTTATTTCATTCTTCTTTGATATCTTTCATCAGAGTTTTGTAGTTTTCCTCATGTAGATCTTACACACTTTTTGCTAGATTTGTACATAAGTATTTCATTTTTGGTCTTCCCTCATAGCTCAGTTGGCAAAGAATCTGCCTGCAATGCAGGAGACCCCAGGTTGATTCCTGGGTCAGGAAGATCTGCTGGAGAAGGGATAGGCAACCCACTCCAGTATTCTTGGGTTTCCCTTGTGACTTAGCTGGTAAAGGATCCTCCTGCAATGTGGGAGATCTGGATTCAATCCCTGGGTTGGGAAGATCCCCTGGAGAAGGGAAAGGATACCCACTCCAGTATTCCGGCCTGGAGAATTCCTTTGTGGGTTTTTTGTTTTGATTTGATTTGTGTTTTTATTTCTTACCTTTGTTATCTTTTATTGGAGTATAGTTGAATTACAATATTACATTAGTTTTAGGTATACAGCAGAGTGAGTCAGTATTTTTACAGATTATACTCCATTAAAAATTATTACAAGCAATGGCTTATAAATCCCCATGTTATATAATATATCCTTGTTGCAAAGGATATAAAATATCCTTATCTATTGTATACATAGTAGTTTGTATCTCTTAGTCCTGTACCCCTAACTTGCCCCTTCTTTTCCTCTCTCCACTGGTAACCGCTTGCTTGCTTTCTGTATCTGAGTCTCTGTTTTGCTATATACATTTGTATTATTTTAGATTCTACATATAAGGGATATCATTCTTTTATGCCAAACTCACAGCTAACATCAAATCAAAAGCTGAAAGCCTTTCCTCTAAATTTAGGAACAAGACAAAGATGTCTGCTCTCACCATTTCTTTTCAACATAACATTGGAAGTCTTAGCCATAGAAATCAAACAAAGAAAAGAAATAAAAGGCATCCAAATTGAAAAGGAAGAGGTAAAACTATCACTATTTGCAAATGAAATGATACTTAATATATAGAAAATCCTAAAGTCCACCAAAAAACTATCAGAATTAATAAATAAATTCAGCAAAGTTGTGGTGTGCAATATTAATATATAGAAAACTGTTACTTTTTTATATACTAATAATGAACTATCAGGGACTTCCTTGGTGGCTCAGATGGTAAAGAATCTGCCTGAAGTGCAGGAGACCCAGGTTTGATCCCTGGGTCGGGAAGATCCCCTGGAGAAGGAAATGGCAGTCCACTCCAGTATTCTTGCCTGGAAAATCCCATGGACAGAGGAGCCTGGCGGGCTAGAGTCCATGGGGTTGCAAAGAGTTGGACACGACTGAGCAACTAACACTTTTACTTTCAATGAACTATGAGAAAGAGAAGGTATAAAAGCAATCCTGTTTAAGATCACATCAAAAAGAATAAAATACCTAGGAATTAATCTAACCAAGGAGGAGACAGACCTATACCCTGAAAGCTATAAAATGAAGGAAATTGAAGACACCAAGATATACAAAGAAATTCAGAGCTCTTGGATTGGAAGACTTAATATTGTTAATATGGTCATATTACCCAAAGCAATCTATAGGTTTTAATGCAATCCCTTGCAAAATACCCATGACATTTTTCACAGAACTAGAGCAAATAATCCTAAAATCATACAAAACCACAAAAGACCCTAAATTGCCAAAGCAATCTTGAGAAGAAAGAACAAGATCAGAGGTATCACCCTCCCAGACTTCACACTATACAACAAAGCTACAGTAATCAAAATAGCAGCATGGCACAGGCACAAATGTTGACACATAGATCAAGAGAACAGCATAGAGAGCCCATAAATAAACCCACACACCTATCGTCATAACCTATGACAAAAGAGACAGGAATACACAATGCTGATTAGACAGTCTCTTTAATAAGGGTGCTGTGAAAATTGGACAGCTCCATGTGAAAGAATGAGATTTTAACATGTCTTCACACCATATACAAATATAAAGACTAATGGACTGAAGACCCACATGTAAAATCTGAAACCATAAAACTCCTAAAAGAGAATACTCTTTGACATATATAGTAGTAATATATTTTTGGGTCTGTCTCCTAAGGCAAAAGAAATAAAAGCAAAAACAAACAAGTGGAATCTAATTAAACTTAAAAGCTTTAGCACAGTAAAGGAAACCATCAACAAAATTAAAAGACAACCTGCTGAATAGAAGAAACTATTTGCAAATAATATGACCAACAATTGGTTAATATTGAAAATATATAAGTAGTTCATACAACACAATATCAAAAACAAACAAATCAATCAAAAAATGGGCAGAAGACCTGAATAGACATTTTTCCAATGATATTGAGTTTTTAATTTCAATTTCCACTTGTCATGGCTAGTATATAGGAAAGCAACAGACTTTTGTATGTTAATCTTATTTCCTACAACCTTACTAGAATCACTTTTTAATTCCACGTGTTTTTGGTCAATTATTTCAGAATTTTTTCATTTCTTTCAATATGGACAACCACATCATCTATGAACAAAGACAGGTTCATTTCCTTTGTCTCAATCAGTATACATTTTATTTTCTTTGTCTTACTGCATTAAGCTAGGACTTCCAGTACAATGTTGAAAAAGGAGCGGTGAGTGGGGACACACTGCCTTGTTCCTGGTTCAGAGGGAAAGCTTTGAGTTTTCAATGATTAAGTATGAATTTTTTTGTAGATATTCTCTATCAAGTTGAAAAAATTCTCCTCTATTCATTGTTTACTGAGAGTTTTTACCATGAATAGATCACTTTTTATGTCACATTTTATTCAAATGCTTTTCTGTATCTATTAGTATTATCACGTGATTTTTTTTTTCTTTAGCCTGTTGATCTGATGGATCATATGAATTGATTTTTGAATGCTGAACCAGGTCTTCATACCTGAAATAAACCCCACTTGGTTGTGGTATATAATTCTTTTTTATACATTGTTTAACTTATTAATAATTTGTTGAGGACTTTTGCAACTACATTCATGAGAGATATTGGTTAGCAGTTTTTTTTTTTTAGATTTGTCTTCATTTATTCAATATCTTTGAAATAATCACTCACAAATTTAACCTATCCTTAAAAATAGGCACTACATTATTTCATTTATATATAAAGCAAATCCTTTACATATTCACACTTAGCTAAGTACACAGAAAAAAGCATGAAAGGATATATATTATTAAACATAAACACCGGTAACCTCTGAGAGGGTAAAATGAAGGAAAATCATAACTCTTTATTCCATATATTTCTGTATATTTCAAATTTCCACAAAAAACATGTATTTATGGATTACTCACATAAATAAATTTTTAAAGGCCCAAAGGGCTTAGTTAAACCATACTTTCTACCCAGTCTGCATATTAATTAAAGCTTCTGTTGTTTCAAGGTGCCCTAAAAGTTTGTTCAATCACTTCTGATTGTTCTAAACTCTTTTCCTTACTTGTCGTATGAGTTAGTCCCAGTTCAGCACATTAGGAAGAAGTATAATTGAAAGTTGTTTCACACTACAGGTATCTCACTGCTCAAGAAATTTGGATTTAAGGTTTTAGAACTCCAGCTACACACTATCCAAAACTCAAGAAAGAAAACAATCAAACAGATTTAGATAATATCCTCTATATTCAAAACCAAGAAATGAACATAATTGGTACCAAGGGATACTTTGTATTAGTCAGCAGTTTTCTTTCATCTGGTTTTAGTATCAGAGTAATGCTGGCCTTAGAATAACTTGAGAAGTATTAATATTTCTCTACTTTTGTCTTTTAAAAAAGATTGTAGAAAAGCTGGTATAATTTCTTCCTTCAGTGTTTGGTAGAATTGACCAGTGAAACCATTCGGGCCAAATACTTTCTCTTTGGGAAGGTTATTAATAATTTATTCAATTTATGTAAAAGATACAGGCCTATTCAGATTATTTTTTCTTGTGTGCTTTTGGCAGATTGTGTCTTTTTACCATTTTGTCTAGGCCATCAAGATCATAGGCATAAAGTTGCTCATAATATTCCTTTAGTTCAGTTCAGTTCAGTCGCTCAGTCGTGTCCAACTCTCCGCGACCCCAAAAATCACAGCACACCAGGCCTCCCTGTCCACCAACTCCCGGAGTTCACTCAAACTCATGTCCACAGAGTCAGTGATGCCATCCAGCCATCTCATTCTCGGTCGTCCCCTTCTCCTCCCGCCCCCAACCTTTCCCAGCATCAGAGTCTTTTCCAGTGAGTCAACTCATCGCATGAGGTGGCCAAAGTATTGGAGTTTCAGCTTTAGCATCAGTCCTTCCAATGAACACCCAGGATCGATCTTCCTTAGAATGGACTGGTTGGATCTCCTTGCGGTACAAGGGACACTCAAGAGTCTTCTCCAACACGACAGTTCAAAAGCATCAATTCTTCGGCGATCAGCTTTCTTCACAGTCCAACTCTCACATCCATACATGACCACGGGAAAAACCATAGCCTTGACTAGACGGACCTTTGTTGGCAAAGTAATGTCTCTGCTTTTTAATATATTATCAAGGTTGGTCATAACTTTCCTTCCACGGAGTAAGCGTCTTTTAATTTCATGGCTGCAATCAGCATCTGCAGTGATTTTGGAGCCCAAAAAAGTAAAGTCTGACACTGTTTCCACTGTTTTTCCATCTATTTCCCATGAAGTGATGGGACCAGATGCCATGATCTTTGTTTTCTGAATGTTGAGCTTCAAGCCAACCTTTTCACTCTCCTCTTTCACTTTCATCAAGAGGCTTTTGAGTTCCTCTTCACTTTCTGCCAGAAGGGTGGTGTCATCTGCATATCTGAGATTATTGATATTTCTCCCAGCAATCTTGATTCCAGCTTGTGCTTCTTCCAGCCCAGCGTTCCTCATGATGTACTCTGCATATAAGTTAAATAAGCAAGGTGACAATATACAGCCTTGACGTACTCCTTTTCCTATTTGGAACCAGTCTGTTGTTCCATGTCCAGTTCTGACTGTTCCTTCCTGACCTGCATACAGGTTTCTCAAGAGGCAGGTCAGGTGGTCTAATATTCCCATCCCTTTCAGAATTTTCCACAGTTTATTGTGATCCACACAGTCAAAGGCTTTGGCATAGTCAATGAAGCAGAAATAGATGCTCTTCTGGAACTCTCTTGCTTTCTTCATGATCCAGCAGATGTTGGTAATTTGATCTCTGGTGCCTCTGCCTTTTCTAAAACCTGCTTGAACATTGGGAGTTCACGGTTCACATATTGCTGAAGCCTGGCTTGGAGAATTTTGAGCATTACTTTACTAGCGTGTGAGATGAGTGTAATTGTGCGGTAGTTTGAGCATTCTTATTATTCTCTTAATTTTCATGGGATATAGTAATGCCCCTCTTTATTTCGGATATTAATAATTTCTGACCTTTCTTTGTGATTAGCTTAATTAGATGTTCATTGATTTTATTGATCTTATCAAAGAACTGGTTATTTTTTACTTTATTGATTTTCTCTTTCAATTGATTTCCTATTTTCAATTTCAATGACTTCTGCTCTAATTCTTTATTATCTCTTTTATTCTTACTTTGGATTTAATTTATTATTCTTTTTCTAGTTTCCTAAGATGTTAACTTAGATGACTGGTTTTAGAGAATAAGAAATTTTCTTTGCCATGCAGAAGCTTCTGCACGGCAAAGGAAACTATAAACAAGGTGAAAAGACAGCCTTCAGAATGGGAGAAAGTAATAGCAAATGAAGCAACTGACAAAGAATTAATCTCTAAATTAATCTCTAAATAAACAAGCAACTCCTGCAGCTCAATTCCAGAAAAATAAACGACCCAATCAAAAAATGTGCCAAGGAACTAAACTGATATTTCTCCAAAGAAGACAAACAGATGGCTAACAAACACATGAAAAGATGCTCAACATCCCTCATAATCAGAGAAATGCAAATCAAAACCACAATGAGATACCATTTCACGCCAGCAGAATGGCTGCTATCTAAAAGTCTACAAGCAATAAATGCTGGAGAGGGTGTGGAGAGAAGGGAACCCTCTTACACTGTTGGTGGGAATGCAAACTAGTACAGCCACTATGGAGAACAGTGTGGCGATTCCTTTAAAAACTGGAAATAGAACTGCCATACGACCCAGCAATTCCACTCCTGGGTATACACACCGAGGAAACCAGAATTGAAAGAGACACATGTACTCCAATGTTCATTGCAGCACTGTTTATAATAGCCAGGACATGGAAACAACCTAGATGTCCATCTGCAGATGAATGGATAAGAAAGCTTTGGTACATATACACAATGGAGTATTACTCAGCCATTAAAAAGAATGCATTTGAATCAGTTCTAATGAGGTAGATGAAACTGGAGCCTATTATACAGAGTGAAGTAAGCCAGAACGAAAAACACCATTACAGTATACTAACGCATATATATGGAATTTAGAAAGATGCTAATGATAATCCTGTATACGAGACAGCAATAGAGACACAGATGTATAGAACAGTCTTTGGGACTCTGTGGGAGAGGGTGAGGGTGGGAAGATTTGGGAGAATGGCAATGAAACATGTATGTTGTCATATGTGAAACGAATCACCAGTTCAGGGTTGATGCATGTTACAGGATGCTCGGGGCTGGTGTGCGGGGATGACCCAGAGGGAGGATAAAGGGAGGAGGGAGGTGGGAGGGGGGTTCAGGAGGGGGAACTCATGTACACCCGGGGCGGATTCATATCAATGTATGGCAAAACCAACCAATATAATATTGTAAAATAATTAGCCTCCAATAAATAAATAAAGTTAAGTTTGAGACTCCATAAAAGTCTCAGCAAAAAAAAAAAAGGGGGGTCTATGGTTATATAAATAATCAGGTCAAGTTTATTGAGAACAAATCTATTTTTTAAACAAGTCTTAATTTGGTTATATTTGGTAAAAATGAGGGTGATTTTAGGGAGAAAAGGATGTTTCAATAAATGTTAAACCCCAGTTTGTTAATGGCGGTCTACCAATGGAGGTAGTAAGACTCATTTCTTGGATAGTTCCTTGCTGTTATGTGATATTAATGTAAAATTTAATTGAATTCTTAAAGAACACCCTAAGTTTGTTTCTGAAGCTTATCTCAGTGATCTATCTTTGGATGAAGATCAGATGCCTCGTGACCTGCAACCAGGACTTAAAAAAAAAAAAGGACATAATTTAAAGGACTGTCTCCAACCTGGATGGAAGGACTTTTTTCAGAAGAAACTACACTACACCAGGATGAGAAGACGACGACATAAGAGGTAGACAGCTTGCCCAAGATGCTGGACCTGATTTGTATGATCATTTATAATGTTTTCTTGACTTCTTAGCCCTCTGCATATAAATCAAATGCTTTTCTACCATAGGCCTGATCCTATGCTAGTTTTAGAAATTAATCCAATTGTCGGGTTTGTAGACATGTAAAAGCTCATTCTGCTTATACAAAAACTCTGTTAGACTTGTGCCATCCTAATGTTCTTAAACCATGGCAACAGTCTGCTTCTAAATTGGAAAATTAAAAACAATAGCTGGAAATCAGAGTCAGGGCTATGGGAAATCCAAGATGGCTGCTTGACTTTTCCGAGCTCCCTGACAAACCTCATTTTTTATTTGATGGGTTAAAGCCTCCCTGGCTACAGGGCCTCCATAATGAAAAATCACGGAATATTAAGTTTTGTAAATTGTTAAATTAAGTTTCTAGTTTTGTTAATGTCTAGTGTTTATTAAGACTCACTGATGAGACAGTTCCTTGTTACGTGATACTGCTTAAAGATTTAATTAAGTTATTAAAAAGGACACTCTAGGTTAGTTTCTAAGGCTTATCTCAGTAACCAATCTTCAGATAAAGGTCGGATGCTCCATAATGTACAACCAGGAGATTAACACCAGACTATAATCATTTAACGAATGAAGTCAGGTGACTTGGGGTATACCAGGCTTTATCTAATGAAAGTTATTGATGTATAATTCTTATTTTACTAATAACTGCTAGCTATGGCTATATTATTTTCTATGTCACTTGTTTCACTGAGCCTGTGATATAATGCTGAACTGACAGTTCCATATGAGATCAATAATTGTAATAATGTGACTCTGGGTATGGGAAAAAGCAACAAGAGGAAATATTTTCCTGGACCAGGAGGCTAGTAAGACAGTGGTCCAGAGACTTTTGCTACTTGCAAGGCCTGGTCCAATTTTAGCACACTGGGTGGCCCATCACTTCCCTAGACCTGGGAATGCGCCTTCCCAGCACCGCGGGACACAGTGGCTGTGAAATGGTGTCACATGGTCAGATATGTGGCTATGAAGGGACCCTGCTGACTGGAAGTTGGTCCTTGCCAGCTGCCTCTACAAAGATTACATCATGACCATTGCAAGCTGCTGACCTTCAACACCCACTGAAAGAAGTTCAGGGTGAAAATCAGGAATGAGGCACTCTGTGCTCTGAAAAAAAAAAAAAAAAATCTGGCAGAACAGGCCTTCAGATAGTTAGATCTTTTCAGAAAAGGTTTTATGAGTTCCAATTCTTGCATCTTCTCATACCTAGAAAAATACTGACGTCATTAATGGTGAAATCTGCTTTGGCTATTAAAAAAAATTTTTTTTTCTTTTTTTTTTTTTAATTAAAAGTCAAAATAGAGTAGCTATGATTCAGACATCCTGGGAAATAACTATTTC
The DNA here is from genome assembly GCF_049115385.1 of Moschus berezovskii. NCBI lineage: Eukaryota > Metazoa > Chordata > Mammalia > Artiodactyla > Moschidae > Moschus > Moschus berezovskii. Next base: position 39,093,298 of record NC_142468.1, on the reverse strand, counting down.
CCAGATATCCCAAAAAACTATATTCTGGGTGTGATTTCAGATTAGACGTTGTGACCTAATGTAGAACTTAATGCTCCTGTAAAGCATTTTTGCTTCTGTACTTTGCTTGATGCTTGTAAAACCAAAGTTACTCCATTTTAAGATAAGGTTTTTAAGTAAAGATTCCTAAAATTGTTTTTGGAAAAATAAAAAAATTAAAAAAAAAATAAAAAGAATACATTTGAATCAGTTCTAATGAGGTGGATGAAACTGGAGCCTATTATACAGAGTGAAGTAAGTCCGAAAGAAAAACACCAATACAGTATACTAATGCATATATATGGAATTTAGAAAGATGATAATGATAAATCTGTATACAAGACAGCAAAAGAGACACAGATGTACAGAACAGTCTTTTGGACTCTGTGGGAGAGGGAGAGGGTGGAATAATTTGGGAGAATGGCACTGAAACATGTATATTATCATATGTGAAACGAACCGCCAGTCCAGGTTCGATGCATGATACAGGATGCTCGGGGCTGGTGCACTGGGATGACCCAGAGGGATGATATGGGGAGGAAAGTGGGAGGGGGGGTTCAATATGGGGAACACATGTACACCTGGGGCAGATTCATGTCAATGTATGGCAAAACCAATACAATATTGTAAAGTAATTGGCCTCCAATTAAAATAAATAAATTTTTAAAAAGAAAATTAAAAAAAAGAAAATAAGAAATTTTCTAATGTATGCATTCAATGCTATGTATTTCCTTCTAAATACTGCTTTCATAGCATCCCACAAATTTGATAAGTTGTATTTTTATTTAATTCAAAATTTTTTTAATTACTCTTGAGATTTCTTCTTTATGTATTATTTAGAAGAGCATTTGCTGTCTAAGATTCAAGTATTTAAGGATTTTCTAACTATCTTCTTGCTATTGATTTTTAGTTTAATGCCATTGTGTCTGAAAGAAGACATAAGCAGACACTGTATGATTTCTACTCTTCTAAATTTGTTAAGGTGTGTTTTATGGTCCAGAATGTGGTTTACTTTGTTGAATGTTCCAGCATGAGAGAAATGTGTATTCTGTTGTTATTGGGTGAAGTATTCTCAGCTGTCAAGTATTTTTGTTGATTGATAGTACTGTTGCAGTCAGCTACATCCTTGCTGACTTCTGCCTCCTGGATCTATCCATTTCTGATAGAGGACTGTTGAAGTCTCCAGCTTGAACAATGGATTCATCCATTTCTCCTTGCAGTTCTATCAGGTTCTGCGTCACATATTTTAACTCTCTGTTGTTAGTTCAATTCATATACTTTAAGGATTGTTATGTCTTCTTGGAGAATTGACCAGTTTATCATTATGTAATGTCCCTCTTTACTCGCGGTAACTATCTTCACTCTTTGAGTCTGGTCTGTCATGGATCCACTCTTTTTAAAAAACTGTATCATGGCCTGAGAAGCCATCTTGTCATTGTCACTTCAGTAGTGACATGCTGAGTCCTCTAATCATGAACAGGGACCAAGACTTACACGGGCACACGTGCCTGCACACACACACACACACACACACACACACGTGTGCGCACGCATACACACACCTGGCATAACAGAGTCAGCTCCAATTTGTAAACCACAGCATGCTCTACATGATAAATACACATAGATAGATCTGAGTATGTTAACCAATGTAGTCTATCCTTATCTGAGTGACTAGAGCAAGATTTTGTGTTCCTTCAATCCTTATCCATCTTATTTTATGAAACAAGGCTGTCCCTCATGGCACAGTCATTTAGCTCCTGCTAAGGACACAGGTGGAGTGGTTGATGTTCTTTGTCCAAGCACCAAGAATTCAGGATGCTGGACTCTTCCTTGGAGACACTACATGCGTGAACAAATATGGACTTTGTTGTACCATGTTGTACAACTTTACACAAGCCTCTGTTTTCTTATTCATAAAATGAGAGAGGACAGGAAATTAAGGAATACAAAAACAAGCTTCACAGTTTGTTATGAGGATTAAATGCAACACAGTATTATAAAGTGTAATACCTAATACTTAGTAAATGCTTATAAAATGTCAGGAAAGTGTCTGAAATTGCTCACTAATTACAAAGAAGAAAATAGCAACTTAATGGAAAAACCTGAGAGATGCCACCTTAACCAAGTGATCAACGTTAGTGTATCACTGATAAGACAATCTGACACCAAATGCCTCCTGATGTGATGCACTCTTATCCAACTCCTGCCAAAAATGCATAAGAATCTAATTATGAAGAAACATCAAATAAATCCAAACAGGAACATTCTACAAAATAACTAGCCTGTTCTCTTCAAAAATGTCAGTGCTTTAAAGGACAAAGGCTGAGGGACTGTCCCAGATTAAAAGGCTAAAGACATGACAACTAAATTCAAGGTGTGATCTTCTGTTAAATCCTAGACCAGAGAAAACAATAGCTATAAAAGATATTACTGAACAGTTATGAAAAGTTGAATATGAGATGCAGTATATTGGATTACATATTACTGCAGGGTTAAATTTTCTGAATGTGGTTGCTGTGCTGTGGTTATATAAAAGAATATCCTTGTTCTTAGGAAATCCATGCTGTATTACTTAGAGGTAAAGGAGCATCATTTGCAGCTCACTATCTAGTGGATCAGAAAAAACTATTCATTTTGCACAGGTGGGTAGACTGAAAGAGAGAGAAAGCCAATGTGGCAACTGGTGAATCTGGGTGAAGCACATACACGGTTCTTTGTGCAATTTTCTGTTTTGTATATTGCAGCTTCTCTTTATGCCTGAAATTATTCAAAATAAAAAGATATCAAATGACAGGGAAGATAACTTTTCAGCGCTAATCGGAAAAAGAAGTCAAGCTGCACTGCCACCCTATTGAAAAGGAGGAGGATCCCTGAGGAAGAGCTCTCTAACCTCGGTGTCACCCTATTCACAGCATCTGAGCACTCCCACCCACAGTAACACAGAGATTTTTGCTGGTGAAGCACTTTCCTGAGGAGCAGTGGCCCTTCAGGCATGCACGCACATATATACATACAAACATCCACTAAGATACTCACACTCACAAATACACACACATAAACACAAACACACAGAGATAAATTGAGTATAACTGGCAGTTGAAACAAGATCTCTCCCCTTAAATTCCAATTTATATGTTGCATCTCTAACGTGCAGCCTTATAATATCATCCTAACTGGTCTATCTTCATCTTGACCTCTTCCAATCTATTTTTTATACTATCTCCAGGGTACCAGTGAAACATAAACATGATCGCGTCATTCACTTGTTAAAAAAAAACCTTCAATGTTCCCCAAATGCTGAACAAATCCCGTTTCCTTACTGTCATCAAGCTATCTTCAGCGCAAACATAAAGCAGCTGTATGTAAAAGAGTTCTCCTGAAAGACTGGAGGTAATTAGAGGGGCATTAAATTGCATCACAGCTAACCAAGTAAAATTAAAATCCATTATCAATTATTTTTCTTGAAGCAGAATGATTCAGTTCTTTTCCCCATAACCAGAACTACCTTGGAGCTTCCTAATTCAGTGTTTCTGTCCCTTATGCAGTGATTGTCTCCCAGTTGTGCAGATGAATGACCTGGGGAGCTGGAGCCACACCCCAAACCAGATTTGGAATCAGAATGTTGATGGATGGGGCCCCTCCCACATCTCCACACCCAACTAGCTCCTATAAATGCAAGGAAAACAACATAAAAATACATCTTCCTCCAGAGCAAGCACCCAAGGGTCATGGTGATTTTGTTTATTCCCTCTTTGGCCTACTAGCGCCTGGAGAACCAGAGTTCTGTGATATCTGTCTTTGTTAGGAATCATGTTAGACTTTAGGAGACTCACAGCAAGACCTTGACAGGTAATATTAAGAGTTACTCTTTTTTAGAACAAAGCAGGAGGCATAACCCTCCTGGAGTTCAGATAATACTACAAAGCTACAGTAATCAAAACAGCATGGTATTGACACAAAAAACAAACATATGAATCAATGGAGCAGAATAAAGAGCCAAGAAATAAACCCACATACCTATGGTTAATTAAACTTCAACAAAGGAAGCAAGAATATACAATGGGGAAAAGACAGTCTTTTCACCAAGTAGTATTGGGAAAGTTGGACAGCTGCATGTAAATCGATGAAATTAGAACACACCCACACACCACACACAAAAATAAATTCAAAAGGGCTTACAGATCTAAATATAAGATAAGACATCATAAAACTCTTAGAATAGAACATAGGTAAAATATTCTCATTCTGAGACCAATATTTTCTTAGGTCAGTCTACCAAGGGCAATAGAAATGAAAACAAAAATAGACAAATGGGACCTAATCAAACATATAAACTTTTGCACAGCAAAGGGTATCATAAACAAAATGAAAAGACAAGCTACAGACTGGGAGGAAATGTTTGTAAATGATGCAACAAATAAGTGCTCAATTTCCAAAATTTACAAACAACTTATACAACTCAAAAATGACACACACAAAAAAAAAACTCAATAAAAAATGGGCAGAAGATGTAAATAGACATTTCTTCAAAGAAGACATAAAGATGAGCAACAAACACATGAAAAGATGCTCAGCATTGCTAATTATTAGAGATATGCAAATCAAAACTACAGTAAGGTACCATCTCACACCAGTCAGAATGGCCATCATTTAAAAGTTTACAAATAATAAATGCTGGAGAGGGTGTGGAGAAAAGGGAACCCTCTTACACTTGGTGGGAATGTAAATTGGTGCAGTTTCTATGGAAAACAGTACAGAAGTTCCTCAAAAAACTAAAAATAGAGTTACCATTTGACCCAATAATCCCACTCTGAGCATATACCCAGACAAAACTAGAATTTGAAAAGGTGCATGCACTCCTCATAGCAGCACTATTTACAATAGCCAAGACATGGAAACAACCTAAATGTCCATCAATAGATGAATGGATAAAGATGTGGTAAATGTATATACTTTTGTATACAATGGAATATCACTCAGTTATCAAACAGAATGAAATAATATCATTTGCTGCAACATGGATAGACCTAAAGATTACCATACTTAGGTAAATCAGAAAGGGAAAGACAAATACCATGTGATATCACTTATACGTGGAACCTAAAATATGACACAAATCAACATATCTATGAAACAAAAACATACCCACATATATAGAGAGAAGAGACTTGTGACTGCCAAGAGGAAGGCAGGTTGAAGGAAGGAAGGATTGGGAGCTTTGGATTAGAGGCAAACTATATGTAGGACGGATAAACAGCAAGGTGCTACTGTATAGCACAGGGAACTATATTCAATATTCTTTGAGAAACCACAATGGAAAAGAATAAGAATAACCGAGTCACTGTTGTACAGGAGAAATTAACACAACGTTGTAAATCAACTATACTTCAATAAAATTTTTTCAAATAATTTTAAAGACTTTGTTTCAAGTACTACACATAGGTTAGGCATTTTATGTTTTTTACCTTACTACACAAATTATAACAATCCTTCAAGTTGTAAGTGATATGTGCCATATTACAAGCTATGAAGTGGTGATGCCAAAAGTTGAACTCAGATCCACCTAACTCCCAAATCTTTGCCACTCCTATTACCCTCTCCCATGATGTCTTATGTTTGTTTAGCAGACAGACTCAAAAAAGGCAAAACCTTTGATGCATCTTTTGTTATGTAGTCCCCAACTTTTTCAAGCAATGAACAAGTTCTGGTTGCCGTTTGTATATTTCCTTAGAACTAACACCAGAAACAATCCCTGTACTTGGACACTACTCTATGTAACCCCAGCCACCAAGCCTGAGCATCCCAGTGCATCATCCCTGTCTAAACCTACATTTCATATGACTGAGTCAAAGACAGTCTGGGACTGATTTCTTCTGAATGTCTAAATGAATAGATTCCAAATAACAGGAGATGGCAAGTGTCCTAAATTGACCAGTATCATATGGAAATTCATGAGATTTCACGCAGAACTTGTATGACCTCCGAGTCTTACCTGTGAGCCTCAAAATAAGTAGACCAAGTGATGGTGAAAGTAACCTGTTAATATTGGAAGCTGTGGTTTAAAAAAAAAAATTCTTATTCTCAAAAATTCATATTCTCGATGTGCTTCAGATGCTTATCTGTAAACATTTTATCACCTCAGAACTCAGGCAACACAAGGCCATGACTGTTGCTCTGAAGGTTGCCGACTATCAGAATCTCATGAACACTAAATGTAAAACAGTAAAGCTGTCTAAAGATTAATTCACACCTGTAGCACAGACTCGGACACGACTGAAGCAACTTAGCAGCAGCAGCAGCAAGGAATATCCCTGCACTAGGCAATAGCTTCTGGTTCTAAAAACACCAATATGGGAAGGAAAATGGAATATTCCACTCCATTAAAGCCTCCCAACAACTGTCACCCTGCTTATTTAACTTATTTGCAGAGTACACCATGAGAAACTCTGGGCTGGAGGAAGCACAAGCTGGAATCCAGATTGCCAGGAGAAATATCAATAACCTCAGATATGCAGATGATGCCATCCTTATGGCAGAAAGTGAAGAAGAACTAAAGAGCCTCTTGATGAAACTGAAAGAGGAGAGTGCAAAAGTTGGCTTAAAGCTCAACATCCAGAAAACTAAGATCATGGCATCTAGTCCCATCACTTCATGGCAAATAGATGGTGAATCAGTGGCTGACTTTATTTTTTTGGCTCCAAAATCACTGCAGATGGTGATCGCAGCTATGAAATTAAAAGACACTTACTCCTTGGAAGGAAAGTTATGACCAAACTAGACAGCATATTAAAAAGCAGAGATGTTACTTTGCCAACAAAGGTTCATCTAGTTAAGGCTATGGTTTTTCCAGTGGTCATGTATGGGTGTGAGAGTTGGAATATAAAGAAAGCTGAGCGCCAAAGAATTGATGCTTTTCAACTGTGGTGTTGGAGAAGACTCTTGAGGGTCCCTTGGACAGCAAGGAGATCCAGGCAGTCCATCCTAAAGGAGATCAGTCCTGGGTGTTCATTGAAAGGACTGATGCTGAAGCTGAAACTCCAATACTTTGGCCACCTGATGCAAAGAGCTGACTCATTTGAAAAGACCCTGATGCTGGGAAAGATTGATGGCAGGAGGAGAAGGGGGCGACAGAGGATGAGATGGTTGGATAGCATCACCAACTCAATAGACATGGGTTTGGGTGGACTCCAGGAGTTGGTGATGGACAGGAAGCCCTGGCATGCTGCAGTTCATGGGGTCACAATCGGACACGACTGAGCAACTGAACTAAACTTAACTGAACAATTGTTCTTCAATGAAGGTTAGCAAGTGTGTCTGCATTAATGTTCTATTTCTGTGTGACACATTACCCCAATATTTAGTGGTTAAAAAAAATAAAAACACACTTTTATTATATCATAGTTTCTGTGAGTCAGGAATCCAGAAGAGGCTGAGCTGGGTCCCCTGGCTCAGGGTCTCACAGGCTGCAGTGATCTTGAGGCCCACCTGGAGAAGGACCACTTCCAGGCTCACTCACACGGGTGCTGTCAGGATTTGGTTCCTTGAAGGTTCTCGGACTGAGGGCCTTTTGACTGGAAGCTTCCCCTCATTATTTGCTTTGTGGGCCTCTGCATTGGGCAGCTCACAGCATGGCAGCTGGTTTCCCTGAGAGTGAACAAGCTAGAGAGCAAGAGATGGGGAGCAAGATGGAACCTGATCTCAGAAATGACAGATTTCTGTCTCTATTGCTCAGCTATCATCATCTTGGGCTTCCCTGGTGGTTCAGAGGTTAAAGCGTCTGCCTCCAATGCGGGAGACCCAGGTTCGATCCCTGGGTCAGAAAGATCCCCTGGAGAAGGAAATGGTAACCCACTCCAGTATTCTTGCCTGGAGAATCCCATGGACGGAGAAGCCTGGTAGGCTACAGTCCACGGGATCGCAAAGAGTCGGACACGACTGAGCGATGAAAGGAACGAACGAAACGAACGAATCACATCATCTTATGAGTTAGAAGCAAGTCACTAAATCCAGCCCACACTGAAAGGGAGGAGATTACTGAAGGGCTTCAATGCCAGGAATTGGGGCTCACTGGGAGCCAATGTAGAAACTGCCTCACCCAATGTCACTGGACTTGGTACAACAGAAACATTCAGGTCAGGCCTTAGGATGATCCCTCCCACTTTTGCTCCATAGACAGTAGCTCCCACTCAGTCCTGGATGATGCATAGGTCTTCTTGTGGACCTATTCCTGAGGAAATGGGCTTTTGTTTCTGCTGGATTAATTCCACTTTGTAATATTCCCCAATATTCTCTGCTTTATCCTAGTAGAGTAATTCTACTGAAAACATACATACATTTGGAGAAAACACACACACACACAAAAATGAGTTTTTCCTCAGTTTTTTGTAGACTGAGGAACATCCCCAAAGAACAAACCTCATGAAAGTAGTGAAAAAGAAAAGACCCTTTAAATATCAGACAAGAGATCTGAGTTCAAGTGTCACCTTGAATAGGAACTAATTGTATGATCTTTGATCCATTACTTAACTTTCTCTTACTTACCAAAAAAAAAAGGGGGGGTGGGTAGGATGGTAATTCTAATCTAACTCGCTCCAAGGCTCACATCCAGCTCTTTTCCAAGTAGAATTCTCACAACCCCTCCCCTAGGAGCCCAAGGCCAAAAGCTGTCATTTGCCTTATTTTCACACACTCCCAGGGCACCCTGGAACCCTGGGCAGCTAGTCACCTCTGTCAGTGCATTTAAATTCCCATAGCAGCCAAAGGATTTTTTCACTTACATGGACATAGTTTTAATTTTTTTTACGATGAAGCTGAAACACTGAGTTATTCCACACTTCATAGGACCATGCAGCAACAGAGGCCAGGTAACTGTAACCCCAAGAACTGTGCTATGAAGTGTCAAGCTTCTTGTAAAATGACAACATAATTGCAAATGTGAATACAGTGCAATCTCATTATCAATGAATATTCTGAAATGAAAGTTGTTTTCTAAAGAAGCTCCTTCTATTTTCAAATTAATACATCATAGACAATCAGCACCATACCATTCGGCTCATGTGTGACTTTGGATAAGGTACTTAACTTTCTAAGGCTCAGTTTGCTCATGGTAAAATGTGGAAAAGAAAGAACTCTCCGGCAATTTGTTGTGAATACTGAATCACATATGCTATCTAAAGTGCTCATCATAATACACAATTAAGACACTAAATCTATAATTATAATATATTTTATAATTATATTTTTATTATAGTTATTCATTCTCTTGACTGGCTCAGAAAAAATATGCAGTGTGTTTAAGGTGACAATATTAAAATTTGAGGGCATAATGAACAGGCTTTGAATAATCTCTCTTCCCAAATGATCATCTAACTATCCTTTCAAGAATCAAAGAATTAATCTAGAAACACTTGAGGTTAGTTCCCAGGAGCTTCTAGGGCTAAGGAGTCTGAGACTTCATTAAGTACCGGAGTTCTTCAGAACCTGAATTGCCCTCCATTAGTATAGGTTCCGGAGAAGGCAATGGCAAGCCATTCCAGTACTCTTGCCTAGAAAATCCCATGGATGGAGGAGCCTAGTAGACTGCAGTCCATGGGGTCGCTAAGGGTCGGACACGACTGAGTGACTTCACTTTCACTTTTCACTTTCACACATTGGAGAAGGAAATGGCAACCCACTCCAACGTTCTTGCCTGGAGAATCCCGGTGACGGGGGGAGCCTGGTGGGCTTCTGTCTATGGGGGTCACACAGAGTCGGACACGACTGAAATGACTTAGCAGCAGCAGTATAGGTTTGGAGAAGGCGATGGCACCCCACTCCAGTACTCTTGCCTGGAAAATCCCAAGAACGGAGGAGCCTGGTAGGCTACAGTCCATGGGGTCGCAAAGAGTCAGACACGACTGAGTGACTTCACTTTCACTTTTCACTTTCACACATTGAGAAGGAAATGGCAACCCACTCCAACGTTCTTGCCTGGAGAATCCCGGTGATGGGGGCAGCCTGGTGGGCTTCTGTCTATGGGGTCACACAGAGTCGGACATGACTGAAGCGACCTAGCAGCAGCAGCAGCAGCAGTATAGGTTACCTTCATAACCTTTGTATTTCCAATTCTTTAAGTTCTTTCTTCATTCTTTTTGTTATCAAACTCCTAGGTGCATATTTTATGTTTTCTCAGGTAGGTTGATAATTTCACTTAGCACTTAATAATTTTTTTCTCTTAATCTTTCTATGTAGTATCTTGGAAAAGTATCTCCAGGTCTTTTGTATTGTTTTTATTTTATGGCAAAGAATCTTCTGATAATGAATAAATGAAAGGTGCTTATAGCAGTGACTGGCACAAAGTTTTCCATGAATGTTAGTGTTGCTGGACAAACAATAGGTAGTTAATATTGAGAACTAACTCTATGCCAGGAACTGCTAAGCAATGAGTTTTTGTTGTTGTTGTTGTTGGGGCCAGATTATCCAGGATCAATGCATTTACCAGGACATTTCTAAGCCACTTAATTAGTATTCAAACTGATTGTCTAGATTCTTTCTCTCTCACAAAAACAGATGATGGCTGGTGCACAGGATGCTAAGATGGTCCTGTGGAGGATGTACTTTGAAAAAGTTCTTGCGATTTCATCATTCCCAGCAGTCTCACACATAAAATCCTTGATAGCTGACAATTTAACACATCCAACCAGAAACAAATCATTATCCTTAAGCATCACTGTCAGGCCATCTACTAAGCAGATTCGTAAGGAATTCTGCTGTAATTACCTACAGAAGAGTTGCCAGCAGCTACTTCCCTGGAAAAAATTTCTAAGCACACAAGTATTTTATATGATCTTCTGTAATTCATCTATGATCTGTGCCAGGAATCACAGGAACTTTAGCAGCAACATTAGCCATCCAACTATATGTAATAACCTCTTTGGTACCCTGAATTTCAAACCATCCTCTTCACGATTACTCTTAAGTCTTAAAATTTCACTGCTCATCTTTGGTTGCAACTGTATTTCTGATTCATCAAAACTTGGAAGTGAATATTAAGTGCCTCATCTCCCTGCCTCTATGGGTAGCACTCCATGCAATTAAAAAAAAAAAATAGAAATGAAATCCCTGCCCTTGTATTACCAGTGTATGTAGAATCCTTCATATCCATGCTGAACCCTTCAGTTCAGTTGCTCAGTCGTGTCCAACTCCTTGCAACTCCATGAACCACAGCATGCCAGGATTCCCTGTCCATCACCAACACCCAGACTTTACCCAAACCCATGTCCATCGAGTCAGTGATGTCATCCAACCATCTCATCCTCTGTCGTCCCCTTCTCCTCCTGCCCTCAATCTTTCTCAGCATCAGGGTCTTTTCAAATGAGTTGGTTCTTCACATCAGGTGGCCAAAGATTTGGAGTTTCAGCTTCAACATCAGTCCTTCCAATGAATATTCAAGACTGATTTCCTTTAGGATGGACTGGTTGGATCTCCAGGCAGTCCAAAGGACTCAGAAGAATCTTCTCCAACAACACAGATCAAAAGCATCAATTCTTCAGTGCTCAGCTTTCTTTATAGTCCAACACTCACATCGATACATGACCACTGGAAAAACCTTAGATTTGACTAGATGGACCTTTGTTGGCAAAGTAATGTCTCTACTTTTTAATATGCTAAGTCGGTCATAGCTTTTCTTCCAAGGAGTACGAGTCTTTTAATTTCATGGTTGCAATCACCATCTGAAGTGATTTTGGAGCCCAAAAAAATAATCTCTCACTGTTTCCATTGTTTTCCCATCTATTTGCCATGAAGTGATGGGACCAGATGCCATGATCTTAGTTTTCTGAATGTTGAGCTTCAAGCCAACTTTTTCACTCTCCTCTTTCATTTTCATCAAGAGCCTCTTTAGTTCTTCTTCACTTTCTGCTATAAGGATAGTGTCATCTGCATATCTGAGGTTATTGATATTTCTCCCAGCAATCTTGATTCCACATTGTACCTCTTCCAGCCCAGCGTTTCTCATGATGTACTCTGCATATAAGTTAAATAAGCACAGTGACAATATACAACCTTGATGTTCTCCTTTTCCGATTTGGAACCAGTCCATTGTTCCATGTCCAGTTCTAACTGTTGCTTCTTGACCTGTTTACAGATTTCTCAGGAGGCATTTTGGGTGGTCTGGTATTCCCATCTCTTGAAGAATTTTCCACAGTTTGTTGTGATCCACACAGTCAAAGGCTTTGGTGTAGTCAATAAATCAAAAGTAGATGTTTTTCTAGAATTCTCTTGCTTTTTCTATGATCCAGCGGATGTTGGCAATTTGATCTCTGGTTCCTCTGCCTTTTCTAAATCCAGCTTGAACATCTGGAAGTTCACGGTTCTTGTACTGTTGAAGCCTGGCTTGGAGAATCTTAAGCGTTACTTTCTAGCATGTGAGATGAGTGTGACTGTATAATAGTTTGAACATTCTTTTTCATTGCCTTTCTTTGGGATTGGAATGAAAGCTGACTGACATTTTCCACTCCTATACCCACTGCTGAGTTTTCCAGATTTGCTGGCATATTGAGTGCAGCACTTTCACACCATCTTTTAAGATTTGAAATAGCTTAACTGGAATTCCATCACCTCCACTAGCTTTGTTCATATGATGCTTCCTAAGGCCCACTTGACTTCGCACTCCAGGATGTCTGGCTCTAGGTGACTGATCACACCATTGTGGTTATCTGGGTCATTAAGATCTTTTCTGTATAGTTCTTCTGTGTATTCTTGCCACCTATTCTTAATATCTTCTGGTTCTGTTAGGTCCATACCATTTCTGTCCTTTATTGAGCCCATCTTTGCCTGAAGTGTTCCCTTGGTATATCTACTTTTCTCGAAGAGATCTCTCGTCTTTCCCATTGAAACCATGGAATGAGATAAATTACAGTAATATGTCCAAAGGCAAGTAAACTCCTCTCAACACTGCCCACATTTCTCTCCCTCCCCTGACATGATCAGGGCCTGCTCTTTGCCCTACTGCTGCTTCTGCTGCTAAGTCACTTCAGTCATGTCCAACTCTGTGCAACCCCATAGACGGCAGCCCACCAGGCTCCTCCATCCCTGGGCTTCTCCAGGCAAGACCACTGGAGTGGGTTGCCATTGCCTTCTCCAATGCATGAAAGTGAAAAGTGAAAATGAAGTCGCTCAATCATGTCTGACTCTTAACGACCCCATGGACTGCAGCCTACCAGGCTCCTCCATCCATGGGATTTTCCAGGCAAGAGTACTGGAGTGGGGTGCCATCGCCTTCTCCGCTCTTTGCCCTAGTGACCCATAATTACTATCCTAGATTCCTAGTTCCTTTCAGACTCCTTTCAGCTCTATCCAGTCTACTTTCCCCCTCCCTGGGCTGAATGACACCTTCTCTTTTCTCCCACCATATTCAAATCAAAAGAAAGATTATCTGCATCCATCTGCCTCTCACCTCACATCCTCTCCACTTCCACTTCATCTCCTTAATTGAAAAGTACTTTTGTCCTTCACCACATCCTCCAAGGAAGACCACTGCTTTACCTTACTCAAGCCAAGGACCCAGATGGAAGGATCCACATGTTTCTCTCGCCTTAATCCATTTCCCCACTCATCTCCTCTTAAATCAGTTATTCCACCTTCTCCCCTGCTCCCTCGAGGACTTTCCAACTTTATTCTCATCCTCATGGCGAATATCCCCTTCCATCATCCTCAGAGATGGAAACATCACCCATGACCTTTAAACACTCACTGGCCTTCCCCTCTCCTTCAAACACCTTCATGCACTGTGTGGGCATGGACCTGCCTCACCTCCAAACATCACAGTTAGTGCTATTGCTCTGAAAGTCCCATCTGACTGCTACCTCCCCCCTATGGTCCCAGTCCGCTCTCTCACTAAGCCTGCTCTTTCAGTTCAGTTCAGTTCAGTCGCTGAGTCGTGTCCGACTCTCCGCAACCCCATGAATCACAGCACGCCAGGCCTCCCTGTCCATCACCAACTCCCGGAGTTCACTCAAACTCATGTCCATCGAGTCAGTGATGCCATCCAGACATCTCATTCTCTGTCGTCCCCATCTCCTCCCGCCCACAATCCCTCCCAGCATCAGAGTCTTTTCCAATGAGTCAACTCATCGCATGAGGTGGCCAAAGTATTGGAGTTTCAGCTTTAGCATCAGTCCTTCCAATGAACACCCAGGACTGATCTCCTTTAGAATGGACTGGTTGGATCTCCTTGCAGTCCAAGGGACTCTCAAGAGTCTTCTCCAACACCACAGTTCAAAAGCATCAATTCTTCGATGATCAGCTTTCTTCACAGTCCAACTCTCACATCCATACATGACCACGGGAAAAACCATAGCCTTGACTAGACAGACCTTTGTTGGCAAAGTAATGTCTCTGCTTTTTAATATACTATCTAGGTTGTTCATAACTTTCCCTCATGTAAATACTCAGTCCTGCTCTCTAATCAAATAATCCCCTCTTGTCTGTCTAACTCCAATCTCAACCACTAAACTCTGGTATCCCAGGATTTGGTTGCTCTTGACTTTCCACCTGCCTATCTACACACCTGGTGACCCCACTTGGTAACAGAATCTACACTGAAGTTTTGATGTTATCAGGCAACATTAGGCAAAAATCAGGTGGTCCAACCACAGCTGGGCCCTGACTAGGGGTGACATGTTGAGTTTCAGGGTTCTTCCCCACCCCTTTGCTGCACCCAATCAATTTCATTCTACTTATTCTTGGTCCCACCCTCTCACTCTCAGAAGCTAATCTCAACTCCAATATCACTGAATAGAGCTACTTTAAATTTTTTTTCAGTTTTATTGAAATATAATTGACATAACACTGGGCTAGTTTTAGGTGTTCAATATGATGATTCAGTATATGCACATTTTGCAGTATGATTACCACCATAAGTTCAGTCAACATCCATCACTTCATATAGTTAAAAAATTTTCTCATGAGAATTTTTATAATTTACTCTCTCAGCAACTTTAAAATATACAATACAGTATTATCAGCTAAGTCATCATGCTGTACATTACATCCCTAGAACGATTTACCTTATAACTGGAAGTTTCTACTTTTTGATCACCTTCACTCATTTCCTCCAACCCCAAATCACCATCTCTGGCAACTGCCAATCTGTTCTCTGTTTCTATGAGTTTGTTTTTTTTTCAGATTCCACACATAATTGAAATCATGCAATATTTGTTGTTTTGTGACTTATTTCACTTAGCACGGTTCTCTTAATGCCCATCCATGTTGTCAAAAGTGGCAAGAATTCCTTTTTCGTGGCTGGATAATATTCCTGTGTGTGTGTGTGTGTGTGTGTCTGTGTCTGTGTCTGTGTCTGTGTGTGTCTGTGTCTGTGTCTGTGTCTGTGTGTGTCTGTGTGTCTGTGTGTCTATGTGTCTGTGTGTCTGTGTATGGGGCTTCCCACATAGTTCAGTGATAAAGAATCCACCTGCCAATACAGGAGCTGCAAGTTTGGTCCCTGGACACTTAGGTTGTCCCCATGTCCCACTGCAAGACTTGGGATGTGAACAATGCTAATGTGACTAATGCTGTACCAGTATCTTTTCAAGTAATTTTATTTCCTTCACATATATATACACACACACACACACACACACCCAGAGATGGGATTGCTGAATTCTATGATAGTTCCATTTTTAGTTTTTTAAGGAACCACTATACCATTTTAGGCAATGCCAAAGAAGGCTCAAACTACCACACAAGTGCACTCATCTCACATGCTAGTAAAGTAACGCTCGAAATTCTCTAATCCAGGCTTCAACAGTACATGAAACTTGAACTTCCAGATGTTCAAGCTGGATTTAGAAAAGGCAAGGGAACCAGAGATTAAATTGCCAACATCTGCTGATCATCGAAAAGGCAAGAGAGTTCCAGAAAAACATCTATTTCTGCTTCATTGACTATGCCAAAGCCTTTGACTGTGTGGATCACCATAAACTGTGGAAAATTCTGAAAGAGATGGGAATACCAGACCACCTGACCTGCCTCTTGAGAAACCTGTATGCAGGTCAGGAAGCAACAGGCAGAACTGGACATGGAACAACAGACTGGTTCCAAATAGGAAAAGGAGTACGTCAAGGCTGTATATTGTCACCCTGCTTATTTAACTTATATGCAGAGTACTTCATGAGAAATGCTGGGCTAGAAGAGGCACAAGCTGGAATCAAGATTGCTGGGAGAAATATCAATAACCTCAGATATGCAGATGACACTATCCTTATAGCAGAAAGTGAAGAAGAACTAAAGAGGCTCTTGATGAAAGTGAAAGAGGAGAGTGAAAAAGTTGGCTTAAAGCTCAACATTCAGAAAACTAAGATCATGGCATCTGGTCCCATCACTTCATGGCAACTAGATGGGAAAACAGTGGAAACAGTGTCAGACTTTATTTTTTGGGCTCCAAAATCACTGCAGATGGTGATTGCAACCATGGAATTAAAAGACACTTACTCCTTGGAAGGAAAGTTATGACCAACCTAGATAGAATATTAAAAAGCAGAGACATTACTTTGCCAACAAAGGTCTGTCTAGTCAAGGCTATGGTTTTTCCCGTGGTCATGTATGGATGTGAGAATTGGACTACAAAGAAAGCTGAGTGCCAAAGAATTGATGCTTTTGAACTGTGGTGTTGGAGAAGACTCTTGAGAGTCCCTTGGACTGCAAGGAGATCCAACCAGTCTATCCTAAAGGAGATCAGTCCTGGGGTGTTCATTGGAAGGACTGATGTTGAAGCTGAAACTCCAATACTTTGGCCACCTGATGTGAAGAACCACTCATTTGAAAAGATCCTGATGCTGGGAAAGATTGAGGGAAGGAGGAGAAGGGGACGACAGAGGATGAGATGGTTGGATGACATCACTGACTCGATGGACATGGGTTTGGGTAAAGTCTGGGAGTTGGTGATGGACAGGGAATCCTGGCATGCTGTGGTTCATGGAGTTGCAAGGAGTTGGACACAACTGAGCAACTGAAATGAACTGATACCGTTTTCCATAGTGGCTGCACCAATTTTCCAACACTGCAACACTGCACAAGTATTCCCTTTTTTCCACATCCTTGACAACACTTGTTATTATTTATCTTCTTGACAATAGCCATTCTAGGCATGAGGTAATATCTCACTGTGGTTTTGATTTGCACTTCCCTGGTGATTAGTGATGTTGAGCACCTTTTCATGCACCTGGTGGCCATCTGTAATGTCTAAGCAAAGCTACTTTTAATTCCTCCTTCCATCCTTTCCCCATCTCCCTCCCTCCCACCACCACCTGAGGAACTAGCTCCCCGACATGGTTTTTGCCCCAGACGACTGCACAGTTTGGACTTGGCCACTGCTTATGCGCCTCCCTGACGCCAGCTGGTTAAGTTATAAAGCAAGTGCCAAGGTTGTCAGCACGAAAGGAAGCGTCAGAGAGTGCAAGCTTCCAGGCAAAAAGTAAAGAGCCTCTCCTACCCTTTGCATCTCTCCACCCTTCTCATCTCTCCATATGTGCCACTCCTACGGCACCAGGGGACCCTGCAGTGTGGAGACCTACTCCCACCTTGGCAGCCGGTGATAGATGTTGTTTTTGTGGTTGCTGGCCTTTCGTTTGCCAGGGAGACATTCTCCGTTTACTGTATAGCTTTTTAGCTTTTTTCTTTGTCACTATTTTTGAGAATGTTGTTTGATTTGTGCTAATTTAAATTGTCCTTCCCTTTACTCTTACTTTATTTTATATTATCTCCCCCTCTCAGTTTAAGCTTCTTTCTTTTAATTTTTTTTCAGAATATTTTTCCCTTAATCCTCTTTGTTAAAGTATTAGCACTTAAAGGAGCATTCTTAATTCCTTAATCTTGTACTTAAACTTCAAACCCATCTACTTCTATATTTTTAACTTTTTTTTCCATAGGTTTTAGTCTGTTATCCTCTTAATCTTTCATCTCTTTCACTTTGATGTGTTTAACATTTTACCCCTTTTATTTGTGTTACTGTATCTTTCACCTTAAATCAGATTTATTAACTTGCTACTATTTTTCAATTCTTAATTTTAATTTTCTTATTTTTTTCATAACTTGCTATTTTTATTTTTAACTCTAATCTGCTTTTCTCTTTATTTTTTTTAATTCCTCTCACTTTCTTTCAGTGATTCCATTCTATTTCCTTTATCTTAAAGCCTTATTTATCCCTCATGATTACTTTAAGTCTTAACTTTTTATCTCTATTGGGCTTTTATCTTCCTATCGAAATATTTAGTCTACTCTTTTCCTTTCAGCTTTCTCTTAGCAAGTCTCAGTGCTTTCATTTTAATGTTCTCTTAGCCTTCTACCCTGCTTTTATTATTTTACGTTAAGTTTTCTCTCTTTCTTCTACTTTTCATCTATTTCATGACTTGGTTTAAAATCACCAGCAGCAACAGAAGAAAGTCCCACCTCCCTCAGGCAGAGACTGGAAAGGTTGTCCCGCAGGGATTTCTCCCTGCAGCTGCCCTTATGATGTCCCCCATCCGTGAATCCCCCAGTCCCTTTAAAGGGACTTGAGAGCCCCTCATGTAACTCTCTCCAAGGCTAACATTCTCTGAAGGGTTGGGGTGGGGCAGTGGCCACAATGGGTTTACTAAAAGGCATTGCTTCATAACATCTCATGTTATACCATGTATGTGGCTTTTAAAATCCATGTCTGCATTTGGGACTGACCCAAGCCTCAGCCTACATGAAGCATTTTAAAAGAAACAGACCTAACGACTCAAATCCACGGAACCTCTGAAGATGAGGCTTTTTTTGAGCGTCTGTGAGAGGGGCACTTTCCTGAGCTCAGCATTAGGAAGTAGAGTAGTGACACGGTCCCTCCTTCTCTCTCCCTTTTCCCTCAAGTTGCGTTGGCTAGTAGCCATCTTCATGCGAAACGTGTGGCCAGCCCCAGACACGTTCTCATCACTTCACCCTATGCTTCTCTCAGCTGCAATTCCCTAGCCTATTTATCGCATTCTGTTTTGTGGCGTTCTGTGTATATTTAAGCATAATAAATCCTTTCAGAAACAAGGCCAGTTTGAGTTACTACCTGACCGACCTCAGGCAAGATGATTCCCTTTCTCTCCGTACTTCCTCTTCCTCATCAGTGAAATGGAGCTGACAGAATCTACCCCCTGGGTGACTGTGACCAGGTGTTCAACAAATTGTCACTAAAATCAAGAGAGGGGCCCTGAGAAAGAACTGGAGCCATCTAACAAGTAGAATAAAGAGCTATGTGAATGAGTTGCAAAAGGCTGTTCTTTGCAAAGTTGGCAGTAATGATATTTTCTGTCCCACCGGCTCTTCTGTGGTGTGAACTGGCTACTCCCCCATCACGGGGTGGAGTCTGTGTCCCCACTATCCTGAATCTGATCTGGTTGTGCGATTGCTCAGACCAATAAACTTCAGCAGAGGCTACTGGGCCCTTCTAGCCATAGTTCTTAATCTTTCTGGCAGCTTCTGCTTCTCATCCTCAGGGGGCCAACCAACATTAAAAAGTACTATTACAGAGGAGAAATATCATGTGACAGCCCTTGTATGCAGACCTCTAAAAAGAAATGATACAAACGAACTTATTTACGAAACAGAAACAGACTCATAGACTTAGAGAATAAATTTATTGTTGCCAGGCCGGAGCGGGGCAGAGTAGGGGGAACAGATAGTTAGGGAGTTTGGGATGTACATGTACACATTGTTATGTTTAAAATGGAAAAGCAACAGTGACCTACTCTACAGCACATGGAACTTTGCTCAATGCTATATGACAGCCTGGACAGGAGGAGAGTTTAGGGGAGAATTGATACATGCATATGTATGGCTGAGTCCCTTTGCTCTCCACCTGAAACTATCACAACACCATTAATCAGGTATGTGCTAAGTCATGTCTGACTCTGTGTGACCCCATGGACTGTAGCCCGCCAGGCTCCTCTGTCCATGGGGATATTCCAGGCAAGAATACTGGAGTGGGTTGCCATGCCCTTCTCCAGGGGATCTTCCCAAGCCAGGGATGGAATTCACATCTCTTCTGTATCCTGCATTGGCAGGTAGGTTCTTTACCACTAGTGCCACCTGGGAACTCCTGTTAATCAGGTTTGGTGGTTTAGTCACTAAGTTGTGCCTGACTCTTGCAACCCCACGACCATATGGACTGTAGCCTGCCAGGCTCCTCTGTCCACGGGATTCTCCAGCCAAGAATACTGGAGTGGGTTGCCATTTCCTTCTCCAGGGGATCTTCCCAACCCAGGGATTGAACTCTGGTCTCCTGCAATGCAGGCAGACTCTTTACCAACTGAGCTACAAGGGAAGCCCTAATCAGGTATCAGTTCACTTCAGTTCAGTTCAGTCGCTCAGTCGTGTCCGACTCTCCGCGACCCCATGAATCACAGCACGCCAGGCCTCCCTGTCCATCACCAACTCCCGGAGTTCACTCAAACTCATGTCCACAGAGTCAGTGATGCCATCCAGCCATCTCATTCTCCGTCGTCCCCTTCTCCTCCCGCCCCCAACCTTTCCCAGCATCAGAGTCTTTTCCAGTGAGTCAACTCGTCGCATGAGGTGGCCAAAGTACTGCAGTTTCAGCTTTAGCATCAGTCCCTCCAATGAACATCCAGGATTGATCTCCTTTAGAATGGACTGGTTGGATCTCCTTGCAGTATAAGGGACTCTCAAGAGTCTTCTCCAACACCACAGTTCAAAAGCATCAATTCTTCGGCGATCAGCTTTCTTCACAGTCCAACTCTCACATCCATACATGACCATGGGAAAAACCATAGCCTTGACTAGACAGACCTTGGTTGGCAAAGTAATGTCTCTGCTTTTTAATATACTATCAAGGTTGGTCATAACTTTCCTTCCAAGGAGCAAGCGTCTTTTAATTTCATGGCTGCAATCAGCGTCTGCAGTGATTTGGGAGCCCAAAAAAATGAAGTCTGACACTGTTTCCAGTTTTTCCATCTATTTCCCATGAAGTGATGGGACCAGATGCCATGATCTTTCTTTTCTGAATGTTGAGCTTCAAGCCAACCTTTTCACTCTCCTCTTTCACTTTCATCAAGAGGCCTTTGAGTTCCTCTTCACTTTCTGCCATAAGGGTAGTGTCATCTGCATATCTGAGGTTATTGATATTTCTCCCAGCAATCTGGATTCCAGCTTGTGCTTCTTCCAGACCAGCGTTCCTCATGATGTACTCTGCATATAAGTTAAATAAGCAAGGTGACAATATACAGCCTTGACGCACTCCTTTTCCTATTTGGAACCAGTCGGTTGTTCCATGTACAGTTCTGACTGTTGCTTCCTGACCTGCATACAGGTTTCTCAAGAGGCAGGTCAGGTGGTCTGGGATTCCCTTCTCTTTCAGAATGTTCCACAGTTTATTGTGATCCACACAGTCAAAGGCTTTGGCATAGTCAATGAAGCAGAAATAGATGTTTTTCTGAAACTCTCTTGCTTTCTCCATGATCCAGCGGATGTTGGCAATTTGATCTCTGGTGCCTCTGCCTTTTCTAAAACCTGCTTGAACATCTGGGAGTTCACGGTTTACATACTGCTGAAGCCTGGCTTGGAGAATTTTGAGCATGATTTTACTAGCGTGTGAGATGAGTGCAATTGTGCGGTAGTTTGAGCATTCTTTGGCATTGCCTTTCTTTGGGATTGGAATGAAGACTGAAATACAAAACAAAAAGTTGTTTGTGTTTTTTTTTAATGCTGCTGCCTTGTTCCAACATACTATGAGAATCCTAAGACATGTGGAGAGGCCTTGGAGGATGAAGCCATGTGGAGAAAGAGAGACCACGGAACCCCCGGGGCACAGATATCTGAGTGAAGAAACCATCAGGGGCATGGGCCTATCCAGAGCCAGTCACCCAGCTGACACTCAGCCGAGTCCTCCCCCAAATTCCTGGCCCACAGAATTGTGAGCAATATAAAATGGTTGTTTTAAGTCACTAAGTTTTGAGGTGATTTGTTATATGGCACTACATAACTGAAATGGAAATGATAGTTCATTGCAAAATATATAAGCTCATTGGATCCTCAAACCAACTCTTAATAAATGAGTAAAATCAAACAAACATATCATTTTGGCCATATCCCAAAAGTCAAGCTCCTTGTGGTCAAAGACCGCATCTGACACTGCTTTAAGCCCCCTGGACAATTTCTAAATTCTTAGTAGGGCATTTTGTTATAAAGACTGTATGTCCTGTTACTCAAGATATTTATTCTTTCATTCAACAGATGTGTCTTGAGTACTGACTACGTGACCAACTCTGCTCCAAATGCTGGAGATATGGTGATGAACAGGTCAGATGAAGTCTCTGGCCTAGTGCAGATACCTCTCTGTGCTGCTTACTCTTTGTCCCACCCAGCAGACCCATTCTACTCCCCTCTCTGTAGCCAGCAGTTAACCTCTGTGGTCTGCATCACCTGAGCTCCTCACCCTCTGACTCCCTCAATAGACTGCAGCTGTTGTTGTTCAGTTGCTAAGTCATGTCTGACTCTTTGCGACCCCATGGACTATACAGCATGCCAGACTTCCCTGTCCTTCACTATCTCCCAGAGTTTGCTCAAACTCATGTCCACTGGGTCAGTGATGCCACCCAACCATCTCATTCTTTGTCACCCCCTTCTCTTGCCCTCAATCTTTCCCAGCATCAGGGTCTTTTCCAATGAGTTGGCTCTTCGCATCAGGTGGTCAAAGTACTGGAGCTTCAACCAGTCCTTCCAATGAATATTCAGGATTGATTTCCTTTAGAATTGACTGGTTTGATCTCCCTGCTGTCCAAGGGACTCTCAAGAGTCTCCAGCACCACAATTCGAAAGCATCAATTCTTCAGCATTCAGCCTTCTTTGTGGTTCAACTCTCACATCCATATATGACTACCGGAAAAACCATAGCTTGACTACATGAACTTTTGTCTGCAAAGTGATGTCTCTGAGGATCTCTAGGCTTGTCATAGCTTTTCTTCCGAGGAGTAAGCATCTTTTAATTTTATGGGTGCAGTCACCATCCACACCGATATTGGAGCCCAAGAGAATAAAATTTGCCACTGTTTCCATTTTTTCCCATCTGTTTGCCATGAAGTGATGGGACTGGATGCCATGATCTTAGTTTTTTGAATGTTGAGTTTTAAGTTGCAGAGAGTTTACTAAAGCGGCTGTTCAGTAAGCAGGGTTCAGTCACTGCTGCTGCTAAGTCACTTCAGTCGTCTCCGACTCTGTGTGACCCCACAGACAGCAGCCCACCAGGCCCCTCCGTCCATGGGATTTTCCAGGCAAGAGTACTGGAGTGGCTTGCCATTGCCTTCTCCGGGGTTCAGTCACTAGAAGATGCCACAAGATCAAGTGGCAGCAGTAAAGAAGCGTCAGGCTGCTTACTCCCCAGCCTCTTCCCTGTGTCATCTGCCTCAGCTGTGTCCCTCAGCCTAAGGCCGCAGTTCCTGCAGAGGGAACCCCTCTTCTAGGTGTCCAGTTCTCCTCAGGATCCTGTAATTCTGTCCCTTCCACTGGCCCAGTCAGGCCAAGGGATGAGAACAGCTTCTCCTTTTTGTTAGCTCCTGGATGCCTCACTGTCCCTTTTTGGTTCCCCTGACCTGACCTGCCCTTTGTCAACAGCCCCTTCAGTAACTTTTCTGCTGTTTCACCACCCTGGGGACACCATCTGTTACCAACCAGGGCATTGACTGATATGTTTTCATGGAACACATTTCTAATTTTAATTCTGAAATCTGTGGTCAGCTTGGTCATTGTGGGCTTCCAGAAGTACTGACCACTCAGGTACCAACTTTACCACAGCTCTAAACCAACACTGAGTCCCAACTGCTATTGATTATGCATAAAGATGATTTTTAAAAAAAAGAGGTTTAATTTCATGTGCTAACACCAATTAGTTAGAAGAGGTTGCCTAGAGCACTACATTGAGAATTGCAGAGCTATATCTGGGCTCTATAGGAATGAGTTCTGTGATCAATTAGTAATGTCTGCAGTGAACACAGGACAGGAAGTGGCAACATATGAAACACACATACACCGTTTCAGGTCATGGTTTTAGTATCACTGCTGCATCACTATATGCCATTGGGGTCTTCCATAAATAACTTACATAAACAAAAATTAACACATGAAAACCCACAGTAAGTAAATCCTGTCCTTTCTATAATTCTATTTCCATGAGTCAGAGATATTTGTTTCTAGTCACTTAGAGAATTAAAGAACTGAGCTAAACTGAAGGCTATGACCTTGAACCCATCAATACAGAGCTCTGGCTTTCAAACTGCAAGGGCTTCAGATACTCATAAAGCTGTATTTCTTTGACCATGGAACTAAAATTTCTGTAGCAATTTAATGCTTAATTTAAATTAAATCTCACACAGAACCCTAGACAGATAAAAGCAGAGTTGCTCTGAATAAAGAGAGAAAAGCTAAAGGCTCCCTTGTCCTTGACCTTCACCTCAAAAAATTTTAACAGATCTCTGAGACCAGGAGGGCACAGCTTGAACACCAAGAAGAAACCTCTTAGGTCCCTTAAGATCCTATGCCACGGCAATAGTATGATATTTTCATGTGTTAACCAATTCTTTCAATCTCTACTCCCAGTTAACCCTGAGACTCAACCCCATTTATGTATCCATCCACTGCCTCAAGGAGGGTTCATCCTGTGGACCTGTAGAATCAAAGGGTCAGAAGCTTAGCTTTTGTTTTTAAAGGGCAAGGTCCAGGTCTGCCTAATTAACATTAGGCTACCCTACAGCAAAAATTGAGCCAGAAATGTCAGTGACTTGGCAAAAGAAAACTTCCTTGGCTTGGGCCTTCTTCGTCCATCTTTTAGCTGTGTCCTCTGGAACACATGACCTTGAAGGTAAGTGTAGCAGAGGAAGAGAAAGGAGAACTCACATTCAGTTTTAAATTCCTCAGCCTGTATATTATTCTGCTCAGGTTGCCATAACCAAATACCACAGACTGGGTGGCTCAAACAACAGAAATGGATTGCTCACAGTTTCTGGAGGCTAGGAATCCAAAACCAAGGTGTCAGCAGATTTGGTTTCTCCTGAGACCTCTCTCTTTGGCTTGCCGATAGTCACCTCCTCTCCTATGTCCTCATGTGGCCTTTCCTCTGCATACACATCCCTGGTCTCTTCCTTCTCTCATAAGGACACGTAATGGGTTAGGGCCCCACACTTTTGACCTAACCTTAATCACCTCTTTAAAGGCCCTCTCTCCAAATATCCTATCATTTTGCCTTTTGATACTGTTCATGGGGTTCTCAAGGCAAGTATACTGAAGTGGTTTGCCATTCCCTTCTCCAGTGGACCACAACCCCATGAACAGTATGAAAAGGCACAATGATAGGATACTGAATGAAGAACTCCTCAGGTCGGTAGGTGCCCAGTATGCTACTGGAGATCAGTGGAGAAATAACTCCAGAAAGAATGAAGAGATGGAGCCAAAACAAAAACAACAGCCAGTTGTGGATGTGACTGGTGATAGAAGCAAGGTCCGATGCTGTAAAGAGCAATATTGCATAGGAACCTGGAATGTTAGGTCCATGAATCAAGGCAAATTGGAAGTGGTCAAACAGGAGATGGCAAGAGTGAATGTAGACATTCTAGGAATCAGTGAACTAAAATGGACTGGAATGGGTGAATTTAACTCAGATGACCATTATACCTGCTACTGTGGGCAGGAATCCCTTAGAAGAAATGGAGTAGCCATCATGGTCAACAGAAGAGTCCAAAATGCAGTACTCGGATACAGTCTCAAAAACGACAGAATGATTTCTGTTCATTTCCAAGGCAAACCATTCAATGTTATAGTAATCCAAGCCTATGCCCCAACCAGTAACGCTGAAGAAGCCGAAGTTGAGCGGTTCTATGAAGACCTACAAGACCTTTTAGAACTAACACCCAAAAAAGATGTCCTTTTCATTCTAGGGGACTGGAGTGCAAAAGTAGGAAGTCAAGAAACACCTGGAGTGACAGGCAAATTTGGCCTTGGAGCACGGAATGAAGCAGGGCAAAGGCTAATAGAGTTTTGCCAAGAGAACGCACTGGTCATAGCAAACACCCTCTTCCAACAACACAAGAGAAGACTCTACACATGGACATCACCAGATGGTCAACACCAAAATCAGATTGATTATATTCTTTGCAGCCAAAGATGGAGAAGTTCTACACAGTTATCAAAAACAAGCCCAGGAGCTGACTGTGGCTCAGATCATGAACTCCTTATTGTCAAATTTCTATTTAAATTGAAGAAAGTAGGGAAAACCACTAGACCATTCAGATATGACCTAAATCAAATCCCTTATGATTATACAGTGGAAGTGAGAAATAGATTTAAGGGACTAGATCTGATAGATAGAGTGCCTGATGAACTATGGACGGAGGTTCGTGATATTGTACAGGAGACAGGGACCAAGACCATCCCCATGGAAAAGAAATGCAAAAAAGCAAACTGGCTGTCTGGGGAGGCCTTACAAATAGCTGTGAAAAGAAGAGAAGCAAAAAGCAAAGGAGAAAAGGAAAGATATAAGCATCTGAATGCAGAGTTCCAAAGAATAGCTAGGAGAGATAAGAAAGCCTTCCTCAGCAATCAATGCAAAGAAATAGAGGAAAACAACAATTAGGAAAAACAAGAGATCTCTTCAAGAAAATTAGAGATACAAAGGGAACATTTCATGCAAAGATGAACTTGATAAAGGACAAAAATGGTACGGCCCTAACAGAAGCAGAAGATATTAAGAAGACGTGGCAAGAATACACAGAAGAACTGTACAAAAAAGATCTTCATGACCAAGATAATCACAATGGCATGAACACCCACCTAGAGCCAGACATCTTGGAATGTGAAGTCAAGTGGGCCTTAGAAAGCATCACTACGAACAAAGCTAGTGGAGGTGATGGAATTCCAGTTGAGCTATTTCAAATCCTGAAAGATGATGCTGTGAAAGTGCTGCACTCAATATGCCAGCAAATTTGGAAAACTCAACAGTGGCCACAGGACTGGAAAAGATCAGTCTTCATTCCAATCCCAAAGAAAGGCAATGCCAAAGAATGCTCAAACTACCACACAATTGCACTCATCTCACACGCTAGTAAAGTCATGCTAAAAATTATCCAAGCCAGGCTTCAGCAATATGTGAACCGTGAACTTCCAGATGTTCAAGCAGGTTTTAGAAAAGGCAGAGGAACCAGAGATCAAATTGCCAGCATCTGCTGGATCATGGAGAAAGCAAGAGAGTTCAGAAAAACATCTATTTCTGCTTCATTGACTATGCCAAAGCCTTTGACCATGTGGATCACAATAGACTGTGGAAAATTCTGAAAGAGATGGGAATACCAGACCACCTGACCTGCCTCTTGGGAAACCTGTATGCAGGTCAGGAAGCAACAGTCATAACTGGACAGGGAACAACAGACTGGTCCCAAATAGGAAAAGGTGTACGTCAAGGTTGTATATTGTCACCCTGCTTGTTTAACCTATATGCAGAGTACATCATGAGGAACGCTGGGCTGGAAGAAGCACAAGCTGGAATCAAGATTGCTGGGAGGAATATCAATAACCTCAGATATGTAGATGACACTACCCTTATGGCAGAAAGTGAAGAGGAACTAAAAAGCCTCTTGATGAACATGAAAGAGGAGAGTGAAAAGGTTGGCTGAAGCTCAACATTCAGAAAACAAAGATCATGGCATCTGGTCCCATCACGTCATGGGAAATAGATAGGGAAACAGTGGAAACAGTGTCAGACTTTATTTTTTGGGGCTCCAAAATCACTGCAGATGCTGATTGCAGCCATGAAATTAAAAGACGCTTACTCCTTGGAAGGAAAGTTATGACCAACCTAGATAGCATAATAAAAAGCAGAGACATTACTTTGCCAACCAAGGTCTGTCTAGTCAAGGCTATGGTTTTTCCAGTGGTCAAGTGTGGATGTGAGAGTTGCACTGTGAAGAAAGCTGATCGCTGAAGAACTGGTGCTTTTGAATTGTGGTGTCGGAGAAGACTCCTGAGAATCCCTTGGACTGCAAGGAGATCCAACCAGTCCATTCTAAAGGAGATCAATCCTGGGTGTTCATTGGAAGGACTGATGCTAAAGCTGAAGCTCCAATACTTTGGCCACCTCATGCGACGAGCTGACTCACTGGAAAAGACTCTGATGCTGGGAGAGATTGGGGGCAGGAGGAGAAGGGGACGACAGAGGATGAGATGGCTGGATGGCATCACCGACTCTGTGGACATGAGTTTGAGTGAACTCTGGGAGTTGGTGATGGACAGGGAGGCCTGGTGTGCTATGATTCATGGAGTCGCAAAGAGTCAGACACGATTGAGCGACTGAACTGGAACTCCAAATATAGTCACGCTGGCGGCTGGGAAGATTGGAGGTGAGGGAGGGGACACAATCCATCTATAATCGCCTGGAATCAAAAAATGCCACTTTCATTCACATTTCATTGACCAGAATTAGTCACATGGCCCACCTAATTACAAGAAAGTCCAGAAAGCTTCATCTTCACATGTGCCCACAAATTAAAGGAGAACCAGAGGTAGATGAGCACTAGCAATCTCTGCCTCACAAAGGCAACACAGAAAGATTTAGAAAAGTATGTGGTTGGGGCACAGTCTTCCCCACCCTTTGGGTGAGTGATGGCAAACGAGGAGGAAAGGGTGATGAAAGAGAAGTAATGCGGGATTCAACAAAGAGCACTCCCTTAGAGACACCGTGTGGACAGAAGCCCAGGTGGCCTCCACAGTTATGCCCCCACTCCTGCTGTGGTCAAGCAACAACCCCAGTACCAGGAAGACAAATGGGAGCTGAGTCTGTGTTCACAGACGGCCCAGACTCTATTCCAAGTGAGTAAACACTCTACACCCCAGAGTTGAGAAGCCATGCTAGTCATCATGCCCTCTGCATCTGGAGAGGGTCTTTCTATCAACAGTAGCGAGCACACTGCCCACAGACCATCCAGAAGGACTGCTGCCCATGTGCCCCAGATTAGTATCTGACTGCTCCATCACCTGACTGCTCCAGGGGACAACCCCCAACACACACACACACACACACACATATACAACTTGCAGTTCTCAAAGATTCAGACACCGAGGACAGAGATGGTAATGGGTTGGTGGCAGATGGGAGAGAAATTTCATCCACCATTCTCCTCACCTATGGGACTAAATGAAACAGCTCAAGATTTCCCCAACGGCCAGAGCAAAAGTGAATGAACTTAATACAGTAAGCGGCATCCAACTAATGTGTGTTAGATGGAGGAAAGCCATAGAGCCATCTACTGGTCACAAGTGAAAAGGGAAGTCATCTGAAAACAATCAACAGGGAAAAATAAAAATAATCAAATTCTACTCTAATAACTTCATTATAGAAATGTGATAGGACGTGTCATCTCATTCCCTTCAACGCAGGAAACTATAAGAGACACGGAAGTTAGATATGTCTTGAGTAAATGTATTTAGGGAATTAGAATTATAATATACTAGCAGGTCATCCAGCCCACAGTTCTAAGGTGTTTTTTCAATTCTCTCAATTCTACATGCTCAGGTTTTGTAAAAATAAGACAGGTTCCTTCTATGAAACCTGAAACCCCCACATTTAATTAAGGAATTTGTGATCCTGTGGCTTGGCTGACAAATGATACACTCAGCACCCTGCTATTAGGTGCTGTGCAGTGCAGGATCACAGCCACCATGATGCCAGGAGATTGGCTTTCCTGAACCATCAGGACGGTTTTTAGCAAAAAAAAAAAAAAAGAGCTCCAAAGATTTGGATTGGGGTAGGGGCAACAAAGGCCTCGGTCAAGTCGGTCCCACTTTAAAAGACAATATCGGATTTAGAAATTGAGCTTTGTCAGCTAAAACACACCAAGCAACCTTGCTGCTTAAAAGCCGATGAGTTATGGTCAACCCAACTCCCCCACCCTCACGGGCTCAGGATGTGACTCTAATGTAGTGTCTGCTTCCAAGTACAAAACCCAGAAAAGACTGCCCAGGCAGAGGCTGGGAAGAAACACCTCAGGGTCATTTTCACTGCCTGTGGGCATAATTCCAAAGCTCAGCCCAGGATGTGATCCAGCCTACGGTGAAAGCTACATTTGAGCACAGAACGGCTGACCTTCCGTTTAGGGTCAGAAATTGGCTAATCTGTTTCTCAGACCTGCTCCACAGAAACCGAGCAGATAGATCAAGTTTAACTAAAAGGATGCCAGACGCCATGCCTTCTCCAAACGGAAATCTTGGAAAGACGCTGACCACCATGCACCGAGTACACAGCGCCACCTACAGCACTACTGGTGCAACTCATCACAGCCCTCTTCACAGGTGGCCTTGAAATGAATAGCAGAAACAGTCTGGGAAAAACCTTCAGCAATCTGTACAGGGCAGAAAGAATCTAACCCAAACGTCAAACTGGGCAAATATTATGTTTATTCGGGAATGGGAAAAATAGACATGTTCTATAACAGGGAGAAGGTTGGGCTGACTGGTTATAGGCTTGTCCATTTTCTTTCTGGCTGGCTTCAGGCTAACAGCGTTGAATTCTGACATGATTTTTTTTTCTAATATCTGTTGCAAGAGTTCACCAAGGAGGAAAATCAATCAAAAATAACCGTCAAGAGCAGCTGACATTGAAATCTGATGTGAAACAGTCAGTCAATCATATCTGCCATCTCTGAAATTTAGAAAATAAAACTCAGCAGAAGTCCTCAAATTTATAGAAGCTATACTTGGATGTGATCAGAGCTGAGCGTTCTAAAAACGGTTTGCTACCATCACCTTCCCACTAATTCCTGAAATGATGAGGACAGAGTGTACAGTGTCTCGAATGACAGGTAATAAGCTTGGGTTTTTTCCTGCTTCTTCAAAGTTGCCAGCTTGATCAGAAGATATGACAGCAGCCAAGCTAAAATTTTAGATTAATCTGGTGAAAGTATAGGATGAATTTGAGGGGAAAGAAATTGGAGATTAAAGGAATAGTTACTTTAAAATAAACAATGATAGTGATGGATTACAGTCATTGAATAAAATGGGAATATATAAGGCCTTAAAGCCTGGCGTGCTGTGATTCATGGGGTCGCAAAGAGTCGGACACGACTGAGCGACTGAACTGAACTGAACTGAACTGAAATATATAAGTAAGTGAGTACAAGTATAAGATGAGCCTGGAACAACCTGTATCAGGAAGTAAGGAATCAATGCAATCCCTATCAAGATTGCAATGGCATTTTTTAATAGAAGTAGAAAAAAAACTCCTAAATTTATATTTTAAATTTTATATATTTATATTTTAAATATTTACATATAAATTTATATTTAAATGGTTATTTAAATAGCCAGAGAAATCCTGAGAATGAAGAATAAACCAGGAGGAATCATACTTTCTGATTTCAAGTTAGAGTATAAAGCTATTGTCATTAAAATTGGCATAAAACAGTTTATGGTACAGGCATAAAAACAGACAAATAGGCCAATAGAACAGAATCAAAAGCCCAGAAATAAACCCAAGCCAAATAAACCCAATAACCCAATATGGTTATCTAATATTTGACAAGGGAGCCAAGAAAACTCAATGAAAAAAAAAAATAGTCTCTTCAATAAATGGTTACTAACTGGGATAATCAGATGTTCATATGTAAAAGAATAAAACTAGACCCATATCTTACACAACTCACAAACATTAAGTCAAGCATGCTGCTGCTAAGTCACTTCAGTCGTGTCCGACTCTGTGTGACCCCATAGACGGAAGCCCACCAGGCTCCCCCGCCCCTGGGATTCTCCAGGCAAGAACACTGGAGTGGGTTGCCATTTCCTTCTCCAATGTGTGAAAGTGAAAAGTGAAAGTGAAGTTGCTCAGTCGTGTCCGACCCTTAGCGACCCCACGGACTTAAACATAAGACCTGAAACCCTGAAACTCCTAGAATAAAATACAGAAATAAAGCTCCTTGACATGGGCCTTGATAATGATTTTTTTGGATGACACCCAAAGCACAAGCAAGAAAATTTGAAAATAAAATGGGATTCCATCAAGGCTCTGCACAGCTTTTGAAAACCATCAACAAAGGGAAAAACAACCTAAGAAATGGGGGAAAAAATTTTCAAACCATATATCTGATAAGAGATTCACTTTCAAAATATATTAAAAACTCATATAACTCGACAGCATAAAAGAGCAAATAGCCCGATAAAAAAAATGGGCAAAGGACCCAAATAGAAATTTATCCAAAGAAGATACACAGAGGGCCGAAAGAGATGCTTAACATCACTAGTCACTGTTGTTGTTGTTAAGTCGCTAACTCGTGTCTGATCACTAGTCATCAGGGAAATAAATTAAAACCACAATGAGATAACACTTCATACCTGTTGGAATCAGTTCAGTTCAGTCGCTCAGTCGTGTCCGACTCTTTGCAACCCCATGAATCACAACATGCCAGGCCTTCCTGTCCATCACCAACTCCCGGAGTTCACTCAAACTCATGTCCATCGAGTCAGTGATGCCATCCAGCCATCTCATTCTCTGTCGTCCCCTTCTCCTCCCGCCCCCAACCTTTCCCAACATTAATAACCATCATCAAAAAGGCAAGACAGGGACTTCCCTGGTGGTCCAGTGGTTAGCTCCGTGCTTCCACTGCAGGGTGTGCGGATTCAATGCACGACCAGGAAACTAAGATCCCACATGTCTAACTGTTCAGCCAAAAAAAGGCGGGTGGTGGGGAAAGGTAAGATAAAACAAATGCTGACTTGGATGTGAAGAAAAAGGAATCCTAGTACACTGCTGATAGGAATGTAAGCTAATGTAGCCACTATGGAAAACACTATAGAGTTTCCTCAAAAAAGTAAAAACAGAACTACCATAAGACCCAGCAGTCCACTCATGGGGATATATCCAAAGAAAGTAAAACAGTTATTCCAAAAGATATCTGCACCCCCATGCTCATAGCAGCATTATTTACAATTAGCCAAGACATTGACATTTGTCCATCAATGCTTGTATATTTCAATGCAATATTATTCAGCCATTTAAAAAATAAAAGAAATCCTATTATTTGCAACAATATGCATAGACCTGGAAAGCACTATGCTAAGTCAGAGAGAGGAAGACAAATATTATATAATCTCACCTATATGCAGAATCTTTAAAAAAAAAAAAAAAAAAAGCACACACACACACACAGAAAAAGAGATCAGACTTGTGGCTGTGAGAGGCAGAGGGCGAAGGGTGAGGGAACTGGAGGAAGAGGGTCAAAGGAGAAAAATACCAGATACAGGCATGCCTCGTCTTACTCCCCTTCACTTTACTGCACTTCACAGATACTGTGTTTTTTACAAATTGAAGATTTGTGTCAACTCTGCAGTCAAATAAGTCTGTCATCATTTCTACAACAGCATTTGCTCATGTTATGTCTCAGTGTCACATTTTGATAATTCTCACAGTATTTCAAACTTTTTCATTATTATTTGTTATAGTGATCTGTGATGTGACTATCCTGTTTTCAGGCACCATGATTCTCACCCACAGAAGATAACAAATTTAACTGATAAATGTGCATGCTGATTGTGGGTAAAATACTATCAAATATCATTGATATTGCATGCTAAAGAGAAATTGTTTCTGAAGGGAAGAGTCGATCAATGCAACAAACTTTATTATTGTCATATTTTAAGAAAATGCCACAGACAACCCAACCTCCAGCAATGACCACCCTGACCAGTCAGCAGCCATCAGCATCCAGGCAGGACCTTCCACTAGAAAAAAAAGTACAGTTCACTGAGGGCTCAGATGATGGTTAACATTTCTCAGCAATGAAGTATTTTTTAGCTAAGATATATACATTGTGTTTTTAGACGCAACACTATTGCACACTTAACAGACTACAGTACAGTGTAAATAAAGCTTTTATATGAACAGGGAAACCAAAAACTTCATATGACTTGCTTTAGTTTATCATGGTGGCTTATTATTATTTAGTTTAGTTTATTATTTAGTTTATTAGTTTATTATTTAGTTTAGCTTTAGTGTATTATTATTACAGAACTCAATCTGTAATATCTCTGAGATTTGCCTGTATAAGATAAAGAGGTACTGGGGAAGTATAGCATTGATGTCTATAGCAAACATTTCAGGATGACACTGGGTTGGCCAAAAAGTTAGTTCGGGTTTTCCCATAACGTCTTATGAAAAAACTCGAATGAACTTTTTGGTCAATCCAATATATAGGAAAGTTGTTAAGAGTTCTCATCTCAAGGAGAAAAAAAAAATTTTCCTTTTTCTTTTTTTTTTTTCTTTCTGTTACGTCTCTATGAGAAGATGGATGTTAGATGAAGCAGTTGTGGTGACTGTTTCACAGTATAAAAATCACATCATCATGCTATATACCTTAAATGTATGCAGTGATGTATGTCGATTATTTCTCAATAAAACTGGGTGGGGGGCAGAAACAGATTTAACCTTTAAAAAGAGTAAGACAGTGCTCAAAGTTTAATGAAGACATGTCAAAAGAACTCAGAAGTCAGCCTGAAGGGAGTTCCATGAAAATGTGAACTTTAAAGTAATAATGGGTTTTACAGTCCATTGAATAAAATGAAAATCCATGAAACCTCAAAGATGAAAGAGAGAGAAAGAAAAATGGAAAGCTCCTCCTTACAGTACAATGTCAATTAGCAAATGCAGCTGGAATGATGGAAATAGAAAATCACCATTTGGCAACCATCATGGAGGGTATCAGGCTTCCCAGGTGGTACAGTGGTAAAGAAACCAAAAAGAATACATTTGAATCAGTTCTAATGAGGTGAATGAAACTGGAGCCTATTATACGGAGTAAAGTAAGCCAGAAAGAAAAACACCAATACAGTATACTAATGTATATATACGGAATTTAGAAAGATAGTAACGATAACCCTGTATACGAGACAGCAAAAGAGACACAGATGTATAGAATAGTCTTTTGGACTCTGTGGGAGAGGGCGAGGGTGAGATGATTTGGGAAAATGGCATTGAAACATATATATTAACATATGTGAAACGAATCGCCAGTCCAGGTTCGATGCATGATACAGGATGCTTGGGGCTGGTGCACTGGGATGACCCAGAGGGATGGGATGGGGAGGGAGGTGGGAGGGGGGTTCAAGATGGGGAACACATGTACACCCGGGGAGGATTTATGTCAATGTATAGCAAAACCAATATAATACTGTAAAGTAATTAGCCTCCAATTAAAATTTAAAAACTAAATAAATAATTAATAATAAAAGAATTGTTTGGATATAAAAAAAAGAAAAAGAAACCAACTGCCAATGCAGGAGATGCAGGTTCGGTCCCAGGGTTGGGAAGATCCCCTGGAGGAGGGTATGGCAGCCCACTCCACTGTTCTTGCCTGGAGAATCCCATAGACAGAGGAGCCCGGTGGGTTACAGTCCATGGGGTCACAAAGAGACAGACACAACTAAGGCAACTTAGGACATACACACTTATGGTGGTTATTTAGGAAAGTGCTGTTTGGGGGAGAAAGATCCATTGTACTATTTAGAGGTGTTCAGGCATCATATTCACTGCTTACTGTATTAAGTAGTTCAGAAAAAAAGAAGAAAAATCATGACTCTATACAATAACAAGGTTTTGTTTTCAGTTACAATGAGATATGTGTAAAGCACCTGGTACATGGTAGATCCTTACTTCAGGTTAGTTGTCTCGCCTCAAGAAATTAGGAGGAAATACTATGGCTGTTCTACACACTGTCTGAAATAAAAGACTGATATCACATAAACTCTCTTTAACGTACAAGAGAAAGGCCCCCAGGAAGACGGCAGTGATAATAACTGGTATTTAGCAACATGAAGCATAATGATAGCTCTTCTTGGATTACAAAGCACTTTTGAGTTCATTATCTTATTTTATCCTCAGAGTACCCTGGAGAGATGGGCAATTATCCTTATTGTTGCTATTTTTTATATTATTATTACAGTTTTTAGTATGAAGAAATGGCAGTTCAGAGGCCTCAGAGTGGGGCTAAATAAATAATATTTTCAATGATGGCTTCCCTTTTCAAGGAGAAAAGCAAGATTGTACTCATAACTTGTACACACACATACATAGCCACAAGCCTAATATTCCTTAGACTCTGCACCTCTCAGGACCCAAAGGAAAAGGTTATAATGGTGCACTCACTAGGGAGCTGGTCCAGCCCGACCTTATGTTCCTGAGAATGGGGTCAGTGACCCTCCCTACCCAGCTGCATGTCTCTCTGGTTTCCCCCATGCCCTCCCTCCACAGGCACCCTTCTCCAACACAGCACACTGGCTTTAGTTCTGGAACTGAGGTTGGAAGAATGCATCAACAGAGACTAGAAGGGACATAGAGGCATCAAGAAAACTAAGTCACAGACCATATAATATCACTTATGCCTGGAGAAGGAAACGGTAACCCACTCCACTATTCTTGCCTGGAGAATCCCATGGATGGAGAAGCCTGGTTAGGCTACAGTCCACGGGGTTGCAAAGAGTCGGACACAACTGAGCGACGGAACATACATACGTGGAACCCATAGAAACAGAGAGTAGAATGGTGGTTAACTGGCACTGGTGGGTGGAGAAAACACAACATTGTCAAAGGGTAAAAACTTCCAATCAGAAGATAAATAAGTTCTGGAGATCTAATGTATGGCACAATGGCTATAGTCAATAACACACTATTACATAATTGAAAGTTGCTAACAGAGTAGATCTTAAACGTTCTCACAACACACACAAAACAAAGAAGTGGTAATTATGTGATGCAATAGGTTAGCTAACGCTCTGATGGTGATCATTTTGCAATGTATGAGTGTGTTAAATCAACACTTTGTACCACATTATATGTCAATTATATCTCAATAAAGCAGGAAATAGATGTCAATGTTACAAAAGACAAAAAAAAGGCTGTGGAAATCTTCCAGATTAATGAGAGCTAAAGAGACATGACAACTAAATGTATACCTGGCACTAGGCTAGATTCTATACGAGAAGGTAGGAAGTGCTAGAAAAGATAGCTGGTAAAATTGGAATATGGACATGGATTAGATAAAATACTGTATCACTATAAATTTGTAAGGTTAATTGTACTGTGGTTACACAAGAGACTATTCCTGTTGTAGTACACCAAGTATTATATAGTTCAGTATTTAGGGTAAAAAGCCATGATGCATGTAATTTACCTTTAAATTACTCAGAAAAAATATCTATCAATGAATATATACTATGTATAAATATATGTATACACATATATAAATTTGTGTATATGTATATAAATATGTATCTACAAAGATTCCATATATTTAGAGAGCAAAGAAGAACAATAAAGACCATGAATGATACAATAAACAGGAGTAAAATGTTCCAACAGGTGAATCGGAGTAAAGGGTATATAGGGGCTATTTGCATTATTTTATGTTTGCAACCTTTTGTAAGTTTGAAGTTATTTTCCAAAAAAATTGGAGGAAAGAAAAGGAGAGATATGGTAGTCCTGGCCCTCAAGGCAGGGTTTAAGAAGGTCTAAAGACTCTTGAGAGCCGCTTTGACTGCAAGGAGATCCAACCAGTCCATTCTAAAGGAGATCTGTCCTGGGTGTTCATTGGAAGGACTGATGCTAAAGCTGAAGGAAGGACTGATGCTAAAGCTGAAACTCCAATACTTTGGCCACCTCATGCGATGAGTTGACTCACTGGAAAAGACTCTGATGCTGGGAGGGACTGGGGGTGGGAGGAGAAGGGGACGACAGAGGAGGAGATGGCTGGATGGCATCACCGACTCAATGGACATGAGTTTGAGTGAACTCCGGGAGTTGGTGATGGACAGGGAGGCCTGGTGTGCTGTGATTCATGGGGTCGCAAAGAGTCAGACATGACTGAGCGACTGAGCTGAACTGAACTGAACTGAATGATCAAGATACTTCCCAGGTGGTGCAGTGGTAAAGAATTCGCCAGCCAATGCAGGAGACGCAGGAGACACGGATTCAATCCCTGGGTCAGTAAGATCCCCTGGAGGAGGGCATGGCAACACACTCCAGTATTCTTGCCTGGAAAATTCTATGGACAGAGGAGACTGGCAGGCTACAGTCCATGGGGTCACAAAGAGTCCAGAACCACTGAGAGAATGAGCTCACAGCACACAAACAAACGAGCAAGAATTCAGGTATATCTTTGTCCCTCATCAGACCCTTTACCCTAAACTTTTAAACCTAAAAGTTTAGTGCCTTAAACTTTTTAACAATAACATTAATTTACATTAAAATGACTAGCACATCAATAGCATTTTGTGCTTACCAGATGCCATTTTACGAGCCTAATGTATATTCACTCATGTAATAATAGTTCACATACTATTATCCCATTTGATGTCATAAGCCCAACTTATAAATAAGAAAAGAGTATAAACAAGTTAGCCCACAAAGCTCCATGAAGGGAGGTCACCTTGGGTAAGTGGTGAAGTCAGGACTCACACATGCCTCTTTCTGATTATTTCGTTTTTCCAACCCATATGCTTCCCAAACCTGGGAGAGCACCCAACTTACTCAAGAGCTTTTTAAAAGTACAGATTCCTAAGTCCTCCCTCAGATTCACTGGTCAGAACCACCAGAAAGGGGATCCAGAGGCCTGTTTCTGGTTTTGCTTGGTTGTCTGCCACCCTCTTCTGCTCCCATTAGACTCCCCCATTGTCCCTGCTCCTAGCCATCCAGTGTCCCCTCAGACACACCCTCCCATCTGGCCTCTGGCCTCCTCTATGGAAACACAGGCATCCAAACTCCCTGGATGCCCTGGAGTGCGCTAACTCAAGGACATCTATGGCCAGCTGATTCCAGCCAGGGGGTAAAAGGCCCCTTAGGCCAGTCCAACCTTTTATTTCACTCCCAGATGTTGGGCATATGGTAGGCCCAGAGGATTCTGTGCTAATAGGCCAATTATCATACTCCCTTAATGATAAAATGAGCTGTTTAGCTGAAACAGCTAAATGAACTGAAAAGTTGTTTTGTAGGACCCCTTGTCAGCAAACCGGAGAAGGTAATGGCAAGCCACTCCAGTACTCTTGCCTAGAAAGTCCCATGGATGGAGGAGCCTGGTAGGCTGCAGTCCGTGGGGTCGCTACGGGTCGGACACGACCGAGCAGCTTCACTTTCACTTTTCACTTTCATGCACTGGAGAAGGAAATGGCAACCCACTCCAGTGTTCTTGCCTGGAGAATCCCAGGGACAGGGGAGCCTGGTGGGCTTCCGTCTATGGGGACACACAGAGACGGACACGACTGAAGTGACTTAGCAGCAGCAGCAGCAGCTTGTCAGCAAACAGGCACTCTTTGAACCCTCGGATGATACTATCAGAAGCACAGGAAAGGCCAATGAATATCTGGTGGGATCAATTCCAAAAAGGATAAATCACTGTTCCAAACAGGGTGATAAAGGCCTGGGGGCATCAACTTGGCAACAAATGCTGGCTGGACTTCTTAGAAGTGGTACCGTATCAATGGCTCATCTTTTGTCTCTGCCATTAACATATCGAGTATTCAGAAGAGACAGGAACTGGACCAGCTCTGGTAGGAGGGATCCCATGCAGATCCTCCATCTCTACACTCTAGCTCCTCCATCCATGTGAGCACTGGGGTGACCGGAGCAGAGGCTGACAGACATCTACCAGATGAGTCAACCAGGAGTATCCTCTGCTGAGTACTGATGGTCAGCACAAAGATGTGCCCACTCCCATAATTCAGTCACAGGCTTCTTTCCCCAGACTCCTCCTCCACACACCTAACCAGATCATTCACCATTGCCCAAAAGTCCACAGAAACAACCTCAGGCCACCTCTCCTTCTAAGCAAAACAGACAAACAAGGGTACCACTCACAGCTCTGCCCATTGGGAGTGCCCGCCTCACTGCAGTCCTAAGGCAACTCTTGAATGGGGCAGTAGTGTGACCGCAGTCCATTTCAATCCCTGCCAATAGACCCAAGCTCTTCTCCCAGTGCCGTAGGGAACTCCCACCCCACACCATGAAGCCATGAGGAGAGGCGGGGGAGACAGAGGTGCAGCAGAAGAGATGACATGGGGATGGGCGCCACCCGATCACGGAACACAGATTTCCAGGCTTCAGCCCAAAGTGATCCAGACAGAATCCACAGGCAAAGTCTTTTTAAAAAGAAGGGGGAAAAAAAGCCACACACAGCTGATTGCAATGTACCACCAGGTTTGGGAACCACAGATACACAGTTACCTAGTATCAAGACTCAACACAGTACATCGTAAGGCTTCATCACATAAAGTAGATAAGTCTTTGCCTCTGGAAGCCTAAAGTCTGGTTGGAGAAATCAGTGGATATAAACTTCCTTAGTGAAGGGGTACAAACGATCACTTTAAATGGATTGATAATTAGACTAGAGTG
This sequence comes from Moschus berezovskii, assembly GCF_049115385.1. Lineage (NCBI taxonomy): Eukaryota > Metazoa > Chordata > Mammalia > Artiodactyla > Moschidae > Moschus > Moschus berezovskii. The sequence continues at coordinate 39,052,872 of NC_142468.1, read as the reverse complement.
GTTACTAGCAATCAGAAATGGCCTGGTGAAATGAGGCAATCAAAAATGGCCAGTACCAATATTCTCCCCTATAAAGAATAAGTAATTTAGACATGTAGACTTCTCAATCAGACCAAGAGTTGGGAGCAAGGAGAAATTAGGAGAGGGAAATAGAAAAAGAGGAAGACTGCGGCCTTTTGGTTATCTTATACAGAGGAAGGAGCTGCTCCAGACTTTAATCCCAAGTGATAACACTTGATATATTATTGGTATATGTCTTGGAGAATCCAGAACAAGCCTGAGAGGAAGCTCCAGGTAAGTGTGCGGCTGGCACGCATGGGCATGTGGTATGGATTGCCAGCCATAACTCACCAAGGCCTCTTGTGGCTTTACAGTTTCACCCCATATGTTATTGATGACCAACATCCCAGACTGTACAAGACTCCTAAATTCAAAAATTCTGCCTCCTGTCACACCAGATGTAGCCGAATTCCCAATTTCAGAAATGTGTTCATCCTACCTACAGCCCCATATTCCCAATGCTGTTCATTTCCTCAAATAAATAAACACATACATACATGTATACATACACACATACATATGGTATTTATGTGGGTTTTACATTTGTCAAAATACATAGTGGGGGGATTTGGGGGGGTGGCCATTTCTTGTTTTTTTTTAATTGGAGATAATTGCTTTACAGTGTTGTGTTGGTTTCTGCCCTGTGTGCGCGTATGCTTACTGGGTCCAATTCTTCGACCCCATGAACTGTAGCCCACCATGGACAGAGATTAGTCTGGCAAGAATACTGGAGTAGGTTACCATTTCCTTCTCTAGGGAATCTTCCCAGACCAGGGATCAAATCCCTGTCTTGTGCGACTCTGGCATTAGCAGGAAAATTCTTTACCGCTGAGCCACCTGGGAAGCCCCGGGATTTTACCTTACAATGATGCAACTATACATATACGCACATACAGACACGTGTATATATGTATACCTCCCCTCCCTCTCGAGCCTCCCCCCACGCCCTCCCCTAACCCACCCCTCTAAGTCGTCACAGAGCACCAGGCTGAGCTCCCTGTGTTATACAGCCAATTCCCTCTAGCTAGCTATTTCACACTTGGGAGTGTAAATATGTCAGTCCCACTTTCTCAGTTTGTGGGTTTTCCCCAAGGAAAAGGACGACTCATAGGACAATGAAGGAAAAAGAGGCGCGCCCCCTTGTGGCTCTGCCCTGACCTTGTTGCTTCCTAGTCACGTGCGCCGGGCAAGTTAACTTCTCTAACTTAAGCCTCAGTCCTTCATAAAATACAAGTAAAATGCCCTCCATTATGGTGATCACGAAGATTAAGAAAATGGACGCAAAGCCCCTAGCCAGGTGTCTGCCTCAACATACTCAAATAACACTAATTAATAGTATGTTGGTTATGATTGTAGTTATGATTGTGGCTGAGCCGACTCACCTCGCAGGAACAGTTAGGAAAAGGAGCGCGGCGCCGTCCCCGCTGTCCCTGAGCAGTGCTGGGCGCTGGGGAAAGTGGATGGACAGAGGAGCAGACACTCCCAGCGACGTGGAGTTTTGGCTCCTCGAGCCAGCGCTCACCTGGCCGCCAGCTAATCAGGAAGTGAAGTGAAGTGGCTCAGTCGTATCCAAATCTTTGCGACCCCATGGACTGCAGCCTACCAGGCTCCTCCGTCCCTGGGATTCTCCAGGCAGGAATACTGGAGTGGGTTGCCATTTCCTTCTCCAGGGGATCTTCCCAACCCAGGGATCGAACCGGGTCTCCCGTATTGCAGGCAGACGCTTTACCATCTGAGCCACCAGGGAAGCTCTGTAGCTAATCAGGTGCAAGCTTAAGCGCCCGCTGCTTGCAGTGACTTCAAGCCTCGCGTTTGCAGGCCGCGTGCAGGCGCTCCAAGGCGCTCCAGGTCTCCGGGCGGGCGGCGCCCACAACCGGGCTCTAGGTCCTCCCCAGGTGCTCTCTCCCCTTCCCGCTCCCTCTCCAGGGGCCAGCGCTTCACTGGCTTTGTCTTAGCGCCCACTGTGAGGTACTGGGAAGCTGAAAGGACTCTAGCTGGCAGGTCCTGGCAGGAATCCCTCGTGTCAAAGGGCATCCTGGAGGAGATGCATTTCCCCTTTCTAGTTCGGCGGATGCTTCGCAAGTGCACAGAAGCACCCTTCCTGAGAGCGCAGGCTCCGTTAGGATCTAGGTCCTCCGAGGGGCAAATACATCTTACTCACCTGAAGACCCAGCAGTCGGCCAGAGAATGAGTGAAGAAGTAGATCAATGTTGACAATGGAGAAGATAGGATGTGTCCATCTTCTTTTTCTTGTAGTAAAAAGGTTTCTAACCCCAGAATCTGTCTCATTGGAGAATGAACACCTCCACCCCCATTCTCAGCCCAAATGGTTCCTACAGGGCTGACTCAATCCTCTCCCCCAAGAGTGGGCATGGTGATTGGTTCAATAAAAATCACAAACTCAGCTTGGATCCTCAAATCCAAGACTTTTGCCATTTTAACAGTTAGAGGGTATGTGGGCTCTACAGACCAAGTAAGCCTGACCCTGCCCCACTTCGCCAGCCTATAAGGTGGTGTACCTGAGGAAGAAACTAACACAAAGAAACGCACAGCAGAAACAAGACAGGAAGAAATTGAGCCCCTGGATCCAGCCATGCCTGATCTCCTTCCCAGACTTCTAAGTACATAAGCCAATAAATTGCTGTTTTGCCACTTGGAAAAATAAGAGAACTTGGACTAATACTTTGCTCTTTTTTCTTTTACTCCTGAAAAGAAATACGACAGAACTGAACTAACAGCAGCTTTTCAGAGTAACCCTAAGACACTGTGAGAACAGACTGACATTCAAATTCCAGTTCTATCTCTCATTTGCTATGTGGTCTTGAAAATCTTTCTGTATTTTCTATAAACTATAAACACAGAGTTCCTAGTCACAAATAACAGCCCTTTCCTAGATTTATAAATGGGATTCTAGGAGAGTTTCATTTTAACCACAACCATTCCAATTACTATGCTGTTTGTACAGTTATTGATGTTTAAGTACCTGCAGTATTGTATTTGCACATAAACCATAAGAAGGCATTCCTCATTTAGAAGACAACCAATCAGTAGTCAGATATATGGTGGCTTCGTAGGATGTAAGAATACATTTACAAGAGGCCTCACCAATTTGGAGGAAGTAAGCAATGAAACCAGTTTTGCTGGAGTAAAAAAGCCTCCATTTGCTGAGATAAGAAATAGGAGGGAGAGAGTTTTTTGCCACAGGCTTGTTAAATTTTAGGGGATGGTCCCCAGTCAACAACAGGGCATCTATTCTGTGAGGAAGAGCCCTGACTGACCACTGAGACAGTAAACAGGTGGGGGTAGAGGTCAGCACTGTCCCCTTCTCCACATCCTCCCATTCCCCCCGTACAGCAATTAAGTGACCTCTGCCCTTTTAATGGTGGTGCTAAGTGGTAAAGAACCCACTTGCCAATGCAGGAGGCATAAGAGACATGAGTTCAATCCCTGGGTCAGGAAGATTCCCTGGAGGAGGGCAACCCATTCCAGTATTTTTGTCTGGAGAATCCCATAGACAGAGGAGCCTGGCAGGCTGCAGTCCATAGGGTCACAAAGAGACATGACTGAAGTGACTTAGCATGCATGATTCAATATGGTTGGAAGATGGAAGAGAAGCTTAACCCTTTGGCAATGGCGGGCTTCTCGGTCTGTAGACATGAGACTTGCACAGGCTTGCAGGCACTCAGCTGCATTGGTGGGACAAATGCTGAGCCAGCGGGGCCAATATTCCTGCAGTTTCTGCAGTCCCTTGAAAACCAGCAGTTCTTTATGCTTGTTTCCTCAGCTGCCCCTGGAGTTCTGAATGTACCAACTTCCCAGTTTTCCAGGAGCTGATAAACCTTTTCAGTAAAGAGCCAGCTAGTAAATATTTTAGCCTTTGAGGCCCACATGCAGTCCCTGTCACAACTGCTCCCCTCTGCCACGATAGTGCAAAAGCAGCCTGAGACCAGAGGGACATGAAGGAAGATGGCTGTGCTCTAATAAAACTTTACTTATAAATATGGGCAGTGGGCTGAGTCTGGCTCACAGGTCATAGTTTGCAAACCTCTGCAATTTTTAGTTCCTTTCTGCCTGCAGTATTTATATAGTGGTTTCTTTTTGCCCGACTGATACCGTCTCCTAAATATTCATGAATTTTTCCCCTCCTCTCCTCCCTTGGTGCCTTAATTTAAGCCCTCCCATCCCTTGTTGAAGCTACTTGGTCCTGGCCTTGGTCAGTCTGTCTGGAGTCTTTTCCTAAATCCATAGCTCACCCACGCTGCTACAGTCCCCTGTCATTCACATGTAAACTCCCTCAATAGCTCTGCATTTCTTTTATGTTGTGTCAGCTGCCTCAACAGGAAGCAGATGACAGGGTCAAGTCAGGATAATTCACAATGAGCTTATGTACAAAGGTGAGCCAAGCTGGAGGAACTGCAGGCATGGTGCAGTCCCCCGGGACTCGTAACCAGGAAGCTGTTTCCACCCTTGTCCCTGCCGGGATGGGTCCTGGGAGGGGCCATCAAACCCAAAAGGAAAGCGGGGCTTCTCCAGTCATCCTCTGAAACCAGATTTGTAGGCTTTGTTTTCAATTTGATTTTTTTTAAATCTAATTCTTCTCAGACTAGTTCTTCTGTAAAATACAATAAAAGATTATTAGAAAAAAATAAAATTTGAAAACACACATAAAATACAAGCCCCAATTTTTTATTATTAGATTCAACAGGTAACAGATATAAAATATCTCTGTCAAATTGCTATAAAAGTTTATAAACTCTCTCAATTTCTGTTCTTATCACAGGGCCAAGATAGGCCCTCCAGGAGAGAGGCAGAGGAGTTAGTGCCCCAACCCTACTCCTTACTCATCTCTCACTCCCAACACCTACCAACCCCCACTGGTCAAACCCAACCAGAAACCAGACAGCAGGGAAGATCGTTCACACCGCCTGCACCGGGCAGCCTCCCAGGGCAGAGAGCAGGATGCAGAATGCACACGGTGGGCCGGAGAAACAAAAAGCAACGTCAGAGATCCCAGCCCAAGGTACCCCAGAATCCCATATTCCACCCTGTCTTCTTCCTGCCATCCAATATTCTTCCTGCCCAAACCAAATTACCCATATTCCCACAGCCCCCACCCACATCCCTGTACTGTTCCTCACGCCTGGAAGTTTCTACTCCTCTGCTCCTGGCCAAGTCTCCCTCATGCCTCAGGACCATAGAGGTGATCATGGGCTAGGGTACGCAAACATTTGTCCATCAGGCTCCTTCTTTAAGTAGCAAACCCCACTTCCCTACATAAGAAGTAGGCACACGGCCAAAATTTAGTTGGTTCGTTCACTTAACAAATACTTACTGAGAATTTAGTATGTGCTGTTCTGGGTCATAGTGTACTGCTGCTGCTGCTGCTAAGTCGCTTCAGTCGTGTCTGACTCTGTGTGACCCCGTAGACGGCAGCCCATCAGGCTCCCCCGTCCCTGGGATTCTCCAGGCAAGAACACTGGAGTGGGTTGCCATTTCCTTATACAATGCATGAAAATGAAAAGTGAAAGTGAAGTCGCTCAGTTGTGTCCGACTCTTCGCGACCCCATGGACTACAGCCCACCAGGCTCCTCCATCCATGGGATTTGCCAGGCAAGAGTACTAGAGTGGGGTGCCATTGCCTTCTCAGCTAGGTACTGCTAATACAGCACTGAACAAAAGAGCACTCGTTCAGATAGGGGAAACACTTGTTTATTGACTGGTAATCATAATTATGGGCTTCCCCAATGGCTCAGTGGGTAAAGAATCTGCCTGCAAGGCAGGAGCCACAGGACCAATCCCTAGGTGAGGAAGATCCCCTGGAGGGGGAAATGGCAACCCACCTCACTATTCTCGCCTGAAAAATCCCATGGACAGAAGAGCCTGGTGGGCTACAGTTTAAAGGGTCACAAAGAGTCGGACACGACTGAACGACTATGCACACAATCATAATCCGCCCCCAGAACTGGGCTATTGACGTTTGGAAAGCCCTGTTCTTTGTTCCACTAGGGAGGCCAAGCCAAGAGGACATGCATGTAGCCCTCCTCCCTGGCCACAGTGAGAAAGCATATCAGTCACAGAGAGTGACTCGGAGGGGAAGAGAATTGAGACGAAAAGAGACACCTTGATTATCTTATGATGCCTAGATCTAGTCAAGCCTGAAGTCTATACCTGAGTTTCCCAGTTACATGGGCCAGTAAGTTCCCCCTTTTTCTTTTAGGCTTATTTGGCTTGGATTTGTGTCACTTGGAACCAAATGAGACCTGGTTAATACAGCGACTCAACTCAAACTTTACCTTCTCCTCAGTATTTTCCCTGAATGCCTGGTGTAAGATGGCACAGTTTGAATGTTATGACCACATACAGATGGGACCTCTAGCTTGACGCTTCATGGAAAGAATCAAACAGAGCTCACAGAGGAAAAGGGCTTGGATTTCTGAATCCCCAGGGGCCTTGAGTATGTTAGATGCCCCCCAAATAACTGTGGAAGCAGCTAATAATGAATTCTTGAGTCAGTGAAGCCCTATAACCAACAGTGTATATCTATCATATGTATTTGTATACCCTGGAGAGACGAATTGACTGATATTAACAGAATGAAACAGGGCCTTCTGTGATCCAAACCTACCAGGGGCCCAGAGAGTTTCCCTGGGTCACACAGCCAATGGGAGGCAGATCCAGGATTCAAATCCAGACAGTCTTGGATCCCAAACATGTATTCTTACCCACTACCCTGCATGGGCTAATCTATAATGCTGACAATTTCCCAACTCTGAAAGTCTGTCACAATAAGGCACAGAGTTGTGGTGGTAACAAGTGACAGAAACTATCTTTCTTGCTAGAATAAGGATGTTGGAGAGCTGTCATGACCCCATTTCTCCCAGACAGGGAGGAATTTCTAGTCTAAGGGCAGGCTGTATTTCTGAGTGCTTCATTCAACTACTAGAGTCAATGACAACAATAATAGCTACAGTCTATGTACCAAACTGCTAAAAGCTGTACTTCAATTCATTTAATGCTTGCATTAGCTCTGTGAAGTAGGGATCATTAACCCACTCTACAGGTGACAAAGTGGTGATTAAAACATGTGAGAGGGATGCTATCAGCAGTCAGTGGGAAAGCCAAGACCCAAATCCTGGTCTATGGCTCCAAATCCTGTGTTCCGTCCATCTGTGCCTCAAGAGATCCGAACCCAGTTTGTGACAGAACAGCTCCAGAGTTCCTGCCTGTCTGCACTTCTGTGGGCCAAGGCGTGGCCCCAAATGGTACCTGAGGGATGCAATTACAGGAGTTTTACTGCATGCAAACATGGAAAATTTTAACTTCATTTAGGGTTGTTCACAGCATACACTCCTCCAGTAAAGTTATTTTTCAAAAATCAATACTGGGGGAGAAAACTGTTCCATATGTCACCATCCATCTTTCTCAGCTGTGTCTTGTGACCTTTCTACCTGCTTCTTGCAAAGTATTGACCTTGACTTTCTCCAGCATAAAGACAAGCAATCTCCTTAACTACTTAGCAGTGAACCTACCCAGAGAGACCTGGTTTTCACTCATCTTTTCAGAAAGTCTTATCTCATCCAAACCATTGCTCTTGATCCTTCCCTCCCTGAAATGATCACAATGAGCTTATCTGAAATGAAAGCTTCATCTGTGGTCTTAGGGCATAAAGGGGGACTTTGCTTTAACATCAGACTAAAGTTATCCTGTGCATGCAAACAATCAGAGGACCCACTCCTAAATGTTACATTACAAAGCCACCTTCCTCAAAAGAACAATATTCCATGTCCTTGACAATTCTACCTTCAGGATTGTTGGAGAATTATACATTTACATATATTTGCTACATTAATTAATTCGCAGTTTTCTCAGCCAGGATAAATGATCTGTACACCTTGAGTAACTTACTCACCAACCTCCTTCTCCTCCCTACAACCAACCACTGGGCCTTCAACACATATTAAGTGTAAAACACAGATCACAAAACAGTACTCACAGTATGATCCTACTTGTTTTCAGGAACTTTAACAGCAATCATTAGGACACTAGAGAAAAAGACACCAAGATGCTATTAGTTGTTACAACTGGGTCATGGATTCGAAGTGATTTCTGTTCCTTTTATTGATCTCCATTTTCTGAATTTGTCTACAAAATTTAGAAATAAGAGGTTTCATACCAAAAAAAAGAATCTACTAAGTCTGAAACCCTGTGCTCCCCTGTTGATTTCAGGCTCACTTCCCTCCCTGGAGCTCAGTGGTCCCTAAGCTGCCACACAGGTCTGTTTTCACTGTACCCTCAGCTCACCCAGGAGCTGACACCAGGGCAGAAATTGAAAGGGAAAAAGCTCTGGGACAAGGGGTGGTGGCAGTGGTGGGGGGGATGGACCCAAGAAAGGATTTCCCAAGCCAGCTGTCCCAGCCCTGTGTCACTTCTGAACTCTGGAGGCATCAGCAGGATGGGACCTGCAACCTCACCCACCCCAGGCACCATCTTTGGAGAAACTGCCAGCTACCCTGGTCTTGCTGCTGCTGCTAAGTCTCTTCAGTCGTGTCAGACTCTATGTGACCCCATAGACGGCAGCCCACCAGGCTCCCGTCCCTGGGATTCTCCAGGCAAGAACACTGGAGTGGGCTGCCACTGCCTTCTCCAACCCTGGTCTTACCCCTCCCCATTTACTGCTGCTGACTGGAAAAACTGAAGGCAGTCCCAGAGCAGAGCCTCTCCCTTGAGCAAGCCCACATTTGTGGTTAAGAAGATATGGTTTCAGAAGTCAAACTTTTCTGGAATTCAGCACATTTCTGATCTTTCCCATATCAAAGGAGCAAAAGCTAGAAACCAACGTACTGGTCAATAGTGGTTACTGCTCCCCCTAGCCTTGGCAGTCAATTCTGCCCAGCATAATGTGAACTGAAGCAACATCCTGATGCTTCGCGGTTTATTCAGAATACACAATCATAAGCAGACACAGGAGACTCCAGCTCACCCTGTGAGGGACTTCAAAGTGACTCACCCTGGAGCCTCAGCCATTCCCAGAAATACTTTCACTCTTTGAAAATGCATTTGTGTCCACATTTAGGGACATTACTCCCAGGACTGTGTGGACCTTGCAGAGAAAGATCATTTTGGGTGAACAGCCCCCAGCTCTCCCTGACTTGGCAGCCCACCAGGAGCCAGGCTGCAGCTGGCTCAGGCAGGAGCTCTGTAAAGGCCCAGGGACTCAGAGCAGGACAGAAAACCCCTACCTCTGCCTGTTCTCCAGCAGCACAGACTGAAAAGCAGCACCACCTACTGTAGCACTGCTCTCTCATTCTAGAACCCGGATGAGGCTGGGAGGGTTGAGTGCGATCACTACAGTGGTCAATAAAATCTGTTGTCCAAACGGGACATTTGGAAAGTGAAAACCGGACGGGACATTTGGAAAGTGAAAACCGGGGCGGGGAGCGGTGCTATTAAAGCTATGCCAGAATAATAGATATTAAACAGGAAAACCCCAGACAAACCAGAGTGTGGTCATCCAGAAAACATCTCCCACTTCTATTGACAGATGAGAAGTCTGTTGCTAGGATGGTACTCCCTTTCCTCCTCAGAAACATGTGCTACTGAAGAAAATCTACTTTCCTAATCAAACCAAGGCCTTTTTCAGCAAGCTTCCCAGCATCCCAGGGAAAGGAGAGGAGACTATCATGGGAACGAGGCTGTAGCAGGGCCCTTATCTGTCTGGATCATGACTGTATCTCCAGGGCCAAGGCAGTGTTTGGCAGCTCATAGGAGCTCAGTAAATCCTTGCTAAATTAATGAACAAATGCCTGAGCAGAGCTTCTAAAGCCATCCAGGAACTTCAGGAAACGAGAGACTTAGCAACCCTAAATAACACTGTTCCTCAAACTGGGTAACAGTTTAGGTTTGAACCCTACTGCATAAACAGTTATGTACTGCCCTTTGGTGGAATTTATAAATAAATATGAAACATGCAAAGCTTTCAAATACCAGGTTGAACTGAAACCTGAAACTGTAAGCTTCCAAATAAACTAATTGGAGAAAAAATGATTTTGAAGCTGCTGCTGAACTTCAAGTCAACTGAAACTACTTCCGGCAGTGTTTCTAACATGATCTCATTCAAAATTTTCTTGGCCAAAACTGGTCCTGCATCAACCCCATCTTCACTAAGTGTACATTCTCTGCAAAGCAGGGGCCATGAGAGACCTGGATTTGCAAGAGATTTAGTGGAGGAAATGTCTGTCAAGGCTAAAGGTGAAGGCACAGGAGAAGGCAAGGGAGGGCTTTCAGACCATGATGTGAGAGGGACATCTGGGAGAGGAAGGGAGAGGAAGGAAGGAGCGGTGGGAAAGAACCACCTCAGGCCTGATGCACTTCTCAGTCTGGCCTGATGCTCTGGCCAGACTGATGGGAAATTCTGGAGCCAAAGTTGCCAGGAGAGGACTTACGCGTCCTGGGGGAACAGCACGAGTATTCCCTGTGTCAGTCACGGGATGGGAGAACGTGGCCTCAGCACGAACACAGTGGAGGGTCAGCTCTAGGCCACATGTCTTCACAGCTTTCACAGGCACTGTTTCAAATAATACTCTCCCTGGAAATAACTCTTGTTTTTATAAATCCAGACAGGCTCTGGTGAAATTATGCCAGCTCCCAGCTGAACAGTCAAAGTAGGGAACAAGTAAACTATCCCACCACCACAATCTTTTCCTCCCTATAGCTATCTTTTCATACCACCAATCAAGATCAAATTTTCTCACAGAATCTCAATCAGTGGGTGCTTTTATTTAAAAAATAGAAGTCTATTTTTTTTTCATTTGAATGTTTCCAAATAATTAAGCTTGTCCTGAGCAGCCTGCAGGGGAGCTGCCCAGAGGGACTGAGAAGGGAGGCATTTGGTCACTGTCATCCAGCAGTAAATTCTTTATGGGGTTGGGTTTTGAGTTCTTCATGCTGCTCTTGGTCAATCCATGGCTGTGATTCTGGTCCAGAAGCCATCCGGGGAGAGCAAGGGCTGGGCCATCCTTAGCTCTTACCCAGATGGAACAATTTCCGCAGAAACGCTGGTCCTCCCCAGTATCCCCTGTAAGAAATGACACAGAATAGTTCTTTGCATCGGAAAAAAAGGGGTGACTTCAGGCAGCAGGATATTTAAAGGGAAGCCAGGCTGCTCACAGACAATGTTTCTCAGGCTATAAAGCAAGATTGACAGCAAGGTAGAAAGAACCCAGGTCTAGGAGGGCACAACTGACTTTAACACTGACTTGCTCTGTGAGCCTGAACCTACTGACTCAATTCAGCAAACCTGTACGAAGCCTCTACTACGCGCAAACTGCGGTCTTCTCTACCTTGACCAGCTCATAAATTAAGTACAGGTCCGGGTTTCCAAACCTATTGGCATTTTGAACCATATACTTCTCCGTGGTAGGGGGCAGTCCTATTCAGCAGCATCCTTGGCCTCTGCTCACTAGATGCCCGTCGCATCCCCTCCAGCTGTGACAACAAAATATATCTCCAGATATTGTCACATGTCCCCTGGGGAGCAGAATCATCCCTAGCTGAAAAACATTGGTGTCTACATTTTGACTTACTTTTCTCAAAGGGTTTGGGAGAGTCAAATGAGATTTTCTTTTTTTTTTTTTTGCAACAAGGAAGAGGAATTAAGTTTGTCATTGTTTACTTATTGAATGCCTACGATGGACCTGTCTCTTTATGTATTATCTCATTCATCCCATTCTGTGAGGAAGACAATGTTCCTTTCATTTTGCAGATAAGACACTTAAACACAGACAGTTTAAGCAACTTGCCCTAGGACGCATAGTTGGTAGATGGCAGACGTGACTCAAACACAGGTCTCCAAAGCTTAGCTGTTAATTAGTATGTTTTTTCTTATAATAAAAACAAAATTAAGGTGGCAGATGATAAAGTACTTGACAGGTCAAAGTGATTCACTATGATTATGGTGATGACGATTATTTATCCAGCAGCAAGAGAGTGTCAGAACATGAAAGACTAGAGAACTGGTCACTGCTGATTATAAAAAGAAGAGGCTGTGTCCCCGTGGGTGGGTGGTAGCTGTGCTAGGGCTCCGTCTCTCACCCAGGGCAGCCTCTTGCCCACCACATCTGGCTGAGGCTTCAGAACCCTTCTCAGACTGACATTACCAATCTGTGAGACATGACTTAGCAAGGTGGATCACCTTCGCCAGTCCTGCTCAGGGTCATATTTCCTGAAGCTGGAAGGCCTCCTTGAAACAACCCCCCTGTACAGGTTGTCGCAATCTGCTAACAGGAATGCCTCTCCCCCAGGTGATATACTTACCTCAGCATCAAATTCCAATACAGGAACGGCATCATGTCAGCCTTCATGAGGTACATGGAAAGTCTCTCTTTACTCTGGTCAAAAGGGAAGGTTTCCAGGGGCTCAGCATTGTAGTTAAACTCTGCGAGAATCACACGGTTGTAGCCAGTCACCAGTGGACATGATGTGTAGCCATCATACTGTGATTGAGACAAAGTTGGAAAGTGACTTTTTTTCATGTGCTATCTAGACACCTGGCTTCCCAGGTGGCTCAGATGGTAAAGAATCTGCCTGACAATGCAGGAGATGCAGGTTCAATCCCTGGGTTGGGAAGATCCCCTGGTGACGGAAATGGCAACCCACTCCAATATTCTTGCCTAGGAAATCCCATGGACAAAGGAGCCTGGCAGGCTACAGTCCATGGGGTCACAAAGAGTCAGACACGACTTAGCGACCAAACAACGATCACCACCTAGACATCTTAGGACTTATTACTCTGAGCACTGGTAATGTTTTCCTTTTTTGTATATTCTACTTTTTGTACAATGAAAATATAGAAATTACATAGCAAGGATATACTAAAGGCAAAAATTGAAGTGCCCATAATAGAGAAACTAATTAAGAAAGCAGCAAAATTGTGGGAAAAGTTTTCCTGCAGAATGGAAGATGGTAAGTTGAGACAGTGATTCTTACAAGGCATACAAACCTTCTTCACTGGTGTTTGATTCTTCATAATCAGAGAAATTGTTCTGTCAAGTATTCCTGACTGGGCAGCTATATAAGAAATGGAAAAGTCAGAAAATCAGAAGTGTCTAGATTTTCCATGAAAACTAATTTGCAAATAATTTTAATGTGAAGAAGTTAAGAAGACTCCATATCCCATCCCTCTAGATTGTAACTAGAACACAGGTCAATCCAGTGATGGACTGTAGCTTCACCAAGGACCAGACAAACTAACAGGATGGGCTCCTGAGGTGACACAGTGAGAGGCACAAACATACAACCCAAATCTGATCATAGGAAACTACCAGACAATTCTAAATTGCAGTATTTTCTATATAATAACCAACCAACACTCTTCAAAAATATCAATGTCATGAAAGTAAAAAACACAAATGCCAGAGGCTTGTTCTAGATTAAAGAAAACCAAAGAGACACGACAATCAGTGTGGGGTGTGGCCCTTGGCTGGCTCACAGATTTAAGGGGAACTGAGGATGGTGGGGGGAAGAGTGGATAGGGAAAGCTAAAAAGGACGTTTTTAGAAAAACTGAAGAAATTCACAATGGGTTGTATTGATGATTTCATAATTTAATGTTCAATTTCTTAGATGTAAAAATGACCTTTGGGTATAAAGGAGAAAGTCCTTTTTCTTAGGAGACAGAAGTTGAAGTATTTGAGGGTGAAGTATCATGATGTCAAAATTTACTTTCGGATGACTTTATAAAAGGTACATAGGGTGATCAGACAAAATATTCATTTATGGGTTTATTATTATATTATATTGGTCACAAAATATGAATAATTGGTTAATACCTGAAGGGTATATGGGTATTCATTGTACTTTCGAAGTTTTCATAGGTTTGAGATTTTTGAAATGAAAAGTTTGGGGGAAATGACTATAAATAATCAGAGGACATTCAGTGGATTTCCTCGAAAGCCTTTCTTATGTTGACACAGTCAACAAAAGTAACACATGTTCTGTGGGTATGTAATTCACACGAAACGCTCCCATACCCACCGGCAGGGAGGTTCATGTTTTATAGCATCTAAAAAAGACAGTTCCTGTCTACAGAAAACAGAATCCAAAAGGCAATTCTCTCCATCACTGCTAGAGCGGAACATCGACGTGAAGAATTTAGTTGCCCAGGCTGAGGCCTTAATCGTGTACCAATCAGGGCACTCTCCACCATTTCTGTCTTAACACAGCAATTTTCTGCTCTGCAAGCTTTCATTGACTTGCATGTGTTTTCTGGGGAAACAAATGCTTCCCTAGTTTTACGGTGTTTCAGGCAGAAGAAAAACAGCCAAACTGCCCAACATCAGGGATGTTCCAAAGAAGACCAGGGATGTGAGCATGGTAGTATGAGAAGTTAACAGAATTCTAGAGAGCTGGAAAAGTGGTACCTCTCTCGCCAATATCCCCCTCCCCTGAAAACTACCCCTCTGACCCAGAAAAGGCAGATGAGGTCATGCTACTCTGGTGCAAAGCATTCAACAGATACTTTCTTCTTTACACAACACTAGATTCATTGACAACTAGGTTCATTACACAACACTAGGTTCATTGACAACACTTCTGTTTTGGGGAGGCCAAAGGCGTTTTTAGGCACAAAAGCTTCTTCATTAATATAATTAGTATATAATGAAATGCCTCTGGTATCCAACTTTTGTTTTTGTTATGACGGTGCCTTAGCAGAAGGCACCCCAGCTTTGAGTGAGGAGGGAACATAGCTCAAGGCCTTACCTACGGCAGCAGCGGTCTTTGATGTCGGCAGGTTGGTACAGTCCCCGATCCCAAACACATTTGGGTACCGCTTGTGCTGCAGAGTGTCTTTGTCCACGTCCACCCAGCCGGCAGCATCAGCCACAGGACTTGTCTTGAGGACATCTGGTGGGCTCATGGGTGGTGTAACATGAAGCATTTCATACTGCCAAAAGGAGGGCATCCAAATGTGTGTTTGTTCCATTATTTCCATAGCCCCACAAGCTCTGGCCCCAACTCCCCGACACACACAAGGACTGTGGCTGAACGGAGCACTGTACAGTTAGTGCTCGTACTGATCCACACACTTGCCCAGATCATCCATGCTCCCATGAAAGGCAGTGATAAAATAACTGACATGGTCTCCCCGTACAGAGTTCACGGGATCCCTTTGGCAGCTGGCATGGGGGAATCTGAAAAACGGGAGTGAACCTCACTAACATTTTGAAAGAACACATTGATGCTTCTACTTATTACTGAAACGAAGCAGGTGATGTAGTATCTCAGTTGCCGTCTTCCTGACCCTCGGCTGATGACTTGTAAAGTCTGGTTATGTCAGGTTTACTCTGCAGAGAGGTTCTCAGAATGCCTAAAACTTGTAAAGACCCATGTTAGGAGCTGATAAGTGAGCACCATTCTCAAATATGAGTCAACTCTCAAAACACGAAAAGGAAACCATCAAAACACCAATTTAAGGTGAAAAAAAGGCAGCAAGAATATTGGCTAACACTTTGCAGAAGGAGGGGTCTAATTCAGTATTGGGTTTATTGAACCGTGTAGGTGGCAGGATGGATTTTTTTTCCGCAAAAACCTTTATCAAGGCTACCCTTGGCAATTAGGCACTGACCTAACCTTTTGATGGCTAGTGTAACTCTTGTTTATGTGATACGCTTTTTTGTTTGTTTAACATAATATTTTGTAGCTTATTCTATTTCTTTTAACCAACTCCATCTAGCAATTTCAAATTGATTCAGTTCAGTCACTCAGTCGTGTCCGACTCCTTGCAAACTTTAGCATCTTAGGACAATCCGAACCTTCGGATAGTCAACAGCCCCTGATTTTCATAACAAGTTTCGCATCTTCACCAGGGCCTAGCAGTCATGATGGCAGAGGGAGTCAGGGATGTGACTTATATTTGTTCCCACTCTGTTATGAGTTTAGTCAACCTTAAGGTGGAAGAAGTGGAGTGAATGTGTAGTGCTTTGCGAAGTACCCTAGTTCGCTCTTTAGTGGCCTGGGTCCCTGAGGCTGTGTCTGTTAATTTACATGCAAACTGAGCACATGTCTGCAGGACAGCAGATGGAATAGTCAACACCCATCATCCACCAAATTATTAAGGCCATGTCTGTATTTCTGAAGTTAACCAGAACTGAGGGCCAAATCTTACTAGCATCATCTCTATCTATTAGAGCTAATATGTGCTTGAATTTCACAAATACACATGAATTTCATACATCTTTTCTAGAAGAGAGGTTAAATATTTCCATGTAATCATCATAAAGGGATGACATTTTACTTGAGCAAAAGAACTACTAGGGTCATTTTATAGATTTGTTGAAAATTAATACTGGCATTCAGTTATAGCTTGTTTTGTATCCATTATTTCCATAAACTGAATCTAGTAAATAACATGGTTCTCCTTCATTAACATAAATAACCTATTCAGAGTAGTGATGTTCAAACTTTTATGTTTATAAAGAAGATCTGTAGAAAATTCAGGTTCCTGAGCCCTTCCACCCCAAGATCCCAATCCATTAGGTCTGGGAGAAGAACGTGAATGTGTACTTTAACAACCTCCACCCCAATGATTCTGAAACATGAAACCTGTAGATGACAGTATTAGAAACTCTGGCTTGAAGGAATAGGTTCATTTATAATAAAAAATGAAATGCTATTACTTAGTCACTTCACCTTTCCTTTCCTTTTCTATAAGGAAATGCACTGTACTAGATAATCTCCAAAATCTCTTCTAATTCTAGGATGCCGTGATATAAAGCAAGTTCAGATCTCTAAAAACTGGAGACGGGCCAGTTCACAAGCCCTCTATGAAGGATCAGAGACTAGAGGCTTCGGGTATATTTAATTGTTTACAGTAGTGGTGCTCAGTCCTGCTTACACATGAGAATCATTAGGGGAAATTTGGAAGCTCCCAATCCTCAATCCAGACCCCAGACCAATTAATCAAAATCTCTGGGAGTTAGACTCAGGCATCAGCATGTTTTGAAAGTCCTCTGGGTGACTGAAATGTGCAGCCAGAGCTGAGAGTCACTACTCTAAAGCCTTTTGGTAGATTTTTTGAAATTCATATTTTAAAGAGTAGAATTAGGTTTGAAGAGAAAAATCTAATCCAAAAGCCTGTACTTCAAAAGGGACACAAATAATCTTCTTTCTTTATAAACCCTTCAGAAGAACAATAACCATTCATTTATCCAAGTCCCTATCTGCAAGCCTCAGCTAGCCATGGCACAGCAGAGAACCAGAGCGAAAAGGACCTAATAACAAAATTAAGTTCGTGCACTCAGGTTCATACACTTTGCTCATAAAAATATGCTGTGGGCCCTCACACACCACCCATTTGCTTTTACTTTACATATTAATGAGTTTGGCTATCTCATTTTCCAGCCAATAAAAGGATTAGAAGTAGCAGTTTTAAAACACTGGAGCTAGAAGGATCTCCCAATCACAACTGCCTGACAGTAGGAAGGAAGAAAACAATAAAACTACAAAGAGGATGCACACAAAATCAAATAACAGAGTAGACTGAGATCCTTTCATAAGAGGATAATTAGCCCTAAACACGGAGAAGGCAATGGCAACCCATTCCAGTGTTCTTGCCTGGAGAATCCCAGGGACGGGGGAGCCTCGTCGGTTTCTGTCTATGGGGTCACACAGAGTCGGACACGACTGAAGTGACTTAGCAGCAGCAGCAGCAGCAGCCCTAAACAACCCAGTAGGCCCTAGATGCATAACTATATAAGTGCTACTCAAAATTATGACCCTGAGCTGGGGCAAGGAGACAAGCCGGGGACATCCTGGGACACCAGAAAGCAAGGAAGTGCTCAAAAATGTAAGGGGGACATGTCTCAAGGACATTAAGAGCCATTCTGAAAGGGTTCCTGCTGACCCAATCTGGGACAACTTGAGCAACAAAATACTTAAGGACAGAATGAATTATAAACTGTGAAGTGAAAGTACCTCCTGACATATCAATAAACAAGAAATGTCACAGCCATCAGCAATTTCTGGCCTCCAAATGTGAATGAGGGCTCCAAAAACTGCAATCCAGCAGATGCTGCCACCCGCCACAGTGATTGCTGAGGAGCTCTGGGAATGAAGAAGCAAGGTGAACAAGGAAACAGGATTGGCCCCAGATAGCAGAGGTGCTTATGAAAGGAATGAATTCAGCGAGCTTAGAGGCTTGCATCTTCCCAAACATAGAATGCTGAATTCCTTAACTTCCTACCTGATCTCTGATGTTCAGGCTGCCTGCTCCCTTTGTTGCAAACTTGTATATAGCCTGACTTCCCCTCCTGCATGCTCGGAGCAGTTTTCTCAGAGCTACTGAGATGCTGTCAGCTTGACTCAGAGTCCTGAACATTCCCACCAAATAAAATAACTCTCTACTTTCAGGTTGTAACTATATTTTTTTTAGTTGACAAAACCAGTGGGGGAAAATACAGGCATTCATAAGTTCATCAGTTCAGTTCAGTCGCTCAGTCGTGTCCAACTCTTTGCGACCCCATGAACAGCAACACGCCAGGCCTCCCTGTCCACCACCAACTCCCGGAGTTCACTCAAACTCATGTCCATCGAGTCGGTGATGCCATCCAGCCATCTCATTCTCTGTCGTCCCCGTCTCCTCCTGCCCTCAATTTTTCCCATCATCAAGGTCTTTTCCAATGAGTCAGCTCTTCACATCAGGTGGCCAAAGTATTGGAGTTTCAGCTTCAGCATCAGTCCTTCCAGTGAACACCCAGGACTGATCTCCTTTAGGATGGACTGGTTGGAACTCCTTGCAGTACAAGGGACTCTCAAGAGTCTTCTCCAGCACCATAGCTCAAAAGCATCAATTCGGCGGAGGGGTGCGGAGCCCGGCGGCTCGGGGCCCAGAGAGCGCCGCGGCCGGGAGCCCGCTGGCCCCTGACAGCCCCCTCCCCCTGGCGGACGACGGCGACGAGGGCGCCGGTCAGGGCGGAGCAGCGAATAGAGCGCGGGGCCCTGAGCTCCACCGCATGGAGCGGGACGAACGGCCGCCTAGCAGAGGGGGAGGTGGCGGGGAATCGGCGGGGTTCCTGGAGCCGCCCGCCGATCTCCCTCCGCCGCCACGGCTTTTGTCAGGACGAATTGGCAGAGTTCGACTCAAGCACTAACCAGAGTGCTGACGCCTGGAGAGGTTAAATGACTCACCCCAAAGTACACAGTGGAGAAATATCTGGGACTTCAGAGCTGCTGTTTTAATGAATCTTCTATCCTGTTTCTGGCTCTCTTGACTGTGACAAGTCTCAGATGCTAATGGAAGAGTTTAAGGCAGTATAATGATTTATAACATACAATGGGGCCTTTTGTGTCCAGAATGAAGACTATTTTCTAAGTGTCAAAAAAAAAAAAAGCATCAATTCTTCGGCGATCAGCTTTCTTCACAGTCCAACTCTCACATCCATACATGACCACTGGAAAAACCATAGCCCTGACTAGACGGACCTTTGTTGGCAAAGTAATGTCTCTGCTTTTTAATATACTATCTAGGTTGGTCATAACTTTCCTTCCAAGGAGTAAGCGTCTTTTAATTTCATGGCTGAAATCATAATCTGCAGTGACTTTGGAGCCCAGAAAAATAAAGTCAACCATTGTTTCCACTGTTTCCCCATCTATTTGCCATGAAGTGATGGGACCAGATGCCATGATCTTAGTTTTCTGAATGTTGAGCTTCAAGCCAACTTTTTCACTCTCCTCTTTCACTTTCATCAAGAGGCTTTTGAGTTCCTCTTCACTTTCTGCCATAAGGGTAGTGTCATCTGCATATCTGAGGTTATTGATATTTCTCCCAGCAATCTTGATTTCAGCTTGTGCTTCATCCAGCCCAGCGTTTCTCATGATGTACTCTGAATATAAGTTAAATAAGCAGGGTGACAATATACAGCCTTGATGTACTCCTTTTCCTATGTGGAACCAGTCTGTTGTTCCATGTCCAGTTCTACTGTTGCTTCCTGACCTGCATACAGGTTTCTCAAGAGGCAGGTCAGGTGGTCTGGTATTCCCATCTCTTTCAGAATTTTCCACATAAGTTCATACTAATAACTAATTGGGAAGGGAGAGTTTTTGCTGACAGGATGCCAAGAATCTACCAGTACCGGTGGAGGGAATGCTAGACTGGAACATCATTTTGCAACCACCATAGTAAAGACTGGATTAGGCAAAAATCATCAATGGATGCTAAATCTATTGGGAAACTTTCATGAGTAGGGAGTAGGGTGTTTGCATGGTCTTAAAGTGCCCCCCTCCTTATTAGTAGCAAAAAAGAAAAAGAATAATAATTCTCTACAGTGAAGAAATTGGACCATTTCTGGACTTGTGATCAAAATGAACACATCAAGGGGCAGATGAGCACTGGGTGCTTTCCAACGTGTTATCCTAGAAAGACACATCATTTATGTGGTATTTCAGCCCAAAACGCAGAGCCTGAAACTCATCATCAGGAAACACAGACAAACTCAAAATGAGGAACACCTTATTAAAAAATAAAAGTGGGAGAGGGAGCTGTATTTCAAAATGCAGGGTCACAGAAGACAAAGGCTGTAGAAACGTCACAGATTAAAGGAGGCTAAAAACACATGACAATTAAATGCAATACCTGCCTGTAGACCAACTTCTGGAGGACAGGAAGTACTATAATACTATTCACCAATCAACAAAACTTGAATATAAATCACAGATTAAAATATTGTATCCTTGCTAAATTTACTGAATTGATAACTATACTGTGGTTATATAAGAGAATACTCCTAACTCTTAGGAAAATTATGGTGAAATATTTAGGGGTAAAGGGCCATGACACATGACGTACATGAGTATGTGCTAAGTTGCTTCAGTTGTGTCCAACTCTTCGCGACCCTATGAACTATAGCCCACCAGGCTTCTCTGTCCATGGGATTTTCCAGGCAAGAATACTGGAGAGGGTTGCTATGCCCTCCTCCAGGGGACCTTCCCAACCCAGGAATTAAACACCCGTCTCGAGTATCTCCTGCATCAGCAATCAGGTTCTTTACTACTTTACCAGCCTGGTAGCTCAGATGGTAAAGAGTCTGCCTGCAGTGCGGGAGACCCAGGTTCAATCCCTGGGTCGGGAAGATCCCCTGGAGAAGGAAATGGCAACCCACTCCACCATTCTTGCCTGCCTGGAGAATCCCATGGATGGAGGGGCCTGGCAGACTACAGTCTATGGGGTTGCAAGGAATCGGACACGACTGAGTAACTTCACTTCTTTACCACTAGCGCCACCTGGGAAGCCTGTGATGAACATGAGTCACCTTTAAAAGCTTTAGGGAAAATATATTACATTACATAATGTTTATATATGGAGAGAGAAACAGTGAAGCCAATGATAAAGCAAATGGGGTAAAACTCTGAAATAAGTGAATCTAGATAAAGGCTATTTGCAGTTTTCTTTGTACTATTTTTATTTTTGCAACTTCTCTAAGTTTAAGATTATTTCCAAATGAAAGTTTTTTAAAATTATGACCTTGAGTCATTAGAAGCATTTTAAATGATAGTCACTACACACCATTTAAGAATGGAAAGATGTATGCAATACGTTTTAGAAAGAGCTCCCACTAAAAAGCTTAAACTGTGAAGTTCTGATGTTTAGAAAATTAATCTTGGGCTCACTTCAAAATTTCCATTTATGGAATCCTTCATTCCTCGAAAAAGGCTGAATGAATAAAATGTGACTGTGTACTGTTTCCTCATTGCTAACAGCTCTTGCCAAAATGATATAAACAAATGATGCTTCTCTGCATCTTCTCTGGATGCCTTTACATCTTGTTCTTAATATACTATTCCCACTTCACAGAAGAAACAGATGCACAGAAGCCAAGCCCACATACAAAGACTAGATCTCTCCAAGTAGGATGTGGCTCTGCCAGATCTTTCAAGGATTTGTAACCATTTCCTTTGATGCACAGGTATGAGATGTTTAAAGACAGATAAAAGATATCCATCATTCCTGAGCTACCCACAAGCAGGCCTGGCTGTCTCCATAAATGGAGACAATTACTATATCCTGCATTTAAGAAGCCCTTCCTGAACTCTAGGCAACTAAAGTTGTGAAATGTTTCTGGCTACTTCAAATGACTCAGTGCCAAAAATACAGACACAAAACAGGATAAAAATTCACTTGGTACCAGTAGATGAGGGCTTCTGTGGTGGCCCAGTGGTAAAGAATCTGCCTGCCAAGTAGGAGATGTGGGTTCGATCCCTGGGTCGGGAAGATCCACTGCAGAAGGAAATGACAACCCACTCCAGTATTCTTGCCTGGAAAATCCCATGGACAGAGGAGCCTGGTGAATTATAGTCCATGGTGTCACAAAGAGTCAGGCACAACTGAGAGACTAAACAGCAACAACAGTAGATGAACCCTCCTCATCTCCCGTGACACAACCTCTTATCTCTTCCTCTTCCCCATTTTGGTCCACCTTTTCCCCATCACAACCCTAAGATGCTCATTGTAACCAGCTTCCCAAGCACAGAACAATGATGGACAAAGAAGTGGGGCCCTCGGTGTCGCCTGTGTCCATAGCACTGCTCAGCTGACAGCTTCACCTCCACACTCACTGAAATCACTTGGGTCTCTCCAGGTTTGTCCAGATTCTCAAAAACAGCCTCTTGCTTATCAGCTCGGACTTCAATGAGATTTTGCTTGTAGTTAACGGTGAGGGTCCTCTCCTGGATAATCTTCTGCAGGGCATCTGCATATTTCTTGACCCCAAAAATGGCTCCAAGAGAAGTGTTGAAAATGATATTGGCCTTGGGTCGCTTTCCAGTCTGAAAAAAAGATAAAAATAGAAACAATCAACATCAAAGCATTACTCCAACCACCCTTTTTTTTAAAACTAGACAAGACTTAAAACCCTCCAGAGACCTCATTAGCTTTCTCCATCATTATGCACTGGTGGGGTGAGGTGTGGATCACAGCCTCCTCCTTCTTTCATCTTCCATCAGTGACACAGCACCTCAGTCCAACTCGATTCAGAGGTTGAGATGGACCCTGTTCAGCGAGGTCCAGAGATGACAGTCAAGTCCAAGGGAAGATAGACCTGAATTGTTTATTCATGTATTCATTTGTTGATTCTCTCAGTAAATATTTAATGAAGTCCTAGAGTTGACTAGGTACTGTTCTAAGTGCTCCACATTCTCTGGATCACAGAAAAAACAACAGAGTTCCAGAAAAACATCTACTTCTGCTTTATTGACTATGCCAAAGCCTTTGACTGTATGGATCACAATAAACTGTGGAAAATTCTGAAAGAGATGGGAATACCTGACCACCTTACCTGCCTCCTGAGAAATCTGTATGCAAGTCAAAAAGCAACAGTTAGAACGAGACATGGAACAATGGACTGGTTCCAAACTGGGAAAGGAGTACATCAGGGCTGTATATTGTCACCCTGCTTATTTAACTTATATGCAGAGTACATCAAGAGAAATGCCAGCCTGGATAAAGCACAAGATGGAACAAGGTTGCTGGAAGAAATATCAATAACCTCAGATACAGATGACACCACCCTTATGGCAGAAAGGGAGAAGGAACTGAAGAGCCTCTTGATGAAAGTGAAAGAGGAGAGTGAAAAAGTTGGCTTTAAACTCAACGTTCAGAAAACTAAGATCATGGCACCCAGTCTCATCACTTCATTGCAAATAGATGGGGAAACAATGGAAACAGTGATAGACTTTATTTTCTTGGGCTCCAAAATCACTGCAGATGGTGACTACAGTCATGAAATTAAAGGATGCTTGCTCCTTGGAAGAAAAGCTATGACCAACCGAGATAGCATATTAAAAAGCAGAGACATTACTTTGCCAACAAAGGTCCCTCTAGTCAAAACTATGGTTTTCCAGTGGTCATGTATAGACATGAGAGGTGAACCATAAAGAAGGCTGAGTGCCAAAGAATCGATGCTTTTGAACTGTGGTGTTGGGGACACTTGAGAGTCCCTTGGACTGCAAGGAGATCCAACCAGTCCATCCTAAAGGAGATCAGTTCTGAATATTCACTGGAAGGACTGATGCTAAAGCTGAAGCTCCAATACTTTGATCATTTGATGTGAAGAACTGACTCATTTGAAAAGACCCTGATGCTGGGAAAGATTGAAGGTGGGAGGAGAAGGGGACGACAGAGGATGAGACAGTTGGATGGCACCACCGGCTCAATGGATATGAGTTTGAGCTAGCTCCGGGAGTTGGTGATGGATAAGGAGGACCAGCATGCTGCAGTCCATGGGGTAGAGAAGAGTTGGACATGACTGAGTGACTGAACTGACAGCATGATTTTAACCATGTTAAAAAATAGGGAAGACAATGGAAGTACGTATCAAACTGATAACAGTAGCTATACCAAAGCAATTAGATTATGAATGACATCTTTTTTCTATTTTGCAAACTTTCAGTTACATAATTTTACACATGTGAAATAAAAAATAAAAATGCATGCTTCCCAATCGTGGTGCTGGAAAAGACTCTTAAGAGTCCCTTGGACAGCAAGGAGATCAAACCAGTCAATCTTAAAGGAAATCAACCCTGAAAATTCATTGGAAGGACTGAGGCTGACCCTGAAGCTCCAAGACTTTGGAGAAGTGGGCAGTAGAGGAAGAGATGGTCAGATAGCATCATCTGCTCAATGGACATGAATTTGAGCAAACTCCAGGAGATAGAGGAGGACAGGGAAGCCTGGTGTGCTGCAGTCCATGGGGTTGCAGAGTTGGACACGATTTAGTGACTGAACTATTAAATTTAGAAACAAAAATGGTATTTTGACATGGATAAAAATGATATCCCTTCTGCCCTCCTTGCCCATCTCTGGAAAGGAAACATACCTTCCTGAAATAGGCTTCTGATAAGTACATGATCTTCTGCGGGGCCCCAGCGCACTTCACTGGAGTGTTAGGGAAGGTAAAGATGGCATTGCCCTCCTTGAAGTCCTGCAGAGCTTTCCATGTCTTCTCCACTGTCCTCACTGAGTAATTGGACCCTATTTTGGGATGGGCAAAACCTTCAGGGAGGCCTTTGATCTGCAACAAAGCACACAAAGAAATGATTATTTAACAAAAGTGAAAATGGAATCTGTGTTTAGAAGCCTTCTTCGCTGTCATTTCTACCACCTTCATGTATTTCAGCACAATTTTGAGCCTCCTGAACTCACACACAGCGGCACTAGCAGGTGAGTGGGGGGTCTGCTAAGCCCAGAGCTGTGGGGCCTGCAGTCATCTGCCAAAGTGGAGAACAGGTGAGGCTGAGGGGAAACCCTGGGTCTCTGTGGCCTGGAGACCAGAATTTGAACCTCTCTTCCCACCATCAGAGTGAGGACAAGAAGCTAGCCTTAATTCCTTTTTGGAGAACAAGTTTTCTTATTAGGAGGGAGAAGAACAACAGGCAGAACCAAGAGCCACTCCATCAGTAATAACAAAATTAAATTACCCTGTATCAGGTTGAACCAGGCCAAGCGCTTGATAAAAGCAGCAAAGGCAGGAAATTAAAAGTATGGACTTGAGAACCTACAGACTCCAGTTTGAGTCCTAGCTCTTCCACTTACAAGCATTGTGATCCCCAGTAAATGGCCCAATAAATCAGGTAGTAGGTCTCAAGTGTTGTCCCCAAAACAGCACCACCTGGGAACTTGTTATAAATACAGATTACTAGACCCTAGCTCAAACTCACTGGATCAGAAACTCAGAGGCAAGCCCAGAAATCTGTTTTAACAGGTCCCTCCAGGTAATTCTGATGCCCACTGAAACGCTTATGTTCATCATCTGTGAAATGGGGATAAAAGTAACTGCTCTGTAGGATTGCTGGCAGGAGCAAAGAGACCACAGTATAAGATGACTAGAAAAACGACACGTGTATGGTACATGCTCTGTAAATGTCAGTGTATTCCTGTCAGGAAGATTAACTGGGTCCTTCTCTTAAATGTTAGAAGGTTCATATAACACAATGGAGATGGAAATGAGTGAGTTAAGAGACTCAAGAATGATCAGAGAACCCTCAAAAACAGTCTCAAGATGAGCGGTCCTTCAAAACCTCTCCAGGCTGAAGGGCACCCACTCGTGACTCATGGAATCGCCCAACACCTGTTCCTCAAGTCACAGGGAAACAGAGTCCTGCGGTCTCCTCCATTACATGTTAAGAGCAAGTATTCCTCTGATTGTTAACCATATCTTCTGCTACAGTTTAAGTAGCTGTAATATTAGCAGTCTCAACAACAGTAACCACTTACTATTAGAAAATCACCCTGCATTTGAATGTTTCTGCAGTCTCACATCTATGCTAATATTCACTCTACTCACTACTCTGAGGGAGGGGGTGGAATATTACCAACCCACAGACAAAGATGAGGAAACTAAAGAGCAAGGTTGAGAGACCCACCTAGACTCTTACACAACTAGATACTGAGGCCCCTGCCCACGGCCTGTGGCCCTTCCCACAGGACCTCCATGCTTTCCAGCTCCCAAAGCAAAACTCAGGCTCCAAGAGATAAATAAATAGCCAGTCTGCCTTCATCATATTTCTCTAGTCTGAAGAAGCTGTTATCAAGGAAAACGGTTCCATAAAGTAGTAACCGAGTTCCTTTTAAGGAGAGTTGTTCCTAAAGGGCAGTTTATGACACCTCTGAATCCAAGGTGCTTCCCTGGAAACCCGGAAGCAGAAGGAGCAGGAAAGTCTGAGAAAGAGATGAGATCTGACCCCCACTCTGTGGGGAGCCGTGGATCATCCTTCCACACTGAGAAGACCAGAGAGCGGGACACGGCACTACAGAGATTCACTGGGAGCTGGTGGGGGAAGAGGCAGAGGCAGAGGCAGCTGGGCAGAGAGAAGCTTGCTCACGTTCAGCAAAGCCCAGATCAGAGATCAGTCCTTCTGGAGGCCCAACAACATCCTGCCCCCGAGGTCCACACACCTTGGCATCCTCATCAAAGCCATCTCTCCTTTGCCTGGGTAGTTTTCTAGTATCTTCAAGACTGCTAAGTTACACAGTAGCCCTGGAAACATTACTCACATCCTCTTAGCCTCGGTTTCCTCATCTATCAAGAGGAGATAAAAAATTTCTACCTCTCAAGCAGTCATGAGGAATCAATATTAGATTCTTTGCATAGTCCCTGGCACATGGTAGAGACTCCACAGTAACAGCTACTTTTAAATATTATTGTTTCTTGGTTTACTGCAAGAAGGTGCAAGCACTTTCAGCACTGGTGTCTTCAGACAGTTCTGTGTGAGAACTTGAGCCATCAGGGTGACATGACCATAGAGATAGGCTACCTTTGTTAAGTCGACTCTGGTGGACCTTTTGAAGAGGCATGGACTTCCCAGAAGCTATCACTGGCACCTTTCTCCATAGAGTCCTCCATGGCTTATTGTTTATATGAGGCTCATGACCCATGGCACCAAACTCATCACAACCTCCACACTAATCCATGGCTTGTTTAAACCTTCACAGAACAGGTACCAGGTCATTTCTTCTACTTCCTACACTGGGCATGTCACTATTCTGGTTTTTAACCCAGAAACACACATCACACTCCCTACGGATGCAACTCAGATGAGGCCCTCACCTAAACCACTTTCCTGAAACTTGTGACCTGGTTATCACAATGCTTTATGTGCTTCAACTACTTATTCATATTCCCCAAGAAGCTTCTAGAAATCATAATTACTAACTCACTCCATTATGCTTTAGGAAAATAAATTTGAATCTCACAAATTGTCAGAGGGCATCTGGCTCCCTAGCTCACTGAAAAGGGAGGTCTAAGGAACTGCTGGGGCAGCATTTATATTGTGTCAGTCACTTTATACCAAAAACCCAGCCTCTATACAACAAAACTTAGACATCCCTTCCGTGCCTGATAAGCTAACTGCTGGTATTCTACCCTTAAATTCTGCTTAAGAATTCACAATCTAAATCTTACTTTCAAAGGAAATACAACCAACTCAGTCCTACAGAGAAAGGTAGTTTTCTTGTTAAGTGTGGGAAAGGATGCTGTTTTGTACGAATTACCATCAGGCCCTGGACATGCTGAACTCTGATTAAAGCCTGAAGCTAGAACATATGATGATCACTGACAGAATCTTAGAGAAGACTTTCTTAAAACCATAAAAAGCCTGCTGAGAAATAAAACTGAAAGAGGATTTCTTAATACTCTTTCTTGTCAAAATGAGTATAAAACAACCAAATGTAGTTTTGATCATAGCATAAGTAGGCCAGTATAACACACTTATGTAAGCATGCTCAGTTGTGTCTGACTCCTTGTGACCCCCATGGACTGTAGCCCACCAGTTTCCTCCGTCCATATCATTTTTCCAGGCAAGAATACTGGAGCAGGTTGTCATTTCCTAGTCCAGGTGATCTTCCCAACCCAGGAATCAAACCCATCATCTCATGCATCTTCTGCATTGGCAGTGGATTCTTTACCACTGAACCACCTGGGAAGCCCATGACAGTAATAGAAGTAGCTTAAAACAGTACCTTCTCAGACTTCCCTGGTGACACATTAGATGGGAATCCACCTGCCAACGCAGGAGACATGGGTTTGATCCCTGGTCCGGGAAGATCCCACAGGCCACAGAGCAACTATGCCTGTACACCACAACGACTGAGCCTGTGCTCTAGAGTCCGTGATCTGCAACTACTGAAACCTGTGCGCCCTAGAACCCATGCTCCGCACTAACAGAAGTCACTGCAATGAGAAGCCCATGTGCTGCAACTAGAGAGTAGCCTCTGCTCGTCACAACTAGAGAAAGCCTGTGCAAAAGCAACAAAGGCCCAGCAGAGCCAAAAATACATTTTAAAAAATGTTTTAAGTACCTTCTCATAGTCCAGCTGGATTCCAAGAGCAATGATAAGATATTTGTAGGAGATCTGCAACATAAAAAATGACATTTTAGACAAAGACCCAAAAAGTGGCAGCCCCAGAACTGACTCAGACCCCAGACATGAGTAGCCCCTCCTGCGTCTCCATCTTGTAACATGCGGCTGCAGATGGTGGGCGGGCCAGCAGGCAGGGGTGAACACTCCCGTGTGCCACTGTGCCCGCCTCTCTGCTGCCCATTCTCTGCTGCCTCATGTGTCAGTGCTTCACAAATCTATAACATGCCCGGCTCCTGGGAGCGTGAGATACCTGTACTTTTACACAGTGGAGCACAACAGAAAAGAGACCACAGTTATTTGTGTTAACACTGTTTCATGCCATCATTGACTCGATGGATATGAGCTCTGGGAGTTGTTGATAGACAGGAAAGCCTGGTGTGCTAC
The DNA here is from genome assembly GCF_049115385.1 of Moschus berezovskii. Taxonomy (NCBI): domain Eukaryota; kingdom Metazoa; phylum Chordata; class Mammalia; order Artiodactyla; family Moschidae; genus Moschus; species Moschus berezovskii. The sequence goes on along the minus strand of NC_142468.1, from coordinate 39,023,523 downwards.
AGTCCACGGGGTTGCAAAGAGTCGGACATGACTGAGTGATTGAACTGACTGTTTCATGTTGAAGGCTGGGAGGATGACTTTCCAATCTTAAAACAATCAACTTTCTTTAAAAGTTAACCTGTAAATCCCACCTACAGGGTACTGTGTGAATCTCAGGCCAATCTGTCCTGTCGTATAGACTGGATCAACAGTGTAGCTGAGAAACTGCTCTTTTGAGGGACACTGAAAAAGATGTGATAGAACCTACCTGATCCTACTGAATGAGCTGTTTGGAATTTAAAACTCCGCTCTTTAAATATAGGCATTGTGCTCATCCATGCTGAGGGCAAAAGTATCCATACTTATTATGATGGAAATGTGGGTTCAGGATCAGGAGGAAGACAAGCTGAAGTACAAAAGTGTAAGCAAAAAGGATATAGAGTAAAGGGACTTGCCTACAGAACTGGAGAATGACAGCAGTGAATGTGGTAGCTCAGCCTGGAGCCACAGGTGGTGACTGCCACAGCCTTGCAGACAAGGCTGGACAGGTGGAGAGGTAGATGGTTGGTTTCAGTTGCTTGTGGAAAACAAAAATTGAGAAGCAGAGCGGCCAGCTGGGCAGATCACAGTGGAAGAGAGGGTCCTCCGAGACCTGAAGGAGCTTGGGTTGGGCCGGGGAGCCAAAGGGAGCAAGTTGCCGAAGAGGTCCTGACCGAGGAGACCTGGCTCCAAGGTCACCTTCACCGTGAGACCTGCCTATGACTCAGTCCCCCTCCCTGCTGGCCCCTCCCAGCAGCTCCCTCAGCACAGTGGACTTAATGCTTTTTAGCACTTGTGTTATTCAGCAGCAGTGTCCTCCTCACTACACTGAACACTCCTAAAGGATAAAGGTTATGTCTTATTCCTTATAGTCCTAGAATCTAACACAAGACACTAAAGTGAGGAAGTCTGTAACATTTGTTGGATGAATGGATAGGTAGATGGTTGATTTCAGCTGCTTGTGAAAAATACAATCTATCAAAGTGGACAGATAATAGATACATCTTCAACTGTTTGATTTGCCTACCCATAGAGACCGAGTGCCCTTAAATTCCTTGTTCTGTAGGAAAGTGTACCAAGCTCATTAAATGGCTGAATGAACTCTTCAGGGTGTAAGGTCAGAGATGGCATAGGATCTGGGGGTCCTGACCCACATGTAAGACATATGAGCACTGTCAAGAAAAGCCTTTGGTTTGTGCATGCCTTGATGGTTCTATTAGAACATAATATTGATTATTTTTATGGACTAATAATATACAAGCTTAAGATTATGAAAAAAAGTAAGGGAGACTAGATCCTAAAGTAGCAAACAACACAAGAACACTTCATGTACTTTGAATGAGTTCAAGTTCCCAGGCCAGATGATCTAAACTCCTAGGAATTACAAAAACTTGTAGACAAAACTTCTGAGCAGTTTCAGAGAACAGTGCAGACCTTGCCAAAAGGCTAAATATGGACAAGTGTTTTGTAATTTTTTATGAGGGGCTGGGAGAGGTAAATTATGACACTAACAATTTAGTAAACAAGATGTTTATCCATTTCAAAACTCCAGGATCATCTAATAAAAAGATGTCTTTTAACAATTTAGAAAAAGAAGGCATCAGCAAGTGTTTGCAGACTGCAAACCTACTTCCCATCAGTCAGCAGTAAAGAACTCTGTGAGCACAGTGGATACTCAATAAATATTTACTTTTCCTTTTTATTCCCATATACTATTTTTTCCTTCCTTTTTTTTTTTTTTCTAACTTTTTGGTTGCACCACACAGCATGTGAGATCTTAGTTTCCTGATTAAAGATCAAACTCACATCCCCTGCAGTGGATGCATGGAGTCTTAACCACTGGACCATCAGGTAAATCCCTCATGTATTCTTTTAAAAGTAGTAACAGCAACATTTCTTAAGCATTCACTTTGTACAAGGCACTGTCCTGAATATTTTACATGTTTTAATTCATTCAATCCTCACAACAACCCAGTGAAGTAGGTATTAGTACTATTTTAAAGATGAAGAAATTGAGGTACAACTTGATCACAAAGATTGACTGAACACCTTCTATATGACAGATATTATGCTAAGTCCTGGAGATACAACACCGAACAAGAAAGACCCAGTTCCTACCCCTCCAGGATTTCAGTCTAGTGGGCAAGACAGACGTGAACAGATAGCCACACAGACAATTACTAAACCACACAGTGCTGGGATGGCAAGTCTAGGGGGAATCCTGACTACTCTGGTAGGTCAGGGAGGCCATGTCGAAGATAAAGATGAGTAGGAGTTAGCTGGGGAGGAGGTGGAAGCAGCCTATGCACATGTACCAGGGAAGAAGGCGGCTGAGGAGTCTGAGGAGAGGAGAGGCCAGTGTGCTGGAGCAGGAACAAGGAACAGAACCAGGTTAAGTCTGGAGAAGGGGCAAGGATCCATCTACACACTGGGCCTATGGAACACACTCCAAACAGACAGACCCCTGGGTCGGGGAAGAGTCAGAGACACACTGAGCCTGGCCTTCAGCAGTGCCCTCACATTGTGTCCTTCACGTTGTGGACAGGATAGGAAAGTGTAAACAAACGATGGAAATGATTACGTAAATTGCCTAATATTTTCAAAAGAATACTGATTGACTCATGTATGCTAGGAAAAAAGTTCTCTAGGGACATGTTGAAGAATTAAAACCTTGAACTTAAATGAATCCATCATGGATAAAGGCAAGGAAAAACTGCCAACTGGATGACAGAATCACAAGTGTAAAAGATCCAGGCAAGCAGGGAGGATGAACCAAAAGCAAGAAAATGAGACATAATATGTAGATTTCTGATACTTGGCTATGGAATAGAAAGTGAAAAGAGAGAGCCGCTCAGTCATGTCCAACTCTTTGCAACCCCATGGACTATACAGTCCACAGAATTCTCTAGAGAGAATTCTGGAGTGGGTAGACTTTCCCTTCTCCAGGGGACTTTCTTAACCCAGGGACTGAACCCAGATCTCCCACATTGCAGGCAGATTCTTTACCAGCTGAGCCACAAGGGAAGCCCTGGCTATGGAATACTTTTGCTTAAAAAATCCTGGACAAAAGTCTCACCAGTTTATATACCACCTCATTCCTTAGCCCTAACAAGGCACTACAACTCTCCCAAGTGTCTAGACCTTAGAGTCTAAGCAGGATTCAGAAGTGAGGGCGCCTCCCAGTACCTCTCATTCTCAAGAGGTGAGACAAGTTTATGTTCCTTAAGATATACACAAAGCCAATCACAGAGGTACTGAGCTACTCCTGCAGCACAGAGGGATCTGACTAGGAGTCAGGCACTGCTGTACCAAAGGGGTGATATGTCTTCAAAGATACAGGTCTGCTGGTCCCTTGAGCTGGCAGCAGACTGGTGAGGAAAAGAAGCCCCAAAGCTCAATCCTATGAACTGAGAACAGTCTTGCGTTTAATTCAGTCTGTTCTCCTGGAGATGTTGGGGAAAATAAGGACGTTTATCAACATGGGAAAAACAATATATAAAAAATATATAAATTTTTAAATTTAATGCCAATAAATATATATTTATTTGTAAACACACACACACATATATATATATATATATATGTATATATTTTAGGATGGGGGATGCCTGACTCAACAGTAGATCATGTGATAAAAAGACCCATGGTCTCTAGTCCAGCATGAATCAGCACTGTGAGAATTGTCACTGGCAAATGCTAGCTTGGGCTCTAGCCAATTGTGGAAGAGAAGGGTCCCACACTATTCTGGGCTGTTCTATAGCATTGGTTACTCTCCCAGGCACCTACTGGGGCCATGGATCACAGGGCACTAACAAGCCAGATGATGTCCAATGCAGGATAAAGAAGGTAGGGAAGGGATTGGAGCCCATGAGACCTGAGGGAAGTGGGGACAGGAGGAGAAGAAGACAGACACGGACTCTAAGAGCCACTTTCAAATAGCTGGAGGGTTTCTCCACTGAAAATAGAGAAGACCTTCTCTCCCACACTACAGGAAGAATAAGGAACAAGAAAATATTACGGCCACTAACACCTTAGAGGCCAAAGACAAAACAGAAAAGAGATTACAGGAAGGTGAGTTCTGACTCATTAAAGGAAGAACTTTTATATAACCTGTTTGACTAAAAAAAATGAAGAGTGCTAACTTCAGAGAAGTGGGACATGTAAATACCTACCCACTTTAAATTCACCCCCCAACCCCTGTGCCCAAGTCCAAGTAACTCGGCTCTATTTTTTAATTAACATTCATCACCTTCTAACATACTATATAACTTACGTATTACGTTTATTGTTTATTGTATGTCCTCCTCCACTAGAATATAAAATCTTGAACAATAAAGATATTTCTCCTTTTTGGTTCATTCGTATATCCTTAAAACTGTATACACAGGTTATAATAATGCTTAATATAAATAAATACTGAGGGAGGGAGGAAGGAAGGACGAGCAGAAGCTAGGCAGGTAATCTTGATCAGGGTTCAGGGAAAGGCTACAAAAAATCTCTGTACTCCTTGAAATTAAATGCAAAATTAGGCACATATATGCATTCTATACAGCTGGCTAAGGTCCTGCTTGGATAGATCCATGACCTAAGGAAAGGTTGAGAATGCCTGCAGCCAATGGTCCCTGCTTAGAGCAAGAGGTTAAAGCTGAAAGATTTCCACCAACTCTGATTCTACAGTTCTGTGAAAATTCTGGAGTGCCCAGTTTGGAGGGATATGGGTCAGGGTATTAAGGCCAATTACACCCTGAGGGCCCAAGAGCCACCAGACCCTGGGACAGGCCGGGGACAGCATGGCAGCTGTCCCAGGCTCAGCAGCAGATGAGGGGACAGGATGGCTTCTGAGCCTGTCTTCTCACCATCCTGCCCTCATCCCCTCAGTCAAACCCAGGGGCTGCAGCTGCTGAAAAGTTGGGATCCAAGTGTGGTGGGGATGGGAGGAGACGCCTATGGGGCTGAGCAACTGTGACACTCAAGCTACAGCAGCAGAAATTCTTAGCCCTAACACCAACCACAGTCACACAGCACAGCACCCACTAGTGTGACTCAGATGGATACTTTCCAACAGCCCCTTCCTCTGCAGGGCCATCTGTCAGATGGAGAGGCCCACTGCTTCAAAGGAAAAAGGAGGGAGGGAGGTATCTGGTATTTTAACACAGAGCAGTAGTGTCTGTTCAGTAAGAATTCAGGTACGTGCTACTGTAGTAAGCAACGGGGCAAACAGTGGTTTTCAACAAATGCTGGTCTTCATTGCTCATTTTTTAATTCAGCATCACTCAGTCCTTCCATCTATCCCGTCCTCCTTTCCCCACACCCTTCCCATCTCACACAGTATTCAGCACACACACAAGCACACACAAACAGATACCCCACCCTCTCACCACGAAGCTGTCCATTTTGATGCAATGTGCATTCAGTATAAACCCTCAGGTTAACAAAAGCAAAGGACCCCAGTGCTTACCTTCTTGTCATCATCTGTGTGGATGCAGTTCTCGTCTGGATTCAGACCAGCCACCCTAGCTTTGATCCACTCCACACCAGATGGAATCACGTTTGCTGTGGGACGGCCAGATGAGGATAATGGTTTGGCACCAGCACCCACCAGGGTCCAGATGGGCTGGTAGAAATGTGTCTAAAAACCAAAGTATTTGGAGATTCATTACAATGTGAAGCTGATCAAAAGAGTCATAGCTAAAGGTACACGAGCTAGACTCTCCCAATTCCTCCCTCCTGACCCTTGAAGCATCACAGAGAAGTCTCCAAAAGGTTAGTCTTCCCCCACCAACTCCACTGGTGTTTCCTACTATGTTAAATTCTGAAGGACAGTTACCTTAAATCCACTTTAAGCAATAAATAATACAGTGGTCACTAAAGATAGTTTATGACGTTTTTTGCTGATCTTGGCTGAATTCTTTTGTAGGTAAGGTAGCTCAGATGGTAAAGAATCTGTCTGCTTGATTAGATCCCTGGGTCAGGAAGATCCCCCACAGAAGGGAATGGCAACCCACTCCAGTATTCTTACCTAGAGAATTCCATGGACAGACCACGGTGTCACAAAGAGTCGGACACGACTGAACGACTAAGAGTAGATCTGGTGTTTAACATGTACATGCTAAATTTATTGTTGTGTTAGTCACTAAGTCACTTCCAAATCTTTTGCAACCCCATGGACTATAGCCTGCCAGGCTCCTCTGTCCATGGAATTCTTCAGGCAAGAATACTGGAATGGGTTGCCATTTCCTTCTTCACTGGATCTTCCCAACCCAGGGATCAAACCTGCGTCTTCTGCATTGGCAGGTGTGCCACCTGGAAAGCCCACATGCTAAATAAACAAGCATACATACATACACGGGCTTCCCAGGTGGCACTAGTGGGAAAGCACCTGCCTGCCAGTGCAGAAGACATAAGAGATGTGGGTTCGATCCCTGGGTTGGGACGATCGCCTGGAGGAGGGCATGGCAACCCACTCCAGTATTCTTGCCTGGAGAATCCCATGGACAGAGGAGCCTGCCAGGCTACAGTCCATGGGGTCATACAGAATTAGACTCAGCTGAAGTGACTTAGCACTTAGCACATACACGTATATATTATGAGCCCATTTCATGTATACAGATATAAAGAAAAATTAAATCCAGAAGGCTAAATATGGTTACTCAGAAGTTTGTGGGGCAAGTCTGAAAAGTTGTCTGCCACTTTGGGGATGCTCAGAACTTCATTAACTTCCCCCTGTGTTTCCCAAGCCCAAGGGGAGGACAGCAGCTATCCGGAGGCTCTCTTCTCCTTTCTAAGAGGTTTTTACACCCAAAGCCAGGAGGCATCAGATCCTACCCCCTGATACCCAAACTTTCAGTATTTTCTGGAGTTTTCTTGCTTTAGATGGTCCACTCTTTACCTCAGTTAGTTGTGAAAGTCCTAGACTCAGAGTCAAAGGGCAGATTGGTTTAATAGCCTCTGAGAATTCCCATGTATCCACGGAGTAGACTGGAGGACCAAGAGATCTCAACGTTATCAAAATGCCTCAAACTGGCCAGACAGAATTGCCAACAGCCCCAGAGAGTGACGAGGATATAGGAACAGCTTTGCAATCTCCCTACAGCCAAAATGCGTGGGATCAAATGGGGGCAGAGGTCACCAGCTGTGAGAGCTCAATGATGTCAAGTCCATCTTAAACAGGAAAGGGAATGAAAATACAAACTCAGATCATTTTTTCAGACTGCCAACAAGTATGCACTCCAGCCATCCCTAAACCAGACACAGGAAGGAAAGTACCAAACACCTGAACCACTGGCAGCTCCTCTCAGAAGCCCTGTCATGCACATCCTCACGGAGCAAGGCAGACTCCATCCTGCCCTCTTGAATTGTGTCCGGTGCCTCAGAGGAGCCTGTTGCATTACAAAGAATAGCCCCATAGGAGACCTTCCATGGGATAACTATAATCCACCAGAGGCCACCAAATGCAACTCTCAGACCACTGTCATTAAAAATGTTGTCCCTGAATTAAAGTCACTTTAAAAAGGAAATCGGGGCTTCCCTGGCGGCTCAGTGGTAAAGAATCCACCTGCCAATATAGGACACACAGGTTGGATCCCTGATCCAGGAAGATCCCACATGCCTCAGAGCAAGCAAGCCTATGAGCCATAACTACTGAGTCCACGTGCCACAACTACTGAAGCCTGAGCACCCTAGAGCCTGAGCTCTGCAATAAGTCACGGCAGTGAGAAGCCCTTGCACTGCAGCTAGAGAGTAGTCCCACTCACCAAAACTAGCGAAAGCCAGTGTGCAGCAACAAAGACCCAGTACAGCCAAAAATAAATAAATAAAATTTATTTTAATAATTTTTTAAAGGTGGGGAGAGCTGAAACTTAAACTTAGCTCTTCTATTTCAAAAGGGGGGAAACTGACAGAGAGCGCCCTACCATCTCCCCACAGATCACAGCATACCAATCAGAGAATATAGCAAAGCCCTGGGCAGCCTCATTTGGTACAGGGAAGACTTGCTGAAAAGAAGTGTGCCTTTTCTGCCCTACCCTCTCCACTGAACAGGCATCAGGTCCATTTTGATTTTTCCTCCCAAAGATACAGCTCCCCACAGGTGCACATCTGGTTCCTTAGGAAATATTAGGCAAACCGTCAAAAATCTGGACTATTCTTCTGAAGCTCTGGACAACCTTAAAATGTTTTTCATGAAATAGTGCCTTACAAACACTTCCCAACTTCCTTTTGGTGTCTACTGCCTTTTTCTGTTTCATCATCTGCTTATAATCCCTTGCACTTAAATTTCTCAAACTTATTGACACCTTTTCAGAGGCCTCCCCACTCATCAACTCCTCATCTTCTCTCCAGACTGGAACAGGGAAAGGAAAGTGCATTGACCACTGATTTTCCTCTGGACATGAGATTGAAGGTGGAGGATGATGTGAGTTGAACTGTCTCTCTTCAAAATATATGCTGACGTCCAAACCCTGGGACCTGTGATCATGACCTTATTTGGAAATAGGGTCTTTACAGATGTAATCAATTTAAGATGAGGTCATACTGGATTAGGGCACACCCAGGTGGCCCTAGTGGTAAAGAACCTGCCTGCCAGGAGATGTAAGAGACACAGGTTCAATCCTGGGATCAAGAAGATCCCCTGGAGGAGAGCACAACAAACCACTCCAGTATTCTTGCCTGGCAAGACCCATGGACAGAGGAGTCTGGTAGGGTACAGTCCAAAGGGTCACAAAGAGTCAGACACGACTGAAACGACTTAGCATGCACGCATACTGGATTAGAGTGTCCTCAACTCTCTATTTTATCTACTGGCTTGTCTCTAAAATCTAATCCAATGACTGGTGTCCTTGTAGAAAGGTCTTGTGCAGACACTCCTGGCACACACAGGGAAGGCCACGTGAAGACAGAGGCAGAGACTGAAGTGATGCACGACCAGCCAAGGAACACCAAGGACTGTCCACAACCACAGAAGCTAGGAGAGAGGCATGGGACGGCCTCCCCTCGCCCTGGACAGCCTTTAGAGGAACCATCGCCCTGCTAACACCTTGGTTTTGCACTTCCAGCCTTCAGAACTGTGAGAGGATAAATTATCTGTTTTAAGCCATGTGGTTTATGGTCGTCTGTTATGGCACTTCTAAGAAACTAACACAGAGGAGATCATAAGAAGCCAAGAGATCTGTCCTTGCTCTCTCCCTCCCCCCACCTTCTCCAAATCCTTTTGGACAACCTGCTTTTTATGCCCAGAAAGAGAAGCATGAACCTGGGAACATGGAGGCCCAGGGCATGACGTCATCCCCACCTCAGCCCCTAACCAGCACGTGCGTGTGCACAACACACACACACACACACACACACACACTCACACACTCATAAGGGGAAGACTTACCTCGCTGGGCTCAACAATGGCCACGTTCTCTGCGCCCACTTTCCGCTTCATGCGGGCGGCCATGCTGATCCCACCACTGCCCCCACCCAGCACCAGCACCTCATAGTGGCTCTTGGCTGCAAGGCTGGCCCCTGTGTGCAGCTGCAGGGGGCTGGCCTGTTGAGAGCCCAGCCTGAGGAAGCAGGCGAAGAGCCGGGCATGGGGGCTAGACACCACAGAGGCCAGCGAGGTCATCTTCAGGCCGGATCAGGCTACAAAGGAAGAGATAAGACTCCAAATAAGGAAAGAGCCACGATGGGACCAAAGCATTTTCTTTTAGGGAGGAAGGGGAGACTGGCATCTGGCCGGCTCCAGCTGGTTCCCACTATTTCAAGACCACCTTCCCACCTTGCCATGATCAAGAGCTTCTTGGGAATGCTCCACCGATGGCTAACAACTGGCTAAGCTTTCCATTTCTCCCTCTCCTTCTTCCTTCAGGACATCACAGGCTTTGTTTGAACCAGGTAAACCTTGCCTTTTAAGTTCTCTCTCATAATGTGTCTGTCCCCATCCTTGTCCATCCCTAGAGCGAGGGCATCATCTAGGGTAACTCACTGTCACCCTCTTCTCCTCTCTGGCACATTCTTCAACTTTTTCTTTGGCTTTTCGGTCCATCAGAAATGTACGAGTCTACAATTCCTTGCCACCTGAGACCTTGCTTAAAACAGAGAGTTCAGCAAGAAACCCACCTTCTAGAGTTCAGGGTTCAGGTCACAGAAATAAGAGCCTTGGTCCCACTCAGAAGTACCTGGATATGCTGTCCCAGGGACATGCAGTTTAATCAGATCACTGGCTACAGACACAGGAGCAAAGGCCCTCCACACCTTTGGCAATTTCAACCAGATGATTAAAAAGCCATAAAAGGAGTCCTTTCCTAGTATCATAAAGCTATATTTTATGTAAAGAATCTGCCTATCCTGCTGACAAGTCTTTTATTATATCCAATTCAGTAAATAATCTCCCCTTGATAGGTTTTCCAAGAGATGTACTTCACCTTTAAGAAAAGGTGTTTCTACTCTAGCAGTTGGTGCTTTGGCAGTGAGGAAATGAAGGTTACTCAGAAACTGGCCTTGACTTCATCCCATCCCCAGAATGGGCTTTATATCTTAGATGTGATCTGTCATGTAACTTGAGGGGCCCAGACCAAAATACCTCCCTCCTTGTATATTACAGAGCCCCAAATTTCACCATCTAGCACCATCCTGTGGGTTCCTATGCTCCAGGAACCCTTTATAAAAAGTACCCAGCTGAGGGTACCCAGCAAGTATCCAGCTGGGGGATAACACTTCTAGCTGCTAAGATCATTAACTTCTAAATGGGGACAATATAATTATATGATTTCCCACCGGTGGAGAAGAGGAAAGCTACACAAGGGAATTAGAGAAAGCTGGGATGGGGAAAGGCTATGAAAGGAAGAAGGAAGGGCCCTGGCGGAGTGAGAAGGAGGAGCCAGAGTGATGATTTTAATTAGTATTAACTCTGTTCCAGTGTTTTGGCACGCGTGACAATTTCCTCAGTATTTCAGATCTGACAGGAAACCCGGATCTGGAGGAGGGTACACGGGGTTATAGAAACTGAGGCAGGCTCTTTCACAGTTGCCGCAAGTTTAAGTCAGTATGACTCTTATCAAAAACATTTCTCATCCTTTGACTCTGCTCTTCCATTTCTGGGACTCAGGTCTGAGGAAATAACTTCTAATACTTAAGAAGACAAGACTCTACAAAGATATATCTCACATATTCATTCATAATACAGTCAAATCTGAGTTAACTGGCTTGTGAATTGGATCTGATTTCATCCTGGTTACAGAAAAAAATGCAGGCTCTAGACTGGCCAGGGAAGTCTCAGGTTCCAGACTGTTCTAACCAAGGCTAATTTATGATTGCTTCTATTTAAAATGGGTAGGGGGAACAGAGATAGCCATCCACATGTCAAACTTTGAGGAAAGGTTACATAAAATATTGTTACACAAGATGACCTATGTAGTCTTTTTAAATTATGTTTACAAAGAGCATATAAAATGTTTATGTTATGATCAGAATATAAATCGGAAATACAAGTTCAACTATGTAAGAGAAAAATGCATTTTAAAAAAATAAGATGTTAACACTGGCAGTTTTCTCTGGGTTTTAGAATAATGGGTGACTTTGATTTCTTCTGCTTTTCTGTATCTTATAAAATCTCTGCTGCTGCTGCTGCTGCTAAGTCACTTCAGTCGTGTCCGACTCTGTGTGACCCCATAGATGGAAGCCCACCAGGCTCCCCCGTCCCTGGGATTCTCCAGGCAAGAACACTGGAGTGGGTTGCCATTTCCTTCTCCAATGTGTGAAAGTGAAAAGGGAAAGTGAAGTCGCTCAGTCGTGTCCGACCCTTAGCGACCCCACGGACTGCAGCCTACCAGGCTCCTCCATCCATGGGATTTTCTAGGCAAGAGTACTCTACTGTATGCATACATTAATATTATAATAATAAACTATTTTGATGACAATAACAAATATGTTCTAAGTCCTTTACACAAACGTTTAACCTGTGAGCTATCACCATCACCATTTTACAGATGAAAAAATTGAGGCAGAGCTCACATGTGGTGGATTATGATTTGAACCTGGACACTTAAGTGCCAGGGTGTCTGCTTTAAACCACTATATCTACTATCTCTATCAACAACAAACAGAGCTAACACGAAAACCTTAAATGAAAAATTCCAGATATTTTCCATACTTTACACAACAGGGAAACCATTTTTTCATGGGATTGACACCTAAAATAGTAGCAGTGTTTTGATACAGCTATAATTTACTTTTTCCTTCTTCTTTGCATGTGCTTTCTCACATTTTAATGAGCTTTAAATTTTAAAAATCACTCAACTTGGTTTTGTTTGTTTGAGTTTTCTGTTTGTTTTTTGTTTCTTAATGATTGAGGACTGGGGGAAATCACCAAGTAGAATGTTACTCTCTAGTTGGGAAGAAGATATTTTATGATGAATAGACAGTCCTCATATTCTGCCTTTCAATATGACAGCAAATCTCCTCACTTGACTTTTAGGAAAACCACTTTTTCGTGGTCCCGACACATCTTTTTTTGGCCACATAACTTGTGGGATCTTAGTCCCCCGATCAAGGACTAAACCAGGCCCTCAGCAGTGGAAGTGCAGAGTCTTAATCACTGGACCACCAGGCAATTTCCCTGACACAGAACCTTAAACAAAATAATGACCTAAAAAGGAAGCCTGGCTACGTTTCTGATTTCAAGCCATGCAATCTGAGGCCCTTCAAACTCCTAATTCCCTTCCAGCCTAGTACCCCATGGTTTTCCTCTTGAAAGAGGAAGTTTATGCAAATACTTCCCTCATTTAGCCAAGAAGGCAAGTTCTATTTTATTTTAGCAGTTCCCCATAGCTTATTTCTGGATTCTGTAGTAATAAACACAAAGTCCTCTGAACGAATTCTACCAACTTCATTAATAATCGTCATCAAGCAGAATGTCCCGGCCTTTGCAGTCAAATTTCAACCATAAACAAAAATTTCACAAACATAAAATAACATGTTAGAGGAAATGTTCCAAGTTTCAAAACACTCATTCTAACAATATAAGGTCATCCTAACTTTCAGATCAGAAAAACAGAACTACAATCTAATGCTATCGGTAGAGAAGGTAGGGCATGATACAAAGTCAAAGACCAGAAAGAAATCAGAACAATAATGCAAAATCATAATTTAGATCCCACTTTGGAATGTGGGAACATTGACCTAAACGAAGACTGGAGAACCAATCATAAAACCAGACATAATCTGAACCAGAATGGAAAATAAAAGAAAAAAAAACAAACAAACACCAAACCCTGGAGTCAACAGCAAAGAAACAAAAAAAATCTGTCAACAAAATAACTAAGGAGCATAAATCTAAGTCTCTGAGTCTCCCTAGAAGGTAGCTTGAAACACATGTACCTGAAGTTAAGAAATAAGAATTACCATCTAACGCAGGAAATTCAGCTGCTTTCTCTCTACACTCTTACAAAGTGAAACACACACTCTTTTTAAAAGAATCAATAAGGCAAAGTTAACTTTCTTTTATCAAGTGCCACATTTATTTAACTGAAATAAATGTATTTCATTTATCAAATACATGTTCTAATTAAATAATGTCATACTTTTAAGTTAGATAAAAATTCCTCAATTAATCCTAAATCAATCAAGTGCTTCCTTCAAAGGATCAAAATAAATGCTCTGCTATATCTGTAGTCTGACTGAAGAAGTAAAACCCCTGCTAACTGAAAGATAAGATGGACTTCTAGGCACCTCCTGCTTACATTGCTGGCTGCTGATCTGGGGTCCTGGTCCAGACAAATCTTTGGAACTCCACACCTTTCTACAGCCAGCCCTTCTGAGAAAATCAGTGCAGATTGTCAGTGTCAAGAGCTCCCTAATCCTCAGCCATGTGACATGCCACTCACTGGGTGTCAACTAGGACACTTGGCTGAGTTCAAACAGAGCTGGCCTCTAAACAAGGATTATTCAGAGCATCTTAATGAAAGATCCATCAGGCCAATAGGACTTACAGTCAATCTTTCAGTTATTTTTGCTCTTGAGGAAACTGGGGGGGTCTTTGTATGGGTCACTATTATTTTATCTCAAGCCCACACCAGGCTGGGCCCTCTTTGCTTTGGGTTTCAATAACCACAAGACCATCTTTTTAACATATCAACTTCATATAAACTTTCAAAAACAAAGAGAAAAACAGACAACAGGCAGCCTCCAGCTTTTGCCACCTACCCCATTTCTCCTACCTGCCCTCTGGGCCTCTAGCTTCCCTAATCAAGCTTATATAGGGCCGTGAAGTCCTGAAGTTCTGGATCTCTGTGGGTCCCAGTCTCTGAGATACAAATGAACCTCATCTACACACAGCATGAGTTGGGCTTACACCTAGTACCCAGGTGGCAAAATGCCTGAAAGGCTCCTCCTCCTTCATTGGCTCCTCCTCCTTGGGCCTTCTGGGCCTTTTAACTAAAGCTGCTGCTGCTGCTAAGTCGCTTCAGTCGTGTCCGACTCTGTGCGACCCCATAGATGGCAGCTCACCAGGCTCTGCCGTCCCTGGGATTCTCCAGGCAAGAACACTGGAGTGGGTTGCCATTTCCTTCTCCAATACATGAAAGTGAAAAGTGAAAGTGAAGTCACCCAGGCATGTCCGACTCTTCACGACCCCATGGACTGCAGCCCACCAGGCTCCTCCATCCATGGGATTTTCCAGGCAAGAGTAATGGAGTGGGTTGCCATTGCCTTCTCCTTTAACTAAGGCTATCATCAGTTATTTACATCTCTCCACCAAATTACTTCCAGAGACAGGATTCAACAAGAAAAAGTAGGGAGAGACTGTCATAACAGTAACAGCTAACATTTATTGAGCGTTTTAGTTGTACTTATGCTATCTCAGAGACAGACTCCTTACAATAACTTTGTAAAGAGAGTGTTAATATCCCCATTTTACAGACAAGAAAATTGAAGTTTAGTGTAAAGTGGAGTACTTGCTTAAGTCACATCACTAATTGAAGAGGAGAGTTTAATTCAAACTGACTCCTCGGTTGAGGAGTCTCACAGCATTAGACTTAAGAGATAACTCAAGGAAAACGCCTACCAGATGAATTTTATTTACATTCAGATATAACATAGATTACGCCCCACGGAGTGAGATGGGAGGGAATATATGATATTAAATTTTAGCTTACTAAGAAAATTGGAAGAAAAAATTTGAGTTTTGGGGGGAATGAGCCAGGTAGAATAATAGTATTGATATTAATATAATTTTAAGGGCTCTTAAAATTTAAAAATACATACTGATATTCTTACAGTTGAAATCATTTGGATTTGCTTGAAAATATTACAAGTGGCAAGTAGGTAGGAGTATAGATGACACAAGATTGGCCATGAGTTGATAATATTTTTTAAATTTTAATTTTTCATTGAAGTATAGTTGATTTACATTTCAAGTATATAGCAAAGTGATTCAGATATATATGTATGTGTGTATGCATTATACATACTTTTTCAGAATATTTTCCATTATAGGTTATTATAAGATATTGAATATAGTTCCCTGTGCTGTACAGTAGTAGGTCCTTGTTATCTATTTTATATACAATAGTCTGTATCTGTTAATCCCAAATTCCAAATTTATCCTGCCCCTCCTTTCCCCTTTGGTTACCATAAGTTTGTTTTCTCTGTGAGTCTATTTCTGTTTTTTAAATAAATTCATTTGTACCATTTTTTCAGATTCTACATATAAGTGATATCATATGATATTTGTCTGATTTATTCACTTAGTATAATAATCTCTAGGTCCACTCATGTTGTTACAAATGGCATTATTTCAGAGTTGATAATAATTTGAAACCAATTTATGGATTTATATGGGCATTCCTTGTGGTAATCTGTGATTTTTTTGTATATTCTGGAAAGTTTCCACAATAAAAAATTAGAATGAATGAAACAGCAAAAAACAGTGTGTCAGGATGGACATTAGCTTTACTCTTTAGTCACTGAAATGTTATGTCTATGCATATTTCAAGTAATAGCAAGATAATTGGAGAAGGAAATGGAAACCCACTCCAGTGTTCTTGCCTGGAGAATCCCAGGGACCGGGGAGCCTGGTGGGCTTCCATCTATATGGGGTCACACAGAGTCGGACATGACTGCAGTGACTTAGCAGCAGCAGTAGCAGTAGCAGAAATACAAGTAGCAACACAATTATAATCATACTTCCCTCCCATGTGCCTAGAACTTTACAATTCACAAGGCCCATACCTGAGCCTACACTGGAGGTATTGCTACCACTTTAAAAATAGGAAAACTGAGGCTCAGAGACCCAAGGTGATCTCCCAAAGGTCACTTGAATCTGCAGCGAGACCAGAGCCACAATGAGTTCTTTCTGTATAAAGCAACTTTTCCTGAATGCCCTTAGGAGCAGCAATGCAGGCATGAGAAGGAGCCAGCAATTCAGAGGTGGTAAGCTCCCAGTCTGGACTTTCTCCAGCTCTAGATCTCAGGACGATCTCTTTGCTGGGCCCTCACATGCCATGCCCCAGAAGGGCAGCCTTATAGGCAGATCCAAGTTTTACGGGCAGGGAAGCCTATACAACTTGGGGACCAAAATTACAGATACAAAATTAGATAATATTGAATGAGAAAATAAGTCACAATAAATGTCTGGATCCTTAGTGATTCAGGATTCTTCTGAGATCTCTGTTTCTCGTGGGAGTGTCAGCATTTTTGTTCTATTCAGACCTTCAGCTAAGTGTATGACACCACCCACAGTAGGAAGGGCAACCTTCTTTACCCTGTCTACTGATTCCTCCAGAAATACTCTCATAAACACACCCAGAATAATGTTTAACCAAATGTCTGGGCACCCTATGGCACAGTCAAGTTGATACATAACAGTAGCCATCACACCCTCTGACTATCAAACTGTCAAAACTATCAAAGGGAAATTGTCACCATGACTGAATTGCCATGAAAATGACACACACTGCCCCTCAAAATGCTATGGTTTGTTAATACGATCACATCTCAATCTGAAGCACATTCAAGTCAAGTCTGTAGGCATATCTGCAGCATTTATCAGTGGCAATGGATAAGACACTTCCTGAAACCTTCCTGGAGATACTCTGAATCCTACTGTATTAATCACATTTTTAATTTCTATATTTTATGATTGTTTGACATCTGGGGGCTTTATTAGTCCTAAAGAAACATTGTTTCTAGGACTGCTGATGCTGCGCCTGCTGAGTCGCTTCAGTCGTGTCCAACTCTGTGCGACCCCATAGCCGACCAGGCTCCCCCGTCCCTGAGATTCTCCAGGCAAAAACACTGGAGTGGGTTGCATTTCCTTCTCCACTAGCCAACTTCTAAAAATGTAAACACCTCAGTCTGGAAGCACACCTTTGGTAATTATACCAGCCAACCCAGAGCCCAAACCTGAACCACTTCCTCTGTTTGGCTTTTACATTCCAGAAGGCAATATTCCTTGCCCCAGTCATCCCAGGGCCAGACATCAAGACAACAAGGACAGCCCCTACAGTCCAGAGTCCACTAAAATTATTCAAATTAGTTAGCACCAAACCTGGTCAGTCTGCTCCCCCTGCCTCATGAAAATCACACCATAGGTTTTGCCCATGAAAAGTGAAAGTGTTAGTCACTCAATCGTGGCCAAGTCTTTGCAAGCCCATGGACCATAGCCCGACAGGCTCCTCTGTCCACGGGATTCTCCAGGCAGGAACTGAAGTGGGTAGCCATTCCCACCTGCAGGGGATCTTCCCAACCCAGGGATCAAACCCAGGTCTTGATTCTTTACCATCTGAGCCACCAGGGAAACCCAGGTTTTGCCCATGCTTTCCCCTTAATTTGCCTGCCTCCTGACCAATCTGGGTGCTTCCTCATGTGACCCAATGTGGTGGAGCAAGCCTCCTGTTCCTAGGGAACTGGGAGTCGAAGCTTCGTCTTTCATGGTAGTCATCTCCTGATGGGCTGGCCTCACCATGCCTGATTGAAAACAAATCCGAGGTACATTTTAATACACTTACACTAAAATGCATTCACTACTATTCAGTCAGATGGGAGATTTTACATGTTTAACAAGTTTTGCTCTGCTCCTCCTTACAAATCCACTCAACTGTCAGGTGGCATTTAAAAAGCAATTTAATTTTGTATTACTGCTGAATGCTATAATTACGTGAATGAGTGGGCCAAATTTTACAATTAAATAACACAGCTATGGTATGATTTTTAATGCAATAATTACTCCTGAAGAATACAGCATGGGACCTTCCTTTCTTTTGTTACACTCTTTCACCTGCAGTATCAAAACAAGATATCTTCTCCACCAAGGAAAGTCCTTGCATCTTTTTTACCCATTTGCTGCTGCTGCTGCTGCTAAGTCACTTCAGTCGTGTCCGACTCTGTGCGACCCCACAGACGGCAGCCCACCAGGCTCCCCCGTCCCTGGGAACCTTGATAAAAAAGGAAGTGTCATCAATCAGAAGTGCTCAAAAAACATTGTCTAAGTTCATTGGAAGGACTGATGCTAAAGCTGAAACTCCAATACTTTGGCCACCTCAAGTGAAGAGTTGACTCACTGGAAAAGACCCTGATGCTGGGAGGGATTGGGGGCAGGAGGAGAAGGGGATGACAGAGAATGAGATGGCTGGATGGCATCACCGACTCTGTGGACATGAGTTTGAGTGAACTCTGGGAGTTGGTGGCAGACAGGGAGGCCTGGCATGCTGTGATTCACGGGGTTGCGAAGAGTCGGACACGACTGAGCGACTGAACTGAAGTGAACTGAAGCTATATTTTTATTTACAGATTTGTCTCCTACACAAAAGGTATTCAGATTAAATTACATTTAGCAACACTAAATGTGCAAGTATATCTTTATGGAAAGAAAGAGTGACATGAAATTTGCATCATCACAGTTCTGCTATAGCTAAGTGTTTCCACAAGTATGCATTGCATACTTGCTTCACACAAGTACCTGTGCTGACACATAGCAACTTCCCCACCCGCCCTGGTCCCATTCCCAGTCTAGTAGCTTTGGATGCCAATGGAAGAACAGCAGAGCTTGCCAGCTACTGATAATGCAGTCCAAGAACAAGGTGAGCCAAATTTCAGGGGAAAGTTTTGTTTTTTTTAATGTTAAAAGGTCTAATATTGGAAAATTAAAAATAATGAGATGTGTGCACATCTTTTTTTTCTAGCTTGAAAGTGTTTATGTTTTCCTCCACACCCAATACAGTTTTTCTGAATGAAGTTCTACTTTCATTCATCACGTATACATCTGACATGTAAAAGTACTAAATAAATCCAGCCATCTGTTAATTCACTCTATGGTCTGAACATTTGTGTCCCCAAAAAGTCCACATGTTGAAATGTTAACTCTCAAAGGTTATGGTGTTGGTCAGGAGGTGGGGCCTCTGGGGTTGATTAGGTCCTGAGGGTGGAGCCCTAGTGAATGGTATTAGTACCCTTATAAAAGAGAGTCCAGAAAGATCCCTCACCCCTTTTACTATGTGAGGACACAAAGAAACAACATCAGCCCTGGCCCAATCATGCCAGTACCTTGATCTTGGACTTTTCAGGCTCTAGAACTACAAGAAATAAATTTCTGTTGTATATAAGCCAGCTAGTCTTTGGTACAGGCTTCCTAGGTGGCTCAATGGTAGAATCCACCTGCCAATGCAGAAGACACCAGTTTGATCCCTGGGTCTGAAAGATGCCCTGGAAAAGGAAATGGCAACCCACTCCAGTATTCTTGCCTGGGAAATCCCATGGACAGAGGAACCTGGCAAGCTACAGTCCATGGGGTCACAAAAGAGTCAGAGATGACTTAGCAACTAAACAGCAGCAGCAGTCTGTGGTACCATAGTCCCCCTTATTCATAGTTTTGCTTTCCGTGGTTTCAGTTATCTACAGTGAATGGCAATCCACAAATATTAAATGGAACATTTCAGAAATAAACAATTCACAAAGTCTAACCTGCATGCTATTCTGAGTGGAGTGATGAAATTTCACACCATCCTGCTGCATCTCACCTGGGACATGACATCCCTTTGTCCAGCTTATTCTGCTAGTTAGTCACCTAGTGGCCACCTCAGCTATCAGATCAACTGTATTGCAGTGCTTCTGTTCAAGTTACCCTTCTTCCACTTAATAAAGGTCCCAAAACACAGTGATTCTGACAATTTGAATAAGGCAAAAAAAAAAAAAAAGCCGTAAAGTAGTTCCTTTAAAAGAAAAGGTGAAATTTTTCAATAAAGGAAAAAAATACCCTATGCTAAGATTGGTAAGTGGTATGGTAAGAACAAACCTATCATGAAACTGTGAAGAAGAAAAAGAAATTCATGCTAGTTTGCTGTCGCAACTCAAACTGTAAAAGTGACAACCCCAGAGTGATATGTGCTTACCTGGGATGGAAAATTAAATTCATATTAAATTCATAAATAAGATATTTTGAGAGATGATATTCACACAACTTTCATTATACTACACTGTTCCAATTGTTCTATTTTATTCTTATTGCTAATCTCTTACTGTACCTAATTTATAAGTTAAACATTATCACAGATGTGTAGGTAGAGGGAAAAACAGTACATACAGGATTCGGTACTATGCATGGTTTCAGGCATTCACTGAAGGGTCTTGGGACATACTCCCCCACCAATAAGAGGGGGCTACTATATTTGTTAGGGGCCCAATTGGACTAAGGCAGTGACTGAGATCTTATTCTTCATTATGACAGGGGCTGTGCTGGATGCTGGGAATAGAACAGTGAACATGTCACACCAGGACCTTGTGATGACAGAACATGCATTCTAGTGCAATGGAGAACACATTAGTCCCTCACCCTCCACTATAACACCTTCCTGAAATGCTCCCTCCTCCCATTTCTTCATCTTAGTCATGGCCCAAAGTCCAGCCCAAGTCCCAGCTCCTGTAGTGCCTTCAGTCAGGCTGGTCTACAAACTGTGCTACCAATCCTGCCCTTCTTAGAACTTTTTTGTGGTCATCGTTTATTTATTGGCATTTTGACGCATCTGTTTTCCCAGAGAGTCTGAAACTGCCTGATGGTTTGAGACTCTGGTTCAATGGTTCAAGACTCTGGTCCCATCTATCTTCACAATACTTATGGAGTATCTGAGTCCTTCTTGTCATCCCTTGGTTCCAGACAGTTGGGGGCAGCAGGCAGAAAACCTCTGTACCCTAGCCAGAGTGTAGCACTCTCTAGCCACCTTCTCAGGAACAGCTGCCAAAAAATGAGGTACCTGTATTTTTCACCACCTACATCATCTCTGGATCAGCGAGGAGGAAAGTTGCGGTTGGCTTCCAAAACTCTGGGTTTATATCCCAGTTCTTAGACTTGACTTGAAGGAGCAAAATGCAATGTAATCAGTAGGAGCTAAACACCTCTGGTGCTTTGAGGAGAGAAGAAATAACCAATGACAGTTTGGTGAAACAGACATGATCTGACCAAGAGATAAAAGACTGGCAGCATTTGGACAAGTGGAGATGCTATGCAAGGGTACACCAAGGGGATGGAACAGCATAAGTAAGTAAAAGAGTGGGCTACCACCCTCCAGGCCTCGCCCCAGCCTTCTCTGCTCTCTCCAAGCCCTGAGAGCTGGCCTCCCTGGTCCTCTGGCTTCCAGTTGGATTCAGCCAATGGGAGGCACCAGTAGATTAGCAGATGTGAAAATAATGAAATTAGGATATTTGTTGCCCGGACCCCTCCCAACCAAGCTTCGGCTCAGCAATACTGGATTCCTCCAGCCAAAGGCCTTGGCTCTTGTGGGGGTGGCCCTCTCCTCAGCTACAGCTTTTTCTCAAGATGCCAGTAATCACTCCCTCTGCTTGCTTCTTCAGGCCCCAAATCAATACATTTGCTTCTGGTTCCCCTTAACCCTACCCACACCTTTGTAAACAGTTGTTTCTTTAAACCCTCTTAACAGCCTTGAGCATGCCAAGTGTTTCCCAAGACCCTGACTAGCTGGGAAAGAAAACCAGAATTGACTGACATTGAGAGAAGTAGATAATAAGGAAACATCACAGTCCAATTATAAAGGGCCATGCTAGGGAATTGAGGCTTTATACTGAAAAACACACAAAAAAAGTTTTAAGAAGTGATAGAACAGAGGAGGCAGCTTTGAGAAAACGAATCTAGTGTCAGGGAGAAAGTAAATCGAAGGAGAGGCAAAACCAGTTCTGGAAATCAGGAGACTAGTGCAGAGGTCCAGGTGTAATGATAAGGGCCTAATACAGTGTTAGCGTTAGAAATACAAATAAAAATTTAGATAAGACAGAGAAAAGGGAAAGAGAATGATTGAATGAGAGGTAGGAAGGGCCCCTGCAGGAAAACAAAACAAAAGCCAAGTTGACATCTAGGCAGCTGAAGAGAGAGGAATTGTGTGGGCAGAAACAGGGAAGTCTAGGCAAGGGCCTGTCTGGGCTAGTCTGGGACACTTAAGAGATTTAGGAAACAGAATCACCTAGAATGAGCATGGCACAACAGTGGGCAAGGAGGAAGGGAGTCTAAGCCAGAGCCTGCTGGGAAGAGGGAGAAGACTGGGTGGGCATACTATGTAAGGAAAGTTTGGGGTTGGAAGCTTAATCCTAGACAATAGGAATCTAACCTAAGGGTCACAAAGAAGCAACCTGCAGGCCCAATGCAGACCAGAGCTGTGTTTTGTTTGACTCACAAATTCTGCCTAAATTCTGAATTAGTAATGTGAGAACATTACTAATCCAACATTAAAATTTTTGAATATGCCAGGTGGCACTACTGGTAAAGAACACACCTGCCAATGCAGGAGACATAAAAGACACAGGTTCAGTCCCTGGGTTGGGAAGATCCCCTGGAGGAGGGCATGGCAACCCACTCCAGTGTTCTTGCCTGGAGAATTCCATGGACAGAGGAGCCTGGAGGGCTACAGTCCACAATGTTGCAAAGTCTCAGACATGACTGAAGGGAGCACGCACACACCTTCAAAATTCCAGATCGTTGGCCTCTCTGACAACACTAAGCCCACATTCCCCCATGTCAGCTGTCAGCTGGAACTGCCCATCTATAGATTGGTCACTGCCCATCTACACCCTGAATGAAGTTAAAGTTCACCCAGCCCCACAAAGCCAAGATTCGAATTTGTTACTGCTCAGCCCTGGCTGCGTGTGAGCTATGGTCCCTGCTAAAGACAATGAGAGCCCTTGGAAGTTCTTAAGGAAACTAAAGAAGACCTCTGTGGGGGAGTTGAGAGGATGACTTAGAGCAATTCAGTTGAATTTAGCATTTTTTAGTGTTTACTATGTGCCAGGTACTGTGCTAAGCACTGAGGAGCCCGGGATGAGTAAGAAGACCAGGGATATGAAGGTCATTCAGTGGCTGATTCAGAAATTTAGGAACCAGCAAGGGTTTGGAACAGACATGAGAACAGAGATGAAGGTGCGAATGCAAAACCTATGTTGAAGCAATTTTTGTGACAAATTAGCCACAGGGGATAAAGAAGGAAGGATGTGAAATGGGACCTTGCTCTGGGTGGCGATATGGAAGAGAGGGTGTAAATCACAGGGCTGGATTACTCAAAGTGCAGCAAAGGTCCAAAGCACCAGGGGAGAGAAGGAAACCACACCCATTGAGAACCTTGAGAACCAAAGGAGGGGAGCCCACAGAGGGATTACACAGGCAGCACCCTTCCTCTTGGCTCACCTCCCCTTGAGTAATGGCATCGCCTGTGTGTTCAGGAACTGGATTACTATTTTGTTAACAAATAAAGAAAATGGAGCAACCTTCATTTAGGCCTGCAGGGCCATGTCAGAACTCTACCTCTAGAGCTGTTGCAATGCCAAATGTTTGTTTAAACATTAAGCAGTGAGACTACTGCTCTAGGAGTGGGCCAGGAGCAAACAGATCCAGGAAACAGTTCCACACAGCTCCTTGATGATTCAGGGCTTAGAGTCACATTGGGGTTCTTTAGTTCCCTAACTCTTTGGAGGAAACTGTAGGAATTTTCTTTAAAGAACTGCTGATTAAGAGTTACTAATGAGGACGCAGCAATGAAACACTGGCTCCCTTTGCTGCTGAGAAATTTCCTACAAATTTTCCTAGCCTATATACATTTTACAGTCAGAAAGCCTTATAATAGGGAAGGACTGATGATTTCACCAAACCATACATTAACTAAGCAAAAAACAGAACCTCTGTTCATGGAAGGGAAATTAGCTCACATTACAGCTCCAGAAAAGGGGAAAATGTCAGTCAATTGGATTATTGCAACTGAAAAATTTCAGGTTTTGACTGAATTATATGGCAGGGCGGGGGGAGTGCCTTGCTTCCTTGCTTGCTTTAGCCAGTGGGAGCTTGACTGCTCATGTTCTAGTGCATAAAACATCACAATTTAGCTCCACTTTAACCCCACCATTCACTGTTGGCCTTCAGTCAAGTAAGTATACTGAAGGTTTCAACATTTGCATAAGCCTGTGCATCTCCATCCTGAGACTATAGAACAAGGCACACAGGAAAGGGGGAGCCTAATATAGAATTAATTTGCTTCCAGTCACACAACAAGGATCCAGCTTTGCCTTGGTCTCCTGAACCCACTCAATGATCACAATAAAAGTATGCATCAGCCTCAGGAGTGCTGTGATTCCCACTCAGAGTTTCACATACAAGAAGACTCTGAGGAATGGAGTTTCATTATAAACAGGGACTGGCCAATTTGTCAGGCATATTGTTGCCTGGAATCTAGCATGTGAGGTCTTAACACAATGAGAAGAGACTCTTTAATTATAAGTTATACAAGTGTTCTTTGAATGTGATTGAAGAGATGCCAAATTCAACCCTTTAATGGTTAGGACAGAATGAGGGGGTACCAGGTAACAGGTGGGCCAGGTTCCTCAAGCTCGTGTCTTTCCTACATCTAGATAAATGACACAGTTCCCCATTACTGCATAAGCCTCGTATGAGGACATGTCAGCAGTCAGAGACCCAAATCCACATTCCAGGTAGTGCCAGGTAGAGCTCGTCCTTAACTACTCTGAGTCATGTTTTCTTCAACAATGGAATAAAGGATTGAATTGCATAGGTTCAAAGGTCCCTTCCTTCTCTAAAATTGTTATCCTCTAAATGAGCGGGAAAGGGAAACAGGTTCACAAGCAGATACTCAAATGGGAACACTTGTTCTATTAACCCTTTAAACTGATTGGGCTCTGATTTATTGCAGCAAAGAATGACAAGGGTTTGTAGCCAGGGCTTGAACATAATCAGAATGGGAACCATATCTCCCTTTCTGTTCCCCCAAGTCTGACCATGATTCACTGGGAGCTGCTGTGCACTATCCCAGACACAAGAAAAACACTAGAAGAAAAAAAAAAAATCACTGAAGGTTTTCCATGTGACAGGACAGGCTATGTTCTTCACATAATTTCTCACAACAACCGGAGAGGTTGGTATTATTGTCCCTGTTTTATAAGTAAGGAAACAGACATTGTGGAGCCATGGGCAAGTCACAACCACTTTGAGTCCATTTCCAGAAGTGTAAAATAAGTCACTGCGTCCAGCTGACTTTAAAGGCCCCTCCTTCTCTGTGACTCAAAACAAGCTTAGATTTGACTACCTAGACCTTGAAAGGCTCGCGATTACCGTGCAAACCCAGTTGGCCAAAAAATAGGATGTCTAGTCCCCCTCCTCAAGCACCATTCACAGGCTCACAGAAACACAAAACCACATCTATAAACCCAGAACCTCCTTGGGACGCTCTCACATTCTGTACTGTAAGCAAGGTGATCATTAAAACCCATTATTTTCCTACGAAGACATCATGAGCTGCCTTAAAGCAAACTGCCAAGGAAAAGAGAAAGTACGTAGAGTGAAATCACCATAGGCCCCAGAAGTCAGAGACTGGTCCCAGGATAAAAACAGAGGTATCTCCTCTCATTACTGTATATAGGGCCGGAGTTGCTGCATGGAATGAAAGCTCCCTGAGGACCAAGTTAGGGTCAAAACTTGGAAAATCATTATGATTAGAAAGGAATTACCCCATGGTCCTTAAGAATCATCACCAGCACCATCAACCCATCACCCACCACGCAATTATAAATCATCTGCTCTGTACATGGCTCAGCAGCTAGGCTGGTCATTTGCTTAAGATGCCAAGTTCTGTTTTTTTTCCCAACTGTCAGGATCATGAAGGGGAAGAAGGCCTTAACAACCTCAGACAGGATCCAAGGGACAATACAGAGTGTCTCTAGAAAGAGCATATGAGATTCTCTTGGGTAGGTAAGGGAGAGGGGTCCTAAGAGAAACTGAAGGACCTGCTGGGATCACGACTTAGAATAGAGTGCCCAGATCTATTTACTTTCTAGAGCTGCCCTTAAAAACAAAATCAAATAAGAAAAACAGGATAAACGACAGAAATTTATGTTCTAACAGTTCTGGAGGCTGGAAGTTCAAGATCAGGGTCCCTTGGGGCCCTATGTAAAGGCAGCAGTATAATATTTGATATACTAACCAATTCTTTTCACTTTGATATTCCTAGTTACCCTGAGAGTCAACCCCACTCAGGCAACCAGACATGTGGCATGGAGGGTTCATCCCATGGATCTGCAGAACCAAAGGGTCAGATCCTTTTGCTTTTGTTTTCAAAGGGCAAAGTCCAGATTTAATTAGTCTGCCTCACTAACATCAGCCTATCCTACAGCAAAAATTGAACCGGAAATGTCAGTGGCTCGGCGAAAGAAAACTTATTTGAGTTGAGCGTTCCTCCTCCATCTTTTAGCAACATCATTTGGAACACACAGCCTTGAAGATCAGTGTAACAAAGGAAGAAAGAGAATGAAGAGCTCACATTCCATCTAACATTCCTCAGCCTGTATAGTATTCTGCTCAGGCTTTCACAAGATACCACAAACTGGGTCGCTCAAACAGCAGAAATTTATTTCTCACTATTCCAGAGGCTGGAAGTCCAAAATCAAGGTGTTAGCATGTATAGTTTCTCCTGAGGCCTCTCTCCTAGGCCTGGGCCTCCTTACATCCTTGTGTGGTCTTGTCTCTACATGCACCCCTGGTGTCCTTTCCTTTTTTTATAAAGACACTAGTCATAATGGATTAGGGTCCTACCCTTATGATCTCATTTAACCTTAATTCCCTTTTTAAAGGCCCTCTTTCTCTGAACAGTCATATTCTAAGGTATGGGGATTAGGATTTCGACATACAGATTTTTGAGGGGATGCAATTCAGTCCATAATACCAGTATTTGCCCCTTCCAAAGTTGCGGCCATAGAGAGCCCAGTGTGCTCTAAATTTACTGTTCTTTACAAAGTTCTCTCCCCATCTTTCCACCCCAACTTACAATTTTACAAAGTAAATCACAGGGGTCACTGGCTGGGTCTGATTTTCTTCTTCCTATTAACATCCACATTTATTGGATTACATAGACTTTTAAGGTTGGGCATTAAGAAGCAGCTACCTGGCTTTAGGTCTAATCTGGCCAGCCTGTAGCAACTTCCATCTACTGCTCCTATTTACCAAATCTTCAAGGGTCACAAAGGAGTTGTGTAATGTGCAATGGGGCAGAAAAAAGAAAAGAGGAAAGAGAAATGTGCCACTGGACCCAGAAATGCCTCATCATGGGTCCATCTCCACTCCCTATAAGACAACTTCCTGTGTTACATCACATCAAATTAACGAGCCTAGACACAGGTAAGATGGAGGAGAAACTGTTCAGTAAAGGAGTTCTAGTTTCCTATCAACATGAAATTTCATTTTCTCTGGCAGAACACTAATCACAAAGACCCACACACAGAGACCCAAGGGCCCTGACTGACATTTCAAGCATTCCAGCTCCAGATGTGTTCAGCCACTAGGAAAAAGAAACGCAAATTACTTTAAGCAGAGTCATTTCACAAACCACCAGCTGTCCCCTGGATAAATTCTGAGTTTTTTAGCTGTAGTTACAAGCAATAATTTCCAATGTACTTATTCATTCAAAAAATATTTATTGACTAATTTCTGGAGAAGGAAATGGCTACCCATAACAGTAATCTTGCCTGGGAATCCTGTGGACAGAAGAGCCTGGAAGGCTACATTCCATAGGATGGCAAGAGTTGGACTCAACTCAACGACTGAACCACCACCACATTCTATGTACCAGGAATGAGGACATAATGGCAATGGCTTGGGGTCCAGAGAGGTTCTAATAAACAGTACTTATTTCACTCCTTTGTGCCAAGTATAGCACTGGACACCTTCAATACAGGGGAAGGTATGATTATCTCCACGGTACAATGAAGAAGTCAAGGTGAAAAGAAGTCCAAAAGACAAGCTCATGCTGCTAGTCAGTGGAAGCATCAAGATCAGAAGTCATGTGACCTGACTTCCTGGACAGTACCTTCCACTTAACCAGGAACTTGGGTAGAAAATAAACATTTACATCTTCATTTTCACTGATTTCTAACTGAAATTTAACACTTCCTTCAATTTTATATAGTGGCTTAGATGGTAAAGAATCTACCTGCAATGCAGAAGACCTGGGTTTGATTCCTCAGTGGGGACAATCCCCTGGAGAAGGGAATAGCTACCTACTCCAGCATTCTTGCCTGGAGAATCCCATGGACAGAGGAGCCTGGCAGGCTACAGTCCATGGGGTCGCAAAGAGTCTAACACAACTGAGTAACAAACACTTCATTCATCTCAGGCAACACACCCCAGCAGATACAAGCAGTACCTATGACTTTATCACCAATAGAAATCACAGGTATTTTCTTGTATTACAGGCATTACCCAAATCTTGAAATATTATTTATGTTTGTTACTATTTCAAAATTATGATAGCTATTAGATCCACTGCTAGATGATGTTACTTAATGCATTATTTTTAAAAGGCATATATACTACTACATCATCAATTCTCTTAATATTTGGACAAGTGATTTGGAATAGGTTTCCCTTATAACACTTCTATACTTACAACTGCCTTTTATTTTACACCTTCAAAAGCATTGAACCTAAAAGTGGTCCTTAGTCTCCCCAAAACTGCCAAAGTGGTACATGGCACAAAAATGGGTCAGAACCCTACACCACAGCAATGGGCAGCCCAGGCAAATCCAGAGCTCTGCTCCCTGTGCCTTTGAGTAAGAGGCTAGGTTGGGATTTTTATTATTAAAAGAGAGAAACGAAGAGAAAGGAAAGCACCCCAATTTCACCAGAGGACCCTTTCCACCAGTTCCTGTATAGCACGGGCCCTAAATGCTCTTCACGGCTGGTTCCAGCCATAGCTGAAGGATACTGCTTGAGCCCCCACCCCTCCGTCCCACAGGCTGTGTGGATAAACGCGCCCCACTGTGGGCAGACCAGCAGATGTCACCTCCTACCCCCGGGGACTGAGAACCCCTTGCGCGCTGGGACCACGTCAGAGTGACACAGTCAACAAGTGGAAGATGCCAGAAATTCCTACACACCAGGGCACCAAGAAATTCCCACACACAAGACCACGGATACATTGTTTTTTAACCTCCCCTAGCAGGGCAGCAGCTCCACGACCCCAGGGCGTCGCAAGACCCGGGTTCCAGCAGGGGCTGCAAGAGCTGCGGATGCCGCGGGTGGAGCACAGAAGTGTGAAGCGGAATGCAACGCGATGCCCAGGGGCCGCGCTGGCCCAGATGCGGGACAGAGCTGGATGAACAATCGGCCTTCGGGGTGACCTCTCTCCCCGCCGGGTCCCTTTTCCCTGGCCAAGTGCCTGATGTCGGCCGCGGGATGCCTCTTACCCAAGAGGTGCGCGGAGCCTCCGGCCACAGCGTCAGCGCAGCAAAAACTGCCGCTCCCTGCGAGGGCTCGCGGCCTCTGCTGGGGCCCGTCCGGCCCCCGGGCGGAGGCTGGAGGCGGGGAGAGCGAGCCTCCCCCCAGGAAAGTTCCGGAAAGGTCCCGCCGCTGCCCCGCCCGGCGCCACAGCCCGGGGAACCAAGGCCAAATGCAGGCTACACGCGCGCTTCCAGCGCACACGGGGGACAGCCGGGGGCGCGGGCCAAGCGGGTCGGGGGCACTGCCCGCAGGACAGACTCGCCCCTACCCGCCAGCGCACCGAGGGGTGCGGCCGGGAGCCCATGGTGCCACAGAGGAGGGCACGGAGGCCACCTGCCCCCCTCCCCCCATCCCGTGTGCCTACACTGTTGCGTAAATGGGAGGGACAAAGGTGAAGGCGGGTCTGTAGATAGAGGCCTGGCGGTTTGTGTCGGGTCCTCCGGTGAGCGCTCTGCTTCTCATCGGGTCCCCAGGACTGTCCAGAGAGCCCGCTTTCCAGCGCTTCTTTCACACGTAAAAGGTAACCGAGGCTGCGAGAAGCGCCCAAACTTGCCTTGGTAAGCAAGCGCCAGAGCAGCGCTCTCAACCCCAGGATGGAGGTCACGGTGAGCAGGCTTTCAGACACTCATCTCCACGCAACGTTGGGTCCTACTTTCATGAATGGACATTTTCAATGGGCTGCTCTAAGTAGGTGTGAAACGCAGGTGAGTAGTTCTCCACTACGTCAGACCTAGAACGCCTTTTTATAACATATATAGGATGTCCAGAAGTCTTACTGCAACTTTAAGCTTTAATAACCTTGATAGTATATTAAAAAGCAGAGACATTTTTTTGCCAACAAAGGTCCGTCTAGTCAAGGCTATGGTTTTTCCCGTGGTCATGTATGGATGTGAGATTTGGACTGTGAAGAAAGCTGAGCACAGAAGAATTGATGCTTTTGAACTGTGGTGTTGGAGAAGACTCTTGAGAGTCCCTTGGACTGCAAGGAGATCCAACCAGTCCATTCTGGAGGAGATCAATCCTGGGTGTTCATTGGAAGGACTGATGCTAAAGCTGAAACTGCAATACTTTGGCCACCTCATGCGACGAGCTGACTCACTGGAAAAGACTCTGATGCTGGGAAAGGTTGGGGGCGGGAGGAGACGGGGACGACAGAGAATGAGATGGCTGGATGGCATCACCGACTCTGTGGACATGAGTTTGAGTGAACTCCAGGAGCTGGTGATGGACAGGGAGGCCTGGCCTGCTGTGATTCATGGGGTCGCAGAGAGTCGGACACGACTGAGCGACTGAACTGAACTGAAAGTCAGATGTGAGTTAAGCTTTCCTTTAAAAAAGTGCCTTGAAAGTTTAATTACTTCTTTTACATTTCATTCTGTGACTTTTGAATAATCTTTTTTGAATTTTTTGTTTCAGTCAACTTTTTAAGGTGAAATCCTAGCAAACCAAAAACTGAGGCAATCACAGAGAAGTAGGAGCCTAATCAAGTTGAACTTCTGAGCTCCTCCCTCTGGTTTTGTCTTGGTAGGTTTATCTATTGAGGTAAGGCTGGTTTATGGGTTCCACTTCTGTCTCTGTATAGCCTACAGCACACTTACCACCAAAAATTGTTTCCGTATAATTTTTTAATCCATCCAACACCCTGTGTCTTTCAGTGTGTGAATTCAGTACCTTTGCATTTAGGATGATTATTGATAAATGAGGACTTAATATTGCCATTTTATCCTTTATTTTCTGGTTGCTGTATATCTCCATTGTTCCTTTTCCTTTTGTTTCTGTCTGCTATTTTAGTTTGGTGGTTTTCTGTGATATTTTTGTCAATTTCCTCTTTTATTTTTTTTAATGTTTCATGTCTCTGCTCTAGATTTTTGTTCTGTCGGCACCATGAGGTTTGTATGAAATGTCTCATAGGTAAAATAATCCTTCTGCTGGTAGCATCTTGTCTTCGTTTTCCTATATAGGCGTCTTCCTTTTCCTTTCCCCTCTTTTTGTTTCTGTTGTCTCACGTTATCTCTTTACGTTGTTACAAAGTTGAAGTATACACTAGTTTTGTGGATTTTTTCTGCTCTCCTCCTTAACCTTTATGCTATAATAGTGTTTAAAATCTAATCTTATTGAGAGTCGCAATTTTCTGGTTCTATGTATCA
Source organism: Moschus berezovskii (assembly GCF_049115385.1). NCBI lineage: Eukaryota > Metazoa > Chordata > Mammalia > Artiodactyla > Moschidae > Moschus > Moschus berezovskii. The sequence continues at coordinate 38,991,606 of NC_142468.1, read as the reverse complement.
CCTCACTCAAAATTTTATGTATTTTGCCTTTCTGTTTTCTGGTAGAAGAGCTCATTACAAGACTTCTTATAAGGAACTATAGTAGTGATGAACTTCCTCAGTTTTTGTTTGCCTGGGAAAGTGTTTATTTCTCTTTTATATATGAATGATAATTTTACTGGACAGAGTATTCTTGGGCAACAGTTTTTAATCTCTCAATATTTTAAGAATGTCATTCCACTTCCTCCTGGCCTGCAGGGTTTCTGCTGAGAAATCTGCTGAAAGCCCAATGGGGGTTCCTTTGTATGTTACCATCCTTTTTTCCCTTCAGTTCAGTTCAGTTCAGTCGCTCCGTCGTGTCTGACTCTTTGCGACCCCATGAATCGCAGCACACCAGGGCTCCCTGTCCATCACCAACTCCCGGAGTCCACCCCAAACCCATGTCCATTGAGTCAGTGGTGCCATCCAGCCATCTCATTCTCTGTCATCCCCTTCTCCTCCTGCCCCCAATCCCTTCCAGCATTAGGGTGTTTTCCAGTGAGTCAACTCTTCGCGTGAGGTGGCCAAAGCATTGGAGTTTCAGCTTCAGCATCAGTCCTTCCAATGAACACCCAGGATTGATCTCCTTTAGATGGACTGGTTGGATCTCCTTGCAGTCCAAGGGACTCTCAAGAGTCTTCTCCAGCACCACAGTTCAAAAGCATCAATTCTTCGGCGCTCAGCTTTCTTCACAGTCCAACTCTCACATCCATACATGACCACTGGAAAAACCATAGCCTTGACTAGACGGACCTTTGTTGGCAAAGTAATGTCTCTGCTTTTTAATATGCTGTCTAGGTTGGTCATAACTTTCCTTCCAAGGAGTAAGTGTCTTTAAATTTCATGGCTGCATTCACCATCTGCAGTGATTTTGGAGCCCAGAAAAATAAAGTCTGACACTGTTTCCCCATCTATTTCCCAGAAGTGTTGGGACCAGATGCCTTTAAAATTCATTCTTTTTAAAAAATAATTGTATTTATTTTTGGCTGTGCTGGGTCTTCGTTGCTGCCAGAGTGCTTTCTCTAGTTGCTGGGGCTACTCTCCATTGTGGTGTATGGGCTTCTCATCACAGTTGTCTTTTGTCTTTTGTCATCACAGGCTTTAGACCACCAGGCTTTAGTAGTCATAGTGCACAGGCTTTGTTGATCCATGTGGGATCTTCCTGGACCAGGGATCACACCCGTGTCTCTTGCATTGGCAGGTGGATTATTTACCAGTGAGCCACCAGGGAAACCGCTAAAATTCATTCTTTGTCATTGATTTTTGACAGTCTTAACATATCTTGAAGAAGGTCTTTCGGCATGTATATCGGATACTTTCTTAGCTTCACAGACTTGTATATCCAGTTCCTTCCCCAGGTTTGGGAAATTCTCAGGTATTATTTACGTTCTCAAGCTTTTCTTTCTGAGATAGTCATTACCCTAATGTCACACTTCCTAAAAGAGTCAGGTAACTCTCACAGAATTTCCTCATTTTTAAATATCTCATTTCTCTTTCCTCTTCTAGTTGTATCATTTCTAGATTTCTGTCCTCAAGCTCACTAATTCTCTCTTTCATATGGTCTGCTCTATTTCCAGTGCTTTCTCTAATACATTCTTTATCTCATTTATCGAGTTATTCAGCTCCAGAATTTGTTTGGTTCTTTTTTAAAAGTTTCAATATCTATGGTGAAATACTCCTTTTGTTCATTAATTTTATTAGTAAGCTGATTGAACTGCCTGAGTTTTCTTGTAGCTCACTGAGTTTCTTCACGAGAGCTACTTTGAATTCTCTACCAGTGTGATTGCAATATTCTATGATGTTGAGTTTGGTTTTTGGAGAACTGTCATTTTCAATTTGTGGTATGTTGTTACTGTGGTTCTTCATGGTGCTTGATGCAGAGTTCTTCTGCCAGCGCATTTGAAGTAGCCCAGTGGTCCCCAACCTTTTTGGCATTAGGGACCAGTTCCATAGATCATTTTCCATTGACTATTGGTGGGGGAATGGTTTCAGGATTACTCAAGCACATTACATTTACTGTGAACTTTGTGTGTGTGTGCTGTCATGTCCAACTCTGCAACTCCATGGACTGTAGCCTGCTGGGCTCCACTGTCTATGTAATCTTCCAGGCAAGAATACTGGAGTGGGATGCCATTTCCTACTCCCAGGGATCTTCCTGACCCAAAGATCAAACCCGAATCTCTTGCATTGGCCGGCAGACTCTTTATACCACTTTGCCACCTTTTATTTCTATTATTACATGGTGATGTATAATGAAATAATTATATAGCTCGCCATAATGCAGAATCAGTGAACTTGTTTTCCTGCAGCTGTAAATACAGATGAAGCTTTACTCACTTGCCTACGGCGCACATCCACTGCTCACTGCCTAAGAGGCTATGGACCAGTACTGGGGGTTGGGGATCCCTGAAGTAGGCAACATCTTTCTGCCCGATTCTAACAATTCATCAGATTAGAAATTAAAGGCCTTTCTTTTGTTTTCCTGTAGGTGGCACTACAGCACAAGTTTTTGGTTTCTCTTCCATGCACTGCTTCTGATAAATTATATTCAAGAATCAGTAGTTTGCACTCTCTACCACTTCTGTCAGAGATGTGGCCCTTTGCCCTCCTTATCACATTTGTTCCTCTGGGGTCAGTGTCGCTGGTGTGGCTGCCTTGTGCACTGGGATGGTTTCATCCCTGTTCATCCAGCCTCCTCTGTTTCATCCAGGATCCCCTGAATCACAGGCTCCATCACCACGGAGGGGCGGACAGTGGGAGCAGGCTGGGGATGGGCGGGTACGTCTGCCATGTGGTGGTGTCACGTTCGCAGGTGGTAGACCAGGGGGCTGGAGCCACAGGCACCTCAGCAGCTAGTGAGCCAGGGTCCCATGTGCAACTGCCACTGCAGTCCAGCTTCTTGTGCTGCAGGCACTGCCATGTCCAAGGAAGCCCAAGTCATGTGTCTGCCTCCCCTGCCACTAGTGGATTCTCTGGGGCTTCAGTCTCAGCTGCCATGGTTAGAAAGCCAGGATTACAGGCACCAACTCCACTGGTACCTCGGTTCTGCCTTTTCTCTGTGTTACAGTCAAACCACCTTTTTATTCTCCATACTTAATGTTAGGGCATGAGGGAACACCAGAAATCATGCAGGACAATTAACTGTGTGTGAAACTATCCACACAGCACAGGAGACTGGCACTCTTGGCTCCCACTCTCTAAATGCCAATAGATTATTTCCCAGTCATCTTGACAAAAATGTCCTTGAGTGTTTCCAAAATGCCCTACCTCACCTCCTAGTCTTACCATTTGAATATTAGAACATTCTCTAACACCATACACAAAAATAAACTCAAATGGATTAAAGACTTAAATGTAAAGCTCTTAAGAGAAAAACATAAGCAGAACACTCTGACACAAATTGCAGCAGTATCGTTTCGGATCCACCTTATAATGAAAATAAAAGCAGAAATAAGCAAATGTGACTTAATTAAAAGCTTTTGCACAGTAAAGGAAATCATAACAACCCACAGAATGGGAAAAAATATTTGCAAATGATACAACCAACGAAGGATCAGTCTCTAAAAATACAAACAGCCCATGCAGCTCTTCTAAAAACGCAATAAAAAAATGGGCAGAAGATCTAAATAGATGTTTCTCCAAAGAAGACATACAGATGGCCAACAGGAACATAAAAAGATGCTCAACACGGCTAATTATTAGAGAAATGCAAATCAAAACTACAGTGAGGTATCACCTCACACCAGTCAGAATGGCCGTCATTAAAAAATCTAGAAACAATAAATGCTGGAGAGGGTGTGGAGAAGGGAACCCTCCAGCAGTGTTGGTGAGAATGTAAACTGGTATAACCACTATGGAGAACAGTATGGAGACTCCTTAAAAAACTAAAAACAGAACTGCCATATGATCCAGCAATCCCAAACCTGGACATATATCCAGAGAAGACCATAATTAAAGAGATACTTGCACCCCAGTGTTCATTGTAGCACTACTTATAACAGGCAGGACATGGAAGCAACCTACTTGTCCATCAACAGAGGAATGGATGAAGAAGATGTGCTACATATATATGAAATGGAATATTACTCAGCTATAAAAAGCATGGAATAATGCCATTTGCAGCAACATTGATGGACCTAGAGATTATCATACTAAGTATGTCAGAGAAAGAAAAATATGATATCAGTTATATGTGGAATCTAAAAAAAAAAGAAACACAGATGAACTTATTTGCAAAACAGACTCACAGAATATGGAAACAAATTTATGATTACTAAAGTGGAAACATGGGAAGGAGGGATAAATTAGGAGTTTGTAATTGGTAAACAGACACTAATATGTATAAGCTAGATAGTCAACACAGACCTGCAGTATAGCATAGGGAACTCTACTCAGTATTCTGAGCAGAGTTTCAGAAAGGAATCTGGGGAAAAAATGGATATGTGTATGACTAAATCACTCAACTGTTGCCTGGAACGAACACAACACTCTAATTCAGCTATGCGCATGCTCAGTCCCTCAGTCATGTCAACTCTTTGCGACCCCATGGACTGTAGCCTGCCAGGCTCCTCTGTCTGTGCAATTTTCCAGGCAGGAATACTGAAGTGGGTTGCCATTTCCTACTCTAGAAATCAACTATACTTCAATATAAAACTTAAAAATTAAATTTTAAAAAGAAAAGGAGTAGCAGCCCTGGTTTGAACCATAAAATAAGCAGCCTTGGTTTAGATGGGAAGGATGCAGATAGGAAAGAACCACAAGAGATGTGCTGTTTGTGCATGGTTTGAGGTTGCTGGGTGTGGAGTCAAATCCAGACTTTAAAAAGGTGTCCTGAGCAGATTCCACATGCTGGAGACTTCTACCTATATTTATCCTATTATCTTACCCAAGACCTCTCTTTATCCTTTGAAGAAGAGCTAGGACTAGAACATCAGACAGCCAGGAAGGGGGCTGAGACTTCACTCACTGTTATTCTTTCACCATATGAATGATCCTTCGGTCCCTCTCTGCTACACCACAAGCAAGCCCGGTGCCTGGTGCCTGGTGCCTGGCCACACACTGCTGAAAAACTCAGACTCGGTTCCTACCCCTGTGGGACTTGCGAAGTCGTGAGTGCACTTTGGAAGCTGGGAAACTAGGAGACACACTGTGGAAGGGTGGAAGAGGAAGTGATAGGCAGTGACAGTTGGGGCTGGCACTAAGAGGAACACACTCCAATTCAAGAGCATCCAGGAGAAGGAGCAGTAAGCTGACAGGGCTCTGGGAAGATACACAGGCTCGTGAGCAGGAAGGGCCAGCAACAGGAACGGGTGGGCGGGCGAGGGGAAGAGAACAGAGACATGCACTCCCCGGAGAATAGGAAAGGGAAGGCGCAGGAGGAAAAGCATTGTGAAGGGGCTATTTCTGCAGGCGTGCAGCTTAAAATAGTACCCTCTGCTTTGCTGGAGCCACAAGCCCCATCTCATCCGTTCTGCGTAGCAAATTCTTCCCTTGGGGAGTAGCTAGAGAAGCAGCTTCAGGCCTTGGGCCCAGCAAACCCTCCCTAGCTCCCTAGCTGAGAGAGCAGCCCAGCTGACGGGCAGCAGTCATGTGGGAATGGGAGCTGGGGGTGAGTTCCTACAGTAGGGACTCAGTGTTCATCCCGCCAGACCACTGCATTCTCAGAACTGGAGCGGAGTGGGCAGACACACAGAGCGTGATGACAGTGTACCATACCAGGCTTTTCTTTTTTAAGGCAGACCAACTCCTCCCAAATGTACCATTTTCCTCACAGCCATGCTGCATGTCAAATAAGGACTAAAACTGTTATCCGGCTACAGGGTGACTAGAGTTTCCTTATCTGTTACAGAGAAGATGAAGTTGTTTTTCAGACTAGAAGCACTAGTGCACATGGAGGTGCTTCCCAAGCTACAAAGGACTCTCCATCAGCACTCTTGGCTGTAGGCAAGAAACAGCTCTGGGTAACTTATGCAGAAAGGGGGTGTATAAAGGCTCTCAGAGGTTCACAGAACTATCAAAATGACAAAGTAATGGTGGCAGGAAATGTGCACGGGAATCACTGAAGCTCTACAAAATCAAAAAGCAGAAAACACAATGCCATCTTTCATCAGGAACAGCCTGGCTGCCCCTTGAATACTCCCACTGCCTTCACAAATCACTCTAGAGCGAGTGACACGAATATAAAGGGAATGAGAATTCAAGTCCTCATGGGAGTGTCCACTGACCAAATCTATGTCATAGGCCAGCTGTCAGAGGAAGGAGAAAGCATATGTGGCCCTTGTGACTTCCCCCTGGACTCTTAGATGAGTATTTCCCCCATGCCGGAAAAGGGACTGAAAACTAGGTGCCCAAAAGGAAAAAGGAAAATGTCAACTCTAGGCCCTGTAAATATTAGATCTTCTTATATATTGTTTTGTACTTATATAAGCAAGGTGGTGTGATAGTAAAAACACTCTGCCCTAGAGCAACAAAGAGCTCTGCCAAATACATGCACGTTAGAGTGCTGGAGAATGAAGGCCTGGCTTGGGCAAGCTCAGACTCTCCATCCAAAGGGGTCTCTGAGGACATAAGATGAAGACTGGATCTGGAGTCAAGCCTTTCTCAGAAACTTAGCCTCAAACTCAGTTACGGAAAATTCCTTTTGCCTGAATTTCCTCATCTATATGATAGGAATAAATCTGTCCTCCTACCTCAGGGATATTCTGGAGGAATAAACATTATGTCTTTTGGGCCACAAAGCCCTCAGAGTATGTGGAACTATGAAGACCAGAGGTTGTCTTTGGGGTCATACACAACCACTCTCAGAGAGAATGTGCCTTGGTTAACTGTATCAGTAAAATGGGTATTTTTATGAGTACCTACCTCACAGTATCCTTATGAAAATTAAGAGTTAATATATAGAAAGTGATTGGTACCATACCTGGCATAGAATAAGTATTCAGTAAGGAAATCAACCCTGAATATTCACTGGAAGGACTGATGCTGAAGCTTCAATACTTTGGCCACCTGATGCAAAGAGCCGACTTACTACAAAAAAACCTGATGCTGGAAAAGATTGAGGGCAAAAGGAGGAGGAGGCAACAGAGGATAAGATGGTTGGATAATATCATCGACTCAATGGACATGAGTTTGAGCAAACTCCAGGAGAGAATGAAGGAAAGGAAACCTAGTGTACTGCAGGCCACGGGGTCTCAAAGAATCAGACATGACTTAGCAACTAAACAACAACAAATGGTAGTCACCAAAATAACTAAAGCTTTATAGGTATTACTATTATCCAGTGTTCGGATAGGCCTTATATAAGGAGTTGAAGAGAAAGTAGTTCAACAGGCCTGCTCTAAGACAAACGAAATAGTATGAGTATTGGGCCTAGTATAAGAATACCAGACTACCTGACCTGCCTCTTGAGAAACCTGTACACAGGTCAGGAAGCAACAGTTAGAACTGGACATGGAAAAACAGACTGGTTCCAAATAGGAAAAGGAGTATGTCAAGGCTGTATATTGTCACCCTGCTTATTTAACTTATATGCAGAGTACATCATGAGAAATGCTGGGCTGGAGGAAGCACAAGCTGGAATCAAGATTGCTGGGAGAAATTATCAGTAACCTCAGATATGCAGATGACACCACCCTTATGGCAGAAAGCGAAGAAGAACTTAAGAGCCTCTTGATGAAAGTGAAAGAGGAGAGTGAAAAAGTTGGCTTAAAGTTCAACATTCGGAAAACTAAGATCGTGGCATCCGGTCCCATCACTTCATGGGAAATAGATAGGGAAACAGTGGAAACAGTGACAGACTTTATTTTGGGGGGCTCTACAAGCACTGCAGATAGTGACTGCAGCTATGAAATTGAAAGACTCTTACTCCTTGGAAGGAAAGTTATGACCAACCTAGACAGCATATTAAAAAGCAGAGACATTACTTTGCCAACAAAGGTCCGTCTAGTCAAGGCTGTGGTTTTTCTAGTAATTATGTATGGATATGAGAGTTGGACTATAAAGAAAGCTGAGTGCCAAAGAACTGATGCTTTTGAACTGTGGTGTCGGAGAAGACTCTTGAGAGTCCCTTGGACTGCAAGGAGGTCCAACCAGTTCTTCCTAAAGACAAGTCCTGGGTGTTCATTGGAAGGCCTGATGTTGAAGCTGAAACTCCAATACTTTGGCCACCTGATGCAGAGAGCTGACTTATTTGAAGAGACCCTGATGCTGGGAAAGATTGGGGGCAGGAGAAGGGGATGACAGAGGATGAGATGGCTGGATGGCATCACCGACTCGATGGACATGAGTTTGGGTAGGCTCTGGGAGTTGGTGTTGGACAGGGAGGCCTGGCGTGCTGCAGTTCATGGGGTTACAAACAGTTGGCCACAACGGAGTGACTGAACTGAACTGAACTGATAAGAATAGTAGTAGTAATAGTGTTATTCACTCAATCGTGTCCAACTCTTTGTGACCCCATGGACTGTAGCCCACCAGGCTCCTCTATCCATGGGATTTCCCAGGCCAGAATACTGGAATGGGTTGCCATTTCCTTCTCCAGAGGATCTTCTTGACCCAGAAGTTGAACCTGGGTCTCCTGCATTGCAGGCAAATTCTCTACTGTCTGAGCTATAGGGAAGTCCTTTAGTATCGGAATGGTAGACTTCATTTCTCAAAGATGAGAATGATCAGAGATGTAGAAAAGCTAACTATTTACAGTATAGGCAGATAGACTGCACTGCAAGGTGCCCCTTAGACATAAAATTGAATCTGAGAATGGAATTGATATTCCCAAGTGATGAAGCAGAGTGGCGGATGGAGGAGGTCTCAATCTATCATCCAGGGCAAATAAATGCTTATGGGTGTTCTTTCTGCCTCAAAATCAAAAGAGCCCCTCCTACTCACCTTCCTCTGGCTCCCTGTCAGAGACAGTTCCTTCAAGACATCTCTTCCCAAACCTGCCTTCATGGCAGCAGTGAGCCCCATGGTTTCCGGCTTCTGTTCCTTTGGTACTTGGTGTCATGGTTAATTATTACCCTCTTTAACAAAGTTATGCATAGTGACACACTGTGTCTCTCCACGAAAAACATGAAGCCACTGAGGGCAGGAACCGTGTCTTCTACATGTTTGTCCCCAGGACTTGGCAGTGTCTCTTTCCCAACAAAAGTGTGTGTTGGGTTCCATGGAATGGTTCCCAGGTAAGAGTACAAGTGCCAAAAGAAGCTAAAACAAGCTGCCTCAAAGGACTGTCAGAAATCTAGTAAACTTACAGCTCACCTTTGATAAGCACCTGGAAAATAGTATCCAGTGAAAAACTCAGGAGTTGCGGAGAGTGTGAGGATCTGAGGCCTTCCCGACCCCAGGAGCAGGTAGCAGTTCTTCCACTACTTCATCTGTGTCTTTTCTCTGCATGTTTGAACAGGACAGGAAAGTTCATCTCCTGAGGGAGCACTGGGAGACCACGAAGTTGCACAGTGAGGTTCTGGGCAGCAAGCACTTCCCTGGAGGGGCTGGGAACCATGTCTCCTGTCCACCAGTCACCCTTGTGTCATATAGAGCTACTTTTCCTCACAGGTGCGGGGAGCCCATGAACCTGTGGGCTTTCCTTCCTCGAGGGGAAACTCAGAAGAGGAAGTATTTGGGTAAATTACTGTCCTCTGAGAGCACAGAGTTGATCTCAAGGCTTTCCTGCCCTCCACTATCCACTCTACAACCCCCTTCGCCCTCAGCTCTCGTCTTGGCAGGTCCTGGTGTCTTACCTGGTGGTGTGACCCAAACCTTTACTCCTGAGGGGTCTGAACACTTCATAATCAAACCCTCCTCAGGCTGGGTGGCTGCACATGTCTATTCACACAGTTAAATCGGGGCAAGGAGTTCAGGAGGTGCCCACCTGAAGCCAAGTCTCACACACGTTCCTCCTCGCCCCCCTTTTGTGAAAGCAGCCTTCCTCCTCCTGATGACCAGGGTCCGTCAGGCCCGCGGGCACAGCAACTCCTCTCTTGCCTGCTGCTCCCTGGACACAGAAATTTCCGCGTGTCCTGTCAGTAGCTTTACCATACAGATCACTGGAACGTTTATGGTGCCCCTGGCAAGAGTGTGTTCTCTTTGGGGACCAGAAACTACAATTATTTAGAGCCAAGTTGCAGGGAAAAGCAGCATAAAACTCCACAGTGGGTCCTTCAGAACGACGGTAACCAAGCCCATCCCTGCTTCCACCTCTTGGTTTCCGGACCCTTTATTTCTTCCTATTGACACAGCACCACATGGAGGTCTCCGATTTAATACACTATGTGCTGAAGGACAGCACTCCATCCTTTCAGAGCGCATCCTCAGAGCTGGCATTTCAGCTGAGTTGAGAAGGCCCTCTCCCAAAATCCACAGGGCCAGTTACCCTGCAGTACATGATACAAGCAGAGGGCCCCTGGTTCCACACCAGCTGCATCTGAAGTGCAGCTCCTGCTTGGATGCTCTGCTGTATGGGATTCCGTTCTTGTGGATCAGACATTCGGTAAGCCTCCAGATAGAAGGGCTGGTTGAGGATCTGTAGGCAGGATAAAGACAATATTCACTGACAGTTTGCCTCAGTTAAGTTCAGTTCAGTTCAGTCGCTCAGTCGTGTCCGACTCTCCGCGACCCCGTGAATCACAGCACGCCAGGCCTCCCTGTCCATCACCAACTCCCAGAGTACACTCAAACTCATGTCCACAGAGTCGGTGATGCCATCCAGCCATCTCATTCTCCGTCGTCCCCTTCTCCTCCCGCCCCCAACCTTTCCCAGCATCAGAGTCAGGGTTATGCTAACTCTCCCACCTTCTTTCATACAATAGACTGAGAACTCTGGAGTGCTGACATCCAAGAGAATATCACACTGATCCATTACACCAATGACCTCCCTGTCGGGACAGGACAAGGGGATTAAGCTAGAATGCTCCAGGTCTTAGTAAGATACTTGTGCTTCAGATGGGAAATAAACTTTATGGACAGACAGCAATAGGCCATTTCAATGATGTTTTTAGAAGTCTAGTGGTCAAGGGTATTCTGGGACAGCCCCTTTTAAAGCAGAAGACAAATCACTGCATCTGACAGTCATGTCTCAAAGAAGGAAGTATACTGCCTTTTGTGTTCCCCAGGGATATTTCTCTGGCCCCCACACTGAGTGACACAGAGGCTGCTGGCATTGAGTGGGGCTGGAGCAGGAAACCGTGTTGCAACGGGTCCAATGGGCCCAGTGCAGGTAGGCCTGTTAGCTGACCCCCATGGTGTTGGAGGGGGTCAGCGGTGGGAGAAGACAGGATAACCACTGCATGAATCTGTAGATGTGGGCCCACTCTAAGCTGGACTTTATACAGGACCTCATTTTTCACCTAGTCCTCAATGGCCCCCCAATCCAACAGGATGGCCAGGATGCACCTTTTGGGTCTGCACCAACTCCAAACCTTTGTCCAATAGTACTAGTGTATAGTCATGTAACTAAATGGCCATGAGTAGATTTTTTTGAGGAACATCTGGAAGAATTGCCACAGTATATACTTGTAATAGTGTTGCAGGGTCCCTCCTCCTGCTACTTCTACAGTCAATGGGTTTCAGATCTGAAAACTGACTCAAGTCTGGGAACTGAGCATGAGATCATGATTTTTTATTAAAGTGACTGCTCTCAGCCTCTTAATCTAATTTTAGTTTTGGGGTTTTTTTTTAAATAAGTAAAAGATTAGCAAATACAACTCCACTGGTTAAATCCAGACAACCACTTGTTCTTGTAAATAAAGTTTTATTGAAAGACAGCTTTACAACTATTTACATATTGTTTAAATCCAGACAACCACTTGTTCTTGTAAATAAAGCTTTATTGAAAGACAGCTTTACAATTGTTTACATATTGTTTAAGGCTGCTTTTGTGCTACAACAGCTGAGTTGAGCAGCTGTGACAGAGAGCACATGACCTGCAAAGCCTAAAATGCTATCTGGACCTTTAAAGTTTGCTCATCCCATTAAGAGATGCTAAGCAGCATCCTTGCCAACCATTTTGCCTCTAGGTGCAAATCCACACTGCACCCCATTAACCTTTTCCATAACCCTCTGCAGATAAAGCCCACTGACTGCCCTCCAACCTTACCTTTGGAAGAGTGAGGTAATTATGGTCTCCTGGCTTCTGGCAGGTAAGTGCCACCTCCTGGCCTATATCACTCCCACAGATGCTAACAAGCTAAGTTTGTAACCATTTCTCCTTCCATCATCCCCAGCCTGCACAACTTCTTAGTGATGCTGGTGTCCCTCATCAGTGCCTTTCAATGGTTTGGGGACTGGTATATCCTCTCGTGGGATGCATTCTCTAGTTGGTCTTTTGGCTTACATAAATAGAGCCCTTCCAGCATGTCCACTTTCCTCAACCACTTTATTCCTTCCTGGACTGTCTTCTGAAGTGAAAGAGAGAAGGTTGGGGGAAGCGTCCTAAACTACTGAGCTTCATCCAAGCCAGTGTGGAGTCCCTGAGCCAAAGTCGACATCAGAGATGCCCTGTGTCTCCCAGAAGTGGACACTGGCTGGAAGCAGCCTGTAGGAAACATGCCTCAGTACAAATGTAGGTGGGCCTCAGAACACTGTGGCTGGAGCCCTTGGTCAGCTATGGTCCCTCTAGTTAGAGGTGTGTGAGATGTAGTCTCATGGTCACGATGCAGGCCCAGAATGAAGGTTATGGTGCATATGACAAAACCCACTTTAAATGCCTGTCTGCTTCTTTAGTAAGAGGTCTGACTTCTAAGGGGGCACAAGCTGTCAATCAGAACGACACCTCTCTTAGGAGAGGAGAGTGATCAATAGAGTAAGAGGCTCCAGGACAGACTGCAAAGGCAGGGTGACTCACACGTGCCTCTCCTCCTCTCTCCTCACCATTATTCTTGCAATCCAGACAGAAAAGGATCCTCTGCCTTCATTCAGAAGTGATCTCTTCCTAGCTCCCTCATTGTGCGAGGGTAAATTCACAGACCTTAGGATTCTTCTGAGCCCAGGCTGTGAGGTAGTTAAAGGCTAGAAACATCTCATCTGACATGAATGCTTTTGCCTAGATGCTGCCACTGTACCAAGCAGATGGACTGGTACCATCATCAAGTGAAAACAACAGCCCGCAAGCCTACGTTCATTGATTGCCATGGGATACAAGGTATCTCATGATGTTAATGCTGGAAGAGTCAGGGATCACCTCCTCTCTGCATGTTTACCCCTGACAGGAAATGAACTGCTTGGAAGCCTCCAGTGAGAGAACCTGGCTTCTCATCCTGTGTTCTTTCCCCAAAGCCATAAAGATGCACAGAGAAATGAAACTGGGCAATAGGTTGAAGACCGAGCAATGCAGGCCCAGCAAGGCAACATCCATGATAGCTTTCTCAAGGGGGTGGTGGTGGTGGTGAAATGTCCAAAAACAGCTGCAGTGGGAACGCCCTGGCCCTTCTGGAGTCGCTCACTTCTCCCAGCAGCTCTGCCTTTCTTCTGTTGACTCCAGCAGCACCAGCATCGGAAAGGAACGTTCCCGAGCCACATCTCAGCCAGGTCCGGTCTCACTGTTGTTTGCTTCTATTGAGTAAATGTGGAGCTTTACAGTCAGTCTAGAATTAAAACAGCCTTGCAGGAAAACCAAAAAAGAGTTCTGTGCTTTCTTCCCACTAGGCTCTCTCCTAACAAGGAAACCCATGCCTCCTCCATTTCTTCCAATAGTATAAGACTGGATTAAAGAAATTAGATGAAATGGTGGGTCCACATGATTCCCTATCATTGGAATAGTTTTATCAGAAGGTTTAAAGTAAAACTCCTAAGCCTATTGCTATCTCTGTTCCTAGGGTCTCTGGCCCAGGAAAACTCCCCAGTAATGTGGTAGCTTTGGTTTTTTCCCAGAATCAAATCTAACTCCACCAACTGTGGCTATGTGATCTGGGCAGTTACTCAGACTCAGTGTGTCTCCACTGTCCTCAACTGCAAAATGTCCTCATCGATAAAATGCTGGTAAGGATATGGTGCTGGGGTGACAGCTCCTAAGGCTGCTATTACAAGATGATGTGTATGAAGCACCTGGCATGTGACAGATGCTCAACCGATCTCGGGCTCTGAACTTCAGGCTTGGGAATGAGCTGGAAGCAAATGGGGGATTATGGATGCAGCCAGAGATGAGAATTCTCTAAGAAATTGGACAAAACAAGAAAAAAAAAACGCTAGCAAGCAATGAGAACAAGGGTGGGCTAGTGGCAGGACTCAACCTGGGTGCTGGTCAGTGTTGCCTTCTGCCTTGAATTCCTGGATTATCAGGCATGGAAACACATAATCTCCTAAACAGCATCCTTATTATTAAATTAGATCATGCATGTGTGTGCTCAGTCGTGTCCAACTCTTTGCAACCCCATGGACTGTAGCCCGTCAGGTTCCTCTGTCCATGGAATTTTCCAGGCAAGAGTACTGGAGTGGGTTGCCATTTCCTTCTCCAGGGAATCTTCCTGACCCAGGGATCGAACCCAAGTCTCTTGCGTCTCCTGCATTGGCAAGTGGATTCTTTACCACTGCACCACCTGGGAAGCCAGAGTTCCTTATTAAACTAGATAATGTACAGTAAAACATTTTGAAAAATATAATGTGCTATAGCAACCCAGGAGACAATGACAATGTTAAATGCTTAAAGTGGTAATAAACGGAGAGCTGTTAAGGTTGTCTCATAAATAAGGGAAGTAGGGAATGGAAGGGTGGTACTGTAAAGTATCTGTGGAAAATAGCAGTCTTAGCCCAGTAAACAAAGCCCATAGGAAGCTAAGAAAAACCCAGCACCCAGGTCGCACAAAGCCTTTACAGGAAAATAGCTCTCAGGATCCAAGACATTTTGAGGGGCCTAGGACCCTGTCCCATTTCAGAAGCAGAAATTCATGGATCCCTACTCCTCCCCCAACCCCCGTAACACTCAGCTGTTCTGTTTCCATATGTCTTCTCATTTCTCCTTCAAGTACTAAAAGTGAGTACTCTGACCTACATATTCCCAAGACAGTAACAGACTAAGCCAAAGAGATTCTCTGGTCCCCACCTAGGCAGAGTTTTTACTGCCAGACTAATTTTTCCACTACTGAGCCCAAGGGTTGGTTGCCCTTGGGCCAGGTGCTCACCCCAGATCCTATCAACAAAGGACCAAGGGGAAGAGTCAGGTGTTTCAAAGCACAAAACTCTTAGGACCTTTGCCCACAACCAGATCTATTTTTGGCCTAGAATGCTTTTCTTAGAACAGGATTCCAAGCATGGTGGATGATGACAGATTATATGATTGGAGAAGAAAAAAAAAAAAAGAAATTTCAAGCCTAACATCAAACTAAAAGATTCAAGAAGTTAGAAAAATGTAATTTTAAACCTTGTCAAATATTTCACAGATCACTTTCAAACCTCTCACTGCTTAAACAAAAGTTCAGATCATACAGAAAATCTTGACTCACAAAAAAACTATAGTTGAAAATGCTTAGGCCAAACTTCATCAAACTAGTTGAGATGATTCAGAATTCGTAGGCTAGGGGAGCAGAGTACCACAGGATGGCAGCATTGTCCCTTCTGTGTTTCATCGGGTTTTAAGTCTAAGGTGTGTTCATCTGTTGAGTCGTTTCTAAAACTATTCACCTCTTCCTTGAAGCCATTTTTAAGAAAACTGAACAGACTCCTAGTTAATACAGAAGGAATAATGCTACAGGAGATGTGGCATCTATTCTTCTATAGTCCAGTACACACATTATCTCTGAGTTCATTTTATTCCCAAGATCTTGGGACTGCCTATCTTTTTAAATCTAATTGAGTATGTAATCAGGAACAGAAGCAATGGCTTGGATTATCCAAGGATTACCGGCTCCTAAGCCATGTTACAATTTCAGGAACTTAATCTTTTTAATATTCCCTATTTGGCATTTATGCAATACAGGTTTTTATTATAGCTATTTTAAATATGTTTATCTCTCCTATTAGATTCAATTCAGTCTCAACTGTGATGGCTAATTTTATATGGTAACTTGGCTCAGTCATGTCTGACTCTTTGCAACCCCATGGACTGTAGCCTACCAGGCTCCTCCATCCACAGGAATTTCCAGGCAAGAGTACTGGAGTGAGTTGCCATTTCCTTCTCCAGGGGATCTTCCCAACCCAGGGATCGAAACCGGGTCTCCCACATTGCAGGCAGATGCTTTACCGTCTGAGCCACCAGGAAAGCCCCGGTAACTTGGCTGCTGCTGCTGCTGCTGCTGCTAAGTCGCTTCAGTCGTGTCCGACTCTGTGCGACCCCACAGACAGCAGCCGACCAGCCCAGCAACTTGGCTAGACCATGTTATATAGTTATTTGGACAAATACCAGTCTAGATGTTGCTGTGAAGGTATTTTCTAGATAAAACTAAAATATAAATCAGCAGATTTTATTTTTATTCCCTTGTACGTGCTGTGATTCATGGGGTCGCGGTGAGTCGGACACGACTGAGCGACTGAACAGAACAGGACAGGACCAAGTTCAATATGCTTTTTGACTCTCCTTTTCAAAGTCCTAATAAAAGTCAAACCTGGAATGGAAGTGAGCAGCACCTCTGCACACTTACCCAGATTTGAGCCTTGCAGGCCTCCTGAAGCACTCTGGGAATATGCATGATCTACACCAGACTGAACAGCTAGCTACAACCTTTCTTCAGTTTAAGATGAAGGGACAGGAGGGGGAGATGTGAACCTAAAACAGGTGAATATTATTAATTTATTACTCTTCACATGCCTATAAGCCTCCCTTATTTCAGGGTACACAAAAGATACATCACTGTTCCCTTCTATTTCAGTCTTAGCCTTTCCTTTTCTCTTACTCAACTATCATACTCAACCCACTTCAAATTTTACTTCTCTTCTCTTTGACTGCCCTTCCTTCACACTGTATTTCTTTGGAATTTTTGCTTTAAGTGCTTTTTAAACTAGTCATTAGAACCGTCTCCCTTGACTACTCCCTTAAACTCTCTTAGTGGCTCTGAAAACAAACCTATTGAATAGTTTCACTCAAATGTTAACCTGAAGACGAGATGGCACTTGGCCTCATAAATGCAAGCAGAGCTAAACTAGAACAAATCTTAAATGTCTGAGTCACCTGTACAAGCATAATTTCTGAACAAATATATAAAATAGGAACCATCTTCCTTAAAAAGGAAAGCCTAGAAACTATTTTTTAAAATATGTGCACAGCAAGGTCTGGATGTTAATGATTAAAAATCACTGCTTTAGAGGAAACTATATATATATATATATTATATATATATATATATAATTTATTTGTAAAAGAATCTAATGAAATTTGTAGACTCAATCCTAAAAAACTCATATATACAAATCTTGTGAGAAATTTATAGGAGTTCATGCCTCTTTCAAAAGCCATCCACAGAAGTCCCTCCTCCAGAGGCCCAAGGATTACCAGCTTAAAAAAATTAAAAACTTGACCTAAAATCTTATGTTATAGTTGGAGTTTCCACAGGCTATGTATGGTCCTCATGAAGCACTTTTTACCAAACCACTGAAAGTATAACTATTATTCTCAAATAGTGAAGAATTTTATAAAGTTGGGTTATTTCAGCTAGAATCTTTTCATAACACTTGCCATCACCTTTTTGAAAAGGATCTCATGAGCAGACCAGTCATTCTGTGACACACCTACAGAGAACACTGAGAGGAAGATGACAGGAAAGCAAAGGAACAGAATGTCTGAATAAAGTACATAAAGCAAAGTGTACAGTGCTGTGCGCACACCAGTGCTTGACAGATGATACTGGGTAATTCACAGACCTTTTTTTCTTTATTAAATGTATAAAAACAAGTTCTCATTTTTACAAGCTCAAAATAAGACAAGTATATGAGGGTATATAATTGGCATGTATAAACTGTACCCACCAAAAAGCTCACTGCAGACACAATCCATACTACATTCAATGTCTGCATATTTACATATTTCCTATAAAGTAAATACAAAATTAATTCCCATCACTTTAGTACATATGTGATAAACATACTGAAACATATACAATCAAAACAAAGGCAGTTTTTTTTCAAACAAAATACCAAAGGCAATTTTTTTCAACTTAAGTACCAATTCATTATTTTGCACAAAAAACACCAAGACTAATTTAAGGGTCTGCTCAGTTTTAGTCAGCAAGATATGTGTGTATGCTCCTGAAATACAGCTAAAGTTTTAGATTTTAATTACCAAGGTAACAGTACTTCTGTTTTACAACTGACCTAAAAATAGTGGTGTGTGCTCAGTCGCTCAGTAGTGTCAAACTCTTTAAAACCCCAGGGACTGGGGCTCACCAGGCTCCTCTGTCCATGGAATTTTCCAGGCAAGATTACCAGAGTAGGTTGCCATTTCCTTTTCCAGGGAATCTTCCCAAACCAGGGATCAAACCCAAGTCTCTTAAAAAAGACTCTGCATTGGCAAGCAGACTCTTTACTGCTGCATCACCTGGGAAGCCCCCAAAATAGTGGATGCCAATACATATTCTCAACATTTTAAGAAATCTTCAAAATGTAAATACATTTCTAAAAATACATGTACCTTGCCATTCATTCAATAAACATGATCTGTTTTAAAACAGATCACAAAAATTCAATTTACCAGAATTCTATACCTATTTCCTGACTATTTATTTCAGTCTTAAATCTGACTTTGTATCAAAAGCAGTAACTTAAGAATTTATTCATAAGATTAATCCCAAGAGTTATTGGGTAGGTTTCACATTATTTTATTCCTTATAAATCTAAATCACTACAAAGTCTCAACCAGTGGTTCCTTGAATCAGACTTATATCTAGGAGGGTCCTTAAAATGTGCATGGGCCCTATCTAAGAACTAATGAGTAAAAATATTTCAGAAACATTTTTTTTAGCTTCTAGGTGATAATATGCAGCCTACAGTGGAAGACTGACCTGGATCACCAGACCAGTGGTTCTCAACTTATAAAGTACATCTGAGTCACTTGACAAAACTTTAAAAAAAAAACAAAACAGATTTGCTTCAGTAGTTTGAGAGTGGTTTCCAAGAACCAGTATTTCAAATAATCTTTGCAGCTATACCACAAACCACTCTTAAGAAACAATGCACAGATTTTGTCAGGTTGTGAATGAGTACATTCAGCAGTTTAGATGACGTTGTCCTGCCAGTACTCATGATCCTGCCACCCCAGTAGTTTTAACTAGTGTTTTGAGGGTAACACATAGCCTTTAAAAATAAAATATATTTCTACTCTTATACATAAGGTCAAAGTCAAGTGAACTGTGAGATCATAATTCACTCACTAAAGAAGGAAAAAGTTTTCAAACAAATTTTAAAAATCTTTAAACAGACTAGTTCTTAGCACTTAACGTAAATCTAAATGCTTTCTCCATGCTGGGATGTGATCAGAGGTAGTGCTTCCAGCTCACCAAATGTAATGTAGTTTATGAGAGACACACATTCTAATCTGTAACCTAACCTACTCTGTACAGTCTCTGTGTAACAGAGATTGGACATCAGTTGGATATTAAATAATACTAAAACAGTGAATAATACACTCTCAATTTAAAATAATGAAACTTCATAATATTTCTCTCACATAATAAATTTCTACATTTAATATTGGGGGGAGGATCTAGAAAACACTAGGTATCATGCTGCCTCTTTTGTGAAGAAGCTAGTTACTAGTTTTCCACCATTTTTGTCATTATCTGTAAATGGATAGTTGCCACGTATAATTCTATTTTAAGAATTTTTTTTTAAAAGCACAAAAAAGTAACCACATGTAAGGCCACACAGCAAATCAGAGGATAGCTGGAAATAGCAATAACACTTTCCTTTCCACTTGGGAAGTCAAGTTCATTATCTTATCAACTTGACAACTATATCTCACAGAGTGTGATGACTAAAAATTATGAATATTTAAGTGCATCTGTGTGAAAGCTACACCTCCCTCACCCAACCTTAGGAATAAATATAATTTACTTTGAACCCAAGAACTGCATAAGAACTGAACAGCAACTACAAAGCTAGGAAGCAGATAAAAGTATATGGTAGTGGAACCTCTATGGCATCTTGTTCACCTATCCTATGTCTAAGATGCTAATATTTCCTGTGTATATACTTTTCCATCACGTTCTTCACAAAGGCTTATACCACTTCTTTTCCAGTGGCATATGTGATTAAACAGTTGGCATTTCTTAACCAAACAATGAAAAGGCAACTGCCAAAACCCAGTATTGTATTGTCAGAAAGGCAAATCATTTCATAAAATAAGAAACTGAAACTTTCAAATCCACAGTTTTTAAGAAGCTAAACAATGCATCATAAATTTTAACGACTTAAGGAGTCTAGACTATTAAAACAATCAAACCATTTTTCAGTTTATAAATAACCTAAGGCCAAATAATGAATTTAAAAATTAAGCAAAACAAAGTTGAAAAATTATACAAATATCCAAACCAGGTGACATTATGTCTTCTACTTAGAAAAAAAGCTTCTTGAATGGCTAAAATGAAGAGACAGAGACAGCACTCCTGGAAAAGGATTTCAAAACAGAACACAGTGGTATAAGGCACTACCTTAACATTAAGTCTACACCAGATCATCTTAAATCCAGAACATGAACAGGAAAATGAAGGATACAAACATCTGACTTCTCATGTCCTTTTAGCTGGTTTGGCAGTTAACTGCTTTTCTCTTTCAAATTCCTTCTCTCGTTGCTGTTCCCTTTCCAACTCTTCTTTTTGCCTCTTCTGCTGCAGTTTAAGTGCTCTTTTCTAAGTCAAAAAAAATTAAAAGCCAAGAGAATAAAAGGCTTATAGGTTATGGCCTAGTTTAAAAGCAGCAGTGCTAGTGGTTATGGGGAGATGCAACTGGGAGGTTCAAACTACAGCTCAAAGATGCACTGTACAGCAGGGGGAATACAGCCAATATTTAGTGATAACTGTAAATGGAAAAGAACCTTTAAAAATTAAAAAAAAAATTATGTAATGGTGCTTTTATATAGTAATAAATTTCATATTTAACTTTTAAATTTGTCCTGGGCAATTTTTTTATTGATGTATAGTTGCTGTACAATATAAGTTATAGGTATACAATACAATGATTCACAATTTTTAATGTTCTGGGTAATTTAAAGTCTCCTTGATACAAAAAGTTTGTTACTCAAAACTCCTATTAAATGACAATTACAGTGACATATTCAGAGAATGTGAGCCTACTAGCTCAGCTATTAGTAGAAAAGCCCAGTTGGGTTCATAAGAATGTGTTTTAAAAGAAACTAATGTACCATGAATTAAGTATGCAATTGTATATGAATATATAAAAAGTCAGAAAATGAATTCTGACAAAAAAGAGATAATCTTCTACTTCTGTAAAGACTGTAAAAGAATTTTCAACTCACTTTTAACTTTGATGTCTTTTCATGAAGCATCAACATCTCTTTTCTTATATTTACCAACTTGGCATGATAGTGTTTAGCTTCAGTGAACTTAAGATGGAAAAGCAAAATGAAAAGTCAACTTAAAACAGACTGAAATATCAAAATGGATAAACAAACCAATATGTAAGTTATAGCTCATTCTTCCTAAATTAGTCAAAACTTTTGAAGCTTTAATTATTTCCACATTTTCATTCCAAAAGTTCAAATTTAATTTAAACCACTAGTAGGGCTTTTGAGAATACTGGATTCAGTTCAGATTGATTAAAAAGTTACTAAACATAGACATTTATATTCTGTACAAATAACATTTTGCCTTAAAAACAAGAAGTATAATCCTGAAATTTTAGTAAGACTATCCAACAATGGTACCAATTTCATTCAAGAAAAGTAAAACACTCTACACTGCCTTTACAAGGGAAAGACCGAGCAGGGTACACAGGACAGTTGTGTCTGCCCATCTGGAAAAACCAAGCTGCGGCCAGAGAGCCCTGAGAAGGCTGTGGACAAGTTTCGTCATGTTCTTTGGGCTTCTGAAGTCAGACCAAGGAGAATAACCTCTGTAAGGACACTTTTCTTCCCAATGAATGGTAAGTACAGACTTTCCATTTCAGCCAGAGATAGGAGAGAAGGAAAAAAGCACTTCTTTCTCAGGAAGCAAGCTAACAGAGAGAGAAGGTCAGGTAACAAAAATGAAAGATGTGTCAGTAGTGAGCTTAGCAGCCTTAATGTAGCTACAAGTCAAGTCAGAGTCTGAGCAGCTCGAGAGCTTACAAATCCTCTTTCTCTCTCTGGCCTTCTATTTATCAATTCCTACATGCATGACAATCAAAACTATTCTTGGGCTGAGAGAAAGAGGAAGACTTAGTTTCTGCCCCTTCAGATGGAAGCAACAGTATTACATCTGCTTGGTTCTTTCATTTATCCTTAATTCATTCAACTAATATGTGCTCTGCTGCTATATGAACTCAGTGGGAAAGACAAAAGTTGGTGGGTTTTGCCCATTTCCTTCACAAATCAGGGACTATTGACTAGAAGACTATTTACGACCACACATCACTGCCTAACACTAGAGAAGGTGGACTTGGTTTTTGATTGTTATAAAAGGAAAACATTAATCAGCCACATTTTTCCAATGAAAAGTCCATTTTTCAACATATGTATGAAAGCCCACAAAATCATGCAAACTACTCTATTTCTAATGTTCAGGGTTAAAGAGAAAAATAGCCACAAGTTCCTTATTTCTGTCAATTCTCCATTTCTTAAAATAAAGTGTATCAGTTCCTCTCATCCAAAAGCTAAAAAGCTTCTGGTGAAATTCAACTGTTGTCACTTATACTGAAAGATATAAAGGGTCCGTCAAGGACCGTCAAACAGTCTCTTTCAGCATTAATTTGTTATGGCATCACAAAAATGCCATACAATGAAATAAATGCTAATTTTGAAAACCATGTACTTGATAAAGAGAGATGGTCTTCCTTAAGGGGAAAAACAGCACCCCCAAAATTCCTTACATTTACTTTTATTAGTCTTTACTTATGAGCAGATCTATTCCAGACTTTCATATACAAGTTCAATTTCCTATCACAAGTTTAACATTTGAAAGTCAACAATTCAAGACAATAGAAGATCTAATAAAGTAAATCAAAGGTTCCTGTTAAACAACACATTCTAAATTTTTAAAATTAGAGAAAAAAAAAATCTCAAACATACATAAGTACAAAACTGGGAGGATAAAACTATTTCTAAAACAACCTGTCTCTAAGCTGTTGTCAACTAAATCATACTTGAGAGTAAGTGCTGACTCTGCAATCCCATGGACTGTAATCCATCAAGGTTCACTATCCACAGGATTATCCAGGCAAGAATTCTGGAGTGGGTTGCCAATTCCTCCTCCAATGGATCCTCCGACAAAGATTGAACCCACATCTCCTGTGGCTCCTGCATCGGCAGGTGATTCTTTACCACTGAGCCACCGAGGAAACCCCCAAATCATACTTACCAAAGCATTAATGTCCAACATAGAATGACATTCTTTAAATTTTGAAATTTCTTGTTCCAGTGTGTCTAATAATACAACTTGGTTCTGTCTGAAACAAAAGCATACAGCCAAAATAAACTCTATATACTTTAAGTGATAGTTCAGTAAAAGCAATCACATTCATCTTGGTTAATGCTAAAAGTAGATTAAGTTGTAAATTTACTGACTTTCTAATACTTATTTAGTTTAGCATAATCTTTTTCAAAATAATATTCCAAAGCCACATTCTGACAACTAAATATGTCTTTTATTCTGGCCTCAATTTCAGATTCCAGTAACATCAAACCATTTTTAATTATTTTATTACTTATTTCTAGCAACTCTCTGTATTATCCCTGAAAAAGTTTTTTTATACTATTTGCCCAATAAATCTGATGTTTTATATATATTAAAATTTTAACATTACAAGGAAAAGAAGTCATGAATTTTTAGATTAGAGCTGGGAAAAATGAAGTATCAAGGGATAATAACCAGTTTTGTGATCTTGGAGATTTAGTTTTTCTGGACCTAAATTCATTTACAAAGTAAGAAGGTCACACCAGGTAATTTCTAAGATTTCTCATTAAAATCTGATTCAAAACTTTCTATTGAGGAAGAGAAACCAACTTCTCTGATATTCTTCTCCAGATCAACCAATGCTAGGATCACAGGAATAAGTGACACTGGGGGAGTTGGCGGCGGGGGGAGGAGGTCATTTAATTAAATACTGTGAAGAATAATACAGACAAATAAAAGTATGACATGATGTGCCTGCAAAACTATGTTAAACAGAGAACAGCAATGACAAAAAGAAACAGCAATGAAGAGACTGAAGGGCAGTTATAACATCTCCTCATTCAGCACACAAATCCCACAGGTCGCAAGTGTCCCTTCAGCTCTGACTAGAGACAACAGAGGTTGAAACACTGAACGGAGAACTCAGCAAGTCAATGATCCAAGACAAGCAGGACAGCAAAAACACGGTGTTACAACTGGAAAACATAAAAACAAAAAGAAACCAAAAGGGGGTTCTTCCAAAAAGACTGATAAAACTGATAACCTTAGCTAGACTAACAAAGAAAGAGAGAAAGAAGACACAAATCACTAACATAATTTATGGAAAGGGGGTCATCACTACTTATCCCATGGACGTTAAAAAGGATAATAAAGGAATACTACAGATGGCTCTATGCCCACAAATTTGATAACTTAGAATGGAAATTACTAATTCCTTGAAAGACACAAACTACCAAAACTCACACAAGGAGAAGCAGATAATCTAAGTAGGCCTATACTTATAATTAGCAACTTTCCAGAAATGAAAGTACCAGGAAAGATGACTTCACTGACGGTTTCTACCAAATATTTAAGGAGGAAATTATACTAATTTTCCACCCTCTCCTTTAGAAATGGAAGCCAAGGGGGCACTTTCCAATTCATTCTATGAGGCCAGCATTATCCTAAAGTCAAAACCAGATAAAGACATTACAAGAAAGGAAAACTATAGACCATTATCTTTCACAAACACAGATGCAAAAATCCTCAACAAAATATCAACAGATCAAATCCAGCAATGTATAAGAAAGAATTATATACCACAACCAAGTGGGATTTATTCCAAATACACAAAGCTGGTTCAGCATTTGAAAATCCATCAATGAAACCCACCATAAAAAAGAAAAATCATATGGTCTTATCAGATGCAGAAAAAGCATTTGACAAAGTCCAATACACATTCATGATTAAAAACATTCTCATCAAACTAGGAAGAGAGGAACTTCCTCAACTTGATAAAGAATATCTTAAAAAAAAAAAAAATAGCCACAGCATCTAGTAAGAAACTAGATGCTTTCTACCTAAAGATCAGGAGCAAGAAAAGGATGTCCACTCTCAGTAATCCTCAGCAACATTGTATTGGAAGTCCTAATACAGTAAGACAAGAAAAGGAAATAAGTATACAATTAGAAAGGAAGAAATAAAACTGTCTTTATTCACCGAAAACATGACTGGCTATGTGGAAAATCCCAAAGAATCAACAACAAAAGAAAATCAGGAATGAAAATATGAATACAGCAAGGTTTCAAAATACAAAGTTAATAGATAAAAGTCAGCTCCTTTCATACATACCAGCAATGCATAATTAAAATAAAAAATCAATAGCACTGACAATAATACCTGTCAGATAAAATATACTTTGGTATAAATCTAACAAAAAATGTATAGGCTCTATCTGCAAAAACTATTAAATTCTAATGAAAGAAATAAATGAGATCTAAATACAGAAGAGATATTCTAAGTACATGGAATAAAAAACTCAACATGCGAAGATATCAATTCTTCCCAACTTGATCCATAGGGTCAATGCAATCTCAATCTAAATCCCAGCAAGTTATTTTGTAGATGTCAACAAACTGCTTCTAAAATTCACATGGAAAGACAAAGACCCAGACTAACCAAGACAAACAGAAGAAAAATAAAACTGGAAGACTTATATTACTTACATTACCAAATTTCAAATTTCATTACAGAAACTACAAAAATCAAGATAGCATGGTATTACTGAAAGAACAGAAACACTGATCAATGGGACAGTCTAGAAAGCTCTTAACTTGACCCATATATTTCTTTTTTCTTTCTCTGAAGTTTGCTCAGTTCAGTTCAGTAGCTCAGTCGCGTACAGCTCTTTGCGACTCCAAGGACTGTAGCACAACAGGATTCCCTGTTCATCACCCCAACTCCTGGAGGTTACTCAAACTCATGTCCATCGAGTCGGTGATGCCATCCAACTACCTCATTCTCTGTCGTCCCCTTCTCCTACCTTCAATCTTTCCCAGAATCAGGGTCTTTTCCAACGAGTTAATTCTTCGCATCAAGTGGCCAAAGTATTGGAGTTTCAGCTTCAACATCAGTTTCCAATGAATATTCCAATGAATATTTAGGACTGATTTCCTTTAGGATTGACTGGTTGGATCTCCTCGCAGTCCAAGGGACTCTCAAGAGTCTTCTCCAACACCACAGTTCAAAAGCATCAATTCTTCAGTGCTCAGCTTTCTTTTTAATCCAACTATCACATCTATACATGACTACTGGAAAAACCATAGCTTTGACCAGACAGACCTTTGTCAGCAAAGTAATAACTCTGCTTTTTAATATGCTATCTAGGTTGGTCATAGTTTTTCTTCCAAGGAGCAAGTGTCTTTTAATTTCATGGCTGCAGTTATCATCTGCAGTGATTTTGAAGCTCGAAAAAATAAAGTCTCTCACTGTTTCCATTGTTTCCCCATCTATTTGCCATGAAGTGATGGGACCAGATGCCATGATCTTAGTTTTCTGAATGTTCAGTTTTAAGCCAGCTTTTTCACTCTCCTCTTTCACTTTCATCAAGAGGCTCTTTAGTTCTTCTTTGCTTTCTGCCATAAGAGGATGTCATCTGCATATCTGAGATTATTGATATTTCTCCCAGCAGTCTTGATTCCAGCTTGATTCATCTAGCCCAGCATTTCTCATGATGTACTCTGAATATAAGTTAAATAAGCAGGGTGACAATATTCAGCCTTGACGTACTCCTTTCCCGATTCGGAACCAGTCTGTTGTTCCATGTCCAATTCTAACTGTTGCTTTTTGACCTGCATACACATTTCTCAGGAGGCAGGTCAGGTGGTCTGGGATTCCCATCTCTTTATGAATTTTCCACAGTTTATTGTGATCCACCCAGTCCAAGGCTTTGGCATAGTCAATAAAGCAGAAGTAGATGTTTTTATGGATTTCTCTTGGTTTTTCGATGTTCCAACGGATGTTGGCAATTTGATCTCTGGTTTCTCTGCCTTTACTAAATTCAGCTTGAATATCTGCAAGTTCACAGTTCATGTACCGTTGAAGCCTGGCTTGGAGAATTTTGAGCATTACTTTGCTAGCGTGTGAGATGAGTGCAATTGTGCAGTAGTTTGAGCATTCTTTGGCATTGCCTTTCTTTGGGATTGGAATGAAAATAGACCTTTCCCAGTCCTGTAGCCACTGCTGAGTTTTCCAAATTTGCTGGCATATTTAGTGCTTATCTTTCCTTAACCCTTAAGAAGTTTACTAACTGCTTATTTATCACATTTAATTGTTATCAATAGTAGCTGAAATTACTATCATCCTCATCATCATTGTCCAGATGCCTAAGAAGATAGATGGGGCTATTCAAACACTAAATTTCAGCCAATGTCCTCACCAATTACAGTTTCTATTTACTTGATTCCCAGCTTTCTATACATAAAGTGTTATCTAGATGTGCTTTGCTTGCAGAGTTGCTTACCCTCCTTCAGTTTATCATACATCATCCAAACTCACTCACAAAATCTTTGTGACTTCTCTGCCACAAGCACTGACTGGTGTTAAAATATAAGACATAACACACACTAGGAACAAAAAAAAAAAAAATCTCACTTGGAACTAGCAGAAAACTAAGAATGTTACAAACTCCCTTAATACAGTAAGGCACCAC
The DNA here is from genome assembly GCF_049115385.1 of Moschus berezovskii. Classification (NCBI taxonomy): domain Eukaryota; kingdom Metazoa; phylum Chordata; class Mammalia; order Artiodactyla; family Moschidae; genus Moschus; species Moschus berezovskii. Next base: position 38,963,661 of record NC_142468.1, on the reverse strand, counting down.
ATGTAATAGAACACAGTATCATCTTTGTACTCATTTATCATCTTCAAACCCAAGGATTGGAACATTGGTTACTAATATTTACAAAATGGACACAATTGTTGATTACTCCTCTCCTTTTGCCCTAATAACAGCTTGTGAGATCAGTTTTCAAAGAGTAAGCCTTGGAGCAGCAGCTGTTCATAGCAAGTTTCAAGTTGACCACCACAAAAAAGATATAATAGGCCAGTGTGGGCAATCCAGAGGTCCTAACCCAAGAGGAATTAGAAACTCAGATATTTGTTTCTGGGTGGGAACTGATAAAGTCAGAGTGTAATTTCTGCATACTGATCACACTCTGGGTTCACACTCTGATCACACACTATGGGTTCCATTCTCCCTTATCCTGTTCCTCTTTAGCTTATTCCCCAATCTTTTAGTTAGCTAGCAGAGCTCCATTCCATTAACAAGGACTGAAATGGGTCATCTCAAAAAAAGGTAGTTAGAAATTTCTGGCAACTAATGTGAACCAACAATAGAAAACAAATGTGACTCTCATGGAGACAATTTTTCAATTCTACTCACAAATAGGTATAAACCCATTTGCAACATTCCCAAGAGACAGTACGTACTTTCCTAAAATAGTGGTGAGAAACCAAAACTAATCAGCATCTAGCTAAGATTTAGGCATACTTCTTAGAAGAGACCAAATACTCTAGGAGCATTCATCTCACTTTTTACATTTAAATTACAGTATAGTATATGTGTAATTTAATTACTCCATGTCCATTTGCTATCACAAAAGATAAAGAAATACTCTACTGTATTATATGTTATATTTTCCCTAATACAGTATATACTTTACTTATACAGTAAATCATGACGATGCCAGAGGGGAGATGAGGGCATCAGTGGTTTTTATCAGCTCACGTGAGTTCCTGGAGAGCTTGTTTTGATCTCTGCAGATCTGGCAAGTAGTGAGAAAGCAAGCCTTCTGTCAGTTGCTCCACAGCTTTGTCTTCTATGGTCAAGTCCTCTATTAACCCTTCATCTGGAGAAGTGTCACTTAAACCTGTCCCCAAGCAAAAACTCAAATTTAGGAAGTTTTTAAATTGTCACAGGGATAAGACGGTAGTAGGGAGGAGGGAGGCTGGCAGTGGAGCTCAGAGTACACACACACAGGATACTATAAGTATCTTGGTTTTTTTTGCATTTTTACCTTCTGAGAAGCCTCTATAAATTAAGCTATGAGCACTCAAAAAATATTTTTAAGTTACTAGCACAAGGTTAGGTCTAGATTAAAAGAACATTAACACATGCAATTTCCATGTTTATGTATTTTTCAGGGTAGAGGATTTAGTTTTCAGTGAATAACCACTGAATGGAAGCAAGAAATTCTTCTTTTCCAAATTATACATATTTTAAATGCAATGCCTAAAAATATTTTTTTCAATTTGATGGATTAAAATGGATGAACATTTATTCTGCAGATAGCCTGATACATAACTTACATGTATAAGGACAGCTGTTTTGTCAGCTGTCAGAGAGCAGGAGAGAGATTTTCTAAGAATTTCTCCTCTCAAGATTCAGTACCTTAATTTATCATAGAAAATAGTGTACAGTAATCGTCGCTGTGTAAATCTAGACATGATGCCAGGAAATATTTTATTCATAGTCTTCTTTTGAATAATAACAATGTAAGCTCTGTGCTAGGCATTCAAAAATGTCTAATATGAATACCCATCAATCACTACTCGTACCAAGAAAAATACAAAACATTTTCTAAATAGGGTTCAATGAATTGTAAGATTTTAGAATCACTGGTCTAAACTGAAAAAAAAAAAAAGTGAATGGTCACATTATTAAAACTGTAGTCCAAAGCATTTTAAAACTAATATTCAACTCTGAAATACATATCTTTAATCATAATTTGGTAATAACCTGTAATTTCAAATTAGGTCATTATATAGAATACATTCGGAGAAGGCAATGGCAAGCCACTCCAGTACTCTTGCCTAGAAAATCCCATGGACAGAGGAGCATGGTGGGCTGCTATCCATGGGGTCGCTAAGTGTCAGACACGACTGAGCGACTTCACTTTCACTTTTCACTTTCACACATTGGAGAAGGAAATGGCAACCCACTCCAGTGTTCTTGCCTGGAGAATCCCAGGGACGGCGGGCTTCCGTCTGTGGGGTCACACGGAGTCGGACACGACTGAAGTGACTTAGCAGCAGCAGCAGCATACAATACATTTACCACAATACACTGTTTATAGCTCTTTTCCAAGTATAGTTTTTATCACAGATTTAAATTTTGGCAAGACTGAGAAAAACAACATGCTGTCATATATTCAAAATTAGCTTTTAGAGACCAAAATAAAATAGCATGGATTTTATTTGGATCCTGAGAAACACATGAACAAACTGTATTTCCCTAGGTTGCAAGGCAATATTACAACAAGAGTTAGCTAGAAACTGAAGCACTCCACAAATGAAATAAAAATGTAATGGGAAAAGTAAATATGTACCATGTATGTATGTAAAGTATGTACAATGGCAATATCAATTGGCATTGATGTACCATCAGATAGGAACCTAATAAAATAGATCTGATGATTCATGCCACTGCCAAAGGCTTCTTTACAAAATTGTGCAAACAGCAGCAACTCTCTTGAAAAAAAATATAGAAAACAAAAGTATCACAGATAACAGAAACAAATAAGAATATTTCAACCTTAAGGAAAAACAACCAATACACCTTCCTTACACTATATAAACATTTTAATTCACAGACACTACCCTCCCCCCAACCCCAGACTTCTGGTTAGTATTTGGAAGAGTCTAAGTTACTCATCTTTTTAGACACATTTATTCCCTAAGTTCAAGGTACTTTACTGTTGGAGACAAGAAACTTTTGCTGCACGTATACAGTATGCACTAGTTTTTGAGATTACAGCAATAAATTAGGCAAGTCCCCTTCCCTGAAAGGGCTCAATACAGGGGAATCAGAGAACATGAGAGGTGCCCTTGGATGAGAGAAAGATTACTTTCACCAGGGATATTGGGAAACAATTCTAAAGGAGGTGTGGGCATTTGAGCTGAAGCTTGAAGAATGGGACAGAATTTTCATTTCTTTTTTCTTTCTTTTTAAATATTACTCATTGTAAAAAACTTAAAATACAATAGAAGAGGGCATAACCTGAAAAGTAAAAATATGCCTTCTTGCTACCTTGTTCCAGACAGAGTCACTGTGGAGTTTTCTTAAATAGCCTTTAAGAAATTGTCTTTGCAAACTCATGCTTAAACCCTGTTTTTATCACAAATGAAATATTGCTAATAACTTTTCTCATAAATATGTATCTCAGGTATCGTCTGTATCAACATATATGAATTTTTACTCCATTGTTTTTAACATAATACAACTCTACCATATTTTGTTTAACCAGTTCCCTGCTGTTATGGACTGAATGTGTCCTCCCCCAAAATATATACATTGAAGTCCTAACCTCCAATATAAAGGTATTTGGAGGTGAGAGTCTTTGGGAAATAATTAAGTTTAGATGGGGTGTGAGTGTAGGGCCCCCATGATGGGATTACTGGCCTTAAATAAGAGGAAGACAAACCAGTACTCTCTTCTTCCACCCTGTGAGGGCACAATGGAAGGCAGCCATCTGCAAGATCTGAAGAGGGTCCTCACCAGGAAAGTATTTTGCTCACATCTACACCTTGGACTCCACAGCCTCCAGAACTTCAAGGAATAAATGTCTGTTGTTTAAGCCACCCAGTCCACGTTATTTTGTTACAGCTGCCCAAGTAGACTAAGACACCTACAGAAAATAAGACATCTGTTTCACTTCTTGCTATTTCAAACAATGCTGCAGTTGAGCTGCGCTTGTCTTTGCATATTCATGTCACTGTTTCTGCAGAATAAATTCTTAGAACTAGGTTAATGGGACAAGGGGTTTATGCATTTGTTAACAGACACTGGCGGAGAAGGCAATGGCAAGCCACTCCAGTACTCTTGCCTAGAAAATCCCATGGACAGAGGAGCATGGTAGGCTGCAGTCCATGGGGTCACTACGAGTCAGACATGACTGAGCGACTTCACTTTCACTTTTCACTTTCACACACTGGAGAAGGAAATGGCAACCCACTCCAGTGCTCTTGCCTGCAGAATCCCAGGGACGGGGGAGCCTGGTGGGCTTCCGTCTATGGGGTCACACAGAGTCGGACACGACTGAAGTGACTTAGCAGCAGCAGCAGCAGCAACAGACATTGGAAAACTACCTTCCTATGAGACAGCAGCAATTTACACTTCCACCAACAACCTACAGAGGGCTATCTGCAAATGGGGAAGACTGGAGAAAAAGGGATGCAACATGAGTAAAGGAAGAAGCATAGCACTGCTCTGGAAAGAGAGGTTAGTTTGGGGTGTCTGGAGCACGAGACATATTCAGTAGTGAGCTCTAACACTATGCAGCCAGCAATGACAACCCTTGAGTGCCAAGCTAATGTGTTTGGCCCTTAATTTAGTAAGGAGCCATTTATGGTTTCCCAGCAAGTAAATGACATGATGGGACCTATATCTTGGGGCAGTGATGTGACAGTATGATAGATGGGATGGAAGAATAAGAGACTGGAGGTGGACTAGCCTTACAACTGTTATTGTTAAAGGGTAAAAATAAAAAGGGGAGAAGGAAATTGTAGGGTAGAATCCCTTGGAATAGATAGGGGTGGGAAGAAAGAGTTAAGAATAATGTCAAAGTTTCAAGAGATCATGACTTGGCACCATTAATAAGATCAGACATCTACATTCATTTAAGTACATGCTGTAGGGTAAGATTAGTGTAAAATGACCATGTTAAAGTACCCAGAAAGCAGATGTAGGAGCAAGCAGCACAGAGAACCAATTTGCATTTACATAGAAGGAAGTCATATTTATAGAAGCAATTTATGAAGGTGTGAAGAAGGAGATCACTGAGGAAAAGCATGACCAGAAAGACCTGAGAGCACTATTTCGCGGTAAGTTCTGTATTTCTGGAACAGGAAGTACAAGTAAAGGCACGACCAAAGTCCTGCAGTCCTTTCTTATCTAGGGTTTCTCATCTGAACCACAGAACACAGAAACTGTTTCTCAATTCTCCAAAAAATGGTACATACACATACACAGTACCATTATGGATGCAGAACAAGTCGATTCATTACATTCAATGGCCTTAGGCCATTCAGGTTTAAATCTTTCCTTAAATTCGGGTTGAGAAAGACTGCTGGAGAAACAGGGATGCAATAAGGTCAACAAGCAAGACAAGCATTTCATGGGAGAGTGGTCACTAATACCGGATACCTCAGCTCTCTGAATAGCAAATCAGTCATCCTGGCAAATCCATCTTCAACCACTAACTTGTAACAAATAGCCAACAGTGTGCTGGACTCAATAAGCAAATTCAGAATGGCTTCACTTTGAAGCCCCGCGAACAGCGCCCCAAACGCCGTTTTTTCCCACCCCCCGGCAAGAGCTCGTTTCCCGCCCCCTCCTCTGGGTAGGAAGGCCGGCAGGGCAAGGTTCCCTTACTCCGCGTCGCGGCCAGAGTCTCGGGTCAGCAACTGCTGCAAGCAACTTAGTCCCGCTGGGCAGCCCGGAGACCCACCCACTTGGGTCAGACAGCCTGCCCCGCCCAACAGCACTTACCCGGCGTCAGGTCCTCGGCCTCCAGGCCTTCGGGTGGCCCTGCCAGGACCCCGTCCGGGGAAGGCGGCCCAGGGACACTCATGTCCCTCCTGCTGGGAACAGGGGAGGGGCAGTTGCACGCACTGTCAGACGCAGTGAGGAAGCACCGAATGAGTCCAGAGCCCACCCGGACAGAAGCGACGGTCGCACCCGGAAGTGACGACAGCGGAAGACGGCCGGCTCGGGGCATGTGACCGCGGGCCTTCCCCACACCCTTTTATCCTCCCCCACCCCCGGCGCTTCTAGCAGTTCGAGCTGAAGTGCTAGTGGGGTGGGGACTGGGAGTCTGATGAGTCAGCAGCCGCGGGACTCGCGTCCCCGACTCTGGTGGTCCGGGGACGGGATGAAAGAGACGGTGTCCGGAAGGGGCTAGGTTGGTCTCCAAGACCAGCGAGCTGTGTGTTGAGCCTGGGCCAGCAGTCGGACTTTGATCAGTAGGCCAGGGGCAGCTTTTCAGTTTTGTGTTCTTATTAAGGAAATACCTTAAGGACTGCAATTTGAACCCATTAAAAATTCACGTTTAGCTCTCTTCAGCCTTGCTAACTAGCAGTTTGTCAAAATTCATCTCTCCTCTTGTTGATTGTAGGTGAACGATGTAAGGCCTGGCTTGCAGCATCTATTAATATCTACTGAACAAATTCAGCCAAATTACCGTAAACTGCACTTACTGAGATCCTATGGGATGATGTCATGAATTTTTATGAAAAACAGAAATGGGCAGGAGCTGCCTCAGACCAATAAAATGATTCAGTTCAGTTCAGTCGCTCAGTACCTCCTTATTTTAGACCCTCTCACTTAAACTGTAATAGTGGCCTCCTAATGTTGCACCCCCAAATTGCCTGTCTAAACAGTATTCTATCCAACAGGCAAATCTGTTTTCAAAAAAAAAATGAGAATTTACGTCAAGCCTCAGAAACTTGCTCCCCAGTTACCTTATCAGTGCATTCACACCCCTTCCTCCTTTGGCCTTCTCTCCTCTCAGGATTAGGTGCTCCTTACTACCTGTGGTAAGCAGAACAGTGCCCTCACCAAAGATGTCCACAGACTTCTTCCCCAGAACCTGTGAATATGTTGTTTCACTACAAAAGCGTAATTAAGGTTGCTAGTCCCAGTGACTGTAAAATGGATTACCCGATCAATCCTGGGTGTTCATTGGAAAGACTGAGGCTAAAGCTGAAACTCCAATACTTTGGCCACCTCATGCAACGAGTTGACTCCCTGGAAAAGACTCTGATGCTGGGAGGGATTGGGGGCAGGAGAAGAAGGGGACGACAGAATGAGATAGCTGGATGGCATCACCAACTCGATGGACATGAGTTTGAGTGAACTCCGGGAGTTGGTGATGGACAGGGAGGCCTGGCGTGCTGTGATTCATGGGGTCACGGAGAGTCGGACACGACTGAGCGACTGAACTGAACTGAAGGTAACCACAGTGGCCTTCAATCCTGGAAAAGGGAGGCAGAAGAGAGTCAGGAAGGAGATGTGACTATGAAGAATGACTAGAAAGAGGCAACGTTGGCCTCGAAAGTAAAGGATGAGGGTTACTGGCCAGAATTGCAGTGACATCTAGAAGCTGGAAAATACAAGGAAGTGGATTCACCACTAGAGCCTCTAGAATGGAACTCAGCCATGTCTAAGATTTACCCCAGTGAGCTCTGTATTGAACTGCTCACCTACAGAACTCTAAGATAATACATAAATTTGTATTGCCTCAAGTTTGTGGTTATTTGTTAATAATAACATTTGGAAGGTAATAAGAATAGGACCTGCCTGTTGAGAAACCTGTATGCAGGTCAGGAAGCAACAGTTAGAACTGGACATGGAACAACAGACTGGTTCCAAATAGGAAAAGGAGTACGTTAAGGCTGAATATTGTCACCCTGCTTATTTAACTTATATGCAGAGTACATCATGAGAACGCTGGGCTGGAAGAAGCACAAGCTGGAATCAAGATTGCTGGGAGAAATATCAATAACCTCAGATATGCAAATGACACCACCCTTCTGGCAGAAAGTGAAGAGGAACTCAAAAGCCTCTTGATGAAAGTGAAAGAGGAGAGTGAAAAGGTTGGCTTGAAGCTCAACATTCAGAAAACAAAGATCATGGCATCTGGTCCCATCACTTCATGGGAAATAGATGGAAAAACAGTGGAGACAGTGTCAGACTTTATATTTTTGGGCTCCAAAATCACTGTGGATGCTAACTGCAGCCATGAAATTAAAAGACGCTTACTCCTTGGAAGGAAAGTTATGACCAACCTAGATAGTGTATTAAAAAGCAGAGACATTACTTTGCCAGCTAAGGTCTGTCTAGTCAAGGCTATGGTTTTTCCCATGGTCATGTATGGATGTGAGAGTTGGACTGTGAAGAAAGCTGATCACCGAAGAATTGATGCTTTTGAACTGTGGTGTTGGAGAAGACTCTTGAGAGTCCCTTGGACTGCAAGGAGATCCAACCAGTCCATTCTAGAGGAGATCAATCCTGGGTGTTCATTGGAGGGACTGATGCTAAAGCTGAAACTGCAATACTTTGGCCACCTCATGCGACGAGTTGACTCACTGGAAAAGACTCTGATGCTGGGAAAGGTTGGGGGCGGGAGGAGAAGGGGACGACGGAGAATGAGATGGCTGGATGGCATCACCGACTCTGTGGACATGAGTTTGAGTGAACTCCGGGAGTTGGTGATGGACAGGGAGGCCTGGCGTGCTGTGATTCATGGGGTCGCGGAGAGTCAGACATGACTGAGCGACTGAACTGAACTGAACTGAAGAATAGGAATAATAAAGTAACCCACTGTCTTTCAAACATCCTTTGTTTCAACTGAGCATACTCCCCAAAACTATGCCCTTTCATGCATAGACTATTTTACTATTTTCAAAGTCTTACTCATCTTTCAAGGCTTGGCCAAAATAATAACTACTGTAAAATCATTCACAATTCCTCCTCCCCTTTCAACTCCGCTTTCAGGAATTACAGTAATAACCTTTTCTCAACTACAAAGCATCCTCCTGCTATTTAGCACTTAATCCATTCTTGTATTAGTTGCTTCTGTTGAATTCCTATATCAGATTGCAAACTCCAAAACAGAAACTTATTCACAGAGCACCAAATATGTTCTAAATGAATATTTACTGAATGAAGTATTGATTTTCCAGCCCCAGATTCCAAGTATCTGTAACCTCCAAAGTCTGAATTACATGAGATGGCACTTCATAAATCCTGGCAACCTTAGCTGATTGTCAGTATTATCTCCTAACCAGATACTGAAACCTTTTGGAATAGACCCTTGTTCAATGAGTTGTCTGTAACCTCTTTATCTCTTAGCACAGTATTAAGCATATTACTTGGGTTTTAAAATACTGGATATTTAAGTTTAATAGATAAAATTAAACATTAAAATGTTTTTTAGAAAGAACATTTAAAAGAGTTAATGTTCTTTTAAAGCATTTTAACTTTACTTAGTGTAACAAAAATGACAAGGAGGACTTTCTGCCAGACCCACATTGCTTTTCTGTTTCTTTTTTCTTCTTTATCCCCACAGATTTCAACTCAATGCATGTAGTTCTTGTTGAGAAAACTCTGTGTTCCAGCCTCCACTAATCAAATACTGTGCACTTAGTACTGCATGTAACACAGCTCAAAACCAAAAAGCTGGAATTTGATATCAAGAAAGTAAACAGTTCATTGAGTTATATACATCTTTTGAAGTACCTTTAATCTCCCCAGTGGTAGTGGCCATTTTCTTTTATGCACCAAAGTTATAATCCACTTAAAATAGCTGAGGACCTGAGATTGGACTCGGCACTGTAAGGTGTTATTTTTTTAAAAAATGGCAAAAATTCTTGTTGCTGTCCACCAGGAATTTATATTCTAGCATTTACATAGTAGAATTAGAGAGCATGATGGTAAAGTATTAAATTATGTGGACAGACCTAGAAGAATATAAAATACATGATGATGTCATACTGGTTTCCTATTGCTGTTGTAACAAATTAACACAGACTTGGTAGCTTCTCAACACAGATTTATTACCTTACAATTCTGGAGGTCAAATGTCCAAAATAAGCCTTTGTGGGCTAAAAAAATCAAAGTTTGGGCAGGGCTACTTACTTCTGGAGGCTCTGAGAAAGAATCCTCTCTCTTACCTTTTTTTAGCCTTTGTAGGGTAGCCATATTGCTTGGCTCATGACCCCACCTCACATTGCCTTTTCTCCCTCCACTGCCATTGTTGCATCGTCTCCTTCTCTATTCTGATCCCCTGGTCCTCATAAGGACCCATAAGGACTTGTGATCACATTGAACTTGCCTGCATAACTCAGGGTAGTCTCCCCATCTCATCATGGTTCTTTTTAAATACATCAGCAAAGTTCCTGTTGCCATGTAAGGTAATATTCACAGATTCTGGGGAACTGAAAGTGAACATATTTGTGGGGGAGGGGAAGGCATTATTCAGCCAGCCGCAGGTGTGCAGTTCTGTAGTGCATGAATGGGAGATAACTAGAGAAAATTTTAAAACTTAATAGAGGAAATTAATCTAAGCTGTATCTTGACGGACAGGTCAACATAATATGCAGAGCAAATATTACTTAAACCTTCTAACAGGAAAAACAAAAACACCACAAGTAACAAGAATATACTTAATACTCAAAGACCTCAAGATGCTGACTTTTGGGGAAAACAAGAATAACATAGATTAAATGATTAGTAAAAGAACCTAATGGAGAAAGGTGTTGTATAATCCTTTAGATCAAAAGAACTTACAAAGACAAAAATGTGGTCATATTGCTCTGGAGAAGTTAGTCCAAAGAAATGATATCCAGAAAGATCTAAATGCTGTATGTATTCATAGCAAAAGGAAAAGAAATCCATTGGATTTCAAGAAAGTTGAACTCCAAAAGAGGGAAAGCAAACCTATTGCAATAAATACACAAAATTTTTTTTCTATTTTTCAGTTTTGACATTTTCCTTAAATTTTCCTACATCACTTTTGTTAACATAAGGGGAGTAGCTAGATAGCAGAATCAAGTAAAAAAAATGTTAATACATGAATATTTTATATTCCTTTTATTGATCAGGGTGTCCTATATTTAGGATATGCTGATTCGATTTTTTATTTTAAACTGTCCTAATTTGACCTAATTCTCTGACAGGATTTGCTTGACCCTTCCCTTCATCTCTCCCCATTCTTTTCTAAAAATGAAAGAAAGAATGGAGGTGGGAGGACCAAAAGATTCAAGTGAGAAAAATGCAGGGACCAGGGGCCACAGAAGAAAAGGGATGAAAAGGAGGAAACTATATAAGAGAAAGATGTTACAGCCCGTGACCTTTCCTTCTAGTAGATTAAAGTATTGAAATTTTGAAAACATTCATATAGGGTGCTGTGCTTGCAAAATAATCAAAAGGAAAGAAGGGAATTGGAGGTAGAAAATCAGAGAAGTTGGGACATTAAAGCAAAACAATTTACCGTTTTGTCTATGGTGAACCAAACTGAAAAGGTGTCTTAAGCAGTTTTAACCACTTTTCTTATATTTACATGAGAAATATTCTTTCACATCAGCAAAGTACTAAAATTCTTCCACCCATGGTAACTCTGCTACATTTCCATCACTCCTCTCTTGCCTTATCCAAAAAACATACTCTTCCTAGGATTATTTCACCAACCCATTCTAACCTTGCCACCAGAAAGTTTGTAAAATACATGCAGAGGTTAAAAGCAATGGCCTCTGACATTTTAAAACAGACTCACAAATTTTTTTTTTTTTTAATTTTTGGCTACACTGGGTCTTCATTGCTGCTCAGAGGCTTTCTCTAGTGGTAACGAGCAGGAAATACTCTGTAGGTGCGGTGCAAAGGCTTCATTGCGGTGACTTCTCTGGCTGTGGCTCACGACTTACAGCATGGAGTAATTGTGGCACACAGGCTTAGATGTTCTGTGGCATGTGGAATCTTCCCAGACCAGGGATCAAACCTGTGTTTCCTGCAATGATAGATCGACTCTTAAGCACTGGACCACCAGTCCAAAATAGATATTTTTTTAACAGCAGTTTTAGGTTCACAGTAAAATTAAGAGGAAGGTACAGATATCTTCTACTCCTGCACATACATTATCAACATCCCTCACTAGAGTGCTGCATTCATTATGATTGAGGACTGTACATTAACATATCATTATCATACATGTACACGTATGGCTGAGTCCCCTCCCTGATCATCTGAAACTATCACAGCATTGTTTGTTAATAGGCTACACCCCAGTGCAAAATCGGAGAAGGCAATGGCACCCCACTCTAGTACTCTTGCCTGGAAAATCCCATGGATAGAGGAGCCTGGTAGGCTACAGTCCATGGGGTTGCGAAGAGTCGGACATGACTGAGCAACTTCACTTTCACGTTTCACTTTCATGCATTGGAGAAGGAAATGGCAACCCACTCCAGTATTCTTGCCTGTAGAATCCCAGGGACAGAGGAGCCTGGTGGGCTTCTGTCTATGGGGTCACACAGAGTCAGACACGACTGAAGCAACTTAGCAGCAGCAGCGGCAGCAACAGTGCAAAATAAAAATTTTAAAAAAGAATCTATCATTATCACCCAAAGTTGATTGTCTACATTAGGAGCCACTCTTCATGTTGTATATTCTTTGAAACTGGACAAGTAAAATGACGTATCCACCACTAGAGGATCATGCAGAATGGTTTCACTGTCCCGAAAGTCCTCTGTGCACTGCCTATTTATTTCTCCCACCCTTCTAATCCCTAGCAACCACTCATCTTTTTACTTCATACTTTTGCCTTTTCCAAAAATGTCATATATTTGGACTCATACAGTATGTAGCCTTTTCAGATTGGTTTCTTTCACCCAGCAATATGCATTTAAGTTTCCCTCAAGCCTTTCTGTGGATTGATGGCTCATTTCTTATTGGCACAGAGTAAATAATCCATTGTCCAGATTTACCACAGTTTACTCATTCTTTCACCACTGTAGGACATCATTGTTACTTCCAGTATTTGGCAATTATGTATAAAGCTGCTGTATACATCCAGGTGCAGATTTTTGTGCATACATACATTTTCAACTTCTTTGGGTAAATACTAAGGAGAAAGATTACTTCATCATATGGTAAAAGTGTGTTTAGTTTTGGAAGAAACTGCCAAACTATCTTTCAAACTGACTGTACCACCTGCATTCCCACCAGCAATGAAAGAGAGTTCCTTTTGTTCCATATCCTTGCAAGCATATGGAGTTGTCAGTATTCTGAACTTTGGCCTTCTTATAAGTGTGTAGTAGTAGTCTTTAGTTGCTTTAATTTGTATTTCCTGATGACATATGATGTTGAACATCTTTTTTTTGCTTATTTTCCATTTGTATATCTTCTTTGGTGAAACATTTGATCTCTTGCCCATTTCTAAATTAGATTGCTTATTTTCTTGTTGTTTAGCTCTTTGTATACATTGGATATGGAGAAGGCAATGACACCCCACTCCAGTACCCTTGCCTGGAAAATCCCATGGACGGAGGAGCCTGGAAGGCTGCAGTCCAAGTCCTTTATCAGATATGTCTTTTGCAAATATTTCCTTGCAGTCTGTGGTTTGTCTTCTCATTCTCTTAATAGAATTTTTTAAATGAAAACTTGAAAGGAGCCCAGGGCAGAATGTCTTCATGTAAAGAGGGCAGATTCTCAAATCTTCCACAAAGGCAGTATATCAGTTTTGACATTTATAGATAGGAACATCTTTCTGAAGTATGCAGCAGTGGAATTAACAAAGAATTTAATGTCGAAAGACATGGTTCAATCATAGCTGAGACATTTATTAGGTGAATTAGTTAAGAGTTTTTTGGTTTCAAGTGAAAAGTCCAAACCTGCTTAAGAAAAACAAGGAACATAGTGACTCAAAGAACTTAAAAACCAGGAGTTAATCCAGCTTCGGAGATAGCTATATTCATTTCTTTCAATAAAAGCAGGAATTTCTTTCTTTCTTTATCTCTCTCTCTTTCTGGTTCTCCACTTGGCTTTCCTCTGTATTGGCTTCCCTCTAGCAGCTTTCTCTAGACAATAGCTCTAAGTTTTCATGGTCCTTACAGCTCTCAAGTGAAGCCAACCCATTCCTAGAATTCATTTATTTCTCTCTTTTTTTAAAAAACCCTCAAATTACTTGGACCATATGCCCACCTGTACCTCAGTCTCTGCATTCAGTGGGACATAGTGGGATCTGATAGGCTAGTGTGGGTCATATGTAACAGAGATAGGCAAAGTCCCTTGATTGACAGTCCTGCTAGGGGTTACAGAAAGACACAGGGATAGTTCCTTAAAGGAAAACCAGAGTCATATTACCAAAATGAGAAAGTAAACTGGCCCAATAAAAGCAACAGATATCAACTATATCAGTTGTGAGGTTTTAGGCAAGTCATTTAGTATCTTTTTTTTTTTCATCAGTAAAAGAGACAGGGAGATAATAATACCAGACCCCACTATTGGACATAGTTCCTGTGAGAAACAAACACTCAATAAAACATATGAAAGGATCTGGAAGCTGTGAAGCACTATTGTAAATAACAACAGTCCCTAAGTACATATTATTTGTCAGAAGAAACAGTATTATTTCTGTAATTAGTACCTCATTTATGTCAAATGATGAAACTAAAACAATTTAGTAACAAGTTTGATGTCCTTTATTCAAGAGAAGATAATCATGGATTGGGGGAGTTCAGATCCTTTTGTATACTGAGGGATTAAGAGCAAGTTTTACAGAACATTAGTAGATGCAACATTGCACAGCAAAGGAAGCTACAAACAAAAAGACAATCCACAAAATGGGAGAAAATATTTGCAATGATGCAACCAACAAGGGCTTAATTTCCAAAATATACAAACAGCTCATACAACTCAATAACAATAACAAATAAAAACAATAAAAAATGCCCAAAAGACCTAAATATACATGTCTAAAAAGAAGACATACAGATGGCCAACAGGTACATGCGAAGATGCTCAACATCACAAATTATTAGAGAAATGCAGATCAAAACTACAATTAGGTATCACCTTAAGCCAGTCAGAATGGCCATCATCAAAATGTCTACAAATCTTAAATGTTGAAGAGGGTGTGGAAAAAAAGGAACCCCCCCGCACTGTTGGTGAGAATGGAAATTGATACAGTTACTATGGAGAACAGTACTGAGGTTCCTTAAAAAGCTAAAAATAGAGCTACCAAATGATCCAGCAATACCACTCCTGGGCATATATCCAGATAAAAACCATAATTTGAAGAGATACTCTCACTTCAATGTTCACTGAAGCACTATCTAAAATAGTCAGAATGTGGAAGCAACCTAAATGTCCATTGACAGAGGAATGGATAAAGAAGATGTGGTACATATATATGTGGTGGAATATTACTCAGCTGTTAAAAAAGAACAAAATCATGCCATCTGCAGCAACATGGATGAGCCTAGAGATTATCATACTAAATGAAGTAAGTTGGACAGAGAAAGGCAAATATATGATATCACTAATATATGAAATCTAAAAAGCAGAACAAATGAACTTATGTACAGAACAAAAATAAAATTTCAGTTCAGTTCAGTTGCTCAGTCACGTCCGACTCTCCGCGACCCCATGAATCACAGCACGCCAGGCCTCCCTGTCCATCACCAACTCCCGGAGTACACTCAAACTCATGTCCACAGAGTCGGTGATGCCATCCAGCCATCTCATTCTCGGTCGTCCCCTTCTCCTCCTGCCCCCCAACCTTTCCCAACATCAGAATCTTTTCCAGTGAGTCAACTCGTCGCATGAGGTGGCCAAAGTATTGCAGTTTCAGCTTTAGCATCCGTCCTTCCAATGAACACCCAGGATTGATCTCCTTTAGAATGGACTGGTTGGATCTCCTTGCAGTCCAAGGGACTCTCAAGAGTCTTCTCCAACACCACAGTTCAAAAGCATCAATTCTTCGGCAATCAGCTTTCTTCACAGTCCAACTCTCACATCCATACATGACCACGGGAAAAGCCATAGGCTTGACTAGACAGGCCTTGGTTGGCAAAGTAATGTCTCTGCTTTTTAATATACTATCAAGGTTGGTCATAACTTTCCTTCCAAGGAGAAGGCGTCTTTTAATTTCATGGCTGCAATCAGCATCATAGATACATAGAAAACAAACTTATGGTTACCAAAGGGAAAAGGTGGCAGGGATGAATTGGGAGTATGGAATTAACAGATACACAATACCATATATAAAATAGATAAACCTCATCCTCTCCTCCCACACCAATAGAAACAGAATACTGACAGTGGTATTGATAGTAAAGGATAATGGAAAAAAATCCAAGATAAAAGAATATAGGTATAGATATACCATATATAGTTCCATTATAGAACTATAATGGAAAAATATGGAAAATATAATGGAAAAATATCTATATAATGTATATATATATATATATATATATACACACACACACACTCATGTATGAACTACAAACACCCAAGACTTTCTTTATTGTCAATACAACTGTCAGTATTCTGCTTCTGTTGGTGTGAAAGGGGAGGACAAAGTGTCTTATTTTCTTTTTCTTTTTAGCATTATGATGTCTTATTAATGAGTAAAGGAATATTCATAATATCGAGTGGAAATCACTTAAAATATCATTAGTGTTTTTGGACTATTAGTAAAACTAGTGGTATAAATTTTATTCATTCAAGAGCTTTACATCTTAAAATTCTCTTTTAATATGCTCCAGTTCAGTTCAGTTCAGTCACTCAGTCATGTCCGATTCTTTGCGACCCCATGAATCACAGCACGCCAGGCCTCCCTGTCCATCACCATATTGATTCAAAAGGCAATAATTCTTCCACTTTAGAGTTTTCGCAAAATTCATTTATCTTGGTATGTAGATGTCAAAGTGGCCACCAACCATATTCTCTTTCCATATAATGCATAAAGTGGAATTTTAGTGACTATAGGCAACATAACTTATTCCAGAACTCAGCTTTCTTTTTAGGATAGATTTATTTAAATTAGCTAAGATAATATTAATCATGCTTTATTCAAAATTACTAAAAGTAGTACATGCAGTAGCTTTCCAAAACAGTTCTTATTTGTTACTTTAAATATTCTCTTCAAAGTATTTCTGTTGCTAGATATAAATAATTTCCAAAGAGTCTTCAGACCAGATGGTGAAATGATATATAAAAATTCAGTTTCTTGTAATGTAATATGATGAGGTCAATAATACAGAAAGTTCAGAGTCTCCAATTCCTTTTTCAGTTTAAAAATTCCAGTGGATCACCTTAGTTTTAAATTATTGCTCTAGTTTTTGGCCTTCTTATAAATTTCTTGTCAGTTCTTTTGAACTGCTTTATGAAAGTGCTGTCTTCAATTATTCACTTACTTTCATCTTCATCTAGTATTTTTTCTGAACTGCTTACCTGATTTACTAAATGAAAGAGCACATTTAAAAGCATTATTTTTAAAATGATTTTATTTATTTATTTGATTGTGCTGGGTCTTCATTGCTGCACAGGCTTTTCTCTAATCGCGGCGAGTGGGCGCTACTCTCTAGTTGCAGTCGCGCGGGCTTCTCACTGCAGTGGCTTCTTTTGTTGCACAGCGTGGGCTGCAGAGCGCACTGGCTTCAGTATTTGCAGCGCGGGGTCTCGGTAGCTGTAGCTCCTGGGCTCAGAGCACAGGCTCAATAGTTGTGGTGCAAGGGCTTAGTTGCTCCGCGGCACGTGGGATCTTCCTGGATCAGGGATTGAACCTGTGTCTCCTGCACTGGCATGCAGATTCTTTACTACTGAGCCACCAGGTAAACCCTGAAAGCATTATTTTCAAAGATTTCAAAGCTAAAGATTTCAAAAGATTTTAAAATATCATTTTTCTTTTTAAGATTTCATAAAAGTCTTAATTATGTGTTCTCAGGAGAAAAATACATTCATTTAATTTACTTAGAGAGACAAATAAAATCTGTCTATATTTCATCACTAACCTAGTAAAGCTAATTCCTTAATGTCAGTGATTATGAAGGACTTTTGCAGCCCTGGTGGCCCTCAGATCCACTCCCTACCTTTCCTTTTTCTGCTCTGTATCACAGGCTCCTGTTTTCCTGGCCCCTGTGTCAACTGACTTCCAGATGGGTTTGGCCAGTTGGGGGCACTGGTAGAGACTGGAAGCTGGGAAATTGAAAGGAGAGAGAAGAGAAGAAATCCCAGCCTTTGTCCCTCTCTGCCTTGGGAGGCAACTGGAACAACAACTGGCTCTCCTATCTGGTCCTAGCTCGCCGCTGCAGAATCCTATCAGCATTTCAGCTTTGTCAGTCAGGGTCCACTCAGGAGAGAAAATCCATGCAGTAATGTGAATGAAGAAGGCTTAATATAAAGAATTATTCACTATAATAGACACAGGAGTAAGGCAGGATTGGCCAATAAGAAATGAAGAGAAATCTAAAGAACACAAGAATAGCAAGTATAGGACTCCTCTGGTGGTCCAGTTGTTGAGAATCCACCTGCCAATGCAGGGGACAGGGGTTTGATCCCTAGTCCAGGAAGATCCCACATGCTGTGAGGCAACTAAGCTTGTGTGCCACAACTGCTGCTGCTGCTGCTAAGTCACTTCAGTCGTGTCTGACTCTTGTGACCCCATAGACGGAAGTCCACCAGGCTCCCCCGTCCCTGGGATTCTCCAGGCAAGAACACTGGAGTGGGTTGCCATTTCCTTCTCCAATATGTGAAAGTGAAAAGTGAAAGTGAAGTCACTCAGTCGTGTCCGACCCCTAGCGACCCCATGGACTGCAGCCCACCAGGCTCCTCCATCCATGGGATTTTCCAGGCAAGAGTACTGGAGTGGCTTGCCATTGCCTTCTCCTACTGAGCCCATATTCTAAAGCTTGCAAACCACAACTACTGAGCCTACATGCCATAACTACTGAAGCCCATGGGCCCTAGAGCCTGTGCTCCACAAGAGAAGCCACTGTAATAAGAAGCCTGCACACCACAATGAAGCGTAGCCCTTGCTCACCATCACTAGAGAAAGCCCGATAGCGGCAACAAAGACCTAGCACAGCCAAAAACAAATATTAAAAAATAATAATAATAAAGGATAGCAAATATAAGGGGTAGTTACAACTCTGGTGCTTAGAGAGCAAGTACCATCCTTCCCAACCTCACCAAAACTGATCCAGATCATGGTGGAAACAGAATAGCCCTGGCTCACTGAATGGTGGGCTTCCCTGGTGGCTCAGAGGGTAAAGCGTCTGCCTGCAATGCGGGAGACCTGGGTTCGATGCCTGGGTGGGGAAGATCCCCTGGAGAAGGAAATGGCAACCCAGTCCAGTATTCTTGCCTGGAAAACCCCATGGATAGAGAAGCCTTGTAAGCTACAGTCCATGGAGTTGCAAAGAGGACAAGGCTGAGCAACTTTATTTCACTTTCTTTCTTTCACTGAATGGTGGAGACGTTTGCTATGGTATCACACCAGCAGAACTTGCCGAGGGAAACCAGCTCCTACCTCATAACTGCAAGGCCACTCTGGAAGATGCTGGAGGAAGCTGCCCACAGGGAAGTACTGTGAGTTACTGGCACACAGTAGCAGATGCTGCAGAAGTTGCAAGCACAGCAAGAGCCGGGCACTGCAGAAGCAGTACAGACTTCAGGAGCACCGGTGAGAAAAGTACCCAGGAGTTGAAAGAGAGGAGAAAAACCCTCCTCCTGCAATGATTCTCCAGCACTTCCTACTGACAAAGCTTAATATCATGCCAACTGACAAAGGAGAAACATTTGGAGGGAGAAACTAATCCAGAAACAAGGCCTGGTTTAGTTTGCTCTATCTGCATAATGTATTACCACGAATTTAGTAATTTAAACAACACACATGTATTATCTCACAACTTCTGTGAGCTAGGAGTCTGGCATATTTTGTCTAGGTTCTCTGCTCAGGGTCTCACAAGACTGAAATCAAAGTATCAGCTAGCAGCATCCTCATCTGGAGGCTCATGGAAGAAGCAATCATTCAGAGTGTTCACATAATTCAGTTCCTTGCAGGTGTAGGACTGATGTCTCTCTTTTTTTGTTGACCGCTGACTAAGGACCACTCTCAACAAACAGAGGATGCTTTTGCAATGTCTCCCCGTCCAAAGGCTCCCTTAAACAATGTTTTTTTCTCTTACAGCTTTATTGAGATATAACTGACACATAACACTGTGTAAGTTTAAGATGTGCAGCATGAATGTGCATCATGAAATGATTATCACAATAAATGCAAACACCATCCTCTCACACAGGCACGACATTAAATAAAATTTTTCCTGGAGATGAAAACTCCTAGGACTTACTCTGTTAACATCTTTCACATATAACATACAGTAGTGTTGTACCTTACAATCCTGGTACTTATTTATCTTGTAACTGAAAGTTTGTACCTTTTGACAGCCTTCATCTAGTTCCCGCAACCACCACCTCTGGTAACCACATATCTGATCTCTTTTCCTATGAGTTTTTGTTTGTTTTGCTTTTGACGTATTTTTGATCTACAATACTACAATAGTTCCTGTTATACAACACAGTGATCTTATATTACTGTACATTTCAAAATTATCACCACTATAATTCTAGTTAACATGTCATCATACAAAAATATCACATAATTATTGACTATATTCCACACACTACATTTCATACTGTGACTCATTTATTCTGATCTGTAAGTCTGTATCTCTTATCTTTCTCACTTATTTCTATCCTCCAACCACCCCTTTGGCAACCACCATTTGTTCTCTATGTCTATAACTGTTGCTATATTTCATTTTCAATACAGAAAACTTTAATTACAGCCAATCTCTTTTTGAATAGCTTTCGGTGATGAAAAACTCATTATTTCACTAAATGGCCTATTGTTTTTGAGGATTTATAATTGTTAGGAGGTTCTTCACTGTGATGAACTGAAATCTATTTTTTAATTAATTGAGGTATTTTTGAGGGGGCCCCTCCCCCCACACAGCATAGTATGTGGGACCTTAGTTCCCTGACCAGGGACTGAATCCATGCCCCCTGCATTGGAAGCAAAGAGTCTTAACTGCTAAATTACCAGGGAAGTCCCAAGGCATAGTTGATTAAAAATTATATCAGTTTCAGCTGTGCAACATGATGGCTCAAAATTTTTATAAATTATACTCAATTTAAAGTTAAAATATTGGCTATATTCCCTGTGCTGTATAATATATCCTTATAGCTTATTTATTTTATGTTTTAAGCTATATCCTTATATCTTATTTTATTTATAGTAGTTTCTGCCTCTTAATCCCCATCACAATTTTGCCCCTCCCCACTTCCCTCTCTCCATTAATAACCACTAATTAAGCCATAATATAAAAGCCAAATTTTAAAAGAAATGGGGTGTGCTGTTCAGTTCTATAAGTCAACCTGACTAGACATAGTCTCCACTTATTTAATCAAACCCTAATTCAAGTGTTACAGTGAAGATGGTTTGTACATGTGAATTAAATCTGTAATCAGTTGACTTTAAAGAAGATTCTCCTAGATAATCTGGTGGGCCTGATTCAGTCAGTTAAAAGGTTTTTAAGAGTAGAACTGAAGTTTCTCAGAAGAAGAAATTCCTCTGTGGATAACAGTTTTAACTGATGCCCAAGAGTCCCATTCTGCCCTTCCTGATTGTCCACCCTACCAGTGTCCCCTTGCAGCCACCATAGTTATGTAGGCCAATTCTATGCAAAACATTTCTAAATTTATCTCCTGTTGGTTCTGCTTCTCTGGCTGAACTCTGACTGAGGGCTGGGGGCTGGACAGAAAGAGGGGAGAGGCCTGCACAGAGGGATAAAGGAAGAGGAGCAGGCAGCAAAAGGGAATGCTGACAGGGGAGTTGATTTGACAATTCTGCCCAAGGAAGTCTTTGTTTGGGAAAAGAAAAGAAAGGACAGAAAACTCTCAGAGGACACAGAGCTCAAAGTGAAGAAAGGTAGAACAGGTGGGGCAACCACACCACAAACTCACTCTTCTTCAGCAGCTTTAGTTACTGGCAGCAGTGGGAGTAGAGAGGGACCATTGACTTTCTAGTGGGACCAAGATATCTGCCAATACCGTGAAAGTCCTTTCTCATAACAGCACAAGCTCACTTTAGCCTTTTTGTACATTTCTCTTCTTTCATGTAACCAGAGAGGGAAATGCATATCTTTGCAACTAATGCTTGCAGACTCATCTGCAAAAATGCACCTGAAAAAAAAGGAAAAGAGCAGGGAGGGAACTGGGTTCCTTCTACATTTAGAGTGTTTCCCAAAATATCACAAATTATACTGGCAAATTTTCTAGAAATTAGTAGGCATCCTAAACTAAGAATGTATTTGAATAACTCAAGAGGAAAAATAAAATCTAAGTTGGAAAAAAATAAAATGTTTGGATAAATACATACTTAAATAAGCAAGTTAGTAAAAAGATGTCAATATGAACATTGAAAGGAAGAAAAAATGGTATAGCCTTCAAGGGACTCTGAGAAGGAAACTGCATAGGCATGATAAAAAACAGGAATAAATGAAAAGTTAGAGACTCAAAACTGAACAGACTTAAAACTGTACCAAAATTAAAGGAATCAACTACTGGATGAGAAATATAAAAAATTAGCTAGTAGTCTAGAATTTTTCACATGGAAATTACATGAAAAAGAAAGAAGTTGAAATAAACTAGAAAATCTTCATAATAAAAATTTCTTCTAAAAGAAACAAATGACTGATACAAATAATAACATGGGTGTGTTGTGGAATCCAGAGTCGCAAAGCATACCTTGGAGGACACTCAAGACAGTGGAGTACAGCTTATTACGCCAGCGGGTCCAAGGGGAATCAGTTCCCAATAAGGACCCTGATGTTTCTGAGAGGCCCAGTTTTATATCCCCCACTACATTACTGGTTACATGTTGGCAACCTCTTTGTTGTATATGATTGAGTTTTACAATAAGTAGGTGCTAGGAGAGCAAACAATTAAGATTAAAGGCAGGGAAAAATGATTATACATCAAGGCGGGGATGTCTCCATGGTTAATCTGACAGAGGCAGCCTGACCTCAACTACAATCTCCGGTTGTCATCTGTAGGGAAGGGAAGTCTCCAGGAGACCTGTTTTTCACTAGCAACAGGTTCCTCATTCTTGGGCAGAGTTCAGGCCCAGTTCACATCCTATCTTTAAGATGGATGAAAGGCTTCAAGATGGAGTCTCTCCTGCTTTCCTCACACTGGCCCCAACATTCTCCCCTCTTGATGCTCATCTTATCTTTAACGATGGGCATCAGTCATGGGTAAGTATGGCACACAGGGACTAAGTAACTGTGGCAGGGCTGTCACTCTGGAGGTGCACATCAAGTTATACACTGGAGAATACAAGGCCCAAAAATTAATGATATAATGATTAACAAAATAATTACAAAAATATTTTCCACTAATTACCTTTGATCCAAGAAAATACTGACATCTAAAAAGGAAGATTATCATCAGACATAGCTTTTACCTGGTTTTTCATGTTGTCTAGAGAGGCTGATATATTGCCAGATAAATCAGGGATATATACACAACATTCTATTTTAATTATAGCACAGGTCCCTCCTTTGGTGACCATAAGTATGTCTAAAGCCATTTGATTTTGAATCACTACCTTTCTCATTTGTATCTGTTCTTCATTTAAAGCTTGGATTGCCTTTGCATTGTCCAGGAGGGCCTGTTTTGTGAAGTTAGTTAGAGCTTTTATTTTAATCATCACAGACCTTGCCCACTGCGCGTGTAAATAAGGCAGATTTACTGGGGCTTGTTGTAAGGATGGCTTAATACTTCCATGAGCAAAGGCAAATCCTAATGTACAGCAGCCAACCCAAGCAACTGGAAGTCAAGGCCATAAATTTGATCCACACAGTCATTGGATGCCATTAGGAGCCACCCATCAGATCCCAGGGTTGTACTTCCAGTCTGATCCAGGCCAGCAAACTGGTAAATCTGGGCAATAAGTGACCTTTAATGTTTGTTCACATTGCTCAGAAGACAAGTATCCCACATATTTTAGTTCTTTTCAATCCATAGGATGGTCACCAAATCCAACTTCTTGTTCCCTTTGTTCCCAACAGATACAGGCAGGGACAATATGTTGACCTTTTTATGGGGTCATCCAAAAATATTCATCCCATATCTTGTAAAATTAATTAAATTACCTGATGGATTGACCCTTCTTACTGGCCATTGAGTTCTCATTCCTTTTATTTTTTAAGTAAAAGGTATAGGGTTTGGTCACTTTTGTAAGGCTTGCATTTACCTCAAATGTTGTCCCATGGCCTTGATCAATTTGGCTAAAGTCCAGGTTACACCAAGTAAGAAGTGACAGGTTGTGAGTTACCAAGGAAGCAAACACTTCTCGTTGCTGTCTCAAAAATGAGCAGAGAGAGCTGAAGTCCCCTCTGCATGAGGGAGACACCCAACAAGGGAGTACATCCATCAATGACAAAGGCATGGCCCCACAAACCTAACAGTTAGAAGTACTGTGGAAGTTTGTATACAAGTGGGCCCAGGACAGGAACACATTATCCTGAGTTTGCGGTCCCGGTAGGATCATCGTGCTGATCAGGAACAGGACAATTATTCTCAGCAGCTCCATTCTGAATCTGTGGTCGCCGATGGAAAAGACAAGTCAGGTCTTCAGTGGTTCCTCCGGGTTAGGATGGGCAATCCAAGGTCCCTTTTCCTCTGCTGCTGTCTTGAACTGGGTATGGTGAATCTAGGGAGTAATACCTGCAACTTTAACTGCAGTGGGAGTGGTTAGTACAATTGTGTATGGCCCTTTTCAGGTGGGTGGGGACAGCGTCTGTTGCT
Organism: Moschus berezovskii; assembly: GCF_049115385.1. Classification (NCBI taxonomy): domain Eukaryota; kingdom Metazoa; phylum Chordata; class Mammalia; order Artiodactyla; family Moschidae; genus Moschus; species Moschus berezovskii. The sequence goes on along the minus strand of NC_142468.1, from coordinate 38,939,109 downwards.
TCCAATCCTTGCTGCTGCTGCTGCTGCTAAGTCGCTTCAGTCGTGTCCGACTCTGTGCGACCCCATAGATGGCAGCCGACCAGGCTCTGCCATCCCTGGGATTTTCCAGGCAAGAACACTGGAGTGGGTTGCCATTTCCTTCTCCAATGTGTGAAAGTGAAAAGTGAAAGTGAAGTCGCTCAGTCGTGTCCGACTAGTAGCCACCCCATGGACTGCAGCCCACCAGGCTCCTCTGTCCATGCGATTTTCTAGACAAGAGTACTGGAGTAGCTTGCCATTGCCTTCTCCAATCCTTTACCCATACTAAATCTCCTGGTGAGTATGGGTGTACAGTAGTGTCTAGAGAAAATGGAATTTTTTTTTAACATAAAGGTTGATCTCACAGATCACCTTTCCCAACTGTTCCAGTTGCTGCAACACCTCCATCCCTTCTCTTTGTAATAAATTTCACTTTACTTCCTGAATAAGTGGGGGCAGCCTCCCAAACATTATCTCATGGGGGAATACTCATGTGACCAGGGGGTCATTATGACCCTCATTAACACTAATGACTGCACGTTCACCCAGGGGGTGCCAGTTTCTTGCACCATTTTGCCAAAGTCACCTTGGTGGTCCAGTTCATTCTCAACCATTCTTGAGCTTTGTGGCCTATACACTGTATGTAGTTTCCTTTGAATATTTACTGCTTTGCAGACCAGTTGGAATAATTCAGCCACATATGTGGGCCCATTATCTGATTCTATACTCAGAGGGAACCCAAACCTAGAAATAATGTCTCTCAGCAAGAATTGGGCCACTTCCTTCACTTTTTCAGTCTTGGTGGGATAAGCTTCTACCTATCCAGTAAAAGTACATACCATCACCAGCAAATATTTGTATCCTTGTCATGGCTTTACCTCAGTGAAGTCCACTTCTAGATGTTTAAATGAAGCTGTCCCCTTTAATTGTATTCCAGGAGACCCAGTCTCCTTGGGAGATGGGTTATTCTTGGCACAGGTTAGGCATCGGAGGCTTACATCTGCACACAAAGCTAAAGCTATAGTATGACAGAACAGCAAGCCAAAATCTCACTCAGTTCGTGCCTAGGTGTTTTTTTTCCTTGTCTTAGACTAGGGCCACTTGGGCAGTTAGTAGGCTAGACACCACAGGCGTCACAATAATTTTGGTTACTATACTGTTTGGGGCAGCTGCTTGTTTTGCCACTCAGTTGGCCAGACAGTTCCCTTTTGTCTGAGGTGTGTCCAACCACTGGTGGCCCCTACAAGTGTATTACTGTCACTACAGTGGGTTCCCACAGTGCTTCCAACAGCAGCAGAATTTTATCTTTATTTTTTATCTCTTTGTCAGTTGCAGTTAATAGCCCCCTTTCCTTATATATGGAGAATGGCTGGTAGTAAAGAGCAGTGGGGCCAGGATGAATATGCCAGTCTGCAGTGCCGCCTGGACTTTCCTAAGAGGCAACTGCAAAACCTCTCTCTCTTGAGGTTTCTTTGTAGACCTCAGATGCCTGGGAGGCCCTGTCATGTTCCCAAGTATGGGGGAAGAAGTAGGAGCTCCTCTTCCTATGGATCTTGATATATATTTTTTCAGCTTTTCTTGCCTGGGTTCTGCCTAAGCCAGCAAAATCTCGCTTTCTCTTTTTTTAAGGTAACATACCCAGGCCCAAGGGAGTGGGTTTTGCTCAATTAGTAGCCATGAGTCAATGTACAGAAACTGATCTGGGTGGCCTGGCTGCCTGGTTATCACCGAGTACACAGCCCGAACTTTGTCCAATTTTAGGGTTCCCTCTGAAAGTCATCCTACCCCAAAGGATGATCAGTCTATCCACAAAAGCTTTTAAGCTTGTTTGGGGTTAACTTTATGCCATAGTCTCCTCCAAAGCCCTTTCTGAAGTTTTTAATCATGCATTCAAAAATGGTCTACTTGGATTCTCTACCACTCATCCTGCTTTTACTTTCCTTTTATCACTTATGGCAAGTCCAACTTCTATTTCGTCACTCCTTTGCCAGGGTCTTATATCCCAGCCACTGCCAATGTCTCCACTCAAAGAAACAAGACAACTGCCACTTTACCTCAGCTATGACTGGGGTGAAAAGGGCTTTACCAGCTAAGTCTTTCAATGGTAATACCTCTCCTGCTTTTCTTGCTCTCTCAGCAGCCAGACAGATCCAATCAATTAAGGCTTCCACATACGCTTCTCTGTAGAGTCTGATCCTTCCGAAATCCAAGATGGTCTTATCACTGGTTGATGCAGGCAAACATGTGTCCAAAGCCACAGTTCCCACTCTGACCCCAAGCAATGCTTAGGAGGTCCCTGAGTCCCTAAGGAGAATGGGAGGGTGTCACGGCAAAGGGGACAGTCCCTTGGAAACCAAAAGATACGTTGACAATCGGTACAGGCCTGGTTAACAGAGTACCAGTTATTTCAATGAACAACTTCCCACTGAGCCTATGAGGACACAGCCACTGTAGACTCATCCAGCCCCAAGAGGTTGATCAGGCCCCTTTTTCCACTATTACAGTGAGACCTACCTGTGCACTTCCCTTCTGTTGTCCACAGTCTTGTGAAGTCCACTTGGAAGGGCGAGTCACTAAAACAAGAGCCAATCTAGAGGGGGAGGCACCTTCCTCTCCCAGAGGCTCTCGTCCCAGCAAGTTACAGGCAGAGACTCAATGGGCCTGTCTCTCCAAGGGCTTCCCAGCCAATGCACCAGAAATGTTGTGGAAACCGCAGTCGCAAAACACAATTGAGTGTCGCAAAGGACACTCAAGACAATGGAGTACAGTTTATTATGTCAGAGGGTCCAAGGGGAATCAGTTCCCAACAAGGACCCTGATGTTTCTAAGAGGCCCAGTTTTATACCCCCCACTACATGACTGGTTACATGTTGGCAACCTCTTTGTTGTATATGATTGAGTTTTACAACAAGTAGGTGCTAGGAGAACAAACAATTTAGGTTAAAGGGAGGGAACAATGATTATACATCAAGGGGGGATGTCTCCATGGTTAATCTAACAGGGGTGGCCTGATATCAACTACAATCCCCGGTTGTCATCTGTAGGGGAGGGAAGTCTCCAGGAGACCTGGTTTTCACTAGCAACAGTTTCCTCACTCTTGGGCAGGGTTCAGGCCCAGTTCACATTCTGTCTTTAAGATGGATGACAGGCTTCAAGATAGTGTCTCTCCTGATTCCTCACTCTGGCCCCAAAAGGTGAATCTCAAAAACATATGTTGTGTGAAAGAAGCCTATTCTAAATAGGTGCATACTGTGTGGTTCCTTTTATATAAAGTTCTAGAACAGCAAAGACTGATGTATGGTTAAAAAAAGTAATCAAAACAGTGGTCAGTTCTAAGGAGTAAGGAAAGGGATTGATGACAGGAAAGGGCAAACAAGAACTTCTAGGGCAATTATTAGTCATCAGGAAAACAAAAATGCACTTTAGAACTAAACTGAAAATTATGCAGAAGGATAGGTGTATAGATTGATGGAATAGAATTGAGAGTCCAGAAATAAACCCATAGGTTTGTTTTTGTTGTTCAGTTGCTCGGTCATGTCCAACTCTTTTGCGACCCATACACAGCACCTTGACAGGCTTCCCTGTCCTTCATCATCTCCTGAAGCTTGCTCAAACTGATGTCCATCGAGTTGGTGATGCCATCCAACCATCTCATCCTCTGTCGTCCCCTTCTCCTACTGCCTTCGATCTCTCCCAACATGAGGGTCTTTTCTAAGGAGTCAGTTCTTTCCATCAGGTAGCCAAAATATTGGAGCTTCAGCTTTAGCATCAGTCTTTCCAGCGAATATTCAGGACTGGTTTCCTTTAGGATTGACTGGTTTGATCTCCTTGCAGTCCAAGGGACTCTCAAGAGTCTTCTCCAGCACTACAGTTTGAAAGCATCAGTTCTTTGACGCTCAGCCTGGTTTATGGTCCAACTCTCACATCTATACATGCCTACTGGAAAAACCATAGCTTTGACTAGACAGGCCTTTGTTGGCAAAGCAATGTCTCTGCTTTTAAATATGCTGTCTAGGTTTGCCATAGCTTTTCTTTCAAGGAGCAAGCGTCTTTTAATTTCATGACTGAAGTCACCATCTGCAGTGATTTTGAAGCCCCCCAAAATAGAGTCTCTCACTGATTCCACTGTTTCCCCCTCTATTTGCCATGAAGTGATGGGACCAGATGCCATGATCTTAGTTTTCTGAATGTTGAGCTTTAAGCAGCTTTTTCACTCTCCTCTTTCACTTTCATCAGGAGGCTCTTTAGTTCCTTTTTGCTTTCTGCCATAAGGGTGGTGTTATCTGAGGTTGTTTCTATTTCTCCCGGCAATCTTGAGTTAAGCTTGTGCTTCATCCAGCCTGGCATTTTGCATGATGTACTCTGCATGCAATATACAGCCTTGACGTACTCCTTTCCCAATTTGGAACTAGTCCTCTGTTCCATGTCTGATTCTAACTGTTGCTTCTTGACCTGCATACAGATTTCTCAGGAGGCAGCTGAGATGGTCTGGTATTCCCATTTCTTTAAGAATTTTCCACAGTTTGTTGTGATCCACACAGTCAAAGTCTTTAGCGTATTCAGTGAAGTAGATGTAGATGTTTTTCTGGAATTCTCTTGCCTTTTCCATGATCCAGTGGATTTTGGCAATTTGATTTCTGATTCCTCTGCCTTTTCTAAATCCAGCTTGATCATCTGGAAGTTCTCAGTTCACATACTGTTGAAGCCTCACTTGGAGAAAGTTGAGCATTACTTTGCTAGTGTGTGAGATGAGTGTAATTGTGCGGTAGTTTGAACATTCTTTGGGATTGCCTTTCTTTGGGATTGGAATGAAAACTGATTTGTGTTCAACTGCTTTTCCACAACAGGACCAAGATAGTTCAATGCCAAGAATAATTTTCAACAAATGATGCTTGGACATCTAAATATTCACATACCAAAGAATCACTTTGGACCCTTATCTCATACCATACACAAAAATTAATTCAAAGTGGATTATAGACCTGTATGTAAGAGCTAAAGCTACAAAACAGAAACAAGGGTATAAATATTTATGACTTTGGATTAGGCAAGGGAATTTCTAGATATAACACCAAAACACAAGCCAAAAACAAAGAAAAATAAATTGGAATTAGTCAAAATTGCAAAAGAGTCAAACACGACTTACCAACTAAACAACAACAAATGAATAATCTTATAAAATTGTTTTTGTGGAGAACAGTGTTGACTCAGTAGCCCCAGTGTAAGGAAGTTCCTCACCAAGATGACGTAAAGCTCTGGTGCTGCTGATTCAGTGTGAAAGTGAGTGTGTTAGTCGCTCAGTCGTGTCTGACTCTTTGTGACTCCATGGACTGTAGCTGATTCAGGGGCAGAGTTAAAGCTAAGAATTGCTCTTTGGAAATCTTTAACTACCAACTACCACGAATGATTAGTAAATCTTTTAAAAAAGACAAACTGATATTTACTGAGTACTTAGTATACAACAGGCACTGTGTTACATGTTTAATCTCCTTTGTGCTCACTTCACATGCAATCAAGATTATGCTCAAAATCCTTCAAGCTAGGCTTCAGCAGTATGTGAAACAAGACTTCCAAATGAACAAGCTGGACTTAGAAAAGGCAGAGGAACCAGATATCAAATTGCTAACATATGCTGGATCACAGAAAAAGCAAGGGAATTCTAAAAAATCATCTACTTCTGCTTTATTGACTACGTTAAAGCCTTTGACTATGTGGATTACAACTGTGGAATATCTTAAAGAGATGGGAATACCAGACCACATTACCTGCTTCCTGAGAAACCTGTATGCAGGTCAAGAAGCAACAGTTAGAACTAGACATGTAACAGCAGACTGGTTCAAAATTGGGAAAGGAGTATGACAAGGCTGTATATTGTCACCTTGATTATTTAATTTATATGCAGAGTATATCATACGAAATGCTGGGCTGGATGAAGCACAAGCTGGAATCAAGACTGCTGGGAGAAATATCAATAACCTCAGATACTCAAATGATACCACTTTAATGGCAAAAAGTGAAGAGAAACTAAAGAGCCTCTTGATGAAGGTGAAATAAGATAGTGAAAAAGCTGGCTTAAAACTCAACATTCAGAAAACTAAGATCATGGCATCTGGTCCCATCACTTCATGGGAAATAGATGGAAAAACAGTGGAAACAGTGTCAGACTTTATTTTATTGGGCTCCAAAATCAATGAGGATGGTGACTGCAGCCATGAAATTAAAAGACATTTGTTTCTTGGAAGAAAATCTATGACAAACCTAGACAGCATATTAAACAGCAGAGACATCACTTTGCCAACAAACGTCAGTCTAGTCAAAGCTATGATTTTTCCAGTAGCCATATATGGATGTAAGAGTTGGGCCATAAAGAAGGCTGAGCATCGAAGAATTGATGCTTTCAAACTGTAGTGCCGGAGAAGACTCTTGAGAGTCCCTTGGACAGCAAGAATATCAAACCAGTCAATCCTAAAGGAAATCAATCCTGACTATTCATTGGAAGGACTGATGCTGAAGTTGAAGCTCCAGTACTTTGGCCACCTGATGCAAAGAACTGACTCTTTAGAAAAGACCCTGATGCTGGGAAAGATTGAAGGCAGGAGAAGAAGGGGACAGAGGATGAGATGGTTGGATGGAATCACTGACTCAATGGACATGAGTTTAAGCAAACTCAGGGAGACAGTGAAGGACAGGAAAGCCTGGTGTGCTGCAGTCCATGGGGTTGCAAGGAGTCTGACACAACTTAGCAAGTAAAGAACAACAAGGCTCCACCAGAATCCTAGAAGGAATGTAACAGTAATAATGCTTTTATTTTACAAATGGAATAACTAAAGCTCACAGAGATTAGTAGCTTGCCCATAGTCAGCCAGGTAAATATGTGATTATAAATGCCACGGTTAAAAGAAGTAAATCTGTCTCATTTATCCTTGGGTTCCCAATGTCTAAGCACATATTGGATGAATGGCATCACTGACTCAATGGATATGAATCTGAGCTCTGGGAGGTGGTAAAGGACAGGGAAGCCTGGCATGCTGCAGTCCATGGTGTCCCAAAGAGTCCGACACAACTAAGCAATTTAACAAGAAGCACATATTGAGTATATAATTTTTATAATGATTATATAGATTGCGCTAAATGATGGAAGACTTGACTGTCTTACCCTGGAGAACACACTAGTATCTACTCTACACCAACACTAAAAGCCCTATTTTTTTGAAGTTATCACTTTTAATGGAGCAATGAACAAAGCCACATTTAACTTGTTTGAAATATCACTTACTGCCTATAACAAAGCCTTTTCACTTCAGTTCAGTTCAGTTCAGTCACTCAGTCGTGTCCGACTCTGCGCGACCCCATGAATCACAGCACGCCAGGCCTCCCTGTCCGTCACCAACTCCCGGAGTTCACTCAAACTCATGTCCACAGAGTCGGTGATGCCATCCAGCCATCTCATTCTCTGTCGTCCCCTTCTCCTCCCGCCCCCAACCTTTCCCAGCATCAGAGTCTTTTCCAGTGAGTCAACTCGTCACATGAGGTGGCCAAAGTATTGCAGTTTCAGCTTTAGCATCAGTCCTTCCAGTGAACACCCAGGATTGATCTCCTTTAGAATTTCACTTAGTCTTTCTTATTATCAGAAGCAAGGAATGGTTCAATTAAAAACATATACATGTGTATATAGGTACAGGCATGCTCCAAAATATAACAGCTGCAGTAATGGCTAACAGCCCTATTTTTAAAATATGTTATAATTCAAAGCTTTGTTTTACTTTCTATATAGACACTATAGAGCTTTAGCCTTGACAAGCCAGTAAAATTTTTCTCTCAAAATTCTAAAATGCCAGCAGGACCCCTAAAATTAACTTACTGAAAATGAAACAAAAATGTAGTAATTACTTGAAGGAGTCAATACTAATGCTTCTACCAGCTGGGTAAACAATTGTAGCAGAGGTGTTTAAAAATACCCATACTAGTTAAGGTAACAGATACACCCTAAAGTCTCTTAAGTCTCAAGTAAATAAAAGTTCCCCCTTCACCACACAGCCTATGGAAGGTTATTGGGCTCTGCTCCACACGCTCAATCATGGAGGTTCCTTAAAAAATTAAAAATAGAACTACCATATGATCCAGCAATCCCATTTCTGAAAGAATTGAAATCAGGAACTTAAATATCTTAGCACTTCTATTTTCATTGCAGCACTATTCACAATGGCAAAGATGTGAAAACAAATGTCCAATGACAGATAAACAGACAAAGAAAACGTGATTGATACACACACACAAACACAATGGATGTTCCACCTTTAAAAAGAAAGAAATTCTGCAATATGCAATAAGATACATGAATCTTGAGGACATTATTCTAAGTGAAATCAGTCAATCATAGACAGATGACTGTATAATTCCACTTATAATAGGTATCAAAAATAGTCAAATTCATTAAATCAAAGAATGGAATGGTGAAGGGCTGGGAGGTGAGGGAAATGAGGACTTAAGGGGCACAAAATTTCAGTTAAGCAAGAGGAATAAGTTCTAACCAGCAAATCACTGGTTGAATAGCTCACGGATGTCTGACCCTTGGCAGAGAAGCCCTGAAAACAGAGTGGTGGGACGCCTGAAAGTGTCTCAAAAAGACACCTCTCCCGCCACAGGACACCTGGTTGGAGGTTGCCGACACAGACCAGTGCACAGATGCTCGTGTGAAATGAAAATATCTCCCTCCATATCAATAAACAAGAAATATCACAGCCATCAGCAATTTCTGGCCTCCAAATATGAATGAGGGCTCCAAAAACTACAATCCAGCGGATGCTGCCACCCGCCATGGTGATTGCTGAGGAGCTGGGGGAATGAAGAAGCAAGGTGAACAAGGAAGCAGGATTTGCCCCAGATACCTGAGGTGCTTATGAAAGGAAAGAATTCAACAAGCCCAGAGGCTTGCATCTTCCCATACATAGAATGCTAGATTCCTTAACTTGCTACCTGATCTTTAATGTTCAGGCTGCCTGCTCCCTTTGTTGCAAACTTGTATATAGCCTGACTTCCCCTCCTGCATCCTTGGAGCAGTTTTCTCAGAGCTACTGAGATGCTGTTTGCCTGAGTCAGAGTCCTACACATTCCTACCAAATAAAATAACTACTTTCAGGTTGTGACTATATTTTTTAGTCCACACTGGGCTGAGGCATAGGTAGTCCGGGTGCTGCTCAGGGCTTGGGGAAGAGAAGGAACACCTGGCTCTTTGCTTGAAGACCCCACAGCAAGAGTTGCACTTGATAGAATAAGCATCTTTGCAAAGAAAATGTTGTTAAGCAGTTGATCTCTGATTTTAAAAAAAAAAAGCCCAATTAGTGAGTAAACTATGTCCATTAAAAGAAGAGCCATGGCCTTTACATCCTTGGGAACCAGGTTCCTCTAAAGTTGACCTTATCACACGGAAGCTGGGAGTGATGCCTTTATGGACTAAGAATGGTGAAAGGGATATGGCAACAAAATACACTCCTGAATACACATCCTAAAATACACTCCAAAAAAGAACCATAATGGAAAAATGGCAGCCCTAACTGTAGGAAGAAAAATTGTATCACATTTCTGTAAATCTACATCTATATTGGAAATTTACTGGAAACTTGACTTGCTGCCCGTATGGAAAGATAAAAACCTTTCATAGTAACAGACAACACTGTTATTAAACAAAGCATTCCTTGTTATGCTGCTCATTTTCTCCCAGACAGTATACGAATGTCACAACAATAATCATATTGGTAAAGGTTTTTGAGGCATCATGAAAACATAGGGATTTAAAGGCCAGCCTGCTGCTGCTGCTGCTGCTAAGTCGCTTCAGTCATGTCCAACTCTGTGCGACCCCATAGATGGCAGCCCACCAGGCTCCCCCGTCCCTGGGATTCTCCAGGCAAGAACACTAGAGTGGGTTGCCATTGCCTTCTCTGGGCCAGCCTACTACTCATGGTCAAACAAAAATCCACAGACTAGTAGAAATGATCTCCTACAACTAAAGAGATAAAGAAGGAACCACAGTGAGAGGGTAGGAGGGGTGGAGACATGGTCTAGCCAGGATTCATCACCTTGCGGTGGGCGACCCACAAATGAGAAGACAATTACAATTGCAGAGGCTCACCCCAAGGAACACAGGGTCTGAATTCCACATCAAGCTCCCCAGCCTGAGGGTTCTATACCAGGAAGAAGAGTCACCAGAATGTCTGACACTGAAGGCCAATGGGGCTTACTTTCAGGAGACCCACAGGGTTGTTGGAAACAGAGTCCACTTTTAAAGGGAGAACACAAAAGCTCACATACACCAGAACTCAGGACAGACGTAGTAATTCAAAAGAAGCCTGGGTCAGTCCCACCAACTGCTATTGGAAAGATTCCTGGAAAGTTAGGAGGCCAACTGGAGCTCACCCTGGGGACAGAGGCATTGGCAGCATCCACTCTGGGGAATCATCTACCACGAGGACATTGTGCTGGCAAGTGCCATTTTGGAATCCTCCCTTTAGCTTATTAGTACCAGGACTAGACCCACCCACCAGCCTGTTGGCATCAGTACTTTCTAGGTATAAGAGAAACCAATGGATTTTTAGTAGAATAGAGTTTAAAAATGATATTGTTTCATATTTTACATTGCAAATTGTAATCTTTTGATGTAGAATCAAAGATGAATATTCACAATTATCTGAAAAAAAGTAAATTCTTCCTCCTTTTCCAATTAAAAAAACAAAAAAACAACTACCAGGCAAAGATTCAGCCCCACCTATGAAGTGGAATACTACTCAGCCATAAAAAAGAATGAAATCTTGCCATTTTCAAAAATGTGGATGGACCTAGAAGATATTATGTTAAGTGAAATAAGTCACACAAGAGTAAGGCAAATACTATATTATTTCATTTATATGTGGCATCTAAAAAAACAAAACACATGAACACACATAACCAAATAGAAACAGAGTTATAGATATAGAACAAAAGGGTGGTTGCCAGAGGGAAGGGGGTGAGCAGAAGATAGAAATAGGCGAGGGAGATCAAGAGGTACAGAGTTCTAGGTGCAAAGTAAATGAGTCACGGCGTGAAATTTTCAGTGTGGAGAATATAATCAATAATTATGTAATATTTTTGAGTGGTGACAGACAGTAATTAGACCTATTGTGGTGATAATTTTGAAATGTATAGCAATATACAATCACTATGTTGTGTATAATAGCAGGAACTAACATAGTGTTGTAGGCCAATTATACTTCAAAAGCAAACTCATGGAGAAAGAGATCAGAAATGTGATTACTAGAGGCAGGGTGGGAGGAGGGGGATTGGATGAAGGCTGTCAAAAGGTACAAATTTCCAGATATAAGATAAATAAGTACTAGGGATGAAATGTACCACATGAGAAACATAATTAACCCTTGTATGCTATATATGAAAGTTGTTAAGATAGTAAATCCTGAGAGTTCTCATCATATGAAAAAAATTTTTTTTCTATTTCTTTAAACTATATGAGATAATGGATGTTCACTAAGCTTATTGTGGTACATTTCATGATGTATGTGAGTCAAATAATTATGCCATACACCTTAAATTTATACAGTGCTGTATGTCAATTTTATCTCAATAAAACTGGAACAAAAAAATTAAAAATATGAGTAAGTTCTAGAAATCTGCTGTATGATTATTGTACCTGAAGTCAACAATAATATATCAAACATTTAAAAATTTGTTGGGATTCCCAGGTGGCTCAGTAGTAAAGAATCCTCCTGCCAATGCAGGAGATGGAGTTCAATCCCCGGGTTGGGAAGATCCCCTGGAGAAGGAAATGGCAACCCACTCCAGTATTCTTGCCTAAGAAATCCCACGGACAGAGGAGCCTGGCAGGCTACAGTCCATAGGGTTGCAAAGAGTACAACACGACTGAGGGACTGAACAAGCACGCGAAAATTTGTTAAGAGGGTAAATCTCATGTTAAGTGTTCTTTCCACAATAAAAGAAAATACAGAAATAATTGAATTTCCAAAGAATTCTAACTAATATCAAGGTTAGTCAAGACCCCAAGTCCAGAACTCCAAAGTGTGGGACAGATACCTTGCCACAATCATCAGATACTAGACTTGGGGATTTAAATTCCACACACTCTTGCACAAAACTAAGCAGAAGAAGGAAATGGAACTATATAAAAAGAAACATGAATCAGATTTTTGGTCAGCTCTGTGGTGACACTAAGGCACAACAGTGGACCGACTCAATTCACAAACTTCCCTTTGGGAACAATACTAAAGAGTGGAGAACCAGAGAATTTCCTCCCTACAAGTCAGTGTAAATTCCTGACCCTTATACCTAACGCAGTACAATCACACTTGGCCCTTTTCATAGCAAAAAAGGGAAGGGAAACACTCAGAATCACTTTAGTTTTGAATCTGCAGAGTATTCCATATGTTCATATTCAATGCATGCTCCTTGAAAAACCAACCAGTACAACACAGTAAATCAACTATACTCCAATATAAAATAAAAATAAAAAAATAACAGTGGGACAACAGTATATAAAGTGTAGAATATTATAAAGTCTTTCCTCCCACTTTGCTATGTATCCCTATACTTTGCTACCACTTTAATATGTACCTTCCCAGTGTGGTGTGCACACACACTCACATGCACATGTACACACAAAATATTTGAAATAAATGGTGTTATCCTAACCACACCACTCTGCAATTTGTTTTCCTTACTTAAAATTTGTATACATGGACCTTAGTTTTTCTAATGACTGCCTAGTATTACACATGACTAAGTAATCACTCACTGAGGGAATACTTTTTATTTCCATTCTTGTTCCCATTTTTTAAATTTTTATTTAAAAGTAATACACATTACCTGTTTTAAAAATTCAGACTGTGCAGAAAGTACCTAAAATGAGAAACAAAAATTTCCCATCACCATCCCTACCACTCCCACACCCATTACTCAGAGGTTTAACTAACAGTTCTACTGTTGATTACCATTTGAAAACTGTATGTAATATATTTATGCCTCTTTTTCTTGATTTATCAACTATATACTATCTACTGACTCCTAGTGATGAAAATTTAGGAAAAACAGTACATTCACACAAGGATGGAAATGAAACACAGCATTTGGCTATTGAACAATCTCCCCGCATTGCAGGTGGATTCTTTACCAACTGAACTAAGAAGGAAGCCCATTGAACAATCTCAGCCTGCTGCTAATCATGATTCATCTTCTGTGGTAATACAACTTGGTGGCTACAAATAACATTTTAATTATAGAAATATGGTGGTTTAGTAATAAATTGGACTTAGATAAACTCCCCCAGGAGACAGAATACCTCAGTTCTCATTTCATGGCCCTGTTGCCAATTAACTTTGTGACTGTAAACATATTATGTAACCTTGTGGTGCCCTAGTTTCTTATCTCTTCCAATAGGAAAAACTGTATCTTACAGGTCTGCAAGAAGATCAAATTAAATCATGCCTTTGAAAAGGCCTTGTAAACCAGGGAGGTATCATTAGCACCTCTTTAGCCACCTCTGTCATTCCTGGAGCTGGTGAAGGGCAAATAAGGCTGAGAGTCAGGCAGACAGGTCAGGTTGCAAGGCCAGGAATCCTCACCTTGCCCTTCGGCTTCTCAGGTTTCAGCCCCTAAGACATCTGACGGCAAGGGGGTGCTGGTGGGAACAGAAGCTGAAGCACCAATTGGGTTAGCAGGATCTGTTTTGTAGCCCAAAGATAAAAAGTCTTAAAGCTAAACCAGAAGCTGGAAGCAGGAGAAATAGATGCCTGGTGCATTGGTATAGCAATAGATGTGCCCACTCCTTCAGCCTGGAACAGGATATAAGTGCTTGACATGGGGATGGGGAGTGGGATGTGTGTAGACATCAGATGTCTTAAGTCTTGAGACAGTCCCTAGAACTGACCCTGGGACAGAAGAGCAGGAGAGGAGATGCAGACAGGTCAGTGTTATTGCCTGAGCAACCACCACAGTCCCTGAGTATGGGAGTCATATGGGAGAGCTCAGACCCAGAGCCCTCACTCTATGCTTTTGAAGCTAGCTGTCATTCTATAAAAATGGTCTCTGGTGCTAATTCACTTATAGACATGTGAGGAAAGTTCATTCTGTAATTAACTGAGACATTCCATAAAAATACTGCTAACTCACAGCTATAGAGAACAAACTAGTGGTTACCAGGGAGGACAGGGAAGGGAGGAGGGGCAATATAAGGGTAAGAGACAGGAAAGAAGTGTATCATGGGATTCTATGATAATATGTGTTGTGAAACTTTTGAAAAATGTAAAGCACAATAGAATTTAAATAATCTTTCATCCGATAAAATAAATAGAATGAAAATAATGCTCCAGTGGGGATAAAAAAAAAAGAATACAGTTGCTAGAGGTCCTTTGAGGAGGGCAGCACATCACAGCTCTACAGAGTACCCCCTTGGTGTAAGACTGATTTTGTCAGACTACAGGTTTGTTCCTGGTGGTCCTGTAGAATACTCATTAACCAAGCTAAAACATTATCAAATCCTGTACTTGCTTCACATCCCTGCACTTTTAAAAATGAACTAAAATGTTTTAAACAAATGCTAGACCCAAGTCATTTCATCCCAACTTACTTCAGTAGGTATCTCAAAAACATTATATACACTTTCTTACATATCCATAATATTCTGGTTTGTATTTTTTAGTTTCCATAATTTAGGTTAATGAGAAATTAATGCTTTCTTGGGATGTCGTAAGAAAATGAAGTTTCTGAATCTGATGCACAGTGAACTCACTAAGGTAAAATGCCTAACGTAAATGTCTCTTCCAGCAGTCACCAGAACCCCTCTGCCTGAACATGATTTTAATGACTGGACTACAACAACCAGGGTCCCTCACCTCTAACATGCACAAGCCTATTCACACTTGTGCACACATGCACAAACAACGCACACACACACATGACTAAGGGGAAAATGAAGTGACCTCTTCTACACAGTATAATAATTGGTCACTGTAGCAATACTGATAGGCTATCAAGATAAGTAGGGATGCTACCTATACAGAGAACACAAAATCTACGCTGGCTTGGAAAAGGGTAAATGAGAACATCAGAGATCTAGGAAAGTACCGGCTTGTTGGGAAGGGAACTAAAAACCACAAGCCACTACCAACAGAAGCAGTATTTCATTCCAGGATGAAATTCTGCTGGTTCCACCTCATCACTTCTATCCTGGTGTATAAGACTCTCATTAACCTCCCCTTGTCTTCCCCTTCATGCCCAGTAGCCTCCTCCTGACTCGCGGGTCCCTAGGGTAGTAACTTCATAGGAAGTCCTCTTTCCCATCCTTTCTCTCCATCTTCCTTACTTCCACACCTCCCCCACAAATGCCTCTTCCACCAACTCCCCAAAGTTTTAACTTTAAGAACACACTTCTTTGGCCTAAAGCATATTCAGCACATAGCACAGTGTGTCTGGTTTACAACAAATTCACATGTTGGAATCCTAATGCCCGTTGATGTGATGGTGTTAGAAGGTGGGGCCTTTGGACAGTGATTAGGTCGCGAGAGTGGATAAACAGGATTAGTGCTCTCATAAAGGAGAGCCCGTGGAGCTTCCTAGCCTATTCTATCAAGTGAGAACACAGTGAGGAAGGGCCAGCTATGAACCAGAAAGAGGGTCCTCACCAGAACACAACCATGCTGTTGATGTTGGACTTTAAAGCCTCCAGAAATGTGAGAAATACATTTCTGTTGTTTATATGCCATTTGATTTGTGGTATTTTGTTCTAATAGTCCAAACAGACTAAAATAACCTGCTAAGAATTATGGGTTGGGTAGATGGATGATGAGTGGTTTAAATGAAACGGTAATACTTCAAGACCTATGTGAGTTTTGATGGAACTCTAATATGACATGGAAAGACCATTCACCAAAATGAGTAACCAGTCATAACAAGCAGCTAATCACCCAAGAGATTATAAAAGTTAGAATGTTACATACACACCTTCCCCACCACCATCACCAACCAGCAAGCATAGATGGGAGGAAAATGTCAGAATGGAAAGATGATGGACACTTGGCTTGGACAAATTCTGACTCCACCATTCTCTAGTTGGGAGACTTATATATGGACAACAGTGCACCAGACAATAGGCTGAGGTCTGCTGTGGCTCTGGTTCCTCTGTTCAACAAATGTTTTTCGAATACCTACTACTATGTGCCAGGCAGAGGACCAAGTGCGGGAGACATAGCGGTGAGCAAACACAGGCAGTCCCCCATTCTCATGGAGCAGAGAGTCTAACAAGGCAGTTGGAGGCAGCTGTTAATCAAATAATGTCACTAATGAAAATTAAGTTACATAGTGAGACATTAGCGCATATAACAGATGGACTTATCTAGATTTGGGGTGCTATGAGTGCCATGGGGGAGAGTGGCTCCAGAGTTTACCTAGAATTAATTAGGTAAAGGAATGGTGAGAAAAACCATTCCAAATAAGGCACCTGTGCTTACAAAGGCTGTGATCAAAGCCTCAAACAATCAAGTTCAGTGCGGCTTCCTGTTAGAGTGCCTGAGCTAGGGGTGGAGGGGAGGGTGGAGACTCAGTCAGATTTCTATTCTGAAAAGTCCAATGCATTTTAACAGGACCCCTGGAAGGCTGGGGCAGCCACAAGCAGAGCACTCTGTGGGTTCTGGGACCCCAGCTGCACCCCATCTATATGAGGACAGGTAGGCTGCCTTATGGAGAAGGCAATGGCAAGCCACTCCAGTACTCTTGCCTAGAAAATCCCATGGATGGAGGAGCCTGGTAGGCTGCAGTCCATGGGGTCACTAAGGGTCGGACACGACTGAGCGACTTCACTTTCACTTTTCACTTTCACACATTGGAGAAGGAAATGGCAACCCACTCCAGTGTTCTTGCCTGGAGAATCCCAGGGACGGGGGACCCTGGTGGGCTTCTGTCTATGGGGTCACACAGAGTCAGACACGACTGAAGTGATGCAGCAGCAGCAGCAGCAGGCTGCCTTTAACAGAACATTGGGAAGCAGGGACTGATGGATCTGAGTAAAGAGATTGAATCCTCCAGCATCTGTGCTAGGAAGGGGCTCACTGAGATGTGTGTGTGATAAAGTGGAGGGAGAATGCAGTAAAATCCCTAACTTCTAACTAGTGATGGGTCTAGATCAGGGTCAGCAAATTACAACCCAAGAGCCAAATCCAGCCAGCACCTATTTCTGGGCAGCCCACAAGTTAAGAATAGTTTTCACATTTTTATTTTTATTTTTTTTTAAGAATAGTTTTCACATTTTTAAATGGTTGGAAAAAAAGATCAAAAGAAGATGAATATTTTGTGCCAGGTGAAAATTACGTGAAATTCACACTTCAGTGTCTACAAATAAAGTTTTATGGGATCATGCTCATTTGTTTACTATCGTCCCATGGCTGCTTTCACAACACAGCAGAGTTGATAACTGCCACCAACACTAGGGTAGTGCTGCAAAGCTAAAATTATTTACTATCTGGCCCCTTATAGAACAAGGTTGCCCATTCTTGGGCTAGTCAGAAGAGCCTATAAATCTGAGCGTGTGGTCAGACAACTGACAAATGAGCTTTAGTGGGAACAAGTGCAAAGTAATGCACATTGGGATAAAAATATACAAACTATTTATAAAATGAAGACAAGGTTCTGAGCTGTGAGGTCACAGCTCAGAACTAAGCACAATGGCAGAGACTGAAGGCAGCTAGAGTAACAGTGTGTGAATTTCCTGTCCCAGACTATAAGAATCAGTACACAATGGATGGGGTTGGTTGTCTGATAACATCCCTGGGTAGAGGCCTGGGGAATGATTTCAGGACAATCAAGCTAAAATTCAACCTAGAAGAAAGGCTACATTATTTTGCACTTTCACTTAAAAGTTATATACCGACATAGATAACAGTCTGCATATAATCTCCAGAAGAAATTAGTGATAAAGATTTAGAATGTGTGGTATTACTATTGGGCTACTGGGGGATGGGTTATCATCAAGACTTTGTCTCGTTTAACTTTATAGCCCCAGTCCCTAGTTCAATGATTGGCATATGATAAGCATTCAAACAATATTTGTTGAATAAAAGGAGAGAAAGAAGGAAGAAAAGGAAGATGAGAAGGAAGGAGGGAGGGAGAGAAAGAGAGAGAGGATGAAGGAGGGAAAGAAGGAGGAAAACTGGGTAGAACCTATAGAATTTGAAGGCTGAACAGGAGTTGGACATTCTCCAAGAATGAGGAAGAACATCCCAGCAGTAAACAGAAGCATAAGAGGCCAGGAGAGACGATGAGGCCTGGAAAATATATCACAGTAAAACTCCCTGTCACCTTTGCTCTATCTCCAAGGTAACTTGGTTTGTCCTACCACACCGGCCCTGTGAAGGGGCCAGGGCCACAGGAGAGGTGTGTCCTCCAGGACAATTAAAGTATCAGCCACACAGTAATTTCCTCAGACTCTCTGGGAAGTAGGGCATACACTGATTTCTTCAGCCTGATCCTCAGGGGTAGTTTCCACACCTGCAAAGCTGATAGAACTGACCTGGGACCTTGGTGGCTCTAGCAGGGTCATCGAGGGCCCTACCTCGTGTGGCCGCCTCCCTCTTGGACACCTCTGACCTCTTCCATTTCAATGTAACAGGATTCACATCTGGAGAGTCCCCTGAGAACACCCAGCCCTGTGTGCTGCAGGCCCAAAAGGAACAAGGTGCCTTTCTCAGGTAAGACACTCTACCTGCCTGACAAACACTCAGCCAGGGCTCCAGAATCCAAATGTTCAGGGTTTCGGAATCTATTCTCGTTGTGAGGGAAACTCATCCTAGTAATGTGAAAGTCCCAGGCCCTGGGAATCCCCTCTGTCCCAAGCCAACCAGGACAGTAGGTCACCTGCCAGATGGAGTCCTCATTCAATACACTGGGCTGGTTGGGGAGGAGGAACTTTCCCTCTCTGTCCCTCTTGAATTCGTGTGGCTGGACTTAAAATTAATGGAAAAAAAGAAACAAATTTTAATTCATGCCCATGGAAGACCCATAGAATGAGACCTAAGAAGTAGCCAAAGTAGGCAGACTTTGTACTTTTTTCTCTTTGGCTACACTGGGTCTTCATTGCTGTACCCAGACTTTTTCTAGTTGCGGTTGCTAATCCGTGTCTACCTCTTTGCAACCCCATGGACTGAAACCCACCAGGTTCCTCTGACTATGGGATTTTCCAGGCAAGAATACTGGAGTGGATTGCTACTTTCTTCTGTAGGAGGATCTTCCCCACCCAAGGATCAAACCTGTGTCTCCTGCTTGGCAGGCAGATTCTTTACTGCTGAGCCACCTGGGAAACCCCTCTAATTGCAGTGGCAGGGCTACTTTTCCTTGCTTTGTGCAGCCTTCTCATTGCAGTAACTTCTCTTGTTGGGGAGCACAGGCTCTAGGTGCACGTGCTTCAGGAGTTGCAGCACACAGGCTCACCCCATATATGGCTCACAAGCTCGAAAGTGTGGGCTGAGTAGCTGTGGCACACAGGCTTATTTGCCCCACAGCATGTGGAATCTTCCTGGACCAGGGATCGAAACCATGTCCCCTGCACTGGCAGGCGGATTCTTAATCATTGGGCCACCACTGGAAGGACTGGTGCTGAAGCTGAAGTTTCAATACTTTGGGCACCTGATGCGAAGAACAGACTCATTGGAAAAGACCGTGATGCTTGGAAATACTGAGAGCAAGAGGAGAAGCGGGTGACAGAGGATGAGATGGTTGGATGGCATCACTGACTCAGTGGACGTGTGTGCGTGTGTGTGTGTGTGTGTGTGTGTGTGTGTGTGTGTTAGTAGCTTAGTCATGTATGACTTTGCAACCCCATGGGCTATAGCCTGCCAGGCTCCTCTGGCCATGTAATTCTCCAGGTAAGAATAATGGAGTGGGTTGCCATTTCCTTCTGCAGGGGATCTTCCTGACCCAGGGACTGAACCCACATCTCCTGCACTGCAGGCAGATTCTTTACTATCCAAGTTTGAGCAAACTCCGGGAGATAGTGGAGGACTGGGAAGCCTGGTGTGCTGCAGTTCATGGTGTCACAAAGAGTTGTACACAACTTAGCAACTGCACAACAACAAAAATCAGGGAAGTCCATATTTTATACTTTTTAGACAAACTCTTCTGTGAGAAATTGACAGGACAAAGAAACTTAGGTTCTGGGTTCCCAATTCATGAAGAATCAAAACAGAGTTTTGGCTCGGGGTAGTAAGCTAAAGAAGTAGTGAAGGTTTGTTTACATAGGCTTCTCAGTTCTAATTCCCTATCTTTGGTGATAAGGTGTCCTTGTATCTGCAGATGTAGGGAGTGTACTTTTCACAAGAAGAGATTTATTTCCTGCTTTCAGGAAGACGAAAGTTCAGAGTGTCTCTTCCTCGATTGGCCATAACTTTGATTCAAAATAATATGCCATCGACGCATATTTTTGGGGTGGCCTACCCAGCAGGCTTCTTGTTCCACTGTTCCCAGACCTCATGTGGGCCTGCTCCAGAGAAACTGCTGCCTCCCAGAATGTGCAGAGTGGCTCCTTCTGGATCAGGGAAGGGACAGCATGGGCCGGTTGTGTCACTGGGAACAGAAGAGACCCAGAAGAGACCAAGAGGCCAAGGAGGAGGGGTTCCCAAGGAACCTCAACTATTGGAAACTGGGATCTAGGACTCCCATTTTTTATCTGGTGTCTCTATGTGCTTCTGTGTAAACAATGAGGATGAAACAGTACTTGGTATCAGGGCAAACCTTCAACATTTACAATGTTTGAAAATAGGGAAGAACTACCAAAGGGAAGACTGCCTGAAACATTCTTTGTGAGTAAGCAGAATGTGAGTTATTAAAATATAAATAACAAAGAGGAATATATAACTTTGTTGGTCAGTATAAAACAGTTGTAATAATTACAGTAATTTATATCTAATGACCATGTAGCATAGTGATTACGAGGCATTACTGTGTCATGTAAATCATACACAAAGATCTTTGTGATTAGGGTACTAAATTCTTCTCAGCCATGTGTGCACTGGTGGCCAGCTTAAAACCATTAAAAGTAATTTAGGTTGGCTTAGTCTGGTTTTTCTGCTTCAGGGAATACAGAGAGTGAAATAGTAGGTGAACTTGTTTCATTTGATTCAGTGAGGACCAATACAAAGATACTTTAAAAAAAAAATTAACGCCATCTTTATTTGTAAAAGAATTCTGGGAAAAAGTCAAAGCACTTTGTAGATTTTAATCTAATCAATCCTCACAATAACCTCGGGAGGGAGTTCTTACACAATGGCTTTCTTTGTTTAAAGCCACCAGTTGTCAGAGGTCACAAAAGAGTCCCATTGTCTGCCATTGCTTCTTTGTCCCAGTTTAATTCATAAATGTTGTAACGTTCTTTGAAATGAGTCTAGTATAAATACAAACTACAAGCATATTAATAATCTCTAGTCATTTTGAGACATATTGACCTCCCCGGTAAAAATTTCTTACAAATGACTTTACATACTAGCTTAAAGACTTAGAAATGTTTGCTAGAAAGAAATTTAAAGTCATGGATGAACTCTCTATAACAAAAATATTTTCATCTATTAATTACATGTATTTACACCGACTCGATGGATATGAGTTTGAGTGAACTCCGGGAGTTGGTGATAGACAGGGAGGCCTGGCGTGCTGTGATTCATGGGGTCACAAAGAGTCGGACACGACTGAGCGGCTGAAATGACTGACTGACTGACTGTGCTTCTGCTCTGAGCACAATGTCAGTTACTAAGGGCATACAGAGCCTAGGAGAGAAATAAAGTAATTGTAATGGTGAAACATACGTGGTGGTGATCAAGAGGTCTAAGTGAGTCAAAATGTTTAATAAACCAAAAATGGAGTGTAGCAATCCTAAGAAGGATATCTGATGACCAGCATTCGCCTGTACCCTTGGTTTGCAATTTGATTTCGATGGCTTGGTCTTTAATGGTTCTCACCAGCAAAGTAGGTTAAGTGGATGTTTCACATGCAAAATCTTATTGGATTCTTACAGTGTCACTATGAAACAGGTAGGATAAATTTTATTCTCCACTATTAACACACAAGAAAATGAGCTCAGCAATAGTACATTGCTAGAGATCACAGTGAATAGATGGCAAAATTAGAAGCTGAAACCAGGCTTTCTGAATTCCACCCTCCTCTTCAAGTTCCTCCTAGCCCAGCCACAAACTCCAAACTCCAGGACTGATGTGCTTAGTTCTTTTTTTTATATATACTTTTTTTAAGTTGATATGTTGTATTTTTATTTTTATTCAGTTCAAGAAATTTGTTTTTTGGCAGAGCAGCATTCAGGATCTTAGTTCCCCGACCAGGGATCAAATCTGAGCCCACTTGCAGTGGAAGGGCAGAGTGGTGAGTCTCAACCACTGGACTAGAGGGAAATCCTATGCTTAGTTCTTAAATTACTGTCCCAGCTGGGACCTCCTATTCCCTTTCATTTCAGCCAGACATGATTAGAGAAATCCATAGGAATATTTAATTTAAAAAAATTTTTTTAAAGTCAGAAACAAAGATATGAAAACAACGAACATGTTTGAAAGTAGGTTTGGCTTCACAGGTTGGTGAAATGGTAGATGGTCTCTAGAGCCAGAGATCTCCTTTATCTCTTTCCTGGCCAAGAAGGCAACTGCCTGTCCTCAGGTAATCTATTCCTGGTATTTCTTCTCCCCTGGAGGAGAGGTTAAACTGAATCTCCAGCCACTGTGTTACTGAGTAATCCACGGAAACATGAAAGCATTTTCTTCACCAGAGTTGTGTATCACATCACTATCTCTTGTTCATACCCATCCAACAGCTTTCATCCCCTCCTAAAAAAAGTAAGGGAACACATTCCAAAAACATCCTATAGGAACTTCCTACAGCCACATACTCCAACAGACAAAAGAACTCTCAGGATGGGGAATACACAGCATTTGAATCTGTCAACTAAGTAGATAAGGCACCTTTTCTATATTTCAATTAAAAAAAAAAAACTTTGCCCCCTTCCATTCCCTAACAGGATTTCACAGGACAATGCAGAGGTCTCAAGTTGCTGGCAAATCTTTGATGTATGAAACAGAGATCTCTCCTAACATATCCCAAGAAGTCTAGATATATTTCTGCAGATTATTCCATTTTTATGAAGAAAGAAACCGAGAGGGACAGTGTAGAGTGACAGTTAAGAGCTTGAGCTCTGAAACCAAACTGATCTGGAATTGAGTTCCTGCTCTGTTGGCAGCACGACTCTGGCCAAGTTACCTAATCTCCCTGAGATTCTATATCTCCATCTACTTAAAAAATAGTAATCACTGGCATTGACAGTGCACTTACTATGTGCTAGGAACTAGGTATGCTAAGTCTTACATGCTCTATATGCATTAATCCTTATTAAGGCCCTGTGAAGCAGGTATGATTATCACTCCCACTTCATAGGTAAGAAAATTGAAGCACAAAGAGGTTAAACAGATCGCCAGAGATTATATGACTCTAAGTGGTGAAACCAGGAAGCAAACACAAGCAGTCTGACTCCCACACCCATGCTTTGTATCACTAGTGATTGTGTCCTAATGATGCTGTAAGGAGTGAATGAACTCAGGTAAATCAGATCCCCTGCCTAGTACCTGGCACATAAACAAGCCTTAAGTAAATGTTAGCTGTAGTATCATGTTTAGCACTCTCATTTGTTCCAAGAGATATCTGGACCAGAAAACAGATTTTGACATAGGATATTTTGCATCTACTCCAGTTAACTGTCCTGAGATATGTGTCCTGAAATCGAATTGACAGGTCTCTGCTATTACCAAAACCATCTGCATATTATAGGTTACCTGGTAAAGAGATAGGCTAAATGGTTGACAACTTTTTCCATTTGCCCAGGCAAAGTATTAAGAAGTATTAAGTCTCTTAGAAAAGAATTGCATACTGATCAAGAGCTAGCATACTTGCAGGAAGCACTCTGTTTATAAATGGGTTGTATTTCAAAAGCTGACTTATCTATTGTTATAAACTCTGAATATGTAGACAGAAGGTTGAAAATGGAGGTTACCTTCCAAGACTATTCACAGAAATCTATTTATTTAGCCCCCTTTAAAGTTTAATGATAGAAATCATGCCACTAACTCAAGGTAGGCCTAGGAATAAGAGTCCATGTGATAAAAGAATAAGAAAGGTGTCTTTTCTGGAACAGAGGAAAGTTGATATAGACTATATTAGTCACCTATTGCTGTGTAACAAGTTACCCCAAAACTTACCATATTTTAGCTCTTCCCAACAAAATTTACTGTAAATATCAAAAAACAAACAAAACACATGCTCTTGCTTCATCTTGTTTTTAAAAACATCTATCTCCATTCCTTAATGGAATCTCATTTGCAAAATTTTTATTAAATAGTGAAATACTTTATTCATTTGTTATTTCTCATTAGTAGGATTTCAGGC
Source organism: Moschus berezovskii (assembly GCF_049115385.1). Lineage (NCBI taxonomy): Eukaryota > Metazoa > Chordata > Mammalia > Artiodactyla > Moschidae > Moschus > Moschus berezovskii. The sequence continues at coordinate 38,914,617 of NC_142468.1, read as the reverse complement.
AATATAACAAACTAAAAGTACTAACAACAAATAAACTACTCCCAATCTGGATGGATTAACATTAGAATTAAAGAAGCAACCTTCAGGAAAATTTCTTCCTTCTGTTGATAATGATCAGGGTCCCCTGGTTATTAAATACTCTGGGTCTAGGGAACCAGGGGATCGCTAATCCAGTTTTCCTAACCTGACTCCCATGACTGCAGTTGTGTAGGAGTATCATGGGCATTCAACCGTGAGTTGCACCTGAGACATGCAAGATTCTGAAGTGTCATCTGGATCTTCAGAGGAAAATGATGTTTCATATGAATTTTATTGTATTTTCTGTAACTTAAAATGTGGTAATTCATATAGATTGTTGTTAAAATATATTTATAAACACTGGATTAATGGGAATTTGAACTACAATTCAACTCCAAGTAGAAGTTAGGGTCTTGATCTGTGAGTTCTAACAGTGCTGCTGTTTTAATCTTATTTGAGTTTGAACCCCATTTGAGAATATGATGAAGGCTAACAGACTTACTCAAGAAAATACATATACCCACAAAATTTTGCCTGTAGTTTTTAGGCCTCCAAATCCCGTAAGACTCATCCAGAGAATCACCAGAGAAGCAGGAGGTGAGGCTTGCTGTCATTAAAATTAGATCTAAATTAAAAGCTACTACTAAAAACTTAATTCTTTTTAAACCTTGTTGTTAAATAGAATCAACAGCCAGTACAGTTACTTCTACAGTAAGTTTCCTACTTACAAACGAATTCCATTCTGGGAGCACATTTGCAAGTCCAATTTGTTTCAACAAAGTTAGCCTAGGTACCCAAGCAACACAATAGGCTCTACAGTACTGTACTGTAATAGGTTTGTAATACTTCATGATACTTTTCACACAAATAATACATAAAACCAAACACAAAAATAAACATTTTTAATCTTACAGTACCTTGAAAAGTACAGTAGTACAGTACAACAGCTGGCATACAGGGGTTGGCACTAAGTGAACAGGCAAGAACTTACTGACTGGAGGGAGAAGAGGTGGGAGCTAACAGCGCTGAAGGATTGTCAGCAACAGGAGATGGGAGGGCAAACTGTAATTTCACTCACACCTGACATTAATAGCACAGGTTCTGATTCCTTGCTGGATTCAAGTCTATCTACATTCTTGAAAAAAAAAAGATCTAGTGATGTCTGGGTAGTACTATATACCAGCTACATCACTGCTGCTTTTAAACTCGCTTCCGGACATCCTGAGCTTAAAATAAAGATATACTCTATACTACTCTGTACTACTATACTCTATATAGTACTGTACAGTAAAGTACACAAAAGCACAACCACTTGTAGAGAATGCACATATATGATAATGTATGCCAGACACATGAACTAACCTACGTGATTAGACGGTGGGAAAGCATGGAAAGCACGTTCGCATTTTTGAAAGTTCACATCTTTGACCGGTCACAGCTAGAAGGTTGGTATGTAGGGGGCTTACTGTACTATAGTTCCTGTGCTTGGGTTTAGTCCATACTGTAAATACCTTGACGGCAAAAGGACCTTGATAGGGAGCACACAGATAACACACATTTGCTGAAAAAGAACAGTAAAGATAAAGCAGGACACTGAACTGCTTACGACCACAAGCCTTGCCCTCTCCACGCTGATCTGACTGTGCAGCAAATTTTGCCAACTTGCTAGAGAGGCAGCAACTCTAATGGCAGAAAAGCTGCTCAACTTAGCAAGAAAGGGTTACATTCTCTTCTCGCTGAGCATCCGAAACCCAGATCTCAAAGATTCTCTAGGCCCTCCTTCAGTGGAGCGAACTCCCGGCAGCAACGCCCAGCCTCGGGTGGGCGGGACCGTAGAAATCTACCCACTTAACCCGAGGACTCCAGCCCCAACCGACCCGGCCTCCCAGCCTCGGGCAGTGGCGAGCCGGGTGAGGGGCGGGGGGCGCGGCGCGCGCCCCGGCCCCGCCCCGCCCCTCGCGTGCGCCTCCGCCGGGCGCGCCAGGCCTGCGTGTCCCGCGCCCACCCCTCCCTGGCGCGGCTCGCCCGCGGCCGCTCCAGCGCACGCGCGCGGCTTCGCGCAGGGCGGGGAGAGGCGGCGGCCGCGGGCGCCCGGCCCCGAACCTGTCAGACTCGGGCAGCCGGCCTGGAGCGGCGGGCGCTGCAGGCTCGAGGACCGCCCGGCTCCTTCGCGGCCCCGGGCCGAGATGGGCGAGCCGGCCCCGCGGAGCCGGCCGGGGGCGGAGAGATGAGCGGCGGCCCGGCAGCGGCACCCCAGGTAGAGCGCTGCCCCCTTTCGGAGCCCCGGCGCACCCCGCCGCCCCGGACTTCGGGACTTGCGGGCTCTGTCGGGCCGCCTTTAATTTATAACGTGTTTCGTTTCCCACAGGATGACGAGGGACGCGCCGCAGTGCCACTGGGAACTGGCTCTCGAGTGAAGTAGGAGTCGCCGGCCGTCTGCCTGCACCCAGCCGCTCGGCGCCGCGGCCGCTCAGGCAGTGCCATGGCTGGATCCGGCGCGTGGAAGCGCCTCAAATCAATGCTGAGGAAAGATGATGCGCCGCTGTTTTTAAATGACACCAGCGCCTTTGACTTCTCGGACGAGGTGGGCGACGAGGGGCTTTCTAGGTTTAACAAACTTCGAGTTGTGGTGGCCGACGATGGTTCCGAAACCCCGGAAAGGCCTGCTAACGGGGCGCAATCGGCCCTCCAGGCCGACGATGACTCCTTGCTGGACCATGACTTACCTTTGACCAACAGTCAGCTGAGTTTGAAGGCGGACCCCTGTGACAACTGCAGCAAGCAGAGAGAGTTGTTGAAGCAGAGAAAGGTGAAAACCAGATTGACCATTGCTGCCGTTCTTTACTTGCTTTTCATGATTGGAGAGCTTGTAGGTGAGTTGTGTTGCCAACTCACTTTCCACTTACCTTGCCTATTGCTTTGGGGTTTAAACTTGCTTTTTAGGAAGCTTGTTATTTATCAAGATACTGATCTGGTGATGTGAGGAGGCCTCACAAACTGTAGATCAACCTGTGTACAACATAAACTTCCAAAGATAACTTTGACATTTTCTAGTTCTCTGAATACCGTGTCATCCACTGTAAAGTTAAGGACATTATCTTCATTATAATATAAGGACATTATCTTCATTATATATCATGTAACTTCCTGTTTCAGAAAAAAAATCTCGTAAAACACTTAAGTTAATTTTTGCAACGTTTAAAATAGTAAGTGATTCTAAAATTACTTAGAAAAATAACATTTTACTATGTGAAGGGACCTTACTGAACACCTGCTTCACCTTTTTAAGAGATCAGAAGGCACAGAGGTTAAATAAATTATGAGGACACCTAAGTAAGTGAAGATCTACTGTCCCATTGTCTTGATTTTTTTTCCCTCTACAATTGAATTTAGTGGTTGTTTACTCTTTCCTTTTGTATTTATATGCAGGAAATTTGCATAGCTAAATACTACTAACTAACGTCATTTTAAGGAGGATCCCAAAGCCAGACATCTTCCCCAGATTTTATGAGTTTGGCTTTTTCACTTTTTAATTATGCAAGTAATGCGGTTTTACTATAAAATACATTCTCCATTTAGAGATTAATTTCAGAGTCACATTAGTATAACTGCTAACTTCTCTAAGTGATAATTGATAAAGTGACATTAAAGAAAGGAGATTATTCTCCTGTGTTCTTTTTTATATTTTGCCACACCCTGGGGCTTGTGGGATCTTAGTTCCTGGACCAGGGACTGAACTTCTGAGGTAGTCCTAATCACTGGACTGCCAGGGAATTCCCTCCTGTGTTCTCTTAATGATGAACCATGATGAGAACAGAGGAAGCTGTCTGGATTTAAGATGCTGGCTGGAGGTTATGTGCAGAAAAATTATGTACATTTCCTAACTTGTTTCATACCACTCCTCCCCAGTGCTCACTTCAGCCATGATAACCTTCTTTCTCCCTTTGACTCACAAAGCTCTTCCTGCCCATAACGCCTTCAAACTGACTGGCCCCTCTAAGTCAGTGGCTTTCAAACTTTTTTGACCTCACTGTAGTAAGATACACGCTTAAAATAGTGACCTGTGTAGGCATGCATGCATACATATGTAAGTATGTTCAGACACATATACATATGTATAAATATATGTATAACTAAAACAAAAGTTGCACATCATGTGATGTGTTCAACTGTTTTTTCAATTATGGTCCAGTCTATAATTGATTTCATGGTCTATAAATAGGTCATAGCACGCAATTGGAAAAATACAGCTTTATATGGACTGCCTTTTCCCAAAACATTCTTGGATGACTTCTTGTCATTCATGTCTCATCTCAAAAGATACCTCTTAGAGACCTTTCTGACTGCCTATAGGTGTTTTCTCCCCTGTTCCTTCCCCCACTTTAAAAGCCCTCAGACCATCTTGCTTGTATATTCATTTGTTTAATATCAGTGTCCACTGAAATATAAGCACACAGCACAATGACTAGCAAAGAGTATACATCCAATAAATTTTTGTTTAATTAATAATTGAATTGTAAATGTTTACACTGTAAAGAAAGAAGTGGAAGCTGAGATCAGATAAGGTATGATCTCAGCAGACTGAGTCAATGATGCCCAAATTCACATGAATATGGAGTCATTCAGTTAATATTTAATATTTGAAGTTAAATCATATTTAATCACAATTTCCCCCTTAAAGTTAGAGTTTACACCTATAAAAATTACTAGGATATAATTGCCCTGACTTACCATTTTTTAAGTATCTTACTTGGTAAATGATGTCTTGTGAAAGCTGCAATAATCATTTCTTTTCAAATACAAGATTTTCATACTTGAAAGTATTTTCATATTTCAAGTATGAAAATCTTGTCAAACACTGTAGAGATGCTTGTACTTAGAATAGACATTAACAATATTATTCAGAATGTTACATAGAATTGTATACAGTAGAGCATTTATTATAATGTGTCAAAAGCACTTAGAAATAAAGCATCTTATGTAGAAAGTATGGGGTAATTGTTAAAATGAAATAATTTAAAAATCTGAAAGAGGAGACTTGATTTTGTATCTTGGGTTTGCTCTGAGACATTAGGCAAGGTCAGTTCTTTCCATTCAGCAAGTATTTCTTGGTATACTTACTATGTACCAGGCAGTGTGCTGTGGTGTTCCAGATACACAAAGGAGAACAAACTATTATGATCCCTACTATCTAAAACACTTAATCTAACGTTTGGAGGACACTGTGTCCTCCTGTAATGGAGGACACAGATGTTAAACACGCAAGTAAATTTAAAATGCAAATAGTTTTAAGTATGTGAAGAAAAAGAACAGATACTGTAGGACATAGTAATCAATAGGTCATGGTTTATGTATGAGCCAGATACAGTTAAACCAAAATAAGAATATTAGGAGTTATTTAAGAAAAGGGAATGGAGGAGGACTTTTTTTTCAATCAAAGAGAACAGCAAGTTCAAAAGTCCTAAAACCATAAGTTCTTTCAGTTCAGTTCAGTTCAGTCCAGTTGCTCAGTCGTGTCCGACTCTTTGCAGAGGACCTAAAAAGAAGACCAGTTTGGCAAGAATATAGTAAGAAAGAGGGAAAGAGGTAGGGGGCCCAGATCAAGTAGGTCCTGATAAGACGATTTTAAATGAGTCTATTCTTTATTCTAAGTACAATGGCGATCCAGTGATGGCTTTTGAGTAGACACTGACATGATGGGATTTACTTTTTGAAAGATAACTCTGACTCTTATATGGAGAGTGGATTTGCTGGTACAAGAGCAGAAGCAAGTATATTTTCACAGAAGTCCCAATAGGAAGTGATTATGACTTGAAATAGAGTGGATGGAGAAAAATACACTGATTGAGAAACATTCTAGAGGGAACTGTGGCAAAATGGCCAATGAGTTGAATGTGAGAGTTGATGGGAGAGCAATATCAGGAATGATTCTGAAATTTCGTACCTAACTTGCTGAGTGTATGGAAATGTGTATCATTTATGAATCAGGAAAGGAAGGAAATACAGAACAGGATTTAAGCATGGGCTCAAGGGTTGTTTTAGACATGTTAAGTATTACATGTATGTGAAATAGCCATGTAAAAATGTCTAGTGACCTATTATATGTAAGTCTGTCATTCAGAAGGGAGGTCAAGGTAGATGCCATAGGAATAGAAAATATTATCTAGAGAGCCCAAGTCTTGAGGAACTACAACTTTAGAAGTCAGGTAGAAGGCAAACAAGTATCCCAGAACTGAAGAAAAGAGTATTTCAAATTGGAAATAAATAAGTTAAAGCTTCTGAGAGGCCCAGTAAGATGGGAACTAAAATATCCTTTGGATTTAGTAACAGTTATTGACTGCTCTAACAGCTGCATGGGAATGAAAAAGATATATATACATATATCCACATACATATATGGAATATATATATATATATTATCTCCACACAGATGGGGAAAACTGGAAAGGAGACAATAGCAACACAAACTAGAAAGGAATCACGTAAAAGATGTAAATGTATTAATAGGCCCAAGAAAGCCAATTCTTAAGCCGTGGGGAAAACCAAGACCCAATCCAGTTTATACTAGTGCATTAGAAACAGCTAGATAACTTGTTAAAACACAAATTGCTGGACCAGAGTTCCAGCAATTGTTAGAATTTTCTAACAAGTTCCCAGGAGATGCTGATCCTGCTGATCCTGAGTACTACAATTGAGAACTGCACTAGAGAATACTAAGCAGGACTAGAATTGGTTGTATCAGGTACCCCTCTAAGTGGGTAAAGAGGAAGGCTAAAATAAGGAAAGTTTATGAAAACTTGTTTAAGAGCCAGTCAGATATAATAGTGTAGTAATAGAATAAGTATCCATAGAGATAAAATGAGATCATGAATCTATGAAACAAGAATAGGCTATTCTTAAAAAGAAATTCAGAGTAGAAAAAAAGATTTTGAATAATAAAAACATTAAAATATTTTTTAACTCCAAACAAATTAGAAGGTAAATTAAGATAGTCTCTTACAGAATAGAGCAGAGAGATAGAAGATCATGGGAGAAGAAAGGCAAGAAAACTAGTATATGAGTTCAAGTTCCAAATAATAGGGGTTTGGGGAAGAGAGAAAGCATAAGAAAGAAATTATCAGCAACATAGTTTAAGAAATTTCCCAGAACCAACGGGTATATAATTACAAAGTCAATAAAAGCCCAAGTTGGATGAAAATAATACCACACCAAGGTATGTCATTGTAAAATTTCAGAAGACTTATTTATTGCTTCAGGCAACTGGTGTGTTCAACAACTGTCTCTGATTGTTTTTGACAAACATTCACTGTGGTTTGCACCAGGGCCAAGTTCCAAGTCAAGTCAAATAAAAAGAATCTTGCAAGTATAGTCTCTGAGGGAATCACCAGACAGGTCAAATAATAACAATTTCCTGGTGGTGGGGTTTTTAATGACCTCTGACTCCATCCAGGATTCCCTGAGATGGCTCAGGGAATCTGCCTGCAATGTGGGAGACCCAGGTTTGATCCCCAGGAGAAGAAAATGGCAACCCACTCCAGTATTCTTTCCTGGAGAATCCCATGGACAGAGGAGCCTGGCTGGCTACAGTCTGTGGGGTCACAAAGAATCAGACACAACTGAGCGACTAACACTTTCACTTTCAACTCCATCCTATTCGTTACAGTGGCTACCTGGCTGAGGTTTTCACTGTGGTTACCGCTTGTTAGTTTCCAAGGCTACCATGGAATTGAAGAGGGAGAGACTGGGTATAAAGCAAGTTAAAATGCCACAGAGCTACTGAGCTTCTTACCAAGGTTGAGCCTTTTTCCTTGAATAAATGCTACCTGTATCAGCCTTTATTTAATTAATTTTCATAGTTTTCAGAAAGCTGGTTTGGACAGTTTTTGCCCATGTTCCATGCATTGTATGGAGATGATTTTCAGAGGTCCTTACTCTGCTTTCTTTGCTGATGATCACTACATGTGGCTCTTCAGGCTAACTAAATTCAATCCCTTAGTTGCTCTAACCATATTTCAAATTCTCAAAAGCCACATGTGACTAGCAGCTACTCCACTGGCCAGCGCTGATAAAACATTTCCATCATCTTAGTTCATTGGGTAGTGTGGCTTTAAGGTATTATCCTCATTTTATAGATGAGTAAATTGAAGTGCAAAAATGATTAAGTAACTTGCTCAAAGTCTCTGAGATTTCAAAGTCCTGGAAACCTGGCGTGTTGCAGTCTGTGGGTTTGCAAAGAGTTGGACACGACTCACCAACTGAACTGAACTGATGCTATTAACCACCAAGCTGTATTTTCTCTCAGTGATTTCCAGCTTTTTCATGTCAGGGAATACATAAAAAATGGTATTTGTATAGACAACACTGGGGTAAATGGCTGTGCCTATAAGAGCATCAGCCCCACTTCTGCTACTCTTGGCTCTGCACACCCATCCCAGGAACAGGGGAATCAACAGCTCAGCACATTTACGTGTCACAACGTCCTGATCATGAAGTTCTGCAGTACACTGTAACAGTAATTCTCAATGTGGTTCCAAAACCAGAAGCATCAATGACGACCTGGGAACATGTTAGAAATGTAAATTCTCAGGCCTCATCCAGACCTACTGAATTAGAAATTCTGGGAGTGGGGTCAAGAAGTCTGTAGTTTAACAAACCTTCCAGGTGATTGTGATATACATACAAGCTTGAATACTCTGTATAATAAAAATTTATTCTCTGAATGCTGATAGGAAAATTGGTTGACCATAATGAAACTAAATAATAATGATTAATAGTGTACATATATTATGTGTATATATATATATATACACATATATATAAAATAAATATAAATTTATATATACAGACACAGACATACCCAAATGTATGAAATATATACATTATTATTATTTACTGGAAAACCAGTACAAAAAAATTGTATTCTAAATTCCATCTTTTATCCCTCTATTAGGAGACACTGCTATTTATATCTAAGAGAATCAGTTATTTTTTATCTTTTGTTTTGAACTATTGAATATCTTATGAATTTCTTTAGTTTATGTTCAAACCCTCCCAAATTAGTGAATACCTACCTTTTATTCAGCTTTATTATAATATTTAGATATGGTGGTTATTAACTTCACTAACAGTACTTAGCAGTAAAGAATATGACCCAGGTTTGACCCCTGGGTCATGAAGATCCCCTGAAGCAGGGCATAGCAACCCACCCTAGGACCCTTGCCTAGAGAATCCCATGGACAGAGAAGCCTGGCAGGCTGCAGTCGATAGGGTCGCACAGAGTTGGAATCAACTGAAGCAACTAAGCGGCAGCAACAGAATTAGTAGGTTGAGTAAAAGCCGAAGTACTAAAACATAAAACTTTTCTTGTGTTAGCCCCCCTTTAGTGCCTCTTAACTTTTTTAAGGTCACTGATTCCTCAGAGAATCTGTTTCTAGAACTGGACAGTCTCACCAGAAAAAAATATATACATAGTTAGCGTTTTACATAAAATTTCAGGATACTTTGACTTAATTGCAATAGGATAAGTATTTAGTTAACTTTAGTTATAAGTTCATGTTTTGTGGAATATTGCATATTTGGGGTTTGATTGCTTATGTTTGTTATTTTAATTAACTTATTCCTTCTTTCCTGTCACCCTTACTCTAAGGTGGATACATTGCAAATAGCCTAGCAATCATGACAGATGCACTTCATATGTTAACTGACCTAAGTGCCATCATATTGACCCTGCTTGCTTTGTGGCTGTCTTCAAAATCACCAACCAAAAGGTTCACCTTTGGATTTCATCGCTTAGGTAAGTAATTGGGCGTTTCTTTATTTATAAAATTTTATAGTAAAATCATAATGAACTATATAACCTTTGATTAACTAAAGTCTTTCTGGTGTTAGAACAAAGCAAATGAAAATAGACAAATAAGAACACCTCCAAAGGCATTATGTGTTATGCATTGGCTTAGGAAATAAAGCTATTCAGATATATATCTTCCAGGGTACATTCAGTTCATTCAGCTAATTAGCTTACACATGTAAAATTACATGGTAATCAGGTACTTTGCTGGCAGTCCAGTGGTTAGGACTCTGTGCTTCCACTGCAGGGGGCACAGGTTTGATCTCTGGTCAGGGAACTGACCTGCATGCCATGGCACAGCCAAAAGAAAAAAATTATATGATGATCATTTATCTTCAAATGTTGTTCCCTGTGTCCTGAAGTTATTAACAGAAAAAAAGTTTACCTTCAGTTTACTGAACCAAGCAGAACTATATGTATTTAATTCATCAATGAGTGTTAACTTCTTTCTTTCACCTCAGGTTTTCCAATCAAAGCTACTGTAGTCCAGGTTCGGGGCACTACTATAATTTGTATAACATACTGTACGGCTGACCTTCACTGTGGCCATTAACTGTAAATACAACAAAGATTCTCTGCTTGACCAAACCTCCTGAATCATCTCCCAAACCCATCTGTGTTCTTCCTTGTAAAATCTAGTTTTAGCAAGAACCTTGCCAAGCCAATTTAACAGAAACCCCATTCTCAATATTCGATGGGTTATCCCCAGGTGATGTCTCATCACCCCAACTTGTTTTCAACAAGACTTCCTATACCAATCTCAATGGCTTCCCCCAACCTTTAATAAAGTCTTCTTTACTATGTTTTAACAAGTGTCATTGAATTTTTTTCTTTAACAACGCACACATTTTATTTTCCTATTTTGAATAAATATTAATATTCAATTAAAAGAGGTTAAATCATACATTGTTATCCACACAACTCTTCTTCTTGCTTGTTTTTTAAAATTTTTACTTATTTTTAAAATACATGTAGAACAGTCACTTGAATTAGTATATGAAGTGTCATATGACCAATTTTTGCATTTGCTTAGAAACTAAAAATTGACATTTAAGTAGCTTCAGCAAAACTGGTTTTAAAGAACCAGAATTAACATCTTTTGTAGAGACACTGACACTTTGGGCTAATTTATTAATCAGTATCTCCCCTTCTTTGTTACTTTTTAGCCTAATCTTAACATGTAGGTCTCATATAATTTAATAGTTGAGTCTTCTGGTGTAAAACTTGACGTTGTACATGAATTACTGTATTCCAAGTAGCTATCCAGGTCACAACTTAGGGAAATTATCTGGCGTCCCCGTATCTCAGCATCCTCAGCTGCTGTACAAGAGAGGTAAAACCCTGAATGAGGTCTTTCTATTTGTTAAGCCAATGCATAACACATAATGCCTTTGGATGTGATACTAAAAAAACTCCACTGCTAACTGACACATTATACATCCATTTGTTTACTGATTGCCTTGGGGTTTGTAAACAGCTTCAAAATTATTCTCAAACTTTAATCTTTTGTGATGTAAACCCTTGCAGTTTAAGTTCAGAACTCAAACACAGCATCATGGAATGGGGATTTTTGTTTTCTAAAGAGAGTACCTTCATTTTAGATTGTAGATCCCTTGGAATTCTAATGCAAACAGTGGAATTCTCCCCTAGAAACATGCAGTAACATAGAAGGTTCTACAAATGATAAGAACACATAATCATGGAAATTCTATTAAATGTCAAAGAAGTAGTTATTATTTATTTGGTTGTAGATTACAAGCACTATGGAAAGATGAAAGAAAGAAGAACTGACTGGTTCTATTGTATTTCTGTATATTTCTATAGAAAGTCAAATTTTTCCCTTTCCTTAAAAGTACTAGTTCAAGATGGTAGACTAGAAATCAGCATTTGAGACAGGAAATACATTTCAATAGGAAATACAGGAGTACCAAAACAACAAAGAAAAGCAAATGGTTGGGTAACCAATAAACAGGAAATTTCTGGAAGTCAGAAAGTAGATGGGAGTGGGCTGAAGAAAGAAACAAGCCAAGGAGCAGCAGCCTAGAGTACGCTTGGGCAGGAACTGGATCAGCCTAATGGAACTCCAAAGAAGACTCAGGGACAGAAATGGCAGAAGTGAGAATTAGGGCTTAAAACAAGATTAATTGAATGGCTATAAATGCGAAACTGCTCCTACTAGTCAGTCCACTGTGTCCCTACCTTCTTCCCATCCCCACCTCCCCTCCGGCAGTCTGCATTTCTCTCCTTGTGAACACCAAATAACTCTTCCAGAAAGAAACTGAGCCAGATGTTTGGAGAAAGCTGAGGCTTTTAGTGTGAATGTTGATGCTCCAAAATAAATCCTTTTCATCCTAGAATTCAGGGTTCTGCAGCCTTATAGTTTGGTTCCCCACATACTCACGCTAAAGTAATACACTTGTCTTAGTCTGTCCTGCTCTATACCCGTTATTCGTAACTATTTTAAATAGTTATGTGTTATCCTTCCAGCCTTTACTTTTTGCATAGTCCTGTCCTTCTATCCTAAATGTGAACAGACAGCCAAGGATCTTTTAGGAAATGAGAAAAACCAGCAGCATGAAAGAAAGTTTAAAAAAAAAAAAAACTAACAAAAATTTGTCCTACCTGAAAAAGAGGTGACTTAAGAAACAGGAAAATGATTTAAATTACCTTATTAATATACTCAGTATACTAAAACAGTAAAATATTTTGGAAAAAATATATAGAAAAAGCTCTTTGAAATTGAAATATTACAAAAAATTTAAAAAAAATTTTTTTCAATAGGACTAGAAAATATAATCAAGAATGTCTTCCAGAAAGACAAATGCCATATGATAATATTTATATATGAGATCTAAAATATGATATAAATCAACCTATCTATGAAACAGAAACAGACTCATAGATATGGAGAACAGACTTGTGGTTGCCAAAGGGGATGCGGTTGCGGGGTGGGGAGGGACAGAATGGGAGTTTGGGATTAGCAAAGGCAAACTATTATATAATAGGATGAATAAACAAGATTGTACTCTATAGCACAGGGAATGATACTCAATATCCTATGAGAAACTATAATAGAAAAGAATATTGAAAAAGAATATATATGTGTATAATTGAGTCACTTTGCTCTGCAGAAGAAATTTACAAACATTGTAAATCAACTACAATAAAAACTGTAAACAATAGTAAAAAAGAAAAAAAGTCTCCCAGAATACAGAACAAAAATAAAAACAGGAAGAGAAAGTTTAAAACTATAAAAGAATGATCTGGAAAGTCTGACGTATACTATTAAAAACCTTAGAAAAAGAGACTTAAAAAATAAAAAGGAGTGACTGCTTCAGGATTATAGGCTTTCTTTTTGGGGCTGATGAGCATGTTCTGGAATTAATGGTACTTGTTGTACAAGCTGTGCATATACGAAAACCCACTGAATTGTCCACTTCAAAATTGTTAAAGTGGTAAATTTTGTTATTTCAATTTTATCTAAGTTTTTTAAGTCATCTGAAAAATAGAAGGAAAAGGATTATTGTGATACAGATAGGTGAGTATTTTCCAGAGCTAAGGAGGGAATCACACCCTCACACTAAAAGGGCCTCTTGAGATCTTTTTCTTCTTTGTATTCCAAAATCTTACAAGGATATATATAGATAAGAATTTATTTTACTTATTCTGCTCTTTGAAGTAATGAAAGAAAAACTTATGATGATCTGAGGAGGATTAAAAAGGCAACAAAGGTATGTAGAACTGAACAAAGCTATAAACTGAAGCAGTGGCTGTCCTCATGTGCTATAACATTCCACAGCTTCACAAGTAATCTAAATTCTCTAGGGGAAGGTATGTTTACGTTGGACGCATTTAGAGAGTGCCTCTTAATGACCTCCCAACTACCAAGACTTGGGGATTCGAGTCCTAAAGAACGTTTTGGAAGGAATTTCCCCTAAGAAACTTCTGGTCGGTTACTGTGCTGTTGAATTTTGTTTTGCTTTGATGGCATGGGTGATAGGAGTTGGATTTTTCTTTGTTGATTTACTTTGTATATATGTAAAACTGTCACAGAAGTCAAAAATTAATTTTTAAAAGAAAAGATTTACTCAGAGAAGCCTTGCTTTCATCCTGTCCCCTCCAACCCATCCTTCTGCCCTACTCCTAATTAGCAGCCATTTTAATTACTTTCTGCCTGTCCTTCTAGCATTTCCTTTTGAAAGTATAAGAAAAAAAAAATGTATGTATGTTCATATGCCGCTCCCTGAGACCCTTTCCTATGCAAAGGCAGCATATGAGAGGTGTGTGTCTATGGATAAGAGTTAGATATTAGTAGTATCATACCCTAAATTTATTTTCTTTTTGTCTTCTCGTAACACTTTATACATGTCTAATAGCATTTATCACATTTTTATAGATATTTTTATGAGACAGTGTCTCCTTCTAGACCATGAATTAAGTAGGGACAAGAACATAAAATACAAAACTCTATGGGTCTGGCACTAATCAGTGCTGTATAAGGTATCATTAATCAGATTGTTACATAGTCAAAGCTGAGTAAATATGGATATGAAAACTGAAACAGATAATCTGCTGCTGCTGCTGCTAAGTCACTTCAGTCGTGTTCGACTCTGTGTGACCCCATAGACGGAAGCCCACCAGGCTCCCCCGTCCTTGGGATTCTCCAGGCAAGAACACTGGAGTGGGTTGCCATTTCCTTCTCCAATGTGTGAAAGTGAAAAGTGAAAGTGAAGTCGCTCAGTCGTGTCCGACCCTTAGCGACCCCACGGACTGCAGCCTACCAGGCTCTTCCATCCATGGGATTTTCCAGGCAAGAATACTGGAGTGACTTGCCAAAATCTAGTGTTCCTTAAATCATTTGTTTTCAAAGTTAAACCAACTTCCAAACTGAGAGTAGGAGAATTTTTTAAATTTTGGGACAAAACTATTTGGGACTTGAAAGCATTTATCTACAATTCTGAATCGGTTTATACTCAAGAAACTCTAAAAATTTTTTTGGTCAGTAACATACCTGAGTTGTGTAGCCTGGCTTATAGGTCCTTCAGACTAATTAAGAAACTAGTCAGAAGGGAATTTCTTCTCCTTATCTCAGTCAGGGGCTGATCCCACGTCTGAGATCTGCTCTTTCACTAGCTGTATGACCTTTGGGAGAATGACTTAACTATGGGTTTCTAATGTAAAATAGGGATGATAGTACTTTTATTGCAGAATTATAAAAAAAAAAAAAGACATAGTTAAGGTAGTATAAGTTCCTAACATGATACCTGGCACAGAGTAAATTCTCACCAAAAGTTAGTGTCAGCCTTCTTTTCCTTCCCTTTTCTACCTGCCAGTTTATCATCTTATCCAGACTTTTCTTATCTCTCAAAATGCTCCAAGCTTCAAAACCGACTGCCTCCCCCCAACCCCAATCAAAATTCTTATTTTCTTAGCAAAACTATCTCATCCAGGTAGTAGGAGAAAAGTAACATGATTCACCCTCATGATTAACAATTTTTAAAGATGTGCTTTATAATTCAGGTCTTTAGTAACATTTGGGGCAGTATAGCAAAGTTTATTTTAGCAAAAATCATTCAGTCAAGGTGAGAGAGGTAGTTTCAGATCTGAGGGGTAAGCCCAGATGGCTGTTGCAGGAGTCAGTTCCATTCTGTTGGTGCTTTCTTTCCTTCATGTGAACTCAAAGATTGTATAAAATCATTCAGGTTTTTCTTTTCCTTTTTCTTTTTTTTTTCTTTCTTTCTTACATTTCAGTGAGTTACAATGGCAGCTCTTTTGTGAGAAGATATGTGAGTTATTTTTAAATGCCTGGATTTATTTGACTGTGGGTGTGTCATCTTATTCTGGACGTTAATAAAACTTAGAACTTTATGAAGCCACACTGTAGAAGAAATCCCACAAATCCTTAGGAGGAATAGCATTGTGTCTCAGGGGACATGTTATTCCAAAGGGAAAAAATCTTTCTGCTTTTATCCTTCTCTGTGGATTATGAGTGTAATTGACTTTATTTATTTGGCTTTTCTTCCAGTTCTTGGGCTGAAGAGTCTGCAAGGATTAGATAAAGATAGTGACCATGTGAAAGGACTGTGATAAGCAGTTGTCTATATTTGAAGTAAAAAGCAAGATTGACTTTGGTAATGCAGATCTCAGCCTAGGTTAACTGTGAAGTGACAGTGCAGGCGTCTTTTGTATCAGTGTGTCATTCTACTGAGCAGAGACCTTGCAGATCTGACTAGATGATGGTTGTCCTGAGGTAGGTATATGATTATAATGCTAATTCTACATTTTGTTATTTTTCCCCTGATACTTACTAAAGGAACAGAAAGTATTCAGCTAAAAAAATTTCTTCCCCCATACACGCAGCCAAAAAAAAAAAAAAAAACCCATCTCTTCCCCATGGTGATTCATTTCAACAACTTCCTCCCACCCCTGACAAGAGTTATGCCTATTTGTCATGTTCACATCTTAAGCGTTAATTCACATCACACGAACATGTATAGGTACCTGCTAGAAATGGGAGTTTTTACTGCGACAGGTATAAGACATCAGTCAACACTGGATAGCCAAAAGTCGACTCGAGCACTGGGCACTGTGGGTGTGGGGAAGAGGGAGTGGTACAAAGGCAGAAAACAGGAGGTGATTTAGAGTAGGAAGTGAGAGGATCCAAAGATAAAGACTTTGCAGTTTAGCTTTTAGTATCCTGGTGGCAACTGTGGGCCCCTGAAATCCTTTGTGATGTCTTTGTCCTGAGTTCATCCTCATCTGTGGATGCGATGAAATGAAAATACTAGTTTGGAAGTCCTAGGCGGATCCAGTACAGCCCACTGCTTTTCCTTTTTCTTTCCTATCTGCTTTTAGAAGAATGTAGAAAAGAAAAATAGCATAAAAGGAAATGGAAGAAACTATATCTCCACTCTCCTTCCCTTTTCTTTTTTATAGGCCTCTGAAAGCTGAACTTTAGATGTTTGCTATTTAAGTTTGAGTCAGTGGAGAGACAATGTGTATGCCTGAAGGGAAACAGACATTATTGGCATCATAGCAAAGATAACAGTTATGACAGGCCAGTACATCTGGGCAGCACTCATAAAAATGCAAATATGCTTGGGTTGAGTGTGGTTAACGTAGTTGAAATAGATTGTTACTCATTCACTGAATAGGTGCTCAAAAGTTCCTGTTGAATGACTAATATTATAGAGTGGGGAAACAGTAAATATATACACAAGCACAACATAATCATAAATTGTATTAAATGCTGTAAAGAGAAAGAATAAGGTGGCATGATGGAGAATAACAGAGGATGTCAGAGGACTCAGTATTTTTCGTATGAATCTTGAAAACCTCTAGTTTTGGCAATTTATTTGCATGTGCTTTCAGTCACTCAGTTGTATCCAGCTCTTTTGAGACTCCATGGACTGCAACTTGCAAGGCTCCTCTGTTCATGGAATTTTCCAAGCAAGAATACTGGAGTGGGTTGCCGTTTCCTCCTCCAGGGGATCTTCCTGACCCAGGGATCAAACCTGCATCTCTTGCATCTCCTGCATTGGCAGATGGGTTCTTTACCACTGTACCACCTGGGAAACCCTTTGGCAATTTACAGATGTGTTAAAATGTACAATATACATTTTTAATTTATTATAGTACTATCAAAACTTGATAATCATCTGTGTTTTGTTCCATTTAACTTTTGCTCTTACTATTTATTACCTTTTTGAATCAAAACTGTTGTTCCTCTGTATGTGAAATTTAGGGTATATTTTGGTCTTTGTTAGATCCTTGATCATAATAAGCATTTGTATTTCAGCTGAATGAAATGACCCAAGTGAGTGTTACAAAACACATATTCATTCATCTTACTCCATCCTCCAGTGCTACCATTCAGCCAAGTAGAGTGATACAATTATTTGTGTGTAGAATAAAGAACCAAATTATGTTAGAAGTACTATAAAATAGATTTTCTAGAATTTCCATAAAATCTCTTTTAAGAGTTTACTTATGCTAAATTTCCATTTTGTCAAGTTTATCTAAGACTAATAGGATAGTAACTTTCACAGAAACTAGGGTTTCAATTGTGAAAGTTCCTGAGTCTCCTTTAGAAAATGAAAAATCCATATGTTGTGTACTCCTTTCATCTTGAAAACTTTAATGTATGTTATGTGACCAAATACCAACCCAGGGCAACAGGGCAAGAATGAGAAGATTGGAGCAAGTCATAATTTGGTTGTTGATTGAAAGCTTCCTTCTCTCTCAAATGTGGGAGAAAACAGTATCTTGCCTGCATTTATCTGCATTCCATCATATTTAAAATACTACGAAAAAATTTTAAACAATAATTAGGTCTATTCATGATATTTCACCAAAGTTTAATTTATTCACAGTGAAAGAACTTTTTGTTCATTTTATCAGAATGATCATATGTCTACTATTAGAAATTTTAGTTATATATGTTCCTGTGCCTTATACTTCTCAATTATAAATCTCAGCCCTAAAGATATACTCAAAACTTAGTTTCTTTTTTGCATTTATCAGTGCTCTGTTTAGAAAACATTTTGACAGATCATTAGAATAAAAAAATAACAGATGAATTCTTTGCTTTTCACCAGGGAAACTAAATATGAGGCACATTCCTATTAATTACTGAATAAGCCATATCTTTGGTAACAGTATCCTAATATGTCATTTTGGGAATTTCTAGGAATCAGCTGAATTCCATTACTCTTAACTATGTGCAGGCATTAGGGTCCTTTGTGCTACTTATGTGGGGAAAAAACTAAGTTTTCGGCTGCAAGGGCCTCAGGCCTTCTCAGGGTGGGAATCCTCCTTGTCAAGAACGTTATGCTTTAGTTTGACTTTCATTTTACTTTATTTTGAATATGGTTTTGCCTTGTCTGAAAGTTCACAATAAGATCATTCTCAGTGTTTAGGAAAACAATCACTTAGATGTGGGTGTTGCCACATTTAACTTGCTTGCAAGCTCTCTCGCTCTCTCTCCCGATGACAATATGTCTGAAATATTGCATGGGACATACTTATATGCAAAAATTGGTTGTTTATCTGAAATGCAGATTTAACTGAGCATACAGTATTTTATCTGGAAGACTTCCTAGGGTCACAATATATCATCCGAAAGACAAAGACACTTTTGAGAGTGAAATGGGACACTGTTAGTAATTATGACAGGTTAACAGGCATAAATTGGGGCTATCTGGGAAAACAGGAAAGTATGGCCAACCTAATTACAAGGTGTTTTGAAAGAATTTTTAGTTACTGGTTTTAGATCTTCATAAGCAATCACATCTTTATGTCATTAACTTGTATAACTGTTAATCTTTACATAATATACTGCTTTATAATTTCATATTAAAAATTTTATTTAGGTACCCTTAAAACTATTGTGTTCTAAGTGTTAGCTAGCTTCAATCTGGACACATGATTAAAGTTCTTTTTTTTTTTTTTCCAGAAGAGTTTGAGAAGGATTGGTATTTTTTAAATACCAATATTAAAGAGAATTAAAGTTCTGTTTCTTCATGAGTAAAATGAGGAGCCAACCACTAGTACCTGAGATTTTACAGTTCAAAATTTGTTATTTATTCTTTCTTTATATTATTTATATATATATATATTTTGCCATAAGTGATTATAACTTAACAAGAAATTCTATGTGTTTTCAGTCTTATATTTGGCTTAATTCTTTTCTTTTAACCTATTCTTGTTTTTCGGGATTTAATAACCTATTGTTCATATGTAGCTTAACCTTCTTAGTTGTATATATACCTTTTTATCTTTCCTTATTCAGCCTAACTAACTTCATTCTACAGATCTACCCATAAATACGTGAGTACATACTACATGCCAGCCTTTCTGCTGAGTGCTACAGTAAATGTGACATGGACTGTATATCCTTAAGGGGCTTAGAGCCTAGACTTGATATAGTAGTGTCTCCATAGCTTTGTGTATTTCAGTTGGTTTTTTCTCTGTCTTTCTTATTGCTGTGTCTCCTTTAAAGTATGATAATTAGTATGTCAGGAATAGGTGAATCATAGTTTTAAATAGGAGTTATGTTTTGTCTTATTCTAACATCTGTTGATTCACAGAATTTTAGAGTTTTGGCTACATTAATGAGATGTCTTTGGGGAAACAGCTTATTTTACTGCTAGATAGTTTTCTGTGTTGCAGTTTATGAGGTGGAATAAAAATGTATCAAAGTCCAATATACTTGAACTGCCTGGGACCTTTGAGCAATGAGTTGACCCAGATAACAATTTTCCAGGTTGTTTTAACTTATAACACTTAAAGGTTTAATATTTGATTTCTTAAGAAAAATTTTATATATTTTCTATTATTGTTCTGAGTATCAACACTAGTTTTATATAATAATTATTTTTAAGTGTACTTTACATTGCCCTATTTTAGTAATTTTCAGTTCAGTTCAGTCGCTCAGTCGTGTCCAACTCTCCGCGACCCCATGAATCACAGCACGCCAGGCCTCCCTGTCCATCACCAACTCCCGGAGTTCACTCAAACTCATGTTCATGTCCACAGAGTCGGTGATGCCATCCAGCCATCTCATTCTCAGTCGTCCCCTTCTCCTCCTGCCCCCAACCTTTCCCAGCATCAGAGTCTTTTCCAGTGAGTCAACTCATCGCATGAGGTGGCCAAAGTATTGGAGTTTCAGCTTTAGCATCAGTCCTTCCAATGAACATCCAGGATTTTAAGAAGATGTAAAATGATTTCTACTTCTTACTCACATGGTGGAAAGCATATATAGTGGAATATTATCCCTGTCTCCTAGCCACCCATTTCCTTCACAATCTGTTTTTAACAGTATTTTGTATATTCTTCCAGAGTTTGCATGTACAGATCATTATTTATACATACTCTTTCTTTTGGCACAAATGCTGTCATATATACTGTTGTGTACTTTTCTTTTTTCACATAGATGATTCCTTATTAAAACATTAAGAGCTCAGTGCTTTTTTCAGCTACATAATATTCCATGCTACAAGGCTCCTACTAATCACTTCTTTTATTGTTTTCACTTGTTTGCTATGATATGTAATATTTGATAAATAGATTCTTAGCATACCTCATTTTTACATGTGCAGCTCAGTTGGCGTATGTATATCATTCCTGGAAGAGGAATTCCTAAGTCAAAGTGCATTCATGCATACTTACATGCCTTTAAAAATGGGTTTGTTTTTCCTTAGTCTAAAGACAAATGTGTTTATAGTAAAAACTTAAAAATTTTCAAGTGTTACAAAAAAGAATAAAGGGAAAAATAAATTCCCCAAGCACTCAGTCTCACTTCCCAGGTATAACATTTTCTTGTCAATCTTTTCCTGTGATTATCAATTTGCCTGATTTTTTTTCTTTTTATTTATTTATTTGGTTAAATATTTATTTATTTGGCTGAGTTAAGTCTTTGTTGCTACACGCAGAATCTCTCACTATGGCACACAAACTCTCTAGTTGTGGCACGTGGGCTCAGTAGTTGTGGCGCGTGGGCTCAGTAGTTGTGGCGCGAGGGCTCAGTAGTTGTGGCGCGTGGGCTCAGTAGTTGTGGCGTGTGGGCTAAGTAGTTGTGGCGCGTGGGCTCAGTAGTGGCGCGTGGTCTAAGTAGTTGTGGTGCACGGGCTCAGTTGTGGCGCGTGGGCTAAGTAGTTGTGGCGCGAGGGCTCAGTAGTTGTGGCGCGTGGGCTAAGTAGTTGTGGCATGTGGGCTCAGTAGTTGTGGCATGTGGGCTCAGTAGTTGTGGCATGTGGGCTCAGTAGTTGTGGCGCGTGGGCTCAGTAGTTGTGGTCCATGGGCTCAGTAGTTGTGTGTGGGGTTAGTTGCTCCAAAGCATGTGAGATCTTAGTTCCCCATCCAGGGATGGAATCTGTGTCCCCCCTGGATTGCAAGGTGGATTCTTAACCAGTGGATCACCAGAGAAGTCCCTTTTTTTCCCCTTTTATTAAAAATATAAATAAACCAACAAGGACCTACTGTATAGCATAGGGAACTGTACTCAGTATTTTGTTATATTGGGGCTTCCCCAGTGACTCAATGGTAAAGGATCTGCCTGCAATGCAGGAGACAGAGGTTCTATCTCTGGGTCGGGAAGATCCCCTGGAGGAGGGCATGGCAACCCACTCCAGTATTCTTGCCAGGAGAATCCCATAGACAGAGGAATCTGGCAAGTTATGGTGACAAAGAGTTAGAGACAACTGAAGTGTTGGACACAACTAAAGTGACTGAGCATCAGAGAAGAAAATCTGAAGAAGATATATATATATATATACACACTGTACGGTACAACTGAAACTAACATGATATTATAAATCAATTATACTTCAATTAAAAATACCTATATATATGACTATGGCTTCCCATTATGTATATACATAATTTATCTATTAAGTTCCTTATTGGTGGGCATTTAAGATTTCTCCAGATCTTTTTTTATACTGCAGGCTAAGCTACAGTAGAAAATTTTGTAGACGTCTTTGTATACATATGGATATGTTTCTGTTGGATAGATTTTTAGAATTAAGGAATATATGCATTTTAAAATTTTATTAGTTTTACTAACTGCTCTCCAAAAAGATAGTTTTATTTTATGCTTCTATCAGTATACCTTTGCTAACTATGGCTGTTAAACTTTTTAACATTTGCCAACTTAGTAAGGGCCAAAAAGGAATTATTTGAATTTCTTGTACTATGGTTGATTTTGATACCTGTACATATTACTATTTGTGTCCTTTACCCATTTTTCTTATAGGTGGTTTGCTTTTTTATTGATTTGTAAGTATATCATCTATGGAGAAATTAGTCTGTAATCAAGTATGTTACAAATTCTTTCTCAGTTTTTTTCATTTTGTTTGTAAATGTACATAATTTGACCCTAAAGAGATGAGAAGGAGGCGGGGAGTGGTGGGAATGAATTAATAGAGGATCCAAAGCAAACAACTAAACAATTTTTTAAATAAGAAAAATAACATGACAAAAATAATATAATGCCTTTATCTCCTTAGAGGGAAGAAGATGTAAATTAGAGACTGCACAGTATTTAGTATGTATGAAGTATAATAACCATTCTACAAATATATTTATTTTTTATATTTTTCCTTCCAGAGGTTCTGTCAGCTATGATTAGTGTGCTGTTGGTGTATATACTAATGGGGTTCCTGCTCTATGAAGCTGTCCAAAGAACTATCCACATGAAATATGAAATTAATGGAGATATAATGCTCATTACTGCAGCTATTGGAGTTGCAGTTAACGTGATGTAAGCTGTATTTTTAAAAAATTTAATAAGCTTTATTTTTTAAAGCAGTTTTAGGTTCACTGCAAGCACATCTCATATGTACACTATCCCAACACATGCTTAGCCTCCCCCATGATCGACATCCCCCACCAGAGTGGTACACTTGTCATTAATACAAGCCATGAGCTCTACATTGACACATCGTTACTGCACAGAATCCATAGTTCACATGAGGGTTCACTGTTGGTGTTAAACTCATTCTATGAGTTTGGACAAATTTATAATGACACTATCTACCATTATAGTATCACACTTTTTATTGTGTTCATATTAATATTTTCAAGTACTGTGAACTTAGAGACTATTGTGTATGCATTCAGTAATATTTTAATATATTTTGAAGTTTTATAGTAATTTTTCTTCTAAATGTTAATAAAATACTGTTGTGAAATTATATAAGTTTCTCATGGGTTTGCTCAGGCATAGTGAAGTTTGACTAACAATCAGGAATTTAAGTAGGACAAAGTTTTTAAAATAACTTTTATAGTATTTTTATTTTAATAAGTTTTTCTAACTGCCAACTTTTTTCCTAAAAACTACAAAATCTTTAATACTTACTTAATCATTTGGACCAGGGTTCAGTAAACTTTTTCTGTAAAAGGACCAGATAATAAATATGTTAGGCTTTGAGAGCCTCTTTTACATATACTCAGCTCTACTGCTATAGTACAGAAGCACCCACATTTAGTATGTAAACAAATGAGCATGGCTGTGTTCCAATAAAACTTTATTTGCAAAAGAAAAAGAGAAAACAAAGGATAAAAACAGGAAGTGAACCAACTATGGTCTACAGACCCTGGTTTGCCAGTCCCTGTGCTAATGGCCTCCATTCATACTTAGAATAAAATCAAAACATTTTACCATAGCCATTTTGTTAGATCCTATGTACCTCTCCAGCTCACCTCCTAGCATCTTGGTCACTTTATTCTAGCCACAGTGTCTGTGTTGCTTTTTAAAGCACATGGAGCCCATTTTCATCTTAGGGCCTTTACCCTGGTGGTCCTTCTGCCTAGAACACTCTTCCACCACCACTTGCTTCCTGACTTCATTCAAGTCTCTACTCAGAATCCTAGTGAGGCCTTTTCTCATCACTCCCCATCACTCTTCATCTCCTTGCCATGCTTTACTTTTTCTTCAAAGCATTCACATTGTCAACCAGTACATTATCTATTTATTTGTTAATTCTCTGCCCTCTCTACTGGAACATAAGTTCCATGGGGATATGTCTGCCTTACCACTATTTTGACCCCAACACCTGGAACAGTACCTGATACATCAGTTCAGTTCAGTTCAGTTCAGTCGCTCAGTCGTGTCCAACTCTTTGCGACCCCATGAATCACAGCACGCCAGGCCTCCCTGTCCATCACCAACTCCCGGAGTTCACTCAAACTCATGTCCATAATAGGTGCTCAAATATTAATTACATGAATGAATTTCATGTTGCCTCATTAGTGCCTGATTAGTTAACAAATATTTTAATAATATTAGAAAGAATAATAATCTTTTCTTTTATTCTTAACAGAATGGGGTTTCTGTTGAACCAATCTGGTCACCATCATGCCCATTCCCACTCCCTGCCCTCAAATTCTCCTACCACAGGTCCCAGATGTGGACACAACCAAGGGCAGGATAGCCTGGCAGTGAGAGCTGCATTTGTACATGCCTTGGGGGATCTGGTTCAGAGTGTTGGTGTGCTAATAGCTGCATACATCATACGATTCAAGGTAACATAATCACTAATTCTTCTATTTTAAAATATTATTTAATTTCAACATTAAAAATGACTGGACTTACCTGGCAGTCCAGTTGTTAAGACTCTGTGCTTCTAATGCAGGGGGGCATGGGTTTAATCCCTTTTTGGGGAACTAAGATTTCACATGCTATGTGACTTGGCCAAAACAAAACACTAAACTAAAGGTCACAACTATCTTTTATCGGTATACTAGACACCAATGCCAGTCCTGTTCATTTTGCGTTATGCAAACATACCTGAACTATCAGTATCACTCTTTTATTAGCACTAGTCAGAATAGTATCACCTCAAGGAATAATTTATCTATTGGTTTTGGTGGTGCTTTCACTGAAAAACTCAATTTTAAGCTTTGTCACTCAACTGCTAGGTACTGGAATATATACCGGAATGAAAATTCAGAGATTTGAGTTCTTGTGTTGGCTCTGGCTGTAATGCTTTGACCTTAAGCAAGTCTCCCCCAGCTCTAAACTTGCGTTCCCTCCACCTTAATATGAGGGGCTTAGACCAGATGGATGGCTGCTGAGACTCCTTTGAATTCTCATAGTCTGTGGCTTGTGGGTGGAAGATTTAGAGGAGGCACAGAGGAAAACAGTGGAACAAATGGGTAAACTTCTGGAAATGGGTTTCACAAAGAACAGTAGACATTTCTTGACTGGCAATATCCAAGTTTTAAAGATATGCTCCAGTCCTGCTAAAGAAGGGACAGAGGACAGAGTATGCCTTGCTTTGCTTTTCAGACTTGTTTTATGTCTGTTTGTATTTAATCACACAATTTTGATTTGTCTCTTTTCAGCCAGAATACAGGATTGCTGATCCCATCTGTACATATGTGTTTTCATTACTTGTGGCTTTTACAACCTTTCGAATCATATGGGACACAGTAGTGATAATTCTAGAAGGTAAGCTCTCTGGTATCCTCATTGTGAGTTTATTATTTCCCTAAATCAGATTGGGGCTGTTGGTGGGAGGGATTCTCTAGGGTAGGAGTCATGTCTTTCTTTTTACTAATACTTATTAGCCTATAATACCACCTTACATGAAAAAATATACAGGAGTCAATGCACTCTCCCATCTATTACCCATTTGATCTTTATAGTAGCCAAGAAAAGTAGGCAAGGCAGACATTATTATCCCCATTTACCAACAACAAAACTGTGGCACAGTGGGGTAACATAACTTCATTAAGGTCATGCTGCTCATAAACTGTGGAGCTCGGACAAGAATGCAACTCATGATTCTTAATGTAGTTATGTTTAGTAATTCATGTATTAAGTCTGTAATACCCATTTAACTTGCTATTCAATTTCCAACATTCTTGCCTTGCTGATACTAAGTATAAGCATGTAAGCATGAGTTCTCAAAAGTAGGTTTATCATCATTGTATGTTCCTTTTTTTTTTTTTGTCTATCCTAGCTTATTTATTAAAGTATTCTGATTTGGTTGACATTTCTTTTTGGTGAGCATTTTTTTAAGTATTTATTAACCTCTCGTGTATATCCTGCCATATGTATGCATAGTTTATCTTAAAGTTTTAATATAATTTAAAGTATTAACTTAAACTGAATTAGGTAAACCCATTTGGTTTCTTTTCTTAAAAAATGTCATATTAGTAATATATAACTCTTTTCTTAAAATAGCCTTTATTTATAAATGATCCATTCTGAATAGGTGTACCAAGCCATTTGAACGTAGACTATATCAAAGAAGCTTTGATGAAAATAGAAGATGTACATTCAGTGGAAGATTTAAATATCTGGTCTCTCACTTCAGGAAAACCTACAGCCATAGTACACATACAGCTAAGTATGTTGTTGACGGTAAATGCTGGGGTTGGTGGACTTCTATCTTTGGAATTAAACAACTGTCCTTAGGAGTAAATAGGAAGACTATTCTGCTGGAAAGATTTATTTTAAGGGAAGGGTGAAGCTCTTCAAAAGGTGAGTTACAAGTCAATATAATGATAGCAGAGCAATCATTTTCTCTCTGATGAGATATTACAGATTGATTTTTTGCCTTCAGATTAAAGGCATAAAGTATATTTACCATGTTTTTTCTATATAGAAAAAGATAGACTCTATGTTTTTATTTAAACATTTCACAGATTGATGCTTTTTATTTTTTATCAAAATAATACATGCTTACGGCTACTACAGAAGATGAAAGACTTGTAATTGATGTCTAGTGTTCTTTCTCTATGCAAGAGTGGACTAGAGAAATTGGAATAAGAAGAAGTCGTTCTGGCTTTGTGAACTGAAACACTTCTCTAACAGAATAGCTTCAAGAGGGTAGAACTCAAACTAATAAAAACATGTACACAGAATAGTATGATTGTTTTTTTGCCCTTTATCTTGTTCACTAATATGTAACTGTGTGCAGTGAATAGTAATGATATTTTCTTGATATTGCAGTTCCTGGAAGTTCATCTAAATGGGAGGAAGTACAGTCCAAAGCAAAGCATTTATTATTGAATACGTTTGGCATGTATAAATGTACTATTCAGCTTCAGAGTTACAGGCAAGAAGTGGACAGAACTTGTGCAAACTGTCAGAGTTCCAGTTCCTAACTGTGTATATATGAGAGACTGCTGCCTTATTTATCCTGCAGTCACAGATGTGAGAGCAATAAATGCACACCTGAGTGAGAAATGGAATCCCTGACAGCTATGTCACGATCAAGCACCGGTCTCTCAAAACAGACACTCCAGCCTGACAGCACTAGTTTCTATTCAGTGGTAAAATGAGACTTCACCATGATTCTCATATGAAGATGTTTCTAAAACACTGTTTACAGAATGAGACATGACTCTACAGATACCTCATAGAAGACAATCCAAGGCCGTACTTCACTAATTATGACAGTACATGTCTTAAAGAAAGCATCAAGAATTCAGTATTTGCATTTAAAAATCCTTTTTAAAGACCATTTTTATATCAAGCCAGTGCTGGAAAACTGATTTTTTTTTAATTATGTAATCTTGAACCCAGCTTCTTGAATTTGACTCCCAGCCCTCTTTTTACCAAAATTATTTCTCAAAGTACTGCTAATTATCCAGAGAGTGGAATAAGCATGCATTCCTAGAGTTTCAGAAATGTTTTATTTCACAAATAAGTTCGAATCTTATTGTTATAACTTGTAATCAACTTTTTCCAGATAGTTGGGTTTTGTATCTCAAAGTTAGCATTTTTGGTTATTTGTAATCTTATCAGAATCAAATATTTACATATTGTGGCCACTGATATTAAATTGTTTAGGAGATATTTTCTGTGTTATTCTGAATAGCAGAAGTGAATCATAAACTCAAATTATAATATGATACTTTGAAACAAAACTTAGGAGTTGAGAATGGGGTGTGGGGTTTCAGATTGAAGTCTTCCTGAAATCACTTGTTCATGGAATTGTTTTAAGAACAGCAAAAGACTGCAGAAGGCAAACAATGACCCTCTGTCCTTTTAAGAGCCGCCTCGCCTTTTTATAGGAAGTTGCTTGGTCCCTTCCTTCCTGCTTCCATGCCAGTTAATCTGTGGGAGCCCTTTCAGGGTAGAACTCTGGGAAACTAAATTTCAGTGTGCCCTCCACCTCTCACGTGTAGACCAACCACCTTCCTCCAGGAAGAATTTCGGATCAATGATACGGGTTAGGGATTCTCCATGGACTCCAGAAATTCTAGGATATAATTTTGAAGTTTTTCCAATAATAATATCATAACAGAAATGCCCAGAGGGATTCGAGGAAGATATTACTCTGAGAAGACAAAATTTTCAAGGGTTTTTGACCTTGTGTGTTCTTGTGTTTTGAAGCAGGGGAATGGGGATGGACATTAAATCTGTTGTGGGGAGGCTAAGCATAATAGTTTTCAGAGCAGAGGCAACTAATTGGTAACGATTGTGTTAAAGAGGCAGCTGTGAATATTCATGTTTCATTTTGCAACTGTTGGTTTTGAGATTATCTTTATGCATGTTAGAAATCCATTTTCAAGAAGAACAGTTTCTTATACCAAGAACAGATACGGTTCTTTGACTCCTCAGAATCAGAGTAGTGCAGCAGTGTACCAGGCAAGTTGTGAACTAAAATCCTAGATGGGCATGCAGATGACTCCTGATATAAATGAACAGGACACACACTTTATCTTTCTGCCAAATACCTCACTATGTAATAAACCTAAGATAAAACCTGGATTTACCCCAAAATTTATTGTTGACGGTATCCAGTAAAAGGGTTGATAAGGATTAATGGTTCCTAATAAAACCTCATGTTTGTTGAATATTAACTTGATGAGATTCCTACTATGAATCTATTTAAAATAATGATTTGAATTTTTCAAAAATTTCAGTAGCACATAAGCTGTTGAAATAAAAGTAAATATAAAATTAAAATATAGAGGGCAAGTAAGAATAAATGAGAGGCATTTCAGTGGACATTTGGGCACGTGTAGACTTTGAGCACCTAGCCAGAGAAGGGAAAAGAATATGCATATTGCTAATTATGCTAATGGATTTCCCCATATTTTCAAATTGTTCCTCATAGCTACCCAGCTTGTTTCTTATAAATTTCCCTTTATCTTAAATAGCTGTATCTGACTTTTCATAAATAACCCATTCCTTGGAAAGTTACTTGATGAAACAGTCTGACATACATTTGAGGATTGAGAGGATCCTTTTGTAAAACGCAGAAAGACCAAAAACTTTTGTAAATCTTATAGTGTTCTCCTTAAAATGAGAAACATATGAAGTTTTCCTATGCTTTGCTTTTTGTAGCAAGGACTATAGACTTTGTACTGGTACTTCACTGGGAGTATAAGATTTGAGGATTGATAGATTTAACTTGTAACTTCATAAGACCCACAGAGAAGGATGTGAACTTAGCAGATACAACCAGGAATTGCACAGTTGGTCTGTCCTTCCCCTGCCTAGTTACAGCCCCTAGTTATGCTCCTCAGCCAGCTCTCAAAAAGGGCTCTCCATTGTCCAGCAAAGGCAGTGGCTGTTTGTATAATCACCTAGCATTATTAATTTTCCATAAGGAAAACAGATCACAACATAAAAACTGGGAAGTTCTTCAGTGAGGTGTATTTTGGTTATCATTTGCAAATAATCAGAGTTACTTATGTGTATAACCTGTGTTTCACAGCTCTGGCCAGATGCAGCATTTTGACTTTTATGGCCTATTGTTTCATTAATGACCATGCTGCTTTAGAAATATAACATGGGGAATATTGTTCCATAAGGCATATTTCAGAGGGCTTTGCAATGCAGAACCAGAAGCACCTGAATTCCTCCATACAATTTCCATTAGCTATTCCTTGTGTAATGTGAGCCTGGATTTTCACAACTTGCAGCTCCCATCAGTATTGTTTGCCAAATCACTAGATTTCTTATTTCACTGTTTTCCACTTTGGGTGCTTCGTTCCCATTTTCTAACACTAGTTTCCTGCTCTTACGAGTCTCAGTGTTCTGGTTCTACCTCTAGAGCCCCGGTGTCCTCACTGAGTGTTTGTCTTCAGTAGAATTTTCCCAGAATAGACGCAGGCAGGATCAGATATATGAGCTTCCCTTTCCTTTTAATGTGAGGAAAAATCATCCTTCAGAGACAAAGCACCACTTATAAATGTGTTTCTGGGTAGGGTAGAACCTTTGTTTAAGCTGCTGATTGTTCCTGATCCAAATCTCTCTGCATGCCGAGTTTTATGGTAAGTGTGGCAGTAGATGCATTGCACAGTCACAAGCCAGGATCACTGCTAAGATTCAAACAACCACTCTTACCACAGCGAAGCACTCACTTCTCAAACAAGCACAATTAGCTAAATGCATTATCTTTAGTTGGTTCAACGAAATAAGGTGTTCTTCTATAGAATTTGAGCCCCTTTGGAATAAGGTTTTAGACACTTTTGCTGTTGCCTCTGCCTTACATATAGTAAATTTAAAGTTACAGAATGTGTTCAAAAGACTAGGTCATCGGGTTCAGTTTGTCTTTGAATCAAGGTTCACTTAGGAGCCAGTTGGGTATTATTAGCCACAAATGCATAGTGACATTTTGCTGTATGCTCTGTTGAGGGGAGGCCAGCTTGATCCTCAGATTGTTGATTATGCCTAATGTCTCTCTAACCACGATACCATTTGCAAACCCTGGCTACAGATCTGTCCTGTGAATCCCACCGGACAGGGCTTCACATTTATGTCACAGATCGCTAGCCAGGGATATTGCTTGTGATGCCAGCAGGAGCACACACTTTGTAGAGAAGAACCATCATGGGAAGTCCTCAGTGTTAAATTGTGTGTGCGCCCCTCCGTTACACATTCCAGCCCGCCAGTCATTGAATTCTCACTTTCAAAAGGTTTAACCCATTTTTCTAGTCATATTGTGATGACCAACAAACATTTTCTAATTTTTGGTAAGATTGGAAAACACTTAAGAAGACTTTCCCAGTTAAACCTATGACAGTGTCAATTTAAATATTGCAATTAAGTATATTCTGAAATAACTGCAACAGAATTGTAATGTGCCAGTATGTCAGCTTTGCACCTGAAAGATAATGTATATTTGGAAAGCTTATGCTTCTCTAAATAAATACATGTTAATAAGTAAGCCATACCACACTTTAAGAAACTGTGTATACTTTCCCATATACACTTTCAGAAACCAGGTATTTTGCGTAATGATTGATTTTAGAAAGATTTTGAAGCTGGAGTCTGTCCATGTAATTTAAAATCAAACTATAGTATATGTACTGAATTTGCAATCTTCAAATTGTAATTTCCTATACATTTATTAAAGTATTGTTTTGCCATGTGGTTTATTAAAAAAATGAAAGTGTACAGTGCCTTAAATTTCTAGGTATTTAAAATCGAATAATCATATAGGCCTCAAAATGTAATCTTCATAGAAAGAAAAGCATTGGAAAATAGATTTTAAGCTATCTAGGTTTAGAATCTCCAATTTAATGGCCTCTTAGATGTTTAAGAAATAAGCCTTAAGAAAATCTTCCAGAGAGGATAAAAGAGAGATTGAAATAACCTTTATCTTTTTATATCCGTCACTTCTTAAAAAAATTTTTTTTAGCCATGCTACATGCAGGATCTTAGTTCCCCAACTGGGGATGAACCTGGACCCCTGCAGTGGGAGTGAGGTGCCCTAACCACTGGACCTCCAGGGAATTCCCATATCAGCCCCCTTTGATGTCCATGCAGCCCAGCAACAATGGCAGAAAGGAAAGAAAGAAGCTGCTGTGGGAGTGAGTTTGGTGAGGCCCATGGGAAAGTGTGAGCTTAGTGCCCCGAGAACCTCCAACCACTGCAGACCAGGGCTCAGACACCACACCTCACTGGCTCATCTGCCACAATCTGTTTGTATGGCCCAAGTTGCTGAGGGTGGTTTTCTCATTTTTTAACGTTAAAAAATCATAATAGTATTTCATGATGTGAAAATTACATAAAGTAAACTTCAGCATCTGTAAATAAAGTTACTTGAACACAGCCATATTCATTCAACCACAACTACACTCATGCTACAGTGACAGAACTGAGTAGTTATGACAAATATATTTACTGCTTGTCCCTTCATAGAAAAAGTTTGCTGGTCTCTGGTGTGCCCTGTTGTACCATTTTAGGACCATAACATTATAAATGGATCCAGCAAGCTCTCAACAGAGCCCGCATGGAAGTTCCTGTGATTGGTTGGTCTGACAGCTGAGTCACCAAAAGGTCTTCTCCTCCCTTTATCATTTTTCTTTTCTTTATCCCCCTCGGAGTCTGGGGCCAAAATACAGAGAAAGAGTAGCAAGATTTCAATTACCATATGTTCTACATAATGTTCAGCAGCCAAGCCATTTGCTACAGCACCATGATCACCACCACCATTTAAGAATACTTTTCAACATAAAGCTTATTCACCTGAATTTTTTAATTTTGCACACAAGTTATGACCAAAAAAAAATGAAATAAAAATATATACATGTTGAATACCTTATATAGTTGGTGCCAACTGGGAGCTCACAAACAAAAAGATAACATTTTATCTGCTAAGTAAATTGAAAATTGCTTATAAGGCTTTTAAAAGAGTATGTTCTTTAAAGTTTTTCAGGTACTCAGCTAGTAAAAGACAACTATTTTTGAAAATAATAATAAATACAGTTTTAGATATATTAGTAAGCACTTATATGTTACATACTCTTTGTGACATACTCTTTGGTCTATTTCTATTTTTTTGATGTTTTATTTTTGGGGTTCATGTCATATTAAAATAATCCTAATTTGGGGTACCAATCTTATAAATCAGTTTATGCTAAACTTTCAGCCTTACTTAATATATTAGAATAATATTTTTTGGT
The DNA here is from genome assembly GCF_049115385.1 of Moschus berezovskii. Lineage (NCBI taxonomy): Eukaryota > Metazoa > Chordata > Mammalia > Artiodactyla > Moschidae > Moschus > Moschus berezovskii. The sequence continues at coordinate 38,881,376 of NC_142468.1, read as the reverse complement.
TATATTTCAGTTCCAACTATGATCTATAATTGCTATAAGCTGTGAAATAAATGAAGCATATATAGAAAGTATGAAGCCTGGGACTAAGTATCTCTTCGTGAATCATGGAGATAAGATGTTTAAACCTCCTAAAATTGTAAGGTTCAGTGAAGTGTCACCAATGAGCTTATCATTTTCAAGCAGCATTCTGGTTTGAGGCTCTCATGTGACTTTTACAGGACATAAACTGTAAATTTGGCCTGTGGGTATTACCAAACATGAAGATGATACTTAGTTAAGTTACCAAATAGCTTCCATGTATCCTGTCCTGGACTTTTCAAAGACTTGTTCTGGTTTGACTTTTAAATTCCTATTGTCTGTGTTTCACTTCCCAGTTTCTGCACATTGGTTTGTGAGTTGTGGCGGTGGTGTTTTTAAAAAAAAAAACAAAACACTTTTGTTCATTTTAACAAAATGCTGATAGTATGGAGAAGATGTGTATGGGTAGGTTTTTCTGCAAAATATATTGAGGTGTTTCTTGTTAAGAGTATAGAATGTTTTTGTTGTTTTTTTGTTTTTGAAAGAGAAAGAAAGAGTGGCTTTATTACTTTGCCAAACAAAGGGGGAACACAATAGGCTAGTTCCTCAAAAACTGTGCTGCTAGAATTGCTGGGATTTTTTTTAAATAGGAAACTTTTACAGACCTCATGAAGCAAGGCTAGCCTTAGAGCAAGACTGTTTCCTTGACTTTCCTAGGACTGAGGAAAGTCAGTCTGTCTGCACCTTCTCCTATCACCATTCCCCTATATCCTTTCCAGAAGAAACCTGCTAACAGCATAAAGGTAACAGGGATATATTTACCTCTGAACAGTGATTACACTGAATGTCTGGCCTCAAACTTCAGAACTGGGGTGAAGGTAAGAGTTTCCTGGACTTCCATTCACTAATCTATCATATTCAACTGTGAAGGCTTCAAGGCAAATCCTAGTTCCAACAGGTTTTTTAATCAGTTACAGCTTGACCAAAGTTTCAGTATTTTCAGAACACAAGCATATTCCATCCTCTCTGCTTTTTTGTGTAAGAAAATTTCCAAAGCCCAAGATATATATATTTTTAAATCCCTAAGACCAAGTATTACAGAATGTAAAGTGTTTTAATCATTGATATATATATTTGATCTTAGAAACAGTCTTGAATTTAAGATGACATGGTACTGAAAGGACATCTCAAAAAGTTGGTTCTATTGGTTGGAAATTTCTCTTTTTCTAGAATAGGTTGAGACTCCTTCCAGATGCTGATTTTATAATCATTCAAGTAAACATTGCTCTTTGAAGACCACCTTCGTACCACTGAACATGTTACGGAATAGAGCATGAAACTCCTATGTATTTTTTAAATTGAACAGGAAATTATTATGTTTTTGGAGAGCATGTTGGGTTATACTGTCACCACTCCCAGTAGAGATGGCTTGAAAAACTGTAGGATGAAATCCATCCTTTGGATAAAAACACAAAATCCTTGTAATTAGTGGCTGCTTACTGCCATCCTACCTCCCCTACATCAGCCAAACTACAGTCAACTCTTGGTTGATGGGGGAAATAATGATTGCTAACATGTACTGATCCATTACTGCCCTTCAGACACTGTACCATGCACTTTTTTATGTATTATTTAATCCTCATGATGGTCCTCTGAAGATAATTATGATCTCCATTTTGCAAGTGAAGAAGCAGATCAGAAAAAATTAAGTGACTTGCCCAAAGTCCCATAGGTAGAGCAGTAGTTCAGGAATAGAGATCAAAGATGACTCCTAAATATAGTTATACACATGTAATACAAAAACATGTAAACATGTAATACCAAAAGGATGCAATATAGACTAATGCAGTTACAATCACAACCAGGCTTTAGATAATAGGTGTATAAAAGTCAGAGAAGTATAACAGTTTAGGGAACATTCAACCTTACATAATTACCTGCGTGATTAGCAAGAAAGCAGCCAAAAGTTTACTGTTTGTTAATTGAGTTCCTGTGTTCTGAGGTACCAGGATGGCACTGAATCGGGTCCCAGCATATCCCCTTCCTTGACCCTTCCTCTCCTTATTCCTCAGCCCTCAAGGCCATGACTGGGAAGGGCTGGGATCCAGGTCACAGGTCACAGGCCTTGGACGCCTCCTGGCCTTCTCTCTGCAGCCAGCCACTCCTTTAAGGTCAGGATACTGCATTTCCTAGCCCATAGTTGGTCTTGCTTGTGAGGCGGGAAGGGGAGGGAACTCCATGTTACAGTCAACATACCATGGCATCTACTGGTCACAGCAACCCCCCAAATCTTAATTCATGCATGGTTTGGGTAGGGGAGGAAGGGGTTAATTTAAGAAGGGGCTATACCCACCAATCAGCCATCACCAAGACAGGATGGAGACAAAGAAACAGTTCAGAAATGCTGCATAAAGAATGTAAACCCACAGGAAACGAAACAAAACACAAACCTCTGGTAATTCATAGAAATTTTCAAGAGGAGAATGAACTTAACCACAAGGCATGGAATTATCAGTCAAAGTTGATCTCATCTTGCTTGGGAGTGGGTAAAATCTGGTTGTTATCTGGGTTAGTTACTAGGTAGCTCCAAACCAAACAGATGCTCTCATTGTGAGCTCACACAGAGGCAAAGTCTCTGACAGACGGTTTAGGTTACCATCCTGGTTCTCCAGAAGAATGGGGAAAAATCACTGAACTTCTCTGTGCCTCAGTTTCTCCACCTGCAGAATGGGACAATAAGTGTCTCTACTTAATGTGACTTTTACAAGAATTAGATGACCATCATAATCAAAGTTTTAAGAACACACAAAACTCGAATATCGGCTATCCTTATTGCTGCAGGTTGATTTCTTCACAAATGCAGACTTAAAAAAAAAAGTTGAGCATTGCATCTTGCAAACCCAGAACAAGACAGACTTTCTTATCTGTTCCATCGTCTCCTTCTTTATCTGGAAGACCTTTTCCTTGAGTTGTTTACCTCACAAAAATCAACTCATCCTTAAAGACTCCTCAGGCATTACCTCTTTCAAGAAGCTTTCCTTGCCTTCCCTATTAGGAGCCCCTTCTCTGGGTTTCTTTGGTGGCTCAGACGATAAAGAATCCACCTGCAATACAAGAGACCTGGATTTGACCTCTGGGTCAGGAAGATCCCCTGGCGAAGGGAATGGCAACCCACTCCAGTATTCTTGCCTGGAGAATTCCACGGACAGAGGAGGCTGGCAGGCTGCAGTCCATTAGGTCGCACAAAGTCAGACATGACTTAGCGACTAACACACACACACCTCTGTGCTCGCCTCCCTCATTCTGTCACCATCACCCTGGAAAGCCACCGCTGTCTGATTACCCACGAGCCCCCTGGGTGAGACCTAGGTCTGCTCTTCGCATCTCCAACATTAGAGACACCGGAGGGTTGCATAAATGTTCCCACAGTTGGAAAACATAGCATCAAATGTGGTGCTCTCAGAGGGTCAGGAGGGCTTGGGCTGACCATCCTGGGCCACTGCAAGAACCCGCCTGCATGGGTGGGATGGACACGGGAGAAGAGGGACCCAGCAGGACTGTGCCTGCTTCATCAGTGATTGTCCAGCTGGATGGACAGGTTACCGTAACTCTGACCCCATGTCTCCCAGGACTGCCTGAGGCTCTCTAGCAGGTTTTGCAAATAAAGACCCCAAGGGGCTACGCTCTTCGTGCCTCTTCTCTCGTACACTTTGTGGGTGAGACCCTAAGGAGAGACAGCGTGGTGCAGTGGAAAAGAGAGGGCTTCGATCCTGCCTGCAGTCAGTTCAAATTCAGCTCTTTGAACTTAGGCCCAAGGTGAGGGCCTTAGTTCCTACAGAACAACAACCCTACGTATCAGATTGGTACAATGCAGCCCTTGAGGAGGTACCAGGACTCTGATAAATTGATTCACCATTGTTTCTCGAGAGGTTTCTCAGGTGGCAAGTGGTAAAGAATCCACATGAAAATGCAGGAGACATGGGTTGATCCCTGGGTCGGAAAGATTCCCTGGAGCAGGGAAATGGCAACCCGCTCCAGTATTCTTGCCTGGAAAATTCCATACACAGAGGAGCCTGGTGGGCTACAGTCCATGGAGTCGAAAAGAATCCTGCACGACTGAATAAGCACACATGTTTTTTGACGGGTTTTCCTTTGTTTCTGCATTCCCTCTCTTCCCTAATTAAGAAGTCCTTGAATCTGCCCTTTGACACTCAAGAAGGTCTAGGAGGCTGAAGCCTTTTTCCACAAACAGGAAGGGGGTGGGTGGCATGCAGGAGACTATATCTGGGAGGGCTCCACAGGGTCCTGCTAGCTTTCAGTCTCCCCTTTTCTTTGATACTCCTCAATCCTGAGGGGACAAGTGTGGCACACAAAAAGAGAATAAAGTTTTGGATGGAGAGGTTAATCATAAACTTGACCGGGGTACTCGGCTTTAGGGGGACTCAGTTTCATATCATCTAGAAATATATTAGTCATCTTTCATGCCAGTAATTGGAACTCTTTTGTCTAGCTGAGTTCTCACTGGATCTGCAAGATTGGGGTTTAAGATTTTATTTTTTTAGAGACATTTTAGGGTTATGGCAAAATTGAGAGGAAGGTAAGAGATTTTCCATTTACTTTCTGCCCGTACACATGCAGTGTCTCCCCCACTGTCAACATCCCCTCACCCCAGAAAATAGCCTCTTACTAGCTTTGAAGGGACTACTTCAAAGAGTTAGGGGAAGAGCCAGTATATATGTGAATTTTCTGGCTGGGAAATACATGTATTCAGCATACGTTTTGGTAAAAGATGACTGCTAATCACAAAGGACAGACATCTCCAGTTAATGATTTTCGTGCTTTTCTACGTATGAGAAGGTGTAAGAATCTGGAATCAATGAAATTCTTCCTTAGATATGCATCCTAACTATCAGGGACCAGTGTCTCCAGAGCACAGAATGTGTCACCCTGTTTTCCATCCTGAATTTCCCTCAGGGCATTCTGTCAGTGAGTGATGACTTAGCACATGACCAGACTGTGAGTGATGTTCCTTTTTTTTGTTGTTGCTCAGTCACTAAGTCGTGTCTGATTCTCTGTGACCCCATGGCCTGCAGCGTGCCAGGCTTCTCTGTCCTTCACTGTCTCCCGGAGTTTGCTCAAACTCATGTCCATTGAGTCACTGATTAACCTATATTCCTAATTTCCCTGGTTGTCCAGAGGTTAAGAATCTGCCTTCCAATGCAGGGGATGCGGGTTCCATCCCTGGTCCAGTAACTAAGATCCCACATGCTACAGGGCCACCAGGCCTGTACGTGCCACAACTGGGAAGGCTACTCACTACATCCAAGAGCCTGCACACCAAAAAGGAAGACGCAGTGCAGCAAAAAAACAAAACAATCCAACAACAATAAAAAACACCTATATTGACACAACATTATCACCCAACGTCCATACTTTAGGGTTCACTCTTGATGTACATTCTGTGGGTTTTGACAAATTTATAGTGGCACATATTCACCATTAATCTGTGCTCCACCTATGCATGCTTCCTCTGACCCAACTCTAGGCAAACACTGATTTTTTTTTTTTACTGTCTCCATTGTTTTGATCTTTATAGAATATCATATGGTTGGAATCATATAGTATGTAACCTTTTCAAGTTGGCTTCTGTCACTTGGTGATATGCATTTAACTTTCCTCCGTGTCTTCTTGTGACTTAATAGCTCCTTTCTTTTTAGTTCTGAATAATGTGCCATTGTCTGGATGTACCACAGTTTATTTATCCATTCACCTACTCAAGGACATCTTGATTGCTTCCAAGTTTTGACAACTATGAATAGAACTGCTATAAACATCCAAGGGCAGGTTTTTTGTTTGAACATAGTTTTCAGCTCCTTTGGTTAGATTCTAAGGATTGTAATTTGCTGGATTATATGGTAAGAGTGAAAAGTATTAGTTGCTCCATTGTGTTCAACTCTTTGGGACCCCATGGACTGTAGCCCACAAGGCTGGCCTGTCCATACAGTTCTCCAGGCAAGAATACTGGAATGGGTAGCCATTCCCTCCTCCGGGGATCTTCCCAACCCAGGGATCGAACCCAGTCTCCTGCATTATAGGCTGATTTTTTTGTTTTACCGAGAGTAGATTTTGTTTTTACTCTGTTGACCAACCCATCCTAGGAACTCAACTCCTTCAGTCTGTGCATATTCCCTCCTGGTTCTCCTTTCACTTCTCTGCTGCTTCCTCTGGCTTCCTTACTTTCTCCGTAAATATTCCTTACATGCAAGGTGGCTTGCACACAGTAAGCACTCAGTAACTATCAATTCCCTGCTCTGACCCCAAATACTCCTGCTCCAGCCAGGGCCAGCCCTCCCGGTGGCTGAATGGGCTGAGGAGGCTCTAGAGACATCATATCCTCTGCTCTCATGCTTCTTCTGAGAGATGCCCAGCTCTTGCTAGCAGATGCCTAGGGAAACTGCGGCTCAAGGGCACCACTTCATCTTAGCAAGCATTAAAGGTGGGAAAAGTGAAAGTTCTTGTCGCTTTTAGGATACAGCTAGTTCCTTCATTTTCATTGGAAAAGACCTGACGCTGGGTAAGATTGAAGGCAGAAGAAGAGGGCAACAGAGTATGACATGGTTGGATGGCATCACCAATTCAATGGACATGAACTTGGGCAAACTCCAGGAGATCGTGAGGGACAGGGAAGCCTGGCGTACTGTAGTCTAAGAGGTCACAAAGAGTCAAACGTGACTCAGCAGCTGAATAACAACAATTCCTTCATTATAAACACACAGTTCAGAAATATGAACCAATGAAACAAACAACGCTGCCACAAATCCCCAAATTATGGAAAAATGTATATTCAACGAGTAGAAGACAACAGAACCACACAAAGAAGAATCACATTTAACAAATTCTGCTAAGGAATATGGATGAGTCTGTTAGGAAAAAATAAAAGGCGATTCACGTCTTTCACATCATGCTGCAAAAATTCCAGATCAGGATATTCTGTGGAACCATATGAAAGATTAATGGGTGACACAAAAACTTTCTGTTCAAACGCATTAGAGAAAATTTGTCTCCTGTGTCCTTCACCTAGAAATACACAATATACATTTGACTCTTTGTTTACTCGTGCCTCATAGTTGGTGCTCAATCAATATTTTGTTCAAAGAATAAAGTACCATATTTATGATCTGATAAGTACTGTAATAAAGGAAGTTGTTTTAGTTTTTGTCTAATTCATTGTTTTCCAATATTCTTTTACCATGAAACCCCTTCAGAAAATGCATTAACTTTAAAAGAGATTAGAGGAAACTGACTTGTAACACTACTCAGAAGAAATGCACATTTACCTTAACTTAGGAAGAAATACACGCATGTTAGGTAGTCAGTCATGAGCGGGTCCACGCCCCGTCCTGAGCCGGGTCTCTATCTCTCCTCCACCTGGACTCTGGTGATGAGAACATGCCAAAGACCTTCTCTCTTGTGGCCAAGGACCCCTGCTAGGTATCTAGGCATACCATGTCCAGGCAAGAAAAAACCACCAGCACACACTGGCACACAAGAACCAAGACCTAAAAGATGACTCAAAGTAACCTGCGCTTCATTGTGCTGCATCTGTAATAAATTAGCACTGCAGTTTTTGACTCCCACCACCACCACCATGGGCTTCCCCCGGAAAGCACCTGCACACCAGGAGAAAAGTTATATAACCTAAAGCTAACTATCAACTTGTCAGTCAAATGACACAGGACACAGGAGGCACCACCACTCTTAACACACCCAGCCCTACCCCATGCGAGGCTGCTTCTGGTTTCCAGACAGCCAGATCTCATCCTTTCTTGAGAGGGTACTTTCCCTTTTCCTTAAAACTCTTGCTACTCAAAATGTGGAAACAACATCAGTTCAGTTCAGTTCAGTTCAGTCGCTCAGTCGTGTCCGACTCTCCGCGACCCCATGAATCACAGCACGCCAGGCCTCCCTGTCCATCACCAACTCCCGGAGTACACTCAAACTCATGTCCACAGAGTCGGTGATGCCATCCAGCCATCTCATTCTCCGTCGTCCCCTTCTCCTCCCGCCCCCAACCTTTCCCAGCATCAGAGTCTTTTCCAGTGAGTCAACTCGTCTCATGAGGTGGCCAAAGTATTGGAGTTTCAGCTTTAGCATCAGTCCCTCCAATGAACATCCAGGATTGATCTCCTTTAGAATGGACTGGTTGGATCTCCTTGCAGTATAAGGGACTCTCAAGAGTCTTCTCCAACACCACAGTTCAAAAGCATCGATTCTTCGGCGATCAGCTTTCTTCACAGTCCAACTCTCACATCCATACATGACCACGGGAAAAACCATTGCCTTGACTAGACGGACCTTGGTCGGCAAAGTAATGTCTCTGCTTTTTAATATACTATCAAGGTTGGTCATAACTTTCCTGCCAAGGAGCAAGCGTCTTTTAATTTCATGGCTGCAATCAGCATCTGCAGTGATTTTGGAGCCCAAAAAAACAAAGTCTGACACTGTTTCCATTGTTTTTCCATCTATTTCCCATGAAGTGATGGGACCAGATGCCATGATCTTTGTTTTCTGAATGTTGAGCTTCAAGCCAACCTTTTCACTCTCCTCTTTCACTTTCATCAAGAGGCTTTTGAGTTCCTCTTCACTTTCTGCCATAAGGGTAGTGTCATCTGCATATCTAAGGTTATTGATATTTCTCCCAGCAATCTTGATTCCAGCTTGTGCTTCCTCCAGCCCAGCGTTCCTCACAGAATAGGAAAAACAAGAGACCTCTTCAAGAAAATTAGAGATTCCAAGGGAACTTTTCATGCAAAGATGGGCTCGATAAAGGACAGAAATGGTATGGACCTAACAGAAGCAGAAGATATTAAGAAGAGGTGGCAGGAATACACAGAAGAACTGTACAAAAAAGATCTTCCCGACCAAGATAGTCACGATAATGTGATCACTGACCTAGAGCCAGACATCTTGGAATGTGAAGTCAAGTGGGCCTTAGAAAGCATCACTACGAACAAAGCTAGTGGAGGTGATGGAATTCCAGTTGAGCTATTTCAAGTCTTGAAAGATGATGCTGTGAAAGTGCTGCACTCAATATGCCAGCAGATTTGGAAAACTCAGCAGTGGCCACAGGACTGGAAGAGGTCAGTCTTCATTCCAATCCCAAAGAAAGGCAATGCCAAAGAATGCTCAAACTACCGCACAATTGCACTCATCTCACACGCTAGTAAAGTCATGCTCAAAATTCTCCAAGCCAGGCTTCAGCAGTATGTAAACCGTGAACTCCCAGATGTTCAAGCAGGTTTTAGAAAAGGCAGAGGCACCAGAGATCAAATTGCCAACATCCGCTGGATCATGGAGAAAGCAAGAGAGTTCCAGAAAAACATCTATTTCTGCTTCATTGACTATGCCAAAGCCTTTGACTGTGTGGATCACAATAAACTGTGGAACATTCTGAAAGAGATGGGAATCCCAGACCACCTGACCTGCCTCTTGAGAAACCTGTATGCAGGTCAGGAAGCAACAGTTAGAACCGGTCATGGAACAACAGACTGGTTCCAAATAGGAAAAGGAAACAACATAAATGCCCATAAATAGATGAAAGAATAAAGCAAGTGTGGTATATACATACAATAGACTGTCATTCAGCCTTTAAAAAGAAGGAAATTCTGCCATACGTCACAACATGGCTGAACCTGATGGCAATTATGCTAAGTTAAATAAGCCATCCACAGAAAGACACATACATGATGCCACTTATATGAAATATGGAAAATAGCCAAACCCATAGAAATAAACCACGGAATTGTGGCTTTCAGAAGTTGAGGAAAAGGATAAATGGAGTGTTGATAATCAATAGCTGAAATATTTCAGTTATGCAAAATGGATAATCTGTAGAGATCTGCTGAACAATATTGTGCCTATGGATCATGATATTGTATTTTACACTTAAAATTTTATTAAGTGTTCTTAAGTTCTTATGTTAAATGTTAACTGTTCTAACCATAATAAAATAAGTAATAAATCCATCTTGCTAGCACCTTTATCTTGAAGGTGGCCTCCAAATTTTACTGGCCTCCAAAATTCTGAGAAAATAAATTTGGTGTTTAAGTCAAACAAATAAATAAGCAAACAAACCTTTTGTTACTTAAAACTCCTCTATGTCCTTGAACTGAATCCTTCCCTTGAGAGAACAAGAATCAAGGAAATCACCACTCCTCTGGTGACATATATTATTACTATTAAAGTAACTTTTTAAAAATAGATAAAAAATGGAAAGATATAACCACAGGAGCAGTTCAGTGTATTAAAAAAGAAAATAATAAAAAGATGAAAAAAGTAACCATGAGAACTGGAGAAACTGTGATAATTGTGACAGATACAAATTTGCTAATAAAATATATAAAGATCAAATACAGATCCATAGAGAAAACAAACTCCTAAACAGGCAGAGAAAACACTGACCAGCCAGTATGTATAAGAGGGAATTATTATGAAGCATTTTAAAGGAAAATGTTTAGTTTCACTAATAACTAAAGAAATGTAAATTAGTCCACTTCCATACCATTTTGCCAATGTTAAATCCACCAACTCTTAAAACCCTGTTTTAGAAACACACACTTTGGAGCATTCTTGAGTTGCTATAGGTTGATACAGTCTTTCTGGAGAACAGTCTAATAGTTCATAAAACAAGACATTAAAATAGCCATACCCTTCGACCAAATTATTCTACGGGCTTCCCTGGTGACTCAGAGGGTAAAGCATCTTCCTCCAATATGGGAGACCTGGGTTTGATGCCTGGGTGGGGAAGATCCCCTGGAGAAGGAAATGGCAACCCACTCCAGTATTCTTGCCTGGAAAACCCCATGGACGGATAAGCCTGGTAGGTGTGAAAATTTCCCCTACAGAAATACTTCAAGAGTTAAAAAAAACAAAAACCAAACCAAATGTCTGCCTCCAGCAAGAATCTGAGAGAAGACAGAGAAGCAGACCCCCTAGTGGGAAGAATCTGAATTACCTGGAACCTTTTTGCAGCCAACACCTGTTCTCTCTTTTCCGGAATTTCTGATACCTTCCTTCCACACTTTTGCCCATATTATTCTGGTTAGGACTCCCACTCTACCTTTCCACCTTTAACTATTTTTACTTTTTAGTTTTATAAATGAAGGGTTAAATTATTAACACTTAGCTAAAAAGTGTTATTTTTAAAGTGCTCAAATTAAAGATAAATGATCACAATGTGAACACACCCATATAACCACCAGGTCAAGAAATAAAACATCATCAGCCCCAGCCTGTCCTGATCTCTGCCTCCATCCTCCACACCATCATCCTGACATCCAACACTATAAAATGACTTGCCTCTTTGACTTATACAATCATTATCATATAGTAGGCATTGTTTTATTGTCCAATTTCTTTCAACATTAGATTTGTAAAATTCACCTATGCTGTTGCTATGTGGCTGCACTTTGTTTGCTTTGGTTTGTTTTGCTGTTCGATATTCCATTGCATTAATATACTACAATTTTTTTCTTTTTATCTAGCCTATTGTTTGTTTATGGACATTTGAATTGTTTCCAGTTCTTGGCTATTACCAGTTATGCTGTTCAGTTCAGTTACTCAGTCGTGTCCAACTCTTTGCAGCTCCATGGACTGCAGCACGCTGGGCTTCCCTGTCTATCACCAACTCCTGGAGCTTGCTCAAACTCATGTCCATCAAGTCAGTGATGCCATCCAACCATCTCATCCTCTGTCGTCCCCTTCTCCTCCCACGTTCAATCTTTCCCAGCATCAGGGACTTTTCAAATGAGTCAGTTCTTCGCATGAGGTGGCCAAAGTATTGGAGTTTCAGCTTTAGCATCAGTCCTTCCAATGAATATTCAGGACTGATTTCCTTTAGGATGGACTGGTTGGATCTCCTTGCAGTCCAAAGGACTCTCAAGAGCCTTCTCCAACACCACAGTTCAAAAGCATCAATTCTTCGGTGCTCAGCTTTCTTTATAGTCCAACTCTCATATCCATACATAATTACTAGAAAAACCACAGCCTTGACTAGACGGACCTTTGTTGGCAAAGTAATGTCTCTGCTTTTTAATATGCTGTCAAGGTTGGTCATAACTTTCCTTCCAAGAAGTAAGAATCTTTCAATTTCATAGCTGCAGTCACCATCTGCAGTGATTGTAGAGCCCCCCAAAATAAAGTCTGTCACTGTTTCCACTGTTTCCCCATCTATTTGCCATGAAGTGATGGGACCAAATGCCACGATCTTAGTTTTCCGAATGTTGAACTTTAAGCCAACTTTTTCACTCTCCTCTTTCACTTTCATCAAGAGGCTCTTTAGTTCTTCTTCGCTTTCTGCCATAAGGGTGGTGTCATCTGTGTATCTGAGGTTATTGATATTTCTCCCTGCAATCTTGATTCCAGCTTGTGCTTCATTCATGCTGTTAACAATGTGTATGCATCTTAGGATACATAGGCATATATTTTTGTTGGGTATATACCAAGGAGTCAGGTTGCTATGTTACAGATTAAGCCATTGTTCAACTTTTTTTTAGATAACGCAGAACAACTCCCTGCAGCAGTGTATTTGAATACCCATAACCCCACATTTTTGCCAACTTGGTACTGACAGTCTTTTATTGTTAATTTAACCATTCTGGAGGGTAAATGGTGACACCTAACTGTGGTTTCAATTTGCAGTTCCCTGATGCAATTTATGGACGTGAGTTTGAGTGAACTCCGGGAGTTGGTGATGGACAGGGAGGCCTGGCGTGCTGTGATTCATGGGGTAGCAGAGTCGGACACGACTGAGCGACTGAACTGAACTGAACTGATGCAATTTAAAGTGAAAGTCCTCTCCTTGGTGGATAAAATCTAATTACTTGGAAGGTTGTTTTTTGTTGGTTTTTTGGTCTGAGGCCCTCCATCACGTCTCTTCCTCCCCCAGGAGTCTCCAAGAATGAAAAGTCGACCATCTTTCATAAATTCATCATGCATTGGATATCCTCTTTTATGAAGTACCCCTTTATGTCTCATGCATTTTTCTGAGCTCATTTTTCTATTGAGGTTTTTTATATTAACTTGTTATCTGCATATGTTGATGTACACACACTTTCCATTTTAAGCTTTTAAATCAACTCAAGTTCAACACAACATTGTAAACCAACTGTGAAGGTGAAGGTGAAGTCGCTCAGTCGTGTCCGACTCTTTGCGACCCCGTGGACTGTAGCCTACCAGTCTTCTCCGTCCATGAGATTCTCCAGGCAAGAATACTGTAGTGGGTTACCATTTCCTTGTCCAGGGGATCTTCCCGACCCAGGGATCGAACCTCGGTCTCCCGCATTGGAGGCAGACGCTTTAACCTCTGAGCCACCAGGAACTATACTTCACTTAAAAATCAACTCGTTTTCACCTACGCAAGAGGCTCAATGCAAGTTCAACTTTGTCATACTTAGATGTTACCAGTAGATGGCGCCATAACCTTGCTCCTGAGCCTTCCACTGACCGTGCCTGAATTTCAGCTTAATTTCCCCAAATATTGCAAGTAAGGTTCTTGCCTGGAGAATCCCAGGGACGGGGGAGCCTGGTGGGCTGCCGTCTATGGGGTCACACAGAGTCGGACACGACTGAAGTGACTTAGCAGCAGCAGCAAGCAATGTTAAATAATTAGAAAACAAAACTTTAAGCCACCATACATCTAGATGGAATACAGCTAGAACTGCTTTTTTTTTTTGGAGGGAGGGCGGAAAACAACATATTAATGTTTTTTTGTTCCGAATAAAGGAATAAAAAGGTCTTTACCCCAAGGCAGGAAACACAGGTGAAGCTGTCCTGAGGCGGGCAAATCCATGGAAACACCCTCTGGGAGTAACCTGCAGTCCAAAGAAAATGAATAACTACCTCACCTAGCATTCAGACACTGTTTCCCTGTTTACAAAAGGCAGGTACCCCCCAGCACAAGGTCTGAAAGCAGAGAGAAACAGGGTTTTGGTCTCTGTTCCTGCCTCCCTCTGAGGGCCTCTCCTTCTGCCTCCACTCAGGGTGCAGCCTTCCCTGAGCTGCGCCCCCACTTAGAGTTGGACAAACCTTTCCATCCTCCTGCCTCCTCCCCAGCCTCACTCCCCACTGAACAAAGGAATGAATGAATGTGGGAGTGACGAAGTCCTGGCCTTCCTGTGCTTAAATATCAGAGCACACAAACCCCAGGCTCAAAGGAAGACCCCATGAGAGAACGTGGAAATGCTGCAAATAGAGGTACAGTTCTGAAAATGAGCCTGAGGGGGCAGGTGCGATGGGTTGCCTTGTGATGGGATGTGATTATGAGCAAGAAGACACCCTTAGTTATTAATACTTATGCAAAGCCATAAACCAGAGCCCGAGGCACGTATAGGATGTGGTGACAAGGTGACCCCTTTTATCTAGCCTTCACAATGGTCACTGGCAAGAGCACAGGAACATCAAGTCAGAGATTCAGCTATTTCCTGGAGGAGCCAAGACAAGGTTTCTACCATGTTAGGTCACCACCTCTGAGTCCCCAAGATCTAGTGCAAAGACTGGCACATTTAGAACAGGTCAAATTAGCTGACTGGTGCTTTTCATTCTCAATGTTCAGAAATGCCCACAGGTTGAGCTGCACACCTGAAGTCATCTCCATCCCACGTCTATTCAGACCTAGCACGACCTGCCTTGCAGCCCACTGATACAAAGAGAAGCTTAGGAAGAGAGGCTTTGTCCTCTTCTGGTTTTTCATTGTAGGTAACTGGGCAAGCCTGCTTTCTGAGCAGTATTTCACACTTTCTAGGGTAGAGGAAGGAGAAGGCGATGGCACCCCACTCCAGGACTCTTGCCTGGAAAATCCCATGGACAGAGGAGCCTGGTAGGCTGCAGTCCATGGGGTCGCGAAGAGTTGGAGACGACTGAGCGACTTCACATTCACTTTTCACTTTCATGCATTGGAGAAGGAAATGGCAACCCACTCCAGTGTTCTTGCCTAGAGAATCCCAGGGATGGGAGCCTGGTGGGCTGCCATCTATGGGGTCACACAGAGTCGGACACAACTGAAGGGACTTAGCAGCAGTAGCAGCAGCAACCACAGCAGGGTAGAGGAAATTGCACCACTCATACTTCCTCATACTGGAGGCTACTCGGGTAGGTGTCCAGAGGCTGGGGCTTGGGTGGGCACAGAGCCTACAGGCCCAGGCCAGAAAAGTGCATGCCTACAGATGGGAGGGATGCCCAGGTCCCAACTCTGCTCCTCCTGGGTTGCGGAGGCTTGCTACCTGTCACCTGCCACCCACACAACCTGGGCAGGGAGAGGCTGCAGGGGAGAATGCACTATAGTTTGGGGCTTGGAGTCTCCACTTCTCCTCCTAACCCAGGTGGCACCCAGTGAAGCCAGTCTGTACTGCTTGCAAGATCTAATTGTTAAGTTTTAAGGAATTCTGCAAAGCTGTTGTTTTGGTTTTTGCAAAGTAGTTGTTAAACAGTCATCACGTTAACAATTATAAAATCTTATAAGAGAATAAGTTATATTTTTAAAAAGCAACAAATACTCAAAACTTCCCAATTATTTGACTGAATTTTGTAATTATATTTGCTTTTGAGGCTGTCTACACCTGTTGTGCCTGCTTGCTGGAAATATTATGTGAAAGTGCATTGCTTCCCATCTGTCCCCAGTTCTGCATTCACTAATATCTTGTTGGTAGCTTGAAATTGATGCTGGTGGGAATATCTACACCACAGAAATCAAGAAATGCAGCCAATCAGGGTTTTCTGCCCCAAGTGCCACTTATTCGTTGACAGGTGCACCACTGCACCTGGCCCACATCTGGCGGACCTGGATGTGCAGTGGCTCAGAGGGTGGCCAGCCCTGTGTTTTCCCCCACTGCTACCAGTAATGGACATTTGCTCAGGCAGAAGAGGGGTGGAGGAAAGGGGAGGAAGTGGAGAAAAGCTGGGAAACACCCTTGGTTCCCCCCAGGACATAGCAGCAGGGAGCCTGGCTCACTAGGGAGCAGGCAGAACTATTTGGAAAAGCCAGGAGCACGAGAAAGGTGACAGGCAGAAATGAAGTCGGTTAAGGGACTGTGTGGAGGAAAGTATAATGTCCAGAAGGCAGGTCTTGTGAAGACAGAAGGCAATCACGGAACGTCGCACTTTGACCACAAAAGGGAGGTGAGCCAAGAGCACACAGCAGTGGAGCCCACGGAGCTGGGCTTCACCAGCGGCTCTGCAGTGCTGCTTCCTGACAGGGCTGTTATGATGGGTCATAATGAAGAGTCTGGAGGGATCAGAGAGGAAGTCACCAGCTCACAGTCCTGAGGCAGGAGCTCCTGGTGCTTCTCCGTTCCCCCTGACTCACTCCTCGCTCCTACTCAAAAGTTCTCCTCTCCAGGGAATTCCAGACACTTCCCCATGTTCTGCCATACACTCACCCTGAAAGCTTCCAGAATCTTCTATTGCTGGAGACACCCCAGTCTTGAGCTGGATGTCCCATAGACACCCAAATACTTCACCTAGTCCTCCAAACCTGCTGCTTCCCACCTCAGCCTCCCATCTCAGAGAGATGCCAAACCTGGAAGGCCTCATCAGTCCAGCAACCGTCATAGCTCTGAGGAGCCTGCTCCATCTTCCCACACCCCTCCTCCTCCTCCATCCCACCTCCCAGGGCTCTGACACTGCTTCCCAAATGTAAATGACCTTTTCCTTCATGTTCCCCATGTTTTATTGAAAGTTGCCTATGACATTGCATGCATTAAACATCACCACCTACCCTTAAAGTTGTATTAGCAAATTCCAATCAGAATTTCACCCATTAAACCCACAGAGCCATTACCATGTGCCATGTGTGCTGCGCACAGGGATGCGAAGTGAACAGGCCTGCCCCTGGCCCTCCAGGGCTCATGGCCTACCGAGGGAGATCACATAAACAGATACTAAATCAAACACTGCTCCTAGGTAAGAACAATGCGTCTGCCACCTGGACTCTGTCTCCAGACTTCTCCAGACCAAAGCCAAAAAGGGATTCCTGGAACATAAAGCTGACCGAGTCATTCCCTTATTTAAAACTTTTGTTGTTGTCGAGTATTTAAAACCTTTAGTGGCTCCCTACTGCCCTTAGGATAACATTCACACTCTAATTAGCTTGGCTTCTCAGCCCTTTCTGTCCAAACCCACATTAACAGAATTCTCATTTACTTGGTCAATTAACACCAATCTAACTGAATACTTACTGTGTGCCAGTCATTGTACTGAACACCAGGATCCAGAGGAACCATAAAATGTATACCATTTCCTCTCCTGGAGCTTGTAACCTACCAGGGCAGATATTGACAGATACTTGTACAAATGATTATCAGTGTGATGAGCTCAGAAAAAGAAACATTTCCTCCTCAGTTCCCTGCTTGACCACGACTCCTGGTGGTGCCCATCTGCTGGTCCTGCCTAGATCGGCAGGACCCTCTCCTGAGATGCCCTCTCTCCTTCATTGGCCAGATCTCTGTTAAGCCCCAGGTCTCAGGTCAAGGTTTCCTCCCGAGAGTTCCTTCCTGAACCCCCCTGGTGGTCCTGTGGTGGCCTCAGCCCTGTGAGGACGCTGAGTACAGGGCTGTGTCCCCCAGGCCCAACACAGAGCTCCTGAGAATGACCACTAGGTCTTCTTGATCCACCTGGGAACGTGTGCATTTTTAATTAAAAAATTATTTACATCGATTTCACATATTTATGAAACCTGGAGCTGAGTGCGAATGAAGGAAACAGAAATTATTTTTAAAACAAGGATGCTTTTGAAGACCAGCGCTTTCAGGTAACTGAGTCAGGAGGGGTGGGCGGCGGAAGAGGCGGGGCTGCGTGGTGCGGGTGGCTGGGGGATGACTGGCGCCGCCGGCGGTCCGGCTGGCTTTCGGGGGTGGGGATGTCTCCATCCTTTCTGCGGGCTCTCCGCCCAGAGGCCCCTGCTGACGCCCTGCTGTCACCCACCACCCTGCCTGCGGGGGCCCGGTGTCTGCCCCTGGACTTAGCTCCTGTGGGCGCCTCATGCCCCCGGGGGGCGGGGCGGGGAGAGGGACCCCGGGGAAAGAGCGGGAACCCCTAGACCCTGGAGCAGCTGGCCCCTCCTGCGTCCCAGCGCGGTTCGGCGCAGCCCGGCCGAGCCGGCTGGTCTCTCATCTGCCGGGTCTGGAGGCGGACCTCCGCTCGCACCTCCGAGGGCCCGCGTCAGCCTGCGCCCGGCTGCGGGCAGGTCCCGGAGCAGCCGAGGTCCGGCAGGGAGGCGAGCCTTGGAAAGCCGCCCGCCCGCCTAGAAAATGGGTTTGTCCTGCCGGGGAGTCCTCCACCTCCGGCAGCCTATGCGCAGAGTCCCACGCTCCTCCCTTGCAATCGGGGTTGGGAGACGGCGTGGCCCGCCTCCTTCACTTCAAAGCTGAGGAAACTGCTGTCCTGAGGGAATTCAGCGCCCATGGTACCACAGCCGGCGAGGCCATCGTGCTTTACAGCAAAAAAGGCAGCCTCCTGGGCCTCCCTCCGCCCGGGCCTTGGCTAACCCCTCCCCCCAGCCCACCAGTTTAGGGTAAGCTGCCCCGGATTGTCCAGCCGGTTGCAACCCCAAAGTCATGCCTCCAGTGAATGAAACTCAACGGAAATCATGGCCACCCCCGCCGGCACCTTCCTCCACACCCATCTCATTCATCTGCCCCTCTGACACCAGGAAGCGGGGACAAAGCTTGACCCAACCTGACAGGCTCTCCCGGGCGGGGACCAGGAGGAAAGGCTGCTCAGTGACTCGGGGCAGGGCCCACCTGGATGAGGAGAGGCTGCCTTAATGCCTTAAGGAAGGAAGCCAAACACGGGTGTGCCCTGTTAGCCTTCCCGGCCCACAGACATGGCGGGTCTCTCCCTGTCCTCACAGGATAAAGCCCCAGCCTCTTAGCCCAGCCCCCAAGCCTTTCCCAGCTGGGCTTCAGCCCGACTGTCCAGCCTCATCTCCCACCATGTGGACCCCATCTCCTTCCGGCCTTATCACACCATCCTCGAACATGGCGCGACACCCTCCAGGCCTCTCTGGCTTTGGAGGTGCCGTTCCCTCTGCCTCCAACACCCTTCTCTGCTTCTCCACCTGACAAGCTCCTTCCCATTGTTATGACCCTCCTCAGCCAACGCAGGAGACCGGGGGTTCCATCCCTGGGTCAGGAGGATCCCCTGGAGGAGGAAATGGCAACCCACTCTCCTATTCTTGCTCGGAAACTGCCATGGACGGAAGAGCCTGACGGACTACAACCCACGGGGTCCTAAAGAGTCGACAGGACTGAGCACGCACGTGCGCTCTCACGCGCGCCCCGGGAGCAGCTTAGGCCTGTGCTCCTACTGAGCCTGCGCTCTGGAGTCCAAGTGCGGCAACTTCTGAGCCCATGGGTCAGGACCACTGAAGCCCAGGCACCTGGAGCTGGTGGCAGTGAGAAGCCCTCACACCACAACTAGAGAGTAGCTCCTGCTCACGCAACCAAGCCCCTGCTCAGCCAAAACTAAATTAATAATAATAATAAACCTTGAAAAAATATCTCAAAAGTCATCTCCCATTCTCTGTGTGGATGACTTCCTTCCTCCCGCTTCTCCTCCTCAACCTCCTCCTCCTCCTCACCCTCCTCTTGTTCCTCCTCTTGCCTGGGGTGCTTCTGTACTAACTTTATAGATGATAAAATGTGAGGTCATGAGTGTGTGTCCCTGCCAGACTCAACTCCTCAGTGACAGCAATTGTGTCTTTATCTTCAAATACTTAGAGCCCAGCACATAGCGGACACTCAAAAAAGCAATAATTTGCTAAACAGAATCAGTAGATGGACTCTGGATTTACTCCAGAGCTAAATTAGGAAACAAGTCTTAGCACTGCAGGAGGATCCCCTTCCAACTCCTTTATTTAACTCGTATTTATTGAGTATGGTGATGTGCAAAGCACTGTATAGACAAAGTATTGGGCACTCCAAGCTGGGTAGACACAGGTTTCACATTTTGGAGGTACAGACAAGACAGACTATGACTTATAAGGAAATAGTTAGGAGGGAGTGACCAGCGCTATTATAAGCAGATTGTCACATCTAATCCCACAAAGTACACACTTACGTTATTATTCTCGTATTAACAGATGAGGAGATTGAGGCTTCAAACTCGGAGAGAATTGTGAAGGCATAACTAATAAGTAGTGGGACAGGATCTGAACCTAGGCTGCCCTCAGGCCCCACACACCCAAACACAAAGATTTGGTTTAAGGGTTTTATTTTCCTAAGCAGTGACCCTCAACACCGCGTGCACACAGCAAACACCTGGAGAACTTAAACAAGCACAGGTAACCCACTCTGGTCCTGCCCCAGAGATTCTGATGTACCTGGTCTGGGGTGCAGCCAGGGCTGAGAACTCCGGCTCTAGATGGGGGAGTCCGGTGTCAGGTGTGAAACGTGAGACCCACCTGCAGCTGAGGTGCTCCCTGGTTGTGTCAGATTCCTGCCCCCTTGGGAGGGGCCCCAGTGTGGCCAGGGCCGGCGCTTCCTCCCTCACATTCTGTGTCTCACCAGCTGTGACCTTCCTGTGGCCTTGGAGTTGCCAAAGACACCTTACTGGGGAAATTCCATGGCTTCCGTGTGAGGGGGCATGAATTCTCCAGAATGCCAGCCAGCTTTCGGTATGAGCGAGCCAAGAGCCGTGGGTCACAGTGAAGGTAGCTGATGTGAGCACCCTGGGTGGGCGGCTTGTGGGCGGCCGACCTGACACCAGCAGAAGGGACTGGAAAAAACACCACACACCTCACAGCTTCCCCAGAGGCAGGCTCCGTGGGGAACAGGCAGTGAAGTAGAGACAGGGCTCCTGACTCTACTCTGCCTGCTGTCCTCGGCAACTGCTGGACCCCAGGCATTAGCAGCCCCCGAGGGACTGTGAGGATCCCCAGAACCAGTGGAGCCAAGCAGCATGGCTCCAGCCAGCAAGGCTGGCTTTCCCCTTTTCAGTCCCAAGACAGTGACTCAGGGACAAGGATGGAGAGCAGACAGTGACCTCAGCTCCCTTGCCCACTGGGCAGCATGACCTTGCCCCAGAGTGCTGTCCAGAGTACACAGAGCCTGGGGCCGATGGGAGGGAGGTTGGCATATGGCCCATGTGTTTGGAGTGGGCAGGACCCTGCTCTCACTGGCCAGGTTCTTCACAGAAGTGCTGTGAGCATCATGTCATTGAATCCTCGCCGCAGCACTTGGGCCATTCTTTCCCAGCTTTTCAGATGCAGAGAGCTTGGGGCTCTCAGAACCTTGAGCACAGGTTGGTCTGTGTGTGGGGGTCCAGGGTGAGCAGACTTAATGGGCCATCCATGAGATCTCTCCCATGTCCAACTTCCTATGCCTCTAATTCTAAATCTAGGTGGTTCATGGACTGTCTGACTATGCAAGGCTCCCACGTAGGATGGCCACGTCTGTTCCTCTAACTGTGAGAGCTAGGATGTGCTCTTGATTACCCCCAACCATGACCAGGTATGGAACAGCTTCCTTCACAGGACGAACCACAGGATAAGACACCGGAGCAGCCACAGCAGAGAGTGGGCTTTACCCCCAGCCTGTGCTTCTTTTCTTTTTTTGGCCATGTGGCAAGTAGTATCTTAGTTCTCTAATCAGAGATTAAACTTGCACCCCCCGCACTGGAAGTGTGGCATCTTAACCACTGGACCACCAAGGAAGGTCCACCTGTGCCCCTGTTATCTGTACCTTCATATAAGCCCTCTCACTGTATCACCTAACACAGCACATGGCAGGTAGTAGATGCCCCTTAAGTGTTTTCTGGATGATTCAACCGTGATGAATCCTTTTGCAAAGACTCGTGCCATAATTGAACTTTGGCATACATTTAAGTATTCATTTATCCAACAAATAGATATGACGAGTGCCCATGACACACCAGGCACACACCAGTGGCTTAGTGATCCAATGACAAGTGGAAAATAGGTCCCCATGGCACTCCAGATTTGTGGGGGAAGAAATTAGTTTCCCAAATGCACATAAAATGAGTCTGTGAAAAAGTTATTAAAGGAAAGGGTCACAGGACTATGGAAGTGTGGGTAAGAGGATCTGCCTGGGTCTCAGCAAAGGCTCCTTTGAGGAAGAGGTCTGCACATGGATCCAGCCACCCAGCAACCCGTCCATCATGGATCGTGTTCTGAGCATGCTGAACAAGGTGCCACCACCCACTGACTGTGTGGGTCATTTCCCCAAAGGTCCTTCAGAGTAAGAGGAAACCCACATCTCCTGGCTCACCCAACAACACGCTCAAGTTTTAGGTGTAAGCTTTCCAGTCAAGAGGAAAAAGAATTTTGTGTGTGTGCAAAGCAGCTGAAACTGAAACTGCCTTCACCAAGGGTGTCCCACTTTCGTTTTTGGTCAAGGGCATGAGCCAGCTCTCCAGGGACACTCCCATATTGCCCAACACTGCAGGGCAGGGCAGCCTAGCCCCCAGTCCCCTGCCTCTGCCAGCCCCTTCCCCTCCTCAGCGCCAGCTCCTCCATAGTCAGAGGTCTGCATGGAACCACCCCAAATGGAACCTTCCCCAGGGTCTGCTCAGGGCGAGGTCAAGGGCAGGCCTGAAGGAGTGACCCTCAGACCAATTGAACGAGACACTGACCAAACAGTCTACAATCAGGAGATGCAGGGTGCCTGAGGCTCTGCCTCTGAACTACCTGCAGCCCTTCCAGGGCCCTGAGCTCATAGCAATAATCCTAGTGACTCTGGACACGTGCAGCTGCCCACACCTCGGCCCCTGCCTCACTTTCTGCTCAGGTCCCTCTCTCTCTCCTGACTGACTTCTTTCCATCAGTACTCCTTCAATAACTTAGGGTGCAAGTAACGCTATGATGTCCCTGACTTTCCTCCTGGCTGTCACTCTTGTCTCTTACTTTAAGCTTCTGAGAGAGTCTGTCTGACACAATACGCCTTTTTCAAGACAGGGCCTCACGGGACCACAGACAAGGGGATGGAAAACCCTGCAGGTACTTAACGATCTAATCTCAGTGCCCTCTAGCCCTCTCTTCTTCCTGCTCATAAAACTGGTTTTCCTTTGGGCAGATGGCTTACTACACCATCACAAAGTCTTCCAGATGCTGTGGCTTAAAACATAACCTCTGGGCTCAATTTCCCAAGGTTTGTCCGCCAAAGAAAAACCCTTTCTCTCCCAACTTGCCACAAATATGTGCCTACTGGCTTTGGGGCAGGCTATGGTGTCAGCTATGGATTTTGAAGCCTCCATGTTTCTACTTATTTGTTCTAGACCAGAGCTTCTCAAACTTAAGCCATGCAGGACCCTGAAGAGGCTGTGCACTGAACCCAGAATCCTGGGCCTCCCTGCCAGAGATGCAGATTCAGGAGGCATGGATGTGGACCCAGATGATGAGGCTGTGCTGGGTCTTCGTTGCAATGTGCAGGCTTCCCTAGTTGTGGTGTGCAGGCTCAGTAGTTGTGCCTGGGGGAGGGGGAAGGACTTACTTGCCCCATTGCCTGGGAAATCCCATGCACAGAGAAGCCTGGCCGGCTACAGTCCATGGGGTAGCAAACAAGTCAGACACGATGGAGCACAGCACATAGCACAGCATAGCACATGTGGGATCTTAGTTCCTTGCATCACGTTTAGTCATTCAGTTGCGTCTGACTCTGGAAACCCACGGACTTTAGCCCACCAGGCTTCTCTATCCACAGGATTCTCCAGGCAAGAACACTGGAGAGGATTGCCACTTCCTCCTCCAGGAAACCGCCCTGACCCAGGGATTGAACCTGTGTCTCCTGTATTACAGGCAAATTCTTTAACCGCTGAGCTACAGGAAGAAGCTTAGTTCCCCAACCAGGGTTCAAACCTGAGTCAGGGAATGCATCAGGGAATTGGTGAAGAAGGCGGATTCTTAACCACTTGACTACCAGGGAAGTCCCAGAGTAGGACTGTTTTGCATCTCAGTCCTTACCCTGAGGCAAAAGGTGCTCTGACTGAACACTGAAGGGAAGAGAGCAATGAGGAAATAGTGCAGAAATAAGATATCTCAGTGAAGACGTTTCTAAATATTAACCCATTGCACTGGCTTACCCTTGAGATGAATTCCCTTTTGCAAAGGAATGTTCTGAGAAGTTAGGAAACCCACCCAGGTCACCCAGCTCTAGACTGGCAGAGCCTGGAGTCACATGCTGACCTGTCTGCTTGCTCCCTGCCCACTGTGCCCACCATGAAGCTGAATTCATGTCAGATTTGATTGTTACTGGTAAAACCACTGCCATCTGTCCTGACATGGGTGGTCAGTGGTGTCATCTCTGCAGAGAAATGAAGATGTCAAAAAGGCATCTGCATCTAATCCCACAGACACCTTCTAGACCCACCACTCCTCAGGTTAGGGTGCTGGGGTCAGTGTGACTAAGCAGGCAGCCTGGACTTGGGGAGGCATTAGAACCCCAAATACTTAGGTCCCACCTCAGAACCACTAAAGCAGAAGCTTTACATTGGGAGCACAGCAATCCATGTTTTGGGCTTCCCAGTTGGCTCAGTGGTAAAGAAGTCACCTGCCAGTGCAGGAGACCCAGGTTCAATCTCTATGTCAGAAAGATACCCTGGAGAAGAAATGGTAACGCACTCCAGTGTTCATGGCAGGAGAATCCCTATGGACAGAGGAACCTGGAGGGCTACTGTCTACGGGGTCGTTAAGAGTCAGATGTGACTTATCGACTAAAACAACAGCAACAATCCATGTTTTAACATGCTTTACTGGAGAGTCTGGTGTTTGAGAACAGCTGTTTTTACTGAAAGAATGAGCCAGCTTCCTAGTGTGGTTTGGAAGGATTGGGTTTGGTGATATGGACGGCTCCTTGCTCTCCGGGCAAGCTCTGACATACACCATAGAGGAGTTGGTGGAGCATACACTAACCCAGTTGTGAAGTCAACTGTGACTTCTCCTGCTTTGCCTGGTTACAGCCTTGTCCTGGAGAGGATTTATTGCCGGGATAGTCTAGTTGCTACAGTAACTCTTGTACTCTGCCTGGGCCCTTCCTCTGTGGGTGGTAATGTTTACATCATTTAGATACCAAGTCAACCAGTGTCCGAACTCTGCTTCCGGGTCTATCCACACCTGAGTCCAAGGAAGCCCGTTTGTTATCACTACAGGGACAGCCTGAACTACAAGGCCTGGCCCGGGTGGTCTTGTTGGTGTGTTTCTTATAATCTACAATAACTTGCAATTTTCTGTTTTCAGAAAAGGAAACAACCAAAATGTAATAATATATGGGGGCTGGGGGTGGACTACTACATACGATGGAAAAGTTATGCCAGCCTCTGTTATTTCTTGAGGTGAGAGAGCAAGTAAATATAGAGCAGATTTTAAAAAAATACAATTCACATACCATAAAACTCACCCTTTTAAAGTGTACAATTTAGTGGGTTTTAAAGTAAATTGTGCCACAACAGAACTTTCTGGGGTGATAGAAAAAAAATGTTCAATAGCTTGTTTTGCCTGATGGGCTTCCTTTGTGGCTCAGCTGGTAAAGAATCTGCCTGCAGTGCAAGAAACCTGGGCTCAATCCCTGGGTTGGGAAGATCCCCTGGAGAAGGGAAAGGCTACCCACTCTAATATTCTGGCCTGGAGAATTCCATGGACTATATAGTCCAGGGTTGCAGAGTCGGACGCGACTGAGACTTTCACTTTCACTTGTTTGCCTGATACTACCATGGGTGCATATAATTTTCAAAACTCTTCTAACTGAACCATTATGTCCTGTTTATTTTATTCTGTCTAGTCTATACTTCAATTAAAAAGAAATTTACAAAGTAAACGGTGTGCTTTCCCAGTAAGTGGCCTGGAGGTGACCTCTGAAAATGGTTCATTACTCAATTGACCCAGAAAACCCCACAAAATTATGCAAACCAAGAGGTTCAAGTCTTTGTGCCCTGAAGGGTATGCACATCCAAAAAGCCTCCAAGTATCTGAAGGATATCTAAATGTAAAAATGAATAAATAATGATGCTTTCAAAAATCTGAAACAAAATTTGAGAAATGTCCAGTGGTTGACTCAATGAATTTGTCTCCAAAATAACAAGCAAACAGTCACATTTGCCTTGTGATATGAACCCATTCCTTGTTCATATTGATAAGGAAAATTGAGATAAACACAGGCGTTATAAAATAATCAGGTTAATTTGCCTGAGCCAATGTAACCTGAACAAACACCCAGGGAATAGAATGGTATCAACTTCATGATTACACACAACTAAGTAAAGGAAAAATCACATGTATTACTTGGTGAAAATACAAAAAAGTAGAGTTTAATTTTTTAAATAGTATGCCCTCTCTCCAAATAAGCAATATTTTATTATATATGTATCATAAGTCATACCAGGTGAAAGAGCAATTTGCTTTTAGCATGTTAGCAAGAGTTATCAAATTGGGTTTTGGTTTCTTTTCTCAATTTTATTCTAATTTTCATTTTAAAGCTAAGTAGTAAGCACATAGGCAAACGATGTAGTAAAACAATACTAAAACCAAAGTCTTAGTTTTTAGGGAGAAACTACATAAATACCTGAAAGTAACTTTCTAAGCATGGAGAAAAGATACTATAAGGAATAATTACCAGGAAAACTAATTAGATTCCTAGTGTTCTCTTACATACATATATTCAACTTCACCTCCCTTCCTTATTCATACAAACTTTTTTTTTTGCATTCTGCATGGCTCGTGGGATGTGGGATCTCAGTTCCTTGACCAGGGATTGAACTCAGGCTCTCTGCAGTAAGAGCATGGAGTGGAGGATTGCCAAGGAACTCCACATACCATCATTTTTGAATGTAAGAATATATGTAGTGTGTTTGTGGAATACAGTGATCACTAAAATATAGGTAGGCTGCTAGTGACATTTTTAACATTACATATGTTGCTGTTGTTCAGTCTCTAAATTGTGTCCGACTCTTTGCAACCCTGTGGACTGCAGCATGCCAGGTTCCTCTGCTCTCCACTATCTCAGAATTTGCTCAAATTCATGGCCATGTATTATATATATATATATAATTACTTTTGCTATTATGTCTTTTCTAGATGTGTGCACACATGCAGAGGCTCTTATTTCTAGCTCGGTGTCTGTAGGTGAGAGTAAAGGTGAGACGTGTTTATCTGTGGGTGTGTCTGTGCTCTGGCGGGGCGTTGTGAGCCAAAGGTGGACCAGTTACCAGAAGTCAACATGTGTGAATTTCAAACAGGCAATATTCTCACTCATGGAAGAATATAATTTTCAACACATTAAGAGCTTTCTCTTTTATAGTAATAATCATTCTTTAGAAAGCAAAAAGGACCATGACATGATGCTAGAGGTAAAGAATTCAGCTGTGAATGCAGGAGATACAGAAGACTCAGGTTCAATCCCTGGGTTGGGAAGATCCCCTGGAGAAGGGAACGGCAAGCCACTCCAGTATTCTGGCCTGGAGAATCTCATGAACAGAGGTGCCTGGTGGGCTGGTTGCAAAGAGTTGAACGAAACTGAGCGACTGAATACACACATACACACACACACACACACTGAGCAACTACTACATGTTAAGCACCAAATTAGGTATATTTATCTCACATAATCTTCACAACTAACCCAAGCAGGTACAAATTAAACCAAGTTCATAGACCAGGAATCTGAATTACAAAACATGGGTAGAAAAGCAGCAGAGCCAAAGAATCAATGCTTTTGAACTGTGGTGTTGGAGAAGACTCTTGAGAGTCCCTTATACTGCAAGGAGATCCAATCAGTCCATTCTAAAGGAGATCAATCCTGGATGTTCATTGGAGGGACTGATGCTAAAGCTGAAACTGCAATACTTTGGCCACCTCATGCGACGAGTTGACTCACTGGAAAAGACTCTGATGCTGGGAAAGGTTGGGAGCGGGAGGAGAAGGGGACGACCAAGAATGAGATGGCTGGATGACATCACCGACTCTGTGGACATGAGTTTGGGTGTACTCCGGGAGTTGGTGATGGACAGGGAGGCCTGGCGTGCTGTGATTCATGGGGTCGCGGAGAGTTGGACACGACTGAGCGACTGAACTGAACTGAACTGAACTGTTCTGACTTCAGAGTCTGTAGCTTCATTCTCCAAAGTCTCAACTAAAATGTGAGAAAATTTCCCCAAGAAAATAATGTTGAGTGAGTACATAATTAGACTTCACTCGTTTTTTAGTGATATGGACTTTAACCTTTTTATTCAGAAAGCTTAATTCCATATCTTCTTTTTATGTAAGAGAATTACGGGTGTTTGCTTAAGGCTCAAGCCCATTAACTGAAGGCCATTAACTGGGCTTTGGTTTAATTGCAAACTGGAACCAATGAGGGAAGAGCATTCCTTCTTCTCTGGGCTCCATGATGTATCTCTTGATTCTCCTTCCCCATATTTCTCAGTCCTGTGTGTGTGTGCTCAGTCACTTCGGTCATGTCTCTCTGCGGCCCCATGGACTGTAGCCCACCAGGCTCCTCTGTCCATGGGATTCTCCAGGCAAGAATACTCGAGTGCATTGCCATGCCCTTCTTCAGGGAATCTTCTCAACCCAGGGATTGAACCCTCTGGCGTCTCCTGCATTGCAGATTCTTTATCCACTGAGTCACCTGGGAAGCCCTCTCTCAGTCCCCACCAGGGACCAAATCCTCTTTCCAGCCCATGTCCTTCATGATGACACTCCTGTCTGTTCAGTCTTCATATCACTCTATAACTGCCTCTGTAGGCAGTTTCATCCACACCCTGGCTTTTATCATTCTTTGAACTGTCTCCAACACACATCTTCGCAGTTCTTGAGAAATAATTTACCTAGATAGCTTACTGGGCTCTGCAATGAACAATTCCAAAACCTAACTCATTCCTTATCTACCCCTCCCTTGAACATTCCATTTTATTTCCCTCCTGTATCCTCGGTCTTGGCACCACCACCCACCCAGCTGCTGGGGTGAGAAATCTGAGTCCTTTTGGACATCCCCCAGCCACATGCAATAAACCTAGAGGTCTTCCCCCCTTCAGTCCCGCTCAGGTACATCCTCCTTTCTCCATTCCCTCTGCCATTTCCTTAGTCATGGCTCACCACCTGGACCCAGGACCACTGGCAGCAGCTGGTTTCTGGCCTCCAACAAAGTCTCCTCCAGTGCATATCGCAAACCTCTAGTTGGTAACAGTCAACACTCCCTTAAGTAAACTATATGATGTCCATCCCCATGTTATATATATAATAAAAATCCTAATCTAGTTCCTTTGTGCTTACAGGATAATAGCATAATATCTTTTCCCATCTTACACTCCAATATTAAATTTCATGTACTAGACTACTCAAATTTCTAAAGATATGCTATGTAAGCCCTCTGTAGCTTGGTAAATATGTGTCTCTACTTCAACTGCCTTTATGAATTTTAATTACTGGTTTTTAAAGAAACTAGGTTTTCAGGGATCCTTGTTTTTCGGGAAGGTTTCCTTTGTACCATGTGCTCATTTCTATCCTTGCTTTATTGTCATCACATTGCTTGGATTTGTTCATAAGTGTGTTTCCTTTTCCTGTCAGATCCTTGAGGTCAGCACAACACCCACCAGACAGTAAATGCCCAATAACTGTATAACTTCTTAAATATTTAGATTACTCGAAAAAGTCATTATGATGTCTCAAACGTTTAAATTTCAAAGCCCACAATCCAAGAGAATCTCATCCAGATCAAACTCTAGAGAAAGCAGTTCTATAAGATCCTTGGGAGTCACCTCCATGACCACATAGCTGCCGGGTGTTCAGTACAACAGCCTAACAACCAAATGCAACAAGTGAAGCTTGGATAGGACCCTGGACTAAAAAATACAGTTATAGAAGACATTAAAATTAGAGGAAATGGAAATTGGTCATATGTTAGGTGATAATATTGAATTAATGTTAATTTTCTTAGGACTGATAATAGTGTAACAGTTGGCTAGAATATCCTTACTCTTAGGCATAAATAGCTTTACCTTATAACTTAGTTTCAGAGTTCATTTTAAAAAAGCACATTATACAGAAAGAGCAAATGTGGAAAAATGTCAACTGATAAAAAGTGTGAGTGTTTTTTGTACTAGGTTTTCAACTTCTCTGCATATTTGAAAAATTTTCAAAATAAAACATTTGGGGAAAATGCTGAGAACACTATCAAAAATAAAATCAATAAATCTTTTGAAATGTACGTTTCAATATTGCTGTTGGCCTTTTCCCCTCCCAAACCCACTGCATGGTACCTTCCACCGCCTTGTTCATCTTGTAAAGCCACTGCATTTCAATCAGACTTGTGTTTTAAAGTTGAAAGGCACAGTCCCCCCTCCCAAACACGACAATTTGCTCCCCTAATTGGCCAACCATCACAAGGCTGTTCATTTTTATTTGCCTCCAATACTTTGGCCACCTCATGTGACGAGTTGACTCACTGGAAAAGACTCTGATGCTGGGAAAGGTTGGGGGCAGGAGGAGAAGGGGACAACAGAGAATGAGATGGCTGGATGGCATCACCAACTCAATGGACATGAGTCTGAGTGAACTCCGGGAGTTAGTGATGGACAGGGAGGCCTGGTGTGATGTGATTCATGGGGTTGCAGAGAGTCGGACACGACTGAGCGACTGAACTGAACTGAACTGAACTGAATAGTGCCACAATGCTCTTTAGAAGCTTAAGCAAATAAAATTGTACTCCATAATTGGTACATGTAATTCCTTGAGATCAACAATCAGAGATTTTTATCTGGGAAATTTTGAGGTGATAAGGAAGTAGCAGAAGTTGCAAAAGTAGTCTTGCTTTAATCCTTTCAGAATTGCCAAGTCTCTAGTAAGATCTAGCTAATTTTTATTGCCCTGAAGGTGGTTAGAATTTAGCCCTTCTCTTAAATTTCTATTATGTTCAGATGGAAATTAATAAAAAGGGACTTATGATTTTTATAAGAGCCAACGAATCTGGGTATATACCCAAGAGAAATGAAAATGTGTGGCTATACAAAAACTTGCACATGGCTGTTCACAGCAGCATTCTTTATAACAGCTAAAAGGTAGGAACAACCCACATGTCTGTTGGCTGATGGATAAGCAAAATGTGGCATATTCACATAATGGAATATTAGCCATAAGAAGGAACAAAGCACTGATTCATGCTACAACACAGATGGATCCTGAAAACATTATGCTGTTAAGAGTTAAGCACCAAGGTCTATTAAGGTGTGATTCTATTTATCTGAAGTGCAGAGAATAGGCAAATCCATAGGGACAAAGATTAGTGTTTGCCTGAGGTTGGGGACAGAGGGACCAGAAGTAGGTTCTCTTGGGGTGATGAAGGTGTTCTGGAATTAGGTGTTGGAAATGTAAAACTTCATGAATTTACTAAAAATCCATTAAATTGTGAACTTTAAATACTATACTCTGTGAATTATATCTCAATTTTTTTTTAAAGTTTATGAAAAGCTGTATTCTATCTGGTCTCCTTTTCAGGAACAGTCAAGGGGGAGCGGAGCGTCAAGGGTCATGCTGGATTTGATTGCATCTTTGATCTCCCTGGACCACTGGCCAGAGTGAAGAGAATCCCCAAACGTGTGGGGTGCTCTCCATCCTCCCCTCCCCACATGAGCACCACTGTTAGCCTTGGCATCTGGAGGGCCAGTCTCACCTACGCTGCATTCCCACCATCGCCAGAATCCCAGTACTTCCTCCAAGACGAATCCCAAAGTCTCATACTCCATCTCGTCTTCACTTTCCTCATTGTACTTGCCATCTTTCACTCCTCTCCCTCCAAAACTTGGTTTTGTTCATTGATTTATCTTGGCTGCATGAGAACAGTGTGCGGCTAACAGCAGATAGTCAACAGATCTCTGGTGAATGAATGAATTTGGAAAAATTACACAGAAATTTGCACTGGGTGTTATTTTAAAAAGATGAAGCTCCATGAAGGTACCTAGTGGCCTCGTGGTTAGGATTCAGAGCTTTCACTGGAGGCCCAGGATCAATCCCTAGTGGGAGAATGATCCCACATGACGTGTGGCATGACCAAAATACAAAAAAATAAGTAAAAAAAAAAAGAAGATTTTTAAAAAATTAAAAATAAATAAAATTTAAAAGTGAATCTCCATGCTTCAAAATGTGTTTATCTCCCATAAAAAATCTTTCCCCTCCATTTAAATATGTACCTGATCTTTATGAAATCTCACACAAATGGTATTTTATTATAGACAAGTGAATTTAATAAATCTTTATAGGAAAACATTTAGGCATCATAAACAGAAAATTTTCAATACACAAAACAACATAGAATCTTATTTTGGGACTGTGGGTTATGCTGTGCTACCTTTATAATTCCTTATCCAGAGTCCAAAAACGTAGGCAGGCCCTAAAAATGTAGCAGAAGCATTTCCGCACACTGGTATCCATAATCTAGTTTGTGCAGAAGTGTTTCCACTAGATTCATAGAGTACTCTTTGGAAGAAAAAGGCGAGGACTGTTCACCTGGTTGCCCTTCGGACCTTCTGCAACTCTTCAATAGGCTTCCATTCTTGGTTGATTGTTATAAGCTTTAAAAAAAATAAACAAAATGTTTTGTTAGGATCTGTCCATCCTCAGGTCCCCTTTTCAGATCTGTACACAGTTCCCTCTGGAAAAAGTATCACCATAACATTTGTAGCCAAAGAATCACCTCTTCCCATCTCTAATTAAAACAGTAACATGTACTGGTTCTGTCCCTCTAAACAAAGTCTTTGGGTTCCTGAGTGTTACAGGATTAGACAGAAAGGTCATATACATTTACCCCGCTTTCACTTAACAGGTTCTAGATTGTTTTATTTCCTATGATTTTATGTGAACTACAAGCTCAAAAAGTGTATCTGTTCTGTGTGAGTGGCTATATAATGTTCCTAGCACAGAGCTAGGCACTTAAAAT
Organism: Moschus berezovskii; assembly: GCF_049115385.1. Classification (NCBI taxonomy): domain Eukaryota; kingdom Metazoa; phylum Chordata; class Mammalia; order Artiodactyla; family Moschidae; genus Moschus; species Moschus berezovskii. Next base: position 38,848,431 of record NC_142468.1, on the reverse strand, counting down.
TTCCTCACTGTATTTACTCAACAAAGGTACAAATGATTCAAGTTACACGATAAGGGGGAAGACAGAGAGCTGAGGACAAGTCTTGACTTCCAAAGAACTCACATTCAGAGATTCTCATTTATTCGCACAAGTTTTCTATTCCCCCAGGAACAGGGACATGTAGGTAGATTTAAAGATCCTAAACGGCCTTCTCTAAGTCAAGCTGTGTCATTTGAATGCTTTGTTTAAACACAAACACACACACACACACGTAACTTTCTGGAGACAGTTTAAGTCGTGTTCATTCCAACAGACTACATGTTTACTTCCAAAATATTTAAAATGTAAAAAAATCTTTTCAATAGTCTTAAAAATCTACTCATTTGGATGAGTGGATATTAGCCAATTTTGCTTACAGAGAATGCCACTGCTGTTTTTAGGAGTTCCTGTTATTTATCACAATAGACCTTATATTAACTTTTGATAAACAGTGGATAAAATGAGATTATGCATAAACAGACTCATAGATTTCAAAAAAAAAATTACGGTTACCAAGGGGGAAAGGGGCGGGGATGAGAAGGGCTAAATCAGAAGTCTGGGACTGACATATATACACTTCTATATATAAAATAGATAAGCAACAAGGACCTATGTATAGCACAGGAAATTCTACTCCGTATTTTGTAATAACCTATATGGGAAAAGAACTGGAAAAGAATGGATATACGTATGTATGTGTATATATGTACATATATAACTGTATTACTTTGCTGTACACCTGAAACTATTGTAACAGAACACTGGAAATCAACTATGCTCCAACATAAAATAAAAATTAAGTTAAAAAGGAGATGATGTATCACAGTAATGATAAAAGTTAATTATCTGAGTGCTTACTATGGGCCAGACACTGTGCTACAGGGCTTTATCTTCTTGAAGTCTCTAATCTCTAAGGCAGGGCCTTATTACTGTGTCCATTTTATAGATTCTGAGAACTTCAGAGAGACCAAGTTGTCTAAAATCACCTGTGAATAATGGAGTAAGGATGTGAACTAGATCTCCACAATCCTACAGCACTCTCTTTTAACACTACACTAAATGGCACCCTAAACATGAAAGGTATTACATCTGTTTTGCAGACAAAGGTGCTAAGGTTTGGGCTAAGTATAAATCATATTTTAATGTAGCAGTACCTTTTTAGGTACAGTAGGATCCACAGTTTCCCAAGGTTCTGGATTTCTTTTTCGATCAAGGCTAAAAGAAAAAGAAAGCTGATTAAACATTAAAGTAAGTGCCTTTAAACCAACTCTGATATCGGGTTTATACTACTCTAGGGACAGACTCAGAGTGCATACTTAGGCATTCATCACTAACTGAAATTGATGGAACAGTTCTTTAAAAAGCTTCACAGTTTGGCTCACACATTAAGGATCAATTCCTCTGCAGGGTACAAGGTCTGTAGTGCCTTTATGGGGCTAGACTGAAAAATGTTTTCATAAGCTGAGAGCAATGAGCGCGGAAGTGCCAGGCTAAGAGCAAGCAGATAAACTCTTGCCCCAGTTTCTGGGAGGGGCAGAAGGGCTCAGCTTGAACCCTGTAGGTGGTGAACTGCCAGAACCTCCCATCACCGCCTATGGAGCCCTGCATGGGCCAAGATGAGTTTCAAGTTTTTCTGTTCCTTATATTCCAGGATACATGGTATTTTACCTTATATCCAGAGCTGAAATTAGGTTTATTGTAGACAACTGAATCAGTCAACTTTACCACAGTAGGAAAGACCTTTCTAGTAAACTGACATTTTAAAATGTCATTAAAATGATGATTTAAGATTGATGATATATATCCCAAAAGACTATCCAAGAATTTTACATTTCAAAATGTATGTTTAAAAAAAAAAACTTTATTTTGCTGCAGGAGAAGAGGAGGATGAAAGGTTGAAATGGATGAAAGGATATTTAGATACAAGAAACAAACTTATTCCATCAATATCATCATTTAATAGCCTTCTGAAACCTGGATGCTTTCTGGCCCTGTACTCCCAATTCACAATTCGACATTCTTACTCTCTGGGAAAAACCAGGAAACTGATACATGCATTTCATAAACTGAAGGTCAGCCTAACACTACTAAAAACGTTTCTATAAATGATGAATGCTTACTTACATCACATCGGTTTTTCGAAGGGAATACATAGCAAATGACGAAGCTCCAGTCGCTGCCACGGTCATGAAAAACACCAAAGGAATAAGCTAACAGAGAATAAAATATTCCGATGTTTCAATGCGAAACACTTGAAATATAACAGAATAGCTCTATATCATTTTGTATTTTCTCCAAATCGGCACCATTTGTTCATCTTTGACCCAGAGGGAGGATAAGGGGAGGAGGGAGGTGGGAGGCGGATTGGGGAGGGGGAAATCGGGGCGGATTCATGTCAATGTATGGCAAAACCAACCAGTATAATATTGTAAAATAATTAGCCTCCAATAATAAAAAAATAAATAAAAATAAGTTAAAAAATAAAAGTTAATCTTTTTAGTCAAAATTTTCAATTGCTTTAAAAACTTACTTCCTTCTTTTTCATCAGGAGTTGGAAAAAGCCCATGATGGTTTAAGAGTACAATCCAAATCTATAGGGGGGGGAAAATCCAAGATATTGATCAAAACTCAGCTACTAGGACTCAACCTGGTGGGCGCCAAACCGGCTAACGTATCGCAAAGCCAGCCTCGAGCCAGATGGTCAGCGCCTTCATCCGAGGGAGGCTCACCTGGGGGATCCGGCGGGACCTCACGAGCGGACGATGCTAACGCCCAGAACCGAAGCCTGGCCTCAACCCCCGCGCCTTATATACCAACCCCGCCCGCTCCGGAAGGCCGGCCGGAGCGTTCTGGTCACGCGGGACCCGCGGGGGCCGTGCGGGGCTTGACTCGCTTTCCCTGCCGGGTGCCCGGCAACCGGGCGCCCCCTGCGGGACTCCGTGTCCTCAGTCGCCGCGCAGCCGGACGCGAGCGCCCCCTGCCGCCCGCCACGGTTCTCAACCTCCGCTCGGAGCGACCCGAGGCTGAGCGTTAGCGCCCCTGCAACTGAGAACCGGGAGGGCTCGGATAGTCAAAGCTGGTGAAAAGCAGCCCCTCTAAAAGGAGATCCCGCAAAGGAGCCGCAGAAACGGGGGTCCCATGGGAGGCTCCTTGGTGCAGGCAAGTAAATTAGAATTAATCCAAGTCACATTAAAAGCTCCAAAAATGGGATGTGGCACACATATAAACTGTAAAGTTCTTTTAGAATAATTCCTCTTTGTCTTGATTTTTTACCATTAAAAAAAAATCAGGATGTGAGGGAGAAGAAATAAAAAGAATCAACTGGAGAGATTTCCAAAAGAAGATTTCTTAGACGCCCCTGAAGGCTGGCTTTGTCTTGTCCGGTTTTAGCTCATCCCTAAGACTCGATGGACATGAGTTTGAGTGAACTCCGGGAGTTGGTGATGGACAGGGATGCCTGGCATGCTGTGATTCATGGGGTCGCAGAGAGTCGGACACGACTGAGCGACTGAACTGAACTGAACTGAAGGGACTTTGAAAAATCTTACCAAAGGTGAGGATATTTATTTGAATATAAACAAACCAACTGTAAAAAGAAATTTTAGGGGCAATTAGAGAAACTTAAATACAGACCAGAGATGAAATATTAAAGGAGTATTGTTGTGTTTACTCAGGTGTGATAATGGTATTATGGGCTTTTTTTTAAACACATTTTTAAAGAGATTAAGAAATATGATGTATGGGATTTACTGTAAAATACTTCAGTTAAAAGACAAATGAAGCAAATTTAGCAAAATACTAATTATTTAATCTAGGTGATATGTGGGAGTTTGTTATATTACTAAATGTTTGAAAATGTTCAGATTAAAATGTTTTTAAAATGTATAAATTGTATATAGTGTTAAAAAATAAAATTCAACGGAGTCAATTTTAAGACCTAATTGACTTTATTCAATAGTTGATGAACTAGAAAGATGTTCCAAGGGGTAGTACAAACAGAAAGCTTTTATAAAGACAGAAAGGTGGGGCAAGAAGGTATTAGCTGTAACCCAGACTTGCAGGGGCATGAAACCACAGCTACTTGGTTCCCACTCTAGGAATTTAACTTAGATTTTAGTCAGCCTAGCTTAGGCTTAGTAAGAAAAATAAAATATTTTTTCATTATTATAGAACATTTTCATTATTCTTTCATGCCCATCCTTCAGTGGCTGCCTGTTGCCAGGGTTAGCAAATATGGAGGTGCTAAATTTCATACGGTCTGTTGTTGCTGAGTTTCACAGTGGTGCCCGACTCTGCAACTCCATGGACTACAGCAGGCCAGACTTCCCTACTCTTCACCATCTCCAGGAGGTTGCTCAAACTCATGTCTACTGAGTCAATGAAGCCATCCAACTATCTCATCCTCTTTTGCCCCCTTCTCCTCTGCCCTCAATCTTTCCCAGCACCAAGGTCTTTTCTAATGAGTTGGCTCTCTGCATCAGGTGGCCACAAGATTGGAGTTTCAGCATCAGTCCTTCCAATGAATATTCAGGATTGAATTCTTTTAGGATTGACTGGTTTGATCTCCTTGCAGTCCAAGGGACTCTCAAGTGTCTTCTCCAGCACCACAATTCAAAAGCATCAGTTCTTTGGAGCTCAGCCTTCTTTATGGTCCAACTCTCACATCCGTACATATTGTTTAATGCTGTAATGTGGCTCAGAAAGGAGTTTAATGTAATGCCGTTCAAGAAACAGAGAAAAACAATAGAATAGGAAAGACTAGAGATCTCTCCAAGAAAATTAGATACCAGGGGAACATTTCATGCAAAGATGGGTACAATAAAGGACAAAAATGGTATGGACCTAACAGAAACAGAAGATATTAAGAAGAGGTGGCAAGAATACACAGAACTATACAAAAAAGATCTTCATGACCCAGATAATCACCATGGTGTGATCACTAACCTAGAGCCAGACATCCTGGAATGCGAAGTGAGCCTTGGGAAGTATCACTAAAAACAAAGCTAGTGGAGGTGATGGAATTCCAGTTGAACTCTATTTCAAGTCCTAAAAGATGATGCTGTGAAAGTGCTGCACACAATATGCCAGCAAATTTGGAAACTCAGCAGTGGCCACAGGACTGGAAAAGGTCAGTTTTCATTCTAATCCCAAAGAAAGGCAATGCCAAAGAATGCTCAAACTACCGCACAATTGCATTCATCTCACATACTAGCAAAGTAATGCTCAAAATTCTCCAAGCCAGGCTTCAACAGTCCATGAACCGTGAACTTCCAGATGTTCAAGCTGGTTTTAGAAAAGGCAGAGGAACCAGAGATCCAATTGCCAACATGCCGTTGGATCACTGAAAAAGCAAGAGAGTTCCATAAAAACATCTATTTCTGGTTTATTGACTATGCCAAAGACTTTGATTGTGTGGACCACAACAAACTCTGGAAAATTCTTAGATGGGAATCCCAGACCACCTGACCTGCCTCCTGAGAAATCTGTATGCAGGTCAGGAATCAACAGTCAGAACTGGACATGGAAAAACAGACTGGTTCCAAATAGGGAAAGGAGTATGTCAAGGCTGTATATTGTCACCCTGCTTATTTAACTTATATGCAGAGTACATCATGAGAAACGCTGGGCTGGAGGAAGCACAAGCTGGAATCAAGATTGCTGGGAGAAATATCAATATCCTCAGATATGCAGATGATACCACCCTTAAGGCAGAAAGTGAAGAACTAAGGAGCCTCTTGATGAAAGTGAAAGAAGAGAGTGAAAAAGTTGGCTTAAAGCTCAACATTCAGAAAACTAAGATCATGGCATCTGGTCCCATCACTTCATGGCAAATAGATGGGGAAATGGTGGAAACAGTGACAGACTTCATTTTGGGGGGCTCCAAAATCAATGCAGATGGTGAATGCAGCCATGAAATTAAAAGATGCTTTCTCCTTGGAGAAATGCTTCCCTGGTGGCTCAGAGGTTAAAGCGTCTGCCTGCAATGTGGGAGACCTGGTTTCAATCCCTGGGTTGGGAAGATCCCCTGGAGAAGGAAATGGCAACCCACTCCAATATTCTTGCCTGGAGAATCCCATGGACGGAGGAGCCTGGTGGGCTACAGTCCACGGGGTCGCAAAGAGTCGGACATGACTGAGCGACTTAACTTTCACTTTCTTTCTTTCACTTTCTTTCTTTCACTTTCTCCTTGGAAGAAAAGTTATGACCAACCTAGACAGCATATTAAAAAGCAGAGATATTACTTTGTCAACAAAGGTCTGTCTAGTCAAAGCTATGGTTTTTCTAGGAGTCATGTATGGATGTGAGAGTTGGAATATAAAGAAATCTGAGTGCCGAAGAATTGATGCTTTTGAACTGTGGTGTTGGAGAAGACCCTTGAGAGTCCCTTGGACTGCAAGGAGATCCAACCAGTTCATCCTAAAGGAAATCAGTCCTGAATATTCATTGGAAGGACTGACGCTGAAGCTGAAACTCCAAATTGCTTTGGCCACCTGATGCAAAGAACTGGGTCATTAGAAAAGATCCTGATGCTGGGAAAGATTGAAGGCAGGAGAAGGGGATGACAGAGGATGAGATGGTTGGATGGCATCACCGACTCAATAGACATTGAGTTTGAGTAAATTCCGGAATTTGACCTTGGACAGGGAAGCCTGGTGTGCTGAAGTCCATGGGGTTGCAAAGAGTTGGACACGACTGTGTGACTGAACTGAACTGTTCACACTTCGCAAGTACTTAGAAGCAAAAGTGTTTTCTCACCGATTAAGAATACAGCTTTTGGAAGTTTCCCAGAGCAAACCTTCAATCACACTGAAACTGAGTCAAAGAACTCCTTAATCTGACTTCATAATTTATATCCATGAGAGAAGAAACATGGATTTTGTCTTCAAGAATTTTGAAGCTTCCAGAAATTCTGTTGAGAAGTTATAAAAAGATAATTTCAAAGCAAAACTCAAGCTTCTAAGCAAAGTGTGTGTACCAAATTTCTAGGCTGACCACTGGAAACTTCCTCTAGGAAAAAACAAAGGGCCCGCAGCTAGAAGAGGTAAGGGGTTCAGGCTAGAGTGCCTTAGACCTAGAGATGGCAAAGGCCTAAGAGCTGCCTTGTCCTATAAAATCAGCAACTGACACATCAACAAAAATAATTAGAATTCTAGTATTTTCCCTACTACTCTAAAGCATGTCACTTTGTTAGAATAATTAAGTAATCTACTTTATCTATCCTAATATAGCAAAACAATGACATCAACATGTAATCAATGACAAATTAATAAACCACTTAACAGTTTTTTTCATGCTGAGTCTGAATTCTAGTGTACATTTTTATTTATGGCACATTTTGATTTGGATGTTAAATTTTCATCGGAAACCTTTGACCTGCATTTTGTTGTTCAGTTGCTAAGTCATGTCCGACTCTTTGCGACCCCATGGACTGCAGCACACCAGGCTTCCCTGTCCCTGTCCTTCCCTGTCCTCCCTATCTCCCAGAGTTTGCTCAAACTCATGTCCATGGAGTCAGTGATGCCATCCAACCATCTAATCCTCTGTCGCCCCCTTCTCCTCCTGCCTTCAATCTTTTCCAGCATCAGGGCCTCTTCCAATGAGTCAGCTCTTTGCATCAGGTGGCCAAAGTATTGGAGCTTCAGCTTCAGCATCAGTCCTCCCAATGAATATTCAGTGTTGATTTCCTTCAGGACTGGTTTGATCTTCTTGTATTTAAATTTTATAAAATTTATGGTTAAGAAAGGCAATTCACGTACTCAAGTTATTCCAAAGACACTTAAATGTTTCCCAATAACTGACTGAGTGTCTGGTGTTTAGTTGCTAAGTTGTTTCTGACTCTTTTGTGACCCTCCTGGACTGTAGCCCTCCAGGGATTCTGTCGACGGGATTCTCCAGGCAAGAATATTGGAATGGGTTGCCATTTCCTCCTCCATGAATTACATTTTATACCTATAAATAAGACAGGCCTTTTTCTTAATTGCTCAATTGGTTAGTAATAATCAAAAGTAATTGCTCCTTAATTGCTTAGTAATAATCCTGGCTCCAGTCAGAAACAGGAAACTTTTCCAACAACTGCTTCACACTTATGACTTTGTACAGTTCATACACCATGCTCTGACTGTACATGCACTTCTTTTGAAGCTCATCTGGTGCTTAATTCACTGCATGATTTGTCTGAGGTCCCCGCTCCCAGGTCCCCTATCTATGCCATGTCTGGCTCCTTCACTCTCTTGTTCTCTGCATGACACCTTGTGGGTGAAGACTCAGTAAGATACTTAGCTGATATTGTCAGGTGAGAAAAAAACAAGAGCTTCATAGTACCATGCCTTTTGGTTTTAAAAAGTCCCTTACACATCTGTATATGTATAAGGGACTAGAAAGTTAAATACCCAAGTGTCTTCTTCACATTTATCTGTATTTTCTAGCATAATTACCTTTTTAATAAAGGAAAATAAAAGCTTACATATAATCTAGCTCCTTGAAAAATATTCAGAATTACAAAAGGAAAACTAACAGCTATACTGTGGAGATGGGGACAATATCAGAAACAAGTGATCAAAATTAACATCACCAATAATGTGCAGATGTCACGTGCCTCCAGCTGTGATCTGAGGACATGACAACACGTACACTGCTGCAGACACGAATCCATCGTGATGTACATAAGACAAACACACAGCGGGAAATGACTATTCTACACAATAGTCTGTACTCTTCAGAAGTGTCAAGGTCACTCAGAAAGGCTGAGGAAGGAACTGCTTCAGACTAAGAGGCAGAGAGGCTAAAGAGACACGACAACTAAGTGGAAAGTGTGATCCTGGACTAGCTCTTCTCTAATGGAAAAACAATCACTATTGGAACAATGGATGAAATTCATTGTCAGTAGATTAAAATGTTGTATTGATGTTAAATTTCTTGACTCTGATAACTGCACTGTGGTCATATAAGAGAGATATACAGTGAAGTATTAAAGGGATAAAGATGTGTGATGTGTAAAATCTGCTTCTAAGTAGTTCATAAAAAATACTGTGGAGGGGAGGAGAAAGAGGGAGAGGAGACAAACGTGGCAAAACGTTAAAAACTGGTGAATCTAGAGGAACTTCCAGTGGCCCAGTGGTTAAGAATCTGAGCTCCCCAGGTTCAATTCCTGGTCAGGGAACTAGATTCCACGTGCCACAATTAAGAGTCTGCATGCCACAACTAAGTCCTGGCACAGCCAAATAAATAAATTAAAAAAAAAAAACTTGGTGAATTTGCGTTAAAAGTATGTAAGAGTGTCTTATCCTTTTAACTTTTCTGTATGAAATCTTAGCCTATCAGGCACAAGTTTTTTTATTTATAGGAAATAATACACACAAAGTAAGTTGCAAATTATAGTACATATTCACATTTCAATTAAGCCTTGAGCAGGTATGTAAAATAATTTTTAAATATCTTCTAAGATAGAAAATTCTTTTTTCTGAAATAAGTTTTTATATAAAGTTAAATCCTTATGACTTAAGGATGGTTTTACAGTCTTCAGTGATTCTAGAAAGTGCTCCTGTTTCACTGAGGTCGCTTCCAGTCCATTTTCTTGAAGAGCCAGCAAGGCGGCCTATAAAAGACAAACAATAGGAAATAATAAATATGCTTCACTGTTGTTTTATGATATATGGTAATACTTTAAAATCTGAACATCAAAATATCAGTCTCACTTCACAGAATTTCAATATTTGTGACAATAAAAACATTAAACTTAAAAGTTAAAGTGCTTAAGTCTTCTCAGTGAACCATCTTTCCTTCTACATTACATTCTAGCTTTAAATGTGGGAGGTGGAGGGGGGTGGAGAAGAGGGCAGAACAACTATATTGGAGTATAGACGAGATCAACCATATTCCAATATAAAATTAAAAAAAAAAGATGAGAGACTGTATTCCTGATCTCAGAGTAGGAGTTTATGAACAGGACACAGCACTGATCATAAAGAAACAGAAAATGAACAAAACACTGTTATACACAGGCTTTCCTGGTGGCTCAAACGATAAAAAATCTGCCTGCAATGCAGAAGACTGGGGTTCACTCCCTGGGTCAGGAAAATCCCCTGAAGAAAAGAATAACCCACTCCAGTATTCTTGCCTAGAGAATTCCATGGACAGAGAAGCCTGGCGGCAGTAAATACTGCCAAGTGAATGAAGATCTGAATAAATGCAGAAATGTGTAAATTTTCTTCACTAATTCATTAACTTACTTCTTTGCAGAGGTTTCCAAGATCAGCTCCAGAGAAAAAACAAGTTTCTGCTGCTACCTTTTCTAAGGAAACATCAGGCCCCATTGGCATGTTTCTTGTACAGACTTTCAGAATAGAAAGCCTTCCCTGGAACAAAATAAAACATAATATGTTTGGAAGCTTAATGTTTGACAAAATGTTATATTAAAACATACAGAATTTTCTGTATTACAGAGAAAGTATATACATTTAAGAATTAAAAAATAATCACTTTTCACAAGAGGTAAGAAAGTAAACGTGACATCAAGATAAATTTTAATACTTTTATATTTTTTTAAAAGTAAAATAGATTAAAAACTTTTCATCCCTTCAAAATCTGATAAATAAAAAATGCATTTTCTGTGTCTTTCACCACTCACTGCCAGTGGCTCTGGATGTGAAGGACAAAGGGTTTACTGATTCTTTGGCTATGGATACATTATATAATCTCTGTAAGCTCAGATTTCTCCACTGTAAAATAAGGATGCTCACCCAGATAATCTCCAAAACTCTTTAATGCTTTAGGATTCTTCCATTCTAGCTGCAAAATAATTTTGAGGAGACTCCATAAACTCAGTATTTTAAGTCTTCCACAAAGCTGAAATTACTACCATTTTTTAGGCTTATGTTTCTCTGAAAACAGGGCCAGAGTACCCAGCAAAAGCAGATGAAAATGATGATTTATGATGGGCCATCAGGTAAGGAAAAACACAGAATCCAACATAGGACACACACCATGTACACCTACATCCAGTCAGGAACTCAACTCTGCCATCTTCTTAAGAGCTCAGACACTGATGAGTTATTAGGAATGCTCACACAGAGTAAATGTGCACAGTGATTACCTTTTCATCTGGAGGTGGAATATAAATAATCTTATCTAGTCTTCCAGGCCGTAACAAGGCATCATCTAACACATCAGGTCTATTTGTTGCTGCAACAACCATGACATTGCTACTGAAAATTTCTTGAAACTCTAGCTGAGGGAAAATATACAACACAAAGTAACATCAATAAGTTGTTAATTAGCAAATGCATTTTTTTTAAATTACAAATCAGCAAGTCCGTTTGTTTTTAAACAGGAGAATACTGTTTCCCTCACACTAGAATGCTTACATTTCCTATCCAGACCACCTTCTCAAAATCAAGGCACCCTAGAAACAAATTATTAATCAAAGAGCTACACACCGTGCACACGGTGAACGGAGTGATCAACCCCAACGGGGCATCTCTCAATGTTAAGAACTGATGGAAAAAGCTCTACCCCACAGCAGAGAACATCTGTCTGCCGACCTGAATGCATCTGGGCCCCAGCGAACGATTACAACTTAAATGCATGACTTGAAAAGACAGAAGCATCTGACTAGCACATAGTATACCTGTGAAAAGTCTTGGCTCTCATGTTCTTGAAGAGGGAGATTTATTTTACCTCTTTTTTTTTGTTTTTTCTTTACAGAGGCAAAAATATGACAACTAATATACGTTACATGTATATAAATCCAGGATGGAGATTTAAAAAAAAAAATCTAAGAGCTTCTACAGCAAGGCCATACACATGCTAAGCATTCAGAATTGTTTAACTTAATTTTCAGAACAGTTTTCCAGTAATGTGATCTCTCAAAAGAATGAATTCCCTTTATCTGCAAGTATTTTAGCAGAGACTGGGTAAACACCTGTCAGAGGCTATAAAAGGAATTCCTGCTTTACGAGAACTGATTAGAACACCTCATGGGTTCCTTCAAATTCTAGTGGCACATGTTCCTAATTCTCTTTCTATGGAACAATTTAAGAAATGGAAAACAAGAAACAACAAGAAAAAACAAATAAAAGCTTCGGAAGGAACAGGATTTCCAAAGGTCACTTTAACTTCATTAGAACCAAGGAAACCTCAACAAAACTGGAAGGTTTTAACTACTGATTATTGGAAACAATAGTCTGTTTTCTTTCATTTCATATAAAACACTAGTTTCTCAGGATACAGAAATAAGAAATTCCCTTCTCCACTAGCAATATGTAGTTACATTTCTAATCTTAGGAAAAAATTCACATTCATATATATCTAAGATACTTTATTAAAAAATTTGCCTAATCTTCCCAGCTAAATCACAATGTTATCAGCTCTGTAAAAATCCTAATAGTCAAACTGAAATTAATTCTATGAGATGAATCCAGCATAGGTAAAGATAGTATAGATGCAGTCCATTTATTGTTGGCCTAGATTTTTGGTATATCCTGGTTAATAAATACCTCTTCATTTTTTTCCAGCTGCTTGCATTTACCATGTTGATCTGCTTTACTTCCTCTTCTCTCTATAGTCTTCAATCCAACACCATCTAATTCATTTAGGAGAACAGAAAGAACACGATCTTGAACATTACATTCTGTTCTGCTGATTGATCGAGAGCCCAAGATTGAATCAATTTCATCCAAAAACACAATTGCTGGTGTATTTGCTCTTGCTTGTCGAAATACCTTTTGTTCAAAAGTGGAAATATTAAACGGCTATACATCATGCCTTATTCATATGAATGAATGTTTTCTGCACTACTATTTATAATTTTTAAAACATAAAAAGAAAGATTCTTAATGTCTAAGAACTGGGGAATGAACAAATAAAATAACAGTATTATACAGGGGTTAAAAATCTTATTTTCAAAAAACATTTTACTGAACTGAACTGAACACTAAGTTAAATCACAATAAAGATACATATGTATGTATATGTATATATATATACGTGAATGGATATATATATAAAATATATATATACATAAAAATAATGTACTATATAAATATAATTATAGATATATATATACCTATCCACCTATAATGAGTGGACATACATATATAATGTATGTTTCCCCTGCCCAAGGAAACAAAACAACAAAGAAAATTCACCCAAATGTTAACAGTAAGTAGAGAGATTGTGGAGGATTTCCTATTTATACTTTACTATATTTTTTAAGTTTTCTATACACAAATAGGTATAACATTCTTAACAGGAAAAATAGCCAGTTACATTTTAAAAAAGTAATAAGGTTTATCCTTAAGGCATGAAACAAAAACTCAAGAGTAAAGTTAACTACATGAGGGAAAATAAACAAACCAACCTGAGACAAGATTTTCTCTGAATCTCCAACAAAAGGCGAGAAGAGATCAGCTCCGCTTACTGAAACGAAAGAGCAATGACAGCTCGTAGCCAGGGCCCTCACCAGCGTGGTTTTGGCACACCCAGGGGGCCCATATAGGAGAACTCCCTTTGGTTGTGTCAGGCCCATCCTAACAAATTCCTGAGGGAATTTCAGAGGCCATTCAATGCTCTAAAATAACACAAAAAGAGACAGGACACAAAAGGTGACAGTTGTTTTAGTATAATGTGAAAAAAAAATTCAATAAATTCATTCAACAATCTTCAGCTACCTGCTATGAGCTGGATATGGGGTCCAATCCCACACAGCAGCCAGTGAACTTACGATGTAAGTAAGGTCACATCACTTCCTGCTTAAAATCTTTCAATGACTTCTTGTCAGAATTACAATATTCAAATCCACATTCCTAACTTATCACTGCTTACAAGGCCTAACATAACCCATCACCCAAACACCCCACAGTTTGTTCCCATCTCAGGGCCTTTACTTGCTAGTCTCTCTCCTTAAACACTCCCACTCCAGTACCCTTGCCTAGAAAATCCCATGGATGGAGGAGCCTGGTAGGCTGCAGTCCGTGGGGTCGCTAAGGGTCGGACTCGACTGAGCGACTTCACTTTCACTTTTCACACATTGGAGAAGGAAATGGCAACCCACTCCAGTGTTCTTGCCTGGAGAATCCCAGGGACGGGGGAGCCTGGTGGGCTTCCGTCTGTGGGGTCACACAGAGTCGGACACGACTGAAGTGACTTAGCAGCAGCAGCAGCAGAGATCTTTATGTGCTATTTTGCATCACTCAGGTCTCCACTCAACAGTCATTTCCTTGGAGAGGTCTTCCCTAACCACTGTAGTTCAAACAGACCTTCCTCCTCCTAGGCACTCTATGCTACTATCCATTTCTTATTTTTGGAGCACTAACTCATTTGCTATCTGAAATTACTGTATTCCCACGTTGAGTTTGTCATTCTGCTCTTGCCAGAATGTAGGCAAAGTTCACCTCTAAATCCCCATCACCTAGAATGACACCTTCACAAAGTAGGCACTCATTAAATGTTAGCTGAATTATAAATAAATCCTCAATACCCCTGAGGTAGATGGTTTTGTTATCATCATAATTTCAGAGATGCAGAAACTCAGGCTTAAAAAGTGAAGTAACTTGCCCAGGCCTTATTACCTTATTGTGAGTGAGGTGGCAGAACTACAACTAATCCCAGACAGTGCAGGTCAAGAGCGTGAGCTCTTAACTACGGATACATTGCCTCTACAAAAAAAGACAGACAGGATCCCCATACTAGAAACTCCTGTTATAGTTGGGGAGACAGGCTTAAACACTAACAACCGGGCCAGGGTAGGGCATTCCATGGACAAGGAACAAATATACACAGAGACACATCAAACCATCCAGTTCATCTCCCAGTGGTGAGCAGAACAGAGTGGAGGATGTGGGAGGCAAGGAGTGATAGAGCTGAAATGGAAGTAGGAGTCAGATCACACTGGGCCTTGACAATTTTAGTCAACAATGAGGAAGCAGTATGGAGAATGAACTAGAAGGAAATGAAACCAGAGGGAAGGAAACCACTTAGCAGTGGTCAATGAGGGCAATGACTCAGACTACAAAAATAATAAGGCTGGATGTGTCACAGGCAGCAGAGATCGTGTGGAAGGGATGGATTTGAAACATAAAATGTAAGTGTATTTTATGCAGGGGGGAAGTCCAGAGGGGAAGTTATGTGACATACATGACATGCATTTAGAAGACAGGTCTCTGATTTAGGGGATGGGGTAACTGGGTGTCTTCCCTGGGAGAGGGAATCCAGGTGTAGATATGGAATTGATAAGTTGAACTCTGGACATGCCATGCTGAATCTGAGATCCCTGGAAGTTATTTGGTAGGCAGGGAGTTAAGTAGTTTTGATGGTCAAAAGAACTATCTGCACTGGATATAAAGATTTCTGAGTTAGCTGCTTTCAGGAGACAGCTGAAGCCTGGGACACGCTTCAGGAGATGAGAGATGAAGGACTCACTTAGAAATGCAAAAAGAGGACTCTTGGGAGCCTGGAGAATTAACGTTTAAAGTAAGGGAAAGGAGTGCTCAGAAAGGTAGGAAAGCCTAACATCTCAGAGCTAAAAGAAGACAGTATGTCTCACAGGAAAGTATGGCTATTTTGTGAAGATTAAATGAGAGCATATAAAAAAATCAGAGCATATTTAAATGTGCTTTAAGAAAACAGGAGATATCAAGGGAACATTTCATGTAAGGATGTCCACGATAAAGGATAGAAATGGTTAAGGACCTAACAGAAGCGGAAGAGATGAAGAAGAGGTGGCAAGAATACACAGAAGAACTGTACAAAAAAGTCTTAATGAACCAGATAACCAGGATGGTATGGTCATTCATCTAGAGCTGGACATCCTGGAGTATGAAGTCAAGTGGGCCTTATGAAGCATTACTATGAACAAAGCTAGTGGTGGTGACGGAATTCCAGCTGAGCTATTTCAAGCCCTAAAAGATGATGCTGTTAAAATGCTGCACTCAATATGTCAGCAAATTTGGAAGACTCAGCAGTGGCCACAAGACTGGAAAAGGTCAACTTTCATTCCAATCCCAAAGAAGGGCAATGCCAAAGAACGTTCAAATTATCACACAATTGCATCATTTCACATACTTGCAAGGTTATGCTCAAAATCCTTCAACCCAGACTTCAGCTGGCTGAAGTGAACTGAAAACTAGATGTACAAACTTGATTTCAAAGAGGCAGAAGAAATCAGATCAACTGCCAACAGTTGTTGGATCATGGAGAAAGCAAAGGAATTCCAGAAGAACATCTACTTCTGCTTCATTGACTATACAAAAGCCTTTGATTGCGTGGATCACAACAAACTGTGGAAAATTCTGAAAGAGATGGGAATGCCAGACCACCTAACCTGCCTCCTGAGAAATCTGTATGCAAGTCAAGAAGCAACAATTATAACTGAACCTGGAAAAACTGACTGGTTCAAAATTGGGAAAGGTGTACAAGACTATATACTGTCACTCTGCTTCTTTAACTTCTATGCAGAGTACATCATGTGAAATGCCGGGCTGGATGAAGCCCAAGATGGAATCAAGACCACCGGGAGAGGGATGCCCCTGATGGTTCAGTGGTTAAGACTCCACACTCCCAAGGCTGGGTTCAATCCATGGTCAGGGAACTAGATCCCACATGCCACAATGAAGATGGAAGGTCCTGTATGATGCAACTGAGACCCAACACAGTCAAATACATACATACATACACACATATATATACCTACACAGTCACATATTTAAATGTATAAAGATTACTGGGATAAATATCAACAACCTCAGATATGCAGATGATACCACTCTAAAGGCAGAAAGTGAAGGGGAACTAAAGAGCCTCTTGCTGAGGGTGAAAGAGGAGAGTGAAAAAGCTGATTTAGAACTCAACATTCAAAAAACTAAGATCATGGCATCTGGCCCCATCACTTCATGGCAAATAGGAAGGGAAAAAGTGGAAACAGTGACAGATTTTATTTTCTTGGGCTTCCAAAATCACTGTGGACAATGACTGTGGCCATGAATTAAAAGACGCTTGCTCCTAGAAAGGAAAGCTATGACAAACTTAGATATCTATTAAAAAGCAGAGATATCTCTCAGCCAACAAATGTCTATATAGTCAAAGCTGTGGTTTTTCCAAAAGTTGTGTACAGATGTGAGAGTTTGTCCGTAAAGAAAGCTCAGTGCCAAAAAACAGGTGCTTTCAAATTGTGGTGCTGAAGAAGACACTTCAGAGTCCCTTGGACTGCAAGAAGATCAAACCAGTCAATCCTAAAGGAAATCAACCCTGAATATTCACTGGAAGGACTGTTGCTGAAGCTGAAGCTCCAAGACTTTGGCCACCTGATGCAAAGAGCCGACTCACTAGAAGACCCTGATGCTGGGAAAGAGGGCAGGCAGAAGGAGAAGGGGGCGACAGAGGATGAGGTGGTTAGAAAGGAGCATCGACTCAATGGACATGAATTTGAGCAAACTCTGGGAGATGGTGGAGGACACAGGAGCCTGGCGTGCTTCAATCCGTGGGGTCACAAAGAGTCAGACACTACTTAGTGACTTAGCAACAACAACAAAATGTGCCTATCCATGGATACAAGGATTCCAGGGTTCACTGTAGATAAAGCTCCTAGTTAAGATAAATCATAATGGATACTTATAAATTAGTCTTGTGTGTGCTCGATTTGAGAAACCTACTTTCTTATGGCAAGATCACCCAAAGGGGAATTGGAAAAATTAATTTCTGGAACTGCAATGCCCGTAAGAAAATCCGGTGAGCTGTGGCCCTCAACAGCCACTGTGAGAATCAGTATCAAGTAGCTTCTCAGGCCAAAGTGACTGTTAATTATAATTTTGTGTTTTTACCAGTCTCGGGGTAAATTCAGGCCGATGAATGAAGAATTTGCATTTGTAGTCTATGAACTAAGAATCGGTTTTACATGTTTAAATGTTAAAAAAAAAAAAAAGAATATTCGGTGGTGTGAAAATTATATGACTTCAGTGTCTATAAATAAAATCTCATCAGAACACAAATACTCATTACATATGACTGCTTTTGTGCTGCGACAGCAGACTTGAATGACTGCAACAGAGACCATAAAACCTAAATTATTTACTCTTTGGTCCTCCACAGAAAGAGTTTACTGATCCTTCATCTACATTAGAAACTCTTTAGAGCAAAAACGAAACATAAAGGTGAAGAAAGAAAGTATGAAAAATGGCATCTGATGTCTGTAGAGTCCAGTTAAACAAGGACTGAAAAGCGATCATTAGATCCAGATGTTAGGTTTGCGTTAGTGAAGGCAGCCGTGAGTTTCAGTGACACTGGTTTACACCACAAATGCATTACACTCAGACCATCGTATTCTACTGGCTTAGGCAGATTCTCTATCTCACCTGCTTTAATTTCAGTTTTACATCTTCAAGGCCACCAATCTGCTCCCAGCCAACAGGTTTGATGTCTGTCAATCCAATGACACTTCGAAATGATGAGGGTTGGATCTTTTTAAAAGCTTCAAGGAAGTCTGTTTCATCAATCGTTGGATTGTCCTGGTTCTGAAGTAATCCACCCCAAAAAGCGAAATCAAACCAAAAATCAGGTGGGCCTTTTTTGTGGCACAAAAACATGATTACTTTTTTATTGTGATCCTCATTGGAATTTATACATCTATTTTGTTGTCACTATAAAGAAACTTATAACACATGGTATGAAAAAATTAAATGTCTCCCCCTTAACTCCCACCAATCTTCATCCCCAGAGAATGTCAACAGTCAGTGGATTCTTCCAGTATGTTTATGACACATGTATATCCTTTCAAAGAGACACACAAATGGGACCATACTGTACACATTAATTTGTACTTTTTCATCTCTCAGGAATCTTTTCATGCCCACGAATACAGTAATACCTCATCCTTTCTGACAACTGCATAATAATGCGTGAGTATTTTAATGACACCCTTCTGTTAAACAGAGGTTTTCCAGTCTTTTGGTACTAAACACAAAGCTGCAACTGAATGTCTTTGTACACATGTTCAAGTATTTTATATAATACTTTCCTCAAAATAGAATTACTGTGCTTAATAATATGCACACTTACAATTTTCACAGCTACTATTAAAATGTGCTCCAGCTGTACCAATAATATGAAGCTATTTTCCCCACACCTAACACTGGACTTAACCAACCCTTAAATTTCTGCCATTGTGACAGAAGACATGGTGTTTACTATTGTGTTAATTAAATTTCTTCAATCAAGAGTGAGGTTAAAAGGAATAATGGAATTAGAAAATAAATTTTGCAACCATTACGTAATGGCTATTTGAGGCAAGAATCATCAGTGGATGCCAATCTAGGGGAGAGAAAGTCTGACGGGGAACAGGATACCTGGATTGTCTCAGAGGGTCTCCTCACAGATTTCTTATTAGTTGCAAAGTGAAAAATAACAGCTCTACAGCAGATAAACTGGACCAATGCTTGACCAGTTGATCACATCAGTCACCCACGAGGGGCATCCCCAGTGACGAGCAGGTGGACACACTATGTCTCCACAAATGACATCCTAAGGAGGACACACTAACATTTAATGCAGTGTTCCCAATGGGCAAGCATAACCTGAATCTAACTAGGAGGAAACAGACAAACCCAAACTGATAGATGCTCTATAAAATCACTGACTTTAAATCTTTAAAAATGTCAATGTCAAAATGTCACACACACACCAAGAAAGTGCTACGGATATGTTCAAAATTAAAACCAAAAACTAAACATAATACATTATCCTGGACTAAATTCTACACTCAAGGAAAAGGGTGCTACAAAACTTGAAACGGCCAGCAAAATCAGAATAGGGACTGTAGATCTGACAACATTTTGATCAGTGTTAAATTTCCTGAATATAATGAGATTATACATACTTGTTCATAGGAAACGGACACTAAAATATTAAGGATAACAGGTTAAGATGCATGCAACCCATTTTCATATGATTCAGAAAAAAAAAAAAACAATGTGTATATGTATACAGTTGACCCTTGAACAACATGGAGGTTAATCCTCATTTAAGTAGAGGTAGCCCAACAAATCTGTTGTTCCCCACATCCATGGATTCAGCCAATCCTAGACTGTGCACTACTTGTAGGATTTACTATCGAAAAATATCTATGTATAAGTGAACTGGTGCAGTTCAAACCCGTGTTGCTCAAAAATCAACTGTGTATATAGAGAGACAAAGAGTTGAGAGAAAAGAGAGGAGGATAAAGCTAATATGGTAAAATGTTAAAAACTCGTCAGTTTGGATAAAGGAATTAGCAGGAGTTCTCTACCTTCAACTCTCCTTGAAGTTCTGTTTAATTTTTAAAATTTTTCCTCTGAAGTTTTAATTATTTCAAAATAAGTTTTTAAAAGAGAAAGAACCAAAAAAGACTAATCTTTAAAGAAAGTTGAGGATTTTTCATGTTTATTAGTCATTTGTAATCCTTTCACTGTCAACTACCAGTTCATCAGTTCATATTTTACTACACATTTTCTCTTAGATTGGTCTTATTGCTTTGTAAGACTTCTTTCTATACCAAGGAAATTGGTCTTTTGTCATGGGCTCAAAGTATTTTTCCCAGTCTGTCTCGTGTCCTTGCCTTTGTTTACAGTATTGTTTGTTTTGCTTTTGAACTTGTCATCTTTTTTGAAAATAGTATTGTTTTGCCATTCTAAATCAAATCAGTAAATTATCTTCTTTTTGGCTATTAAAAATTCATATTTCTATTTGTAATATCTGTATTATATTTAGGTATTTACCCTTACATCAAATTCTGAACAGTTGTTCCAAAATTCCCATTTTCAATAACAAACTATTTTATCCCATTTATGTAAGATTAAATAAGTGAATATGTATATACAGAGCTATTCTTAACAGTGTTCCTAAAAATGCTAATAATTATAATCTCTGGGAGATGGGCTTTCAGACAATTTTTATCTTGTTTAATTTCTCACAAAGAATGTTATTAAATAATTCTTTTTAATAGCATCTTTTTTTTTTTTTTTTACTAGCTAGCAGTATCAGATATTGGGTAAATGAATACTAATACACTTTAGGTGAACACCAACTAACATTTGAAAATCCCATTTACACTTCCAGATCATTAGTGTGTATATTATTCATTTGATTTTCATAACCCTTTCAGGCAGATAAAATCCTTTCCCCTCCATGTGTATATGTTTATGTGTTAAACTGTATTTCCAATGCTTTAATAGACATACTTGACAAAAAGCTGAATGTGTCCTCATCTGCCCTGTAATAGAGGCAGCAACAGCCCCTCAGCTGCCTGGAAAGGGAAAAAGAAATAGATGGAACCAGTACCTGCCCAGATGCCTCTGTGCATTCTTCCTTTTTGTCTTTCTTTTTTCCACTTCCCCTGGGTGCTTATGAACTCAGCCATCACCTGTGGTAACTATGCCTGGGCAGGCCCTCCTGAACTAGCAGTGGGCTCCGCCCTAGGACAACCGCAGCTGGCTGGTCCACCTAAGCCAAGGTGCTTAGGTCAAACCTGGAACTTCAAAGCAGAGGGAATTCTAAATGTAAACCTCTGTTCCCACATCCTGTACTCTTGCCCTCCCTTCAACAGGCATATATTCTCACATCTTCACACATGGGGCTTGTCATTAAATCTTTAAGCACTTCTGGTTCTAAACCCCAAAGATGAGGACTTAAAGTTCACGTAATTCCTTCCCTACCTTCAGTGTAAGAGTAAAAATAAAGGAAAAGAAGATGAGGAAGGATATAAATTAACTAGGTAAAAAATGTTTTCAAAATCTAGGATAAATCACCCTTTTATGGTTTAAAAAAAAACACCTCAAAATTAGGGGTTAAAAATTATCTAACATCACAGGACAGTTTTAAGTGTTACAACAGAACCCCTAGCACAATGAAATTAATTCTTTTCTGGAGGAGTTTAGGGACTCGGGATGACTTATTACAGACAAAGTGAACAGATTTTCCAATCTATAGTGTTGAAAACTACTACATTTAAGTTAATATCCCAACTATTTTTTCAAAAGGCCGTCAAGAATTAAGGATTTAAATGTAAAAGATGAATTTAAGTAAAATTCCAGGCACCTAATCTTCTCCAGAGTAAGAAAAGGTTCTTTTCCCTACAAGATGCATACTGATAACAAAGGGAAAAACAGTATCTTAACAATGGAGAAATCTCAGAGATAACCACCTTATCTAAGATATCAAATCAGTAACAGGACAAAGATATATCATTTCTACCTAACAGACACAATGAGAAGAACACAGTATCATTTCTGGAATACTTCTGCCAAAAATGCAAAACCTGAATCAAATCATGAGAAAATATCAGTCAAACCTACATGAGGAATATCCTACAGAACAACTGAACTGTACTCTTAAAAAGAATTAAAGTCATAAAAGAAAGACTGAAGAAGTTTATAAAGATTAAGAAACCATGACAACTAATAAATGCAATGTGTAATCCTGGATCAAAATATTTTTCTTTCTTTTTTCCTTTTAAAATTTTTACTACAAAGGAAATTAATGGGACAAATGGTGAGATTTTGCTAAGGTCTATATAGATTAGGTAAAAGTTGGTATTAATTTCTTCATCTTGATTATTGCTTGTACTATTGGTTAGTCTGATTTTAGGAAACAAACACTCAACTTTTCAAAGCTATGCAGGCATTTTGGCTGCATTTGAGAGTATGAGTATATATACATAAACATTCATACACATGTAGAGAGTATGATAAATTAAAGGTGGTAAAATGTTACATTTGAAGAATCTGGGTGAAGAAAATGCAAAACTTCTTTGCACTATTTTTGCAACTTTTCTCTAAGTCTGAAGTAGATTCAAAATAAAACGAAAATTCTAAAGACACGTTTGATTCTTCTGGGGTCACAGTGTCTTTTTCCTTATTGCTCTGGGCTTTAGCACTAAAGAGTTAGCATGGGAGAACGGGAACATGCCCTCGGCCGACCTAGAGAAGTTAGCTCTCTGTCCCCACTTTCAGTCTTACACTATTTATATATGGAAATCAGATGTAAAAATACATATAAGAAACAGATGTCTAAGGTATCAAAAGTTTCAAGAAAAGGTACTTACCACTTTTTTAAGTCCCCAAATTAACTTGTTACATTAATAAAAGGGTTAACGTAGGTCATAAACCAATACTTCTTACCTTCTCACTATGAAGCAGAGCCTGCATGGCAGCCTCTCTACAGAGTGCAGTCAGGTCTGCGCCAACATAGCCAACTGTCATTTCTGCAAGGAGGTTCAAATCAACTTGACCAGAGAGAGGCATCTTTGAAGTAATCACTTGTAGAATTGCCTTTCTTTGTCTAAGAGTGGGAGTTCCAATGACAACCTATGTGCAAAGCAAGAAAAGAAAGCATTTACAGCTTAAAAATATTTTTTTATCCTCACAAACATGTATAATAATTTAGTGAACAAATCTGGAACTATTACTAGGTATTCTTAAGTATATATCTTAGATTCTGAATATGCGAAAATCCTTATTTTCAAGAGTGAAAAAGCTGGTTTGAAACTCAACATTCAAAAAACTAAGATTATGGCATCCAGCCCCATCACTTCATGGCAAATAGAAGGGGAAAAAGTGGAAACTGACAAATTTTATTTTCTTGGGCTCCAAAATCACTGTGGACAGTGAATGCAGCCACAAATTAAAGGATGCTTGCTCCTTGGAAAGAAAGCTATGACAAAAATCTAAACAGCAAATGAAAAAGCAGAGATATCAGTTTGCCAATAAAGGTCCATATAGTCAAAGCTATGGTTTTTCCAGTAGTCATGTACAGATGTGAGAGTTGGACCATATAAAGAAGGCTGAGTGCCTAAGAATTATTGCTTTCGAACTGTGGTGCTGAAGAAGACCCTTGAGAGTCAGTCCCCTGGACTGCAAGGAGATCAAACCAATCAATTCTAAATGAAATCAACCCTGAATATTCACTGGAAGGACAGATGCTGACCCTGAAGCTCCAATAATTTGACCACCTGATAAAAAGAGCCGACTCATTAGAAAAGAACCTGCTGCTGGGAAAGACTGGAGGCAAAAGGAGAAGGGAGTTATGAAGGATGAGATGATTACTTAGCATCACTGACTCAAAGGACATGAGTTTGAGCAAACTCCAGAATATAGTGAAGGATAGGGAAGCCTGGTGTGTTGCAGTCCACATGGTCTCAGAGTCAGACAAGACTTAGTGACCGAACAACAGCAGCAACGTCAGGAAGTTTTTATTTTGTTATTTTTGAGAACCTACCACATTCTGCTGCTACTGCTAAGTCACTTCAGTCGTGTCCGACTATGTGCGACACCATAGATGGAAGCCCACCAGGCTCCCCCATCCCTGGGATTCTCCAGGCAAGAACACTGGCGTGGGTTGCCATTTCCTTCTCCAATGTGTGAAAGTGAAAAGTGAAAGTGAAGTCGCTCAGTCGTGTCCGACCCTTAGCGACCCCACAGACTGCAGCCCACCAGGCTCCTCCATCCATGGGATTTTCTAGGCAAGAGTACTGGAGTGGCTTGCCATTGCCTTCTCCGTACCACATTCTAGGAGCCAGTAAACCAGAAAGTCTATGTCCCTGCTCTTATGGAGCTTATTCAGCAGACAGGTATTAAATGGTGTGAAGAAGAAATCCACTCAAGTTCTAAACAGATTATGCTAAAGTCTGCAATTATCAGTTGTCTCTTTACAATCCTACCATAAAGTTCAACATCACAACCACTATTCAAACAGAAATCAAGAATCAATTTAGGGCTGAGGTTTATAAAATAATACTTGAATATTGGAATATTTTGAATATTCAATCTTCCTAGCAACTAAGAGAGCAACTGTGGTACAGGATGCTGGCATTCAGACAAGGAATGAATAAATCTAGATAGAAGAGTTAACGTCGGCTTTGATTTAGTTCTTCCCTGCCTTCTTTCTTATTTCAACACATGTTTCTTGAGGCTATCCTTCTACTTTAGATTCTCATTCCAAATCCTAAGAGTTTAATAGCTTGTAGTAGTCCTTAAAAACTAACGCTACTGATAACTGTATTCATTCTCAGGGCCTGCACAACAATCCCAAACGGCCCCCTGGCTTCTCAGACCAATTTGACTCTGGGAGGGAAAGGGTACTGGCTCGCAGATCATTTGTAAACCAAAGAACAGGTTCTCTTAAAAAAAAAAAAAAGCCCCACTCCAGTCTCTCTGACTTCCAAAGCTACGTGGGAAACGCCTCGGGGTAGCCAACCAGGGCCAAATGAGGCCGGGTTCAGGGGCAATGCGCTAACTGGCTGAGCCTTTACCTCTCGGTCGAACCTCCCAGGTCTGCGCAGCGCTGGGTCTAGAGCATCCGGCCGGTTGGTGGATCCCACAACCACCACCTCGCGGTCCTCACCGATGCCGTCCAGCAGCGTCAACACCTGGGCCACCACGCGGCTCTCGGGGGCTTGGTGTGGGCCGCCCCGCCGGGGACACAGGGCATCCACCTCGTCCAGGAAGAGGAGGGTGGGACGGCGGCTGGCCAGCTCCCGGGCGCGCTGGAAGATGCGCCGCACATTTTCCTCCGTCTCCCCGGGCCGGGCGCCCTGCAGCGCCGGGGCGCTCACCGCCAGCAGCTCCGCGCCCGTCTCCCGGGCCACTGCCCGCACTAGCTGGGTCTTGCCCACTCCCGGGGGGCCGGCCAAGAGCACCCCGCGTGGCACTTCTAGCCCCAGCGAGGCCAAGGCGCGGGGGTAGCGGAGCGGCAGGCGGAGGAGCTCCCGCAGCGAGTCGGCCGCCTCCGAAAGGCCCCCCAGGGGCACCTCGGGCTGCGGCTCCTCTTCCGACGGAGGCACCTCGCTCAGACTGATGTGGGTGCGAGGGGTGACCAGCCCAGCCGGATTCGGGCTGGGCGCCCCGCTAACGATGTGCAGGGCGGCCACTGGGCCCGGAGCGCCTGGAGGAGCGGCCACCACGTGGCCCTGAGAGACTGGACGGTTCCTCAGCAGCTCCTGCACCGCCTCCAGCACCGCGGCTGGACTCGGGGCCCCGGACGCGCCCGCTTGCTCTCTCAACTCCGGCCACACCGCGAGGCGCCGAAGGGGAGGGCAGGGCACTAAGCGGAGTCGGTTCAGGCTGATAATCCCCCGAGACCCCGGCGCCCCCACTGCCGTCCCCGGGCTCGTGCACTGCGGGTCCAGCTGCACAAAGCCGTCCGCTCCATCCCGCCGCGGCCAGGCGGTGCAGAGGCAGGAGCCACCGTCAGGCAGCGAGATCCTCACCGCAGAGCCCAGGCGGGCGCCTAAGGCGCGGAGGGCGGTAGGGCCCAGACGACAGCGCTGGGTGCCCTGATCCCTAGCATCTACGGGTAGCAGCTTTAAGGGAGGCCCTTCCGGAAAGGAACCGGAGTCCGGAGCCATTTCTCACGAAAGACGCAAAACCCAGGAAAATCGGGTAGGAATTCCACCGGGCCGGAAAGACCGGCACACCGTGGCCGGAAGCAGGTGATGCGCATGCGCCAGGGAAGCCGCAGATGCAGGTCCCTAATAGGTGGAAAGGACCAATAGGAAGTTAGACTAAGTTGGACATTGATGGGACCGTCAGGATAGCTTGCCACGGTGTTGGGTTTGGTAAAATCTCGTCGCCCATTTTAGAGCTTTACATTCACTATGACTGACTTCTGGAGTCATAGTCACTTGCTGACCTCTGCTGTCTGTTTCCAGCTCCTAGGTTGGAACAACCTAAAAGGAACCAGGAAACTATACTGAGAGGAGATCCTGAGATGGGGAAATAACCAATTAAACCCTGTTTTCTTCTTTCTCTTAATCCTATTGCTTTCTATTACCTTTGAAGAACAAAGACTGTAAATTCAGACTTCTCAAGAACAGCTTTAAAATTTTTATTGGAGTATAGAAAGTGAAAGTGAAGTCACTCAGTCCTGTCCGACTCTGCGACCCCGTGGACTGTAGCCTGCCAGGCTCCTCCGTCCATGAGGTTCTCCAGGCAAGAATACTGGAGTGGGTTGCCATTTCCTTCTCCAGAGGATCTTCTGGACCCAGGGATCGAACCCAGGTCTCCCGCATTGCGGGCAGATGCTTTAACCTCTGAGCCACCAGGGCAGACCCTTATTGGAGTATAGTTGCTTTATAATGTTGTTTCTACTGTACAGCAAAGTGAATCATGTATCCTCTTTTTTTGGATTTCATTCCCACTTAGGTCACCACAGAGCATTTAGTAGAGTTCCCTATACAGTAGAGTCTCATTGCTGCTAAGTCGCTTCAGTCATGTCCGACTCTGTGCAATCCCATAGACAGCAGCCCACCAGGCTCCCCCGTCCCTGGGATTCTCCAGGCGAGAATATTTTATACATAGCAATAGTGTATATACGTCAATCCCAATCTCCCAATTCCTGCCACCCAACCCTTCCCTCTTGGTATCCACACAGCTGTTCTCTATGTCTCTGTCTTTACTCTCGCTTTGTCTGAGGAGGCCTTACAAATAGCTTTGAAAAGAAGAGAAGCAAAAAGCAAAAGAGAAAAGGAAAGATATACCCATTTGAATGCAGAGTTCCAAAGAAGACCAAGGAGAGATAAGAATGCCTTCCTCAGCGATCAGTGTAAAAAAAAAAAAAAATAGAGGAAAACAACAGAATGGGAAAGACTGGAGATCTCTTCAAGAAAATTAGAGATACCAAGGGAACATTTCATGCAAAGATGGTCTCAATAAAGGACAGAAATGATATGGACCTGACAGAAGCAGAAGATATTAATAAGAGGTGGCAAGAATACACAGAACTTTACAAAAAAGATCTTCACAACTCAGATAGTCATGATGGTGTGATCACTCACCCAGCGTCAGACATCCTGGAATGTAAAGTCAAGGGGGCCTTAGGAAGCACCACTATGAACGAAGCTAGTGGAGGTGATGGAATTCCAGTTGAGCTATTTCAAATCCTAAAAGAGGATGCTCTGAAAGTGCTGCACTCAATATGCCAGCAAATTTGGAAAACTCAGCAGTGGCAACAGGACTGGAAAAGGTCAGTTTTCATTCTAGTCCTAAAGAAAAGCAATGCCAAAGAATGGTCAAACTATTGCAATTGCACTCATCTCACATGCTAGTAAAGTAATGCTCAAAATTCTCCAGGCCAGGCTTCAATAGTATGTGAACCGTGAACTTTCAGATATTCAAGCTGATTTAGAAAAGGCAGAGGAACCAAAGATTAAGTTGCCAACATCCACCAGATCCTAGAAAAAGCAAGAGAGTTCCAGAAAAACATCTATTTCTGCTTTATTGACTATGCCAAAGCCTTTGATTATGTGGATCACAATAAACTATGGAAAATTCTGAAAGAGATGGGAATACCAGACCACCTGATCTGCCTCTTGAGAGACCTGTATGCAGATCAGGAAGCAACAGTTAGAACTGGACATGGAACAACAGACTGGTTCCAAATAGGAAAAGGAGTACACCAAGGCTGTATATTGTTACTGTGCTTATTTAACTTATATGCAGAGTATATCATGAGAAACGCTGGGCTGGAGGAAGCACAAGCTGGAATCAAGATTGCCGGGAGAAATATCAATAACCTCAGATATGCAGATGACACCACCCTTATGGCAGAAAGTGAAGAACTAAAGAGCCTCTTGACAAAAGTGAAAGAGGAGAGTGAAAAAGTTGGCTTAAAGCTCAACATTCAGAAAACTAAGATCATGGCATCCGGTCCCATCAGTTTATGGCAAATAGATGGAGAAACAGTGGAAACAGTGGCAGACTTTATTTTGGGGGGGCCTCCAAAATCACTGCAGATGTGACTGCAGCCATGAAATTAAAAGATGCTTGCTCCTTGGGAGAAAAGTTATGACCAATCCAGACAGCATATTAAAAAGCAGAGACATTACTTTGCCAACAAAGGTCCATCTAGTCAAGGTTATGGTTTTTCTAGTAGTCATGTATGGATGTGAGAGTTGGACTATAAAGAAAGCTGAGTGCCGAAGAATTAATGCTTTTGAACTATGGTGTTGGAAAAGACCCTTGGGAGAAAAGTTATAACGAACTGAGACAGCATATTAAAAAGCAGAGACATTACTTTGCCAACAAATGTCCACCTAGTCAAGGCTATGGTTTTTCTAGTAGTCATGTATGGATGTGAGAATTGGACTAAACAAAGCTGAGCGCCGAAGAATTGATGCTTTTGAACTATGGTGTTGGAGAAGATTTTTGAACTATGGTGTTGGACTGCAAGGAGATCAAACCAGTCAATCCTAAAGGAAATCAGTCCTGAATATTCATTGGAAGGACTGATGCTGAAGCTGAAACTCCAATACTTTGGCCACCTGATGGGAAGAACTGACTCATTTGGAAAGACCCTGGTGTTGGGAAAGGTTGAAGGCGGGAGGAGAAGGGAACAACAGAGGATGAGATGGTTGGATGGCATCACTGACTCAATGGACATGAGTCTGAGTAAACTCTGGTAGTTGGTGATGGACAGGGAGGCCTGGCGTGCTGCAGTCCATGGGGTCACAAAGCATCACACACAACTGAGTGACTGAACTGAACTGATACCATGTTTCTAGATTCCACATATATGAGTTACTAATAATATTCACTTTTATGACTTTCTTCACTCTGTAAGACAGTCTCTAAATCCATCCACAGTCTACAAATGGCCCAACTTCATTTCTTTTTATGACCAGGTAATATCCCATTGTATGTATGTACCACACCTTCTGTATCCACTTCTCTACTGATGAACATTTAGGTTGCTTCCATGTCCTGACTATTGTAAACAGTGCTGCATTGAATATTGGGGTGCATGTGTCTTTTTGAATTATGGTTTTCTCTGGGTATACACTCAGTAATGGAATTGCTGGGTTATACCTATTTTTAGTTTTTAAGGAACCTCCATACTATTCTCCATAGTGTCTATATCAATTTAAGTCCCACCAACAGAGTATGAGGGTTCCCTTTTCTCCACACCCTCTCCAGAATTTATTGTTTGTAGTTTGATGATAGCCATTCTAATCAGTGTGAGGTGATACCTCATTGTAGTTTTGACTTGCATTTCTCTAATAATTAGTAATGTTGAGCATCTTTCCATGTATTTGTTGACCATCTCTGTGTCTCCTTTGACAAGTATCTATTCAGGTCTTTTGCCCATTTTTTGATTGAATTTTTTTACATTGAGCTATATGAGCTGTTTGTATGTTTTGGAAATTAATCCTTTGTCAGTTGCTTCATTTGCTATTATTTTATCCCATTCTGAGGGCTGTTTCTTTGTCAGGTTTATGGTTTCCTTTGCTGTACTAAAGCTTTTAAGTTTAATTATGTCCTATTTGTTTATTTTTGCTTTCATTCTCATTACTCTAGGAGGTCGGTCAAAAAATATTTTGCTGTAATTTATGTCAAAGAGTGTTCTGCCTATGTTTTTATCTCAGAATTTTATAATGTCTGGTCTTACATGTAGGTTTTTAATACATTCTGAGTTTTTTTTTGTATATGGTGTCAGGGAATGTTCTAATTTCATTTTTTTATATTTAGCTGTCCAGTTTTCCCAGCACCACTTATTGAAGAGGATATCATTTCTCCATTGTATATTCTTGCCACCTTTGTCATAAATTAGGTGTCCATTGGTGCATGGATTCATCTCTGGGCTTTCTATCCTGAAGAACAGCTTTGTATTTTCTGAAATAAAAAGCCATTGTATTTTGCAGCAACATGGATGAACTTAGACAAATATCACATGATATCACTTACATGTGGAACCTTAAAAAAGGATAAAAATGAACTTATTTACAACACAGAAATAGACTTGCAGACATAGCAAATTTTTGGTTACCAAAGGCAAAAGGGATGGGAGAAGATAACCTAGAAGATTGGGATTAACATAATATGCACACTACTACACTGCTATATCGGAGAAGGCAATGGCAAGCCACTCCAGTACTCTTGCCTAGAAAATCCCATGGATGGAGGACCCTGGTAGGCCGCAGACCGTGGGGTCGCTGAGGGTCGGACACGACTGAACGACTTCACTTTCACTTTTCACTTTCACACATTGGAGAAGGAAATGGCAACCCACTCCAGTGTTCTTGCCTGGAGAATCCCAGGGACGGGGGAGCCTGGTGGGCTTC
Source organism: Moschus berezovskii (assembly GCF_049115385.1). Lineage (NCBI taxonomy): Eukaryota > Metazoa > Chordata > Mammalia > Artiodactyla > Moschidae > Moschus > Moschus berezovskii. The sequence goes on along the minus strand of NC_142468.1, from coordinate 38,817,338 downwards.
CGTCTATGGGGTCACACAGAGTCGGACCTGACTGAAGTGACTTAGCAGCAGCAGCAGAGACTCTGTGTGACCCCATAGATGGAAGCCCACCAGGCTCCCCCGTCCCTGGGATTCTCCAGGCAAGAACACTGGAGTGGGTTGCCATTTCCTTCTCCCATGTGTGAAAGTGAAAAGTGAAAGTGAAGTTGCTCAGTCGTGTCCGACCCTCAGCGACCCCACGGACTGCGGCCTACCAGGCTCCTCCATCCATGGGATTTTCTAGGCAAGAGTACTGGAGTGGCTTGCCATTGCCTTCTCTGCAGCAGCACACTGCTATATACAAAATAGATAACTAACAAGAACCTGCTGAATAGCATGGGAAACTCTGCTCAATATTCTGTAATAACCTATATGGGGAAAAAATCTAAAAAAAGAAATGGATATATGTACATATGTAACTCATTCATTTTGCTGTGCACCTGAACCTAATGCAACATTGTAAGTCGACTATATTCCAATACATATTTTTAAGCCAGTGTTTTTACCTCTGAAGGTGTGAACAAATGCCCATTAATTTATTCAATCATGATAGCTGTACCTCACAGAGGTTCCTTTATTCTTGTTCCAAAAAGCTTTGGAAATCCAAAAAAGGGAAAGAAGACTTAATGAGGACATGATAACACTCTTACATATGTAAAGGGATGTCATATTAAAGAGTTGGCAGATTTATGTGTATCTATAATGCAGAACTGGCAGGAAGGGAAACACAGAAGTCTTCCTCCTCATGTGGTCGCGTAGAAGAAGTAGGAGACTTTTTAAAGACATAGCCAAAGGGCGTAACCAAAGCAAATGCAGGGAAACAAAGTTGTACCCCCTTAGAATTTTCTGAATTTGGTTTAATACGGATGTAGAGGGTGCAACATTAGGAATATGATATGAAAGAAACTACATATTTCTTTGGGTTAGTCTAAAGGTTGACTTTATACAAGGCCAAGCTAGAATTCTCTGACCCTGCAGGATCCATATACCCAGAAAATATCCACTTCTCTCTATCCCTAAAAAGTTGAGTTCTCACCTTAGTTTGCAAACAAAAGCATACAGGAACCCTGTTCCTCGACCTTAAGCTCTTACCCACACATCAGCAGAACTATAACTGGCTTTCCCAGTCAGCCTGTGATATCCACTGTGTTCCTTTTTAGATCAGACCATTTGCAACCCTTTGGAGAAGGAAATGGCAACCCACTCCAGTGTTCTTGCCTGGAGAATCCCAGGGACGGCAGAGCCTGGTCGGCTGCCGTCTATGGAGTCGCACAGAGTTGGACACGACTGAAGCGACTTAGCAGCAGCATTCCCACTACCTCAATAGTTGAAATTATACCATTCAACAAAATAATTTCTTTTTGTGAGAAACCATTTTAATCAGAGTTGTGTGGTTCTTTTCCTTATTTGCTTTTATTTATTTATTCGGCTGCACCGGTCTTAGTTATGGCACTCAGTGAAGATCTCACGTCTTCATTGTGGCATGCTGGACATTTAGCTGCAGCATGCGAGCTCTTAGTTGTGGCGTGCGGGATATAGTTTCCTGACCAGGGATGGTACCCGGGTCCCCTGCATTGGGAGTGTGGAGTCTTAGCCACTGGACCACCAGGGAATTCCCTGCATATTTGCTTTTAATATGATCCCAAATTTGGTGGAGTCTATCAACTGAAGAGTACCAATTACAGCACCAATGTTTAACCACTAGAGGGAGTCTAGAACCAAAGAGGTCCTAAGATTTGAGTTTGAAGTGTTCTCAACTTTGGCTTCTAGGTTTTCCCAAGATTCGCATCCAGATGTATGAAACAGTCTGTTGTCTATATAGTTACTTATTTTCACATAATTTCTACATGGCTCAGGCCATGTCGACTCATTTTCTACACTGTTCACATTATCCTTGGTACTGAATACTTCATTTGTCTGTTAAAATGAAGGTTACTGTTTCCTTCCCACGTCTCCAAATGTGTGGGAGTGATTATGCATGCTTAGGCATTTTTCAAAGTTTTCTTTGGGAAACTCCTTTCCATGTTTATCTGCTACTCCCAGACCTTCAAACTTTTTTGACTTCAAACAGACGCAATGTGTTTCATTGCCATGAAAACAGTGACCTCCTTTGGTGCCACTGGGATGGATTCTAGGCAAACATACTACCTCCAGACAGAATTCATCAATTCTTCTTTTGGCTTTCCTCAACATGTAACCTGAACCCCATTTAGTACATGGCTTCATTATGCCTTGAATGAGCTAGTTGTTTTCCTATCTGTCTTCCCTCTACTCCCTTCTTAAAAGTTATTTTAAGAGTTGACACTGTGTGTTATCTTTAATCTTTCATTCTACCTTTTCCCAACAGGGCCTAACTAGTTGCTTTGTGATCTTTAGCAATCCATTTAATCTTTCTGAGCCTAATTCTTGTAATCTATAAAATGGACTATTGTGAGGATTAAGTGAGATACTATTATTTTTTAAATCGAAGTATAGTTGACTTATAATAGTTTTGGGTGTACAACATAGTGACTCAATATTTTTATAGGTTATACTCTATAAGATACTATTATATTAATTATAATGATTATTGAGTACCTTATAAGGATATTATGAGATAATTTATAAAAATTTTTCTTTGAAAAGTAAGCTCTACTGGTATGTAATATAAGACTCTACTAAACAGTAATAGTTATATTTAGAGAGTGCCAGGCACAGTTCTAAGTGGTTTACACGTATGATCTCATTTAATTGTCTCAATGACACTGGAAGGTTGGAATTATTATTTCCCATTTACAGATGAAGGAACTGAGGTACAGAAAGGCCAAGAAACTTCCCCAAGGTCACACAGTTTGCAAGTGGCAGAGCTATGATTCAAAACTAGGTGGTCTGGCTGGCTCCAGAATTCCCACGCTGAACCACTACTCTATGTTATGCTACAATCAAATTTCAGTTGACCAACTAGGTTCACTACTTACTTAACAGTTGTGTGATCTTAGCCAAAGCTTAAAATTCTAAACCTGATTTTCATCATTTGTAAAGTGGATAAAAATAATTCCGATCCCATAGATTTATTTACTCGACAAATATCTATTAAACTCCTACTGTTTGCTATATGCTGGGCATACTGCAATATCATGTGGATTATATTCACATAAAACACCTGGCATATTGCCAGGCACACAGAAAGTGGTCAATGTTAATTATTGTCTTAATTTATAATAATAAGCCAATAAGTTCTATGACACATTTCCTGTTACTCAGCCAGAGATTATGTTCTATTGTCACCATATAGACCTTTTCTATGGGTTCCCTAATTCTATGTGAAATATTTTTGTGGCACTGGTCCATAGGATATTGCTTTGCTATCATAGCAAAAACAAACAACACAAGACGCAGCAATACAAGTACCTCCCAGGATTAAGCAAAGAAAGTTCTTTAATGGCTACTTTCTGATACAAATTTAAGGCAGGTGAAGTGAAGTGAATTAAGGCCGGTGAGGTGAAGTGAAAGTTACTCAGTCTTGTCCGACTCTTTGCGACCCCACGGACTATACAGTCCATGGAATTCTCCAGGCCAGAATACTGGAGTGGGTAGCCTTTCCCTTCTCCAGGGGATCTTCCCAACCCAGGGACTGAACCCAAGTCTCCTGCATTGCAGGCAGATTCTTTACCAGCTGAGCCACAAGGGAAGTGCAAGTCTGGGTGAAGCATGCAAAATATGCTTACTATTAGTACCAACAAACATGAAGTACAGGTGGTAGATGTGAAGCTATGAGGATGGTCAAACGTAATGTACAATAAGGTCATCTTGGGAAAGAAAACAACCCCACATCACATCTCCGGTGGCATGTAAAGAGCCCAGCAACACTTCTGGGCGTCCAGAGAGGAGACGGCCTGCTATGCCCTGATGTGCTCTTTGGCGCTGTGCTCATGTGCTCTAAGGGACTGTCCTGGGCTTGCCTGACCCACATTCTGTGGGAGTCAGCGGTATTTGCTAGATTGGGTAAGAGATTTTACCTCCCTAGATTGCTGATAATCAAATGAGATATGTATGAAATCACTTTGAAATATTACCCACACACATACAGAGAGTGAAGAGTTATATACAAGAGTATTGTAGTCACACCCAGAGAATAATCGATGTAGGAAGTAGACATGGAAAGTACTACTATCTTCCCCATTTCTGAACTTGCTCTCAGCATCTTTTTAATGTGACCATGCTTGCCTTCCTGTCTTGACTAGTTCTCCTTCTTCTCATTTCAGTTCTTATTAATAATAGTAACAACAGCGAACATGTAATGAGTGGTGTTTTAAGTGCTTTACATGTATTATTTAATCATCCTAACAACTCTATGAGTTATGTACTAGTATTATTCCTGTCACATTCAAAAAAAGCTGAGATCCAGAGGGTTTAAGCAACTTTACAAAGTCATACCGCCAGCAAGGGGTACAGTCAGACTTCAGATCTGCATATACAGCTCTGCAGCCCATGTTATCACTGCTGTGCTGACTGCATCTCACCCTTCAGAGTGCCTGCCACCGTTTCAGATATATACTTACCAAGCTAAATGTTTTCAGGCAGCAATCAGCACTTTTATTCTTTACCTTTTCAGTCAATGATGCTAGAGTCATTTTTTTCATCTAAAATCAACCCTGGGGTCTTCCCTGGTAGTCCAGTGGTCTCCGTGCTTCCACTGCAGGGGGTTGGGGTCAAACCCTAGTCAGGGAACTAAAATCCCACATGCCGGGTGGTGCGGCCAAAATTTTTTAAATAAATAACTAAAATCAACTCTAATATAATATTTGTTACCCAGTATGATGAATTCAGAGTTTTACCAACTGGTAATAACCCATGCTATAAACTTTGATTTTTTAGTCATTATCTGGGGGAAAGGAGAGTTTAGCAATAACTCTGTATAATATTAACTAAATTAGTGGCTTAGCTAGCTGACAACCACAAACATATCTACTCAAGAAATGAGGTCAAATCTCAGCTATTTTTTTCTCTGATATTTATTTGATATAACATTCAATTTCTACTTGCTCAAGGGTAAGCACAAGTTGGCAGAATCAGCTTTATTAATGACACTGTAAACAGGGATAAGTATTATTTTGAAATGTAAGCAAAACATCTTTCTGAGATATGGGAATAGAGTGGTGAAAAATGAGGGCTTGAAAGAAACCCTGAGGTCTTCTAGTTTATACAGTTAGGCCTAGAGAGGTTAAGTGACTTGCCCAAGTGGTAAACGTTATCCAAATGGTTACTGGTTGAGCAGGGGCTAGAATTCAGGTCTCCAGTTCCATCAGCAGTGTTTTCCCCTTAGTACTGCATTTCTGACCAGAACTATTTCCGAAAGCCTGCTGTAATGCATAAGATGATGTGAAAGCTTTCTCACGGTTTCTCAAGAAACCCTTCACGGACTTCTCTGGTGGTATAAGAATCCGCCCACAAATGCAGGGGACACAAGTTTGATCCCTGATCAGGGAAGACTCCACATGCCACAGAGCAACTAAACCGGTGCTCCACAATTACCAAGCCCAAACGCTGCAATTGCTAAAACCCGTGTGCCTAGAGCCCATGCTCCACAACCATATGCCACAGCAATGAGAAGCCCCCACTCACCGCAACTAGAGAAAAGCCCGTGCACAGCAATGAAAACCCAGCACAATCAAAAATAAAGTAAATAAATTTTAAAAATAAAGAAATCCTTCATTAGTTGCCCTAATAAAGACACTACATTTCACTCAGGAATCATAATTTCATTGCACAGTCATCCCTCTGTGTATCCCCAGGTTCTGCATCTGTGGATTCAACCAACTGTGATCAAAAATATTTAGAAAAAATTTACAGAAAGTTTCATAAAATGAAACTTGAATTTTGTGCACTCTGGTATCTATTTACATGGTTTGTAAAACTAATTTTTATTGGAGTATAATTGCTCTACAACGTTGTATTAGTTTCTGTTGTGCAGAAAAATAAGTCAGTTATAGATACACACATATGCACTCTTTTATATTTCCTCCCCATTCAGGTCACCACACAGCACTGAGGAGAGTTCCCTGTACTATACAGTAGATTCTCATTAGTTATCTATTTTATAAGTAGTAGTGTATATATGCCAATCCCAATCTCATCTCAGAAGTCATCCCACCCCACCTTCTCCACTGGTAACCATAAGTTTGTTTGTTCTCTACAACTGTGACTCTATTGCTGCTTTGCAAATAAGTTCATCTGTACCATTTTTCTAAATTCTACATATAAGCAATATTATGCCATATTTGTTTTTCTATTTCTAACTTATTTTACTCTGTATGACAATTTCTAGGTCCATCCGCATCTCTGAAAATGGCATTATTTCATTCCTTTTTTATGGTTGACTAGCATTCTATTCTCGGAGAAGGCAATGGCAAGCCACTCCAGTACTCTTGCCTAGAAAATCCCATGGATGGAGGAGCCTGGTAGGCTGCAGTCTGTGGGGTCGCTAAGGGTCGGACACGACTGAGCGACTTCACTTTCCCTTTTCACTTTCACACATTGGAGAAGGAAATGGCAACCCACTCCAGTGTTCTTGCCTGGAGAATCCCAGGGACAGGGGAGCCTGGTGGGCTGCCGTCTATGGGGTCACACAGAGTCGGACACGACTGAAGTGACTTAGCAGCAGCAGCATTCTATTCTACACATGTACTGCATCTTCTTTCTCCATTCCTCTGTCATTGGATGGTTAGGTTGCTTCCATGTTCTCAGTTCAGCTCAGTTCAGTTGCTCAGTCATGTCTGACTCTTTGCGACCCCATGAACCGCAGCACACCAGGCCTCCTTGTCCATCACCAACTCCTGGAGTCCAACCAAACCTATGTCCACTGATTCGGTGATGCCATCCAACCATCTCATCCTCTGTCATCTCCTTTGCCTCCTGTCTTCAATCTTTCCCAGCATCAGGGTCTTTTCAAATGAGTCAGCTCTTCACATCAGGTGGCCAAAATATTGGAGTTTCAGCTTCAGCATCCATCCTTCCAATGAACACCCAGGACTGATCTCCATTAGGATGGACTGGTTGGATCTCCTTGCAGTCCAAGGGACTCTCAAGGGTCTTCTCCAACACCACAGTTCAAAAGCATCAATTCTTCGGTGCTCAGCTTTCTTTATAGCCCAACTCTCACATTCATATATGACTACGGGAAAAACCATAGCCTTGACTAGATGGACCTTTGTTGACAAAATAATGTCTGTTTTTTAATATGCTGTCTAGGTTGGTCATAACTTTCCTTCCAAGGAGTACACGTTTTTTAATTTCATGGCTGTAGTCACCATCTACCGTGATTTTGGAGCCCCAAAGAATAAAGTCAGCCACTGTTTCCACTGTTTCCCCATCTATTTGCGATGAAGTGATGGGACCGGATACCATGATCTTAGTTTTCTGAATGTTGAGCTTTAAACAAACTTTTTCACTCTCCTCTCTCACTTTCATCAAGAGGCTCTTTAGTTCTTCTTCACTTTCTGCCATAAGGGTGGTATCATCTGCATATCTGAGGTTATTGATATTTCTCCCCAGCAATCTTGATTCCAGCTTGTGCTTCCTCCAGCCCAGTGTTTCTCATGATGTGCCCTGCATATAAGTTAAATAAGCAGGGTGGCAATATATAACCTTGACATACTCCTTTTCCTATTTGGAACCAGTCTGTTGTTCCATGTCCAGTTCTAACTGTTGCTTCCTGACCTGCATACAGGTTTCTCAAGAGGAAGGTCAGGTGGTCTGGTATTCCCATCTCTTGAAGAATTTTCCACAGTTTATTGTTATCCATGTGGTCAAAGGCTTTGGCATAGTCAATAAAGCAGAAATAGATGTTTTTCTGGAACTCCCTTGATTTTTTGATGATACAGCGAATGTTGGCAATTTGATCTCTGGTTCCTCTGCCTTTTCTAAAACCAGCTTGAACATCTGGAAGTTCACGGTTCACGTATTGCTGAAGCCTGGCTTGGAGAATTTTGAGCATTACTTTACAAGCATCCTGGGCTATTGTAAATAATGCTGCAATGACATTTAGGGTGCATGCATCCTTTCAAATTCTGGTTTTCTCAGGATATATGCCTAGGAGTAGAATTGTTGGGTCTTATGGTAGCTCTATTTTTGTTTTTTTTTTTAAGGAACTCCCATACTGTTCTCCATAATGGCTGTACCAAGTTACATTCCCACCAAAAGTAGGAGGGTATTTACATAGCTCTCACATTTACAGCTATACACAAAGCATATACATTATACTAGGTATTATAAGTAATCTAGAGATGTTTTAAAGTATACTGGAGGATTTATATCATTTATATGCAAACATTTTATATAATAGACTTGAGCAGCCATGGATTTGGTATCCACAAGAGTCCTGGAACCAACCCTCTTTGGATAGTGAGGAATGATTTTAGATTTAAATAAATAGATTCCATATGTCATATTAGCTTAATTTGAAAGCAGCTAAGGGTTTGGCTGTGGTGGCTTGGATCTTGAAGGACAAACCAACCTTTGTTTGTGAGAAAATAATAGAAACAATCATATAAAATGCATATTAGTGCCATCCTAAATTCTCAAAATTAATTTTAGGATAAGAAGTCTCAAGCTATAGAAGTGGACCTCTCGCCACAAAACTGATCTTTGTGTAACATTAGCTTATTATTTTTTTGATGTAGCGGAGAAGGCAATGGCAAGCCACTCCAGTACTCTTGCCTAGAAAATCCCATGGATGGAGGAGCCTGGTAGGCTGCAGTCCGTGGGGTCGCTAAGGGTCAGACACGACTGAGCGACTTTACTTTCACTTTTCACTTTCACACGTTGGAGAAGGAAATGGCAACCCACTCCAGTGTTCTTGCCTGGAGAATCCCAGGGACGGGGGAGCCTGGTGGGCTTCTGTCTATGGGGTCACAGAGAGTCGGACGCGACTGAAGTGACTTAGCAGCAGCAGCAGCAGCAGCAGCCTGGGTACTGCTTTTCAACATCAAAGGAACTACAGAGACCAGAAAATATTTATCTCTAAAGTATTGATACATCTCTTAAGGAAGAGACTTCTCTTTCTTTCCTTTGGATTATTTTAGAAGAATGAGTGATTTATTTTTGTCACCTAGCTCCTTCTTTATCTAAGCGCTGTCTGTACTTCGTGAGTGATCCATGTCTAGTCAAAGCTCTTTGCAGCTCTGCTCTGTGCCAGGAACTTCCTGGTCTCCTAAAGCCTTGCCAACAACCAGACTGCACAGTTTGGTGAGTAGAGTTCCCTGGGCCCTTGCCACTCAAAGAGCAATCTATGGACCAGCAGCACCAGCAACACCTGGAAGATTGTTAGACATGCAGAATCTCAGGCATGAATCAGAATCTGGCTTTTAACCACATCCCCGAGCGATTTGTATGAGCTGTCCTGCATGCTCTTGTATGAACACCTGTTGCTTCCTTCCGGTCTAGAAGTAAGGCTGACACCACTATACCCCAGCTGAAGGTATAACCTCAGGTTTAAAACAAGAAGTCTTTGGCCATTTGGGGACAGATCAGCATTAATTTTGTCTGAGAGTTGTTAAACTTGGATTGGAAAAAACCTTTAGAGGTCACGTTTAACCATCATCATCACTGTGAATTTCAGTATAATGATCAGTCTTTGTAACAACATTATATTTGTGTTCAGAATACTCTGTTTAAGAAGATAAAAGCATACATCTTGGAAAGGCAGCCAGAAAAATGGGAGAAGTTTATATATTAAAAACAAAAAACCCTCTTGGTAATTAAATAAATGCATTTCAGTTATCTGGAAAGTTTACTGATGTGAATCCTCTCAGCCATGGTGAAAGTGTTAGTCATTAAGTCACGCCCAACTCTTTGCGACCCTATGGCAAGCATACTGGAGTAGGCTGCTTCCCAGGCAAGCATACTGGAGTAGGTTGCCATTTCATTCTCCAAGGGATCTTCCTGACCCAGGGATCAAACCTGGGTCTCCTGCATTGCAGGCAGATTCTTTGCCACATGAACCACCAGGGTAGCCATGGTGGTATCCCCCAAAGAGGTGTTTACTACTTAAATTCATATTCTAACACCATATGCTTACTTTTTAATCTGTCCAAACTTACTATCTTATACAATTATAATTTAGTTTAGCTTCCCACAAATTCAAGGAATTGCTATTATCTATTAAACCAAAGTCTCCACAAATAAAGGGAGGATAAGAGATGGATCATCGAAAAAGCAAGGGAGTTCCAGAAAAACATCTATTTCTGCTTTATTGACTATGCCCAAGCCTTTGACTGTGTGGATCACAATATACTGTGGAAAATTCTTCAAGAGATGGGAATACCAGACCACCTGACCTGCCTCTTGAAAAACCTGTATGCAGGTCAGGAAGCAACAGTTAGAACCGGACATGAAACAACAGATTGGTTCCAAATAGGAAAAGGAGTACATCAAGGCTATATATTGTCACCCTGATTATTTAACTTATATGCAGAGAACATCATTAGAAACGCTGGGCTGGAGGAAGCACAAGGTGGAATCAAGATTGCTGAGAGATATCAATAACCTCATATATGCAGATGACACCACCCTTATGGCAGAAAGTGAAGAAGAACTAAAGAGCCTCTTGATGAAAGTGAGAGAGGAGAGCGAAAAAGTTTGTTTAAAGCTCAACATTCAGAAAACTAAGATCATGGCATCCGGTCCCATCACTTCATCACTAATAGATGGGGAAACAGTGGAAACAGTGGCTGACTTTATTTTTCTGGGCTCCAAAATCACTGTGGATGGTGATTGCAGACATGAAATTAAAAGACGCTTACTCCTTGGAAGGAAAGTTATGACCAACCTAGACAGCTTATTAAAAGGCAGAGACATTATTTTGTCAACAAAGTTCCGTCTAGTCAAGCCTATGGTTTTTCTAGTAGTCATGTATGGATGTGAGAGTTGGACTACAAAGAAGGCTGAGCACCGAAGAATTGATATTTTTGAACTGTGGTGTTGGAGAAGACCCTTGAGAGTCCTGTGGACTGTAAGGAGATCCATCCAGTTCATCCTAAAGGAGATCAGTCCTGGGTGTTCATTGGAGGGACTGATGTTGAAGCTAAAACTCCAATACTTAGGTCACCTGATGCAAAGAGCTGACTCATTTGAAAAGACCCTGATGCTGGGAAAGATTGAGGGCAGGGGGAGAAGCGGATGACAGAGGATGAGATGGTTGGATGGCATCACTAACACAATGGACATGGGTTTGGGTGGACTCCGGGAGTTGGTGATGGACAGGGAGGCCTGGCATGCTGCGGTTCATGGGGTCGCAAAGAGTCGGACACGACTGAGCGACTGAACTAAACTGAACTAAAGAGATAAATCTCCGTAACGGAAGAATTCCAAATAGTATATGAACATAAAACCTTTCTTCCCTTCCAGGCCGGTCCTAGTAACTCACTTACAAAGAACAGAGAATAGAAAGGAAAAATACTAACGTTACATTGGAGAAACCTGGCAAATACCCTTCTTCACTAAGTGATCATGGTTAGCCTCACCAGTGATAGCATGGGAATATCATTCACTCCTGATACAATGAGATGAGAAGGGAATGTCACCTTTGTGGTATGCTTTGCAAAACCCCATAACTCCAGTCTAATCATGAGGGGATAACTACAACTCAGAAAAATAAAGTCAAAAGCCACTGTTTCCACTGTTTCCCCATCTATTTGCGATGAAGTGATGGGACCGGATGCCATAATCTAATCATGAGGACAACATAGGATCAACCCAATTTGAGAGACAATCTACAAAATACTCAACCAGTACTCCTCAGAGCTGTCATGGTAGCCATAAAAAAGAACAAAATGACGCTATTTTCAGCAACATGGATGAATCTAGATATCATCATACTGAGTGAAATCAGACAGAGAAAGACAAATCTCATATGATATCGCTTATATGTGGAATCCAAAAAAAAAAAAAAGGATATAAATGGACTTACTTACAAAACGGAAATAGTCTCACAGATATAGAAAACAAACAGAGTTACCAGGAGAAAGAAGGGAGGGATAAATTGTCGGGATTAACATATATAAACTGCTGCTGCTGCTAAGTCACTTCAGTTGTGTCCGACTCTGTGCGACCCCATAGACGGCAGCCCACTAGGCTCCCCCGTCCCTGGGATTCTCCAGGCAAGAACAATGGAGTGGGTTGCCATTAAACTACTATATATAAAATAGGTAACTGGTAAGGACCAACTGTATAGCACAGGGAACTCTGCTCAATACCCTGTAATGGAATATATGTGAAAAGAATCTAAAAAGGAATGGATGTATGTATAATTGATTCACTTTGCTGCACACTTGAAACCAACACAACACTGTAAGTCAACTATACTCCAATAAAAATTAAAAACAAACAAACTGTCATAGAGCAAAGACCCTTCTCTGTCACAGACCAGAGAATCTCATAGAAGAGATGACAACTAACCATATGTGGTATCCTGGATGGGACCCTGGTATGGAAACAGGACATTGGTGGAAAAACTGGTGAAATATGAATTAATTCTGGTGTTCCATTTATCGGAATGCACAGTTCCATTAATAGGAATGCACAGTGTTAGTCTCTTAGTTTTGACAAACATACACGATAATGTAAGATGACATTAGGTGAATCTGACACTGGGTGACAGATTTACAAGGACTCTGTTCTACCTTTGTAACTTTTCTATAAATCTAAAACCATAATGGAAAATAAAAATAAAATGTCCCACAAACTCATGAAAATAGTTTTAACACGTTAAGGTAAGGTTTCTCTTGATCCATTTCTTCCTCAAGTTTAGAGGGCAGACTTGGGCCAAACAATGACCTATACTATCCACACTTAAAATACTTCTTGAGGCCTGTTAGCACCGTTTTGTTAAACTTGGAAGTTAAAGGCTTATAGATTTGAATTCCCAGAATGTAAAATAAATGTCCATTTTCCTAAAGTCCATTTAACTCTTACAAAGAGAACTGAACTGAAGAATGGTCTCAGCAATGTTTTTTTTAAAATTTATTTTTAATTGGAGGATAAGTGCTTTACAATGTTGTCAGTTTCTGCCATACCACAACGTGAATCAGCCATAAGTATACAACTACCCCCTCGCTTTTGAGCCTCCCTCCCGCCCCTGATCCCACCCCTCTAGGTCATCACAGAGCACGAGGTTGAGCTTTTGTGTTATACAGCAACTTCCCACCAGCTATCTGTTTTACACATGGTAATGTACATGTTTCAGTTCAGCAATGTTCGATGAACGTGGATGGGTCACTGGGCTTTTCTGAGTTGTGGTTATCCCCTCAACAAAATGAGGTTCCCCCTCCGTTCTAAAATTCTATAAATATACCTCTCTCAACTGTGTTAAACATTGTTTAAAGTGTGGTATCAATTCTGAGGGGGAAAAATGAACATTTTGACAGGCAGTTAGTGCCACAGACATTTATTAAGTGGCAATTGCTGTGCTCAGTACAAGAGTTCTAGCCCTTGCCCTCCAGAAGGCTCGGTCCAGTGATAGAGAGAGATCTGTAAACAAGCGGTTATGGGCATGTAACAAGTGCTGCAAAACAGGCATTAACAAGGTGTTCTGGTACTCAGGGTGGAACCGCTTCACTCTGCCTGTGGAGGTTTGAGAAGGCTTTGGACCTGAGAAACAAGATCACCATGAAATATTACAAGTTAACCTAACCAGAGTCAGTGAAGAACCTGTCCTATAGTATTACACATTTTGTTTTAATTGGCTGTGTATGATAATTTGAGATTACTGGATTTTTCCTGCCATAAATGGACTGTTAAGTCAGAAACGTGGCTATTATAGAGCTGGGCTGGAAAAGCACATTGTCTCCTGTTTCAGACTCGCCTCTCTGCGGAATGTTGATATGCATGAAATCTGTCCCCTGGGGTGACTTAATTGCTGTCATATGAACAATATAACTTTCCAGAAAAGGCCATGTGTTGGCTGCATATCCTGTCATTTCCAAATCAGGCCTCATTAAACATTCATACCTCTCAGATCATTTCATTTCCATTTTATGGCTGAACATTTGTGGCTCAGGCCTTGCAGGCCTCAGTTTTAGTATAGAGTTTTGCTTTTAAATTCTGAACAGCATGGTGGAAATGGAAATTTAGGAGTCCTAAGCAAAATATTCAAAAGTAGCTCCTACACTGACACTAAGCTTGCAAACTCTGAAAAATTCTGTGTAGGCAGGCCTTTCTTCAGTGAGAACACGACACAGCTGGGGGGGATGTTTTGCCACTTAAACGATCCTGAGGTGGGTGGGGTAAGTGCTTTCTCCTGGGATGTGGCCCAAGTCAACCGGAGAGACGGGTACAGAAAACTGGCAAATGTTACGTCTCCATCTCCCAAGACCTAGTTAGAGAAATGCCTTTCGCTGGGAGTGATAATTTGGGAAAATTCCTCACCAGCAACAAGTGAGACAGACAGGAATGGAATGGCAAGCACAGACCTGTGAGAGCTGGGCAAAGTGCGTGGCAGACAGAAGCGCCTTCCCACACTAATCTCTTCGTCTTGCCAGATCGCCACGTGTGCGGACACGAGACGAGCCAGGTGGCTGTGGGAGGCGTTCTCCCAGAGCAGTGTTTCCAGGTTTCCTGGGGCAGAGCTGTGAGAGAAAACATCTGTGACAATGAGAGAGTTCTCTATAGTATAACACAGGACCCTTTGCTTCTAAAGAAAAAAATACTGACATTCATGTTTATTTATTTCTGATTATAAGTGTAAGAATGATTCACAGAGAAAACGGCAGAAGTTCCTGAAAACTGGAAAGAAGAACAAAGAGAAAACCCATTATATATCTCTATCCAAGGATAATAACTATTATTAACAATTTAGTGAATTTCTCCTCACACCAGTCAGAATGGCCATCATCAAAAAATCGACAAACAATATATGCTGGAGAGGGTGTGGAGAAAAGGGAACCCTTTTGCCCTGTTTTTGGGAATGTAAATTGATACAGCTACTATGGAAGATAGTATGGAGATTCCTTAAAAATAAAACAACTAGGAATAAAACTACCATAATGAACCAACAATCCCACTACTAGGCATATACCCTGAGGAAGTCATAATTTTAAAAGACACATGTACCCCAGTGTTCATTGCAACACTATTTACAATAGCTAGGATATAGAAGGAGAAGGCAATGGCACCCCACTCCAGTACTCTTGCCTGGAAAATCCCATGGATGGAGGAGCCTGGTAGGCTGCAGTCCGTGGGGTCGCTAAGGGTCGGACACGACTGAGCGACTTCACTTTCACTTTTCACTTTCATGCATTGGAGAAGGAAATGGCAACCTACTCCAGTGTTCTTGCCTGGAGAATCCCAGGGACGGAGGAGCCTGGTGGGCTGCCATCTATGGGGTCGCACAGAATCGGACACGACTGAAGCGACTTAGCAGCAGCAGCAGCAGAATATAGAAGCAACCTAGATGTCACCAACAGATGAATGGATAAACAAGGTGTGGTACATATATACAATGGAATATTCAGTTCAGTTCAGTTCAGTTGCTCAGTCGTGTCCTCAGCCATAAAAAGGAACACATTTGAGTCAGTGCTAATGAGGTGGATGAACCTAGAGCTTTTTATACAGAGTAAAGTAAGTCAGAAATAAAAACACAAATACCTTATGCTAACGTATATATATGGAATCTAAAAAGATGGTACTGATGAACCTATTTACAGAGCAGCAATGGAGATGCAAACACAGAAAACAGATTTATGGACACGGGGAAGGGTGGAAGGAGTTGTTGTTTAGTCGCTCAGTAGTGCCCTGCTTAAAACCCTTCAATAACTTTCCACTGCATTTAATTAGAATAAAGTTTAAAAACTTGCCATAACCTAAAGACTCAGCATGATTTGTCTCCTACCTACCTCTTCTTTCCTATCTCAGGCAACTTTCTCCCTCACTCACATTGGTTTCTCAGTTCCTTAAAAACACCAAGATCTTTTCAAACTTTGAACTTTGGCACTTAAAATTTTCCTTTGTCATAGTCAGCTCTCACTATGTTTGGTTCCTTATCAACCCCTGTCAGGTACAGTTCCTTATCAGCTCATTTCATTTCAGTTGCTCAGTCATGTCTGATGCTTTGTGACCCCATGGACTGCAGCACGCCAGGCTTCCCTGTCCATCACCAACTCCCAGAGCTTGCTCAGACTCATGTCCATTGAGTCGGTGATGCCATCCAACCATCTCATCCTCTGTCCTCCCCTTCATCTCCTGCCTTCAATCTTTCCCAGCATCAGGGTTTTTCAGATGAGTCAGTTCTTTGCCAGAGTACTGGAGTTTCAGCTTCAGCATCAGTCCTTCCAATGAACACCCAGGATTGATCTCCTTTAGAATGGACTGGTTGGATCTCCTTGCAGTACAAGGGACTCTCAAGAGTTTTCTCCAACACCACAGTTCAAAAGCATCAATTCTTCGGCACTCATCTTTCTCCACAGTCCAACTCTCACATCCATACATGACCACGGGAAAACCATAGCCTTGACTAGACGGACCTTTGTTGGCAAAGTAATGTCTCTGCTTTTTAATATACTATCTAGGTTGGTCATAACTTTCCTTCCAAGGAGTAAGCGTCTTTTAATTTCAAGGCTGCAATCGGCATCTGCAGTGATTTTGGAGCCCAGAAAAATAGTCAGACATTGTTTCAAAAGCATCAATTCTTCGGTGCTCAGATTTCTTTATACTCCAACTCTCAGATCCATACATTACTACTGGAAAAACAATAGCTTTGACTACATGGACCTTTGTCAGCAAACTGATGTCTCTGCTTTTTAATATGCTGTCTAGGTTGGTCATAGCTTTTCTTCCAAGAAGCAAGCATCTTTTAATCTCATGGCTGCAGTCACCATCTGCAGTGATTTTGGAGCCCAAGAAGATAACGTCTGTCACTGTTTCCATTATTTCCCCATCCACTTGCCATGAAGTGATAGGACTAGAAACCATGATCTTAGTTTTTTGAATGTTGAGTTTTAAGCCATCCTTTTTACTCTCCTCTTTCACCCTCATCAAGATGCTCTTTAGTTCCTCTTCCCTTTCTGCCATAATGGTGGTGTCATCTGCATATCTGAGATTATTAATAATTCTCCCAGCAATCTTGGTTCCTGCTTGTGCTTCACTCAGCCCTGCATTTCTCATGATGCACTCTGTATAGAAGTTAAATAAGCAGTTAATAAGTGACCTTATACAGCCTTGATGTACTCCTTTCCCTATTTGGAACCAGTCCACTGTTCCGTGTCTGGTTCTAACTGTTGCTTATTCACCTGCATACAGATTTCTCAGGAGGCAGGTAAGGTGGTCTGCTATTTCCATCTCTTATTTTCCACAGTTTGTTGTGATCCACCACAGTCAAAGGCTTTAGCATATTCAATGAAGCAGATATTTTTCTGGAATTCTTTTGCTTTTTCTATGATTCAACGCATGTTGGCAATTTGATCTCTGGTTCCTCCGCCTTTTCTAAATCCAGCTTGAACATCTTTAAGTTCTCGGTTCACATACTATTAAAGCCTAGGTTGGAGAATTTTGAGCATTACTTTGTTAGCATGTGAATTGAGTGCAACTGTGCAGTAGTTTGAACATTCTTTGTCATTGCCTTTCTTTAGGATTGGAATGAAAACTGACATTTTCCAGTCCTGCGGCCACTGCTGAGTTTTCCAAATTTGCTGGCATATTGAGGGTAGCACTTTCACACCATCATCTTTCAGGATTTGAAATAGCTCAATTGGAATTCCATCACCTCCACTAGCTTTGTTCATAGTGATGCTTCCTAAGGCCCACTTGACTTTGCATTCCAGGATGTCTGGCTCTAGGTGAGTGATCACACCATCATGGTTTTCTGGGTCATGAAGATCTTTTTTGTATAGCTCTTCTGTGTATTCTTGCCACCTCTTCTTAATATCTTCTGCTTCTGTTAGGTCCATACTATTTCTGCCCTTTATTGTGCCCATCTTTGCATGAAATGTTCCCTTGGTATCTCTAATTTTCTTGAAGAAATCTCCAGTCTTTCCTATTCTATTGTTTTCCTCTATTTCTTTGCATTGTTCATTGAGAAAGGCTTTCTTTTTTCTCCCTGTTATTCTTTAGAACTTTGCATTCAGATGGGTATATCTTTCCTTTTCTCCTTTACCTTTAGCTTCTCTTCTTTTCTCAGCTGTTTGTAAGGCCTCTTCATACAACCATTTTGCCTTTTGCGGTTTTTTTTTTCCCTTGGGGATGGTTTTGATCACCACCTCCTGTACAATATTGTGATCCTCCATCCATAGTTCTTTACGCACTCTCTCTATCAGATCTAACCCCTTGAATCTACTGATCACTTCCACTAGGAAGGAAAGGGTGGGACAAATGGAGACAGTAGCATGGAAACATACATATTAACATATGTAAAATAGATAGCCAGTGGGAATTTGTTGTATGACTCAGGGAACTCAAACGGGGCTCAGTGACAACCTAGAGGGGTGGGATGCGGTGGGAGGTGGGAGGGAAGCTCAAGAGGGAAAGGAAATATATATGCCTATGGCTGATCCAGATAAACATGATGGTGTGATCACTCACCTAGAGCCAGACATCCTGGAATGTGAAGTCAAATGGGCCTTAGAAAGCAACTTACGAACAAAGCTAGTGGAGGTGATGGAATTCCAGTTGAGCTATTTCAAATCCTGAAAGATGATGCTGTGAAAGTGCTACACTCAATATGCCAGCAAATTGGGAAAACGCAACAGTGGCCACAGGACTGGAAAAGATCAGTTTTCTTTCCAATTCCAAAGAAAGGCAATGCCAAAGAATGCTCAAACTACCACACAATTGCACTCATCTCACATGCTAGTGAAGTAATGCACAAAATTCTCCAAGCCAGGCTTCAGCAATAAGTGAACCGTGAACTTCCAGATGTTCAAGTCGGTTTTAGAAAAGGCAGAGGAACCAGAGATCAAATTACCAACATCTGCTGGATTGTCGAAAAAGCAAGAGAGCTCCAGAAAAAATCTATTTCTGCTTTATTGACTATGCCCAAGCCTTTGACTGTGTGGATCAGAATAAATTGGAAAATTCTGAAAAAGATGGGAATACCAGACCAACTGACCTGCCTCTTGAGAAACCTGTATGCAGCTCAGGAAGCAACAGTTAGAACTGGACATGGAACAACAGACTGGTTCCCTTGGGAAAAAGAGTACGTCAAGGCTGTATATTGTCACCTTGCTTATTTAACTTATATGCAGAGTAGATATGAGAAATGCTGGGCTGGAAGAAGCACAAGCTGGAATCAAGACTGCCGGGAAAAATGTCAATAACCTCAGATATGCAGATGACACTACCCTTATGGCAGAAAGTGAAGAAGAACTAAAGAGCCTCTTGATGAAAGTGAAAGAGGAGAGTGAAAAAGTTGACTTAAAGCTCAACATTCAGAAAACTAAGATCATGGCATCCGGTCCCATCACTTCATCACAAATAGATGGGGAAACAGTGGCTGACTTTATTTTTCTGGGCTCCAAAATCACTGCAGATGCTGATTGCAGCCATGAAATTAAAAGACACTTACTCCTTGGGAGGAAAGTTATGACCAACCTAGACAGCATATTGAAAAGCAGAGACACTACTTTGTCAACAAAGGTTCCATCTAGTCAAGGCTATGGTTTTTCCAGTAGTCATGTATGGATGTGAGAGTTGGACTATAAAGAAGCCTGAGCACCAAAGAATTGATGCTTTTGAGCTGTGGTGTTGGAGAAGATTCTTGAGAGTCCCTTGGACTGTAAGGAGACCCAACCAGTCCATCCTAAAGGAAATCAGTCCTGAATATTCATTGGAAGGACTGATGTGAAGCTGAAGCTCCAATACTTTGGCTACCTGATGCGAAGAGCTGACTCATTGGAAAAGACCCTGATGCTGGGAAAGACTGAGGGCAGGAGGAGAAGGGGACGACAGAGGATGAGATGGTTGGATGGCATCACCGACTCAATGGACATGGGTTTGAGTGAACCCCCGGAGTTGGTGATGGGTAGGGAGGCCTGGCCTGCTGCGGTTCATGGGGTCGGAGAGTCGGACACGACTGAACAACTGAACTGAATTGAACTGATGGCCAATCCATGCTGATATATGGCAGAAACCAGCACAATATTGTAATTACCCTTCAACTAAAAATAAATTAAGAAAAAAATTTTAGTGAATTCTTTCCAGGATTTTACATGCACAGGTTTTCATCATGGTTGAGAGAATACTACATGTATAATTTCATAGTCTGTTCTTTTACTTTTAATATCACAACACGGAATTGCCTTAGATTATTCAAACTCTGTAGATGTCCTTTTCATTATAGGGGACTGAAGTGCAAAAGTAGGAAGTCAAGAGATATCGGGAATAACAGGCAAATTTGGCCTTGGAGAATGAAACAAAGCAGGTCAAAGGTTAACAGAGTTTGCCAAGAGAACACACTGGTCATAGCAAACACCCTCTTCCAACAACACAAGAGAAGACTCTACACAGAGACATCACAGATGGTCAATACTGAAGTCAGATTGTTTATATCCATAGCTTTATACAGTCAACAAAAACAAGACCAGGAGCTGACTGTGGCTCAGATTATGAACTTCTTATTGTCAAATTCAGACTCAAATTGAAGAAAGTGGGGAAAACCACTTAGACCATTCAGGTATGACCTAAATCAAATCCCTTACGATTATACAGTGGAAATGAGAAATAGATTCAAGGGATTAGCTCTGATAGAGTGCCTAAAGAACTATGGACAGAGGCTCGTGACATTATACAAGAGGCAGTGATCAAAGCCGTTCCCAAGAAAAAGAAATGTAAAAAGGCAAAATGGTTGTCCAAGGAGGCCTTATAAACAGTTGAGAAAAGAAGTGAAAAGGAAAGATATATGCATTTGAATGCAGAGTTCCAAAGAATAGCAAGAAGAGATAAGAAAGCCTTCCTCAGCAATCAGTGCAAAGAAATAGAGGAAAACAACAGAATGGGAAAGACTAGAGATCTCTTCAAGAAAATTAGAGATACCAAGGGAACATTTCATGCAAAGATGGGCACAATAAAGGACAGAAATGGTGTGGACCTAACAGAAGCAGAAGATACTAAGAAGAGGTGGCAAGAATACAAAAATACAAAAAAGCCTTCATGACCCAGAAAACCACGATGGTGTGATCACTCACCTAGAGCGAGATATCCTGGAATGCGAAGTCAAGTGGGCCTTAGGAAGCATCACTATGAACAAAGCTAGTGGAGGTGATGGAATTCCAGTTGAGCTATTTCAAATCCTGAAAGATGATGGTGTGAAAGTGCTACCCTCAATATGCCAGCAAATTTGAAAAACTCAGCAGTGGCCGCAGGACTGGAAAAGTTCAATTTTCATTCCAGTCCTAAAGAAAGGCAATGCCAAAGAATGTTCAAAAACTGCACAATTGCACACATCTCACACGCTAGCAAAGTAATGCTCAAAATTCTCCAAGCCAGCCTTCAATAGTACATGAACCATGAAGTTCCAGATGTTCAAGCTGATTTAGAAAAGGCAGAGGAACCAGAGATCAAATTGCCAACATGCGTTGGATCATCAAAAAAGCAAGAGAATTCCAGAAAAACATCTACTTCTGCTTCATTGACTTTGACTCAAAAGCCAAAGCCTTTGACTGCATGGATCACAACAAACTCTGGAAAACTCTTCAAGAGATAGGAATACCAGACCACCTTATCTGCCTCCTGAGAAATCTGTATGCAGTTGAGGAAGCAACAGTTAGAATTGGACATGGAACAACAGACTGGTTCCAAATAGGGAAAGGAGTATGTCAAGGCTGTATAAAGTCACCCTGCTTATTTAACTTCTATGCAGAGTATATCATGTGAAAGGCCAGGCTGGATGAAGCACAAGCTAGAACCAAGATTGCTGGGAGAAATATCAATATCCTCAGATATGCAGATGACACCACCCTTATGGCAGAAAGTGAGGATGAACTAAAGAGCCTCTTGATGAAAGTGAAAGAGGAGAGTGAAAGATTGGCTTAAAACTCAACATTCAGAAAACTAAGATCATGGCATCTAGTTCCAACACTTCATGGCAAACAGATGGGGAAACAATGGAAACAGTTAGAGACTTTATTTTCTTGGGCTCCAAAATCACTGCAGATGGTGACTGCAGCCATGAAATTAAAAGATGTTTGCTCCTTTGAAGAAAAGCTATGACCAACCTAGACAGCATATTAAAAAGCAGAGACATTACTGTGCCAACAAAGGTCTGTCTAATCAAAGCTGTAGTTTTTCCAGTAGTCATGTATGGATGTGAGAATTGGACTATAAAGAAAGCTGAGCACCGAAGAATTGATGCTTTTGCACTGTGGTGTTGGAGAAGACTCTTGATAGTCTCTTGGACAGCAAGGAGATCCAACCAGTCCATCATAAAGGAAACCAGTCCTGGGTATTCACTGGAAGGACTGATGTTGAAGCTGAAACTCCAATACTTGGGCCGCCTGATGCGAAGAGCTGACTCATTGGAAAAAGACCCTGATGCTGGGAAAGATTGAGGGCAGGAGGAGAAGGAGACAACAGAGGATAAAATGGTTGGATGGCATCACTGACTCAATGGACATGAGTTTGAGTAAGCTCCGGGAGTTGGTGATAGACAGGGAAGCCAGGCGTGCTACAGGCCATGAGATCTCAAAGAATCGGAGATGACTGAGTGACTGAACTGCACTGAACTGAAACTTTCATAGTGGCTGTATGCTTTCTTTAAATCATTTATTTATTTAAGGCTGCATTCAGCTTTGTTGCTGCACTTGGGGTTTCTCTAGTTCTGGCAAGTGGGGGCTACTTTCTAGTTGCAGTGCAAGGGTTTCTCATCGTGGTTGCTTCTCTTATTGTGGAGCATGGGCTCCAGGGCTTCAGTAGTTGTGACACATGGGTTTAGTTGCCCCACGTCATGTGGAATCTTCCCAGAACAGGGATCAAACCAGTGTCCCCTTCATTGGCAGGTGTATTCTTAACCAAGGGACCACCAGGAAAGTCCGTGGCTGTATGTTTTATCCTAGGATGAAATTGATTTGCTCCAAATCCTAAATTTATTCATTCATTTAAGAAATGTTCATTAAAAGTTTTATTTATTCATGTAGGAGCCCACTGCTTAATGCAGTTTTATTTCTTTAACTATTCTCCAGTTGTTATTCACTCAATTCATTTCTTATTTCTTAGCATTTTTAAAGACTTAGGCCTGAAATGAAAATAGGGAGTCAGATTTAAGAAGAGGGTTGAAAAAACACTGGGAGAGGAATTTAGGCTGAAGGAATGAGCTGATGGAGAGGGCCCAGTGAAAGCTGCTCTCCCCCACTGAGACATCCCAGGGTATTTTCTGCAAACCCAGGAATTGTTCATAGGCAAAGAAATCTTTGTGGCACGATATTATGTAAGATCATGATGGTGATTCAGTAACTTCTTCACCATTTCTGGAATTGACCAAATGACTTCCTCATTCTTGGGTTCTGATGATACACGGGCTACCCCTGGTCAACACCTGCAGTGCTAGTGGCTGTTGGGTTAGGAAAGGGAAGTGCCAACTTACGGAGAAACATGAGGCACAGCTCTTTCAGCAGGGTGAATGGAGCCATTTTGCTTGCATACTCAGTCGCTCAGTCATGTCCTCGCTTTGCGACCCCATGGATGAAGCCTACCAGGCTCCTCTGTCCGTGGGATTTTTCAGGAAAGAATACTGGAATGGGTTGCCATTTCCTACTCCAGGGGATCTTCCCAATCAAGGGATCAAACCTATGTCTTCTGCAACTCATGCTTTGGCAGGAAGTTTCTTTACCATAGTGCTACCTGGGAAGCCCAGAGCCATTTTAGCCCCAGCTAAAAGTCTTAAGGTTTGACTCAAGTAGGGATGAATATATAGTCTATTTCCAGAACTATCCCAATGGGATCCACCATTCTGGAGCATCTATCCCATTTCTGGTGTTCTCCCTTCTTTGACTACAGCGCAGGAGCAACAGATATGCCTACTCTAAAACACCTTCTCTTGCCCCTTGAGAGTTCTAAGTAAAGCGTCTAAGCCATGCCTGAGCTTGGTGAGAGTGCTCATACTGTGTTCTTGTTTTTGTCTTTCTTCAGGATTTAGCTGTAGGTGATGTGTAGAAGCTCAGTTTGTCAAAGACTCTACTACACAAACGTCTTTGGTGGCTCAAATGATCAAGAATCTGTCTGCAATGCAGGAGACCCGGGTTAGATCCCTGTGTCAAGAAGATCCCTTGGAGAAGGGCCTGGCAACCCACTCCAGTTTCTTGCCTATAGAATTCCATGGACAGAGAGGCCTGGCAGGCTACAGTCCATGGGGTCACAAAGAGTTGGAGAGGACTGAGTAACTAATAGTTAACTGCCACACAGTCTTAATAGGTACAGTGCTACCCTAAGAAGGACAATTATCTGATAAATAACTCCCAGATGAAACACTCAGAGATATCCTGAAAGATAAATAGATGCATGTGACACCACATGAAGCTTACAGATTTAATACTGAAAGTAGCCGGAGTTCACATATACCTTGTGTTACAATAGATATTTCCCTGAGAATCTGGAGAAAATCAAGAGCTATAGAATGTAAGAGCACAGGCTTTGAAGTCTATCTCTGGGTTTGAACTTGGCTGTCAGTTTCTTGGCACCTGTTTGACTCTGGGCAATTTATTTAACCTAAAGCCTTGATTTCTTCATCTACATGAGATATGAGATTATTTTAAGAATACCTCCTCATAGATGAGTGAATGAGATAACATACATGAAGCTCTTATCTGGCACATATAAGCACTCTGTAAATAGTAACTGTTATTAAGTAGAGTAGAAGTGATTTTAAAATTAATTTGGTCAACATATATTAATTGAGCACTCTCAAAGGCAGGGCCTTATACTTTATCTCTCATGTGAACTGGGTTTTTTGATATGGGGTCATTTACTCACTGGAAAAGAGTCTGATGCTAGGAGGGATTGGGGGTGGGAGGAGACGGGGACGACAGAGAATGAGATGGCTGGATGGCATCTCTGACTCGATGGACATGAGTTTGAGTGAACTCTAGGAGTTGGTGATGGACAGGGAGGCCTGGCATGCTGTGATTCATGGGGTCGCAGAGAGTCGGACACGACTGAGCGACTGAACTGAACTGATATTAAAATGATAACTTTACCTTTTTCAAAACAGTAGATTTGTTATATTAGCCACTAACTCTTAAGCAAGTCTCAAGGGCTCCTCCAAAAAATAGAAATATTGGTGATAAGGTCTCTACGAGCCCACTGTTTAATTCTTTAAGCAAACAATATTTACTACTTATTTATCTACTCTAAAAGAGAAATTTCCACATGGAAGCAACCTAAATGTCCATCAACAGAGGAATGGATAAAGAAGATGTGGTACATAGAAATAATTGAATATTACTCAGCCATAAGAAGGAATGAAATAATGCCATTTGCAGAGATGTGGCTAGACCTACAGACTGTCATGCAGAGTGAAGTAAGTCAGAAAGAGAAAAACCAACATCGTATAGTATTGTTTATAAGTGAAATCTAGAAAAATGGTACAGATGAACTTATTTGCAAATCAGGAACAGAGACACAGATGTAGAGAACAAACTTATGGACACCAAGTGGGGAAGAGGTGCTGGGGTGAACTGAGAGATTGGGGTTGACATACACACACTACTATATATAAAATAGATAACTAATAAGAACCTAGTGTATAGCACGGGGAACTCTACTCAATGCTTTGTGGTGACCCAAATGGGAAGGAAATCTAAAAAAGAGGGGATATATATATAAAAACCATAGCCTTAACTAGACGGACCTTTGTTGACAAAGTAACGTCTCTGCTTTTTAATATGCTGTCGAGGTTGGTCATAACTTTCCTTCCAAGGAGTAAGCATCTTTTAATTTCCTGGCTACAGTCACCATCTGCAGTGATTTTGGAGACCCAAAAAATAAAGTCAGTCACAGTTTCCACTGTTTCCCCAGCTATTCGCCATGAAGTGATGGAACCGGATGCCATGATCTTAGTTTTCTGAATGTTGAGCTTTAAGCCAACTTTTTCACTCTCCTCTTTCACTTTCATCAAGAAGCTCTTTAGTTCTTTTTCACTTTCTGCCATAAGGGTGGTGTCATCTGCATATCTGAGGTTATTGATATTTCTCCCAGCAATCTTGATTCCAGCTTGTGCTTCATACAGGCTATGGTTTTTCCAGTGGTCATGTATGGATGTGAGAGTTGAAATGTAAAGAAAGCTGAGCGCCAAAGAATTGACGCTTTTGAACTGTGGTATTGGCGAAGACTCTTGAAAGTCCCTTGGACTTCAAGGAGATCCAACTAGTCCATCCTAAAGGAGATCAGTCCTGGGTGTTTATTGGAAGGACTGATGTTGAAGCTGAAACTCCAATACTTTGACCACCTGATGCGAAGAGCTGACTCATCTGAAAAGACCCCGATGCTGGGAAAGATTGAGGGCAGGCGGAGAAGGGGATGACGGAGTATGAGATGGTTATCTCGCTGATATGATATGACCAAAAAGTATGGATTTACAAGTGTTGATGAGGATGTGAAGAAACTGGAACCCTCATATGTTGCTGGTGTGCTGTGCTTAGTCATTCCATCATGTCCCACTCTTTGTGACTCCATGGACTGTAGCCCACCAGGCTCCTCTATCTGTGGGGATTCTCCAGGCAATAATACTGGAGTGAGTTGCCATGCCCTCCTCCAGGGGATATTCCCAACTCAGGAATGGAACCCAGGTCTCCTGCATTGTAGGTAGATTCTTTACTGTCTGAGCCACCAGGGAAGCCCATACATTGCTGGTGAGAATGTAAAACTCATGCAACTACTTTGGAAAACTGTTTCCCAGTTCCTCAGAGTGTTAAACATGGAGTTAACATGATTCCACTCATAGATATACATCCAAAATCAATGAAAACATGCACTGACACAAAAACTTGTACATAAATGTTCATAACAGCATTATTCATAAAAGCCAAAAATGGATATAATATAAATTCCCATCAACTGATGAACAGGTAAGTAAAATGTGGTACATCTATGTATACAATGGAATATTATTTGGCTTTGAAAAGGAATGAAATACTGATACATGCTACAATATGGATTAATCTTGAAAACACTATGCTACCCATGCACCTATGGGCATCTTATCATTTACAAAGGAGGCGAGAATATACAATGAAGAAAAGACAGCTTTTTCGATAAGTGGTGCTGGGGAAAAAAATTGACAGCTATATGCAAAAGAATGAAACTAGATCACTTCCTAAAACCTTACCCCAAAATAAACTCAAAATGGATTAAAGACAAATATAAGGCCAGAAACTATAAAACTTTTAGAGGAAAACATAGGCAGCACACTCTGACAAAAATGACAGCAAGATCCTCTTTGACCCAACTCATAGAATAAAGATAAACAAAGGGGAACTGATTAAACGTAAAAGCTTTTGCACAAAGGAAACAATAAACAAGATTAAAAGACAACCCTCAGAATGGGAGAAAGTAATTGCAAAGGAAACAACTGACAAAGGATTAATCTCCAAAGTATATAAGCAGCTAATACAGCTCAATATCAGAAAAACAAACAACCCAATCAAAAAGTGGGCAGAAAACCTAAACAGACACCTCTCCAAACAATACATTTAGATGTCTAATAAAACATGTGCAAAGGTACTCAACATTGCTTATAATTAGAGAAATGCAAATCAAAACTACAATGAGTTATCACCTCATATCAGTCAGCATGGCCATCACCAAAAAATCAAGAAACAGTAAATGCTGGAGAGGATGTGGAGAAAAGGGAACCTTCGTGCACTGCTGGTGGGAATGTAAATTGATACAGCCACTATGGAGGACAGAATGGAGATTCCTTTGAAAACTAGGAATAAAACCACCATATGACCCAGCAACCCCACTACATGGGCATATACCCTGAGACAATCATAATTGAAAAAGAAAACATGTACCCTAATAACCATAGCAGCACTATTTATAATAACTAGGACATGGAAGCAACCTAAATGTCTATTGGGCTTCAATTAAAAAAATAAAAAACTGTTAATCAAAACAAGCCAGACACAAAAGACCACATATTGTATGGTTCCATTTATACACAATGTGCAAAATAGATAAATCAATAGATAAAAAGTAGACTAGTGGTTGCCAGGGGCTAGGAGGAGGTAGAAGGGGAGTGTTTGCTAATGGGTACAGGATTTCTTTTGGGTATGATGAAAATGTACTGGAATTAGTGATGATAGGTGGACAGCTCTGCATATACTAAAAACTGCTGACTGGTATTCTTTAATAGAGTTTACTTTATGCTTTGTGAATTATCTCAATAAGGCTGCTATTTAAAAATAAAAGACAGGGCTGGAACATATGCAGTTGTTTTTCTGTTAACAAAAATTGGCTGCCATATACTCATGTATCAAGACATTATTACATATTATCATTATGACCTTTGTCTTTCAGTTTAAGTTTACTTAGGACTGCACGTCCGAGGTCAGGGGCGGCAGCCAAGAGGAGCTACCTGACATCCAAGTAGCGGCGGCTGCGCAGGCACAGGAGGGCCAAGAGGAGCTACTCCACGTTCAAGGTCAGGCGCAGCGGCTGCGCTTTGCTGCAGCAGCCATGAAGAAATACCCCACGTCCAAGGTAAAAGAAACCCAAGTAAGAAGGTAGGTGTTGTGAGAGGGCATCAGAGGGCAGACACCCGAAATCATAATCACAGAAAACTAGTCAATCTGATCACACGGATCACAGCCTTGTCTAACTCAATGAAACTAAGCCATGCCGTGTGGGGACACACAAGACGGATGGATCATGGTGGAGAGGTCTGACAGAATGCAGTCCACTGGAGAAGGGAATGGCAAACCACTTCAGCATTCTTGCCTTGAGAACCCCATGAACAGTATGAAAAGGCACAATGATAGGATACTGAATGAGGAACTCCCCAGGTCGGTAGGTGCCCAGTATGCTACTGGAGATCAGTGGAGAAATAACTCCAGAAAGAATGAAGGGATGGAGCCAAAGCAAAAACAACACCCAGTTGTGGATGGGACACGTGATAGAAGCAAGGTCCGGTGCTGTAAAGAGCAATATTGCATAGGAACCTGGAATGTTAGGTTCATGAATCAAAGCAAATTGGAAGTGGTCAAACATGAGATGGCAAGAGTGAATGTTGACATTCTAGGAATCAGTGAACTAAAACAGACTGGAATGGGTGAATTTAACTCAGATGACCATCATATCTACTACTGTGGGCAGGAATCCCTTAGAAGAAATGGAGTAGCCATCATAGTCAATAAAAGAGTCGAAAATGCAGTACTTGGATGCAATCGCAAAAACGACAGAATGATTTCTGTTTGTTTCCAAGGCCAACCATTCAATATCACAGTAATCCAAGCCTATGCCCCAACCAGTAATGCTGAAGAAGCTGAGTTGAACGGTTCTATAAAGACCTACAAGACCTTTTGGAACTAACACCCCAAAAAGATGTCCTTTTCATTATAGGGGACTGGAATGCAAAAGTAGGAAGTCAAGAAACACCTGTGGTAACAAGCAAATTTGGCCTTGGAACATGGAATGAAGCAGGGCAAAGGCTAATAGAGTTTTTCCAAGAGAATGCACTGGTCATAGCAAACACAAGAGAAGACTCTACACAAGGACATCACCAGATGGTCAACACCAAAATCAGATTGATTATATTCTTTGCAGCCAAAGATGGAGAAGCTCTATACAGTTAGCAAAAATAAGACCGGGAAATGACTGTGGCTCAGATCATGAACTCCTTATTGCCAAATTCAGATTTAAATTGAAGAAAACAGGGAAAACCACTAGACCATTCAGATATGACCTAAATCAAATCCCTTATGATTATACAGTGGAAGTGAGAAATAGATTTAATGGACTAGACCTGATAGATAGAGTGCCTAATGAACTATGGATGGAGGTTCGTGACATTGTACAGGAGACAGGGATCAAGACCATCCCCATGGAAAAGAAATGCAAAAAAGCAAAATAGCTGTCTGGGGAGGCCTTACAAATAGCTGTGAAAAGAAGAGAAGCGAAAAGCAAAGGAGAAAAGGAAAGATATAAGCATCTGAATGCAGAGTTCCAAAGAATAGCAAGGAGAGATAAGAAAGCCTTCCTCAGTGATCAATGCAAAGAAATAGAGGAAAACAACAGAATAGGAAAGACTAGAGATCTCTTCAAGAAAATTAGAGGTACCAAGGGAACATTTCATGCAAAAATGGGCTCAATAAAGGGCAGAAATGGTATGGACCTAACAGAAGCAGAAGATATTAAGAAGAGGTGGCAAGAATACACAGAAGAACTGTACAAAAAGGTCTTCAAAACCAAGATAATCACGATGGTGTGATCCTTACCTAGAGCAAGACATCTTGGAATGTGAAGTCAAGTGGGCCTTAGAAAGCATCACTACGAACAAAGCTAGTGGAGGTGATGAAATTCCAGTTGAGCTATTTCAAATCCTGAAAGATGATGCTGTGAAAGTGCTGCACTCAATATGCTAACAAATTTAGAAAACTCAGCAGTGGCCACAGAACTGGAAAAGGTCGGTTTTCATTCCAATCCCAAAGAAAGGCAATGCCAAAGAATGCTCAAACTACTGCACAATTGCACTCCTCTCACACACTAGTAAAGTAATGCTCAAAATTCTCCAAGCCAAGCTTCAGCAATAAGTGAACCGTGAACTTCCAGATGTTCAAGTTGGTTTTAGAAAAGGCAGAGGAACCAGAGATCAAATTACCAACATCTGCTGGATAATCGAAAAAGCAAGAGAGTTCTGGAAAAACATCTATTTCTGCTTTATTGACTATTCCAAAGCCTTTGACTGTGTGGATCACAAGAAACTGTGGAAAATTGTGAAAGAGATGGGAATACCAGACCACCTGACCTGCCTCTTGAGAAACCTATATGCAGGTCAGAGAGCAACAGTTAGAACTGGACATGGAACAACAGACTCGTTCCAAATAGGAAAAGGAGTACGTCAAGGCTGTATATTGTCACCCTACTTATTTAACTTATATGCAGAGTACATCATTAGAAACGCTGGGCTGGAAGAAGCACAAGCTGGAATCAAGATTGCTGGGAGAAATATCAATAACCTCAGATATGCAGATGACACCACCCTTAAGGCAGAAAGTGAAGAAGAACTCAAAAGCCTCTTGATGAAAGTGAAAGAGGAGAGTGAAAAAGTTGGCTTAAAGCTCAACATTCAGAAAACTAAGACCATGGCATCTGGTCCCATCACTTCATGGGAAATAGATGGGGAAACAGTGGAAACAGTGTCAGACTTTATTTTGGGGGGATCCAAAATCACTGCAGATGCTGATTGCAGCCATGAAATTAAAAGACGCTTACTTCTTGGAAGGAAAGTTATGACCAACCTAGACAGCATATTAAAAAGCAGAGACATTACTTTGCCAACAAAGGTCCGTCTAGTCAAGGCTATGGTTTTTCCCGTGGTCATGTATGGATGTGAGAGTTGGACTGTGAAGAAAGCTGATCGCCAAAGAATTGATGCTTTTGAACTGTGGCGTTGGAGAAGACTCTTGAGAGTCCCTTGGACTGCAAGGAGATCCAACCAGTCCATTCTAAGGGAGATCAGTCCTGGGTGTTCATTGGAAGGACTGATGCTAAAGCTGCCAATACTTTGGCCACCTCATGCGAAGAGTTGACTCACTGGAAAAGACTCTGATGCTAGGAAAGGTTGGGGGCAGGAGGAGAAGGGGACGACGGAGAATGAGATGGATGGATGGCATCACCGACTCAATGGACATGAGTTTTAGTGAACTCCGGGAGTTGGTGATGGACAGGGAGGCCTGGCGTGCTGTGATTCATGGGGTTGCAAAGAGTCAGACACGACTGAGCGACTGAACTGAACTGATCCATACCTTATATAACTTTCTCTGGTTTCCAGGAAATAAGGGGATATTCTATGGCTATAATAAGAGGTTTTTCTTTTTTTAATGTAAATCTTAAAACACCCTGGCCTTATTATATCCAGACATTCTCAATTCTTACCTCTACAAAATTAAAATGGTGTCTTTAATTAGGAACATGTGGATGTCCTCAGATCTCGGACAGAAATGGAACTGAGTAGTGTCCCTGGTAGCTCAGATGGTATATAATCTGCCCGCAATGCAGGAGACCAGGGTTCAATCCCTGGGTCAGGAAGATCCCGCAGAGAAGGGAATGGCAACCCACTCCAGTATTCTTGGCCGGAGAATTCCATGGACAGAGGAGCCTGATAGGCTAGAGTCTACGGCGTTGCAAAGAGTCAGACATGACTGAGGGACTAACACACAAACATACAGTGTCAATATCACTTGTGTAGACTTCCTGTCCCCTTCCATCCCTTTATTGAGGAGCAGCAACACATCTCTGGCCACACTAAGTACACTGAGAGAATTAGACCTTAGACGCAGCAGCATTTGATTGTAGGGAGAAGGCATTTTGTAAATTTTGAGAAATGTTAGCGATTTCCCAAAGCCTTTACTAGAAAGGTGACACCTTCATTGGAAAGGTGAAAGAATTTAATCCCAGGTCAAAAGCAAGTGAGTAGCAAACCTAAGACAGGAACCTAGGTTTACTGGCTCCTTTCTCCCAATTATCACATTCCTAGGCCTCCTTATTGTTAACAGTTGCTGAAATATTACCTCGCGTTCATATAGCTCTTAGTGATACATTAAACTCTGTTACAATCTCTCCATTTGGCCCAGTTGTGTGCTGGAGACAATAAATGCAATTGTTCTCCCTTTGAGGATAAGAAGATTGCAACTCAAGAAGACACATAGTAGTCTATGACAGAGTCAAGACCAGAACCCAGTTTTCCCAACTCCCTGTCCCTGGCTATTTCCACGAAGCTATCCTGCTTGTCTTACAGCCTTCTGTCCGTGAAGTGGAAAAGAAGCATGAGACACCAGAATTTAAAAGACAGCTCATTAAAAATAAACAATTACATTATTTTGTAGGTACAGACATGAAATACTCAAACCTGTCTGTCTCCTCTCCTTCTAGCAATTTAAACATTAAAGCGAGTTCTCCAGTTCTACACAAATCCACAGCAATTAAAACCTCGCGCTCATAGGGTGCTGCTTTCCTAACAAACGTACCCTTATCAAATTGAAACAAAAATTTAAATACATCAAACCGAAGGGAAAAGGAAAAAACTCTCTGTGGTCCTCCCTTGTTTCAGGCCCACTTTTATCTCTATTTTCCTGAGTTTCTCAAGCCAGGGGCACATGGCCAGACTATTGGAAAGGCACGTATTCCAAAGAACACCCAACTGGCTAGTGGGTGGACCGCGCAGCACCCCGGGAGAGGTTGACTGAGTTCCAGACCTAGTCCCCTCTACTCTCCATCCCGGTGTTGCTCTAAGCTCCCAAATCTTGAGGTGGTTTTGTCCACTACAAACTGGGGGGACTGGGTCAGCCTGTGCAACGAGATGAACTCAAACTTGAGGCTGTACTCATTCTTTGCATATCCATAAATGTGAATTTAAAACTATATATATATATCATTACATAGCCTCGTCAGAAGTAGCGTCCCCCTCTCCGTCGTTCTGGGGGCCCCGACAGGCCACTGCACAAGTCAGTGGGCGGACCAACACGCCAACAAAAGGTCGGGTCGAAGGCCTCGCCGACTCGCCCCCGCGCCCCGCGGTCCGCGCAGCGCCCAACTCTGGCGGCCCCGCCACCTGCTCCCGGCAGCCAATGGGGCGCACGGGGGGCGGCCCGGGCGGGGCGAGGCTACAAAAGGCCGCGCGCAGGCTACCCCGCCGCGGGCGCGCTCTCTGGAGGCTCGGGCGGAGGCGGCCGAGCTGCGGACACAGTCGCCGTGAGGACCAGGCGGGCGCGGGGCGATGCTGCGGGTGCGGTGTCTGCGCGGCGGGAGCCGCGGCGCCGAAGCGCTGCACTACATCGGGTCTCGGGTGCGTGCGCCGCCGCCTCGTCGGGCGGCCGCGTGCTCTCCCCCGCTCCTTCCCTCTGTCCCCCGCCAGCGTTGCCCGACCGTGTCCTTTGTGTGCTCCCTCGGAAGCTCCGCTTCAAGAGCCTCAGCCGCCTGCCGGGAGCTCGGCGGTGTCCCTGGGGAAGGGGCGTGCGTTGGGGCCACACCCGGTGGACACAGCAGTTGAGCGGGGGGCGCCGCCCTCCCCAACCGGATGGGGGTGGGGTGACAAGCAACACCTCTGAGTGAAAGGGTGGGCTCGGGGGTGGGGTGGGGGCTCTGTGCCCGGGGTGGGCAGAGAGCTGGGCAGGCGCGTAGAGCGGACGGACGGGAGAAGGGGCGGAGTGGGGCTCGGGGACAAGGGGAGCGAGCAGGCCCGTTCCAAGTGTAACATGGAGTCCTGAGACGCGAGAGGAGTCGGAGCGAGTTCGATATTTACCCAGATTTTTGTCTGGTCCTGCCCTCTGCTTCCCTGGTATGCAGGCACGCGCCTGCAGACTCTCCCTAGCTCTTGGGGCTGGAATAGTCGGGCAGTTTGGCTTTCCCCTGCAACTGGCTTCAGAACAGCTGTCACTCCCTCTTGTTTTGGTCTCCAACCTGGCTCCCCTCCTGTCTCCTTCCTAAGACTTTTAACAAAGATTTGGGGGCAGGGGGAGGGCGAGGTTTGTCCTGCGTTAAAGGGACTCCCCCTCCTCTAGAATTTATAGGCTCTACATTTTCAAAAGACTTTTATGAAGTTCTTAGATATCCTTTCCAGTCGTTTAAATTTGTACCTGGGTTAGTTAATCCTTATCTTGGCTAGGGTACTGTGGACCATCTGCAAAATGCAGCCCGTAGCACTTGGTCACTCTCATAATCGCAGTGCCAAAGAATGTGAAATGTATGTCAGTGAGGAGAAATTTATGGCTTGAAACTGATTATTCTAAAAGATAAAGTCTTTACAAATGCTTCTATATTTTCATTTGAGGAGGTGGGGGAAACTTTAATATTAGTAACCTTTGATCTGGAGGGGGAAGGAGGCTTCCTCCCCCAGCTGGACTTGGCAGGGAGGTTGCTTTCCGTGGCTTTCTGGGAAGAAGGGTGAGCCATCACCCACAGAAGTGCTTAAAGCTTGATTGCAGAAAACTATTCTGAAATATAAATTGGGGTGTATGGTCTTTAGGGACAAAATGTTCTGAGGAGTTTTAAAGGAGTTTTAAACTAACAAAATAGGTTTAAAAGTACATGCATAAATAAACAAGAAAGTACAATCTCCTGTAACCCCACTACCCACCTACAGGCTAACATCTTAGTTTATATTCTCTGCAAAGATTTTAAATGCCTGACTGTGTTAGCCTGGGTTTTCATCCCACCTCTGCTTCTCCCTCCCACAAGTACTTTACAGGACCACACAATAATCTCTTCTTTGTTCTTGGAAGCTTGGAAGAACTGTAACAGGATGGGTGCAGCGAACTTTCCAGAGCACCCAGGCAGCTACGGCTTCCTCCCGGAATTCCTGTGCAGCTGATGACAAGGCCACTGATCCTCTGCCCAAGGACTGCCCTGTCTCCTCTTTCAACGAATGGGACCCCTTAGAGGAAGTGATCGTGGGCAGAGCAGAAAATGCCTGTGTTCCACCGTTCACTGTGGAGGTGAAGGTAAAGCAAGGGTTTCCCATGTCTGCGTGGGTTCACTGTCTGCGGTCTCACTTCTGCCCCCAGTCCTCTGGAAATGCAATCTCTCTAGCTTACCCAGGACCACCCAGGTCCAGTGGATGATGTTACCTTACTTGGCATCTCTGCAGTATTTGACATCATTTAACAAGCATCACCCGACTCGATGGACATGAGTTTGAGTGAACTCGGGGAGTTGGTGATGGACAGGGAGGCCTGGCATGCTGTGATTCATGGGGTCGCAAAGAGTCGGACACGACTGAGCGACTGAACTGAACTGAACATCATTTACTCCAGGGATTACTCCCTCCCTTCAGGTTCCGTGAGACCTTTTCTGGGGTTGGGGGAGTGGATATTAGTTTTTCACCATTTCTCACGTCACCTTCTTTTACTATCACGTTGGGGTTGAACCGAATTTCACTTTAGCTGTTCTCACAGTTTCATTCCACGCCTTCACTCTGGTCCAGATCTATCTCCTGAATTCTGTCCATATGAACATGCTAAATTCCTTATTGGATGTTGCCACCAGACCTCAAACATGGCACATGTGAGTTCAGCTACCAGCCACTCAAAACTGGGGCCTTCTTCATTCCTTTCTTTCAGGTTTTAGTATTCCTGTTTATTCAGGTTAAACATCAAAGAATCATCTTTTATTTCTCCTTTAGTCACATCCATTCTCTAAGATCTAACAAGTCTCTTGTCTAAATGAACCTTAGCTCCATCTCTCTGCTACTGCCTTAGGTCAGGATCTCATTTGCTGCCTGAACTGTTGCTGCTACTGCTAAGTCACTTCAGTCGTGTCTGACTCTGTGTGACCCCATAGACGGAAGCCCACCAGGCTCCCCCGTCCCTGGGATTCTCCAGGCAAGAACACTGGAGTGGGTTGCCATTTCCTTCTCCAGGGAATCTTCCCAACCCAGGGATCGAACCCGGGTCTCCAGCATTGCAGGCAGATATCTGAGCCACCAGGGAAGTTAACTCCTAACTGGTCTCCCTTACTTGCTGTACTATCTAAACCACCTCCAGCTTCTGTCAGAGTGATTTTTTAAAACCAAAATTCAGTGTTGTTACCCATCTGCTTCTGTCAGTCCCCTATTTTGCCAGCCTCTCGCCTCTTAATAATTTCCCCCAGTTTTCAGCAGACTTTGTAAGATAAACTAGACTATTCACTGTTGCCCAAACAAGCCTTAGGCCTTTGCTCCCACATAGAACTCTCCCACGTACCTTCCTGCACTCCTTTTGTCTGCAGTTTAAACCTC
This sequence comes from Moschus berezovskii, assembly GCF_049115385.1. NCBI lineage: Eukaryota > Metazoa > Chordata > Mammalia > Artiodactyla > Moschidae > Moschus > Moschus berezovskii. The sequence continues at coordinate 38,780,434 of NC_142468.1, read as the reverse complement.
CTCCTCTTCTTTCCTAGTTCCCATGGCACCTCCCACGAAGCCTTCCAAGATTTCCCTGGCAGCAAGTGATATCTTCCCTTTTAAAAACTCCTGGTGCTCTGTAATATTTTTATGACCGGAGCCTCAGTGGGCTGGTGTTGTAGCTGTATACGGCATAACAGTTCCATCCACATTGCAGGCACAGTCTAGGCTTCCATTAATAATAGGTTATGAATATATCTTCGGTACACTTAAATTCCTCCTGAATGTTAACATATTATTTGTAATGTGGGTTGAGGAATTAAACAGAAATCATCATCAGATATGTTGCCTATCTTGTATCAGGGCTCCAGAGTTATTAGCACAAAAGAACTTCCTTTCCATCTGGAGAGAGAGGATATTTATGATGTTTATGTTTAGCAACTGAGATTGTTACTCTGTATCTTATGGTAACTAACTGACAGGGCAGTTGAATTCAAGTGCCAGGAGAGGGAAGGGAAAAACAGTGGCCAAGGGCTGGACAATTAGGAAGTCTTCCTAAAGGAAGAAAATAATTCTTGAGTTAGACCTTGAAGAGAAGGCTTTTCTGATTGTTCTGAAACTACCTTTGGTTCTGATATGTGAAATTTGATGAACAGATTAATTTATGTACCATTCACATGTTTTAAAAAGGCATGATCTTTTTTAAAGTCTTTTCTTAGAAGGACTTCTCATCCCCTAACCATTTTAATTGTGCTGGTTGCCCAGTTGTGTCCAACTCTTTGCAACCCCATGGACTGTAGCCTGCCAGGCTCCTCTGTCCGTGGAATTCTCCAGGCAAGAATACTGAAGTGGACTGGGTGAAATTAAATTTCAAATTCAGGTGTAGTTTATCCTTCTATTTGTCTTTAGAATGATTGACTTTTATATCATGTGATCTTATGGAATTGGACTTTCTAAGACATTATTTTGAGTTCTTTGTTATTTGATTTATGGCCTTATATTTTGGAATTTCATGGGCTTTTTTTTGGAAGGTGTGCTAGGCTAAAGCCAGGAGACCAGGATTGAATTAGTTATTTGATAAAAACTTATTAGCTAATCTCAAGTAATCAGCTGTTTGACCTTACGATCTTGATTATACAAATTTCTGGGCCTCACTAAAATGAAGATATTAAATGGTTTGCTGTCCATCCAATGAGATTAAAAGGTAAAGGGTTAGATGTTAATTATTTTTAAAGGAAAAAACTACAACTCATTAGAGTTGTATGGATGCAATTTGCCAAGTCCATTGAGGATTTAATGATTGTAAATAATAGTAGCATTAGCAGTACTGATTTCATTCATTTCTCTGGTTATTTCTGCTTTATGCCACATATGAAACTAGGTATTGAGAAAGAAAAAATTAAATCTGAGACTAGAAGGCAACATCTTACCTTCTAGTTGGAGGACAATGACAGCTATATAAAGCAGTTTGGGACCAGTAAAATATAAAATAATGTAGTAAACTATAGGTAGTTATAGCATAAGGTATGCTGGACGGTATAAGTGCTAGAGAAATATTATGGGAATGAGGAACACAGTCATCAGGAAGCACAAGTTTTAAAAGCTATATGGCTTTTTATTCTGCAAAACATAGTGAATACTTTAGATCAAGCAAAACATAGTGAATACTTTAGATCAAATATGTGTTTTTTGTTTTGCTTTCTTTTAATAATGCCCTTAATGAAAGGACTAAATTTTAAAAATATAAAGTCGATCAAGGTTAATATAATGTAAGTTTGCAGCTGGATAAATAATAAGTTTCTATTGAGATTTCCTAACCTTCCAGAGACAGTGTTTAAAATTTATTTGACAAATACCTTTGAAGGATTTCAGGCTCTGAATAACTATCCAGTTTCTAGGAATACAGTCACATCTCTGCATAGATTATTAAAAAATCACATACTAAGCATTTAGTATAGTGGTTTTCTTTTTTTTTTAAATCTTGCAGACACTTGGTAAATGATTGCTAACTCATTTATCAGGGTTCTAAAGGAAGTGTAAATAATTTCCAACTATCTCTTGGGAAATGTAGTCTGGTCTGATCATTCAGACTTTGTCCAACCTTTAGCCAGAGTTTGAGCTACACAAGAGAATTCACACTTGTTCAAATAACTTTTTTTCTCCCAGGAAAGTTTACTTTATATTTATCAAGCAAGCTCCACTCTGCACAAATAGTCACATGGACTACTCTGGAATGTGTCCAGTGAGACAACACGGCTGCGCCTCTGCTGTTACCCAGTGTAAAACTTTCAAAGGCTTCTTGTCCCCTGGTGGACTGTAAGAGATGTGCCTGGCATGAGAAGGAGGAAGCAGTGAATGGATGAGTAGTACCAGGATGTGTCTGAGAGGAAAATAAAGAGCCATTGTTATCCTCTCCTCTGCTTGCCACTGCAGGTCTTCCTAGGAGTAGTAGAAAACAGTAGAGTGCTCTTAATTTGTTTTTTTCTTTTAAGAGTGGATTGATCTTAAAAAGTACTCACATTTAAAATTTTGGTAACATTGTTTATGGGCCAGAAATTGAGCTTATTGTTTGCCTATAGATCTTCAAAATGAAAGCAACTATAAGTGATCCTTTAGACAGGGCTTGGCAAGCTTTTCCTGTACAGGGCTAGATAATTGTTTCATGCTTTGTAGACCGTAGGTCTCTGTCATAGCTGCACCACTCTCAACTCTGCCACTGTGGTGCAAACCCACCACAGACAACGTGTAAATGAATATGTGTGTGTGTCTGTGTTCCATAAAACTTTATCGACAAAAAACAGGCAGCAGTCCAGGTTTGGCCCATGGACTTTAGTTTGCCAGCTCCTGTTTTACAGCTTCACTGGCTTCTCCCTGTTTGGTGAAGACCTGTTTTTCAGATTTTTAGCCCATCTCCAGTAGACTCAGCTCCAGACTAATTGATGTGAACCTAGATGTTGAACTGACAAGAGGCAGGTCTGCTTCCATATGTTTGATATTTATCAGGCTGAGATGAAAGTGGAAGTAGAAACATAAAATCTGGAAAAGATATGGTCTTTGACATTAAAGAGCTAGACATCTAGACAGTCTTATCTCATTACCCAATTTCCCCTTCTTTATGGCACTTAACCACTCTGACATTGTCTGATTGGTGATGGAAACCTTACAGGACATGATTAGGACTCGTAGTTGTCTGCTTAATCAGTAATACAAAGAAACATTTTAAAAACACCAGCTTACGTTTTTTTAAAAACTTAAGACATACAAATGTACATTGCTTTGCCAATCTTTTGATGAAGGTCCAAGGCTTTTTCTTAGCATTTGGATCTTCTGATTGGAATTCTGCTTTTTCTGTCTTGATAAATTATATCCATATGCATCCCCTACATTCCCCAACATATTTCTTTAATTTGACTGAGAACTTGGCACAGGCAAAACAATCTGAGCGCAAAGGCCTTCAGAGTTTTATACTTTTGAAAACCAGCATTTTACAGTTGTTGTTACCTACCCTAATTCAATAGTAATTTTTGGCAATTGCTTGAGCATTTTTAAAACATTCAGCTTCTTTTCCATTCAGTTGTCTTTTAATATGCATATATAGCCCTTGGATACTTCCTAAATATTAAGCTTTTTTTTTTTTATCAGCTACCTAAAAATTTGTGAATTTGCTTATCATCATTTCTTTTTATGATGAAAGACCTGAAGCAATAGGAGAGCTTGGATGGATTGGGGAGAGAAGAGCTGTGGTGGGGAGAGACATGTTGGCGGGGAAGGATAGGAAACACTAAAAGCAGACTTGTATCGCTACACAATTTTACCAAGTGGTGATTCTGTTGAATGAGAAATAATCATGAATGGATTTTTAAGAGAAACAAAGCATATTTGAGAGCATGTCCCTAACCTTTAAGGGAGCAGTGTTCTATTTTTCTACAAAGTGTCCCGAAGTGCTGTTTTTTAGACAAAATTCTGGGATGCATGGACAGCCCACGGTTTTATCTTCTGTAAGTGTGCTTTTATTCTCTTTATCTATTCTGTTTGTTCTCTTACTTGACTTCATTGCAACTGTCCATTGGGAGCACCATGTCCTATTTTGTTTACACAGCACGTGAACACTGGCTCAAGAGCATTCCAAGCCCATGTGAGGGCAGACATGCTGTGCGTGGTAAGGCATGAGATCTCAGGCAGAAGGAAGAAAAGCTCTCAAAACATCAAGAGAATTTAGAGATCTTCATTCAACAAATATTGATTATATCCCCAGAGAGTAAATCAAGTGTGCTTGTTTCTGGGGATGAACACTAGACTGGATGTAGTCTCAGTCTTAGTTCTTTTAAGTTATACAAATTATTATTCACAACCTGTGAACCTATTTTGAGTTGTATTTTTTTCCTGTTAAGTTTCATTTACTTTCTTCTGGTTCTAGGCCAACACATATGAAAAGTACTGGCCTTTTTACCAAAAGTATGGGGGCAATTATTTTCCCAAAGATCATTTGCAAAAGGCTGTTGCTGAAATTGAAGAAATGTGCAATATTTTAAAAATGGAAGGAGTGACAGTGAGGAGGCCTGACCCCATTGACTGGTCACTGAAGTATAAAACTCCTGATTTTGAGTCTACGGGTAAGTCATGTTGAATATTTAAACTGCTAGTGTTTAAAGTTTTTCATTTTTCTCAATGTGTAACGGGAATGCTCTGGTTATTTCGCAGAGATTCCTTTGTTTTAATAATCTTTCGAAATTTTAAAGATTATTTAGGGACAGTTTAATTCTTTTTGGTAAAACTGAGATGTACACATTCTCAACTCCATTGTAAATCTAGAGTCTCCTTAAAAGAAGCAGAAGTTTTTTCTAAATCTCCTGAGCATTTCCCTTCATAAGAACAGTGGATTCCATTTAATTTTCCTCAAGAACAGAAATTAAAAGGGGAACAGAACATGGTGGGAATACATTCACTACAAAGTAGGGATCCCCGCACACCGCTAGTTTACTGCTTACCACTGCATGTACATCAACAGCAGGAGACCAATCCTAGAAGTGCCTTGAGTGCAAAAAAAAAAAAAAAATCATGAGCAAAGAACATGAAAAACATGTGAATGAGTTTAAAAATAAAATGTAAAAATTTGTTTAAAGTGGGGGGACAGAAACATTCCCATCTTATTTTTAACTGACATTCTTGCAAGATTGTTCCTGTGTCTGAGTTCAGTGTGTTCTAATTTACAGTTGTAAAAGTGATCCTTGGCCCAGTTTTCATCTTGTAGTACTGATATTCCCTGAAAAACACTGTTAGGAGTTACAAAAGGTGAAAACTTGGTGGTTCGATATCTCTTCAAACAAGAGGTGCTTTGTTTGTTTGGTTCTCTTTTTCCTTTTTTTCTTCCTTTTTTCTTCTTTTGGCTTCATCATCCCCATACAGAATTCATGTTAACATTATCTAGCATGTATCATTTAATATTTTTTCATATGCATGTAATTATATATATTATACACATGTAAGTTTTCTGTAATTTTTATTTATTTTTTTTTACCAAAGAAAGAGATCATATTATATAGACTCTTCTGTCTTGAAAGTCAGCGTCACTGAGGTTGCTCTGGAATTTTCTGACTTAACAGGTTTATATGGTGCGATGCCTCGAGACATCCTGATAGTTGTGGGAAATGAGATTATCGAGGCTCCCATGGCCTGGCGCTCTCGCTTCTTTGAGTACCGTGCATACAGAGCAATTATCAAAGACTACTTCCGCCGTGGGGCCAAGTGGACAACGGCTCCTAAGCCCACAATGGCTGATGAGCTTTATGACCAAGTAAGTCCTCAATTGTAGGAAAGCTTATTAGTAACTTTTCTAAATAATCCACGGAGACTGAGAGATTCTTTGTTACCTTGTACTTATTATGTATTTCAGAAACTGAGATCACCTACTTTTCAATAAATGATTGTCTTATGATGAAAATAAGAGTAAATGACATTGTGATAATAGCTAACACTTATTGTTGTTTACCATGTGCCAGATCTTGAGCTAAGCACTTTATTTACCTTTTCAGTCCTGTTTATTTTTCACAACCCTATGAGGGAATAGCTTCATTCCATTACAGGGAAGAATACTTGCCTAAAGGCATGTACCTATTCACTGGTGGAGACAGAAGAGTCACTAGGCTGAACTTCAGCCTCTTCTAGAAAAAGAATTTGGTCTGTAGGCCATATTTACAGTAAAGGGAAGCATATATGTCCCTTATTAGATCACTTACTATTTGATCACTTACGCAAAGAATCAAAAGTCAAAATTTCTTTAAACCCTCTATGAGTTTAAAGACAGAAGTAAGTGGGACTTGCCTGGTTGTCCAGTGGTTAAGACTTCTTGCCTCCAATTCAGGGGGTGCAGGTTCATTCCCTAGTCAGAGAACTAAGATCCCACATGCTGCATGGAGTAGCCAAAAAAGTAAAAAAAAACAAAGACAGAAGAAAGTAATGAATGTGTTACCCAATATACACACCCAGTCAGATTTAGTTGGGGATGCATGGCAATTCATTTTATGGTAAGAGTTAGGCTCAGGGCCAAATTCATTTTCTAAAAGAACAGAATGGCTTCATCCTGTTGATTTTCAATACTGTGGATAGCTTCATAAGTCAATGTATAGGTTATGGAATATTTTCATCTGTATTCCTCTGTATCACTTGCTTCCAAGTATTGAATATCAGAAACTTGTCTCGACTAGTTTTTAAATTTCTTTGTTGTTGGTTTTGTTTATTTTGGTTTGCTTGGCATAGGCCTACATCTTCCCAGGCATGTTTTAGTCTAGAACAGGGTAGTAATATTGGGGGAAATGATGACACTGAACTAATTTCTTAATGATAAAGGCCCTATGAATCATTTCCTCATGAACCAATGCATTGTGTGTGTTCGTTCTTATTCCAATTAGGATTACCCCATCCATTCTGTAGAAGACAGACACAAATTGGCTGCTCAGGGAAAGTTCGTGACAACTGAGTTTGAGCCATGCTTTGATGCTGCTGATTTCATTCGAGCTGGAAGAGATATCTTCGTACAACGAAGCCAGGTTGACAAAGGCTGCCTTGGAAATTTCTCACTTTACTATTATATTTTAAATTTTCAAATTAAAATATTTTCACCCTGTTTTTACTTAACTAAACACAGAACCAAGTTTTTACAGGCTTATGTCTCTCTCTCTATTTTCAGGTTACAAATTACATGGGCATTGAATGGATGCGTAAGCATCTCGCTCCAGACTACAGGGTGCACATTATTTCCTTTAAAGACCCCAATCCCATGCACATTGACGCCACCTTCAATATCATTGGGCCTGGTCTTGTGCTTTCCAACCCTGACCGACCGTGTCACCAGGTAGGGGAGTTCTTAGGAAAACGAATAGAGTCTGGAACTTGAATAGAGTTCTGGAAAACGAATAGAGTCTGGCAACTGAAGGAATTGCCACTTTTATTTTAAGCACTTCCATGATTCCTAATGGTTCTAAATGACAGAGGCAGCAATGCTCAATATTATTATGATCAAATACTGGATTGCTTATGTTACATTTACTACAGGATGTCCAGCACAGAAATATACATTTGTAATTGTGATAATTAGCCTTTTAACTTTGGCTGCATGCTGCTGTCAGAGCCTCAGTTTTGTGCATTTGTGTGTGTTTTATTGAACAGAGTAGTATTAACTCATAACTTGCAGGTGAGGTTCTTCAGCAGCTGAATTGCAAACAAGATGATCTCTGTATGTCTGGGGTCACACCACTGGGTAGTGGGTGTCTTCTTCCCTCTCCAGTGGGGACCCTTTCAGCCCCCCACCTCCACCCTGGAGGGAGGAATAGAGCCGCTGCTCCTGCAGCCTCCTTCCTCTGCCCACTACCCTCTACTTCCAATTGGGCAGTGAGTGATTTTGTGTTATTTCTGAGTTGCAGTACACCATTGTGAAATTAACTATTTTACCGTATCACTGTTCATTTCCATTCCATATGTTTAGACCCAATGACAACAATTACCTATTCATTTAATTTTATATAAATGATACATATTAAATATTTAAGACATAATTTATTGACATACTAAGTGGGTACGTGAACATAGGGATGGTTGGGTTGTAATAGGTCACTAAGGACAGTTATGGTTCTTTGGGAGTACATTCCTAACATCTGTTTTTATACCATGATCACAGATGCAAGGTGACAGGCTGTGAAGTGGATGGACTATGGGTTTGACATAGTCATATTTTGTGTTCTTATAAATAGGAAATATTTTCATTTTCTTTAATGAGAATTTCTCAAAGAAAGTGTCTTTGGTTTTTTCAAATCTCTGAAACCTGTGAAAAGAGCAAGAATATTTTTTAAAGCTTTTAACTTTTCTCTTACTTTTTTAACTTTAATCTGGCAATCTGAGGATTTTGTGTACATTTTAACTAAGATTCAGATAAAATCATCCAAATGTTTTTAATTTTTTAATTTTGGCATTTGAGAAGACAGAGTCTCAAAAAGAACTGTTAATCATAAGGTCTACCGGAGGCCAAGAATAAGAATAGTATCTATTAAAGATTTAAGTCTCTTTGGGTTTGGGGGGTTTTTTTGGTCTTGCAGATTGATCTTTTCAAGAAAGCAGGATGGACCATAGTAACTCCTCCAATACCAGTCATCCCAGATGGTATGTTTACTTTTGTATACTCATAGCCTACTATGATTACTTCAGTGGCCAAGAATCTTCCACCTATAGACAGCAGCCCACATATTAGCAATTTAGAATGTTTTCCCAGTAAGGAATAAATTGGTGCTTGGGGCTACAGGTACTAGAACAAGGCTAGATTTATGTTCACAGCCTCTCCTTCCATAGAAAATGAAAGTGAAAATACAGGAAAAATCAGTATAAAACAACATCACGGAAAGCAAGAAACAACTTTTTAAAGACAGCAAGGTGAAATCCAAATGTGTGTTGATCCATAACTTTTACAGATAGCCTTTGGATTAAAATAAAACTTCACAGGGAAACTGAAATACTGGAAGAATTGAGCTGTCACTTGAATATTCTTCACTTTTGAATCTTCTTTGCTTTAACCAAGAATGGCAGCAGACATGATTTAACAGTTGTCACTATTTTTAGATCACCCACTCTGGATGTCCTCCAAATGGCTTTCCATGAATGTCTTAATGCTAGATGAAAAGCGTGTTATGGTGGATGCCAACGAGGTCCCAATTCAAAAGATGTTTGAAAAGCTGGGTATGTACAATAAATGAAACACATTGCCATATTTGAAAATATTAAATGATAGGAAGTGACATGATAGGTCTGATGTGTGACTTAGTGAATTAAGTTTCTATTCTTTTTAGAAGTACCACATTATTATTTCATAGATAGACTGTATATTTGTTTCCAACAGTCACAACCTCAAAAGGTTGGAGATGCATACCAGGCTCCTTAGATACCCCTTGGCAATAAGTGTATCAATCTTCTATGACTTATCTAACCTCCTGGTACCCAAGGGTGGAGAATTACCCCTTTGCAGATGAGCACATAGATGGTTTGTCTCTTTCCCAAGTAAGAAATTGTTGAACTTTGCTGGTAGCTCAGTGGTAAAGAATCCTCCTGCCAGTGCAGGAGACACGGGTTCGATCCCTGATCCAGAAAGAGCCCACTTGCCACAGAGCAACTAAGCCTGTGCAGTACAACTACTGAGCCTGTGCTCTAGAGCCCGGGAGCTGCAACTACTGAAGCCAGCACACTCTAGGGCCCATGCTCTGCAACAGGAGAAAACCCTCCAGTGAGAAGCCTGAGCATCGCAACTAGAGAGTAACCCCCATTCACTACAACTAGAGAAAAGCCCTCATAGCTACGAAGACCCAGGACAGCCAAAAAAATTATTTTAAAAAAGAAATTGTTGGGATTCTTTAAAAGTAATTTAATTGTCATTACATATTTTAAAGGACATATAAGGATACAAATACAGAAGTAACTTAGATAAGCAGTGTGAACAAATGAAATAAAGAGTGTCAGTAAATCATTTCAGCTTTGAACTAAAAAAGCAGGACTAGTTATTACTTGGGTGGGAGTTTGGTTTTCCTGGTATTCAAAATTTTGACCAGTTATTCTATACTGAGAAAGTGTTGAAAGAAAGAATTTTCATATGGCTGTTTTAGGGTGCAGAAGTGTGTGTGTTTCTCATTCTGTATCATTCTATTTGACATATCACATATTTCACATTAACACATATTTCAGTGTTAAATAAAGCCAGGCAGTATACTTGTTGAAATCAAGTCATGTTTTATGTGTTATATTTCAGGTGTGCTACTCAGAAGAGATTGTTTGCCTCTTTGAAACATCTCTCTTTAAAGAAGTGTCAGTCAAAAAGGATTAGCCTGTTGGTTTTAGATTGAACCCAACCTAATTATTTCACCCCTAATGCTATGCCACTTTTCCCCTCTGGCTTTTAATTGCTTGGGTTAAGTTTCCTTATCCATTAAGATTTTATCGTTTCTCAACTTAAAATATTATAAAGTACCAAATATTTGATTTATAACTTTAAAAAATTTTTATTATTTATTTGACATGCTGGGTTTTTGTTGCTACACGGGCTTCTTTCTAGTTGCAGTGAGCAGGGGCTATTCTCCAGTTGCAGTGCACTGGCTTCTCATTGTGGTGGCTTGTCTTGTTGCAGAGCACGGGCTCTAGGGCACACAGGCTTCAGTAGTTGCAGCTCCTGGGCTCTAGAGCACAGGTTCAATAGTGGCCCAGAGGCTTAATTGCTTCACGGCAAGTGGGATCTTCCCAGACCAGGGATCAAACCTGTATCTCCTGCATTAGCAGGCCGATTCATTACCACTGAGCCATCAGGGAAGCCATATAGTTTTATTTTTAATAAAATCTTTTTGAACATAGGAAACTTGTTAAAGCAAATTGAATTCTCTCCAGTTTAGGGCTAATACGACTATAACCATCTGACTAAGATAGGTATGTCATTCTATCAGGAAACATATGCTTGTGGTTAAAAGCCCACTCCTTAACTCATGTTAAAACCCTATTTTTATTCTTCAAAGTCCTGCTCAGTCTCACTTTCTCAAGAAAGGCTTTCCAGATGACTCATGCTGCCTTTCTGACTATACCAATGGACCCTTTTTAGCAACTCTATAGCTTAGCTTCCCTCTCAAAATAATGGGTTCCTGGAGAGAGAGGAGAATAGATTTTCTTTTTAAAATCCAATTATGCCAAACACAAGAGATTCTTCCTAAGTGTCATTGGTTGCTTGCAACATGTACATCATCACCATGTTAATACAGATGGTGCTGGATTAAACTAATTGGCTGAAATGCTTTGGCACCTGTATGGCCATACCACACAGACGCTCTGTTCCACTATTTCCTTGAGGTGGCCTGGTTGAGCTAATTGTGTCAGATAAATTCTGCTTATGTGTGAGTAGGTAAAGTCAACTTTTCAAGGTGACTAAATTTTCCTTTTTTCTTAAATTGACATGGTAAACATAGAAACAGTCTGACCCAGTAGTTAAAGCATAATTCTAAAAGGACTTAACATTTTACTACTTGGATTGTTTTTGAACATTTGTCAGCTGTGTCTGCTTATGAAACCTGTTGACTTGTGAATAGTCAATAGAAGAAAATAGACTTCAGAGTCTCTGCTGACTTTCTGGTGAAGGTTTTATATTAGCAGTGGAATAGAGTAGATGAAATATAATTGGTGAAAATAAAAATCGAAAGACTATCCTAGGTTGGGGTAGATTTAAGGGTTAGAACAGCAGGATTCCTATCCATTTTTAGGCTCACTTCTATAGGAGAATCTTCACATGAGTCCCATCTAACTGGCCACGTCTCTCTCTTTCCATGCAGGTATCAGTACCATTAAGGTTAACATTCGTAATGCCAATTCCCTGGGAGGAGGCTTCCACTGCTGGACCTGCGATGTCCGTCGCCGGGGCACCCTACAGTCCTACTTTGACTGAAAGTAGGGCCTGCTAGGGCTTGGGGCTTTGCCTCAGATAAACCTAGGAAGCTTAGGGACAAGGTTCATTCTCCTGCTTTAAAAAGTGCATCAACTGTAGTGCTTTAAACAATCATATTTTTAACAGGGGTTTTAAGCCTGGGTTCTTTTTATTACTTTTCTCTGATAAAAGGAAAATAACTTGAGTTAGGTCTTACTCTCTACTCCTAAATTTTTTTACTGTTTGGCTTCAAGCATAAAAATTTGGTGAATGTCTACCAAAACAAAAATTAGTCATTTGAGTAACGTGGCCACTAATACATTTAACCGTCTACCTCCATTTTTAATTTTCTTTCCATAAGGCAGCTTGAAATGTTGGTTCTAATCTTCACTTTTATTTTTCCTTTTTGCTAAACTTGTGAATGTATCACTTCTTTTTTCTAAATGACTCAGAATGTATACAGATCTTAAGTAGAACCAGATAATTGTCTCTTTTTCTAATAAGGAATTCTGCTCATTTTTAATTTTTCATTTTAAAAAATAACCTAGACTATGAAAACATTTAAGTGAATTTTCCGTGAATATTTTTAATCTTCTCATCTCAACATTGGTGATATTTGCTACTAAAAACCTTTTCATACAACTTACCTCATTTCAAATGATTTATTCTCATCTCTTTTTTTCTTCTCTGTTCAAAATTTTACAGAAATATTTAGTGCAATAGGATATAACTATAAGTTACAACTCCTAAATTTTCATGTTCAGTATCTAATGGATACTTTGGTAATCTAAGATTTGTTTACAGATGTGCACATTATTTAAAGCACAGACTTTAAAAGCATTAAAAAAAAAAAACTAATGGAGGTAAAACCTACATGTCATGTGAAATAATTTTAATGTTGGATACTGTACATGTATTTTTATTCTAATAAACTTTTGTGTTACAGAATGGATTTTATCAGTCTAATTATTTTAAGCATAACTAAGTTATGGGAATTAGCTCTTGGAATAGAATTCTAATGCATTGGATAAATCGATACATTCATCCCCAGTAGATAAAAATTTAAACCTAACACTTGTATTCAGAAATGTTTAGCAGTCAGATTTCATTTATTGATTAATCCAATCATTCAACAATATCTGAATGTCTTCTGAATATAAGGGACTAGGCCCCAGAAGAGGATAAAGTCTCCATTCTCAAGATGCTCAATACTTTGACCTATGAAAAATCTGTGGAGGTGGGGGCAGGGGGAAGTATACTTTGAAAGGACTTCCATCATGCCCTCGATTCCTGGTGTCTTTTCCCACACACCACAGAAATACCTGCCCATTCTACACTTGGACTGAATCCTGCTTTAGAAACCTTACAATCTTATGGATTGGTGCACATTTAGGGTATATATTCCCAGGTCTAAATACAACTCAGCAATTCTGCTACACACCCCTCCACATTCTCCTCAGTGGCTATTCCAAACTTGCACTTTATTCTCTTATCTGATCACGTTGTTTGATCTTTCACAGAGGAAGCAGAGGCCATTGGCTTTTCTGCTCCAAGCCTCTATAGGTTTACCTGCATTTGCATTCCCTGGTGAAATTCTTTTTTCTCCTTGCCTGTACTAGCTAAGCTCCTAAAGAGAAAAGTTGTGTCTTCCTCTCATCACTCCGCTTTACTTCCCAGCCCTCTACATAGAGACACTTCTCTCACTGATGCAGAAAAAGAGGTGAACCTTCTGAACAGGTCTAATACACACAACTGTCCTTAGATTCGAACCTTTCTCTCTTTCAGGAACTTGCTACATCAGTTATCATCATCTTATAACTCCAGTCTCTGTGCATGTGCTTGCGTGTGTGTGTTTTCTCGGCAAATAGTCACGTTCAAAATAATGTTCAAAACAAAAACTATTTCTCTGGCAACTATCAATGTTGTTTGCAGCTCAGCTTTCAGAAAGAATGGTCTATTACTTTTTCCACTTTTCCACCTTTTATTTCCTCCTCAATCTCTTGCTATCTGTTTTCCACTTTATTACTTCAATGTACTTCCGAGATCCCTGACCTCAGTGTCATTTCCAGGCAACACTATTCAGGCCTTACTGACCATTCCTTTGAATGTCCTCTTCTGGGGTACTGATATGCTGATTTCTCCCATCTCTTCTTGTTGACATTTGAGCACCTCACTGGATTGTCTTCCTCTGTTAAGGGTGGATGTTCACAGGGTGCTTGCCTGGGGCCTGTTCCTTTCTCCTAGGTCCTGCTAGGTTATCTCACCTGTGCACAGGTCTTCCCCTCCATGTATCCATCAACAACTCCCAGGGGCTACAAGGGAGGGGAGACCCTAGGCCTGGACCTTCTAATCTAGGCCTGCTCCTGAGACCCAGGTACTGTTCCAACTGTCTGCAGACATTATCTGGAGGTGCAAAGGTATCGCAGGCTCAACACAATATCACAACTGACTCAGTTGGCCAAGCCATCCTGGACTCTTATCTCTTCCAATGGCCTTTTGCATGGTTATTAAAGAGGACAATTATTTCAACAAAAATAGATCAATTGAATGATTTAATAAAGTCTATTTAAAGTCCTCTAGCACTGCTTGTGCGTATGCTCTCTTGCCAAAGTTGTGGAGGAAAACAGAAGCAGCCTGGTCTCCACCACACGGTTGCTCTCAGGTTTCATCATCCACCACTCCTGAAACCCTGTGGCTTCTCCAGGCTCTATAGCAGGCAGAAGCCCCACAATTTGCTGCTGTAGATCCCTGGTTTTCAGATCACATGCCAACAACTGTGGGTTACCATTCTTCGTAGGGAACACCAAGCCTTGTGTGACTCATGTCTAAGGGAAACAGCTATGCCTATTCAGATGAACCCATTGTCATCAAAACTAAATTTAAATAAAAATACCTAATGTTGCCAGGGCAGGTCTAGTTCCCAGTAAAAAGCAAGGTATTCCTTTCAGGAATAGCCTTTTAAAAATAAAGTTCATGGATCTGACCACTATAGTGTGTTAACATAACTACATAGGTATGCATGCATGCTTAGTTGCGTCCAACTCTTTGTGACCCCACGGCCTGTAGCCTGCCAGGCTCATCTATCCATGGGATTCTGCAGGCAAGAATACTGGAGTGGGTTGCCATGCCCTCCTCCAGAGGATCTTCTCAACCCTGGAATCGAACCCAAGTCTCCTACATGGCAGGCGGATTCTTTACTGCTGATCCGCTGGGGAAGCCCCCTGATGATATTGTTTTCTCAAAAAATGTGGATCAAGCTAAAGAGACCTTACTAAAGTCATAAAGGGCTTCCCCAGTTGCTTAGTGGCAAAGAATCCACCTGCCGTTCAAGAGCCACAGGAGATGTGGGTTTGATCCCTGGGTTGGGAAGACCCCCTGGAGGAGGGCATGGCAACCCACTCCAGTATTCCTGCCTGGAAAATGCCATGGACAGAGAAGCCTTGTGAGCTACAGTCTGTGGGGTCACAAAGAGTTGGACATGACAGCGACTGAGCATGCATAATATCATCAATATAATGTATTAGAATGTTGTCCAGTTGTATTAGATCAGGGGTCCACCTGACCAGACTATGGCAATACATGTGAGAGTTCAAGTATCTTTGAGGTGGTATAGGAAGTGCACATTATGGACCATAAAACATGAATGCAAGTTGTTGTTGCCCCCCTGCCCGGTGACTGATAGTGGGAATGAACAACACATATTCTGTGGGATTCTGTGGTGAACTGACTCACATTGGTCTCTGCTTCCTGTACCATGCTGTCTGGATTAGACATCACTCCTCCATCAGCTGTCCTGACTCCCCAAAAATTTAGGGCAGCTGTCATCTACTGTTCTCTTTTTCTCTTCTCTTAGTCCTTTTGGGTTTTTACCTTGTTATTACATTACTATCATTTTAGGGCAGTTTCAGGGGAAAGTGAAGATAAGTATTTGTTTAATCCACTTTAGTACCTAATCATGTGCTAGCCTTTAGACAGCTCATTCTAAATAGCATGATGAAGAAATTGAGGGAATTTCACCAAATCACACAATCTGGTTGCACACCAGGAATTAAAGTGGAAGTGAACCAGTCCTTGCACTGTCTATAGCTCAGCTTCGAATCATCTGAGTAGCCCAGAAAATCTCTAGCTTGGAATTGGGTTAAAGTGATTACTTGATTGCAGGCACTCCCAGGTACTTGGAAAAAAGCAATCAAAATTCTTCTTTGAGGAAACATAGTATTTATCTAGGCTTCAAATTGTTTCTAAAAATAAAATTTCATATACAAAATACCATACACAACCAAAGATAGATGCATGAGTAGACCCCTTCAGCAAAATATTCAACAGAAACATATCCACAGAGACTCCAGATACCAGATTATCAAACAAGAGATGGTAAAGTATCCTGCCACTAGGAAGCTGCATACCCATTAGTGGTCATTCTCCATTTCTCTTCTAAGCCCTGCTGCTGCTGCTGCTAAGTCACTTCAGTGGTGTCCGACTCTGTGTGACCCCATAGACGGAAGCCCACCAGGCTCCCCCATCCCTGGGATTCTCCAGGCAAGAACACTGGAGTGGGTTGCCATTTCCTTCTCCAGTGTGTGAAAGTGAAAAGTGAAGTCGCTCAGTCGTGTCCGACCCTTAGCGACCCCACAGACTGCAGCCTACCAGGCTCCTCCATCCATGGGATTCCCTAGGCCACTACTAATCTACTTTCTATCTCTATTTGTTTATTCTACCAATTTAATAAATGGAATCATACAAAATGTGGTCTTTTGTGATGGAATTCTTTCACTTAGCACTGGCAAAATGTTTTCAAGTTTCGTCTACTTTGTGGCTCATATCAGCACTTCATTATTCTTTAAGGCTCAACAAAATTCTGTTAGGTGGTTATTTCATGTTTTATTGGTCCATTCATCAGTTGGTGAATGTGTATGTCATTTCCACTTTGGGGAAATTATGAATAATGCTGCTAAGAACATTTGTGTACAAATCTTCCTGTGGACCCAGAGTGGAATTGCTGGGTCATATCGTAACTCCATGTATGACGTACAGGACAAAAAAAGAAAAGTTACATAAAAAAACTAGTGAGAATAAAAATAAACTCACTAATACACCAAATCAGTGTATGATTTGTATGATTCATTTGTATACGGGTTGGTATCACTGTATTATGGTTTAAAAAGATTATGAAAAAAATCTAAAGGGAAAGTGGCTCCCACATGGAGACAGACTAAATTGATTAAGCACAGACTAGAAGGAAAGCTGAAAGAATTACAAAATCAAAATTACTGAAGTTACGAAATCTTGACAAACTGGTAAACTTCCAATTTATTTAACAATTTCCAAAACACCTCAATAGGAGTACAGTCTTGATTTTAAATAAGTTTAGGAATCTAATAGAAAATAATGTAGGAAGCATAGAACTCTGTTGGTTTTTTACCAAAAAATAATGACCATATATGAATATTAGTACTAGTTATTGAGAACCTACCATAAGTTAGGCATCATTCTGGGTACAGAATATACTTTATCTCATCTGACCTTTCTAATGAACTTTAAGATAGGTATTATTTTCCTTATTAAAAAAGAAAGAGGAAATAAAGGTTAAGCAGTCATGTTCAAACCTCTCCTATTTTAACAACAATAACAGCAAAATTTTCTCTTAAATTACATCATCCCCCAGCTACCTCTCATTTCCTTGTCCTCTTTCAGAGGGAAATTTCATGAAAGGATTGCTTATATTTTTCATAGTCACTTTCTTACCATCCACTTATATCTGAAGTTTGCCCCACATTGTCAGAAACTGCTTTCTCTGGGTTCAACACAGATCTGAGAGTTCCAGTGCCATTTGCTAGATTTTCTCTTAAAAAAGCTCTTCCTTTGGCTCATCCTATAGAGCAGGATTCAGCAAATTATGGCATGCAGGCCAAATCTGGGCTTCCACCTGTTATTAACATCCTGGTAGCTAAAAATGGCTTTGACATTCTTCAGTAGTTGAAAAATATCAAAAGAAGAAGAATATTTCACAACATGTGAAGGACTGCATGAAATTATCACTTCAGTCTCCATAAATAACACTGTATGGAACCCAGACATGCATCTTCCCCTCCGCGTTGTCTGTGGTTGCTCATGTGCTTACAATGGCAGAGCTGAGTAAGTTGGGACAGAGACTTTCCATGGTGCTATCATCACTGCTTCACACCGCCACTCAAGAGCTATGAATCACTCTGACACAGTTAGAACTTAACAGTGTGTCAATTGCCTTATGTATCACAGTATCTGTGACATTCTTTTTCTCACTACCAGTGCACACCCATCATGTCAAAACAAGAAGAGTGGACTTCAAATGTCATGCCTCTAAGGCACAGCAGAATGTGCATTATTTTGATCAAATGAGATGGCAAAGCCTTGTGCTTATTATACAATGACATTATGGCTGTGCTGACATTACCAATCTAAATATTAGTCACAATATTCCCAACTCACTGGCGAGGAACAATCAGAAAAATTGGAAAATTTTAAATGGAATATGTCATCACAGGAAAGTTACTTCACCAAAAGAAAAAGAAAAAACAGTGGAAAAAAGGCTGCAATGAATGCAAGCTTCCTACTGGCTCATTTGTTAGCCAAGCAAGGAAAGCCACTTACTGCTGGCAAGTTCACTAGATCATGTCTTGTGGTGCAAAGCGTTGTTACAGGAGTTGAAGACATTGGGATCAACATCAATAATCAATTAAACATAAGGCAAATGATTTCGAGTGGTTTTCCTTGGCTCTTGATGGGTTACTGATATGGCGACAGATGTTACTGATACTGTTCAGTTGTTCATTATTGGAAGGGTCAATACAGAGCTTTAAATGACTGAAGAATTGTATGACTATCCTGACTTGCCCTCCCATGAAGCGGTTCAATGATTTAGCAATGGTAAAGTTTCTAACACAATTTTTTGAGCTCAAGTTGAGACTGAAAATTTTTGTGAAAGAGAATTACCCTCAATTACTATCATTGAATACAAAGTAGCTTTGGAAATGAGTTTTTGCTGCAGACTTGATTATGTTTCTTAATAAAGTCAACCTAAAGTTACAAGGCAAAACAGTTCTTAGGTGCAAAACTCATAGCGTGGTAAAGTGGTTTTGATGATAACCAATTCTGTTTCAATCATAAGTCATATCAAGTTGCTTTATATACAAATAAATTTTCTGAGCTCAAATTACATTTCCAGCAGTTTTTCAAGGGGTCACACAGAGTCGGACACAACTAAAGTGACTTAGCAGCAGCAGCAGCAGCAAAGGCAAGTACAAAGGAAAATTCCCATATTTCAAATTCATCTAACTGTGTAATTTAGGAATTTCTACCTAGTCTTCAATTGAAAGTGATTTATCTGCTATGTAATGACATTCTTAACATCAGCTATCAAGAGAAGCGTCTAATAATACTTTCTTCTAGGAACCCTCCTACACTGTTGATGGGAATGTAAATTTGTACAGTCACTATGGAGAACAGTATGGAGATTGCTTAAAAACAGAGCTACTATATGACCCAGCAATCCTACTCCTGGGCATATATTCAGAGAAAAACACGACTTGAAAGGATACATGCACCCCATGTATACATGCATACATGTTCACCACAGCACTGTTTACAATAGCCAAGACATGGAAGCAACTTAAATGACCATTGACAGAGGAATGGATAAAGATATGAGATATATATGTGATGGAATATTACTCAACTATTAAAAAGAATGAAATAATACCATTTGCAGCAACATGGATAGACCTAGAAAGTGTCATACTGAGTGAAGTAAGTCAGAGAGGAAGAAATATTGTATGACATCCCTTATATCTGGAATCTAAAAAGATTCATATCCACATGAACTTATTACAAAACAGAAAGAGACCCACAGACTTAGAAAATGAACTTATGGTTGCCAGTGGCAAGGGATAGTTAGGGAGTTTGGGAAGGTCATGTACACACTGCTATATTCAAAATGGATAACCAACAAGGACTTATTGTATAGCACATGGAACTCTGTTCAATGTTATGTGCCAGCCTGGATGGCAGATGGGTTTGGAGGAAAATGGGTACATGTTTATGTATGGTTGAGTCCCTTCAGTGTTCACCTACCACTACCACATAGTTAATCGGCTATACCCTAACACAAAATAAAAAGTTTAAAGTTTGGGAAAAAAAACTTTCTTCTTGGTCATTTATTCATTACTGGAAAAAGTCATAACATTTTCCTCATTTTCTTTTCTATTATTTTTTTTTCTGATTCTCTTTTCTTATTTATTTTTAGCTGCACTGGCTCTTCTTTTCTGCATGCTGGCTTTCTCTAGTTTCAGCAAGCCAGGGCTACTCTTCATTGCTGTGTGTGGGCTTCTCATTGTGGTGGCTTCTCTTGTTGCAGAGCACAGGTTCTAGGCGAGCAGACTTCAGTAGTTGTGGCACGTGAGCTCAGTAGTTGTAACTCAACTCCCAGGCTCCAGAGTTCATGCTCAGTAGTTGTGGCACCTGGGTTTAGTTGCCCCTACGCATGTGGAATCTTTCCACCACAAGGGTTCAAACCTGTGTCCCTTGCATTGGTAGGCGATTTCTCATCCACAGGCACCAGGGAGGTGAAGAGAAGTGAAGTGGCTCAGTCATGTCCAACTCTTTGCGACCCCATGGACTGTAGCCTACCAGGCTCCTCCATCCACGGAATTTTCCAGGCAAGAATACTGGAGTGTGTTGCCATTTCCTTCTCTAGGGGATCTTCCCAACCCACCGATCAAACCCCAGTCTCCTGCATTGCTGGCAGATGCTTTACCGTCCGAGCCACCAGGAAAGCCCTCTGATTCATTTTTTTGTTGAAATTGATCCCTTTCTCTCAGAAAAAAATGTCAGAATGTATAAAACGCTTTAATGTGTATGAGACTCACCTTGGAAGACTTGCTAATATGCAGATTCTCCAGTGCAACAACCAGAGATTTTGATTTAGGAGGTGGTCTCAGAACACTTTAAAAGAAGTACCAACATAGAACATGCCACATTTCAATTTGTATTATAGTTTTTATGTACAGATAAACTTTTATCTCCTTGGTAAATTTCTCAAGGTCAGGGACCATTTTTAAAAATTAATTTCTGATTCCTCCTAGCTGCCTCACACTCAGGTACTTCACAGGGATATAGTAGTTACTGAATGAATGAACACTGATTAATGTTGTGACATTTTTATATAGATAACAGCATTGCCAGGAATAGAGTTTCATGAGACAGGTTTGGCATGCTTTTTTTTTCATAATAACTGCTGATAATTACTCCAGTACTCTTGCCTGGAGAATCCCATGGATGGAGGAGCCTGATAGGCTGCAGTCCATGGGGTCGCGAACAGTCAGACACAACTGAGAGACTTGACTTTCACTTTTCACTTTCATGCATTGGAGAAGGAAATGGCAACCCACTCCAGTGTTCTTGCCTGGAGAATCCCAGGGACAGCAGAGCCTGGTGGACTGCCAGCTATGGGGTCGCACAGAGTCGGACACGACTGAAGAGACTTAGCAGCAGCAGCTGATAATTACACTTTGACCAGCACCTACAAAATGAATAAAACTATCAATAATTATTCAAGAGCAGGGGCAGAGAGCCTCTAAGGGGAGGAAAAAAAAACTGGAAGGGTTCCTTTCTTCACAAATGTCCCCTTTCCCTCTGCTCCAGTGCATAAAATTGTGGGAAAGATAGGAAAAGGGTGATGAGTTCAGTGGCTGGTTCAAAAAATGAGGAATAAAACAGAGCAAGAGGTGGGAAGGAAAACAAAATAATTACCTATTGCACTCTCTTCCAAACGGAGAAATTACTCCCCTAATACCTGCTAACGTGGAGAGGGAGCAGCTTGAAGTATTACACATCATGCCCCTAGAGCATTTTTCACATTTCCTCCTCTAGCCAATACACATTTCCTCCTCTAGTAAATACACACACACCACAAAGGCTTCAGATTCGTTCTTTTCTTGAGCAGAGACATACTCGTTCTTGAAGGATTTTAATTGCAGTTCTCAAAACTCTAGGATAACTATGGTACATTTTCAGACAGTGTTGGTTTTATTTCAGGATCTGGAAAAAAATGTTTAAAATGTTTGGCTCTTATAAGGGTTTTGTGACACATGTGCAAGTAAAATTAGCAAAATTATGCTTTTCCATGTCAGTTGAACTTGTGGTTTTCTTGAATTCATAATGTAGAGTAGAAAATTTTTATGTGTAAAGAGTAACTGAAAACTCTGGCATTCTTTGTTGTAATCAAGGAATTCATTGATATTAGCTCTGGAACCTTTTTAAAAAAGTGAATATGCAGGTTGCTACACAAGGCAGAAACAAGTTCGTGGATATCTGTGACCCACATGGCTTATACTTTGACCAGAGTAGACAAACAAACATGTGACTTCTCAGTGAGTCCAGAAAGGCTGAAATATCTATTGTACAATTGATATTTATTTAGCTTCTAAGTTTTTCACCTCATAAATCACTGTTACTACTTGAGTTATACACAAAACTATTGGCTCCTGCAAACCAACCCAATTTCCTGATGTAATTGTCCTTAATCAAACGTTTTGGTATACTAAAATATTTATGGTAAAATCATATGATAGGATTTGGTTCAAAATAATACAGGATGGGGGAAGTACACTGGGTTAAAGTTTCAAACTCAAAACTAGTTTCTGTTAGGCAAAAAAGACGTGTGATGACCAAAGACAAAAACCTGGATAGCTTGACTAATTTGTTCATTTTGATGATAAAGTCTCACTCAGTTGTCTTACTAAATATCTTCTAGTTTGTTTGTTTTCAGTCTAAATAATTTCAGATAACAATGGCAAAGCTGTTAATGTAACTTTTCCATATATCAATAAAACTGCTATAATAAAAATAAAGACTGAGAATTATATGGAAATCATAAGGACTACTTCTTTGAGATTCTTGGTTCATTTAAGCATAGAGGAAGTTTTGGCTCTAGTGAAACAGAAAACATTATTAGGACTTCCCTGGTGGTCTAATTGTTAAGAATCCACCTGCCAATGCTGGAGAAGGAAATGGCAACCCACTCCAGTACTCCTGCCTGGAAAATAATATGGATGGAGGAGCCTGGTGGGCTGCAGTCCATGGGGTCGCTAAGGGTCGGACACGACTGAGCAACTTCACTTTCATTTTTCACTTTCACACATTGGAGAAGGAAATGGCAATCCACTCCAGTGTTCTTGCCTGGAAAATCCCAGGGACAGAGGAGCCTGGTGGGCTGTCGCCTATTGGGTCGCACAGAGTCGGACACGACTGAAGTGACTTAGCAGCAGCAGCAGCCAATGCAGGGAACATGGGTTCGATTCTACATGCCGCAGGGCAGCTAAGTCCTTGGCCCACAACTACTGAAACCATGCTCTAGAACCTGTGCTCTTCAACAAAAGCCACAAAAGTGAAAAGCCCATGCACTGTAACTAGAGAGATGCCCCAGCTCACTGCAACTGGAGAAAGTCAGAGGGCAGCAACAAAGATTCAGCACAGCTAGCGGGGGTGGGGTAGGGGGTTGGTGTCGGGTAGGGGGTTGGTGTCGGGGTGGGGGGGAGGGGAGTGTACTGAAGAAAACATCATTAGTCATCTTCTTCAACATAAAAGGGCTCTGACAAGAATTCCGTGGAAACAGTAAAAAAAAAAAAAAAAATAAGCTGACTGGATCAGAGAACAGATCATATGACACTGGTTACTTGGCCTGTGAGTGGAATGTCGCAACTACTAGAATTGTTTATCACAGGAACCTGAAAACACTGCACCGTAATTCTCTCTCCAGCAGCATTCTAACAATATTTCCTCAGCATTTCCCCTTTTATAGCCCATAAAGCAGTGAAAAAAATGTTTGTCTTTTTGCTGGGGTGTGGGTGTGGGTTCTAGAGATGCTGAGACTCCACAATAGAGGAGAGAATTGCCAAAATGGTGAATCTGGTACTGGTGTCAGCTGCCTGAGGTGCAGCCCAGTTTTCTAACGTGGACAGAATCCATGAAAAGTGGCCTCTTCACTCAACCAATGGGACAAGTGGAACATTTCTTTCCTTTCAAATTATCATTTAAAACATTTTAATATACTTTAAAAAGTATGATGTTATTATAAAGTGAAACAGTCCTTTGGATGTTAATATTTTAAGAAGAGATTTCAAAGAAATGAAATGATTTTATTGGCTACTTTAACCATAACCCTGTATTCTCCAGAGTATGATTTGCTCTCCTCTGCTAGGAAGGGTAACAGGTGCAATACCGAAAAGTCCTAATTGAGCTGGTTTTCTTTTTTTTTAAGTAAAGCTTAGGAAGGTATCAATTATTTAAAACTTCTCTAAAGCATGTGTCAGAGGAGGCAATGGCAAGCCACTCCAGTACTCTTGCCTAGAAAATCCCATGGATGGAGGAGCCTGGTAGGCTGCAGTCTGTGGGGTCACTAAGGGTCGGACACGACTGAGAGACTTCAATTTCACTTTTCACTTTCACACTTCACTTTCACACATTGGAGAAGGAAATGGCAACCCACTCCAGTGTTCTTGCCTGGAGAATCCCAGGGACAGGGGAGCCTGGTGGGCTTCCGTCTATGGGGTCGCAGAGAGTCGGACATGACTGAAGTGACTTAGCAGCAGCAGCAAAGCATGTGTATGGGGAGAAGTTTTTCTCAGTTATTTAAAAATCAGGTTAACAAAATATTTTTATATAAACAGTAGTTTTAATATTTTCTAACACCCTAGTGTGTTCAAAGTAGGTCAAGAAAGCATTGCCTAATAAAGAATCTCAGTGAAATGTGGGAGGAAATGAACTGATTTGATACAAGAAAACTTGGGCTCATAACAAATCAATTCTTAAATTGAAATTTATTATTTGCATATACATTGAAGACAATGCCTGAAACCTTCTTTAAAACTAAGTATTTCAGGTTGGTACAAAAATAGTTGCAGTTTTGGACTGTGAATTTTAAATCATTGTAACTAGGCTCAAACACACCTTTATTAATCAAAATATGAACCATTACAATCAACACATTTTTGCCAACAAGAAATAAGCATGTTTATCCCTATAGCATAAAAATTCATGCTTCAGGATTTTATGAACTTTCAGAAAGCATTTTCTGGCTCCTGCTAGTTGTGGAAGCATTTTCCCTGCAAAAAGTTGTGGAGATGCTTGAAGAAGTGGTAGTTGGTTGGTAAGAGGTCAGGTGAATATGGGGGATGAGGTAAAACTTTGTAGCCCAAATCATTCGCCTTTTGAAGCTTTGGTTGTGGGACGTGTGGTCGGGCAATGTCTTGGAGAAGAATTGGGCCCATTCTGTTGACCAATATCGGCTGCAGGCATTGCAGCTTTTGGTGCAGCTAATCAATTTTCTGAACATACTTCTCAGATGTAACGGTTTCGCTGGGATTCAGAAAGCTATAGAGGATCAGACGGGCAACAGACCACCAAACAGTGACCATGACATCTTCTTGGTGCAAGTTTGGCTTTGAGAAGCGCTTTGGAGATTCTTCTTGGCCCAACCATTAAGCTGGTCATCGCTGGTTGTCATATAAAATCTACTTTTCATTGCACTTAACAATCCAGTCGAGAAATGGTTCGTCGTTGCTGCATACATTTTAAGTGAAGACGACACTTCAAAATGACAATTTCTTTTATTTGGAGATCACCTCATGAGGCACCCAGGGCTGCCCTTGTGGCTCAGCTGGTAAAGAATCTGCCTGCAGTGCGGGAGACCTGGGTTCAATCCCTGGATTGGGAAGATCCCCTGGAGGAGGGAAAGGCTACCCCCTTCAGTTTTCTGGCCTGGAGAATTCCATGGACTGTAGAGTCCATGGGGTCACAAAGAGTCAGACACGACGGAGCGACTTTCACATGAGGCACCCACTTATGGAGCTTTTTCACCTTTACAATTTGCTTCAAATGCTGAATGACCGTAGTCATTCATGGTCAATATTGAGTTCTTCAGCAACTTCTCATCTAGCTAGAAGAGGATCAGCTTCAGTGATTCTCTCAGTTGGTCACTGTCAACTTCTAATGGCCACCACTATGCTCCTCATCTTCAAGGGCCTGGTCTCCTTTGCCAAACTTCTTGAACCACCACTGCTCTGTATGTTTGTTAGCAGTTCCTGGGCCAAATGCATTGCTGATATTGCAAGTTGTCTCTGCTATTTTATGACCTATTTTGAACTAAAAAAAAAAAAATCACTCAACTGATGCCCTGCAAATAGGTTCATCAGTACCATCTTTCTAGATGTCATATATATGTGTTAATATATGATACTTGTTTTCCTCTTTCTGACTTACTTTACTCTATCATAGGCTCTAGGTTCATCCACCTCATTAGAACTCACTCAATGTGGTCCTTTTATGGCTGAGTAATATTCCATCATATATATGTACAACAGTCATAGAGAACAGACTTGTGGATAAGGGTGGGGGAGGAGGAAGGAGAGGGTGAGATGAATGAAAAGAGAAGCATGGAAACATATACATTACCGTATGTACAACAGATAGCCAATGGGAATTTGCTGTATGACCCAGAGAGCTCAAACCGGTGCTCTGTGACAACCTAGAAGGGTGGGATGGGATGGGAGGTGGGAGGAAGGTTCAAGAATGAGGGGACATATGTACGCCTATGGTTGAGTCATGTTGATGTATGGCAGAAACCAACACAATATTGTAAAGCAATTATCCTTCAATCAAAAATAAATTTTTTAAATTGCTCAAATTTGCTTTTTGTGTAACATAATTTCTATAGTCTAAAATAAATACAAAATAAATAGCAAGTAATAAGTCATTAGCAAAAAAAGAACATACTGCAATAATTGTGCATTAAAATGATACATAACGTAACCACATTTAAGAATGCATTCCAATATCAAACAGCAAAGTTCAACAATGTTAAACCTCAATTACTTTTGCACCAGACTAATAAAATTTCCCATGAATTTGAGCAAACTCAAGAGATAGTGGAGGACAGAAGAGCCTGGCATCCTACAGTTCATGGGGGTTTCGAAGAGTTGGATGTGACTTAGTGACTGAACAACAAGAAAATTTCCAGTATAATTCTGTAGACAGCTTTTTCTTTGGAAACACTTATTTCTAAGGTAGAGGGAAACTTTGATTTTTGTACCTTCAACTGATCACAAATGAAACAGTCAAATCTGTTTTAGGGAGGTTTTCTTATAACCTTCATTGCACAGAAAGGATGCTTGGGTGGTATTTGTGTGGATGCCTAGAAAACAAACGCATCCTCTGATCAAAGCTGAGACAATGAGGTCAGCATTTCCACCCACATGCCCTGTGCTTGGGCTCCAGGATACAAAGACTGTGGCTTTCAAATGAGCGCCACAAGCGTTTCCACTTGTCTCTACAGAAACCATTTCCTTAACCAGAATTGCCAGCACTTGTTGTGCAAAGAGTAAGAACTTTGGCACAAAGTTAGAACGTGTTGAGTATTCTGAGAATTGCTTTAGCAATTTAACATTTTTTTCCTATTAGACATTTCCAGTGGGCTTCCCTGGTGGCTCAGTGATAAAGAATCCACCTGCCAATACAGGAGATGTGGTTTGATCCCTGGGTCAAGAAAATACCCTGAAGAAGGAAATGGCAACCCACTCTAGTATTCTTGCCTGAGAAATCCCACGGACAGAGGAACCTGGCAGGCTACTATCCATGAGGCTAAAAAAGAGTCAGACACAACTCAGTGCTAAACAACAACCAAAAGACATTTCCATTAGTATACAAATATAGTATTATTTCTTTTACTGAAAAAAAAATTCCACTCCTCACCTCACTTCCCCTTCTAGCTTACTACTCTTTCTGTTCCCTCTGCAGAAAAACTCCTCAAAATAATCTACCCCTCTTGTCTGAAATTCCTCTTCCCTTCTCTTCTGAGCCCACTCACTCAGGCCTCTCCCCCACCTCTCCTCATAAAATGCCCTTGTTATGGCTACTAACATCTCCCACATAGTAAAATCCAAGGCACATCTTCTTTATCCTTACTTGGCCCATCAGCAGTGTCCTCAACAAATGATCACTTTATTTTTCTTCCTTTGGTTTTCAGGACTCTCTCCTCTCCTCAATGGCTGCTACTCAAGTCTCCTTTTTGGTTCCTCCTGTCTTTCTGACCTGAAACACAGGACAGCTCCAGGGCTCAGTCTAGGCTCTTTGTCTTTAGACTAAGTTTCTCCTGGGGAATCTCAGTCTCATATATGTGGATGACGTCCAAATGTACATTCCAGCCCTGACCTGTCCACACGCACATATTCCGCTGGCTGTTCAGCATTTCTATTTGCATCTGATAGATGTCTTACCTTTCACAGGTCCCAGAGTGAACTTCTCCCTGAGTCTGCCTCTGCTTATTTAGTTAAGGTAATTCCATCCTTCTGGTGGCTCAGGCTAAAAACTCAAGGCTCATCCTTCACTCCTCTCTCTTAAATAAAGTGCTGAATGAAAAATTTGAAGTCTGTGTAATATGACACTTAAAGACAAAGGACCAGAATTCTCACCACTGCCTAACATCTTCAAAAGAGCTGCTGCCACCTCTTTCTCTCTAGAAATGGCAAGTTTTCAATCATCAGCTATATTCACCCTTTGGACAGAACAGAGAGATTCTATTCAGACTTGCAACTTCTAACTGATAACAATTGCTCAAACTGGTCCCAGGAAAGAAGGAAAAACACAAAGCTAGACATCACATTCCCTTTACACACACCACTTAAATATGCCAAATATTTTCACACATGTTTCCTTTATTCTCAAGTGGACAACTCTCCCACTAAGTGCTAAGGGGAACTCTGTGGCCCTGGAGACACCAACTTCTGCAGACGTCCTGTGGAGAGCACACAGGTGTCGCAGTTGCTGCTGGGCACTTGTACTGGAGAAACAGAGCTGGCCTTGCCTCCTCTGGGGACCTACAATAGGGTTCTTGAGTAAAGGGGGAAAATGCTCCCATAGGTAGAATGTAGATTTTAAATCCCACTGGGAGTACTTAAATAGTAAAGAGTATCTTCTGCTTTTGAGGATCAGTCCATTTCTTTGAAAATAAACTGTGTTTCCTACTTTTTTTTCCTTTTGAACCACTCTCAAGAGCCTGAGTGAGGTGCTTTGCATTTGATAGGGACTCAAAAAAATGTTGCTGATTGTTTGGAATTTATCCTCCCCTTTGAGTGGGTTCCTTTATTCTTTAAGGACTAAATCATATTTCTAGGTGTTTCTATCTCCCTACCCAAAGAAACACCTACATGCCACATAAGCCCCAGCATGTGTATGTGCATGAAGAAGGCATTCTTGCAGTCTTGGAAAGCTGCCCTTCTGGTGGGACATCACTGAGGCTTTAGACAAAGGGGAGATGAGGAAAAGGAACTTAAGGCAGTCACATGTTCTATATGCTACCAGTTTATTAGGAGAAATTCCATAGGATTCTTAGTTTATCACTACTAACAGCTCCACCTTCTCCTTTACAAATTGCATTTGTATTCTGTCATTTTTACTATCAGTTTTGCAGCCTTTGATGTCTTAAATTCATTTAAATACCTTTTCTTTAAATACCTTTAAATGTATTAAATATCTTTTCTGATTTTAAAAAGAGATTGTTGTTGTTGTTTAGTCACTCAGTCATGTCTGACTCTTTGCGACCCCATGAACTATAGTCTGCCATGGGATTCTCCAGGCAAGAATACTGGAGTGGGTTTCTATTTCCCCCTCCAGGGGATCTTCCCAACCCAGGAATCAAAACTGCATCTCCTGCATTGGCAGGTGATTTACCATTGGGCCACCAGGGGAGCCTGGATAAATCATGTACCAGGCCATGAAACAAGTCTCAATAAAATGTAAAAAGACTGAAATCATACAAACCATGTTCTCTGATCATAATGGACTGAACTTAAAAATCAACAACAAAAGGAAATTTCTGAAATTTGCAAATAAATGGAAATTAATCAATACTCTCCAAAATATCCAAAAGATCAAAGAAGAAGTCACAAGGCAAGTTAGAAAATATTTTGAGATACATGAAAATGAAAACACGACATATCAAATTTGTGGGATGGTGCTAACACAATAGAGGGACATTTAAAGTTGTAAATGGTTACCTTAAAAAAGAAAGATCTTGGGAAGGAGGCTCAAGAGGGAGAGGATATATACATAATTATGACTGATTAGTGTTGATGTACAGCAGAGACCACCACAGCATTATAAAGCAACTATCCTCCAATTAAAAAAAATCTTAAATCAACAACCTAATCCTCTACTTAAGAAACCAGAAAAAGAGCAAAATAAACCCATGGCAAGCTGGAGAGATACAAAAGATTAGATTGGAAATAAGAGAGGTAGAAAACAAACAAAAAAAATTAGAGAAAATGAAACCAAAATTTGACTTTAACAAAGTCAAGAAAACTGACAAAAACCAAGGAGAAACAATGAATATAACAGTCAGGAAAGTCCTTCTTAACTCAGACTGGTAAACATGACACAGAAGAGCTAAACCACTTAATAGATCAGATGAATAAATATGTCACATCCCAGAAGACTCTCACATCCCTTGATGAACCTCAGTTACAATCCTAGAGCATTTCACCCATGCAACGACTTTACTGGGCAGGTTCTCCTGTCATTCTTATTTTATGGATGAGGACACTGAGGAGAGAACAAGTAGCTTGTCCAGTCCCACTGCTGTTCTACGTGGAAAAGTCAGAATTCCAAATAGGCTCCAGACTCGAAGCACTCATGAAACCAAATATGCCACCAGAAATACTTAAAAACTTTCCCGAAATGTTTTACTTAAAATATGAAAATAAATGAAACTCTCATCTCAGGGAGTAAAGGGAAAAAAAAGAGACGGACATTATCTAATAGATATCCTCAAAGACTTGAAATACTTTTAAGAGCTCCAGTTGAAAAAATTGGGACAAAGGAGTATGAAGAAATCACTTTGTGTTTATGTTTTAACTGTACTTTCTCAGTTCAGTTCAGTCGCTCAGTCGTGTCCGACTCTCCGTGACCCCATGAATCACAGCACGCCAGGCCTCCCTGTCCATCACCAACTCCCGGAGGTCACTCAAACTCATGTCCACAGAGTCGGTGATGGCATCCAGCCATCTCATTCTTGGTCGTCCCCTTCTCCTCCCGCCCCCAACCTTTCCCAGCATCAGAGTCTTTTCCAGTGAGTCAACTCGTCGCATGAGGTGGCCAAAGTATTGGAGTTTCAGCTTTAGCATCAGTCCCTCCAATGAACACCCAGGATTGATCTCCTTTAGAATGGACTGGTTGGATCTCCTTGCAGTATAAGGGACTCTCAAGAGTCTTCTCCAACACCACAGTTCAAAAGCATCGATTCTTTGGCGATCAGCTTTCTTCACAGTCCAACTCTCACATCCATACATGACCACGGGAAAAACCATTGCCTTGACTAGACGGACCTTGGTTGGCAAAGTAATGTCTCTGCTTTTTAATATACTATCAAGGTTGGTCATAACTTTCCTTCCAAGGAGCAAGCGTCTTTTAATTTCATGGCTGCAATCAGCATCTGCAGTGATTTTGGAGCCCAAAAAAACAAAGTCTGACACTGTTTCCACTGTGTTTCCATCTATTTCCCATGAAGTGATGGGACCAGATGCCATGATCTTTGTTTTCTGAATGTTGAGCTTCAAGCCATCCTTTTCACTCTCCTCTTTCACTTTCATCAAGAGGCCTTTGAGTTCCTCTTCACTTTCTGCCATAAGGGTGGTGTCATCTGCATATCTGAGGTTATTGATATTTCTCCCGGCAATCTTGATTCCAGCTTGTGCTTCTTCCAGCCCAGCGTTCCTCATGATGTACTCTGCATATAAGTTAAATAAGCAAGGTGACAATATACAACCTTGACGTACACCTTTTCCTATTTGGAACCAGTCGGTTGTTCCATGTCCAGTTCTGACTGTTGCTTCCTGACCTGCATACAGGTTTCTCAAGAGGCAGGTCAGGTGGTCTGGGATTCCCATCTCTTTCAGAATGTTCCACAGTTTATTGTGATCCACACAGTCAAAGGCTTTGGCATAGTCAATGAAGCAGAAATAGATGTTTTTCTGGAACTCTCTTGCTTTCTCCATGATCCAGTGGATGTTGGCAATTTGATCTCTGGTGCCTCTGCCTTTTCTAAAACCTGCTTGAACATCTGGGAGTTCACGGTTTACATACTGAAGTAGAACTGTACTTTCTACTAAATGTAATTTTGAAATGTTCTTCTCTGGAAAAGATGCATGAATAATAAGGTTTTTTTTTAAAAAAAAAAAAAAGAAGCTGCACAATAGAAATCTGTTAGAGCTATTACTAAGGAAACCCATGAACCCCATGAAGAAATGTTTGCAAATAAATGCAAGTAATTGAAGCAGATTAGAAGCTTAATTCTGGCTTCAAAGAAAAAAAAGGTAAAATCAAAAACAGAGGAATAACTTTCTTTTTTCCCAAGTTACTGAGGTGTAATTGATGTGTAACATTGTATTAAGGTGTACAACATAATGACTTGATATATGTAAACATTTCAAAATGATTACAATAGTCTAGTTAACATTCTTCATCTCATATGTTGTTTTCTAGTGATTACAATTTCAATATATCTCAGCAACTTTCAAATATACAATACTGTATTATTAACTATGGTCATCATGCTATACATTACATCCTAGAACATCTTTATTTTTTTTTAATATTTATTATTTATTTGACTGTACCGGGTCTTAGCTGTGGCACACGGAACCTTCAATTTTTGTTGTGGCATGCATCTTTGGTTGTGGCATGCAAACTCTTAGTGAGATCTAGTTCCCCCACCAGGGATAGAACCCAGGCCCCCTGCATTGGGAGTGCAGAGTCTTAGCCACTGAACCACCAGGGAAGATGCCAGAACTTACTTCTTATAACTGAAAAGTTGTACCTTTGACCCCTTCACCCATCCCCATCATCCGCTTTCTCTTGGCAACCACCAACTACCAGCATTTTCTGTTTCTATGAGTCCATTTTTTTTTAGATTCAAAATATGTAATATCATTTGCTATTCATCTTTCTCTGACTTATTTCACTAGAAATAACTTTAGAAAGGTTGTATTAGTCAGGGTTCTGCAGAGAAACAAAACCAACAGGAGAAAGAGAAGGGGAGATTTATTTTAAGGAATTGGCTCATGCAATTTTAGAGCTTGGAGGTCTGAAGTCTTTAGGCCAGGCAGACAGAGTTTCTACGCTGCAATCTTGAGGAGAATTCCTCTTCCTTTGGGAAACCTCATCTTTGATTTTAAGACCTTCAACTGATAAGATGAGCTCTACTTAGATTATGGAAGGTAAATGGCTTTATTCAAAGTCTATTGATTTAAATGTTAATCATATCTAAAAAAAAACTTCACAGCAACACCTAGACTGGTGTTGGACCAAACACCTGGGCCAGGCGGACACACAGAGTTAACCATCACAAAGGCAGTCAAGGAGGTAGGTTCTTCCTCTGGTTCTTCTTCGGCTGAGGAAGGAAAGAGCTCTGAGGACTCAGGGATACTGTGCACTGGGCACACTGGGCAAAGTCATCCAAGCTTGTTCAAAACTAGCAGACACCAGTCTAAAGCTGCTAAAGCCTCCATGGAAGAAGTAAGAAGTTTCAGTAGCTGACAGAGCTGCTGAAAGTCCCAGAAATGTGGTGAGGGCCCTTGGAGGACCAAATTCAAGAAGAGTTCAGGGTAAATTTGAAAATTTTATTTTCTTAATGCTTGGATAAAATGAAGTAAGAAAGATAATACCAGAATAAGCAATGATAGATAACACTGAAATAAGTATAGGATAAAATTAACTACACACCTACGTATTTTTTGAAAATGTTTCCAATGGTGTATAATTCTTTACACTTAAGGATAATTCTAGCAATTTATGAAACTATTATCTCTTTTCTAAAAAATCAAAAGCATGTCAATCTTTGACCCTCAAAATCTCTATCTGAGAGAATGGCACCTAGTGATAGCTTAATTAATACCTAGGTAGAAATAAAACAACTTCTGGAATGCTAGCTTTGCAAATCTAAGCCAAAACCTATCCCATGAGAGCAAAAGTCCAAACTGGTGCTTTAAAATATTCCTAAACATCTATCTCTTGACTCTTCTCTTATTTCTTTTCTTTGAATTTCAACAAAGAACAAAGGAAAGTTTGTTTCTTTCCTATTCCAAAGTTTCTTAACTATTCTTAAGAAACACAGTTTTGTTCTGCCTTCCATTACTGATACTCTGTTCATCTACTTATCAAGGGCATAGGGAACTGACACGATTTCTATTCTCCTGGTTCCTGATCATTTTAATAAATTCAGTTCAGTTCAGTCGCTCAGTTGTGTCCGACTCTTTGCAACCCCATGAATCACAGCACGCCAGGCCTCCCTGTCCATCACCAACTCCCGGAGTTCACTCAAACTCATGTCCACAGAGTCGGTGATGCCATCCAGCCATCTCATTCTCTGTCGTCCCGTTCTCCTCCCGCCCCCAACCTTTCCTAGCATCAGCGTCTTTTCCAGTGAGTCAACTCATCGCATGACGTGGCCAAAGTATTGCAGTTTCAGCTTTAGCATCAGTCCTTCCAATGAACACCCAGGATTGATCTCCTTTAGAATGGACTGGTTGGATCTCCTTGCAGTCCAAGGGACTCTCAAGAGTCTTCTCCAACACCACAGTTCAAAAGCATCAATTCTTCGGCGATCAGCTTTCTTCACAGTCCAACTCTCTCATCCATACATGACCACGGGAAAAACCATAGCCTTGATTAGACGGTATTTATTAAATAAATAAATATTCAGTACTATATTTATTTACAGTGTTGTGTTTGTTTCAGGTGCATAGCAAAGTGATAGAGTCATATATATATATATATATATATATATATATATATATATACATGAATTAACAAAAGCAGTTCCCATCTTTTGATGGGGTGCTCATGGTTTATAACATAAATGGCATTATCTTGAGAGAGGGATAACTTAGGCATGGCATTGGTTTTTTTTTCCTTTGCAGCTTGAGGCAGTTGTAAAATAACAATGTAGCTTTTTTATTCTATAGTGTTTTTTCATTTGGTGAAATTTTAACTGTTAATGTTTTTGGCATTGTGCTTTGTACCATTTATTAAATAAAAATTTTTAAAAATTAAAAAACATAAATTCAGTATTCATGTTCTGCATTGTATAGAAACAAATGTTCCATTAGGACCTCCAGTACTCTTGCCTGGAGAATCCCATGTATGGAGGAGCCTGGTGGGCTGCAGTACATGGGGTAGCTAAGAGTCGGACACGACTGAAGTGACCCAGCAGCAGCAGCAGGACCTTCACTATGACCCTAATGAAATATTCCCATTTCTAAGATTATAATCTTCCAAAGGGTTAACAGGAGGAAAAGGAAGTGGGGAGCTCCTATTGCGCTCACTAGCCAAAGCCTTTGACTGTGTCGATCACAATAAACTGTGGAACATTCTGAAAGAGATGGGAATCCCAGACCACCTGACCTGCCTCTTGAGAAACTTGTATGCAGGTCAGGAAGCAACAGTTAGAACTGGACATGGAAAAACAGACTGGTTCCAAATAGGAAAAGGTGTACGTCAAGGTTGCATAGTGTCACCTTGCTTATTTAACTTATATGCAGAGTACATCATGAGGAACGCTGGGCTGGAAGAAGCACAAGCTGGAATCAAGATTGCCAGAAGAAATATCAATAACCTCAGATATGCAGATGACACCACCCTTATGGCAGAAAGTGAAGAGGAACTCAAAGGCCTCTTGATGAAAGTGAAAGAGGAGAGTGAAAAGGTTGGCTTGAAGCTCAACATTCAGAAAACAAAGATCATGGCATCTGGTCCCATCACTTCATGGGAAATAGATGGAAAAACAGTGGAAACAGTGTCAGACTTTGTTTTTTTGGGCTCCAAAATCACTGCAGATGCTGATTGCAGCCATGAAATTAAAAGACGCTTGCTCCTTGGAAGGAAAGTTATGACCAACCTTGATAGTATATTAAAAAGCAGAGACATTACTTTGCCAACCAAGGTCCGTCTAGTCAAGGCTATGGTTTTTCCCGTGGTCATGTATGGATGTGAGAGTTGGACTGTGAAGAAAGCTGATCGCCGAAGAATCGATGCTTTTGAACTGTGGTGTTGGAGAAGACTCTTGAGAGTCCCTTATACTGCAAGGAGATCCAACCAGTCCATTCTAAAGGAGATCAATCCTGGGTGTTCATTGGAGGGACTGATGCTAAAGCTGAAACTGCAATACTTTGGCCACCTCATGCGACGAGTTGACTCACTGGAAAAGACTCTGATGCTGGGAAAGGTTGGGGGCGGGAGGAGAAGGGGACGATGGAGAATGAGATGGCTGGATGGCATCACCGACTCTGTGGACATGAGTTTGAGTGACCTCCGGGAGTTAGTGATGGACAGGGAGGCCTGGCGTGCTGTGGTTCATGGGGTCGCGGAGAGTCGGACACGACTGAGCGACTGAACTGAACTGAACTGAGAGTTTTCTCACATGATCCCAGCTGGGGCCAAGATTGGTAAATCAACAAAGAACAGCCCTTTCATAAGAAAGAGAAAGTAGCTGTGAGAAGTTCTGATCCTCCTGCCAAAGGTCTTTCCATCATCCCAATTATATGGGGGAAAAAATTAAGAAAAATGCAGATTAAGGGGTGGGAGACAAGAAGAGTGATTCTATACTTTCTTGACAGACTGGGGAGGCTGGTCTTCTTTACACTATGGCCTTGAAAATCATTCTGTGATGTTGCTGGGACCAGTGATATCGCTGACTCTCTAGGAGTGGGGTGGATTAACTAGGAAAGGAATCTATTATCAGTTCTAGAGGGCTGGCTATTAAGTCTGTGACTCTTCCACTTTTTTCTTTCTCTTTGACCTCTAGTTACTTACAGAAAATTTAGTGTTCCTTAGCACCTTCACCCTGGGGCTGAAATACAGAAAAGAGTTAAAATTCAGATGATGGTTTTCCATTAGCTCTGTTTTCATTTCTAGGCACCAACCCTGCGTTGGTTTCCATACTACACTGGAGGGGATTCTATTGTTTTCCTCCACATTTTATTGTTAACACAATAAAGCTGGCATGGATGTGACTGTGCTTCTGTGAGCTGGCTATGTATAGAAACATACTGTTACTCATTTCCTGCCCATTCTTCTATTCCAGACAGATATTTATTCTTTTTTTGTTTTGTTTTGTTTTTTTAAATATTCTAATTGTTTTTATTTTTTTTCTATTAAGATAGGAGTTTTATTTATTTTTTTTACAGTTCATAACTTTTATAAATAAAATAAATTAAATGTACAGTGAATAAGTTCTCTGAAATATTTCAATATTTCTGCAGGTTTAGTAACATCGTAAAATACATTTCAACTAAAATTCACAAATCTAAAAACCTGTTAGGCATTTTTAGGTGTTTTAAGTTGGAAATGAAGACCAATGTTACATCGTAATATGCCAATTACAAATAGTACTTCAAATAGCAAATACTACAGTTTGTCCCAAACTTTAAAAACTATTCATGAACTCAACACTGAACTATTGATGGCTATGAGAATTGTTTCCTAGCCTTTTTGAAAATTTCAACCCATTTACGTTTAAGGTAATTATTGATAAGTACGATCCCGTAGCCATATTCTTTATTGTTTTGGGTTCAAGTTTATACACTCTTTCTGTGTTTCCTGTCTATAGAAGATCCTTTAGCATTCGTTGGAGAGCTGGTTTGGTGATGCTGAATTCCCTCAGCTTTTGTTTGTCTGTAAAGCTTTTGATTTCTCCTTCATATTTGAATGAGATCCTTGCTGGGTATAGTAATCTGGGCTGTAGGGTATTTTCTTTCATCACTTTAAGTATGTCTTGCCACTCCCTTCTGGCCTGAAGAGTTTCTGTTGAAAGATCAGCTGTTATCCTTATGGGAATCCCCTTATGTGTTATTTGCTGCTTTTCCCTTGCTGCTTTTAATATTTGTTCTTTGTGTTTGATCTTTGTTAATTTGATTAATATGTGTCTTGGAGTATTTCGCCTTGGGTTTATCCTGTTGGGGACTCTCTGGGTTTCTTGGACTTGAGTGATTATTTCTTTCCCTATTTTAGGGAAGTTTTCAACTATTATCTCCTCAAGTATTCTCTCATGGTCTTTCTTTTTGTCTTCTTCTTCTGGGACTCCTATGATTCGAATGTTGGAGCGTTTAACATTGTCCCAGAGGTCTCTAATATTGTCCTCATTTCTTTTAATTCGTTTTTCTTTTTTCCTCTCTGTTTCATTTATTTCTACAATTCTATCTTCTAGTTCGCTTATCCTGTCTTCTGCCTCTGTTATTCTACTGTTTGTTCCCTCCAGAGTGTTTCTGATCCCATCTATTGCATTATTCATTGTATATTGACTCTTTTTTATTTCTTCTAAGTCCTTATTAAATCTTTCTTCCATCTTCTCAATCCTTTTCTCCAGGTTATTTATCTGTAACTCCATTTTGCTTTCAAGATTTTGAATCATTTTCACCATCAAAATTTGAAATTCTTTATCAGGTAAATTCCCTATATCTTCTTCTTTTGTTTGTGTTGGTGGGCAATTATCTTGTTCCTTTACTTGCTGGGTATTTCTCTGCCTCTTCATCTTGCTTATATTGCTTTGCTTGGGGTGGCCTTTCCCTCTTCTTGCAGTTTGTGGAGTTCTCTTTATTATGTAGTTCCTTCGCTGTGTGTGGGGTTGGACGGGTGACTTGTCCGGGTTCCCTGGTTAGGGAAGCATGTGTCAGTGTTCTGGTGGGTGGAGCTGATTTCTTCTCTCTCCTTTAGAAGACAATGGACTGCTTTTCTGGGAGCCTGATGTCCTCTGCCAGTATTCAGAAGTTGTTTTGTGGACTTTACTCCGCGTTCAAATGTTCTTTTGATGAATTTGTGGGGGAGAAAGTGGTCTCGCCATCTTATCCCTCCGCCATCTTGTTCCTTCCTCCCCAGAACACTGGATTCTTATATTCCACTTGGTCGTGGAGTATCTCTTCCCAGCTGCTCCAGCAAGGTGCAGCCGCTGTACCTTACCATGGACGAGGGGTATCTCCTCAAGGCCGCCCCTCCTGCTTTGAATGTGGATCAGCTCCTCTCGGCCCTCCGGTGCCCAAGCAGCCACCGCCTCCTGGACGTGGTACAGCTCCTCTCGGCCACCGCCCTAACCCTGGGCACAGGGTAGCTCCTCTCAGCCACGATTCTGCACGTGGTCGGTTGCGCCGGAGCCGGGTGTCTCTCGCGCCTGCGCCGCCGGGGCCAGGCGTCTCTCTCCTCCCGTCCTTCTTTCCTTCCCGAGATATTTATTTTTATACTGGGACAAATACTACTAATAAGTTATAAACTTATTCAGAGAAATTTAATCCCCAGAATCTCAGCTGCTATGGGATAGGGTTTTGCTCTATTGGTAGCAGTTGCCTAGAGATTCTGAGCCTCACTACTGTAAATGTTAGAAATTATCTTTATGGCACATTTTCCAAAAACTGTTGATTTATGGGTCTGAGAACAACTCAACTAGAGAAAACTGCTATACACTATACAGGCAAATTTGGGGGGGAAAAGCAATAGAATTCAGGGACAAGTGTCTGTACATGGTGTCAGACAAGAATGAAGATTATTCTAGAAGTAACAAGAGAGTATACTCTACCCAAAGATGAATATGGTAAAATGTCAAGAAAGAATATTTTTATTATAATGGGATATCAGTGTGAAATGGAATGTAGAAGCTACTCTACATTCTTCCTCTACCACTGTCCACTTCCTCTACCACATTTTATCCTGGATTTGGACTCTTCCACTGCCAGGTAGATCAGTTTCAACACAGCAAAGGCTCCAGGTGCAGCCATCACTGAGGCAGCCAGCAAAAGATGAGTCAGTGTGCAACATCAGCATAACAGAGGCTGCTTTCTTATCCTGAAATCCTTGGCTGATGAGAATGATCTGCTACCCACCTGCTGCTGCTGCTGCTAAGTCACTTCAATCGTGTCCGACTCTGTGCGACCCCATAGACGGCAGCCCACCAGGCTCCTCTGTCTACAGGATTCTCTAGGCAAGAACACTGGAGTGGGTCGCCATTTCCTTCTCCAATGCAAGAAAGTGAAAAGTGAAAATGAAGTCGCTCGGTCGTGTCCGATTCCTAGCGATCCCATGGACTGCAGCCTACCAGGCTCCCCCGTCCCTGGGATTCTCCAGGCAAGAGTACTTGAGTGGGTTGCCATTACCTTCTCCTGCTGCTGCTGCTGCTGCTAAGTCACTTCAGTCGTGTCCGACTCTGTGTGACCCCATAGACGGAAGCCCACCAGGCTCCCCCGTCCCTGGGATTCTCCAGGCAAGAACACGGGAGTGGGTTGCCATTTCCTTCTCCAATGTGTGAAAGTGAAAAGTGAAAGTGAAGTCGCTCAGTCATGTCCAACCCTTAGCGACCCCATGGACTGCAGCCTACCAGGCTCCTCCATCCATGGGATTTTCTAGGCAATAGTACTGGAGTGGCTTGCCATTGCCTTCTCCGCCTTCTCCTGCTACCCACCACTATGTCTCAAATACTGATTCTCTCAAGGAACTCAGTTTAGAGAAATAGTTATCACCTGTCTTTCTTTCACTCTTTAGCAGGCCAGCTGTAGACTGATAATTTCCGATCACAGTTGTAGAGCAAAGAGCTTGGCTTTCATTATAATAAGGGAATATAGGGAGTTTGGGATGGACATGTACACACTGCTATATTTAAAATGCATAATCAACAAGGTGTAGCACAGGGTACCCTGCTCAATGTTATATGGCAGCCTGGATGGGAGGAGAATTTGGGGGAGAATGGATACATATATATGTACGGCTGAGTTCCTTTACTGTTCACTTGAAACTATCACAACATTATTTGTTAATCGGTTGTACCCCAATACAAAATTTTTAAAAATTTAAATAATATAATAGAGGAATAAAAATACTAATTCAGGAAAAAAACATAATTCAGCTATGGTGGCTGGATCAAAAGTCTATATGATGAGATAGTTAAGTTCATGAATGACCTCAGAGTGGTAATCTACAAATAGAAAACTGAGTCAACTTTGTGTGTTACTAGCGATAAAGTCAGAGAAGGCAATGGCACCCCAATCCAGTACGCTTGCCTGGAAAATCCCATGGGCGGAGGAGCCTGGTAGGCTGCAGTCCATGGGGTCGCTAAGAGTCAGACACGACTGAGTGACTTCACTTTCACTTTTCACTTTCATGCATTGGAGAAGGAAATGGCAACCCACTCCAGTGTTCTTGCCTGAAGAATCCCAGGGATGGGGAAGCCTGGTGGGCTGCTGTCTATAGTGTTGCACAGAGTTGGACACGACTGAAGCGACTTAGCAGCAGCAGTGATAAAGCAGTTTTCCCTGT
Source organism: Moschus berezovskii (assembly GCF_049115385.1). Classification (NCBI taxonomy): domain Eukaryota; kingdom Metazoa; phylum Chordata; class Mammalia; order Artiodactyla; family Moschidae; genus Moschus; species Moschus berezovskii. Next base: position 38,739,165 of record NC_142468.1, on the reverse strand, counting down.
GCTGATTTAAGTAGCAATCCCTACACTGGGGAACTTTAGGAAGCACCTGGAAAGTATATTCCATACAAAGTAAACTCAGGGGCACTGACTGAAGCCAAAACAAAACTAGCGTTCAGGCCAGAAAACTCACCCACATTATAGCAGTACACAGTTCTGGGAATTAAGTGAAAGGAGCACACGTTTTTATTATTTTGCCATCTTGCTGGAGGATGGCCAGGTTAATGTAGGTTACATTGGGCATAGCAGCCACAGAAACTATGAGTTCAGTAAGAAACATTCTTCTGGGTATGGTAAGTAGCATATACCCTTTTCATTAAGTAATCTCAGATAGCGCAACTCATCTCAGAGTTCCCAGAGCTCTGCTGGGTACAGAGGTTTTTCAATAGCTTTCTTGCATGGACTTTCCCCAATGACAGAAACTCATCCCACTGTTCAGTTAACCTGAGGTTTTCCTGATGGTTGACTACTTAATTCTCCAAATTCAGGTTCTCATAGTAAAATAACTTGCTCTTTCTACTTCTGGGGTTGCTCCATGAGCAGAGTAGCTTGTTCAGTCTCTTAAGTTGTGTCTGACTCTTTGTGACTCCATGAACTGAAGAATGCCAGGCTTCCCTGTCCTTTGCTATCTCCCAGAGTTTGTTCAAACTCGTGCCCATTGAGTTAGTGATGCCATCCAACCATCTCATCCTCTGTTGCCCGCTTCTCCTCCTGCCTGCAATCTTTCCCAGCATCAGGGTTTTTTTTCCAATGAGCTGTCTCTTAGCAATATTTTGTGGCCAAAATATTGGAGCTTCAGCATCAGTCCTTCCAATGAGTACTTAGAGATCATTTCCTTTAGGATTGACTGATTTGATCTCCCTGCTGTCCCACGGATTCTCAAGAGTCTTCTCCAGCACCACAATTCAAAGGCATTAATTCTTCAGCACTCAGCCTTCTTTATGGTCCAACTCTCACATCTGTACATAACTACTGGAAAAACCATAGCTTTGACAATACAGACCTTTGTTGGCAAAGTGATGTCTCTCCTTTTTAATATGCTGTCCATGCTTGTCATAGCTTTTCTTCCAAGGAGCAAGTGTCTTTTAATTTCATGCCTGAACTCACCATCTGCAATGATTTTAGAGCCCAAGAAAGTAAAATCTGTCACTGTTTCCACTTTTTATCTATTTCCCATGAAGTGCTGGGACCATATGCCATGATCTTGCTGCTGCTAAGTTGCTTCAGTCTTGTCCGACTCTGTGTGACCCCACAGACGGCAGCCCACCAGGCTTCCGTCCCTGGGATTCTCCGGGCAAGAACACTGGAGTGGGTTGCCATTTCCTTCTCCAATGTATGAAAGTGAAAAGTCAAAGTGAAATCACTCAGTCGTGTCCAACTCTTAGTTCTTTGAATATTGAAGAGTAGATGGTGTTCTTTAATCTGGGGCTGACCATATCCAGCCCTGATTATCATTCTTGTTTGCATACAGAGGAACTTTTAACTTGTCTGTGCATTCAGGCTGCTGCTCTCTGAAGTCCATGCCTTGATGACTGGTGAATCTGCTACCACTGCAAGGAGCATGATGTATGTCTACATGACTCTTGTTAAGCTTCTGACAAAAGTCAGAGCACCCCAGACACTGATCCACTGAGGAATGTAAATTCCAAATACAGCAATTAAAAAAATCCTGCTCAGTCATGTTCGACTCTTTGCAACCACCACAGAGCGTAGCCTGCCAGGCTCCTCTGTCCATGGAATTCTCCAGGCAAGAATACTGGAGTGGGTAGCCATTCTCTTCTCCAGGGTATCTTCCCAACCCAAGGATCAAACCCGGGTCTCCTGCATTGCAGGCAGATTCTTTACTGTCTGAACCACCAGGGAAGCCCCCTAATATAACATATTAGTCATGTAATATGGTTATTTATCTGCCTCTTGAGTAGTGGATCCAGAACATGTATGTAGGCATTTTCTTACTTTTAACAAGTGCTTTGGCACTTTACTTTGCCAACCAAGGTCTGTCTAGTCAAGGCAATGGTTTTTCCCGTGGTCATGTATGGATGTGAGAGTTGGACAGTGAAGAAAGCTGATCGCCGAAGAATCGATGCTTTTGAACTGTGGTGTTGGAGAAGACTCTTGAGAGTCCCTTATACTGCAAGGAGATCCAACCAGTCCATTCTAGAGGAGATCAATCCTGGATGTTCATTGGAGGGACTGATGCTAAAGCTGAAGCTGCAATACTTTGGCCACCTCATGCGACGAGTTGACTCACTGGAAAAGACTCTGATGCTGGGAAAGTTTGGGGGCGGGAGGAGAAGGGGACGAAGGAGAATGAGATGGCTGGATGGCATCACCGACTCTGTGCACATGAGTTTGAGTGAACTCCAGGAGTTGGTGATGGACAGGGAGGCCTGGCGTGCTGTGATTCATGGGGTCGCAGAGAGTCGGACACGACTGAGCGACTGAACTGAACTGAACTGAACTGGGCTTCCCTGGTGGCTCAGATGGTAAAGAATCCTCCTGCAGTGTGGGAAACCTGGGTTCGATAGCTGGGTTGGGAAGATCCCCTGAAGGAGGGCACGGCAACCCACTCCAGTATTCTTGCCTGGATAATCTGGATGGACAGAGGAGCCTGGCAGGCTACAGTCCATGGGGCGGCAAAGAGTCGGACACAACTGAGTGACTAAGCACAGTTAGTCACTTAGGGAAGACAAAATGTGAATCCCAGGGGAATTTCCACTGAATTCCTAGAACACAGGTACCCTAAATGTCATGTTCTTTTGGTCCAGTCTACTTGATCCCTAGGAACATTGTCTGAATATCAGTAACTGTTTTCAAGGTAGCCCACCTTTCTCGTAGTGTCTTCCAGAAGCCACTATCATAAGGAATCCCTTCAACATGCTTCTGCATTCAGTCGTGTCTTTGCGGGAGACTGGGGACACCTAGTTTGTCCACAATCTGTAGGGTGTCTAAGGGATCTCTCACCTTCAGGGTGGACCCACAAGATAAGCTTTTGGGGAGGAGGTTTTGTTTAGTCTTGTGTTAGCTATTAAGGAGAATTCCAAAGCGAAAGATTTGCTCTTGGTCATCTGAGCAATTCTTTCCCCTTGAAGAATTTCAGGGCAATCCAGTTTGGCTCAGAATGTTTGTTGGTTGGTCACTAAGTTGTGTTTGACTCTTTTGCAACCCCATGGACTATAGCCCACCAGGCTCCTCTGTCCATGGAATTTTCTAGGCAAGAACACTGGAATGGGTAGGCATTCTCTTCTCCAGAGGATCTTCCTGACCCAAGGATGAAACCTGTGTCTCCTGCACCTCCTGCACTGGCAGGTGGACTCTTTACCACTGAGCCACCTGGGAAGCCCTTGGCCCAGAATATGCAGCCCTTAATTGAAGTAAAAGCAGGTCTTTCTTGGAGTAGCTGTGAGCTATAATAGTTTCACACCATCCCACATCAGGAATGATATGACAGCACTTTGTGGTTGTAGGAAATACTTCAAGAAAATATACTGAGATACTTTTTATGAATTTCTTTCTCCTCTAGTATTTATTGAGCTCAATCGCAATTTATTCTCAGACATTCTGATTTAATTACCTAGGCTGGGGACCAGGGCTCCTAATGAGCTAAAAGTGAGGCCTACAACGGCAGCCACCAACTACCCACACCCTTCATTCCACACATGAGGAAATTGGGGGATTAATTAAAATGGCACCAATATAGCATATCTAAGTAAAAATTTTTTCATAAGTAAGTAGTTAATAATTTTTAAAACCTGAACCTTTTTGACCAAGGGAGGCTTAACTGTTTGGACAATTGTTTACCATTTCCACTTGTTTTTTTCTAGGAACTAAAGGTCTTCATTATCCCTGATATTAACTCTGTGAACACAGATTAACCTTTCTAACCTTTTTTTTTAAAGAACTACCAGCCAAATATTTACCCACAGGAGCTGACACAAACAAGTTTAAAAAGAAAAAAGAATAAAACTTAAAATAACATAGTTGACTCTCACTTTCAACTTTCTCTAACAAAACTTTAACATACAAAGAGTTAGAAGAGCTATTTTTAAGTAGCTTACAAAATTAAAAACAAAACAAGGATTAAAATATGAGAGGCTAGGCTTCCCTGGTGGTCCAGTGGTTAAGAATCCACCTACCAATGCAGGGGACACAGGTTCAATCCTTGGTCTGGGAAGACCCCACAGGGCAATTAAGCCTGTGTGCCGCAACTACTGAGCCCACACTCTAGAGCCTATGCTCTGCAACACGAGAAACCACTGCAATGAGAAGCCTCCACGCCTCAAAGAACAGTGGCTCTCACTTGCTGCAACAAGAGAAACCACACACTGCAACAGACTCAGCCAAAAATAAATAAATAAATAAATTATCTTTTAAAAATCCAAGAGGTAAACAGGTGCCATGGTAATTTTTTAAATGGCTGAAACTTCTTTGACACACCCCCCTTTAAGAGCAGGGTCTGTTCCCTCCCCTTGACACAGAAAGGTTAGCGATTGGTTTAACCAATAGAGCAGGGCTCAACACACCTTTTCTTTAAAGGACCAGATGGTAAATATTTTAGGCTTTGCAGACCATATGGTCTCTGTTGCAACTACTTAACTCTGCATCAGAGCATGAAAGCAGCCATAGAAGGTATGTAAATGAATGTGTTCCAATGATACCTTTTTTATAGAGACAGGTGGCAGGATGGATTTAGCATCAAGCCATAATTTGCTGATCCCTGCCATCAATAGCGGAGAAGGCAATGGCAAGCCACTCCAGTACTCTTGCCTGGAAAATCCCATGGATGGGGGAGCCTGGTGGGCTGGAGGTCGGACACGACTGAGCGACTTCACTTTCACTTTTCACTTTCACACATTGGAGAAGGAAATGGCAACCCACTCCAGTGTTCTTGTCTGGAGAATCCCAGGGACGGGGGAGCCTGGTGGGCTTCCATCTATGGGGTCACACAGAGTCGGACATGACTAAAGTGACTTAGCAGCAGCAGCAGCAGCCATCAATAGAGATGCTCTGTGACTGCTGAAAGTGACAGTGTTAACTGCTCAGTCATGTCCGACTCTTCCAACCCCATGGACTGTAGCCCCCCAGGCTCCTCTGTCCATGGCATTCTCCAGGCAAGAATTCTACCTTGAGTTTACCATTCCCTTCTCCAGGGGATCTTCCTGACCCAGGGATTAAATCCAGGTCACCTGCATTGCACGCTGATTCTTTATCACTGGGCCACAAAGGAAGTGCTATGATTGCTGAGGTGAAGTCATAAAAGGCCACAGAGATTCCACCTGTGTCTCCTAGAACACTCAACTTCCTCTTGGAACTTGGCCACTATCCTGAGAGAAGCCCACATCAGAGAGAGAGGACCCACACAGGTGCTTCATGTCATCCAGGTGCCAGCATAAGAGTGAGGAAGCCTCCACATGATTCCAGTTTCCAGCCTTTCAAATCCCCCCTCAGCCTTTGAGTCTTCTCTACAGAGGTTTTGGACATCGTGGAGCAGAGATAAAAGGTCCCCATCATGCCATCTGAATTCCGTAAGGATAATAAAACTGTTGTTGTTTTATGTTACCAGGTTTGAAGGCAGTTTGTTGTGCACCAATAATGAGGATAGACGTTAACTGAAAAAAATTAAGAGCCCACATGGAAGGCTAAGAATCAGTGCTTGACACTGTTGTGGTTTCAGATACTTTGCTGTTGTTCAGTTGCTCAGTCATGTCTGAATCTTTGTGACCCCACAGATAGCAGCACACCAGGCTTCCCTGTCCTTCACTATCTCTGGGACTTGGCTCAAATTCACCATTGAGTCAGTGATGCCGTCCAAACATCTCATCCTCTGTCGACCACTTCTCCTCCCGCCTTCAATCTTTCCCAGCATCAGGGTTTTTTCCAATGAATCAGCTCTTCTGATCACGTGGCCAAAGTATTGAAGTTTCTGCATCAGTCCTTCCAATGAGTATTCAGAGTTCATTTCCTTTAGGATTGACTGATTTGATCTCCCTGCTGTCCCATGGATTCTCAAGAGTCTTCTCTAGCACCACAATTCAAAGGCATTAATTCTTCAACACTCAGCCTTCTTTATGGTCCATCTCTCACATCCATACATAACTACTGAACAAACCACAGCTTTGACTACACGGACCTTTGTTGGCAAAGTGATGTCTCTGCTTTTTAATATGTTGTCTAGGTTTTCATAGCTTTTCTTCCAAGGAGCAAGCATTTTTTTTTTTAATTTCATGGCTGCACTCACTTTCCACAGTGATTTTGGAGCCCAAGAAAATAAAATCTGCCACTGTTTCCACTTTTTCCCTAGGTACTTTGTAAGTAATACTTAAAATTTATGATGCTAGTCTATACTAGAAAAGCTTTCTAACATTAAGTAGTGTGAACTCTGCTAGTAGTCACATTTAAATTACAATGAATTGATTTCATCACAGCAAGCAAGAGAGAATGCCAACGTAACCAAGTCAGTCTTTTGTAACCTAATCTTGGAAGTGACATCCATTACTTTTGCCACATTCTACTTATCAGAAGCAAACTGATGCTGAAGCCGAAACTGCAATACTTTGGCCACCTCATGCGACGGGTTGACTCACTGGAAAAGACTCTGATGCTGGGAAAGGTTGGGGGCGGGAGGAGAAGGGGACGACCGAGCATGAGATGGCTGGATGGCATCACCGACTCTGTGGACATGGGTTTGAGTGTACTCCGGGAGTTGGTGATGGACAGGGAGGCCTGGCGTGCTGTGATTCATGAGGTCGCGGAGAGTCGGACACGACTGAGCGACTGAACTGAACTGAACACACAGAGGCAAAATTATTGAGGGGCAGTTTAGAAACATGCCTACCTCAGGATGTAAGAGAGGTTAAGTTTTAGGGGGAATGTTTGCATACCTAAAAATAGGCTTTTTCTACTATCACATTTAATTGATAGTTTGGTCATGGAATTGGAGTTAGGCTGACTCTCCCCCCACCACCTTTACCAGAGGATGGGCTGCCCTGAGGAGACAGAAAGGGGGAAGCCAGACATGCAAGGTGAGGATGTCGAGCTCTTTAATGGCCCCCGCTGCATGAGGAAAAGTCAGTATGGTCTTCTTCATATTCCCTAGAGGACCTAGCCAGATGCAGAGCAGGTGAAAAAGTGTCGGAGGGCAGACCTAAGAAGACAAAACTTAGAACATAAAGCATCGAAAGCATCGGTTATGTACCAAACACGTGGAGACCTATGCTCTGAAGAAATAGTCATTACAGTGTATCTTTATCTCACCAGTCATCTGAACAATCTGCCTAACAGAAAACAGACGAATTGAGTGAAGATGAAATTGGGACACTGAAACATCAAAACAAAACAGACAACAGAAAAGCCAAAACCAAAATCAGTAAAACTTCTGAACAGGAACAAACATATAAGGACACAAACAGCAATGCTCAGAACCCAGCACAAAAGAAGGAGACATTTTATCTTTTATCTTTAACTGTTTTATCTTTATCTTTAAAGACATTTTATCTTTAACTGTTGAAGAGAATGGAAACAATACTTAAAACCTTTATTTGACATTTCTTTAAAAGAAAATTTTTTTTAAGTTGAAATGTAGTTGATTTTGAGGGCTTCCCTGGTAGCTCAGATGGTAAAAGAATCCACCTGTGATGCAGGAGACCTGAACTTGAACCCTGGGTGAGGAGGATCCCCTGGAGAAGGGAATTGTAACTTAGAGAATTTTAATAGACAGAGGAGCCTGGTGGGCTACAGAGTCAGACACAACTGAGCAACATCACCACATTACCATTGTTGATTTAAAATATTAGTTTCAGGTGTACAACATTTTCAATATTTTTATAGGGTAGACTCCATTTAAACTTATTACAACATAATGGCTATATTCCCCTATGCTATACATGCTGTACCCTTATTTTAAACATAATAGCTTGCACTGAAATTTCAATTCTTATATAAAACAAAACCTACTTCTAGATGGACATGAGGCTGATGAACTCCTATAAATGCTCTTTGCTTTTGATGAATCTCAAACATTGCCAAAGTGCAAGACAAATCCTGGTGAGAAGGTCCTAAAAAGGCACCTTGAGATGACACCAGTTAACATGTTCTGTGGAGAAACAGCAGAGTCAGCTGCTAAAAAGAAACCCTTGGAGAAGTATGCAACTCATGATCATGATGATGTATGAACACAGCAGGGGAAGAACACCATGCTAGTGAGCTATGCTGATAAATTTCATACCCGAGAGAAAAATCTGTAGGCTTCCTTCCTCATGAAACTGACACAGAAACGCCAGCTGTATAATTTCACACTGGAAAAACTAAGAAGTAGGACTAAATATGGAGCACAGTCATGGCCAGTCAGACATTGTGTCCAATAGATTTTCTTCAAAAATGAATGCTGTTGCTTCAAGACTTGTAGGGAAGTATTTTGGAGCTTCCCTTGTAGCTCAGTCAGTAAAGAATCTGCCTGCAATGCAGAAGACCTGGGTTCCATTCCTGGGTTGGGAAGATCCCCTGGAGAAGGAAATGGGTTGCCACTCCAGCATTCTTGCCTATAGAATACCTGTGGACAGAGGAGCCTGGCAGGCTACAGTCCATGGGGTCGCAAGAGTCGGACACGACTTAGCAACCACACCACCACCACCATCCCTAAGCTATCTACACACTCTATGCTCCCTGTGCCTTATGCACTTGGTTGGCAAGATCAGTGTCTGTTATGGGCATACCTGTTGCACTGAAAACAACTGATGAAATTTGTTCTTTTATCCATCAATTACCACAACTATTTCAGAATTTACAATGTAATTGTAAATTACATTACAACGTAATTTCTGTCTCTTCTCAGAATAATGAGAAGGGTAATGACCTGAAGGAAATTTATCATTCTCAGTGGACAGATAAGCATGATGCTTTTGAAATTTTAATAGATCTCCTGCAAGCACTTGTTTTATGTTTAGATGGTATCCATGGTGACACAAATTTGGGATGAAATAACAGTCTAGCTGGCCGAGCATTTGTCCTTGCAGTATATCAACAGATTTTCATTTCATATTTATCTCGGTTGTCCTTTGAAGTGTTGTGTCTTAACCTTTTTTAAAAAGTCCTATCATTTTCAAGAGTCTTTGGGTAAAATCTCCAGAGGGCAAATCTTTGATGTTTTCTTTGTAGTTAGCAGGATGACTGCAGCATTGCATTCACTAATGACGTGATGGAAAATATTAAAACTTAGCATGGATTTTGGTTTTAGGAAGCCATAAATTTTATAACCAAACTTAACACTCAAAGGAAACTTCCTTGGAAATTCCACAGACCTCAGGTGGAACAGTGGTAAAGAATCTGCCGACCAATGCAGGAGACTCAGGAGACCTAGGTTTGATCCCTGGGTTGGGAAGATCCCCTGGAGTAGGAAATGGCAACACACTCCAATATTCTTGCCTGGAGAATTCCATGATCAGGAGAGCCTGACAGGCTATAGTCCATGGGGTTGCAAAGAGTTAGAAGCGACTTAGTGACTAAACAACAACAACAGTACTTGGAAAAACTGCTCTACACATTTTATTATTTAGATTGAGCTGTAAGTATGAATATGATATTTCCAGACTACCTTCCTCAAATGCTTTGAATGAAAACTTACTCTACAAAAAGCATCCCAGAATCTCACTTTGTTTAAATATCCTGTATCTGTGTTGAACTTACAACACAGTCTGCTTCTAGACATAGCATCACTTTTCCCTTACTGATCACCTCAGGCAGACATTCAAGGGGGATTTTTCACAGGACTTTAGACATGTCACATGTCATTTCCCCCAAAAGTTTATTACATAAAAAGCCTTGGATCAGGAAAACAAGACTCACACAAGTAAAGAGAAATAAGGACAGACTCCTGAAAATCCTGAATATAGGCCACACCACAGAAACAACATAATCTAATGGGTGGGAGAGAAGGAAAGACCAGGAGCAAGAGACTCAGCTTTCAGGAGAATGCTACTCCTCGGCCAGCAGTGGCTTCTGTTCTTTACCAACAGTTGTTAACAAATCTTTAGGCAGTGGGAGTATCAGATTTTTTAGCTGGGAGACGCTTATGGGTAGCAACCTGGCCTGAAGGGAATCTAAACAATTTGCCTAAGGGAAGCCAAGCCCTTGGGTAGTTATCACACTGTTTTTAACTTCTAATGCAAGTTACATAACAATAAAAACAACATGTGTTTTCTGAGGACGTTCTTATGTATAATTTATAAACTTTTTTGTTTTTACATATGAATTATGATTCTGGAGGAGGTTGTGGGTTTTCTACAAATTGGTGAGGGGAGCTAAAGTTGTCCTAGGCTGCTCCTTCATGTCCACAGGTCTAAAAAGCACTGTTCTAAACTGTATGAAAGCACGGGGACTTCCCTGGTGGTCTAGTGTTTAAGAATCCACCTTGCAATGCAAGGGACATGATTCAAATACTGGCCAAGGAACTAAGATCTCACATGCCAGAGGGCAACTAAGCCTTTGAGCCACAACTACTGAGCCTGCGCGCCACAGTGAAGAGCCCTTGTGCCGAAACTAAGACCTAATTCTGCCAAAAATAAATAAATAAACACTAAAAACAAAACACAGGTGCAAAGAGTGACTCAGAGACGGTAACTGAGGTAACCTCTGACTCTGGAGGTAACCTCAACCTCCAGGTTACAGATGAAAACGCTGATGGTCAGGGCTAAGTTGATTTTAAAATTCGGTCTTAACACTGCATTGATGATGGCAAAATATTCCCATGGAGGGAGGTTACAGGAACAAGGAAGGAGATGTGTCTTTTCCTAACACCTGGTGATGTGGTCCTAAGCCCTAATGAGTCTGGAGAGGCACCTCCTCCCATGTGATAGCTTTTTGGGAAACAAATAATCTAAGCTATTTCAAGTCCTGTGGCGAGTTCAACTAGGATTTGGAGGCTCAGGAAAAAATCCAGATGGAGTGGCTTCAATTCAACACGTATTTACTGAGTACATATGTATTAGGCACTATGCTGGGACAAATAAGACAAAGGTCTCTATCCTCTGGGTCAAAGGAAGAATTTTTCACCTCTGAAATCCCAGAATCACATTCAGGAACTTACCTGAACATTCTAGCTCAAGGATCCAGCAAAACAACTTGCCTTGCATTTTCTAGAAGCTGGTTGTCTTTGAGATTGCGCACCATTTCTGAACAGAGTACAAAAAGTAAAATCTAAAAGATGCTCTGACCTGTTCTCTTTTAACGCAAATGCCTAACTCATGGGGGAAAAAAAAAACCACTGCAAATTTCAGCTGATTTTGCTCTTGCTCCATGGGGGACTGAGTTAGAGCAATTTTTAACTTAATGCATGCCAACTGTGAGCCAATTTAAAACAAATATGCTGGACCAAGCCATTCTATTGGGCAGGAATCAGAGCAAAGCCCATCCTAGCCTAGATCGGGGACATTCACCAGAACCTGAATGCCTGAGGAGAAAGACTAACAAATATTCCTCAACGGATTCTTGATTCTAACCACCATCCCCTCCTCCAAAACCTCTTTCTCTCCACACTTTCTCCACCTGAGAAAATGGCAAACCATCCACCCATCCAAGCCACACGTTGACACGTGACCAAGTCCAGACCATGACCAAGTCCTGTCACCTCTACCCTCCAATATATCTTAAACTCACTCACTTTTCTGTCTCCTACCATCACCACAACCCAAGTGACTGGTATCTCCCACCAGACAACTGCAATAGCTTCCTAGCTGCTGTGCTTACTTCAACCCTGACCTCTGTCAAATTCCTCAGATACATATGTGATTTAACTTGAATTGTTTATTGGATATTTCTCCCCTCAAAACATAAGCTCTATGAAGACAAAGACCTGATCTGTTTCGTTTTTTTATTTTAAAAAACTGTGGTATTCCTGGTGCCTACCTCAGTACCTGGCATACAGTAGGCATCAATAAAACTTAAGAGAATAAATGAATGCTTTGTCATCCCTGCATGGACAGAAGTCTCCTGTCCACACAGACAAGTAAGGCTTGGAATCCATTCTTAAGGGTCTTTTTTCCCCTTCAGAGCCACATGAGCCATTCCTCAATGAGAATTGAAACTTTTTTCTTCCTTCAGGCTGATTGTATGATAACCTTTTAGCAGAGTCTTTTAGGAAGAAATCACAGTTCCGAAAGACTCCAAACTAAGCCTGCTGCTGCTGCTGCTGCTAAGTCACTTCAGTCGTGTCCGACTCTGTGTGACCCCATAGACGGCAGCCCACCAGGCTCCCCCGTCCCTGGGATTCTCCAGGCAAGAACACTGGAGTGGGTTGCCATTTCCTTCTCCAATGTGTCAAAGTGAAAGTGAAGTCGCTCAGTCGTGTCCGACCCTTAGCGACCCCATGGACTGCAGCCTACCAGGCTCCTCCATCCATGGGATTTTCTAGGCAAGAGTACTGGACCTACCTCTTTCTAATGCTGTGGAAAGAGATGATATTTTATGAGGGGAAGAAAAAAAAAAAAAAAAACTTAAACCTTTTGAGGCACTACTGCCATCTGGTGGCAATAGTATTAATCTGCAAGCAAGCAACTACCCCACCTTCATTTTCTGATTGTCTCCCACTTTTCTGAAATTTAACAATGTCACCTTGCTTATTTAACTTATATGCAGAGTACCTCATGAGGAACGCTGGGCTGGAAGAAGCACAAGCTGGAATCAAGATTGCTGGGAGAAATATCAATAACCTCAGATATGCAGATGACACTACCCTTATGGCAGAAAGTGAAGAGGAACTCAAAAGCCTCTTGATGAAAGTGAAAGAGAGTGAAAAGGCTGGCTTGAAGCTCAACATTCAGAAAACAAAGATCATGGCAACTGGTCCCATCACTTCATGGGAAATAGATGGAAAAACAGTGGAAACAGTGTCAGACTTTATTTTTGGGGGCTCCAAAATCACTGCAGATGCTGATTGCAGCCATGAAATTAAAAGACGCTTGCTCCTTGGAAGGAAAGTTATGACCAACCTTGATAGTATATTAAAAAGCAGAGACATTACTTTGCCAACCAAGGTCCGTCTAGTCAAGGCTATGGTTTTTCCCGTGGTCATGTATGGATGTGAGAGTTGGACTGTGAAGAAAGCTGATCGCCAAAGAATCGATGCTTTTGAACTGTGGTGTTGGAGAAGACTCTTGAGAGTCCCTTATACTGCAAGGAGATCCAACCAGTCCATTCTAAAGGAGATCAATCCTGGGTGTTCATTGGAGGGACTGATGCTAAAGCTGAAACTCCAATACTTTGGCCACCTCATGCGACGAGTTGACTCACTGGAAAAGACTCTGATGCTGGGAAAGGTTGGGGGCGGGAGGAGAAGGGGACGACGGAGAATGAGATGGCTGGATGGCATCACCGACTCTGTGGACATGAGTTTGAGTGACCTCCGGGAGTTGGTGATGGACAGGGAGGCCTGGTGTGCTGTGATTCATGGGGTCGCGGAGAGTCGGACACAACTGAGCGACTGAACTGAACTGAACTCAACAATGGTTCTAATTTTGGAATAAAATTCCTTTGATCCATCATACCTTCTGTTCTGGAAATGCAGATGCTTCATTTCGAGGGCATTTTCTTGAATTATTTCTTTGATATTTTTCTCCCCATAATTTTCTCTTTTGAGATTTCTTACAATTTGGATGTTGTATCTCTTGAACTGGCTTTTAACTTTCTTATCCTTTTCGTCACATTTCCATCCTTTGTCTTTTTTCTTTTGTACTAGTTTTTTTTTTAGAGGTGATTTGTTTGGCTCTGGCAAAATATCTCCCAAAACAACCTTTGACAAAGCTGAGTTTATCCTTACTGAAGGAAGGGAGAGCAAAAACTTGATGGAGTCTCAGCCCCCTGAGGTATTCCTGAGATTTTGCAATCTGGTTTAAAGCAGGTCTGTCGATGCCAGGGCTTGATTAGGATTGAACAGGGGTTAACAGTTTAGGGTTGGGGGTCCCAGCTAGGCAGGGTTTTGAGACGCAGGTTTCAAAGAGTCTATCTAGAGGAGTAAACTGTTGCTTGATGCTATCTATAGGTAAGCTCAGCATTTACATGGGTTTGGGGGGAGGAAACTCCTGGAATAAACAATATTATTTATATCTTTCATTGCCTCCTGAAAAAGTTCCCAGTAATAATAAAGTTATACTTGTAATGAGTAGAATTAAACCAAAAAATAAATACTTACTGTAAACAGTAAGCTGTGTGGGTACAGAGGATTTCAGTTATCAGGGGTCTCTATCTTATTTTCCTTCCTTTCTGTTGAATTTTTCACTTCTACCACAGTATTTTCAATTTATAAGAGTCTTTCTTCTTCTGAAAGCTCCCTTTAAAAGTCTTTTTTCTTTGAGGGGACAAGATATCTGCAAGGACAGATAATAGAATTTTTTAAAACAAGTTTTCCTGCCAGCTCCGTGGCCTTAACAACATCTTCTGGGTTTCTTGTGGTGTCTGTCATTCACTCTGGGGCTTTTCTTGACTGAGGGCGAGCCTGGGCTGTATATGAGACGCAAGGAGACCAGGGGTGGGGCTAGGCAGGGTAGGAGGCTGGGCTTGTCTGTATAGGCTGATCATATAAGATTGCAGGATTTTGCCTCTCGTGGGCTCAGAAGTTTTCCCACTGAGGAATTATCCAGTCGCAGGTGGGTCAAGGAGAGTGTGGAGCAAGCCTGGTTGCCAGCGTTCTCAGAGTTGAGTTGCAGAAGGGGGCTGAGACATCACCATCTAACACTAACTTAGTTCCCATTTTCAGTACGGTATTCCTGTACTAGCTGTGCTTTTTGTTTGTTTCACTCACACTCTCTCTTTCAGGGACATCTGGTACTGCCACCACCTAATCTTTCCTACTGCTGCTGCTGTTAAGTCGCTTCAGTCATGTCCAACTCTGTGCAACCCCATAGACGGCAGCCCACCAGGCTCCCCCGTCTTTCCTAGGGGTTCTAAAAACTGGCTTGTGAAACTTCCCTGGTTGTAAGAGTCCACCTGCCAATGAGAGGACACAGGTTCAACCCCTGGTCTGGGAAGATTCCACATGCCGCGGAGCAACAAAGCATGTGCCACAACTACTAAGCCCATGCTCTAGAGCCTGTGAACCACAACGAACAGGAGCCCCTACTCGCCACACCTAGAGAAAACCTGAGTGCAAGAATGAAGACCC
Source organism: Moschus berezovskii (assembly GCF_049115385.1). Taxonomy (NCBI): domain Eukaryota; kingdom Metazoa; phylum Chordata; class Mammalia; order Artiodactyla; family Moschidae; genus Moschus; species Moschus berezovskii. The sequence goes on along the minus strand of NC_142468.1, from coordinate 38,724,020 downwards.
AGCACAACCAAAACTTTTAAATCTTAAATCTAAATAACTAAAATAAATTAATTAATTAAAATAAAAGTTGGCTTATTATGGCTTCCTCCACTAATAGCTTAGGGTATCATTACTCTGCTAAGTCAGTTTCCACAAAATGTAGTTGCTGTCATCTGCTTACCCAGGTTCTTTGTCTTGTGGGTTTATACATTTTTAACTTACTGTGCTTTTAGAAGACTTGGGATAGGCAGCAGAGATAAATGAATAGTGTTCATTCAACTCCATTTAACTAGGAATCTGCATTATATTCCTAAGGTCCCCTCCAACTCTAAATTCTATGATTTTTAGTACATTTTCATTAAAGCAAGAGTGAACATATTTGGGAATAATTCTGCAGGAAGAACAACTTAGGATTCTCATGTCCAAATGTATTAGGAGAAGAGAAGGAAAAAATTAAAAAAGAGAAATTTTTTATTTTTTTTTTCCTCCAAATAATCAATTTGGGAAGCCTTCATGGAAAAGGCAAAATTTATGGAACTATTTATATGATAAGAAATACACATTTTGACATGGAGTAGATGAAAAAAAATTTAATAAATAAACCTGAGAACTTACTTATTTATACATTTTAAGAACAGCAGAGGTGAAATAAAAAAGAAGTTGGGTGAGCCTACAGCAATCTTATTTTCGATCCAGAGTGCAACAAAATGAGGGAGACAAAAAAAAAACCAACAACAGAAGTTGTTTAAAGAAATGGAAAAGCTAATCTTCTAAAATTCATAGACAATATTGAGAGAGAAGAACAAAGTTGGAGGTCTCACTCCCAATTTCCAAACTTACTATATGGCTATGTGCTAAGTCACTTCAGTCATGTCTGATTCTGTGCGACCCTATGGACTGTAGCCTGCCAGGCTCCTCTGTCCATGGGATTCTCCAGGCAAGAATCCTGGAGTGGTTGCCATTTCCTTCTCCAAGGGATCTTCCTGATCTAGGTATCCAACTCATGTCTCTTGTATCTCCTGCACTGGAAGGTGGGTTCTTTACTGCTAGCACCACCTAACCTAAAACAGTGTGGTCCTGGCATGTGAAGTGAAAGTCATTCAGTCGTGTCCGACTCTTTGTGACCCCATGGACTGGACTATACAGTCCATGGAATTCTCCAGGCCGGAATACTAGAGTAGGTAGCCTTTCCCTTCTCCAGAGGATCTTCCCAACCCAGGGATTGAACCCAGGTCTGCCACATTCCAGGCAGATTCTTTTCCAGCTGAGCCACCAGGGAAGCACCAGGTCCTGGCATAAGGATAGATATATAGACCAACAATATAACTGAGAGTCCAGAAATAAACCCATACATCTATGGCCAAAAGATTTTCAACAAGATGCCAAGACGATTCAACAAGGAAAGAATAATTTCTTTCATAAATAATGCTGGGACCACTGGATATACCCACACTCCTACCTCATAAAATATCTCAAAAATTAATTCAAAATAGAACAACAGCCTAAATAAAAGAGCTAAAACTATGCTTCATGACTGTCTCACACACATATACACATGCACAAGTTTCACATTGACCTCTGCTCTAGCAATATCAAATACAAACACTTCATATTCTCTCATGATTCAGTACCATCTTGTATATTCCCTGCCCCACCCCTGGAATCAGCCATTTTTTCAAGGACTCCTGGTATGTTAGAGAAGGATGGTATTTGGAAACCAAGATCTGGCTACTAGATGCGCTTATTGCTGCTACTAGGGCGTCACTGCTTCCAGATTTTTTTCAGAGGACAGAGCTGGGAAGTCTATGAATCTAAGTAGGTGTGTTTCTATGAATTCATACCAACACTTCCAACACCAATACAACACCTAAGGGTTCTTTTGAACTTTGCCTCTTTTCATGTTTCCTTCTCCAATGGTGAGAAATCTGGCTCTCATAATCCCAAATATATTATTTGCTCAATCGACTTTCTTATTTGCTCAATGTAAACAGCTTCCCAGCCCTGTTGTTTGTCTCCTCGCCTTGCTCTTGGACACTAGTAGGCACAACACCAAAGTGCTCTGCGCAGTGCCTTCCTCTCCACTTTGGTGTGTGTGTTCTGGGGTGCAGGACAGCTGCCACATCACCTCCATGATGCTCACCCCCACCATGCCTCCACCTCACTGCCTCCATGCTGGGGAGGAAAGAAAACAAAATGAAAGAGAAGATTGAGGGTGGGGGATTGAAAGAGAACGGCAGATGTTCTCTCATTAAATATATATATACATATCTAGCTTAGGACCTCCCTGGTGGTCCAGTGGCTAAGACTCCAAGTTCCCAATGCAGGGGGCCCAGGTTCAATTCCTAGTCAGGGAACTAGGTCCCACATGCCCCAACTAAGAGTTCATATGATGCAACTAAAGATCTCACATGCCTCAACTAAAACCTGGTACAGCCAAATAAATAAATGTATTTCTTTTGAAGAAAAGCTATGACAAACTAGACAACATACTGAAAAGCAGAGACATTACTTTCCTGGCAAAGGTCGGTATAGTCAAAACTACGGTTTTTCTAGTAGTCATGTATGGATGTGAGAGTTGGACCATTAAGAAGGCTGATAGCCAAAGGATTGATGCTTTTGAATTTGACAGTCCCTTGGACCACAAGAAGATCAAACCAGTCATTCCTAAAGAAAATCAGTCCTGAATATTCATTGGAAGGACTAATGCTGAAGCTGAAACTCCAATACTTTGGCCACCTGATGTTAAGAACTGACTCACTGGAAAATGCCCTGATGCTGAGAAAGATTGAAGGCAGGAGGAGAAGGGGATGACAGAGGATGAGATGGTTGGATGGCATCACAGACTCAATGGACATGAGTTGGTGATGATCAGGGAAGCCTGGCATGCTGCAGTCCATGGGGTCGCAGAGTCAGACACCATTGAGTGACTGAACTGAACTGATTTCTTTTAAATTTCAGATTAAAAAGTCTTATTAGTATAAATACATCCCCAATATTGCATGTGACATACTTGAACCCCTCAAATTGATTGTTCACCTAAAAACTGGGCACCTTGTATTTTTATTTGCTCAATCCGGCAACCATATGACCATATTGTGAGAGGTTTTAATAAATATAAGAATTCAGACTTCATTCCATAGCTAACAAGGATCCATGAAGACTGTAGCACAAAGAAGTAACCATAGTAAAATAGTATTTGAGAGCAGCCAGAAGACAACATAATGGACATGAAGTTTTAGCAAGCTCCTGGAATTGAAGATGGACATGAGTTTGAGCAAGCTCTGGGAGTTGGTGATGGACAGGGAAGCCTGGCATGCTGCAGTCCATGGGGTCGCAAAGAGTTGGACATGACTGAGCAACTGAACTGAACTGAACTAAGAAGACAACAGCAACTGTCCCGGTAGGAAATTCTGGGATATAAGACAAGGATGGTAGAAGGAAAGAAAAAGGGTAAGATCTTGTGACTGGTTACAAATAGGCAGATGAAGAATGAGGAGAAATCCAATATGACAGGTGTTTAGTCTGGATGTCTAGAAGAATGACAGAGCTACTGATGGAAAGAGACAAGTCTGGAGGAGGAACTGCTTTGGAAAGAAACAAAACTAGGCTTTGAGATGATGCTTGTATAACTAAGTGAATGTTAAAACAGGAAAAAATAAGTTACCTCTTCTTCAGCACCTTCTCCCAGGCACTGCAAAGATGGGATGTTACTCCTTATCCTCACAGCCACCTTGCGGGGGAGGTATTATCATAATTTTCTTATGGACAAAACCGATGTCACCGGCAGGTGGCAGAGTTAGGATTTAAAGTCCCAGGTCACCTAACTAAAGTCTGGGTTTATTTCCTTTACTCCACACTGCCTGGGATTAGAGATATAGAAGCAGAACTCCAGAGTAGTCAAGTTCTCTTGCTCCATCAACAATGCCTTGTTTAGATCCTTGGCTATCACTTCCCCTCCCAGTACCCTCTGTGAAAATGTCCTTCCAATGATGTGGTCATTGATGGTGATCACTTAGACTTCTGATGGCAGTTTTTGGGGTCCGAAGACTACACAGAGGCAGAGAAGAAAGGGACAGAAAGAGTGACCTGTTCTTCCGCTCTCCAGCTACATTTCCCCCTCAGTTCTGGAATATAGTCTCAAAGTTTTTCACAAATATGGAACTTTCTTTTATAAAACCACACCTTTCTAAAGAAGCTGAAAACTTGATCATCAGTTCTAGCTGATGTATAAGCTTGTTGTTTCCCCATTTTTCTCTTGCTCCCCATCCCTGACACCTTGGCCCCAAACTCCTACCAAAACAGTGGAAGTCCTCATCCATGACATTTCACATGTGAGTCTTACCAAAGTCATCCTGTTCCCACTGATTCTCTGAAGTGCCACTGGACTTCTCTGGCAGTGCAGTGGTTAAGACTCCCTGCTCCCAATGCAGGGGGCACAGGTTTGATCCCTGTTCGGGAACTAAGATCCCATGTGCCATGTGATGTGACCAAATGAATTTTAAAAATAAACAAAACAGTTCTGGTATCAGTGTTTTTTAACATAGAGTCCTAAGAAAACAAAGCTTGAAGCAGAAGATTATGTACTGAAGCTTTGTTGATGGGGAATTCTAAGGAAGAAAGTGTAAGAGAAAAAAGAAGTGAGGTAGGGAAAAATTGAAAACAACATAAAGGATGTGTTACCAAGATGGCCATAGCTTCACTGCAAAGCTGGCTGCTTGACCATGGCATCGTGTCTCCAGGGAGGGAACACTCATGAAGCCACTATTTCTCAGAACAGTCCATCACACAGCAGAAAGAGTGAGCAATGCTGACTCCTTTCATCTCCTGTCTCTCATGGGCTAAGTTTTATCCATCCCCAGACAGAACTCCCCTACACTTCTGGATTGTATTACTCAACCCCCACCCCAAACCCTCCCAGGTAGCTTCTTGGGAAGCCAGAGCCTCTGCAATCCATTCTAGCCAAATTCCAGGTTCTTCAGTTCTTCCTCCCGGTCAGTACTACCTGTGAGGAACCCTCAGTTTGTGGGGGCTAGATGGGAGCAGGGAATGTTGTTTTATGACTGCAGGATAACTGATAGGGTTTCTGTGAGAACTCAGTCAAGTAATACCCAGTGCCTGGCATTCAGTATGCACTCAGCAAATGTTAGCTACTCTTATTAATAGTAATTAAGTGAAACTTTTGTGTATGATTGTCTTGTGATCTGTACACTGTTATGAACATCCTCCTCCAGTCCCTCCCCCTGCTCTAAGCCTTTGTTAGGCACCACAGGACTCAGTCATCACTCTGATACAGACACATCTGGGTGGTTCAACAATGCCATGGGCAGTGGTCCACAGCAGCGGGGGACAGTCGAGCAGCCAAATAGATTTTCAACAAATTGACAACAGTGGTGGCCAGGCAACACACAGCTATGCAATGGAGCTGAGTATCTTACCTTTAAAAAATATATAACTATCAATAATGCCTTTCATTGTTTCGCCACCTTAAAAAATTATTTTAAACATTTAACTTGTCTCTGAAATCTACTAAGGAAATAAATTGGTATTTCTTTTTGTTTATAAATCATAGCCATGTAGCTGAAGGATAATTTGCCCAGTCATGGAGTCATAAATTTGCTTCTGAAACCATGAATACAGGAGACCTCAAATGTCAAATGAATATCTGAAGGATATTCAAATTTGGGAAATTTGCTACATGATCCTCTAAGTTTGGTTAATCATAAATAAATATCCTTCACTTAATGATTAATTCAAATCTTAGTCTTGTCGCTATGGAAAAGAGGGCTCCCTTCTCTATGTTTTCTTTATGAGACACTCACTGCCATGGACGTAATGCTTGCTTTCCTCAATGGAACAACATCTCTTGACAAATGGAAATATGATTTCAGCAAAGAAATTGCTGTTCTATGTGTTAAAAATGGCATAAATATTCTGTTTTGATTCCTGATTAAAATATATGGAAAGGATTTTTATAGTCAAGGTAAATCTATGTGATGAATGTGATAGACATGAGCCTTGAAACAGTCAAAAGTGAATTGGGGGCTTTCATAAAATATACCTTTACTATTCTGGATATAAGAGTTGAACTTTTAAAGATAAAAACTGATAGAATTTATGATCTAATAAAAAATTTAAGTTTTAACATGGGTGGTTTCTAATAAATTTCCTAAATCATGATTTTCTTAGTGATGATAACAAGTGTTTATCATGAGTTTCTGGTACTTGTTTGAAACCTTTTGATGGCCTAGTTGCCCCGTTCCTGGATCCACATCACCTCCATTACCTGAAAACAGCTTTGGCTCCATCATTTCTGATCTTTGGTCTTGTACCTTAAACGTGGTACCCTCGGGCCACCCTCAGCAACTACCAGCCAGAACTAACCCAGTCCTTTGCCCCATCCTTCTGAGACTACCTTTGGCCTCAGGAGAGGAGTTGGGGCATGCACAGGACATGAAGTCAGGTGCTATTGAAGTTGCAGAGAGATACAAGAAATATTGGTAGATTTATGCATAAAGTATTGAACTTAAAGTTGAAAGACAGGAAAGAGAAAGTCAGGGAATCAAGGAGAGAACATTCCTTAAACATCTCTGTGTTTCAATGCCTTAAAGTTAGGAAATTTAATCCCTACAACAACCCTTTAATGAAGTTGTTAATCTTCATGTATGACTGTGAGAATAGCGGCTCTGAGAGGTTAGGTACCTCTTTCAAAGTCACTGAGCTGTAGATTTCTTAGGGAAAGCCTGTAGATCTCTTTGGTCACTGTGTACATGGATGAGTGGCATGAGACAGTGATAAGAAGGAGACTGGATGAATCCCTACTCAGCTATTTTTTTTAAAAAATGAAATTTTGCCATTTGCAACAACATGGATGGACCTGGAGGGTATCTTGCTTAGTGAAATCAGTCTGACAGAGAAAGACAAATACTGAATGTTATCACTTACATGTGGACTCTAAAAAACAAAACAAACTAGTGAATACAACAAAAAGAAAAGGACTCAAAGATACAAAGAATAAACTAGTAGGGGGAGGGACAGGATAGGGATCGGCCATTAAGAGGTACAAACTACTGTGCATAAAGTGAATAAGCTACAAGGATATGTTGTATACAAGGAATATAGCCAATATGTACTTGTTATTTATTGATTTTTTATTTTTGGCTGTGCTGGGTCTTTATTGCTACTCACGGTCTTTCTCTAGTTGTGCCAAGCAAGGGCTTACTTTCTAGTTGCAGTACCCAGGCTTCTTATTACGGCGGCTTACTTATCTTGCTGTGGAGCACAGGCTTTAGGGAGTGCAGGCTCAGTAGTTGCAGGACGTGGACTCAGTTGTCCTGCAGTATGTGGGATCTTAATTCCCAGACCAGAGATCAAACCCATGTCCCCTGCACTGGCAGGCAGATTCTTAAGCACTGGACCACAAGGGGAGTCCCATGCAATATTTTCCATTAACCATAAATGGAGTATAAAGTATAAAAATTTTGAATGACAATGTTATACATCTAAAATACAATATTATAAATCAACTGTATGTCAATTTTTTTAAAAGGCAGGAAAAAAAGAGATTGGAATGCTAAATTTCACCCATATAGTGAAGAGCCTACTATGTCCGTTCACAAAACTGTGCTGGCTTAGGTACTTGCTAGCTCTAACCAAGGGCAAGTGTACTTAACCTCTCTGTGCCTGAGTTTCCTTGTTTTAAAATAGAAAGGAGAAGAGTGATGCCATCATACATACCACAAAAAGTTTTGTTAGTTCCAATGAACTCATGTAAAAAAAAAAGAAAGAAATTCATAAACAGAAAAATGCCATACAAACCCAACTCAGTTCTCCTCTCTAGATGCAAAATTTCACACTCCAGCTGCGAAATTTCACAGACCAGGAGGACATAACATAAACACAACTTACAGAGAATAACCACAGCAGTGTAACTCAAGGTTTAACTGTCTTGGTATCTCAAAAGTCCTCCAGCTTACTGGAGAATACCCCAATTGCCACAATTTAATGGAAATGGTCTTGAACTCCCATCCTATATAAAATGAGAAAACCCAGCACTGTTTTCAATGTTTCTGAGCTTCCTTGGACTATTTCTTTCCTTATAGTTCTGTTTTACTCCTGATGATTGCTCTCTGCTGACTCAAATGCTTATACCATACCATCTGTACTAGATACCATCTGGATTCTTGAAGTGATCAAAATACCACTGGCACCAGATCATATATAGAGCAGACTTTTACTACAAATTTGGGGGCAAAGTTCATGGGGTTAAATATTAAGTATCCCTGTTCCTAAATGACCTTTGAACTCCTCTTCCTGTAAATTCCTCACTGGACATCTATTCACAAACTAACCAGCATCATTCTGCTTCATTTTTATTTTCTTTTGATTTCATTTTCTACCTGCTACCCATACCCTTGCCAAACCTATTATACATATGTAGCAATAATAACACTGTACCAGGCAGTATAAGTGCTTTATGTATGTTCTTTCATAAAACAGACACTTTCTTTCCCTGTGTTTGGTCCCTAGGTATCCAGGCCAAAACCCTTGAAGCTTCATCTTTTTTGTCTCAACAAATATTAAATGCATTTTTTGCTTGCTTGTTTGCTCCATTTTGCTAGAATAGTGCTAGCTTCTAGAGCTTTGGTAACAACTAAAACAGACTTAGTCTCTGACATCTTGGAACTCCATATTCAAAGAGGTGATAAAAGTAAAGACAATTCTGTTTTGAGAGATTTGTCAAAAACCTTGAGGTTTTTATAATAATCATTTTTATACTTGCTGCAATCAGTTCAGTTCAGTTCAGTCACTCAGTCGTGTCCGACTCTCTGCGACCCCATGAATCACAGCACGCCAGGCCTCCCTGTTCATCACCAACTCCCGGAGTTCACTCAAACTCATGTCCACAGAGTCGGTGATGCCATCCAGCCATCTCATTCTCCGTCGTCCCCTTCTCCTCCCGCCCCCAACCTTTCCCAGCATCAGAGTCTTTTCCAATGAGTCAACTCGTCGCATGAGGTGGCCAAAGTATTGCAGTTTCAGCTTTAGCATCAGTCCATAGATGACAACAAAAAGACAAATAGCAAAATAAGACAAAAATACAAAGGATGCCACACAGCAGGACGTGATTGGCACACAAGTCTTTCAGAAATAATAAATATTAATACTTTAGAAGCTGCTGAGATCATCTGGATTAAACTGGTGGACCCTGAGGCACTAGATTAGATAGGTAAGGAAGGTAGGGAGGACTGGGATAGGACGTAAATAGACATAGTGTTTGTGACCCTGGGATCAAATCATGATTCTTTCACTTACTATGTGACTCTAGGGAGCAACTCAATCTCTCTAAGTGTATATTTCCTCCTTTGGAAAATTGTGATAACAACAGTAACTTTCTTAAAGGATTGTTTTAGGAATTAAATGGTGGGGCGAGCAGGGGGAGGGTTCGGGAGAGGGTACATGCCAATCTCATTAAGCAATGCCAGAAGCCTGATAAATGCCAAGCAAATGTTCACGTATAAAGAAGCAAATGCTCTGCATTTAAGATCCTTACACTTTCACTTCTTATGTAGTTTTTTTCATATACATTATTATTTCAAAATTTCTAGCAATTTATAAAGTGGATATGATTATCATCCTCTTCATTAAGCAGAATTGGAAGTTGGGCTTTTCAGATATTAAGAACTTGAATAGGGCTTGAAAGGGACTCAGGCCAGTCCTCTGAATCCAGATCTTCCGACTCCTAATCTTTTCATTCCTGTCTTAAAAGTCAGTTCTTCCCACAGAATATGGGAATAAATTTAAATGTTTAAATGTTTGACAACCAATACCTTAGGCAAAGACTCTCACCAAGAGTAGGTAAGGCATGCAAAGGAGAGTCAGAAGTGGGAGTCAAACACAAACTGTCTACCTCAGCTGTTGTTGCCGTTCGGTCACTAAGTAATGGTCCTACTCAGGTAGGCCTTTAGAAATAATCGGTCAAATATAAGTCAACCTAAATGTCCACAAATAGGGTACCTCCTTACATGGTATACCAAGTAGCCAAGAAAAAGAATGAGGTAGATCTATGTGTACTGATCTAGAAAGATGTACACATACAAAAACAAAAATGGTAGGCGGTGGAACGATATACACGAAGGAGGCTTTAAGTGCAGTGTTTGAGAGAACAGATTCTACTCATTGGGTGACCCAGTCCGCCACTCTCCTTTCCTCATTTCCACATCCTAACCAGCCCCTCCCATAACCTCCATTTCTCCTGATCCTCCCGATCTTTTCTCTGGCCCACCCTTCCTCAGCCTCCTCTCTCCTCTCTGCCTGGGGCTCCTTAACTGGGGATGGAAACTGGGAGATGGTTGTGAAAGTTGTCAAGTGAGTGCTCCGTGATGTCTCCCAGAACATCAAGTAGGCATGTTTGCACCCCTTCCCCCCACTTGACACATACACACACACACACACCCTGCCCCCGCCCCAGGACAGAGCCTGAGAGCAATTGGTCCCTGCCTTGCGCCTCGGGGTTGACCAGCACTTCACACACATCGTGGGCACGCCCAACCTGCTTCCACCCTCATCAGCTCAGTTCAGCCACTCAGTCGTGTCCGACTCTGTGACCCCGGGTCACTGCTGTGCTAGTCTGCGAGTGCCTCTCGGTCCCAGGAGGCGGCGTTGCATTTGTCCCGATCCCATTCAGTCCTCACTTTTCCTGTTCGTTCTTGCTGCCTGTGAGACTCTTCTGCTGATGGTGTTGTCACACTTACTGCTGTTACAGCGCAGCTCTCTTATGCTCCAGTGTAGATCAGATTCACTTCAAACAGGAGACAGAATGAGAATGCCGGCCCTTACCCCTGAAAGAAGATAAGCAGAACCCTCCATCCCATACACTTCCTTGTGTGAACTAAATTTGGCACAGAATGCAGTAAACCCCTGGCTGTGAATTCAGCTCCTTAAATGGTAATGATAGTAGCCATGATCTTCGTTTTTTGAATGTTGAGTTTTAAGCCAGATTTTTCACTCTCTTCTTTCACCCTCATCAAGAGGCTCTTTAGTTTCTCTTCACTTTCTGCCATTAGTGGTATCATCTGCATATCTGAGGTTGTTGATATTTCTCCCAGCAAACTTGATTCCAGATTGTGCTTTATCCAGCCCAGCATTTCGCATGATGTATTCTGCATAGAAGCTAAATAAGCAGAGTTACAATATACAGCTTTGTCATACTCCTTTCCCAATTTTGAACCAGTCCATTGCTCTATGTCCAGTTCTAACTGATGCTTCTTAACTCTCATACAGGTTTCTCAGGAGACAGGTAAGGTGGTCTGGTACTTACAAAAAGTAAGGAAGAGAAGATAGGAAAGGAGACAAGAAGGAAGGCCAAGAGGTTCTGAGCTCAGATAATTCTGAAGTGGAAGAAGGCAGATTCGCTAAGGGGACATACAAATAGTATTAATATATATACATATATATAATATATTGAGGGGAAATTCACATAACACAAAATTATCCATTTGAAAGTGAACAAACCAGTGACATTTAGTACATTCACAATGTTGTGTAACCACCATTTCTATCTAGTTCCAAAACAGTTTCATCATTCCACAGTAAAACCGCATACTCATTAAGCAGTAACTCCCTACTCCTCCTCCCCCCCACCTCCCCTTGGGAACCACCAATCTGTGTTCTGTCTCCATGGATCTATCTATGCTGAATATTTCATATAAAGGGAATCATACAAAATAGAATCATATAATAATAAGACTTTGTGTCTGGATTCTTTGTCTTAGCATAATGTTTTCTAGGTTTGTCCATATAGGATATATCAGTACTTCATGATTCTTATGACTGAATAAAATTCCATTGTATGTACATAATACTATTTGTTTATCCATTCAGCTACTGATAGACATTTGGACTGTTTCCACCTTTTGACTGTTGTGAATAGTGCTACTGTGGACATGCATGTGCATGGACTTGTTTGAACACCCATATTCAGTTCTTTTGGGTATACCAAGGAATAGAATTGTGGAGCCATATGGTGCTGTGATTCATGGGGTCACAAAGAGTCGGACACGACTGAGCGACTGAACTGAATTGAACTGAACTGATGGTTATTTTATGTTTAACTTTTTGAGGAACTCCTACATTCTTTTGAAACTCTTCCTTAAGGCTATAATATTATAAATAATATTAGATATAAGAAATATTCTAAGTCAGAGTGTCTCAACTTGAGCAGTGTTGACATTTGGGGCCAGAGAATTCTTTGTTGCAGAAGCTAGAATGTGCACACTAGAATGTTTAGCAGCATTTCTGGCCTCTACTCAAGAGAAGACATCAGTAATATCCTCCAAGTTGTGACAATTAATTATACCTCAAGACATTGACAAATGTCCTCTGGGAGGAAAAAAGTGTCATCTGCCCTGCAAACCATCATTTTAGAAGCGTCAGTAAACTTGAAGCAAAATGGCACTAAAGCAGAATACTAAAACAAAACAAGGGCCTCTAAGAAACAGACATTCCTTATAAGTCTGCATACAGGAAATATTACTATGTAATGATTTTAAGGAGTTTTCAGATTTACAAATGTGTGACAACCAGAAAAATCTTATCATTCAATATTCATGTAATTTTCATGTATACCTTTAGTACCATAAACCCAGCTCATCCGCAGAACTCCAAGAAATACAGCTTTTTACCTCAGTACACATTACATACCAAGTCACATTTATAGCATACTACATCATATAATTCTTAAGATGGAAACTAGAAGCAAAGTTTGTAAGATATTTTTTGATATGGTAATATTTATTATTTTGACTTTAAGCTCAAACAGAGCCCATAAGAAATTTCTTATTTGGTTCAGCCAAATAATGGAAAAATGAATGCTAATTTTCATTACTGACATATAGTGAACCAAAATGAAAATTTTATGTTTACTGTTAAAGATCAAAGTGCATTAGTTATAGGATGAGAACTCTGAGTACATAAATACCTTTGCCATCAAAAAGCCATCCAGATTAGGACTTTTATGGAAATGAACCAGCTTTAGACACAGACAGCACTGGTGTAGAGATCACAGCAGTTATAAAGCGCGATAGCACTGAATTCTTTATCTTCCCAGGGACCAGAAAAAGAAGGAGGGTTGTAGGTCCCATTCAGAGAAGTACTAAAATGAAAAATCAGAGAGATACACAGTGGGTCAGATAAAAACAATGCAACAAGACGTATCAGTAGGTTCTACCAAGCAGGTAAAAACAAAAACAGAAATCTATTAATTAATCCAATCACGATGACCAAGTAAGTAGGACAGAATTAAGTGTATTTTTTCATTCATGCCCAAGAAAGTACTAGCAAGAAACCCTATACAATGTGTCTGCTTCTGTGTCTGATTCCAATTCCTAACCATTCAGTTCAGTTCAGTTCAGTCGCTCAGTCGTGTCCGACTCTCCGCGACCCCATGAATCACAGGATGTCAGGCCTCCCTATCCATCACCAACTCCCGGAGTTCACTCAAACTCATGTCCATCGAGTCGGTGATGCCATCCAGCCATCTCATTCTCTGTAGTCCCTGTCTCCTCCTACCCCCAATCCCTCCCAGCATCAGAGTCTTTTCCAGTGAGTCAACTCATCGCATGAGGTGGCCAAAGTATTGCAGTTTCAGCTTTAGCACCAGTCCTTCCAATGAACACCCAGGATTGATCTCCTTTAGAATGGACTGGTTGGATCTCCTTGCAGTCCAAGGGACTCTCAAGAGTCTTCTCCAGCACCACAGTTCAAAAGCACCAGTTCTTCGGCGATCAGCTTTCTTCACAGTCCAACTCTCACATCCATACATGGCCACGGGAAAAACCATAGCCTTGACTAGACGGACCTTGGTTGGCAAAGTAATGTCTCTGCTTTTTAATATACTATCAAGGTTGGTCATAACTTTCCTTCCAAGGAGTAAGCGTCTTTTAATTTCCTGGCTGCAATCAGCATCTGCAGTGATTTTGGAGCCCAAAAAAATAAAGTCTGACACTGTTTCCACTGTTTTTCCATCTATTTCCCATGAAGTGATGGGACCAGATGCCATGATCTTCGTTTTCTGAATGCTGAGCTTCAAAAGCCAACTTTTTCACTCTCCTCTTTCACTTTCATCAAGAGACCTTTTAGTTCTTCTTCACTTTCTGCCATAAGGGTGGTGTCATCTGCATATCTGAGGTTATTGCTATTTCTCCCGGAAATCTTGATTCCAGCTTGTGCTTCTTCCAGCCCAGCGTTCCTCATGATGTACTCTGCATATAAGTTAAATAAGCAGGGTGACAATATACAGCCTTGACGTACTCCTTTTCCTATTTGGAACCAGTCTGTTGTTCCATGTCCAGTTCTAACTGTTGCTTCCTGACCTGCATACAGGTTTCTCAAGATGCAGGTCAGGTGGTCTGGGATTCCCATCTCTTTCAGAATGTTCCACAGTTTATTGTGATCCACACAGTCAAAGGCTCTGGCATAGTCAATGAAGCAGAAATAGATGTTTTTCTGGAACTCTCTTGCTTTCTCCATGATCCAGTGGATGTTGGCAATTTGATCTCTGGTGCCTCTGCCTTTTCTAAAACCTGCTTGAACATCTGGAAGTTCACGGTTCACATATTGCTGAAGCCTGGCTTGGAGAATTTTGAGCATGACTTTACTAGTGTGTGAGATGAATGCAATTGTGCAGTAGTCTGAGCACTCTTTGGCATTGCCTTTCTTTGGGATTGGAATGAAGACTGACCTTTTCCAGTCCTGTGGCCACTGTTGAGTTTTCCAAATTTGCAGGCATATTGAGTGCAGCACTTTCACAGCATCATCTTTCAGGATTTGAAATAGCTCAATTGGAATTCCATCACCTCCACTAGCTTTGTTCGTAGTGATGCTCTCCACGGTCCACTTGACTTCACATTCCAAGATTCTGGCTCCAGGTTAGTGATCACACCATCATGATTATCTTGGTCGTGAAGATCTTTTTTGTACAGTTCTTCTGTGTATTCTTGCCACCTCTTCTTAATATCTTCTGCTTCTGTTAGGTCCATACCATTTCTGTCCTTTATTGAGCCCATCTTTGCATGAAATGTTCCCTTGATATCTCTAAGTCCTTTCCAAACATCACTGAAGCAAAATTTATGCTTTGTAATGTGATTTAGGACTGATGCTAAAGCTGAAACTCCAATACTTTGGCCACCTCATGCGAAGAGTTGACTCACTGGAAAAGACTCTGATGCTGGGAAGGATTGGGGGCGGGAGGAGAAGGGGACGACAGAGAATGAGATGGATGGATGGCATCACCAACTTGACGGACATGAGTTTGAGTGAACTCCGGGAGTTGGTGATGGACAGGGAGGCCTGGCGTGCTGTGATTCATGGGGTCGCAAAGAGTTGGTCACGACTGAGTGACTGGACTGAACTGAACTGAATGTGATTTAGAATTGAATTGATTCAAAAAAAGTGAGATGATGTTCCAAAGCCACTTCCCTCTTAAGAAAGGAAAACACTAGGAAGGTCATGTATACACTGCTATATTTAAAATGCATAACCAACAAAGACCTATTGTATATCACATGGAACTCTGCTCAAAGTTATGTACCAGTCTGGATGGGAGGAGGGTTTGGGGGAGAATGGATACATGTACATGCATGGCTGAGTCCTTTCCCTGTTCATCTGAAACTACCACAACATTGTTAATAGGCTATACTCCAATACAAAATAAAAAGTTTAAAGTCTGGAAAAAAAGAAAACAGCTCAGGCTTGGTTGTATATGTATGTGTGTTTCAGCTTTACTGAGGTATAATTAATAAATAAAGTTGTAATATATAGAAAGTGTACAGCGTGATGAATTGACATATGCATACATTGTGAAAAGATTCCCAACATTGAGTTAATTAACACAACCATCACCTCACATATTTACTTTTATGTGTGATGAGAACAGAAGTTCTACTCTCTTAGCAAATTTCAATTATATGATACAGTGTTATTAACTATAGTCATCATGAGATACATTAAATTCTCAGATCTATTCATCTTATATCTGAAAGTTTGTACTATTATACCAGCTTCTCCCTATCCCCCCAGCCGCTAGGCAAAGGCAACCACCATTCTGTACATGCAATTTTTATTTCTTTTTTTTTTAGATTTCACATATAAGTGAGCTCATGCAGTATTTGTCTTTTTCTGGCTTATTTTGCTTAGAGTAATTGTTCATCCACATTGCTGCAAATACCAGAATTTCTTTCTTTTTTAAGGATGAATAACATTCCACTGTATACTTCTACAACATTTTATTTATCCATCCATCTGTTAGTGGACACATAGGTTGTTTCCATACCATGGCTACAATAGTAGCCATAATAATGCTGCAATGAACATGTGAGTACAGATAATGACTTTGTTTCCTTTGGATATATATCCAGAAATGAGATTTCTGAATAATATGGTAGTTCTATTTTTAGCTTCTTCAGGAACCTCCACGTGACTGAACCATTTTACATTTCCACAAACTGTGTAAAAGGGTTTCCTTTTCTCCACATCCTTGCCAGTATTTGTTGTCACTTGTCTTCTTTATGACAGCCACCCTAATAGGTGTAAGGTGATACCTCATTTTGGTTTTTTATTTGTATTTCCTTGCTAGTTGGTGATATCAGGCACCTTTTCATGTACCTGCTGGCCATTGACATTTGGGTGACTTCTTTGGGAAAATGTCTATTCAATTCCTCTGCTCATTTTTAAATTGGATTATTTGGGCGTGGTTGCTATTAATCTATATAAGTTCCAATTCCTTACTGGATATGTGTTTTGCAAATATTTTCTCCCATTTTGTTAGCTGACTTTTCATCTTTTTTTTTTTTTTTGCTGTGCAGAAACTTTTTAGTTTGATGAAGTCCCAGTTGGTTCTTTTTTGTTTTTGTTGCTTTTGCTTTTGGTTTCAAATCCAAAAAAAAAAAACAAATCATTACTAACAAAAACAGAAGCACAGATCAATGGAACAGGATAGAAAGTTCCAGAGATAAATCCACACACCTATGGTCACCTTATCTTTGACAAAGGAAGCAATAAAATACAATGGAGAAAAGACAGCCTCTTCAATAAGTGGTGCTGGCAAAACTGGACAGCTACATATAAAAGAATGAAATTAGAACACTTCCTAACACCATTCTCAAAAATAAACTCAAAATGGATTAAAGACCTAAATGTAAGGCCAGATACGATAAAACTCTTACAGGGAAACATAGGTAGAACACTCTTTGACATAAATCACTGCAAGATACTTTTTGACCCACCTCCTAGAATAATGAAAATAAAAACAGAAATAAATGGGAAATAATTAAACTTAAAAGCTTTGCACAGCAAAGGAAAACTATAAACAAGATGAAAAGACAGTCCTTAGAATGGGAGAAAATATTTGCAAATGAAACAACTGACAAAGGATTAATCTGCAAAATATACATGCAGCTCATACAGCTCAATATCAAAATAACAAACCCAATCAAAAAAATGGATGAAAGATCTAAATAGACATTTCTCCAAAGAAGATATACAAATGGTCAACAAATACGTGAAGAGATGCTCAACATCACTAATTATTAGAGAAATACAAAACAAAACCACAGCGAGTTAACACTTCAAACTAGTCAGAATGGCCATTATAAAAAAAATCTACAAACAATAAATGCTGAAAAGTGTGTGGAGAAAAGGGAAGTTTCATGTGCTGTTGGTGGGAACATAAATTGATACAGCCACTAAGGAGAATATGCGGAAGGTTCCTTAAAAAAATTAAAAATAGAACTACCATATGACCCAAAATCCCACTACTAGGCATATACCCTGAGAAAATCATTAATTCAAAAAGATACATGTACCCCACTGCTCATTGCAGCACTATTTACAAAAGCCAGGGCATGGAAGCAACCTAGATGTCCATCAACAGAAGATGGGATACATATATACAATGGAATACTGCTGCTGTTGTTTTGGTCGCTAAGTCATGTCTGATTCTTTTGTGAGCCCATGGACAGATTGAACCAGCGTCACCTGTGGCTCCTGCATTGGCAGGCAGATTCTTTACCACACAGAGCCACCAAGGAAGCTCCCAGTGGAATATCACTCAGGCATAAAAAGGAACAAAATCAGTCAGAAAAACAAATATGGAAAATTAATCTAGAAAATGATACTGATGAACGTATTTGTGGGGCAGGAATAGAGACAGAGACATAGAGAATGGACTTGTGGACACAGCAGGGAAAGGGGAGGGTAGGACTAATTGAGAAAGCAGCACAGACATATATACACATGTGTAAAATAGCTATTGGGAAGCTGCTGTATAGCACAGGGAACTCAGATCAGTGCTCTGTAATGACCTAGAGGGGTGGGATTGGGGGTGGGGTGGGAGGGAGGTTTTAAGATGGAGGAAGTATATGTATACGTATAGCTGATTCACTTTGCTGTACAGATGAAATTAACACAACATTCTAAAGCAAGTATATACTACAATTTTAGAAATTTTATTTTTAAAAAATCATTACTAAGACCAATGTCCACGGCTGTCTATGTTTTCTGCAAGGATTCTCAAGGTTTCAGGTCTTGTGTTCAAGTCTTTAATCAATTTTGAGTCGAATTTTGTGTATGGTATAAGACAGGAGTTCAGTTTCATTCTCCTACATGGGTAAACATGAAGGGGTACAGAGGTAGGCAGAGTGGAGCCTTAAACACTGGGGCCATAGATGTGCAGTCTAAACCCTTCACTGCTTAGGGGGAAGCTTAGAGTTGGGAGTTCCTTTCCATTACATGGTGCTCTGCCAGGAGTGGGGTTTATAATGAGAGTATGTCTAGGCCTTTCCTACCCAGTTCAGTGTAGGTATTTTCTCAGTCATAGGAGTCATTCAGCTAGTTTCTTGATTTTTCTTAGAGGGAATTATTCCATGTGTAGCTATAAACTTGGTGCATACATAGGAAAAGGGAAATTCAAGCCTCCTTTGTTGTCATCTTGGTCTGGAGTCATTCCAAATATTTACTATGACTGAACTGGACAAAAACATTCTCTTTCAGATTCTAGATACTAATGATACTCAGTAAGTGACTTGAGGCAAAAAGTCAGTTGCATTTCTGAGGGCAGAAATGAGCAGGAAAGAGTATTCTATTAATACTTTAGAGAGGTTCAGTGATGTACTCATCATTAAACAAAAATTAGCAATTTTCTCCTTATTCATTTACTTCAGATTATGCCTACAATGACATCTACTGAACTGCCACAAGAACAGAGGAATCATAGCTATGCCAGACCAATGATCTATCTAGGTTATGATTCATCTTTATCAGTGCAGCAAAAAGATTATTTTTTCAGAAGATATTGCTTGCCTTCTCTGGTGAAAACCTCCAAACCCAGGAGGGTAATATCTATTCACTGGGCATAGTTACCTGTTAAGGAGCTAGTACCCAAGCCTCTACTTGTATAGTGAACATATGTAAGATCACATATTTAATGATGACTTCCAAATCTATCTCCAGTTCTTATTTCTCTCCTGAACTCCAGACCTAAGTTGCTTCACATGATGTTTCCACAGGTTCTTCTAAGTCAACATATTTACCTGAATTAAGCCATAATCTCTCCCCTTTACTCCCATTCCTGGAATCAGTCCCCTTCTTGTCAGTTATGAATGGCAGCCCTTAGATCTACTTGCCTGAGCCAGAAAGGGTACAGACATTTGAGACTCCTTTCTCTTCCTTACCGTTTTCTTCCCTTCAATAAACAATCTTATTGATTCTCCTTGGTCTAATGTATCTTCATCCTCACAACTACTTAGTATCAGCTCTCATCATCTCCTACTTGAGAGAATTACAGCAATGTATTTATTGGTCTCCCTGACATCCAAATGGCTACCCAACATGATCTTTTGAAAAAAACATCTCAGCATGTGTTCAGAATTCTGTAAGTCCAAATCTAAATTCCTTAGCACTTCATAGAAGGCCTTATAAGATCTTTTAGCTTCTTCTTCCAGAACTCTTTATTCACCCATATATCAGTACAGGTACACACACCTTTTGCTTTTGCAGAACCAAACATTCTAGTTCCTCAGATCTTTCCTTTCTG
Organism: Moschus berezovskii; assembly: GCF_049115385.1. Lineage (NCBI taxonomy): Eukaryota > Metazoa > Chordata > Mammalia > Artiodactyla > Moschidae > Moschus > Moschus berezovskii. Next base: position 38,703,955 of record NC_142468.1, on the reverse strand, counting down.
GGTCCTGTAACTAGTTCTTTTCGTTTATGATATACTCCCTTTTCAACCCACTCCAGTACTCGTGCCTGGAAAATCCCATGAATGGAAGAGCCTGGTAGGCTGCGGTCCATGGGGTCGCTAAGGGTCAGACGTGACTGAGCAACTTCACTTTCACTTTTCACTTTCATGCATTGGAGAAGGAAATGGCAACCCACTCCAGTGTTCTTGCCTGGAGAATCCCAAGGTCGGTAGAGTCTGGTGGGCTGCCGTCTATGGGGTCGCACAGAGTTGGACACAACTGAAGCAACTTAGCAGCAGCAGCAGCAGCATACTCCGTTTAGTTTTCAACTGACTTCTTTTGGTATTTTTTGTCTTTGATTTTCTATCATTTGAAAATGATACGTTTAAGTACAGTTCTCTTGGCATTTATCCTGCTTGATGTTCTCTGAGCTTCCCAGATCTGTGATTTGGTGCCTGACATTAATTTGGGGAAATTCTCAGTCATAATTGTTTCAAATATTTCTTCTTCTCCTTTTGGTATTCATATTACATGTATGTTAACACCTTTTGAAGTTGTCCCATAATCCTTGAATGTTCTATTTTAGTGTTTTTTTTTTCAAGTCTTTGTTCTCTTTGCTTTTCAGTTTTGAAGATTTCTGCTGATATATCTTCAAGCTAGAAGTGCTTTTCTCAGATGTGCTTAGTCTACTAATAAGCTATTCAAAGGCATTCTTCACTTATGTTACAGTGTTTTTGATCTGCAGCATTTCCTTTTGGTTCTTTCTTAAGATTCCTATATCTCTGTACTTTCATTGTCCATCTGTTCTTGCATGCTGCCTACTTTATCCATTAGAGCCCTTAGTGTAGTAATCATTGTTGTAGCACTAAGTCATGTCCAGCTCTTTTGTGACCTCATGGACTGTGGCCCTCCAGGCTCCTCTCTCCATGGAATTTCCCAGGCAAGAATACTGGAGTAGGTTGGCATTTCCTTCTCCAGGGATCCTCCCAATCCAGGGTTGGAACCCGTGTCTCCTACATTGGCAGGTGGATTCTTTATCATTTAGCCACTAGGGAAGGTCCATATTAATCATAGCTGTTTAAAATTCCCACTCTGATAATTTGAAATCTCTGCCATGTCTGGTTTTGATGCATGCTCTGTCTCCTCAAATTGTGTTTTTTGCCTTTTAGTGTGTTTTGTAATTTCTTCTTGATAACTAGACATGACATACCCATAAAAGGAACAGCTGTAAATAGACCTTAGCTATGTAGTGGTGAGATGTTGGGGAGGGGAGGCATTCTATGGTCCTGTGGTTAGGTCTCAGCCTTTTAGTTAGCCTGTGCCTCTGAACTCTGAACTTCACAAGTGTTTCTCAGTCTTTACTCCCTCCTTGAATGGGACAAGATGGCTAGAGTGGGCTGAAGTTGGGTATTTCTCTTCTTCTAGGTCAGGTGAACTCTGATAATACCCCAGGTGGTTAGGCTTTGGTTAATTAGGTTTTTCCTAAAGGCAGGTCTTGTTTAAAAAAACAGAGTGCTCCGGTGTATTTCAAAATAGTTCCTTTTCCTCTCCACCTGCCAGAAGCATGAGGGGGGTTTTGTCTGATATTTACTATGAGAACCTAGTCTAGTTCTAAGAGGTAAAAATTCCAAAAGTGTGGGATTTCCCCTGATAAGTGGGTCCCCTCAAAGTTTTTAAACACTCAGACTTGTCCTCCCTGAAGTTTCAGCAACTGCAGTTTCAGGTTTTCCTGCCCCTGCACAGGTTTCTGTGACTCCAGTAATCCATGACTCCCTGTGTTTGCCTGTCGCTCCAATCTTGGGGTCAGCAGTTTGCCTTGTGTTTCTTACAGATTCAAGAAGAGTTATTGATTTTTCAGACTGTTCAGCTTTTTTTCACTTTCATCTTAAGATGGAGTGGTGACCTCTGAGTTCCTTACACACAGAGCCAGAAAACTATATTAATAATATTCCAGGAATTGGTAAACAAGTTCATTTTTACACTATTTTGAATGCATCATGATTTTATCAATTCAACTTTATCTCTCTCAGTCTTCACTTCTGACTGAAGAAGCTCTTAAGTTTTGGACCACTCAGGACCATTGTCAACCTTCATCTACAACCTATCTATATTCAAGTCACAATAAATACTTCACTTCTGATCAGGGAAACCACCCTCCCTTACTTCTTCTGCTCCCCCTCCACTTCTCAGTACCTCATCAATACAGGGTATTGTCATTTGTAAAACTGATGATTTGTTCATGCTAGAGCTAATAGTGAGTATGCATCTAATAATAGAAACGAAAAGAGATCTAGACCACCACAAATACCTATCCTCCTTCTTATATGTTCTCTTCAGTATCCATGTGATATCCATGTGATTACCCTCAAGACCTTACTTTTCTCCAATCCCCGAAATTCCTGAGTGAAAGAGGAGACTCGAGCAGGGATCCAGCGCTCACTCACCTCTGAAAGAGCTCTCTGCAGCACACATAGGTCTCATAGGTTCGGTTGGTGAAACTCGTGCTTAGGAAGGAGACACAGTCAGTTTCTGCTCCCCTGGGGACATAGAGGATTCCTGGATAAAGGAGACAGAGATGCTAAGGGGAAGATTTCACCCAAGTTCCTTAAGGCTCTTAATTCTCTGGGTATAAATTGAGATCACTGTAGATTTGGAGCCTTTTCCATGCATATGTGAAACGGATGGTTAACTCAGTTATTCTGAGACTAAGCTGGGACACTTACCTGCCACACAGGCACTGATAAGGGATACACAGGCCCCTGTGAAGAGGGCACTGACCACAACCTTGGACAAGTCACTCTTCCGGTGGGGTACCATTGATGCTGCAGACAACAAAATAAAACAATTCAATCTCTTCCTTGCCAGGCAACTGGGTATACCCATGAAACCTGATTAGAAGAATGCTGAGTATCAAAACACAGCAGATGAATCTCATTCTTACTGCCAACCACCAGATGCTTGCCAGTGGTGTGCTTGGAAGTATATGTCTTCATAGGTTACTAACTTAGACACTCCCCAGGTCAAGGATGGTGTGTCTGACTCTAACTTTGGTGGTTCTGTGAACATTCCTAAGATGTATCTGAACCAAGAAAAGCTCTGCATTGCTCCAGACAATGCAAATGCGTTGGGTATTCACTAGTTGAAATTGGCATGCTTAGGGTGGACAAAATTAGACAGACTATTTTGAGCCAGAGAGATGAGACCGGCAACATTCATCTAAGCCTTAGTCATGTGGTGCGTATTCCACCACTAGATGCAATCTCACAATCAGGTGGTAATCAGGCATCAGAATTAGAAGACAGACAACTGTGTGACAGAAGGGGAAAAGAAACTGAAAGGAAACTGTTTCACCTTTAAATTGTTTGATCAGCTACCAAGTAAATCAACTTAATTATTCCAGTCCAGAACATGAGTGCAATGAAAAATGAACACACTAAGCTGTATTTTTCTTATTTGTTGTTCTTTAGTCGCTCAGTCGTGTCCAACTTTTTGCAACCCCATGTGCTGCAGCATGCCAGGCTTCCCTGTTCTTCACCAACTCCCAGAGTTTGCTCATACTGAGTTGGTGATACCATCCAACCATCCTGTCCTCTGTCATCCTCTTCTCCTCCTGCCCTCAACCTTTCCCAGCATCAGGGTCTTTTTCAAGGAATTGGCTCCTCACATCAGGTGGCCAAAGTATTAGAGCTTCAGCTTCAACATCAGTCCTTCCAATGAATGTTCAGGACTGATTTCCTTTAGGACTGACTGGTTGGATCTCCTTGCAGTCCAAGGGACTCTCAAGAGTCTTCTCCAACACCACAGTTCAAAAGCATCAATTCTTTGGTGCTCAGCTTTCTTTATGGCACAACTCTCACGTCCATTCTTGACTACTGGAAAAACCATAGCTTTGACTAGATGGACCTTTGTCAGGAAAGCAAGGTCTCTGCTTTTTAATACACTGTCTAGGTTTGTCACAGCTTTTCTTCCAATGAACAAGTGTCTTTTAATTTCATGGCTGCAGTCACCATCTGCAGTGATTTTGGAGCCCAAGGATCTTCCAAACTCTTGGAATCCACTAGTTCTCTTTGCCCCGCCTTCAAGGACAGCTCCACTTTCTTCATATTATTTCCTCTAACCATCACCATTTAGCAATATTCTCAGCAATCTAAATGTATCTGTGTATGCTTAAAATACTCATTCCTCCCACACCTGGTGACTTGTAGCTTTAATTCCAACACTTCACAGCACTTGCTCTATCTACTTTATATGTCTCTGCTTTTATTTGTTCTATAATTCCTTGCACAACGCCTACTTCTATGAAGTCAACTGGTGAGCAGCATAATTTCAGAAAGTACCTTCACTCAGTTCAGTTCAGTCAGTTCAGTTCTGTCACTCAGTCGTGTCCGACTCTTTGCGACCCCAGGAATCGCAGCATGCCAGGCCTCTCTGTCCATCACCAACTCCTGGAGTCTACCCAAACCCATGTCCATCGAGTCGGTGATGCCATCCAGCCATCTCATCCTCTGTCATCCCCTTCTTCTCCTGCCCCCAATCCTTCCCAGCATTAGGGTCTTTTCCAATGAGTCAACTCTTCACATGATGTAGACAAAGTATTGGAGTTTCAGCTTCAACATCAGTCCTTCCAGTGAACACCCAGGACTGATCTCCTTTAGGATGGACTGGTTGGATCTCCTTGCAATCCAAGGGGCTCTCAAGAGTCTTCTCCAACACCACAGTTCAAAAGCATCAATTTTTCGGCGCTCAGCTTTCTTCGCAGTCCAACTCTCACATCCATACATGACCACGGGAAAAACCATAGCCTTGACTAGACAGACCGTTGTTGGCAAAGTAATGTCTCTGCTTTTTAATATGCTACCTAGGTTGGTCATAACTTTACTTCCGAGAAGTAAGCATCTTTTAATTTCATGGCTGCAATCACCATCTGCAGTGATTTTGAAGCCCAAAAAATAAAGTCTGACACTGTTTCCACATCTATTTCCCATGAAGTGATGGGACCAGATACCATGGTCTTAGTTTTCTGAATGTTGAGCTTTAAGCCAACTTTTTCACTCTCCTCCTTCACTTTCATCAAGAGGCTTTTTAGTTCCTCTTCACTTTCTGCCATAAGGGTGGTGTCGTCTGCATATCTGAGGTTATTGATATTTTTCCCGGCAATCTTGATTCCAGCTTGTGCTTCTTCCAGCCCAGCGTTTCTCATGATGTACTCTGCATATAAGTTAAATAAGCAGGGTGACAATAATACAGCCTTCACTACTGAACAAAAAAAACAAATCACTTTTACTTATTTATGTACTATGTCCATGTAATGGCAAAATAAAAATAATACCATTATAGTGTTCCTCATAGGAAAAAGAAAAATAAAATTGGTTTTTTGGGCCTGCAACAGGAAGGAAAAAAAAAATAACAGAAGTCGAGATTCTAAACCCAGCCGTGGCTCCAGGCATAGCCAGGTAGCATGATTTCCTGAACTCCAAATTAACTATCAACGGAGAGGACCATTTCACATCAGCTTCTCTTTCTGGGCTCAACTTGTACTGAAGCACCAGGGCTGCCTACTATAGATGCTGGGACCTGACTGGCATATTGGGTAGCTGGGAAAAAAAATTAACTCACTCAAGCCTCCCAGTGTGATTCCTATGGAACTAAGATTGGCAAATCCACAGAGTGAAAATGTTGTAATGATTTCAGCTCTCACCTAGGGAAAACAAAAATAAATAAACTCAGTCCCATGTGTGCAGTTGTATAATCATGATAGACGTTCCAGAGTACTTAGAACCCCCAATCTTGTCCATACCACTCTAAGGAATGTGGAAAGGATGCTCAGAAAATAACCGCTCCCTGAGTTATTACAGGGATAATGACAAGTAACCACCCTGGTTTCTTGCCCAGTGTTCTTGTCAAAGCCTTCAGAGCCTATGAAATCTATGAGAGAAGCTGGGTCAGTGTGGAGGGGTGGGGGAAGACCTCAGGGCAGCTCAGGCACAGAAGCTAAGCACACTGTTACTCTTGCTTTGGGTGAGACTCTGCTTTGACCCTGACTCTTCCCAGGGTCAGGTCTGGGACCCTGGAGAGGGATCTGTGTGTGTGAGACAAACTTTTGCATAATACTCTGTGTCTGTCCACAGACTGTTTATGCTTTTCCAGACTGGCACTTACAGAAATCCACTGCTTCTTGCCTTCGATCCATTCCTCCACTCCAGAGAGACGCTTGTTTTTGTACTGAGACAGTTGCTGATAGGCCACAAACTCGTTCGTGAAGAATTTCATCCCCACCATCTCAGCCACCATTGGACAGTCTGCCCACTCAACACCCATCATGAAAACCATGGGCCTTAAGACATAGGAGCAGATGACCTGGGTGAGAGAAAGAGATACCTCACATCCGGAGCCCAGGACTTCTCTAGAACCCTGACTCAGTCTCCTAACCCCTTCTCCCTGCCATGCTCCCTTAGCTGCTGTGGATCAGAAGACATGTGCAATTCAAGGACTTCTTAAACACACCCTAGAAGGACCGCCCAGGTAAATGGAATCCATTACCTGAAAAGTGAGTCCCTGTATGTCTACCATTTCCCCTAGCCAGGAGAGGGCAGCATTGATGAAGGCCAACACGGCCAAAAAGGCAATCAGGTTGGCTGCGACGTTAGTAGCAAGGCCTACGGCATCTGTGGCTCCATTGCTGGCAGCTTCCAGGACATTCTTCTCCTTCCTGTGGTTATTGGGCACAAGGGAAGAACATGGTGTCTACAGTAATCTCAGCCCCTCAGAAAAGAGATGTCCCAGTGCCCCAGGAGTGCAGGAGTGCAACAGGAAAGTGCAAGAATAGCTTAAGAGGTGATGGGGGTTCCTAGTGACCCTTTCTGTGGAAATTACTAATTTTCACAGTATCAAATTCCATCACCATGAAATTGTACTGACACAAAGAACAGAGGATAATGGCATGCAGAAGGCAGAGGAAATAGGAGGGTTAAACAAAAGAAACAAATCAACATGATTAGCTAGAGGCAAATGTGGAGATATGGAATCATATTATTCCCTCTCCGGGAGACTTGGAGCCTTGCACAGCACCACTCTTGATTCTGCACATGACCTCACCATCTCCCAAATTATATGCCTCATTGGACTCACCCACGGGGCAGTTTTACCCCCTCCTTATTCTTGAACTTGGACTCCTCCACTTCCGGATATACCAGCTTTGACAAAGCAAGAGCAGAAGGGGCAGCCATCACAGAGGCAGAAATCAAGGATGATGCATCAATCTGTAAGGCCAGACTTAGGAGTCAGCATCTACAGAACCCAGACTTGGGCTCACCCAGGAGTGATCAAACAGACTATGCTTACCCCAAAGGATATGAAGGCTCCCAACACAGTGCCCGAAATGGTGGCAAACCCTCCAGTCATCACTGCATGGATTTCAGAGAGCGTCATGTCTGCAAGATATGGACGGATGAGCAGAGGTGCCTCCGTCTAAAAACAAGACGGAGAGAGTCAGATTCAAGAGGGGTGCAGTTTCCCACCCCAGAGTGCCCATCCCAGCCCTGGGCACACATCCCTCCAGTGTGGGTGCCCTTCAAAGTCTGAGCTCTGCTCTTAGGCTCTCCCAGTGTCTGGCTCACTCCCTCTGGCACCTAATTATATCCTGGCTGGCATTGTTCTATGTATTTTCATATGTGTTTGTCTCATCTATTTAAAAATTAGAATTCTATAGATGAGAAATGGTATATTTCTTTTGTAGGTTCTCAGTCTAAAACTGTATACATCATGTATGACTTTATGAAGTATAATGTACTTAGTATAACTTACAGTTAATAAAACTATTAACTGCTTAAAAAGTATTCATTAAATGAACCGCTACATGATTGAAGCTCAATGTTGATGAAACAATCAAAAGAAATAACGTTTGTGAAAATGGTATGAAATTATGAAGGCCCAACTATGCAAACTATATCTAGCATTGTAAAATAGGTAATATTTACGATTTAAAGAGTGACAACTATGTACCTAGTGCTATAGGAGATGACAGGGACATTTTATGAACAAGGCAAAGTTCCTACTCTTAGGACTTCATAGTCTAGCAGAGGAAACCAAACTGATTATGGAGAATTTCAGCAAAATGTTGCGTGCTATGGTAGAAGTATATGGAAGTACTCTGAGACCATTTCAAATACAGTTAATGAGCCTAGGACCTTAGGAGAGAAAGACTTCGATACTAATTCCTTGTCAGTTTGACAAGCCATTGTCCCTAGCTCATCAGTCAGTAGCATATACTATGTACCTACTCCATTTAGACAAATGTATCAAACAAGTATTACGGGGAAGAGATTTGGTGTTGGCCCTGAGCAAGGCTCCTTAAAGACCCTGGAAAACAAAGGGCACTGGAAGAAACCAGAATATGGAGGAAACACCTTTCATAGTCCCTGAAGGGGGACGATTTAGACCAGGACATTTCCCTAAATTCCTGTGTAAGAAGTTAGATCTGTGGTTAAGTATGTCCCCATTAAATGGGTGAATGCAATGAGTTGCATTCCCTTTGAGCTTCTGAATTTTGTTTCATCAGAATGAGTGGCTGCCCATACCGTCATTTACCTGACTTTTCAAAAGGAAAGCATACATTTCTCAGCCCATTGTCTGCCATACTCTCTGCTCCCCAGAGAAAAGATGAGAAGTCCTCAGGATGCTTACCATACCCACAAAGATGTTTCCTGCCACAGCCAGGGTCTCTGTGGCAGTGGTGCCCATGGTGATTAGCAAAAACCAGGCAATCTAAAGGGATGCAAACACCCAAAACATTAACATGAGCAGAAATCTCAGAGTGCATCCAGCAAAACCCCTCCTCCGTTAACATTGGTAATGAAATTAAGGCCTAGAGAAGAAGAATGACAAGGCCGAGACCACAAAGCAAGCTACAAACAGATCCTGGACCTGAACTCAGGGCTCTTTGCTTCCAGAAAAAATAAATTAAAACTCAGTATGAAATGGTAGCTCAGCCCATTTTTTCTCCCTGCTGTGCCCCTCAGCCTGCTCAGGGCCTGGTCCTGATCATCTGATATCAGGCATGCTTGAAAGAGTATGCTTTTCACATTGGTTCTGATGCTCAAGATATGAAATATGAGGCTTCTTTTTCAAAGTAAGTATCATCTTCATGCCTCTTGACAGATCACATGATAAAAGCCCAGCTCCTAACTGTGTAGCAGAATGACTCACCTTCTGAACAACCCACTGCACAAGGCCCAGGTAGTAAAGGATGGACATCACACATCCAAAGAAAAGGATGATGGGTAAGGCCTGTAATGAGAATGATGGGGCAGGCAGTGAGATCCTACAATGAACATGCCATAAGCAAACTGTGTTTCAGGTGTGTAAGATAACTTCCCATCATCCCAAGTGCAGCTGATACAGTATAGATACTCAGTGGATATTTAAACACAAGCTAGTTTAGGAATATATTTTAAGTGTATTGCAAACTTATGCCATCAATACTAAACCACAAGAAGATGTTTTCTGAACCTTCCTCTCCCACCCCTATTTCATTCACCCCTCTCCCACCTCTTGCACTGAACAAAGGGCAAGAGATTGATGCTGCTTCCTACATGCTGCTGCTGCTGCTAAGTCACTTCAGTCGTGTCCGACTCTGTGTGACCCCATAGACGGAAGCCCACCAGGCTCCCCCGTCCCTGGGATTCTCCAGGCAAGAACACTGGAGTGGATTGCCATTTCCTTCTCCAATGTGTGAAAGTGAAAAATGAAAGTGAAGTCGCTCAGTCGTGTCCGACCCTTAGCAACCCTATGGACTGCAGCCTACCAGACTCCTCCATCCATGGGATTTTCTAGGCAATAGTACTGGAGTGGCTTGCATTGCCTTCTCCGTGCTCCCTATATGGATGGGATCAAATCCTCTTCTTAGGGTCATTGGTATACAGACTGTGATTTCTTGGACTTATGTCTTCATCGTCTGTTTTATCCCTCTTCCAACTCCCCACCCACCACCACTAACCCTCTTTCTTGCTCATGAAACAGACATGACCTGAAAAGCAAAGACATCTTTGACCAGAACATCCCCAAAAACGAAACTGGAGCCAGCCACTGTATAGCTGAGGAAAATCTGAAATCAAAAAGGAGAGAGAGATAACAAGAGTCAAGTCATGAAAGACACAAAGAAGATAAGATCAACCTCATGTATGACTAGGACCTATTGCTGCTGCTGAAGTTGGCCTCCCTTTGACAGCATGGGAAGCAGGCTATGTCCCTGTGAGCTACTCGGTGAAGGACAGAGGACTCAGAAGTTCAGTTATCTTTATTTCTATGCTTAGCTGTACCCCATGTACTCTCTCCTTTCCTACCAGATCTCCCACCACCATCATTAACAAGACACAGTGTGATCTCATGCTTTCCCCCAACCTCCTTTCTCTAGGGTTTGCAAAGAGCAGTGCCCTCACATTCAATTTCTCATACCTGAACCTGTTTTCCCAGCCACTGAAATGCATTAAATCCAGGATCAGTTCTGATGACCAAGATCCCAAAGACAAACTGAAGACCTAGGCCCCAAAGCACTGCCCTCCAGGACACCTGGGAACAAAAAGAACATTATTCCAATGTGAGTTCTAAATCAGACTTGTTAATTACCTGGCTGGTGTTTTAAACATGGGTACATGTACTCTGGAACCAATTAGGATGTTAGCAGTAAATCTGCGGTAAGATGGGAGCAGAGAGAATGTGGTACAGGGCAGTGATATACAAAGAGCCACGTATATCTATATGTTTTTTAAACTTACACCTACAGGTTAGATCTCACACAGACACAAACACACATACATATAAAAGCATCATAAACCAATACTTTAGTATTACTATGTGCAGTACAAGTTGATTCTCTACTGTATTCTATTTTCTTTCTTTCCTTCTTTATTTTTTGTTTTGTTTTGTCTTTAACACTGGCCTACATCCACGAAATTGATATCAAGACTCAGTTTGAAAAGAAGTGGTCCAGGGCCTCTTAGAACCTTAAACTTCACTTAAGAGCAAAATTATCAAGGGAGAAAATTCCAGAGATTGTTAAGAACTTAGTTCTGTGCCTTTGTAATCAATACTTAGCACATGCGCTTTGTAATTAATAACACATGGTCCTTGGCTAGGTATTACTATGCCCACCCCTGCAAATTCAAACTCACTGCGCTATGGTGTTTGGAGCAGGCAAAGAGGATGATGATGAACATACAGATTCCCGCAAAGGAGATCAGCTGCTCTGGCCTTTGGGCTGTGTCCAGAGCCAGCCACAGGATAAGGCCAATCAAGGAGACTCCTGCCAACACCCTGGAGAGGGAATTTCAGGATCATGCCATCAACTCGGTGAATGAATAAGAAATAATCAACTTAACCTCTAAAAAACAGAAATTCATCAAATGGATAAATTCATCAAAAGGATAAACACAATAGGTTAGACACAGAGACATGTCTTTAGAACCATTCGTCTGGTGGTTTCCCAGTTACCACCTCTCCCCTCCCCTCAACTCTTTTACTCACAGAAGGAAGCTCAAAGAGTCCAATCTGAGGACATAAATCTCATGACTTCCTCAATCTATCATATCAGTAACAAAAAAGACTTATTCTTCAAGATTACTCTAATGCAAAACCAAAATATTTTAAAAAGAAGGAAAAGTCCCCCATGGATCTCCACCCAGTTTCCAACCACTTGAAGGGGCAGATTAAAGGCTAAGCCACAAATCAACGACTTGTGGCCTTATGGTCCTTTGATGTACCAAACATGCACAGTCAATACACAAATTAGTCTCCTCAAGTCTGAGTGTTGGAGTCATTTCAGTTCAAGGAGTAAGAATTGGAGGGCAAATCACATGTGAAAAGAAAAGAAAACCAAAGCACACACACACTGTCCACTGAGATGCCGCAGGAACAACAGTGACAACAGGACAGATGACAGGTCAGGGTTGAATATTGGGGCTGTTCTCTCTGTGAACTCAGAGTGAATTAAATCTGGCTTCCAGACTCCATCCTGCTAATGAAGACAGTACCTCAGCTCTATCTCTTCAGTGTCAAATAAATCAATGATCCAAAATTTAGGCTGTAGTCTAGGGTGTTTCTCCAAATGATCACTGTTGCAAACATTCTTAACAGCTATTTTCTGTGCATCCATTAGACAAAAGGCAGAAAAGAGGAACATACTGGGAGTCTGAAAGTCATTCTCTCACCCCAGATCTGTGATCAAAGGACAAGTGCGTGCCACAGTTAGTTAGATGAGCTGTGGCTGCTGTAGCATTTGGTTCAATATACACTAAACAGTGCTAAACTCTAGATACTTATAAGACAACTGTGGGTGCAGGAAGTCTGGAGGACTAGAGTGGGAAAAGAGCATAAAAAGTATCCAGAAATTAAAGGGAAAACACGTGAGCATCAAATCAATTTCACAGTTTAATTCAGCTATAAGACTCTTTGCCTTGATTACTTCCATGGAGAGGAATATGGTTTTTCTCATTTCTGACACCAGCCCTGACAATAAAACAGACTAACCCTTGCCTGAAATGTAACCCCTCCTGACCTGCAAGCAATATTAAGATAGGAGATTGTAAGAAACTGGACTAAGTTCAGTGCTCAGAGGCCCACTGCTATTTGCTCTCTGAGCCTTAGTTTTGTAAAGTATGGGAGAACTTTTCTCAGGCAGCTCAGAAACCAGGAAAGGAGGAAAAGGGTAATGGATTGGGGTTTAAGACAAGTTGTGGGACCAGGGATATTGAGATTATCTTACCATTTCATCCAAAACTTCAGGCGGGAGTTTTCAAGGGGCTTGAGATATCTCGTCAATTTTTCACCAAAGAGCCTTTTCAGAAAGCGGTGAACCAGGACCAAAAGCACCAAACAGGTGAGGACGAACAAGGCCAGGGCCCTATGGAAATCCAAGATGCAAGCTGCCAGGAAGTAGGCAGCATAAGCTAAAAAGAGAAAGTACAAAGTAAGGATCAGCAAGGCAGAGACCCTAGGAACCAATGAAGACTGAGTCATGAATGTCTGGGTAAGGCAGGAAAAACCCTCCAGCGACCTTACCACCAGCCCTGTTAGACTGAGCTGCACTTCCCAACGCCAGGGTAGATGGCTATCTGTTTTCTTGGGGGATTCCAGGGAGTAACCAACTTAGTTTGAATGCTGCATATTTTAATTTGTCCCTGATGAAATCTCATTCCTTTCTATTTTATCTGGTAGCCTCTTTCTATTCCTTGGTATGGGCTTGATCAGCACCTACTTTTATACACTTAAAAAATCATCTTTTCTCAAAACTTTATAACCCCAGTCATTTTAACCTTTCCTCTTGAGCAGAGCCATGGAAGCAGGCTACTACTAGGAAGTACAGCCATATGGTCCTCATTTTATGGCTCTCTGACTCACCCCAAAATATAATTTTTATTTTCACCATCCCAGCTGCCTCTAATATTGATGTCAAAGCCCCATACATCATGACAGCATATTTTAAACAGAGGTTGCCTATGTGTTTTGTTTGTTTATTTGGTTGGTTGTTTTTTTTTTTTGCTGTGTCTCATGGCTTGCACGATCTTAGTTCCCACACCAGGGATCAAACCTGGGGCCGTTCCAACAGTAAAAGTGCTAAGTCCTAACCACTGTACTGCCAAGGAATTCCCAAAAGGTTTACTACCCTTTAGAAACATTTTATATCATTGATCTTGTCAGCAAACCAGCAAATAAGTAACATATACTACAGGCTTTTTTCATAGACTACAAGAACCACACCCTTCATCTACTCAAGACACTAAAATAGAGACAAGCCCAGATTCTTAGAAATATTTAAGTCTATTGAATAGTACATTTTGAAAAACAGCTTATTCTCAGATTTTACTTATTCCTAGAAGTACAACCCTATACATTACAACTCACGTCGCGGAGAGTCGGACACGACTGAGCGACTGAACTGAACTGAACAAGAAGTTAAGAGCTATACATTGTATAGCCCTTTAGATCAACTTATGAATAAATAGCTTCTTTCCATCTAGTAGTAGTCTGGACAGAAGGTCACATTTCTGAAATGACTGTGTCTCTCACTTCCACAGGTTCTCAATACCTTACCCAAACACAGCAGGCTCAGCAGGATCTTCTTGAACAAGTCAACATGTGTTTTACAGAAACTTCTTGCCCTGGTGAAAGGCTGTAGGGTCCTCCTGATGAGAATCCAAAAGTTAAGATAACAAAAATTACTACATCCTGTTTGCATCAATTCCCAGAACTTAGATGATCCAGCCTGAGGAAGAATTTTCTCTTAAGAAATTCATCCAGGGGAAGTTAGGCAGTGTTCCAGCAACGTCAAAAAGGCTGGGTCAGCCTTGCCAATGGGCAGCAGCTCAGGACATTCCTACCCAGCCTGGACTAACAATATCCCTGATATTGTTAGTCCAGGGGAAGAGCAGGAAGACACTCTTGGACCTTTCTGTCCTCTGGAGACAAGGGACTGCTCAGCTTCCAGATTCAAAAATGAGCCTATCATTCTGAAAGAAAATAAAAACCACACAAATCCACAGCCCTAAGCAGTCAATCAGACATGCACTGACGGACCAGAAGGAAAACACTACCATCCCCAAGAATCCCACCCCCCAAGAATCCCATCCCTCAAGAATCCCACCCCCAAGAATCCCTGGCTAAGAGGACCTGAGAGGAGACATCCAGCAAGTAGGTCTTCTCAAGTTTAATTTAACAAACATTTATTTAGTGTTTTATACATGCTGGACTCTTTCTAAGAATTTAAAAGTAGTAACTCACTGACTCCTAATAAGAACTCTTGAAGTGGTTACTATTATCATTCCCATTTTACAGATGTGGAAACTGGAAAGCAGAGAAGTACCTTTCCCAAGGTTGTGGACTTTGTAAGGAGCATAGACAGAACATAAACTCAGGCAATGTGGCTTCAGAATCTGAGCTCTTAACCATCTTTCTATGCTGCATCTTACCTAGGCCCCAGGCTCATGTCCTCAGCACACTGGAATCATATTAGCATAAAGCTCTAATTTCCAAATTCTCAGAAGATCCAAAGAAGATGAGCCCAGCAAGAAGGTCTCAACTGGCCATCATGTTGAGACAGAAAAGCTTAGCCAGGGCTGGGACCAACCACTAGCTCCAAATGCCCTGGGGACGTGGCTCACAGACTAGTATGTTCTATGGCTGCCTCTACTATCTAACACACTCCTCTCTCTTTCTTCTCCTTTTTTACTCTTTCGTCAGAGAGTCCAACACTATGTCAATTGAGTAGAGTGTATATTATCAGATATAGGTAAAGGAGAAAATATTCCTTATCACCCCCTGACTTAATCAATCCAAGAGGACACCTTGCCATCACCTTATGACCACAATGTATCATTTCCTGAGAACTACCAGAAATCAGTGAAGAATTCTCATTTCTGCAAAACCCATGAACAATCTGATTCTAAAACATCAATTTAGAGCTGAACTTCTGTTTTAAAAAATTAAAATTGAAAAAAAAATCATAAGGGACACTTCAAAGGAAAAGAGAAAATAAGATCTCAGTCTCTTAAACCAACTGAGAAGCAGTGCATAGAGGTATGTGCACAGGTATTCATGGTCCTGGCATCTTGTTTGGCCCACGATCTTGCTAACACGGCCAAGCTCTTTATATAATGGTTCCGTTTGAGAGTTAGTAACTGTGTTATATGCAGAAGCTGAATTGAGAAAAATAATCTGTCTGGTAGATAGTGACACTTGACACCTTGTTCATAACTTGCTGTGACGTCTGTACCCACTGATAAATTCTCCAGGTGTTTGTATGGAAGGCTTTCCAGACATGGACTAATAATAACCTTCTCATTCACATGCTTACTGCCTGCAGCCTCAGGTGACATCATGAGAAAGAGTAGGGTAAGGATGTTAGGTAGTGCTAGCTCAATACTGCATTAGTGGCACCATAGGTCAGGGCTAGCAGCAAGAGTGTTCATGCATTTTTCTCAGTGACCCTTTCTACAAGATGTGGAAACTCCCCTTCAAAAAATTCATCTGACTGTTGGCAGAGGGGTCCTGGGCAAATCCTTGCTTGCCTGAGCTTGAAGTAAGAACCAGAAGAAAGGAAATGAGTGAACCCAGTATCAAATGACGGTCTGAGTAAAGGGCAAGGGTTCCAGGTAGAAGTGACCAGAATCTCTTCAAGGAGTCCAAAGTTTCCATTTGATAATAGCAAAGAGTTCAAGATAGCAGAGTAAAAGGATATGCACTCATCTTCTACAAGAACACCAAAATTGTGTTGAACAACCACTGACAGGAGAACACTGGAACCCACCATAAAAAGATACTCCATTTGATGACAGCATAAAAAGAACTGTACTGGGTACCACTTTGCCAGATTCAAAGTTGTGCATACAACTGGCTTAAAACTGGATGTGCAAGACTGCTGGGAAGTGTTGCAGAGGAGTTCAAGAACAGTTACCAAAAGTGCCCAAGGGAGAATGGTGACTGAGAAGCAAAAAGGCTGTTAACAAACCAAAGTGGAAAGCCAAATAGGAGTTGGAAAACCAACAAAGGCAAGAGAAAGGTCTCTCAGATGGAGGTCAGCAAAGCTACAATGGAAGCAGAGACTCTGTGTGCCTGGGGATGACCAGTGCTGAGACCATCAGCCTAGGTAGAGTGAGAAGGGACCTTAAATCAGAACACAGATGGGCTTAACTGCTCAGTTGTGATGGACGTGTTGCCTTGGAAAAGAACTCTCTCTCCACACAGGACCCAAATCTTTACTTGATGAGCAATAAAAAGTCAGATTTCTTCGCACTAAGAATAGAAATTCAATGCCAACAGTCCAGAAAAACAAGAAGGACCTAGTTAGTGGCATTTTCAACCAACTATCTACCTAGCCTCAACTTCTTCCTTCCAGAGGTCTTATCCCTCCAAGTTAGAGATAGCTGGGGTTCTGAGAAGCAGGAGAGTCTTCCCAGTAAGGCTTTCTCTCATTAGAGAGTCATGATTCTCTCCCCAGTGGCCCTTGTGGCCCAGCGCTTTAGTTCCACTATTAGAAAAACTTTCTCCAGGTTTCTACCACACGACTAATGCCCATCATGGAGTCCCTATGCTGTACAAGCTGTCCCTATTTACACCTTCTTTCAGTGATTTCAGTAGGAATTTGAGGACAAAGGAGCTCTGGTTCATTCAGCAGTTGAATTCATGCTCAGGTTCTAATGAGAAAAACAAGAGAAAACTGGAGGGGTCGGGGAAGGAGTTCCCAGCAAGGATGGGCTGCCTAAAGTTCTTCACACAGGACTTACATTGACATGCAACTTAGTCCACCCAAGATGTCCTTCCGTACCTCCCTCCCAGTAACTTGTGCAGTTCACATCCACCCGTTTATCTTGCCATTCCCACCCATCCCTGTGAGGCTTACCACCATCCTCCCAAGAAGTTAGAACAGTCACTCTGATAGGGCAGCCAGAAGAAACAACAGACTTAGTAGGAGCAGCTGGGTGGCTAGAAAGAAAAGCGAAAAGGAGAAATGTTCAAGAAGGAGGCAAGGTTGACGACATTCAGTGATATGTAAAATCAGGTTGCGTGGCAAATAAGATGGCAGTAAACAGGTGACTGGTTCTGTTTGAAAAAGCCATTTACAAGAGAGTGACTAGATGAAAACAGAATTGCAGGGGTCAGTGTGAGCATATATGGACTACTTTAAAAAAAATAATTGCCTCCGAAGGAAAGAAAAACCAGATACTATTTAGTAAGCACTTTTTACCAGGTGCTGCAAGAATCTGTCAATCACCCACCCCCAAAAACCACAAGGCTAATGTTATGCTCATAAGTGAGGAAACAGTCTGCTGGCAGAGTTAGAATTTAAAACCCACCTCTTTCCATTACCCCATGTAACTTCTAATTAGACACATAAGACTGGAATACCAGAACGACGGACCATTCCAGAATTCCAAAGTTATAATTGATAGGAGAGTACAGAAGAAGGAGTGAATGTCGAACAAGCTTTCACAAGAAGAGAACAGATGAACTGATCCAAAGGTAAAGAGGAAGGCGCTTGCCAAGGGGAGTCAGAAGAAAAGGCTAGGGTACCTCAAGAGGAGGAAAAGTATCCAGGAGTGAGCCTAGCATTTTGAAAGAACAGTACGATTTACTGTTGCTGGGAAGCAGGGAGCATGTGGACGGATGCTGGGAAGAAAGCTTGTAAAAACAGAAGCCAGGTCATTTAGACTTTGTCTTGTAGAAAGGAGAGACCCACTGAAGAACTTAAGCAAGGTAATAACATAGGCAGGTTTCCCCTTTGGCACAGTGGTAAAGAATCCACCTGGAATGCAGGAAAGGCAGGAGATGCAGGTTTGATCCCCTGGGTCAGGAAGATCCCATGAAGTAGGAAATGGCAACCCACTTCAGTATTCTTGCCTGGGAAATCCCATGGATACAAGAGCCTGGTGGGTTCCAGTCAATGGGGTCGTAAAGTGTCAGACACAACTGAGCATACACAACAGAATAACAGAAGCAGATATGCATTTTCTCAGTTCAGTTCAGTTCAGTCGCTCAGTCGTGTCCAACTCTTTGCGACCCCATGAATCACAGCACGCCAGGCCTCCCTGTCAATCACCAACTCCCGGAGTTCACTCAAACTCATGTCCATCGAGTCGGTGATGCCATCCAGCCATCTCATTCCCTGTCGTCCCCTTCTCCTCCCACCCCCAGTCCCTCCCAGCATCAGAGTCTTTTCCAGTGAGTCAACTCGTCGCATGAGGTGACCAAAGTATTGGAGTTTCAGCTTTAGCATCAGTCCTTCCAATGAACACCCAGGATTGATCTCCTTTAGAATGGACTGGTTGGATCTCCTTGCAGTCCAAGGGACTCTCAAGAGTCTTCTCCAGCACCACAGTTCAAAAGCATCAATTCTTCAGCGATCAGCTTTCTTCACAGTCCAACTCTCACATCCATATATGACCACGGGAAAAACCATAGCCTTGACTAGACGGACCTTGGTTGGCAAAGTAATGTCTCTGCTTTTTAATATGCTATCTAGGTTGGTCATAACTTTCCTTCCAAGGAGCAAGCGTCTTTTAATTTCATGGCTGCAATCAGCATCTGCAGTGATTTTGGAGCCCAAAAAAATAAAGTCTGACACTGTTTCCACTGTTTCCCCATCTATTTCCCATGAAGTGATGGGACCAGATGCCATGATCTTCGTTTTCTGAATGCTGAGCTTCAAGCCAACTTTTTCACTCTCCTCTTTCACTTTCATCAAGAGGCCTTTGAGTTCCTCTTCACTTTCTGCCATAAGGGTGGTGTCATCTGCATATCTGAGGTTATTGATATTTCTTCTGGCAATCTTGATTCCAGCTTGTGCTTCTTCCAGCCCAGCGTTCTCATGATGTACTCTGCATATAAATAAAAAAAGCAGGGTGACAATATACAACCTTGATGTACTCCTTTTCCTATTTGGAACCAGTCTGTTGTTCCATGTCCAGTTCTAACTGTTGCTTCCTGACCTGCATACAGGTTTCTCAAGAGGCAGGTCAGGTGGTCTGGGATTCCCATCTCTTTCAGAATGTTCCACAGTTTATTGTGATCCACACAGTCAAAGGCTTTGGCATAGTCAATGAAGCAGAAATAGATGTTTTTCTGGAACTCTCTTGCTTTCTCCATGATCCAGTGGATGTTGGCAATTTGATCTCTGGTGCCTCTGCCTTTTCTAAAACCTGCTTGAACATCTGGAAGTTCACGGTTCACATATTGCTGAAGCCTGGCTTGGAGAATTTTGAGCATGACTTTACTAGCATGTGAGATGAGCGCAATTGTGCGGTAGTTTGAGCATACTTTGGCATTGCATTTATTTGGGACTGGAATGAAGACTGACCTTTTCCAGTCCTGTGGCCACTGCTGAGTTTTCCAAATTTGCTGGCATATTGAGTGCAGCACTTTCACAGCATCATCTTTCAAGACTTGAAATAGCTCAACTGGAATTCCATCACCTCCACTAGCTTTGTTCGTAGTGATGCTTTCTAAGGCCCACTTGACTTCACATTCCAAGATGTCTGGTTCCAGGTGAGTGATCACGCCATCGTGATTATCTTCGTCATGAAGATCTTTTTTGTACAGTTCTTCTGTGTATTCTTGCTACCTCTTCTTAATATCTTCTGCTTCTTTTAAGTCCATACCATTTCTGTCCTTTATCGAGCCCATCTGTGCATGAAATTTTCTGTTGGAATCTCTAATTTTCTTGAAGAGATCTCTTGTTTTTCCTGTTCTGTTGTTTTCCTCTATTTCTTTGCATTGATCGCTGAGGAAGGCTTTCTTATCTCTCCTTGCTATTCTTTGGAACTCTGCATTCAGATGCTTATATCTTTCCTTCTCTCCTTTGCTTTTCGCTTCTCTTCTTTTCACAGCTATTTGTAAGGCCTCCTCAGACAGCCATTTTGCTTTTTTGCATTTCTTTTCCATGGGGATGGTCTTGGTCCCTGTCTCCTGTACAATGTCACGAACCTCCATCCAGAGTTCATCAGGCACTCTATTTATCAGATCTAGTCCCTTAAATCTATTTCTTACTTCCACTGTATAATCATAAGGGATTTGATTTAGGTCATATCTGAATGGTCTAGTAGTTTTCCCTACTTTCGTCAATTTCAGTCTGAATTTGGCAATAAGGAGTTCATAATCTGAGCCACAGTCAGCTCCTGGTCTTGTTTTTGCTAACTGTATAGAGCTTCTCCATCTTTGGCTGCAAAGAATATAATCAATCTGATTTCGGTGTTGACCATCTGGTGATGTCCATGTGTAGAGTCTTCTCTTGTGTTGTTGGAAGAGGGTGTTTGCTATGACCAGTGCGTTCTCTTGGCAAAACTCTATTAGCCTTTGCCCTGCTTCATTTCGTGCTCCAAGGCCAAATTTGCCTGTTACTCCAGGCAAATGCATTTTCTAGACAGAAGCAAAAAGGCAAACTGGTTGTCTAAGAAGGCCTTACAAATGGCTGACAAAAGAAGAGAAGTGAAAGGCAAAGGAAAAAAGGAAAAATAACCCATTTGAATGCAGAGTTCCAAAGAAGAACAAGGAGAGATAAGAAAACCTTCCTTAGTGATCAATGCAAAGAAATAGAGGAACACAATAGAATGGGAAAGATTAGAGATCTCTTCAAGAAAAATAAGAGATATGAAGGGATATCTTTCATGCAAAGATGGGCACAAAAAGGACAGAAATGGTATGGACCTAACAGAAGCAGAAGATATTAAGAAGAGGGGGCAAGAATACACAGAAGAACTGTACAAAAAAGGTCTTCATGACTCAGATAATCACGATGGTGTGATCACTCACCTAGAGCCAGACATCCTGGAATGCGAAGTCAAGTGGGCCTTAGGAAGCATAACTACCGAACAAAGTTCATGGAGGTGATGGAATTCCAGCTGAGCTGTTTCTTTTTTTTTTTTTTTTGAGCTGTTTCAAATCCTAAAAGATGATGCTGTGAAGGTGATGCACTCAATATGCCAGCAAATTTGGAAAACTCAGCAGTGGCCACAGGACTGGAAAGGTCAGTTTTCATTCCAATCCCAAAGAAAGGCAATGCCAAAGAATGTTCAAACTACCAAACAACTGCACTCATCTCACATGCTAGCAAAATAATGCTCAAAATTCTCCAAACGAGGCTTCAACAGGACGTGAACCGAGAACTTCCAAATGTTCAAGCTGGATTTAAAGGCAGAAGAACCAGAGATCAAATTGCCAACATCCTTTGGATCATCAAAAAAGCAAGAGAGTTTCAGAAAAACATCTATTTCTGCTTTATTGACTACGCCAAAGCCTTAGACTGTGTGGATCACAACAAACTGTGGAATATTCTTAAAGAGATGGGAATACCAGACCACCTGACCTGCCTCCTGAGAAATCTGTATGCAGGTCAAGAAGACATGGAACAACAGACTGGTTCCAAATAGGGAAAGGAATATATCAAGGCTGTATATTGTCATCCTGCTATTTTAACTTATATGCAGAGTACATCATACGAAATGCCAGCCTGGAGGAAGTACAAGCTGGAATCAAGATTGCCAGAAGAAATATCAATAACCTCAGATATGCAGATGACATCACCCTTATGGCAGAAAGTGAGGAGGAACTAAGGAGCCTCTTGATGAAATTGAAAGAGGAGAGTGAAAAAGCTGGCTTAAAACTGAACATTCAGAAAATGAAGATCATGGCATCTGGTCCCATCACTTCATAGGAAATAGATGAGGAAACAATGAACACAGTGACAGACTTTATTTTGGGGGGCTCCAAAATCACTGCAGATGGTGACTGCAGCCATGAAATGAAAAGACTCTTACTCTTTGGAAGGAAAGTTATGACCAACCTAGACAGCATATTAAAAAGCAGAGATGTTACTCTGTCAACAAAGGTCCATCTAGTCAAAGCTATGGTTTTTCCAATAGTCATGTATGGATGTGAGAGTTGGAATATAAAGAAAGTTGAGCACTGAAGAATTGATGCTTTTGAATTGTGGTGTTGGAGAAGACTCTCGAAAGTCTCTTGGAGTGCAAAGAGATCCAACCAGTCCATCCTAAAGGAAATCAGTTCTGATTATTCATTGGAAGGACTGATGCTGAAGCTGAAGCTCCAGTACTCTGGCCACCAGATGCAAAGAAGGGACTCATTGGAAAAGACCCTGATGCTGGGAAAGATTAAAGGCGGGAGGAGAAGGGGACGATAGAGGATGAGATGGTTGGATGGCATCACGGACTCGATGGACATGAGTTTGAGCCAGCTCTGGGAGTTGGTGATGAATAGGGAAGCCCAGCGAGCTGCAGTTCATGGGGTCGCAGAGAGTTGGACACAACTGAATGACTGAACTGAACTGAGACAGATCACTCTGGAGGCAGTGGGATGGGTGACAGGCTGGGGCGGTAAGGAAGTAACTGAGGGTGCAGGGGAGGTGCATGCACAGGAGGTGAATGCACAGTTGTTTGAGAAAGAGAATCAACATTAAGTGAAGGAAAACTGGGATGACAAATGAAGCTCCTGTGGAGAGTGACTCAGTCAGGATGCTAACAGGCACCCAAAGAGAGGGGACAGGAGAAGAAACAGACCTGAGGAGGAAATGCGAGTTTATCTATCTTTGTATGCCTAAAGTCCAGCCCAGGGCCTGACTTAGTAGAAAAATATCACACCTATGCTGAGAGGAATTTCGTTTTAATGTTAAATATGAAGTATATACTCCACATCGAGATGAAGATGTTTGGTAAGTGGTTAGATATATAGGTCAGAAGCTTAAAACAAGATGCAGACATCAGACGTGGCTTTATGAATCCAGACATTAAGTGCAGGAATGAGAAGAAAAGACAAAAACAGGCTCTGGAAAACAACAGACAAGAAGAAACATCCAGAGAGGCAGTAGAATGAAGAGGGTATAGTTCCATTAAAATCAGTAAGTGGGGACTTCCTTGGTGGTCCAGTGGTTAAGAATTTGCCCTGCAATGCTGGAGATGAGAGTTCCATCCCTGGTAGGGGAACTGAGATTCCCCATGCCATGAAGCAAGCAAGCCTGCGTGCCACAACTACTGAGCCCATGAACACTGCAATGAAAGATTCTGTCTGCCATAACCAAGACCCAACACAGCTAAATAAATAAATATATTTTTTAAAAATCAATAAATTAGTTTCCAGAAAGAAAGGATCAGAAGGGTCATGCTGCAGAGATGACCAATGAAAGTGTGTATACATTGGACTTGGTAAGTAGGTTTTCACTGCTCACTTAACTAAGAGAATTTCAGCTGAGCAGTGATGGTGAAAACTAGATTGCATTGGGCTGTATTGATTGGGGAGGTGAGAAAACAGAAACAGCAAGGAAATCCCACATTTCTAAGAAACTTGGCCATGAAGGAAAATGATATCACAAATTTGAGGTAAGGATGATTTTTGGTTTTGTTTGTTTTATTATAAGAGGAAAGAAATTTGAGTACACTTATAGATTGGGGGAGGGTCTAATGAGGAAGGAATAACTGAAGAAGTAGGAAACAGAGGGCCCTTAGAAAGGGCTAGAGAAGGATAGATAAGGAGATTAAGAAGATGGGTAAGGGGCTTCCCTGGTGGTCCAGTGGTTAAGAATCCCCCTTCCCATGCAGGGCACTCAGGTTCCATCCCTGCTGAGAGAACTAAAAAGCTACTGAGCCCACACTCTAGAGTCCATTCTCTGCACCAAGAAAAGCCCGTGCACCACAGTAAGAAGACATGCTGCAACGAAGAGCCTAAGCAGTCAAAATAAAAAAAAGAAGAAAGGTAAAGAGGTTAGTTTCAGAGTCAGGGAGAGTAAGCTTTCTGATAAAGGAGGGAAAAAGATAGGGATTCATGCAGGTGCAGGTATATTTAAGTCGGAACATATAGGAAGATAACAATGTTTAAACGAAAATAATAATAATATTATAGTATACAAGACTGATGCTGAAGTCGAAGCTCTAATACTGTGGCCACTGGATGCGAACAGCCAACTCATTGGAAAAGACCTTGATGCTGGGAAAGATAGAAGGTAGGAGGAGAAGGGGATGACAGAGGATGAGATGGTTGGATAGCATCACTGATTCAATGGACATGAGCTTGAGCAAGCTCCGGGAGATGGTGAAGGATGTGGAAAGGACAGGGAAGCCTGGCGTGCTGCAGTCCATGGGGCTGCAAAGAGCTGGACACAACTGAGTGACTGAACAAAATGTAATCTATAATGTATGGAAGTAAAATGTATAAACATAAACAATGGTAATATAAAGGCTGGAAAGGGACAAACAGAAGTAAACTATTATAAAGTTCTTATACTATATATGATGAGGTATAATATCACTTCAAGGTAGACTTGATAAGTTGAAAATATATACCACAAACTCCAAACCAACCACTAATATAGCAAAACAGAGAGTTATCCCTAATAAGCCAACAAAGGAGATAAAATGGAATCATTGAAAAATATTCAGGGAGTTCCCTGGTGATCCAGGGGTTAGGACTCCATGCTTTCACTGGTGAGTGCCCACGTTCAATTCCTTGTCGATTATAGAAAGCTTACTGTCAACTCATAAAAATGTGATATATAAAATTAGTGGAAAAACAAAAATACAAAGTAGTAATGTCCACACTGATGTATATCAACTGATATATACCCATTTGAATATAGAAGTGAAATTTTGGAGAAAAGAAATTTAAAAAATTAAGCTTGCTTACTCTATGAAGTCACTGAGTTAACTCTCAAAAATAAAGAGAAAAAAGAAAACATATATCCATATATTCCTTTTAGAAACTATCCAATATCCTCTTCTAAGCTTCTCAATGTATGGCTTCTGTGTGTTTTTTTTTAATAAATACAGACTCTTTTCCACACCAGGGAATACGGCTTCTATCTAACCTATTTTACCCCAACAACTTCTACAGACTTTACTTCCATGATTACGACCATGACCAAATTCAAAGTCTGTTCCCACTCCTTCCTTGACTATTGTTACACAGAACATTGTAGATTAATTGTACCTTCATCCTTGACACTTTTTTCTCTTTTGACTTCAGAGATTGTATTTTTTGAATTTTACTATCTCTTTTGGTGGTTCCTTCTCTGGTCTTTTTAAATTTCTGATTTCTCTTTCTCCTCATCCCCGTATCTGAGTATTTCAGAAGAGCTATTTTTTTTTAATTCTATGGGGGAATTCCCTGGAGGTTCGTGGTTAGGACTCAGCACTTTCCCTGCTGAGGTCCTGGGTTCAATCCCTGGTCATGGAACTAAGATCCTCCAAGCTGGGTGGTGCAGCCAAAAATAAATAAATAATAAAAAATTATAAGCCTCAATTTTCTAATTGAAAAAGGGGATGAAAATTAGTATCCACCTGTTGTGAAAATTAAATGAATTAATTACATAAAGTAGTCTGTACAATAGTAGATACTCAACAATTGTTGGTTGTTGTTATTCTCATTGTCATTATTTTTGTTGCCAGTCCAACCAATGCTGATACTACTGAACTCATTACTTATGGCCCAAGTATATTTAACAATTAATGACATAAAAATAGATAGGTGCACATGGTAATGGCAGATGGCTATGAATCTTGTTGCCACAATAAGATCACAAGCTCTTGAGAACAGGGCAGGCCTGACCTCTTCGAAATCCACTGACCACACTAGCCAGCCCTAGGCCCCAACTGAATCAATGCTGGAACACCTGTACCTCAGTTGTGTGGAAGGTTCTAATCCAACCCTGTGGCTGTGTCCTCGCTCTTCAGTCCTCTTGCTTCCCTCAGGATTTATCCCTTCTTCCTGTAAGCAGAGGTAGAATTGAGGTCA
Organism: Moschus berezovskii; assembly: GCF_049115385.1. Lineage (NCBI taxonomy): Eukaryota > Metazoa > Chordata > Mammalia > Artiodactyla > Moschidae > Moschus > Moschus berezovskii. The sequence goes on along the minus strand of NC_142468.1, from coordinate 38,677,677 downwards.
GACATAAGGCCCTGCCAGGGGTGACAGGGATTGTGAGCAGCCAAATACCCTACGTGAAGCCATGTGTCAGTCCACAGAGACGTGCAGAAACTAAGCTGGTGAGTTACCGTGAGCTCCAGCCCTGGGTTCTCTATGCCAGTCTCCACAGTGGACAGAGCAAAGGCCTCTTTTCCGTTTGTTTTCTCCATCTCCTATTCTCCTGAAAGACAAATTCAGAGCCAAGAGTGGAAGATTAGTTGTTCTGTAATGTAAGACTGGATAGAACTTTTAGGGCCAGTTATCCACAGAAAGAACAAAACTAAAAATATGTAAAGATTTAGCTGACTTCTTTAAGGACTGAGAATCGATAAGATTGGAAGTATAATTCTAAAATAATGAAAAACGAAATATAGACTTCTACTTTCTACTGTCAATAGCTAAGGAAGGGGATACATCCTAGAAGAGAAATGAAGGGTAGGGGAATTGACATGAATCAGTGGCTCACAAAGGGCTCCAGGACCTGGACTAAAAAGGACAGTCTTCAGTTCCCTTGAGGAAAAGCAAGAGGGCAACTACTCCTGTTAGCCTCCAGGAGGCCCCACTGAGCTGTATTAAGAAGAAAACAAGGAGGCAGAGGACTGGGAAGACCACAGCCCACAACACATTGCTGAGAAAACCAAGATGAACAGACTTTCAAGTTCCTGACCATAATGCAGCATGACAATCATTTCTGGAGTATCTAAGAGAGTTCTTCATGAGAGAAAAGAAACCTACACATGGAAAAATCAGGATGAGTGTTAGTTATCTACAATAAAGAAAGTTTCAAAACAAAATGAGAGAATAAAGAAATAAAGCAGGACTTCCCTGGTGGTCCCCTGGTTGAGAAACTGACAGCTAATGCGGGGCATGCAGGTTCAATCCCTGATCCAGGAAGATTCTACTTGTTGCAGAGCAGCTAAGCTTGTGTGCACAAGAACTGAGCCCTTGCTCTGGAGCCTGAGAGCCACAACTACTGAAGCCGTTGAGTCTAGAGCCTGTGCTCCACCACAAGAGAAGCCACTACAACAAGAAGCCCATGCACTGCAACGAAGAGTAGACCCTGCTGGCCACAGCTAGAGAAAGCCTGTTCAGAGCAGTGAAGATTCAGCACAGTCAAAAAAAAAAGGTACAAGCTCATTTACTAGAATCATCTATTTAACAAAAAGAAACAAAACAAGCACTCAAGCCTCACTATAAGCAACCTTTATCTAAACATTCGAAGTCATAATACAGGTTCATCTGAGACTCTTTTTTACTTTGTAGAAATTTTCCTTTCCTATGGAATTGTATTTTGTTTTTGTTTTACTGTGATCCTTTCAACCATTTAAATATAATTTCATTAAACATCATAAACAGACAATTTTTGTCTTATAAATCAGGGCCTTCCTGCATAGATATAGACCTACTTGAACTTGGTCTCAGTAGGCTCAATTAAAAAATCTGGCAAATCAGGTTCCTGCCCTCCCCCAAAATGATTACTTACTCCAGTTTGTAGATTTCTTCTGGTGCCTCAGAGAGGACAGAAAGAACTCAGTTCCATGCCACCCTGACTCTGAAGGGACGGGCTGGGAATGAGGGAGGCTGATTTCCTGATTGGCTCATTTTGCCCCTGGGCCCTCCTTTGCTGTGCTTGCCCTTGCCTGTAGAGGAGGAGGGCAACTCTCAAGTTAAATATTTATATGCTTTAAAGACTGTTTTGCAGGGTCAGGTCTAAGAATTCTGCAGGAGTTCCTAACAGACACTTCAGTAAAAAAAGCACTGCCCAGTACTGAACTAGGCACAGGGGAGAAAAATAAGTAGAAGAAAAGTAAAAGAAAGATCTCTGCCCTCAGAAAATGGATCCTCATTTGGTACTGTTTGAAGACAGTTCCTAGAAAACAACAGAACACAGGACTGCACAAGATTTGATCCAAATGACTGCTAGGAAGTCTTGTGCTAATCCACTTAACAAACATTTAAGTACTCACGATCACCCTGGTGTGGCTCTGGGTGCCAAGGACACAAAGATGAAAGGGACATTGTCTCTACTGTGAAGTAATTACAAATCAGTGAGGAAAGACATGTGTCAGAAAAGGCTTTACACAGCTGGTTCCATTGGTCCTGAGCCGGGAAAGCTTTGAAAGTTAAGTAGAGAATCACTGACAGAGAACGGGGAAGAGGGAGAAACACACAAAAAAGGCACAGACGTGAAGCCTTCCTGACATACTAACAAGGCTGTAAAAATACAGCTAAAGAATAAGGCGATATTTTTTGAGAAACTAATGAAGGAGAGACAAAATAAAGTAAGAAATTAGTTAAGGAATGAAAGGAGAAAACATGAAAGAGATCGTGATGGCTTATCAAGAGATGTCTGGAGATGCAATCAAGTGCCAGGCTGAATGTTTGGGCTTATCTGGAGCCAAGTGGGGAGGCAGGAGTAGGGACTGGAAGGATGCCTGTTGGGGACAGGAAGACTAGTCAGGAGACAAAAGCTGGTCCAGGTCGGACATGGAGAGGCTCTAACCAAAGCAGTGGCTGCAGAGGAAGAAACAAATCTATACGGAGTGATGACTGGTGGTGCATGTAGGGAGTAAATGAAAGGGAGGAAGTAATACTCCAAAATTGTTCAAAATGATCTAATTTCTTCCTACCCCTATCTGCCAGTAATACTGAGCTACGCGTTGTTCCCGAAACACTTGATGCTTCCGTCTGCCTGTATAGTCATATGTTTGCAGATGCTGTTCCTTCTGCCTCTGACATGCTATCGCTATCTATTGCTGTTGCTGTTCTTCAGTTGCTAAGTACTATCTGACTCTTTGTGACTCCATGGACTGTGGCAAGTCAGGCTCCTCTGTCCTCCACTATCTCCTGCAGTTTGCTTACATTTAGATCCACTGAGTACATCATAAGAAACGCTGGGCTGGAGGAAGCACAAGCTGGAATCAAGATTGCCAGGAGAAATATCAATAACCTCGGATATGCAAATGACACCACCCTTATGGCAGAAAGTGAAGAAGAACTAAACAGCCTCTTGATGAAAGTGAAAGAGGAGAGTTAAAAAGTTGGCTTAAAGCTCAACAATCAGAAAACTAAGATCATGGCATCCGGTCCCATCACTTCATGGCAAACAGATGGGGAAACAGTGGCTGACTTTATTTTTCTGGGCTCCAAAATCACTGTAGATGGTAATTGCAGCCATGAAATTAAAAGACGCTTACTCATTGGAAGGAAAGTTATGACCAACCTAGGTAGCATATTAAAAAGCAGAGACGTTACTTTGCCAACAAAGGTCTGTCTAGTCAAGGCTATGGTTTTTCCAGTAGTCATGTATGGATGTGAGAGTTGGACTATAAAGAAAGCTGAGCACCAAAGAATTGATACTTTTGAACTGCATTGTTGGAGAAGACTCGTGTGAGTCCCCTGGACTGCAAGCAGATACAACCAGTCCTTCCTAAAGGAGATCAGTCCTGGGTGTTCATTGGAAGGACTGATGTTGAAGCTGAAACTCAAATACTTTGGCCACCTGATGTGAAGAGCTGACTCATTTGAAAAGATCCTGATGCTGGGAAAGATTGAGGGCAGGAGGAGAAGGGGACGACAGAGGATAAATAGTTGGATGGCATCACTGACTCGATGGACATGGGTTTGGGTGGGTGGACTCTGGGAGTTGGTGATGGACAGGGAGGCCTGCCATGCTGCGGTTCATGGGGTCACAAAGAGTCGGACACAACTGAGCGACTAAACTGAACTGAACTGAATATCCCTTGAGTCAGTGATGTTATCTAACCATCTCATCCTGAAGCCTTCCTCTCCTTTTGCTTTTAATCCTTCCCAGCATCAGGGTCTTTTCCAATGAGTCAGCTCTTTGCATCAGGTGGCCAAAGTATTGGAGCTTCGGCTTCATCATCAGTCCTTCCAATCAATATTCAGAGTTGATTTCCTTTAGGATTGACTGGTTGGGTCTCCTTGCAGTCCAAGTGACTCTCAAGAATCTTCTCCAGCAACACAGTTCAAAAGCATCAAGTCTTCGGTGCTCTGCCTTCTTCATGATCCAACTGTCACATCCATACATGACTAGTGGAAAAACTAAACCTTTGACTATATGGACCTTTGTTGCCAAAGTAATGTCTCTGCTTTTTAATACTGTCTAGGTTTGTTATAGCTTTTCTTCCAAGGAGCAAGCGTCTTTTCATTTCATGGCTGCAGTCACTGTCCACAGTGATTTTGGAGCCCAAAAAATAAAATCTCACTGCTTCCACCTTTTCCCCTGCTATTTGCCATGAAGTGATGGGACCGGATGCCATGATCTTAGTTTTTTCCAACGTTAAGTTTTGAGCCGGTTTTTATTTACCTAGCAAATTCCTGTATCACCAAGTGTCTGTTGCAAGGCCACTCTTTTCAATGAAGTTTTCCAAATTCCCTCCAGTTCAGACATCAGACCCCTTTCCCCACACTGCTGCTGCAAATAGGAAAAGGTGTACGTCAAGGTTGTATATTGTCACCTTGCTTATTTAACTTATATGCAGAGTACATCATGAGGAACGCTGGGCTGGAAGAAGCACAAGCTGGAATCAAGATTGCTGGGAGAAATATCAATAACCTCAGTTATGCAGATGACACTACCCTTATGGCAGAAAGTGAAGAGGAACTCAAAAGCCTCTTGATGAAAGTGAAAGAGGAGAGTGAAAATGTTGGCTTGAAGCTCAACATTTCAGAAAACAAAGATCATGGCATCTGGTCCCATCACTTCATGGGAAATAGATGGAAAAACAGTGGAAACAGTGTCAGACTTTATTTTTGGGGGCTCCAAAATCACTGTGGATGCTGATTGCAGCCATGAAATTAAAAGACGCTTGCTCCTTGGAAGGAAAGTTATGACCAACCTTGATAGTATATTAAAAAGCAGAGACATTACTTTGCCAACCAAGGTCCGTCTAGTCAAGGCAATGGTTTTTCCCGTGGTCATGTATGGATGTGAGAGTTGGACTGTGAAGAAAGCTGATCGCCAAAGAATCGATGCTTTTGAACTGTGGTGTTGGAGAAGACTCTTGAGAGTCCCTTATACTGCAAGGAGATCCAACCAGTCCATTCTAAAGGAGATCAATCCTGGATGTTCATTGGAGGGACTGATGCTAAAGCTGAAACTGCAATACTTTGGCCACCTCATGCGATGAGTTGACTCACTGGAAAAGACTCTGATGCTGGGAAAGGTTGGGGGCGGGAGGAGAAGGGGACGACGGAGAATGAGATGGCTGGATGGCATCACCGACTCTGTGGACATGAGTTTGAGTGTACTCTGGGAGTTGGTGATGGACAGGGAGGCCTGGTGTGCTGTAATTCATGGGGTTGCGGAGAGTCGGACATGACTGAGCAACTGAACTGAACTGACAGAGCATTTAGTGCTCTACATGTCTACTTGTTTCCCACTAGACTATGATCTCATCAAGCACAGGCTCTTTACCTTATTTGCCACTATAACCCTGGTAACCGTGCCTTCCCTGGGGGCCAAGAGGGTGGGTGGGAAGCTCTAATATTTTGGCCACCAGATTCGAAGAACGGACTCATTGGAAAAGACCCTGATGCTGGGAAAGATTGAAGGTGGGAGGAGAAGGGGAAGACAGAGGATGAGATGGTTGGATGGCATCACCAACTCGATAGACGTTGAGTTTGAGCAGGTTCTGGGAATAGGTGATAGACAGGGAAGCCTGGCGTGCTGCAGTCCATAGGTTCACAAAGAGTCGGACACAACTGAGCAACTGAACTGAACTGATCCCCAGACTCAAGATCTGCCACAATACTGTTGTTGCTGTTGTTGTTTAGTCACCAAGTTGTGTCCAACTCTTTTTCAACCCCATGGATCACACCCTGACAGGCTCCCCACATAGTAGGTTACCATTTCCTTCTCCAGGAGATCTTCCCAATTCAGGGATTGAACACACATCTCCTGCATTGGCAGGCAGATTCTTTACCGCAGAGCCACGAAGGAAGCCCACCACAATATTAGGCAATCAATAAGTATTTGTGGGGCTTCCCTGGTGGTCCAGTGGTTAAGAATTCACTTTGCAATGCAGGGGACACCAGTTCAATCCCTGGTCCAGGAAGATCCCACTTGCTGAGAAGCAACTAAGCCCCCTTGTGCCACAACTACTAAGCCCATGCACCTTGAGCCTGTGCTCCACAAGAGAAGCCACCACAATGAGTCCATGTACTGCAACTAGTGAGGAGCCCCTCTCTTGCTGCAACTAGAGAAAAGCCCAGAGCAGCAATGAAAACCCACCACAACCAAAAAATAAAATAAATACATGAATCTTTAATAAATAAATAAATATTTGTAAAATAAGTGAAACAAACAGATTTCTGACACTGGGTGTGAAGATGATGATAACAAACACAAAAACAGGAAGATATATCTCTATTTATTTAGTTCCATGCATTTGTGTACACACACACACACAGACACACACACACACATAAATGGCCTAGCAGAGTAAATGTGTGTTATATTCTGTAACCTAGAGCAACTCATTTTGCCTCTCTGAACCCCTTCTGTTATTCCTGCCCTGCCTAACTGTCCAATGCTATTTCACAAGATTATTAGGAAAATTTGATATACTAATGGAAAGATAATTTGAAAACAGTAGGAAAACTTAGAGTCGTAGACTATTACTGTAAGTCCCTATAGAAACTCAGGAAAATTAAAGATATTGTCAAGGTCGCATCTGACAACAATCTTAATATGATTATGAAATCTCTCAAACTCATTCTCAGTCAGTTCAGTCATTCAGTCGTGTCCAACTCTTTGTGACCCCATGGACTGCAACATGTCACGCCTCTCCATCCATCACCAACAGTCGGAGCTTGCTCAAATTCATGTCCATCGAGTCCGTGATGCCATCCAACCATCTCATCCTCTGTCGTCCCCTTCTCCTCCCGCCTTTAATCTTTCCCAGCATCAGGGTCTTTTCCAATGAGTCCATTCTTTGCATCTGGTGGCCAAAGTACTGGAGCTTCAGCTTCAGCATCAGACCTTCCAATGAATATCCAGGGTTGATTTTCTTTAGGATTGACTGATTTCATCTCCTTGTAATCCAAGGGACTCTCAAGAGTCTTCTCTAACACCACACATCAAAAGTATCAAATCTTTTGTGCTTAGCTTTCCTTATGGTCCAGCTCTCACATCCATACATAACTACTGGGAAACCCATAGCTTTGACTAGATGGACCTTTGTCAGCGAAGTAATGTCTCTGCTTTTTAATATACTGTCTAGGTTGGTCATAGCTTTTCTTCCAAGGAGTAAGTGTCTTTTAATTTCATGGCTGCAGTCACCATCTGCAGTGATTTTGGAGGCCCCCAAAATAAAGTCTGTCACTGTGTTCATTGTTTCCTCATCTATTTGCCATGAAGTGATGGGACCAGATGCCATGATCTTCGTTTTCTGAATGTTCAGTTTTAAGCCAGCTTTTTCACTCTCCTCTTTCACTTTCATCAAGAGGCTCCTCAGTTCCTTCTCCCTTTCTGCCATAAGGGTGATGTCATCTGCATATTTGAGGTTATTGATATTTCTTCTGGTAATCTTGCTTCCAGCTTGTGCTTCATCCAGGCTGGCATTTCGTATGATGTACTCTGCATATAAGTTAAAAAAGCAGGGTGACAATATACAGCCTTGATGTACTCCTTTCCCTATTTGGAACCAGTCTATTGTTCCACATCTGGTTCTAGCTGTTGCTTCCTGATCTGCATACAGATTTCTCAGGAGGCAGGTCAGGTGGTCTGGTATTCCCATCTCTTTAAGAATATTCCACAGTTTGTTGTGATCCACATAGTCAAAAGCTTTGGCGTAGTCAATAAAGTAGAAATAGATGTTTTTCTGGAACTCTCTTGCCTTTTTGATGATCCAAAAGATGTTGGCAATTTGATCTCTGGTTCCTCTGCCTTTTCTAAATCCAGCTTGAACATTTGGAAGTTCTCAGTTCACGTACTGTTGAAGCCTCGCTTGGAGAATTTTGAGCATTATTTTGCTAGCATGTGAGATGAGTGCAATTGTTTGGTAGTTTGAACATTTTTTGGCATTGCCTTTGTTTGGGATTGGAATGAAAATTGACCTTTCCAGTCCTGTGGCCACTGCTGAGTTTTCCAAATTTGCTGGCATATTGAGTGCAGCACTTTCACAGCATCATCTTTTAGGATTTGAAACAGCTCAGCAGGAATTCCATCACCTCCACTAGCTTTGTTTGTAGTGATGCTTCCTAAGGCCCATTTGACTTTGCATTCCAGGATGTCTGGCTCTAGGTGAGTGATCACACCATCGTGATTATCTGGGTCATGAAGATCTTTTTTATACAGCTCTTCTGAGTATCCTTGCCCCCTCTTCTTAATATCTTCTGCTTCTGTTAGGTCCATACCATTTCTGTCCTTTATTGAGCCATCTTTGCATGAAATGCTCCCTTGGTATCTCTAACTTTCTTGAAGAGATCTCTAGTCCTTCCCATTCTGTTGTTTTCCTCTATTTCTTTGCAGTGATCACTGAGGAAGGCTTTCTTATCTCTCTTTGCTATTCTTTGGAACTCTGCATTCAGATGGGTATGTCCTTCGTTTTTTCCTTTGCCTTTAGCTTCTCTTCTTTTCTCAGCTATTTGTAAGGCCTCCTCAGACAACCATTTTGCTTTTTTGCATTTCTTTTTCTCGGGTCTTGAGCACTGCCTCCTGTACAATGTTACAAACTTCACCCACAGTTCTTCAGGCACTCTGTCTAGAGATCTAATCCCTTGAATCTGTTTGCCACTTCCCTTGTATAATTGTAAAGGATTTGATTTAGGATTAATTAAACTCATCCTAGCTCACACTTTATCTCTGTTTTCATTTTTACTTTAGATAACTGCCATTTCTGAAGTCAAGCCCAGGCATAGTTATAGGCACAGATCCTAGCCTTCAGTCCAGGTAAGATGATGCCAGTGATCATATCTGTCTTCTCTTGCTGTCCCTCTTCCCTCTTTCTTTTTCTACTAAAAGGTGTAAAGAATAATCCATATTCATCTTCTAAATGCAGGCTACAGCATTCATCTTACTTTTCTAGCAGATACAAATTTCCTTTAAATGCATTTACAATTAATAACTGGAGAAGATTTCAAAATGGCAACCCACTCCAGTATGCTTGCCTGGAAAATTCCATGGACAGAGGAGTTTAGCGGGCTATAGTCCATGGGATCGCGAAGAGTCCACCATGACTGAGCGACTGAGAACAACTGATAACACCCAACTGCCAAGAGGAAGAGAATTAATCCGGCTGGTACTTCCTCTCAATTACCCCAAGGGCTCACAGACTTGGGCTGCATTGTTTAAATGTTTTCTTCTTGTCTTATCACTTAGAGTTTGACAAGCTGTCTCAAAGTGCAGATGAGGAAGAATGAAATGATTTACCCAGAGTCAACAGCTAGTTAGTGACTAAGCTGAAACCAATATCCTGAGTTCCTCACTTCTGTTTCTGTATTATTTATGGGCTGCTGGGTAAAAGATAAGAGACGTTTCTGTTTCTGTTTCTGCAGTTTTTTCCAAAGATTTCCCTGTACTTTCACAGCTCATCCTTATAACATTCCTATAAGCAAGTCAATTACTAATCCTGTTTTGGGTACAAATAAAATTATATTCAAAGAAGATGAGCAGGGTTTCTGTGGTGGCTCAGTGGTAAAGAATTCACATACCAATGCAGGAGACATGGCTCCAATCCCTAGTCCAGGAGGATCCCACATGCCACAGAGCAACTAACCCTGTGTGCCACAACTGTTGAGCCTGTGCTCTAGAGCCCAGGAACCACAACTACTGAAGCCCACACACCCTAGAGCCTGTGCTCTGCAACAGAAGCCATCGCAATGAGAAACCCAAGCACCACAACTACAGAGCAGTCCCCACTCGCCACAGCTAGGGAAAGCCCAAGAGCAGCAATGAAGACCAAGCACACCCAAAAATAAATAAAATAAAATAAAAATGAGCAATTTGTCTAAAATCATACAGCTGATTAGGGCAGAGCCAGGACTGGAGGTTTGCGATGGTCATTACCATGGACGCTTAGCCTCATCAGTTCAGTTCAGTTGCTCAGTCGTGTCCGACTCTCCGCGACCCCATGAATCACAGCACGCCAGGCCTCCCTGTCAATCACCAACTCCCGGAGTACACTCAAACTCATGTCCACAGAGTCGGTGATGCCATCCAGCCATCTCATTCTCTGTAGTCCCCCTCTCCTCCCACCCCCAGTCCCTCCCAGCATCAGAGTCTTTTCCAGTGAGTCAACTCGTCGCATGAGGTGGCCAAAGTATTGCAGCTTCAGCTTTAGCATCAGTCCCTCCAATGAACACCCAGGATTAATCTCCTTTAGAATGGACTGGTTGGATCTCCTTGCAGTATAAGGGACTCTCAAGAGTCTTCTCCAACACCACAGTTCAAAAGCATCGATTCTTTGGCGATCAGCTTTCTTCACAGTCCAACTCTCACATCCATACATGACCATGGGAAAAACCATTGCCTTGACTAGACGGACCTTGGTTGGCAAAGTAATGTCTCTGCTTTTTAATATACTATCAAGGTTGGTCATAACTTTCCTTCCAAGGAGTAAGCATCTTTTAATTTCATGGCTGCAATCAGCATCTGCAGTGATTTTGGAGCCCAAAAAAATAAACTCTGACACTGTTTCCACTGTTTTTCCATCTATTTCCCATGAAGTGATGGGACCAGATGCCATGATCTTTGTTTTCTGAATGTTGAGCTTCAAGCCAACCTTTTCACTCTCCTCTTTCACTTTCATCAAGAGGCTTTTGAGTTCCTCTTCACTTTCTGCCATAAGGGTGGTGTCATCTGCATATCTGAGGTTATTGATATTTCTCCCAGCAATCTTGATTCCAGCTTGTGCTTCTTCCAGCCCAGCGTTCCTCATGATGTACTCTGCATATAAGTTAAATAAGCAAGGTGACAATATACAACCTTGACGTACTCCTTTTCCTATTTGGAACCAGTCTGTTGTTCCATGTCCAGTTCTAACTGTTGCTTCCTGACCTGCATACAGGTTTCTCAAGAGGCAGGTCAGGTGGTCTGGGATTCCCATCTCTTTCAGAATGTTCCACAGTTTATTGTGATCCACACAGTCAAAGGCTTTGGCATAGTCAATGAAGCAGAAATAGATGTTTTTCTGGAACTCTCTTGCTTTCTCCATGATCCAGCGGATGTTGGCAATCTGATCTCTGGTGCCTCTGCCTTTTCTAAAACCTGCTTGAACATCTGGGAGTTCACGGTTTACATACTGCTGAAGCCTGGCTTGGAGAATTTTGAGCATGACTTTACTAGCGTGTGAGATGAGTGCAATTGTGCAGTAGTTAAAGTCTAACGGTTGCTCCTAAAAAACCAGATGGTCTGAGACAAACCCATCTGAGAAATAAGTAGGGTATAAATAATTAATGATTTTATTCTCCCTGCTTTTACCTCTCCCTTGATTACTAGTAGAAGCAAGCAGAACTAGAGAGCATATTGAAATTTCCAGTTTTGGTCTTAAAGAAGTAGCTTGTATTCTACTAACCCTCCTGCTGAGAACAACTAAAAAGGCTAGAAAGTGAAAGTGAAAGTTAGTCCCATAGTTGTGTCCAACTCTTTACGACCCCATGGGCTGAAGCCCACCAGGCTCCTCTGTCTGCAGAATTCTCCAAGCAAGAATACTGGAGTAGGTTGCCATTTCCTTCTCCAGGGGATCTTCCCAACTGAGGAATCAAACTCAGGTCTCCTACATTGCAAGCAGATTCTTTACCAACTGAGTCACTAGGGAAGACGCCAAAAAAGGCTAGACAAATATTTAAATCAACAGGAGAGAACATTGCAGAGCAACCAATGGAGGCAGAACTTGAAGGTCTATGATCCTTGAGAGAAGAGAAGCTTAACAGTTGAGTTCCACATTCATCCTAGCTCTTTTTCTGAGGACATTTTATTTTCCAAATCACAAGCAGTCTTTTTGAAAGGAAAAAAAAAAGAACCATGAAGAAGGAGCCTAAAAACCTGCAACCAAATTTCAAAGTCATTGGCCAACTCAAGAATTTTAGATGTTCAAAACAAGAAACCAAGAAACTCAGTGAAAAATAGTATTTGGAGTGGTTAAAGACCAGAGATTTCAGTAACTATGGGCTGCCAGAAAGACAAATGTTTGTTTTGGATCTTGATAAACACATCAAGTTTTCTACTGAGACCCTAATGGCACCATAGCCTAGTAATAAGAAACATGTCTAAAGAATAAATACTATGCCCTAGGGGAAAGACAAAGCTGAAATAGCAAGCTTAAGACAAAGCCTCAACAGAATCAAGTCAATCCACTTCTACCTTATCTGATTGAGGAAAGAAATGCTAACCCTCTTCAAGTACATATAACATATCATCCAGAGCCCCTGCTGCTGCTGCTGCTAAGTCACTTCAGTCGTGCCAACTCTGTGTGACCCCATAGACGGAAGCCCACCAGGCTCTTCCGTCCCTGGGATTCTCCAGGCAAGAACACTGGAGTGGGTTGCCATTTCCTTCTCCAATGTGTGAAAGTGAAAAGTGAAAGTGAAGTCGCTCAGTCGTGTCCGACCCTTAGCGACCCCACGGACTGCAGCCTACCAGGCTCCTCCATCCATGGGATTTTCTAGGCAATAGTACTGCCTAGAATAGGCTTGCCATTGCCTTCTCCGTCCAGAGCCCCTACAAATGTTCAATTACAATGTCCAGCACCTAATTTTAACATATAAGACATTCTAAAAAGAAAAAAAAAAAAAGGATAAAATGACCAACCCACTCCAAAAAAAAACAGATAATAGAAACAAATCCATAAATGATCCAGATATTAGAAATATCAAATAGGGCCTTTAAAATAACTATGATTAAACTTTCAAGAAAATAAGGGGAAAGGTGGAGAAACAGATGAAAAGATGGGAGATTTAGAAAATACAATTAAAATCTCTAAAAAATAAATGCATATTCTAGAAATTAAAGGCTAACTGAAATGGTTTCGTGAACTACATAAAGCAAAAGACAGGATGAATGAACTCAAAAAGCGGTTAACAGAAAACATCTGAACAGCACAGAGAAAAAAATTGAAGGAAAAAAAAAAGAGAATAAGACTTCCATCTTCTATTAAGTATGCAGAACACTGGAGAGTCTTGCTCCCCGCTTTGAAACAAGAATTTGAAAATTCAGAGAATCTGAAATTTTACAATTTTTGTTTAGCCAATCAGTAACCTGGGTTACACGGAGAAGGCAATGGCAAGCCACTCCAGTACTCTTGCCTAGAAAATCCCATGGATGGAGGAGTCTGGTAGGCTGCAGTCCGTGGGGTTGCTAAGGGTCGGACACGACTGAGCGACTTCACTTTCACACATTGGAAAAGGAAATGGCAAACCACTCCAGTGTTCTTGCCTGGAGAATCCCAGGGATGGGGGAGCCTGGTGGGCTTCCGTCTATGGGGTCACACAGAGTCGGACATGACTGAAGTGACTTAGCAGCAGCAGCAGCACCCTGGGTTACAAGTCACCCAGCCTATAGAATTTTGTTATGGCAGCCTGAGCAGATTAAAACTGAGGCTTATTATGAAGAGACAGTAATTAAGGCAGTGTGGTGTCAGAAAAAGCACTGACACATAGTCAATGGAATAGGGTCCAGAAATAGACCCACAAATATATGGTCAACTGGTTTTCCACGTGTTATAAAAGCAACTCAATGTAAAAAGGATAATGTTTTCAACAAATGGCACGACAGCAACTGGGTATCCATATGCAAAAAAGAAAAATTAATTTCAGCTCATAATTTGTGCCCTATTTTAAAAGCAACTCAAAATGATCAAGGACTGAAATCCCAAATCAGAAAGTATAAAGTTTCTAGAGAAATAAAAAACAAAAAACAGCAAATCTTTGTTATCTTGGACTATACAAAAATTTCTTGGATATAATGTCAAAAACACAATCCATAAAAGAAAAAACAATAGAATGAATTTTCCCAAAATTAAGAACTTCTGCTCTCCAAAAGACACCATAAAGGGAATGAAAAGATATACCACAAATAGGTATAAAATATTTGCAAATTTCAAATCTGATAATAAGCTTATAACCAGAATATTGAGGAAAAAAACAACTTGATAAATGGGCAAAAGATTTAGATATTTTATCAAAGAAAATATCAGGTGGCAGAAAAGCATATGGAAAGATGTTACCTCATTAGTCATCAGGAAAAGGCAAATTAAGACCACAATGAGATAGCACTGTATACCCATTAGAATGGCTAAAACTGAAACGGCGGCGTGGGGCAGGGAAGGAAAGGAAAAGAAAGAAAGAAAAGAAAAAACATTACAATACTAAGTACAGATGAGTTTGCAGAGCAACTGGAATTCTCACATACTGATGGAGGGAATGATCTCTACAAGAGTATACAAAAACAAATTATAAAAATCAACTATATTTCTATGTACTAAAAAAATGAATTTTAACAAAAGATACCTTACAATTTTTTAAATAGAGAATCTTCAAATACTTCTTTGTCTCCCCCATCTGTTCTTTCTGGGACTCCAATCAGATTTAAGCAGGCCCTTGATGATATTCCACAGATTTCTAATACAGTATCATGTTTCTCTCCTCTTATTTTAAATAGTTGCTATTGCTATGTCTTCAAGTTCACTAATCTTTTCATCTGCAATGTGTTAGTTGCTACTAACCCCATCCAGTGTACTTTTCATTTCAGATGATGTGTTTTTTAATCTCTAGAAGTTTAATTTCAAACATATCTTTTTTATATCTTCTTTTTTTATACCTCCTATTTCTCTCCTACTTAAGCTCTCCTACTTTCTCTCCTACCTACTCCATCTTCTTGAACAATAGTTTAATACATATGGGATGGGATATACAATAAATATTAAAATACTTGCTTCAAAGGTTTTGTCCTCTATATCTATCATGTGTCATTTCTGTGTTTTTTCTATTGACTGATTTTCCCTCTTGTTACAAGTTCTATTTTTATACATTATTACATAAAGTAAATTTAAATTTTTTAAAAATGGTAATTTAAAGTCAGAGGACAGTTAAAACGAGTTTTACACAGTTGGGTCCTGCATTTTTTTGCATTCCTTTAAATACTTCTGGACTTCATTCTAGAACGCAGCTAAGTTATTACTTGGAAACAGTTTGAATCTAGCAAGTCCTGTTTTTTTCTGCTTTGTTACAGAGTTCCAAAACAGCCTTAAAAGGGACTTCCTGGGCAGTTCAGTGGTTAAGACTCTGAACTTAAGACTCAACTCTGAACTCTGAACCACTGCAGGGTGGGTGGGTTTCCTACATGGAACTAAGTTCCCACCTGTCTCAAGGCCAAAGAAAAACAAAACAGCCTTTAAACTAGGACTAATTTGCCTCTACTACTGAAACAATCCTTTCCTGAGAACTTGACTCAATGCCCCAAGAATTAGGTCTTTCCACTTGGGTTAGTAGTTTCCCAGTCCTGTGCAAGCTCTAAGGATTTTCCTGATTGCTGTTTTCCAGTTTTTCCTCAGGTCTCAGTGGTTTCTTCACATGCATGTCCTTATCAGCCTTCTCTCTCTTACTCTCTCCTCCTCCGTACTCTGTCCTGCCAACCTGAACTGAACTCTGAACTCCATGAGATCACTGGGCCTGGAAACTCTTTCCAGGCAGTAGGCTAAGACAATCATAGGGTTCATCTTATTGCCCTTTCAAGGGCAATCCTGTGTCCTTGTGCATCCTGTGCTGCCTGTTGTCCAATATCTGAAAGCCTTTTCAGTTGTTTATGATGAGAGTAAGTCTGGACCTTGTCACTCCATCTTGGCCAGAAGTGGAAATCTATGAGTAATTATGAGTGCCTACTATTGTGCTGGATGCAGCCTTAGATGCTGAGGACACAGTTGTGACCCACACGACAGACAAGGGTCCTGTCCTCCTGGAAAAAAGCTTTTTAAAAAAAGAAAAAAAAAAAAAGGACCTCCAGGAAAGCCCCCATAGCATCTTTTTAATTTTATTTATTTTGGCTACAGTGGGTCTTCGTTGCTTTGTACTGGCTTTCTTTAGTTATGATCAGGGATTACTCTTTATTGTAGGGAGTGGCCTTCTCATTGTGGTAGCTTCTCTTTTTATGGAGCACAGGCTCTAGGTGCGTGGGCTTCAGTAGTTGCAGCACATGGGCTCAGCAGTTGTGGCTTGTAGGCTTAGATTCATAGCATGTGGAAATTTCCCAGACCAGGGATCGAACCTGTGTCCCTTGCATTGGCAGGTGGATTGTTATCCCCTGTGCCACCAGGGAAGTTCCAGGAAGAAGCTTTTTAATAAAGGCCTGTGAAGATCAGTATTGGGTTCTACAGCAGGAATAGATACAATTAAAAAGTCTTCATTCTGCCTTTCAGGACTTTCAGATCTACAGCTTCAAAAAATAGCAGATTACACTGGAGGGCAGAGGATAGGCAAAGAGGGGAAGCAGACATCTCTATAAAACTTTGCCTATCATTTTTTTGCTTGTTTATTTGTTTTTGCTCTCTTTCTTTGTGTGATTTTTTTCATTATCGTTGTTTTGTATTTTTTTTTTATTTTTTGACTACCATTTTGTAAACAGAATGGTAGTTGGCTGTAACAAAGCAGCATCAGTTTAAGAACAAATGTGGGTAACTATAGTGTCCATTCAACAGAATCCTAAATCGAGTTGATTTATATGAAGTATTTACTTATCTCAATGCTTGATAGGGACAGCTTTTTCCCTAACTTTAAGTCAACAAATCATGGACAAATTCACAGCTCAGAGTAGTGTATGGTGCCTTTTCATCCACTCCTATGCAACTTGTATTATTATTCTTATAGTCTTCTGCCGCCAGATACAGAATTCTCTCCAGAAGAATCTCTCTTATTCAAGACCACCTACATAATTTGTGGGGCCCAGTGTGAAACTAAAATGTGCCCCTCCTTGATCAAAAAAAGAATTACCAGATGTTGACAGCAGAGCATTAAAGCAAGCATGGAACCCCTCTGAGAGTGGGCCTTGTGTGACTGCCTAGGTCGCACACCCATGAAACCATTCCTGCTCCCATCTCACCTCCAAACAAATTCCAGTCTCCTCTGTGATGCCCTCAACCATCCGTCAGACAAACAGGAAGGCTCTCCAGCAGCCTGGTAACACAGTTAACACAAACACACAAACAAACAGTCAAAACATTTGCATCATTCGCAGATCGAATGCAGTGCTTCTCCTAGGATTGTTACACAACAGGTACTTGATAAACACTTGTTGGATAACAAATAATGAAGAAATCATGCCCTAAGAAAAGGAGTTAGCATAGCTTTGATCATCAGGACCTTTCTGGCACACATGGAATCTTCCCACACGGGTGATCCCTTCTTGAACTCTAAGGATAGGTCTACCAGTTTTCATACCACGCTAATGTCATTTAGCAATCTTTGGAGGAAAACTGTTTAAAATGAAGGAATTGGGACCTCCCTGGTGGTCCAGTGGTTAAGACTCCATGCTTCCACTGGCAGGGGCGTGGGTTTGATCCCTGGTCGGGTAACTAAGATCCCACATGCAGCATGGCTTAAATAAATAAATAAAATGAAGGAATTATATTTAAAGGAAAGGCAGAGAACCAGCAAACTGAAAATTTCAACTTTCCAATCATTAACTGAGCTACTGTTAAGTGGATACAGATCTACATTATCTTGTTATCAGCTAAAGAAGAGAACAGATTGAGAAATTATCCTGCTTCCAAAAAGGTAACTGAAAAAATCAAGTTCCAAGGAAAAGAACTTCGTGGCCCTCACATTCCTCCCATGCTTAATTCCATCTGGCCTTGCGCCAGCCAGGATCATAAAATCGCTGCTATCTGGAGGAGTGAGGCAGGTTATCTTGTAGAATCTAATAGATTTTTAGAGCAAAATGGACTTTAAGATTGTCTTGTTAACCACAACTGAACTGACTGTGGGCAGTGCAGGGCATCAAGCTGCAAACAACTGCCAGGTTGGCATGGTGTAAGGACCCTGTGCTCTGCTGGTCGTGCACTTGGGCCTGCAGTGAATCCGACAGTCTATTACACACCTTCCACTTCATGAAGATGACATCCAGTCCCTCTCTCTAACTGTGACCTTGAGAAGTCTCCCCTCACTCTCCTGTCTTCCCAAAAACCTGAAGGTCCTTTCCAATTAGATGATTCACTGATGTCTCTAAACATGAAATTACACTTGTCAGATGCCATCTCCTTCCAAATTCCCTCTAGTACCCTCTAGGTAAAGCATTCCTTATCCTTACTTTCTCCTTCTGTCCCCCTAGTGGTACTTCCTCACTTGGCCTTGTGTAGAGCTAGGCATATGTACAAGCCAGGTACAGGGTCTGGGCTAGAGCTAGGGCCTTTGTTCCCTCTCATCTGAGGGGAAGTTCCCTGAGAGAAGACCTTGTGAAGGAGAAAAAAAGACACGGAATAGGGTGCAAAGGAAAGCATTTAAAGATCCATCTCTTCAATGTCACAATTTTGGAAAGGGTAGATCCTAAACACCAGGCCATGCAAATTACTGGGGACAGTTAAATGGCAGATTTAAAGGGGTGGTAATGACAAGTGTTTTCCAAGGACCCCTTTATTTTTTAACGTTTTCTATATTCAACTGTGATTTGTTTTTTGAAATGTTTGCCATTTCTTATGGAATTCTGCTGTTTTTTTAAATTTTGCCTATGAGAAATTTAAGGTCTTTTTGTCTTTTGCTTTGTCTCCCACACAGGTTCCTTTCAGAGTAATGAGACGCTGAGTGTAAAGGGTGTGAAAATAGAGGAGGGAGATGATAAATACCCTTCCAAACCACAAGCATTGGTCTTGGCCAAGTCAAAGACCAAGCACTAAATAACCTGCTCTTTCAGTAAAGAGTTTCTAGAAATACCTAATTGAAAGATCAACCAAATGTTCCTACCACAGAAAGCAGAGTGAAACTATGGTTAAGTCCTAAGGAATTAACCTTTCTGCTCTAGTGTTCTCACTTTGAACCTAGTTGGCGGGAGTTGTGGCCCCGGATGGAGAAGGAAATGGCAACCCACTCCAGTGTTCTTGCCTGGAGAGTCCCAGGGATGGGGGAGCCTGGTGGGCTTCCATCTATGGGGTCACACAGAATCGGACACGACTGAAGTGACTTAGCAGCAGCAGCAGCAGCAGTAGCAGCTCCAGTGTTAAGAAATCTTATTCCTAATGATTCTCGATACCGTTTGTAATTTCTCCATCTGTTTGACTCTACTTCCCTCTTTCTTTCATCTTTGTCTGCCTCTCATACCCCTTCCTCTCTGTTTCCCACCTCTGTTACATCTCGCAGTGCGTTGCCTAAGAAAGCTATGATACATGGAACTCTGGGGAACAGCTTCCCAAACTCCTGTAGGGACCACCTCAGTCCCTGCAGAGCGGACCTGGTGACTGAGACAGAGATGAGGGTGTGTGTGTCAGGGAGCAGATGGGTGAGCAGTCAAGGCTTTATCCTGGGAGTGACTTCCCTGGGGGTCTCATGGTTAAGACTCTATGCTTCCAACGCAGGGAGCCTGGGTGTTTGATCCTTGGGTAACTAGATCCCATATGCTGCAACTAACTAAGAGATCCCGCATGCTCCAATGAATATCAAAGATCCCATATGCCACAACTAAGACCCAGTACAGCCTGACTAATTAATTATTTAATATTTTTTAAAGGCTTTATGGCTCTTTGCCGCGTCTACTGCGAGAATGAAGACCATTCTCAGCAATCAGACTGTCAACATCCCAGAAAATGTCGACATTACCTTGAAGGGACGGACAGTTATTGTGAAGGGCCCCAGAGGCACCCTACGGATGGACTTCAATCACATCAATGTAGAACTCAGTCTCCTTGGAAAGAAAAAGAAGAGGCTCCGTGTTGACAAATGGTGGGGAAACAGAAAGGAACGGGCCACTGTTCGCACAATCTGTAGTCACGTACAGAATATGATCAAGGGTGTTACACTGGGCTTCCGTTACAAGATGAGGTCGGTGTATGCCCACTTCCCCATCAACGTTGTTATTCAGGAGAATGGTTCTCTCGTGAAAATCCGAAATTTTTTAGGTGAAAAATACATACGCAGGGTTCGAATGAGGCCAGGGGTTGCTTGTTCAGTATCTCAAGCCCAGAAAGATGAGTTGATTCTTGAAGGAAATGACATTGAACTTGTGTCAAATTCAGCTGCTTTGATTCAGCAAGCCACCACAGTTAAAAACAAGGATATCAGAAAATTTTTGGATGGTATCTATGTTTCTGAAAAAGGAACAGTTCAGCAGGCTGATGAATAAGATCTCAGTGATCCTGCTGCAGAAACAACAAGATAGCAGATGGGTCTATGGACTCAATTGTGATATTTTAAAGAGACAATAAAAACACTTGATTTGAAAAAAAATAAATAAAGGTTTTATGGGGGAATGAATGAGGCTCGTGAAGAACTCAGTGAGACCCTGCGAGTACAGTCACGTGGTCTAGAGATTCGGCATTAACAACAACCTCCCACAATTACTCTTATAGGACTCTGACTAGAATCTTTATTTTCTATTTGCTGAGCTTCTTGGGAGACTTTTGCCTTGGATTCTGATTAGAAAAGCCTAACCTCTAGTTTTCCTTATTGATCTGTAGTTGGCTAATTATTTCCCACGGTTAAATTGTGAGGTGGACAAAGTCTAGGAAAGTTGGTGTTCATTTCTCACTTCTGACCCTCCTCCTAGGTGCTCTTAAGTATACCTTATGGTGAAAGTCTATTCTTGTTTGAAAAAACAAGTTATAAGGAATTAATCCTTGGCCAAGATATTTGTTATTAAGCATTTCAAGGTTTTTCTCTCTACCTCTCTTTTTTTTTTTTAACTTTTAAGGCAGGATTGGAGAGATCTGGAGTCAGAGACTCCATGAGAAATGACTTTGTGCCTTTAGGGAAAGTATTTTAACTATCTTGAATCTCGAGTCCCACTTCTGCAAAATGGAAGTGATAAGTTAATCTGCCTACAAGATTTGAGAGTCTGCCTACTAAATGAGAACAAAAGGGAAAGGAGAAAAAATGTCTGTATAAATGGTAAGATGCTCCCAAAACTTTAGTACTTGAAGTATAAACATCCTAATATGGATCCTTTTGCTTTTTTAAAATAAGCTATATCATTCATTTATCACATTTCAGGCACTACTCCAAGCCTGACATGTATTTCATTCATTTTCTCATGTAATCCTATCCACACACCTTTGAGGAAAGTACTATTACTATCCCAGTTTTCCACACAAGGAAACTCAGGCTTAGAAAGATGAAATACTTAAAGAGGTTAAACAACTTGCCCAACTGCTGGTAAGTGGAAATCTTAGTTTTGAATCCAAACAGTTGGGAATTTCTCAAGTAGAGTCAAAAACTCCCAATCTGTAGGTTCCCAAATCCCCTTGTCTCCTCTAATCAGAGGGTGCTGATAGGGGCATTGCAGCTGGGGCACTGATTCAGACCCTCAGTTCACATCTCCCCCAGGAAGCTGTTTCAGTTCCTGATAAAGCCTTCTAGAAGCAAATATTGCAATGAAGATAAGTTTTGATATAATGGCATTCTCCAGAAAGGAATTAAGGCAACTCTGATAGCAGGGAAGGGCAGCCCAGATGCACTAGCTTTGAAGTATGTAAACTCTGCCTGTGATTCAGTCCATAGGTCAGTTCTCAAGAACTCTTCCAGGCCTGTTGACTCCATGGCCTAAAACAGCAGAACCTGCCTGCAAGAAAGATGGAACAGAGTGGTGGCCACCATCTCCTCATCTCCCTCCTATCCTCTCCACCTCTGCAAGCCGTTCCAAGGAAACCACTGACCACATCACAAAGAGTAGGAGAAGGGGCCCTGCCTGGGTCAGATAGGGGCATGGAAAGGAGAGGCCATGTCTGAGACATGCAATAAAGGACAGCACGGATGACTGGTAAGCCAGTCTTCAGCGCTAAAGGCCCCTCTCTTTTCCCTTTTCTCCATCCTGTGTTCTTCCTCTCCAGCCTGATCAAAATCTGTCCTCAGGAAAAGATCAGAGACTGGCTGCTTCCCTGGGAACCAAAGTCAGGAAGTAACCATGTAGTTTCTGTGCCCTGTAAAGGGCTTTGCAGAATTGGTGAGCAAAAGAGGGAGGTGGGCTTTGTCATAGTCAGGTTTATTTTCCCTGTGCCTAGATCAGTGCCTGGCTCTTTAGTTGTTGACTGAACTAATTTTGGAGGCCAGGGAGTCCTTTTCACAACCCTTAAACTGAACACCTATTGGCCCTGGGCTGTGGAACTGCGGGCCACAGAAGTTAGAGCTTCTGAGCAGAGGAACTTCAGATGCTAAGAGATCCAGGCCCATGTGGGTGCTGGGCAGCACACTGTGTGAAGCCAACACTAAATACTATATCACTACATGTACCCAGGGTGCCCTTCAGCTCCCAGCAGATATTTATAAGCCTCACTCCAGCCTCCAATCCCTGCTTCTAAAATTTCAGAATGCCGGCTCTACCACTGGAGGACATGCCCCTACCTTTCTGGGTCACAGAGCAAGGGGTCTGGATTAAAACCTCCCCACTGTTAATGCGCTGAATTGTGCCCCCCTCCCCCCAATTCAGGCTCCTCCTGTGGCTCAGCTGGTAAAGAATCCACCTGCAATGTGGGAGACCTGGGTTTGATCTCTGGGTTTGGAAGGTCCCCTAGAGAAAGGAAAGGCTACCCACTCCAGTATTCTGGCCTGGAAAATCTCACGGGTAGAGGAGCCTGGTGGACTGCAGTCCATGGGGTCGCAAAGAGTCGGGCATGACTGAGTGACTAACACTTACTTACTTAATCCCCAAGTCATATGATGAACCATTAAACCTTAATGTGACTATATTTACAGTAAGGAAGTAATTAAGTTTTAATGAGGTCATAAGGGCAGGACCCTAATCCAATAGGACTATTCTTATTACTGTTGAATACTTTGGCCACCTGATGTGAAAAGACAACTCATTGGAAAAGAACCTGATGCTGGGAAAGATTGAGGACAAGAGGAGACGGCGACAACAGAGGATGAGATAGATAGATAGCGTAACCAACTTAATGGACGTGAATCTGAACAAACCCCAAAAGACAGAGAAGGATGGGAGAGCCTAGTGTGTTGCAGTCCATAGGATCGCAAAGAGTAGGATATGACTTAACAACTGATAAATAAACAAAAAATTGTTCTTATAAGATAATACACCAGAGTAGTCACTCTCTTTCTACCATGTGAGGACAAAGCAAAAAGATGGCCATCTGCGTCAGGGAGTCCTCATCAGAAAATAAACTGGCCAGCACAAATACATACATACATTAAGTTTAAGCCACTCAGTCTATGGTATTTTGTTATGACAGCCTGAGCAGAACAAGACACCTGCTTCCTCTATAATACTTCAGATTTATGCTCAGAGGGGTTCCAACATAGACAAACCTTCTAGGCCCACTCTTACCCAAGCCAAATTCCTTCTTGTTATATATCTTTTTTTCCTCACAAATGAACACAACACTGCTTTTCCTTATGCTCCATTTCTCCCTTGCCACATCTTAGATATTTTTTTAATGGCAATTTTGTTTTTCCAACTTTAACTGAATTTCAGATTTCTGCTTGTTTTTCCATTTGGGTTTTGCCTTTTCTTTTTTTGGCCTCGCTGTATGGCATGTGGAATCTTAGTTCCCTGACCAGGGATGGAACCCATGACACTGCAGGGGAAGCTGGAGTCTTAACCACTAGATGACCAGGGAAGTCCTGCCACATCTTAGATATTAAGTTGCAAATGAGGCAGATTTTGCAGGACAAGAATGCTTTGAAGATCCAGGCATACCATGGGGCCCTAATGGTACAGAAAATCTTCTTTCCCTTGGTCTGTCTTGGTCACACCATCTCAGCATCAAGAAATTGGGCTTAAGATGTCTCCATTAAAATGTTCATGCTACTTTGGGGTAGGAGGGTAATAATTTTAACACTTTTCAACCATTTAGTAGGTCAGCTGGCTCCCTCTGAAGGGAACTGGATAAAGTTCTCTTAAAATAATTGTAGGAAGAAGGTTCAAGAGTCCTGAGAGGGAAAGCTTAGGAACTAGAGCTTATGTCTAAAAGAGAGTGAAGCTAAAATCAGCAAAGCAGGCTTGCTGACATGATAGTGTTTCCCGAATTCCAGGAGGCAGAAAACTAATAAAGCCCTTGATGCTGGCACAGCATAAACCTCAGCAAAGGCTAATAAACAATTATAAAGTATTTAAGATAAGACCTTAAATGATTAATTGATTATCTTGGAAATTAAAGAACAGGACCCCAGGGTATGGGACCTGATTATAAAGTCATACATATATATGTGAGGTGAGGCCAGAATAGGAAGAGGGTGGCAGGAAGGAGCCCTATCAGAACAGGCTGAAGGAGAAGGGGAGGAGTGAGGAGTGTGCAGATCAGTAGTCAGAGACAGGAAGTGGGAGAACTATGCTGACTACAACCGTACCTGTATCACTGCCATGTCTTGGGGTAGTCATAGTGCTGGACAATATCACAAAGACTATTGCCCTTTTTCAAAGAGATCCATAACCAACTGCCTAGGAGGGGGGCTAAAAAGAGATCATTGGAAACCTACGGGATTTTCTATAAAGCTGTGATCAAGTATTACCAGACTCATTTTCTGCATATTTTCCAATCCCAACATTCTGCCTTATTAAAATTTTGGGCCTTTGAAAGTACCTTACGGCAAGTCACCAGTTGTTCTGTACAATTTCAAGATACTCTGTTGTCCAGTGACTGAGCTTTCATTGCCTTGCTGGTTTCCAGGAAAGCAGACCCCTAAATCACTCAGAATTGACCCAACAATTTTTTCTAAAAATTTCCAGGGTTTCCACTGTCAAAAAACCATTCACGTATATCTAAATAACTTAAGAATATTTTTAATATAAAGCATTTATATTAAATTTTCTTTTCAAGAACCATAAAATCAGTATTATGCCTTCTGAGACCCAAGCAAATTACAGATAATAGGATTGTTAGGGAACTGTTGCGGAGAAGGCAATGGCACCCCACTCCAGTACTCTTGCCTGGAAAATCCCATGGATGGAGGAGCCTGGTAGGCTGCAGTCCGTGGGGTCGCTAAGGGTCGGACACGACTGAGCGACTTCACTTTCACTTTTCACTTTCATGCATTGGAGAAGGAAATGGCAACCCACTCCAGTGTTCTTGCCTGGAGAATCCGGGGGATGAGGGAGCCTGGTGGGCTTCCGTCCATGGGGTCACACAGAGTTGGACACGACTGAACTGACTTAGCAGCAGCAGCAGCTGCAGCAGGGAACTGTTGACCAAAACTGCCTACCCTGGCCAGGCACAACCAGTAACAGGTTTGCGTACGTCTCCCACTTCAGGATGCCTCAAAAGGACACAAAACCAGTGTGGGGCCCAAAAACAACCCAGAGAAAACCTAAGAGGGGCCAAGAAGGGGAGGAGATACCAGTTGATAGTATGTCTCGCCAACCTCTCAGAAATCCTTGTGCTGAAAACCATCATGACTGAGAGATGCACGCACTACCAGGAAGGGCCTGAGTCAGATCAAATGAAGGCACAACCAAGATGATTGGCCAGAAACAACCCAGAGAGCTAACCCCACCACCTTAAAACCTGAAACTGTGAGATACATGGGGCAGAGCAATTTTTCCCAGTTCCTTTACCCTGTTGCTCTCTGCCTGAGTGCCCCTTTTCAATAATGTGTCTTTTGTTTTGTCAGTATGTTTCCTTTGACAATTCATTTCCAAAGATTCTGAAGTGGGACCCCTTCAAGAGCCCATTGTCAGGCCGTTGAAAGAGTCCCATCCAGTGACAGGATGACGCTGGCAATACGTATTTACAAGAACAGAGGTCTGCAAAAATCAGAGGTAAGATGAAAACCAATTTTATTCTGAACAACCTTTTAGTTAAATCATTGAGGGTGTGGCCCCTGCACTGAAGGGTGGAGTCTTAACCACTAGACCACCAAGGAAGTCCCCAGATGCTCTAGATCTTGATTGTGGAGATGGTTATACAGTTGTGTATACTAGACAAAAAGTACAAATGTGTGCAATTTACTATTACCAGTCATCATACTTTCCATAGGCAAAGGAGCTGAAGGGATAATAGGCAGGGAACAAGAGGACACTATTAACACATTGTTTCCCATTGGCACAATTTCTTCTGTTTTTGATTTAACTTTCCTTTCTGATTCTTGCACTAGAATATAGGTCTATGAGAGCAACGTATCTCTCTTATTCACTACTATAACCCCAGAAACTATAACACTACCTGGCACATAGTAGGCCATTAATAAATAGTTGATCAAATGAATGAGAATTAATGTGATAAGAACAACATAAAGAGGTGGAAAGGGATCAGAATGAGGGAAGTGCTGGAAGTAAATGCTGGATATAAACCTGAATTTTACAATTCTGGAATTTTATGTCAGTTCTTCCTTGGAGAATTTTCTTCCACTGCACAAGAGATGTCTTTCTTCTACAGCATTTCTTGTGTCATTTCTGACTGTTGCTATAGGCTAGCATTTTCTCCCAGCTAGAAAATAACTATCCGGGACAAGAAGTATCATATACAGCTTTGCAGTTCCCCCATGATGTACAGCACTTTAGCTATACTATGCTTGTTTGCTGAATGAATGAATAACTGAAGCTTGAGTCCTGAATGTCCAGAGAATCCCTGAGGAATGGGCTCAGTGTTACAGGGGCTAAAGTCAAAGTGGTATATTCAAGGTAAGTTTTATCCCGCCTCAGCATTCTATATCCACTCCCTGGGGAGCAGTACCTACCTCCCAGTGGAAGCCCAGGGCTGCTACCTCCTTCCTCAGTTCAGTTCAGTTCAGTCGCTCAGTCGTGTCCGACTCTTTGCAACCCCATGAATCACAGCACGCCAGGCCTCCCTGTCCATCACCAACTCCCAGAGTACACTCAAACTCATGTCCATCAAGTCGGTGAAGCCATCCAGCTATCTCATTCTCTGTCGTTCCCTTCTCCTCCTGCCCCCAATCCCTCCCAGGATCAGTCTTTTCCAGTGAGTCAGCACTTTGCATGAGGTGGCCAAAGTATTGGAGTTTCAGCTTTAGCATCAGTCCTTCCAATGAACACCCAGGACTGATCTCCTTTAGAATGGAAGTGCCCCCAAACATGGGCCCTCAGTGACTCCCTCCCAGAAATCCATCTTCTCCTCAAAACCTCCCTTTCATCCCCATCAATGAAGCCCAGTAGACAATGAGGGCCAGCAGACTCAGGCAGGTCCCTTCTACTAACCCCAAAAATTCACACCATAAATAATGAAGGGCTCCATTAGAGTCAGGTGGTTCTCTCAACCATACATGCACTTTTCAAACTCTATGGTGCAAATGAATAATCTGTGAAGAATCCTGTTAAAATGAAGATTCTGATACAGCACTTCCAGTTTGTAGGCCAAGATTCTGAATCTGCACTAGCTTCCTTCCAGGTGACACCAAAGGATGCTGGTCCAGTTTGTACTGCACCCGTGTGGTGACTGGCAGCAACAGCAGTCACAACTCCAGATGCACCAAGCCTGACCAGAAAGCCATGGGGGTTGATTGTTTAAGCAAACACTGTGAAGCATATAAACATATGTTCCCTTCAAGTTTTGCCCCTCGAAGGTTTGCTTGCTTCTTTCCTGATACTGAGACCCTAGAGAAGAGCTCCGCCTTCCAGCTGGAAGGGGTAGAGGAAGGGACCACATTCCCAGAATCAGAAACAGAAAAATGTGGTTTAAATCAAGAAGTCAAGGAGAGGGAGCTGAGGGCTCAGAGAGGTAGTCCCAGAACAATAGTCTCAATGAGGTCATCCCAGGCCAGTGTCTCTAGCTTTCAGCTTTGCCAGCCTGGAAACTCCACATTTTGTCAGCACACCCAGAGATAAGCAGACTGAAGGGAAATGAATCATACCAACTAGACTCAAGGGTCTAAACCAAATGGCAAAGTAAGAACAAACACTAACGAATCAGAAACTTGTTCAGAGCAATGCTTTTTCCTGCAGGAATGTCTACGTGGGCTGGTATATCATTACCAACAGTCTGCTTTATGGGCCTGAAATCAGAGCAAGAGGAATCGAGTGAGGGGATATTATGCCATTTTGATAGCTGGATACACCCATCTCCAGGATATTTGTGTATCTGCCAAGAAGGTCAGCAGTCAGAAGCTAGGAGAACACACTGCCCCTCTGTTGATCTTCCTGCACCTGGAAACTTTCTGTTCAGCTTTCTTTACTACATTCCTGACCTCAGAAGACACTTTAGTTGCCTTGGATTGGACATAAATGGCTAGAATGGGTTACGTCCAATGGTGTATGTTTGTGGGTTTTATTTTCTTGGTTGACTCCTTTTGCTCTTAGAAAGTGATTGCACCAGAACTTCTCTCCAGATTCTGAGAGCAGCTCATTGCCCAGCACTGAAGCACCAGCAGAAGAGGAACAGGGGGTTGGAGAGGGCCACTGGGGAAAAGCCAGATCCTTTCATTGCTTCCTACCCTAACACCTTATTCCAGGTCGGAGATTTAAAAACCTGTGTAGTTATTTAAGTGGTCAGAGGAACAGCGGTTGTCACATTCCTGTTGGCTGGTTGTTTTTCTGCTGGTGATGTTGATTTTCTATGTGGACGACACTTAAATCGGTGTCCAAAATTGGGCAAGTTTCTCAGGCTCACCTCTCCTCATTCCATTCTCTTGTGGCCTGAGTTGTCCAGTTGTGTGGCTTTACACTCATCAAATTTAGGGACGTGGCAGTAAGGATACCTGGAAAATTACAGCACTCCACAGTGTCCTGCTTTTACAGGGTTCAGTATGCCTTTGTAGACAGACTGTCAGTAAAGGGAGCACAACCCCACTTCTTCCTGACTTACTCTGCCACTCCCCGCCCCCGCCCCAGGTCCTCTGGGAGAAGCTGGAGGGACTCATTGTCCACTGAATACTATCTCATTCCTTCCTTGACAGTGATACAGCCGCTGCCCAGCCACCGGAAAGCCAACTCCAAAACTTACTTCCGTTTGCCTATTGCCAAATGACAGACATAAATTTGCTGAACCTGGATAAACTGCTCACAAAACAATGTAACGAATAATATTTGCTTTAAACCTGAGGTAGGTTAGGAAAAAAAAAAAATCCTCAAGGAGAAAAAGCCCTCCCACCCAGAAGGCTAAGGAGACGGAGGCCACAAACTCTCTTCCGCAACCTCATAGTGGCTACCAGTACCAATCTGTCCAGAGCGGTCAGATTTTTCGCTAGTCACAGTGAACTGTCTAATCTGCACTCTTCTAATTCTTAATAAACGTTTGCACAGTGTTCCTATAAACCCTGCACTCCAAAGTATTGACTAGCAAATGTGAGGCTTTTTTTGAGAACCCAATATATGATTTCACCAATGATAGCAAATGAGGAAAGGGAATGAGTTCCACACGGAACAACCTCCCAGAATTAAACAGTCTCAGAACACAGAAGACGACGGCTGGCCGACTCACTGAAGTCCCTGGGTTCACTTTTTGCCGAGTTATTAATATAATTTCAGCCCTGACCTAATGTCAAGAAGCAGTTAGGGAACAACCGCAGAAGAATACGGCTTCCCAAGTCTAAAAAAGACGTCCCTGCCGTGCCATTGTTGCCACAATGCCGTGACTCGGATTCGAACCGAGGTTGCTGCGGCCACAACGCAGAGTACTAACCACTATACGATCACGGCGAGCTACTGGGACGCCGCGAGCGACGCGTCACCCAGTGTCGTCCTCGTCTCGATGGCTGCCGCCCTCGCCTGCCCGAGTCGCTCATTATCGGCCCCTCCGATTCTGGCACAAAGCCTGAAGCAGAGTAGAGGCGCCGTAGACTCCGGGCCGAAGTCTCTGTCGGTCGTCCGCCTGGACCGTTAAAGTACTTTGCAAACTAAAGGACCCCTGGGACGCCGGGCCGGCGAACCGGACTCTCACGCAGCCTGAAGGGGATGTGAGGCCTGCGCCAGCTGGTCGCCCGAATGGCGGCGCCGGTCTCCTCTCACACCCATTGTGCCCTGGCGCTCGTGCTGTCTGAACAGGCTCTGGCTGGGAATGGGACTGTCTCTTAACTCTCACAAGAAGGAAAATCAGTTCGGGCCCACAGCACCACTCTCTTCGAGCGCGGTAGTGAGGCGGCGAGATCTGACCCGCAGGGAGTGCGGACTGATATTGAGACAGCTGAAAGAGTGCGCCTGCGTAAGCGCGGGCTGAGCGGCGAGGTTTGAGATGGGCGGGGACGAGCAATGTCACAGCCAGGGGGCGGGGCCTTAAACAGAGAAGAGCTCAGGCGAGACGCGAGAAACACCAGTCCCCAGTAGCTCGCCGTGATCGTATAGTGGTTAGTACTCTGCGTTGTGGCCGCAGCAACCTCGGTTCGAATCCGAGTCACGGCATTGCGAAAGCAGTGGCACGGCAAGGGGCTGCATTTTAGCGTTCTTCTCCATTTTTTTTTTTTTAATCTTCAGTTTGTGACAATTTCCTCAAAGATGGATCCCAATCCCCTTGTGACAGAAACGATATTTATGCCAGGTCTGGCTACACTGGATTTCGAAAGAATATAGGCTTCCGCTTACACTGGGCTACGCACGTTATCCGGCACAACCCAAACAAAGCACAGAACACTCAAGAGGCAAAGTGCTAAAATTGACAAATGTACAAATTTCCATAGCAGCACTGGAAATGGGCTCCGGTAATAGAAGTCTTCGCAGAAGTAACCTTGGAAGTAGCTCTTACAGGCAGAAAGGGAATTTATCAAGCAGCAAGCAGCCAGGATAATCTCGTGAGCTAAGGTCTTGAAATGGAACGAAGAGAATTCCTCTTTGCAGGTCTTCTCTTTATCTCATCCCCACGACGCTTACAGGCCCTGGTCTGAAAGGTAGTATTAAGCGCTTCTCAAGGACCTGTTGAAAGCAAGTAACTAAGAAATGGGAAACGACACTGAGGGAAGTCCACAAGATGAGCTGGAAAAGGCTCCGCAGTCGAGGGGGATTGGGAAGAGAGGTAGAGGAGTGAGATTCCATTCGGGTTTAGCAGGATCCTTCCGACTGCTCTGCAGGGTGGGAAGAGGGGTTGTGATTAGAGCAGACGACACTGTAGG
The DNA here is from genome assembly GCF_049115385.1 of Moschus berezovskii. Classification (NCBI taxonomy): domain Eukaryota; kingdom Metazoa; phylum Chordata; class Mammalia; order Artiodactyla; family Moschidae; genus Moschus; species Moschus berezovskii. Next base: position 38,646,558 of record NC_142468.1, on the reverse strand, counting down.
AAGACGGGTGGTCCCTCTGGATTCACTCATTAGAACCAGTGGCACGTTCTCAGTTTAGCAAAAAGCCACTGCCTACTGTGGCATCCTGGTTCTAGGCGCCTTACGGACGAGAGCTCCGATGTATCCAGAAGGAAAAATCAGGCTCTCTCCCTGCTGCGCTCAGGGACACAACAGAGGACGGCACCGGGTCCGGCGGAAGCACTGGTGAGCCGACGAGTCAATGCCGTCCGGGGAGCAAGGGAAGCAAGGAAGGGGGTGCTGCAGATAAGGAGAACAGCAGGTTGAGATACATTCATGGAGTCCCTTCTAAGTGGCCAGTGCAATTCTGGGTGTGTTCTCTTTCAGAGACAGCGTTTGGTCACTCAGGAAATCAACAAGGAGAAGCCCTGAGGAGCTCCCCTCTGCTGGTCTGCGGTGCTGGAAGGCTCTCGAAGGAGATGGGATTCCTCCAAGGAAGGCGAGTTACACAGCTTGTGAACATTCTGAGTTCCGGCCAGTCCCGTCCCTGGATGCCCAAGTAGTACCCCCTAAACTCCTACCTCCCTTACATGGAACCCACTCTTTCCTATTGCATCACCACCATCTCGGGTAGTTAATGGACCCAAACTGGAGAGAACCGGAGCAACTGGCAAAAGAGCAATGCGCCTGCGCATTCTCAGGCTCGGTCTCAGGCCTGAACCCGCCCCATAGGTGGACCCTTTGGTGACGTGCAGAATGGGAAGGCCTATAACTGTTGAAGGAGACAATCCGAAACCTTTCCTGACAGGTCTCCGGTAGCTCGCCGTGATCGTATAGTGGTTAGTACTCTGCGTTGTGGCCGCAGCAACCTCGGTTCGAATCCGAGTCACGGCATTGTGGCAACAATGGCACGGCAAGGGGGCTGTACTTTTAAATTCCTTTTCCCACCCTAGTCTACGGCTTTTCACTTTTTTGAAACGAAACGCTGCATCTCTCTACTTTGAAAATTGAGCCAGCTCTGATCGCCACCTTCAATAATTCTCATTTAATCCTCTGAATACAGCATTAGAGCAAACAAATTGTAACCCTTTTCCTCCTGAAAAAATTGAAAATCAGTGTCAAAATCATTCTTCCACACCAACAAAACAGCGACCCTGTGGCCTCGCGATTTCTTTCCTTTTCATACATTAAAAAAAAAGTGCTCATTTTCAAATAGAGAATACAAAGCACAAGCCCAGTGAAAACTCTCCCTCTCATTCTTCACCCTATCTAGCAATCATCGGCAGTATCTAATGTATTTTTCTGTGGCAGTCTTTGTATAAATAAATATTTGTATATGTATGCGTGAGTCCTAAGTCTCTCAGTCGCGTCCGGTTCTTCGCGACTCTACGGACTGTAGCCCTCCGGCTCCTCTGTTCATGGGATTCTCCAGACAAGAATACTGAAGTGGGCTGCCACGCCCTCCTCCAGGGGATCCTCCGGACCTAGGGATTGAAACCTCCTCTCTTATGGCTCCTGCATTGGCAGGCGGGTTCTTTACTACATGTACGCACATATATTCCCCCTTGCTTCTTGCGTAATACAGGTGACATCTTCTCTTCTTCCTCCTCATCCCCAGAAATCAGACTAAACTTGAAGTCTTAGATTTGCATTGGTAGCCTATCTCCCTCTACAGGAAGAGTATGCATACCCCAGGGGGAATCTCCACCCACCTGATCCAGCCCTTTTTCTCCCCAGGCACAGGCTCCTGGTTGGGGAGGATGGAACTCTGGGTTGATAAGATAAGGGAAAGGAATTCCTTACCTTGCCCATAGAAAACGTTTGGATGGGAGCCTGGGGTCTGCTGGGAATTGGTCCTCTTTTGATTTCAGGTTGAAAGGTCAGATTGGAAGAATTCACTTGGAGACCCTCTGAAAGCAGGAGGAGGAGGGGTTGGATGGCATCACCGACTCCATGTACATGAGTTTGAGCAAGCTCCAGGAGTTGGTGATGGACAAGGAAGACTGGCATGCTGCAGTCCATGAGGTCGCAGAGTCAGACACGACTGTGTGACTGAACTGAACTGGATTTCTATTTCTTCCTTATCTTATTGTCAGAATCCAACTTAAATCACAAACCACTCAAGTTAGAAAGTTCAAGTTCAGTGAAGTTAGAACTGAATCCTACTATGTTTGCGTCCCAAGAATACAGCCTCCCCATAAATATTTGAACAGAGATATCTTATGGAGTCCATAAATGAGATAAGTGGCCCAGTTTGCTGTATGGCTGCATTTTAAGTTGCATTCTTGCAACACAGACCATGTTATTTTTATACCAGACAAATAGAAAACATGGCTCAAAAGCTTCATCTACACGCAGAATATCTAAGAACAGAATTCATATATTTGGGATATGTTTGTCTTCTCAAGGTTGTGGACAGAGATGAACACAAGGTTAGGCTGGAGACCAAAGGCAAGGGCCAGACTTAGAAGAAGACAAAACCAGAAGGAATGAGAGCTCAGAATGGGAATGGGCATTCAAAGGCAAACAAATAGAAGTAAGGACATCCCACTCAGTACCCAGCAAGGGAAGTGAGCACTAAGGACTAGGCTTTGGGACATGTGCAAATTTAGCAGGTTAAGGGAGGAAGAGAGGATTTGCCTTGAGAGAAAAGAGAACAGTATCATTTCAAGAAAAGTTTGGGAGAAGAGGGTTTTAAGCATAGAGGAGGTCAGCAGACAGGAGAAAGGAGAAAGAGAAATGAGACCTCACTGATCTTAACACATAAAAGTCATTGACTTTTAAAACCTCTGTGAGATAACATGTAACAAGAGTCAGAAAAAAATATACACTCTGTGCCCCAATAACTCCACTTTTGGGAATCTTGCCAAAGGAAATAATCCTAAACTTGGAAAAGTTATCCACATAAAGATGTTTGTTACAGTTATTTAGAAGGGAGGAGAATGGAAATATCCTAAATGCTCAACAAATAAAGTGATAAACTAAACTAAGGTATGTTCATTTGATGAGATATTAAATAGCCATTTTTCTTAAAAAATAATTTTTGAGATCACAGGGATTAGCCAGAGGGTGGGGGGAGGAGAAACTCTCTCTTTACAGAAGAATGCCAGATAACAAATGCAGAATGACAGAATTACAGTCACCTTTTGTGTAATAACAACTGTAAGCATAGATCATCAATGGAAGCTAAGACCACTGTGTAAAACATGTTAGGAACTAATAGTCTTAGGTTATCACACCAAAACTTACTCTAAATTGTGAAATGGAGAGATCTGATGGACTCTAGCTTAACCAAGTGATCAAGTCTAGCATCGCCAATAAAAAACAATGAGCACTATTGACTGGCCTGCCAGTGTAACACACTGGAAAGTCCACATCATCTCAAAGTGAAAGTGAAGTCACTCAGTCGTGTCCAACTCTTTGTGACCCCATGGACTGTAGCCTACCAGGCTCTTCCATCCATGGGATTTTCCAGGCAAGAATACTGGAGTGGGTTGCCATTTCCTTCTCCTATCATCTCAAATGTAGTGGTCTTTTTTTTAAAAAAGTCAAGCCTGAATCTAATCATGAGGAAACTATGGAAAAATCCAAAATGTGCAACATTCTACATGACAACTGCCCCAGACATTTCAAAATGAGCAATGTCATGAAAAACAAACTGGCAAGGAAAAAAATGGAAAATATTTCAAGATTTTAAAGAGAGTAAAGAAACAAACAGTACAACAAGGGAACCTTGGTAAATCCTGAATCGGGATGGAAAAAATCCCAAATATACATATGTATGTATGTGCACAGTCGCTCAATCAAGTCTGACTCTTTGTGATCCTATAGACTGTAGCCTGACAGGCTCCTCTGTCCATGGGACTCTCCAGGCAAGAGTACTAGAGTGCTTGCCCTATCCTCTTCCAGAGGATCTTCCTGACCCAGGGATCAAACCCACATCTCTTGCATCTCCTGCAATGACAGACTGATTCTTTACCACTGAGCCACCTGGGAAGCCCAAGTAAATGACATTTGGCGGGGGGGTGGGGGGGAAGGAAAAAAATTAATATGGACTGTATAATAGACAATGCTATTAATGATAATGGCTTGTGGCCCCGTAGAAGAATTCCTTATTCTTAGGGAATGGCTGCTGAAGTACTTAGAGCTGAAGCATCATGACAACTGAAACTTGCATCAAATCATTAAGGGGGAAAAAAGGCTGAAAGGATAGAACAAACGTGGCAAAATGTTAACAAGTAGTGAATCTAGGTGAAGGGTATACAGATTTCCCCTGCACTTTCTTTGAATTCTTCTGTAAGTTTGAAATTAAAAAAAAAAAACAAAACTGGAATTAAATAAAGTTTTCATAATACAAATGGTGAAATTATGCAATGTTCAGTGAAAAAAATAAGGATACCAAATTGTGTATACCACAATTATAGCTATATAAAAATAAGAACAAGAGAAATGATCTTTATTCATTTCAACATTTGTTAAGCTCTTGCCACATGACAGGCTTTGCATTAAGTGATGGGAACAACCAGATCACCTTCAGAACCCTGAGTCTATGGTGCAATGCTTAACATGCTTAAGTACAAGACTTTGGATCTGGCAAACTCCACCCAAGTCTTGAGGGCCTCACCTCTGTATCCTTGGTTCCTAGCAAGCTACCTGGCCCCATGAGGTGCTCAACAATGCCTGATTCTGAAAGTGCGTAAACAGAAGTTTAAGACAAAAGTAAGTTCACAAGGTACATAAAGTATTAGAGCTTTCTAATTATCATTTAACCTATTCTTGTGATATCCTCCCCCATCCTCATGTGACTTTACTTCCTAATCTTCCTCACTATGAATTCACCCCTTCTTAATGGTATGCTGGTTCATTCAACCCATGCTGACCTCTTGGCTTGGAATGACCATTTACTCCTTTGCTTCATCTGTCCACACCCTACCCAGTTCAGGTCTACCACCTGTGTGAAGCCTGACAACTTTTGTGCAGACCTCATTTGATTCCATTCCTCTGTGTTGTCAGCAGCTTAGCTCCATATTTCTTAAACATCAGTTCAGTTCAGTTCAGTTGCTTAGTTGTGTCCGACTCTTTGCGACCCCATGAACCACAGCACGCCAGGCCTCCCTGTCCATCACCAACTCCCGGAGTTCACTCAAACTCATGTCCATCGAGTCGGTGATGCCATCCAGCCATCTCATTCTCTGTCGTCCCCATCTCCTCCTACCCCCAATCCCTCCTAGCATCAGACTCTTTTCTAGTGAGTCAACTCGTCGCATGAGGTGGCCAAAGGATTTCAGTTTCAGCTTTAGCATCAGTCCTTCCAATGAACACCCAGGATTGATCTCTTTTAGAATGGACTGGTTGAATTTCCTTGCAGTCCAAGGGACTCTCAAGAGTCTTCTCCACCACCACAGTTCAAAAGCATCAATTCTTCGGTGATCAGCTTTCTTCACAGTCCAACTCTCACATCCATACATGACCACGGGAAAAACCATAGCCTTGACTAAACGGACCTTTGTTGGCAAAGTAATGTCTCTGCTTTGTAATATGCTATCTAGGCTGGTCATAACTTTCCTTCCAAGGAGCAAGCGTCTTTTAATTTCATGGCTAAAATCAGCATCCGAAGTGATTTTGGAGCCCAAAAAACTAAAGTCTGACACTGTTTCCACTGTTTCTCCATCTATTTCCCATGAAGTGATGGGACCAGATGCCATGATCTTTGTTTTCTGAATGTTGAGCTTCAAGCCAACCTTTTCACTCTCCTCTTTCACTTTCATCAAGAGGCCTTTGAGTTCCTCTTCACTTTCTGCCATAAGGGTGGTGTCATCTGCATATCTGAGGTTATTGATATTTCTTCTGGCAATCTTGATTCCAGCTTGTGCTTCTTCCAGCCCAGCGTTCCTCATGATGTACTCTGCATATAAGTTAAATAAGCAAGGTGACAATATACAACCTTGACGTACTCCTTTTCCTATTTGGAACCAGTCTGTTGTTCCATGTCCAGTTCTAACTGTTGCTTCCTGACCTGCATACAGGTTTCTCAAGAGGCAGGTCAGGTGGTCTGGGATTCCCATCTCTTTCAGAATGTTCCACAGTTTATTGTGATCCACACAGTCAAAGGCTTTGGCATAGTCACTGAAGCAGAAATAGATGTTTTTCTGGAACTCTCTTGCTTTCTCCATGATCCAGCGGATGTTGGCAATTTGATCTCTGGTGCCTCTGCCTTTTCTAAAACCTGCTTGAACATCTGGAAGTTCACGATTCACATATTGCTGAAGCCTAGCTTGGAGAATTTTGAGCATGACTTCTGGCCTGGAGAATTCCATGGACTGTTTAGTCCAGGAGGTTGCAGAGAGTCAGACACAACTGAGTGACTTTCACTTTCCATAGCAGTGGCTCTGCCTCTTTGCCCTGCTCCTGTAATCCTTCTTAAACATAGGTGGCTTCATTTGACACCTACCATTGTAAGCACTTTACAGTTTTCAAAGCCTGTTCCATCATTTCCATCATTCCATGTCCATGATTTCCCTTAATCCTCACATGACAGTCATCATGCCCTTTGCAGATATAAGGAAGGTAAGAATCAGTGGCAAGAGGAGGGTCTTACTGTTGATCCTGAGATGTGTCTAGAGCCCACAATTACTAACACCTGGTGATTGAGGAGACCGTCCAAAATGAATCTATTGATCATTCTTTTAGAATTTATTATCTTTATAATAAAGAAAGATACTTATTTATATATTTGCTTTGTTAGTCAATTTCAAACAAATATCTATTTATTTATTAGGTTGCACTGAGTCTTAGTTGCAGAATCTTCAGTCTTCATTGTGGCATGCAGGATCTTTCAGCTGCAGCAGACGGAATCTTTAATTGTTCCATGTGGAATCTTTAATTGTGACATGAGGGATCTAGTCCTGACCAGGGATGGAACCCAGACCCCCTGCTTTGGAAGCACAGAGTCTTAGCCCCTGGACCACCTGGGAAGTCCATTAGTCATATTTGAAGCTGCATATTGTTATGATGTGCATGATATTTTCTCTATTATACCTCATGAAACCAGACACAATATCAGACATTTCAATATCTCCTACAGTCCTGCCCCTCAAAGAGTGGTGGGAGGACCATTTGTATCACTTGGAAGCCTGTTAGAATTCCACCGAAATTCCATCCCAGCTAGACCTACAGAAACTTCAGTTTAACAAATCCCCCAGGAGATTTGTATTCATTTTATAGTTTGAGAAGCACCGTCCTGTAACACCAACTAGAATATGCACAAAGCAGAAACTCAGCAAATATTTTGAGACCTGGGGCCCTGGGAATCCTAGGAGATTCTGTTTTGCCGTCACATCTTAATCTACTTCAGTTTTCAGCCTCCTTCCCTTTGGGGCCTCAGGTGGTTCTTTGCTCCCTCACAAAGCAGATATGAGCCTAAGAGTGAGGGAGACGTTGAGGTGGTGTCAGAGGGATGGATGCTGATGAAGTGAAGCAGCTATCTATCCAACAGTCAAAAGCAAGAGTTGGAGTCGGGCCTCAGGGCTACAATATTTCTGGGGAGAAATTGGCTTTATTTCCAAGACAAAAATGCCTATCGCTTGAGCATCTGAGCCTCTGGGGATTAAGGGGTTTGTGACAGACAACACTGGAACTGTTTCTAGACTTGATTTATTGACTTGACTGTTTCTATTCTGTCACTAATCTGACGGACAAGGAAACCCGGGACATGAAAGGATTTCTGCGTGTTTACGCTCTGCCATCAAGGCTGGGTCGACCTGCTCAGAGTGGGTGAGCTCAGGGGTGGGAGGCGTTTGTGCAAGGGCTGTTTGCCTGTGAGGAGGGCGTGTGTGGAAGCCACTCGGGAGAAGTGGGTGCCTCTAGGGAGCTGATTGTGATGTGAGATGTCCGCCTGGAGTGGGTTAGAGTCTGTGCAGTGAGAGGGGTTGGATGGGAGGAGGTAGGTGGGGCTCCCATAGCAGGACGCCGAAACCCGGTGGTTACAGACTGGTCCTACCGAGCAGCCCTCATCTCGCCGCCCCGCTGCCTGCCCCCAACCCCAGCTTTTCCTCCTAGGATAATATTTCCCAGTTGGGAGGCCTTGGGGAGGGGCAGAAGGCGCTGGAGGGCCAGGAATCCGGGAGTCTAAGGACTCCCCTCTTGGGGTCGCGCTAGGTGGGAGGTGGAGTGGGGGGAACAGACTTGGGCAGGTGAGCTCCTGCAGGCACAGGCGTGGCGACGCGTGGAGGATTTATCCTCAGTCCATCCTCAGGAGTCGGAAGCCCTGCCCTGGGGTCGCCACTTCGCGTCTTCAGCGAGCACACAGGCTGGAAGCCCGTGCCCCTCCTCTCCGTGGGGCGGGGGGAGGTCGACCCCTTTAGGTAGCGGAACCCCGCCTCTCCCTTGTTACGGACGAGCCCCGCCCCCTCTCGCCGCCCGGCGGAGCCCCGCCCCCTCCCCGCCCCCCGCCCGGCCCCCACTCTCCCCTGGCTCAGTCTGGCCGGCCCCATGTTACTGAGCGGAGCTCCTCCGGCCGGCTCCGGCCCCGGGCCGCGGGCACAGGGGAGCGCTGGGGGCGGCCCGGCAGGATCGCGCCGCGGCGCCGGCGGTGCAGGAGCGGGCCCAGGAGGGGGCGGCAGCGGCGGAGTGGCCAAGTGGCTCCGGGAGCATCTGGGCTTCCGCGGGGGGAGCGGCGGCGGCGGCGGAGGTGGGGGCAAGCCGGCGCCCCCCGAGCCGGACTACCGCCCCCCCGCACCTTCCCCGGCCGCCCCCCCCGCACCTCCCCCGGACATTTTGGCTGCCTACCGGCTGCAGAGGGAGCGTGACTTCGAAGACCCCTACTCCGGGGGGCCGTCCGGCACCGCTGCCCTCGCCACCCCCGCCGTCCCCGGCCCCACGCCGCCCCCGCGCCACGGCTCGCCCCCCCACCGCCTTATTCGGGTAGAGACCCCTGGCCCCCCAGCTCCTCCGCCTGAGGAACGAGTCTCTGGACACCCCGCCAGCAGCGACAGGGTGAGTGCCACGCCGGGCAGGGGGCGGCCAGAAGGAGAGGTGGTCAGAGATCTGAGCCTTACGAGAGGGACAAAGGTGGCCTGACCGGGGCCGGGCCCCTCGGTGTCACGGTTCCTGGCGGATACGATCTTCGTCTCTGACCCCGGGGCTCGGAGGCTTCACCCACCTTTGTTCAGATTCTCGACCTTCTAATTTGGGACGTGCGCCCCAAACTCTGCCTCTTTCCCTTATTATCGCTCCGAAACTAGTGACCCTCCCCCTCCCAGACTCTGCTCTCCTCATCGCAGCCCCCGGAGCCTAATCAGGGAGCCTTTTTCTAACGGGATTTCAGCCCCGCTTCTCCCCAGTTTATGGCCTTTCAACCCTCCCGGAGCAGCAGCTCACTGCCCTTTGATCTCTGACCCCTCCCCCCTACCAGGGCAGAGTGAGCACAAAGCTCCTTCCCACCTCCTGTTAGCATCTTTGCAGGTGCTGCAGCGCCCGGAAGGAGGTAAAGGCTGGTTTTCTTTCCGTGGACCCAGCAAGAGCTGGCTTTTTGCCTTAACTCGTGGTACTGGAGACGGGTGGACTGTTGAGCAGGGTAGACTGTTGTTCTTAGCAAGCCAGAACCAGCAGTATGCATCTCTTCACCAAGGATACTGACCACTGAGGTACAGGCAGGGCCACTCCTGCTCTGCTTCCCTATCTCCCCAGGTATGGGTACAGTCGGGCTTTCCTGGTGGCTCAGTGGTAAAGAATCCATCTGCTAATGCAGGAGACTCGGGTTTGATCCTTGGGTCGGGAACATCCCCTGGAGAAGGAAATGGCAACCCACTCCAGTATTCTTGCCTGGGAAATCCCATGGACAGAGGAGCCTGGCGGGCTGCAGTCCATGGGGTCACAGTCAGACACGACTCAGTGACTAAACAACAACAACGTGGAGAGAGTCAGTGCTCAGAACCTGTTGCCCAGAAGGAGCTAAACAACTGAGCCCACTCCTTCTCTTTTCTTGGCCTTGTCCTCCCGGTGTCTATTCTAAGGATGGCTAGAGCTTTTCATGGATCTTCAAGCTTAGGGTTCGCGCCATTCTCGAGAATATCCATTGTGGCTCAAAGCCCCATGTAGAGAAACCACCCCCTGCCCAATCCCAGTGTGACCTGAGAGCTGAAAGTCATCCTCAGGCCCCTGTGGCCCTAAATTCTAGGAAGATGACTCTGTGGGTGGCCCTGGCTCTGTTCTCCCTCTTCACTGACCTCTGGGAGCTTGCTCTGGGGCTTACTCCCCTCTCCTCAGCAAACACTGTTTTCTTTGATTGGAGAGCAAAGTTGCTGTCTGAATCCATTGGCTCCAGTATTGAGGTTTTCAGCTGAAAGTGTGATGCTGTTCAGCCCAATTTCCTGGGTAAGAGAGATGTGTCAGGGTCAGAGAGAAGCCTCAGGAATGTGAGTTATTTTTCCCTGAGTTCCTGCCATGGGGCACAGCTGCCCATACTGCCCATTCTGCAGACCCTTCGCCTGTAGAAGGCAGTTGTGCTGTCTCCACGTGTCCTTAGGCTCCTCTTCTTCCAAATTTTCCCTGTTGATGATGGTGGTAGTGGCAGTGGCTTTGTTCTTTCTATTGACCAGTTAGTCTCCTCCTCCCTGACCATTGCCTGTGGGCATGTGGGCCCAGACTGTCCCTGGTCCTCCTCCTCTCTGCATCCTCTTGCAATGGCATAACAGGCTGCCCACCAAGCCATGGGCTCCTCTGGGACAAGGACCATGTCCTCATATTATGTCTTGCAAGTGCCTGACACAGAATTTGACATAAAGAGGGGTGGTGCATAAATAAGTCCTGAATGGTGATTGTCCATTGCCATAGTGACCTGAGGGTGAGCAATTCCCCTAACTAAAGCTCCCCGTGTCCATATTCTCACAGAGACCCCAAGGAAGGGGCTGTGCTCACACAACCATGTAGAAACCCACAGCCTCTTCTCACCGAGGGCATCCTTCCCCCAGTCGGCTCTGTGATCTGTGGGCTGCTCAGACCTTACGGGCTTAGCGGCGTCTAACTCCTTTGTCAGCTGTGGGGACAGAAATGAAATGGAGCACTTGGTGGTTTAGTGGGTGTGTGAGAAAGACCCAGGAAGCTATCTGAGCTGGCTCCAGGGCAGGGATGCTGACCTGGGGCCGGGCCCCCCGACCCCATTCAGAGAGAGCAGCTCCACCCCTTCAGGAACAGAGTTTGGATCTTCTTAGGAAGAGCCCAGACTGCACACCTGAGCCCCTTACCCTAAACCCAGGTGTCCGCCTATGCCTGCAGAGCTCGAACAGAGTTGTGGCTTCTAGATGGTGAGCCGGCCTGGCCCCCTGAGCCCCTGCTCAGCCAGTGTTTCTGTTCCACATGGCTGCTTTCTCCTTAGTCTCCGTTTCCCCTTCTCCTGCAGGTCCCCTTGGCTTGTTGCTTTTGGGTCACTTCCTGAGGCATCATGAAGCTGGGCCCCAGGTTTTGCCTAGGGCTGGCTTATTTCTCTCCTGCAGCCCAGCAGCTGGTGCTGGGTGGGTCAGAACCCTCTGAGAGAGGCTGGATCATGAGGTTTGATGAAATGGGTGGAAATGCTTCTGTGATGAGCCAGAGAGATTGAAGGGAAATGAGCCCAGTGGATGTGGGGTCAGGAGAGATTAGACCTTCAGACAGGACCCTGAGAGGCCTGGGGGCTCCAGACCATTAGCATTCTCCCCATGCAGGGCTGTGGCTGCTGGCCCACCCTGAGACCCATGGCTGCAGTTGGCAGGGGTGCACGGGTGGCCATCTGGGCAGGCCTGGCAGGGCAGGTGTGGGAGCAGCAGGAGCCACGCCCTGCACCAGGCAGGCAGGGCCTCGCCATCTGGCTGCAGGAAGGCTCCCTCTTGGTGCTGGGCCCTGTCTGGCCATCAGGCTGTGCTCTGGCAGAGGGGCTAGAGAGCTGTGCCTTCCCTTGCTTTGCTCCCTTTTCTCAGACCTTCAACAGGAAAAACCTGATCTAATTATCAAGGGGGCTGGGGATGGGAGAGGGGCCCTGACTGGATGAAGCTTTGAGTTGCCTCTGACCATATGTACAGTGTGTCCTTTGCCTCCATCATGCCAGGATATGTGTGAGATAGACAGAGATAGAGAAGAGTGAGAATGAAAGCAGAACAGAGGGTGATGTGAGCAATAAGACAGGCACCGTGTGTGAACTGAAACTAAGGTCCCGAGCTCACAGAGGGGCCTCTAGGATTCATGAACCTCCAGAAATAGTGTGCAGATAGACGGGTGAGCTAGCGTTTTTCTGTGAAAAGGCTCACAGCTCTTGGATTCTCATTGGTGTTCACAGGGCCCAAAATATTAAGAACTTTGAAAAAACAGATGCTATACCTCATAGATGGTTTTCATGTGGACTTGGATCCTCCAGGCCCAATTTGGAAATGAGTGAACAGATAGGCAGGAGGAAGGAAGTAAAGGATACAGTCCGGGTGCCAGAAGATGAACAAGCTATGCCTGCCCTGGGGTTAGGAGGGCAGGTAGGGGCCCTCCCTTGGCCAGTGTTTATGGAGTGTTTGAGTATCATTAAATGACACTGGCCCAGGCACCGCCTGGGAGGCTGAGGTCTTGCCTCTTTTGGGTTTGCTTGCTTTAATTTTCCTTCTTATGACTTGCACAGAATCCGAAGATCTGATCTGTTTATCTTACACCTGTCCTCGTGTCCCCAGTGATGGAGGAAAAGAGAAAGGTCTGGGTCAAGGGAGCTCTGTGGACTGGTTAGACCTCTGAACCCTCTGCGGCCCGGGTTGGTCATCTGTGCTGCTGTTGGTCCCCCTGCTGTTGGTGCGTCGAGGAGGGCCGAGGCCCGCGGCGACTGTGGGATGGTGTGGCAGGCCTGGCCACTCTCTCCACTTCCGCCTCCTCACGCTGCGACACTCCCTTCTCTGGAAGACATCTGTGGCTTGTTGGCCAGTGAATCAGTGACACCGCAGCCCTGGTGCTTTCCCTTTGGGAGCCAGGAACAGGCAGGAGTCTGTGACCAGAATGGGAGCAGCTGGCTGGGGTCCCAGCCTTGGAGGGGTACCTGCAGCCAACACCAGCTGCCCTGGAGAAACCAGTGTGGTATGATAGGAGAGCAGAGAAGGGGCCCAGATCTGCCTACAGTGAGCCTCTCATGCTTCCAGAGACGGGCCCAGCGGTGTAGCTTCATAGCACCTCAAGGCGCTTCTTCTCTCTTTTGGAGCTTGTTTTGTATATGTGTCACTGTGAGCTCCTGAAGGATCCCGAAATTTGTTCTTTTCGTATCTAACAATGTAATCATGGACGTTTACTGAGCCTCTACCTCGTATCTAGCACTGTTTGAAGCAGCTCATGTATATTAGACCAGTTGATCCTAACAACAACCCTATAAGGACAAGTCTGGTCTGTTATTGTTCCAGCATTACAAATAGGGAGACCAGGAATGTTGAGTCATGCTTACTTGGTTTCACAGCTAGTTAGGAAAGCTGAAGTTCCCACTGAGGCAGCCTGATTCCAGACGGATTGCCAGCATCGTGCATGGGACCTTTGCACCTGCCTCAAGGACCCCTGCAGAGAGAGGAAGTGTCACTAAGCATTTGCTAATGAACAAGGGGAAGGAGACTCTTAAAGAAGGAATGAGGATTGCATTCTATGCTGAATTCACGATTTCCTGAATGCCGAAGGCCAGCACTTGCCCCTGAATCCCAAAGTGGCCTCAGACAGACCTTATTAAAATTCTTACAAAGGTTAGCAGCAAGGGTTAGTTAGTACTTGTCTGTGATGTTTGAATGTTTTACAGGCATGGCATTGCTTTGTGGTTAGAAAAGGATAATAACAAATTTGCTTCATGTGAGGGCATTTCCCTGGCAGATAATATTAGGAAGTGCATTCCGGTAAGTGGGAACAGAAAGTACAAAAAGTTTGATCTTGAGGAAGGTAAATATCAGTAGTACACCATTTCCGAAACTGACAGATTTTCAGTGGAAAAAGGATTTCATAGTTAAAATAGTTTGGAGAAATGCTGAATTAGACAAAATTAGTTTATTCTTTCGATTGTAGGACTTCTCATAGCCTTTAACATGCTAAGGTGTATTTTACATCTACAAGTAGAGGAAGGAAGACGCTACATTTCCCAATTCTTCTGGAAAATCTATGGCAAGGCACTGAGAGTCAGGAGACCTGGGTCTCTGACTTTCTTGTCTCCACTGCTGTAAACTGTGCACCCTGGACAAGCCTGGACTCTGGGGCCCCAAAGCCTGTATACAAGAGATTATCATCAGGGCTAAGACTGGTGGAGCACTGACTCCATGCCAGCCTCTGGGCCAAAGACTTTTTGTATTCGTTGTCCTCCACCTAATCCTGTGAGACAGATACTAATACTATCCCCATTCTACAGATGAAAAGAGGCTTCCAGACATTAAATGTAAATGAAACAAATAGAGGAAAGGGACAGTGGAGACTTTGGAGACCTTACAGAGCCCATATCTTGTGACATGTGTCCCCCTTGCTCCCCTGGCCTTAAGAATCCCATGAATTGGCTCAGGAACTCCTAGCAGGGTCCAGCTGCAGAGTGGGAGAGTGGAACCAGATGGTGGGCCTGCCAGTTCCCTCAGGAGAGGCCTGGGCAGGAAGGAAAGGCAGAGCCCAACAGCTACTTTGGGAGGGACACTGCCCAACTGAATAGGTGCAAGAGCAAGATGGCAGGAGGGGAAGGAGACCTGGTTGGCAGGGGGGAGCAGCTACTCACCTATTAGTTTGGAAATATTTCAGCATTTCAGCAGCATTCCAACTACCAGAGGGTTTGCCTAAATATCAGCCCCGTGTTTTAGGTGCCTTCCCTGTCAGTTCCTTCCTTCTGCCCTTGAGCCAAAAGCTTTGATCCCCATCAAATATCCATTCTCTTGACTGGCTGCTCCCACAGCCCCTACTGGTCAGTCAGTTAGGATGAATGGGGGTCTGAGACTTGGTGTCTCTCCAGAAGATGGAGTCTGAGGAGCAGGAGGCCTTTTGAGCATCCGGAATGCGCAATGAGCAGCTACTGTGTGCCAGGCCGGTTCTGTATACTAGTGAGCATACCGGAGTCAGCTAGAGGGCCCATAAAGTAAGTCGTGGTGGAGCAAAGGGGTCAGAAGCCGGCCGAGGCAGCTTTCCCGCACCCGTGAGTGGTCTGCCTCCTCATGTGACCTGGAAGCCACTGGGAAAGCAGGTCTGGTCTCTGATGGGGGTCCCCCATGTCCAGGGCAGGTGCTTGTCCTGCCAGCCTCCCAGCAGGTATCTCTGCTCTGTTCCTGATCCCGGTCCTGTGGGTGGCTTTTCTGGGTGCCCCCGCCTCAGGTGAGGGCCGGGGCTTCCTGGAGCAGGTGTAGAGCCAGGAATGGAACAGAGGAGCCATTGAGCTGCCAACAAAGCTGCCACCTGGGTGCCCGTGGGCCCTGCGGGCTGGTGCCATGGAGGCCCACGCCAGCCTGGGAGGGGTCACAGCACCTGGCCTAGGTTCTGGTGGGAAGGGCTGGCCTGCAACTCTGACTGGGCTTGGAAAGCCAGGGCATGGGGGGCTCCGTGGATTTGGGGAGGAGGGGCCTGGGGCTTGGGCCAGGTGCTTCTGATCCCGGAGCAGCTTCTGGGGACTCATACCTTCTGTCTGACTGCTCACCCAGATTCATGCTTCCTCTTCTGAATGAACAAGGAAAAGTGCTTCCTTTGTCCTTTCTTCTTTCCTGTTTATATGAATTGATTCAACACATAATTACTGAGCACTTTAGGGTTGAGAATTTAGCAGTAAACATGATTCCTGCCCTCAGGAAGTTCACAGTCTGCAAGAAGACAGATAAGAAGACAAGTATATACTATACAAGGTGATGATAGCCCAGCACAGAGGCCCTAACCAGACCTCGGGGGAGACTGACGGGAAGGCTTTCTAAAGAGAAATAAGCTGATCCAGGTAATCGGAAAGCCTTAGAGATAAAAAAGAGATTATAGAGCTTTCAGGTAATGAAGTGACCTGAAACTTCAGGGAGAGAAAGAGAACCCGTAGAGAGAAGTGGAATGTTTACATTTCTTTAACTTTGGACTTCTATTTTTGGTACTGGAGAGCCATTGCAAGGTTTGTTGATTCAGTTACCGTTGAGCAGCTGCCACGTGTGAACATGAGGTGCCAGCTCAGGTGGGTACCCAGTGGGCTGGCCTCAGAGCCCCTTGGTTGAGTGGGTGGGACTGTGGGTGCCTATTGACCTGGGATGAAGCAGCTTGGGGTGGGAGTGGATTTCTTTTCTCAACTTGCCGGAGGGAGGAAGACTAGGAGTAGAGGCTCGGAGGGGAGCTAGGCAGTGATAGAGAAGAAACATGTTTTTTTTTTTTGGCCACACCATGCAATATGCAGGATCTTAGCTCCCCAACCACAGATCGAACTTGTGTCCCCTGCATTGGAAGCTCAGAGTCTTAAACACTGGACCACCAGGGGAGTCCCTAGAGGAAACATTTTTTTTAGTGCCTACTGTGGACCAGGTGCTTATTGAAACTGGAGAGACAAAAATGACAAAGACCTCAGGTTACAGGATGAGCTGGTGGAGGTGATAGGATGATCTGAGATGTGGGCCTTAGGGGCATGCAGAGATACAATGGAGATAAAGGAGCTGGGGGTCTTGACTGGAACGAGGTGAAATAAGTGGGAGCTGAAGAACTGAAGGATGAGAGTTCAGCTAGGAGCTGTTGGGATGCATGTCAAAGACCCCTGGAGGGGCCTGTAGGAGTGCTAGGAACCTGCAAAAAGGGGTATCTGAGGTGGGAAGTTTTCTTTCTTCATTCCGCCTTGCTAGGGGTCCCAGATCCTATTACCCAGGCCAGGGTGGTCATCCCCACAGCTTCCCTGCCCAGCTGACTCCCAGAGTTCTGACTTGGACCAGAACGAAAGTCTAGAAGAATAGGGGAGAGGCAGGGGCAGCCCCTCCCCTAGGCCGCAGGCCTTACAGCGACCTCTTGTCAATGCCCGGCATCCCGGTGTGCAGCACTCCTCCAGGGCTGTTGGCAGGGGCGGACTGGGCTCTGTGTCTGCCTCAGCGGGTCCCCCCACCAGCCTGTGCCCAGCTTGGAGAAAGATTCTATTGTCCTCAATGAGCCCCGCCCCAGCACCTTAAGCTCTTCTGCAGGGTGTGTGGTTTGCGGTTCACTCTGCCTTGACTGGAAGCAGGAACAGAGGTGTGGCCATGAGCCACTTGTGTGAGAGAAAGGGGGCAGCCTGAGTATGGACGGCCAAGGGCTGTCCTGTCCCTGACCTCCAAGAGCCCAGAGGGGTTCTGCAGAGCCCAAATCCTGGTTTGCTCAGGGCTGTCCTAAGGTGGTCTGTCTCCCAGGACAGCCAAGATACCCATGGTAGCAGGTTGGCAGCATGGTTTTGCACAAAGGGCACAGGTTCCAATCCTGGTTCCTCCGCTTACCTGGAAGAGACTTGGTATGTTGTTCCCTACCTGTCCTGAGCCTCCATTTCCTAAAAGTGGGGATAATAATTCCCATGTGGCATTGTGAAGGGTGTTGTGAGGATAAACCAGCAAACTGTGACACACAGTCAGTGCTCAGCTCTTCCTTCCTTGATGGTCAGCAAATATTTTCAGCATCTGGGAGTGCAATGATAGACATGAACCAAGCTAATCACCTAGTTGCCGTTCCCTGCTTATTCTTAGGACGCTCCCAACACCTTTATAAGCAGGTCTCTGAATTAATTCCCTCTGTTAGGTCATCTGGTCCTGCCTGGACTCTGAGGCAAACCTTGAGGCCCAGAGCCTTATCCCGGCCATCTTGCTTAGGGGATGGCCCAGAGGCACACAATTAAGAGAAAAGGAAGATGGATCATTCTGTGGGCAGCCTAGTGGGGGACCCCACAAAGGAAGAGCTAGAGCTTGTCCCTATCCAAGCTCCTGGGCAGCCAGGACTCTTGCTCCCATGGGCAGAGCAACCGGGGAGAAGCAGAGCTGTCTCTCAGATGCCTGAAGCCTGCTCCCCTCACTCTCTTTCCACAGTTAGCAATTCTGGAAGACTATGCAGACCCTTTTGATGTTCAGGAGACTGGCGAAGGCCCAATAGGTGCTTCAGGAGCTGCGGAGAAGGTCCCTGAAAATGACGGCTACATGGAGCCCTATGAGGCACAGAAGATGATGGCCGGTGCGTGATGGAGTCGGGGTGGGAGCGGGCGGGGCCTCCCTGAGGCCTGAGTATTCACAGAACAGGCTCTGGGACCCACAAGTCTACGGACTGATTCCTTGGTCCCGAGAAAATATGGAGAAAGCCTTTGCTGGGTCCTTGGGGAGGGTGGTGGCCATTGCCTTCAAGATAGTCATTTTGGAGGAGCTGGGACTTAGGGAGCCTAAGACAGCTAAGGTACTGGAGAAGGCCATACAACTAAAGGGCAGACAGTAGAAGCATTTGGGACAGTCAGGAAGGGCAGGCTAGTGGTATGGGCTGGGTTGGGGGTCACGGATCCCAAGAAGAGAATCACTAGCTTTAGGGAAGGTGATGGGGTCGAAACGATGGGATGTTGAAGTGAACACCTTTCTGGCAACTGGAAACACATAACTAGACATGCAGATGCAGTGCCCAGGAGAGTGGGTATGTAGTTCAAGGAGTGAGGGCAGGGAGAAATGAATGAGACCTGGCCCTGGGGAACAGAGGTCAAGAAAGCATGCAGGAAAAGGGACCAACAGGGGAAGATGTGGTGAATCAGTGTAAGCCAAGGCCCCAGGGCAGGATGAAAGGAAGATTTGTTCAGGGGCAAATAATCTTAGTGCTCGGCATACGGCTAAGCCTAGCTAAGAGCTAAGAGGGGCGGTAAAGGGTCTCAAAGGCTTGAATGAGGCATTTGGACTTGCTCCAAAGTGGGGAGGGGAACCATTATGTATTCTTGAGCAAAAGAGAAACAGGATGAACATGGCATTTTAAGAGGATTACTGAGGCTTTGGTGTACAGAACAGGCTAGAAGAACTGGGCATCAGGAAGATGAGTTAGTAGGCTATTGTGGAAATTGTTGAGGCTTTAAGAGACCAATAATTAACACTCCTTTCTTCCCCTCTGGGCTTGGAAATAACTGAGAAATAGGATTAATGAAACAGATGGAGATAGTAATGTCAGCTTTATTACTGATAAAGTTAATTGGAGAATATTACTTAGCTATGTCACTACAGTGGGCTTAATACTTCACCACAGAATTAAACTTGCCCACTCAGACTTGGGCAACACAGGACAGCTGTAGGCCCCTGCATGGGGGCAGGAGGAGAAAGAACCAGAATGTTCTCTCTCTGCAAGTAGACAGATGTGGGAAAGAAAGGAAGCATCCACTGTCTGATCAGATAAGCTGCTCTCCCTCCCTGGGTGAGGTGGGTGAAGGGGCAGAGAGCAGTGGGGAGTGTTGTTCCATTGAGACCATGAAACATGAGCCTGTAGAATGGAGGTTCACCCTAGCAGTAATCTAGATGAGGAGACCTGGCCCTGTGGAATGGAGGTCAAGATAAAGTGTCAAAGGGAAAGGGGTCGTGGAGAGTTGAGAGCAGAGAGTCAGCAGGTGTTGGCACTGAACATGTGGGATTCAGAGAATGAAAAGGGGCCAGGACCAAGGAGAGCAGTGTAATCACCAGCAGTGGAGAAAATGAGAGGGTGGCTACTGTATTTAGATCAGAGGGGTGTGGATACCTGGGGGTCTAGGAGTGCCCTGGAATTGTATGAGAAAATTTGCACATTTTTCTGGGGGAGTAGCGCCATAATTTTTATAAAATTTTCATTGGGGTCAATGATCCCTAAAAGAGGATCACAGAAGAGACTAGAACTTTGGAAGAAAGCAGTGAGTTTGAAACATCAAAGAGAAATATCTTTATGGCTGTTGGAAACATGCAGATGCAAAGGGTGTCGTGAGACTGAAGAGTGAGGGCAGGGATAAGTGATAAGACTTGGCCGTATGAACAGAGACCGAGAGAGGGATCCAGGGAAAGAGACCGAACGGGGGTGATCAGAGAGGCGGACAGTCCGTGAAATTGACTCATCCAAGGGACAGTTTCAAGGAGGAGGAGGTCAGCAGTGCCTGAACAACAAAGAAGGATTTTCTGACTGTGAGATGACAAAACTTGGGGTGCAAAGAAATAAATGGATCTGGGTAGCAAGGAGGAAATGGACTCTGCCTAAGTTTCCAAAATGAGTAAGCCTCAGCAACCCACCCCTTGCTGGCCATCACAGGATCTCTTTTCAGTCTTTCCCTTTGGTGCTTCTCTGCCCCTGCCTCCGTGGGGTCCCATGCTGTTGGAACCCCAGGGGTGTTTTGAGGGGCCTCTGGTCTCCCCGCAGAGTCAGCAGCTTCCCCTCTGAAGTCTTTGTAGCTGGAGGGTGCTGCCTGCCAGGGGAGCTAAGCCAGGCAGCCAAGACCGCTCACACCTCCCCTCCTGCCTTGCCCTGGCAGAGATCCGGGGCTCCAAGGAGACAGCAGCTCAGCCCCTGCCTCTGTATGACACACCCTATGAGCCAGAGGAGGAGGGGGGCACCCCAGAGGGTGAGGGGGCCCCCTGGCCCCGGGAGTCCCGCCTGCCAGAGGATGATGAGAGGCCCCCCGAGGAGTATGACCAGCCCTGGGAGTGGAAGAAGGAGCGGATTTCCAAAGCCTTTGCAGGTGAGTCGTGGGTGGCAGCTTTGCTGGGGCCTAAGAGCAGCTTTCCAGGCTCAGGGGAATGGGAGGACTGGGCCCTGGGAACACGAACTGTGTGCAGCGTCAGGGGATGACTTCCTGCATCACCACCTCTCAGGCCCCCATCTTTTAGGAGGCAGGGAAGACTTAAAAGTAAAGAAATTCCAAACAAAATGCTCAAACTTGTGGCCTGTGTTAAAGACTTACATTTAACAAAACAAAGCACTTAATACTCCAGACAGTAAAAACCCCCTATGTGTACGGCCTGACCCCAAGGGGATTTCTCAGGCACGGAAACGCGGGGGGAGAGGGAGAAATGATCAGGTTTCTCCTGTACCAAGCACCCCAGGGTCCATCCCAGGCCCGAGTCCAACATGGAGAGGGTGTGCGTGGGTGGTGCAAGAGCCTGGATGCTTGATTCTGTGAGAACACCAAGGACTTGGTGCCATTAGACCTCATTCCTGCTCCTGGGTCCTCCTCAACCCCCGCTGGGCAAGGGGCTCGTCCTGGAGCTGGACTCGGCTTTCCACTCTGTCCCCCCAACCCTGGCAACCAGACTGGGAAACCACAGCTTTCTCATTTGTTTCCTGTAAAGCATGTACCGTTGAGGATGGGCCGTTTATCTCCAGGAGTCTCCTTGGAGAATCAATACTGTTTGGATTGCTTAATGGGAAAATCTATGCTCGTCATTAGGAAACCTCGTTAGCAGTCCTGCAGCCGCCAGTGGCATGGCTCTGCTAATTGTCAAGGCTCAGGATTGAGAGTGTGGGGGGTAAATTTCAATAAAACATCTGCCCCCGTGTCTGAGCTTTCCTGACACCCTGCGGCCAGACCGTCTGGGTCTTGCTGCCCATGAGTTCCCAGGCTTCAGGTGAAAGGGAGAAGAGAGGCAAGGTGGGAGGTGTCAGGAGGCTGCGGGGGCGCCTGGGTATGGTGCTGGGTGGTGTGGACAGCCCTTTGTCCCACTTTTCCTCCCTGCCCATTCCCTTTGGGCCCTGGAGGCTCGAGAGAGTCAAAAGGGACCTGTGGGGCTGGCCGAGCAAGGCCCTGTGTTCTGTTTATCACTGGAGCCTCCCACTGGAGCGGTCAGTGTGGCTCCACCCAGTCCCCTGAGGGTCCTGTTCTTCCGCCAGAAGCCGCCTGTGCCTCTGCTCCTTTTCCTCTCTAGGCTGCCCTGTCCTGGCTCTGGTTTCGGTGTCTCAAACTCTGCCTCTCTCTGTCTCTGTCTGTCTCTCTTCTCCCGGCTACTCCTGGCTCCAGTTGACATTAAGGTCATCAAAGACCTACCTTGGCCTCCACCCGTGGGACAGCTGGACAGCAGCCCCTCCCTGCCCGACGGGGACAGGGACATCTCCGGTCCAGCCTCACCTGTCCCCGACCCCGAGGATGGCAGCGGTGGGTCCCGTGGGGGCTTCTGGCTAGGGTCCCTTAGGCCCCGTGGGATTGGTTTGGAGGAGCTGAGAGGTGGGGTGGAGTTCAGAGAACCCGGGAGGAATCCCTCTGGCCCTGGAGGGAGAGGAAAGGGACAAAGGACACGGTCCTCCCTCCCCTAAAGTACAGGGGAGGTGCCTTCTAAGAGAGGCCCCTTCCAGATATCTTTCCCACCAAGCCAGGTAAATCCACTCTTCTAAATTCACCTTTTGGGACAGAGCTCTGCCTGACCGGATCCTTCAGCGCACAAATAACCCTGAGACTAGGTGGTACTAGCACAGGAAGTACCTGACTCCTTAAAGGAGAGATCTCATTTTGCACCCGGTGACTGGAGGGCTTGAAAGTGCTACTCAGAGAGAAAAGAGCCCAAATGGGGAGAAAGAAGACACTGAACCCTTCATTTATGTTCAGTTTTAAGCACAGTGGGCAGCCAGGGGTGGGCTTGCGTCTGTGCGTACACACACAGGCGTGAGCACTTGTTTGTATATCCGTGCCTGTGTGTGAGTGGGCATTCTGTAAATACAGGCTGAGGGAGGGTCTCTGTCACCTGTGCATGCTGGCTTTACCCGTGTGAGCCACCGGCTTCAGTCCTCCCTGGGCAGGCTGCCCAGGATCTTGGGAGGGCTCTGGGAGGGCACCGCTGCCTCTGCTGGGCTTCTGTCGGGGTCAGGGGTGTGTGGGGGGAGCCTATGGGCAGCGACCTTGGGGACGGGGGCAGGCTGGCGGCTTTGGGATTTGGGCAGGATTAGCCTGTCAGGATGGCACCAAGGGGAATCAGATAATTGTTCTCAGATCAATAAGTCATTTCTACAGAATGGCTTGGCAGGGTGATTTGGAGAACGGTAATGAACTCTGAGGAGGAGAAAGAAACAATATTATCAGCGCTGAAGCCACCCTGAGGGGGATGGGATAAGGGGAGGCAGTCATCTCCTCCAGAGGGAGAGGCTTAAGTGGTTTCTCATGTCATTTCTCTCCCCTCTCCTGCCACAGAATGGGGACAGAAAGGCCCTGTGTGCCCAGGAGAGCTGAGCCCCACCCCCACCGAGGACTGATATGGATCCTGTCCCTGGAGTTAGTCAGGCTCATGAGCAGGCCCCACCCTTGCAGAACATTCCTTTGTTCCCTTTTGGGTGGAAATGGGGATGGAGCACTGGCTAGTCTATAGGGCTCAACCTCTAGGGTCCTCAGAGTCTGTGACTGGTATGTTCCCCACAGCCCAGTTTGAAGGATCTGAGAAGAGCTGCCTGTCACCTGGCCGGGAGGAGAAGGGGCGCCTCCCTCCCCGACTCTCTGCAGGGAACCCCAAGTCAGCCAAGCCCCTAAGCGCGGAGCCCAGCAGCCCCCTGGGGGAGTGGACAGACCCAGCACTGCCTCTGGAAAACCAGGTGTGAGTGTCTGTGTCCAGTTGGGGACCCTCCCCTCCCTTCCCTTCCTGGCACTGACTTGCCTGCAGGGAACGCTCAGAACGGGTGGGCCTGGACAGCCAGGGACCCAGCAGAGATGCCCCCCTTGATTTCTTTTGTCCTCAGCTGGTATCACGGGGCCATCAGCCGAACAGATGCCGAGAACCTGCTCCGGCTGTGCAAAGAGGCCAGCTATCTGGTGCGCAACAGTGAGACCAGCAAGAACGACTTCTCCCTGTCCCTCAAGTGAGTGGGGCCTGCTGGCTGGGGGCTCTAGACAAGATGAGCCTGTCGGGATGAGTCCAAGGGGAATCAGTGCGAGGACTAGCGGCAGGACAGGTAGTCCAGTCTCTCTCCTGTGCCCAGCCAGGCTGGGGAGAACTTCATCCCCTGTGAACGCGTGCTGACTCTGGGCCGAGCCCGGGCACCTGAGGCTTGACTGAGGCTCAGCCTCTGCTCTCGAGGAGCTCGGAGTCCGTTGGGGAAAACAGTTGAAGTATTGAATCCAGCTTAGAAGGGTTCTGTCCCTTTCTGTGACCTGGAACCCCTTAACCTCTCTGGGCCTCAGGGGCAATAACGATATCTGCCTTATAGGGAAGGATTAAATGAAATAAGCACTTAGCATAGTGCTGAGGGCTTAATAAATTATCAGTGTCATCATTATTAATGAAAGTCCAAGATGTTCTAGAAGTACAGGGGAGGAGATAGGAACTTTGCCTGTGGAACTCAACAGGGTGAAATGGAGGCTGGGTCCTGGGAAGAAGGTGGAGTGTTGGACACAGAGCTATTCTTGTTCACTCTGAGGAGGTGGGCAGAGGTCTGAGAGCTGGCAGCTGACAACTGAGCTTTAAAGGGTCCTGAAAGAGGCAGGGGAGTCAGGGCACCTCCTCCTCCTCAGCCTTTCACTCTGGGCACAGATACTATACATAGACCAGCATCTGCCTCCCAGGTTCTACTGGCAGGGTGGCTAGTCTCCTTGCGCCCAGGAGTTTTGTCTAGTAGAACCACACATGGCAGCCTGTCAGAGCGCTGTGTCCATTCACATCTCCCATCGTTACTGGGCCACCTATACCACTTCCTACCATATTTCCTAGGGGGCTTTCAGTTCAGTTCAGTTCAGTCGCTCAGTCGTGTCCGACTCTCCGCGACCCCATGAATCACAGCACGCCAGGCCTCCCTGTCCATCACCAACTCCCGGAGTACACTCAAACTCATGTCCACAGAGTCGGTGATGCCATCCAGCCATCTCATTCTCCGTCGTCCCCTTCTCCTCCCGCCCCCAACCTTTCCTAGCATCAGAGTCTTTTCCAGTGAGTCAACTCGTCGCATGAGGTGGCCAAAGGATTGCAGTTTCAGCTTTAGCATCAGTCCTTCCAATGAACACCCAGGATTGGCCTCTAGAATGGACTGGTTGGATCTCCTTGCAGTCCAAGGGACTCTCAAGAGTCTTCTCCAACACCACAGTTCAAAAGCATCAATTCTTTGGCGATCAGCTTTCTTCACAGTCCAACTCTCACATCCATACATGACCACGGGAAAAACCATAGCCTTGACTAGACAGACCTTTGTTGGCAAAGTAATGTCTCTGCTTTTTAATATACTATCAAGGTTGGTCATAACTTTCCTTCCAAGGAGTAAGCATCTTTTAATTTCATGGCTGCAATCAGCATCTGCAGTGATTTTGGAGCCCAAAAAACTAAAGTCTGACACTGTTTCCACTGTTTTTCCATCTATTTCCCATGAAGTGATGGGACCAGATGCCATGATCTTTGTTTTCTGAATGTTGAGCTTCAAGCCAACCTTTTCACTCTCCTCTTTCACTTTCATCAAAAGGCCTTTGAGTTCCTCTTCACTTTCTGCCATAAGGCTGGTGTCATCTGCATATCTGAGGTTATTGATATTTCTCCCGGCAATCTTGATTCCAGCTTGCGCTTCTTCCAGCCCAGCATTCCGCATGATGAACTCTCCATATAAGTTAAATAAGCAAGGTGACAATATACAGCCTTGATGTACTCCTTTTCCTATTTGGAACCAGTCTGTTGTTCCATGTCCAGTTCTAACTGTTGCTTCCTGACCTGCCTACAGGTTTCTCAAGAGGCAGGTCAGGTGGTCTGGTATTTCCATCTCTTGAAGAATTTTCCACAGTTTATTGTGATCCACATAGCATTAGAGTACAGGTATACCCCGCTTCCCTGGTAGCTCAGACGGTAAAGCATCTGCCTGCAATGCAGGAGACCTGGGTTCAATCCCTGGGTCGGGAAGATCCCCCAGAGAAGGAAGTGGCAACCCACTCCAGTATTCTTGCCTGGAAAATTCCATGGACAGAGGAGCCTGGTAGGCTACAGTCCATGGCATCACAGAGTCGGACACGACTGAGCGACTTCACTTCACTTCATACCCCACTTCAAACATCCAATATATGGAAATTTGGGAGTATTAAACACACATTTGAGGATAATTATTCAACTTCACTAAAAGATAGTGGAAAAAAATGCCAAACTAAAGTCAGATAACATGAATTTCATTCTTCTAGTAAAACTACCTTTGTGACCTTCAGCAAATCACTTAACCTCTCTGGACTTTCTACATTTGCAAAATATGTCCAATGGATATCTCTTAGGTTTCTTCCAGCTTTTATGCTCAAGGGGTGTGCAAGTTATAAAAACAAAGGAACATTCAGGAAAAATTCATTTGTCAAAAATTTGATCTACATAACTTTGGAAATGTATGTTGCTTTAACAATTGTAGTCATGATTCCTAGAGCATCTACTAGGTGCCAAGCAGCATTACACCATCTCCAAACCAACTACCATCTGCAAGATCAATCTCTTTTTTTATAGAAAGAAAACACATTCAAAGAGGTATGTGATTTGCTCAAGGCCAACAACAAATAAAGTGCCCAAAGCAGGCTCTGAACCCCACTCAGGCTGACTCCATGAACCTCACTGTTCCACTGCACAGTTCCACCCCCGTCAAGGCTGGTATGGTCCAAAGCAAGGAGAGATATCGGGGTCTGGCTCCCAAACAGAGTAGAGTCTGGGCCTTGCCTAGAGGAGTGAAGGAGGAGGGTGGCCTGGACACTGCTCCAGCCCAGGCTGATCTGGGCCTGCCAGCATCTGTCTGCCAGAGTCTCGTTTGCATATAAATGGCTTCTCTGAAATACAATTATAGTTTCTCTTCTCTCTGTAATGGAAGGGCTTTCACTGGTAATTAAACAGCTTCCTCCAAAAGCCTGCCAGCCCTCACGCTGAGGGCCAGCTAGTCCCACCCTGGTTCCCAGAGGGTCAGGCAAAGGCTCTGCTGTGTCCTAATGGACGCTTGGGACTTTGTCCCAGGAGGTCAGTTACCCACACGGAGGCTGAGCTCTCAGCTGCCAACTCAGTTCTTTGACCACTTGTTGCTCTTTTTGGCCAGACCTGTCCCTCAAGGAGAAGATATAAGTACAGTCTTCAGGAGAGGTAATCCCCCCAAGTGCACTATGGGGAGGGGGCTGTCCCCTACTGGTGAGAGCACAGGGCCCACGCTGCTGCCCACAGCCATGGGCTGGGCTTTGGGCACAGGAAGGACAGGGGAGGGTGACTACTCATTGCTTCCCCTCTCCATTGCCCCAGGGGCTGTAACTTTTCCTCAGGCCCTTTGCTCTATTCTCTGGGGCCTGCATGCTCACTGTCAATTCAGCCTTATCTCAAACCTGCAGATGAAAGATGGCCCTACACCCTGACACACACCCAGGCTTGAGGGCACTCCACCCTAAGGGGGAAGGGAAGGATGGAGTTAAGGACCTGTCTTTTTCTTCCCATCCCTTTCCTCTTTAGTTTCCCCATTCTCTGTGCTTTCTCACTGTGGGCATAGTGCAATGGGTGCAGGCAAAGCCTTGTTTGTACACAGACAGGAAACAAGTGGTTTGCCAGCCTCAACTCAAGGGTGGGACCTCATGAAGAGCAGCCCCCTTGCCAGCCCTGCCTGTGTCCCTCCAGGGACTCAGACCAGCAGAAGCAAGTCCTCAGGCTTCAGGGCTCTTGGTCCTAAGGATTAATCGTTTCTCTGTTGCTTATGTGTGCATTTTAGACCTGGGGCCTGGCTGAGCAGGCTGGTGGTAGACGTTCTTGCTGGGAGCTGGCCAGAGCTCAGCAGCATGGTCCTCATCTTGTGGGCAGGGCTGGGCACTAATGCTGATTTCCTGGATTGTGGTGGGGAGAGATGGGAGAGGCAGTGGAGCATGTCCTCTCGGAGGGAGGGAATGGAGCGGCAGCCTGGTGATGATGTCATCCCAGGCAGAAGAGCTGGATAGATGGCGGCGGGGGGCGGGGGGGGGGTTGTTGGGAGATTGGCCTAAGGCCCGGTGTGCAGGAGGGTGAAGGGATGTCCTCAGGACCTGGCAGCTGGGTGTTCCCAGATTTGGAGGGATGTCCAGAGCAGCTCACCCCCTCCCCAAATCATTGCAAGAGAGAATCCCAACCAAGATTCACTTGGTTGTCCAGTCTGGACACCCACTGTCCTGCCAAGGGTGTCTGTTCATGAGTCATCAGGAGCTCCCCCTACACAGGTTTTCTCCCCCACAGCTCAAGGAGGCGGAGGATAAACTGGCCCTAGCTGGGTGGGGGTGGGGGGCGGTAGAGACTGGATCCCAGGGTTGGGGGTGGTGCTGATAGCTTGTTTCCACCTGCACACACCCTGTACACTCACCACACACACATTCTTGGCACACCCAGTGCCCTCACCACAAAGCCAATGCCTGCTGCCGCCTACTCACAAAATCCTCTCCATCTCCTCCCCGCTTTCTGGACTGCCCTCCATCTCAGCGGCCTTGGAAGAACCACTGCCAGGGTTGGGGGAGCGGGGTGGAACGGGTGGGTACGGGGACTGAAGAGGGCCCTGGCTCAATAGGGTCTCCTCTTCTCTTCCCAGGAGCAGTCAGGGTTTCATGCACATGAAGCTGTCCCGGACCAAGGAGCACAAGTACGTGCTGGGCCAGAACAGCCCGCCCTTCAGCAGCGTCCCTGAAATCGTGCATCACTACGCCAGCCGCAAGCTGCCCATCAAGGGCGCGGAGCACATGTCCCTGCTCTACCCCGTGGCCATCCGGACTTTGTAGGGGTGAGGCCCGGGCCTTGTGACATATCTGGACCCAGCCCTGGGCGACCTCTCCAACCTTTCTTCCCCTCTTCCAGGAATCGAGTGGAAGCTGTGATATTCCTTAATTTATTCTAAAGGGGAAGGGCTACAGGGACCTTGGAGTTAGAGGTGATCGGGAGGAGCTGAGGATTGAAGACTCCCTGGGGAGAAAGGATAGCCCCTGGAGGAAGGAGACTTCAGAATCACTGGTCTTCCTAGGGGTTTAAGATCGACAGCTCCTGCCCCTTTCTTCCCCTCGGGCAGAGGTGGTGACCCCTTTCTCCACCATCCTCTTCCTCCTGGGGTGGAAGGGTGAATGCGGGATGGAGCTGGACGCGGGCCAACGGGGCGCCCTGGCCATCTCTCCGCTTCCACTCCCAAACCGCCGGCAGGGACTCACCCAGAGTCTGGTGCAGGGCTTCGGGTAGACAGACCCTGGGATGGAGACGGCATTGGGGGTGGGGAAGGAGGGGAAGGGCTCGGCCGCCGGGAACTTGTGCAGGCCCCGGGCCGCCCCGGCTCTGGGCCAGAGGCAATAAATAAACTCGGTCCTGCCAGGCACAGCCGCGTCCGCGCTTCCAGCGCCGCCGCCCTCCGGGCCGACGGGGGAGGGAGCAGAGCGAGCACAGATTCTGTTTATAAATCAGCTCTGGAGCAGCATGCACGGGGCGTCTGTGAAAAGCAGTTTCGAAGCATCAAGTTCCTTCCTTTGACGAGATGTCAAAACATCCCCCGGGGCCCCCGCTCCCCGCCCCGCCTTGCGGGGTGGGCACCCGGATCCCGCCGGCGGCGCGGCGCCCCCTCCCCGCCGCCCGGACGAGCGCGGCTCCCTGAGAGCGCGTCTAATTTCCTGCCAACAGCCATTTGTCTGGGAGGAGGGGAGCCGCGGAGAGACAAAGAGGCAGCGCGCCAGGCGGGAGGGAGCGGGGCGGCCCTGCCACGCGGAAGCCGCGCGCCGGCGGAGGCGGGAAAGCTGGCGCGGCCGACCGCGTTTCCTTTCCAGAGGAAGCGGGGGCCTGCCGCGCCTCACCCGGCCGCGGGTCGCCGGGTCGGGTCCCGAGACCTGCAGGCGGCCGGTCCCAGGCGGGATCGCCCTCGCGGCTGCGGCGCCCGGCGGGGTCGTCCGCGCGCGCCCCCTGCTGGCCGCACCTCCACGAGCCGGGCCGAACCTCCCACGGCCCCGCAGCGGCAACCCGCCCCAGGATACCACTGCGCCGCCAGGCGGAGCTGCTGTCAAACCACTGCAGGCCCGCCCTCCCGCTCCCGTGGGCCAGCTGGGCAGAAACTCCTGAGGACCGGCCGAACTAACACCGTGGGGATGGCTGCCCTGAGGGGGCAGCCTGAGAACCCACCCCCACCCGCCCCATACCACCTGCCCTGAGAGGCCTGTCAGGAAAGGTGCCGCTGAGTGGGGAAAGGGGTCTCTAGCCGCGGCAGGTGGCCTTGGAGGGGTTCCCTTATTCAGTGGGTGCTGGCAAGCTCAGAGACAATGTCTGGGCCAGCAATGGTGAACTAGCCGCATGAGTGGCTCTTCTGCCACTACCTACCCCATCCTGGAGCAGAATAAAGAAACCCTTAGGGCAGAAAAGTGGTTTATTTATAAAAGAGACTTTTAGAGCAGGAAGAGGGGAGGAGAGCGAAGGAGCAACCAAGACATGTTGGGCCAGGTCCTGACAACAATACACGTTTAAAAACTCGGGGAAAAGATCAGTTGTACTGTTGGAATGGGGTCCTCAGGGGGCGTTCCTGTAAATTGCTCTGTGGCTCTACCCTTTCTGAGGCATTTGCCAGCCCTTTGACAGTGGAGCGCTCAGAGGAGATGAGATTTGAGGGGGTGGGGAGGGGTTTTAGAATGCCAGAATCTATCTGTGCTCCCACTTCATCCCTAAGCTCACAGCCCCCTACACACACACACAATTTGTCTGCTCAAGCCTTTTGATTTTTTTTCCTGATTTTGGAAGAAGAGGTGTCACTTCACCGCAAAACAGTAATAGATCTCCTAGCTCCCAACCTTTAGTCCCTACACAGTGCCTTGCATTTCTCCAGGCTGAGACATTCTGGGCCTGCGAGTCCCTGAATCCACATGGGGTGACTGACCATGGCCACCTGGACCAAGGTTGGGAGGCAGAAATGGGGAGATGGCTGAGGAAGCCAGAAAGGAAATCTGGAGGTGAGGTGTTAGGCCGAACCTCTGCTCAGCTAGACAGTGGGCAGAGCCCCTGGGCAGGAAGCCTAGAAGTTCTCATAATGGTGGGAGAAATGAGTCCCGTCCTGCCTGTTGATGAGCTGACAAGCCTTTTCTACATTCTTGGTCATGCCAGGGGGGCCGCAGCTGAACACCCCAATCTTCCGGACCTGTTGGAGAAAGAAGTGAAGGCCAGCTCAGTGTTTGTTTAGAGGGAGTGTCTAGCTCAGTGTCACTGTCCCGCTCAGCGTCTAACTCCACGTTCATGTGAAAGACCAGCAGGAGGCCTTGGTGAGGACTCATTCCATGATCCTGTGAAGGTTTACTCCATACTGTGCATGGTGAGGGCTGGCTCAGGGTTGATAAATCTCGCTGAGTTTTGGAAGACTTGTTCTCTGTGGGGCCAGCCTTTACTCTTTTCCAAGTGTAAGCCCAGTGTTTGTCTGGATAGTATTAATGGTAAAGGTAGCTCTGAGTTGATGGTGAGGACCAGCTCCACCACTGAGCCCTTCCTTCGGGACAAGGCATCGTGGCTTCAGAAGTAGCAAGTCCCTGCTGCCTGCTTCCTCCCTTGGCCCCTGAGTGACCTGCACCTCTCCCTTTCCATTCCATCAGCCCACCAGACTCCTCAGGGATGGGTCCTCCTCCCTTTATGGAGCAGGTTTGGGAGCTTTGTTCAGACCTCAAATGATAAAGGTGAAGAAAACCTGAACGTGGGGTGGGAACTGACCTGTGGATGGACCTTCTGCAGAGAGTTGAAGAATGCCTCGAAGGGGGGGCGGCCAAAGTGGGTGACGGAGCGCAAGCCCGTGAACAGACTCCGGTTCAGCACCTTCTGGAAGTGCCGCTCACAGATGTACTGGGGGAGGAAGCAGAGGAGGAAGGTCACGGCCAGCAGACTCAGGGTCAGCTCCTCGTCCAGAGGCTGGTCCGCCCACCCACCTTGGTCATCCTGGCTTGCCCTGCCCACCCACAGAGCCACTCCTTGGTTGGCCCTGACTCACCAGCATGGTGGTCCTGAGGTCGAACTTCTCAGCCAGCTGAGTGATGTAGATATGCACGGACACCAGGTCCTGGCGGTCATTCTCCTCCACCTCCCGGATGATGTCAGCCAGCCACTCAAACTGCCGCTGGGTCCGCGTCACCCAGATGAAGTAGATCTGGGGAAACGGGGCTGGAGCTTGGGACCCAGCTCATGTCAGAGTCCCTACCTCCCAGGAATCATCACTCCTTCTGGTCTCAGAGCAGCTTGTGCCTCTCCCCAGGCAGCCAGGGGAGGTGAGAGTTTGGGGCCATGCTTTGAGGTGGGAGATGGAGTTGCCCCAGGGTACGGGAGAAGTGGAAGTGAGGAATAGCCTGGGGCTGTGAGAAAGGACCCCGTCAAGTGAGCTGAAGGTCTGGTGGGGTGGGAGGCAGCCCGCCGTTCCACTCCATGCAGTGGGCTGTGTTCAAGCTGCTAGGCTCCCAACCTACAGGCTGCCTGAGGGGAGAGGGACCTGCTAAGGGGTGCGTCACAGAACGGCCTCTGGGAAGATGAGTGGGCTGTCTGGAGTGTTTGGGCATGGGCTCGAAGAGAGACCAGGGGGGACTTCCTGGTGGTCCAGTGGTTAAGACACCATGCTCCTAATACAGGGGGCCTGGCTTTGATCGCTGATCAGGGAACTGGCTCCCACATGCTGCAACTGAGTTCTCAAGCTGCAACTAAGACTTGATGAAGCCAAATAAATAAATGGGTCCCTGGGGGACCCGTCTCCAGCTTCTGATGGGGAGAAATGGGATTGTGTGAGTTAAGGAGCAGAGAAAAAGCTGGCACAAACAGGGGAGTCAGGTAGCTGTCTGTCACCCTCTGAGTGCTGACAGCATACGGGCTGGGCCTCTGCCCGCTGCATTCTTGCACCCCTGACTCACCCACCGGGCCCAGAGAGACAAGTAGGGGCCTGCCACCAGGGCTAGGCTCAGGTGAAGGGGCCTGGTGTGGAGGGGCCTGAGGGCCTGGGCTGTGTTCCTGGAGCCAACCAGGCCCACCAGCCCTGCCTTGCAGCCTCTCCTCTTCCTCTTGA
The DNA here is from genome assembly GCF_049115385.1 of Moschus berezovskii. NCBI lineage: Eukaryota > Metazoa > Chordata > Mammalia > Artiodactyla > Moschidae > Moschus > Moschus berezovskii. The sequence goes on along the minus strand of NC_142468.1, from coordinate 38,613,777 downwards.
GAACCAGGCTGGTTTCACCGGTGCCCCACCCCAAGTGCACCCTTCCCTCTCCCAAGCTGACAGTGCTTGAGGGGTGGGCCCCCTCTCCAACCTGGGCTGGAGGGACTCTCAGAAGCAGATTCTATGTGGGGCACCCCATAACTGAGGGTAGAGCCTGCAGGCATCAGCAAAACCACTCTGTCCTTTAGGGTCCAGGAATAGCCCGACTGTGCTGTGTGCTGCAGTCCATGGGGTCACAAAGAGTCGGACATGACTGAGCTACTGAACAACAATATCCTGACTCCCTTGGGTCAGGCCAGTTCAGCCTTGCCTAGAACAGGGAGGCCAAGAACAGAGGCAGGAGACAGGCATGGATGGACACAGTGACAGGGAGCAGGGGACCACAGCTAGTGGGAGGAGGGGACACTCACCTTCTTACAGAACACTTGGCAGCTGACTGATGACTTGAAGACCAGGTCTTTGAGGATGGAGGCAAAGGGGGTGACCCCAATGCCCCCTCCCACCAGCACTGACACCTCAAACTTATGCCATTCCTGGTGGCCCTCTCCAAATGGCCCATCGAGGTACAGCTGCAGGAAAGGGAGTGGGTTAGAGTTGAGTTCGGCTACCACCACAGTTCTGAAGCCAGAAATGGGAGGCAGGGAAATGCAGGTAGGTTTATAGAGTGAGGGAGAAGTGGAAGCCTTGAAGCATCTTCTGAAAGGATCAGTCTCTCAAGGAGGAACACAGTGGGGAGTCTGGTACCACAGGACCAACGCCTGCTAAGGGGATGCAGGAGCATGTGGTACGCCTGGCCTGGGTCTGGTCACCTTTGGATATTTGGCACAGCTGTCACCCGTCGGGGGTGAGTAGATCTCCCTGACGCGGGTGGTCCAGGGCCCTGCTGCCCGGATGTGCAGGCTAAGCGTCTCCTCGTGGGGTGCTGATGTCAGCGTGAAGGGGTGGTACTCGGTGGTCCCCAGAGCCAGGCAGGCGATCCGCACCCACTGTCCTGACTTGTACTCAAAGCCTTGGGGCCGCTGGAACTCCAGGTGGGTCACTCCTGAGTAGGGGAGGTGGGCAGTAGCCCGCTGTTCTAAATCCGGCAACAGTGGGGCCCCCCCGAGAGTTCCCTCACCTGCAACTTCAGCTCTGCTTTTAGAATATGACAAAGGAAGCCTCCCCTCATCAGAAGTCACGACACCCCCAGGCCGTGTCTACCTTGAGCAGGGTTTGGGCAGCACTGGGGCTGGTGGGTAGCCGGACAAGAAGCGGCCTGGCCCAGGCTCCTCCTCTTTGGTGTGAGAGCGGCTCAGATCCCCTGGCAAAGAGCCTCTTGTACTCACTCCCTCATCCCTACTACCTCAAGGGCCCTGCTAACTCCACTGGGCCAGGCTCTGTCCTGCCCTGTCAGCAACCACAGAACCACCAGCCTGCTCCCCCGACAGCCTCTAGGCTGGTACCTGAAGGCAGCAGCTCCGCCTTCACTACGCTGATCTCCACCTTCTTCCGGCTCAGGCTCACCAGCTTGTCCCCCACATAGATAAGTGCTGGGACCAGGAAGAAGATGTGGAAACGGGGCAGCTGGATCAGAGCGAAGCTGCCGTGGATTATGAGCTGGAGAGAGCAGAGTACAGCTGAGATCAATGCCACACCCACAACAGGGTCTGACCCCTGCATCCTTCCCCGGTTGGCCTATCCAATCCCTACCTCATCAGGTGCAATGGTCCTTCCAGGCTCCAAAACCTAACCACTCCCAACCCATCCTCCATAGCATCCATCTGCATCTTCCTGACACCATCCTAGACTAAGTCACCTGCACTCATGTGGTAGCCTCCTAACTTTACGCAGGTTGCCCTGCCGTGATGCGTTCTTTCCAAGACGGTCAGTATGATTTTTTAAAGTTCCTTTTATCATGTCATCCTAGCTCAGAAAACCTTAGAGGATTTCCCACTTCACCACAAGGCCTTGTGATGCTCTGTTTTCTGCCTGACAGCATTCCCCGCTCCCTGTTTTTCAAACACGACAAGTCCTTTCTATTTCTGGACTTTCCACCTGTTGCTCCCTCTAGTGGGAAGGCCTTTCCCCTAGTTCCTCCCACCACCTCATTTTTCGGGTCTCAGCAGAAACGCCACCTCCTCAGGCCTTCTCCCTGCCCCCAGCACACTCTCTGTGCCATCTCCCTGTTAACTCCGTTCAGAGCACTGTCGTCATCTGCAATATTTGTGTTCCTTCTTCCATGGACATGTTCACTGTTCTCCCCACTGGACTGGAGGAGTAGGGACTGCATCCATTTTCCATGCTCTCAGCTCCCAGCAGTTTCTGCCTGGCACATGGTAGGCACTCAATAACTAGTGAGTCGGTGGAAGGGGTTTCCCCAATTTACCCAATTCCTTTGGGGACTAAGACATCTAATCAGTCCTCTTTTTCCATGAAGTAACTAATAGGTATTGTCCAGCTCTGGTTCTTTCCCCAACCAGCTAGTCTAACGTGGTCAGACACGACTTGCCCCATTCTTTCTGCTTGCTTGTTTGAGTCTGGGCAGTCTGGCTCCTGCCTCCATCTCTTCTCAGGACCTGCTCACAGCAGACTCACAGTGGCCGGTCCCTTTAGACTGCCTCCCACCCTCCGCAGCCTATGGCTCTAGTGAGCATCCCTGCCTTGCCTCTTTAGCAACAATGCCCTGCTGGTTTTCCCTCTTCCCCTCTCTGACTGTTCACTTTCTGTCTCCTGCACTGACTCTGCTCCTCCCAACTCCTAATCCTGTGTGTTGCCCAAGCCCAATTTCTTCACCCTCTGCTACAATCTCCCACATAGCGTGTTCTCTCAGCTGAGCCACAGCCTTTCAGCCTTGAATATTCTATTGTCATTGCCACCTCTCCACCAGTGCTCCTGCCTTTCTTCTTTTTTTTTTTCTCGATTAGGGATTGAACCCAGACCTCGGACCCTTGGCAGTGAAAGTGCAGAGTCCTAAGCCCTGGACTGCTGGGCACTCCCTCACAGGTGCCCTTCCTTCAGTTCCCACTCTACCCTGTTAAACCTTAGCTTATCTCTCCTTCAGGCTTAGCCCAAGTTCCATCTTCTCTGTGAACTCTTCCGTAACCAGTTTGGCCCAAATGAGGCTCCCTTCAATGAGCTCTTGTTACTGACTGACTGGCACATTCAGCTCAGCAATTAATCCCATATTATCTGGCCATTGTGATCACCGCACGTGCATGGCACTAATCTCTGCAGCTAATCCTCAGTTTCCGAGGACAGAGCTTAGAGTCTCCCCCTCCTCTGCTGGGCCTATGTGTGTGTTAGTCACTCAGTTGTGTCTGACTCTTTGCGATCCCATAGACTGTAGCCTCCTCTGTCCATGGAATTCTCCAGGCAAGAATACTGAAGTGGGTTGCCATTTCCTTTTCCAGGGGATCTTCCTGACTCAGGGATCGAACCCGGGTCTTCTGCATTGCAGGCAGAGAGTTTACGGAGCAAGTATAGCCTCCTCAACAGATAACTGTTCAAATGAAACTCAGTCCCTCATTCAGCTCTCCACTCCTCCAGCTGAATGTTCCTAAATTCTTGAACCTCTGTGCACAGAGCTAACTTGAACCTTTTTGGACTGTGAACTGGCTCCAGTTTTCCCAAGATCCTCTTTCTTTACAGAGCCCACGCCCACCCCTGAGGCTTTCTGAGCATCCACCGGCTGAGAACAATGTCTGGATGACTTCATACTCCTCTGTTTATACGCCTTGCTTGGTGTTGGCTCTACCTTGAAACCGCAAAGCTGCTGCAGAGTCATGGTTGATCAAGGAGCCTGGGGAACAGCCTGCCAGCTCAGCTTCTGCTGCACTAGCTCCAGCCTCTACAGCCTGAATCAGGAGCCTAGACACCTTTGCCCAGGGTCTGCTCCACACTGGAATCATTTACTTGTAACTTCACTTTTTTTTGTCTGAGGGCAAGTGGCCACATCTGAGATAAACGGGAAGGCAGCTGGTGCTTTGCGTCTGCATGCTAAATTGCTTCATTTGCATCCAACTCTTTCGACCCTATGGACCATAGCCCACCAGGCTCCTCTGTCCGTGGGATTCTCCAGGCAAGAATACTGGAGTGCGTTGCCATGCCCTCCTCTAGGGGATCTTCCATGACCCAGGGATCAAACCCAGGTCTCTTATGTCTCCTGAGTTGGCAGGCAGGTTCTTTACCACTAGTGCCACCTGGGGAACCCTGCGATGCTCCCAGGCTGCCAGTGCTAAGACTTCCCAGCTGAGGGTCCTGCATCTTGCTTAGCTGCTGACTTCCCTGTTGGCTTCCCCAGTGATCCCCAGAACCCAGGGATAAATCAGAAACCAGTCTTGCTCTCAGAGAACAAGGCTGGCCACTCTTCTGGATCTAGTTTTTTAAAAAAGTTGCTTTATCAACAGGAACAAAACTATCATCTCCACCTCTAATAGTAACAATAACCTAGATTCTAGGGCTCTACCCATTATCAAGAAATTGGTGAGGGAGGCATAAATTAGCCACAGCTTCCAAAGAAACAAGCTCCATGAGTTCTCAGAAACATCTAAGCTGAGGCTGGGTAGTTATCTCCAGAATCATGAAGTGCTAAGCCTCAGGCAAGATGGAACCAGACATTCTTACTTCCCGGTGAAGACAGAGCTACACCTGGGAGGGGGCAGGGCAGACAACCAGTGCCACTGGGACCCAGGCAACGAAGACCTTTCTCCCTTTGTATTAGGACAAAGAAGACCCCTGTGTGCAGTTGTGTCTGGAGCCAGGTGACAGAGAGGGCAGCCATGTGTAAGCTCTGCACTTCTTGAATCCTGGCAGCCAGGCTATCACCAGTGGGGACGTCAGAGCTTTGGGACTTGGTTTACCTTCTCAGCAAGGCCCTCAGGGTGCCCTTTGGGGAAATGCCTGTGTCTGTGAGGAAGGCAGGCCAAGCAGAGCCATGCCACAGGGGCACAGATCAGTCATCTCTGGAAACAGCCACTGAAGTAACAGCCAGCCAACCCAGGGGAAGAGGGAAAGGGAATAGGAAGGAGGGAGGTAGGGAATCTGAAGGAAGGGAGGCAGGAGCCCAGGATAAGAAGGAAAGGGGACAGGTGGAGTCTCAACATCCATTTTATCAGCAATCCAAAGAAGACATTTTGAGCAAGTTCATTAACTTTACAGGTGGCACTTAGCTAGCTGGATGGGGTAGCTAACACCCCAGAAACAAAATGGCAAAAGCTACTTAAGGGTGAGTTTCTCTTTAAAAAGACAATGTTCCCTTGAGTGAGTCTACCCAAGAGCCCAAACCACCACCCAAAGAGGGGAAAGCCTGGCTGGGCAGAAATGATGTGGGGGTGTCTGGAAGGAATGTAGATCAGCCTGGTAAGGCTGCAACTGCAAAACACACACCAGGGAGTCAGCTTTCCAAGTGCTGCACGTTGGGTCAGTCTACCTGAGCGCCCCAGACTACAATCTCCATCTTTTAAGGTGGACGTCTCAACCATCGCTGCCTCCCTGGGAAAATCCACCCAGACTCCGCTGGCCTGGCTCACACCCAAAGCCCCTCACCAGCGTGTAGAGCAGGATGTAGAGGTGGTGGGTCAGCCAGAAGCCCCGGAAGCTGCAGCGCCGGAAGTGGTGGGAGGCGAAGACGTACATGATGGCGAGAACCAGGAGCAGCATGACTCCCGTGAGACCTGCAAAATGAACACGGGGTGAGGGCAGAGGAGCAGGGCCGCACAGAGTGGGCTGTGAGGTTACTCGGGTCCCCTTTCCACTCCACAACTCCAGGTGAGTGATAGAAACCTACCATCCTTCCCTCCGCCTCTCCCAACACCACTGATAACAGGTGCGTTTCACTTCACCAGACCCTGCTTGTCCTTCATAGACCCTGTCACGATTGTTATGTCTCAAGCACCCGTGTCATTATTTGTTTCATATCTGGCATTTTCTTGATTCTCAGGTCCACAAGAACAGGGCCCAGGCTAAGCTAGTTCGCCACTGCACTTGGGTGCCTAGTGTAAGGCCTGGCACACCACAGGCCTTAGGGAAATGTGTGCTGAGTGAATGAATGGACAGGGCAGCTATGCTGAGTCCTCTGAGTAGAACTCCAGATGTTGTAGGCCCTACCCTCGGGGAGTCGAGGCTTGGTCAGGGTCCAGGTAGCACTCTACCTGGCAGCCACATCACAGAGCATGAATGCTGACACAGTGAGTGAGTGGGACCACACCATCACTGCTCATCACCAGAGCCCCCCTGAGTCCCACCCACACCCAGACCTGGTGGGAGACCCCTCCTCCCACAGAGGATCCTAGGCAACACTGGAGCCATTCCAGAGAATGGTCCCTCAAGTGATCAAGGAGGAGGAGGCAGAAGTGAGGAAGATTAGAGCCCTGTAGTGTGGAAAAGCAGAGGTTAAGAAGGGATCTAGCCAAAGCCTGTAAGTCCTGAATGGAGAGGAGAGCATAAACACGGCTTGATCCACTAAACCCCAGTGTGCAGGATCAGCGAGCACTCTCTGAAGTTCAAAGCAGATCATTTTAGGGTTTAAAGAAAAATAAAAAAACAACATGCTGTGTTTTACAGAAAGGAATGTAGAGGATGTGTTACCCTAAGGAGGGAACAGACTTAAAATATAAATAGCTTCAAGAAGCATTTGAATAGCTTCACAGCTAATAGCTCTAAAATGGGTGATTATGAGGAGTGGGGAATATGCCCTAAACAGCTCTTGTCAAGACTACAGAATGGAGGGGGAAGGGTATTTGCCAGGAAGGGGAGGGGTATTTGCCAGGCTCCATGAAGAGCCCAGCCCCTCCCCCATGTAGCTGGGGCACAGCATTCCTCAAAGTCACTGTCATGGTAGGTGTGTGTGTTCGGGTGGAGGGGATACACTGCTGTTCCTCAGAGGGAGTAACTAGCTCAGAACTTGGGGAGGAGCCCAGCTAAGCTCTTGAGAAAAGGCCTGGAATGCAGTCCCCTACAGCCCAAGAAAGCACTCAGGGCAAGGGCAGAGCCTGGCTCACTCACGGTCAAGGCCAGAAGCACCCAGCCAGAGTGTCTGGGCTGCCTGTGGCAGGCAGAACCCAGAGCCTGGCACTCAGAGCCAGGCCCAGAAACACACGCAGCAGAGACGACTCTCACCTGGCACAGTCTGGAAGAACCACCAGTAATACTTCTGGGGGAACTCAGATCTGTGGGGAAGGGAAAGCAAGTGAGGAGATGTCTGGGACTTCCAGAAAGTACCCTCCAGAGAAGGCACCCCAAACCAGCCACCAGTCTTCCTTTCTGCAACTTGGGATTTGGGGCTCAGGATGATCATTGTCTGTGCTATAACCTGGAGGGGGACCCACTCCTGAGCCAAGAAAATTTCTTTTTTTTTTTAAGCCAAGAGAATTTCTGCAAAGAATTTCACCCTCTTCACCCCCAGGTCAGGCCACACACACACACACACACTCTCTCTCTCTCACCCATTGTCATGGAAGAGGCCCGGAAAGAGGCAGGAGAGGACGCTGAGCGGGCTGATGGAGAAGAGGTACACATTCACCACGTGGCCTGCACTGTGTAAGACTGAGGAAGACCAGACACGGTAGGGATGAGCCTGGGGCCAGCCCACTGCAGGTGCTCAGTGCATTCAACCCCAGCAGGAGGACTCCAGCCAGCCAGAGTTGGGGGCCTGAAGAAGGACCCTGGGGATCTAGACTTCTGTTTTCTAATCAGCCTCCTGTTCCTCCCCTGCCTCACATACACATTATCCGTGAAAACAACCCCACAGGTCTGAAATTATACTATTAGAAATTCATTCCTTTGGTTTCTCTCGCAGAATTATGTTTTAAAACATATAGTCGGGGGAGATCACACACTATTATGTGCACTCATTTTGGGGTGTGAGTTACTTGTCAGTGGGAATTGGTGAAGTGGACTTGATAGCCTGGGGCAGTGAGGGACTCCTGGGCTTACTTCACACCACCGCGGGAGCCACCGTCATCCTATGAGAAGGACGTCTAAGACTCACGCTCATATTACACGCGGGTGGAGAAGAGGGGTCTCTCAGAGGAGGGGGAGGCTGCAAGGGGCGAAGGAGGTGGAAAGGATCCCTGAGAATCCCAGGCCCTGCCTGTGAGGACGACGGCGGTAGAGGCAATGAGGCGATGGAAGTCCACGGCGGCGTCGAAGGGCACGTAGCGGTTGAGGAAGGTCTCTCGCAGGAAGGTGATGAGGTTGCGGCACATGGTGAGTAGGATGTAGGAGAACATGAAGGAGATGCTGGCCGCTGTGCCGCGCGACAGGATGATGCCCACACGGGTGGTGTCCGTGATGCCCTTGTGGTGAGCCGCAAAGGCGTAGTCTGCAGAGGGCCCTGGCGGGTGAGCTCAGCGCAGGCCCCGGCCCGCGGCCACCGCTGCCGGCCACAAGCCTCACGCAAGCTCTATTCTAGCCGGCACGTCGCTCCCCTGAAGCCCCGCCCCCAGGGCTGTCACTCATTGCCGCCCCGCCCCGGGGCTGTCAGTCACTCGCTTAGGCCCCACTCCCAGGGCTGTGGCTTATTGTAAGCCCGGTCCCTCCACGGCTGTCACTCACAGTAGGCTCTCTCCAGGAAGAGACCCCCGGCAATCGCGTAGAACACCGCCAGGCAGCCGATGTGGCGCCGGTAGTTCTCAACGAAGCGCTTGAACTGCTGCACCGTCTGGTGACGACGGCTGCGTTGAAACTTCTCTCGGTGAGCCTCGGTGAACAGCAGGGGCTGGAACGATGTTACCCTGGAAGACAGGAAGTCTTGGTTCTCGGCTAAGGACCCGATGCTAATATGGACCGGCTCTCCAGAGGGGAGACAGGAGCATCAAGTTATTCAAGACAAAGTAGGGTGTAGACCTCAGAGTCTCCTTAATACCACCCTCCTCAAGTGGGCTGTCAGTGAGGGGACGCCCTTGCAAATGGTCACTCGGTCACTCTTCTTCCAGTCCGTAGCTCTCAATTCCACCAGCTCCATTCTCATCCTTTACTAGAGGCTCAATGGACTCTTCCTCCAGGAAGCCTTCCCTACCTCCCAGGCATAAGTGACCACTTCCTTGAGCTCTGAAGCCTCCTGTTCTTACCACTACTATAGCATTCATCAGTGGGACACTGTAACTATCACGGTACCAGACTATCTCAGCAGACTGTGACATTCTTGGGCAAGGACTGTTCATCTTGCCCATACCCCCAATGCCAGCACAGTGCCTGGCCTTAAATAATCAATGTGTGCTTGCCAAAGGGATGGGTGAATTATTTGGGCTAAAGGGAAGGTGCAAGCATACTTCTTGCCAAACCTCCGGCGAATCTCCTGGGGAGGGTCTGTGTCGCTGGGGCACTGCAGTCTCCGTGGGGTCAGCTCCACCTCGATGTCAGCGTCCTTTCGGGGACAGCGAGCACTCACTCTGGGAGAGGGACTAGGACAGGAATGCAGATTAGGATGGGACCTTGGCCACCTGAGCCACCTGGTTCTCTGCTGCCCCTCCCACAGGGCTTTCTCTGCCCTTTTCTAATTTGCATGAAAGGACTACTTGGGCTAGTGAAGGTCCTGATCCCAGACATTCTGAGGAAATAAAAAGCACCTCCCTGACCCCAGCTCTCCCTCCAACATCCCCAGATGAGAGCTTACCAGAGCTTCTCCTGGCTGATGTAGGAGGCTCGCCGGCAGAGGTCCTTGATAACTTCAGGTACCTCCACCCCTGCAATGCAGAGCTGGGCTAGCTAGAAGCTCAGGGTCTAGGGCCCAGAGGACCTATCTCAAATGCACACCACTCACCCCATGTCCGGACACTGTAGAGGGTCCCTGGCCATTACTCTGCCTCTGGGTGAGCCAGCCTCAGCCTGTGATCCCAGTGGGAGCTAGACTCAGCCATGAGGGGTTAGGGAGAGGGTTTGAAACCAAGGTGGCCAGGCAGGCTCCCCTGAGTATGTGTCCAGTTTCAGTCCCACACCTAAGACTGGTATCAGGCTTCTAGGCTAGGGTTCAGGAACTATACACAACCTGCCTGCTAAGACTGCTGCTGCTGCTAAGTCACTTCAGTCGTGTCCGACTCTGTGTGACCCCATAGACGGAAGCCCACCAGGCTCCCCCATCCCTGGGATTCTCCAGGCAAGAACACTGGAGTGAATTGCCATTTCCTTCTCCAATGTGTGAAAGTGAAAAGTGAAAGTGAAGTCGCTCAGTCGTGTCCGACCCTTAGCGAACCCATGGACTGCAGCCTACCAGGCTCCTCCATCCATGGGATTTTCTAGGCAAGAGTACTGGAGTGGCTTGCCATTGCCTGCTAAGACTACTTAGCCACAAAATCCTGCTAAAGACCCTCTGGCTTAAAAACTCCCAGGAGTTAAGTGTAGACTCTAGGTAGTAAATATATGGGAGATGACTATAAAATTCTTTCCCCTTTTCTGTGTTTGAAAGTGCTTGTAATAAAATGTTAGGGGTTGGGAGGAACCCTCCCAGAAGCCGCCAGTGCTGAGGGGCAGGGCAGGACCGAGCTGCAAATCTAGGTTCTCACAGGAGGCCTGGGAATGTCCAGGTCACTTTCAAGAGCAAAACCAGTCTTGAAGATTACCCTGATCTACAGCCCAGAGACCAAAGTGATTAAACTGAATTTAATGAAATGAATGTTTTAAAACAAAGTATAGATGTCTGTCCTCTCAAACGGTTCAGCAAGCAACAAATGTGGGAAAATGGTAACAAATGGCAAATGTAGGTGAAGGGCAAAGGGATGCTCCTTGTACCATTCTTACACCTTTCCTGCAGGTTCATGATGTTTCCAAGTGAAATACAGAGGAAATAGCAAAACACAACAACAATTAAAAACCAAGCAAAATAGTACTCAATGCTAACACTCGACTTAATCCTCAAGCTTGGTCCTCCCCTCCACACCAGGGCATGGATGTCCCCAGGACTCTGGTCTAGGCTCACTTTCTGGCACCTGTCCCTGCTTTCCCCTCAGCCCCAGGTGCCTGTCTGGGAAAGGTGGGAAATTGCAGTATCAGGAGTGCTGTGTCTGTTCTACCAACCCCCCTCTTGGCCTGGACACCAGAAGCCCTGACCAGAGGCCCAGCTGTGTCTTATACAATTCACCCGTCACCCCATCTGGGCTGCTCAGTCCCCCAAATTCTCATAATACGGGGAGGGACTGGGTTTGGTCTCAACATGTCCCAGTGAGAATTCCAGGCTGTGAAGACTCTGAAATAGCCCAGAGCAGGCCACAGGCAGTCCCTCTGCCTGCTACCTGGCCCCTCCTCACCCTGACTCTAGCCCCTACTCACCTGAGTCAGACATGGGTGGGGCAGGTAGTCAGGGGGAGGGAAAAAAAATAAGAGTGGGACTCCATATACTCAGCAAACATTTAACGAGTACTCGTCCAAGGGGTTAGGTGGGAAACAAAACCAGAGCAGCCCACTGCCACCATCAGACACCCCAGCTGAGATGGGTATGGCCAGGTACGAGGAGACACGTCTTCCTTCCTGACGTGGGCACCAGGCACTGGGGCCTTTGACAGGGAAGCAGAATTCCAGCTGCCACCCCCCACCCTATTCTGACCCTGCCCACCCCACCAGCAGGGCTTCACTATGACTTTTTTGGGCCTTGCCTTTCTGCATTAAAAAATTATATTTTAATAATTATGTTGGTATAAAGAAGAATATAATCCAGGCTGGGTACATGTTTATCGTCATTATTATACTAATTCTTCTGACTTTAAAAGAAACATAAACATTTCCATGGCATCTCAAAGCACATGGGCCCTAGGCAGGTGACTGCTGTGCCTACTAACTGAGTCAGCCGTGCCCAGCTAGCTGCCCCACCTTTGACACAGAGCTGCGTGAAGCGGAGCTCGCTGTCGTGGTCCCGCAGCATAAAGTGGAAGTCCTCCCACGTCAGCTCTTGCTTGTCCTGGAAGCCTGACTCCCGGAACATGGATTCCACCACCTCGGCCAGCTGGGTCTTGGTCAGGCAGTTGTTGGAGATCTCGATGAAGGACCTGGGGCCGGGGGGGGAAGGAAGCCATCAAGCCCTAATAAGCAGCCTGCAGCTTAGATGCAAGGCCATCCCAACAGACCTTCAGAGCTGAGTCAACTTGTAAGGTCCCCAACTGACTAAATCCCAAGCCCTCTCCTAGTTACAGCAGTCTCTGGCTATATGGACTCTATATCTGCTCTTTTCCTCCTGCTCCCTCCTTCACGTCCCCCCTCTCTCCCCCACAGTCCCTGCTCTGGCCCACTCTCCCGGCTCTCCTTCAGCACCAACCTCAGCATTCTGATGAACTCATCCTTGGAAATGAGGCCATTCCCATCAAAGTCATACATGCGGAACATAAGGCGAGACTTCTCCTCGGGGGAGCCTGGGAGAAGAAGGACACTGTGAGAGCCTCGGCCCACCTGCCTATACCCCAGGCTGGCCAGGAGGAGCCTCACACTGGATCGGCCCACTGCTGGATGCAGCCAGGGTTTGCTCTGCTTCCTGACCCCTACATGGGCATTCCCAGATGTCTGCCACGACTGGAGACCTGGCCCCAGTGCTTCCCCATTTCTTAACAGGTCAGCTGCAGTCCGGCCTCAGTCTCCAGCTCTTCTCATCTCCTCCTGTCTAGGTAATCACTCCCTCCTCCCTCACCTTTCATGAAGACCACCAGGATGTCGAGGAACTCCCGGAAGGACAGGTAGCCATTGCCGTCTTTGTCAGCCAGAGAAAACATGGACTCCACAAACATGTCCTGGGGCTTGAGGCCCAGGGACTCAGCAAACTCGGCCCGGCTCAGCTCACACGTCAGGGCCTCCCGCACCTTCTGTGATGAATCCAGGGGCAGGGTCCCTGCGTCTGCCTGGTCGATGTCCAGCACCTGTTCTTGGGCAGCAGCAGAGAGGGGAGAGAAAAAGACAAGGCTTCCTTGACTTGAAGGCCAGTGAAGGCTTTTGGTTCCACCTTTTAAGGTGACTGCTCAGCACCCCCACCGCTAAGCCCATCGGCCCTGTGAGTGGTCCCTGGGCCTCTGTATTAGCTAATTGGACCAGGGATGCACACTTGACCCAAGCAGAAGGTCTGGAATTGAGACTGGGAGGTCCCAGAACAGTCTTGACCTGAGTGTAAGAAAACAACCACATTGCTCCTTCATGTGCTCAGAGACACAGAGACAGGAGGAAGTGGGGGGCGGGGGGTGGATTTCTCTGGTGGTCCAGTGGTTAAGACTCTGTGCAGGGGGCCTGGGTTCGATCCATGGTCAGAGAAATAGATCCCACATGCCATAAGTAAAGTTCCAGCACGTTGCAACTAAGATCTGGCACAGCCAAATAAATAAATAAAAGGAAGCAGGGGCATGGAGAAAATGGAGGCAGCCTGAGACAGAAGTGGCCTTGTTTGATGAGAGCTTTCCTTTCCTGGTCCCTTTCAGGCCAGATCACAGTCTTCCCTTTGGACTTTCTGAGACACCACTATGTTCTCAGAGTCACTGACCCTTGGTCAGTGCTAGCTTGAGCAGGTGTCTCTTATCTCCAAAGGAGTTTTGACTGAGAACATCCTCAGCTGGGCTGAGAACACGGTGGCTGGGGCAAGGGGAATTCACATGGCAGGCCATCTTCAGCCCACCCTCCCGGGGGCTGCCTGATCATAAGGACAGACAATGAGGGAAGCAGGCTACTGCACCTGTCCTCCCTGCCTGTCAACTGGGGGCCTCCAGGTCCAGGGCCGGCTGTGATTTCATGAGCTAAACCTCATTGCTTCAAGCAAGGTGAGTAATAGAAAGAGCCTGGGGCTGGAGGCAAGAGACCAGGGTTCATGTCCCAGCTCTGCCACCCACTCACACTGCAAGACCTCAGGTAAGTCTATTCAGCTGTCTGGCATTCCTCACCTGTCTTTCTTATCTCACAGGAAGAATCAATGAGAGGCTGTGTGGAAAATGTTTTGAAAGCACTGAGCAGAGAGAAAGAGTTGGCAGCTACCCCCAGAATACAGTAACACACCCTTGACAGTACCCAGCACAGGGAGTTCCCAGAACACTTTGGGTCTTAAGCTGAGAGGAGGTGCCTAGGTCCTGGCAATGAGTCATCCCAGTGGGGGTCCCTCCACTCTCCTGCACATTCAGGTTCAGCTTGTTGGAGGAGTCAATGACATGCCATGTGCCTGGCATGTAATGAATGACCATTAAATGGTACCTGCCTTCATAAATCCTTTCCCCAGTCAGCCAGCCCTGCTCCTTCACCTCAAACAGTCATTTTCTGCCCCTCTACTAGTAGGCATCTCTGCTCAGCCCTTCACACTGCTTTCTTCTGAGTCAAAATTTTTCCAAATTTTTTGAGTGCTTGCCAAATCTCACCTCCACCAACTACCTTATGTAGGTCTGAAGCCTTGCTAACTTTTCTGAACTCCTAGACCACTTACTTCCTGGATCTCTTCTGTAGCTGTCATTCTTCCCAGTTATCTTTCTTCCTGTGCTCACACCATCTTCCTGGTGGGATGATAAACTCCACAAGTGGGGGCCCATGCTGTATTTATCCTTCATCTCCCAAGCTTCTCCTCTCCACTATTCTGCTCCCAGGCTGCCTGCATTTCCATACCAGATAGGGACTCAAGTCCTTGCAATTCTCTTCCTATCTTGTTTACCCACATCCTCCTAATAGACTCAAAAATCTGCAAGGTGGACACTAATGTCCCATTGAGGACTCCAACAGCTGTGCTCCCCCAAGGACACGTGACCAAGGGCCCTCACCGCCCCCATACTGCTCATCTCACCCTAAGTTCCTGCAGCCACTGGGGCAGGATGAGCTGCATGAGAGCAGAAAAGTGGTTAACTGTGAGGAGTGAAATAAGAAGTGACACATTCAGATAACCCCCTTCCTGGGCATTGCCTCCCTGGAGTCTTACAGACGAGGGTGGGCTTGGGAAGGGGGCAGGAACATCTCCTTACAGCAAGGTCAGGTAACTTGGCCAAAATCACAGCAGAGTTGATTGTTAACTAAGAACTCGGGGCTTCTAACCTTCCTCGGTGTCACCCCCTGGCCTCACACAGATACACCACTACAGGCAGACGCACATGGACAGAACCGATCCACATACACACCTGGGAGAAAAGGTGCCTGAAAAACGTCTCCAGGAGGTGGCTCCGCTGCTCCCGTGTCACTGCAGCCCTCATCAACTCCTGCTCTCGCAGCTCCCACTCCTGGAAGCTCAGCCCGCTCTCCTTCAGAGCGCCCCGCAGGCTCTCCACCATCACCTGCCTTTCTTCCTCCAGGTCAAATAGCAGCACCTATGGAGGAGCCATCGGGAGAGCAACCACATGTCAAGGCCTTGTAAGGCCAGAAGGTTTACGTGAACCTTGTTTTTTTTTTTTTTCGGGGGGATGGTGGGTGGGCAGGGAGCACTGGAAAAAGCACCCCAGCCAAACAGATATTGTTATTCCTGGGCTCCATGGAATTAGGTGGCTTGCTTGCAGGTGCAGAGGTAGCACACAAAGGCACATGTGCAAAGCTATTCTTCCTCTCTACTCCATACTGGGGAAGGGATGGGAAAGTGGGAAGGGCAGAGGATGGAGAGGCCCAGGAGCTCGACAGAGTCAGAGCCAAGACCAGCACCTGACTGAGCTCCCCTCCAAATCTCTAATTCACCAGATCCTGCAGCCAAGAACAGGAAAGAGGGCCCAGCTTCTTCTAAGGACACTCAGCTAGGGACTGCCAGGACATTCGTAGAAAGGAAGGGGGCAGACTGAGGCTGCAGGAGCAAAAAGGACAGTTAAGACTGTGGCATTCAGCAGACTTGGAGCAGCACAGACACATTCCAGTTTATCTCACTATCCAGCACTCCACCCAGGGACTAGGAGTCAGGGGCCTGGCCCGGGGCCCCGCCCCTCCACCTGGCTGCCCCCATGGCTGTGGCTGCAGACAAAGAGCCAGGGACCGGCTGGGCCATACCAGGTCATACTCCTTGGGGATCTTGAGCAGAAGGGCACGGCGTCCGCGGTTGCTGGACAGGATGAGGTTGACCTGCTGTGGGGGCCGCAGCTGGATGGTGCGGAGCACGGAGAGCCTGCCATCCACCACATGGATCTGCCCAGGCTGCAGGTGCACCAGCACAGGCCGGCAGGGCTCCTTGTGGCCCTGCCACTCCATTGCTGGAGAGAGATGAGGCTGGGTCAGCTGGGGGCTTCCTCCCCACCCCCACCCCCACCCCCGCCGCCTCGGGGAGGAAGAGGGCCGGCTCAGGACTGGAGTTAGATCAAGGCCTCTGAGCACCATGTCCTGTCCTGGGTACTGGCGGTCATCCCCTCCTGACAGTCGCGCCTCTAGTTCATGAGCAGCATAACTACCATATCCCAAGTGTTGACTGGGAAGGACTGATGCTAAAGTCCAATATACTGAAACTCCAATACTTTGGCCACCTCATGCGACGAGTTGACTCACTGGAAAAGACTCTGATGCTGAGACGGATTGAGGGCGGCAGGAGAAGGGGACAACAGAGAATGAGAGGGCTGGATGGCATCACCAGCTCGATGGACATGAGTTTGAGTGATCTCCGGGAGTTGGTGATGGACAGGGAGGCCTGGCGTGCTGTGATTCATGGGGTCGCAAAGAGTCGGACACGACTGAGCGACTGAACTGAACTGAAGTGTTGACTATGTGTCCAACACTGTACCAAGTACTTTGCATGAACTACTTTATTTAATCTTCACAAATCTATGAGGTTAGTGCTATTGTTGTTATCATGTTATCGAAGAGAAAAAAATAGGTTTAGACAGATTAAAATTTGCCTGAAGTCCAATAACCCATAGGGGTGGAACCAAGATTCCAATCCTCAGTGACTGTGACTCTGCTGATGCTGCTGCTAAGTCACTTCAGTCGTGTCCGACTCTGTGCAACCCCATAGACGGCAGCCCACCAGGCTCCCCTATCCCTGGGATTCTCCAGGCAAGAACACTGGAGTGGGTTGCCATTTCCTTCTCCAATTCGTGAAAGTGTCACTCAGTCGTGTCCGACCCTCAGCAACCCCTTGGACTGCAACCTTCCAGGCTCCTCCATCCATGGGATTTTCCAGGCAAGAGTACTGGAGTGGGGTGCCATTGCCTTCTCCAGAATGTGACTCTAGATCTTCCTTAATGACATCCCTGTTGCCTGAAATTCCAGTGTGAGACACTGCAAAGCAGCAGTTCTTGGAATTTGTGCGTCACAATGAGCCTGTGAAATGTAGGCAGGGTCCCGTGACTCCTCCCTGCGAGTCTATCACATTATGTTTTTTGGGGGGACCATTGGGAGGAGCTAAGAAGGATGGAGGACTCTTGATCTGACTCCTGCTTAATGCCCCAGTGACTCTTCCTGCCTGACCCATCCTGTCCAGAGGCCTAGAAAAGGAAAGTCTTTGCCCTAGGCTGCTGAGGGATGCAGGGGCTGTAGCCTGGAGTCATGACCTCCCCTCCCGGACCCTGGCCAGCCCTAGCCCTACCTTTTATGCCCTCCATGAGCTTCTCACACATGATGCTCTGGCGGTCTTGGCCCTGGAGCCTCTTTAAATTTCTCCTCCGGAGCTGGGCAACGATCCAGGCGCTGAGCAGGCTCACTGAGAGGCAGAGGCAGTAGGATGCTCAGAGGAAGGTAGAGGTCTGGGGAGATCAGCAGCTTCTTTCCCAGGTTTCTTTCCTTGCGAAGAACCCCTGCTGTCCTCACCTCCTAGGTTACCCATTCAGTTGTCTCAAATTATAAAGTGCCCTGGGAGGGAGGTGCTCTGCATCCCATGGGAAGCTTTGTGGAGCATCTAAGGTGCCTGCCTACCCTTGCCTGCTTCTACCACTTGGGTCCCTTCCCAGCTAGAAACTCGTCCTTGTGCCAGAGACTGGACCTACTCTACCAGGCTGCTGATCAATCCACACACTTTGTCAAAGACTAAGTCCCAAGCCATTGTCCTAGCAGCTATATCCCAGCCCTGCTCCTCAGGCAGGCGTTTGCTTCTGACAGTTTCCCACGCCCAGGCTCCTGCAAATTGCTGTGGATTGTGGGTTGCCCATGGCTCCTGAACCAATCTGGGCCCTGCGAGGGACTCCAGAAGAACAGGAAGACAATTCCCCCAGGAGCTGACTTATGTGTAGCTTTAACACTTCTCACGTCCCTCCTGCTCTGATGTTTTCATCTCCTCGGAGAACAATACTCTGCATTGGTTGGTTGTCATAGATCCAGCTGAGCCCACGCCCAGCTGACACCTCTCACCCAGCCCCACCCTGCCCATCACTTTTACCCAAGGGGAAGCAGCACAGAGTCCCGATGGTGACGCCGAAGCCAAATCCACTGCCTTCAAAATAGTCCCGCATGATGGGGGGAGCACAGGCTGGCAGGCCTTCGGTGCTGAGCTGTCCTGGCTGTGGGCAGGGGTCTCCTGGGGAGACAGAGGAATGTACAGGCTTGGGGGTGCTGGGCCACAAGCTCTAGGACAGGGTCACTGAGGAGGTTAGGGTGGCCGAAAGAGTTCTGGGGAGCAGAGGAGAGGGGGCTTCTTACCCCTGCCATTGTAACAAGAATGTGGCATCTGCCGACTTGGGTAACATGTGGGATAAAAAATGAACCTCAACCTGTCTCTCCCCAACATGCACATAATACACACACACACACACACAGAGTCCTTCCCTCGTCACTGCAGTGGGATTAGAATATCCTTGGCCACCTGATGCGAAGAGCCAACTCATTGGAAAAGACCCTGATGCTGGCAAAGATTGACGGCAAAAGGAGAAGCGGGTGGCAGAGTGCCGGG
The DNA here is from genome assembly GCF_049115385.1 of Moschus berezovskii. Classification (NCBI taxonomy): domain Eukaryota; kingdom Metazoa; phylum Chordata; class Mammalia; order Artiodactyla; family Moschidae; genus Moschus; species Moschus berezovskii. Next base: position 38,595,083 of record NC_142468.1, on the reverse strand, counting down.
AGCCAGCGAGGGAAATCCTACCCATGGCAAAGGTCAATTGGGGAAGAGGCCTGACGGGCAAAGGCTAATCAGGGCTCGAGGAGCCCCCTGGACTTACCTGAGCATCTACCCCAAAGAAAACCGGAATCTGACTGATTTACTATCTTACGCCTCTTACCAAGTCCTCTAATACTTACGGGGGTTTCCCCCCAACCACCTTTCTCTGAAAACATTAATTCAGAGCTGTAGTTTAAAAGTTCTCCTCGGCTTAATAGGAGTATTCCAATCCAAGCCCCTCTGATAGCTTTCTAACTTGCATGACAAGTTTGTCCGGGCTCCTAAAATGCAGGAATCTGTTGAAGAAGTTAAAATCACTAGAATAGTACTAGAAAAGATTTCATTGTTGAATCAATGCTTGCTGCAGTTTCCTCTATCTATTGTATCCTTGGAAATATATTAATCCTTTGACTTAACCACATCAGATCTTAAGTTAATAAGTTCCTTTCTTGCAGCTCACTACACCGGTGCCTTATAGGAATATAACTTTGTTATGTGTCTACCACCTAACTTTAGGAAAGTCACCTTAAAAGAAAAGTCTTTTACTTGCTAACTAACCTATTGTCAGGAGAGAGGGCCATAAAACTGTTAGCAGGCCCCCTGGCCAGAAGATGATGTAAATCACCTAAAACTTTTATCACACAAAAAGAAGCCCTGATCCTGATAAGGGTCAAGACTGCTGACCCCACGTGATTTTGGTGTGAATCTATACCTCCCTTTCTCTGTTTCTTATGCGCATAACTTAGGGTATAAAAGCAGCACTGGAAAATAAAGTTTTGGGCCTTGCTCACTGAAGCTTGGTCTCCCCGTGTCGTTCTTTCTCTTTTTCCATCCTTTTCTCTGTTCTCCTTTTTCTGGTTGAGATCCTTGGAGCGCTGGGCCCTCTGAGTTTACTTATCTGCCTGGGCTTCTAAGACCCACTCGAGGGGGTGCCCTGGTGGGGTGCCTCAAGTGATTCGAGAGGGCGCCTGCGGCCTACGTAAACAGAGCAAGCCCCGTGCTGGGGTTTTATTGGTTTCCAGCGTAAACCAAGGAATCATCAGCCCCTGTCTCTCTCTCTCTCTTTCTCTCTCTCTAACGCCGACGCCGTTCATCCCGAGGATACCCTGGGTCATATCGGGGCTGGACCCCGATAGCAGAGGATGAGATGCTTGGATGGCATCACTGACTCAATGGATGTGAATTTGAGCAAACCCCAGCAGGTAATGAAGGGCAGAGGGGCCTGGTGTGCTGCAGTCTCCATGGGGTTGCAAAGAGTCGGACACAACTTAGCAACGCAACAACAACAACAAAGAATAGCTTGGCCTCCATTATGCTATAACCATCCTGGCCAAATGTGAGCCTCCTCACCAGGTCTCTCTGCATCTCAGTACTACCCTCGCTTGGGTACCTGCAGGGGTTTTGCAGAAGGGGCCCTACATGGCTGTATGTGGCCACCTGGGGCCCCAGAACCCAAGTCATCAGGGGCAGAATCAGGGTCACTCCCCACATGGAGTCTACTATCCAGCCACCCTGAACCAAGCCCCCAGCTGGGGAGGGCTGAGGCACCAGATCCCAAACCCCACCAAGCGCCTGGGTCACTCACCAGCATGCCAGAAGAAGACACTGGGCTGCAGGGCGCCAGGGGCCACCTTGGTGACAGCTACTAGGACATCCCGTAAGGAAGTGTTTCTGATCTCTTCAATCTCTTTTTCAGAGAACAGCCTGGGAGTGGGAGAGGTGGGAAGTCGTTGAGATGGGTGACAGAGGCAGGCCCCTAGGCCCAGGAACCCAGATGAAGGAAAAGACAACAGAACGTTGGGGTGGGAGAGGAGGGTCAGCTGGGAGTCAAGGGCCCATGGAGGCCATTCATGGGCAGAGGGTCTGAGACCCAGGCTGAGGTAGAGTCTGAGGCGGGAGCCAGGCAGGCCTTACCCATTCCTGCTGTTCTCAAACCAGTAGCGGTCGCCATCCCGCAGTCGCACAAACTGATCAAGGACGATGGTGCTGAAGAGGGGCCCAGGGTCCCCGTGGCTCTCCAGGAGCCCCCCGGGGAGTAGCTCCAGCCGGGACAGGTCCTGGTTGTACAGGGCTGCCGTGGCCTCCAGCACCTGGAGCCAAGAAGGGAGAGGAGTAAGTGCAGAGATCAAGTACCCGCCCTCCAGCCAGGAGCTGGCTCCCAGAGATCAGCTCCAGGGATCATCATAAAAAGTGACAGTGACAGTAAGTCACTCATTATGCCCTGGGCACTGCTCTGAATGCTTTCTATAAGTTGACTCATTTATGAGAATTCTCTCACAGACTCAGCTGCTTATTTTATCAAGTTAAAACAAAACAGGCAGGAAGTCCCCTAGGTGACTTGTTCTTGAAAAGGTATGACAGTTGAAGGGTCAAAATCAGCACGGAAGTTGAATGGTTGAATGATGAGTCAGAAAAAACTTCTAATCTTTACAGGTTAAAAAAAAAGTCTGGAAAATCGAATCCCTTCATATCTATTGCCTTTTAGAGACAGTACACGAACAGTGTCGTCCACCTGACCTTTACTGTAATTCTTTTCTCCACAATGTAAATAAGCACTGTGTGCTCTGCTGTGCTTAGTCTCCAAGTCGGGTCTGACCCTTTGAGACCCCATGGACTGTAGCCTGCCCGGCTTCTCTGTCCATGGGGTTCTCCAGGCAAGAATACTAGAGTGGGTTGTCATGTTCTCTTCCAGAAGGATCTTCCCAACCCAGGGATTGAACCCAGGTCTCCTGCATTGCAGACAGATTCTTTATCATCTGAGCACTGGACCAGCTTAATTCCAATGAGGCCCAACTGAAGTTAAGGATTTGCTGCCTTTGGCATAGCTGGTGATTCCTATCTACATGTTGATTTTATAAAGGTTTCAAGACTCATGGACATATCACTTCTTTATAACCTTTCAATTCTTCACTTTCCAATAATTTTATAAAATAGTGAGGGCAAAAGCAATAAAATAATTATTTACAGCTAGCTTCCCCAGTGGCTCAGAGGTAAAGAGTCCACTTCCAATGCAGGAGAGGCAGGAGATGAGGATTCAATCCCTGGGTCAGGAAGATCCCCTGGAAGAGATATGGAAACCCACACCAGTATTCTTGTTGGAAAGACCTCATGGACAGAGGAGCCTGACTGGCTGCGGTCCATGGGGTTGCAAAGAGTCAGACACGACTGAAGTGACTGAGCAATGCTGTGCCCCAAAGGTAAGGCAGCCAGAATTGGTCTGCTGGCTGGCAGGCCAGGCCATTTACCCAGGTGATAGCTCAGAGTGTGGCAGCTAACTCTCCAAAAGCAGCTTGAGTATTGGTGCACGAAAGTACAGTTTGTTCCTGGGTTAAGGACCTGCTAAGCTCATTCAGGGGCTTGTTGGGAAGAGTAAATGAGATGAACCCTATCAAGTGCAACAGATGCTCTCTAAACATTTGCTGGATCTGCACAATCACAGAATCCAAACTTGATCCTGCTGGTCTGGTAACTTCCATCCTGGTGTGTGATCCTGGGAAAATCGACCTGGATGAGCTCTGCCCCTCTCATCAGGTGCTTGTCTCTGGTGCCTATGTCTTGCTGTCTGTCTTCTGTGTCTCAACTCAGTGTGCCCTGGACCTCCCCCAGCGGCCCCACCACCAGGAGCCCAACCCCTCCTCACAGTGCCATCACTTCGGGAGAGGGCTGGGTTGATGTCCTGCCATCTGGTAACTGGAGGCAGGCCCAAGGTTGCCCTGGCCTTGGTGTAAGAGGGCAGGCCCAGATCCCGGCCCCGGAGCAGGCAACTGGCCAGGTGGTCTGTGCGGGAAAACTTCAGTGGCCCAGGCCAGAAATCTGGGGATGAGATACCAAAGAGTCTGAGGGAGCTCCTGGACCTCATGCCCAGGTTCCCACCAGCCCTAGGACCCCAGCCATACCCACACAGAGTGAGCTGTGGTCAGCAGGTCAGAAGCTCCGTCAGCAATAAGAGAGTGCAGGTTTCCCACCCCCAGTCCCCACCACCCGGTATGCCTCCCTGCCCGGTTCTGGAGCTCCCACTGAACTTCTTCCCAGGGGCCAGGGCTGCATAGCCTGCAGGGACAGCCTCACCGCGCACGTCCTCCACCACCACATGGTCTTCTCGCTCAGCGATCTGGGAGGCCATGCCCAGCAGCAGCGCATCCACATCTTCAGCTCTTTGTAGGTTGGGGTGCTTTAGGGGTGGGGAGAGGGGAGAGGTGTGGCTAAAGGGGCCAGAGGTTGGGCAGTCAGGCTCCCTCAACCGCACACTTTGGGTCCTGGGCCCATCCAGTCCTGCTGTTTGCTCCCAAACTGGGGAGTCATTCCTCCTCTACAGCTTGATCCCCCACTCAGGATGAACAATGTCTCCATGCATCCAGAGCGCATGCTGCTGGACACAGGTCTCCACAAGCACAGGGCACCTAAACTTGACTTCTGTCTTAGGAAACTTGGTACAGTTGCCGAAGGCTCCAGGTCTAGGCCTTGGCCCTTGCTCTGTTAGCAACCACTTGTGTGACAGGACCTCTCTGAACTCAGTGTCCTGCCCTTAATAAAAGGGACTTATTAATAAAACAAAATAAGCAAAATAATACAAAAGTATTAGCAGGACACTGACGTCTCTTTCAGCCCAGATCTATGACTCTGCTTTCCTCTTCCCTCTTTCCTCTTACCTGCCCTCTATGAACACACTACATGGAGTATCTGATGTTGCTTTAAACGAACGGTTAACGCTCCTTACCCCTAGTGGCCTGGACAGATGGTTCCTGTTAATCTCTCAGAATTCCTCCCTCCACCTTGCCCTCCTCACACATACACATTCACACGCTGCCCAGGTGTGCCTAACTGGGAAGTTTCCTTGAGGGAAAGGATGGCTGGGGTACTCCAGGGCCTACAGGGGAGAAGGAAAACCTAGCACATGTAGAGCCACATCTGCACAGCCCCCACCCCCATGCCTCACACTGCCCTGAGATGGGGGAGGAGGACTGACGTTTGACGGTGCACAGCTACCTGGTCATCTCAGACACTGGTAGGGGAGACACTGGTAGGGCTGCCTCCTCCACCCCAGCCCATCCAAGCTGGCTGCCTCAGTCCACTGCCCACCTTTACCACACGCCCTCAGACACACACACACATGCCCTCAATCCTGACCTCTCGGCTCCAGTAGCTGTTGCAGACCCGGAGAGCTCTGGGGACACTTGAGTTCCTATTGATGATCCCCTGGAAGTGGCAGCTGGCATTTCTGAAATGAAAGGGGCAGGTTAGTGGTGACTGAGGCTATGAAGTCCTAATGTCAGGCATGCATCAGCTCTGGTCTCCAAAGCTAGAGCCAAGGACCCAGGTCATTGCTTCCTTAAGGTGGTGTGTGGTCAGGTCTTGAACAATCTGATTTTTGGAAGGTCCCTCTCCCCACATTAGGCCAAATTTCTAAAACTGTATCCCATATTTTGCTATGTTTCATTCTCTCTTGCTCTCTCTCGACAGATAAAGATATGGATATGGATATAGATACAGTTATAAATAATCTGTCAACTGAAAAAAATGCACAACATAAGAGTTGTGAGTTCCAGTTTTATTCAGGGAACTTACTGAGGACTATAGTCCAGGAAACAGTCTCTGAGTAGCTCTGAGAGGACTGCTCCAAAAAGGCTGGGAGAGAAGCTAGTGTATATATATGATTTTGGCTAGAGAATGGGTGCAAACACTCATCTCTGTAGAAGGTTACTGCTAGTCATGAGGATCAGTTATCTTGGTTAATGGTTTTTGTGTTTTTCTATGTTTGGGGAGATAAAAGAATATGGGTTCATTAAAAATTTTTTTTTCTGAGATAACTCTAGCTATCTAAGGAGTCTGTTTTTCCAAAGCACAGAGTGCCTTATCCTTCTTATTTTGTCCCAAATTCTTTTTCAGGGTATACTGTTGGAAGATAGCTGCAGTGGTTAATTCCACAAGTGGTTCCTTGTGGAACTGGATGGTGGGAAACATTCTTTATATATATATTTATGTATGTAAATTAAAATATATAAAAAGGATTATTAGTCATTTTTTTGAAATTAATTGTCTATTGATAACTCAAGTACTACAATTTCTTAGCCATCATCAGCCATATCCAGAAATTGTTCTAGAGTAAAAAAATCTAATCCATGAATTGTTTTAAATTATAATGCAGCTGGAAAAAAAATAGACTGCCATGCTTTGTTTTATATACTTTTGACTTAATATGTATGTTTTTAAAGTTTCCCTTTCATTATTTTGGAGCCAACACTTTTCTTCAGCTCTCACACATTTTTATTGTAATGCCCTGCAAAGGCTTATAAGCCCCATGTTCTGTTCTTATAGCTAAAAATGCCCCCAGTGTAGTGTCGACACCTGAGGTGCAGACCTGGGGGCTTTGTGATTCACCCTCGGAACCTCAGTTAACTGGTCTTTAATTGGGGGGATTAATATCTACACCGGTTGCAAAAAAAGTGGACATTAAGGTGCTTAAAAACCACTGATGGGGACTTCCCTGGTGGTCCAGTGGCTAAGACTCTGCGTTCATAATGCAGGGGGCTCGGATTTGAGCTCTGGTCTGGGAACTAGATCCCATGTGCTGCAACTAAAATATCCTGTATGCTGCAATGAAGACTGAAGATCCCACCTGCCGCAACTATGACCTGGCTCGGCCAAATAAATAAATATTAAACACACACACACAAGCACAGTGATGTATTTTTTTTAAAACAATTGGTGTCCTTCTTTCCTTCCCCAGTCACTGTTCTCTGGGGAATGGGCATACTTCAGATTGATAAACCTGTCCTGAGGGCAGATTTTTCTCAATATGTACCTCCACCCCTCCACACACTAACACCTGAGCCCCTCTCTCACCTCATGTAGACGCCAGGGGGCACCATGGTGGAGAAGAACTGCTCAGAGGCAGCCAGGAACTCCGGGGAGATGCTGGGGTCCAGGAAAGGGCGGTATCCTGGCCGGAGCGAAGAGGAGATATGATTGGCAAGTTTAGCCCTTAAATCACCCAACTACCCCCCGCCCCCACCAAAAAAAGTTCCAGCAAGCTCTCCCTTCCTCCCTCCCCATCCCCTCACCTGCATATTCCGGGGGCATTTTCCGCAGGAAGCTGGGCAGCCACTCATACATGGCGATGTTCTGAGGGTCAAGAGTGTGGAAAGGGGAGGCCAGCGCTGGAGCAGCCAGGCCACGAGGGATCTGAGCTCAAGGAAGGTTTAGGAGGGAGATGAGGACCAGGCAGGGGCAGTCATGGGAGAGACTCTCAGGAGAGGTGCGGAGGTTCCTGTTCCCCACAACCAACCAGGGCAGGCGGGTGGGGAGCGGGCTGAGAAGTAATTATCACTAGAAAACCTCCTGCGTGAGTAGCGCTTTGCCTGCTTATCACCCCCAGGGGCTTTTCCTAGACGGCAGCTCTCCGGAGAAAGGGGCGTTTCTGGCGTCCTGGTCGTCCAGGACCAAGGGCTCTGGAGCCTCCAGGGGATCAGGCCCTGGGGGACCCACCTGGTAGGTGGCGATGACCCTCTTGCGCGCGTGCTGGAACAGCTCCTCGTCCCCCCAGAGCGGGTGCCGGAGGGCCAGCCTCTGAGCCCACAGGTTGTGATAGCGGAACCAGAGCAGACCCAGCGCCTGCAGGAAGGGCTCGCGGTTCCCTCGCTCGGCCCCGAAGGCTGCACGCGCCGCGGGAACGCAGGGAGGAGATGAGCGCGGGCTGGACCGCGGGGCGCCCCTCGCCGTCCCCCGCCCGCGCCCCGCCGGGCCCCCGCCGCCTCACCGTACAGCCCCCGCGGCCTGCGGCGGCCCGTGGTGGGGTCGGGCGGCGCCCACATGAGCAGCGGGGCCTGAGCCGCCCGCGGGAAGGCGGGGTCGGGCCCCGACGCCAGCTGGCCCCCGGAGAAGCTCCGCAGCTCGTCGCTCCAGGAGTGCGAGGAGCCATAGATGGCGCTGCCGTCCAGCCAGCCGGTCACCTCGTTGGTCTGCGGGGACGACGGGAGGCTGAGCCGGGGGACGGGCGGCCAGGCGGGTCCGGGAGGGGTGAGGGCCCGCGGGTGTCGTGGGTGCGGCGGGATGGGATCCTCTCCGCGGCTGCCTCGGGACCCGCCAGCCCCCCACCCCAGCCTGCCGCGCTCACCAGGTCCCGGGGGTTGCTGGGGCTCTGTCCAGTCTCGGGGTCCCAGCGACTCCTCTGGAAGGGCAGGACCACGTCCCCGCTCCGGTCGCGGTCGAACACGGGGTCTCCGGGCGGGATGTGGATGTTGAGGAACTCGGCTGGGCAGCCGGACTGTTCCACGCTGACCAGGTCCGACAGCACGTGGTAGCCTGCCAGTAATTGGGGAGGGCTTAGTAGGGCCAGCAGAGGGCCCCTGAGCCGTGTATCTAGACCTCCAACCCCTTCCCTTCAAGCTTTAAAACACTCAGAAGCCATCATGGGCAAGTCTAATACTTGACCTCCCCACCCCTTACCAATCCTTTGTCCAAACTGTTTTCATTGTCAAGTTTGGACTTCTCCTTGGTAACTGGGAGGTGCCCGTGAGTGTGCTTAGGCAGAAGGGCTGGCAGCACTGGCTGCAACATGCAGCTGGGAGCAGCCTGCCCAGAGGGCCTGCTGGCCTCAGTGGGATGCTGCATACTGGTGGCACCAGGATGGCCAACAGGAGCTGAGCATTCCTGCTCAGAGCCAACAACCCCCAGCCAGTGGGGTCAGGCTCACCTAGCACCCCCATTTTGCTAGCCCATCCTCAGCCTTCGTACCAGAATCAGCACCCTGCCCTGAAGCTGTCCTAGGAGCCACAGGGGCAGAGTGAGAACAGAGTCCCACCATGAGCCTTTTCAGGATTATGCCCATGGTCCTCTTCCCCACTCCCATCAACAGCTTGAGGTGGTGCAGATTTATGCCTCTCCCTTCTCCCTCTGCTCCCACGCCTACCCCACCACCCCACTGACTCCTCTTCCATCTCTCACACCCCTCTCTCAGACCCTGCGTCACTTCTCTCTGTCACTCCTTGATGACACAGAGGTGTCCAGCTGACCCCGCAGACCTCCCTTCCCCAGAGGTTGAGGCCCTCACCAAAGAAGACCCCCAGCACTGTGCGGTTTCGCAGTGAGGCCAGCCCCGCGGGGCCCCTCATGGCGGTGTTGCTCAGGGCCCGGGGGTTGGGCAGGTGAGGCTCTCCCAGGGGCTGGTACACACCATCTGCATAGCTGGCTGGAACCAGACGCTGCAGCCGAGAGCCTAGTGGAGGAGAGGAAGACACAAGGATGAATTCTCAGGGGGCTCCCGGGCCCCTCTCCCAGGCTCCTCTCCAAACCACAGATTCTAAAACCTTAGGAATGAAGGAGCTTTTCTGGGTACCAACCAGCCCTTGCCCCTTAGTGATGACTATTATCCTGACCCTGCAGCTCTGGTCTCCACTTGGCTCTCACCTACCTTTGCTGCCCCATCTGTGCTCCATGAGGTTGTTGTACCACCCATCAAATCGCTGCACCTCCCATGAAATGGAGTTCTGAGATCCTGTGTGAGAACAGAGGGGAGGGGCAGCTGAGCAAGTCAGTGCACGAGAGGACAGGCTGGGTATGGGTCCAGGGGGCCTGGCACTTGGAGCAGCAGAAAGTGGACACCCAACACAGTGCAAGAGGAAGGGTGCAGAGGGAGATCACCCAGGACAAAGTGATGTCCAAATTCAAGCCCAATCTTTAAGCAGCTCAGTGGGAAAATATGGCAGGGAGCACTAAAGTTGTGTAACTGGTGTCTACCGATAAATGGCCTCAGAGAGGAAGAGGAGGGTGGAGGAGAGCAGTGGCGATGGGGCAAGGGAGGCAGGAAACTTCTACTGCCCTCACACCTCAGCTCCCTGGGAACAGAAACTCTTCCCAGCCCTAAAACATCACACAGTGCAAGAGTCAGCCACTCTTCCACCCAGGGAAGAACGTCATTCTGTGACTCACCTGTGGGCAGGGGCAGAATGGAGAGGGGCTTGGCCCTGTCCCGTTGAGCAGAGCTCAGAGCAAGGGTGTGAGCCATGACTTTGGGGCCTATTGCTACTCAGGTCTTTTTCCCAGTTTCTTGGGTGGGATCAGGGACTGACTGGTCATGTGGATAACCTTGTGCTTCCTCTTCTGGGGCATTATGTTCCCCACATAATTCCTCCTACTGATTCTATTTTATTCTCCAAAAACTAGGATCTAGGAGGAAGCACTCAGCTGTTGAGGGAAGAACTCAGGCAGTGGGGGCGGAAGGAAGAGTGTAGATGGGGAGCAAGGATGCTTCTGGTCAGTAGATCAGACGGCCAGCCAGATTCCTTTCCTTAGACTTGGAGGTTACAGGGCTTAGGCTCCCTCTCAGCTCACCTCAGAGAACAGAGCAAAGAAAAGGACTCTCATCAGCCAGAGAGAGACCCATTCCTCTAGTTGTCGTTCCACGCAGACCAAGGATAGGGTCTCAGAGCTACCTTCCTGCCCCATGACCGCAGAGCTTGCGCATCGGCACGCTTATACACATAAACTCACCAGGGGATCTGAGATGGAAGATGACTCAGGCCGTGATGTTTGAGCAAAGAATTCAACCAAGGATCCAGGACTTGGGGCAGGAATTAGGGCGGCCACACACATATGATTTCTAAAATGTGATGAGCCAATGGCAGAACAAGGGGTAGGGCATGGGGGAGAATGCCTCTGGGAATAAGAGGCAAGAGCTGGGGGAAAAAATGGAAAATGCAAGGGACTGGGAGGAACAGGACTGTGAGCAGCTTTGGCAAGGGAGAAGCTGCAGGGGCTGTCTCACCATCCTATGGTCTCCAGCCAAGACCCATCATTCCATAGACTTTCTCTGCTTTCTCTTCTTGCATCTCCCACCCCTGATGATCAGGGACTTGCTCTTTTACACCTAATTTGTGGCACCTTAAGGTCACTTTTCTCTGCAGGGGCCCAGACTACAGAGAATGGCCTCAGATTCTAGTAACAGGCTATCCAAAGCTGAAGTAACAAGATGAAACTCTTATGGAACTTATTGGGCTGGTGTCTTTTTTCTTTTTTTTTTTTGGCTGCACACCAAAACTTGCAGGATCTCAATTTCCTGACCAGGGACTGAACCCAGGCCATGGCAGTGAAAGCCAGGAATCCTAACCACTAGGCCACCAGGGAACTCCCAGATCTTATTGGGTTTTGTTTTTATCATATTGTTTTAAGACACTGGTGACTTCGCTTCAGCTTTGGGTCCAATCTGAATCTAAGATTCTTTTTTGTTTTGTGCGTCTAATCAGTCATTTCCTCTATGAGGTGACTTTATGAAGAACAAGAGAAAATAGAGGAGAGAGAAAGGGCCCCCAGATTGTAAGGAATACAATAGGAAGTACTGACAACAGCAGTTGAAGGCTCTCTAGTTCTGTGTGTTTGGGAAATTTTTCATTCCATTACCATTCATCTAATCAAGAGGCTTGAAATGAGCACTCACCATGTGCAGGGTGCTGTGTTAGTTAGGGACTAGGGATACAAAGGTGAAAATGACACAGCTTCTGTCCTTGGAGGATCCTGGAGAATCCTGGGTTCCTCTGCTCCTAGCCACACTTCTCTAGTCTGTACTCACCCATGGGCATCCATGGTCCAACCAGGAGTGTCCATGCCAGAGCAAAGTGGAAGTTCATGATGAAAATGTTAATAGGGCTCAGGTGTTAGAACACCCTAAAACAGAGACCCTAGGAAAAAGACAAAGGATGGAGAAAATGAGCTCCAGCAGTTCAGGAGAGTCGGCGTCTCTGGAAGCCCCTTGAAATCAAGGCATGGGAGTGGGCCAAGGCCAGGGTATATAGCAAATGGCAGGAGACTCACTGTCTCCCAAGAATCTTTCATTCATTCAACAAACACGTGATAAGCACCCACTACATGGTGGGCACTGACCTAGGCACTGGAGAGTAAGTAATACAGCAGACAGAAACCTCTGCCTTCCTGGAATTTACTTTCTAAGATTAATTGGAAACCTTGCCTTTTTTTTTTTTGTCCATGCTACACAGCACTTGGAATTCTAGCTTCCTGACCAGGGATAGAACTGATGCCCCTTGCAGTGAAAGTGCAGGGTCTTAACCACTGGACCACCTGGGAAGTCCTGGGAAACCTTGCTTTGACTCATCTTCCCACAGTATGTGTTCCCTGGACACAGTCTTGCTTGACAGCCAGAACACTGGGTTGAGGCCAGGATGCTGTGCAGCGGCCAGTCCAGTAGTATGATGTTAGGCAGGTCACTTATCTGCTCTGGACCTCGGTTTCCTCTTCTGGCTTTGAGAATATACAAGCCTAAACTGTCTACCTCTTAGCCTGGTCACCAGAATCAAATGTGAGAATGAGGTTGAATTCAAGGCAAGAACATTGACAAGTGTTATGTAAATGTGACAGAGAGAGGGTAGGCTGGCGCTTGGCTTCTCTTGGCAGACTCAGAAGGGATGTAGCCCCAGGTGCTCGCGTGTTTGGTGCTGGCTTCCTGCTCTCTCTCTTTCAGGGCAGCACATCACCTGGGAATGATGGGGAAACTGAGGCAGCATGGGACTCAGGCTGCTGAGTCCCTTGAGAGGTGCAAGGCCAGTAAAGACCTCCTAAAGGCAATCTGGAGATTAAACAAACAAACAAACAAAACCTAGGCCCAGGCATAATTCAAAAGCTCAGCATGCCACTCTCTCCACCCCCAATGAAGGGCTTTGACTAGTTAAAGCCAAAAGGCTGGACCCGCTGAAGTGGCCACAGTGCCCCTTCCCTGATCTAGGATGTCTTGTCCCTTTTCCTCAGTCACCAGTGTACCACTCAACCAGTAAAAAAAAAAAAAAGCATGCAGTGAGCTTTCAGGCCAGTCTAGGAAACACCTGAAGGGCAAAGTGGACATGCTTCATAACCACTCCTTCTGGGTGGGTCACCACAACCACTTACTTCCCAACAACCTTGAAAGGAAAGCAGAGCCTCATGACAAGGCAGTGAAGCCCCAGGCAGTGGTAGAACCTAGAGAGAACACAGGTGCCTGGTTCTTTCCCCACATGGCTGCTTTTCAGACCCAAAGTACCAGAGTGGTGAGTTCCCTGGGGTAGGGGAAAGATGAGTCAAGGCCACAGGTATTCCATCTTGGTCCCAAGGGTGGGAGAAAGGGGAAAATCTGGAATCTAAAAGCCCGAAGTTCCCTCCCTGACATGATGCAGTGGCACCAGGAGGCGCTCCAAAGACAGCCCCTACGTCCAAGCGAACTAGGCCACCCAACGTTCCCAGTTCCCGAAAAACCCAGTCTCCCCAAGCCGTGGAGGCTAGGTCTTCACAGGCGCATTTTAGCTTCGGGTTAAGAATGGAGGCGCAGCGGGGGCCAAAGCTGGAATTCCCCTTCCCTCAGAGAAGCGTGGCGGTGTCACCACAGTCACCTTCCCTCCCCTGAGCGCCCGTGCACGCGCGAGCCCTCCTGGGTCTGACCTGCGGCCGCGGCGTCTCTCGAGCGCTGACTGCTGCTTGGCTCCCGCCGGGCTCGCGCTGGGCCGGCGACGCGCGCTGGGGCCTGCGCCTTCTCCCTCTGTGCGCAGGGACGGCAGGGCTGCGGGGTGAAGAGGGGACTACGCGTCTCAGTTCTGGGGCGGGGCGGGGCGGAGTGGAGTGCCAGGACCCGCCGAGGTGCTCCGAGGAGACCCGGGCGCGCAAGCTGAGACTGCACGGGCTCGCCCAGCTCCGACGGGGTAGACGTTCGGTCAGTGGCGAAGCCACGTGAGCGGAGAAAAGAGCGAGCCTGCTTCTGAAAGGTCTGCTGGGGATGGGAGGGGGACGAAGAGGGGACAGGGTGCGAAGGGACAGGGGAGACGCTGCCCAATTCTCTCCACGCGGGCGGATATGGGCTCTGAGACCAAGAGGACCGGTCAACGCCCGCAGAACCAGGCTAGGCGATTGAGCAAGGCATCCGTCCTAAGACCTTTCAAGAGTCCGTGGTAACATCCACCACCCGGAGTTCGTCGCGAGATTTCGGGGGTCTCACTGCCCTCGAGCCCCGTCCGCGCCCCTCTGGACCCCGGATGGCATCGCTAGGTGTGTGCCAGAACTGCCCGGCGTTGTGTGTCAGGGGCGAGGGGAAGGAGGAGTCGGAGGGCTGGCTGCGGAGTGGACCGTTCTCGCGCGCCCGTCCCTTTTCCGTCCCAGGCTGGGTGGGGGCGGGCGCAGCGTCGCGGAGACTCGGGTGCGGTCTGAGAAGGTGGAGAGCGACTTGGAGCGGGGCGGGAGGGCGGGAAAGCATCCCCGACCTGGTTTGTCCGGTCACACATAGTCTGCTTAAGTGCAGTAGGAGAAGAGTAGGGGTTGCAAGAGAGCCCCGCCAAGAGAGAGGGCGTGCGCTTTTGGTGACAGGGTGTCCGGACCTGGTTCCTTCTTTATCCCATCCCTGGGAGCGCTTCGTGTGAGCTTCCACCGCGAAGAGGCGAGCGGCGCCGGCTGCCAGGCACGCACTGTTTCGAAGAGGCAAAGGTAGGAAACAGCAGTCCGGGTTTGAGTGGCGGGTATACTGCTGCGGTCTGTGCGGCCCGGGTGGGTGTCGAAGAGGCCCTTGAAGTGCTGTCCCCGCCCCGTCCCCTAGAGGCGCACTTCCCACATCCGCCCAGGTTCCGATCAAGTGAGAGTTGAAAGTATTGTGAGAAATTGAGATGAGGCAAAGAACAAACAAAACAACAAGAAACTTACTAAGGCCACGAGGTTTACAGATGTAGATTGCTTACCTCGGCTTAACTGGAGTCTAGGTAATTCGGCTGGCAACATTCAGCACCCCTGGGCTCCTTAACCACCTCAGCCCTTGTTAAGGATTCCTGCCCCAACCCACTTTTCAGATCTTGTTCTATTTCTCCACTTAACGGCCTTCTTTGGTGCAAAAGCACACGAACACGTGCCCACACACCTTCTTGAAGAAAGAGACTGGGACAGGAATTCTGGATAGGGTCCTTTTAGCCACCCAGAGCTGTGAACTTTGAGTGGGGTCCACCCCAGAGAAACAAACCATCACATTTTAGCAGTTGGTATCACTAGTCAGAGTTCTTGACAACTCCAGGCAAGTCACCCACACTCCCTTTGCAGAGAATTGGTCATCTTTACCGGTTCCAGAAGAAGCAGGAGGCAATCAGAGAAAGACTTCAGGAAGAAATCCCTGAAAGGCCACAGAACATTAAGAATGTTCAGAAGAATGTTGAATGCAGAAGTCTGGAGCTTGCACTAGGCTGTATTTCCTTGAAGACTGTAGCTTTATTTCTTGGCCACCCCTAATACACACACAAAGGAACCCCACTCTATCCTGTGATAGGTAAGGAATGGGTAATCTGTATCTGAATTGCAACTGAGCATGAGAAATACTTTAGTATTCCAAGAGGAAAGGTGTCCCTTACCTCTCAGGCCAGGTGGCAAAGGAGAAAAGGACGACCCCAGAATGTGGAAATTGGCCCACCCAGTGAGAAAGCACCTCAACGTTGTCACAGGGGCCTCTGATGCAGGATGTGTCTAGATGTTTATGGTACTGGGAACTCCTTCCTTCGTCTGTATTTCTATGAACCTGTAGGTATGTATATCTGACCATGCGTGCATGCATACTTAGTCGCTCAGTCGTGTCCAACTCTTTGTGACCCAATGGACTATAGCCCGCCAGGCTCCTCTGTCCATGAAATTTTCCAGGCAAGAATACTGGAGTGGGTTGTCATTTTCTCCTCCAGGGGATCTTCCCGTCCCAGAGATGGAAACTGAGTCTACTGTGTCTCTTGAATTGGCAAGCAGATTCTTTACCACTGAGCCACCTGGAAAGCCTATATCAGACTGTGTCTTTCTTGTGCTTATTTATATTAATATATATTTATATCAGTATAACAATCTGGCAGTTGGCTAGGGGAGAAGTGGCGGATTAAAGATGGACATGAGATTTTTCTAGAAAAAATTCTACTGTCAGATCATCCTTGGCAAGCCAGGAAGGATGTCCCCAAGGGAACCACAAACTTCGTAGGAAAAAGCAGGATTGTTGGGTGTGAGGACTTTTCATTTCAGTCCCACCTTTTCATGCAGGAGGCCTATTAAGTTAATGAGTAAAGCCAAATTAGGATCAGGGTTATCAAAAATTAACTTTAAATTGGGTGATGTAGATTAAAGAAGACCTAATTCACTAAACTGAACTAGAAGGAACTAAACAAGGCAAGTTTTATTCACCAAATGTCTTTTTGTTTTAGTCATCTTTAATAAGTATTTTGGAGAACTGGAAATAAATTAGTGTTGTTCTTCTATACTTGATCCAGAAACCCTTTTGTTAGTGTTCCTTTGAAGTACAATGTTAATAGGGATGAGCCATTCTTATAAAATATTTTATAACCTCCCTTATAACCTCCCTTTGAAATAAACTGGAGAAGGAAATGGCAACCCACTCCAGGACTCTTGCCTGGAAAATCCTGTGGATGGAGGAGCCTGCCTGGCTACAATCCATGGGGTTGCAAAGAATCGGACATGACTGAGCGACTTCACTTTCACTTCACTTTGAAATAAATGCAGGAATAATGCTAATACATGACCCTAATCAAAATACACTGCATCATCATTATTTCTTTATATTGCAAATATTTGGTTTTGAAATTCCAACATATAACATGTACTCTTATTTGACTACTATGTATTCAAACTTGCTTTATCTTCCTATCTTATTAATGAAGATAGTCTACATTTTATGGCATTTCCTTAAAAGTACAGTCTTCCATCAAAACTGTAACAGCTTCAGTCGAGGTGTCATAAGTTAAAAAAGTCTTATACCAATAAATATCTGTTATAAAATATTAATAAAGTATCACCATCACATATTTTACAAAATAATCCTCAAATTCTTACTTACCTTTAGCTGGAGTTGAAATGTATGTTTCAGATTCAATTAAACATGAACATTCATGCCTTGGAGACTCCAACTATTGGAAGAGGCTTTCTAAAAATTTTGTGAAGCACCATAAATTGACAGCATGGGTCAAATCCATTCCTGTCCAATCTTTAGCCTCAATGTAGGTGATACTGTTGACAGAGTACAGTAGGGGACAGTGAGGAAGCATAGCTCCCTCTTGTGTGTGAAACAGAAGATGCCACCTTCAGGGAGAGGGATACTTTCATACATTCATTCATTCCATCCACAGACTGACTAGCAAGTACATGCTGCACTAGTAAGTTTATCCCCTGATGCAAAGATGGAAAGACAAAGCCCATGCCCTTTAGGAGATTAGAAGCTAATGGGTTCTAGATGTTCAAACAGAGTGCAGTGTAATTACTGTGACTGTGGAGGTATGTTCAAAATGCAATCAGAACATTAGGGGTGGGAACATCTACACTGGCCTGATGACGTCAGGAAACTTCGCAGAGGAGGGAACACGAGCTGAGACTTGAAAAGTGAAGAAGAGTTTGCCAAAAGAGCAAGAACATTCCAGACATAGGAAACAGTATGTGCAAAGGCATGAAGGCTTGAAAGAGCATGTCAGATTCAGGGAGATGCCAGTAGTTTACAATGGCTAGAGGTTAGGCTGCACAAAAGATGGAGGTGGAAGTATAGGTGGGACTGGGTCACAAAGGACTTTGCATATGATGGTGAGAAGATTAGATTTAACGCAGAGCAAAGAAATAAAATGATTATATTTGCTTGTTAGAAAGATTGTCCTGGCACCAGGCCAGATAGGATGAGGCGGAATTAGGGCAGAGGCAGTAGTAGGGAAGGAAATACATGGATGGTTTCAAGAAATAGTTAAGAGGTAAAATGGTCCAGGTATCTGGCTTATTTGATTGATGAGGTGGTGACGCCACTGAAGAGACAAAGAGAACAGAATAAAAAGCAGAGTGGAGACACTGAATTCAGTTTGGGACCTGTTAAATCTGAGGCATCCATGGAACAGCCAAGTGAAAACATACACAGGATAGCTGGCCCTTTTGTGTTTAGAGCCCAGGGAGGAAGTCTGTGTGGAGACAGATCTGAGAAGCATCAGCCATGAAGGGATGAACTTACCTAGAAAATCATGAAGACTTACTAGAAGAAGAAAGCCAAGGCAGAATCCTGGAGAGCATGACTGTTTAAGAGGGGAGAAAGAACTAGCAAAGTGGCCATGAAAGGGATGGCCAGAGGCAGGAGACCTAGGAGAACGTGGTGTCATGGAGGCTCAGGCAGGAAGTTAGAAGAAAGAGAAATTACCACGGGGAGGGCAAGAAGGGTGAAAAGTGAAAGTTTCCCTTTAAATTTAGCACTTGGTGACCTAATAGGGAAGGATTCCCAGGTGGCTCAGTGGTAAAGAATACACCTGCTAGTGCAGGAGACACAAGACTCAGGTTCAGTCCCTGGGTAGGGAAGATCCCCTGGAGAAGGGAATGACAACCTGTTTCTGTATTCTTGCCTGGGAAATTCCATGGGCAGAGGAGCCTGGTGGGCTACAGTCCCTGGGGTCACAAAGAGTTAGACATGACTGAGTGTCTGAGCTCTGAGCACACATGCACACAACCTAATGGAGAAGCTGGGGTTAGAGAGAAGCCAGATTCACTGGACTGAGGAGGTAAGGCAGTGGACACACACACAGACTGTTCTTCCCAAAAGCCTGGCTGTGAAAGGAAGAACATGGGACAAGGTAGTAGCTGGAAGGGACCCAAAAGTTCAATAGAAAGATCTCTTTCTCTTTGTGTTCTTAAAATGGGAGAAATTGAAGCATGTTCTTGGGCGAAAGAGCTGGCAGAGAAAGAGGAGCTGCAAAATCACCAAGAGAAAGGGGGATAACTGATGAGATAGGTGGTGGTCAAGGTGGGCAGGATTGGGGTCAGAGCCTAAGAAGAAAAGATTCCATTCCTCTGGGAAGGGAGAGTTGAAGAGTTAAGAGAAAAAGCAAAACTTCATGTTAAAACTGAGGCAGAGGTTATTCGACTTGCCCCAAAGAGAGGACTGAATGTTTAAATGATCTGTTTGCCTGATACCACGCTTCCTCCCATAGATAGCACCAGAAGGTGGCCAACCTAGAAGGAGAGGGAGAGTCTGGGAGCCACAAAATTTAGAACTAGAATGGGTCATGGAGATCACCATATCCAGTTGCAGATGAGGAAGCTAAGAAACAGAGGAGGTTTTCATTTGTCTGTCTAGTTATAAAATCAGTCAGTAAAGAGCTGGAACCCAGAACTGATTCCAGCCCAGGGTTCCCTGTAAGGATTGTTGAAAGAGACAAACGGGGAGTAATGAAATGCCCCCGCTCCTTCCCAATCTACTAGCTTCTATTTATTAGTATTATTCTGTTCCAGGTACTATTCTTAACACTTTATAGACACAATCTACTTTCATATTCACAATGACCCTATGAAGTTAACATTACCATCATCCTAATTTTTTAAATAACATCAAGTTTCTGTTGAGGTCAAGTAACTTACAAGAGGCAAAGGCAGAATTCAAATACAAAGCTTCTAAACTCTTAAACTTATCCTTCCATTGTATCACTTAACAAGACACTGCCTGGTTAAATTTTGGAGCTTCCTGGGTACCAAGGCCCCAGTACAAATCAGACAGGGAAATGAGCAGAGCTGGGTTCGTTGATCATAAGAGGAATTTTTTTTTCCACATTTTGGCATGTCTGAAATTGAGATGTGTCTTACCAACAATGGCTATTATAGTTTGTTCGTTTGTTTGTTTTGCTGCACTGCACAGCATATAGGATCTTAGTTCCCCAACCAGGGATTGAACATGTGCCGCTTGTAGTTCAAGCACAGAGTCTTAACCACTGGATCACCAGGGATGTCCTGGCTGTCATGACTTAATTGGCAGTGGTTTTTTTCTCTTTCTTTCTTTGTGATACATAAAATAACAGCATCCATTCCATCTGGATTTCACAAGACACGGTTGATTCAGGTACCATTTTCCCAGTATTTTGTCTGCAAATGGACAAACTAGAGCCAAATAGCTCTGAGATCAGGGAACAGACAGAAAAGAGCTAAGCCAGGGCTTGAGCTGAAAGGAAGCCTGGGAATTTAAATCAAGGAGGAGAGCCGCTGTTGATGATGTGTGGGTGGAAGGACGTCTGGTCCCGGCACTGTTCCCAGTGGAGGGCGGGCTCCTTCAGTGCTCACTGAGGTGTGCTCATTCAGCTCGGTTCTTCTCCAGTTACCAGTGCAGGACCCACGGTGCTCCAGAGAGCTGGTCAGACCGGAGGGCCAGTCCGGGTCTGGGAATCAGCCCTCTGGTGATGTAGCTGGATTACATACACTTAGCAGAGCTCTCTGGCCTTTGTTCCTTTGGGGACTGAGGAGGAAAGCCAACCTTTTTGTAATCTGTACCATCTTTCAGCCTTATGCCTTACCTTGACAGTAAATACAGCTCTTTTTATGTTCTGTGATCTGTCTGCTTGTGCTGGAGGCCTGAGGGAGATAAAAGAGAATTATATTTCTTGAGACAGTCCCAGAGGAAGCAGAGAAGCCTTGAGGGTAACGGTGGCACTGATTTAGGGGACCTGGGGATTAGGAAGGGAGCATGGTTTGACAGAGACTGATTGCCAAGACCTTTATTCTCTCACAGCTAAGGATGGCTGAGGGAGAGTGGAATGGTGGTAACAGCGGCATCTGCTGAGCTCCAGAGAAGAGGGGTCTGGTGTGCTCTCTGCTGCATCCCCAGCACCAGGAACAGTGCCTGGCACAAAGAGGGCACTCAGTGAGCATCTATTGTTGTTGTAGAGCCTCCGCCTCCACTGAACAAGCCCAAATGGCTGCTTTTGGACACACATTCCCCTTCTACGCTGGGCCCAAGCCGACCTTCCCAACGGACACCACGTTGGCCGTCATTGTCGCCATCTTTCTGACTTCACTGGTCACCTTCATCATCATCCTGCCAGGCATTCGGGGCAAGATGGTGAGAAACAAAACAAACCCTGCAGACCCCAGCCCCAGAGAGACCTTGACCTTGAAAGGAGCGGTCCAGACTCTCTGGTTACAATCAGACTCAGGAGAGAGAGTCTAGTCCTGAGAAAACATCAGCCACCCTCCCAGCAGAGAGCTCCCCACTCCCTGGCAGATAATTACTGAGTATCTGTTCTGGGCCAGGCACTTTGATCTCAGTTGACTGAGTGACCTCAGCTTTAGAGCAAGCACCCTCCCCAAGTCTGGAAAGAGAAGGGGTGGATTTGGAAGGAGGGTGAGGCATCTTGAGCCATCACTCCCGCCCTGTGACACAGAGGCTGTTCTGGATGCTGCGGGTAGTGACCAGCTTATTCATTGGAGCTGTGATCCTCGGTGAGTGTGAAGGGCAGCTGACTTGGGCAGCTCCTCCGTCCTGTTTCTCCCATCGGGGTGTCCCCACAGCAGCCTTCGCTTCAGGGTGGACTTCTAGACCTCCCTTCCCCCATCTCCCTCACCCTGGACTTATTCCCTCATGTCTACCCTTTCCCTGAGAGGTGCAAGCCTCCACCATGTGTCTCTCTAACCTTCTGAACACTTTTATTCAGCGGAAAGCAGGTCAAATGAATGCCTGTGGGGAGAGGGTCTCTGGAGGCTGGAGGGAAAGAATGGTGGAGGGCTTGCTTCACTTTGGGGATTAGGCAATGGGAAACATAGAAAGCCTCTGTGTTGAAGCTCCCTGTGTTTGCCCAGAACCGTTTATTATGTTAGTGTTTCCTTCCCCAGCTGCTTGAGTAGCGCTCCCTAAATGGGGGAAGAGAGGGAAGGGGTAAGAGAAGTATAACCAGGGGAGGAAGATATTGGATTCTGACACATTTATTCACTTTTAAAAAATTTTATTTTGGGCTGTCTGGGTCTTCATTGCTGCACGGACTTTTTCTTTAGTTGCGGCGAGCAGGGGCTACACTCTAGTTGCAGTGCATGGGCTTCTTATTGCAGTGGCTTCTCTTGTTGCAGAGCTCAGGCTCTGTAGCATAGGCTCAATAGCTGTAGCGCGTGAGCTGAGTTGCTCTGAGGCACGTGGGAATCTTCCTGGACCAGGGATTGAACTTGTATCTCCTGCATTGGCAGGCAGCTTCTTTACCACTGTGCCACCAGAGAAATCCCACCCAACCCCCATTTATTCATCTCATACATGTCATTGGCATATTTACTATTAGCCAGGCCTTACGCTGGTTAATGGACACACAATTATGAGCAAAACAGACATGGTCGGTCCCCTTGGTGCTTTCCCCCTGGCTCCAACCCAGCAATGCCCAGGCCTCTCTGAGTTCTTGTATATCCAACTCCCCAACCCAGCCGTGAATTTCAGTTCTGAGTGGTCTGTGGGCCAGGTGAGCACCAACACGTCCTACAAGGCCTTCAGTTCCCAGTGGATCAGCGCCAACGTTGGGCTGCAGATTGGGCTAGGAGGCGTCAACATCACACTCACAGGTGAGGGAGGGCTCTTACCTGTGAGGGAGGGCAAGGTGCGGCTCTTTGTCTTTGGGAGCTATGCTCAGAGTGGTCTAAAGAGCAATAGGATGCGGGTTGGAAGGAAGGGAAATTCTCAGGCCTTGGAAACTGCCTTCTCTCACTGGAGACCAGAGCCTGGCCCTCTGTCCAGCATGATAAGCTGCTGCCCAGGTACATCTCCACTCTGGCCCTTGGGTCCGTGCTGAGCATAGGTGCCCTCTTCCCCAGGGACCCCAGTGCGGCAGCTGAATGAGACCATTGATTACAACGAGGAGTTCACCTGGCGCATGGGGGAGAACTACGCTGAGGAGTATGCCAACGCACTGGAGAAGGGGCTGCCAGACCCTGTGCTCTACCTGGCCGAGAAGTTCACCCCACACAGCCCCTGTGGCCTGCATGGCCAGTACCGCCTGGCGGGACACTACACCTCGGCTATGCTGTGGTGAGCATGGCCAGAGGCCCTGCTGGCTTAAACTCAGGAATGGGGCTTCCACCCATCTCTCCTCCACTCACGTGGTGATCCCTAGTGAGACAGTTTGGTGCCGGTGACCGCAGTACTTGGTTGGGAAATCCACAGGCAGGAAGCCCCACCTCACCTCTTTGGGGTGTCCTTGGGTCCCCAAGTCTCCACCTCAGCCCCTCCAGGTAGAAGTTTGCCCCAAATGAGGCAGAGGTACTGGGGCCAGCCTTCAACAGGTCCTGGCTCTCCAGGGTGGCATTCCTCTGCTGGCTGCTGGCCAATGTGATGCTGTCCATGCCTGTGCTGGTCTACGGTGGCCACATGCTGCTGGCCACGGGCCTCTTCCAGCTGTTGGGACTGCTCTTCTTCTCCACGGCCACATCCCTCACCCCGCCCTGTCCCTTGCGCCTGGGTGCCGCCATGCTGCACACTCACCGTGGGCCTGCCTACTGGATCACGTTGACCACAGGTGAGGCCCTGGGACAGGTAGTGGGGGGCTCAGGGCCAGGGCCCAGAAGGTCCGTGGGGCTGAGGGTCTGCCTCTGGGGACCAAGGATGCCTTTCCCCTCTTTAGAGCCCCCTCCCTCTTAGATTCCTTATCCCCAGGCTTCCCTTCCTTTTATTTGTATGTATCTGTCTTTGTCATATCCCTTATCCCCTAACTCTCTCTTCATCCAGCTCTTCCCTAAATCTTCTGACCTCATGACCCCTCCCTCTTCCCCAAAACACTTTCCCCTGTGTCCCCCATTCCTAGAACACTTCTCTGTCCCTGCCTCACAGTCTTAAACTGCCCCACAGTTTTCTTCTCTTCTCCTGTCCTACTGTGTCTGCCCCCTTAAACCATTTCCTATGCCTCCTCCTGTGTGTCCTACCCTCCTCCCAGGGCTTCTTGGTTTTCAGAGTTTTCTCTCTCTACCCTGGGATGTAACTGAAGGAACACTGGGTTTAGAGTCCAAAAACTCAGGACAACAGACCTATAACAGCCATATGACTTGATACTGATCATCTCTTGGAGCACAAGTTGCCCTGAAGCAGGGACACTAGGCCTCCCTCAGGAGGGGCCTAATGCTCTTAGGGAAAAGATGTCCTTGGGAGGGTGTTCCTATCACTGAAGTGGGATACTTGTTGCTCCATCACCAGGACTGCTGTGTGTTCTGCTGGGTCTGGCCATGGTGGTGGCTCACAGGATGCAGCCCCACAGGCTGAAGGCTTTCTTCAGCCAGAGTGTCGGGGAGGACCCTGTGCTGGAGTTGAATCCCGAGGAAGGGGGACTCCTGAGCCCTCGCTACCGGTCCATCACTGAGAGTCCTGAGCCCCAAGACATCCCTCTGTCAGAGGCTTCCTCCGAGGCCCCCTGCGAGGAGCCTGACTGTGCCCTGTAACCGTAACCATTCCTTTCCCTGGTGGCATCTGGACTTCCAACATGGCTCCAGACTTTTCTGGAACCACCCCCACCAAACGACCAGAACTGCCAACAGGCTGGGTTGTATCAGTTCCCAGCCCCAATCTGAAAGTGGAATAGGGAAAGAAGCTCTATCTATTGATGTTAAAAATGGAACAAAACAAAAAGCCCTAAGGCAGAGACTGAGGCTGCCCAGAAACCAGACCAAGCAGAGGTTACCTGTTTCTGCCCAGCAACCCTGCTCTCCCCTGGTGCTTTGCCTCAAGGTGGCATTTACTGAGACCCAGCTTCACCCACATAATGACATATGTGTGTGCGGGGTTACAATGTGATTCTCTTATGGTCCCTCTTATCCTTCTGCATGTCTTTTGATTTCCTTTTTCCTGGGTCCCTTTTGTTCTTCTTTTACTGCCCTAGCTGGTGTGATTTCATTAATACAATGAATGTACTGCAAGGGAGAAGAGACCAAGCTTCTTGTCTTAGATCTAATATTAACTGAGTATGCTGCATTCTCTCTGAGCCTCTCTTCTAAACTGGCCAAGTAAGATTGTAGGATTTGCCAAGGACCTTAAAAAATTCCCAGGGTTTACATCTTTACTGGAGAAGGAAATGGCAACCCACTCCAGTATTCTTGCCTGGAGAATTCCATGGATGGAGGAGCCTGGTAGGCTACAGTCCACGGGGTCGCAAAGAGTCGGACACGACTAAGTGACTTCACTTCACTTACATCTTTATGCCTTGCTGACATAACTTGGCCCTCAGACACCACTCCTTTGATGAATAAACTAAAGTAGTGAATAAACTCCAAAATAATATTTCTTCCGAGCCCACTCAGCAAGAAGGGATCCCGGAGGGCAGTGGCAGGGGTGGGGAGCTGGGAAGACCTGTCTGGTCACTGCTACCATCCCCTTGGGGCAGCTCAGGAGGATACTGGCTTTGGTTGGTTCTTCCCTGGACTCACTAGAGGGCACCCTCTCCTGGGTTACTCCGCATTTTTCAGACAGACAGAACCCGGCATGAGTGGCAATGCAGAGAAAGTGTACTAGACTACCTTCAACCTAGGGAAGTCTCATATGCCCGGAAAGCCTTGAAAAGCCGGGGAAGATAATGAGGGAAAGTTTCTAGAAAACAAAAAAAGAATTTATTTCCAGTTCACCCTGGGAGACTATTTCCCCGGAGAGGGGGGTCACATCTGAGGCCACCGGCCTCTCCCACCGCGCTCCCGGAGCTCCTCCGGTCAGCGGGCACCGCACCCCGGCCTGCGGGGACCAAGGCAGAGTAGGAGTCCGACGTTGAGTCCTTTCACAGGTTAGTACTGATGGTTAAGTCCGAGGCCCTGAACTGCTTATGCAGTGGGTTGCTGAGGATGAGAGGCGAGCTCCCCTTCGCCGGACTTTCGAGGTCCTTGACGCTTCCTTCCAAGAAGAGGCGAAGAGCGTTGGGCCGAGCGTAGTGCAGACTCAACACCGCGGCTCCGAGGAGGAGGCAAAGGACGCCTGTGATAGCGCAGTCGGGGCGGGGTTGGGGGTGGGTAAAGGGGGCTGTCAGGGTTTCAGAGCCCGGCCTCCCAATCTCCATCTATTAGACGTATCTGCATTTGCTCCCCAGACACGCACACACACACACACCTCGCAGAAAGATCTCTAGTATGGAATACATGATACGCAGGTTAGCATGCTCAGTAGGGTAAGATACCGAAGGAACCCTTCCAAACTCCGTCCCCTCATCTGCAAAATAGGTGTAACAGTGCCAGCGTCTACGAATTATTGAGCGAGACAGATCAGATAATTTATGTGAACTCACTATGCAAACTGGAAAGCCCACACTGGTATAAATCCCGTCCCCGCTCCCAGCCACCGGGGGCGTGTTCCCTCGGTCCTCACCAGTGGCCAGCGTGATCCAAAAGGCTGCGCCATAGTGAGTGGTGAGCTCGGAGGAGCCGAGGCGGAGCTGGCAGAGAGGCACGCTGGAGATAGAGGCGAAGGCGAACACCGAGAAGAGCGCGAAGGCGCCGGTGATGAGGAGAGCCAGGCCTCCGTAGTGCGGAACCGGCATGGACAGCAGCAAGTTGGAGAGGAGCCAGAAGCAGAAGGCCACCCTGCAGGGAGGGGGCGGTGGGCTGTGAGCCGGGTCCCCCAGCACGCCCGGCTTCCCACGGGCTCGCTGGCTCTACATCCCAACCCAGAACCAAGTCTGGTGCTGGGATGGCAGAGGCGCAGGGAAACACCGGATGGAGAGTAGCCGACGCCCAGCCGTTTCTGGTTCTCTTCGGTTTCCCGCGGCCGGTACCGACCATCTGCCCCGGAGGATGCAATTCTCACCCTCAAGCACGTTGAGCTGCAGCGGGAACTCGCATCCTCCGGCTCACGCGCCCCCACCCCACCCCCACCTCCGCATACACACACACACACGCACGCGCGCGATAGCGGGCGCGCGCAGGTACGCAGAGTGTCTTCTCACCATAGAGTGGCCGAGGCGTAGTGTCCCGCCAAGCGGTATTGCCGGTAAACCCCGCAGGGGCTGCCCGGAGTGAACTTCTCCGCCAGATAGAGAACAGGGTACGGCAGCCCCTTCTCCAGGGCCTCCGCGTACGCCTCGGCATAGTTCTGGCCCACCCGCCAGATGAACTGCTCGTTGTAGTCGATGGTCTCGTTCAGCTGCTGCACTGGGGTCCCTGCGGATGGCGGCGAGGTCACCGGGCTGCGTACAGCTAGGACCCGGCGACTAAGCGGACTCGGTTGGGAAAGTGAGAATCCAAGAGATATGGGTTCGGCAACGGTTGAGGAACACAAATCAGTGAGAGCCAGAAGCTATTTGAACTTATGGGATCTGTCCTCACAGGTCCCCCAGCTGCCTCTCCCCCACCCATGGTGTCTTGTCTGCCAACCCCAGGAGCTCACATAGCTGCAGCCCCCTCACCTGTGAGTGTGATATTAACGCCCTCCAGGCCCACGTGCAGACCGACGTGGGCTCGGACGCGTTCCACACTGAAGGCCTTGTAGGATGTTTTGGTGCTAACGCTGCCGACTGACCATTCTGCGCTGAAGTGCGCCGCTGTGGGAAGACGCACAGGGGGGTGGGGAAAGGTCAGGGAGAAGACTGGGGACGTGAAATTGAGAGTGGTGATGGGAGGTGGGAAACGGTGCACAGAGTTGGGGGGGGCGTCTAGAACCCAATCCATATACACGGTAAGGGTGGAAGCATGGGCACTAGAAAGAGAATGGGAAGAGGGAGTGGGGACTCAATCCAAGTTCTCCACCTGCCCAACTGTCCTCTGGCCACCCCCTCCCTCACCCAAGGTCCTCTCCCCATCCACTGCAGACACACTTACCCACAATTTCTGCTCCTATGAACAGGCTGAGCAGAATTCTCACCAACCAGAACCATCGCTGCAGGAACACACACAGGGTCAGGTCTGGGTACTGCCTGACCAGATTCCCGCAGACCTCCCTTGACCCCACGCTGCCCTGGCCTTTAGTGCCTCTGCAACTTCCCTCTCTTGCCCACCTTTCCCAGTTACATTCTTGACCTTTAAAGGCTGAAGTCAAGTCATGCAAGTCCCTCTGAGCCATTGGCATGTCTGATGTTTTCTGGCTGCGTGTTTCTACCTCCCTAGCCCCATTTCCCAGTTCACCCTGCCACTGGGCTGTCTCTACCTCATGCTCCCCACCACCCCCATCCCCTTTCTCCTCTGGCTATCTGGTTCCTACTCCTTGTGCTGCCTGCTGCTCGGCTCACTGCCATGGTGAGGCTCAGTGAGTTCAGAAGTGCTAGGCAGGCAGGGGTCACCTCCCTCAGGAGAGGGAGGCCTCAGGGTCTGGTCACCAGGAAGAGGAGGTGGGACACTACATCTCAGATAATTACTCGGCGTGCCAGTTTCCCAGAAAACCAACACAAGACCTGAGGAGCCTTGAGAAACAGACAACTTAGGTTCTGGGAGAGGGGGGAATCTAAGAAAAAGTGCCCAGTTTACCACAACTGTGAAGAAAGTGCTGTGCGGAAGTCTTTAGGATGGGGGCACATGACAACCAAGTGCAGAGGTGAAACAGCAGTCTGAGTTGCTGTTTTCTGCCCTCTTAGCCAGAAGGTCATCACCCAGAGGTCAGGAAGGGGGTGGAAAGGGAGTGGAGGTGCAGCCTGGAGAGAGGAGGAGGTCCCTGCAGCAGGTGAAGCCTTGAACTGACCCCAGGATTACCAGACTGGACACCCACTCTCTGCAGCAGCCTCCTGAATGTTCCAGTTGGGGGTCCTCTCTGAATGTCCTGCAGAGGCTCTCTCCCTATTCTTGGGAAGGGGTGCGTACTGGACCAGACTACTGATGTGCTCCCCCTGTGTTTGTCTGGTTCAGTGTGCTTCAGTCTGACTCTTCATGAAAGACCCTGCCACCCTGCTACCTGTCCTGGGTTCTCCAGACACAAGCTGTCCATGACGCCCTCCATCCCCCAGACCAGAGCTTCTACTACCCCCTTACCGAGTGGCCACGAATCCCGGGTAAGATGAGCAGGAAGCTGGCGGCCAAGACCAAGAACACGAGAATGACGATGAGTAGTGGGACGCTGAGGCCAGCGGCATGCCGGGGCTGAGGGTAGAAGGGCAGCACACCATCCCACAGCGTCATGCTGCAGCCTGGTTGAGCTGGGTGTGTTCCAGCCGGGAGAGCGACCACTGGCCTCCGAGTCCAGGTCCCACTTCCCTTTACTCTGTCCCCTGCGTGCGAGCACTGGACCCAGTGGACAAGTCAAGTCTGAGCAGCACGGCTCACCTTTAAGGAAGCCAGCAGCTAACTGCCCTCAGGCCCTCTGGATTGGCCGAGACCGAGTTAGGTGAGTGGGAGAGCGGGCTCTGAGGGTTCGCTCTGCGTTTGAAAGTGGCATGGGACCTGAAACCCCTTTTATAGCAGCGTGGGCCACGCGCTGAGTGCTGTCGGGACTTTGCAGCTGGGTCCCAGAGGGAAAAGATCATGCAAATAAGAGGCGGAGGTCACTATGCAAATGAGAGGAGCCCCACCCGCCTAGCAAGAGAGAGCGGGCCGGTCCAGATGCTCACATCTGGCGCTGGTCTAGCCTAAGTGAAACACCTGCACAGCTGGCCTCAGAGGATCCAGAGAGGAGGGTGAGAGTGAAGCCGGGGGAGGATGAGGATCTGCCGAGCTGGGGAGGGAGGAAGTGGGGAGAGGCAGGGAGCAGAGCAGAGAGGCAAAGATTCCAAGAAAAAGATTTCTGACCCGCACGGGGTCCCTAAGCCAGAGGTTGAACCGGTACTTGGGACTTGATCTTTCCATCCCTCAGTGTCCATGGACAGGTATTCACTGAGGGATATGAGAGGCTTGTGCCCTTAAAAAAGTGCCCTGTTGGTGTGGGTCCTTGGCGATACTTCTAAAAGCTTCGCTCCAGAAATGGGGGTGGACACAGCTCGCGCCAACTGTCGGCGGTGGGGAAGGCTGGCTCTGTGTTCCTCATGTACCATCTCCTACCCCGCTGGTCGCAGGGTCAACATGCTCCGCGCAAGGCCAGAGGTCCTGGTGCTCGTGGGAGTTCTGCTGACTTTACTCCTGGATCCAACGGGTAAGTACCAAGCGCTAGTTCCCTTGGGAGTTGGGGAAGGGTTTGTTGCAGGCAAGAGGCTTCCTAGGGCTGGAAGATGGGGTGAGATCGCTGCGCGGCTCAGCGAGATGGGAAACTTCCTGGCCCAGCCTAGAGGCCGCGCGAGCATCGCCACTTGGGTCGGGTTGGGGGCCCTCGGCTGGTTGGAGACGCGCACAGAGGCCTTCGGGTCCCCCAGGGGTCTCAGGGAAGCGAGCAGTGAGCGGACCACTCTCTGACCCACAGGTGGCCAGGACTCACTCTCACTGACCTGGGAAGTGCAGCGCTATGACGGCTGGTTCAACAACCTGAGGCACCACGAGCGTGGCGCTGCGGGTGCGTCCTGCGGCCTGGGGTGGGGAAGGCTAGTAGAAGGCAGGGGTGCGGGAGAACCGGCTCGGAGAAGCCGGCGGGGAGGGAGCGCGCCCCGCTGCCTGCGCGGCCAGCTCCTATACACACCTGAGGACAGAAGAAGAGGTCTCGTCCGTGGGAGTGGGGTTGGACGGAGGCGTAGGGCGAGGTTCAATTGGGAACGGCGTGCTCTGACAGAGCCCGGCTCCCGGCTTCGCACAGGCTCCCGACTGCAGCGCCTTGTACCGGCCAACTACGCGGACGGCGTGTATCAGGCTCTCGGGGAGCCGCTGCTGCCCAACCCGCGCCGACTCAGTAACGCCGCCATGCGGGGCAGCGCCGGGAGGCCGTCCGGCCGCAATCGCACGGTCCTGGGACTCTTCTTCGGTGAGGGCAAATGGGAGAACAGTTCCGGTGAGGGTTGACCTGGCGCTTAGCTCAGTGCCTTGGGAGAGGGGCCCTGAGGCTGCTCTGCAAGTCCACAGGACACCGATCCAAGACTTCGAACCACGTCCTCACCGCCCCCCAGCCCATCCCCTCAGGCTACACTTGAGCCTTTCTTTCTTCGTCTTGGACGGATTTGAGGGTGTTGACCAGCGGGTATTTTGCTCTCCTAATCTTTCTCTTCCCCCTTACTCCAAACCCAGGAGTGCCACTAGCCTTCCCTGAAGCTCCTTGGAGCTAGGTCCCCTGCCGCCCCTCTCCTCCCATTGTGAGGATTAACTTCTTTATCCCCGGAGAGGTAGGGGGAGGTACGATCTGTTAGGAGATGGGGACTGGCTCCGGGGAGCCCTTACATTTATTGTATTCTTTTGATTCCCACCACGACGTGATGGGGGTGGGCGAGGAGGGTACTATAACCCCACTTTACAGAGTAGAAGAAAGTTTTAGAGCTGGCGCGGCGCTTGAATTGGAACAGCTGTCTTTAGGCTCCCTGGCTGTGGGGAATAGCGATTCTTACCAGGTTGAACCCCATGCCCGCAGGGTACCACGTGCTGTCGGACCTGGTCAGCGTGGAACAGTCCGGCTGCCCAGCCGAGTTCCTCAACATCCACATCCCACCCGGAGACCCCGTGTTCGACCGCGACCGGAGCGGGGACGTGGTCCTGCCCTTCCAGAGGAGTCGCTGGGACCCCGAGACCGGACAGAGCCCCAGCAACCCCCGGGACCTGGTGAGCGCGGCAGGCTGGGGTGGGGGGCTGGCGGGTCCCGAGGCAGCCGCGGAGAGGATCCCATCCCGCCGCACCCACGACACCCGCGGGCCCTCACCCCTCCCGGACCCGCCTGGCCGCCCGACCCCCGGCTCAGCCTCCCGTCGTCCCCGCAGACCAACGAGGTGACCGGCTGGCTGGACGGCAGCGCCATCTATGGCTCCTCGCACTCCTGGAGCGACGAGCTGCGGAGCTTCTCCGGGGGCCAGCTGGCGTCGGGGCCCGACCCCGCCTTCCCGCGGGCGGCTCAGGCCCCGCTGCTCATGTGGGCGCCGCCGGACCCCACCACGGGCCGCCGCGGGCCGCGGGGGCTGTACGGTGAGGCGGCGGGGGCCCGGCGGGGCGCGGGCGGGGGACGGCGAGGGGCGCCCCGCGGTCCAGCCCGCGCTCATCTCCTCCCTGCGTTCCCGCGGCGCGTGCAGCCTTCGGGGCCGAGCGAGGGAACCGCGAGCCCTTCCTGCAGGCGCTGGGTCTGCTCTGGTTCCGCTATCACAACCTGTGGGCTCAGAGGCTGGCCCTCCGGCACCCGCTCTGGGGGGACGAGGAGCTGTTCCAGCACGCGCGCAAGAGGGTCATCGCCACCTACCAGGTGGGTCCCCCAGGGCCTGGTTCCCGGGAGGCTCCAGAGCCCTTGGTCCTGGACGACCAGGACGCCAGAAACGCCCCTTTCTCCGGAGAGCTGCCGTCTAGGAAAAGCCCCTGGGGGTGATAGGCAAAGCGCTACTCACGCAGGAGGTTTTCTAGTGATAATTACTTCTCAGCCCGCTCCCCACCCGCCTGCCCTGGTTGGTTGTGGGGAACAGGAACCTCCGCACCTCTCCTGTCTGAGAGTCTCGCCCGTGACTGCCCCTGCCTGGTCCTCATCTCCCACTTAAGCCTTCCTTGAGCTCAGATCCCTCGTGGCCTGGCTGCTCCAGCTCTGGCCTTCCCTTTCCCCTCTCTTGACCCTCAGAACATCGCCATGTATGAGTGGCTGCCCAGCTTCCTGCAGCAAACAACTCCAAATTACACAGGTGAGGAACGCGGGTTGAGGGGGTTTGGGGAGGGAGGTGATTAAGATCCATAGGACAAAGAAGACTGGTGGGTTCATGTGATGAGAGTATGTGAGGGTAAGGAGCCTGTTTTTCTTATTACCCCTGTGGACAGAGTATCGCCCTTTCCTGGACCCCAGCATCTCCCCGGAGTTCCTGGCTGCCTCTGAGCAGTTCTTCTCCACCATGGTGCCCCCTGGCGTCTACATGAGGTGAGGGAGGGTCTGGCAGAGGTGAAGATTCAGTGGCCTTGGGCCCCCCGCCCCGGACCTTTCATACACCCCATCCCCACAGTTTCATGGGGAAAGAGAAGCAGAATTTGGTCCCTGAAACAGAACCCTGGGTAGGAGTCCAGTCTTAACAGGGAGATTTCTCCATTTCCTCCTAACAGCTGAACTTCAGTTGCTGAGAGCAGGATTTGTCCAGCAGCTGTGTTACTCTCTTCCCTCCTTCCCTTCCTACCCTGTGTAGACAAAGAGCAACGTCTACCTTCAGTCCACACTGATTGCCAAATCCCTGCCGCAATCAAGGAAGTTCAGAGGACACCCCTTAGAACTCACCAAATGCCCCCTGAATGCCTCACCCCACATCAGCCCCACCCCAGCCTCCTTGAATTCTTTTACCGCATCCTTGATTCCCCATTTCAGAAATGCCAGCTGTCATTTCCAGATGGTCCTGAATGAGGGTTTTGGCAGCTCCCCAGCTCTCAGAGTCTGCAACAGCTATTGGATTCGGGAGGTCAGTCTGGGGTCAGGGACAAGGGAAGGTAGGTCAAGGTCAGTCTTGTCACACAGGCCGGGAAAAGCAACAATTCCAGTTCATAGGTGTTGCTGCCTCAGGGTGGTGGGAGATGAAGGTAGAGTGATCAGAAAATTATCTGAGGACAGCAGCTCAACAGGGTCTAGGACTGGCCAAGGGCCCTTTGTCCTGGGGTGCTGCAGTGGTCTGGGTGATAGGGACCCCGCTCTGGAGAGGAGCCTGAGGACCTACCTTGGGTGTGCTGTTTCTTTCCAGAATCCCAATCTGAACAGCGCTCAGGCAGTGAATCAGCTGCTGCTGGGAATGGCCTCCCAGATCTCAGAGCTGGAGGACAGTACTGTGGTAGAAGATCTGAGGGGTAAGCCCTGGAAGTAGATGGGATGAGGGCCCAGAGGCCCGTGAGCCTGGGGACCCTTCTGGGTTAGTCACCAGGTAGGCCTAGGGTACCTACAATGTAAGAACACACACACAGCAAACAGCCATTCGAAAAAATTAGACGAAAATAACTATAGTCTAAATTACCTATATCTGAGTACGTGGAGGGTACCACAATCTCTGGCACTTAGGTCTCTAAAGGTTTTTGTCCAGCTCCATCTTGAAGTTAAGGAGGTGGGACGGGGAATTTGGTGACTAGAACCATCCTGAGTCTTAGGGGAAGAGTTTTGTCAGAAAAATTGCCCCTGGTCACCCATGGTGACATTGACATGTGCTGAATATGGGTAATGCCAATAGCCCAATTCAAGGCTTCTGGGTAAAGAAGGTTAGGGGGACTAAGCCTAGAGCCAGGTTCTCTCTCCTCCTTAGATTACTGGCCTGGCCCTGGCAAGTTCTCTCGCACTGACTACGTGGCCAGCAGCATCCAGCGTGGCCGAGACATGGGGCTGCCCAGCTATAGCCAAGCCCTGCAGGCCTTGGGGCTGAAGACCCCGAGGAACTGGAGTGACCTCAACCCGAAGGTGGACCCTCAGGTCAGAAATAGTGATGATAATAATGGCAACTAAAGCTTTCTTGAGGTGATGCTAAGTCCTTTACATGTGTAACACATTTAATCTGTGTGACATTATAGAGTAGACACCATCATTGTCCCCATTTTACCGATGACATAATTGTTAAGTCCATCTTGGAGACAGGATTCAAATTCAGGCATCTGATTGCAGAGTATCCTCACTGCTACTCTGTAACATTTCTGCAGAGTGACCCCTGGGTGGGGAGCCTCTTATTCCTGCAGGGTCTTGCCCCATGAGATGGGTGACCCTGAAGCTGCTGGTCACTGGAGACAGGCAGTCTGGGTGGTGACACACTGGTCCTCGCACCAGACTTGTCACCACCTGAGGGGGCTGCCTAGAAAGAGGAGACTCCCTCAGGGCTGAGCAGCAAGCAGGCCGCGGACGGGGTCCCATGTTTGAGGGATGGGGCAGTAGTGGCCGCCCTCCCAACACAAAACCACACAGTATGCTCACACACTCCTCACCTCCCGTGGTGCCCCAGGTGCTGGAGGCCACGGCGGCCCTGTACAACCAGGACCTGTCCCGGCTGGAGCTACTCCCCGGGGGGCTCCTGGAGAGCCACGGGGACCCTGGACCCCTCTTCAGGACCATCGTCCTTGATCAGTTTGTGCGACTGAGGGATGGCGACCGCTACTGGTTTGAGAACAGCAGGAATGGGTAAGGCCTGCCTGGCTCCCACCTCAGACTCTGTCTCGGCCTGGACCCCAGACCCTCTGCCTGTGAATGGCCTCCATGGGTCCTTGACTCCCAGCTGGCCCACAACTCCCTCCCCAACCCCTCTGGGTCTATTTTTCTCATCTGGGTCCCCAGGCCCGAGTTTGCTGGAGACCTGTGATCCCTTCTCATCCCAAACAATTCCTGGCTTTCCCCAACTTAGGCTCTTCTCGCCAGAAGAAATTGCAGAAATTAGAAGCACCACTCTTCGGGACGTGCTGGTGGCTGTCACCAATGTGGACCCTGACACCCTGCAGCCCAATGTCTTTATTTGGCAGAACGGTGGGTGGCCTGGGAGAGCACAAGCAATGGTGGCAGAGATTGTGTGTGTGTGAGTGTGTGGGGTCACTTGGTGCTGTCTCAGGGGCTAGGCACCAGGCAGTTCCCTCTGTGTTGGTCGGGGAGGCCTGCTTTAGGTTCCTCCCCCAGTAGAGACTAGACTGGTTTGCAGGCTGCACCTTGTGGTCGGGTTGGGTGGATGCTGAGAGGTGGAATGTGGAAGAGGAATTTTTGAGGGGAACAAGTTCCAGGGAGGTGGGTCTGGGAGGGAGCGGTACCTGGCCCTTTACAGAAGAGAGGAAGGATGCCTGGCCAAGGAGTGGGACACTCAGGCCTTGAGACCTTCTGTGCCTTTCCCTCAGGTGAACCCTGTCCTCAGCCCCGACAGCTCACAGTCAAAGACCTGCCCCCCTGTGTGCCCCTGACCGAGATTCACTACTTCGAGGGCAGTGGTCCTGGTTTTGGCATCACCATCGTGGCTTTGTGCTGTCTTCCCCTAGGTAAGGCCGTCAGCCCCTCGCCATGTCTCTTCTCTCAGTTCCCCTCCTCTCCACGGACTGTCCCCGCCCCTTGTTACTGACTGACCTGTAGGGTTCAGTCCTGAGTTCATTTGAAACCAGCCTCAGGGGGCCTTAGGAAGGGAGGGGCAGCATCCAGGGCCTTGGTGAACCCACCGGTGAGGGGCTCCTTTCCCCACTGGCTCCTTCTGACCCACTTCAGTGAGCCTGCTTATCTCCGGGCTGGTGGCCTATTTCCGGGGCCGAGAGCGCAAGAAGCTCCAAAGGAGAGGCAAAGAGAGTGTGAAGAAGGAACCAGCCAGTGATGGAGTGTCAGGTGAGATGGGGCCAAGGGGAGGGAAGGGGGAAGAGAACCGAAGGTGCAGGGTGCTGTGAAAGAACCAGTTTGCGGATGTGGGGAGAAAGCCAGGCTTCGGGGTGCTGGCTCAGACTGGAACTGGCCTGAGGGCCGGGGCCTGGGAAGCTCTGCTGAAATGCTCTGCCCTGCCCTCGTCCCTTCCCTAGCGATGGAGTGGCCTGGCCCCCGGGAGAGGGGCTATCCAGTCACCATCCAGCTGCTCCCAGACCGGCGGCTACAGGTTATGGACCAGCGGCTCTCTGTGCTCCGCACCATCCAGCTGCAGCCCCCACAACAGGTCAACCTCATCCTGTCCAGCAACCGCGGATGCCGCGCCCTGCTGCTCAAGATCCCCAAGGAGTATGATCTGGTATGGCCCAGCCAGCCTCCCCAGTCTGGGCTGCCCTCGCCCTTTTCCCTTCTCACGGCAAGTCCTCTCAGGTCACCCCGTCCTCAGCAGCAGGGCTCATCTGTGAGGGCTGACACTGGGAGGAGGCACTGCTTTCCAAGGTCCCCACCCAACTCTCCCTCTTACCACCTTGGGCCACTTGCCTGGGCCTAGCCAGGTTGAAATGGGGGCCTTTTAGTTTCCTTCCCCCAACCCAAGGACCTCTGAGGGGAGGCTGAGCCAGAAGCCTGAGCATTGGCACGGCCTTCCTTCTGCCAGGTGCTGCTGTTTAACTCCCAGGAGGAGCGGGGCGCCTTTGTGCAGCACCTTCGGGGCTTCTGTGAGAACTGGGCTCTGGGCCTGGACGTGGCTGAGATGAGCGAGTATGAGCTGTTCAGGAAAGCTGTGACCAAAGAGCAGCGGGAACGCATCCTGGAGGTTTTCTTCAGACACCTTTTTGCCCAGGTGCTGTGACCAGGCCTTTTGGAGCCAGAAGGGGCCCAGGGATAGGAGAGAACCTGGGCCGGACAGTACCCTGTCTAGGGTGAACTGAGCTTCTGTCCTGTGGGCTGGAAACAGACAGCCCCGGTGGAACCCAGGTTTTGCTGCTCATTAGGGCATCATATCACCTCTGTTCTGGTTTCAGTTTCCTCATCTATAAAAGAGTGATTAAAATAGGATCCATCCCCTTGGGTTATGAGGATGCAGGGAGATAGTCTACGTTTGTGGTCTTCAAAGTGTGATCCCTGGACCAGCAATAACAGCCTCATCTGGGAATTCGTTAGAAATTCAAGTCCTCAGGCCCTTCCCCTAGACCTAGGAAATCAGGAACTCTGAAGCTGGGACCCACAAGCCCTCCAAAGGATTCTGATTCACTCTAAAGTTTGATAAACACTGTTCTATGTACAATGCATTTAGCCCAAGTGCTTGGTACATGATTGCAGTTAATGCATGGAAGTAACATATATGGGCTTCCTTGGTGGCTCAAAGGTAAAGAATCTACCTGCCAATGCAGGAGATGCAGGTTCAGTCCCTGGATCAGGAAAATCCACTGGAGAAGGAAATGACAACCCACTCCAGTATTCTTGCCTGGGAAATCCCAAGGACAGAGGAGCCTGGTGGGCTACAGTCCATGGGGTCGCAAAAGAGTTAGACATGACTTAGCCACTAAACAACAATAACAAGTTACGTGACTTTTAAAATCAGGCACATGGCAACCCTGTCTGAACTGACAAAAGAGCATATCTTTAGCCCCTTTCTGCCTATCTGTTCATGTCTGCTGCAGTTTCTGTCACTGGTGTAGGCTCTTTCACTTTGCATTCCCAAACACTGTCCCTCCTTGTTCCCACCCCATCCCCTGCTACAGTCTCCCCTCTGCAGGAGAGCAGAAGCCCAAGTCAGAAGTTTGTCTAATGACCACGAACAACCACCAGGGTTCACCTGATCCAGACTTTGGGAGATGAGAAGGGTCACTGAACTGCTTCCAGCCCAGGCCTCAACTCTTCCTCTCCCTCCCTCTGCTGCTGTCCAAGTACAGGTGCTAGACATCAACAAGGTGGATGCAGGGACCCTACTCCTGGACTCATCGCAAAAGGTGCGGGAGGCCTTGATGTGTGAGCTGAGCCGGGCTGAATTTGCTGAGTCCCTGGGCCTGAAGCCCCAGGACATGTTTGTGGAGTCCATGTTTTCTCTGGCTGACAAGGATGGCAATGGGTACCTGTCCTTCCGCGAGTTCCTGGACGTCCTGGTGGTCTTCATGAAAGGTGAGGGGATGGTGGACCATCCAAGGCACCAGGTGTCTTTCAGCAGAGAGGTGACAGGGATCCCCCTGTCTCTTCCCAGGCTCCCCGGAGGAGAAGTCCCGCCTGATGTTCACCATGTATGACCTTGATGGCAATGGCTTCCTCTCCAAGGACGAGTTCTTCACCATGATGAGGTATAGGGTGGGCCCCTCCAGTCCTGAGAAGTCTTGGTGTTTTAAACAGGAAAACAGGTCAGGTCAGAGGAGGGTAGGTGAGGAGGTTATGTGGCCATCTGCATTGAGAGGTGGCCTAGATATTGCATCCTAGATGCCCAGAGCATTCAGCTTCAAAGTCTATCTGGCCAGGTCCCTGCCTCCAGAAGGGTCTGTTTCTTCAGTCAACACTAGCCAGGAAATTCTCCCAAGTGAAAAAACACAAGCAATATCAAGATGACCAGTAACAAAGCCAACCAACCTCTTTTGGATGCTGTCAGGTCTTTGCTAACTCTTCTTCTTTTTAAAATTTTTTCTTATTTTGGTTGCGCTGGGTTTCATTGCTATGTGGGCTTTCTCTGGTTGTGGCGAGCAGGGGCTGCACTCTTGTTGTGGAGTGCAGGCTCTAGAGTAGTTGTGGCTCACCGGCTTTAGTTGCCCCAAGTCATGTGGGGCATTCCTGGACCAGGGATTGAACCCGTGTCCCCTGCACTGGCACTGGACCACCAGGGAAGTCAGGTCTTGACTGACTCTTCTAAGGCTGTGCTTTACACAGTAAGATCATGAATCCTGGAGGACAGATGCCCTTGGTCACTGCCGATGTTAATCACCAGGACAGGCAGGAGGAGAAAAACGGAATGTTGTTCTATATTTCAACCCTTCTCTCTTCCTGCTTCTTAAACCATTTCTGGTTGTGGTGTGCCAATAAAGACCAGTTTTGGGCTCTCAGACTTCTTATTCCTGAAGACAGTGCTCCAGTAACACAGCTTCCTGCAGCTCTACAAGGACAGGGTTCATATCTCATCCACCTCCTTTGCACTGTAATTGGCACATAGCAGGCATTTGATGCATAGGCAACTGAATCAGATGAGACAAATGAGCAAATGAATAAACAGAATGCACAAAACAGCTCAGATCCTTTTAACTCTTCTATCCCTGCAAACCTTACTCATTGCTTTCCGTGATCCCCTTCACTGACACCTCTTTTGCAGGACAGATACAACAACTGGAAGTGGGCTTCTGAAAGGGCTAGAGTG
The DNA here is from genome assembly GCF_049115385.1 of Moschus berezovskii. Classification (NCBI taxonomy): domain Eukaryota; kingdom Metazoa; phylum Chordata; class Mammalia; order Artiodactyla; family Moschidae; genus Moschus; species Moschus berezovskii. The sequence continues at coordinate 38,555,682 of NC_142468.1, read as the reverse complement.
AAGCAGATTGCAGTTGTCCCTCACTGGGTGTGCTGCTGCAGGACCCTCTGGGAGAGGGTTTCTGCCCCTGGGGGCTAAGCTCCCACCTCCTCATCATATACTCAGTGTGGCTCTGGCTCAGTCTCACCCTGAGCAAGTGGGATGATGTATTTTTAAAAATGTGATGGCAGTTGTTTGCTGTGCCATGCAGGCAAAGCTTTTTTCCTGTTGGACTCAACACAAATGTGTGTGTGTGTGTTTGCTTTTATCCCAAAGCACACCTAAGAAAAAAGTATGGCCACTGTAGGTGCTGTCACATTGGGTGTAGAGACACTTCTGCCTGCGCCCCGGGGTGTTGGCCCAGGGAAGCAGAAGCCACTGTGGCTACATCTCCTCCCTCAACTCCCGACTGTCTGTGCCCCCACTCGACCATGAATGGGGTGCCCAGCGGGGGTGTGGGAGGTATCAATACGAGAGAGCCTGCCACTTGAGTGGGCCGTGGCACACCTGGACACATCCCTACACTCGGTGGACATTTAACCCAGCTGTAGATGCCCCCTGTTTGAGGGCTGCTTTCTCTAACTGGTCAAGGTCACTTTCAGTTTTGTTCTGCCTTTCGGGCTGTGGCCACCCCACCCAGCTTAGCGTCAGAAGCAGGCTGGATGAACACCTTCTTGGTGCCACTTCCTGGGTCACTGGTAACCACACTAGATAGTCTGGGGCCTGCCCCACCCAGCACCTGCCTGCCTAAACCTGACCTGGTTGGGTGACAGGCTGCTTTCTTCTTGGGTCCCCCTCACGCCCCGACCCAGGTCCTTCATTGAGATCTCCAACAACTGCCTGACCAAGGCCCAGCTGGCCGAGGTGGTGGAGTCCATGTTCCGGGAGTCAGGCTTCCAGGACAAGCAGGAGCTGACATGGGAGGACTTCCACTTCATGCTGCGGGATCACGACAGCGAGCTCCGCCGAACGCAGCTCTGCGTCAGAGGTGGAGGAGGAGGTGTGTGAGTTTGGAAGGTGTCAGGGATGGGCACATCTTCGAAATGTGAGTTCCTGGTGCATAGCACTCAGATCTTACTTCTCTCTTAGTCTTTGGTGCCTAGTACAGAGCCAGGCATGTGTAATCAAGGGTGTCACCTACAGTTGTGCAATTTGTACACAAAGGTGCCCACGGAGGGGTCAGGGCAGGCAGAAATCTAGCCTACATGCTGCATACCAGCCACGCACATTGATCTGGGGTGAGTCTGGCCAGAGGATGAGCCCCCGTTTTCTGTATACAAAGGATCTGCAGGGCTGCATCCATCTGGAGGAGGACCGTTTTCCTAATTGCACGAAGTTGCCACATTGTCTAGCAGCGGCCACCCTGTGTGGGTGCTCCGTGTGGGCAGTGAGGGGAGCAAGGCTGGAGAGGATATGGGGATGTGACCAAGTCACTGCCCTGCAGCCATCCTAGGACGGTCACCTCCCCACACTCTTGGGGACACCTATCCAGCTTCTTATTCTCCTCTCCAGGTGTTGGAGACATTTTTAAACCAAACATCAGCTCTCGAGTGTCATTCATCACTCGGACTTCTGAGGAACGGTGAGTGGGAATGGGGCGTGGGGAGGTGTCCTGACTGGGTCCCCTGCAGAGAAATGAAGCAAGTAGGGCTGGTGAGATCAGCCCCTGGGCCAGACATTTGCGCTCTGAAAGTAGCTCTTAACGCACGGTTGTTCCAAGTCTGTATTCTGGTGCATCACACACATATCCACATACCCACTACTGTTCAGGAGCCTGGCTCTCTCTCTGCCCCTCCAGGACACAATCATCACACAGAACAGATGACCTGACCATATCCATTCCTTCGGTCCTGCCTTCTGCCAGACTCCTCTCTGATCAGTTTTATGGGCAGGTTCTGTGGACAGAAATGAATCCCAGGATCTACCCCCTCCCAGCCCACCCCCAACTCTGATGTGGCAGTTCTTCTTCTGCCTGCAAAGACAAGGGGAGCATGAGCCCCATTTTTCTTTCCTCAGCTGTTGCCCTCATGGAGTGGAGCTCCCTGCCTCGAAAGTCCCGGAGCTGGGAGGCCCTGGACTGAAGAAGAGGTTTGGCAAAAAGTGAGTGTTTTCCAGAACCTTGATCCACGAAGACACGGGGAGGAGTCTCGGAGTCTTGGCCTGCCCACCTCCACCCACAAGAGACTGTCCTAAGACTCATTCCACATGTCCCCGACCTGGCTGGCAGGCTGTTGAGTCGAATGACTCTTCAACCTCTTCCAACTTCTGCACCCTACTCTTCAGGCCTGGGGCCTGGCACTCTATGCAATACCAAGATGGCAGGGAGGGGTCCCCTGGCTCCTGCCTGCTTTGGGCGCAGCAGTGAAGCCTGGGCAGGGAGCAGGAAGAGTGATGGACAGGACAGATAGGAGAAAGTGGAGATGGAGTAGTGGGGAGATGGAAGAGTGGGTGGACAGAGCAAGTCAAGATGAGTGGTAACGGCTTGGGAGAATGGGAAGAAGCTTTTTCTTGCATCTATTGCGGCCCATCCTGACCGCTGCCAGAGCACCAGTTCTCCTTCATAGGGTGGCACTGAGAGGAGGCCAGGATGCCCTGACCTCAGGCCACGTGCCTCCCATTGCTGCAGGGCAGGGGTGCCCCCTCCCCGGCTGTACACGGAGGCGCTGCAGGAGAAGATGCAGAGGGGCTTCCTGGCTCAGAAGCTGCAGCAGTACAAGCGCTTTGTGGAGAACTACCGGCGGCACATCGTGTGCGTGGCTGTCTTCTCAGCCATCTGTGCTGGACTGTTTGTGGAGCGCGCTTACTGTAAGAGTTTCAAGTTGCAGGAGGGGAGGTGTGAGAGCCTTCTGGTTGTTTTCCCCGAACCTCAGCATCTGGCCTGGGAGGCCCAGGTGTCCTGACTCGGGCCTCTGTGCTGTGCTGATCCACCCCAACTCTACCCCCAGACTACGCCTTTGCCTCACCACCCTCGGGCATTGCACAGACCACCTTTGTGGGCATCATCCTGTCGCGGGGCACGGCGGCCAGCGTCTCCTTCATGTTCTCTTACATCCTGCTCACCATGTGCCGCAACCTCATCACCTTCCTGCGAGAGACCTTCCTCAACCGCTACGTGCCCTTCGACGCCGCCGTGGACTTCCATCGCTGGATCGCCATGGCCGCCGTGGTCCTGGCCAGTATGTGGCACCTGGGCATACTTGCCATGGCTGCAGGCCCCTGCGTCTAGCTGTGGCGGAGACAGTGGGGAGACTGGAGCTACTTGTACTTCCTTCTCTCCTCCCGGTGCCTCCTGTCTCCTCCGGGCTGGAGTTAGGGTTGGCCCTGGGAGGCATCTCTAACGGGATCTGTCTCTTTCAGTTTTGCACAGCGCTGGCCATGTGGTGAATGTCTACATCTTCTCAGTCAGCCCCCTCAGTCTGCTGGCCTGCATCTTTCCCAGCGTCTTTGTGAATGATGGGTCAGTTCTGGGGAGGGCCCCCCTTGGGAATTCTGGGACAGGCCTAAGGGTACAACAGAAAAGTGGTAGATGGCCCTAGACTCTCCACTCTTTCACTGAGTAAGAGTGAGAAGTTAGCATCCTGAGGAAGCCGAGAGATGACTTCCTTGCCCTCAGGAAGGAAGCTGGCCATGACTGGCCAGGAAAGGACTTTGGGAGATGAAATTGGATACTCTTTCCCATGTGTCCCTGACACACAGCTTGCTTTCTCAGCCTGCCATCCATTCACTGGGCAAACATTTATAGAATATGTCTATGTGTCCATCCCGGAGCCAGAGAGTAAGAATGCCAAGATACATGCAGTCGTTCAACAAGTATTTCTTGAGCACTGACTCTGTGCCTGGCATTGTTTGAGCATAGTGATAGAGCATAGAGGTAAGCTCCCTGCCCTCATGGAGCTTACAGAATATGAACCAGGCACTCAAGAAAGCAAAGGTTAACTTCAGTAAGAGAATTCAAGATTACACAGGAAGAAGAACTGCTTTGAGATCAGAGAGTAGAACACAGGAGGCTGGGGTCCATGTTCTTTGGAGGGATCCCAGGTCGTCTGGGTAGAAGCCCAGGAACCTCTGTATTCAAGGCCATCAAGGTGGAGCTCTTCCTGCCCCAGCCTGAGGTTCTGGTTGTCTTTGCCCTACAGGTCCAAGCTTCCCCAGAAGTTCTACTGGTGGTTCTTCCAGACAGTCCCAGGTAAAAAGTAGATGGTATGTGGAGTCTGGGGGCTCTGTCTGAGAACTTCTGATGTTGTCCTCATCTTCCCATGAATATGCACTTGTCTGCAGTGTTGACAGTTTCCCTTTGAAGGCTCCAGGACAAGCCTTAGTTCCAGTTTCTTTGGTCAAGCTGTTCTGGGAGCCAGGGAGGAATGAAGGAGGCCAAGGAAGGAGGGCAGAATGGGGGCATGCTCTCTGCTACTCTCAGCCCAGGTTGAGGCCCTGAGACCAGGACTGTCTGACGCCGTCCCCGCTGTCCCCAGGTATGACAGGGGTGCTCCTGCTCCTGGTTCTTGCCATCATGTACGTCTTCGCTTCCCACCACTTCCGGCGCCGCAGCTTCCGGGGCTTCTGGTTGACCCACCACCTCTACATCCTGCTTTACGTGCTGGTGAGGGGCTCCTCTGGGCAGGGCTCGGCCACAGGGTGGAGGCGACATCATGATGTGGGGGGAGCAGGCTGAATTGGACTCAAGAGCTTAGACTGAGGCCACAGTCTGTGGAGCTGTGCCAGCCTCACGCACTCAGCCCAGGCCCAGGGCCCAGGCAGGATTCGTCTGGGTAAGGTGGGCACAGAAAGGGGGCTGGCCGGCTGGGCCGGAGCTATACTAACTGGCCATGTCTCCAGCTCATCATCCACGGCAGCTTCGCTCTGATCCAGCTGCCCCGTTTCCACATCTACTTCCTGGTCCCAGCACTTATCTACTTGGGGGACAAGCTGGTGAGCCTGAGCCGGAAGAAGGTGGAGATCAGCGTGGTGAAGGCGCAGCTGCTGCCTTCAGGTACCAAGCTGGCCTTACCTAGGGTGGGGAGCACAGGAAGTCAACTCATGGGATGTGGGGAGACAGCTCCCCAGGCCTCCTCACCCCATTGTTGTTTCTGAGACCCTCTGGGGAGCCCTAAGGCTTTCCTGATGGAACTACAGCCCCCAGAAGGTCTGCACTTAGTTTCCAGGATTTGCACACAATGAGAGGTGACTATGAGAAGAGCCAGCTGAAAGGCATTCAGAGGGGTTTAAGGATGCGAAAGACCACTACTTGTGTGGCCTGGGAACAGGGAAGGGAACCGAACATCCCTCTCCCATTTCTTCACTCGGAAAAACCCCTCTTCAGAGACAGTCAAATGGCCCAGACCACGAGAGTCTGTTGAGAGTCAGTGCTGGCCAGAGTGGGGATTCACATCACCATAGAGGGTGGTGGAAGATATTTAAGGGTTGTGGGGCTCGCCGACCCTCAGAACTCACACAGTAAGAAAGTTAACCGCATTCAACTTTATATCAATCAAGATTACTTAAGAGCAAAATCTCAGCATGGTCTTCGCATGCCTTTTGCACCCTCCAGTACTTGCGAATCTCCTTTTTCCACAAAGAAAGAACAAGCCTGAGGCTCAGCTGTCAGGCTTGATCCTCAGTTTGTCAGGCAACAAACAGGATCCAGCTAAAACGTGATAAAATATGGTACTTTCTATTTAGAGCACATAACACTTAGACATGTAGGGTGGTGGTTAAGAGCTTGGCCTCTAGAGCTAGATAGAGCACGTGACACTGGTTTTTCCACCTGCCTCAGTGACGTAATTGTTCTTCTCAAGGTAAACTGAGTTGAAAAAATAAGTCAATTTAAAGAAAAACATCAGATAAATGATAATGTGGGAGGGTGAGCACGTAAGTCCCACCACAAAGGTAACGTTCACACGGTGGAAATTTGGTAAACACTGAGGCGGTACTTGGGGAGCCTGAGGTCCCCTGAGTAGTACAGTGGTATCCAGGACAGTGGCGTCAGCCTGGGCCCTTAGTGGGAGGAAGCAGAAAAGGGGAGGGGCTGGAACAGGGGAGCAGAGAAGCCCAGCTCTTGAATTACCCAGGAAACAGAGAAAAGGGTCCTCCAACCCCCAACCCAGAAGCCCTACTAGCTCAGATCACGTGACTGCTCCCTGTGCCTGAGGTGTGTCGGGAGGACAGGGCACCTGCTGGTTCTCAGGTACCAGGAACAAGCCCTCTGAACCCTGCCCCTCCCTGCCCACGACCCTCAGGAGTGACCCACCTGGAGTTCCAGCGGCCCCAAGGCTTTGAGTACAAGTCAGGACAGTGGGTGCGGATCGCCTGCCTGGCTCTGGGGACCAACGAGTACCACCCCTTCACGCTCACGTCAGCGCCCCACGAGGAGACGCTTAGCCTGCACATCCGGGTAGCGGGGCCGTGGACCACCCGCCTCAGGGAGACCTACTCACTTCCGACGGGTGACAGCTGTGACAAATATCCAAAGGTGCCCATCATTGAGACCACTTTTGGGGGTTCTAGCATTGACAGAAGGTCCCCACCCTTCCCGACCCCAGGATAAGATGCTTCAGCTACCCCAAAGCCAGACTGGGAGAGGGCTGGGGTGCCTCAAAGAAACTGGTTCTCCCTGTCCCTATATCTAACCTCAGAGCTGGGGAAGGGCCAGGCTCGTCTCATCTTCCTCTTCCGTTGGCAGCTGTACCTCGATGGGCCATTTGGAGAGGGCCATCAGGAGTGGCATAAGTTTGAGGTGTCAGTGCTAGTGGGAGGGGGCATTGGGGTCACCCCCTTTGCCTCCATCCTCAAAGACCTGGTCTTCAAGTCATCCTTGGGGAGCCAAATGCTCTGTAAAAAGGTGAGTGTTTATTCTCTTCCATTCTTCAAAGAAATAGGGACAGACAGCCTGATTGTGTCCCCACATCACAGCAAAGCAGCATGATTAAAAAGCCCGTGGCTCCTTGAGCTGAGCTGAGTCAGAGCCCTAGTCATGTGTCCCCAGATCTACTTCATCTGGGTGACGCGGACCCAGCGGCAGTTTGAGTGGCTGGCTGACATCATCCGGGAGGTGGAGGAGAATGACCACCAGGACCTGGTGTCTGTGCATATCTATATCACCCAGCTGGCTGAGAAGTTCGACCTCAGGACCACCATGCTGGTGAGTCAGGGCCAGCCAGGGGGTGACTCTGTGGGTGTGTGGGTGGGCAGGGCAAGGCAGGATGGCCAAGGCGCTGGCCGTGACCTTCCTCCTCTGCTTCCTCCCCCAGTACATCTGTGAACGGCACTTCCAGAAGGTGCTGAACCGGAGTCTGTTCACGGGCTTGCGCTCCATCACCCACTTTGGCCGTCCCCCCTTTGAACGCTTCTTCAGTTCTCTGCAGGAGGTCCACCCAAAGGTCAGTCCCACCCCCAACCATCCCTCCCCTGCCAGGACTTCCTGGCCCTTGAAGAGTCTGCAGCTGTGTCCTGAGCAGAGGACCTCAGGATGGGGTCCAGGGTTGGAGGAGGGCTTTAAACCCCACCCCTGCCTCCCCAGTTCAAGGTTCCTCCTCCTCAGCGCCTGGGGTCAATGCCCTGGTCACTCCAGTCAGGCTTGGGAAGCAACTCCTGGGGAGCGAGTATCTCAAGGCCACAGGCCTCTCCTCTGCAACCGCTGCCCCCTCCTCCCCAATACTTGATAGGTGCGGAAGATCGGGGTGTTCAGCTGCGGCCCTCCAGGAATGACCAAGAATGTAGAGAAGGCTTGTCAGCTCATCAACCAGCAGGACCAGGCCCACTTCGTGCATCATTATGAGAACTTCTGAGCCCACCTTCCCTGGTTCCCGGTCCCTCCATGGAGCAGCCCTGCCAACAGTTTCTGTCAGAATTCACCTCAGGCCTCAGCCAGAGAGCTGGAAGGGCCTCTCCCTTATCGCCCGATCTATCCCAGGCTCTGAGAAGTTAGCAGAGACACTTGCAACTCACACCACAGCAGGCTGTGGCAGATAAAGTGGGGAGCGGACAGTCTCCGCCTTGTGATACCTGAGGGGAAGAGACAGCCGCATTTTTCTCTGCTAGATCCCCAGGTCTTTTTCCCTTCCACAAAATCAGTGTCCAGTGTTGGTGTTTTCTTGGCCTAGGCATTTGAGGGAGGATGGGTCGGGGTACCTGGTGTGAAGAGAGGGCTCGAGGGAAAATCTCCTCAGAGCCCAGCTCAGAAGCTGCAGTGTTAAACCTGGCAGCCCAACTGTCTCAGTTCAGTCTCTGAGGGCTTTGCCCTCCAGCTCTACCCCAAAGCCCTTCCTGCTCCTAGGGGCTCAGGAACGCTGAGGAACCACCAGTGCCACCCGCTGCCCTCACCTCTTGGCAGACCCATCTCTCCCTGCTGGAGCAGCCCCTCAGCTCCGGTACCATGGGAGCCCAGCCTCTCTGCTCATCATCCAGAGTCCATTCTTGGCTCCCCACCTTCACAGGAGTTGGATGACCAGCTGTCCCAGTTTGCCCAGGACTCTCCCAGTCTTAGCACTGCAAGTCTCTTGTCCTAGGAAACCCCTCTGCTACTGCTGCTGCTGCTAAGTCGCTTCAGTCATGTCCATCCCCAACAGGCACCCCCCGTCCCTGGGATTCTCCAGGCAAGAACACTGGATTGGGTTGCCATTTCCTTCTCCAACGCATGAAAGTGAAAAGTGAAAGTGAAGGCGCTCAGTCATGTCTGACTCTTCGCAACCCCATGGACTGCAGCCTACCAGGCTCCTCTGTCCATGGGATTTTCCAGGCAAGAGTACTGGAGTGGGGTGCCATTGCCTTCTCCGAGGAAACCCCTCAGTTCCAGGCAAATCAGGACAGTCAGTCACCTTCCACAGGACCCAACCTGAGACATCCCCTCCATACTCTTGACCCTTCCTTTTCCTTCTTCAAATGGCTCCTTCCTCAAAAGCAAAGCTTTAATTAAAAAAAAAATCTAGTATAATTTACATATAGTAAAGTGCACAAATCTTAAAGCTACCAGGTACAACACATGTTACTACTACTATCCAGATAAAGATCTAGGACATTTGCATCACCCCAGAAACTTCCCTTGTACCCCTGTCAGTCCCCAACCCTTAGTAGCAGCCACTGATGTGAATTATTTTATCACCCCAGATTCGTTTGTTCACATTGAATGTATTCTTCTGAAACTGGCGTCTTTCACTCAACACAACGTCTCTGTTAGTCACCCATGTTACTGTGTATATCAGTAGTTCATTTTTTCACACTGTGTCAAGCTCCATCATAGAGATGAACCACAGTTTGTTTATGGAGTCTTTTGTCGATAGACATTTAGATTGTTTCTAGTTTCTGATAATTATGAATAAAACTACTATGAACTTCCTTATGACTTATTGTTTGGTGTACATAATGCATTCATTCCCAAGAGGATATGTATCTCGGAATGGAATTGCTGGGTCATAAAATCACTGCGGATGCTGATCGCAGCCATGAAATTAAAAGACGCTTACTCCTTGGAAGGAAAGTTATGACCAACCTAGATAGCATATTAAAAAGCAGAGACATTACTTTGCCAACCAAGGTCCGTCTAGTCAAGGCTATGGTTTTTCCAGTGGTCATGTATGGATGTGAGAGTTGGACTGTGAAGAAAGCTGAGTGCCGAAAAATTGATGCTTTTGAACTGTGGTGTTGGAGAAGACTCTTGAGTCTTGGGCTGCAAGGAGATCCAACCAGTCCATTCTAAAGGAGATCAGTTCTGGGTGTTCATTGGAAGGACTGATGCTAAAGCTGAAACTCCAATACTTTGGCCACCTCATGTGAAGAGTTGACTCACTGGAAAAGACTCTGATGCTGGGAGGGATTCGGGGCAGGAGGAGAAGGGGACAACAGAGAATGAGATGGCTGGATGGCATCACCAACTCGATGGACATGAGTTTGAGTGAACTCCGGGAGTTGGTGATGGACAGGGAGGCCTGGCATGCTGTGACTCATGGGGTCACAAAGAGTCGGACACGACTGAGTGACTGAACTGAACTGAGAGTCATCCAGCCAGTGGGACCTGTGGCAGGGAGAGTTTCAGGCCATCTCCACATTCCCGTACCAGGCTTCTCTCCCCGTTGGTTCTATTCTACCTCTTCTGACAGGTCAAATGCCTTGAGCCCCCTACCCTCTGTACTGAAGAAATCTCTGAGTGAACTGGAAGGGCACCAGATCAGGGGCCAAGAGACCTGGACACTACTGCTGACTCTGCCTATAAGTAGCTACAGAAGAAAATCCCATAACTTCTCTGAGCCTGTTCACTCATGTATTAAAATGTCTGTGTGGATATTAGGAAGACAGATAGTGATACTGGCCCAGAAAATCATACAGATGAGGAAATGTATGAGAATATATTGTACAATTGCAGTGGATGATGATTATTAACCTACCTATCTCCTAACAGCATCAGACCTATAGGCCTCCAGCCCTCCTGCCCCTCGCCGGGTAGACAACCAGTCATTAATTCCAAACTCCAGCCTCTTAAGTCTCAGCCTTAGCTGTATTCCCAAATGTGGACCATTGGTGCCTTCCTTATTCCTTTCTAAAGACCATTCAAAATATCTATCTGTCTCTGGCTAACAAACACATGAAAAAATGCTCAACATCCCTCATAATCAGAGAGATGCAAATCAAAACCACAATGAGATACCATTTCACACCAGTCAGAATGGCTGCTATCCAAAAGTCTACATGCAATAAATGCTGGAGAGGATGTGGAGAGAAAGGAACCCTCTTACACTGTTGGTGGGAATGCAAACTAGTACAGCCACTATGGAGAACAGTGTGGAGATTCCTCAAAAAATTGGAAATAGAACTGCCATATGATCCAGCAATCGCACTCCTGGGCATACACACCGAGGAAACCAGAATTGAAAGAGACACGTGTACTCCAATGTTCACTGCAGCACTGTTTATAATAGCCAGGACATGGAAGCAACCTAGATGTCCATCTGCAGACGATTGGATAAGAAAGCTTTGGTACATATACACAATGGAGTATTATTCAGCCATTAAAAAGAATACATTTGAATCAGTTCTAATGAGGTGGATGAAACTGGAGCCTATTATACAGAGTGAAGTAAGCCAGAAAGAAAAACACCAATACAGTATACTAACACATATATATGGAATTTAGAAAGATGCAAATGATAACCCTGTATACGAGACAGCAAAAGAGACACAGATGTATAGAACAGTCTTTGGGACTCTATGGGAGAGGGTGAGGGTGGGATGATTTGGGAGAATGGCATTGAAACACGTATGTTGTCATATGTGAAACGAATCACTAGTTCAGGGTCAATGCATGTTATAGGATGCTCAGGGCTGGCATGCGGGGATGACCCAGAGGGAGGATAAAGGGAGGAGGGAGGTGGGAGGGGGGTTCAGGAGGGGGAACTTATGTAAACCCGGGGCAAATTCATATCAATGTATGGCAAAACCAACCAATATAATATTGTAAAATAATTTGCCTCCAATAAAAAATAAATTAATTACAAAAAAAAACAAAAACAAAATATCTATCTGTCTCATCCTAACTGCACCTATCCTTGTGAGGCTAGCATATGTTGTTGACATGGCTGTCATGATTGTCCATAATCTCTACTCAGCCTTATCCTCCCTCATGCTCAGGTCTGACTGAAGGTCTCCTGAAGACTCCGTGATCACTCTTGCCCAGGATTGAGACAATGGCAACTGCCTGTCCAGCTGGACAGAGGGACATCTGTGCCACCAAGATCTTAGGTAGCCTCAGGTGACATCCAGCCTGCCTGGCATTAGTCCTGACACCACACCCTAGCCAAGTTCCAGATGTCAGACTGAAGCATGTATTCATATGATCTGGCTACTGTCTAACCTTGCCCAATTTCCAAAAAGTCATGTGTTGCGTGATAGAAGTCAAGGACTCTGGAGAGGATAGAAGTGTTTTCAGTGTGGTTATTCACCAGAACTTCAACTGGCCCCACCCTTCCTTGAACTTTGAGGCCAAGTCTTGGGAAATAAATTGAAAGGCAGGATCAGGCAGCAAGCAGGCAATGTGCCTTTGGATTGAGATAATGAGAACATGGACGGCACAAATGAGATCATGAGTGTAGGGGAGAGGTTAGACACTGGAAAATATGTAAACATAGGAGGCCACCAAAACATCCAGAGAAAGAGGACTAGGGAGGGGTGACTCATGAAAATTTAACAGACATGTTTATATCTTATATCAACTCCGAGAAAGAAAGCAAATCTTTTCTACCTCAGGTCACAGATATAGGTCTCAGGTCCTAGGACAGAGCCCAGCCCAAGTCCTGCCTTGGGCATGGGAATGGGGTTGAGAATGGAACAAGGGTAGAGAAGGAATAGGGTGGGATTGGAGGGAAGTGGGGCTGGGATGGAGAGGATGAGGATGAGGATGAGACTGGGTGAAAGGGCTTCAGGGTCAGGTGGGAAAGGGGTACATGAAGATGTAGGGAGGTGCTGAGGCTGAGCTTGAGAAAGAGATGAAGGCTAGCTCTTTGCCTTTCCCCCCAAATTTCCAGACCCAGCACCATTTGAGAGGGGAGAAAGTTGATAAGATGTGGCAACCTTCCCATCCAGTTCCCATCCACTTACTCACAAGCATTTTTGAGTGCCTGCGTGAGTGGTAAGTCGCTTCAGTCGTGTCCAGCTCTCTGCAACTGTATGGGCTGTAACCTGTCAGGCTCCTCTGTCCATGGGATTCTCTAGGCAAGAATACTGGAGTGAGTTGTCATGCCCTCCTCCAGGGAATCTTCCCAACCTAGGGATTGAACCCATGTCTCTTATGTCTCCTGCATTAGTAGGCAGATTCTTTACCACTAGCACCACCTGGGAAGCCCCAAGAATTTTTTAGTAAGAGGAGCCAATTTAGCATAGTCGTTAAGAGTGAGGGATTTTGAGTCAAACAGGGTCACCAGCTGGGTGACCCTGAGCAAACAAAGGAACCCTCAGTGCATTTTGCCTCTTCATAAAAGGGGGAAAATCCAGTGATAAAATTCAATTCAATTCAACATATATGTGCTGAGCTTTTATTAGGTCCCAGGTAAGATTCAGCTCCCATGGAACTTCTCTGTTAATGGGAGCAAATGGACAAGAAACAAGGAAAGAAAGAAAAGGAAGACAATCCTAGATCATGATAAAGAGATTCAAAAATAATATAACAATAATCTGAAAGTGAATCATTAAAGGGAGCCCTTTAGATAAGATGATTAAGGAAAGGCCCCTGAGGTGACTATAAGATTTTAACAATTAAAGCACACAGAGCTTGCTGTGTGCCCAGTGCTATGGTGAATGCTTTATACATATTAATTCACTTGACTTTTACCTGTATTGCCCTGTATGTAAGTGAGAGATCTGGATTTGAGCCCAGGGAGTTTTAACCAGACACCAGGCCCTTAACTACCACTTTATTTTGCCTCTCAAAAGCAGGTTGAAAGTGTTCAGGCAAAGATAATGTATGATAGCCTTTAACTGTGCCTGGCACTTAGTAATATTATTGTTGTTGTCACTGTTATTGTTAAGAGAGGTTGAAGCTCTAGGAATCAGAGCTCCATATTCTGAGGAGTTTGGAGTATTTGGGGCTTGAGTGATGCGAAGTGACTTGTCCTTTTTTTAAAAAAATTTGTTTACTTATTTATTTTTGGCTGTGGGTTTTCCTTGCTGCATGTGGGCTTTCTTTAATTGCCTCAAGCTGGGGTTACTCTCTAGTTGCAGCGCATGGGCTTCTTGTTTTCCTGGTTTCTCTTGTTGCAGAGCACGGGCTCTAGAGCTCAGGTTCAGTAGTTATGGCCCATAGGTTTAGTTGCCCTGTGGCATGTGGGATCTTCCTGGACCAGGGATCAAGATCAAACCTGTGCAGGTTCCTAACCATTAGGCCACCAGGGAAGTCCAAGTGACTTGTTCTGAGTCCAGGTCTGTCCCGTGCTGACTGCTCTCTCCCCTTCCCATCTCTCTAGGAAGGGGGAGGAGGAGGCCTGCCCTACCCTCTAGGGACATCAGGCCCTCAGATCATGTGGAAGTCACTCCATCCTGGTATTTCCTGGAATATGACAAGGAGAGCTAACCTCCCTGCCCAGTCTCCAGGAAGTTGTAAAGGACTGGGAATCTCTCCAGCCATCTTCTCAGGAATTATCTTCCTCCTGCAGAGATTTCAGATAAACTGTAATATAGAGACACTCCCTTTTCTGAGAATGAGAGGCTGGCAATAAAATTATAAAGTTGTAGAAGTTGCCCCAAGTGCACTGGATGTTAGGTCGGCACCTGGGTTCTGTTTCCAGCCCTACTACTAAAATCATTGTGTGACCTTAGGGAAATCACCAGAGTCCTCTGGGCTTCAATTTCCTCATCGAGAAAACGAAGGGAGTAGGCTAAGACTGCTTCCAGACCTAAAAGTTTACCATTTCCCTCTGTGCTCATTATCCTAACTGAATAGAAACCCTGTATTAGGAAATAGAAGCCCTTCTTTGACCTTCCATCCAATGTTCAATTGGCCAGGAGAAGGAAACAAACATTTAAAGGTGTGTGTTCTAGACTCTATAACACATTTATACAAATTACCTCATTTAATCTTCACATTAACTCTTTGGAGAAGGTATTGTTGCTCTCATTTTACAGAGAAGGCACCTGAGGCTCAGAGAGTAATTAATTGCCCACAAACATCCAAGAAGGAACAAGTAAAATGAGGATTTGAACCCAGGTCCCATGAAATCTCAGAATTTCTGCTCTTTTCCATCTTGGTGCATCTAATGGTATAGAAAGAGAAGGCGATCAAGAAACAATCAGGGGCTTCCCTGGTAGCTCAGTGGTAAAGAATCAGCCTGTCAGTGCAGGAGACACAGATTTGATCCCTGGTCCAGGAAGATCCCACATGCCTCAAATCAACTAAGCCCATGCATCACAACTATTGAGACTGTGCTCTAGACCTTGGGTGCCACAACTACTGAGCCCACGTGCTGCAACTACTGAAGTCCACAACCCTAGAGCCCGCACTGTGGAACAAGAAAAGCTACTGCAATGAGAAACCTGGACACCACAACTAGAGAGTAGCCCCCACTCGCTGCACCTAGAGAGAAGCCTGTGCAGCAGTGAAGACCCAGCACAGCCAAAAATACATAAAATTATTAAAAAAAAAAACAACCCAAACTACAGCATGGTGACTATAGTTAATGATATTGTATTGCATATTTGAAAGTTGCTTTAAGACAGTGGGTTTTTAAAGTTCTCATTACAAGAAAAAAAATTGTAATTATATACAGTGACAGATGTTAATTAGACTTACTGTGGTTATCATCTCACAATATGGATCATTATGTTATACACTTGAAACTAATATAAATATTATTTTTCAGGTGGCACTAGTGGTAAAGAATCTGCCTGCCAATGCAGAAGACTCAAGAGACGCAGGTTCAGTTCCATGGTTAGCAAGATCCCCTGGAGCTGAAAATGGCAACCCATTCCAGCATTCTTGCCTGGAAAATTCCATGGACAGATGAGCCTGGTGTGCAACAATCCATGGGTCGAAAAAAGTAGGACACGACTGAGCAAATATACATACATACCTAAATTAAGAAAAGAAACAGTTAAAAAATTTTTATAATCTGTTTCTCATTGTTAATTATTCAAATAGCATTTATTGACCAATTGTTGTGATAGGTCATGTTAGAGCCCAAAGGGCTCAAAAGGACTGCAAGACACATCCCAGCCCTCTGGGAGTGAAACATCAGTCCAGCTTTGGGGAGAAAGTGCAGTAACTCATTACACTTGCAAGCACAGTGCTTGTTCAAGGTCCGTCTTTCCTGTGAACTCCTAGAAGGGAGGGCCTGGGCCCCTACTGTTTCACTGTCGTTTCTCCACTTCCTAGCAAAGTGCTGGGCACAGAGCAGATTCTCTCGGGCTTTATGGTACATAGATTATATCACACAATAAATAATAGATTAAACGCCAAGATAAGTGGTAGAGCCATGAAGGAGTTTAGGAAAAGTCTCTGGAGGAGGGAAACCAATCCTTGAAGGATAAGGGTCAATTGTACAAACTCATCTCTGGGCTGGAGTCCACATTCTACTGGTCCAGACTTGAGCTGTGTTCCCCTTCCACAAGCAGACCTCCCTAAAGATGGCATCTTCAGAAGGAAAGAACATCTGTGAATTCCTTTTACCTTTGGATCTGTTGACATCAGTGTGACATGGCTACCTCATCAGGGCTAGTGACCCCGATGAAGGATCACTTTATATGAAACAGGCCTCACCTGGCCTGGGTTCAGGTGCTGGGGAGCAACTAAGCCCATGCGTCCCACTGATAAAGCCAGAGTGTCTAGGGTCTGTCCTCTGCAACAAGAGAAGCCACTGCAATGAGAAGCCTGAGTGCTGCATTAAAGAGCAGCCCTCATTCACTGTAACTAGAGAAAGACTGCACAGCAATGAAGACCCAGCACAGACAAAGAAAATTTAAAACTATATTAAAAAAGAAACAAACATGCTGATGTATGGCAAAAACCAACAAAATTCTGTAAAGCAATTATGCGTCAATTAAAAAATAAATTAATTAAAAAGAAAAAGAAACCAACAAACAGAACTCAGTGTCACAGAGTCCACAAAACATGGCTAAGACCAAAAGATGCAGTCATGCAGAACTAGAGGGAAGACTTGCCAATTACTGCCCCCATAAGAGCGGTTACTGCCCTAGTCATCAGATAAAGGACATGATTTACTTAAGAAGATCAAGAGAAAACAACACAAAGAGGCAAACAGCTCACTTCTCAGACCTGTGGTTCCACCCTATGGTCCTGAGGTTTCACAAGTGACTCCTGGGCCCATGATGTAACAGATCACCTTGCCCAGCCTGCCAGGGGTCTTCTAGGGGTCAGGGGTGGGGTTGTTATCGAGATTGGGTGGCTCCCTTCCTCTCCCTGCTCCTCAGAACTGGCTGCAGCTGAAGGATTTCTGGGAATGGAGAGCGTCCTTTGCCTTAGGAGTTCATGAGACGGCTCATGCACTTCTGCATTTGACTCTGAAAGCTACAGTGAGTTTTGACATCCTTATTCACTTTTCTCAATGATAATGGTCAAAATTTTTTTAACTAATAGAGATATTTAAACAGAAAAAAAAAAAAAGATGAAAGTCCGTCTGTTCCCCTCCCCTCAAACACCATGAAACCTCCCTCAAATCCTCTCCTCTGGGGTGAACTACCATTAACAGTTTAGTGTCTATCCTTCTAGACAATTTTCCCCACACACAGTCAAACATATATATGTATGGGGTCGGGGGAGGATATGGGGCAATTATTTAACCTCTGTACCTCAGTTTCCTCAGGTTTAAAATGGAAGAAGTACTAATCCCATAGGGTTGTTGTGAGGTTAAAATGCCTTAAGATACCTAGCATTCTCATTAAAGTCTGGCCCAGGACTTCCTTGGTGGCGGAGCAGATAAGGAATCTGCCTGCCAATGCAGATGACATGGGTTCGATCCCTGGTCTGGAAAGATTCCACATGCTGCGGAACAGCTAAGCCCTTAGGTCACAACTACTGAAGCCTGTGCATCGTAGAGCGCATGCTCCAGAGCAAGAAACGCCATCGTACTGAGAAGCCTGTGCACCACAATGAAGCGTAGGGCCCGCTCACCACAACTAGAGAAAGTCCACTAGCAGCAATGAAGACCCAGCATGGCCAAAAATAAATAAATAAAAAAGAGTCTGGCCCACAGTAAGCATTCAAGAGGGTGGCTGTTATGACCATCCCCTCATTCTTTTCCACAGCAGCTTAGTATCCTACTGTATAGATAATATTACTGAGAGAGGTTTTACTGCCCCTATGACAGATGCCCAGGAACACACAAATAACAAAATGGATCTCCTAAACTTAGTGGGGGCCTGGATCCGGAACCCAGGATTCTGCCTGTGGTCCAGAGTTGTTCTTATCATACCGCAGGGCCCCCACAAGCCCCCTTAAAACCAAAGAGGTCTGAAAGGGGCAGCTGGTCTCACTGCTTGTCCCTCAATGAGATCCTGCTCAGTTGCCCCATCTCATTTGGACCCCAGGCTGTCTCTGATGGGTCTCCAGGGCAAGGGGCTTTAAAAGAAAGTGAGCCCTCCTCTTGCTCTGGACATACCCCCCAGGTCCTTCCTCTGCTACCCAGTGAAACATGCTGAGAACTCCTAGCTGCTCTGGGGTCAGCTCAGGCCTACTGCTGGGAAGCAATGGCTCAGAACTCAGAGTGAGATTAGGCTATTATCAGGCTACAGACACTCCCAGAGTTCCCTCTGTAAGCACCAGGCACCGCACCAGCCATTGAGGGGTACCTCCATAATGTGGGTAAGAGGCATAGCCGTGGCCTTGGGGAGACCTTAGCCAGCAGGGACCAATCACTTACTTAGGGCTCCTGGGTGCAGGGTTCCTCTGGGTGGTCACTGGGGCAGAGCAGGGCAGGCAGATAATAGGGAGCTCCTGAATGCAGTTACCTGGTTCCTACTTCTCCTGCTTGGCCTCCACGTCTAGGTGCCATCTCCTTCTCTTAGACCTGACAGGTTTATGGAAAAGCAGAGGACACTGGGTCATGGGCAGGCTGAGCCTTTCCTGTTACCCTGGGAACTTCTTTGAAGCACTTTTGCAGACTTGAGGCACAGAGCTGGAAAAGCCTTGGGGATCATCCACCCTGCCCATTCACCAGCTGAAGACAGGAGATTTGGTTAGGAAGGGGCAGGGCCACAGTCACAGAGCCATTCATTCTGCCCCTGTGACCACCCTGAGGTAGGTATTATCTTTCCTACTTAAAGAATAAGGAACCCAAGCCGTTTAGAATTTGAGTTGCTCAAGGTCATAAGAAAATGGAGTAGCCTAATATGTACCTTGGGGCTTCCCTGGTGGCTCAGAGGTTAAAGCGTCTGCCTCCAATGCGGGAGACCTGGGTTCGATCCCTGGATCGGGAAGATCCCCTGGAGAAGGAAACGGTAACCCACTCTGGTATTCTTGCCTGGAGAATCCCATGGACGGAGAAGCCTGGTAGGCTACAGTCCACGGGGTCGCAAAGAGTCGGACACGACTGAGAGACGAAACGGAACGGAACATGTACCTACCTACCTACCTCTTTCTTTCTATGGGGAGCCCAAGACATCCAAACACCCCACTGGCCTCTTCCTTTATCACCGCTTCCAAATGCAGGAGAGCTTCTCCTGTAGTTGGGCCAATGACAAGATGCATACTGAATGACAGAAAACTCTTCCTCAGCCAACCCCAGTAATATCTGTCTTTCCCCTGGAAGATTCACTCCCTTTGGAACCCTGTTCTGGAAGAGGCAGTATGGCTTTAGGGACCAGCCGAGTTCTAGTTTTGTTGGGTGTGCAGCAAGATGTGGGAATTTTGTATGTGGTAGGTGGCTCAGACGGTAAAGAATCTGTCTACAATGTAGGAGACCCGGGTTTGATCCCTGGGTCAGAAAGATCCCCTGGGGGAGGGTATGGCAACCCACTCCAGTATTCTTGCCTGGAGAATCCCCATGAACAGAGGAGCCTGGCAGGCTTCAGTCCATGGTGTTGCAAAGTCAGACACAATTGAGCGACTAACACCTTCACTACATTTTTCACCAAGTCTAGGGTGCCCAGGGGAGCTCTGGCTAGAGCCTGTCTGCCCCTGTGATGGGTTGTAAGCCCAGCTGCTGCTCCCCAGAACAAGCAGCCCCAGTTTCCAAAGGTCACAGCTGAGTCACTTTCTTCACCTTACCCTAGATTACTAGCTCCATTTTCTCTGAGCTTTTTCCTCATTCACTCCCTCTAAGCTCATATGTTTTCCTCTCTTCTGCTTACTTAGCAGTTTTTACAGAAGTTCCTTAGAATCATCAGTCCTTGAGATTATCAATGCTGGCAGTCCTATCTCTTCCCATTTAGAGGGTGACAAGGGAAATGATTCACTTTAGTGTTTCTGAAAACACATGACACAAATATGCAAGCACACTTGAAAATCTACATTGTTAAGCTATATATAAAAGCACAGCATTAAATATATGTGTGCTTAAAAAAAGCAATGTGACAATTGTATTTTAATCACTCGCTCAGAAATTCCAAGAGTACTACAAACTGTCAATCTGCAAGGTCTGAGAATCCAAGATTTGCATCTTATTAACTATTTGAATTCTTTCTATACCACGTTGATTTGCATATATAAGAGAGGTCAGGGTCCCAAAGGATCATTCTATACAAACCATCCTCACTTCCTCCAAGTGACTTATTGAAGTGAATGGCTCTCAGAGTGCCCTGGCATTGAAGTTTGGTGGAGTGGAGAGAGCCTTCCAGTATAAGTTTATTTACAGGGGAGGGTCCCCTGCTCCACAGTGATCCAGTCACAGCTCCCCATGAATCCTACGCCAGCCCTTTACAGGGGCTGTTTGTTCTCACAACCTGCTAAAAGGGATACTGAGTTTACTAATAAAAAAATGAAGGCCTGAAGAAATGGTGTCCTGTTCAGGTTACAGATGGTAGAGGCCCAGGTCTCCAGTTTTCCCAGGATTGGCCTGAAGCCAGAGAGCCAGTGGCTGCATGGCCCCATCTCTGAAAGCTCTCCTACAGACTCCTGCAGAGTCCTCCCATACTGTACGTGGACTCAGGCACACCCAAACTCAGATTTTCTTCAGTTCAGTTCAGTTCAGTTCAGTCGCTCAGTCGTGTCCGACTCTCCGCGACCCCATGAATCACAGCACGCCAGGCCTCCCTGTCCATCACCAACTCCCGGAGTACACTCAAACTCATGTCCACAGAGTCGGTGATGCCATCCAGCCATCTCATTCTCTGTCGTCCCCTTCTCCTCCCGCCCCCAACCTTTCCCAGCATCAGAGTCTTTTCCAGTGAGTCAGCTCGTCGCATAAGGTGGCCAAAGTATTGCAGTTTCAGCTTTAGCATCAGTCCCTCCAATGAACATCCAGGATTGATCTCCCTTAGAATGGACTGGTTGGATCTCCTTGCAGTATAAGGGACTCTCAGACCTTGGTTGGCAAAGTAATGTCTCTGCTTTTTAATATACTATCAAGGTTGGTCATAACTTTCCTTCCAAGGAGCAAGCGTCTTTTAATTTCATGGCTGCAATCAGCATCTGCAGTGATTTTGGAGCCCAAAAAAACAAAGTCTGACACTGTTTCCACTGTTTTTCCATCTATTTCCCATGAAGTGATGGGACCAGATGCCATGATCTTTGTTTTCTGAATGTTGAGCTTCAAGCCAACCTTTTCACTCTCCTCTTTCACTTTCATCAAGAGGCTTTTGAGTTCCTCTTCACTTTCTGCCATAAGGGTAGTGTCATCTGCATATCTGAGGTTATTGATATTTCTCCCAGCAATCTTGATTCCGGCTTGTGCTTCTTCCAGCCCAGCGTTCCTCATGATGTACTCTGCATATAAGTTAAATAAGCAAGGTGACAATATACAACCTTGACGTACACCTTTTCCTATTTGGAACCAGTCTGTTGTTCCATGTCCAGTTCTAACAGTTGCTTCCTGACCTGCATACAGATTTTCTTAGGTGATCTCAATATTCTGTTTTCTTTTCTAACCAAGTCACCTTTAAAAGGTGTATACTCTTCAACCCAGCTATTGTCATTCTGAAATACGAAACTGTATGTACAAGGATAGTCACTGAAACTTGATCATAAGCTCGAAACCCTGCAGAGTATCCAAATATCCAAACCACTGTGATTTGCTTTATAAATAACAGTACATCCATATGATGGGATATGGTGATACAGAATGATGACGTGTGACACAGTTAAGGGAGTGGCCAAGATGGTGGAGTAGGAAGACCCTGAGCTCACTTTCTCCCACAGGCACACCAAAATTACAACTATTTACAGAGCGAATTATTAATGAGAAAGACCTGAAAACTAGCAGAAAAGATCTACAACTAGAGATGTAAAGAAGGAATCACAGGACTTCCCTGGTGGTCCAGTGGTTGGGGGTCTGCCTCCCAATTCAAGGGACATAGGTTTGGTCCCTGGTCAGGGAACTAAGATTTCACGTGCCACAGGGCAGTTAGGCCTGTGCCCCACGTCTGGAAAGCCCAGGTACTCGAGAGCTCTCAGTCATCAACTAGAGAAGCCTGCACACTGTGACGAGAAGTCCTTGCACCACAACTGAAGAAGGCCCACATGCCAGCAACGAAGACCCAGCACGGCCAAAAAAGGAATAAAGGACTCACAACAAGACAAGTAGGAGGGGCAGTATAGTCAAGTCACACATCCCCCAGTGGATGACCCACAAATGGGAGGGTAACTACAGTTGCAGAGTCTCTCCCCATTAAGCAAGGGAACCAAGTCCCACATCAGGCTCCCCCTCTTGGAGGTCCTACATGGAGAACCACAGCCAGGCTGTGCCCCTGCCCACACACAGGGAAGTCAGTGATGGGGCCACACCTCCCCAGGCCCAGCTCTGGCCCTGCAACCTCCACCTCAGGATCACACCTGAGAGCCTGAGGCTAAGGAGTAGAATAAGGTGATGCCATGAACTTGGGTGTTCCTACAGACAGCTCCTCTCTCCTCCCTCCAGCCACCCATTAACATACAGACAAGACTGAAACCCAAGAAGTACACTCACATCTAGAGCCTGAGGGACACCCCTAAAGGTGTCCTTATGCCAAAGGGCCTCTGGATGATGGGAACCTTGTAAAATATCAGCACTCAAAGAGACCTTAAGATCATCCAGTGCAACCTTTCCATTAACAATGGAGGAAACCAAGGCCTGAATTGGGAAAGTGACTTGGGAAGTCATACAGAGTTAGCTTCGGGCCTGGGATTAGATACAACCCAGGACTCCTGCACCAAGTCCTTCACAACAAGCTGCCTCTTGTAGACCTGATGGGTGCAAGACCCTAGAGGACAGTGGCTTCTCTCCAATACATCACCTTCAAGAAGCTCCCGCAGATGATAAGATCCACTGAAAGATCTTTTGGCAGGAACATCTTGCATGCATCCTGTACCACTTCTAGGTGCCCAAGGAAAGAACGCAGGGTCTGACTCAGCCAAGGCTTTAAGCAGAGAGGACAGTCAGGAGGGAGACAGGAAGGCTGTGGGAGCGTGGCTGTGCTGCTTCAGGATGGCAGTGGCTGCACCAGAGAGCCTCTGCTGCTGCCTGACAGATGCTTCCCTCGAGTGATGAGTTCCCAGCCAGGCCGCCTCACTGCCACCCTCCCTGAGTCCTCAAGGACCTCGGTGAGCTTGGTGTGTGGATGCGACAGTGAACTTGGAGACCTGCCTGCTACCCAGGCATTGGGGTCCTGTATATTGGCTTCTGTACTCCAAGCCCAGACTGATATCATGTGCAGAGGACAGTTCTGGGAAAAGGAAAATATCCAGTAAATTCTGTCTCTCCCCGCAACTCTTAACCTCTGGTCCAACCGAGTTCCCATGAGACTTCTTTGCTCTCCCAATGGGAGCAAGATAGGAACCAGGAAGGAAGAGGCAGGACTGTGCTACACAGAAGTGAGGCTGGGATGGCCTGACACTCAGGGACGGGGGATCCAGAAGTGACTTATGACAGCATCAACTGTAAACAAAAGTGGATGGCAAGAGGAAGTGGTTGGAGCTGTGTCCCCCTCTCTTTTGAGGTCCAGGGGGCAGCCTCCCCCTTGTACCCTTTAACCTGCTGGCAGGGTCCTTCTTCTCAGCTCTCCACCCAAGTTGGGAGTGCCGGCTGGGTGGGGTCCTCAGTATTAACCGGTGCCACACACCAGCGACAGAGCACACAGAGGCCGGCAAGGCCACCCAAGTTTGGGGAGCTCGTGGGGAATTCATATTCTTGTTTCCGGAACTGATTCACTGAATCAATATTTATTGAATATTTAGGGAAAGTGGCAGGAGAACTGAATTTCCGGGCTTCCTGCAACCCCTTCCAAACAGCGGAGGGAACAGCTTAATAAGGATACAGAGAAGGAGCCCCAGCCCCAGCTCAGTTCACTGACTTGGGTCCTTTTGCCACCTGGAAGATTCGCTGGCCCCTCATCCCATACCTCTTCCTCTCCCACCAACCACACTCTCTGCCCCTGCTTGGGAAGCTGTGAAACATAACAGTAGGTAGAGCTCTGGGGGGATTTGGAAATGAAAAGTGTTTCCTGAACTGTTTTCAACCAGCCCATTCACTCCTTGAAACTGCCCGCATGGAGGTATCAGGAAGCCCATTTAACAGACCAGGGAGTAGAGGCTCCAAGACTTTAACACAGAAGATCTAGCCCATCGCCATTGTGAAGTGAGCCACATGTTTTGTCCTTGGTGGCCCTACATTTCCAGGAGTCCCCAATGCAAATCCTAACCTTTTCAGGTTCAGTGGCTTCCTCCCTCCACCAAATGGCAATCAGAGGAAGAGTGGCTACTTGTGAATTTAACATAGTGAGTCCACCTCCTTTAGGGATATTTCTACTGGAAGGCTTCCATCTAGAAAGGGAAGAGTCTTTCTCAGCCCATGTTCAAGAACATCAGGCATCACTGAGCTGGAAAGAGTTTTAAGAGAAGGGAACCAGCAAGTTTGGCCCTACCTAAACAGGACTCAGGGAAGGAAGTGGTGTGGCTCCCGAGTGTGTGCCTGTGCTATGTGTAAACGCACAATAACTCCAAAGATAACAAGAGAAACAAAAAGCAGTGTGAGATCTCAAGCAAATTACTTGATTTCTCTATTTCCTTAGTTGTCAAATAATTGATATTTGGCTTTCTGTGTGTCTTGCCATTTCCTTCTCCAATTCTGTGAGGATTAGAGATGATTAAGTTTTCAACAATCAATGAAAATTGTACTTGATGCAGAAAATGAGTCACTTTCAAAAACCCCAGATGTTTCCTTTTGTGAAATGGGTAACCAAAGTCAATTTCTCCCCAAACAGGGCCACAAATGGGGACAGCAGTCATGTACTACAAGCAGAATTTATTACCCAAATCAGTTTGAGGAACTCCAGGCACTGGTTACAGCCTTCCCTGGTCACAAGAAAACCAGAATCTCTTCAAACTCACCCGCCAACCCTAGCCAAACAGAGGGGTAGGACTGCAGCCCAAATCATGTCCCAGCTACTGTATCCGCATTCGTGACCAGTAATCTCAAAGTCACAAATGGCATGGTGAGATTTAGACCACAATCTTACCCAGGAAAATCCCATAATTAAAACAGACAAGGTCGGAGCTATCACTCAAACAGACAGAAAGGTACCAAGACCCTTAATTGGCTTTGAGAAGGGAAAAAGTTTCCTGCTTATAAAGACTGGAACTAAACAAATTGTCTAATAATCATTAGTGAGCTTTGAACTTAGAAGGGCATGCTAATCCTGTGGGGTAAGACAAGTGTACTGCCCACACTCTCCTGGGCTAGTCTGAACGCGATTTAAGGTCTCCCATGAGGACTCCTAGTGGCTGTCCTTAGGTAGGCACCTCCTGGTTGCCTAGTAACAAAGGAGCCTGCAGTGGCTGCCTCCAAATGTGCAAAAGGGTACAGGTGGGGCACGTTGGGAAGGTGATTCTTCACCTTGCAAAATAAGTCACACAGAATTCTCAGCATCTGAAGAGGTAATTCTTCAAGCAGTGCTGCAAAATTCCTTGTCTTTTTCTACATTTAAGGAATACAAGCTGGTTTGATTTCACGAGATTGCGATTTTATTTGTTTGATTTTTATATGTCCTAGATTCAGAAAAGTGAGTCCCTTATTCTCCTTTAGTCATCAAACCAAACAGCCCTTGTGTCGAGGGAGAGGCACTGTGGTCTAAAGTAAAATTGTTCACAACCTTTCACCCTCAACCCAGAGCTGCAGATTTTTGTGAAAATCAGCTTCTGGGCCACTGAAGTCTTGATAAAGTTGTAAATGGTCTCTTCTTACCTGAGCTACCATCTCCCATCTGGCTACAGTCACACTAGAAGCAGGGATTCAATGGGCAGATTTCTTTCCTTATTCAACTTCCAGGCACTCCAGGAAGAAGGGGAGTTCCCAGCACCTGCCTGCCAAGCTCTGCTCTACTTGAACTTTGATCAGCATAAACAGATCATCCTGACTACAAGTTCCCCCAAATTCTCCTTACTTGTGTTTTTAAGGCACAACTCCTCAGAATAAGGCTCTCTGTTTACAATGAATTATTTTAATTATTCTAACTACTCAAAAGAAACTTCCACCACTCCCAGTCAACCACTGAACCCCAACATGCTGAGAGTGGAGACAACGACACAGCTCAATTCACATCACGGATTCTGGTCGTTGGGGTCACACTTGATCATAACTTTCAACCCCAAACCCTTTTTGGATGTTTCAAAGGCCTCCAGAGCTCTCTCCAGAGGAAACCGATGGGTGACCAAGGGCTTTACATTCACAGACTTGGATGCAAGCATTGAAATCGCCATCGGCCATCTGGAAAAGATCACAAGCATTACACTCAACCTTCAGGAGGAAAGAGGGAGGCCCCCAAATCTACCAAGCACAAGATCAGCTTGGCCACACTTATTAGTTTTTTGGGTTTTTTTTTTGGGGGGGGGCACATTTATTTGTAGCTTTGTGTTTCTGCAAGGTCTGGTTCTACAGGCCAGCAATGGGTGGAAATGATCTTATGACTTGTAACTCAGGAGTACAGAGTCTGTTCCCAAATGCAATGTCTGCCATGAAGCCTAGAATTTCTCTGGCATGAAGGCCTAAGGCATATGTAAGCCACTGTGAAAAGGCAGATAGCCTCAGGGTGGTAGCCCAGGATGATCTAATCACACAGTATAGCAGCTCATTTGGCAGAGTTTACTGGAAAAAACAGCACTCTGTTGAGGGGATGGGTACAAATTCTAAAATGGGAGAAAGGGCCACTGGTGGGGAAGATGGTCCTGGACAGAGTTCCCCAGCAGGGACAGGATCGAGCCACAAAACATACATTGGCATTTATTAAGACCCTATCATTTCCCAGGGTGGGACCTGGGGACTGGGAGTGAGAACCAAGGAACTTGAGTTCTTGTGGTTGTCCCTGTTTCTCTTCTTCTTCTCTTTCAAAAGGGAAGATGGAGATCTGGCCACTTAGAAATGGAAAAGAGCGCTTGGGCGATGAGGGGCAGAGATTCAGGAAGAGCATGCCTCATAATCTCCCTCCCTCCCTCTCTCCCTACAGACCTGTCAGCTCTGTCTTTAACCATGAGTGAATGCTCTCTCTTTGGGGCCTTATCATATCGCATGGCTCTCAATGAGGCCAGGGAGTGCCTCTCATGAATAAATAGGCAGAGCCTCTTGGTCCCAGAGGCCGTGCAGGGCCTCCCCTGGACTTGCTGGCCGCTTGCCACCCTGATTCACCCACAACATACTCACGTATTGCAGTATCGAAACACGCCCTTGATGTCCACCTCCCTGGTGGCTGCGTGCACGAGGGGCACGCTGGTCATCTCAGAGCCCAGCCCCACCAGCACCAGGGTCCCACCAGAATGAGTGGCCTGAAGAAGAAGTAAGGACAGAAAACTGAGAAAATGAGAAAATACAGACCCCACTCACAGTAGCCCTGTTGCCATGAGGATGCATGCATACCAAGTTGCTTCAGTCATGTCTGACTCTGTGCGACCCCAAGGACTATAGCCTGCCAGGCACCTCAGTCCAGAGGATTCTCTAGGCAAGGGTCCTGGGGTGGGCTGCGATGCCCTCCTCCAGGGGATCTTTCCAATTCAGGAATCGAACCTGTATCTCTTATGTCTCCTGCACTGGCAGGCAGGTTCTTTACCACTAGCACCATATGGAAAGACCACTGTTGCCAGAAAAATAGGTAAATATCCAGAAATTTCAGACAGTTTGATTCTTTTTATACAGCTCAACTCTTTAGCATTTTAACCAAACTCAACAGAACAGCAGAGTGAACACGTTCTCCTTTAAAGGTCCTGAATGCACTTTACCAGTGGAGACACAGTGGGAGCATCTCCTGCTGCCCACAGCACCCCAGGGAACAGCAAAAGTTCTCCAGAGAGCAATGAGGATCTCCCCTGCAACCAAGGCTGACGCTTCAGCAGCCTCTGAGCATCTTCCAAAGCTTTATTTAGTACCAGATGTCAGTGTCAGCCACTTCCTCCAGAGTGCTGACCCACAAACTGGAGGGTCAAATTTCTAACGGACCACCAACTACCAAGCACTGTACCAATGGAGAAGGCTAAAGGAATTCTGTGGCTCAACAACTGCCTTAGGGGCTTCCCTGGTGGTCCAATGGTTAAGACTCCCAGCTACCACTGCAGGGGACAAAGGTTCGATCCCTGTTGGGAGAACTAAAAAATCCCAAAAGCTGTGTGTCCAATAAATAATTAACTAAAATGCTTTAAAAAATAAAAACTGCCTTATACGTGAAGGCTGGCAATTAGAAATCTTTGTTCCATGGACATTCACCTCAATGGTATAAGTCATAATGGAGTCATCGATTTCCTCTTTGGAGTGGGGAGGAGAGCAAAATTTCCCCTGACAACCTCCACATAACTACATGAGTGCTGAGCCTGCTCCAGAGATTTAGGGGGATCATTGGGCTCAGTGTAGTGAGAGACAGAAAAATGGACAATTTGCTCACGTTAAGTTTTTATTATAGCTTAGAGTAGAAAGCACTTACTGGGGGCCATTCTAAGTGCTAAGCACAGAGATTTAAGACAGTACACATCACAGCTTGTCTCCAAGGGGAAGGAAACATCCTGGAGAGAAGCCTGCAGGATAGGGGTGACTCCTGGCATTTGTACTTTTGATCTGTGGGCCCCAAGACAGTGCCATCAGCCATGGTTTCCTCATGTGTAAGAATAGGATGATGCCTTCCCATAGCAGGGCTGATGCGGTAACAGTCACAGAGGCTGGCAGTAGGATGGGCTCAATGCTTAGCTCATCTTCGATTTTAAATGAGCAGCAGTCACTTACAGACCACCTGTGACATACAAACAGTCAGCAAAGGAAAGGGTATCCCATGACTGGGAAATGTTGCTGCCTCACTGGAGGGGAGGGGTTCAGATTTGTGAGTGAGCCACTGAATACACTGAGAAACTTCCCAGGAAACCTGCTGTCCACTCAGCATTTCCTCTCTACCTGGTAAGAAGGGAGAGAAGCACCGCTGAACTAGTCATCACAAGCTGCCAGGAGGCCAACAGCTTACTGACCACAGGCAAAGGAATGCTCAGGCCATTGCTTAGTGGGTGTGACTTTCACAACAAGGAGATGACATCAATTCTACCACAAGCATTTGCTAGGTCTCCTTCATAATATTATCCAGACACAACACGACAGCAAATTGACTCTCAGGTATTCATAAGGTGCCTTCACCTAAACTGCCCGCTGGCAGAGTGAGCTGTAGTGTTCGGCAGCACCTGTCACGCATGATGGCTCCACTCCCGACTTAGGACATGCACCGGCTTAAGGCTTCACAAGGCCCTTGTGTCACATTTATTACCTCCACAGCCACCTTAGGTAGCCTGGCAGCTGGGTGCCCACCACCAACAACTGGAGATGCCAACTGTCCTCAGATGCCCTCCAGGCAGGGCACAGAGGAAGGAAGGCCTTGCTCTATGAAGCCGTATCTTTTACTGCCTCTCTGTTGAGTCGGGGGTCACTGACCTATCAACAACTCAAAAACAGCAGACACACCTTACTGATCAAGCCCTCAAGGTGTCTGGCACAAAACCAGGCATATGGCAGGAACCCAAGTTATGCCATGGGTTGACATGGCTCCACTGG
Organism: Moschus berezovskii; assembly: GCF_049115385.1. Taxonomy (NCBI): domain Eukaryota; kingdom Metazoa; phylum Chordata; class Mammalia; order Artiodactyla; family Moschidae; genus Moschus; species Moschus berezovskii. The sequence continues at coordinate 38,526,076 of NC_142468.1, read as the reverse complement.
TAACACACAGGCTCAATGCCTGCTGGATTTTGGTTTCTCTTAGCTCCTTCCCACATGGTGACGCTGACCATCTCCAACAGTGGAGCCGACAGCTGGTTGATTCCGGCTGGAACAGGTCAGAGCAAAAGTGGCACCTGCTCCTCCCTCTCCTGTTGCCTCCCAGACACCCCAGGGTCACGGGTATCTTGGTAGGAAGAGGGGAAGGCAGCTCTGCTTGGGTGCCAGCCTCGAGGGCCGTGCCACACAGCTTGAGGGATCAGCTTTTCCCAAATGTCTTGCATGGTGGAAAGTGCCCTTGTGCGTGACACAGTGTGACTCAGAAGGAAGGGCAGAGGCATGTGCTGTTGTGAGAAAGGAGACTGGGGGACAAGGCAGGGGTACCCAGGGGTGGCAGCTGCCGCCATTCTCCCCAGCCCAGCCTCTTCCACCCCAGAACTGGCTCCTGGTCCCTCAATTTCTTCCCCACTGGAGCAGCCAGATAGAGCAAGGAAAGTCCAGGCATTGGAGTAGTGCGCTCCAGGCAAGCCCCTGGGCCTCTCTTATCATAAAATGTGTAAAATGAGAACTCACTGTCAGGGCTGTTATGCCAATTAGGACCATGTCTATAAAGCACATAGCCAAGAACATGGCCCGTGGTGCAGAGCAGAGCCGAGCTCTTATTCTTTCTTTTCCTCATACTTCAGCAGTGCTACTCCTCCCTGCCCCTTCCCTTCCAACATCCATAAATTACTGGTGGGTTGCTAAGGGGTCAGGTATTGGCAGCTTATTTGTTCCTAGTTCTGGGAAAGGACAGCAGAAGACAACTGTGACCCTAAAAACTCACCTCACCTTTGTGACTAACTGAATCAGTGCCCGTCACCTTGTGTCAATGACTCAAAGACTGTAGTTTTCCTCAATAAAACAAGATAGGGATTTCCCACACTCATCTAAGGCATGGTTCCCTGTTCCTCCTATTGATTTTTTTTTTTCTTTCTTTTTTTTACCAAGAGCACTACTTGGTAAAATCCTATCCTAAAGGTATGAGTCACTTAACATCTTTGAAGGCCCATGTGTATCTGTGGCTTAGTTTGAACATCACAATGACCCAATGAGGATGTTAGGGAAGTGTCGTTACCTTCATAAGACAGATAAGAAAGGAGATAACAGGGGATTCCCTAATTTTGTTTTGCAGGGGGGTGGGTGGGTGGTGCCACACAGCAAATCAGTGGAGAAGTCTGATCCAAGGAAGCCTTCTACTGGTTCACCACCCTGGGCTGCTTACCCGAAGTTGCCCACTGGCTTCAGCTACCCTTATTCCTACTGGGCCCCTGATGGCTCAAATGGTAAAGAAGCTGTCTGCAATGCGGCAGACCTGGGTTCGATCCCTGGGTCAGGAAGAGTCCCCGGAGAAGGGAATGGCAACCTACTCCAGTATTCTTGCCTGGGGAATCCCATGGACAGAGGAGCCTGGTGGGCTGCGGTCCATGGGGTCGCAAAGAGTGGGACACGACTGACTGAACACTCTCACTTTATCCCTACTCACGTAGATGCCGGCCTGGATGGAGGCCTCCACCCCTGTGCACTCAATCGTGACTTCTGGCTTGCTGCCCAGCAGGCCTTCCACTTTCCTGGCTATTTCCTGAGGGCTCTCGTTGGAGATCTGGAGGATGAAATCAGCCCCGACTTCCTTGGCTTTAGACAACCGAGAGGCTGACAGATCTAAAGTTGAACAAAAATTTCTTTCAAACTAAGAAACTGGATGGTGGATTAGGGAGCAAAAATGCAGATGCAGATTCTGATGGCAAGGAAGTTCTGTGTAGTGTGGCTGAGACCAATACACACACTCTCTGAACACACACACACCCTCACACACAATCTCTCGATAACGTCTCAAACATGCACACCCTTCTATATCCCCATATACCCCCATACCTACCACACAGTTCTCCACACTCTCACTTCCTCACACAAAACATGCAGTGACTCCCTTCTGCACCCCATTCCCTTCAAATAGCCACAACACCCCAGACAGCACACAACTCTACACGTTCACCCACACACTCTCAGATATATTACACACATACGTACACACTCTCTCACAGATGCCTTCTCCACATACACACACAGCTTCAGTTTATATCATACCGTTCCACACACGTGCTGTCAGATAACCACACTCACGTCTCTTGTTCATATCACATATCTCACACATAAACATGATCTTATAAACATATCACACACCCGACTAACTTCATATCACACACACACACTCACACATACACACACACCCTCTGAGTTTGGTCAAACAAGGGCTTGAGTCTCTTCTTAGGACCAAATGGGCAGTATAAGTATCTGAGGTTCACATATAAAGAGCCAGGTTCTTTTCTCTGCAGCAGCCACCCTCTCCTGGAAGCTTCAAAAGAGTCTCCTCCTGAGCCCTGACTTGGTCATCCCCTGGAACCCAGAAGAAAAGAACAGAAGCCTCTCTAAAAACCCAGTACTCCAGGAAGCAAGCAGGTTTCAGGCCCCTGCCTCAAAACTGTAGGCCAGGCTGCTCCCGCCTTAAGGAGATATAGAAAGAAGAAAATCTTATCAGTGGTTTTCTTAAGAAAAACTTACCAGTCACCACCACTTGAGCTGCACCCATTGCCTTGGCCGCAAGCAAACTGACCAATCCAATTGGCCCTGAATAAAAGAGGAAATAGGAGAAAATTTTGAAATATCAAACACCAGCTCTCCCCCTTGTCCAGGCCAGGGACAGGAACTGTATCTTCTGTGGGCCTCTAGCATCTCTGCCCCAGTCCCTGACGTACAGCGAGACCTTAACAACTGTTTGTTGAGTGCATGAGTAAATGAACACGAGTGCTTGTTCTCTACCTGGAATCTGCTCCCAGTGCTGGGCTCCTGTTCTTTGCCCCCCACTCACCTTTTTCAGAGCCCCTCATGTCTCCCCAAGGTGAGACGCATCCTTTAAGGTACCCCCTGAGGACCCCCTGTCAGGATGTCCTAGGTTGACCCAGTTGCCCAGGCAGCTCCAGGATTGTTCGGGTGCCTAAGAATCAGCCCAAAGATCACCTCCTTCCCCGTTTAATCAGTGTGCTAGATGGTTTTAACACAAAACCAGATCACAGATAAAGTTATACAGAATACCTTTGAGTATCTGCTTTTAGGAGACTCCAAAAGTGAGTTAGTGAGTTCGCCCAGAAAGCAAAACACTGGGAAATAAGCAACAAACGGGTTAAGTAAACTATAGCAGGATACTATACAGCTATTAAAAGGAGGAATTCCCTGGAGGTCCAACTGTTAGGACTCTGTGCTTTCTCTGCCAGTGGCATGGGTTTGATCATTGCTCAACGACCTAAGATCCCACAAGCCGTGTGGTGTGGCAAAAAAAAGAAAAAAAAATGTATATATGTCATCTAACTCACGATCTATTGACATAGAAAAATGTTCACAATATATTAATGTTTTTTTAAAGAGTAGGTAAAATGAAGCTTGATCATTTAGAATGATCTCATGAATAAAACAAACAAAAACAAAACTGAAAGATTCTACACCAAATTCTTACCAATGGTCCTCTCAGGCTGATGGCGCTATCAGTGAATTTTTGTATTTGTTTGTTCACATGTGTGCAGGCATGGTATGGATAATTTAATTTCTTTTCCTAAGGCAAAAATGTATTACTTATGCAGATTAAAAAGAAAAAACCTATCACCTGGATCCTACAGTCTGCTGGCTCATTGAGGCACACCTATTCTACACCCATCACCCCTCATAGGAAGTCCTGCAGTCACTTATTTGGCCCTGCCAAAGAAAATTAGTCACAAAGTGTATGAGGATTAACTCAAAATGGATTAATGACTTGAATATAAGACCTGAAACCCTAAAACTCCTAGAAGAAAACATAGGTAGTAAGCTCCTTGACATCAGTCTTGATGAGTTTTTGGATTTGACAGCAAAAACAATGGCAATAAAAGCAAAAATAAACAAGTGGGGAATTCCCTGGCAGTCCAGTGGTTAGGACTCCATGTTTTCACTGCCAAGGGCCCAGGTTCAGTCTTTGATCAGGGAACTAAGATACTGCAAGCTGCATGGTGTGGCAAAAAAATAGTAAAAATAAAAAATGAACAACTGGGACCATATCAAACTAAAAAACTTCTGCATAACAAAGGAAATATCAACAAAATGAAAAAAGCAACTTGTTGAGTAGGAGAAAAATATTTGCAAATCATACATTTGATACAGGTATTAATCTCCAAAAATATAAAGAACTTACCCAACTTAACAGCAGAAAAGCAATCCAATTTAAAAATGGGCAGAGAATATGACTAGACATGTTTCCAAAGAATATATACAGATGGGCAACATAAACATGAAAAGATGCTCAACATCAATAATCAGAGAAATTCAAATCAATATTACAAAGAGATATCACTGCACACCTGTCAGCATGGCTTTTATCAAAAACACAACAAGTAACAGGTGTCAGGAAGGATATGGAGAAAAGGAAAACCTTATGCATTTGTTGGTCGGGAATGTAAACCAGTCCAAACACTATGGAAAACAGTATGGACATTAAATTAAAAATAGAACCTCCATGTGATCTGACAATTCTAATTCTGCTCAGAAGTGGAATTTTACCCGAAGAAAACAAAAGCACTAACTGAAAATGTATCTCCACTCCCATAATCACTGCAGCATTATTTACAATAGCCAAGACATGGAAACCATCTAAGTGTTCATCAGTGGATCAACAGACAGAGAAAACGTGGTGTACACACATACACACACACAGAAGTGGAACATTATTCAGCCATAAAAACCCTGAGCTCATAGTTATGGAGACTAGACTGGATTGCCAGAGGTAGTGGTGGCAGTGAAAAAATGGATGAAGAGGGTCAAAGGTACAAACTTTCAGTTACAAAACAAATAAGTCCTCGTTATTGAATGTACAGCATGGTGACTATACTTAACAACACTATATTGCATATATGAAAGCTGTTAAAAGAACAGATCTTAAAGTTCTCATCATGAGAAAAAATCTTTATAACTATATGTGTGGTGATCATTTAGCAATATACACAAATACCAAAATCATTATATTATATACCTGAGATTATATAACAGAATGTTATACATCAGTTAAACCTCAATAATAGTAAAATAAAGTGTACACCAGATCACACCCGCAAGGAGTGAAGCATGTTGTCTGGGTCACCTGAAGCAGTTAGAAGCCTAGATGATTCAATCTGAGGTTGCCAGGTTTGTTCAGCTGGGTGGAAGCAGAGGAGGAAGAAGGAGCTAGCTGTAAGCCTATGTGGGCAGAGTGCTGGCTCCCCATGGGACTCACTCCTGCAGGTCCTAAGTAGTAGCCATCTCACTCTTGAAAGACCAGGAGACCAGTTCTCTGTGATGATCTGAAAGCGCCAAAAGATACCCTTCCGTTTAATCCCCAAAATATTTCCCTAGTTTCCTGTCAAGGGTTGAAAAATAATCCCAAATTGCACTCTTTAAAGTGAACAAATGAGTTTTGTTGCCTAGGAAATAATATTAGTTAGCTACCTTGCCTGCAAATATTTATTAAGCACAGTGCTTGTCATTGAAGGAATGGCACACTGTAATCTCCTAAACAGAGAGATTTGAGAATCAATTTCAGCCCTTGAAGAGGGGATGAGATGGGCAGAGGGGTCTCACATTCCCCTTTAATGAACTCATAACCACAGTGATATCTGTTTCTTACCAGCTCCACACACAAGGACCTTGTTCCCCAGGGTGACTCCAGCTCGCCGGCAGGCATGGATCCCCACAGACAGTGGCTCAATCAGGGCCCCTTCCTCAAAGGTGACATTGTCAGGAAGCCTGAGGAGTCATTCAACATACTCAGTCCCTCTAAGTTAACAATAACAATAGCTAATATTTACTGAACTTTTATTTATATGCTGAGAAAAAGTGCTAAGCAATTTACATATAGTCACTCTTGTAAATCCTCAGAACAGTTCTGTGGTAGACATTATCATTCCCACTTCACAGACAAGGAAAGCAAGCTTTGGAGGAGTGAATGATTGCTCCAAAAGTTCAAAATCAGGGAGTACTGAGAATCTTAAAGGGTTTAAATTGGAAGCCAGGCACCTCTGATTCCAGAGCCCGTATCATACTGCCTCCCTCTGAAAATGCCATCCAAGATAAAGTGCGGTGTGGTTGTCTTTAATAAATGAAAAGTTCATTTCACAAGGGTTTAACTTAGCCACATCCCAGCATTTCATCTGCTTCTCAAACTTATAGCCTTTCTGGTTTCATTTTAGCAAAAAACCCAGACTATCAGCAGCTTTGCAAAACAGTGATTAGAAGTGGACATCACTCTGTACATCGTCCCCCCATATTCACTTCAGTCGCTCAGTCGTGTCCGACTCTTTGCGACCCCATGAATCACAGCACGCCAGGCCTCCCTGTCCATCACCAACTCCCGGAGTTCACTCAAACTCATGTCCACAGAGTCGGTGATGCCATCCAGCCATCTCATTCTCTGTTGTCCCTGTCTCCTCCTGCCCCCAATCCCTCCCAGCATCAAAGTCTTTTCCAGTGAGTCAACTCGTCACATGAGGTGGCCAAAGTATTAGAGTTTCAGCTTTAGCATCAATGAACTAAACCAATGAACACCCAGGATTGATCTCCTCTAGAATGGACTGGTTGGATCTCCCTGCAGTCCAAGGGACTCTCAAGAGTCTTCTCCAGCACCGCAGTTAAAAAGCATCAATTCTTCGGCGATCAGCTTTCTTCACAGTCCAACTCTCACATCCATACATGACCACTGGAAAAACCATAGCCTTGACTAGACGGACCTTGGTTGGCAAAGTAATGTCTCTGCTTTTTAATATACTATCTAGGTTGGTCATAACTTTCCTTCCAAGGAGTAAGCGTCTTTTAATTTCATGGCAGCAATCAGCATCTGCAGTCATTTTGGAGCCCCCCAAAATAAAGTCTGACACTGCTTCCACAGTTTCCCCATTTATTTCCCAAGAAGTGATGGGACCAGATGCCATGATCTTTGTTTTCTGAATGTTGAGCTTCAAGCCAACCTTTTCACTCTCCTCTTTCACTTTCATCAAGAGGCTTTTGAGTTCCTCTTCACTTTCTGCCATAAGGGTGGTGTCATCTGCACATCTGAAATTATTGATATTTCTCCCAGCAATCTTGATTCCAGCTTGTGCTTCTTCCAGCCCAGCGTTCCTCATGATGTACTCTGCATATAAGTTAAATAAGCCAGGTGACAATATACAACCTTGACATACTCCTTTTCCTATTTGGAACCAGTCTGTTGTTCCATGTCCAGTTCCAACTGTTGCTTCCTGACCTGCATACAGGTTTCTCAAGAGGCAGGTCAGGTGGTCTGGTATTCCCATCTCCTTCAGAATTTTCCACAGTTTATTGGGATCCACACAGTCAAAAGCTTTGGCATAGTCAATGAAGCAGAAATAGATGTTTTTCTGGAACTCTCTTGCTTTCTCACGCTCCAAAAGAACCACGTGTGCTAGCAGCAGCTGCATGCCTGCCTCTGGACTGGTTAAGATGGGAAAGGGCCTGTCTCCACATAGCAGATTAAATGCTGTGTCACCTTTACAACTAAGTTCTTGGCTTTCACTTCCCTGTCCACTGGCATCTTGACCCTTTTCATGATACCACTGATGAAGACAGCAAATATTTGCATAATGCTTTATAGATTAGAGAGCTTTCTCCTCCATTATCTCATTTAATCCTCAGCATGACCTTGTCAGGCAGGAAGGGCAGGCTTTGTTGGTTTTTTCTTTTTTTGGCAGCTTGCAGGATCTTAGTTCCCCATGCATTCTTAGTCGCTCAGTCGTGTCTGACTCTTTGTGACCCCATGGATTATAGCCCACCAGGCTCCTCTCCATAAGATTTTTCAGGAAAGAATACTGGAGGGGTTGCCATTTCTTCCTCCAGGGGATCTTCCAGAACTAGGGACTGAATCCGAGTCTCCTGTGTCTCCTGCATTGCAGGTGGATTCTTTACCCACTGAGCCATTGGCTGTGAACAGAGATTAAACCCAGGCCCTCAGCAGTGAAAGTCTAACCACTGGACTGCCAGGGAATTCCAGGGTAGGCTTTGTTTTTTATTCTACAGAAGCAGAACTGACTGAAGCCATGAAATTAAAAGATGCTTGCTCCTTGGAAGAAAACCTAGACAGCATATTAAAAAGCAGAGACATTACTTTGCCAACAAAGGTCCATCTAGTCAAAGCTATGATTTTCCAGTAGTCATGTATGGATGTGAGAGTTGGACCATAAAGAAAGCTGAGTGCTGAAGAACTGATGTTTTTGACCTGTGGTGTTGGAATAGACTCTTGAGAGTCCCTTGGACTGCAAGGAGATCCAACCAGTCTATCCTAAAGGAAATAGGCCCCGAATATTCATTGGAAGGACTAATGTTGAAACTGAAACTCCAATACTTAGGCCACCTGATGCAAAGAACTGACTCACTGGAGAAGATTGAAGGCGGGAAGAGAAGGGGATGACAGCGGATGAGATGGTTGGATGGCATCACCGACTCAATGAACATGAGTTTGAGTAAACTCCAGGAGTTAGTGATGGACAGGGAGGTCTGGCGTGCTGCAATCCCTGGGGTTGCAAAGAGTCGGACACTACTGAGCGACTGAACTGAATTGAGCAGAACTGAAGCCAGAAGACATTAAGAGACCTGCCCCAAATTACAAGCCTAGTGAGCAAGAAAGTAAGACCTTGAACCCAGGTCTCCTGATTTCATATCCTCTACCTGTCCCACATCAGCTGCCTTTTGGTACGAGCAGTTTTGTAGTTAACTTCTGCTAGTTCCTCAATGCTCCCAAAACCTCCACATGCAAGAACATGAAATCCCTTAAATTCCAAAAAAGAAATAAGTGGAAGCCAAACCTTGGGCTCATCTCCATGATCCTTCTGTTCACAACCCTCCACAAGATAAATAACAAGGTCTACACTCGGCCTGACTGGTGCCCACAACCCCTGCTTTCTCCCCTCCCCTCTGCTTCTCTTACACCACTTCCCCCACCCCAATCCACTCTTCTGCTCTGACTGCTGTCGTCACCTCTCTACCTGCTGAATCTACCCCATCAATATCAACTTGCAAACTCTCTCAAAGACCCCTAGTCACACACACACTCTCTCCAAGTCCTGCCTCGTCACCTTCGGGCCTCGCTCAAAGCTGGTACTGGGACTAAAGTGAGGGTGGCCTGTGGTCAGGAGCTGTGTGCTCTTCTCACCCTCACTCTGACTTCCCAATGACATAAGAATACTAATGGGAGGGGCTTCCCTGGTGGTCCAGTGGTTAAGAATCTGCCTTGCAATACAAGGGACACTGGTTTGATCCCTGGTCCAGGAAGATCCCATATCCCTCGGAGCGGCTAGGCCTGTGAACTACAACTCCTGAGCCTGAACTCCAGGGTCCATGATCCACAAATATTGAGCCCACCAGGCCACAACTACTATGCTCCACAAGAGAAGCCACTGCAACTAGAAGCCCACATCTGGCAACTGGAGACTAGCTCCCACTTTCCACAACTAGACAAAGCCCATGGACAGTAACAAAGACCCAAAGCAGCCAATCCAAAAATAAAAACAACACAGAGAAATGGGATTGGAGATGGTGATGAGAAAGGATTATCCTCTGGGAGATTATTCCACTGACGAGGCAGATGTTGCCTTATCACACTCAGTTATAGCCAGAGTCCTGGGAGCAGCCATTTTGCTACCGACCTGGGAAGAGCTGCTGCTCCTCTTTCCCCAATCTTATTCAGTGAAGGCTGAGGGAAAGGGGATGAGTTTCTTCCCAACTCTAACTGTTCATGATTTTCTAAACACTGGAAACATGATTTTCTAAACACCAGAGGAGAGTGAAAAAGTTGGCTTAAAGCTCAACATTCAGAAAACTAAGATCATGGCATCCTGTCCCATCACTTCATGGCAAATAGATGGGGAAACAGGGGACTCCAAAATCACTGCAGATGGTGACTGTAGCCATGAAATTAAAAGACGCTTACTCCTTGGAAGATAAGTTATGACCAACCTAGACAGCATATTAAAAAGCAGAGACATTACTTTGCCAACAAAGGTCCCGTCTAATCAAGGCTATGGTTTCTCCAGTAGTCATGGATGGACATGAGAGTTGGACTATAAAGAAAGCTGAGTGCAGAAGAACTGATGCTTTTGAACTGTGGTGTTGGAGAAGACTCTTGAGAGTCCCTTGGATGGCAAGGAGATCCAACTAGTCCATCCTAAAGAAAATCAGTGCTGAATATTCATTGGAAGGACTGATGTTGAAACTGAAACTCCAATACTTTGGCTACCTGATGCAAAGAACTGACTCATTTGAAAAGATCCTGATTCTGGGAAAGATTGAAGGCGGAAGGAGAAGGGGATAACAGAGGATGAGGTGGTTGGATGGCATCACTGACTCAATGGACATGAGTTTGAAAAAACTCTGGGATTTGTTGATGGACAGGGAAGCCTGGCATGCTGCAGTCCATGAGGTCACAAAGAGTCGGACATGACTGAACGACTGAACTGAACTGAAACACCAGAAAATGACAAGGCAACTTGGAGGTTTTCACAGTGGAATTGAGGGAATAGGCAAAGGTTAAAGAATGCTCAAGAAACCAAGGGGGAAGCAGGAAGAAAGAAAATAAGGTGGGTAGGAAAATAAAGAAGCTGTGGTGGTGTGCAAATCCTCACAAAGAGAAACAAGAGAAGAGGGTGTGGACCCAGGGCTAGGCTGGGGACACAGACACAAAGGACCCTGGGAGAGGAAGAGAAGTGGGGGTAGTGTGTCTCCTGGAGGCCCTCCATAGCCCTCCCATTGCCAATGCCAACCAGGACACTTCCCTCCCCACCTCTCCTTACAACCCCCACTCCCCATTCCCAGTTCAAGGCTTCTTTTCAGGCCTATCCTGGTACCATCCCTCAGACATAAGGCCACAGCTATGACACAGTCATGGCACTGTTTACTGAGCTCCTATTATGTGCCAGGCCTTGTGTTGAGTACCTGATATGCTTTTCCCATGGAATTAATGCACTGCTGCTGCTGCTAAGTCGCTTCAGTCGTGTCTGACTCTGTGCGACCCCATAGACAGCAGCCCATCAGGTTCCCCCATCCCTGGGATTCTCCAGGCAAGAAGAGTGGAGTTGGGAGTGGGTTGCCATTTCCTTCTCCAATGCATGAAAGTGAAAAGTGAAATTGAAGTCGCTCAGTTGTGACTGACTCTTCGCGACCCCATGGACTGCAGCCTACCAGGCTCCTCCACCCATGGGATTTTCCAAGCCAGAGTACTGGAGTGGGTTGCCATTGCCTTCTCCGGAATTAATGCACTAAAGTGTATTAATTCTATGTATTTCATCATATCTATGCTATTATTTCCATTTTACCATCTAGAAGATTGAGATTACAAAGTTTAACTTGCTCCAGGTCACACAGTTGGCAAATAGGAGAGATCAGTGGTTAGTCTCAAGCTTAATCACTATGCTCTTCTGCCTTCCACGAAAGCACCTTGACGTGGAAAGGGCCCAGGAAAGGTGGGCTGGTTTAGGAACCACTTGCTCAAAGGCAGACTCTGCCCTTGTAACTTGCTCCCTCCTTGAGTGCCAACTTAAACTCATCATGAGGTCCCTGGCCTGTGACCCGTCTCAAGGCTTCCAGTAGGCACTAGAAAACTCAGATCTGTCAGACTGCCCCTGTGACGAGTGCCTGGCCTCCATTGGACAAGCCCCATCTTGGCCAAAAGAGCCACCGCTGGGGCCAGGCTGGGGTGCGGAGAAATCGCCTGGCCGGTTGAGAAGGAAAGTAGCACACCAGCAGCCCAGAGTCCCCAGGCCTGTGCAGAAGGTATAGCACTCTGTTTCTGCCAGACACAAGTTCCCCAATCACTCTGAAAGCTGAGCTAGGATAGTGAAGACAGGGCAAGAGCCTGAGAATCACAGCCACCCTGTCTGGACTTCTGGCTCTCTTCTGGGTCCAAGCTAATCAGCCTTCTCCTGCCTCTGCTAATTCTCACAAAATCCACCTCACCATCACTCTTATGGAAGTCAAATAAGCCATGCAGAGAACTTAATAGCACAAGGCCAGGCAGGTAATAATAGCAATCACTGTGTCTCTACATGCATGGTCACATTTAATCTCCAGGTGGTTAAAGAGACTGAAGTGACGAAGGTTAAGTTCATTTCCACAAAGTCACTCACGAGGAGTGAGTGGATCCAGGGTCCCAAAGCTCATGCCCTGTGGCTCTACGTCACAGTAAACCCTGGTTGTTGCTGTCATTGTTGTTGTTGTTAAGGTTCTTATTGTTACAAGATATCTTTGTTATAGCTGCAGTGGAAACCAATAACAGAGGACAGTCCCAATAAGTTACGTCCAAGATGGCTGGAGAGGAGTGACTGATTTCAGCAATGATTTTCTATTATTGTTCTACTTGAGGGAAAGTTAAATTGAACGACTAAATCCAAGCACTGAGGGTCAGTCCTAGCCCTAGTCAGGTGACCTGTCTCCAATGCATCCAAGAAAGGCAGGCCTGCCGAGAGAATGCTTAATGTCTGTGGAATTATGAGCGTAAAAGAAGGAAGAAACCACTACAGCAAACTAGAAGAAAGAACACCAAAAAACATCAGGGAAGAGGTCCCAGGAGACGTGGCTGAGCCCTGGGCACTGACTTGTAGCAGAAGTTAGCATTGTGCTTGTAGAACCGGCAGAGGTTCCCATCATCGGGGGGCGTGGCGCAGAAGAAGATGGTAGGTGACAGATTGTATCGGCCAATCTTGCAGAACTCATCAGTTTCTCTAGGAGCACCAGGCTCAATGGCAACACGATCACCTGGAGGAAAACAAACACACAAACAAACAAACAGAGGGGCAGAGCTGCTGTTAAGAGTCATGTGCTCATAGGTAGATGCCAGCAGGGGGATCTGGCCGAACGAGCCTCCCTCCCCACTGGGGACCCAGGGTAGTCCAGGAAAGCCCAGCCTGTTGGTGTCTCCAAAGGAAATACCAAAGGCAACATACACACTCTGGAAGAACATGACCAGGCCACTTCTCCACAGGATGGTCTGGCCTGCCTGCCCTTTTTTCGACTCATGGGATAAGTCCTCCAGTTCCATAGCCACCTCCCAGCTTAGGAAACATAACTAGTCCCAACAAGCCAGGTTTTGTTCCCATCTCAAACTGCTGCAAAAGAGGTAGCCAGTGTGTGGAATTTGCAGCTTTTTCTTCCCTGTTTTGATAATATGCTGACAGGAGCCATAATGACGGCATATCTTGTGTTCAGTCTCCTAGACAATAACTGATTCCTGGTTAGTAGAACCACTAAGGCAAATGACCCATAGAGGCTTCAGACTCTGTACATCAGAGTAACACTAAGGCTTGTGAACAGCTGGCTCTACTGTACTTCTGCTCCATGTCTCACCACGTCCACTGGGAAACCCAGCCTTAGACTGGCTCTTCTAACTTCTTAGTATGAAAAATTTCAAACATACAACAAAGTCATGGGACTTATCCCATGAGTTGAAAAATATACAGCAAAGCTGAAAGAACTGTATGATGAACACCCAGACGTTCTCTACTTGTTTCTTCAATTAACGTTTAGCTACATTGATTTTATCACATATCCATCCCATCTCTCTCTCTCTCTCTCCCACCCATCAATCCATCTTCTTTTCGAATGCATTTCAAAGTAGGCTGCACATTCAAGGACATATCACCCAGCTTCATATCATTATGCTGCAGCTTGCGTATCATAACTACAGTTCAATACTTGTTTATGGTTTCTTGTTAAGGTAAAATTTAGATGCTGACAAAATGCAGACACGCACCTAGCTTCTTCAGAGCTAGTGGACCCCGCCTGGTGCAGCCAGGCTCAGAGGGCCTTGTAACTAACACAGGATGACCCCTCCTGAGAACTCTCTCCTTCCTAGAGAGAATCTGTTGTTTCCAGGCTATGAGGTGGTCTCACCTGGAAAAGAAGGTTAAAGCCACAGCTGGCTGTTCCAAGACAGCTTGGATTTAATTCACTGCATTGGGGAACATCACAATCTGCCGTAGTTGAGAATTCCTCCCTGAATTAAGCAAATTCCCAGGTAGCTCAGTGATAAAGAATCTACTTGCCAAGTAGACTTGGACTCGATCCCTGGATCAGGAAGATCCCCTAAAGGAGGAAATGACAACCCACTCTAGTATTCCTGCCTGGAAAATCCCATGGACAGAGGAGCCTGGCAGGCTACAGTCCACGGAGTCACTAAGTCAGATACAACTTAGAGACTAAACTATAGCAACAAAAAAATATTGATAGTTTCCAAGACGTCCAATAAAATCAATGCTGCATGGAAGGCCCTGGTTCTCAGCATGTAGAGATAGTCTGTGGTTCCTCTGGCTGCAACATCTTCCCCTCCCCTTTACCTGGCTTATTTCTTACTTGTCTTCAGGTGTTGAATTAATTGTCTCTTCCTCAGATGAGCCAGGGTTCTGATCTGGCTGATCGCACCCTGTATTCTCCTCTGCTGCCCTCAACACAATTTTGATTAATTAACTGTCTGTCCCAGCTGCCTTCCCCTGTGTAAGATCCAAGTACGTAGAGATTGAGACTGTCTTGTCCACTGCTGTGTCCCCAGTGTTTACCAGAGGGCCTGGCCCTGAAAAATCACACAGAAATATATGTGCTGAATGGATAAACAAATCCAGTGGTGAAAGGGCTTTGCTGACCTGGTTGTAGGTGCCTGACCAACGATCCCACTTTTACGACTGTTCCTGAAGCTTCATGCCCCAGCACCATAGGCTTTTTCACAACAAAATCTCCAATTCGACCATGCTGCCAGTAATGGACATCTGAGCCACAAATTCCAACAGAATGCATCTTCAGAAGCACCTCTGATAAGAGAAAGGAAGAGAAAACAAGTGAGGAAGGGAAGGACCCCTCTATCTCTCTGAGGTGTTTTTCCTCTGGACAAATGAGAGGGTTTGGTTTCAAGGTCAGGTATAAAACTTAGATCACAGAGGAAAACAAGCTGAAGAGCAACTTGACTAAGTCTTACAAGGCAAGAAAGCTTCCAAACAGCAAAATAACTGCATATGAGGGCTAATTCTATGCATCAGCTTGGTTTGGCTATGGTGCCCAGCTGTTTGGTCAAATGCTCGATGTTGCTGGGAAGTTACTTTTCAGATGTGATTAGCATTTAAGCACATCCATGTTCACTGCAGTATTATTTACAATAGTCAAGTTATGGAAACAATCTAAGTGTCCACTGATGGAGGAATGGACAAAGGAAACGTGACATTATATATACAATGGAATATTATTTGGCCATTAAAAAAGGACAGCTTGCCATTTGCAACAACATGAATGGACCTTGAGGGCATTATGCTAAGTGAAATAAGTCAGAGAAAGACAAATACCATATGATTTCACTTATATGCAGAATCTAAAAAAAAAAAAAACAAAAACCTACCAAAGTCACAGATACAGAAAATGGACTGGTGGTTGCCAGAGGCAAGGAGTGGAAGGTGGGTGAAATGGGTGAAGGGGGTCGAAGGGAACAAACTTCTCCTTATAAAATAAATATTAATA
This sequence comes from Moschus berezovskii, assembly GCF_049115385.1. NCBI lineage: Eukaryota > Metazoa > Chordata > Mammalia > Artiodactyla > Moschidae > Moschus > Moschus berezovskii. The sequence continues at coordinate 38,510,488 of NC_142468.1, read as the reverse complement.
AGTCATGGGGAGGTAATGTACAGAACGGTGACTATATTAATAATATCGTGTTGCGTATTTCAAAGTTGCTAAGAGAACAGATCTTAAAAGTTCTCATCACAAGAAAAAAAACTGTACAATAGCTATTTGCGATGACAGATGTTAACTAGACATTCTGGTGATCACTTCATAGTATATACAGATGTCAAATCATCATGTTCACCTGAAGCTAATATAATGCTATGTGTAAATTATATAATACTTTAATAAAACAAACATTTAAACCAGTATATTTTGAGTAAAGCAGATTATCCTCCATAATGTGGATAAACCTTCTCCAATCAATTGAAGGCCTTAAAAAAGTCTGAGGTTTCCTGAAGGAGATGGAATTCTCCTCAAGACTTACCTGAATTTTCAGCCTGCTGGTTGTCCCTACCGATTTCAGGCTAGGCAGCTCCTCTGTCTCTGTTTCTCTCTATATAATAAATCTAATATAAATATAAATAATAAGGTCTCTCAGTTCTATTTCCCTGGAGAACTCTAATACACCAAATAAAAGGTATTAGTAGGAAGAAAAAAAGACTGTTTTTTGAGGCAATAACTGTTTCCAGACAATTAATATGCTATGCTTGATTCTTGAGCTTCCCAGGTGGTACCTCAATGATAAAGAACCCGCCTGCCAATGTAGGAGATGCAGATGTGGGTTTGATCTCTGGGCTGGGAAGATCCCCTGGAAGAGGAAATGGCAACCCACTCCAGTATTCTTGCCTGGGAAATCCCATGGACAGAGGAGCCTGGTGGGCTACAGTCCATGGGGTTGCAAAGAGTCCAACACAACTTAGCGACTGAGCATGCATGCCTGATTCTTATCTCTCATGAGAAGGAGGTTGGTACGATGCAGGCTTGGCAATACTTTGTGTGCTCTCAGGCTGAGTCCTTCATGCTTGTTTTGTTCAAACGTGAAGCTTTAATTTAAACCATCCAAAGATTTCAACTGGCATTTCTCCTTCATAGGTTTGAATATAGTGAGATTTGGTGATATTGTTGTTGTCAGTTTTCCAAGTTTAAAATAATGATTGAACTGAGCCCCTTTGCTGAAATAAATCCTAAAGGATTACTGGCCTAGTGTGACTGACTTTACCACATTACAAAGTATCTCCCTGAGAAAAAGCTCTGCCCTAGACAGACAAAGAGACTAGAGCTCTGCTCTGCACTCGGATGTCTTACACACTGCCCTTGTCACAAACCATGGGAGATCCACCAGGTGTGGCTCCACAGAACTTCCTCGTCCTTGGTGAACAGAGTAAGAAGTGGCAGGGCACATCCTGAGACCAAAGGTAGGGAAAAGTCATTCGAGTCATGAAAATTATCTCAGAGTTTCCTCTCTTGAAGTTAGCAATTTATAACATGAGATTACATTTGAGATGCAAGAACGCTAGCTGAAATTTACCATCATTTCCCTTTTCAACTCTAGGGCGGCAAGGGATAAGAAAGTGAGAGCAGAATGTTGCGTCAGGGAGAGAAACTGAAAAGGATCTTTGGGTCCAGAGCAACCCTTTTCTTTCGTTTCTTTTTTTTTGGCCACCTCTGGAATCCACACCAACTTTTCAGAACACAATGAAGTGCCCTTTCACTTCTTTGAATATCATATCTCGGTAGATACACTTGTGCCTTAAATATACATTACTTGCTTAACACTGATAGAAACAGCTATTATCTGTCTTCTTATTGCTATAAATCAGTAACCCAATTGACATTTGAGTAACAAAACTCCAGAGGCTCCAGGAAAGCTGCCTTCAGTCTGATGTTCACCTAGCAGCTACAGTTCTGGGGTGAGGTAGGGAAGCATGCACCCAACTCATCAAGGACAGAAAGAGACCCTGGCTGGCTGTGGGATGAGTGATCTATAGACACTTTGCCCCTTGCCACCTGCCTCACTTCCTGCTGCGGGACCCCAGCGATGAAAGGAATTGGGAAACAGTCAGTTGGAAGCTGCCACAGCTAGGAGGGTGGCATGACCTCCCCAGGTAGAGACATCACACCGGGAAATGTGTGGGTCAGCTCGGCTGGGCAGTTTGGCCAGAAGGAATGGAGCAAAGGTGGCAGGAACCCTGCCCCAGTGTGCTCACCCACTTTCTGCTCCTGTTTGATTAGGGTAGTAGGGAAGGGCTCTGTGCAGCTCCTCCCACCCCCACTGGAGAGAATGGCCTGGTCTTTGGAGACTGTCCTGGACGTTCCCTTTTGTATTTACAAGATTAAGATCTATAGACTCACGCATTTCCAAAGTTTGGGTTAGAGTTAGGACATGATGTGGCCACCCAAATGGCAGTTTATAGAGGACAGAGTAACCTAAATTCTGTCATTAGTTCAAAAGAGGGACAATTCTGCCTTTGTCCATAACCTGAAGAATTTTATGTCAAATTCTCTGGGATAAGTCAGCAGTTTGATATGGTAACTCCTCTGGTTCTATCACTGTTTCTTTTATTTCATGTAGCAGCCAGATTGAATCTATCTAGTCATGCTGTGGACAATAGAACTAGGTTGAAAGCCTAACAAAAGCACAGTTTTCTTTAATTACTTTAATTGGAGGATAATTACTTTACAATATTGTGATGGTTTTTGCCATACACTGACATGAGTCAGCCATGGGTGCACATGTGTACCCCCATCCTGAATCTCCCTCCTATCTCCCTCCCCCACCCATCCCTCTGGTTTTTAATGGAGGTTTTTAAGTAACAAACAGTAGGGAAAGAGGGAGAAAGGAACAGCATATGTGTGCCTCCAGGGTAAACAACAGGAAACAATAAAAGACAAGTCGAATATTCCACGGACCTACCATTTGGGCCTGGTTCAGGGATAGGATAGTTTTCCTAAAGAAAACAAAATAGAAAAATGATTTAGCATGTACAACAAATTTACCTTACAAACATTTCAAAGTTTCATTCAAATATTTCTTCTTTTAACACAGATTCAGACCATACTGCTGCTGGGTGGATGTCTGAGGGGCTACCCTGAATCCTGCTGACTCCAACTGCTGACCTCACCCAGCCCATGGACCAAGAAAAAGTATAGAACTTGCACACCCTGGCAGAAAGGATACTTCTGGGTCTCTAATATGGGATGTGGCTAATACATTCTTACATAGTTTTTATTTGGTCTGGCAAACTTGTACTGGGAAAGGATGAGGTGTTTCTGGCAGTTGCACAGGAAGGCTTTTGTCTCTGGACACGCTGGAAACTTGTGTGTGCTCTGCTCATTCACATCAGTGCACAGACCAACGCTTGTTACTCTCTTTCAAAACCTCCCACATGGAGTTTTAGTTTTGGGGGACACAGAGGACCTGCATTTTGCCCATGCTCACTGGGTTAAAAAGCAATCTGATGTTCACAGCTATTTATGATGAGGATAATGATAATTTACCAAGCTTTTTTCCCACTGCCAACTAGCTAGGAAGTTCCTAATGACAAGGTGGAAGGACAGTGAGTGGCCAAATCCAAATGTTCATTTTATTAATTCTTTGAAGGCAGCCAAACAAGAAGAGGGAGAAGAGACGTAAATAAACCGTTCACTGGACATAGCATGTGCCAGACAGTCTCCTGGGCTTTACATTCATCATGGCACATGGCCCCCCACTTGCAGATGGGAAACCTGAGACTAGCAAGTTAAAAAAACTTGATCAAGGTCATAGGGCCAGAGTGGACAAACCAGGTCTAATCCCAGGTGTGTCTGACCCCCAAGCCTGCCTCATTGCATCCCACTGCATCCTCAAAGTGGAATTTGCCTTTTCTCCCCTAGGGGTGATGCTAGAAGCAATTAGATGATGAGAATTTTGGAACTGGGCCCAATGCAGAGTGCTCTAGAAGGAAGCATGGCCCAAAGCTTGCCTCCATCACAAAGCCTCCCCCAGATGCTTTTATGGTAGCAATAAATAATCCTAGCGCTATCTTGCTAGCACGATAAGAACCTTGTCGCCAAAGACTATGCCTTCAATCTCTGGCACCAGATACAGTGCTCTGCCCCAAACCTTGGAGGCTTGGTACTTGTTACAGTACTCCCACAGAAAGTCTGATGTTCTTGCTCATCCAAGATTACCAGCCTTTTCTGTTATAACAGCTCAGTGCTTATTTGAGCTCCCTGTCTCCAGTGAAACAAAAGGTCAAAGGGTTAATGCGCATGCTCATTAGTGAACTCTGACCAACTTCTTTGTGTCAGGTCCTGTGCTAAGTGCTGCTCGTGCATCACCTCAGCTCACCCCCAGGACAACCCTATGTAATGCCTTTATTATTATCCCATTTTCGGTATGATGAGGTTGAGGAACAGGGAGGTTTAGCTGTCTGTTCATAGTAACAATAAGGCAGTAATGATGGAGCTGCACCCAAAGTAGCACGATGTGGGGACAAGAGGCAGTTTTTTCATCTCTTAATACATTTGGGAGGAAGAGAGGAAAGGAGAGGAGGAGAGAAGGGAGGGAGGGAAGAAAGCCATCTAGAAACAGGCAACTCCGGATAGCTGGCTGTCACCAAAATCTTTCTCAAAGTTGCTGGTCCCACATCTGACATTATACAGCATCAGGGACTGCGGTGTAAGGTTACGCTTCTGTTATATGGAATGAAAATTTAAATTACATGCTAAAATGAAACTAAGACTAAGTAAGGCTTTTTATTTCAAACAAGGAACTGCACTCTCCCCACCCTCACCCATCCCCCACCCCCACGACCCCCTAAAGGCGCTAGTAGGCAACTTTCCAGGCACTGGGAATTTTGGATGGAAAGATGGTAAGATCTAAACTCAAAGCAACAGTTAGGAGCACCAAGTTGCCTTTGGGTCACCAGAGATTACTATTGTAACTGTGGGAGTTAACAGAGTTCACCAACTTTGGTCTTACCACATGGGCAAAGCTGCAGTGTCTCTCCTGGACACTAGAGGGTGCTGTGCCAATAACCTGCTTTTTCCTCAGTAGCCGCACAGACGTTATGGGGAACTGAAATACCCCTCCCTGAAAACCATCTGTCTTTTTCTGTTCTCTTTCCTGCTGATTCTAAAGACTCTTACAGCTCAGTTTGGCTCTCCTCTCTCTTCTCTGCAGGAGACATGCCACCCAAGCACAAGACCATGTTAAGATCAGCCCTTAAGTTTGTAAATATTATCCTAAGCATGGCTGCAGGGCTCACAATGTTTTCGAAAGTCATTACAGCATGGTTACTAAAAAAAAATCTTGCTTTTCATTTATGGTTGGTTACTTGGTATGATGTTGGCTAAATCCCGTTTACTTAATCTCCTTTTCTGTCTCATATTACGGTGGTGATATTCATTTATCCTATTTCTCATGTATCAAAATTTCTTAGCTCCTCTGAGATCTCAAAATTTCACTTTTAACCCCCTGACCCCTTTCTTCATTCCCAAAGGTTTGTCATCATGCATATTCAAAGACTCTTGAACAGGATTTCTTATCTTTCTGTGAGTGATAGTAACAGGGGGATAGAGAGGGGCTGAGTAACATTCTTTTCTGAGTCAGGTAAGTTTTCTAGCATTTTCCCTTTGAGTCCCTTCTATGCCCTTCAGGTCTTCCTCCTCCACCTCCACCACAAATAAATCATATAAATACTTCAGGAAGAACTCTGTGGGAACACAGAATCATCTCAGGGGAATCTCACATCCTGAATGTTATCTTGCCTTTCCTAAATATAGTTTCTCAAATTAGCTTAAATATACATTCCCTGAATATGCCCTATTGGCCCCCTTTCCTCAGCTTCCAGTTGTCCATCTGAGGACGTCTTGCCTGGATGGTAGCAATGGTCTTAAGATGAGGAGAAATTAGGAGAAAGTGCCCTCCTCTTCCTCCAGCCAACATGACTCTGGAATCACCTGTCTGTGTTGAAACACAGGCTCCCCTCCAGGAGCTGTGTGTCCTTGGGGCAGTTACATAATGTCGTTGTGCTTTCAATCTTCTTCCTCTAATGAAGATAATCATAAAAGAGAGAGCCTTTGGGAATTCCTCAATAGTCCACTGGCTCCAAACTCTCTACCAAGGGCCTGAGTTCAATCCCCGGTCGGGGAACTAAGATCTCACTAGCTGTGCAGCTCAGCCAAAAAGAGAAAAAAAAAAGAGTGCCTGACTCATAGTAAATGTTAGCTCTTATTACAAAAGAAATAAAATGAAAATCCCTTCTGTATAATCAGCTCACAACATGGTTGAACCAGCTCTAGAAAAACATGTCCTTTTCCTTTTGAAAGGGTAACTTTTAAAACTATTTTGGGGAAAAGTTGTATTTCTCTTGTTTCTCATGTCAACATTAAGAGAACGTGACTGCTTCTGAAAAGGCTGGAATTTAGAAGAAAAGTCAAGTCGGATTCCAGCATTTTTTAGGCGTGATTCTAACAGCTGAGTGTAGAGACCATGCCCCTGCCTCAGGGTAAGGGACAAGAGGCACAGCTGGGAGAAAGAGGCCATTCTCGCCCCAGGCCCTTGCAGCCCACCTTAGCCACCTGCTCTACCTGCCAGGTCTCTTGTCAACCTGCTGGCTGGCTGCCCTGCACCCTTAAGGAGACCAGAGCAAATAATCTTATTTTTGCTTCCCTCACTCAACTTTCCCTCTCCCCTGAGGGCTTGAAGGGTGTTTTGAGGGTATGAGGAAAATTCAAAGGTTTTCCATTTGGCCACTTTATCCTAAGAGGCTTTGTTCCAGCCGGCACTGGTCCGGGCCAACTCGAGGTCAAAGTAGAAGGGTCAGACATTCTCGCAAAGTTCACTGAGCCAGTCTCCAACCTCCAGCCCAGGCTTTCTGGGCTCCAACCAGCCTTCTGCAGATAACAATCTTTCTAAATTGCAAATTCATTTAAAGTGCCCAGTAGCCCTGCAACGGAGAAGGCAATGGCAAGCCACTCCAGTACTCTTGCCTGGAAAATCCCATGGATGGAGGAGCCTGGTGGGCTGCAGTCCGTGGGGTCGCTGAGGGTCGGGCACGACTGAGCGACTTCACGTTCACTTTTCACTTTCACACATTGGAGAAGGAAATGGCAACCCACTCCAGTGTTCTTGCCTGGAGAATCCCAGGGACGGGGGAGCCTGATGGGCTTCTGTCTATGGGGTCGCACAGAGTCGGACATGACTGAAGTGACTTAGCAGCAGCAGCCCTGCAAAATCCTAAACCCCCTCATTTTGCAGGCTATCTACCTCCTTGCAAGCCTCCTGCAGTTCCCAAACAACCCCACACTCACTCCCTCACCTCGAGGGGGCCATTTCTCCACTGGTCAATCCCTTTTCTTCTTCCCCGAGACCCCACAGGAGATGAGAAGTGAGGGGAAGGGAGTCATCTGGAATGACTTCCTAATTCCTGTGGGAACTCAGGGAGATTTGAGGTTTGGATGTGCAGAGATCGCAGTGTCAGGGACATCCAGGCGGGGTTGTCCAATAGATGGTTGTACCCCTGGGACTGGCACGGACGAATCATGGACATGGAGAGAAACAATCAACTCCTGCAAAAAACAGCTTCTCTATCCCCACCACCCTTCCTCCCCTGAGCTTCCACGGCGCCTACAAGTGAATCCATACACGATGGTTAAAAGATTCTCAGCAGTGATAAACTTTAAAAAAAATCCCTTCTGATTCAAAACCTATGGACATAACTACTCATGAACCTATTAGGTGGTTCTTTACTTACTGATTAAGGGCTCATTGTGTTCAGGTCTAGGTAACTGAACATTAACATTTCTAAAAAATTATTGAGTTGAATATCACTTCACAAAATCTGACCATATTTTCTCCAATGTTCTTCATGTAAATCTGGTTTGTGGAAAACTGCCAGCTTTAACAGCCACACTAAAAGACTTATGAAGTGGACATCAATGTTATATATGAGTACACATTTCTCCTCAATTTCTCTGTCATGAAATTTTGAAAGAAATCTACCCCACATCCACCTATAATTCTAGTTTTCCTACCAGAATAGGGTTACTTTTACCAGGTCTCTTAGTAGTACTAGGATTTATAATATAAAATGTTAAAATCCTGTTTGTGGCATTGTTTACTGCTCCTCCTGCTTTGAGGAGAAAATGTTAGCTCTGTACTTTCAGGCCTTTTGCATATGGCCTTTGGCATTGCCCTTCCATGGCATCTGTTGGCACAGATGGCAGTATTTGTTGGATTCAATTGCCTGTTGTTATCTGGTTTTGTTTTGTTTTATTGTTGGAACATAATTAAGATAAAAAAGAAAGGAGCTATTTCTTTGGCCTATTTGCTACTACCCCATTTTCCTGTTTTCTGAAGGAGTTTTAGATTCAGCTTCAACTGCTTCTCACTGACAAGTCTAGCTCAGGTAATAAAGGGTTAAGCAGCCTCCGTTTCCTCACTCACAGTAATCTCCCAGTTTAGCCCAGCTGTTCCTTAAAGCCTTTCGGGGCCCTTTAATTTAATCCTATAGAAGCAGGCAGCTCAGCCTACTGGTAGCAAAACCAGGGAGAGAGACCTGACATTTAGGATCACCGCAGCTGACTGTGTTCATACTCCCCTCTTTCTACAGTCCTCTCCTCCTCAACCAAAATCTTAACAGCAAAGTGTGTATGCAAAAGGGACCCCTTGAATGTGTATTACAGACTCAGAATTATCTCACTTTTAAAAATATCATTATAGATTCAAAGGAATTCTTTTGACATCAGATATAATACATTTCCTCACAGGGCAAAAACTAAGAAATATCTTCATGGTTCTCTAATTAATGTTTAAACTTGATGCCAATGCACTATTTTATCTGCCCTTTATAAATTAAACAACATCAACCCGTCACTCTGAAATGATTATTTTCCCTTAACCAGTTCTCTCTTCATACAGCTAATCACAAAACAAAAAATATCTGACTACATCCCCTCCACCAGGTAGGGGGCTGTGCTGTTCTCGTTTTCCCTGTCCCCAGGCCCCTGCCTGAAATCTGAAAGAGTTGGTTGGCAAGAATAAGGGAGATAATGTGTTCTCAGCATGGTCGATGGACTGCTGCTGATAGGTGATGCAATACATACAGAAATGATTGGCAGGGGCATTTAGAAATGTTTACAGCATTTTGACATTGCTGCAACATCCAAATGCAGTGATACAAACATATTGATCTATGACTAATTGGAAACAAAAATAAAATTGGTCCTTTATCTCAGATTGGGAAACACAAACTATTTAAACAGTTTCCATCAAATAGCTTCTTCGGGGAAAAACTAATTAGACTATTTCATATCCCAACTCCATGAAATAATAATTCAGAGAAAGAATTCTGTAAGGGAGCAGAATTCGCCATCCCAAAATATGTCTCTTGAGCATATTAATTATTTTAAGCTGGTTATTTTTTAATAAGTTCTGAAAACCCAAGTGACACATTTGTAAGGAAAATCTCCATTTATAAGGGATCGCTAGGGGTCGGACACGACTGAGCGACTTCACTTTCACTTTTCACTTTCATGCATTGGAGAGGGAAATGGCAACCCACTCCAGTGTTCTTGCTTGGAGAATCCCAGGAACAGGGGAGCCTGGTGGGCTGCCGTCTATGGGGTCACAAAGAGTCGGACACGACTGAAGTGACTTAGCAGCTCCCTCAATGTACCAAATGGAGGAAAATGACCAAATCTCTCTAAACTCGTCAGTGGAGAAGGCAATGACTTAAATCTGTACAACAACCTTACCCTTGTTTTCTGAGCTTTCCCTGGCAATCTCCCATAACTGACTCTCCCCACCCTCAGCATCTTCTTTTCTCTTTAGCTGTAGATGGTATTTAAGGGGAGGGCTTTGGCCATTTTGGCAAGTTTCTCAGTTTTCCGGGGTCTCTCTCATGTATGCATATTTAATAAAATTTTGTTTGGTTTTCTTCTATCTCATGTCAAGGTCCTATCTCAGGCCAGCCAAAAGAACCTAGAAGGGTACAGGAAAGTTTCTTGCTCTCCAATACTATCTCATTCTCACACAAGTCAGAGGTGAGTACTACTATCACCCCCATTATAAAGACAGGAAATTGAAATGGAAAATAATCTGGCAAGTCACACAACCAGAAGCAGTGGAGCTGCTGGCCACTCTGGCCCCTACTTGGCTTGTGATCTCATTACTGTCTCCGTTTGAAGAGGACCTCAGTGAGCTGCCAGTGTTTGCTGGTAAGCTGTTTGTCTCTGTGCAGCAGCTTGGTCACCTCTTCCAATGTTTCTTTCAAGTCCACATGTTCTCTATTTAAAATGGCGGGGGGAAGGAAGAGTGAAGGTGTGAACGTCCTAAGTCCTCACTGTAAGGAAACCTGCAATCTCTCAGTGTATATACGTGTACATACTCCCACTCTGATTTACCACCCAACTTACAAATAACCCAGAGCCCAAACCACAGTGCAGGCCCAAGTCCCCAGGCCAAGGAGCACTGACTCCTCCCTTGCTGTGACTGTGGTGATCACCTAATAGTGAAGGAGTTTAACTTTTTCTTCCCTGCAGCCACAGCTTGGAGAAAGAAAAGGGAATACTGCCTTGTTCATAGGCAGGTTAGAGGAAGGCTGGGTATCAGGTTTCCTTCCTGATAGGCAGGCCACAAGTTTCAAGTGGCTGCTGAGATGTCTACTCCCAACTCAACCCCAAACCACTTAGCCTATCTGCTTTAAGGAAGGGGGTGCAAGGGGCAGAGATATCCCACCAGTTGGCTCCCTATGGAGGTGCTGGGGGACAAGCATGCTCAGGAGGGAGCAGCAAGAGCCAGAAGGGTCTGTGTTGGGTTGCAAGTGTTTGGAGAAGGAAATAGCAACTTACTCCAGTATTCCCGCCTGGAGAACCCCATGGACAGAGGAATCTGGGAGGTTCTCAGAGACACCAAAATGTCCTGTCCCAGAGACATCTTAAATTCAAACCCAAACTTATCATTTTAATCTACTCTCTTTTGTCCAGCAAATGAACCCCATCACCTCCAAGAGTTGGGGTCTTCCTGAATCCACCCTGAAGCCTTTCACCTAGTGAGTGTACCAGCCACCCCCCCACAGGCTACATTCTTCAGCCTATCACATTCTTATCTCTTTCGGATACACTCACCCCATCCCAGCCCCTAATTTGGGCAGTGGGTGGATTCTAAGGCACAGTTAATAAAACCAATTTTAGGTGAGCCTCCCAACCCTCTTCTATGTTCAATGCTTAGTTCTAAAGAGCCACATAAACAGTCTGGCTGAGCAGTGGGAGAGCCTGCGTTTAGGAATTAAGGCAAAGGAGAGCCTGGGGTTGTAATTACAGTTCTGCTTATTATTAGGTACACTGACTTTCCTTAAGGCAGGCCCTGGTCATTCAGTGTCTGTGTGATAAGCTGCATCATGTGTGTTTGACTCTCTGCAACCTTATGGACTATAGCCCGCCAGGCTCCTCTGTCCATGGGGATTCTCCAAGCAAGAATACTGGAGTGGGTTGCCATGCCCTCCTCTAGGGGATCTTCCTGACCCAGGGATTGGACCCACGTCTCTTATGTCTCCGGCCCTGGCAGGGGGGTTCTTTACCACTGGCGCCACCTGGGAAGCCCGAGCATTCGGTACATCACATATGTATAAGACCAGAAAAGAGGACATGCAATTTTGTACTGCCCTTACTTTGTACTTGCTTTTCCACTTGCCTGAATGTCCCCTAGTTTCCGTCCTCAAGTAGCATCCATTTCCTCTAGGGCCTCTTCCCTGGGCTAAGGGTCCCTGTGAGGGCTTTACTCTCTGTGGCCTCCAGCAAAGCCCTCACACTTGTATTGTTTAGTGCATCTGTCTGAGTGTCTGGAGCAACTTGGGTGTCAGGGCTATGTCCTCCTCCACCTCCTCCTCTCTGAGCCCCCAGCCCAGTGTATGGCACACAGTAGGCTCCCTCTCATCCAGTAAATGTTTGTAGAAGGCAGGCTGAGTTTGAGATCACTCTATAAGCTGTGTATAGCTGTACCACTTTCCTGTCTTCATAATACCATCTGGTGTTTGCAGCAATAAAAACTAATAGTGTCACTTCAACTCAGGATCTTGGCTGGAGGCCCCAAGGGGAGTAGAAAGAGCACTGGAATAAGAGTCTGAAACTCTGGGTTTTTCTGGGATCTGTTAACTAATGAAGCCTGTCACCTTGGGGATGGCACTTCCCTCAACTGAGTTGGCTCTGGACAGGCATTCTTAGTCTGGGGTCCACAGACCTCTAGAGGGTCTATGAAGGAGGGCCGTAAAGGAAGTCCATGAACTCAAATTGCTGCCAAACTCAATCTGTTTGCATTCTATGGGGAGAGAAACCACAGATTATCAAATAGTCAAGAACTACTAAAGCTGGATAATTTTCCAAGTCTCTCCAATTTAGATCCTGGTGCATGTTCTCTTTGAGGGGGAAGGAAGTGCTAGGGATCAGGAGAGATGGCTGGCACAGGACCTGTCCCACATACCAACTGCCCAGGCCCATCTGAGACGGACTTTGTCAAAGGAGCCCTGGCACAACTACAGGGCTGACTCTGCAGCTCCCAGAACTTTGGTCCCATGAGCCAGGGAGCAGAGGCAGGGTCTGGGGTGAGGGAGACACATACATATTGCTCTTAAAGGGACAAGGGAGAAGGAATGGGAAGGAAAATGACTGAAACATAAACCAGGTGTGGACTAAGAGAGGTAAGGAGGAAAGGCGCTTTAGAGACATGAAGACTATCAAGATCCAGAAATCTGGCACAGGCATGGCGAACACCAAGAGTCCTGGAGATGGAGATCTGTGCTGGCACTAAGATGGAAGAAGCTGGCACTTTCGGAGTATCTATTAGGTGCTAGGAATTCTGCTGATCATAATAATCCTGAAAAGGGTGTGTAATCGGCCCCAAGCAAGAAAGATTAAATACGAGTTCCACAGCTTTTAAACGTGTCTCTGACCCTCCTTTCTGCCTGCACTGTCTACCCAGAAAAGAAGCGCAGCATGTGTCCTGAATGAGGCAGCATGTCTGATACCACTTCTGCAAAATGCAATGACAAGGGACAGGACTATGAATCTGAAGCTGGCAAAGGAGGGAAAGGGCTTCAATCATTTTGCAAACTTCCTGGGTTCTGGCCACGTGCCGGCCACGGGGCTAGGTTCCGGGAGGCACGTTACAAGAACCCTGCTCACAGCACCTTAGAACGAAAGGCCAACTGTCCCCCTCCCCCCAACATGGTAACCAGCTCGATCGCCAGGCCAGGAGGCGCAGAGTTGGGGCCCGCACCGCGCTGGAACTGGCGAGCTGAGACCGCGGCTGGGCTTGGAGGCGAGTAGGGCAGGAACAGGCTAGTCTTCCCACTCCCGATCCAGTTTTACCAAGCGCAAGTCTCCAGGTCCGTGCACCACCAGGGAAAGGTTCTCGGGCTTGGCCGCCGCCATGTCTGTAGCTCTCTCCCTCTCGGGTCGGGGCCGCGGTCCGCAGCTCGTGAGGTGGCTTGGTTGGCGGCCCCTTGGAGGGTTGGGGGTGAGGGGCGGGAGGCTGGGCTTTACTGGGAGCGCGCGCCCGGCCCGGGGCGGGGCCTCCTTGTCCCTGACAGCAGGGGCGGGGCTAGCGGAGAGGGGCGGGGCTAGCCTTCCACTGGGCTAGCCGGGGGCGGGAGGGGGGAGGGGGCGCGGGTCGGGGGAGGGTGTGAAGAAGGTTAGAGAGCGAAGGGAGCGGGTAGGGAAGGGATAGGGAGAGGTAGGAAGGGGGTGGCGAAGGGTGAAGAAGACCAACCCAGCTCCACCTGCAGTGCACAGTTGGTCTGTCTCACATCCAAGGGGACCAGTCTGCCCTGAAAGTAGTCTGCAGAGGCAGTACCCCTCAGACCAGAGCTCTCAAGCTTTACTGCCGAGTAATGACTCACTGGAAAAGACTCTGATGCTGGGAGGGATTGGGGGCGGGAGGAGACGGGGACGACAGAGAATGAGATAGCTGGATGGCATCCCCTACTCAATGGACATGAGTTTGAGTGAACTCCGGGAGTTGGTGATGGACAGGGAGGGCTGTCGTGCTGTGACTCATGGGGTCGCAAAGAGTCGGACACGACTGAACTGAATGAGGATGGGCAGTGTGGGGCAGTTTCTCAGGACCAGCACAGAGATTTTGATGCAGTAAGTCTAGTCTCAGCTGAGGCCTTAGGATCTGTATTATTAACACTGAGAGTGCTGAGGCTGCAGGTGGCTGGTGGTCTGCAAGTGGGGAATAGGTGCTGCACTGATGCAGCGTCTAGGTTGGTCGCATGTCCCCAGAATGCAGCAAAGTGCCTGGCACCAGAAGTGAATGAATGAAATGGTGCATCATCCTGTGGGCCTGATGCATCAGTGTAAAGAAGCCATGCTATGGAATCTGTGAGTCCCTTTCTCTTACCCAGCTCTGCTTTTTATATTAGAAGCAGGATTTCTGCCCAAATTCTTCCCTTAAGCCTCTCTCCCCTTCAAGAAACAGGGAAGTTTAACTCTAAGGGAAGAGAGTTGCCATCAAGGAAGCCCTAAGTCTGCAAAGACCCCACCCTGCTTTGAGGACTTTGAAGACAGTGTATGGATTTTATTCCTTACACCCTTTCCTCCTCCAGACACTCTACCAGATCCTCTCAACTACTCCTGGACACATTCCTCAGCACCTTATTTCTTGAAGATGTCTCAGTGTGGCACCTACTCCATGCCTCACATGTGGGGCATGGCCTGTCTTTTCACTAGTAATCATCCCTTCCTCAGATGTACTGGAAACCCACTGGGGCTAAGGCCTCATTTCTTAAACAGAACCTGGTAAACTGGTCTATACAATGAAGGAGCTCAAAAAAGAATATTTGATGATGAACATGGATCAGATTTTGGAATGCCAATAATGACACAAAGGGAAGTGTGTGGGGGGTGGGGTGGGGAAGTATTACAAGGTATAACAAGGCAACGGGATGGATTTTGTAGGGGACTTACAGAGTCAGTCATGTTTTTGCTTTGAGACGCCTCCCACAAGGTTTGGCTGTGCTTGGCTTGTTCCCCAGGCTGCTCCTGCACTCTGCTGAGCAGGCCGTAGAGAGATGACTAACTAGGGGTTGCTTGCCTTCACTCATGCACCTGAATTTAAAACTCAGCTTCACCTTCTTGCCTTGTAGCACTTCATCACAGTCTCCCAGAAGGTTTTTCCAATAAGTAAAGTTGAAGATGGAGAAAGCCTCAGGAATGGCTTAAGAGCTGAAGGCTACTTGAAGTAGACACTTCTTGAGTTCTAAGAAAACTGAATATCAGAACCAAAAGTCACTAAAATAATGACACAACTGCCACACTTGGAGTGGTATTTGTTTTCTCCTGAATAATAGCACTTTGAAACTCTCTTGAAGGTTGTTGGCTGAAGACCAAGAGATTTGAAAGGGCAGGAGAGATCCTTTTTGCTTTTTTGGCTGTGCTGGGTCTTTGTTGCTTTTGCATTGGCTTTCTTTAGTTGTGGTGAGCAGGGGCTACTCTCTAGCTGTGGTGAGAGGGCTTCTCATTGCAGTGGCTTCTTTTGTTGCAGAGCACAGGCTCTAGGGTGTGCGGGCTTCTGTAGTTACAGCACACAGGCTCAGTAGTTGTGGCACAGGGGCTTAATTGCTCAGAGGCATGTGGAATCTTCCCAGACCAGGGATAGAACCTGTGTCCCCTGCATTGGCAGGCAGATTCTTATCCACTGTGCCACCAGGGAAGTCCAAGAAATACACTTTAAAATATATTTTATGACTAGGGCCCTTTATAGAAAATAATATGGTGAGTTGATAAAGATTCTTAAGAAACTGACATTTTTAAGACAAAAAAAAACCAAGTCCTTATTACAGTATTTAAACTAGTTGTCATCTTTCTATGCAATTTCCTAACAGAGACCAGCATTCACAGTGGTGAGGAACAGATTTTTTTTTAGGCATTTTACTGAATAAAGGATAAAATGCTGGCTTTGCCTTTGCTGCTGGCCTGCTTAGCACAGCTTCTCTGGGCCTTGGTCTAACTTTCCCAAACAACACAGCATTTTAAGCATTCTTTCCACTGAATACAACTTCAGCAACTTGTCAATAGAATTCTGCCAGAAAAGCTTAATTTGAAATTTAAAAATTAAATCACAGGATGCATATCTTCTGGGGTCACATATCCAGAAAAAGGGGGAACATCCTTCACTGATACTGGGTTACTGCAGATCTGGAATTTTACACAGTGCATTAACAAGAAAAATCAGTGTGTCGCAAGGCCTTAGTGTTCCAAAGGTCAAAACAGTTATAAAATCTCTGATTTCCAGATTTCTCCATTTTGTCATCAAGTATTCAATTACTCAAACCTGGTTATTTACAACAAAAAAAAGGAAGAAAGAAAAAAAAACCACAAAAGCAACCATGAAGTTTCCTGCAGATCTTAAAAATAAGGTTACTCAAGAGAGTTAAACCAGTAAAATTCATATGCAGCAGGTGAGATTAATGGACTTCCCCCAAGGAACTGGTAATATATCTGCCATTAACACATCTCAAGAAAGAAGGGTTAGAAAAATAACTAAGAGCAGGGAATTTTAATCTAGAACCATCCAGGGGAGAGAGGCGCTTGGGAGTGGTTCAGTGCAGCTGGGACAGAGAAGTGGAAGCCAGTGGACAGTTCAGGTGACTGCCAAATGTCAGCCGAGGATCGTAACTGGTACTTAGACAAGTGGTGAAAGGGAGCTGGAGTGAAGAGGACAGATCCAAGACTTTTATTTTTAACAATTTTATGTATTTATGATTTATTTTTGGCTGTGCTGGGTCTTTGTTGCTGTGAGAACTGAAGTAATATGCTAACTGCTGGCTTTCAAGATAAAGGTGTCAACAAAGATGCAGCTCTGGATGCTGGAAAAGATGACCAATTAGATTCTCCCAAAGAGACTCAGGAGGAAGCAGACAGCTTGATTTTGGCCCAGAGAAACTGATTTCAGACTACTGACCTCTAGAATTGTAAGAGAATAAATGTGTGTTGGTGTGTTTTTCCAGCTTTATTGAGATATTATTTACATATAACATTGTGTAAGTTTAAGCTGTACAATGTGATGGTTTGACACGTTTTTATTAGGAGATGTTTAAAACTACAGGGCTAGTTTATTAGCTTTAGTTCATCCTTTAACTCATATAATTACCATTTTGTTGTCATTGTTTTGGTGAGAACATTAAAGCTCCACTCTCATGGCAAGTTTCAAGAATACTTCAAGTTACTTGCTGTAGTCACTAAGGTGTATATTAAGATCTCCAAAATTTACTCATTTGGAATTGCACTATGTTGAGCCATTCTTGCATGAGGGATTAAGCTCACTTGATAACTGTGAATGATCCTTTTAATAAGCTGTTTAATTTGGTTTGCTAGTGTTTGGTTGAGAATTTTTGTATCTATATTCATCTGATCTTTGGGATATTGGTCTATATCCTGTAATGTCTTTTTTTTTAATTTGGCTGCAATGCTTGCAGGATCTTAGGTCCCTGATGAGGGATCGAACCTGAGCCCTGGGAGTGAAAGTAAGGAGTCAATCTTCTTACATGTTATTGGTCTATTCAGATTTTCTATTTCTTCATGATTCAGACTCAGTAGATCATATGGTTCTAGGAATTCATCCATTTCTTCTAAGTTATTCAACTTGTTGGAATATAATTTTATTTTCCTATTACTAGTTAACGTTCTTCCATTTCAGCCTGAAGAACCCCTTTCAGCATTTCTTACATGTCGGTCTAATGGTAATGAACTCCTTTTGGTGGCACCAGGACCGGCCATCATGGTGACTTGTTTCTCTGTCTGTCAGGGTCCACAGCCCTGGACAAGCGATATTGGGAGTCCACAGACGCTGCCAGGGCTGTTGGAGTCCTCAGCAGTGTCTCCAGGTCCAGCTGCTATGAACCAGGGCAAGCAGCAGTGGTGGCTGGGGCTATGCACAGGTACCTGTGGGGCTAGCTGCTGGCACCTGCAGTGGCAGGGGGTAATTGCAAACACACATGGAGTGGTGGGGAGCAGGGCAGGCAGCAAGCGCCGGGGCCGACTGTGTATGCAGGGGCCCTGGCTGGCTGTATGCACGACCATGGCTGCCGGGTCTCACCACCAGCATGTGGCAGTGGTGCCCACCTGGGATTGGGCTAAGGGCACACAGGTACACATTTGGAGGGGTTAGATGCGGGTGAGTGCCCTGGTGCAGGCCAGTGACAAAAGACAGAGCCTGATCCAGGCCCTCAAGCAGCTGCATGGTCCCAGGTCATTGGCATGCTCTGCCTTGACTGCACAGTCTCCCCATGGACATCCATATATAATAGTGGAGTCTGGTGACAGGCGTCAGGCCTGTGGCAGGCAAGTACACAGCTAGAGGGGCTTTTGTCAAGTGCATGCACAGTGGCGGTGGTGAACTGCAGAGGTCTAGCCTGGCATCTTCAATTCATGCATCTGCAGAGGCCTGGGCTGGCTGCCAGTGTGGTTCCTGGGCTCCAGTGGGCAAGGGGAGGGACTCAGGAGGTTGGCATTAGCAAATCCAACTACCTTTGGACAAATGCCAGTGAAACCTGCAGAACACCCCTAGCAGCTGTGCAGGCTGTCAGTTTCTTCAGTGTTGAAAGCTTTTGGGCTCACCTGCAGAGAAGGTTACTGGGAACTGTGGTTGCTCTGATTGCGTGACTACCACTGGAATCACCCACTTTTCTTCCCCAAACCTAGCTATCTTCATACATCTCAGCTCTGCCAGTCTCTGAGTGGGGTGAACTGAAGCAGGTCCTTCCTGTGGGACCCCCAAAGGCAGGAGAAGCTGGTTGCTGACCCCATTCTTCCTTTCCTGGTGAGTTCTAATTGGAGGGGTCTGTCTTGGTGTTGAGCAATGCCAGCTTGTGGGGTGGTTTGATGCAGACAAAATGAAGCTGCCTTCCTTCCTTTTTGATGTGGTTATTCTCAAGTTGTTGTTATTTTCAAGTGTTGCTGAAATTTCTTAGGTGAACTCCAGAGCTGTTTTTTATTCCTGAATAGCTATTTACTTGTTGATCTTTGTTGGGGATGGAAGCAGGAATCTCCTACTCCATCTTGGTGATATCACTCCCAAATTTGTATGATTTAAGAGAGTAAGTTTGTGGTAATTTATTAGAGCAACAAAGGTCTGTCTAGTCAAAGCTATGGTTTTTCCAGTAATCATGTATGGATGTGAGAGTTGGAATATAAAGAAATCTGAGTGCCGAAGAATTGATGCTTTTGAACTGTGGTGTTGGAGAAGACTCTTGAGCGTCCCTTGGACTGCAAGGAGATCCAACCAATCCATCCTAAAGGAAATCAGTCCTGAATATTCATTGGAAGGACTAATACCAAAGCTGAAACTCCAATACTTTGACCCCCTGATGTGAAGAACTAACTCACTGGAAAAGACCCTGATGCTAGGAAAGATTGAAGGCAGGGGGAAAAGGGGACAACAGAGGATGAGATGGTTGGATGGCATCACTGACTCAATGGACATGAGTTTGGGTAAGCTCCAGGAGTTGGTGATGGACAGGGAATCCTGGTGTGCTGCAGTCCATGGGGTCACAAAGAGTCGGACACGACTGAGCGACTGAACTGAACTGATTAGAGCAACCATAGTAAACTAATATAGCCAGGAAATATTCTAAAGGCTTCCCTTATATTATTTCATCCAATTCTCATGTGTTTCCATCTCCTCATTAATTAGGGAGAGGTTTATTAGTAAATAGATACTAATTTACCACCCTCCGCTGGTCTCACCACACTCTGTAGGCACACACCATCAGAGAGAGGTATATTAGTATAGAGATAATACAGTGGAAGTGAGAAATAGATTTAAGGGACTAGATCTGATTGATAGAGTGCCTGATGAACTCTGGACGGAGGTTCGTGACATTGTACAGGAGACAGGGACCAAGACCATCCCCATGGAAAAGAAATGCAAAAGAGCGAAATGGCTGTCTGAGGAGGCTTTACAAATAGCTGTGAAAAGAAGAGAAGCGAAAAGCAAAGGAGAAAAGGAAAGATATAAGCATCTGAATGCAGAGTTCCAAAGAATAGCAAGGAGAGATAAGAAAGCCTTCCTCAGTGATCAATGCAAAGAAATAGAGGAAAACAACAGAATAGGAAAAACAAGAGAGCTCTTCAAGAAAATTAGAGATTCCAAGGGAACATTTCATGCAAAGATGGGCTCGATAAAGGACAGAAATGGTATGGACCTAACAGAAGCAGAAGATATTAAGAAGAGGTGGCAGGAATACACAGAAGAACTGTACAAAAAAGATCTTCATGACCAAGATAGTCACGATAACGTGATCACTGACCTAGAGCCAGACATCTTGGAATGTGAAGTCAAGTGGGCCTTAGAAAGCATCACTACTAACAAAGCTAGTGGAGGTGATGGAATTCCAGTTGAGCTATTTCAAGTCTTGAAAGATGATGCTGTGAAAGTGCTGCACTCAATATGCCAGCAGATCTGGAAAACTCAGCAGTGGCCACAGGACTGGAAGAGGTCAGTCTTCATTCCAATCCCAAAGAAAGGCAATGCCAAAGAATGCTCAAACTACCGGACAATTGCCCTCATCTCACACGCTAGCAAAGTCATGCTCAAAATTCTCCAAGCCAGGCTTCAGCAATATGTGAACCGTGAACTCCCAGATGTTCAAGCAGGTTTTAGAAAAGGCAGAGGCACCAGAGATCAAATTGCCAACATCCGCTGGATCATGGAGAAAGCAAGAGAGTTTCAGAAAAACATCTATTTCTGCTTCATTGACTATGCCAAAGCCTTTGACTGTGTGGATCACAATAAACTGTGGAAAATTCTGAAAGAGATGGGAATCCCAGACCACCTGACCTGCCTCTTGAGAAACCTGTATGCAGGTCAGGAAGCAACAGTTAGAACTGGACATGGAACAACAGACTGGTTCCAAATAGGAAAAGGATTACGTCAAGGTTGTATATTGTCACCTTGCTTATTTAACTTATATGCAGAGTACATCATGAGGAACGCTGGGCTGGAAGAAGCACAAGCTGGAATCAAGATTGCTGGGAGAAATATCAATAACCTCAGATATGCAGATGACACTACCCTTATGGCAGAAAGTGAAGAGGAACTCAAAAGCCTCTTGATGAAAGTGAAAGAGGAGAGTGAAAAGGTTGGTTTGAAGCTCAACATTCAGAAAACAAAGATCATGGCATCTGGTCCCATCACTTCATGGGAAGTAGATAGAAAAACAGTGGAAACAGTGTCAGACTTTGTTTTTTTGGGCTCCAAAATCACTGCAGATGCTGATTGCAGTCATGAAATTAAAAGACGCTTGCTCCTTGGAAGGAAAGTTATGACCAACCTTGATAGTATATTAAAAAGCAGAGACATTACTTTGCCAACCAAGGTCCGTCTAGACAAGGCAATGGTTTTTCCCGTGGTCATGTATGGATGTGAGAGTTGGACTGCGAAGAAGGCTGATCGCCGAAGAATCGATGCTTTTGAACTGTGGTGCTGGAGAAGACTCTTGAGAGTCCCTTATACTGCAAGGAGATCCAACCAGTCCATTCTAAAGGAGATCAATCCTGGATGTTCATTGGAGGGACTGATGCTAAAGCTGAAGCTGCAATACTTTGGCCACCTCATGCAACGAGTTGACTCACTGGTAAAGACTCTGATGCTGGGAAAGGTTGGGGGCGGGAGGAGAAGGGGACAATGGAGAATGAGATGGCTGGATGGCATCACCGACTCTGTGGACATGAGTTTGAGTGTACTCCGGGAGTTGGTGATGGACAGGGAGGCCTGGCGTGCTGTGATTCATGGGGTCGCGGAGAGTCGGACACGACTGAGCGACTGAACTGAACTGAACTGAACTAATTTACCACCCCTTCCCCTCCACCTCTCCCCCACCCCACTCCACCCCCGTTGCTGGTCCCACCACACTCACCCTGTACCCACATGCCATGCATGCAGAATCTTCCTGTTTTATTCTGAGACAGAGAAGAATCTGAAGAGCCTTAAGCCTAGGGTTTTTCTTCAAGCCACTCCTACACCAATCCCATAACCCAGGGTCCAGAATAAGATGGAAAGAAGTAGAAACGGGAAAAATATATATATATTTTTGTTGACTTGTTTTGTACATCTGGATTTTTTTTATATTAGGTTAAGATGATACATCTGTATCTACCATGTCCCTTAAGGTAGATTATAGTACAAGATGGATCTGTCTTAGACTTTATCCATCAGACTTTATTCTAAGTAATATCCCTGATTTGAACCCACAGGACAGTCTCAAACACGTGTACAAACACATACTTATCAAGCATGGGCGAGTTCTCCTACGAAAACCTGTTCTTTATGCAGTCGTGGGAGGAACAAAGGGCAACAGTAGTGCTGTCCTTTCTCTGACATCTCTCTGCCTCGTAATTTTGTTTCAAGAGAA
The DNA here is from genome assembly GCF_049115385.1 of Moschus berezovskii. Taxonomy (NCBI): domain Eukaryota; kingdom Metazoa; phylum Chordata; class Mammalia; order Artiodactyla; family Moschidae; genus Moschus; species Moschus berezovskii. The sequence continues at coordinate 38,488,193 of NC_142468.1, read as the reverse complement.
ATTCACTTAACATGCCTCCTTGAGGCTGCTGGATGGTGATTTCTAATGACAGATTTGAGACTGAATGTGGGCTTTGCCTTGGGTAAGCTCTCTGTTCCCTAAATTCTTCATCTGTAGAAAATAGGATGATATCTACTGTCAAGATTATTATAAGGATTAACATGAGATGATATAAGTGAAGGTGTCTTGTTTATAGCAATCACGGTAACTGGTATACTCACAGCCCTGGTTAAGAGAGAACTTGGGCAGCTTTGTTGGTCAGCAGTTGATGGGACCATGTGTGGACACCCAATCCCCCAAAATCAGCCAGATCCACAGGCTGATCAGATACGAATGGGGCAGCTCAGTGGAGGAGGTTGTGCCTAAAAAGTAAAGTAGCAGCAGGTTGCTCTCTAGAATCTGAAATGGGAAACAAGAAGAGAATCAAGAAATTCGGGGCAGAAGCCAAAGCTAAAAAGAGGTAAGGAGGGAGGAAGCTGTGGGGCCAGATGCATGTTGTATTTCTTGCGTAGGGCTAAGTTATGAGGAAACAGAAACTGAGTATACAGAAGTGAGAATATCCCAACAGTAGATGAGTCACGTAAATGCAGAACAGTACACTAAAGATCCTTAGTTCCTGCCACCGAGATTCTTGGAGTCATCTTGCACCCAGAAGAGTTCCTGTTCTTGGATTTCCATGGTTTGCCTATCTTCCATATTGACTTGCAAGCTCAGTTGCCTCAATCGCGTCCGACCCTGCGACCCTACGGACTGTAGCCCACCAGGCTTCTCTGTCCATAGGATTTTCCAGGCAAGAATACTGGAGTGGGTTGCCACGCCCTCCTCCAAGGGACCTTCCAAACCCAGGGTTCAAACCAGCATCTCCTGGTTCTCTTGCACTGCAGGTAGATTCTTTCCCCTGAGCCACCAAGGAAGCCCCTTTATTGACTTGTGCCATCTTAAAATAAACTTCTATTACTTGAGCTGGACGATTAATCCTCATGTCTTGCAAAAGAGCTTAATTAAAACAGAATCCACGCGGTAGTTTCATTTTTAAAAATGGATCAGGAAACAGTGGGGCATAAGGGAAACAGGAGAATATTCCTGGCAAAGGGAATACCAAGAGTCAAGTCTTGGACTTCCCTGGTAGTCTAGTGGTAAAGAATCTGCCTGTCAATGGAGGGGACACAGGTTCAATCCCTGGCCCGGGAAGACTGCATATGCCACAGAGCAACTAAGGCCACAGCTACTGAAGCCCATATGCCCTAGATCCCATGCTGTGCAACAAGAGAAGCCACTGCAGTGAAAAGCTCTTGCACAGCAAGGAAGGCACAGAGCAGCCAAAAATAAATAAATAAAATTTTGAAAATAAATAATCAAGATGGAGGAAAAAAAAAAGAGTCAAGGCTTGGAGAGAGTATTAAGGGTATTGATGGGTGGGAAGAATCTGAAAGCATGAGTCAGAGGGTTGTGATAGATCAGAACCAAAGCGTAAAAGCAGTAAGGCAGGGTAGGGCAGTTGGGAACCTGGACACCCATGATGGGCAGATTTACTGTGTTATCAGTGGAAGCTCCTCCACTAAGGCTTTGTCATTCTCACACCCTGCAGGGTTTCACTTTAGTAATTCAAACAATCTTAAAGATCTTTAAAGATCAGTCAACAACCCCCACCTTGGGCAAGCAGTATATCAACCTAACTGATTAATGATCAAAAGCCTAGTTGTTATTATGGAAGACTCCACCAGACCAGCTCCTTATCTTTGACTCTCAGAAACTTCAAGGAAGCTGCTTGAAAGAAGTACAGAAAACAAGCCAAGTCATGTTTGACCTTTTGACCTTAATCCCAGGGAAATGCAGTAAGGAAAGAACCTTGTTTCCCATCTGTGGCCTAATTCTGACCCAGCCCAGACCCAGGTGATGACTGAAGTCCCTGGGGGTTTGGATCCAGTTCAGTTCACTTCAGTTGCTCAGTCGTGTCCGATTCTTTGCAGCCCCATGGACTGCAGCACACCAGGCTTCCCTGTCGATCACCAACTCCTGAAGCTTACTCAAACTCTTGTCCATTGAGTCGGTGATGCTGTCCAACCATTTCATCCTCTGTTGTCCCCTTCTCCTCCTGCCTTCAATCTTTCCCAGCATCAGGGTCTTTTCTAGTGAGTCAATTCTTTGCATCAGGTAGACAAAGTATTGGAGCTTCAGCTTCAGCATCTGTCCTTCCAATGAATATTCAGGACCAATTTCCTTTAGGATAGACTGTTTCGATCTCCTTGCCATCCAAGGGACTTTCAAGAGTCTTCTCCAACACCACAGTTCAAAAGCATCAATTCTTCAGTGCTTAGCTTTCTTTATGGTCCAGCTCTCACATCCATACATGACTACTGGAAAAATCATAGCTTTGATTAGACAGACCTTTGTTGGCAAAGTAATGTCTCTGCTTTTTAATATGCTGTCTAGGTTGGTCATAGCTTTTCTACCAAGGAGCAAGTGTCTTTTAATTTCATGGCTACAGTCACCATCTGCAGTGATTTTGTCACCCAAGAAAATAAAGTCTGTCACTGTTTCCATTGTTTCCCCATCTATTTGCCATGAAGTGATGGGACTGGATGAGAAGATCTTAGTTTTCTGATTGTTGAGTTTTAAGCCAGATTTTTCACTTTCCTCTTTCACTTTCATCAAGAGGTGCCTCAGTTCCTCTTTGTTTTCTGGCATAAGGGTGGTATCATCTGCATATCTGAGGTTATTAATATTTCTTCCAGCAATCTTGGTTCCAGCTTGTGCTTCATCCAGCCTGGCATTTCACAGGATGCACTCTGCGTGTAAGTTAAATAAGTACAGTGACATATACAGCTTTATAACTTATGGTTACCAAGAAGGAAAGGGTGTGGGGAGAAAATAGCTGGTTCATATACATACTCCTAATTATAAAAAGATCCAGAAGGGCCCACTGTATAGCATGCAGAACCCTATTCAACACTCTGCAATAACCTATATGGGAAAAGCACCCTAAAGGAACATATAGATGTCTAGACATAAGTGAATAAGTGAGAGTTGATCAGTTGTGTCTGACTCTCTGCAACCCCATGGACTACAACCTGCCAGGCTCCTCTGTCCATGAAATTCTCCAGGCAAGAATACTGGAGTGGGTTGCCATTTCCTTCTCCAATAAGTGAATAAAGTTCCTATCTACTGGAGAAAAAAAAATCCACAACATTGTAAATCACTTACATTCCCTAATTCAAATGACACAATTAAAAAAAAAAGAAAGAAATGGAAATGCTGACTCTAGGCCCCTCAGACCTGGTGACCTAGGCTGGTGTCACATCCCTGGAACCTGAGCAGACTTGGGTCCCAAGGCTGGAGTGTCTTGGATCTGAGTGGGTGAGGCAGATGTGCCTGGCAATGAGTCCTCTACCAAAGGACCTGAAGAATCTCCAGCTCTGGGGGGTGGAGGGAGGTCCTCCTGCAGCCAAACCAAGTCTACTGCACCCAAAGAACTTCTGGGATGGAAGAGTTTCAAAAAGTCCCCTGGCAGCAAAAGAGACACAGATGTATAGAACAGTCTTTGGGACTCTGTGGGAGAGGTGAGGGTGGGATGATTTGGGAGAATGGCATTGAAACATGTATGTTGTCATATGTGAAACAAATTGCCAGTTCAGGGTCGTTGCATGTTACAGGATACTCAGGGCTGGTGTGCGCGGATGACCCAGAGGGAGGATAGAGGGAGGAGCGAGTGGGAGGGGGGTTCAGGAAGGTGAACTCATGTACACCCGGGGCGGATTCATGTCAATGTATGGCAAAACCAACCAATATAATATTGTAAAATAACTAGCCTCCAATAAAAATTAAAAAAAAAAAAAGAAAAAAGAAAGCAAAATAAAATGATAGAGTGGTCAAGCAAAAAAAAAAAAAAAAGTCCCCTGGGCTTCAAGACTCCTGGTGGTGGGGATCCCAAGTCCAGAGGGAAGGGGAAAGGAATCAAGAGACACAATATGCCCTGGCTGCTTGTTACTTCTGTCACAGTTAGCTGAAGTGGACAATCCAGGAGCAAGGCTTTCCCTCAAGCTCTGGTTGCCTAAGTAACCAGAGTTGGGCAGGAAGAAATGCTGCCGCCTTGTGGCCATTTCCCATAACAACTTTAAAACTGGTGCTAATGATCTCTGAATACTCAGGATGCACGCAGGGTTGGAAAGGACACCTGCCCTCAAGTCCTTGGGGTAAATCACCAAAAAACGTATTCAAAACAGGGTTGATGTTCAAGAAGACAATTTCAACAGGTAAACTATACTCACACTGTATAAGATCAAAAAGCACACGGAAACATACTCCACATGACTAATTATCAAATCAAGGCAAATCAAAACAACACTGAGGAATCACCTCACCGTGGTCAGAATGGCCATCACCAGAAAGATCCACAAAGAATAAATGCTGCATAGGTCGGAAACAAAAGGGAATCTTCCTACACTCTTGGTGGGGGTGTAAATGGGTGCAGCCACTATGGAAAACAGCATGGAGGTTCCTTTAAAAACTCAACACATAGGTACCATATGATCCAGCAATCCCACTCTTGGGCTCAGATATGGAAAAAAATCATAATTTGAAATTACTCATGCACCCCTATATCCAAAGCAGCACTATTTACTAGAGTCGAGATAGAGAATCAACCTACAAGGCCAAAGACTGAAAAATGAAGATAAAGTGAGACAGCTAGATGCTGGAATACTCCTCACTCATAAAACAGAATTGTAAGGTGAGTGCAGAGAAAAAGAGAGTGAGCCGGACCGTCAAGCAAGAAAAGGGAAGTTAATTAGAGGAACACAAGAGGGTGGCTGTCCTAAGGAGAACCAGTGTCCTCCCTTTCTGATGGGGTCTTTCTTATACCCCACCAATGAAAAATTCTCTGAAGGGATGGTTAATTTTTAGCCTGTAGTTGAGTCCTGTGGTCATGTAACCAAAGGTCTGGAATCTGGTAGTCTTGTAGCTTTGAGAAGGTAGGCACCAGTGAGAAAACAGAATGTTGTTTGGGCAATTTTTGGTCAGTCTCAAGGGTCACTGTGATTTTATTCTTTGTTTGGAAGGTCGACATAATGAGCCATCTTAACAATGAGCCCCCATGTGGGATCTATCAGTCCTTACCCTCAAAGACAAGAAATGTGAATCTGTAATAGGTAATCCACAAGAAATATTCTTTTCTCTCCTTCCATCCTTACTTCCTTGCACAGATACACAGAAATCTGTAACTCTAAGAGATAATCCACAGTAATTATCTCCTAAGTTTTTTCTATGTATACACAGAAAAGTATAACTGAGATAGGTAATTCAGAAGGACCTGATGTTCAGCACCCACCCCATAAATACATATGCCTGAGTCAGGAGGCTGTATGCTGACAACAATCACAAGACTGCAAATCAAGTGTACTGCACTGCAGCATCGACAAGATGGTAAGAAAGGGAGAGAAAAGCAGTGCCTATTTTCTTATCTCTGACCTCCCTGACTTGGGATGCTATCATGTCCCTGGAGCCTGGACAGGCTTGGGTCCCACTGCTGAACTGGGGGTGGTTGACACAGCCTAGCAGGGTGCCCTTGGTTGACCCTTCTAAAGATCTACTCTCTCCTACATTCTGGCTGGGACCAGAGTCCTGTGTGGCATCAAGGCCTCAAGGGGTTTGAAAGCAAGGTTCAGCTAACCTCAACCTCTCCCGGTGCTGGGGATCCCAGTTCAAATCTTGTTCCTGAGAGCGCAGCCTCCTAGCACTAGCACCTAAGCACCCTCAGCAGTGTACCGTGGTCCTGGAAAGATTAGCCAGGGCAGGCTGTTTGTGTGATGCTTCAGGGGGGAAGATAACTGAGACTCAAGAGAGTCAAGTCCTTTCGGGTTAGCTCAGGCACACTCCTCCCTATTTCATTGCCCAAGAAGCAAACTTTCCCTCAGGTTTTGGTTACCCCGGGAACCAAAGGTAGGCCTGAATAATGCTGCTGCCTTGTGGACATTTTCTGTAACTACAACATTTTCTCGGGTGTTCACTGGCAACTCAAATCACGAGGGCTGGAATTCTGTGAATGATAGAAATTAACATTACCCGCCTCAGGATATGTCCTGGGGTGGATAATGGAGAAATAAATTCCAAAGAGAGCCGACTTGTCAACCCAACTGTCAAAGGTAAATTCTCCTGACAACCTTTTAGGGGAAAAAAAAAAAAGCCAAAACAAAATCAAACCTCCACAACAGGACAAGATATTAAGGATCCCTAATTGCTGGAGGAGTGCCATTCAAAACGACAATGGGAAATCAGATCCCACCAGTCACAGCGGTCATCATCACCAATCTACAACCAATAAATGTGGGAGGGAGCCTGGAGGAAAAAGAATCCAGTCAGTATAATGGACAGGTTCTGAATGCCTGAAAAAAAGCTCTCAGAGAGATTAAAACTAGAATCTGACATCCCCACACTTTGGCCTATATCCAGAGAAAACCAGTGATCAAAAGGCATGGACACTCCAACAAAGCTTCAGCACTGCTTCTGATAGCCGAGACACACTATCAGCAAATCTTCAACGAGGGCTTAAAGTTTAAACAAGGTGTGGTACATATATACAGTAGACTATTTCCCACTCATAAAATCCATCACTGAAATTAGGTAATTATCACAGTAGTAGCACAGGGATGGTCCTTGAAGGAACATACACTAAGGGAAGTCTGTCAGGCAGAGGAAGACCATGGTATATGAGGTACCTTCCAGCCAAAATAAAAGTAGACATACAAGGCAACGAACTTACAACCCAAACTCAGAAGAGACTTTGAGAATTCAAAGTCAAACGAAGGGTTCCAGAGAAACCTAGGTGACGGCCCAGAAATGAATTAGAATGTCCGTGTCTACATACACAAGAAATCTGTATTGTGATAGATAATCTAGTGATTACCCCCTTCCTTCCTTTCTACCTTCCCTCCATATATAAACAGCAATCTGTATCTCTAAAGACAGAAATTTCTAAGAGATAATCCACAAAACTTATCTTCTAACTTCCTTCTTTATGTACACAGAAAAGTGTATCTGAAATATATAATTCACAAGGACCCGATGCTTGGCACTCTCCTCGACTTTCTACGGTAAAAAGTTCAAAAATGCAATAGAGACACACCATGGATATGTTCTACTTGAATCAGATGGCTGGACACTGAGGACAAGCACAGCACTGCAAATTGACTACATTCCAACACAGCATCGGCATGATGTTAAAGAAAAGAAAGAAAAGCAATGCCTGCTTCATTCCCTCTGATCTCCCTGGCTTGGGATTGATCCATCCTGGAGCCTGTGCAGGCTTGGGTCTCCAGACTAGACTGCTATGTTTTTGAGGCAGCCTGGCAGGGTGTTCACTGAGCCCTTTTTAAGCCTATACAGTTGGCTGTGCTCTGGTTGGGACCAGAGACCTGAATGGGATCAAGTCCTCGAAGACCCTGGGGGCAATAGTCACCTAACCTCCATGTCTCCTGTCGCTGGAGTTCCCAGCTCAAGCCTCCTTCCTGAGAGTGCAGACTCCTAGGCACTGAAGCACAGTCAGCAAGGTGCTGTGGCTCCCGTTGGAATTAGTCTGGAAGCCTTGTGTGTGTGTGTGTGATGCTTTAGGGGGAATAAGTAGTGAGACACAAGCCCTTAAATGTTCCCTCAGGTACATTTCACTCTCGTTTCACAACCCTGGAAGCAGACTTTCCCTTATGCTCTGTTTGCCCCAGGAACCAGAGTGATCATCAAAAGTGCTGCCACCTTGTGGATATTTTCTGTAACTACAACTTGACCGAAGGCGTTTACTGGCACCTCCAATTCACAAGGGGGCGGGGGGGGGGGGCGGGGGTGGTGCTGTTAAGACAACTTGCCTCAAGAAAGGTCCTGGGGTAAATATTAGAGAAATAAATTGCAAACACACCCACCTTGCAAGATACCAATCGAAACGTAAAATTTCCACACATGCCTAAAAAAATAAAAAGAGAAAAAAATACCCTAACCACCACAAGACAAGATGCTCAGCATCCCTAATTATTGCAGGAGGAATGCTAATCAAAACGACAACAAGAAATCAAATCCCACCAGTCAGAATGGCCAATCTCAATAATATATGTGGGAGAGAGCAGGGAGGAATGGGGAACCCCCCACATGGTCAGCAGAAGGAAAGCTGGCAATAGCCACTAGAATTGACAGCCTCTGCATGGCAGGAAAAAAAAAATTCAAGAGAGCTAACCCTAGGATCTGACGTTCCCACATCTCAGCCTATATCCTGAGAAAACCATTATTCAAAAAGTCACATGCACCTCAACATTCACTTCAGCACTACTTACAAGAGCCAAGACACAGACCCAGCAAAATGTCCACTGATAGATTAGAGCTTAAAAAAGACCTGGTACTTATAGACAATGGATTATTATTCAGCAATGAAAAACTGGCACGGCAATTATGAAATCATTCCACTTGTAGCCATGGAAATGGATGCTGGAGGATCACATACTAAGTGAAATCAGCCGGACAGAGGAAGACAAGAGTATATGATGTCCCTTATAGGCAAAATTTAAAGAGATACAAAGGAATTAAATTACAACACAAAAATTGACTCGGAGAACTCAAACACAAGAATTTAAAAAAGTAAAAAAGGAAAGGCCAAGGAATTAATTAGGTTCGGAATGATACACACACACAGAAACTTGTGTCTATACTAGATACTCCACAAGGACCTGATGATCAGCACAGGGAACTATGCTGATCTCCTGCAAAAAACCTCTGTGGCAAAAGAACAAATAGAACAGATATGCTACATGTATGTATATGTCATAAATGAATCAGAAAGCTGGACTGATGACAAACAGAAAACTGCAAAATTAATATACTCCAACATAGCATAGATGTGAAATTAAAGAAAATAAAAGCATTGCCTTGTTTATTCCCTCCAACCTTCCTGACTTGCACTGCTATTCCATCCCTAGAGCCTGAGCAGGCTTGGGTCCCATCGCTGGATTGGGGTGGAGTCGAGACAGCCAAGCCAAGAGCCCTTTATTGAGACCCCTCTTAAACCTCTTCTGTCTGGTCTCCCTGACTAAGACCAGAGTCCCTAGTGCTCCCAGAGGATGGGGACCTGGCCCTCTGTCTTCCAGGACCTTGGAAATGTTTCCTAACCCCCAGGACCTCTGGTGCTGGGATCTCCAACTCAAACTTCCTTCTTAAGAGTACAGCCTCCTAGGCTCCTCAGCAGGATGCTGTGGCTCTGTTGGAATGAGTCTGGAGGGGAGGGGTGAAGTTTTAGGGGGAAGAAGTGAGACCCAACCCCTTAAGTTGTTGCTCAGGCATATTCCACTCCAATTCACAGCCCAGGAAGCCAAGTTGCCCTAAGGCTCTGGTTGCCCAAGGAACCAGAGGCGGCCACAGGGATGTGCTGCCACCTTGTAGACACTTTCTGTAACTACGACTCCACCTCCGAGGCTTACTGGCCCCTCTATTTCTCAAGCATTGGGGTCTGTTAATGATAGCTGTCCTCAGAACATGTCCTGGGGCAGGAATTGAAGAAATAAATTCCAAACACAACCAGCTTTCAGGAAGCCAACTGCCACAGGTAAATTTTCCTCACACCGTTCATGGAAAATAAAAAAGACCCAAACCTCCACCACAGGACAAGATGCTCAGCATCCCTAATTATTGCAGGAAGACCAATCAAAATGAAAACAAGAAATCAAGTCCCATCAGTCCCATCAGAGCATCCTCAGGAGGCCACCAACACTAAAGGCAGGAGAGCCTGAGGAAAGGAGCGCCCCCTACACAGTAAGTGGGACGGCACACTGACAACACCCAGTGTAAAGGACAGTCTCTGAATGCCTGAAAATACACTATCAAGAGAGGCTAAGTCTAAGATCTGACATTCCCATGTCCGGGCCTGGATCCCGAGAAAACCATCATTCGAAAAGGCCCGTGCACCCCAACTAGCACGGCAGTATTACTCACGACAGCCGAAACAGAGAGACAGCAAAATCTTCACCAACAGATTAAACAAGATGTGCTCCATATATACAATAGACTATGAGCCATAAAAAACAAAACTGAAGTAAGGAAATTATGCCACTGGTAGCCACAGGGGTAGATCTAGAAGGATCAGACCCTAAAGGAACTCAGCCACATTAAGGAAAGCAATAACACAAGATGTCCCTTCTAGGCAAAATGAAACAATGAAACAAAGGAAAGAATTTACAACCTGAAGACTGAGAATTCATATTCAAACCAAGAGTTCAAGAAAAAAGTGAAGGGCCTGGGATGAATCAGGTTGGGACTAATATAGACACAGAAATCTATAATAATAATCCACAAGGATTATCAGCTTCCTTCCTTTCTCCCTTCCACACACACACAGAAATCTCTCACCTATACACAGAAACATGCATCTCTGAGAGATACTCCACAGACTGTTTTCTTCCTTCCTTCCTCATATACACAGAACACTGTATGTGAGATAGATAACCCACAAGGACCTGATGCTCATCACGTTGCTCGACCTTATGCAATAAACTCTATGGCAAAAGAACCCCAAAAGACCAGATATACTCCATGGATACGCCGTACCTGAATCAGACACCCGTACACTGAGTACAAGCACAGGGTGGCAGATTGACTGTACCCCTACACAGCATTGGCATGAAGTCAAAGGAAAGGAGAGAAAACTAACTATTCCCTCCCATCTCCCTCATCTGGGATTCTGTGGTATCCCAGGAGCCTGAGAAGGCTTGAATCCCAAGGCTGGACTGGGGCAGGGTCCAGACAGCCTGGCCGGGTGTCCTTCATTGAGTCCCTTTTTAGTTATTATTTCCGAGCCCCTTTGAAAATCACGACTGTCTGCTTGTCTCGGCTGGGACCAGAGTCCTGAGTGGGATCAAAGCCTGGAGGATTGTGGAAGCAATAGTCACCTAGCCTGCACATCTCCTGGTGCTGGGGTTCTCAGCTCAAGCCTTCTTCCTGTTAAGATTAAACACTTCCTGAGAGTGCAGCCTCCTAGCACCTAAGTACCCTCAGCTGGGTGCTGTGGCCCCAGCTGGGATTAGTCTGGCGGTCGGTGTGTGAAACTTTACCAGGAAGAAGCAGTGAGACACAAGGCTGCAGGCATTTTGCTCTGGCACTGCTGCTGCTGCTGCTGCTAAGTCGATTCAGTCATGTCCGACTCTGTGCGACCCCATAGACGGAAGCCCACCAGGCTCCCCCGTCCCTGGGACTCTCCAGGCAAGAACACTGGAGTGGGTTGCCATTTCCCTCTCCAATGCATGAAAGTGAAAATTGAAAGTGAAGTCGCTCAGTCGGGTCTGACTCCCAGTGACCCCATGGACTGCAGCCCACCAGGCTCCTCCGTCCATGGGATTTTCCAGGCAAGAGTACTGGAGTGGGTTGCCATCGCCTTCTCATTCCACTCCAATTCACAGCCCAGGAAGCCCATTTTCCCTAAGTTGTCTGAGAAACCAGAGGTGGGCAGGGGAAAGTGCTGCCGCGACCCTGTGGAGACTTCCTGTAATGACAACCGTACTACCTGTGCTTACTGGCACTTCTACTTCAAATGTCCTTGTCGTTCAGTCACTTGGTCCTGTCTGACTCTTTGCGACCCCATGGACTGCAGCATGCCAGGCCTCCCTGTCCTTCACCATTTCCCGGAGCTTACTCAAACTCATGTCCATCGAGTCAGTGATGCGATCCAACCATCTCATCCTCTATCATCTTTTTCTCCTCCTGCCTTCAATCTTTCCCAGCATCAGCATCTTTACCAATGAATCAGTTCTTCGCATCAGGTGGCCAGAGTATTGGTGCTTCAGCTTCAGCATCAGTCCTTCCAATGAATATTCAGGACTACTTTCCTTTAGGATTGACTGGTTGGATCTCCTTGCAGTCCAAGGGACTCTCAAGAGTCTTCTCCAACACCACAGTCCAAAAACATCCATTCTTTGGCACTCGGCCTTCTTTATGGTCCACATCTCACATCTATGAATGACTACTGGAAAAACCATAGCTTTGACTAGACGTGCCTTTGTCAGTAAAATAATGTCTCTGCTTTTTAATACGCTGTCTAAGTTTGTCACAGCTTTTCTTGCAAGGAGCAAGTGTCTTTTAATTTCAAGGCTGCAGTCACCATCTGCAGTGATTTTGGAGCCCAAGAAAATAAAGTCTGTACTGTTTCCATTATTTCCCCATCTATTTACCAGGAAGTGATGGGACTGGATGCCATGATCTTCATTTTTAGAATGTAGAGTTTTAAGCTGGGCTTCCCTGGTGGCTCAGAGGTTAACGCGTCTGCCTCTGATGCGGGAGACCCGGGTTCGATCCCTGGGTCGGGAAGATCCCCTGGAGAAGGAAATGGTAACCCACTCCAGTATTCTTGCCTGGAGAATCCCATGGATGGAGAAGCCTGGTAGGCTACAGTCCCCGGGGTCACAAAGAGTCGGACACGACTGAGTGACTGAACAGAACAGAACAGAGTTTTAAGCTAACCTTCAAATGTCTTGGTGGGTTGTTGATGACAGCTGCCCTCAGGCCATTTACTTGGGTGGGCTTTGCAGAAAGAAATTACAAACACAATGGACTTTCAGGAAGCCAAGAAGAAAGGGAAATTTTCCACACACCTTTTAAGGAATAAACAAAGCAATACAAAACGCAAATCTCCACCACAGGCCAAGATGCTCTGCATCCCTAATTACTGCAGGAGTGTCAATCAAAAAATGACAACAAGAAATCACACCCCACCCTTCAGGTTGGGCATCCTCACAAATCTGCAAACAATAAATGCGGGAGAGAGCCTTGAGTGAAAAGAACCCCTACACAGTAGGTGGGAAGGTAGTCTGGCAACATGAAGGATAATTGACAGTCTCCAAAAGCCTGAAAATAAAGTATCGAGAGAGGCTAAGCCTAGGATCTAATATTCCCCCATCTGGTCCTAGATCCCGAGAAATCCATCATTCAAAAGACACACGCACCCCAACAAGCACTGCAGCACAACCTACAAGAGGCAACACCCACAAACAGCAAAATCCTCACCGACAGAGTAAAGCTTCAGCACGTATGTATGACGGACTCTCAGTCATATCCAAACAACAGTAAACAAAGAAATTGTGCCCCTGGGAGCTGATCAGGCCTACATGGGGGCTCATGGTAGAAATGGCTCACTATGTGACCTCACAAACAAAGAATAAAATCACAGTGACCCTTGAGACTGATCAAATCGCCCAAACGACATTCTGTTTTCCCGAGGGTGCCTACCTTCTCAAGGCTATGAGACCACCTCATTCCAGACCTCCAGCTATGAGACTCCAAGATTCAACTACAGGCTAAAAATTAACCATCCCTTCAGAGAATTTTTCATTGGCGGGGTATACAAAAAACCCTGTCAGAAAGGGAGGACACTGGTTCTCCTTAAAGGCCAATCACCCTCTCGTTTCCCTCTAGTAAATTTCCTTTTCTTGCCTGACTGCCCGGCTCACTCACCCTCTTTTCTCTGCACTCACCTTATATTCCGGTGCCAAAACCCAGGAGGGAAGATCCACAGCAACTGGGTGGGCTCCTCACCTCCGGTGGTCCCCTCCCTTGGACCTTGCCAAGAAACTGAGATGAGCTCCAGATGGGACTCTCCACCTGCCTTGCTGGACTGACATCCACACACTGGCCCACACTGCATCCATCGGTTACAAGGGTGAGCGAAATCGCATTCCCTGGGATCCTCTTTCTCTCTCGCCTCGTTTCCAAGCCCTAGCACTAGGCAGGAGGATCCCCACGCCCCCGGGCTCTCAGCCTTGTGCCCCGTCTGACTCTGAAACAGGGGATGCCCATTTCAAAGCAGACTATTATTACTCTTTGAGAAGGTCCTGAAAACAGGGATGCCTTTTCTCTCGGCCCTTGCCCCTCGCTTTCCTTCGCCCTTGTCTGGTGCTTCGGTCACTAAGTTGTGTCCGACTCTTGTGACCCCATGGACTGTAGCCCACCAGGCTCCTCTGTTCAGGCTCCTTTGTCCATGGGATTTCCCAGACAAGAACAGTGGAGTGGGTTGCCATTTCCTTCTCCAGGGGACCTTCCCAACCCAGGGGTCGAACCCAGGTCTCCTGCATTGCAGGTGGATTCTTAACCAGCTGAGCTACAAGGGAAGTCACCCTTGTCTACCCTTCCTATTTGGCCACAATGGGAAATTCTCAATCCCAACCCTCAAAATTTACTCCTCTAGGATGCCTTCTCTGAAACCTAAAAGCCTTGGGCTTCCAAGGAGACATAGGACCAAAAGACTTATTTACTATTCTAACACTGTCAGGCCACAAAACAGACATGATAATAGGTTCCAATGGCCAGAAAACAAAACTCTCGATTATAATACTCTATGGGACCTTCTGCCGCTGCAACAGGAAGTGGTCAGAGATCCCTCATGTCCAGGCGTTCTTTGCTTTTCGCTCTCGATTCTCCTCCTGTGAATCCTATTCTACTTCTCAAATACTCTTAGCCCACTCTGGGCCACATCCTCCCAATACAATCTCTCCCGATTGCTGTTGAGACTTTTCTTCTTCCTTCAACCCTTCCGACCACAGTCCACACCCTATCACTCCCAATCCCCTTGCAGTTGCTCCAGATCCAGTTTCACAGCCTCCACCTTATGTCCCCTCCTCCCTCCCTCCCTCCTTCTCAAGGCCAGGCCACCCCGCTCCCAACCCCCCTCCCCTGCAAGCTCTGAGACCTCAGCCCCACCCTCTACCTGGAGGGTTCCCAGGCTCTACCCCGACCTCCCTAGATCCCCTCCCCCCAAACGGTCGGAACAACATTAAAGACAGAAACTTCACAGCAGGACCTCGCTCTTTCCCTGCTCCACCTCTCCCTTCACGTCCCATTCTCCCTCACCGATCTATCTCAAATTGAAAAGCGTCTTGGCTCCTTCTCTTCAGACCCTGATAATTATCTAAAAGAATTCAAGTATCTTACCCAGTCTTACAACTTAACCTGGCATGATATTTACATCATGCTTTCCTCCACTCTTCTCCCAGAAGAGGAGTATGGCAAGCCCCTCAGGCTCATGCTGATGAGATACACAGCCTGACAACACGAAGCCCGTAGGGGCAGCAGCGGCTGTCCCCGGAGACGATCCCAGCTGGGATTATCAGGCAGGGAGACCTGGACAAGCAGCCCGTAATCATATGGTTGCCTGCCTCATTGTGGGCCTTCAAAGGCCTTCTCACAGTGGCAGGTAAGCCGATCCCTTTTCTCATCCACACGGGGGCCACTTACTGTGCTGTGCCTGCCTAATCCGGAAAAACCAGGGTCTCTCAGGTCTCTGTTGTGAGGGTTGACTGTTTAATATCTGTGCCACAAGTAACCAAGCCTCTACTTTGCACACCTCAACATACCCTTTCCCCATTCTTTTCTCATACTCCCCAAATGCCCCACTCTTATTCTTGGAGAGGCCTTCTCTCAAAATTCAAAGCCTCTGTTCCTGTCCCAAGCCCACCCTCTGATCTAGCCCAGCTGCTGCTCCTCAACCCCACCTCCTCCTCCCCCGCCCCACTGCACTCCTCAAGCACAAATCCTACAGTTTGGGGTACAGACAACCCATCCGTCACCTCTCACCACGCTCCAATTCACATCTGCCTCGAAGACCCCTCTAAATTCTCCAATCAACAATACCCAATCTCCCAAAAACATCAACAAGGGTTAAAGCCTATCATCACTAAACTGCTGCATCAGGGCCTCTTGCATCCAAGCCACTCTCCCTATAACACCCCTATCTTACTCCTCAAAGAGCCAAACAGCTCCTGTCACTTGGTCCAGGACCTGAGACTTATCAGTGCGGCTGTTATCCCCATACACCCAGTGGTTCCAAATCCCTATACTCCTCTCTCTCATTCCCTCTTCCACAACACACTTCACTGTTCTACACCTCAAGGATGCCTTCTTTACCATTCCTTTGCACCCAAACTCTAAAGACCTCTTTGCCTTTATCTGGACTGATCCAGGCAATCATCGCTCCCAACGGCTGACAGGGACGGTCCTCCAACAAGACTTTCATGCGAGCTCTCATTTCTTTGGCCAAGCTCGAGCATCAGACCTAACCTCTCTTGGCCTTACTCTGAGTACTGTCCTCCAATATGCGGGCCATGTCCTCCTTTGTGGTCCTTCGCTTACACACTCTCAACAACACACGATACAACTCCTCAATTCTCAAGCCGATCGAGGCTACCGAGCATCTCCCACTAAGGTTCAGCTTTCTCTTCCTAGAGTCAGCTATCTTGGAGTCCTTTTAACACCAACAAAAAGATTACTACCGATAGAAAGCCCCTTATATCTACCCTACCACTCCCTACACTGAAAACAGATTCTGTCCTTCTGGGGGTTAGCTGGATATCTATGCCTCTGGATTCCTAATCTCACCCTCTTGGCACAACCCCTATATCAAGCCATCCAAGGAGATCTTTCAGAACCCCTAGAGCCAAAATAAAATATCCACTCAGCCTTTAAGACCCTTAAGCAAGCTGTTCTCCCAGCCCCAGCTCTCACACTTCCTGACCCGTCTCGCCTCTTTATACTCTACACTACTGAGAGACACAAAATTGCCCTAGGAGTTTTGGGACAGAATCAGGGCCCCTCCTTCACCCCTGTCACTTATCTGTCAGAGCAGCTAGACACCACAATTCAAGGATAGGCAGCCTGCCTGCGTGCTCTGGCAGCAGCTGCACTCCTCGCTCAGGAAAGTAAAAAACTTCTTTGGAGCACCGACTGTCATTCGTTCACCACACGTGACTTTAAGGACTTACTTTCTCACAAATCCATGACGCTTCTAGCTCCTTCACACATCCAGCTAATTCATGTCACCCTTCTTGAACCTCCCGAGTTCTCCTCTGAACGCTGTCCTACTCTCAACCCTGCCACGTTATCCCTAGTTCTTCTGAGCCCCCCATCCATACTTGCAAAGAGGCATTAGAAGACCTGATGCCCCATTTTTCCCATATTTCCTCGACCCCTTTAAACAGCCCTGACTTTACTTGGTATATTGACGGCAGCTTCTGTACGACATCAGAAAGAGGAAAAGGTAGCTGGATGTGTAATTGTCTCTGACACGGAAATTATTGAATCCCAGCCTCACCCCTCGGGAACCTCTTCCCAAAAGGCAGAACTTATTGCACTAACCAGAGCCCTTACCCTCGCAGCTAACAAGAAAGCAAACATATACACTGATTCTAAATATACGTTCCATATCATACACTCACATGCTGCCATCTGGAAGGAACGAGGGCTCCTATCTACAAAAGGCTCTCTCATAACTAATGCCCTGCTTATACCGCAACTTTTGAAAGCAGCTAACATGCCAACTGGAAAAGACTCTGATGCTGGGAAAGGTTGGGGGCGGGAGGAGAAGGGGACGACGGAGAATGAGATGGCTGGATGGCATCACCGACTCTGTGGACATGAGTTTGAGTGTACTCCGGGAGTTGGTGATGGACAGGGAGGCCTGGCGTGCTGTGATTCATGGGGTCACGGAGAGTAGGACACGACTGAGCGACTGAACGGAACGGAACGGAACATGCCAACTGAAGTAGGCATCATACATTGCCGAGGTCACCATGCAGCCTCAGAACTCATTTTACATGGCAACAACACCGCAGACAGAGAAGCGAAATAAGCCTCACTCCCATCACCAACTCAACAACTCACAGTAATCCCCAACATAAAGCCCCTTCACCTCCCCAAAGAAAACATGTGATTATTACAAGAAGGAGCACACCCACAAGGAGACTGGTTACAGAAACAGGGCTGCTGTGTCCTTTCCAATCTCAGGCCACACAGATTCTTAGGGACATTCATCAGGCCCTACACTTAGGCACTAAACATCTTTATCATCTCTTAAGACTTTTTATGGCATCACCTACTCGATGGACATGAGCTTGAGCAGGCTCTGAGAGTTGGTGATGGACAGGGAAGCCTGGAGTGCTGCAGTCCATGGGGTTGCAAAGAGTCAGACACGACTGAGCGACTGAACTGAACTGAAGACCTCATGTCAGCACGCTGAACCTTCTTTCGCTCCACAACAGATCACTCACTCTTGCATTATTCGTTCCTCAGTCTCACCGCAGGGAGCCCTAAAGCCTTTTCCCTCATTCCCAACACATCAGGCTCGAGGGCATATCCCAGCAGCTGCTGCTAAGTCACTTCAGTCCTGTCTGACTCTGCAAACCCATAGACGGCAGCCCACCAGGCTTCCCTGTCCCTGTGATTCTCCAGGCAAGAACACTGGAGTGGGCTGCCATTTCCTTCTCCAATGCATGAAAGGGAAAAGGGAAAGTGAAGGCGCTCAGTCGCGTCCGACGCTTAGCAACCCCACGGACTGCAGCCCACCAGGCTCCTCCGCCCATGGGATTTTCCAGGCAAGAGTACTGGAGTGGGGTGCCATCGCCTTCTCCAATATCCCAGCAGAGGACTGGCCAATTGACTTCACTCACATGCCTCCAACTCAAAAATGAAAACTCAGGCTCACTCTCAGAGACACTTTTTCAGGATGGATTGAGGCTTTTCCTGTGAGATCAGAAACTGCCTCAGAAACTGAGTAACATAGTTTCTCACACAAGAAATCATCCCTCGCTTTGGCTTCCCACTCTCTCTCCAATCCGATAATGGGCCAGCTTTTATCTCACAAATCACTCAACAAGTAGCCAAATCCCTTGGCATAACCTGGAAACCACATTTTCCTTTCAGACCCTCCCTATCCCACTAATTTATAACCAACCAAAATGGGCAAATCAATTCATTCCTCTATTAATAAGTACAGAAATAGCGGCTGGGATTGGAACAGGGACACAGGACTCACAACCTTTTTAAATGACTACCAAAGCCTTTCTAAATACCTCACTGAGAACCTTGAAAAAATAGCTACTAGCCTTATCACTATCCAAAACCAACTAGATTCCCTGGTAGTGGTCCTCCAAAACAGAAGAGGATTAGATCTCATGGCAGAAAAAGGGGGCCTATGTCTATTTTTGGAGGAACCTTGCTGCACCAATAAATCAGGTGTTGTAAAGGAAGAAAGTGAATGTCGCTCAGTTGTGTCCGACTCTGTGACCCCATGGGCTATTCAGTTCATGGAATTCTCCAGGCCGGAATATTGGAGTGGGTAGCCTTTCCCTTGTCCAGGGGATCTTCCCAACCCAGGGATTGAACCCAGATCTCCCACATTTCAGGCAGATTCTTTACCAGCTGAGCTGCCATGTTGTAAAGGAAGCAGCAAGAAATCTGATAAACAGGGCCTTGAAAACACGTCAACACCTCAGTAATTCACGGGGAAACTGGTTAAGCGATTGGAATTGGATGCCCTGGGTCCTGCCTTTTCTAGGTCCTCTTCTTCTGCTTACCCTTATTCTAACTTTTGGCCCATGTTTAACGCGTCTTTTTAAAAAATTTCTTCAGAACCGCTTATGAGCCTTCACCAACCCAACCATGCTTCTAACTCGCTCAAATTATCAAAAACTTCAACCCCACACAAATCCCCTTGACCCCCAAACAGGCTTTTCTCATCTCACCTCCATGAGGCCCTTGTCCCGCAGGAAGCATTTACGGAAGATTGACCTTCGGCCCTTATCCCAAATCAAAAAGGCTGAATGCCAGGGTCTACATGGGGGCTCATGGTAGAAATGGCTTATTATTTTGACCTCCAAACAAAGAATAAAATCACAGTGACCCTTGAGACTGACCAAATTGCCCAAACGACACTCTGTTTTCCCACCGGCGCCTACCTTCTCAAAACTATGAGACCACCAGATTCCAGACCTCTGGCTACATGACCACAGGACTCAACTACAGGCTAAAAATTAACCATCCCTTCAGAGAATTTTTCATTGGTGGGGTATGAGAAAGACCCCACCAGAAAGCGAGGACCCTGGTTTTCTTTAACGGCTAGTCACCCTCTCGTTTCCCTCTAATAAATTTCCTTTTTCTTTGCCTGACTGCCCGGCTTGCTCTCTTTGCTCCTCATTCGCCTTACAGTAGCCACAGGGATAGATCAAGAATACTCATACACTAAGGAAACTCAGCCAGACAGAGCAAGGCAAAACCTCAAGATGTCCGTTCTAGGCAAAACAAAAAGAAAGTGAAAAAAAGAACTAATTTACAACCCAAAGAGATTTTATTGAGTCCCAGCTCACTCTGCTCACCACAAAGTGATGTCTCTGCCTTTTAATATGCTGTCTAAGTTTGTCAGAGCTTTTCTTCCAAAGAGTGAGCATCTTTTAATTTCATGGTTGCAGTCACCATCTGCAGTGATTTGGGAGCCCAAGAAAATAAAATCTGTCACTGCTTCCACTTCTCCCCTTTCTGGTGGTTCAGTCACTATGTCGTGTTTGACTCTTGCAACCCCACCAGGCTCCTCTGTCCATGGGGCTTCCCAGACAAGAATAGTGGAGTGGGTTGCCATTTCCTCCTCCAGGGGATCTTCCCAACCCATAAATTGAACCTGGGTCTCCTGCATTGCAGGCAGATTCTTTACCAACTGAGCTACAAGGGAAGATACCTTCTATTTGCCATGAAGTGATGGGACCAGATGCCATGATCTTGCTTTTTTGAATGTTGAGTTTTAAGCTAGCTTTTTCACTCTCTTCTTTCACCTTCATCAAGAGGATCTTTAGTTCCTCTTCACTTTCTGCAAGTAAGAGTGGCTTATCTTTAGGAATGCAACCTGTGTGATCTATCACATGATAAGATCAGAAGGGGGAACCACTGTAATTTCTATTTAGAATTACACTTGAACCAGCTACAAAGAAGAGATGAAGGTCATAGGAACTGGAAAGTAAGAAATACAAAACCATCACATATTGTATATAATACAATTGTGTCAAAAATCCAACAATTTTTAAAAATAAACTTGAATTTAAGATGATCACTGGACATAGGCCAGTGATCCATTGTATTCCTTTATAAAAATAAAAAGAAATTGAAAACAAAATAATTTTAAATATGATTTACCAAAAATGCATAAAAGACCTAGGAATAAATCTAGTACAAGTTAGACTGCAAACTACAAAATGTCATTGAAGAAAATTAAAGGGGAAACGAACCTCCATCCATAGTTCATCAGGCACTCTATCTATCAGATCTAGTCCCTTAAATCTATTTCTCACTTCCACTGTATAATCATAAGGGATTTGATTTAGGTCATATTCTGAATGGTCTAGTGGTTTCCCCTACTTTCTTCAATTTCAGTCTGAATTTGGCAATAAGGAGTTCATGATCTGAGCCACAGTCAGCTCCTGGTTTTGTTTTTGCTAACTGTGTAGAGCTTCTCCATCTTTGGCTGCAAAGAATATAATCAATCTGATTTCAGTGTTGACCATGTGATGTCCTCTTGAGAAACCTGTATGCAGGTCAGGAAGGAACAGTTAGAACTGGACAAGGAACAACAGACTGGTTCCAAATAGGGAAAGGAGTACATTAAGGCTGTATATTGTCACCCTGCTTATTTAACTTATATGCAGAGTACATCACGAGAAATGCTGGGCTGGAGGAAGCACAAGCTGGAATCAAGATTGCCGGGAGAAATATCAATAACCTCAGATATGCAGATGACACTACCCTTATGGCAGAAAGTGAAGAGAAACACAAAAGCCTCTTGATGAAAGTGAAAGAGGAGAGTGAAAAGGTTGGCTTGAAGCTCAACATTCAGAAAACAAAGATCATGGCATCCGGTCCCATCACTTCATGGGAAATAGATGGGTAAGCAGTGGAAACAGTGTCAGACTTTATTTTTTTGGGTTCCAAAATCACTGCAGATGGTGATTGCAGCCAGGAAATTAAAAGATGCATACTCTTTGGAAGGAAAGGTATGACCAACCTAGATAGCATATTAAAAGCAGAGACATTACTTTGCCAACCAAGGTCCTTCTAGTCAAGGCTATGGTTTTTCCAGTGGTCATGTATGGATGTGAGAGTTGGACTGTGAAGAAAGCTGATCGCTGAAGAATTGATACTTTTGAACTGTGGTGTTGGAGAAGACTCTAGAGAGTCCCTTGGACTGCAAGGAGATCAAACCAGTCAATCCTAAAGGAAATCGGTCCTGAATATTCATTGGAAGGACTGATGCTGAAGCTGAAGCTCCAATACTTTGGCCACCTGATGCAAAGAACTGACTCATTGGAACAGACCCTGATGCTGGGAAAGATTGAGGGCAGGAGGAGAAGGGGACGACAGAGGATGAGATGGTTGGATGGCATCACTGACTCAATGAACACGAACTTCAGCAGACTCCAGGAGATGATGGACAGGGACGTGTGCTGTGCTGCAGTCCATGGGGTTGCAAAGAGTCAGACACAACTGAGCAATGAAGAATAATGCCTGCCCACCGGCTCCCAGTGGTAATGGCAAAGGGAGGCAACGAGCAGAGAAAAGAGAGAGGGATGAAAAGGCAGGACTGGAAAGGGAAGAGAAGAGCCCGCAGTCAGCTACTGGACCAGACTTTGGGCTCCACGGGCTGTTGTCACCATCAGTCAACAGGGAGGAAGGGCAAGCGGACAGAATTCATTAAAGGAAGGAGCTCAGAATCTGCCTGCAATGCAGGAGACCCCAGTTCAATTCCTGGGTCAGGAAGATACCCTGGAGAAGGGATAGGCTACACACTCCAGTAATCTTGGGCTTCCGCTGTGGCTCGGCTGGTAAAGAATCCACCTGCAGTGTGGCAGACTTGGGTTCAATCCCTGGATTGGGAGGATCCCCTGGAGAAGGGAACAGCAACCCACTCCCTGCCCTGTATAGTCCATGGGGTTGCAAAGAGTCAGACATGACTGAACCACCTGCACTTTCAAGGAGCTCAGGCAGTCGGAGAGATTCAGAGTCAGGAGGTGAGAGCTTCCTGTCAGCCCTGACACCCTCAGTCTCTGGTTGATAGAAGATTACTCTCAATGACATGTACATATATCAGTGACCCTTCCAAGCTTATGACGTGTATTATGCATCAGCAGCAATGAACTCAAGCCTTGCAATGTCTTGTGAGACAAATCACTTACCAGACTGTCTTAGGACATCTGAGGTGTCTCATTTTTTTCATTCTTTTATCAAACTTCCTGAGCCTAGTGGGCAAAAGCACTGTGGTTTAGTTTCTCAGAGGAGTTCAAAATAAATGGAAAGAATGTTTCAAATACCTCTGCTATTTTAACACAGAAATGCAAGATCGACCAAAGTTTAGGTTATTTCAAAATCAATTCTTTCAAAAATAAAGACCTAACTACTTCCAGATAATTTGGAACATGCTATTTCATAATCAGATTTCTAACTTTGGTGGTACTATGTTTGTTCTGCTAATGAGAGGCTTCCCAAGTGGCTTAGCCAGTAAATTAAAAAGAAACAGAATTTATGTCTCTAGAATTTAATCAGAGTACAATGGTGAGAAAGCAGAAATAACAGCAAAATAGAAAATATATTCAGTTCACCTGCCACTGACAACACGTTGTGAAACTATGTCACTATAACATGGAATAAAGGTCAATTTTAAAAGAATATTCAAGAAAAACAAAAGCTTTTGGGTGTTCGTTCAGGTACTGCTGCTGCTGCTGCTAAGTCACTTCAGTCGTGTCCGACTCTGTGCGACCCCATAGATGGAAGCCCACCAGGCTCCCCCTGGGATTCTCCAGGCAAGAACACTGGAGTGGGTTGCCATGTCCTTCTCCAATGTGTCAAAGTGAAAAGTGAAAGTGAAGTCGCTCAGTCGTGTCCGACCCTTAGCGACCCCACGGACTGCAGCCTACCAGGCTCCTCCATCCATGGGATTTTCTAGGCAAGAGTACTGGAGTGGCTTGCCATTCCACATTAAATTACAGCCCTGAATTAAAACTCTCAAAAGCCTTCATTTCCCAGGGAATCACAATTGGGCTAGAGGAAAGCCTGCCGCCTTGTGGTCATTCCCTGAAATAGCAACCGTAAAAGTTTTGCTTGTGAGTCCTTGTTCAGTCGCTCAGTACTGTCCGACATTCAGTTCAGTTCAGTCGCTCAGTCGTGTCCAACTCTCCGCGACCCCATGAATCACAGCACGCCAGGCCATCACCAACTCCTGGAGTTCACCCAAACTCATGTCCACAGAGTCGGTGATGCCATCCAGCCATCTCATTCTCTGTCGTCCCCTTCTCCTCCCGCCCCCAACCTTTCCCAGCATCAGGGTCTTTTCCAGTGAGTCAACTCGTCGCATGATACAAATTATTCATGGCACATACAGCTCACTGTGGGGCTTCAATGCAGTGGGTCGCCAGGTTGGGCCAGGCTCCGGGGCAGGGAGAGCAGGTCCAGGGTCCAGAAGAAAGTCTTTCATGGGAGATGTTCAAGTGCACTCCCTGAATAGGATTCAATTTAGAGAAGTTAACACTCAGGTTGCCTCTTAGAGGATATTGGGAGTTTTCCAGGCAGTCAGGAAAGATCAACGTGTTTAGAGGTAATGAACAGAAACAATAAAAAATGACTCTGCATACCTAAGATGAAGACGTGTTTGGGTATAAGAGAAGGTGAGGGGGATTTACAAGGCTCAGATTAGGAGCATTTCTGTGTATCATTTCAGAGGCTTTGAATTTTGCACATAGGAACTGAGGAAACACTGAAACTTCAGAAGGGGTGGTTGGTGTTTGAAGGAAGACCCCCTGAAGACAGAAGGCTTCTCGTGGGGCTGATCTAAATGACCCAATAAGACCTATTTTTTGTTGTTTGTTAACTTTAAATTTTATTACTTTTCCAGATTTATTAGGAAATAATTGACATTCAGTTCAGTTCATTTACATACATCAATGAACAGTTGACATACATAACTGTATAAGTTTAAGGCATACAGCATGACAGTTTTGATTGATATGCTGTATTGTGGAATGATTACTACAGTAGGCTCAGCTAACATCCATCTTCTCATTCATCATTTTCTTAGCTCATGAATTATGCTTTGAGTACTTCATAAGGCTTCAGAAGATTCATATATCTCTAGCTGAGCTGTGCTCATTCTAATGCCTTTAGGCAGAATTGTAACAGTCATTATTTTTCTTCTTTTTCATTGGAGTATATAGTTACTTTACACTGCTGTGCTAATTTCTGCTGCACAGCAAAGTGAATCAGCCACATGTATACACACATCCCTTTTTGGATTTTCTTTCCATTTAAGTCACCACATAGCACTGAGCAGTTTCCTGTGCTATGTAGTAGGTTCTCATTAGTTATCTATTTTATACATAGTAATGAGGGCTGAGGGTTAATATCATATCAAGGCTAAATATCCTTTTCTTTTTTTAACCATTCAATAATATTTGCCTCTGAAGTCGCACCTTAGAATGTGAGTTATCACCAGCACGTCAACTTAGAGCGACCATGTTCATCCTAACTCTATCCTGCCTGAGGCCCTGCAATGACTCCCACATTCTCCTGTGACCCTCACTGAAATGGGGCGGCACAAAGCCTTACTAGCAAAATTCCACCACCCGATTCTGGTGACTCAGCCGCAACATTACACTGAAAGTCAGCATCAGTGCTGTGGATGGAACTGTTTCAAAGGCTGAATGCAGCAATTAGAGCCAATATTCAATCTATACACTATTTAAACAAAAAGTGGGTACTCTAATCTCCCCACAAATATGTTTTTATTGATTCTTCTCTTTTTTAAATCTTTGTCCTTTTTATTTCAGTACTACAAATTGGACATTAAGCCGTTAATTTGGAAGGCTGTTTTCTTTTTCATGTTGTTTTAAAATTGTCTTCTGAAACAATATGTTTATTCATGCAAAACAAATGCCACAGTCAGTTTAAACTGGTGTTTATTTTAAAATAATTTCTGCTCTGTTCTCCAGATGATTGTACAGGAGACAGTGATTAAGACCGTTGCCAAGAAAAAGAAATGCAAAAACAGTTGTCTGAGGAGGCCTTACAAACAGCTGAGAAAAGAAGAGCGGCTAAAGGCAAAGGAGAAAAGAAAAGATATATCCATTTGAATGCAGAGTTCCAAAGAAAAGCAAGGAGAGATAAGAAAGCCTTCCTTGGTGATTAATGCAAAGAAATAGAGGAAAACAATAGAATGGGAAAAACTAGAGATCTCTGCAAGAAAATCAGAGATACCAAGGGAACATTTCATTCAAAGATGGGCACAATTAAGGACAGAGATGGTATGGACCAAAAGATATTAAGAAGATGTGGCAAGAATACACAGAACTATACAAAAAAGATCTTCATGACCCAGATAATCACGATGGTGAGATCAAACACCTAGAGCCAGACATCCTGGAATGTGAACTCAAGTGGGCCTTAGAAAGCATCACTACAAACAAAGCTAGTGGAGGTGATGGAAGTCCAGTTGAGCTATTTCAAATCCTAAAAGATGATGCTGTGAAAGTGCTGCACTCAACATGCCAGCAACTTTGGAAAACTCAGCAGTGGCCACAGGACTAGAAAAGGTCAGTTTTCACTCCAATCCCAAAGAAAGGCAATGCCAAGGAATGTTCAAACTACCGCACGATTGCACTCATCTCACACGCTAGTAAAGTCATGCTCAAAATTCTCCAAGCCAGGCTTCGACAGTACGTGAACTATGAACTTCCAGATATTCAAGCTGAATTCATAAAAGGCAGGGGAACCCGAGATCAAATTGCCAACATCCGTTGGATCATAGAAAAAGCAAGAAAATTCCAGAAAAACATTTACTTCTGCTTTATTGATTAGGTCATAGCCTTTGACTGTGTAGATCACAACAAACTGGAAAATTCTTCAAGAGATGAGAATACAAGACCACCTTACCTGCCTCCTGAGAAATCTGTATTTAGGTCAAGAAGCAACAGTTAGAACCAGACATGGAACAACAGACTGGTTCCAAATTGGGAAAGGAGTATGTCAAGGCTGTATACTGTCACCCTGATTATTTAACTCATATGCAGAGTACATCATGTGAAATGCCAGCCTGGATGAAGCACAAGCTGGAATCATGATTGCTGGCAGAAATATAAATAACCTCAGATACGCAGATAATACCACCCTTATGGCAGAAAGTGAAGAGGAATTAAAGAGCCTCTTGATGAAAGTGAATGAGGAGAGTGAAAAAGTTGGCTTAAAACTCAACATTCAAAAAATGAAGATCACGGCATCTGGTCACAATGGAAACAGTGACAAACTTTATTTTCTTGGGCTCAAAAATCACTGCAGATGGTGACTACAGCCATGAAATTAAAAAAACACTTGCTCCTTGGAAGAAAAGCTATGACAAATCTAGACAGCATATTAAAAAGAAGAGACATTACTTTGCCAACAAAGGTCCATCTAGTCAAGACTATGGTTTTTCCAGTAGTCACATATGGATATTTGACCATAAAGAAAGCTGAGCACCGAAGAATCGACGCTTTTGAACTGTGGTATTAGAGAATACTCTTGAGAGTCCCTTGGACTGCAAGGAGATCAAACCAGTCAATCCTAAAGGAAATCAGTACTGAATATTCACTGAAAGGACTGATGCTGAAGCTGATGCTGTAGGCTACCTGATGGGAAGAACCGACTCACTGGAATGCTGCAGAAGATTGAAGGCAGGAGGAGAAGGGGATGACAGAGGATGAAATGGTTGGATGGCATCACAGACTCAATGGACATGAGTTTGAGCAAGTCTGGGAGATAGTGAAGGACAGGGAAGCCTGGCATGCTGCAGTCCATGGGGTCGCAAAGAGTTAGACACAACTGAGCAACTGAACTGAACTGATGCAAACCAAATGCCATATAGTCAAACAGTTTAAACTGGTGTTTATTTTAGAATAGTTTCTGCTCTGCTCTCCAGATGATTCCCCTGACTTTGTTTCTTACCTGTCAACACCACTGACCTTTTGGACAAATTTAGTTTTGGTTCTGGATTTCCAGTGAAAGTTTTTATGTAAATATACAAACCCAGAATTATTCAAACTATGGAGATGATATCATTATAGTGCTGACATAATGTGACTTTCAGGTATCTTCCACTTGGATTCAGCATCAACATGTCTGTCTAGATAAAAAGAAGCATCTCTAAACAAAGCAATCTGTATCTCACCCTGAAAGTACACTAACTAATTTGTTTGAGCACAGACATTGGATTATCCACAACTTACGTTTGCTTTCCAGAGCTAAAAAGTGTCTTCTAATTTTATTGCTTGATTCTTCTGTGACTCCCAATCTTATTTTTACTATATTACCATTTTCTTATTCTAAAACACTTGTTTATTTCTTTGTGGAGAACAGTTCTCTTACTGTTCTTTGTGGAGAACAGTGTTCCGGTATTACAGTTTTAGATTTGTTGTAGGTGGTTTCTGTTCTTTTGTTCACACAAGGCCAAACATTTCTGAGAGTTTTCAAAGAATAGATTGGAGTTCATTGAAAAGCAGCATTTTCTGTGATAAAACTCAGCACATATTAAAGACGTGAAGAAAAGGTCACTAAGGGGAAACTAAACTCAGGTCATGGGAAAAATGAGAAATTCACAACTACACATGGAGAAAACAACATCATTACTTATTTGCTGGGCTTTCTTCTTTCTTAGGTTTTTCTGGTCTCAAAAAATACCAGAAATGTATGTGGATCCAAAGGTAGATGACAATGAGGTGAAAGGTTGATGTTTGGATGTACTAAAGATGTACTGCAGTCATCTTAACCATGTTAGTGGTTAAGATGAGTGCGTCTAAGGAAGGATTTAGTCCCCATGACTCTATACTGATTGATGACTGAAACTGTGCACTTTTGAAAATCGATTCTGGACAGGGGTAAAGACAGGCATTTCTGAAAGTCACTGCAACTTCAAGAAGGGAAGATATACCTAGACGCACGGTTACAACTTTTTCTCTCTTCTGAAACAGTTTGCGCAAAAACTTTGTAGTTTTAATACAACTTTAATCAAAATCAGATCACCACTGCAGGGACTTCTTGTGTTAAAAATTAATTTAATTAGATATTTCTTCTCTGATACACAGTTTCAAAGATGACTTTACCCTTAGTTCATCACATTAACTATTGATTCATTAATAGAAAAACAACAAAATTTGATTCTGTGTTACCTTGTTCAGCTCAAAAATGCACAGTAATTGTAGCAATTTATTATTGAAAATGGACTTCCCTGGTGGCTCAGTGCTAAAGAATCTGCCTGCCAATGCAAGAGATGCAGGTTCAATCCCTGGGTCAGGAAGATCCCCTGGAGGAGGGCATGGCAACCCACGCCAGTAATCTTGCCTGAAGAATCCCATGGACAGAGGAGCCTGGTAGTCTACAGTTCATGGGGTCACAAGAGTTGGACACGACTTAGCGACTAAGCAACCACCACCAATATTGAAAATAGAAATATACTCCCTAGAGCAAGAGTTAATATATTCATTTGCTATTGATTCTGAAATTTTAAAAGTTTTAATGAATACACAAACACTTGCATATGTATTTACTTGCCTTCTGAATTCTGATCCAATCTGTAAAAATAGTCAGGCTCCATGTGAGCTACCAATGACAGCATTTTGAGTTATTTAGAAAGTTTTCATGAGAGAAAAAGGAAAAATTCATAAAGTGATTTAGCTATTGAATCTGAACAAGCCAATAAATATTTGCAAATTTGCTGCAATTCTTCTCAAACACTTGCCTTTCTCGAATATATTCTCCTTTAGTTTGTGAGATTTCCACCTCCAACCACTGGGAAGGGAAAGGATTAATGCATAAGCCAGGAAGATAAAGCAAAGTTCATGACTTTTAATTTTTTCATTTAAATTTATATACATTATTTTCTTCAAATAACTGAATTTTGACCCGTATACCTTCATTACATATTCCACAGATTTTTTTTGAGGGGGGGCCCCTGATACTACTTTTTAAAAACTATTTTTGTTTGGAGGATAATTGCTTTACAGTGTTGTGCTGGTTTCTGCCCCACAACAATGTAAATCAGCCATGAGTATAGGTATGAATCAGCCTAGAGAGGCAGGATGCGGTGGGGTGCAGGACGGAGGGAACATTTTGATATATTTTTCCTATGCTGGGTCTTCCTTGCAGGACAAGCCTCTTCTATAGTTGTGGTCGTGGGCACAGTTGTCCAGTGGTAGGTGGGATCTTAGTTCCCTGACCCGGGTCAAACCTGAGCCCCCTGCAGTGGAAGCATGGGGCCCTAACCACTGAACCACCAGGGAATTCATTTCTCTTTTTTCTTATCTAAAACTAATAGAAAGTATTTTACATGCCACCTGGATGATGTGATTTTTTTTAACAAATCAAGTTGTAAGAAACAGATAAAAATCACAGACAGCTAGGAAAGGAAAAAGTGAGGATCAGGAGAGGAAGTCTTTGCATAAAAAATAAATAAAAATGGGATCACAAAATTTTAAAAAATTAATTGACGCCTAAGTATCATCCATAATTTAAGCTACAATTAAGAATCACGGACAGCGCTCAGGTCCTGTCCTCCCCAAAGAAGCCTTCACCACAGAGCCCACCATCTTCCACTGCTCTCTAAGCCTAAGTCTCCCAGATTTGGCCTGCTGGAACGCCCCTGCCCCGCGTGGCTCTATAGCAGCCTCCCTGACCCGCCGTGGTTCATCCTTAGCCCCCATTTCACGGAGAAAGACCGTACGTTCACCACTTTTCTGGTCCGCAGAAAAGCGAGCCGTTGCAGCCCGTTTTACGACAACTTGCGGCCGCGCGGCGCGGCTGACGGCAACGCCGCGCTGCTCGCGGAGAGGTCACCCCGGAGACGGCGTTGCTTTTCCGGTGCGCGAAGGGCTTAGAATGCATCCCCGAGGGCAGGATTCGGGGCTCAGTGGACGGCCTTGAGGGAGGAGCCAGGAGCTCCGTGCGTGACCCCGCAGGCTGGCTGGGCTCTGGCTCGTCACAACAGCAAGACCACAGGGTATGGCAGGGTCCCCGCACTTGGGCCTCACCGCGGAATCGCGTCTTGCTGCAGCTCTGGGGATCGCTTAGACGCCTCCGGCATAGCCTACCCCCGCATCAGACGGTTCCATTGCCTTCCCTTTTCCCTTCAATGCAGGCAGGCACCAGAGCCCGCTGGGAAAAGAAGGAAGGAGAAAAAAAAACAGTGAGGGTGAACTAATTGCAGAGGTTGAAACTGATAAAGCTACTGTTGGATTTGAGAGCGTGGAGGTGTGTTACATGGCAAAGATCCTTGTTGCTGAAGGTAACAGAGATGTTCCAGTTGGAGCAGTCATCAGTATCACAGTTGAAAAGCCTGAAGATATTGAAACCTTTAAAAATTACACACTTGCTTCTTTGGCAGCACCTGCCCCACAAGGAGCCCCGGCACTAACCCCTGCCTCCGCTGCTCCATCACCTGCTCGTTCTGCTCAGGCTCCTGGCAGCTCATCTCCTACTCACAGGCAGGAGGTTCTTCCTGCCCTCTCTCCCATCGTGACCATGGCAGTTCAGAGATGGGGGGACAAAAGTGGGTGAGGAGCTAAACGAAGGAGATTTATTGGCAGAGATAGAGACTGACAAGGCCTCTATAGGTTTCGAAGTGCAGGAAGAAGGCAAAAATCCTGATCCCTGAAGGCACACGAGATGTCCCTGTAGGAACCCCATTCTGTATCATTGTAGAAAAAGCGGCAGATATACCAGCGTTTGCTGACTATCGGCCAACTGAAGTAACTGATTTAAAACCACCAGCACACCACCTAGCCCATCCACCTTCAGCCCCCTCCCCCCGGCCAGCTGCTCCAGCTGGACCAAAAGGAAGAGTGCACCTTAGCCGGCTTGCAAAGAAGTTGGCAGCAGAGAAAGGGATTGACCTTACACAAGTAAAAAGGACAGGATCAGATGGCAGAATCATTAAGAAGGACATCAACTTCTTTGTGCCTATGAAAACTGCTCCCACTCCAACAGCCGCTGTGCCTCCCCTGGAGGAGTGGCTCCAGTTCCTACAGGTGTCTTCAGAGATATCCCAGTCACCGACATTTGCCAAGTCATTGCACAGCAGTTAATGCAATCTAAGCAACAATACCTCATTATTACCTTTCTATTGATGTAAATGGAGAAGGCAATGGCACCCCACTCCAGTACTCTTGCCTGGGAAATCCCAGGGACAGAGGAGCCTGGTGGGCTGCCGTCTATGGGGTCGCACAGAGTCGGACACGACTGACGCGACTTAGCATCATTGATATAAATATGGGAGAAATTTTGTGGGTACGGAAAGAAGATGGTACAAGGAAAAAGCAAAATTTCTGTCAATGACTTCATTATAAAAGCTTCAGCTTTGGCGTGTTTAAAAGTTCCTGAAGGAAACTTCTTGGCTGGACACAGTTGTAAGACAAAATCATGTTGTTGATAGCAGCGTTGCAGGCAGTACTCCTGCAGGACTCATCACACCTATTGTATTTAATGCACATATAAAAGGACTGGAAACCGTTGCTAATGACGTTATTTCTTTAGCAACCAAAGCACAAGAGGGTAAACTACAGCCACTTAAGTTCCAGAGTGGCACTTTTACAATCTCAAATTTAGGAATGTTTGCAATTAAGAACTTCTCTGCTATTATTAACCCACCCAAGCATGTATTTTGGCAATTGGTGCTTCAGAGGATAGACTGGTTCCAGCAGATAACGAAAAATGATTTGATGTGGCTAGCCTGATGTCTGTTACACTTAGTTGTGATCATCAAATTGTGGATGGAGCAGATGGAGCCCAGTGGCTTGCTGAGTTTAGAAAGTACCTTAAGAAACCTATCACCATGTTATAATTAATCCAAGAATTTCTAGACTCTGCTAGATCACACTGTTTCATTCTTACCAAGGTATAAATGTGTTATTAAATGGTAGTTCACTTTATTTTAAGGTTAACCAGTTATTTTTGAGTCTGTCCAGATATTTGTAATGGGCATTACTGAATTTTTTAAAATGCCAATTGCATCCCAATATTGTGCTCATTTAATAAACACCAGATTTTAAGCTGTGTACTCCTAGTCAAGGGGTCTGTGGCATAGCCCTTTGGTGGCAAGTCCTTCCACTAGAAATGCAGCGGTAGAATTGTGGTTCCCTACTGAGACAGACACATAAAAGTAAACTTAATGAGACCCTGAGGTTTTGAATTTTAATTATCTCAAATGTTTTGATTAGATTTGAGAAAAAGAGAAGTTGGGAAAACTAGTTCTCTTGGAGAAAGGATTTGAACTGAAACTTGATTTTGGAATTTAAGCCTAATTTTAAATTTTCTGTTATATAATCTTGGTTTATCATGGATGGGAAACATGGAGAACTTAAAGGAAAATATGAGAAAATTTTAAAAGTCAACATTTTTATAGGACTGCTCAACCAGCTGGTCTTTGTTTATTTTTCCATGACTTCAGAAATGACCAGCTCCTTGGTATAAATGAGAATTTGTGTGGGTATCTATTTAAACAATTTAAATGTGTCATTGTGAGAGCAGAATTCTATAATTTCCTCAAAAGAATATGCTTATAGAATTTAACAGAGAAAAAAAATCACAATATGTTGACATCATGAGATGTACTTACGTAGAAATGGACTAATTTCAGTTAGAAACAACACCAGTAGGTATAACACAAAAATATTAAGTGTAAATGATAAAATAATACATTAGAAGAAAAGCCTTCAGCTATTACCTGCTGAGATGTGTGTCTTGCAAGCTTTCCATAACAGGATTAAGCCAGAGAAACTGAGCTCCTGGAAACAGACATAATATTAATAGATGGTGGTGAGTATACTTTACTTGAAAATGGGACATTAAACATCAATATCCAACATATTTTTGGTACAATTACATAACAAATTGGATAATACATTTAAAGTACATACTGATGTGTGATACACAAAGAGCACTCAATGAATACCAGCGATTATTGTTAGGGAGATGAATGCAAGTAAGATGACCATCGTCATCTTTGAGGCCTGTTATTTCTTTTTGAGGCTTACTTATTAAAAGACTAACTCCAAGTCTTCCCTGGTGGCTCAGGGGTAAAGAATCCACCCACCAATTTAGGAGACACGGGTTCCATCCCTGGTTCAGGAAGATCCCACATGCTGTGGGGCAACTAAGCCTGTAGGCCACAACTACTAAGCACACACACCATTGATCCTGGGAGTTGCAACTTCTGAGACCATATGCCACAAGTACGGAAACCTGCACACCACAGGAGAAGCCACTGCAATGAGAAGCCCAGGCACTGCAGT
This sequence comes from Moschus berezovskii, assembly GCF_049115385.1. Lineage (NCBI taxonomy): Eukaryota > Metazoa > Chordata > Mammalia > Artiodactyla > Moschidae > Moschus > Moschus berezovskii. Next base: position 38,454,072 of record NC_142468.1, on the reverse strand, counting down.
GAGAGAGTAGCCCCCATTTGCTGCAACTAGAGAAAAGCCCACGCAGCAGCAAAGACCCAGCACAGTCATAGATAAATACATAAATAAACATTTTTTAAAAGTCTTAACTCCAATGATCCATGCATGATTTTGACCCTGTTTGGTTCTGCCTCATCACAGAAATGTTAGTATTTAATGAAAACAACACAAGGAATGAAATCTGTTCACTAAAACCTGTCTGTAAGGCCTTCCTCATAACCTGCAGAATGTCAGAACTTGCGCATTTCTGACTCACCGGATTCCGCTGCTTCACACAACTTAAATAGGTCCAACCACACTTGCTAGTGAAAACATGTCAAGGGCACGCTTGGGGTTCAGAAAATGGGGTGTCCCATCCGCCCACTAGAATGTACAGTTCACGGGATGGGAACCTGCCTGGCCCATCACACGGTATTTCCTCAATAAACACTGGAGTGGCCTTTTCCACCACGTTTCTTGTTTGTGAACTTCCACTTGCCTCACATTTAAAGCAGTGTTACTTGCCTTTTTCCCCGTTTTGCTTTATTTTTCACAACAAAACCCCTAAGTCTTGTATTCTTAAATTCTTCATCATATCCAGACCTACTCTTCCTATATAGAGCCTTAGTTGCCATATTCAGAGCTAACAACTAAATAAAAATCAGGTAAAAAAGTATTTCTTCTCCCAATTCGAGGGGCCTGGGTTCAATCCCACATGTCACAAACAAGACCAGGTGCAGAAAAATAAATATTTAAAAAATAAATAAAAGTTCCTATTTCTTATGAGATTGTTTCAGAAACATTTCAGACCCATGATACTGTATTTTCATATTGTAAAACAGGTTTTACAATAATGGATGCTATAGCTTCATAGAGCATGACGTTGAGAATAATCCTCACCAAAGACCAGATAGGTCTGAAGTGATATGAGATTGCTGAATTTACCATAATCCAATATTGATCTTCCATCTTGTCTGTCTGTATTACAGTAGTAAAATGTACAAACAAAAGCATAAAGATACCACAGTAAAAATAAATAAGTACTGTGGTCAAGAAACCCTGGTCAATGTCCCTCCATAGTTTCTCTGGACCTAGAGCTCCTCCCGGCCCCACCTGTGCCCTGTTCCCTCCCTACCTCCTCGGGACGCCTACACTTCCTCACCCTCCCCTGCCAGCTTCTCAGATGAATTCAGGAACCCTCCTGCAGCCTCTCCTAACAGTCGTGAGCAACAGTACAAGTGAGGTGCGTGTGTGATGTGTTTACACTTTTAAAGATAAAATTACAAATGCCAATAAACTATCAAATAATATGTGAATCTTCAAGACTTTAAAATGGGTGAAATTATGAGTGCTATGTGACTGAAATTTGACAAAATATCCAAGACCACTGACTATCACTGCACAGCTTTTGTGTTCTGTTGAAGGGAAGGGATATTTATATAAATAATTGAAAATAGTGATTTTGCTAAAATGAAGGTAATAAAAGTTTACAAAATACGACTAAATTTTTTTCCATCTAAACATTACTTTTCCTTCAATAGATCACCTAGATTTGTTCAATGAAAATTATGTTACTTTAACATATCTTTAAAATTAAAAGATAAATTAGAATGAAAAATATAAAGAAATCAGAATGACTTAAGCTGAATGTAAATGCTTTTGAAGATGTAATTAAATCTTGTTCATTTTTATAAAGATAAGACTAATGCTTATGTAGTTTAATATCATTTACCTGCCAAAATAAATTACAGATGTAACACTCCACTCATATTTCTTCTAAAGCTACAAATTTGAGAATGGTGCTAATTGTTTCACATGGTAAAACGTTTGTAAAGTATTGTGTTCCTTTAAGACTGTATGAATTCTGTGATAATTTGGAAGAAATTGATACTTTAATTCTCACACTTTTCCATTTTGATGGCATTTTCCATTACTTCTTTCAGAATGACTCGATTGCTTTATTTTTACAGATCCTATGCCTTTCTTGTGGACATTGTTTATAAGCATTTTATTATTGCTGTACATAGTGTGGAAAGATTGTTTCCCAATTCTGTTTCTAGGCATGCCTTGCTATACTATAGATAAACTATTGATTTTTGTGTTTTTAGCTTTTGTCAACTTTAGGCTTTAGCAAAACTGTCAAAAACCTCGCTGAGCAGACAAGGCTTACTTTGCTGGATTTGCTGAAATAAGAAAGGAAAACACCCTGGCAGAATCTCAACAGCCCAGACAGAAAGAGTGGAGTGATGGGTTTGTACAGTCTGACTAGATGACAGATTCTCAGACGAGTATTTTGAGATCGGGAACTCCTTGGGACCCAGCAGTGTGTGAGACACAATAGCTTTATACTCAGGTGCATACGAGACCAAGTTCTGAGCCGAGTTTTCTCAACAGTCTTGATAATTCAAGTGTTTTTTACTGATTTACAGTTGATACTCAGGGCTAAGTATTTCCCAGAGCCAGACTTACCCTGTCTTTCATTTTTCTCAGCCTTCACATAGTGACAGGAATGTATCTTGGGGATGAATAATTTCTAATCACGGGGAAAACCAAAACCACGTGGGTTTAAACTCTCAGCCCCTCTCCTTTGACATCCATGTCAGCCCAGGGTGGAGATTACAACACCATTGTCTGCAAACAGAAGCGATTTCCATCTTCACTGCTTTTTAGTGAGTTGTGGGTATATGATAAGGCTCTGCTGGCAGTTTTCCAGAATCTATTACTGCCAGATTTGCTGTTTCTTTTTGCTCAAAGATCACTTGTTGGATCACTTGAAGGGACAAAGTCCATTTCTCAGTATTTCAGATTTTGGTGATGACACTTCTGAGCAAAGTGACATGGAATAATACTAAGAAAGACATGTTTCCAGGGTTTGTAGTCCTGTACTCAGTAGAAGCTAAGGTTGCCCAAGCTCTATTTCTGTGAAACATGGGCTACAAAGCTGCTAAATGTTCAGGCAGACATCTTCATGTCTAGGTTTTATGGGAGTTTGATTTTTCTGGCCACTTGACCCAGTGTTTTGTCATTTACAAAGCACTTATTGCTTGATTCCAATTACACAGAAGATCACCTTTCTTATTGCAATGAACTAGCATCAGAGGAAGCTGGTTGTTATTCAAGGAGGCACAAGTAAAAACAATAATTATACTGAATGTGCATCTTAATCAAAAGACACACAAAGGAGTGACTCAAAGCATCAAAAGAAAAAGATGGGAAACATAAACACATTGTGTAGATAAGAGGTTTGAGTATCTGTTAATAATCTAGATTCTTAAGTAAATGAAGAAAGCGAGGATGCAAGGAGAGAAGACAGGAGAGCAGAGTGAAAGAGGACAACCTGCCTCTGATGTAGGGAGCTTGCTTGCAAGGTCTTCTGGAGAAGTTATCTCCTGGATGAGTCGTCATCTTGGTCAGTTTGCTGGGATTAGGTTTACGGCCCCTGGAAAACCGACTATAAACTCCTTGAGGGGCCTGGCTTGAGATCTCTGGACCCTTTAACTTAGAGATGTATACTCACTCCTGCTAAAAGTGGAGGGGGCGAGTTTTGAGTGGAGACCAGGAGTAGCTCTGGTTACAGCTGGAGACATTTTGAGAAGAAGCTGCAGAAATTCAGACCATGAAGACCAAGGTACAGGCCCAGCAGATCTTAACAAGACAGTCTTCATTTACGAGAGTACAAACTAAAGATACCTAGATTTTTTTTTGCTTGAGAAAAGTTGAAAGTGAAAGTGTTAGTTGCTTAGTTGTGTTTGACTCTTTGCAACCCCATGGACTGTAGCCCACCAGGCTCATCTGTCCATGGGATTCTCCAGGCAAGAATACTGGTGTGTGTTGCCATTTGTAAAAATTTAATGAGCTGTAATTAATAATTTATGCACATTTCCACAATGTAAGCATGTTATGATTAAACACGAATTTAAGTGTTATTGACCCTTACTGTCATATATTAGAAAGTCCTGCCTGCCTCCTGGGATACACAAATGTGAAATTTAAAACCTAACTTTAGAAAATATTTGAAGCAGTATTAACTTCCCCGACTCAAAGAAAAAGAAGCTTAAATTTATTTAAAAAGTGTATCAGTCTGATTGCCAGACTGTGTTAATGACTGATAGAAAAGTATTCTAAAAAGATTCTAGGTGCTTCTCTGGTGGCTCAGTGCTAAAGAATCCACCTGTCAATGCAGAAGACATGAGTTTGATCCCTGGTCTGGGAAGACCCCACCTACTGCAGAGCAACTAAGCCTGTGCCGCAACTATTGAGCCTGTGCGTCACGATAAGAGAAGCCACCATGTGCCACAACTAGAAAAAAGCCCACACAGCAATCAAGACCCAGCACAGCCGTAAAGAAATTTAAAAAAAAATTTTTTTTAAGGTTCTGTGCTGTACAGTAGGTTTTCATTAATTATCTATTTTATTCACAGTATCAATAGTGTATATATGTCAATCCCAATCTCCCAAATCATCCCCCTTGGTGACCTAAATGAGAAGGAAATACAAAAAGAGGGGATATAGTTACACATATAGCTGATTCACTTTGCTGTACAGTAGAACAGGGAGGCCTGGCGTGCTGTGATTCATGGGGTCGCAAAGAGTCAGACACGACTGAGCTAGTGAACTGAACTGAACAGTGGAAATGAACAGAACACACTGTAAGGCAAGTAAACTCCAATAAATTTTTTTTTAAAAGAGATTCTGGTCTCATGCACCATTTAAAGAAAGAAAGAAGAAAGTGAAGTCGCTCAGTCGTGTCCGACTCTTTGCAACCCCATGGACTGTAGCCTACCACGCTCCTCCATCCATGGGATTTTCCAGGCAAGAGTACTGGAGTGGGTTGCCATTTCCTTCTCCAGAGGCACCATTTAAACCCTACCTTAAAAACAGATCTCTCTCTCTAAAAAGAATGAGTCAGGTGAAAGCAGAAGTGGCTTTGAACCTGCTAAAATGTTTTAGGTGGCTTGTACAGTCATGTAAGACAACACTTGTGAGTTTCCATATAACACAAAAGCAGTGTGTCAAGAATTTGGGGTGGTTCAGTATCTCAGGCAACGATTCGTTATGTAAACAAACATCTGATGAGGAGACGTTCGTGTGGTTCCCAGGAACAGGCTACTTATTATTCAGAGTCTGTCATTGGGAATCACCCTGTTGGGAAGGCATCAGTCAAGACAATGTCTGCACTGTCTTCCTATGTGGCCTTGAATATCTCATCACCAAGACAACCAGTTACTCACACACACTTGTCTGCCACAGAGTTCATCACATCCTGCTGACACAGTCGTGTTCTCAAGCTTCCCTGAATTACTTGCACAGATGTCCTCCCAGCTTGTGCTTACAATGTGTGGTTTCTGAGTATGGAGAGGATGAAGTCAGACTAACAAAACTGCATTTTCAGAGCTTTAAAAGTTATTATCATATAAATGTAATTTAAAACATGTCACTGGTGAGGTCTTGCTCCATTATACTGGATAAGAAGCAAAAGTGTATCAGTCACTTCAATCATGTCCAACTCTTTGAAACCACATGGACTGTAGCCAACCAGCCTCCTCTGTCCATGGAATTCTCCAGGCAAGAATACCGGAGTGGTTAGCCATTCCATTTTCCAAGGGGTTTTCTCAAATCAAGGATTGATGATCAGTAAATCAAGTCAAAACCTAATGTGCACTTTTTATTGGCACTAAGGAATGTTACTTTTGCTTATAAGGTCCAAGGAATTCTTCATGATGCTTTTATGTTTGAGTATCATTTTTTCCGAATGCTCCAGGTCTTCACCAGACCTGACCTCAGAAGAAACCACTTTATGGAGGCTAACCTACTCAGGTTTCCTCACTGCCTAACTGTCCCAGGGCCAGAAACTACCCACCTCTGTCCCACTCCTGCATCCCACATGCTAGAACAAAACATCTGCAGTGGAGACACACAAGTGGAAATTACCCCAGGAGCCAGTCCTGGGGTAGGAAAGCCTTAACTGTAATTTATGAGTTGTCAGAGGCTCAGTGGAGACCACCTGTGTTAAAAACTCCAGAAGGACCTAATGATGGGGGAGACAACCACAAGATTGTGGGATTTACCCTGAGGAGCTCAACCAGGTCCTCACATTAAATGTCAGTGAGGAAACCTTTTATGCTCTAACAGAGAGAGCACTCTGTTAATAAGGCTGCACTTGGGGAAACCTAGGAATGAGAACCTAACCCGCCTGGGGTCATCAGAGTCTAACTGAAGGGGCAAAGAGAAAGAAACAAATGAACAGATGAAACAACTGTTGTTCAGTCACTAAGTGGCGTCTGACTCTGGAACCCCATGGACTGTAGCACTCCAGGCTTCCCTGTCTTTCACGGTCTCATGCAGTTTGCTCAAACTCATTTTCACTGAGTCAGTGATGCCATCCAACCATCTCATCCTCTCTCATCCCTTCTCCTCCTGCCTTCAATCTTTCCCAGCATCAGGGTCTTTTCTAATGAGCTGGCTCTTTGCATCAGGTGACCAAAGTATTGGAGGTTCAACTTCATTTCTTCCAATGAATAATCAGGGTTGGTTTCCTTTAGGATTGACTGGTTTGATCTGTTTGCTGTTCAAGGGACTCTCAAGAGTCTCCTCCAACACCACAGTTCAAAAGGATCAATTCTTTGGCGCTCAGCTTTCTTTATAGTCCAAATCTCACATCCATACATGATTACTGGAAAAACCATAGTTTTCATTAGAGGGATCTTTGGCAAAGTGATGTCTCTACTTTTTAATATGCTGTCCAGGTTTGTCATAGTTTTTCTTCCAAGGAGCAAGTGCCTTTTAATTTCATGACTGTAGTCACCATATGAAGTGATTTTGGAGCCCAAGAAAATAAAGTCTGTCACTGTTTCCATTATTTCCCCATCTATTTGCCATGAAGTGATGGGAATGGATCCTACGATCTTTGCTTTTTGAATGTTGAGTTTTAAGTCAGCTTTTTCACTCCTCTTTCACTGTCATCAAGAGGCCCTTTAGTTTCTCTTTGCTTTCTGCCATTAGAGTGGTGTCATATGCATATCTGAGGTTATTGGTATTTCTCTCAGCAATCCTGATTCCAGCTTGTGACTCATTTCACATGATGTTCTCTGCATAGACGTTAAAGAAGCAAGATGACCATATAAAGCCTTGACGTACTCCTTTCCCAATTTTGAACCAGTTTGTTGTTCCATGCCTGGTTCTAAGCATTGCTTCTTGACCTGCATACAAGCCTCTCAGGAGGCAGGTAAGATGGTCTGGTATTCATATCTCTTTAAGAATTTTCCACAGTTTGTTGTTATCCACACAATCAAAGGCTTTAGCATAGTTAATGAAACAGAAGTAGATTATTTTCTGGAATTCTTTTTCTTTTTCTGTGATCCAAAAGATGTTGACAATTTGACCTCTGGTTCCTCTGCCTTTTCTAAATACAGCTTGTACATCTGGAAGTTCTTGGTTCATGTACTGCTGATGCCCAGCTTGAAGGATTTTGAGGATTACCTTGCTAGAATGTGAAATAAGCACAGTTGTATGGTAGTTTGAACATTCTTTGACATTGCCCTTCTTTGGGATTGGAATGAAAACTGACCTTTTCCCATCCTACGGCCACTGCTGAGTTTTCCAAATTTGCTGGTGTACTGAGTGCAGCACTTTAATGGCATCATTGTTTTGGGGGTTATGAAAACTGGCTGGAATTTTATGCTCAATCTACATGAGACCAAAGATAAACAAGAAATCCTGAGAGACACCAGAGAGGGGAAACACAAAAACAAATCACCTTGTCTGGTGTTGAAATAACTTTCTAGGTCCAAGATGGAACTGCTTCTGCCTAGGGTGACGTGGCAGCAAATTTAAACTTATATGACTTTTGTGTCTCTGGACATGTTCCTCTTGTGACCAAAAACACTGCAATATCCAGTCAGTCAATCCCCAAAGGCCAAGTTAGTTCTGGGCTCTATACTTATTACCTTGCTCCTTCGTGTCCTAAACAAGATCAACTATGTTGCCCAACCAATCAGAATTTTTCTATTTGTCTCTATCTTGTTCTTCATTCTTTCTTAGAAAAGCTTCTTACCTTCACCCCCATTTTGCAGTTTTCCAAATGGAGACTGTTTGCTTCATGAAGGGTTAAAGTTTGTTTGTATTTCCTGAATTTTGTTTAATCATTCTCTAGTACCCTAGAGAAACAAAGCTAAGGATTGCATTTGATTTCTCAGAATCCATGAAAGTAAGAAGAGAATACAGTATTTAGTATTGAGCAAAAATGACCAACTTAGAATTCTATATCCTGAAAAATTATCTATCAAAGATGAAGGAGAAATATAGACTTTCTCAGATACACAAAGACAGAGTGAATTTGTTGCCTCGGAAGAAATGGTAAAAATAAGTTGTTTAGAGAAGGAAAATTATCAATTGTTTAGACAGAAGGAAAAAATAGTTGTTTAGAGAGAAGGTCAGAAACTCAGGCCTACATAAAGGAAGAAAGAGCATTGAGGAAAGAATAAGTGAAGTCAAAATAAATTTATTTTTCTTAGTTCTTATGTATCTATCAGATAACATTTTTTTTAAAGAATACTACCAACAATATATTCAATTAAGTAAGCATATATTATATACTTATATATGCTTGTGTATCCTTGTATATGGGCTTCCCAGGTGGCTCAGCAGTAAAGAATGTGCCTGCTAATGCAGGAGTTGCAGGTTCAATCCCTGGGTCAGGAAGATCCCCTGGTGAAGGAAATGGCAAACTGCTCCAGTGTTCTTGCCTGGGAAACAGTCAGACATGACTTAATGACTAAACAACAACAATATGCTTGTATATAAATTTTAAAAATGACAGTGAAGATTCCAAGGATTGAATGAAAGAACTAAGATTATTTTGTTATTTTAAGGTATTTAAACCTTTGAATTTTGACATTATTTGAAAGTGGCCTGTGATTAGCTGTAAATGTATGATGCAAACTCTAGGGCAACCACTAAAAAAAAGTAAAAAGAATATTTAAGTGATATGCTAATAAAAGGGAGAAAATGACATCATACAAAATGCGCAGGTAAAAATCACAAAAAGCAGAAAAAGTGTCAAAAAAAGTTAGATGGAAACGGGCAACAAATAAACTACAGTAACATGTGGTAGATACTTATCCAACTACATCAATAATCACTTTGAAAGTCAGTGATCTAAATGACCAATAATTGATTGTAAGCTAGATCAAAACTGCAGACTCAGTCATATGTTGTCTATAGGAAACTCATGCTGGGTATAAAGACAAACAGATGAAAGAAAATCCACATGTAAACAGCAGTCAAGAGAAAGCAGGAGTAGCCTATTAATTTCACAGAGAGCAAACTTCAAAACAAGGAAAGGTATCAGAGATAAATAATTATAAAGGGATCAATTATCAGGAAGACATAACAATCCTTCATGTGAATGAACCTAATAACAGACAAACTGTGAAGAGGAAACTAATAAAATTGCAAAGGACATAGGTAAATCCACTATCTGAGCTGGAGATTTCAACACCTGTCTATCAGAAATGGTCAGATCATCAGGCAGAAAATCAGAAAGGACAGAGTTAAACTCAACAATAATATCTAGGAACCTCCTGGTGGTCCAGTGGTTAAGAATCAGCCTTGCAATGTAAAGGACACGAGTTCAAGTCCTGGTTCTGGAACTAAGATCCCATATGCCATGGAGCAACTAAGCCCATGTGCCATGACTACTGAAGCCACATGCTTTAGAACCCACGCCCTCCAACTACTGAGCCTGCACATCACAACTAGAGAGTCTGTGAGCTGCAACAAAAGATTCCACACGATGCAATGAAGATCCTGCATGCCGCAACTAAGACCTGGCACAGCCAAATAAATAAATATTAAAAAAGTAACATCGATCAACTGGATACAATTCACATCTATGAATTATGGCAACAATAGAACACACATTATTCTCATGCTCACACAGAAGATTCACAAAGATGTACCATACCACATTCTGGGCCACAGACACAGTTTAACAAATTCAAAACAACAGAAATCATATAATGAACTTCCCTGTTGGTACAGTGGATAAGAATCCATGTGCCAAGGAAGGGCACACAGGTTTGATCTCTGGTCTGGGAAGATTCCACATGCCACAGAGCGACTAAGCCCATGCACCGGAACTACTGAACCTGTGCTCTAGAGCCCATGCTCCGCAGTAAGAGAAGCCACCTCAAAGAGAAGCCCATGTACCACCAACGGAGAGTAAGCCCCGTTTGTTGCAAGAGAAAAGCCCACACAGCAATGAAGGCCCAGCACAGCCAAAAGTAAATTCTAAAAAAAGAAACTACAAACCAGTATCTCTCATGAACATAAGTGTAAAAATCTACATGAAAATATTAGCAAATAGAACCCAACAATGCATAAAAAATAGTTATACACCATAATCAGTTCAGTTCAGTTACTCAGTCATGTCTGACTCATTGCAACCCCATGAACTGCAGCACACCAGGCTTCCCTGTCCATCACCAACTCCCGGAGCTTACTCAAACTCATGTCCATCTGATATAGGCATGTTCTCCATGTTGTCATGTCTACCACCAGAAACCATCATAAAGGAGTTGGTGATGAAGCTTGCTTTGTCCTTTCATGATCTCTGTTTTCCTTGGGGACCTCAAGCAATTGTTCAGATGTCCTGGGTTCGAGAAGCAGATTAAATCACACATGTTCATGCTCAGGAACTTCCATGTAAAAGCTGGTCTGATGGATCTGAGGGATTGTTTTCTTTTACATGAAATTCTGTGGGCATGAACTCTAGTTCTCTAGATGAAACTGGCTTACCCGTGCTCCCTGATGGTAGCATGATGACTATCTTACTCAGAGACATGAGAGTTAAGCAAAGGAACAGCACTGAACTTGGGTTGACAGGAAGTTCTAAAGCTCCATGTGCCCAAGGGAACAGAGTTACAGCATACTGTTTGTTGCCCTGAGGACTAAGAGCCTTCCACTCTTTTGGATGTAGAATATCCAACATCCTTTTCATGCATTCACAAACTATTGAAGACAAAAGATGTGCTGCTTCTTTCTCACATCTTCAGATTATTGAAATTATCTGATAAAGGAAGACACTAATTTAACATAACATACCTGGATCTAGTCAGGGATTTTCCAATTGAAAATTCCATGGCAACTAGCTAATTTGCCTGTTTCGTTGGTTGGATAAATGTTTTAATCTATTGTACTGTGCCCTGTCTTAGATTTACAGTGATACATATTAGCAAAGCAAATGTTAGTTATCTGCATGTGTATATAACTGCTGCTATTTATGTAAATCCCACCTACATGACATTTTAAAAATGTATTAAATAGCCTCCCTCAGCACTAACACTGCTGGAGAATTCTAATTCTGAGGTTATCATCATTAAAATGCCATTAAACATTTAATATTCTCTCCCTGAGATTGACAAAAGAATTCAACAACATTTGCATCATAGCTTCTTCAGTTCCTTCTTTTTCATAATTTTACATTTAATACCATCTCTCAGTTTTATGTAAAATAAATACTTTGTTAGAAATTCTCATTTGGTGAGAATCAAGAACCTTTCAAAGCATCATGCTACTTCTGCCTCTCTGCCATTAATCGTTTTATGAATGAAAGATGCAAATAGGTACAAAGATACATAAAGATCCTGACTTGTGTCCTATCTATGAGAAGGTTGGATGATGGCCACTCTGACTGGTGTGAGGTGGTGTTTCATTGTGATTTTGATTTGCATTTCTAATAATTAGTGATGCTGAGCATCTTATTATGTGCCTTTTGTCCATCTATTAGTTTGGGGCCAACATAAATGTGGTTTCAAACTGTGAGCTTTAAATCATTAAAACTAGGCTCAATGATAAATTTATTAATCAAAATAGGAACCATTAGAATCAACACATTTTTGCCAATGAGAAATAAGTTTGTTTATTCCTGTAGCAAAAAAAAAAAAAAATCTGTGCTTCAGGATATGATGAACTCTTGGACAGCTTTTTTTTGCATCCTGCTGGTTGTGGAAGTGTTTTCCCTGCAAAAAGTCATCAAGATGCTTGAAAAAGTGGCAGTCAGTTGGCGAGAGGTCAGGTGAATATGGCAGATGAGGCAAAATGTCAGAGCCAATTCATTCAAATTATGAAGTGTTAGTTGTGAGACCTGAGGTGGGGCATTGTCATGGAGAAGAATTGGGCCCTTTCTGTGGACCAATGCTGGCTGCAAGCCTTGCAGTTTTTGGTGCATCTCATTGATTTGCTGAGCATGATCCTCAGATGCAGTAGTTTCATTGGGATTCAGAAAGCTGTAGTGGATTAGTTCCGGTAGCCGACCACCAAACATTTACCATGACATTTTTTTCTTGCAAGTGTGGCTTTGGGAAGTGCTTTGGAGCTTCTACTCAGTCCATCCAATGAGTTGGTCTTACCAGGGCATGTTTTCAGAAAGGGTACATATTAAATAATTTCATTGAGATTTTTGCTATTATAAGTCCATCTGGGCAAAGTGTATGCTATATTACACACACATCAATATATGTGTTACTGTTGCATTACCTGAAGAGAGAAGTTACAATTTTAAAGGCTCTCATTTGAGGTTCAGTAGAGAAGCAAGACTAAATCTTTTGCTAAGTAACCATTATAGAATAAAGAGAATACAATAACATTTACAGAGCCTTAGCTTCCATCATGGAATAACAGACTGGTTTCAAATAGGAAAAGGAGTACATCAAGGCTGTATGTTGTCACCCTGCTTATTTAACTTATATGCAGAGTACATCATGAGGAACGCTGGGCTGGAAGAAGCACAAGCTGGAATCAAGATTGCCGGGAGAAATATCAATAACCTCAGATATGCAGATGACACCACCCTTGGTGTCAGATGGCAGAAAGTGAAGAGGAACTCAAAAGCCTCTTGATGAAAGTGAAAGAGGAGAGTGAAAAAGTTGGCTTAAAGCTCAGCATTCAGAAAACTAAGATCATGGCATCTAGTCCCGTCACTTCATGGGAAATAGATGGAGAGACAGTGGAAACAGTGGCTGACTTTATTTTTTTGGGCTCCAAAATCACTGCAGATGGTGATTGCAGCCATGAAATTAAAAGACGCTTACTCCTTGGAAGGAAAGTTATGACCAACCTAGATAGCATATTAAAAAGCAGAGACAGAGATACCCCTCGTCCAAGGTAAGGTACAGTGGCTGCGCCTTGCTGGAGCAGCTGGGAAGAGATACTCCACGACCAAGTGGAATATAAGAATCCAGTGTTCTGGGGAGGAAGGAACAAGATGGCGGAGGGATAAGATGGCAAGACCACTTTCTCCCCCACAAATTCATCAAAAGAACATTTGAACGCGGAGTAAAGTCCACAAAACAACTTCTGAATACTGGCAGAGGACATCAGGCTCCCAGAAAAGCAGCCCATTGTCTTCTAAAGGAGAGAGAAGAAATCCAGCTCCACCCACCAGAACACCGACACATGCTTCCCTAACCAGGGAACCCGGACAAGTCACCCGTCCAACCCCACACACAGCGAAGAAACTACATAATAAAGAGAACTCCACAAACTGTAAGAAGAGGGAAAGGCCAACCCAAGCAAAGCAGTATAAGCAAGATGAAGAGGCAGAGAAATACCCAGCAAGTAAAGGAACAAGATAATTGCCCACCAACACAAACAAAAGAAGAAGATATAGGGAATTTACCTGATAAAGAATTTCAAATTTTGATGGTGAAAATGATTCAAAATCTTGAAAGCAAAATGGAGTTACAGATAAATAACCTGGAGAAAAGGATTGAGAAGATGGAAGAAAGATTTAATAAGGACTTAGAAGAAATAAAAAAGAGTCAATATACAATGAATAATGCAATAGATGAGATCAGAAACACTCTGGAGGGAACAAACAGTAAAATAACAGAGGCAGAAGACAGGATAAGTGAACTAGAAGATAGAATTGTAGAAATAAATGAAATAGAGAGGAAAAAAGAAAAACGAATTAAAAGAAATGAGGACAATATTAGAGACCTCTGGGACAATGTTAAACGCTCCAACATTCGAATCATAGGAGTCCCAGAAGAAGAAGAAGACAAAAAGAAAGACCATGAGAGAATACTTGAGGAGATAATAGTTGAAAACTTCCCTAAAATGGGGAAAGAAATAATCACCCAAGTCCAAGAAACCCGGAGAGTCCCCAACAGGATAAACCCAAGGCGAAATACTCCAAGACACATATTAATCAAATTAACAAAGATCAAACACAAAGAACAAATATTAAAAGCAGCAAGGGAAAAGCAGCAAATAACACATAAGGGGATTCCCATAAGGATAACAGCTGATCTTTCAACAGAAACTCTTCAGGCCAGAAGGGAGTGGCAAGACATACTTAAAGTGATGAAAGAAAATACCCTACAGCCCAGATTACTATACCCAGCAAGGATCTCATTCAAATATGAAGGAGAAATCAAAAGCTTTACAGACAAGCAAAAGCTGAGGGAATTCAGCATCACCAAACCAGCTCTCCAACAAATGCTAAAGGATCTTCTATAGACAGGATACACAGAAAGAGTGTATAAACTTGAACCCAAAGCAATAAAGAAAATGGCTACGGGATCGTACTTATCAATAATTACCTTAAACGTAAATGGGTTGAAATTTTCAAAAAGGCTAGGAAACAATTCTCATAGCCATCAATAGTTCAGTGTTGAGTTCATGAATAGTTTTTAAAGTTTGGGACAAACTGTAGTATTTGCTATTTGAAGTACTATTTGTAATTGGCATATTACGATGTAACATTGGTCTTCATTTCCAACTTAAAACGCCTAAAAATGCCTAACAGGTTTTTAGATTTGTGAATTTTAGTTGAAATGTATTTTACGATGTTACGAAACCTGCAGAAATATTGAAACATTTCAGAGAACTTATTCACTGTACATTTAATTTATTTTATTTATAAAAGTTATGAACTGTAGAAAGTTTTACTTGTTGGGTCAAATGCTTGTTGCTTCAAATGCTTGTTGCATTTGAAGTGCTAGTTACAAGAAAATCAAATATCTTCAATGTATAAATGCTATTAAGTTTTTAAAGGACTCTGGAGTATAAGTAAGTTTGTTTAAAGAAATTTAGTCTGTTCAACTTGAAAAAATAAATAAAATTGGAAAAAAAATAAAATAAAATAAAAAAGTTTGTAAAAAAAAAACCAACAGTTTGTATTATAAACACAAACCATAATTTATGTAAAACTGCATGTCAGTCATGTTTACGTGCAGAGAGTAATATATTAATAGTGAGTCACCAAAATTATCAATAGTGATGGGATTTCAGGTATATTTTTATTTCCTTGGTTATGCTTTTATACATTGTATGATTTTCGCCCCAAGACACATTGTTGAAAATAAAAACAAAAACTGTTTTTCACCAATACCTTCAAAAAAAAAATAAAATAAAAATAAAAAGCAGAGACATTACTTTGCCAACAAAGGTCCGTCTAGTCAAGGCTATGGTTTTTCCAGTGGTCATGTATGGATATGAGAGCTGGACTGTGAAGAAAGCTGAGCGCTGAAGAATTGATGCTTTTGTTTTGTTTTGTTTTACTTTCACTACAAAATAATTTATTAAAACACAGCTTCAGCCTCCTATATACAAGCGCACATACTCCTGACTACCCTAACTAGGGGACACTTTTCTTCTCCCTTACCTTGCAAACCTCTTCTATCAGATCTTTAAGATACTGGATCTCCTTGGCCAAGGAATCTGCTTTCTCTTTCAGAGCCTCATTCTTCTTTTCTAGCTCTTTACATTCACCATTGAGGGCCTCCTGCTCTGCCCTCTTCTTCTGGCGGTACCTAGTGGCTGCTGTCTTGTTCTGCTCCATTTTCTTCAGCTTCTTGTCCAGCTTCTCACCCTTTACTTTTGCTGCTACCATCCTCTTTCCAGGAGGGTCGTAGGGTTTGGGGCGGGAAGAGCCACTGAGGGCAGCTGGAGATAGTAGGCTCTTCTTTGGAAAGCCCCTGGAAGTGGAGGGGCTATGCTGGGGAGAGCCCAGAGAGGAGTCAGGGCTCATACAGATGCCACTTTCATTATCTGAGGGGGCATCCTCCTCCTTTATGCACTGAGCAATCACAGTAATGTAAGTGGTGGAGTCCGGCTTGCTATCTCCTTCAAAGATAACCACTTCACTGCATAGCTCTAAACTAAAGGAATGATCTGGAGTGGAAGACAGGGCCCCTGGGGAAGGGGGAAGAGGTTGCAAGAAGGTGAAAGGGGCACCCTGGTCAATTGTTGGTAAACTTTCTGGAAGATGGCCAATTGGGATCACTATCTGGGGGGGCTCCTTGTTAGTCTCCTGGAGTAGGGGATCAAAGAGATCACACCTGTCATCCAACGTAGCCAAGAGCTCATCTGGCATGGTTTCCAGGTCATCTATACTCAACAGGGTATCATTAAAATCAAACTCCTTCAAATCCTTTTTCTCCACCATCCAATCTGTCCCGGAGAAAGCATCCTCCTTGCTGTTGTCTGAGAAACTGACCAACCCAGCCACAGCCAGCCAATCGGAGGAGCCTGCCTTAGCCTTGTCGCAGGAGAACCCATGAGGTTTGGCCACCTCCAGGTAGCCATCTAGGAGACCTAGGCTCTCTTCAGCCCCCAAACCCGACTGGTCGAAGGCGACACGAAGTCCCCCACGAACACCTCGCTGCTCAGTAAGCTCATCTCGGCCATGTTGCGAGGTTTTGGTGCTTAATTCAAGGAATGCGCTTAATTCGAAGGTGTCTTTGTCGGTTACAGCAAGGCTGCTGCTGAATGCCGTGAAAAGCGCCATGGCTTAAGCCGCTGGGGGGTTGCCGCTGCAGAGCCTGGTGCTGCTGCTGCTGCTGTTGCAAAGGCCGATGCTGCCGCAGGCACTGCTGCCTCTAATGCGCCATGGTGGCCGCGGACCCAGGGGGAGCGGGAGGACAGACTGTGCGCACTTGCCCGGAGGAACTACATCTATGCGCGGGAGGAAGAAAAAAAATCGAATTGATGCTTTTGAACTGTGGTGCTGGAGAAGACTCTTGAGAGTCCCTTGGACTGCAAGGAGATCCAACCAGTCCATTCTGAAGGAGATCAGTCCTGGATGTTCATTGGAAGGACTGATGCTAAAGCTGAAACTCCAATACTTTGGCCACCTCATGTGAAGAGTTGACTCACTGGAAAAGAGTCTGATGCTGGGAGGGGTTGGGGGCGGGAGGAGAAGGGGACAACAGAGAATGAGATGGCTGGATGGCATCACCAACTCGATGGACATGAGTTTGAGTGAACTCCGGAAGTTGGTGATGGACAGGGAGGCCTGGCGTGCTGTGATTCATGGGGTCGCAAAGAGTTGGACACGACTGGGCGACTGAACTGAACTGAAGGTAGGTAAGTTGTCAACTAAAAAATAAAGTCACAACCTGAAAGTAGAAAGTTATTTTACTTGGTGGGAATGTTTACAACTCCAAGCCTGGGAGACAGCATCTCAGTAGCTCTAACAAAACTGCTCCAAAGAGACAGGAGGGGGAGTCAGGCTATATACAAGTTTGCAAAAAAGGGAGCAGGCAGTCTGAACAGCAAAAAGATCAGATATCCAGTTAAGGAATTTAGCATTCTGTGTATGGAAAGGTGCAAGCCTTTGGGCTCACTGAATTCTTTCCTTTCTTATGCACTTCAGCTATCTGGGCCAATCCTGTTTCCTAGTTCACCTTGCTTCTTGCATTCCCTCCACTCCTCAGGAATCACCATGGGGGGTGGCAGCATCCTCTGGATTGCAGTTTGGGGAGCCCTCATTCACAGTTGGAGGCCAGATATCACTGATGGCTGTGACATTTTTGTTTATTAATATGGCAGGAGATATTTTCATTTCACAAAGTAAAAACACCTGCCCTCCTAAGGCACGGAGAAATGCCTTAGGGGTGGTCATCAGAAAAGAATTCAAAACAAGGCAGGTGTTAGTGAAGCCAATTTCAAGAAGTAAGTTTAATCCACACCCTTTAAAATAATCAAAAGAAAAATGTCAACATCACTATTTATTAGAGAAATGCACATCTAAACCACAGCGAGGTATCATATCACACCAGTCAGAATGGCCATGGCCAAACACTCTCAAAACAATAAGTGCTGGAGTGGGGGTGGAGACAAGGGAACCCTCCTCCACCAATGCTTGGGATGTAAATTGGTAACAGCCACTGTGGAGGACATTGTGAAACTTCCTTCAGCCATGAAAACGAGAATGAGGTTAGAATACTCCTTAACACCATACACAAAGATAAACTCCAAATAGATTTAAAAACCCAGTTGTGAGGATGGATACTATGAAATTCTTGAGAAAAATATAAACAGAACACAATTTGACATGAATGCAGCAAGTTCTTTGTGGATCTACCTCTTAGAAAAATGAAAAATAAACCACAAATCAGAAAATGGGACCGAATCAACCTTAAAAGTTTTTGAATACCAAAAGGAAACCCTCAAGGAAAGACAAGAACAACCCTCAGAATAGGAAGAAATATTTTCAAAGGAAGAGACTCACAAGGAATTTATCTCCAAAACATACAAACAGCTCACCCAGCTCAATATCAAAAATGCATACAAACCAAGGGGAAAAAAATGGGCCAAGGATCGAAATGGTTATTTCTCTGAGGAAAGCCTACAGATAGGAGATAGGCACATGAAAAGATGCTTAGCATCACTACTGACTAGAGAAATGCAAATCAAAAGTCCGATGAGGTAAGCACTCACATTCATCAGATTGGCCACTCTCTTCTCACCACACCCTCTCTAGCCTTTAAAGATGTTTGCTGCTGCTGCTAAGTCGCTTCAGTCGTGTCCAACTCTGTGCGACCCCAGAGACGGCAGCCCACCAGGCTCCTCCGTCCCTGGGATTCTCCAGGCAAGAACACTGGAGTGGGGTGCCATTTCCTTCCCCAATGCATGAAAGTGAAAGTGAAGTCACTCAGTTGTGTCCGACTCTTCGCAACCCCACGGACTGCACCCTACCAGGCTCCTCCGTCCATGGGATTTTCCAGGCAAGAGTACTGGAGTGGAGTGCCATTGCCTTCTCCGTCACAGGTGCCTAATCTCATGTGAATGTGACAATATGAAGAGAAGAAAAAGGACCACAGGTTAATCAGGGCGACACCCCCAATTCAGATGTTGGAAATCTCAGAGGGGACAAGACACACTGAGGTAAAGAGCCCATATGGGGTCTCTGGGTACAGGATCCAGACCCGTGTGGATGGGATGAGACCCACACAATACCCAGACCCTGCACCTGGGGTCACAGGCCACAGTCTCCAGGGTGACCCCTGTCCCCAGACCCTGTACCTGGGGTCACACATCCACAGTCTCCAGGGTGACCCTACCTCCAAGACCCTGTACCTGGGGTGGCAAGACCCTTGGTTAGGACACCAGGTCTCTGCTGGTTGGGCCCCTACGGTGGAAACGAGTGAGTTCCTGTGATCTCCTGGCTTGGTAGATCGAAGTATTGGGTCTGTCTCCTTCCCCCACACTTGTCCCAGAGAAATCCTCCTCTTTTCTCTTTGGTTCTATGTGACATTAACTGCTTTTACAGCTGTCCTGATGATGTTGAACACACTGCCTTGGTGTTTGCAGCTTCAGTCTTTTGTTGTCCCACTGAGGTGCTGCGAAAACACAGCAGACACTGGGCTGGAAGACGAGGGGCAGGTCTGGTCTCTGCCGAGCATGGACGGTCTACTGGAACGAGATCACAGCAGCAACCTGCTGCCCCTTGGCTTTTTGCCTGATCCATGCGCCCTGCAATCAATTGCCCAGGTAAACCTGCTCCCTTCTTGCCATGCTCGTGCTGGTGAATTGGAATAATTACCAGGTAGCTCACCTGAGGAGTCTCCAGGAGCCCCAGGGATGGGAAACCTTGGAGGGGTAAAGAGGGAATAGGCACAGGCCTGTATAAAATGATATTGTAAAGCATTAATTCCTAAACAAAAGTCAAGTGAAGTTCACATGTATTCTTCCCTTTTGCTTAGCTTTGAGTATATGGTCTCCCTCTGCACATGATTCTGACCCACACAGATGGGGTAAGACTCACACAGTCCCCAGACCCCCACCCCCCCCCACCTGGGGTCACAAATTCTCTTGATCAGGACACCGTGGCTGTAGTCAGCGGGCCCCCAGTGGGTAAACAAGCCGGGTCCATATAGTCAAAGCTATGATTTTTCCAGTAGTCATATATGGATGTGAGAGTTGGACCATAAAGAAGTCTGAGCACTGAAGAATTGATGCTTTCAATCTGTGGTGCTGGAGAAGACTCTTGAGAGACCTTGGACAGCAAGGAGATCAAACCAGTCATTCCTAAAGGTAATCAACTGTGAATATTCATTGGAAGGACTGATGCTAAAGCTGAAACTCCAATACTTTGGCCACCTTATGGGAAAAGCTGACTCATTGGAAAAGACCCTGATGCTGGGAAAGATTGAAGGCAGGAGGAGAAGGGGACAAGAGAGGATGAGATGGCTGGATGGCATCACCGGCTCAACAGACATGAGTTTGAGCAAGCTCCAGGAGATAGTGGAGGACAGGGAGTCCTGACGTGCTGCAGTCCATGGGGTCACTAAGAGTTGGACACGACTTAGAGACTGAACAACACCAACCAGGTAGCCTACCTGAGGGGTCTCGATGAGCCCCAGGGAAGGTGAACTTGTCAGAGGGAAAGACGAAGAGCCCTACCTCAGCACTGACCCCTGGGAGGGCCATGAATCTCCACTCAGAGAAGAGCACGGTTACCCAGAGAAACCCACCCCAGCTCCAGACCCCAGACATCTGAGTGCTGGCATTCAGAGGCAGGCGTGGAGCTTTCCGGGACAGACGCCAGGCCGGGCCTCTACCCAGGTCTCCATGTCCTACTGCACGGAGGACCCGGTCAGGTGCAAATGTTTCCATTGCAGAGACACATGATCACCTAAACATAATCAGTGCAGACAGGACTTGCAGAAGTCCGAATCTACCATGCAGACAGAACTTGGTCAGGTTCAAAGTAGCTTAGGGTCGCGTTCCCAGGAGGCACAGGTCACATACCTGGGGTCTCTCATCGTTGGACAGGGGATGCACCTGCATGAGGGAACTAGGATGCACCTTTCTTGAAGAAGAAACCATCACTGGGCTCCACACTTCACCCACATCAGGAAACGGAACAAAAATAATGCCATTTTCAGGGAGAATCTAGAACAATCATAGGTTAATCTAGAACACGCATAGTAAGTGACGAACCTCAGAAGGAGAAACTGATACCAGTGAGCTATTTTATAAGAACGAAATACACACACCATCTCAGGAAACACACGGTTACCAAAGGGGAGTGGTGGGTAGAAAGAATAAATTAGGAGGTTGGGATTCACTTATACTCATAAATACATACAGAATATAGAATCAACACAGACCTACTTTAGAAAGAGTGGTGTACTACACATTCTATAATAATGTGTATATGAGAAAAGCAAAGATGAGTCAATACATGTATGGGGATAACTAATGAAGAATCTCTACACTGACAAACACAACATTGTAAGTCAGCTCTCCTCCAAAAGAAGTAAACATGAAGTGAAAAAAAAAACAACAAGGGTTAATGAGACACAGGCTTCTGGCATGTCCCAGAAGAAAGGACGACTAGGAGTAAGCCTGAGGCTCTGGTTACTATAGTAACAGGAGGAGGGCAGGAAGAAATCCTGTCTCCTTGTGGCCATTTCCCACAACAGAAACTTTAAATCTATTGCTTATGCTTCAGTGAAATAAGAAAAAGTTTTTTCTCTTTGGCCTTTTGATTCCTTCTCTACTTTAGCTGTTCCTGGTCTACAGTCTGCATTGAGAACTAAGTTTCCTTCTTTTCAGAAGATTAACCGACTGTTTTGAAACAATGAAAAAGGAATAAGAGTATAGGAACCTTCTACATTTGTGGAAATAAATGTTTTTTTGAAGAAAATAGAAAGATGGCTTTAATCCCCAAGCTGGCAGAGGAGAGAACACAGTAGGCTTGTGCCTCAGGAACTGTGTCTCTCCCCGCCTTCATGGGGAAACAAGGGGATCACACAGCTGGGGCTCATAGTCAGAGGTTGGAGATAAAGAGCAAATATGTAAGGATCCTGTATTCTTTCTTTCTGCATTGTTTCAAAACAGTCAATAGCCTGGCGTCAGAGAACCCAGTAACTTGGGTAAGGCAGACAGTCCCAGGAGTTGGATCTATTGTCTTTTGTGGGTTCCACTGCAGCTTTCTTTCTGTAATACAAAAAGAGGGAAAAACAAATTATCAGGGGAGATTTGCAGAGAGAGTACCATAAAGCTAAGCATCAGGATGTGACTAGCATAAAATTAAAAGACAATAGATGCAAAGTATGGCTCATGCAGAGTTAGAGGGTGATAGGTACAGGATATCCCTGGAGAAGGGAATGACTACCCACTCCACTATTCTTGCCTGGAGAATTCCATGGACAGAGGAGACTGGCAAGCTACTGTCCATGGGATCGAAAAGAGTCAGGCATGACTGAGCAAATAAAACACACACACACACACAGGTGCAGGATACAGTTTACATAACAGGCTAGTCTTCTAAAAGACTTCTAAAAGAAGGAAACTTAGTTGTCAATGCAGAATGTAGATCAGGAACAGCTAAAGTAGAGAAGGACTCAAAAGGCAAAAAAAAGAAAACTATTTCTTAATTCACTGCAACACTTATGAACACTTCATATTCACAAGGACTGCTGGGCTCTAAATGATACTGGCACTTTAAAAACTTCTATGGGTAACTAATCGAAAATAAATAAAAACTGGGCAGACTGCAAAGAAGAAAACTTCCACAATCAGTTCCACACACACTAGTTAAAATCAAAGCCCATGAAAACGTGCTGCACCTCAGGAATTGTTAGAGACATGCAAATCCAAACCACATCAAGGTTTGAAAGGCCATCCTCAGTCTACAAAGGTAAGTGCTGAAGACATGGAGGAAAGAGAACACTTTCGGTGCTAATGATGACATGTAAATGCTAAGAATCACTGTTGGGAGAAGTATCAAGCTGCCTTTTTTAATTTTTAGTAAGGCAAACATATTGATTCCAGCCCAGGTCACAGGAGGACTTAAAACACGTCCTGCTCAGCATTCCCTCATTGTCAGCACCAAGAAGGGAAGAAGGTGCCTGAACAGCAACTCTGCCCCAAGCCGGCAGACAGCCTCGGTGAGGGACACATCAGTCAAGTCTCTTCCTCATCAGGCGGTTAACAAGGCTCCCCCCTCACAGCAAAGGGCTCCTTAACTCCAAATTCAGTTTGTACAGAGAAGAGGAAAGAATCAGACATAAACTATAAATTGAATCAAGTATCTTTATTTTTTAATTTAAATATAAAAAGTGAAGGATAAAAGCAGTTAAAAATTACACTTTAGGTGAATAAATTACAAACTAAATCAACTATATATTCTGACTTATAAAAGAGGAGGAGGCTGGAAGCAACACAAATTACTGTATGTGAGCAGCCCTTGACTATGTGGGTACCACCCAAGGTCTCCAGTCAACTCCACCACTAGTCTTGGCTGCCGACATCATCCGGGAACGGGAGCTGCTCTTTCCATCACACCAAGAGGAGCCTTCTTTGTCACCTGGGCACGGGGAGCACCCAAGTCTGTGCCTTGAGGGACCTCTTCTGCCAGGCTCCAAGCAAAAGGCTCACCCTTAGTTGTGTTCTTCATCTTCTTCTCTTGCAGGTTAATGGTGGCAAAATGAGGCAAAGGAAGCGCCTAGAGCTTGGGCACCTCCCCTTTCTGCAGCTGTTTTATTTTCTTCTCTTTCTGTAAGTGACTTTTTGAATCAAAAGAGAAAGGGCGTATTTCCACAGTTCTCACAGGGGTTTTGGGCTTAAAAGGTACTCCGTAATGGGGCAGTTGTTGAGCTCTGATCACCATTGGCTGCTCCTCATCCTCACCCTCTTGGGTGGGTTTTGGGGTTCTCTTCTTCTGAACAAAGGCAGGGGTCCTGGGGATGGTAAGTGGAATTTCCTTCTTATTGGGAACACCCACGACACCTAACAGGATATGATAAGGGCAAGGCTTTGCATTAAAGTGTTTATCCTCCAATACCCTCTTTGCTTCTTCTCGCTGTTTGATTCTTTTCTCCATTTCAAAATCAAAGCCAACAGGCACAGTGGGTGGCTTCTCTGGCAGTTTCTTAGAGAACATGTACCCACCATAAAGAATTCCAGAATCCAGTTTCTGTGCTTTAAATTTGTAGAGTCCTGCTTCTACAGGATTACATTTCTTGGATTTTGCATTTGTTTCCAACACTTCCACCACCTCTTGCCACATTTTTTTTCTCTTCTCTGACTCTTGCTTCTCAGTACTTTTTAGGATCTTCTGTATATGGGAAGAAGAACCTGAAAAAGAAAAGATATGCGTTTATGCATGGACCGAATTAAGCTCCTGTGAAGAGGAAAAGTTAAAATTTTACCTCCTTCTCCTGCCTCTGTAACTCAGCTTGCTCCTTGCAAAGTCTAGATCATGTAGGTCTCGGAAAGTGGGGACTCACAATACTAGGAACTGGAGCTTATCTCACCTACCCTTGTCCTGCTCTTTTCAACCCCCCTAGCCCCTGCAAACCCACAAACCTGCTTAATCATGCCTGTCCTGTTGTGGTCCGGGAACAGGTTGGAAAAGAATTTCCAGACATGAGACAGAATGAGGGAAATAAAGTTTATTAGAGTGGGAGACGTTGTTAGAACAGCAGGCCAGCTAAAGGGAGAGCCGACATTGAATGGGGGTCCTGAGTCCACTCTTATACCCAGGGTACAAGGGGTGGGATAGGGGTCTTACGGGTCATTTGCTGATTGGATGAGGCACGTATACTGGGTGGGGGAAGAGTAAGGCAAATACCTCCTCCCTATGGGGTAGGAGGGGAGACAGGTTATACTGTTTCATTAATAGTCACAACTTGGGGGAGGGAAGGACGATAAGGTTCTGGTTTTTCCATTCCTGCATTCCAAGACCCTCCTTGGTTATCTGCTCTTTTGTCCTTGGGTCATCACATTCCTCCCTCTCGTTATTTTTAGGGCCAATTCTTTGGCCCCTTTTGATACCCTGCTCATATCTAACTGTCTACCTATTTCCCTTCCCAGGCATTTGGGAACCAGGTCTCAGGGGAAAAGGGGCAATGACCACACAGCCTTTTTCAGGCTGCAGAGGAGCATCGTGGGGCTCTGGGTTCCCTTTGCCTGCTCTCTGTCAGGGTGCATTTATGGAGGGAGATGAGAGTCCATGGAATGATAAGGTGACTTGTTTCAGCATTGTCTAGGTGTTTGTTGGTCAGGGGAAATTCTTGTTAAACTATCACTTGGAGATTTGTTGTATTCCAGAAGAAACAAACTTACAAAGAAATTTAAAGGTACATGGCCCAAAGATTAATAGAAATAGAAAAGCTGCTCAGGAGCTAGCCAGGAGAATCAGGACTGGACACTGGTTTCTGACATTAGTATTTCTCTAGTTAGGAGAAGATGCAAGAATTTGGGCTCATAAAATCTTTACCTGAAAACATCTGACTATCTGAAGGCCGGTTCTTCTGGATTTTTCCCAGAGCACAGAGTGCCTTATTTCTGATCTCCATCCTGAACTCCTTTCAAGGGGGTGTTGACGGTCAGCAGTTTGCAGTGGTCATGATGTAATCTTTCTAGAGGCAGCTGGCAAGTGCCAACTTCCAGTCAGCAGAGTCCCTTCATAGCCACATATTTGACCATGCTTTGGGGGCATTTCATGGCCATTTTCTCCCATGGAGCTGGGAAGGCTCACTCCCAGGTCTAATGAAGATTCCATTGACAGTCCACTCAATGTGCTGTTATGAGATCTGGCCTTGCAAGTGGCAAAAGTCTCTGGCCCATACCTGTCTTACTAGCCTCTTGGTCCAGGAAAATATCCTTTCTCCTTGATTCTTCTCATATCTAGAGTTACATTATTACAATCATTGATCTCATATGGAACGGCATATCAGCATTTTATTACAGGCTCAGTCACACATTTAGTAACATAAACAATCTTCTGAAACAAGTTACATAGAAAATAATATCGCTAGCAGTTATTAGTAAGGTCATAAGAACTGCAAGTCACAACTTTCATTAGGTAGAGCCCAGTATACCCCAGGTCGTCTGACTTCATTTGTTAAATGACTATACCCTGGTGTTAATCTCCTGGTTGTACATCATGGAGCATCTGATCTTTATCTGAAGATTGCTTACTAGATAAGCTTTAGAAACAAACTTAGAGTTTCCTTTTTAATAACAATTCAGTCTTTTAGCAATATAACATAACAACAACGAACTATCTCAGAAGTGATTCTTAGTAAACATTAGATCTTAATTTGGAGAAGGCGATGGCACCCCACTCCAGTACTCTTGCCTGGAAAATCCCATGGACAGAGGAGCCTGGTAGGCTGCAGTCCATGGGGTCACTAGGAATCAGACATGACTGAGCAACTTCACTTTCACTTTTCACTTTCATGCATTGGAGAAGGAAATGGCAACCCACTCCAGTGTTCTTGCCTGGAGAATCCCAGGAACGGGGGAGCCTGGTGTGCTGCCGTCTATGGGGTCACACAGAGTCGGACACGACTGAAGCGACTTAGCAGCAGCAGCAGCAGCAGACCTTAATTAACAAAACTAGAAACTGAGTTTGACAATCAACAAAGCTTAATATTCAGTGAAACATAATTTTCTCATTGTAAGGGCATTAACCCTGTAGCCAGGGAAGGCTTTAACCCATCAAATAAAAATGAGCTTTGTCAGGGAGCCGGGAAAATCCAAGTGGCCTTCTTGGATTTCCCACAGCCCGGACTCTTTGATTTACAGCTATTGTTCACCCATTTTTAAATCCCTGTTTTAGAAGTAGACTATTGCCATGTTTTAAGGACATCAGAATAGCAAAAGTCTAACCATGAGGGCTTATTTTTTGTAGAAGCAGAATGAGCTTTGTCTACATGTATCATAGTCTTAAATAATGTTTATTTATTTTACCAAAGTAACAAAAGATTTTAAAAACAAATATAAATCACTTAAAGGCAAAGAAATTTGTAATCTGTTATCAAAAGCTGCATGCTAAGAAAACTTTGTTCTCTTAACATAGAGAGTAGACTAAATTCCAGTCTGGTACCAGCTTACCAGATAACAAACAAAATTTGTTTATCGGTTAATCTTAGAAGTCTTTTCCATAAATCTTAAAATAGCAGTATTCTTGCAGAGGCATCAGAGTGAAACCATAGAAGGCATGCTTAAAATCTGATTAAACTGCAATTGACAAAGTAGCCTGGTCATTGCTGTGATATGTAGCACTTTAATATGATAACTAGAATTATAACTGACAACATTTTACCAGGACATATCAGATTTTCATGAATTTCACATAATTTCTAGGATTTCTAAATTAGTAACATCAACCATACAATGTAACCTGAGAAGATTCATCATTCCTCCAACAATACTTCCCATGTAATTTAACATGTCAAATGAACTCAAGTAGTTTAATCTCTCTCTTTGGGATGTTTCAGGGGCCCTCTGAAGCATCCCAAAGTTAGCTAGAAGTCAAATGATTTAGGAAGAGTTTTCAATAAATATAAAAAATATCAAACACTCAGTCAGAGAGGATCGTAGAAGTCACTGTGAAACAATAGTTATTCACTTAGCCAAAGTTAACAAAAGATTTCAAAGGTAAACATAGAACAGATCTCTTCACAGGTAAACAAACCTAAAATTCATTATCAAAGGCAGTTCAACATCTCAAAAAAACTTGTATTTATGCACAAAACTCTTCTCTTGGGGTGCACTTTCCATCAAACCTTGTCACTTTCTGCACCCATTACTTTGTTCCCCCATCCTGAAACAACCACCTGTAAGTCAGACCTACTTCCCTTCCCCTTCATAAAATGTGATTTCATTCCTCATACCTTCTTTACTGAAAACACACATCCTACTTTCCTTAAGCAACCAAGAACTGACCTTTATATTAGCATTCTATAGATTGGTGAACATAAATACCAGTGATAATTTCTGAAAAAAATTCTAGAGAACATCTCAGGATGGCATCAACATTATTCATTAATAGTCCAAAATCTCTAGTTTCTCTGGAAGAGGAAGTTAGTGTTCAGTAATGAATGTTTCAGAGTCTTATTTTATTTGGAAATGACCTAGCTATTCAATAAATCAGTCACTTAGTTTAGCACAACCCTAGAAATTCAGGTTACCAAAGTTAGAGGGACTGTTTTAGACAGACATTTCTAAATATAATTATTCTTAATAGGGTTTATCTAAAATCTCATATCTCATTTACATTTTTTGAAGTTTCTTCACTTGAGGTACTTTCCTTGCTGACAAACTTGTAACAGATATAACAATATTTAACTTATAATAAACCTAGGCACAGTGAAAATATTATGCTTATGTTAATGACTCTTAGACATATCTCTATTAGATTAGCAAACAAACATTAATACTAGATATTTAATATTGACTATTTCCTAGTTCAAGTGAATCTAATATTCATTTAGGTTAATTTCTCTTGTATTTAGAGTTGTCTGATTTGTAAGTGCTTACTTTTCTTTAGGCCAATTAAATCAGTGTTCTTGCCTGGAGAATCCCAGGGACAGGGGAGCCTGGTGGGCTTCCGACTACGGGGTCACACAGAGTCGGACACGACTGAAGTGACTTAGCAGCAGCATTTACAACTTCAGCAATATTTTTTAAAAAGCCAAAGATACACACTGAGACATACATAAATCCAGACAGACAGAAATCTCATAGTTTTCTGCTAGAGATTTAAAATGTTTCTTTGATGCCCCCCTGCCCCACCTTTTTTTGAAGTTCTAATTTGCCAAAGGCTGAGGTCTCAGGCAAAGTGGGCTGTGTATTTCAAGGACATGGAAAGGGTTAACTTCAAGTTTTTCCCTAGGCAGACCTTTTCTCAAGCTAGTTGTTTTTAATTGCATATGAGAAAAGAACCGGTTTTGCAGTTTCCAAGAGAAAAAATTTCATTTTAACCAGTTTTCTCCGGAGTCTAAAGAATATCATGGCTATCCTGTGTCAAAAAGTCATCTTTCCTTTCTGTAGTCATGGTTTTATAGCTAAAATATAGACCAAATAGTGCGCAAATTGACTCTGATATCAGGGGCAGATCATCTGATAAAAATCTTGGATTGTCCCTCTGGTGGGAAGTGAGGTCTTTGTCCCATCAGACAAATCTGAAGAGTTAAGGGAATTTGCAGGAGTGGGGGAAGAAACTTGGTTCCTCCCCGCCCTGAGAAACAGGAGTAGTTAGAAGGGACTTCTTTAGGATGTTCAGGAGTGGGGGAAACTTGGTTCCCTCTCCACCTGAGAGATAAGCATAGTTAGAAGGGGATTCTTTAGACTGTTAGGAGAAGTTTTGACCCTTCAGGCTTTTGAATATGGGAGAAAGACCTGGACCAAAGGGAACCTCAGAATTCTTTTCTAGAGGTCATGTGGATATGAAAGGTCAAGTAGGGGTCATCTAGGCAATCTGATGGAGAGAGACAGAGGAGAACAGGAGATAGGGAAGCAACAGAAAGACACCTGTGGCATGAGTCCCCCAAATCTGGATTCTGACTGAGGGCCATGAAGGACTGAACATAAGGAAATTCTGAGTCCTTTCCCTGCTTTTGGCAAAAACATTTTTTGGGAGGGTCCCCCAGTTTGTATTGGGACCAGGCCTCTTGCAGGGTCAAAAATTTCCAGTTTTTGAGAATATAGCCAAGGGTTGAGTCTAAGAGAGGCTCCCGGGACGTACCAGAACCCACTCTTAGCCTACCTGCCGTAGAATGGGGGTCCTGGAGGCGTCCGTTTTGTCCCAGTGATCTGTGTGACTAATGGCACAAAAATGGTCCACCGTCCCAACGCTCACAGACAACAGTGAGAGGTGACCACTGAGAACCGTGCGGTCACATGACCCAGGCAAAGAAAGACAGAGCTAAGACACCACGTGACCTGAGCAGAGAAAGAGCTAAGACACCACGTGACCCAGGCAGAGAAAGACACAGCTAAGACACCATGTGACCTGGGCAGAGAAAGATTCCTGGGAGCCACCGGTGACTCACCGTTTGGCGAGTCCCTGAAACATGGAAGGCACTCTTGGGATGGCTCATAGGCAATACCTAGGCTCTGGTAAATCAATCCGGATAGAAAGGGAAAGAAGTGAAAGTGACAGGAAGAAGGATGAGGAATCCGCCTTACAATCCTATCTGGGAGGCGGTGGCCAGGGGACAATGGTCTCTGCTTTGCTTCAACCACTTTGTGCCTGACATGATGCACGGAAGTTGTCTTGCTGGGGGCGGATGCCCTTGTGGCCTGATCCCTTCCATGTCCCCATTATCCTCACACGGGAGTCTTCATGTGGCAGGCGCCCTAATGGCTTTTAAGTGCCTGACCCGTGCCCACACAATGTAGGTTGGCCTAGTTCTCAGCTGGAAGAAGACAAAGAAGAGACCCTTACCCGTTCAGGCAGCAGCTACTGGGGTGCAGTGAGCAGTGGGGCCTTTGGAACACACCAGAGGGTAACCCTGGCCAGAGTTCCTCAGTTGCTTCCACAGCACTTGCCTGTTTGCAGAGGGTCCCTATGAGAAAGGAGAAGTGAGGAGGAGGGGGAAGAGACCCCCAAGGTCCCCGTACGGGCCACCAAAAATGGCGTGGTCCAGGCGCAGGTTGGAAGAGAATTTCCAGACATGAGACAGAATGAGAGGGAAATAAAGTTTATTAGAGTGGGAGACGTTGTTACAACAGCAGGCCAGCTAAAGGGAGAGCCGACATTGAATGGAGGTCCTGAGTCCACTCTTATACCCAGGGTACAAGGGGTGGGATAGGGGTCTTGCGGGTCATTTGCTGATTGGATGAGGCACGTATACTGGGTGGGGAAAGAGTAAGGCAAATACCTCCTTCCTATGGGGTAGGAGGGGAGACAGGTTATACTGTTTCATTAATAGTTACAACATGGGGGAGGGAAGGACTGGTTTTTCCATTCCTGCATTACAAGACCCTCCTTAGTTATCTGCTCTTTCGTCCTTGGATCACCACATGTCCGTCATGGGGTCGCGGAGAGTCGGACACGACTGAGCGACTGAACTGAACTGAACCCCGCTTTGTTCCGGGGCTCAAAGCTTAGAGTGTTAACTCCTCTGGGCCCATCAGCTTAATAAACTTGAGTTCTCCAACTCTCCCAGTGTGGTGATTGGTTTCTCGAGTACTGGTTTCTGCAACACCTGTACACCTTATACAAACACAACTCTGGAAATCAACTCTGTTCCAATGTAAGATCAAAATGAAATTGCATAGAAAGAAAAAGAAAAAAAAAGGAGCATGAAAAAATGCTGCCACCTTGTGGCTGTTTTCCATAACAACAACGTCGAAATCTGTGCTGATCTGAACTGAACAGTGAGGATGGGCGCTTAATATTCAGAAGGTCCGTGGGGTTGTGAGTAAACACCACCGGCCTTCAAGGAATATGCTAGGAGTGTTCATCAAAACACAGGGCAGACGTTCAAGAGTCAATTGCAAGATGTTTCACTCATACTCTTCAAAAAAAAAAAAAAAATCACAGGAAATGTTGTCAACCTTGCTAAATACTAGAGAAATCCAAATCAAAACTACAATGAGGTACCACCTTACACGGGTCAGAATGGCCATTGTCAAACACTCTACAAAGAACCAGGGCTGGAGAAGGTGTGGAGAAATGAGAACCCTCCTCCATCAATGCTGGAAAGTCGATTGGGAACAGCCACTACGGAGACAGTGCGTGTGCGTGCTGAGTCACTTCAGTCGTGTCTGACTTTTCTCGACCCTGTGGACTGTAGCCTGCCAGGCTCCTCTGGCCATGGGATTCTCCAGGCAAGAACACTGGAGTGGGTTGCCATGCCCTCCTCCAGAGGATCTTCCCCACCCAGGGGTTGAACTCGAGTCTCTTATGTTTCCTGTGTTGGTAGGTGGATTCTTTACCACTAGGGCCACCTGGAAAGCCCATGGAGACAGTGTGGAAGTTCCTTAAACAATAAAAATGGGAACAAAATTACAATATTCCTGTCAACTTAAAAAAATACTCACAACCTAAAACTTGAGAGCTATGTTTTACTGAGTGGGAATTTTTAGGACTTCAAGCCCAGGAGACACCATCTCAAGTAACCCTGAGAGAACTGCTCCCGGGAGATGGAGGGAGGAGCCAGGTTACATAGAACTTTGTAACAAAGGACAGGTAGTCTGAATATCGAAAGATTATTGTTAAAGAAAACCAGATATCCTGAGTCAAGGAATTTAGTGCCTTTCTGTGTAAGGGAAGATGCTAGAGTCCTGGCTCACTGAAATCATTCCTTTCATATGCACCTCACCTATCTGGGGCCAGAATTCTGTTTTCACATCCTGAGCTTCCTTTTCTCGGGGCTTACTTTATGGAGTGTCTGCAGTCTGATGGCTGCTCAGTTCAGTCACTCAGTCATATCTGACTGTGACACCATGGACTGCAGCAGGCCAGGCTTCCCTG
The DNA here is from genome assembly GCF_049115385.1 of Moschus berezovskii. Lineage (NCBI taxonomy): Eukaryota > Metazoa > Chordata > Mammalia > Artiodactyla > Moschidae > Moschus > Moschus berezovskii. The sequence continues at coordinate 38,421,563 of NC_142468.1, read as the reverse complement.
TCCATCACCAACTCCCGGAGCTTACTCAAACTCCTGTCCATCAAGTTGGTGATGCCTTCCAGCCATCTCATCCTCTGTCATCACTTTCTCCTCCCATCTTCAATCTTTCCCAACACCAGGGTCTTTTCTAATGAGTCAGTTCTTCACATCAGGTGGCCAAAGTATTGGAGCTTCAGCTTCAGCATCAGTCCTTCCAATGAATATTCAGGACTAATTTCCTTTAGGATGGACAGGTTTGATCTCCTTGCAGTCCAAGGGACTCTCAAGAGTCTTCTCCAGCACCACAGTTCAAAAGCATCAATTCTTCAGCACTCAGCTTTCTTTATAGTCCAACTCTCACATCCATGCATGACTACTGGAAAAACCATAGCCTTGACTAGATGGATCTTTGTTGGCAAAGTAATGTCTCTGCTTTTCAATATGCTGTCTAGGTTGGCCATAGCTTTTCTTCCAAGGAGAAAGTGTCTTTTAATTTCATGGCTACAATCACCATATGCAGTGATTCTAGAGCCCAAAAAATAAAGTCTGTCACTATTTCCATTGTTTCCCTATTTGCCATGAAGTGATGGGACTGGATGCCATGAGCTTAGTTTTCTGAATGTTGAGTTTTAAGCCAGTTTTTTCACTCTCCTCTTTCACTTTCATCAAGAGGCTCTTTAGTGGTGCCAAGAGAGCAGATATTCTTCTCCTTCCTGAGTTCCCTGAGGGCTCACTGGCTCACACTGGAGGTCTGAAATTGCTGATGACTGTGACTTCCTTTTTTACTGATACAGCAGGAAACAGTCCATTTCTCACTCCCTGACATCATACACAAATATAAACTCTAAATAATTTAAAGATCTTGTAGAACCTAATATAGAACTTAATGCTCCTGCAATGCATTTTTGCTTCTGTACTTTGCTTGCTGCTTGCTGCTTGTAGAACCAAAGTTAAGGTTGTTTTAAGTAAAGATTCCTAGAATTGTTTGCTGAGTAAGGATGAGAGAGGATTCCTAGGAAGACAGCAACCTAAAGAACAAGTGAATCTTAAACACCATAATGTGGGCAGTTGTGACACAGAGATCAGGCAGATAGGTCAAAGGGCCAGGGTGGGCTTATCTCGTTAAACCACCAGGAGGTGAGATATACAGCTGTGTGTAGAGTGTGGAAAATTACTGTGTGTAAAAAGATTACTATGTGTGGCTGTTTTAAAACTAATATGGTTTAAAAATGCTATATAAACCCTTGGCTCAGAGTGCTCGGGGTCCTTGTTGAAACCCGCTGCGTCGGGCAGACATTTGGACCCCAGCTAGCTGGAAATAAACCTCACTGTGTGTCTTCCATTATCGTGAGTGTCCTCTGTTCCTTTGAGGAAAGGGCAACTCTGGACCCTAACAATCTCAATGTAAGGATGGACACTCTAAAACCCTTGAGGAAAATATAGGCAGAAAACACTTTGTTGTAAATCATAGCAAGTTCTTTTTGGATTCACATCTTAGAGTAACAAAAAATAAAAATAGGCCAAAGGGATCTAATTAACCTTAGCAGCATTTTCACAGCAATGGAAACCCTAAATGAAAGAAAAAGACAACTTCCAGAATAGGAAAAAATATTTCAAAACAAAGATACCCAGAAAGAATTCATATCCAAAACACAGACAACTCAAGCAGCTCAATAGCAAAAGTAAAACAAAATTACCCAATAGGAAATGGGCCAAAGATCTCAATGGACATTTCATGAAGAAGGCACACACAGGGCCATTAAGTACTTGAAAAGGTGCTCAGTATTGCTAATGGTTATGTTGTAGCCACATGTTCCGGAAAACAAACTCACTCAGGAGGACAATGCAGATACTGCAGTGCAGTTTATTACACCAGCGGGCCCAAGGCAGTCTCCTCAGGCAAGCACCCTGACCAGTTTTTGTGAAAACCTTATATACCTTAAGTGTACGTGCTCAAACCCGCCTCCCCAAATTCTCTGAAACTAGTCTGAACAAAGGAAAAGAAAGATACGAACAAAGTAAACCCATGACTCGTATGCCTTAAGCCTAGGTGGTTAACAGTGGGCAATTATCAATAGGCCTGTGGTCATACCCCAATATGACCAATAGAATTTATGATTCTATTCAGTTACACAGGTAATTAGGGTATTCTTTTAGGCATCGGAGAGTCTAGGTATGAGCCCTGGGGCTTTTCCATGGGGTGGGAGTGGGGGGGTCTGGTTTTCCACTTGGTGTGTTGTTTCCATAGATACTGGGCATATAGCTCAAAGTCCATAGTCCGGCCCAAGATGGAGTCCTGCTTTCAAGATGGAGCCTGTTCTGTTTCCTCCTTCAGTTCAGGTCAGTTCAGTCGCTCAGTCGTGTCCGACTCTCCGCGACCCCATGAACCACAGCACGCCAGGCCTCCCTGTCCATCACCAACTCCCGGAGTTCACTCAAACTCATGTCCACAGAGTCGGTGATGCCATCCAGCCATCTCATTCTCGGTCGTCCCCTTCTCCTCCCGCCCCCAACTTTTCCCAGCATCAGAGTCTTTTCCAGTGAGTCAACTTGTCACATGAGGTGGCCAAAGTATTGCAGTTTCAGTATATGTGCTGCCGAAGCGAGCACTGCAGTTTCAGCTTTAGCATCAGTCCTTCCAATGAACACCCAGGATCGATCTCCCTTAGAATGGACTGGTTGGATCTCCGTGCGGTACAAGGGACTCTCAAGAGTCTTCTCCAACCACAGTTCAAAAGCATCTATTCTTCGGCGATCAGCCTTCTTCACAGTCCAACTCTCACATCCATACATGACCACGGGAAAAACCATAGCCTTGACTAGACGGACCTTTGTTGGCAAAGTAATGTCTCAGCTTTTTAATATATTATCAAGGTTGGTCATAACTTTCCTTCCAAGGAGTAAGCGTCTTTTAATTTCATGGCTGCAATCAGAATCTGCAGTGATTTTGGAGCCCAAAAAAATAAAGTCTGACACTGTTTCCACTGTTTTTCCATCTATTTCCCATGAAGTGATGGGACTAGATGCCATGATCTTTGTTTTCTGAATGTTGAGCTTCAAGCCAACTTTTTCACTCTCCTCTTTCACTTTCATCAAGAGGCTTTTGAGTTCCTCTTTACTTTCTGCCATAAGGGTGGTGTCATCTGCATATCTGAGGTTATTGATATTTCTCCCAGCAATCTTGATTCCAGCTTGTGCTTCTTCCAGCCCAGCATTCCTCATGATGCGCTCTGCATATAAGTTAAATAAGCAAGGTGACAATATACAGCCTTGACGCACTCCTTTTCCTATTTGGAAACAGTCGGTTGTTCCATGTGCAGTTCTAACTGTTGCTTCCTGATGTGCATACAGGTTTCTCAAGAGGCAGGTCAGGTGGTCTGGTATTCCCATCTCCTTCAGTTAGAGGAAGGCAAATCAAAAGTCCAATAAGCTATCACCTCACACCAGTCTGAATGGCTATCTCAGAGAATCTCGAACAATACATATTGCAGAGGATGCAGAGAAAAGGGAACTCTGCTGCACTCTTGGTGGGAATGTAAATTGGTACATCCATTAGGAGGCAAAGAGTATGAAGTTTCTTTTAAAAAACTAAACATAGATGTACCATAGGGTCCAGCAGTCCCACACCTTGGTGTAGACATGGAGAAAACCAAAATTTGAAAAGACGCTTGCAGCCCCATGATCACAGCTGCATAGGTACCATGAACAAGACACGGCAGCAATCCAAGTGCAACACAGATAAACGGATGAAGACGATGGGGTACCGACACATAACACAGTATTGTTCAGCCACGAGAAAGGATCAAGTAATGACACTTCCAGCCACAGGAAGGAAAGTAGAGGTGATCATTCAAAGTGATGTAGGGGAGACAGGAAAAGACAAGAATTGTATGGTGTCCTTTCTAGGTGGAATCTAAAATGGAGACAGATGAACTTCTTGACTAAAGAGAAACGGCCTCACAGACTTATGGTCCCTAAGAAGAAACTTATGGTTCCCAAGGAGGAAAAGAGGAGGGCAGGGAGAAATGAGCCGGTTCAGACTAACACACAGACACTATTCTTCATAAAATCATCCGCGAGGACCCACTGCATAGCACAAGGAACCCTCCTCAACACTCCGTAATAACTTAGAGGGGGAGAGAACCTGGAAAGGAACATACATGTGTCCAGCCACACATGAATCAAGCTCCTGGAAAGACACCCCCTCACTCAGTACTGCTCTCCATTGCTCAGTCATGTCCAACTCTTTGCAACCCATGCACTGTAGCCTGCTAGTCTCCTCTGTCCATGGAATTTCCCAGGAAAGAATACTGGAGTGGTTGCCATTCCCTTCTCCAGGGGATCTTCCCGACTCAGGGATCGAACCTGCATCACTCGCATCTCCTGCACCGCAGGCAGATTCTTTACTGCTGAGCCACACCAGGGAAGACCCGCTCATTATTAAATCAATGCGAATCAAATCTACAGTGAGGAATCCCCTCCCACAGGTCAGAATGGCCATCATCAGAAAGATCTCCAAAGAATAAATGCTGCAGAGGATGTACAGAAAATGGAATCCTCCTACCCTCTGAGTGGGGATGCACAAGGGTGCAGCCATGATGGAAAATGGCATGGAGGTTCCTGCAAAAAATGAACAGAGGGGCCATGGAATCCAAAAACCCTACTTCTGGGCTCAGATCTGGAGATCATCACAATTTGAAATGATGCGTGCACCCCTGTTTTCAGGGAAGCACTATTAAAATAGCCAAGACATAGAGTCCACCCAAATGTCCAGCAACAGGAACTTGAAGACTGAGTGGTCCTTCGATACACTGGACTACTCCTCAGGCTCTGGGGGTGGAATCAGAGCCAGCAGCTGGTCAGAAGAAGGGAGACCAGTCCTGAGGGCAGAGGGTTCCCTGAAGTCTGTGGACCCCAGTGCCCTGATGGGCTTCGTCCCCAGTGGGGACATGGGCAGGGCCTGAGTCCCTTTGATGAAGACATAGCAGCACTGGGCTCAGAAGTCTCCAGATGGTGTCTCAAACTCTGACACCGTGTTTTACAAAGGAACAAGAGAATAAAGCTGAGCTCCTGAGGGGCAGTGCTTCCGGTTCTGAGTTGTTTCCAAAAGACCACCAACACCTGCATGGGGTCAACTGTGACCCGCCTGACCCTTCCTGGCCTTTCCTCTTCCTCCCGGTCATGATTCCAGTGACATTCCCAGTCTGGACCCCTCTCCCAGGCCAGATGCATATGTCTATCCGCTGCCTCCCCAACTCACCCTGGGGGCTAACAGGCCCCTTGGAGGACTGCGATCCTGCTGCTCCCCACACCCAGAAGGCAACCCCACCTTCCCTGCTGCTGAGCCCAGACACCTGGTGTAACCGAGCAGGAGCCAATGGGGCCTTCCCCGGACAGAGCCCATCCCGTATCCTCTGCTGTAGCTCCTCTCTGAAGTATGGAGATAACAGTGTCTGATACACACTCCCTGAGTTGTTTTACAGATGCTAAACCCCCCACTGAATGGAAGAGGTTAACTTGATGAGCATGAGTCTCCAGTGCCTGAGAATTTGTGAGGTTAGCCGCCTGTTACCTCCCCAACCAGAGAGCTACACCAGCAGATCACATACTCTGTGACCCCCTCCCTCATGTGACTTGTACAACTGCTTTGCTGAAACCAGGGAGCTCGGGGTTCAGAGCACAAGCCACACGTCCTCTGTGTTAATTATCGCTTCACTTTCCTTCACCACAACCTGGCCTCGGTAGACTGGCTTTATTGAACTCAGGTGTGTGGACCCAAGTTTGGTTCAGTAACATGGGGGCTTCTCAGGCTCCCACTTTCTTGTGCCCCAGTGACCGTCAGCACCTCCTCCAGAGCCCACGGCCAGTCCCCACACTAGTTCTCCTCTACCCCTAATCCAGTAGTTACTGGTTACGTCATGGTATTGATGATAACATCCAGAAGAGCCAGCTTTGCAAGGTAGACATTTCTGGACTTGACACTGGGCCCCTTTCCATGGGTAGGATGGAGTGACTATTCTCATGGGCCCCAAGGTGGAAGAACTCACCTTCTGATGAAGCCAGGCCTTGATCCTTTCCAGGTGATTCCATGGTCCTCATTCCCCCCAGACCCCCACCCGCATAGCTGCTGTCTGTGCTGGTCTGTATGGGACCTTGGTAACCTCCTAAAATGAGCGGGATTTTATACACAGATAATGGGCTTCCCCGGAGAAGGCAATGGCAAGCCACTCCAGTACTCCTGCCTGGAAAATCCCATGGACAGAGGAGCCTGGTGGGCTACAGTCCATGGGGTCGCTACTAGTTGGACAAGACTGAGCGACTTCACTTTCACTTTTCACTTTCACACATTGGAGAAGGAAATGGCAACCCACTCCAGTGTTCTTGCCTGGAGAATCCCAGGGATGGCGGAGCCTGGTGGGCTGCCATCTATGGGGTCACACAGAGTCGGACACGACTGAAGTGACCTAGCAGCAGCAGCAGCAGCAATGGGCTTCCCTGGTGGCTCAGATGGTAAAGAATCTGCCCGTAGTGCAGGAGACCTGGGTTTGATCCCTGGGTTGGGAAGATCCCCTGGAGAAGGAAAAGGCTACCCACTCCAGTATTCTGGCCTGGAGAATTCCATGGACAGAGGAATCTGGCAGGCTATAGCCCTTGGGGTTGCAAAGAGCCGGGCACAACTGAGGGATTTTCACTTTCAGTGGGTTGAACAGTGGCCCCAAAAGATGTTTTCCCCCAAGAACATGTGAACAAGACCGTATCTGGGAAAAGGGTCTTTATAGATACATTGAAATATGTTGAGGTGAGGTCGTCTTGGGTGTGAGTGGCCCTCAATCCAATTAGCAGGTTCCTTGTAAGAGACAAAATAAGGGAGACACAGAGGGCAAGCTGCGTGAAGATGAAGGCTGAGATGGGAGGGAGGGGCCGCAAGCCCTGGAGCCCCAGAAACTGGAAAGAAGGACTCCATCCTGGAGTCCCTGGAGGGCCGCACCACATTGATCTCAGACATCTAGTGAGCAGGACTGGGGGAGGATGAACTCCTGTTGTTTAAAGCACCCAGCTTATGGTCATTTGTTAGAGATGCCACAGAGCAGCCACACAGATCCTGCTCTGGAGGATCCTAGAAGTGTGCATCTCACTAAAGGCAGATGGAAGCCAGATTACAGAACCCTTGGCGTCAGCACTGGGCCCTCAGAAAAGCTAAAGCAGTGGCTGGACTCCAGAATGTTAAGGGGTCAAGTCTGAAGCCCATCCCTAGGGTACCGGCTGCACACGTCTCCTCAGGTTCTTACACCTGTACACATGGTGTAGTATCTCAGTCCTGACTGAGAACATTTAATGTCACTCTTCACATTGCTAATTAAGAACCCACCAGTTACACAGGTGAAAATCCAGTTAAGATACTTGCTACACTGATGATCAATTCTGAAGATGGTCAGGGGTGGGGGACTTACATGCTGCCAGTATCCCTTCCACCCTCTCCACCCCCTTACCCTCCTCATACCCCCTCCAAGGAGCATCTTCAGTGGGAAGCTGGGGGCCACACAGAGGCATCTCTCAGTAAACCTTAGCTGAGCCCCAGGCTAGCTGCTCCTGAACCTCATCCACCCATCCCAGGTAAAATTCCTGAACACACGCAAAGACCTCACAGGCTGGAGGAAAGTGCTTGAAGCCACCCCAGGGAGAGCATGCTTGCCAAGTTGGCTCTTACAAGCCAGGGCCAGGCGGGATGGTCCTGCCCCCGGGTGCTCTTCTGGAAGCTTTCCTTTTCCCTACAGGAATTACCCCTTCAGTCCTGGCTCCCATTGCCTTTTCTCTTGCTTACTCACCCCTGTCACCCACCTGGGGAGACGTCCAACAGCAGGTACAGGTGACACACCTCTTCCTTACCTGGTCTAGAAAAGACCTGATCACAAACAGCAACCCGCAAGGCCCTCTCGCCTGCCCAGATCCACACATCCAACAGAGTGTGGTGCCGATACAGCTGCAGGCACTCTTACACCCACTTACAGAGACCGCAACCCAGGCCCACCTGGGAAGGGCTGGCCAGCCGGGTCAGGTCAGCCAATCCTCCACCATCAGGGGCTCACAGTTGCAGAAAATGGGCCTTGGTATGCCCTCCAGGTGCAAGGAACAGATTGTGGGTCCCGAGGGTCAGGACGGACATGGGGCTGGAGCTCTGGCTTGTTTTCTAATCATTTCATCTGGCCCATGAGTGGGAGGTACTTTCAAGAAGACCTCCTAATGAGAGGGATCTAGAGTCAGGGAGAGGAGGGGTGTGTGGAGACACCGCCTGAGTGCCTGGGTGCGGGGGCGGTCTCTGGAGGACTCGGTGGAGGGAGGCTGCAGAGTGAAGCCCAGGATCAGTTACCTGTCCAGGAGCAGCTGTTTGTTAGTTCAGGTCCTGCTCTGAGGGGGCTCAGGGTCAGACTTGACCAACAGGTGGACCGGGCGTGCTCTGCAAGTACGCCTCTGTACATGGTTCCTGGGTGCTGAGCCCTGCGGGGTACCTGCCCAGGTTAGCCCCATACCCTTGGAGGAGCCTGCCCACCAGAAGCCTGTGCTCCTGGGAGGGGTGTGTGACGAGGACCCTCTCTGTGCAGCAAGCACGGAGTAGCTTCGTGACTCCCCCATGGGCAGCACTGGGATGAGATGAGAACCAGGACACACAGTGGGGCCCCTGAACCCGCCCTGGGCCCACCCAGAGTGAAGAGGTCAGGAGGCAGGAGCTGGCCACTGTGCTGCGCGTGGGAGGCCCCGCAGCTACCTGTTGTTTCTTGCACCTGACACCACACAGGCCTCCCCAGGACAGAGCAGACAGCCTGCCCTGGACAGTGGGAGCGCCTGGCGACCCTGCGGGGACGCGAGAGGGAAGGACCAGGCCGGAGGGGAGTGAGCGCCCAGGCAGAGCCGTAGGGCTCGGAGCCTGAGGAGGCCTTTCTGTTCTGAGCTGGGAGAAGGACGAGCAGTGGTGAGCGTGATCCAGGAAAGAGGCCCTGGTGACTTGAGACTGAATCCTCCTCAGAGTGACAAGCCTTCCGGGTGATCCAGAAACAGGACTGTGAGATAAGAGTCCTGGTAAAAGAAGGTGAATGTGTCCCCCTAAGAGCAGGCTCTGTGAGCTGCCCCAGAGCGGGTGAAGGGGGCAGAAGTGAACATGCTGTGAATGGGCAGTCATCCTGGGTGGGGAGCAGGCGCAGACCCCACTCCATGGCCACACATTTGTCCTTCTGGGTGGGTTACTTGGCTTCTTGGCGCCTCAGCCTCTCAGCCTGCTTGTGGGGTGATGATTGCACGGACTAGTCATTTGCTCAGAACAGGGCAGAAAGGGGTCTCATGGAAATTCCACAGAACCCCATCAATGTGGTACTCATGGCCCCTGTTTCCTGCAGGACTGTGTTCAGGATCTGGAGAACAAATTCGAGCAGACTTGTAGCAGGGCCTGGGATGGGCTCGGTTTTGGTGGTTGGTGGAGTGACCGCTCTCGTCCCCAGACCCTACCAGCATTAGCCCTTCAGGCTCTGGGTTGGGGAGCCCATGGGATGTGGGTCCAGCTTTGCCCACCAGGGAGGCCTGGAGGACTTGGCAAGGAAGCACTACTGGCCATCCCCTGTGCAGAAGTTTCCAACCCAGGGTCCAGTGGGAGCGCTTGCCCTGCACGTAGGTTTCAAGTCCACAACACACGTGAGCTTCTAGTGGCTTTGTTTGTTTTCTACATGCCAAGTCCTAATACCCAGGACATCCACAGCCCGTGAAAAGGCACGTCTGATCTGACTCCAAGTGCTGCTTCTGGGTCCCTCCTGACTGGACGCCTGGCAGCCAGACTGTCAGGTGGTGTCAGGAATGTGGGGACGAGAGCATGCAGTCCAGGCCCAGGAGCCGGTGCTGCGGCTGTGGGTGCACCTTCCACCCATCCCACAGGCAGAGACCACTGTCCCCTTACAGACTGATACCAAGTTAGTCCTATGGACCCTGCTTGGGCCCTAACTTGGCTAAGACTCTGCCTCAACAAAGAAGGTTTCCTTTTTCCATTTGGGTTCAAGTAGGTAATTACGAAACCAAAGCTGAGACCAACACAGCACAGACTTTATTCAGAGGCCAAAGAATGGAGAAGTTGACAGCTCAACTTCTTGCCCACCTGGAGAGAATGGCTTGATTTTAAACGGTAAAGACAAAGGGAGGAGGAGTGAGGCTAATCCTGGGGAGGCAGGTACATTTAGGGGAAGGGCAGGGTTTTTCCAAGTTAGTGGGATGTCATCTCCTTTTTACCTTTTTTTGGTTCTTCATGTTGGGTCTTAGACGACGGTTGGTGTGTCACTTCATATAATGATCGAATTAACAAGTAGTGATGTGAAGAGATCTTAATTTCCTGCCCAGGAATTGAACCTGGGAAGCCTGGATGAGACCAGGAATCCTAGCCACCAGACCAGCAAGAAGGGCTAGAGGCTAGAAGCTATTTTTCCCTGGCTCTTTGCCCCCAGGGAACAATGTTTTTCCCATGGAGGCAAAAACTGTAAATGCAGGTATAAAATTTATTATTAGAGACATAGCATAACAGCAAGTGGGAGAGCACAGAAAGAAATGGTTTGTTAAGATAGAAGCAAGGCAGAGAAAGGGTGTGGGTGTCCCCCGCTAGTGAGTTGGAGCACAGTAAAGAGGTGGTTAAGTCATTTACATAGGGCAGTTCCTCTTGTCTTTCTTCAGCCCAGTTATCTGGTTTCTTTTCTCACACCTGACCTACCCAGGGACCCTCCCCTGGGTGCACACTCACCCCTCAGCCAAGATGGATCTCGAAGTGAAGGCTTCTGGGAGGAGCAAGACTCATTATGGCCTGGCATTATTTCTTGAGTTCTGACCCACAAGAAGTCTTTCTGTGAATGTGTATGTGTCTCCCTTGTCCCAAAAGAGTGGGGGGCAGAGATCCTTTAATCCTATTCTCATACAGGCTTTCGCCCCCTCCTTGTCCTTGCCATGACTGTTACCTTAAGGTGTTTACAAGAGACAAACACTGGCTATTTACTCTCTGTTGTTACTTCCATTTCAGAGGGCAAACAGGAGGCTGATTGTAAATACCTAGACTGAAGCCCACCGATCTCTTCTCTCAGAAATGCTAACACGTTGTAAGCATCCAGCCTGAAGCCCACTTCTTCGTGTCCCATGAAATGCAAACAGGAGGCCAGTTATAAAAGTCTAATCTGGAGCCCATCTATCTCCTACATCAATAATACACTAAAATCAATATGCAATGAAGCTTGGGGTCTGCTGGAAGTCAGATTCATTGCCATTGTGGTCCCAGCTGGTTCCATCTGGTTGTTCGAGGCTTCCTCTCTTTTCTCTAGACCCTTTAATGACTTTCCTTCTAAAGGTGTGAACAAGTTTAAAGGGCTGTGAACAAGGACACCCCTATTAAAGGAGCTTGCAGGTGCTCCTACAGCACCCCCAATCCTTTCCTGAGAATACTGAGTGGAGAGGGCCATTCAGGCAGCAGAGCAGACAGCTTGCTCTGGATGTTTATGTGGGGAAGCAGGGCACAGCAACAGGGGCTCAGCCTGCAAACCCCAGAACCACTCACAGATCAGCTCCAGAACCGCTCCTGGAGTGGCAAGAAGGGGTGTACCACCTACTAGACGTGAAGGAAAGGGTGGGGTCTGCAGGGCCACCCTTGGGACCAGCTGGGAGTTTCCAGGGCTCAGCACAGGCTGGTGTGCTCATAGCTGAGACAGGCCTCAGGGCACAGTGGGGATGCACTGGGAGGAGGGGCCCTGAGCCATCGTGCCTCTCCTCCCTCCCCTTCCTTGGGGGTGTTTCTTCCTCCAGAGATGAAGGGCAGAACCCTGAAAGCCACCCCGACCGTTGTCCCCTCAGGGAAGCTCACTAGAGATTTGGCACCTGGCTGGAGGCTGGTCATGTGGTGATGTCTGCCCTCACCCTCCAAAATGCTGTGCCCAGAAAGGAGCCAGGGCTCAGCATGAACCTCATGGTTAGTGCAAACAGCATAGGTGCAGGGAGCTGCCCCTAATGGGAGGGAGGTTTTAGATCAGGACAGAGAGTTTCCCGCCAGCTGCATGAGCTTCCTGGGGCAGCAGGGACAAATGACCACACATGGAGGCTCTGCACAACAGAAACCTGTCCTCTCTCAGTCCTAGAGACCAGCCGTCTGAGGTCGGGGTGCCCAGTGCTGCGCTCCCTTCAGAGGCTCCACCCAAGGGTCCTTCCTGCCTCTTTCAGTTTTTTGGACTCCAGGTGTCCCTGGAGCCCTCACTGTTTCCATGTGTCCACAGTGGTTTGTGAAGTTTTGTGCTGGAGATTTCTCGCTGGACGATGCTCCACATTCGGGTAGAACTGTTGCAGTTGACCATGATCAAATAGAGACATTAACTGAGAACAATCAACATTATACCACGCAGGAGATAGACGACATACTTGAAATATCCAACTCAAGTGTTGAAAATCATTTGCATTAATTTGGTTAGATTAATCACTTTGATGTTTGGGCCTGCAGCCCTCCACCCTCAGGCCTCAGCTCCCAGAGTGTACCTTTCACAGGAGAGATTTATTTCCTGCTTCCAAGGAGACAGACAGGAGATAGAACCCTTAATCTTACCCTTGAATTGTGCCCTTTAACATGATGCTGGGGACAGGAGAAGGACTAGCCAATTTCCAGGACCTGAAATGGCCTGTTTTTTTTTTTTTTATTTATACTTTTCACCAGCTTTGCCTGTTTACTAGGATGTGGGTCGAAGTTGTTCTTTGTGTGTTCACAATTTACTCACTTCAGAAGTCACATGGAGCCATCAGAGAAACCGTGAATTTCCAAAGTTATAGCTAATCAGAAACCCAATGTTCATTACTCAGAATTGTTTATGTTTTTCCAGGAGCAAATAGTTACTGGAACTATAAAACAAATAATAAAAGTTAATACCTCTACACTATAACATTTAACATGGATTCATCTGAGCTTTATTTAATTTACACACCAAGGTGAGCATCTGAACAGCTCCTTGGTGTGGTCAGCAAAACCTTTCAGTGAGCTCCCCCAAGTTGAGTGAGAAATAGGAGCATTTTATCTGCATTTAACACACACTAGGCTGGGTATTAGGAATTCACAGATATTGTGAGTTTTAATTATCTGAGTTATTTGTGTTACCGAACTGGGTTTGCATTCGCCATAGTACATGTGTGCTCCAGCATGTTCAACTCTTTGTGATCCCATGAACTATATAGTCTGACAGGCTGCTCTGTCAATGGGGTTTCCCAGGCAAGAATACTGGAGTGGGTTGCCATTTCTTTCTCCAGAGGATCTTCCCAACCCAGGGAAGAAGAGTTAGGACGTGTCCTGTGGATCAAGGGTAAGTTCAGTTCAGTCGCTCAGTCGTCTCCGACTCTTTGCGACCCCATGAATCACAGCACGCCAGGCCTCCCTGTCCATCACCAACTCCTGGAGTTCACTCAAACTCATGTCCATCGAGTCGGTGATGCCATCCAGCCATCTCATTCTCTGTCGTCCCCGTCTCCTCCCACCCCCAATCCCTCCTAGCATCAGAGCCTTTTCCAGTGAGTCAACTCGTCAAATGAGGTGGCCAAAGTATTGGAGTTTCAGCTTTAGCATCAGTCCTTCCAACGAACACCCAGGATTGATCTCCTTTAGAATGGACTGGTTGGATCTCCTTGCAGGCCAAGGGACTCTCAAGAGTCTTCTCTAGCACCACAGTTCAAAAGCATCAATTCTTCGGCGATCAGCTTTCTTCACAGTCCAACTCTCACATCCATACATGACCACGGGAAAAACTATAGCCTTGACTAGACAGACTTTGGTTGTCAAAGTAATGTCTCTGCTTTTTAATATGCTATCTAGGTTGGTCATAACTTTCCTTCCAAGGAGTAAGCGTCTTTTAATTTCCTGGCTGCAATCAGCATCTGCAGTGATTTTGGAGCCCCCCAAAATAAAGTCTGACACTGTTTCCACTGTTTCCCCATCTATTTCCCATGAAGTGATGGGACCAGATGCCATGTCTTCGTTTTCTGAATGTTGAGCTTCAAGCCAAACTTTTCACTCTCCTCTTTCACTTTCATCAAGAGGCTTTTTAGTTCCTCTTCACTTTCTGCCATAAGGGTGATGTCATCTGCATATCTGAGGTTATTGATATTTCTCCTGGCAATCAAGGGTAAGGGGGAAGAAGTAATGAAACACAAATCTTTGGGTGTCTGGTGTTTTTCCTGGCCCAGTTCAGTTCAGTTGCTCAGTCTTGTCTGACTCTTTGTGACCGCCAGGCTCCTCTGTCCATGGGATTTTTCCAGGCAAGAATACTGGAGTGGGTTGCCATTTCCTTCTCCAGGGGAACTTCCCAACCCAGGGATCGAACCTGGGTCTCCTGTATAGCAGGAAGATTTTTTACTGATTGAGCCACCAGGGAAGCCTAATTTTATTCAAAAGGCCTGAGAGGCTGTAATTGGCACCTGCCCTTCAAGTAATGTCCCTGGAAAAATAATAAAAAAAGAATTCAAAGAAGGGCCCAATTTCAAGAGATACATTGTACTCACACTGTCTAAAGTCCAAAAGCACTTGGAAACATATTCCACATAACTACCTCCTAAAATGAGGCCAATCAAACCCACTATGAGGAATCATTACAGCAATTTCATATTGCTCAGAAAGACCAGTATCAAAAAGACCTACTGAAACTAAATCCCACAGAGGTCTCAGAGAAAAAGGAATCCTCCTTCTCTCTTTGTTGGGATGTAAATGGGTACAGGAAATATGCAAAGCAGCATAGGGATTTCTTAAAAAAAAAAAAACAACAAACAACTAAGCATAGGAGAACCTCCTATGAAATCAAAATACCTCCTTCCATATTAATAAACAAGAAATGTCATAGATATCGGTGATTTCTGGCCTCCATATGGGAATGAGGGCTCCTAAAACTGCGATCCTATGGACATTACCACCACTCGGGGTGATTGCTGAGGAGATGGGGAATGCAAGAAGCAAGGTGAAGAAGGAAACAGGATTCACCCCAGATAGCTGAGATGCTTATGAATTCAGTGAGCTCAGAGGCATGTATCTTCCCAGATAGAGAATGCTGAATTCCTTAATTTGATACCTGATCTTCAGAGTGCCTGCTGCCTCCGTTGCAAATTTGCATGTAGCCTGACTTCCCCTCCTGCCTCCTTGAAGCTGTTTTCTCAGAGCTACTGAGATGCTATCTCCTGGGCTCAGAGTCCTAAACATTCCCACCAAATCTCCTTCCAGGTTGTGCCTATAAATTTTAGCCAACCACTTGTGATCGGGCTATCCTACTCTCCTCTCCTGGGCTTCAGTTCAGTTCAGTTCAGTTCAGTCGCTCAGTCATGTCCAACTCTCTGCGACCCCATGAATCACAGCACGCCAGGCCTCCCTGTCCATCACCAACTCCCGGAGTTCACTCAAGCTCATGTCCACAGAGTCGGTGATGCCATCCAGCCATCTCATTCTCTGTTGTCCCCTTCTCCTCCCGCCCCCAACCTTTCCCAGCATCAGAGTCTTTTCCAGTGAGTCAACTCGTCGCATGAGGTGGCCAAAGTATTGCAGTTTCAGCTTTAGCATCAGTCCTGGGCTTAGATCCAAAGAAAGTCAGAATTCGAGATGACACTCGCACTCCTGTTTTCAAGGGCAGCATGATTTACAAGAGCCAAGACATCAGAATCAAACGAATTGTCTAAAAACAGAAACCTCTCCACCCGAACCCTGCTAAGTCATAAAACAACACAGAATAATGCCCGTGGCCGCAGCTCGGATGGACCCAAAGACTGGAATACTAAGGGAAGTAAGTCAGAGAGAAAAATAACATAAGATAACCATGACTGGTGGAATCTAAAAATTCATGCAAAGGAATTCATTTACACAAGAGAAACAGCCTCATAAACTTACAAAACCAACTTACGATTCTCAAAAAGAAAATGTTGGGCAGAGGAAGCCATTAAGAGGTTGGAATGAACCTCAACACTTTAATAGATATCAAACGGAGAAGCCAAAAGGACCTACTGAATACCACAGGAAAGGCTAGAGTACACAGTGTAATCACCTCATAGGAAAAAAGAACCCAAAAGAGAACAGATGAACGTCTAAGTGGAACTGAATCAAGTTCTTGTACACAGGAAGCAAAGAGAACAACACAAATTAACTCTACTCCAATACACAATAACAATGAAATTACAGCAGGAAAAAAAATCAGCATGAGGCCTGAAGACATGTGGTTGCCTTCTGGTTTTCTGCCATAAAATCCCTTGCAAAGGTGTGAGGATGGGCACTCCATATTCACAAGGCTGCGGGGCAGCCAATAAGAAACACCTCCCCTCACAAAGTGTCCTTGGCTGGTCAGTTAAAAGGAAGTCCAACTTCGGCAGACCTTCAAGAAACCAATTTGAACAGGTAAGTGTCAATCACACCATTCTAAACAAGTCCCATGAAAAGCTGTCAGCATCGCTAAGTGTTCGAGAAATGGAAATCCAAAGTACCATGAGGTATCGCCTCACACCAGTTAAAATGGCCTTTGTCAAAATCTCCACAAACAATAATTTGTGGAGAAGGTGTGGACAAATTCACCTCCATTGAGGCTAACGATGGAACTGAGAAGAGCCGTGACAGACGACAGTGTGGAGGTTCCTCAAACTGTGTAAAACAGGATAGGATGGGAAGAGTTGCTAATACCATACATCAGAAGAAACTCCAAGTAATATAAGGCTCCAAGTGTAAGCACAGATCCTAGGAAATTCCAGAGGAATATTTCAGAAGGACACACACCATCAATTGCATCAAGTACTTTTTACATACACTTCTTAGAATAATGGAAAATAAACCAGAAATAAGAAAACAGGGACTAATTAATCTCAACAGCATTTGCACAGCAAAGGAAACCCTAAAGGAAAGATAAAGACAACCCTCAGAATAGGAAAAATATTGGCGGACAAAGATACCCACAATGAATTGGCCTGCAATACACACAAACTGCTCATGCAGCTTCATCAAAAATACAAACAACTGATCCGTGGGGAGGTGGGGAGGGAAGGGGCTATTGTTCTGCTAAAAGTTTTCACTTTCGTTTCCAAGTCAAAGGATTTGTTAACAAAATAAGCCACTTGTTCTATACAAATAAATAATACCAAAATTTATTAGAGAATTATCTAGCTGACTTTCAATATACTAACATTAAAAGAGAAATAAAAACAGCAGAGGATACATCACCAAATAGGGTTTTGACCAACATCCAGACTAACACAGTACTTAAAGAGTCTCCTGTCACAGCACATCTGGAGTCCCAGTTGGCAAAAGGTCACAGGAAATAAGTCCG
The DNA here is from genome assembly GCF_049115385.1 of Moschus berezovskii. Classification (NCBI taxonomy): domain Eukaryota; kingdom Metazoa; phylum Chordata; class Mammalia; order Artiodactyla; family Moschidae; genus Moschus; species Moschus berezovskii. The sequence continues at coordinate 38,404,260 of NC_142468.1, read as the reverse complement.
CTCTCTGGATGAGAGTTCAAAGACTGCAGTTCAGAGTTTCTGCTATTGATTCCAGGGTGCAAACTGATATCTTCATCAATCTGTGAGCAAATTGCAGCTCTGGTTTCATGTTAATGCTGTTTGTTTTGTCTTGTAAAACTTGGAATGTTGTTAAACCTGGGCCTTAATCGGCCAGCCCCTCTCCAGGGGCTCAACAATCTCAAGATTTGTCCCCTATTCTGTCTGTTTATTTTAAAAGACACTTGCTCCTTGGAAGAAAAGCTATGACCAACCTAGATAGCATATTAAAAAGCAGAGACGTTACTTTGCCAACAAAGGTCTGTCTGGTCAAAGTTATGGTTTTTCCAGTAGTCATGTATGGATGTGAGAATTGGACTATAAAGAGAGCTGAGTGCCGAAGAATTGATGCTTTTAAACTGTGGTACTGGAGAAGACCCTTGAGAGTCCCTTGGACTGCAAGGAGATCCAACCAGTCCATCCTAAAGGAGATCAGTCCTGAGTGTTCATTGGAAGGACTAATGCTAAAGCTGAAACTCCAATACTTTGGCCACCTGATGCAAAGAACTGACTCGTTGGAAAAGACCCTGATGCTGGGAAAGATTGAAGGGAGGAGGAGAAGGGAACACAGAGAATGAGATGGTTGGATGGCATCACCGCCTCAATGGACATGGGTTTGGGTGAACTCCGGGATTTGGTGATGGACAGGGAGGCCTGGCGTGCTGCGGCTCATGGGGTCACAAAGAGTCGGACACGACTGAGCGACTGAACAGAGCTGAACATATCTGTGATGCTGCAAGTCTTTCACTCACAGCAGGCAGTCAGGGCACACACACTCAGGGCAGTGTCCAGGCAGCTAGAAGCAAGGTCAGAGGCCTGCTCTGCTTTGTCTCTGAAGCTTAAACAGGACTATTTAATTTCTCTAACAAGAACAGGGTGGAGCGTCCTTAAATATCGTGAAAATGACAATGAAATTAGAATAATCCCTAGCACCATACACAAAAATAAACTCCAGTTTAAATGTGATTGAAAGGACAGGTACTATAAAATTCCTGAGGCAGAACATGCTTGACATAAATCACAGCAAGTTAATTTTCATCCATCATTTACAGTAATGAAAAAAAAAAAAAAAGAAAGAAATTAGGCCTAATTAACCTTAACAGCATTTGCACAGCAAAGGAAACCCTAAACAAAAGAAAAAGACAACCCCCAGAAAGGGAAAAATTATTTGCAAATGAAGATACTATTCCAGAAGTCGGACCATCGAGAAACCAAGCACCACACTCAGAGGGTTGAAGAGCTCAGGTTTATTAACCCAGTGGTCTCAGATGAGTTAACGCTCTGAGGTTCTAGGGCCCCAACCTCAGGGTGAGCTTCACTTTTATAGAGTCAGTACACACAATTACAGTCGACATGGTTTGATCAGTTACCTGGTTACTATGGGCAGTCACAGAGTATGGGAGTTGTATGGGTTAGGTACAGGGGATTTCTAAACAGAACAGAACATTCCATACTTATCAGAACAATTTATGGTTCTAATTGATTGCTATGTCAGCTTGTTCCTTTCTTGGCTCAGCAAGTATATCTTACAGAAGCAGAATGAGCATGAAGTTATCTGTATGTTTTAAATTTTCCTCTTCAATACAAGGTCTTCATCTGGAAATCAAGATTTCATCTCCAAAACATACAAAGAGCTTGAACAACTCAATATCAAAATCATAAAAACAACACAAACAATTAAAAAAATGAACCAATGACCTCAACGGACAATTTTTCTAGAGAGGCATCAGTTTAGTTCAGTTCAGTTGCTCAGTTGTGTCCGACTGTGACCCCATGCACCACAGCATGCCAGGCCTCCCTGTCTATCATCAACTCTTGGATGATAGGCAAACTCATGTCCATTGAGTCAGTGATGCCATCCAACCATCTCATCCTCTGTTGTCCCCTTTTCCTCCTGCCTTCAATCTTTCCCAGCATCAGGGTCTTTTCCAATGAGTCAGTTCTTTGCATCAGGTGGCCAAAGTATTGGAGTTTCAGCTTCAGCACAGTCCCTTCAATGAAAACCCAGGACTGGTCTCCTTTAGGATGGACTGGTTGAATCTCCTTGCAGTCCAAGGGACTCTCAAGAGTCTTTTTCAACACTACAGTTGAAAAGGATCAATTCTTTGGTGCTCAGCTTTCTTTATAGTCCAACTCTCACATCTGTACATGACTACTGGAAAAACCACAGCCCTGACTAGATGGACCTTTGCTGGCAAAGTAATGTCTCTGCTTTTTAATATGCTGTCTAGGTTGGTCGAAACTTTCTTCCCAAGGAGTAAGCATTTTTTAATTTCATGGCTGCAATCACCATCTGCACTGATTTTGGAGCCCAAGAAAATAAAGTCAGTCACTGTTTCCACTGTTTCCCCATCTATTGCCATGAAGTGATGGGACTAGATGCCATGATCATAGTTTTCTGAATGCTGAGCTTTAAGCCGACTTTTTCACTCTCCTCTTTCACTTTCATCAAGAGGCTTTTGAGTTCCTCTTCACTTTCTGCTATAAGGGTGGTGTCATCTGAATATCTGAGGTATTGATATTTCTCCCAGCAATCTTGATTCCATCTTGTGCTTCCTCCAGCCCAGCTTTTCTCATGATGTACTCTGCATATAAGTTAAATAAGCAGGGTGACAATATACAGCCTTGACGTACTCCTTTTCCTATTTGGAACCAGTCTGTTGTTCCATGTCCAGTTCTAGCTGTTGTTTCCTGACCTGCATACAGGTTTCTCAAGAGGCAGGTCAGGTGGTCTAATATTCCCATCTCTTTCAGAATTTTCCACAGTTTATTGTGATCCACACAGTCAATAGCTTTGGAATAGTCAATAAAGCAGAAACAGATGTTTTTCTGGAACTCTCTTGCTTTCTCCATGATCCAGCAGATGTTGGCAATTTGATCTCTGGTTCCTCTGCCTTTTCTAAAACCAGCTTGAATGTCTGGAAGTTCACGGTTCATGTACTGCTGAAGCCTGGCTTGGAGAAGTTTGAGCATTCCTTTACTGGCGTGTGAGATGAGTGCAATTGTGCGGTAGTTTGATTATTCTTTGGCATTGCCTTTCTTTGGGATTGGAATGAAAACTGACCTTTTCCAGTCCTGTGGCCACTGCTGAGTTTTCCAAATTTGCTGGCATATTGAGTGCAGCACTTTCACAGCATCATCTTTTAGGATTTGAAATAGCTCAACTGGAATTCCATCACCTCCACTAGCTTTGTTCATAGTGATGCTTCCTAAGGCCCACTTGACTCACATTCCAGGATCTGGCTCTAGGTCAGTGATCACGTTATCGTGACTATCTTGGTCGTGAAGATCTTTTTTGTACAGTTCTTCTGTGTATTCTTGCCACCTCTTCTTAATATCTTCTGCTTCTGTTAGGTCCATACCATTTCTGTCCTTTATCGAGCCCATCTTTGCATGAAAAGTTCCCTTGATATCTCTTAATTTTCTTGAAGAGATCTCTAGTCTTTCCCATTCTATTGTTTTCCTCTATTTCTTTGGACTGATCACTGAGGAAGGCTTTCTTATCTCTCCTTGCTATTCTTTGGAACTCTGCATTCAGATGGGTTTGTCCTTCCTTTTCTCCTTTGCCTTTAGCTTCTTTTCTTAGCTATTTGTAAGGCCTCCTCAGACAGCCATTTTGTTTTTGCATTTCTTTTTCTTGGGATGGTCTTGATCCCTGTCTCCTGTACAATGTCACAAACCTTCATCCATAGTTCATCAGGCATTCTATCAAATCTAGTCCCTTAAATCTATTTGTCACTTCCACTGTACAATCAAAAGGGATCTGATTAGGTTATACATGAATGGTCTAGTGTTTTTCCCTACTTTCTTCAATTTAAGTCTGAATTTGGCAATAAGGAGTTCATGATCTGAGCCACAGTCATTTCCCAGTCTTGTTTTTGCTAACTGTATACAGCTTCTCCATCTTTGGCTGCAAAGACTATAATCAATCTGATTTCGGTGTTGACCATCTGGTGATGTCCATGCGTAGAGTCTAGGTTGGTCATAGCTTTCCTTTCAAGGAGCAAGCATCTTTTAATTTCATGGCTGCAGTCACCATCTCATTAATAGAGAAATGCAAGTCAAAACTCCAGTGAGATATCACCTCTTAACAGTCAGAATGGCCATCATCAAAAAATCTACAAACAGTAAATGCTGGAGAGGGTATGGAGAAAAGGGAACCCTCTTGCACTATTGATGGGAATGTAAATTGAGACTGCCATTACAGAAGACAGCATAGAGATTCCTTAAAAATCTAGGAATAAAACTACCATATGACCCAACAATCCCACTACTGGGCATATTCCCTGAGAAAACCAAAATTAAAAAAGACACATGTATCCCAATGTTCACTGCAGCACTATTTGCAATAACTAGGACAAGGAAGCAGCCTAGATGGCCACTGACAGATGGATGGAGAGAAGCCGTGGTACATATATACGATGGAACTATACACAGCCACAAAAAAGGAATGCATTTGGGTCAGTGCTAATGATGTGGGTGAAAATAGAGCCTATTATGCAGCGTGATGGATGTCAGAAACAGAAAAATAAATATCTATATTAACGCATACGTATGGAATCTAGAAAGATGGTACTGATGAACCTATTTGCTGGGCAGCAGGGGGGACGCAGACATAGAGAACAGACGAATGGCCATGGGGATGGGAAGGAGAGGGTGGGACTAACGGAGGGAGTAGCACGGAAACGTATACACTAACATGTAAAATAGACAGCCAGTGGGAATTTGCTGCGTGACTCAGGGAACTCAAACCAGGGCTCTGTGACAACCTAGAGGGGCGGGATGGGGTGGGAGGTGGTGGGAGGGAGGCTCAAGAGGGAGAGGACATATGTATGCCTATGGCTGATCCATGTTGACGTTTGGCAGAAACCAACACAATATTGTAATTATCCTTCAGTTAAAAATAAACAAATTAAGGAAAAACTGTATCTTCAAAAAGTGGAAAATAAATGCTGACTCTATTCCCCTCAGGTATGGTGACCAGGGCTGATGTGACATTCCTGGAGCCTGAGTAGGCTTGGGTCCCAAGGTTGTGGTATCCTGGATCTGAGGGAGTCCCCTGGGTGCCAAGTCCCTGGTGGTGAAGTTCCCAACTCGAACGTCCTTCCTTATGGGTCGCCCCACCTACAGATGACATCATCTTCCATACAGTGATGTTGTAAGAATTGGGATATGTCCAGGAGATAAAAGGTAAGGGGGGCAATGTAACACATGAAACACAAGAAACCTTAGGTGTTTCTTTTGGAACGTTCTACTCTAAGTGACAATCCAGGAGGGCTTTCTCGCAGGCTCTCCTTGTCTAAGTAACCAGAGTTGGTCAGGGAGAAATGCTGCCACCTTGTGGCAATTTCTCATAACAACAACTTTAAAACCGGTGCTGATGACCTCTGAATATTCACGGGCCTGCCCAGCTGGAAAAAAACACAAGTAATCTCAAGGGGTGAACCATCAAAAATAGATTTCAAAACAGGGCCAATGTTCAAGAAGCCAGTTTCAACAGGTAAACTGTACTCACACTGTATAAAATCAAAAAGCACATGGAAACATATTCCACATGACTAATTATCAAATCAATGCAAATCAAAACACTGAGGAATCACCTCACTATGGTCAGAATGGCCATCATCAGAAAGATCCACAAAGAATAATTGCTACAGAGGTCGAAGACAAAAGGGAATCTTCCTATACTCTTGGTGGGGTACACCCATATTTTGGGATCAGTACAATATGATCCCACAATCCCACTCCTGGGCTCAAAACCAAAGAAAATAAGAATGTGAAATGACTTGTTCCGCCTATTTTCAGAGCAGCACTATTTGCCAGAGCCAAGACAGACAATCAGCCACCATGTACAGAGAATAAAAAAGGAAAACTAAGTGGGATCCAAGACACTGGAATACTCCTCAGTCATAAACCAAAATGAAATAATGCCATTGGCAGAAGAATAGATGCGCCAAGACACCATCATACACAATGAGGTTAAATCAGGGAGAGAGAGAAAAAAATATCATAAGATATCACTTACAGGTGGAATTTATCAATCTATACAGATGAACAAAACTGAAATAACCTCACAAACATTAAAACCCAACTCATGCTTATAAGAAAAGTTAGGAAGAGAGATAAATTAGGACTCTTGCATTAACACATAAACACTAACATATATCCTATAGATAAGCAGAAAAGACATGCTGAGTTGCACAGGGAATCCTACTCAACACACCATAATAACCTACATGGGAAAAAGAACCCAGAGCAAGAATAGATCCACGTCTCCGTACATCTGAAGCAAGTTCCTGGATGCCTTAAACATAGGATACCTGGATAACAAAGGAAACCTGGATACCTAAACAAAGACAACACTGTAAATCCACGCTGCCACAATATATACTAAAAATGAAAAGTACAACAAAAAAAAAGGAGGGCATGAAGAAAGCTGTGGCCTTGTGTCCATTTTCTGCAAGAGCAACTTAAAAGCTGTGGTGATGGGCATTTGATGTTCACAAGGTCTGTGGGGCTATCAGTAAAAAAACACCTGCCTTCAAGAAATGTCCTAGGCATGGTCATTCAAAAAAGGATTCAAAACACGGAGATGTTCAAGAAGCATGTTTCACTCACACCTGTTCAAAAAAATCACATGAAAAAATGTCAGTATCAGTAAATATAGAGAATTGCAAGTCTAAACTAGACCAACGCATCACCACACACTCTTCAGAATGGCCGTTGGTCAAAACTCTAGAAATGTAAGTGCTGGAAAGTGTGTGGAGAAAAGGGAACCCTCCTACTCTGATGCTGGCAATTTAAACTGAGACCTGCCAGTCTGGAGGACAGTGTGCAGCTTCCTTAAACAATGAAAAGGACCATGAAATTAGAATACTCCCTAACACCATACACAAAAATAAACTCCAAACAGTTTAAAAATGTGAACGAAAGGACAGGTACATGACTCTTAAGGAAAATATATGCAGAAAACACTTTGACATAAATCTCAGCAAATTGTTTTTCATCTTTTTTCATCTATCACTTAATGAAAAAGAAAAATAAACAAATGGAATCTAATTAACCTTAACAGCATTTGCACAGCAAAGGAAATCCTAATCGAAAGAAAAAGACAACCCTCAGAATGGGAAAAATTATTTGCAAATGAAATAGATTTCACTCCAAAATGTAGAAATAGCTCGTGCAGCTCCATACAAAAAACACACACATACATAACTCAATTAAAAACACTGAAACAAAGATCTCAATGAACATTTTTATGAATAAGGCAGACACAGGGCCATAAAACACACGAAAAGATGCTCAGCATCACTAATTATAAGAGAAAGGCAGATCATGTCCAAAGTGATATCACCTCACGTCAGTCAGAATGAATTAGGAGATGGATGGCCTCCAGGTTAGACAGTTAGAACTGGCCTCTTGTTTACATTGCATGCAGCACGAAGAAGTGGGCTGCAGGCTGAACACTCACAACTGTTAACATTTCCTGAGACAACAGCTAGGTGGGCTCTGCTGCTGCTGCTAAGTTGCTTCAGTCGTGTCTGACTCTTAGTGTCCCCATGGACTGCAGCCCACCAGGCTCCTCCGTCCATGGGATTTTCCAGGTGACAGAACTGGAGTGGGGTGCCATTGCCTTCTCCGAGGTGGGCTCTAGATAAGGCATTTAAAATCAGCCTCCTCTTTGCCCTCCAAAATGGAAATAACAACGAAACAGTGTAAATAGCCAGTGTTTGTCTTTTGCAAACACGTTAAGGTAATAGTCATGGCAGTAATCCTCAAGGCAAGGATAAAGAAGGGGCAAAACCCTGTGTGAATGAAGGATTAAGGTCTCTCCCTACCCCCTCTTTCCAGACAAGGGAGACACTACACATGCGCAGAAAGGCTCCTTGTGGGTCAAAAGTTGAGGAATAATGCCAGGCCACAGTGAGTCTTGGCTCCTCCCAGAAGCCTTTGAGATCCAACTTGGCTGAGGGGTGCGCGCACACCCAGGGGAAGGTCCCAGGGTAGGTCAGCTGTGGCAAAAGAAATCAGATAATTGGCCTAAAGAAAGACAAAGACCTGGAAGAACTGCCTTATGTAAATGACCTGACCGCCTCCTTACTGCGCTCTTCACTAGGGAGGACGCCACTCCCTTTCTGGGTGTGCATCTCTGCCTTGCTTAACAAATAGTTTCTGTTTGTGCTTTCCCATCTGTGCTATATCTCTAATGATAAACTTTATACCTGCATTTTCAGTTTCTGCCTCTGTGACAAATGCCGTTTTCATTGAGGGCAAAGATCCAGGGAAAAATAGCTTCTAGTTTCTAGCCCTTGCTGGTCTAGTGGCTAGGATTCCTGGTTCTCATCCAGGCTTTCCAGGTTCAATTGCTGGGAAGGGAGTTAAGATCTCACTCCGTATGATTGCTCCCTGCTGCTTCGTTGAGATCAAGAACTGCCATCTCAAAAAAAATCTCCAACAATAAATCCTATAGTGGGTGTGGAGAGAGGGGAACTCTCCCACATTGTTGTTGAAAATGTAAATCAGAACATCCACTAGGGAAAATAGTATAAAGGTTCTTTAAAGAACTAAATGTATAAGTTCATGGGACCTAGCAAAACTATACCCACTCCAGTGTTCTTGCCTGGAGAATCCCAGGGACGGGGGAGCCTGGTGGGCTGCCGTCTATGGGGTCGCACAGAGTCGGACACGACTGAAGTGTCTTAGCAGCAGCAGCAGCAGCAGCAATACTATGCCTGGTCCTGGATCCTGTGGACACCGAAGTTTCAAAGGACACCTGCACCCCTGCAATCACCGCAGCACTGGGCACAGTAACCAAGGCATGGAAGCAACCTAAGTGTCGAAGGACAGATGGATGGATAAAGAAATGGGGTACCTAGGCACAATGCAATATTACTCAACCATCAGGAAGGACGAAATAATGCCATTTGCAGTCACAAAGAAGAAAATAAAGGTGATCATGCTAGGTGAAGTAGAAAGACAGGAAAAAACCAGGATTATGTGATATCACTTCTAGACGGAATCTAAAAATGGATACACATGAACATCTTTTCCAAAGAGAAACAGCCTCACAGACATAGTAAAGAAACTGATGGTTACCAAGAAGGAAAGGAGGTGGGGAGAAATTTAGCTGGTTCATATACACACTCCTGATTGTAAAATAATCCAGAAGGACCCACTGTATAGCATGCGGAACCCTATTCAGCACTCTGCAATAACCTATATGGGAAAAGCACCCAAAAGAAACACAGAGGTGTCTATACTTAAGTGAATAAGTGTAAGTTTTTCAGTTGTGTTCGACTCTTTTCAACCCCACGGACTGCAGCCTGCCAGGCTCCTCTGTCCATGGAATTCTCCATGGGTTGCCATTTCCTTCTCTAATAAGTGAATAAAGCTGCTGTCTATTGGGGAAAAAAATCCACAAGATTGTAAATCACTTATATTCCCCAATTCAAATGATACAATAAAAAAAAAAAAGAAATGGAAATGCTGACTCTAGGCCCCTCAGACATGGTGACCTAGGCTGGTGTCAGATCCCTGGAACCTGAGAAGACTTGGGTCCCAAGGTTGGAGTGTCTTGGATCTGAGAGGGCTAGGGAGATGCACCAGACGATGAGCCCTCTACCGAAGGACCTGGAGAATCTCCAGCTCCGGGAGTGGAGGTGGGTGTTCTGCATCCAAGCCAAGCCTACTGCCCCCAAAGGATGTTGGAACTTCTGGGATGGAAGAGCTTTGAAAAGTCCCCTGGGCTCCCAGACTCCTGGTGGTGGGGATTCCAATACCAGACTCTTTCTTTGAGGTCACCCCACCTATGGATGACATCACCCTCCGTAGAGTGGAGTTGCAGGAATTAGCATGTGTCCGGGAAATAAAGGTTAAGGGGGAAGAAATCACGAGACACAATACTTCTTACACCGTTCACTAAAACTGACAATCCCAGAGCAAGGCTTTCCCTCAGGCTCTGGTTGCATAAGCAGAGTTGGGCAGGAAGAAATGCTGCCACCTTGTGGTCATTTCCAATAACAACACCTTGAAAACAATTTTCTTTGTCTGATGCTGAAACTGAAACTCCAATACTTTGGCCACTTTCTGCCAAGAACTGACTAATTGGAAAAGACCCTGATGCTGGGAAAGATTGAAGGCAGGAGGAGATGGGGAAGACAGAGGATGAGATGGGTGGATGGCATCACCGACTTGATGGACATGAATTTGAACAAGCTCCGGGAGTTGGTGGTGGACAGAGAAGCCTGGCGTGCTGCAGTTCATGGGGTCGCAATGAGTCAGACACGACTAAGCAACTGAACTGAATTGAACTGGAAGGCAAAGAGATAAAACCAGTCAATCCTAAAGGAAATCAACCCTGAATATTCACTGGAAGGACTGATGCTGAAGCTCCAATATTTTGGCACCAGATGCGAAGAGCTGACTCATTGGAAAAGACCCTGAGGCTGGGAATGACTTAGGGCAGGAAGAGAAAGGAGCGAGATAGTTGGATAACATCACCAACTCAATGGACACGAGTTTGGGATTTAGTGAAGGACAGGGAAGCCTGGTGTTCTGCAGTCCATGGGATTGCAAAGAATTGGACACAACGGCCAAACAACAACAATAAAAATGAAATTATAAAGAATATAAGAAGTGGGGTATGAAGAAATGCTGCCGCCTTGTGGTCATTTTCTGCAATAGCAACTTTTAAGGTGTGTTTGTGGCTCAGTCGTGTCTGATTCTTTGCGACCCTGTGGACTGTAGCCTGCCAGGCTCCCGTGTCCATGGGATTTCTCAGGCAAGAATACTGGAATGGGTATCCATTCCCTTCTCCAGGGGATCTTCCTGACCAGGGGATCGAATCCAGGTCTCCGACATTGCAGGCATATTGTTTGCCATGTGAACCACCAGGGAAGCCCTGAAAAGGTGTGCCTATGGACATTTAATATTCACAAGGCCTTCAGGGATGTAAGTAAAATTCACCTGCCCTCAAGAAATGTCTTGGGCATGGTCATCGATAAAAAAATCCAATACACTGAAGAAATTCAAGAAGCCAATTTCAAGAGACCCATTTCACTCACACCCTCTTAGAAAATCACATGAAAAGATGTCAGCATCTCTAAATATTAAAGAAATGCAAACCAAAATTATACCGTGATATCACCATACACTGGTCAAAATGGCCATTGGCAAAAACCCTACAAAGGATAAATGCTGGAGACGTGTGGAGAAAAAGTACCCCTCCTACACTGATGCTGGTCATGTAAATTGTGAACAGCCACTCTGGAGCAGAGAGTGGAGCTTTCTTAAACAATGAAAAGGACCGTGAAATGAGAATACTCCCTAATACCACAGACAAAATTAAACTCCCAACAGTTTAAAGATCTAAACCTAAGAATGGGTACTATAAAACTCTTGAAAATACAGGGAGAACACTCTTTGATGGAAATCACAGCAAGTTCTTTTTGGGTCTACTTTTACAGTAATAAAAAATAAAACAAGAATAAACAAATTGTATCTAATTAACTTTAACAGCATTTTCACAGCAAATGAAATTCTAAAATAAATTCATTTATTCTCCTTCAGAAAATAATTTAGAATGCATTGTAAATGCAACCACAAACTGATTCTAATGCTTTCCTTTTATCCAGACAAAACATATCTTAGAGAATGTTTTCTTAGGATATATATTTATGTAACAGATATTCAATCATAAAAGAGCCCCCTACTTTATTTTTTCCCCTAATTCACACCTTTACAGATTAAAGTCTTGGTGACCGGTGACTATTTAATAAATACATTTAAGAAGTTGTTGGCAGAGATGGCTCTTTTAAACAATAATTCACAATTATATCTCAGAATATAATATACCTACAAAAATCACTCTAAGTATCTTGGAAAAGATTGCTTCTGTTTCCCTTGGCTGTAGGGATGACTTTCAGAGTGGGGTGTAGTCTCCCTTCACACATCACCCTGGCAGCCCTAACCCTTGGTCACTCGCTGGAGTTCAGCTGCAGGGGTGGCCCAAGGTTGCTCGAGCCTCTTCTGTTGAGGGGGATTCAGGCTCGTGCTCCCCTAAGAGCCCACAAAACATGTAGGCAGTAGAGCTCACTGCAGACCCCAGGTATTGCATGGTCCCATGAGCAATACTGTGGGAGCACAGGCGGTTCAGACTTACACTCCACATCAGTTTGATTTACCAACTATGATTTGTGTCCTGAACTGCTTTTCTTTTCTTTTTCTTTTTTAGAAAGCTATTTTTCTAGCTTTATTTATATTTACTTATTTATTGGACCAGGGATCAAACTGGTGCCCCTGCAGTGGAAGCATGGGAAAAACCACAAAGGAACTCCCTGGAACTGCTTTTCTTGGGGTGATTCTGTCCTTAACCTTTAATTTTGCATTATAACCATTAAAACCAGTTTGTAGTTAAAGACAAAAGAATGATTTTTCACTGGGAATGAGCTAGCTATTTTGAAATTCCCTTGGGAATTTAAACACTGATGGGTGTTTCTATTTGCAAGCAGTTACTATGTGAGACTAAATGCCATGTTACGTGCGTGGTTCGATGATGTTATCAGGCAGAATCCACTTGCATTCAACAACTTGCACCTGGAAGGACCTGGAAATACCAGGTCCCCCTTGTCCCAAGCCCTGCACCCACTGAGGCTGGGGGCGTGTGGAGAGAGAAAGGTTTGTGTACATCATTAATGCCATAACTGTTTGATACTATTGCTGGAATGAATGCAACTTATGCAATTTCACAAACTACAAATATATTAACACAATGGGTATTAAAATACCTTGAGTGATATGACTTAAGAATTAAGAGTTGCTCTAATGAATAAAGATGTTATTATTAACTCTAGCCATAGTATAGAGGATATTAACTGGGATCTGTACAGTAACACCCCTACAAAGGAAACTGAAATGATAGAATAATATTTGTCTATACTAAAGGAACTTAACTATAAATTTAATCCTACTGTAATAATTCAACCTTATATATTTTACTTTAAACTAATTTTCATATTTGGTCCACTCTAACCTTTTCTGTGTTCACTTGTGTGCTATATGTACTGCTAACAGTAAAATTACAATTGGAGCTATGATTACTATTGTTATTTTTTTTCCTTGGAATGCTAGCAGTAGAAGCAAAAGAAGGGCCATTTCTACATCAAACAGGAGAAATGTAATGGACACTGTAAACAATTTTATGTGATAACATTGCCATGGTTCTAAATGGATATTCAAAAGGACCTGATCTTTCTGAATGCTTAATTCAGAAACTTAGAATGTGATGAATACAAACAATAAAACTAATAATATAGTAATAAATAATGCTAATAATATAAAGTTGATCATTCTTTTTCTATTCTAACAAAACTGACTAGAAGTCAATTTTAATAACTACTACTAAAATAAGACCCTCATCAATAAGTGGAGATGTATAGGAAAACCCATAATACATCTAAAAACCATCAAAGATAAAATGATAATAAGAAATACAGTGAAATTTTAGTTGGTATAATAAGCTGATGACTTTGAAAGTGAAGCTGGCGATCATGTACAGACCATGGAAGCCCGTGGCTATCACGAGTGTTGACCTTGGTTCTCCATCTGACATTCTAAAAGCCACTTTGTAATATCCTGAGGCTATCAGGAGTGTAACCTCCTGAAGAGACTGCAATAAAATGGGTTTGAAGGATATGCTGATAGTTGCCATCTATCATCCTGTGGTGAGCTCAAACAATACGTACTGCTAAGGACAGAGGACAGATGTTGGGAAGCGGTAATTACCTCTACTGCACTTAGGGAGAAAGGGCATATTCATACTCAGCAACTGCCTAGTACAAGTGCAGAAGCAACACCTGAGTGGTTAAACCTTTCCGTTCCGTTCCGTTCCGTTCAGTCGCTCAGTCGTGTCCGACTCTTTGCGACCCCATGGACTGTAGCCTACCAGGCTTCTCCGCCCATGGGATTCTCCAGGCAAGAATACTGGAGTGGGTTACCGTTTCCTTCTCCAGGGGATCTTCCCGACCCAGGGATCGAACCCGGGTCTCCCGCATTGGAGGCAGACGCTTTAACCTCTGAGCCGCCAGGGAAGCCCCGGTCCTTTAAAAAGTCGATAAAAATGAGAACTGGTATGAAATAGCCTTCAAAAGTCCCTTCTCAGATCTCCTATCATAAACACAAGCATAATAAAATCATTGAGTTTTCATGGTATCACAGTTCAGTTCAGTCGCTCAGTCGTGTCTGACTCTTTGTGACCCCAAGGACTGCAGGACACCAAGCCTCCCTGTTCATCACCAACTCCTGGAGTTTACTCAAACTCATGTCCATCGAGTTTGTGATGCCATCCAACAATCTCATTCTCTGTCATTGCCGTCTCCTCCCACCTTCAATCTTTCCCTTTATCAGGGTCTTTTCCAGTCAGTCCTTCGCATCAGGTAACCAAAGTATTGGAGTTTCAGCTTCAGCATCAGTCCTTCCAATTAATATTCAGGACTGATTTCCTTTAGGATATACTGGTTGGATCTCCTTGCAGTCCAAGGGACTCTCTCTTTTTTTTTTTAATTTTTATTTAATAAATGGTACAAAGCACAATGCTAAAAACATTAACAGTTAAAATTTCACCAAATGAAAAAAATACTATAGAATACACAGTTGTAAAAAGCTACATTAAGTTATTTTACAACTGCCTCAAGCAGCAAAAAGAAAAAGGGACTCTCAAGAGTCTTCTCCAACACTGCAGTTCAAAAACATAAATTTTTCGACACTCAGCTTTTTATATGGTCCAACTCTCACACCTGTACATGACTACTGGAAAAACCATAGCTTTGGCTAGACAGACCTTTGTTGGCTTTTTAATATGCTGTCTAGGTTGGTCATAGCTTTTCTTCCAAGGAGCCAGGGTCTTTTAATTTCATGGCTGCAGTCACCATCTGCAGTGATTTTGGAGACCCCCAAAATGAAGTCGCTCACTGTTTCCATTTTTTCCCCATCTGTTTGCCATGAAGTGATGGGATCAGATGCCATGATCCTAATTTTCTGAATGTTGAGTTTTAAGCCAACTTTTTCACTCTCCTCTTTCACTTTCATCAAGAGGCTCTTTAGCTCTTTACTTTCTGCTGTAAGGGTGGTGTCGTTGGCCTATCTAAAGTTATTGATATTTCTCCCAGCAATCTTGATTCCAGCTTGTGCTTCATCCAGCTTGGCATTTTGCATGATGTACTCTGCATGTAAGTTAAATAAGCAGGGTGACAATATACAGCCTTGATGTACTCCTTTCCCGATTTGGAGCAAGTCTGTTGTTCCATATCCAGTTCTAACTGTTGTTTCTTGATACAGTTCAGTTCAGTTCAGTCGCTCAGTCATGTCCAACTCTTTGCAACCCCATGAATCACAGCACGCCAGGCCTCCCTGTCCATCACCATCTGCTGGAGTTCACTCAAACTCATGTCCATCGAGTCGGTGATGCCATCCAGCCATCTCATTCTCTGTCGTCCCCGTCTCCTCCCACCCCCAATCCCTCCCAGCATCAGAGTCTTTTCCAGTGAGTCAACTCTTCACATGAGGTGGCCAAAGTATTGGAGTTTCAGCTTTAGCATCAATCCTTCCAATGAACACCCAGGATTGATCTCCTTTAGAATGGACTGGTTGGATCTCCTTGCAGTCGAAGGGACTCTCAAGCGTCTTCTCCAGTACCACAGTTCAAAAGCATCAATTCTTCGGCGATCAGCTTTCTTCACAGTCCAACTCTCACATCCATACATGACCACGGGAAAAACCATAGCCTTGACTAGATGGACCTTGGTTGGCAAAATAATGTCTCTGCTTTTTAATATGCTATCTAGATTGGTCATAACTTTCCTTCCAAGGAGTAAGCGTCTTTTAATTTCATGGCTACAATCAGTATCTGCAGTGATTTTGGAGCCCCCAAAAATAAAGTCTGACACTGTTTCCACTGTTTCCCCATCTATTTCCCATGAAGTGATGGGACCAGATGCCATGATCTTCGTTTTCTGAATGTTGAGCTTCAAGCCAACCTTTTCACTCTCCTCTTTCACTTTCATCAAGAGGCTTTTGAGTTCCTCTTCACTTTCTGCCATAAGGGTGGTGTCATCTGCATATCTGAGGTTATTGATATTTCTCCCGGCAATCTTGATTCCAGCTTGTGCTTCTTCCAGCCCAGCGTTCCTCATGATGTACTCTGCATATAAGTTAAATAAGCAGGGTGACAATATACAACCTTGACGTACTCCTTTTCCTCTTTGGAACCAGTCTGTTGTTCCATGTCCAGTTCTAACTGTTGCTTCCTGACCTGCATACAGGTTTCTCAAGAGGCAGGTCAGGTGGTCTGGTATTCCCATCTCTTTCAGAATTTTCCACAGTTTATTGTGATCCACACAATCAAAGGCTTTGGCATAGTCAATAAAGCAGAAATAGATGTTTTTCTGGAACTCTCTTGCTTTCTCCATGATCCAGCGGATGTTGGCAATTTGATCTCTGGTTCTTCTGCCTTTTCTAAAACCTGCTTGAACATCTGGAAGTTCACGATTCACATATTGCTGAAGCCTGGCTTGGAGAATTTTGAGCATGACTTTACTAGCGTGGGAGATGAGTGCAATTGTGCGGTAGTTTGAGCATTCTTTGGCATTCCCTTTCTTTGGGATTGGAATGAAAACTGACCCTTTCCAGTCCTGTGGCCACTGCTGAGTTTCCCAAATTTGCTGGCATATTGAGTGCAGCACTTTCACAGCATCATCTTTCAGGATTTGAAATAGCTCAACTGGAATTCCATCACCTCCACTAGCTTTGTTCGTAGTGATGCTCTCTAAGGCCCAATTGACTTCACATTCCAAGATGTCTGGCTCTAGGTCAGTGATCACGTTATCGTGACTATCTTGGTCGTGAAGATCTTTTTTGTACAGTTCTTCTGTGTATTCTTGCCACCTCTTCTTAATATCTTCTGCTTCTGTTAGTTCTATACCATTTCTGTCCTTTATCGAGCCCATCTTTGCATGAAATGTTCCCTTGGTATCTCTAATTTTCTTGAAGAGATCTCTTGTTTTTCCTATTCTGTTGTTTTCCTCTATTTCTTTGCATTGATCATTAAAGAAGGCTTTCTTATCTCTCCTTGCTCTTCTTTGGAACTCTGCATTCAGATGCTTATATCTTTCCTTTTCTCCTTTGCTTTTTGCTTCTTTTCTTTTCACAGCTATTTGTAAGGCCTCCTCAGACAGCATTTTGCTTTTTTGCATTTCTTTTCCATGGGGATGGTCTTGGTCCCTGTCTCCTGTACAATGTCACGAACTTCCGTCCAGAGTTCATCAGGCACTCTATCAATCAGATCTAGTCCCTTAAATCTATTTCTGACTTCCACTGTATAATCATAATTAGACTAACTGATGACAATGGCTTAAGAGGCTCCTATAA
Organism: Moschus berezovskii; assembly: GCF_049115385.1. Taxonomy (NCBI): domain Eukaryota; kingdom Metazoa; phylum Chordata; class Mammalia; order Artiodactyla; family Moschidae; genus Moschus; species Moschus berezovskii. Next base: position 38,386,782 of record NC_142468.1, on the reverse strand, counting down.
GACATCGGGACTGGGATTTGCTACATGATACACATCAGTTTAGTGGGTCACTATGTGTTATGTAAGTAGAGCCTTATTAACAGGAAGAATATGTAATCTTAAATAAAACAGCAAAGAACACTGCAAATTGAAGAAAAATGGCTAGAATGACAATAACTAATTTCATGAAGACTACTTATTTGGCTAGGATTGCCTCTCCTATTAAGTACATAAATACATGGCCAGTTGTGATATTAGCAATTAGTTGTATCACTGTAACTCTCACTTAGGAAAATAACCTAATACTTTCAATGATTACTACCATAAGAATTACAGTTACTATTCCTTGTGGAAGACAGTCTGATAGATACCCTTTTATCATAGAAGCTGTGTATGACACATCCAGCTCACAAATAGACTGTTACTTCCAAATTTCTGGAGAGTTATGTGGAGATTATAAATGAATGTGGTAACAGATCTAGTAAGTGTGTCAAGCTAATAAATAAGTAATATAAATATTAATAATAGACTTTGCCTTTTATAGTTATTAATGTCCAGTATTTGCTTTGAAAGGAGCTGAACTGCTCGTTGTTAGAGAGAAATGATCCTTCCTTCTCTGAAACATTTGTTAATCACTCAGTCGGATGTGGGGAATAAAATACTTCAGGACATAATACATAAAATAGCATCAGGCAGAACACATGGATTTTTTCATTGACTTTCTTTCTCAAAGGATGGAATATTTTGTGTTTGCTTTGATTTTCTGCCTTTACTTCATGTACAATTATATATTGATATTCTTAGTTGAAATACATAGGACTAAAAATATTGATATAATACTAATAAATCATGTTGGTGTATGTAGTTGTCACATATGATTCACAGGAGTTTTAAACTCCCAGTTGTCAGCATGAAGGATTAATGCTATTTAGCTTCTTCATGAATCTATACCATGAATGAAGAGCATTTCTCAAAATATTTCACTGAGGCAACTACAATGATGCTAGGCATAAAACTATATTTCGACTCACAAATTATCATATAATTTGTCTGACTTTTTTTACTTAATATGATAACCTCTAGGTCCATCCATGTTGCTGTGAATGGCATTATTTAATCCATTTTTATAGCTGAGTAACACTCCGTTGTATATATACATATCACATCTTCCTTATCCATTCATCTGCTGATTGGACACTTACGTTGCTTAGTTGTCTTGGCAGTAGTAAATAGTACTGCAAAGAACACTAGGGTCCATATATCTTTTTGAATTAAAGTTTTATCTAAATATATGCCCAGAAGTGGGCTGACTGGATCATATAGTAACTACTTTTTTAAGGAAACTCTATATTCTTTTCCGGAGTGGCTGCACCAATTTTCATTCCCACCAACAGTGTAGGAGGGTTCCCTTTTCTCTACATGTGCAGCAATTTTTGGTTGTAGACTTTTGATGATGGCCATTCTGACCAGTGTGAGGTGATATCTCACTGTAGTTTTGATTTGCATTTCTCTCAGTTAGTGAAGTTGAGCATTTTTTCATGTGTTTCTTGGTTCTCTATATGTCTTCTTTGGAGAAATGTCTATTTAGGTCTTCTGCCCATTTTTTGATTGGGTTGTTTGTTTTTCTGATATTGAGTTGTATGAGCTGTTTGTATATTTTGGAGATTAATCCCTTGCCAGTTCCATTATTTGCAAATATTTTCTCCCATTCTATGGATTGTCTTTTCTTTTTCTTTATGGTTTCCTTTCCTGTGAAAAAGCTTAAAGCATTTTTTTTCTTTACTGTAAGATCAAGTTATCATGTCTCTCTAATCTGGAACATTTCCACAGCATTTCTTTGTCATGTATGACATAGGAACCATCCATTTTAATGCAAAACTTCCATGGAAATTGATTGCTTAGCTAATGCTAGTTTTAGCAAAACTCAGGGTCAGAGATAAATGAATTTAAGATGCAGTTTTCCTCGTAGAACAACATTAGGATCACACAGAATTCTGAATATGAAGCACACACCCTAGGGATGCCTGCTTGAATCACTTCATGTCCCATTGCTCTCCCTATTACACTTTCCTAATCAAGGTTTTCTCTGCCCTGGGCATAGTCAGTGGGTAAGACAGACTTTGTGTCTGAAGTCCTTTGACTAAAAGCTTATTCTCAATTAGAGCTGGGTTTGGGAATTAGAACCAGATCTGGTTTTCAGTTAATTAACTCATAAGAGAAAACTAAGGGCCTGAGTTTAAAAAAAAATTAATGAGAAGACATTGAAGTCACTGTGAATAGGCTTTTCCAAAATATGTTCTCTTCAGCTTTATTTAATATATTTTATTTTAAAAAAACTAATACAATTAAGCTAGATTTAGCCCATAACAAGCTCCGGCTTCTTTCTTTCTTTTTTTTTCAAACAGAGGGGAACATTTGATTAAATTACTATTCATCTGAAAATATTATTTGATGGGGAAAAACCCATTAGATATATAAAGACAGACAACATTAAACAGTTAATTGGGAACAAAGAATCACATGATGTAGATAGCTGAGAGAGAGCTCTTGGCTTTGAAATACATTTTTATGCAATGTCATGTAGTTAAAATCGCTGTCATAGTACCTTCTTGTCCAAAAATGGAAGTCATGTAATTTCCTCACTTTGGCTGACTCGCTGTCTTGGCATGGTTCTTGCTGCACATGAGTATAGAGATGGTTCTTGTCATACTTTAGAAAAATGTCATTGGCAAATAGAATGGAAGCACAAGTAAATTTCTGAATTTTTAGATTTTTTTAGAGAATTTATTTAAAAATATATTCTTGTGACCAATGAAAGTCAGGAAAAACATTCAATTAAAATTTGATGGGTGATGATGCAGACTGGGAGGGTTGTACACGTTTAGGTGATTAACAGCTAATTATCAGCCAGAAATCTGCCCCCACCGTAGATATTAGTTTAGTGAAAAAGAAAACTTTTTGTTTGTTTAGTTTATAAAACTTAATGAATAAAATGATGGCCATTTAGAAAAACTGAATACCATTCTCATTCAGAGACCAACTAATTTTGGGGCCTATAACCAAGGTCAGGAAGTTAGTAATCAAGTTCATTAAGACAAATGGCTCAGTTATCGAATTTAGCCAACACCCCTTGCTCTGAAAACCAGAATGGCTTTGGGGCTAAGAAAGATCTGTCCATACTAAGGGTTAAGCATCTGTGATGAATCAAAGGTTTCCAGACGCATCTCTAAGACATTTTGACTTACGTACTACCCAAACGGAGAAGGCAATGGCAAGCCACTCCAGTACTATTGCCTGGAAAATCCCATGGATGGAGGAGCCTGGTAGGCTGCAGTCCGTGGGGTCGCTAAGGGTCGGACACGACTGAGCGACTTCACTTTCACTTTTCACTTTCCACTTCCACACATTGGAGAAGGAAATGGCAACCCACTCCAGTGTTCTTGCCTGGAGAATCCCAGGGACGGGGGAGCCTGGTGGGCTTCCGTCTATGGGGTCACACAGAGTCGGACACGACTGAAGTGACTTAGCAGCAACTACCCAAAAGGTTAGGTATGATGCAAGCAAAGGGTAGTTATTTTCTGTGAGAGCCACCCACACTTCCCTGGAACACCTTTCTCATCATGTGAAGAGAATATATTGTTTCCTTCTGAATGGGTCTGTACCCATTTGGCTCAGCACACAAGCAGTCGTGTGCCCTGGGATAAGTTCTGGCCTCCAGTTTCTTCAAGTGGTATTCCACCCTTTAATGTACCTAAATGGAATTCTGAGAGGCGGCTCCCCACTTCCTCCCAGAGAGACAGCTCCTCCAGTGAGTCACACAGACAGACACACGCCAACGTCTTGGGCGTTTTCTCTAATGAGCAGCAGGCTTGTGTTGCACCAGCATCCCATGTTGCCTCCAGCGTCAGCAGCCATCTCCGGTTTCCCAGACGAGGCTGCCAACTCTGTCTGGTGCCATGGCCCTGAGGAACCAAGGGCTGGGTCTGAGGATTCAACAGAGTGGGAGGGGAAGGGGGTAACTGATTTCCAGTTCACAACAGGAGCAGCAAGGGTAGGTGCTGGAGTTGGGTAGAGGTGGACTGGGTCTCCGGACTCGAGTACCTGCAGCAGTATTTTAAGCCCTGGGCACTGCTTTTTAAATCACCATGAGTAATTTCTTTTCCATTCTCTCAGGAGACCTCGGATGTGAGCATTAAATGTTCTGATTTTAGAAGGTTATGAACCTACAGGCTCAGCCACTGTTGGGTTTTAATTACCAGAACACAGTTAGATGATTGGGTAAATTATTGGTTATTTTGCCAGTAGCTTTGAACCCTCCCCCCCTCCATGGGATTATTGCCTTTAAAATGATAAAATATTTTTATTTTTATTAAAAAGAATAAAAATATTTTTATTTTTATAGTTCCAAAATTCCTGCTGTTGTGTTAAAGAAAGAATGACTCTAACACTTGTCTAAACAGTAAGGAAGGCTTTTCCAGGGCTGTTGTAAGTTGGAGCATTGCAGTAGGGAAGTGAGCCGAAGTTCAACTCCAAATACAATAGACAACTGGGGATTACAGCCAAAGAGCAGAGGGAGCTGGATGGAAAATTACTGAGAGAAGACTTCAAAGGTGGGGAAACTTACTAAACCGACTTGACAGCATTCTTGCTGAAGGCAGGTCAAGGACACAAATGTCAAAGTTGGGGGATGAGGAACTTGATCCCAGCAAGGATGAGGGTTGAGGTCAAGGCTGGTGGAGCGCAGCTTTGTCTTGTGAGGTAAATTGTTTTTTTCACTGCAGCAAGGGGCATAGGGGCTCTGGTACCATTCATCTGAGAGGGAAGAGGCCCTTCTCAGACTTGTGCTTGGCAGGTAATAGACACTGGATTGTTCTGCAAAGCCCAGGACTTCCCTTCTGGGCCAGCAGGATCAGAGGGTGGGCTGATGGTTCTCAGGGCCTGACAGCTTCCTGGCCTCTGCCCACTATGCACCATCTTCAGCCAGTCCAGCCAATCAATTTGTTGTTAAACAGGATCCAGGGAGACTTAGGAGTTTTTAGTTCTATGTTCCAGAGTCAAAATGGAAGAATCAGATCAACTTTAAAAAAAATTTTTTTAGATTATTTCCTTATTACAAAAAATATACCCATTCATAGGAGAGAACAAAATTGATTTTAAAAATTAATTGAAAAATTAGAAAATACTAAAAAGTTAAGAAAGAAGATAAAGCAGCTATCATCCTGGTGCAAAAGACATCCTGTTTATTTCTGCCATTCAGGTCAAGCTACATTGTGTTAGTTGCTCTGCTGCTGCTACTTCTGCTGCTAAGTCACTTCAGTCGTGTCCGACTCTGTGTGACCCCGTAGACGTCAGCCCACCAGGCTCCCCCGTCCCTGGGATTCTCCAGGCAAGAACACTGGAGTGGGTTGCCATTTTTTTCTCCAATGCATGAAAGTGAAACGTGAAAGTGAAGTCGCTCAATCATGTCCGACTCTTCGCGACCCCATGGACTGCAGCCCACCAGGCTCCTCTGTCCATGGGATTTTCCAGGCAAGAGTACTGGAGTGGGGTGCCATCGCCTTCTCCAGGGGATTTTCAACATCCAGGGATGGAACCTGGGTCTCCTGTGTTGCAGGCAGATTCTTTACCGTCTGAGCCACTAGGGAAGCCCACAGGCTATGTTATGTTATAGTAACACACAACCCCTGCTTTTTTTATCATTTAAAACTGTAAAGATTTATTTCTCACTCACACAAAATGTCCTTGGTGGGTTGGCATGAGCCGGGTTTGTTATGCTGTCAGGGATGCACACTTGCCATCTGGAACAGAGCGGCCGGCCTCAGCTGAGGAAAACCGCATGGGGACTCACACCTCAGCTCTTAAGGTTGGCCACCAGAAGTGATCATCTGTCACATCTTACAAGCAAGACATGTACCTGACTTCTAGGGGATCAGGAAGTAGGGAAAAGACTAGAGTGTTGGTGGACACCAGCGATGATCGAAACTGCCCTTTCCTTCTTCCCTCCCTTTTTTTCCTTCACTCCCTCCTTTTCTTCCTTCTTTCTTTCTAATTCAGGTCATGTATTTTACACTGGACATATTTTTACGTTGGACTTAATTGATGGTCTGCTCGATCCTGGTGAAATCGTATCAGATCACTTTTATTAGTTTATATATTTAAAATATTGGAAACACAATTTTAGATTATAAACTTGAGCTTGTCAAGAAAAGCTTATTCCGTTTTTTTTTTTTAATTGAGGTAAAATATACGTAGAATACTCTGAATAAATTTATCATTTCAACCCTTTCTGAGTGTACAATTCAGTAGCGTTAAAGTATATTCATATTCAGTTCAGTTCAGTTCATTTCAGTCGCTCAGTCGGGTCCGACTCTTTGCAACCCCATGAATCACAGCATGCCAGGCCTCCCTGTCCATCACCAACTCCTGGAGTTCACTCAAACTCATGTCCATCGAGTCGGTGATGCCATCCAGCCATCTCATTCTCTGTCGTCCCCTTCTCCTCCTGCCCCCAATCCCTCCCAGCATCAGAGTCTTTTCCAGTGAGTCAACTCGTTGCATGAGGTGGCCAAAGTATTGGAGTTTCAGCTTTAGCATCAGTCCTTCCAATGAACACCCAGGACTGATCTCTTCTAGAATGGACTGGTTGGATCTCCTTGCAGTCCAAGGGACTCTCAAGCGTCTTCTCCAGCACCACATTTCAAAAGCATCAATTCTTCGGCGATCAGCTTTCTTCACATCACTATCCATTTCCCAGTTTTCCTTTATCCCAAACTGAAACTCTGTATCCATTAAACACTAATTCCCCATCCTCTGCCTCCCCTTCAGTTCAGTTCAGTTCAGTTGCTCAGTCGTGTCCGACTCTCCGTGACCCCCTTAGTCCTGGGTAAACATCATTCTACTTTCTGGGTCTATGTGTTTCTGTCCTCTGTGAGTCCTTCTATATCATGTGAGTGGAATCATGCAGAATTTGTCCTTTTGTGACCAGCTTATTTCTTACTTCACTTAACATATTGTCTCTTTTCATCCAAGTTGTAGCATGTATCAGAATTCCCTTCCTTTTTAAGACTGAGTAATATTCCATTGCATGTATATGTCATATTTTGTTTATTGGTTTTTCAGTCAGCAGACCCTTGGGTTACTTCTACCTTTTGGCTATTGTGAATAATACTGCTATGAACATGGGTGTACAGTTTTCTGTTTGAGTCCCTGCTTTCAAGTCTTGTGTATATACTAGATCGTTTGGTAATTCTACTTTTTATTTTATTTTTTTTTACAGTTGAGAGTTATGTTTTATTTGGTGATCAAAACTGAGGACTTAAGCCAGGGACACAGCCTCTCAGATAGCTCTGAAGGGCTGCCCTGAGGATGTAAGATATAGGATACAGATACAGAGGACAGAGAGGAGTTTTTGCAACAAAGACCAGATAGTCAGACTTCAAAAGATTACTGTCAAATAAAGAGACCTGGTGCAGGGAGGAAGCCAATTCTGACTCCGTGTTGGAAACTGTTTCTTTAACATGCTTTTATTATTATAATCATACTCAATGGCTTGCCTGGAGGACCCTGTCCCTCTTCTTGACTGTAAACGAAGGTGCCTTTGTTCAGCTCACGGAGAGATAGTTTGTCCCTGACCACCTGTGAATAGAAGAAATTAATATACCCAGTCCATCCTAAAGGAGATCAGTCCTGGGTGTTCATTGGAAGGACTGATGTTGAAGCTGAAACTCCAATACTTTGGCCACCTGATGCGAAGAGCTGACTCATTTGAAAAGACCCTGATGCTGGGAAAGATTGAGGGCAGGAGGAGAAGGGGATGACAGAGGATGAGATAGTTGGATGGCATCACCAACTCGATGGACATGGGTTTGGGTAGACTCTGGCAGTTGATGATGGACAGGGAGGCCTGGCGTGCTGTGGTTGGTTCATGGGGTCGCAAAGAGTCGGACATAACTGAGTGACTGAACTGAACTGAACTTTGAAGGCTGGACATTCCCTTGGAGATTTTTACAAGACTGAGGACCCTTTCACTTTACTTCCCCACTGCATCTCCCTCTCTATTCTGCCTTTTGACTTTAGTTTCCCATTGCTTCTTTCTCTCTGATCTATGAAAGATCCTGGCATCCAGATCCCAATAAGATGGCTATTTTGAGGTGCTAGCCTGCCATCTTCTCCGTCTGCCTGCTCCCCGATTAAAGTTGCTTCCTTGCCTCAATACCTCGTTTCTCGGATTCATTGGCCTATCGTGCGATGAACAGAGTGAGCTTGGACTCAGTAACAAAACCAAATATCTCAAGTTAATGAATTTAGCACTTTTCTATGTATGGGAAGATGCAAGAGTTTATGCTCACTGAAATCATTCCTTTGATGTGGATCTTGGCTATCTAGGGCCAGTGTCCTGTGCTTTTACTTTTCACTTTTGAGAAACTCATACTGTTCTCCACAGTGGCTATGCCATTTTTATATTCCCACCAGCAATACAAGAATTCCAAATTCTCCATATCCTCACAAACACTTGTCTTCTGTTTTCTTGTATATAGCATTAAGGAGATCCAACCAGTCCATTCTAAAGGAGGTCAATCCTGGATGTTCATTGGAGGGACTAATGCTAAAGCTGAAGCTCCAATACTTTGGCCACCTCATGCGAAGAGTTGACTCACTGGAAAAGACTCTGATGCTGGGAGGGATTGGGGGCAAGAGGAGAAGGGGACGACAGAGAATGAGATGGCTGGATGGCATCACTGACTCGATGGAGGTGAGTTTGAGTGACCTCCAGGAGTTGGTGATGGACAGGGAGGCCTGGCGTGCTGTGATTCATGGGGTTGCAAAGAGTCGGACACGACTGAATGACTGAACTGAACTGAACTGAATGGGTATTAAGTGGTATCTCATTGCGGTTTTGATTTGCATTTTGATTTCCCTTCTGATTAATGATGTTAAACATCTTTTCACGTGACAGTGGCCATTTGTGTTTCTTCTTTGGAGAAATGTCTATTCAGATCCTAATTGAGTCATTTGTCTTTCTGTTGTTGAGTTGTAGGATTTCTTTATATATATATTCTGGATACTAATCTCTTATCAAAGATGTGATTTGTAAATATTTTTCCCATTCTGTAGATTGCCTTTTCACTCTGTTAATTGTGTTCTATGATACAGAAAAGTCTTGGATTTTGACAAGGTCCAATTTACTTTTCATTTTGTTAGATAGTTAGAATAGGAAAAAGGAGTCCAAAATGGCAGTGGCTAAAAGACAAAGAAGGTAAAAGCCTGTGAGAACAGAACAAAAGAAGGTCTGAGGACCAGAGTGAAGGCCTCAGGGAAAACAAACAGCCCTCCTGGCTAGCCCAATTTACATAGGGCAGGCTCAGCGGGGAGGAGACAAATGTATAAAAGGAGGAAGCCTAGAAGGATTGAGGCCTTTTTTTTTTTGTCTCTTGTCTTTTGGGTCGGACTGCCCTCACTCCTTTAGGGTGTACTATCAAGGATGTACTATCCTTTGCTTTTCCTAATAAAACTGAGCTATAACACCACTCTGTCTGTCACTTCAAATTTTTGTTGTGGTAAGACAGAACCAAGGAAATTACACACTCCCCCGACAATTTGTGGTCTGTGCTTTGAGGCCATACCTAAGAACTCATTGCCAAAATCCAGTGTCATGAAGCTCTTGTCTCCTATGCCCTCTTCCAAAAGTTTTATAGTGTTTAGTTCTCACATCTTGAGTTAATTTTTATGTACAGTGTAAGGTAGGGGTCCAGTTTCATTGTGTTGCATGTGGTTATTCGTTTCCAAGCACCATTTGTTGAAAAGACTGCCCTTTTTCCATTGAATGGGCTTGGCACCCTTGTGGATTATTCGGTTTTATTTTACACTGAGAAGGGGAAACTGTTAGAATTGCATCTCATCTTTTAGATTTCAGTCAGTTTAGTTCAGTCACCCAGTCATGTCCGATTCTTTGAGACCCCATGAGCTGCAGCACGCCAGGCTTCCCTGTCCATCACCAGCTCCTGGAGCTTGCTCAAACTCATGTTCATCAAGTCAGTGAAAACATCCAGCCATCTCATCCTTTGTCATCCCCTTCTCCTCCTGCCTTCAATCTTTCTCAGCATCAGGGTCTTTTCCAGTGAGTCAGTTCTTCCAGTCAGTCAGTTCTTTTAGATTTGCATTTCACTTTTTCAAAGGTTTTCAAAATCTATCCATCTGCCCGTTTTTCACTAGCCCTTTGCTTGAGAGTCAGTGGGGGTAGTAACTACCTCTATTAAGTCTGACAGAACTCTGCCAGTCTAATGGTACTTGGATGGCTTGGGGAAACTCCAAATTTGATTACGCCAAATTTTCTCTGTTGGATGTTCTACAGACTGAGCTTTCCTTCTAAGGAACACATTCTTTTAGCTTAACAAACTTTTACAATGCCATTGCACATGGGAGGTATATAAAATATTCGTTACTCACATGCCAGTGTGAATTCATTTACAACATTGCTTTCTTTCCAATGATTACTTTCTTTCTTTGATTACTGAGAAGATGAGAATTTTAGCTCTAACTTGATTTGAGGGTTGGGGCAAAGTAGAAGGAGAGGGAGAAATACTATTTTAAGGACAAAGCTGCGTTTCAAGGCGGGCAGGCCTGGGTGTGGAGTCACCCTGGGCAGCATGAGGTCTCAAGAATCGTGGATGGACCCAGAGAGAGGGCCGTGGCCCAGACGGGGAAGTAGGAGAATCTAAAGATAAATTTTGCCTACTCCACAGCTGTGCCAGGGAGGGGCTGTGGAAGTAAGTGTGAGTAACCCTGGGATGTGCAGAGCCAAGGCCCGGCCCATTTGTGGTTATTTTAAAGCAGTAGCACATTTTCCTGCAGGCCTGGAGACATTTCTTTTGGTGTTGTCTATCTAATCCTTCTTTTAAGGGACAAATGAAAAGAGTGCAGTGTTCAAGAACATCTAATAGAGAAATGGGGGCTCTGGGACAGTTAGTGTTTCTGTGACCCTCACCTCCACCTCCAATTCATACACACAAGCACACAACTTTCTTGGGGATTTGTCCTGATTTTGTAATAATTGTAATTTGAAATGATTGCACATATTTACACAATAGATATTTAAAATGTAGACTACATTGTTGATGCTGGTGTACCTCTGGTGAGGACTGGGAATTTTAACAATTTCATTCATACATTTTGAGAATTAGAATGATTTTTTAATTATTAAAGATTGACACTTTATTCTGCAAACTCCTGTTTCTAGCCAACATCGTCCTTACTATAAAATAGAGAAAAGTAGTTTTACAGTTTGGTTTGGTTATCTTTAAAGCACCTTTTATTCACAAAGGGAAGATGTATCTAGATCACATTCAAAACTACATTAATGCCTTATTAGTCTAATTAATTTGGCCACATAAAACTTGACCTTTGCTGAATCTTAGTCCCACAGAAAGTGCTGCCGATGTCACACCCTTAGCAGGGAGTTAAGAACTACTAAGAGAGTCTCTTGAACTACAAGGAGATCAAGCCAGTCAATCCTATAGGAAATCAGTCCTGAATATTCATTGAAGGACTGATGCTGAAGCTGAAACTCCAGTACTTTGGCCACCTGAGGTGAAGAACTGGCTCATTGGAAAAGACTCTGATGCTGGGAAAGATTGAAGGCAGGAGGAGAAGGGGATGACAGAGAATGAAATGGTTGGATGGCATCAGCAACTTGATGGACATGAGTTTGAGCAAGCTCTGGGAGTTGGTGATGGACATGGAAGCCTGGCGTGCTGCAGTTCATGGAGTCAAAGAGAGTCAGACACAACTGAGCAACTGAACTGAACTCAACTGAAGAACTATTTATCTCTCACTTCTCAGTCTTTGTTCTGTTACAAGAGAGTTGACTTGTACCACTAGAGTGCAGGATATCACAAAGCTCTCCAGCCCCATCAAGACTTTTTTTCTTTAACAAATTACACTTGACTGTTAAGAAGTTAACAAAAGAGGCTATCTTGTGCCATCAGCTAGGGCTTCCACTTTCCATTATCTTTTTATCAACATCTTTTTTTTTTCGACTTATGTTGTCCAACACTTTGTGTGTGTGTGTTAATCACTTAGTTGTATCCGAATCTTTGTGACTCCAAAGACTGTAGCCTGTCAGACTCCTCTGTCCATGGAATTCGCCAGGCAAGAAAACTGGAGTGCATTGCCATCCCCTTCTCCAGGGGATCTTCCCAACCCAGGGATCAAACCCGGGTTTCCTGCATTGCATGCAGATTCTTTACCAATGGAACCACCAGAGAAGCCTTGTCTAACACTTCAGGTCCTCAAATTGTGTGACTAATTTCCCCTACTTTCAGTTAGATTATGTGACCATCCCCTTATTAGCTGCAAACACACACACACACACACACACACACACATATATATACACCAAACAAAGATATACTTGTTTCAGTAGTACACATTTTGTTTGATTAGCCCTTATATATTTCCTTTATTTATATTTTGGGGAACTCATTTTTTTTCCCTATTTGAAATTATTACTATTACTTGAGGTAATCTCTGACTAAAGTAATACAATAATTAGAAAGTTTCTGTGTAGGGTAGAATGGAATCAGATTTTTCTGATAACATTTTTTTTTCCTTTTAAAGATTCCAGTGTGGTACCATGGGTGTATACATATGTCCAGACTCATCACATTGCAACATTAAATATGTGCAGGGTTTTTTAATGCATCAGTTATGTCTCAATTGTTGTTGTCCAGTCGCTAAGTATCCAGCTCGTGGCAACCCCATGGACTGCAGCACGCCAGGCTTCCCAGTCCTTCACTATCTCTCAGAGTTTTCTCAACCTCATGTCCATTGAACCAGTGGTCCCATCCGCCCATCTCATCCTCTATCACCCCCTTCTCCTCTTCCCCGCAATTTTTCCCACCATTAGGGTCTTTTCGAGTGAATTAGTTATTCTCATCAGGTGGCCAATGGATTGGAGATTCAAGCTGCTTTAAAGAAAATAGCTTTGTTTCTGTTAGGCAAATAGCAACTGAGTCTTGCCAGAAAAAAAAAAAATTCCAATAAATGGAAGAGATACCATATTATTGATTGGAAGACTCAATATTGCTAAAATGTCAGTTCTCTCCAAAGTAATTGTAGAGATTCAGTATAATCTCAGCAGTCTTTTTAATGTAAAAATTGACAAGATAATTATAAAATCTACACAGAAATGCAAAGGACCTAGACTTGCCGGAATAATGTTTAAGAAGAATAAAGCCAGGAAATAAAAAGGAAAGTACAGATTAAGGACAGACAGAAAGTCCAGAAATAGATCCTCACTCATGTGGTCAGTTGACTTTTTTCAAAGAGTTAAGATAATTCAATGGGGTGCAGGGGTGCAGAATAACTGGGTAACCTTGTGTAAAGAAAAGTGAATCTCAACCAGTACCTCACAGCATTTACAAGCTTAATTTAAGATGGATCCTCGACATAAATATAAAAGCTAAATCTGGAAAGCTTTAGAAGGAGAACAGTAAACATTCATGAGGTGGGGGGAGGCAACTATTCTGATAGGACTCAGAAAGCAATAACCATAAAAGAAAAAAAATTATGAATTAGGTTTCTTCAAAATGAAATATATTTCTGTTTATTAGAAATACAATAAAGAAAATAAATAAGCATCTATGGCCTGGAAGTAGGCAGTGGCAAATGTGCATGTAGTGAAGGATTTGTATCCCAAAGATGTAAAGAACAACACAACTCAGTAATAAAGATGACCCAGGTTTTCTTTTTAACCTCATCAGCATTTATTGAATTGTGAATTATTGCAGACACTGCTGATATCTCAGACTCACTCATTCTGATCCTTCTCTCGACTTCCCCTTGAAAAGGAAGCCTGGAGCCGGACCACCCAAACACCAAAGGGTAGAAGGGAGACACAGAGGAATGCAGGGAGTTGGGGGCAGGGAAGAGGCAGGAAGCAGCAGGACCAGTGCATGGTTAGCCTGCTGGGACACACACACACACACAGACAAAGAGCAGGGGTGTCCATCTCCGCCCTGCCCAGCAGCCATGTGCACATCAGGGTGGCATCTATGAGACGATTCAGTCCTTCCTATCATGAAGCAAAAGACAACCCACTTTTTATTTATTTATTTTGCACTTATTTTTGGTTCTGCTGGGTCTTTGTTGCCACTGCATGGACTTTTTCTCTAGTTGCAGTGAGCGGGGGCTCCTGGGGCTTCTCATTGTGCTGACTTTTCTTGTTGCTGAGCATGGACTCTCGGGGACATGGGCTTCAGTAACTGTGGCACATGCGCTTAGTTGCTCTATGGCATGTGGGATCTTCCCAGACCAGGGATTGAACCTGTGTCTCCTGCATTGACAGGTGGGTTCTTTACCATGGAGCCACTTTTTGAAAGCCCCCAAGACAACCCAGTTTTAAAAAGATGGACAGAAATCCTAAACCCACACTTCACAAAGGAAGATAGATGAATGGTCAGCAAACACATGGAAAGATGCTCAACATCATTAGTCATCAGAGAAATGCAAATTAAAACCACAATGAACTGAGACTATATACCCATTCAGTTCAGTTCAGTCACTCAGTTGAGTCTGACTGTTTGCGATCTCATGAATTGCAGCACACCAGGCCTCTCTGTCCATCACCAGCTCCTGGAGTCCACCCAAACCCACGTCCATTGATTCGGTGATGCCATCCAACGATCTCATCCTCTGTCGTTCCCTTCTCCTCCTGCCTTCAATCTTTCTCAGCATCAGGGTCTTTGCAAATGAGTCAGCTCTTCACATCAGGTGGCCAAAGTATTGGAGTTTCAGCTTTAGCATCAGTCCTTCCAATGAACACCCAGGACTGATCCCCTTTAGGATGGACTGGTTGGATCTCCTTGCAGTCCAAGGGACTCTCAAGAGTCTTCTCCAACACCACAGCTCATAAGCATCAATTCTTCGGCGCTCAGCTTTTTTTATAGTCCAACTCTCACATCCATACATGACCACTGGAAAAGCCATAGCCTTGACTAGACAGACTTTTGTGGACAAAGTAATGTCTCTGCTTTTCAATATGCTATCTAGGTTGGTCATAAATTTCCTTCCAAGGAGTTAGCGTCTTTTAATTTCATGCCTGCAATCACCATCTGCAGTGATTTTGGAGCCCAGAAAAATAAAATCAGCTACGGTTTCCACTGTTTCCCCATCTATTTCCCATGAAGTGATGGGACCAGATGCCATGATCTTAGTTTTCTGAATGTTGAGCTTTAAGCCAGCTTTTTCACTCTCCTCTTTCACTTTCATCAAGAGGCTGTTTAGTTCTTCTTCACTTTCTGCTATAAGGGTGGTGTCATCTGCATATCTGAGGTTATTGATATTTCTCCCAGCAATCTTGATTCCAGCTTGTGCTTCTTCCAGCCCAGCATTCCTCATGATGTACTCTGCATATAAGTTAAATAAGCAGGGTGACAATATACAGCCTTGACGTACTCCTTTTCCTATTTGGAACCAGTCTGTTGTTTCATGTCCAGTTCTAACTGTTGCTTCCTGACCTGCATACAGGTTTCTCAAGAGGCAGGTCAGGTGGTCTAATATTCCCATCTCTTTCAGAATTTTCCACAGTTAATTGTGACACACACTGTCAAAGGCTTTGGCATAGTCAATAAAGCAGAAATAGATGTTTTTCTGGAACTCTCTTGCTTTTTTGATGATCCAGTGGATGTTGGCAATTTGATCTCTGGTTCTTCTGCCTTTTCTAAAACCTGCTTGAACATCTGGAAGTTCACGGTTCACGTATTGCTGAAGGCTGGCTTGGAGAATTTTGAGCATGACTTTACTAGCGTGGGAGATGAGTGCAATTGTGTGGTAGTTTGAGCATTCTTTGGCATTGTCTTTCTTTGGGATTGGAATGAAAACTGACTTTTTCCAGTCCTGTGGCCATTGCTGAGTTTCCCAAATTTGCTGGCATATTGAGTGCAGCACTTTCACAGCATCATCTTTCAAGATTTGAAATAGCTCAACTGGAATTCAATCACTTCCACTAGCTTTCTTTGTAGTGATGCTTCCTAGGGCCCACTTGACTTCACATTCCAAGATGTCTGGCACGAGGTGAGTCATCACTTTATCGTGACTATCTTGGTCGTGAAGATCTTTTTTGTACAGTTCTTCTGTGTATTCTTGCCACCTCTTCTTAATATCTTCTGCTTCTGTTAGGTCCATACCATTTCTGTCCTTTACTGGGCCCATCTTTGCATGAAATGTTCCCTTGGTATCTCTAAGTTTTTTGAAGAGATCACTAGTCTTTCCCATTCTATTGTTTTCCTCTATTTCTTTCCAGTGATCACTGAGGAAGGCTTTCTTATCTCTCCTTGCTATTCTTTGGAACTCTGCATTCAAATGGGTATATCTTTCCTTTTCTCGTTTGCTTTTTGCTTCTCTTCTTTTCTTAGCTATTTGTAAGGCCTCCTCAGACAGCCAGTTTGCTTTTTTGCATTTCTTTTTCATGGGGATGGTATTGATCCCTGTCTCCTGTACAATGTCACGAACCTTTGTCCATAGTTCATCAGGCATTCTTGTCTATCAGATCTAGTCCTTTAAATCTATTTGCCACTTCCACTGTATAGTCATAGGGATTTGATTTAAGTCATACCTGAATGGTCTAGTAGTTTTCTCCACTTTCTTCAATTTCAGTCTGAATTTGGCAATAAGGAGTTCATGATCTGAGCCACAGTCAGCTCCTGGTCTTGTTTTTGCTGTATGGAGCTTCTCCATCGTTGGCTGAAAAGAATATAATCAATCTGATTTCGGTGTTGACCATCTGGTGATGTCCATGTGTAGAGTGTTCTCTTGTGTTGTTGGAAGAGGGTGTTTGCTATGATCAATGCATTCTCTTGGCAGAACTCCATTAGCCTTTTCCCTGCTTCATTCCGTACTCCAAGGCCAAATTTGCCTGTTACTCCAGGTGTTTCTTGACTTCCCACTTTTGCATTCCAGTCCCCTATAATGAAAAGGACATCTTTTTTAGGTGTTAGTTCTAGAAGGTCTTGTAGGTCTTCATAGAACTGTTCAACTTCAGCTTCTTCAGCGTTACTGGTAAGGGCATAGACACACCCATTAGAATAGCTAAAATTTAAAAGACTGACAACATCAAATGTCGATGAGTCTATAAGCAGCACCCATCAATTGCTAGTGGAAATATAAAGGAGTATGTCCACTTTGGAAAAAGGCCTAGTAGTTTCAGATAAAAATCAAGCATACACCTACCCTTTGACTTGGAAATTCCACTTCTAGAGAGAAATGAAACACATGTTCACAAAAGGGCTTGTATAAGAATGTTCATAGTAGCTTTATTCATAATAGCTTGAGAATGGAAACAACCCACATGTGCCTCAGTAGGAGAATAGATAGACAAATTGTGGTGTGTTCATACAAACAATGAGCTTGTGATATATCCAACAACTTTGGATAAATCTCAAAAAGCCAGACACGAGAGGACATGCTGTGTGATTCCTTTTATAGAAATTTTAGAAGAAGAAATGGAGAAGGTAATGGCAAGTCACTCCAGTACTCTTGCCTGGAAAATCCCATGGATGGAGGAGCCTGGTAGGGTGCAGTCCGTGGGGTTGCTAAGGGTCGGACACGACTGAGTGACTTCACTTTCACTTTTCACTTTCACGCATTGGAGAAGGAAATGGCAACCCACTCCAGTCTTCTTGCCTGGAGAATCCCAGGGACGGGGGAGCCTGGTGGGCTTCCGTCTATGGGGTCACACAGAGTCGGACACGACTGAAGTGACTTAGCAGCAGCAGCAGCAGAAGAAAAACTAAGTTTAGAAAAACAACAACAAAACAGTGGTTGCCTCTGAGGACTGGGAAGACATGGAGGCCCTTTCCATGGGGACAAAAATGTTCTGAATTGTATGAGGAATGTGGATTACAGGTGTGCATCCATCTGTCAGGCTGTACAGCTGAGATTCATGCATGTCAGTGTATGTATGCCTTTTACCTCAAAAACCGGCAAGCACATAAGAATCGAGTTAGACATAGGAAGAGGTAAAGGAGATGCAAGAATGACAGGATATTGGTAATTGTTAAATTCGTGTGATGGATCATGGGAGTTCATGATACTGTTTTCTTTATATATGTTTGCATTTTTCCATAGTAAAAAGTTTTAAAACTGTGAATAAAACTTAAAGGGCTTCCCAGGTGGCTCAGTGGTAAAGAATCCACCTGCAAATGCAGGAGATGCAAATTCAATCCCTGGGTCAGGAAGGTCCCCTGCAGGAGGAAATGGCAACCCACTCTAGTATTCTTGCCGGGATAATCCCATGGACAGAGGAGCCTGGTGGGCTGCAGTCCATAGGGTCACAAAGGGTCAGACAGGACTGAGCATAAAATTTAAAAAGTGAATTGATGGATGGATCATGGGCTGCTCTGGTTGTTGCACTTTTCTAGGCAGCATCCAATTATCCATATTAGTGGGGGAGAGCGGTGGTTGAAGATTACAAGCTTTGGAACCATTTATTAACTCTGTGGCTTTGGAAAAAACTCCTTAATTTCCCCATAGTTCTGATCCATCATAGGGTTTTGTGAGGTTTAAATGAGATGAAGTATGTGTAAAGTGCTTGGCCAAGTTCTTGCTCAACAAATGTTAGTTATTATTAGTGAAGAGAAAATGGGGCAGAGATCACATTAAAAAAATTTGTTTGTATTTGTCTTTGAAAGAACTCTTTTCTGTTTAATTCCAGTGTGACTGTCTCTGATATTTGGGGAATTGACGTGATGAGATCCCACTGGGGAAGGTTTGGCTGAAAAGAAATTAGAAAATGGTTCC
Organism: Moschus berezovskii; assembly: GCF_049115385.1. Lineage (NCBI taxonomy): Eukaryota > Metazoa > Chordata > Mammalia > Artiodactyla > Moschidae > Moschus > Moschus berezovskii. The sequence continues at coordinate 38,368,008 of NC_142468.1, read as the reverse complement.
TGCCCTTGCAGTGAACTTGGAAGTTAATACCTTAATTTTATCTCCATCAGATTGGCTTCAAATTCCTAACTTGAAATGATAAACAACCCCCAAATCTTTTTTTCTTGTTTGCTTTTTTTATAAGACTATTTATTTTCATTTCTTTTTTGTCTGTCCTTATTTAGACATAACTGATAGATAAAAATTGTGTATAATTTAAGCTTGATATTTTGATGTATGCATATAATGTGAAATGTTTACTTTTTAATTTTAATTTTTTTTTCTTTTGAGAGCACCTGTCTCTGGGATATTTTGCTGGGGCCAGTATTCCAATTGGCTCTATTTTGTAACTTCAAAACAGCTAGTGGTAGGGAAGAGAGGGCTAAGATTTTTGGACCTAAAAATAGTAAAATAAATAATCCCCAGCTGGCTAATAAAAAAAAAAAAAAACAAGTGTATAACCATATTCACCCTCAGGCCTGGAGTACACTTCCTTCTGAGTATCTTTCGTTAGCAACTGCTACTTCCCAGCCTTCACATTGTTAAAAGAAATCTTTCCCTTTTGTTTGGAATGGCGTGCTGTGATTCATGGGGTCGCAAAGAGTCGGACACGACTGAGAGACTGAACTGAACTGAACTGAACCTCATTCATTCAGGGGAAATGTTTCGAGCACCTTGTTTTTCCTAGTCCATCAGGCACTGGACCGAGCGCCTCTCATTTCTAAGGCTGGGACTCAGTGAATAAGGAGGGTCTTGTGGGGACACAGAGGATTGTCAGGAGTGTGTCTGAGACTCATAGGCGCCCCTCCCGTTGGAAGAGCAAGGCTCTCTTGGTCTCTTTTTCTTGTTTTATATACTGTTGGGGTTTGGTGTCATTTTTCTTTAAAGGACCTAGATGGAATTTGCCAGAAAGAACTCTCTTTGAAGATTTATTTGTGGTGACAGTCTTTTCAGATCCCTTCACAGAAGTTTCTCTTAGCACCACAGCTTATTTTGTTGTAGAAAAACAGATTTCGGCTCATCTGCTTGCAGTCGGAGTTCCCACACACTCACGTGAAGCAGGGAGGTTCCCACGCTCCACTCTGGGCGCCGGCCTGTGATTCCCTCCTGCCCTGGATCCCTGAGGACACTCACATGCTCTGGTCTGTTTCCGCCGTCTCCCTTCTCAGCCTGAAATGCGAGGACCATCTTTTCAGATGGATGTTGGCCTTCCCAGGGGTCTTCTCCAGGACATCTTGCTTTGGAAGCTTCTGTGTGCTATCCTTCTTAATGCTGTGTTTTTATAACTCTTTTGTTGCTCTTGTTGCCTTCTCATCTTTGTCCCTCCACTGCTTTTTGCAAATATGGATATTTATACTAAGGTTGTAGTTGATGCTTTACATGTGTGTATTATTTTCTGTGTTTCTTCAGGATGATTTTGAAGGGCTTGTCTCCCTCACCTTCTGGTTTCCCCATCTGTACTTCTGAAACAGGTGGCTAAATTTAGCTTCATTTGAATAACTCAAACACCACATTACTCCACCGATTTCTCTGAGTATTTTAATCATTTTCTTTCTTTAAAAAAATCCCTCTTTTAGGGTTTCACACGTATTTAGGAAGCACCTACCATTTCCTCATGTCAGGATTGGGATTTTTCTCAGTAACCTGGAACTTTGCTTCCAACCCTCTTGCTTCCAGGGCTACCTCCCTTCCCCCACTCCTGCACCCCCTAGGCTGTCTCCATGCCCTTCAAGGCCCCACCAGTGTCCCCGTGGTCAGGCATTGCTACTGGGCTTCTCTGGCCCGTGGCCTTCTCTGGCTTATCACTGCTATTGCTGGCTTGGCAGTTAGTCGTTAACAGCCATGTGACATGTACCAAACCTCCTGTGCTGTCTTTCACGATTACAGTCTCTTCATCTCTGGACCCTATGTCACTTAATATAGTATTTTCTTCCTGATTTTTTTTTTTTTAAAGTTAACAGCTCTTTGCCTTCTACTTATCCAGCTTCAGTTTTAGGAATCTACTTTGGTTTTCAGATGACCAAGAAAATTTCTCCCTTTCTCAAAAGACTAGTCAACTTTTTGGCTTTACCTGCCTCACTGAGGAACTCATCTGAATTTATAGATTCTTGGAACAAAATGAGCTGACTGGCCTCCAGTAATTTGTGACCTCTTACTTAGAGACAGAATTCAATTAATCATGTACCAATCAGTTATTACACACACATACCTCCTTTTATATAATTGCCTAACAGGTTGCAAAATACTGTGACCGAGGCTTTTATGGATTAAACTTCTTAGTGCAGTTTCTCGGAATGTAAATCAAGGGCTAGGTTTATAATCACATCTCATAGGTTAGAAGTCATTTTTGCTTAAAAATCAACGTAATTTGATCTCAGGCAGTTCTTGGGACTAGAAGAAACATTTAAAATTCATTTTGTTTGCCTAAAAATACAAACAAACAAACAAAGAACTCTCTAAAATTTCTGCATTCCACAGATTTGTCTTAACCAGTGAAGATGAAAGAAAACATCTGTCCAGTCCCCTCTTTAAAGATCTTAGGAGGAATTCTGGGCATGTGAAAGGAGTCAGGCTCACAGTGTAGGCCTCCATCTACACAGTACAGCCAGGCCTGGATAGGGCGTTGCAAGGAACTCAGTTCCGGCTTCCTGCTAAGGATAAGTAGAAGGCATTTACTCTTCATTATGTGGTTGCTTTCAACAAAATTTATGAGAAAGCAAAAGGAAGTTTCTAAACTTCTGCCAGATGGCAAGTACTTGGAGCACTAAAATGAGACTGAAACCCAATCAGAAAGAAGCATAACCTATTTAGGGCAAGACATTCGGGCCACTTTTGAAACTGAGGTGCTTCCAAACCTTCTGTAAAGACATATAGGCTGATTATACCAACTTTGAATAATTTCTTGAGTATAACATTTAGAAATAAAAGTTGAACCTGAGTGACAAAGATGACCTCATAACAGTCTCCAGTATTTTCTGTCTGTTCTTTGTTCATGTTAAGTAAGCTTCTTCCCTGTCAAACCTACTTTGGAAGCTTCCTTTTCCCCGTCTTTGGTACAGATCAACTGGTATCGTCACCCGCTGGTACAAATGATGGCTTTCCCAAATACACGCTTGAAAGAACACTTGATACGTATCTTGTTTAGTCCATGATTCTATGTGTCTTTTTCTATCCTCAGTGAAGCAGCACTGAACTAGTCTTACTGAGCCATTGTTTTAAAAAAGCCTTCCATCAGTTTTATTTACCTATCATCATTCCTTACTCTGATACTTTCTGTATGAATAGGAACATTTTAAAAACAACAAATCAAAATAGATCCCAGGTATTTTCAAGACTGCCCTGCTTATGTAAGCAGTGGCTTTTATCTTCATTCCTATCTTGTTGTCTTCCTGATTGGATATTTATAAAACACTTTCCAATCATAAAAGCCTAATTTCTTGAGAATCAACATTTCGTTCAGAATTAGTCTTATAAAGTCAGCACCTGTAGAAAGCTGGATCTCAAGGACACAACTTAATACTAAAGTAGGCATCAAGGGAAAGTGTCAAGTAAGTTACCTGATTCCTCTCCTAGGACCTGGCTGGTTTAATAGGGTTTTGGGTTGACATCTTCACAAATGCTTAAGATTAACAATACTAGTATATTGACCAGAGCCTTGAGTTTAATGTTGATTTTCTGCTTGAACTGATTGATCTGTTCTTGGTCTGTTCATTGGTCTCACTCATGTGACTCAGCCTGCATGTTTACAGAATAATGGTGCCTCCTGTGAGCATGAAACAGAGCCAAGCCAACTGGGCCACATGGGGACTGAACCCCTGACCTTGGGCTCATTAGCTCCATTCATAAACCAGGGCGGCCCAACAGTCAACCAACTAGTGGTTCACTTGGCAGGAGGGGCCACCATGTGCTGATCTAGTTTAGACCCAGGGGAATCTATCAGAAAGAGAGTATCAGCTGTCAAGAGCAAGATTCACTTGCTTCTATTTTTCATGTTAAAACATCTTGCACATTTTAAAACTCGAATCATACTATGTGTTCTACAAACTAGGTTGAGATTAATCTCTGCTGTTTTGTGTATTGGAATTTGTTCACTATTTTGATTCCATTTTATGACTGTATTATATTTTACCCATTCTACTGTGACGGACGTTTCTTGTTTTGCTATTTTAAGTAGTTCTGCAATGTGTAGTTGCATGTGTGTACAGGTTCTGTACATACTTAGGAGTAGAATTGCTGGCTTAGAGGATACATCTTCCATTTTACCAGGTGATCTCAAAGTGTTTGTGCAGGGCTCTGTTCCAGTTTATACTACCACCACCAAGTATTCCGGTTATTTCACATCCTGGCCAGTACTTGATATTGTCAGACTTTGAAAATTTTGCCAGTGTGGTATGTGTGAAGCCGTATTTTCCGTTCGTTCCGTTCCGTCGCTCAGTCGTGTCCGACTCTTTGCGACCCCGTGGACTGTAGCCTACCAGGCTTCTCCGTCCATGGGATTCTCCAGGCAAGAATACTGGAGTGGGTTACCGTTTCCTTCTCCAGGGGATCTTCCCGACCCAGGGATCGAACCCGGGTCTCCCTCATTGGAGGCAGACGCTTTAACCTCTGAGCCACCAGGGAAGCCGTATTTTAATTGTATTTAAATACAACTAATTTAATTTTGCTTTTTCCTCCATTTTCTAGAATACTAGTAAACAGATGTTTTTTTTTTTTTTTTTGTAGATTGACTGACCATTCAGCTTTCTTTTGTGAAGTACCCATTCCAATGTTCTGTCCAGTTTTAAAAAATAATTTATTTTGGCTATGTTGAGTCTTTGTTGCTGCATGGGCTTTTCTCTAGTTGCAGTGAGTGGGGGCTACTCTCTAGCTGTGGAGCATGGGTTTCTCATTGCAATGGCTTCTCTTGCTGGAGAGCACAGGCTTTAGGGCTCATGAGCTTCATGAGTTGCAGCTCCCAGGCTCTTGAGCACAGGCTCAATAGTTGTGGTGCACGGGCTTGGTTGCTCCGTGGCCTGTGGGATCTTCCTGGATCTGGGATGGAATCCATGTCTCTTGCATTGGCAGGTGGATTCTCTACCACTGAGCCACCAGAGAATGGACAGCCATCATCTGTCCATTTCTCTTTTGGCTTCATCAGTGAGCATGTGTATTTATAGTCCAGATGGTAACCCTCTGTCGACTATGTATTGAAGATATCTGGTCCAGTGTGCCTTTTTACACTTCATAATATCTTAGTTTTCATCTTAATGTAACTGGTTTGTACTTTTGTGTCTTAATACACAAAATCTTTCCTCACTGAATGATCTCTTATGTTATCTTTTAACAGTTATATGCTTTCCCCTTCCCTATTTAAATATTTAATCCATTTGGAATTGACCTGGACTACTACATTCACAGATGAGGTCAGTGGTCCAAATTCCTTCCCTAAAGATAAACACCAGCAACGCTTGGTGGGAAGTCCTTCTGTTTCATGCTGATCTGCAAGGCTGGCTCTTGGAAATTGTCTCCCTATGTGGGCATGTTTGCTTCTGGGGTCTATTTGGGATCTCTGTGCCAACGTGACACTTTCTGTCTAGTGTTACATAGGACTAGTTATAGGACTTCTTGCCGTCTGAAAGGCCATACCTGTTATTCTCTAGGAGTGTCTTGGCTCTTCTTGGCCCTTTGTGCTCCTGGAATAGAAAACAGGCTGTTTTCTAAATATTCCTTCTAAGTGCTAATTGAATTTATAATTAGGCAAGGAAAATAGAAACAAGGTTTAGATGTTCCAATCAGTAAACCTGATAGTTAATGTGTTTACTTGAATTTTACTTGGTCATAAAATTAAGTTCATGAAATTTGGATTTGAGATGAGAATTTATGCTCAAAAAAGTGTTTTTTTTTTAAAAAAAGTCCAATATCTGCAAACCATACTAATACAGGTATGCTAAACCTGTCTGGTTGGTTGTGGTGTTTTTATCACAAATTTAATTAACATTGAACTTGGACCATTTCCCTGAGTAGTAAGAGATAATGCTTGGCCAGTGAAGCCACATGAGATTATAATTAGATCTCATGAAATAATGGTCTCAAATTATTTTCCGTTCCGTTCCGTTCCGTCGCGCAGTCGTGTCCGACTCTATGCGACCCCATGGACTGTAGCCTACCAGGCTTCTCCGTCCATGGGATTCTCCAGGCAAGAATACTGGAGTGGGTTACCGTTTCCTTCTCCAGTGGATCTTCCCGACCCAGGGATCGAACCCGGGTCTCCCGCATTGGAGGCAGACGCTTTAACCTCTGAGCCACCAGGGAAGCCCAAATTATTTTAAGTGCTTGTAATTTTTAGTAATGTGCAGGCCCAGGCACAGACATCAAAAGAGAAACTCAACTAGGTGAGTGTGCTGATAACTGTTTATTAAGAGAATAAATAGAGAATTTTAATGTACACACTCAGCCTGGGAAACTTAGTATTGTTTATTAAATAAAGCAGAGAAAGCAAGAGAGGAATCAGCACAATGGGAAATCAGGTCACCAGATAAGGCTTTTTTGCTACCCTGTTTCCTGTTCTGGGTGGCTCTGCCATCCACTGGGAGAGATTCATTCCTCTTACCCAGATTGACAATTTCCCATTTCCTGTCACTCTCTCTGCCACCTCCCTCCCCCATTCCTGACCTGCCAGGCCAAAGAAGTTCAAACAGATAAAGACACAGTTAATTTGCTGAAGAGCACAGAGCTTTCAGTAAACAGCTTCTTCCTGCGCAGTTGTGTGTGATGACAGGAACTTTATCAGCAGAGTAAGAACTGAATCCACTTATTATTGAGCGACTGAACTGAACTGAACTGATTATTGTACATGTCTATTATGCCTACACTCCCCACATAGCAAGTCAGTTCATCCCTGCCTTTCCTTTGCAACTTTATAGCCACTAAAAGAGGGAACAGCTACAGTAGCCACAAAAACATTTTGGGAGAGGGGGTGGTGGGATTATTTGGAACCAGCATCTGCATTTTTAGAATAAAGCAGAGCACAGATGATAGGCGGCAGCTGTGCAAGGTCATGGGTGCAGGACAGGCATTCAAGAAGTATCAGTGATGATACTATGTCACAAAGGGATGATGTTCTTATTTTCTGAATTATCAGAGCAGTGAGTGTGTTACCATGTTTTGATTGAGGGTCAAACACAGCAGCAGCCCTTGTCAAACAATTATAAGGGGTAGAAACAAAAGTATAAGATAAGGATGCATTCCAGAGTATCAAAGAAGTTTTGAGTTTAAAAAAAACACCTAATACTTTACTGGGAAACTACCACATTTAATATAGGTAAATTGTTGTGTACTTCAAACATTTTCTTTAACTCTGTGCAGTTATCTCCCAGATAAATTAAAGGCCAGGAACCCAGATTGGTCTGATCCCACTATATCACTAACTGATAAATGATTAAAAGCACCTCAATAAGACTTTTAACATAAAAAAGAACAAAACTATGGAATACAAAATGAAATAAGCACTATCTCTATGCTGGCCCAGAACTGCCAAGTGGCTTTCCTTCCACAAAGTTCATGTCTCTGAGGTGGTGGTGTGTACAGTGTATGATCTACATCCTTCTAGATGCAGATCAAATCACCAGTGTACACTGTAAATATCTTATAGTTTTGTCAATTATCCCTCAGTAATGCCTGGGGAAAAATAAGTCCATGTCTCTAAGTCCTTGACTTTCGAAGTTCAAGGCTGCATAAAAAATAATTTGTACCAAGTGAAGATTAGTGACCGACTGCATCAGAGGCTTCCAGCTGGTCTTTAAACTGCTGTTGTAAGAGAACGAGTTGCAAGACAGCTTAGTCTCTTGTCCCCTGTGCTTTCGTGTCTACCTGAAAATGAGTTACTGAGCAGAAACCAGAAGCTGTTTCTGGAGGCCCTGCAGTGTTTTTGTTGACTGGTGTAATCTCTGTAGAGACCACCATCAATAGGGCTCCCCAGGATTCATTAAGTACCACTGGATGAAGTGAAGTGAAGTGAAGTCGCTCAGTCGTGTCCGACTCTTTGCGACCCTATGGACTGTAGCCCACCAGGCTCCTCCATCCATGGGATTCTCCAGGCAAGAATATTGGAGTGGGTTGCCATTTCCTTCTCCATAGGGAGATGGAAATCAAGGTTACACTTCGAGCTCTGCCTTGGCATTTGTCAGTTACATCCATGTGACTTCAAACAGGTTACTTGGCCTCACTGAGCTTCATCTATAAAATGAGGAGGTGGAGTTGCATGAATCTTTTAAAAAGGGCTTTCCTGGTGGCTCAGATGGTGAAGAATCTGCTTGCAATCCAAGAGACCAAGGTTCTATCCCTGGGTCAGGAAGATCCCCTGGTGAAGGTCATGGCAACCCACTCCAGTATTCTTGCCTGGAGAATTCCATGGAAAGATGAGCCTGGAAGGCTACAGTCCATGGGGTTGTAAAGAGTCAGACATGACTGAGTGACTAACACTTTTAGAAGAGATAATGTATGTGAAAGCACTTAGCATGCCTCTTAGTGCAGACAGTACCCAAAAAGTGTTTCCTCCGTATTAAACTGAGGCTGAAAAGTTCCAAGTTGTAACAACCACCACTATATTCAATAAACAAATATATGTTAATGGATCCTAGGTAGAAACCATGACGCTCAGATCCAGTCCTCAAAGAAGTAATAATTTATTAGGGGCAATAGGATATACTCAATCTTAATAAGGATGACTGCTCTTAAGTTCCAAAAAGGACCAAATTCAGTGGCAGTTCAGAGGAATAAGAGAAAATGTTTGGCTACAAGGAAAGTTGGAAGTATTCGTGGATGAAAGAACATTCGACCTCTTTCTAAAATTTCTAAAATGCTAGAAAGCTCAGATGTGAACAGGTGGCGACTAGATGGTTTGGGGAATGAATGGAGATGTGTGAGTGCAGTGTGTCTGCAGTCACCCAGTTTGAGCTGGGGAACAGGCCACAGAAAACCTCTTGAGCATTTGACTGGGGGCCATTAGCTTTTATGCTGTGAGCAACCAGGAGTTACTAGAGCTGAAATATAGCCCGGTGCTGTGTTGGAGCTAAACTGATTTCAAAATCCCTGGGAGGGCAGAAGGGCCACCAGAGGCCGAACAATCAGCACAGAGGCTCTTCTCCCTTGTGGGGAGGCCGTGGGACCAGCAAGTACGCAGGTGTGTGCCATAGACTAAATATATTTTGGGGCTTTTAGCAAGTGACTGTATAAGTTGATGACCTGTACTTAAGATGAGGAACAGGAACATATTATTACATTTTTTTTTTTAATGGGAAGGAGCTCTTAAATTTTTGAGCAAGGCCTGTTATGACCTGGCCTTAGAGTACAAAGAAAAGCCATGGAGAATGTGACATAGGCCAAAGATCTGAATTCAGGGGACAGTGAGAGCAGTGACAGAAGAAAGACACTGGATTGCATGAGTGAAACAGCACCAGGGTTTGGCCTTATTAATTGCAAGGGGTAAAGGAGAAAGTCCAGAACTGAAGTTTTAAGTCTGAGTGATGATGTGGTATCAGTAACAATAGAGTAAATTCATTTAAAAAATGTGTTTTCTTAAACTGAGTCATTTTGCTGTTTAAAATCAGTTCTGCTCAAGCCAGCAGTGTCAGTTCATCTGTCATATTTATATTTATAGCTTCATTTCTAACATAAATATTTTACAGTTCATCCTTAAGTAGTAGGAAAAATGAGGGGTTTCAACTGAAGTGGAAGACTCCGTCTTAGAGATTAAGTACGCCTGTCTGGTGACACTGCAGAATACTAAGCACACTGTTCTCACAGGCTGCAGGTACAGCATTTACAAAAGCGAAAGTTCATGTCTACACAGTTAATGTCATGTGAACAGTAAAAACAAGAAGTACAAAAGAAGCATTAAATAAAAGATTTTGCTTTTATTTAAAATAAAATGCATTTATACAGTCTTTAAACCATGGATTATTGAACAATACTGGTAATCTACCCCTCCCTGGCACCCTTTTGGGCTATATGAGCTAGGAATTTTCTGACTAGCACCAATGCAGGTTGTAACAGCGCAACAGACTAGAACATGGCCAGTCCAGGCATTAGAGTTAAGGACATTGTGGCAAATCATGACTATAATGAAGTCATTCTTAATTTAGCAGATATTAAAACTGCATATTAATTATATTTTAAAGAGCATTTAATTAATGCAAAGATGCTACATCTAAGCCATTTGCTAGTTGTGAGTAGATTTTTAAAAAACTGTACAATTTTATAAAATTTGTGTTTGTACATTAGTTACACAAAATGCATACTTCATAGACCTTTACTTCATATTGTAATGCAAAAGTTGCATATTTTAGGCAGACAGTGAATATGCTGGTGAATACTAAAAGTGTTGTAATACAATATGGTGTAAAAATAAAAACACAAGACAATATACATACATGCTTATTCAAGGACAAAAACAAACCAGGCATAACGACTAATAGCATTTTCCTTCAAGATCAAACAATAACATTATTAAATACCAGGCACCTTTTGTAGGCCTAATTTATTTTGGAGTTGGGAGGCGGGGGAACGGATGACAGATGGCTGCCAAAAGTAGGATATTTGAAAAATTATGAGGTCAAATTAAACATACATTAAAACACATGCATTAAACATGATAAATAGACTTCATATAGTTTAAGCCCTGGATAGCTTTAAAGTAGATGGCTTGAGTTTCTTACAGTTTGGCTAGCTTGAATCAGTGATGTTTTGTTCCTAACTTACCCACTACTTCAGTTTCAATTTCTGGCTCTAAAGACATGTGCCATATTCAAGTCCATACACTGTATCATGATAGCAGATTAATAGTCGTGCTTGTTAGTGCACATATTAACTGGTCTGGTAAGGCAAAAAAGTTTTCATGATAAAATAATGAATTTCAAGCTTACTTTATTAAGCAGCATATAACAAACAACAGCTTTTAAAGTTAAATAACTCTTATGGCCATGGAGTTTCATTACACAGCATTTCTGTTCACACCCAACCACTGGTAAGTTTGTAGAACATCTCTTCATCTAAACTCTCATTTTGGTCTTTTGCACGTGTTGAGAGAAATATGTAGCCACCAATGAACTCATGAACCACTTTGCAATCTACTTCAGTGCAAATGAAGGACAACCGTACTTCATCTGCAAACTCTACAGTGACCTAGAACAAAGACAGAGAACCATCAGTCCCTGCAGAAGTCCAGATGGCTGGGTCCAAGCGAGGCCACTAGACTTAAAGTCTGTCCTAATCAAAGAATACTCGCTGGTCCTCAAATTTTTTTTTTTTTAAACCCTAAACTAATAATGCCTTTGAGTCCAAAAGCATAAGTAGAAGTTTACTAGCCCCTCCCCACTCCTTTTTAGTTTTCTTGTTCTGAAAAGGAAGGCTGAATGCAAGGGGCTTAGGTCATTAAGTTCCCAAATGGTCTCTGGTGATTCAATTAATGAATGTCTCCCTTCAAGTCCTGGGAGAAAACCTATTTCCTGTGTTTAGCTATTTAACCTTTAGGTTTCATGTTTGAGTATTTCAGAAATACAAGATTCTATGAAATAACTGAAATCAGTACAACAAATCCAATGACCCTAAAACGAAGGACTTAGTAGGGAAATATTCTGTTTAAGTGAGAGTCATGTACTCCAAGGCGAGGGGTAGCATGGTGTGCCAGGCTTTAGAGCCCCAAGTATCCCAGTCTGAATCCTAATTCTCAGTGTTTGGTCATGGACAACGATGGCCTTCATTTGTATAGTGGGGATAATCCATCTACCTTGCAGGGCTGGTAACGTTTAGAAATAGGGTACAAATGTAAAACATTTAGTATCATGCTTGGCACAAAGTAGGCATTCACTAAAGGGTAGCTGCTACTGGTGAGTGGAAAGGGTTTATTCATTATAGAAAGACAACCTTAAAGATTAGGCAATATTGTAACATATTATGCTCTGAGAAGTATCTGGGCTACTTATAAAATAGGCAAGTTTAAGTAGGAAATGAACAACCAAGCATGTTTTATACTTTAAGAGGAAATGGCACAAAGAATCTTAAACATTTATAGGGCCTTTTCTTCTTAATTAATTCACTTTTAGCTGATCGACTATGTGTGTGTGTGTTCAAGCAGCATGGTTATAGCTTACCATTTTTATTTCCCAGTTTACATTCCACTGTTTCATGTTACTGAAACGCCAGGTTTTAATTGCATCTCCTGTGCTGGCATCCATCCTAATCAGTCTATTGTATGCAATTCCAATAAGTTCTTCTTTTTTGCCCCCTTGGAACCTACAGAATTAAAAACATAAATACATGTTTTAAAACAGGGGTGGTAGGGGGACATGTTGGTCTGTTTTTCTTGAAGATATGCACTTTTTAACTGTTAAAGTGCTATTCTTGCCTGAGTAAAAAGAGAAATGAAATCACTTTAAATTTTTGATGAAAAAATTGTAAGCACAGAAAATACATTCCAACATTCTTTAAATTTTACTGTGTAATAGGTTAATGGGTCTCAGTAGGTAGCTTTAAATGTTTAATTTCTAATTACATGAAGTCGATTAAGTAAGAAGGCACAGACTGAGGTTTACACATCGGTGCTTAGTAGAACCACTGACCTTGCAATAAAGTGTGTGATGCCGAATTCTGGTAATGATTGCCAAGCTTGAATAAACCTCATCTTGGCTTCAATTAAACTCATCTGAGCTACATTCTGATGGGCCTCCAAGATTCTTGCTGTTATCTAAACACGAGTAAACATCATATTTACTATTAGATATTATTCTTTCATGGTAGAATCAAGATAAAAAAATATTAAAACATTGAATTATGTGCCCCATGCCCCCAAATTATGTATTGCGAGAGATGAAAGTAGAAAATATCTGAAGCTACATTTGGGAATTTTAGTAAAATAATGACTTTCCAAACTAAACTTCAATATATAGTTTTTCTTAATTTTAGTTACATATGTCAAGAAACAATAAGTACTCGTAGGTTCATATAATTGTTGAGACTTATTCAAGTACACACACATATGATAGCACAAGTTCTAATCCTCACATACATGATGGGTTTTAAGTTCAGTACCAAGTTATCTGATCAGAATGAGTGCCTGCCATACAGGTTTCTAGAGCTAGAAATCACTGCAATGATTTAAAAATTTTTCTAAAGGAGTAATTAGAAAGGTTAGTTTTTAAATTTACTCACTTTGGGATGCCTATTTGCTCCAAGAGTAGAGGGAAATTAATTCATGAGGGGAGATTGTAGCTAGGGCTGTAAATATTTTTAATTCTTTCTTTTTTTTTTAAATATGGAGAACTTACCAAATCTCTTATATAGCCTGGCTGTAGATGGCAATGCGAGGAAAAGAAAAAGGAAGCAGAAAGAAAAAAAAGGCAATCAGAAAAAATGGCAATGAAGCAAAGAAAAAGTTGCGGTAACCTGCAAACCAAAATTCCAGCCAAAAACCATGCAAAAAAATTACTTTAGGTGGAAACCAAGCAAAGTAAATGCAAGCATGAAAATGAAAATGAGAAAGCAGCGATTACTTTCCATTTAGAATACTGAGAAACACTCCACATTATTTTAGATTGTTAAGTGTTACTAAAATTAAGGGTAGAAATTTGTAGGGAGAAAATTTTAAATGCAAATAACCTTTTCCCCTTCATGTACCAGTTCTTACTGATTAGGGTAAAGCTAATTATTTTAGTAGCAAGATAAAAAAAATTAATATTCAAAAGCCTTTAATCTTGTCTTATATTGAGTCAAATAATATGATCCATGCACAGCTTTTCAGAAAAAAGTTGAAGGCATTAAATAAGTGCAGTGACCATACTGTTTCTTTATTTACAGAAGAAAAGCAAACCCCTCAATTACCATCTTTTTTTTGCATCCTTTTTCCTGGAAGGGAAAATAAAAATATGCCATACACTACACTAGGAGTGGTGGCTACAAATATATCAGTTCATTTCAATTTGGATTAACATGGATAAAACGAAGAATAATTCTTTCCTCTAAAATGTAAAAATCCAGTTTGGGAGTCATAGTTATGTAAAAAAATATCCATAGCAAGTTTAATAGATCGTCTTGGGGAATTAAAATAGATTGTAACAAAGGCTATATGGACCTGAAGACTTTGTGCCCTGGTAGGGCTGAATGACCCCATGGCCTGCACAGTTTAGACCTACCTGACTCCTAAGTGCCACTGGATTATATAGTTTTAACAAATCCAATTACTGAGCCACTAAGGGCAACAAACAGTACAACACATGACATACAATAGCAACTAAACTCCTGCTTATCAGCACTTACTAGGTGTCAGGGCAATACTTGACTCAACCTCCTGGTTAGGGAAAGGAGAATTCAAAATGAATGTGCATTTGATAAGATGACAATGTGGAAGACAAGGCTAGAAAGCTCCTTAACCTCAGACCACACACATACTACCAGCCTGCCAGTTAAGGACAGCCACACATTCTCTGTCCTCAAGAGAATCTTCAGTTGACTTGTAGTCAAGAACTTACCAATAGAAAATTTATCTTTTTACAGCTAAACCTATCATTTTAAAGGCTTCTAGGAAAACAGTTCAGTACCTGTCTGACAGCTAAACTACCATTTGGCAATCTTCACAATTACAGTTTAATATCTTTTATTCCTAATACCTGATAGTGAAATGGTAAAACTGCTAAGATTTGAAACTATTCATTGACTTTGAAGGCAAATGAATCCACTTTTAGAAAGTCTCTTTATAAATAACTTAAAGATGACTTAACCTAAGAATTAAAAAATGAAATTAGTACTCGATTCACTTTCCCTTGTTAACTTACAATCTACATTCCACACAGCTCCAAGGGCATTTCCTCCATTCCTCACTACTCCCACATCGTATGACTATGGGATAAACAATTTCCATGTAGCTTACACAACTTCTGCAACTTAAAAGACAAATACTTGGTGATTAAACTTTTGAACATTTCCAGCTAAGGGATTTCAGACCCATATGATAAACACTGTATTTAAAGTTAAGAATTAACAAGTGTTCTGGGTATATCATTGGGCCTTTCTGTAACGTTTTAAAATTACTCCTTAACAAAGATAAAAATGAAACTAGATAAAAATGAAGTATTTATTTCAAAGTTCTTCTTCACCCCCTTCCTAAATTGGAGCCTTTTCCCTTTTATGGCATGATGCTGGGTATCGAGAATACTGGGGGCTATCCCAAGTGAAACTCCCCTGGCAAAGAACCTTTTGTGTTGGACTGAAGAACCATTTTTCTAAATAGCAATCCTTTTACGGTAGTCATTTCCAGAAAAGGAATTCTAAACAGAGGGAACAAAAGCAGTGAATTTCAATGAAAATTTACCAAACGTTGTCACATTATGCAAATCTGGCTTAGGTTTTGACTGTTAATGTTAAGAAAACACAATGTTAAACGTGGATTATAAACCACGAAAAGTTTATTTCCAAAGCTGGAAAGGTCCATTTCGACAGCAAGAAGAGTCATCAGAGATTTGGCTGGGAAATGCTGGCTGTGCTCTGTATCAGACTTACTTTATTTAAGGAATAAAATGGCATGAACTATGGAACACAAAGCAGTAAGACCATATTCAATTCCCTGAAAAGAATATCCTGTTAGCAGAGTGATTTCCTCAGGTGGTTTAGAATAAATATGCTCTCAACTATTCTACCTCATTATCCATCCTATTAAAATAATAAGACTTTTCTTAAATGACGAATTTAAACTGACTGAAAGTTATTTTTTTCCTTGTATTTTAACCCCCTGATACAAAATTAAGACTACCAATTAAAACTAAACAGTTGTGTTTAAGAGGGGAAACTAAAGTATATGTAGAAAAACGTTTACCTGCTTGTTTTTGTACTTTTTTAGATAGCGAGGGGACACCAGACATTCAGGATTTATATCAGTTGTGATCTGCTCTGGTATTAACTGAGGATCTGGATTTAAATGCTGCATCTTCAGAAAGGAAAGAATATTTTGAACTTCTAAGTTGTAAGAACTGTCTGCCATAGTCTTGCCTTTGGAGGCCAATCTGCAGGCTGCCATCCAGTGTGCATACTGTTTTTCCTGTGAAAAGAAATATTGAGGTTTGGAATCAATCACATGATAGATCCTTTGAGTATAAAATATAAGAATGAACGGTCAACTCAGTAAGGAAGCAAATAAAACCAAGGTTTACTTTTTTTTTGGCTGCACTGTGCACGTGGAATCTTAGTTCCCTGACCAGGGGATTGAACCCATGACCCCTGCATTGGGAGCACAGAGTCTTAACCACTGGACCCACCAGGGACATCCCCCCAAATTGAGGTTTATTTTCAATCAGAAAACTTACATTGTCACAACGAAGCCAGATTTCATTCATGCCCTCTGCAACCGGAATGAGGAGTTTAATGTTAAATTTTTGGCCTGAAATATTCACATCTGGGGTAACTTCACACCCTGTAGTTAAAAAAAAAATTATTAAAATGGTTAAATTTACACTTAAGAAATCCCAAGCCAATACAGGCAGTTCCCATTTTATGGTATGTTAACATGCTGATTTTGCTGTCATGGAATTTACAAATCAGGGAATTCTTTATGTTTGGTAATTTCGTTGGGGGTGGAGTGAAGACTAACTCACACCTAATATACAAGAGATGTAACTGCACAGAGTTTGTGGCCCTCACAATTCACAAAACTTGATTGAGAAGGAAAGAGTTCTATTAAAACAATATTATACAAAGAAAACTTGCACTCCGTTCCCACAAGTTTCACACATTATTTTAATATCATTTAGTTCTTTGAATCCTAAGTTATCAGGTTTTTTTTTTTTTTTTGATAAGTTTCTAAATGTACAGGGATTTAAAAATATCTTTCCGTAATAAAATTCTAAAGTGTGTTCTGGTCAGAATAAATGACTTTATGATGCCTTTTAAGAAAGGCACGTGTGTGGGGAGCCAGCCAGTGTGAGCTAGAGCCCTATATGAGGGCCTCCTCAGGGCCCACTGCTCCCTCACTCGGCTGCTCTGCCCTCCTATTGCCGTGTGCAAGGAAGACCAATGGCACAGGCTGCGGGGAGCACAGGCTCTCCAGATTTGCACAAAATGTTAGGAGTCCATCTGACACAGAAGGTAATATAAACTTATGCACATGGGAAGTCAGTATGAAAATAAGGGCATGCAGAATTTCACTTTACTGGCAAGTTTTCAGGAATACGTACATTCATGAACTGTAAAAAAAAAATCCCTGTAATCAACTCTGTTAACCATTAGTTTATGGCTTTATAGGAAAGAAAACAGATTTACTGAATGTATACCCAGATAGATAATGGGGCAATGGTCAGCCTAAATTAGTAACCAGTATAAAATAGTGAAGACGTGCTCTGTAAGCAGACAGATTGGGGTTCCAGACATTTCTTGACCACTTAATAAGCATATCATATTTACTTATGCCCAAATTCCCTGACCTTAAGCTCTATCTCACAGTGATGCTGTAAGGATCAGTAAGATAACGATTATGTCAAAGCTTCCTAAAGGGTATTCCAATTGTTAGTACTTAGTTCATGTCACCCTCAATGCGTGTTAAGACCATTGTGCAGACTCTGTGGGGAAGAATGCAGACTTGTTAGCAGGGCCTGCTGTTGCCTCTGTCCCTGAACTGGAGCAACTTCTCCTGACAAAGAAAGTACAAGCAACAAGATAATAAGCTTCTATGTATCTGAACAAATGTTTAAACTGTCATTTTTTCCCTCATCAAATAAATGTTTTAAGCAGCAAATGAAAGAAACAAACATTTTAGATAAAGGAGAGATCCTCTCCTCTCCAGAATTAATTTCAATCACAAATTTGATGAACTTTCCCTCCCTCTTTCTTTTTAGAATATTTACTTCACATAAATAGCTACCACATGTAAACTCCTACACAATCATTACAGACACTCAGGAAGTTGTGTGGCAATGTGTTTAACCTGCAAAGTTAAAACAAAGAGATGTTTGAAGATATACAATCTTTTCCACAAATTTCATTAATCATTCAAATATATTTCAAGTATGCAACTCCATAATAATTAGACCTCTTTTTAAAGTAAAATATCAAGAAAACTACAGGGATAGAGACAGAGAGAGTGGTAACTCAGGCACTAGAGCAGGCAGAGGCACTCAGAAGCCACATTTCAGTGGCTTCACGCCTCCTTGGCTACTTGCTTCCATGGTAACATGCTGGACCTCACTGCAACCCAATTACTAATCCTCTGAAATGTTAAATGCAAACAGCCCACTCTGAGCACAATCTTCAATCCTAAATCCCCTCAAATCTTTGGGAGACCCAATCCTGTGACCCCACAACTCTCTCCCCATTGGCTCCATGTTTCCACTTTTTCTCTGCAGTCCAGCCTGGACCCTGCTTCACTAGCTGTCATCTCCAACTCTCCAGACTCACCGTCTTTACATTATACACACTTCGCAAAACTTTAATCCTGGCTCAACCCAACCACTTACCTCTTACTTGCCTATGCTCTGGCTGCTGAGCACTCTAAGATGGGGGGGAAAAAAATCACAAAACTGAGCAGGTAAGTTTCACTAGAAACATGTAGATTCCCAATGTCAATCTGCCCCTTAACACTTGCAACCCTTCTGTGTTGACATCCTCAACAATGTTTCTTTCACATCTTCTCAGGCCTCCTATGCTACTCTCAGAGAACAATCTCACCTGTTATTTTTCCAAGAACATGAAAGCCATCAGAAATGAGGTCCCCCAACTTCCTGCCACCAAAGCAGATAAACCTGGCCACCCTCACTTCCACACAGAGAAAGGGTATCTCTCCTATCTGAGCAGGCAGAGTTTCCTATCATCTGTCAGGTACCTTGTTCCATCGCAGAGATCCTGTCCTCCCACCTCCCTGCCTTTCTACATGACAGTTCCATCAGCATTTAACTTCTCTTGAGTCTCCCATCTTAAACCATAAAACACCTCTCCATTTTAGGCCTCTCTCTTCTATTACTGCCCTCAGTCCTCCTTGCCTGTTACAGATGAGGTTCATCAAAAAGCTACCTTTGTTTCCCATCTCTATGCTCCCATGCATAAAAGCCATTGAAATCTGCTAAATCTGTTCTTAATAGAAGACACGAACCACCTCCATGTGGCTAAATCTTATGGAAGCTTAATCTTACTTTTCTGTAGCATTTGATACTATCGACTACTCTGTCCTTTAACTTTTATCATACCTCATTTCCATGGTCTTTCTAGATATTTTTTTTTGTTATTTATTTCCCTCGCAAGTTCCACCTCCTCTAATCTGCCCTGTCCCTTAACCATTGGTATCCTGCAGGGTCCTGCTCTCAGCCTTTTCATATTACAGACAACTACTACAAAGGCTGCGTCTACTATTAACTCACTGCTACCACATTGGTATCTGCAGCATGGATCTTACCCATGCTCCAAACAGATACACCACCAGCACCTCAAATTTAAAATAACCCAATTAAATTTAGCTCATCTTCCGCCCCAAACTCTGCTCTTATATATTCTCAATCTCAGTATTACCCTATCCACCCAACTGCACAAGCCAGGATCAAGACACTTCTCCAGCCTCTCCTAGGTCAATCATCCAGTCTACTGACTGAACATCCTGAGAATCTAACAAAGTTGTGCCCTTTTCCCATCCATGCTGATATGATAAGTGTAACCTGGATCAGTATCACTACTCTAAAATTACTCTGCTACACTGCAGCCAATGTAAGGATGATAAAGCTTATCGTATTCATAATCCTTCAGTGTCACTTCATTGCTGCCAGTTTAGAAAACAGTCTCCTTAACAACTTTATCCTCTAACTCCTGCCGTCACCTTTCTTGTTAGAAGGAATGGATTCAGCAGCTATTAGGGAAGGATTCATCCTCTCCGCTTCAACTCCATACTCCAGAAGCATGCCCCTCACCCACCCCCCACGTGACTGCGATGATTTTTCCCCATGCAATTTTGCACATCAGTCTCTTTTACCAACTTTCCTCCTTCCTTTCATGGATTGCAATTTTTTTTTGGATCTTAACTCCAATGTTATTTCCCCTATTAAGCTTCCCCTAATTCTCTTCAAAATCACTGAAGAGTGATACAGCATCCTTACCTCTTTGTTCCTTTGACCTACTGCTTACTTTTTAAAGTACTACTATTGCCCAAATTGTAGTTGTTTATTTCCTGACATTCTCTGACATCTTAGGGATGTGACTATAATCTTCTCGCTCGTGACTCTAGTACCTGGCACAGTGGGTGACATGGGTGACCAGTCAGCATCTGCTGACCTGCATTTTTTAGAAATGTGCATTTTAGATATCTTAGGGGCCTTAGAAGGAAATGGCAACCCACTCCAGTGTTCTTGCCTGGAGCCTGGTGGGCTGCCGTCTATGGGGTCACACAGAGTCGGACACGACTGAAGTGACTTAGCAGCAGGGGCCTTAGAGAGCATCTAGTCCAACACTCTCATTACTCAGAGGAAGATACTAAGGTCCTGACAGTTATTTTTCCAAAATCACAGGGCTTGTTTTGTGGCAGAGCAGAACCTAGGCCATTTGATTCTTAGGCTAGTGCTACCCTTGTCAGTGTGACGTGCTAGAAAAGTACGCCTTTGGAAAGACGTGGGAGAAGAAGGATTAGGACACCCTGTAAACTGTTCTCCATCCAGGACTTAACTTCTCGGTCATACAGAGAGAAGAATAAGGACGTAACAGGGACAGAGAAGATAGGGTCCAGAAGACAGATGAAAACTCCAAATTGAGAGTGGATAATCGGAGTGGATCCTGGGCAGCTTGCAAGGGAAACAAGAGGACAGCTGCAATGTATTCTGAGAGTAACAAATAATGGTAAGATCCAAAAGTTAAAACTCCTGACCTAGGGAGAAAGGCAGTGAGTCTAACTGGAAGTTTTAGGAAAATAACAGAATTTCAACACATGGGAATAGCATCTTCTACCCCAGAGCGGAGGTGTTTCTATTTATTAAATGTGGTGGTGGTTTAGTTGCTAAGTTGTGCCCGACTCTTGAGATCTCGTGGACTGTAGCCTGGCAGGCTCCTCTGTCCATGGGATTCTCTAGGCAAGAATACTAGAGTGGGTTGCCATTTCCTTTTCCAGGGGATCTTCCCAACCCAGGAATCGAACCCGGGTCTCCTGCATTGTAGGTAGATGATTTACCAACTGAGCTATGAGGGAAGCCCCTTATTAAAATGTATGTAACTATAAATGGGCTTCACAGGTAGCGCTAGTGGTAAAGAACCTGTGTGTCAATATAGGAGATACAAGAGACGTGGGTTTAATCCCTGGGTAGGGAAGATCCCCTGGAGGAGGGCAGGGCAACCCACTCCAGTATTTGTGCCTGGAGAAGCCCATGGACAGAGGAGCCTGGTGGGCTACACTCCATAGGGTTGGAAAGAATTGGACACAACTTTGCACACATGCATGTAACTATAAAGCAATAGTTCACAGATGACTACTAGGCAGAAGAGAGATAGGGTAGAGATTTGGACATTTTGTTGAAATATACTAAAAATATTCTAATACACAATGTACTAAAAAAATAAAGAATACAGATCTACAGATGTAACTCCAGAGCCCGGAAACACTTAAATCCTTTCCTAATTGCCTCTCCAACCCCTTAAGTCAATTGGGAATTCATCTGACTGGAATGCAAGAATGCATCTGATTGGAATCTCAGTCTCACTGGAAATGAGTCTGGAAAATGTACTTTAGTCTTCCAGCCTCTGCTATAAGAGAAGGCCAGTAAAAGGAGTGTGAACAGTAAGAAGCCAATGTGTACTGCATCCTTCAGCACACAGTTGGGGACCAAGGGTGTGGTGAGTGCTGTGTGAGCCTGTAGGAGAGCAGTTCTCAGGGGTACGGCTTCCTAGAGGAAGTGGTGTCTAAACTAGAAGTGAGCTGGCAGCTTTAAGTAACATCACTGCAAGTGAGAGGCTCATAGGCAATCTGCAAGCACAGCTGAAGGCTGTGTAGAGAGAACCAGAGCAAGGGGCAGCAGGACATCCTCCAACTGCAGAAGAACCAGGCCAGCCAGGAGAGGAAATGCTCCTCCCCCTGAACCAACGCATCCAACAGATTTTCGAAAGAGGTGAAGCAGCAGCATGAAGAACAAACAGAAGTCACTAAACCCCAAATGAAGCTGTAACTCCAAAGACCTGAATGGGGGAAAAAAGACCAAAACCAGCAGCTCTGAGCCCTCGGCCATGTGCTCAAATACTAGCCCCTGTTCTAAGACAGCTGTGGATCTATAGAGGTAAGAGGAAACCAGCGAGATTTAGGCTGTCAGCTAGGAGGGAGCCTCAGAGGGCTCCTGGGGCTGCCCTGGGAGCCAGGATGAGAGAAGTGTCGAAGACAACAAAATTGTGCAGGAGAGAGGTGTTGGGAAAGGGGAATAACTCAGTTAAAACCCTGCGGTGGCTAACCCACTGGTGAGTCAGAAAGCCAAGAGACTGGGGACTTGAGCTGAACCAGCTGGTTACCTGTTAAGGTGAGGAAGAGGAGCAGGATGCTGATGATGAAGGGAGACAGCAGTGGAAACTGGGAAAGGACTATAGCAGAGATGAGAATGAGGCAGAATCTGAAACAGATATGTGGGCAGCTCCTGCAGAATGAGAAAACCTACATGTCCTCATGCTAAAGAACAGAAAAGGGACGCCACAGATTTACTTGGGATAAAGTAGAAGCACACCCTTCATGCAAGGCCTGCACAGAGATTAGAACAAGATATTCATGGGAAACTGAATAATGAACTTAAAAAAAAGTACCTAAAGGAGCAAAAGGAACTGCTAAAAGCTTTATCCCCCAGGAAAATGAAGTTTAGTGAATATTAGCTAATAGATATTCTACCATCAATACGGTCATTCCAAGGCTTTCCTTACCTCTTAGGTTCATCTGATGAGCTGGTGTGCCACTGGATTCTTCTTTGCTCTTATAACAAGAAATAGATGTATCTTTAAAGGTACACCAATACTGCTTATAACCTTTTAGAGTCAGCTTTTTTGGCCTATGTGTCGAACAGAATTAGAAGGGGGAAAAAAAACACTTTTGAAAAAACTTTATCAATGCTATGTTTTAGCAGCAAAATCTCACAATGTCAAAAGTCTGAGGCCAAGTTTTATATATGCTGAGTTCAGTTCCCTTTCGTCTTGTGTGTTATACTCAGTGTTGCTGTTATTGGATTTTCCCCTTCTTCTCAATCTGCTCAGGAGATATTACAGTGAGTGGGCAGAAAAAGACCCGAAGGATAACATTCCAGTATTTCTGTCAGTTGTAGCTGTCCCGATCACTAGCAGGTCACATGGAAAGGACAGGAAAGTAAAAGTGAAGGAAATGTCAATAATTGGAAGGTTCCTAGGTCCTGTAAGTACCTGCAGGTTCGTGGTGTCCGCAGGGCTGCCTCTAGAACCTCTCTAAACAGGCAAGTTTGCCTGGCAAGTCTAAAGTGCGCGAAGTGCTTATCGTGGTGACTTTCACTTGCCACTCCAATGCCAAACATGAAGCATGGGGAAGAGAGGATAAGGAAAAGTGTAGGCAGATGAAAAAGCTGGGGAAAAGGAAAACAAAGTGGAGGTAGGGAGCAGCATCTGAAATCAGGTCAGTGGCTTAGAAATGTTACTATGTGGAGCTGTTTTATGTTCAGCTACAATAAATGGTTTATTCCAGAGCTTATATTCCACATCACCTCCTTTCCTCTTTCTGCCTTAATGCCTAGCTCTCTTGATTCTGCGGAGTATGACTAGACCAACCATTTAAAAATCTAGGTAAGATACTCTAAAATCTTGTTGTAAAATATCCCATGAACAAATGAATAGAATCCAGTAAATTCTGGGGCTCTGAACAAGGAAATAACCACTGAAAATAGCAGTTCATTATGTACTGCTTTCACCCAGACAGGACGCTTTATATGAACCGTATGTTTCAGAATGTGCATGATGCAATCCATCAAAGTTACACAATCTCCTCCCTGACTTAAGTAAAATATTTATCAGATAAAACAACTTAATAAGTACAGGAATTTCAATTTTGTAAAGGTAAAATTTTTTCGCATTATAATTTAGTGCTCATATAACCGGCAAATGCTTTTACAGATGCATTTGCCAGTCACATACATTTCAAGAATGCGAACATGACTATAAAACTGACATTTATTTATTAATATTTGGAATTCCTTCTCTTTTGTACTTACTTGAAAACTTTAATATAGTCAGCAAGTTCAGGAATGGAAGTGATGTCACCCTAGGAGAAGAATGAAAACATTTTTTTCTCACTTTAAAAAAATTTGAAACTGTTTAGCATCTGATATTAAGAACCAGCTTGTTCAATAAACAAGGAAAATTACATAAATTACAGATTATAAAGATTTTAAAGGTATCATATACATGGTCATATAGTACAAAGGCATTTTCAAATGGCATAAAAAGCTATTAAAAACTTGATCAATACAGCGATTTAGACAACCCACAAGAATGCAGTGCTGATTCTAATATGGCTAAAACTGTTTCTAGCTGCATACAGAAATTTTCTGAATCATAACAGTCCTGAGAATAGTGTTTCTTCTGTAATAACTAATATCTAAGCATTTAAAAATTTTACTGAGATCTATTTCCTCTTCTTTAATATTTCAAATTTGGAGATCAATAAACGGATTTTACCACGGCATGAAGTTAGCTTTTCCTCTGCAGAAGCGTTCTCCGACTGCTTGTAAGAGAACGTGCAGGCTGTACCAGCAGAAGGTCTCTCTCTATTGTGCTGGAAGCACTGTAGACTAAACAGGACTAATGTAAAAAACTTCCCTGAAAATTTCTGGAAAATCTGTGTCTGTATTCTCTAAAGCATTAAGTATTTCTCTATATGTCCCAAACACTTCATGAAAACCGAATTCCATAAAAAGGTATAAGCATCAGACTAAACTAATAGGTAAAAGATTCACCCTACCAAAATTGTTGATGTTTTTCCCCCTTCCAAAGTAATCTCCAGGTCTGAAAGGGCAGCATCAACTTCATCAACTTCTTTGTCGCTGTTGTTCAGATGATTCTCTGACGTCATGATTGACAGCTTATTGATATGATACTAAAACCAGAAGTGACATTTTATTTAAATGATTTTTCTAACTATGAATTTTAAAGTGAGATTATTGAATGCCTTTTGTCACCTAATCTGAAAGTCTCCCAAGAATTAGAAGGATAGAAAAATGATGGTCATGGCACCTGAAATCAGTGTCCTAAACCTGCTAATAAATCTTTACTCAAAAAAGGAGGATTTTTTTGACAAGCACAAATGAATTCAGTTTAGGAATCCCTAGGATTTAGAGTTAACGACTCTTCCACTGAACTCTACACGAGCAGTGCCTTTTAACTGTCCCACCCCGCTGCAGTATTCCATGTCTAGCACGCAAGCTAGAAGCAACAGGTACTGGATGAATGAACAGAATATGCATAAGGTCTTCTGAATAAATGCATTAACACTGGTTACCTTATCTTACTACTATTACTACTTACTACTGCTGGGTACTATTACCCTGCAGCGGGAAGTCAGTTATCGCCATTATGTTGAAAACTAAAGTTCCACTGCCCCCCACCCCCATCTTCAATTCAATGCTGAAAACCTAATTTACATTGTCATTTATACATAAGAATAAACATGTTTATATGTGAATACATACACCACCCTTGACACACATGAATACTCACATATACATATATGTATATACATAATGAGTAGTGATAAGTCCTCCTATATGCATATAAAAAAATCTTTGGGTGTAGAACTAGTCATGATTTTAAACACACTTGGATAAATGGTTTAGAACAAATATTAATGATTAGATACTGATGCTAAACTTAAGAGGTTTTATACAAAGTTAAGCTGAACTTTTAAATCACTTAATTATCTTTCAGAGCACTAAATAAGTAGCAATCTATATTTCTTAAGGATTCATTCACCAAATACAATCTGTTCATGGGAACAATTAGTAAACTAATGCTGAAGCCAAGTATCTAATTAACTAATAGAGGCCAATCAGTTCAGTTCAGTTCAATCACTTAGTCGTGTCCGACTCTTTGCGACCCCATGAACCACAGCACGCCAGGCCTCCCTGTCCATCACCAACTCCCAGAGTTCACTCAAACTCATGTCTATCGAGTCAGTGATGCCATCCAGCCATCTCATCCTCTGCTGTCCCCGTCTCCTCCTACCCCCAATCCCTCCCAGCATCAGACTCTTTTCCAGTGAGTCAACTCGTCGCATGAGGTGGCCAAAGTATTGCAGTTTCAGCTTTAGCACAAGTCCTTCCAATGAACACCCAGGATTGATCTCCTTTAGAATGGACTGGTTGGATTTCCTTGAAGTCCAAGGGACTCTCAAGAGTCTTCTCCAGCACCACAGTTCAAAAGCATCAATTCTGCAGCGCTCAGCTTTCTTCACAGTCCAACTCTCACATCCATACATGACCATGGGAAAAACCATAGCCTTGACTAGACGGACCTATAGGTTCCTCTATTTTAAGATTTAGTGAATTAATAATGATTAGTCTCTAACTATGGCTTCCCTTGTGGCTCAGTAGTAAAGAACCCGCCTGCCAATGCAGGAGACACAGGTTCGACCCCTGGGTCGGGAAGATCCCCTGGAGAAGGAAACGGCAACCCACTCCTGTATTCTTGCCTGAGAAATCCCATGGACAGAAGACTACTGCTGGGCTAGTCTATGGATTACAGTTGGGCTACAGTCTACGGGATCACAAACTTAGCGACTAACAACTACTCTCTGGCTCTATCTTCAGTTGTGCTGAAATGAGATCCTTATAATGGTAGAAACTTTCATATTCACAAACCATGGAAAAGGAGGTAGGTTGAGGCTCTCAGGCAGTGGTCTCAAACATCAGAGTATAATAAGAAGCATATGGAGAGCTGGTTAAACATAGAGATGCTCAGGTTCAGCCTCAGAAATTTTGACTCAGCAAATCTGGAGTCCAGCCTGGGTTCCAGGCTGCTAAGTGCCTTAGATGATCTGATGCAGAAGGTCCTTATGAGTTATGCTGGAGAAATCCTAGCTGTGAATGGGACTGGTCATAAAATTCAGCTTTGCTTTCAAATGTGCATGGGGCATCTGTTAAATGTTACAATACATCACTGGACCTAAATGCTTAAAAAACAGTGTTACTAACTTTTCTAACTTTTCAAAATCCACAGCTTCTTACTTTGAAGTACTTTGTTTCTTTTTATTACTGTAGATTTATTTTACACAAGGAACCAGAAGCTCTAATAAGAATAGTTCAGGGTGCAGCCTATGTCTAAAATAAAAAATACTAGGCATCTCCATGCCATATTTTCCGAGTTTCCCTCTTCTTGTGCTGGATGGCTTCCAAGAGGCTTTGGGTCAGTCTCTGGGAAGGCTTCTAACAACTCAGGGGATTTGTAGCCCAAATTTCTCTCACTGAATCTAGATTCTAAAACGGTCCAGAGAAAGCTATGCTTTGGGGCACTCAGACTCCATGAATTAAAATCCAGCATTCTGAGGTGTTTTTCTACTGAATCGAAATGGAATATCTAATGTTTACTGGATGGGGTGGGAGCTGGGGAAAGCTGCAGAATAGTCCTATTTCTGTGACAATATGACTATGTGTACACTCATTCAATAACTATTTTTTGAACACCTACTATGTGCTGGGCACTGTTGGCTTTTTTTAAAAAATGAAATAATATATAAGAAAAGCTGTGGTTTTCTCCATATACATTTTACAAGTTTTCTTAGTACTTTGTCATCAGCAAAATTTTCCCTAGAGAATTAAAAGCCCTTACTCTAAATGGGAAAAATGTAGAGACAATGCTGTAACCAAGTGAGATATTTTCCAAAAACTGTTACAGAATTTAATTCAAGAAATTCCTCAGGTGGCCTTAATGATCCAGAAACATAAAGTTGTAACTGATTAAGCAAGTCTTTAGAAAATAAATAATTAAACCAATTCATCTGTCATTCATTTTCTGTCTGGGGTTCATTTTGATTTCCCTCTTTTAGAACGTAAACAAAGAAGAAATGAGCTGTTCTTCCTCTCGAAAAAACAATATTGTGAGTCTTAACTGAGAAACTTTTCTGGGTATGTAAAAGCATTTGGAAGATGGAGAGCATTTTTATTTGTGTTCTAATGAAGAAATTAAATCACTGTTAAAGTAAAAGACATTCAAAACTAAACGTTCTTTTTGCTTATAGTACTCAAAGAACATCAACTTAATCAGAACTTCATGTGAAAATGGAATTCCACCATAATCCGAGAACACTTAGATATCTGAAATGATTCATCTGCAAAGATTAATCTAGTGGTCAGTCAGACCTCAGTGTCTCTAAGAATGCGGAACTGTGGGTGCTATCCTAATATTACTTTACCAGAGGGGAGATCAGTGGACATTAATTTCTTAGTAAGCCCTACTATATTTCTGAAATAGGTGGTATGCAAGATCCACATTTGGAAAAATACTAGTTTAACGTTGGTTACTTGCTTCTTAAGGAACTGTCATTCTAAAGACTTATTTATGTTTAGTTTTACTAGTCTATTAAAATTTTATCATCTTAAAAGGTATTCATTTCTGCCACAGCCCATTTTACAAATATTACCATTCCCAGTTATTTATGAAGTTATGCAAGGCTTCATTTCAGAAATCTGATTTTTAATATGGATTTTATTTCCAGGGAAAAACTGGATAGTTTTAAGCTAATATAGATCTGGGGGTCAGAGGATATAGAAAAGTAACTATTTAAGTATACCACTAAACTCTTACATAAGACAAAAAAAATAAATTCACATATTTTGCCTTCTAAGTGTCTATTCACTTTCTACATAGCAAAAAATAAAACATTATATCAAAATACTACTGGAATTACTATGCCACTTTACCATGTAAATAATCCCCTACCCATTCCCCTTTAAAGTCTAATTTACCAATACTCTTCACTACCTGCAAGGCTGCAAACATCATCATTTCTTCTTCGGTGCATTCAATTTCTTCCAAGAGAATAGCCCATTTGGCCTGCTCATAAAGCTGATTGATTCTGATTGCATCATACTGCAGCAAAAAGAGACACAATTCTCTTGTAATATGTTACCTTTAACATTCAGTTCAGTTCAGTTCAGTTCAGTCGCTCAGTCGTGTCCGACTCTCCGCGACCCCATGAATTACAGCACGCCAGGCCTCCCTGTCCATCACCAACTCCCGGAGTACACTCAAACTCATGTCCACAGAGTCGGTGATGCCATCCAGCCATCTCATTCTCCGTCGTCCCCTTCTCCTCCCGCCCCCAACCTTTCCCAGCATCCTTTAACATTAGCAATAAGGAAAAAAGCTACCCTTAGGGTTATACATATCTATATACACCATCTCTAATTTTTCATTAAAAAATGGCATTAAAATATGCCAATAGATTTTTACATATTCAGTATTAGAAGTAGATTCTGTATGTTATTTTCCAGGGTAATAACCATTAGGTATACTAGCCCTTAACAAAAGGAATTTAACTTGAAGACATTAAAGTAAGGCAGAACTGACTGCTTTTCAGTACTGTTTTGCAACTTACACTAACATGTCATAATCACAGAGTAAATTAATTATCTCACGGAACATCTTGCTTACTGTGGAAATGCATACCCAGACAAAGTAACAAGTCCTTGGAAACAGTAATTATTTTAAAACTTCAAAATAAAGGGCGCACACACATTTGTGGAAAAGACTTACTTAAGTGTTACTGAATTATCCAGTTATATCAATAAAAACCTGTAGTAATATATCTTAGAATAGTAACAAAATGCATAGCTCCCTCCTACCCCATACAAATGTAACTATGTTCCTAGAAAACTTTGGCTTTACCAAAATTAGGTATGATATAGCCTAAAAAAGAATTAAAATGATTTTTTATAATTCTATATACATTTTAGTATTGTACAAAATATTATTTAAACACATAATTTAAGATGATAAATACATAGATTAAAATCTAGGCTACAATCTTGACATAAAAAGTATGAGAGGCAGACAAGAGAAGTCCCCCCCCGTAGGATGATATGAAAGCAGAAGATCCAAACCTCTGTGTCATATGTTTTCTGGAGGAAACACTCCAGATTTTATAGCAAATTTACACCTTATCAGAAAAGCACAATATTTCAGTAGCAGAGATGATGACAACCACTCGACAGTAAAAACATATTAGAATGTTTGGCTGTGAAACTGAGAGAAATGTAGACTTAAAAAGAATTTTTTTGAAGCAACATCTGGGATATATAATTAGAAATTTGGAAGTAATGGAATAGGTAATCTTTCAGAAAACTTTTCTTCTACCTGAAGTAGAGGTGAAGAGAGGTTAAAAAACATAAACTAACTTTACCAACTCTGTAGTAAATACAAACCATGGAATACAGTATGGAGGTTCCTTAAAAAACTAAAGATGTAGCTACCATATGATCCCGCAATCCCACTCCTGGGCATATATCCAGAGAAAAACATGGTCAAAAAGGATTCACGCAAGCCTATGTTCATTGCAGCACTGCTTACAATAGCCAAGACAGGGAAGCAACCTAATATCCATCAACAGAGGAATGGCTAAAGAGGATGTGGCCCATTTATACAACGGAATATTACGAAGTCATTAAAAAGAATAAAACAAGGCTTCCCTGGTGATCCAGTGGTTAGGAATACGCCTTAAATGCTGGGCACACTAGTTCAATCCCTGGTCCAGAAGATCCCACGCACTGCGGAGCAGCTGAGCCTGTGCACCACAACTACTGGGTTTGTGCGCTCTGGAGCCTGTGCTCTGCAACGAGAAGCCCGTGCGCCACAACGAGAGACCAGCCTCTGCGTGCCAGACTAGAGGAAGCCCACGCACAGCAGCAAAGACCCAGCGCAGCCGAAACTAAAACAAAATGAATAAATCTTTAAAAAAAAGTGAAATAATGCTATCTGCAGCAACATGGAGGAAACCGAGATTGTCATCCTGAGTGAAGTCAGTCAGACAGAGAAAGAAAAGTATGGTATGATATCGCTTATAAGCAGATTCTAAAAAGAAATGATACAAAGAACTTACCAAACAGAAACAGACAGCCTTACAGAACAAACTTATGGTTACCAGTGGGGAAGAGTGGCAGAAAGAATAGTTAGGGAGTTCGGGATTGACATGTACACACTACTGTATTTAGAAGTTATAACCAAGAAGGACCTACTGTACAGCACAAAGAACTCTGCTCAATATTACCTAACAATCTAAATGGGAAAAGAATTTGAAAAAGAATAGATACATGTATAACTGAATTACTTCATTATACACCTGAAACTACCACAACATTGTTAACCAACTATATTTCAATATAAAAGAAAGTTGAAAAATACAAATCAACCAACAATTCAATTATCTTAACAGAAAAGGGTTTAGTTATGCTTCCAACCTACTAAAACAATAGACTTCTTTAAAATACCAGCAATTGTGTCCAAAGTTTTGAGTTTCTAATATTATATTCAAGGCTTGCTATCCATATCCAAGCAATTCCTTACCCCACCAACTTCCAAGAAACAAAGAGAAACAAAAAGAGATCCCTCTAAACCCTCGGTACCTTTGGATTCAAATCAAAAAAGCTGTAATACTTGAATCGGAGCAGCAAGGCCTCATTTTCCTTCACATCCTGTTCCATGAGAGATCTTGAGGAATCAAGCCACCTGGACAAATTAACAAACACAGTGGAACAGAGCAAGACAGAATTAATTTTCTACCTCTATGTAGATAAAGAAATTCTTAAATTGTATCTCTATCTTAAAACTTACCCTTGGTTGGGAGGGATAAATTAGGAGGCTAGGATTAACATATATACACTACTATTTATAAAACAAGACAACCAACAAGGACCTATTATACAACTGTATTCAGTCACACATACAGACGGACACACACACGTGCATATATATGAAACGGAACTGCTGTGCTGCACAACTGAAACATGATATTGTAAATCAACTATGCTTCAACTAAAAAAAACCTTGTAATTTGCAACAGCAAAACAACAACAAAAATAAAACAAAAACTTACCCTTGGTTGATTTTTGCTTTGTCAAGAAGGGCTTGAGGTTTGAACATTTTCGCCAAGATTTCTGGTGATGTTATCGGCTGACTGACAGCAAGTATACCAGGGTTGCCTTCTGACAAAGCACTGTCACCAAACCATGCAGAAGTTGGTGACAAGGGGCTTCCATCATGAGCATCGTAAGTAGGGGTCATTGTTTTACTATAAAGTCCTGGGCTTGAATATATACTTCCTAATAAATAATGTGAAAAATAGGTTGTAAGTATGAAGTATAGTTATCTTAGTTTTCAGTAATACATGCTATAATGATGTCAAATATACTGTGAAACACAAACTTCGTTCTGGAAGGAAAAGCTTTAGTACATTATTTTACCTGCCTTAGAAACACATGAAGTTAACTTTACTTGAATAGCATTAAGAACATGTAACAATAAGGTCAAAAATATAATTAAGCTGGTAGAAATTCTAGGGAAAACAGTTCAAGAGAGTTAGAATAAGTTAAGGATATTGCTGAAGCAGACAGACCAACACTTTTGCTTTTTAATTGTGCCAAGGCTCACCTTTCAGAGGGCCAATGTAAAGAACATCAGTGCCTATAGGAAAGGAAAGAAAGGAGTTCAGAAGGTAAAGGAAAGGCAACAATAGAAGACAGAAACAAAGAATGAAAATGAAAAGAAAATGGGAAAAGGAAAACAGATTTTTCCTAACTGCGAATCATAAACTGAAATAAATATTTTAAGTGAATTTAAGAGTAAAGAACCTTAGAAGCTATAACCTAAAATGAGCTTTTTTCAACTCAAAACAATGAGGTTGTGCTCTTGACATGTGTTTAGTGACAAACATGTATATTTATCACCCTCTGAAATCACCATACCCTGTTTTAAGACAGCTCAATGTAACTGAATAAATTCACATAAATTAAGATAATAATTTTATGTTGTTTTTTCAATGAATAGTTGAACTGGCTATAACAGTTACAAATAAAATATTAAAGCAAAAGGATATATAAATTTTGCCCTAGAAAGAGGCTAACAAAAGTGCATTTTATATTTAATCCCCTGAAGTTACAGAGATATTATCTTTTTAATCTTCAGCTTCCTCAGTGTTAAAGGGCTAGGCATACTTTTTAAAAATACTTCTTTTAAAAAAAGAGGCTACATTAAAAAAAAAAACAATTGTTGAATTAGTCCACTGATGGTCTATTCTCTGTCATTTAAACTATAAAAACTGAGATTTGATTAAGACTTAAAAAAAATTCAGAATGACATTAAGCAAAAGCATCCCCTTCAAAGTTCCAACTCTGTTAATATATTTTATTCTGTAGTAATAATTTTTAAAAAGAAAATGTGTAAATGGGTGTCACATTGTTAAATGGATGCTGTTAATGAAATAGCTGTTTTCCTTACCTAATTTAGGAATATGCTTAGGAATTTCTTTCCTGTCATCTCTAACTATACACCACCCATAAATACAGAATGACAGAAACAACTACCCATGAAAAAGTGATGGTGAGGCTAGAGATGTTTAAAGTTGTCAAGACAGAGTCTAGGAAGAGAACATAAAAAAAATAAAAAAACAACAAAACAAATGGCTGGATGGCATCACCGACTCTGTGGGCATGAGTTTGAGTGAACTCCGGGAGTTGGTGATGGACAGGGAGGCCTGGCATGCTGTGATTCATGGGGTCGCAGAGAGTCGGACACGACTGAGCGACTGAACTGAACTGAACCCCAGGGTTATCTGATGTGATACCTCTAAATGTGTTCTCCCAATGAATGCTAAAACAATTTGTAGAATGTGAACACGTAGAATGTGAAGAAACAAAGAAGGCTGTAATGTTCCCTTTTAGCCTTTGAGGAAGAACACTGGAATATTTAGCTGTAAAGTAAAGAACCTTAAAATACAAGGGCATTGTGTGAAAGAGTTACTTATAAAAGGGCTGAGAACAATACTCCAGCTCAATTGGGCAAAGGATAATTCTGCTACAGAGACTATATATGTAAATAAGGTGTGGAAATGAAACGTCTTTACGAAGTTTCTAAAACAAAATATATTCCCCTACATTACGCAACACCTAATAGAATCAGCCATTAAGTCGATTCCTTTCCTTCTTATTTACCTATACTTTGTATAATCTACATTCCGTACTTTCACTTCATTTTCCCATTTGTTGTGAGGCAGCCTACAGTAATAGCTCATGTAGGTGTTCTCAACAGTCTTATTGTCGTCACTTGAGAGGAGCACACTGAGGCACAGAGAAGTTCATATTATTTGTCCAATGTCAAGAACTATTAAGTTGCAGAGCCAAGTATAAATCAGCAGTCCAACTCGACTGCAGCTAAACACACTGCCTCCCAGGTACCATAACTTATTTAAGCCATTCCCAATCGGTGTGCATTTATTCATTTTAGAGTTTTATTACTGACGTTGCCACTGCTACCGCAGACAGTGCATTCCAATAAATATTTTTGTACTTATTTCCCAATTCCAGCAGCACTGCTAGGTCAGAGGGTATGTGCATTTTAAATTCCTTTTAAGTCCCAGTTCAGTGACAATCTCAACCAGCCTGTATTCCTGATTGCCCAATTTAAACCATTAGCGTATGTACTCAGCAACAAAATATATGAGTTTGCTGAACACCACAGAATGATAACTTAAAAACTATATGGGTGAGAAATAAAGACTTTAACAAGCACTATAGTATGGGCCATCTACTATAAATATTAAAAACTCATTACTTTTATAATTAAAGAATAGTTTTTAAAAAATGCTTTGATGTTTAAAATGGCAAATTCTAGTTAGGAACAACGGCATCCTGCATGGTGATTTTCCTGACTTTCTCGATTACCTTATGACCCAGACTTTTCCTTTGTCGAGCTGCTCCTAGAAAAGTTCCTAATGAAGTAATTTTCTACTTCCATAGTAAATCCTGATTAGTAATCTGTAAATCAGCATTAAACAGTAAAGTTAATTCTTACATGGAAAAATTGTTTCCCCCAGACATGGGATCAGGCTACTTCAAAGGGTTCCCTCCTCACAGGTACCTGGAGATTAGATATTTACCTAGCTACAGCGAGCAAGTGGCAAAGCACTAGAGAGTGTGTCACCTGGGCACAGCCTGTAAACAAGGTATGTAAACACTCAGAACTTTATCATATTTCTGTTTAAGAATCTGACTAAAGTCTGAGAATTGCTAATTCACTCATGATATTTTACCTTTTGAAACATTAAATAAAAAAAACTTTCTTGTAGTATAATTTACACACCAATATTTTATCAAATATTCCTATTAGAATTCACAAAGTATTCGCCTTTAAATATTAAAAACTGGAGAAACGATGTTACATAATGGTTCAACACATGAGTGCTAGACCCAGACCAGTCTGGATTTGAGTCCTAGCTGTGTCCCTGATTAGCTTTGTGACCTTGGGAAAATTACTTAACCCTTGTAATGTTCTTTCCTTGTAAGTAAAGCGGGGATAATGCCACCAAAATCACAGATGTTCTGTAAGGATGAAATGAAAATACACAAACACATAAATACATAATTGTAAACCATGCTCACATAGATGCTCATAACTCAGGAAGTACACAGGCACTAAAGGAAACTGAGCCTGTTTCTGCCTCAGTAGAATGAAAATTACACCTATTCCTTACCACACCCTGCGGTACAGGAACCTCTGTGTAGCACTGAGCAGTGTCTGACCCCGAGAAGACGTCATAAGCTGAGATGTACAGACCTGTTGCTATTTATATGAACATAATATGCAACTGATCAAATCTGTCGGCATTTGGTCCAAACATTGACCAATATGACTGAGAAATCATAAAAGCAGGCAAACTTGATATTTAGTATTTCTTTTAAAAATTAATCTCATTACTTTTCATGTGTGTATGGGGCTTCTCCACAGATAATCAGCCCCTCTACATATCGCTATCTTTGCGTACTTTCTCAGCATTTCACATCAACTCCTCAAATGTTTTTAAACTGCTTGGCTGTAGACAACTAAAGCTTATTAAAAAAAAAAAAACTCCTTCAACTGAAAACAGTCACTTCACAGACACAAGAGAGCACACACAGTGTATGATTCCATTCACACGAGGTTCAAGAACCAGCCCAACACTATTCTGTGGTGAGAGAGGCACAGGAAAAGGCATGCACGAGACCTTCTGGAGTCTTGCTATCATGTTACATGCTGTACCTAGTTCTGGGTGGTGACAAGTTGTATGCATCGGCAAATATTCATCTATAATTTAAAATCTGTTCATTTTACTATATGTAACACCTCAATTTAAAACAAGAAAGAAAAGAAACCCAGTTACTTACTCTAAAATATTTGTAGCTTTCCCTTGTCTTAATTCATTATCTTTTGTCTTCTAATTGTCTTTTCTTAAAGCACTATATAAAAGCTCTTCCTTGCAGTTCTAAGACCAATCCTGCCTGATTTCAACCACTCTAAAATCATCCCATAAATATACCTTTCTATGTAGTTCTTCATCTTAAGAATTGAGTGAGTTTTCATTTAAACTAAAAAAAAAAAAAAAAAAAACCTGAAAGCAGAGATTCTGTCACATGGCTTCATCTATATAAACCATCAAGTCTAAATCAGATTTTAATTGTATTCTAATGACAGACACATTCTTTTACTCTCTTTGACTTCCTTAATCTGTAGGCTCTACCACTACTCTTTCCCCTCATTCCCTCCTTCACACATTTTATTGGAATTAAATTTGATATTCTTTCTAAGTAATGATTTGTTTATTTTTACTATATTCAGAAAGCAGTGACTCTACAATGCACTAGCCTATATTCCTCAGCCTGACATTAAATACCCTCCAGTGCGATCCAAAAGTTCCTTGGAGGTCTCTCCCCCATGAACTGGCTCAAATGGTTTATTTACACAACCTGTACTTTTGTTTTGCCAGGATGTTCTCTGTTAATATCATTCTTTCTACTTGCATCACCTATTCTTCCTATCAAAATCCTAGCCACTGGAATCCTAGCCAATTCACAAACTTACTTCCCCAACCTGAAAACTGAATACACCCTACTTGGAATTGTTTTGTCTTCTGAATTCTTACAACATTATTTCTATAATATTCATTTAACATTTATGTATTACTTCCTTAAATACAGTAACTACGGTTTCCCACTGGTCTATAAATTACTTAAGAGTAAAGACTATCTTATTTCTTGGTAGTTCTCAGATGTACTCAGTACATGAGTAGTGACATAAAGGTTACAAGGTATGTGACCTTAGATGTTCCTAATCTTTGCTGTTCAGTTGCTATGTCTGACTCTTTGCGACCCCATGGACGGTAGCACAGCAGGTTTCCTTTTCCCTCACCATCTCCCAGAGTTTGCTCAAATTCATGTCCACTGAGTTGATGATGCTATCTATCCATCTCATCCTCGGCCTCCCTCTTCTCCTGCCCTCAGTCTTTCCCAGTATCAGGGTCTTTTCCAGTGAGTTGGCTCTTCGCATCACGTGGCCAGAGTACTGGAGGTTCAGCATTAGTCCTTCTAATGAACATTCAGGATTGATTTCCTTTAGGATCGACTGGTTTGCTCTCCTTGTAATCCAAGAGACTCTCAAGAGTTTTCTTCAGCACCACAATTGGAAAGCATCAATTTTTTGGTGCTTAGCCTTTTGTATGGCTCCTAAACTTACTGTTAGCAAAGAGTCAGACATGATTGAGCGACTAAACTGAATCTTACTGTGCCATAATATTTTCATCCTTACATGTGAATAATAACATAATCCACTTTGATGGGTTGTAGGGAGAATTAAATGAGTTTCCATGGGTAAAGTGTGTGAAATAGTTCTGGGCATACATAAGTCTCTGTTCACTGTTTACTTTCACTACCATCATCATCACCCCAGAATTTTAAAAAACAGCAATAAACTGAATTAGTAAAATTAGTTTATTTATATGCTTCTGAGATCCTAAAAAATGGATTTATAAATGTGCAGCCAATGGAAACATGGAAAACTAATTTTCAGGAACCAAAGAGCCATGTAATCTAATTGATTAGTCATCTAACTTCTCAACAGACACTGCCCATGTTCCTACTGTATGCCATATGCTGAGTTAGGTCCTAGTAACAGAAAGGTAAGAAACAGGCTCTTCATGCAGGACCTCACAATTATTAGGGGAGAACACATAATACAATACCAAACACAGAAAAGTCTGGTGACTTATGTCAGTAGGATACCTAATTCAGGTTGGGGAGGTAATGGAAGGAAATCTGAGAAAGCTTCTTCAAGAAAAGAGAGAGGCACTAAGAGACTAGCGTATGCAAAGCATAGAAGTTTTAGGTAACCTGATAAAAGTAATAATGTCTTAACCAAAGAGTGGTGGTTTCCACAAAATACATCCAAAATGGAACTAAATGCTAAAAAAACCCTCCAGTTTCCACAATGCCAAGAACTGAGGCAAGTTAAGGTACTCCTTTTGACTTTTCCTGAGCACAGAACCAGATTTTCTTATTATTGGTTCAACTACGAACACCTGACACGATGATCCGCATGTGACAGACTCTAGTGATGATTTAAAGATTGAGGGAAAAGATGCAGAAGGAGAGTGTTCTTTAACCTGACCACTCTCCAGACTATTCAGTCCATTTATACTGATATAAAAAACACACAGGAAGACCTACTGTACAGCACAGGGAACTGTACTCAATATTTTTTAATAACCTATAAGGGAAAAGAACCCGAAAACGAATATGTATATATATATTCTACACATGTGTGTATAAATGAATCATCGCGCTGCAATACATGAAACTAACACGATACTGTAAATCAACTGTATTTCAAATACACACACTCACACACACACAGAGGCATACAGCTCTCATGGTTCTCACACTGAACCATGCTTAGTCAAAGACGCACCTGATCCAGGAGTGATAAGAGGCCCCTCCAGTTCAAGTGCCTCATCTTCAGATTGGTCATCTAGCTTTTTCTTTTTTTTCTTTGTTGGATCTCTGGGTTTTTTCAATAGAGAAAGCTCTTCAGGATGTCTGATGTCTGTTACAATTAAGAAAAAAAACATTATTTTACTGGGATAATGGAAAGTTTAAACACATTACACTTGGTAAATCTATGAATCCATTTCAAAACAAGAACTTGTAATTTCCTTCTGTGCATGCTTGTATTTTGCCAGACACTAATGCCATGCAAAACACTAGAATAGGGCACTTTTAAAAACAATATACCAAAGCACACTTAATTAGTAACTATTCAATAAATGTAGTTACCCAGTAGAAAGATAATACTATGGTACAGAAAGAAAATAATAGACCTCTTATTTATACATATTTTAAACCAAAACTATGTAATTAAGGTTTTATTATAGGTTGCTTCATTCTATATATGTTATACTAGATATATGAACTAAATGTAAAGAAAATATTTTCACACCATTACCAAATCTCAAAATTTTAATCAACTCAAACTTTCCTACCTTGATACCAAATATCTGTAAGTTTCTGAGTTTATTCTATTCATTTTCACATGAAGAACCTGATGTGTACACATAATGAAAAAATGGGCAAAATAATGAAGACTGATGTTTTCCTATGTCTGCTGTCTGCTCTTCTACAATTCCGTGTCTCTAATTGCACAGTTAGTGATAGTTAGGAGTATAAAGTTGTCGCCCATCAAAAAAAAAAAAAAGAAAATCACCAAGTGGGTTTTAAAAAACCAAAAAATATATAAGAAGCAAAATGGCTACACAAAAAGAATTAAAAATGACCCCAATAAGTTTATATATTACATTACATACTATATACCATGTCCATAAACAGCAGGAATGACTAAGAAGTCAGTGATGTTGTTTAGACACCAAGTCATGTCCAACTCTTTTGCGACCCCATGGACTGTAGTCTGTGAGGTTCCTCTGTCCATGGGATTTCCCAGGCAAGAATACTGGAGTAGGCTGCCAATTTCTGCCCCAAGGGATCTTCCGGACCCAGGGATCAAACCTGCCTCTCCTGCATTGGGAGGCAGATTCTTTACCACTGAGCCACCAGGGAAGCCCGATAAGAAGTCAGTTCCTCC
Source organism: Moschus berezovskii (assembly GCF_049115385.1). NCBI lineage: Eukaryota > Metazoa > Chordata > Mammalia > Artiodactyla > Moschidae > Moschus > Moschus berezovskii. The sequence goes on along the minus strand of NC_142468.1, from coordinate 38,327,913 downwards.
CAAATGGAGTTAAAGATTCGATGAAATTCTAATCCAAATTCCAGCTTACTCTTCTGAACAATTTGACTGTAGAATTGTTCTCATTTCCTTATAAATTTTATAATAGTGAAAGCAATTTTGAAAAAGAATAAAATTGGAAGACTTAAACTACCTGATTTTCAGTTCAGTTCAGTTGCTCAGTCGTGTCCGACTCTTTGCGACCCTATGAATTGCATCACGCCAGGCCTCCCTGTCCATCACCAACTCCCGGAGTTCATTCAAACTCACGTCCATCGAGTCGCTGATGCCATTCAACCATCTCATCCTCTGTCATCCCCTTCTCCTCCTGCCCGCAATCCCTCCCAGCATCAGAGTCTTTTCCAATGAGTCAACTCTTCGCATGAGGTAGCCAACGTATTGGAGTTTCAGCTTTAGCATCAGTCCTTCCAATGAACACCCAGGACTGATCTCCTTTAGAATGGACTGGTTGGATCTCCTTGCAGTCCAAGGGACTCTCAAGAGTCTTCTCCAGCACCACAGTTCAACAGCATCAATTCTTCTGTGCTCAGCTTTCTTCACAGTCCAACTCTCACATCTCACAACATGGCCACTGGAAAAACCATAGCCTTGACTAGACAGACTTTTGTTGGCAAAGTAATGTCTCTGCTTTTTAATATACTATCTAGGTTGGTCATAACTTTCCTTCCAAGGAGTAAGCGTCTTTTAATTTCATAGCTGCAATCACCATCTGCAGTGATTTTGGAGCCCCCCAAAATAAAGTCTGACGCTGTTTCCACTGTTTCCCCATCTATTTCCCATGAAGTGATGGGACCGGATGTCATGATCTTAGTTTTCTGAATGTTGAGCTTTAAGCCAACTTCTCCACTCTCCTCTTTCACTTTCATCAAGAGGCTTTTTAGTTCCTCTTCATTTTCTGCCATAAGGGTGGTGTCATCTGCATATCTGAAGTTATTGATATTTCTCCCGGCAATCTTGATTCCAGCTTGTGCTTCTTCCAGCCCAGCGTTTCTCATGATGTACTCTGCATATAAGTTAAATAAGCAGGGTGACAATATACAGCCTTGACGTACTCTTTTCCCATTTGGAACAAGTCTGTTGTTCCACGTCCAGTTCTAACTGTTGCTTCCTGACCTGCATACAGGTTTCTCAAGAGGCAGGTCAGGTGGTCTGGTATTCCCATCTCTTCTAGAATTTTCCATAGTTTGTGATCCAGTCAAAGGCTTTGGCATAGTCAATAAAGCAGAAATAGATGTTTTTCTGGAACTCTCTTGCTTTTTTGATGATCCAGTGGATGTTGGCAATTTGATCTCTGGTTCCTCTGCCTTTTCTAAAACCAGCTTGCTTGAACATCTGGAAGTTCACGATTTTACCTAATTTTAAGACATCATAAATCCATAGCAATTAAAACTGTGCAATTACTGGCTAAATGATAAAACATGTAAATGAATGGATTAGAAGAGAGGACCCAGAAACAAATCCAGACACAGCCAATTATTTTGGACAAAGGTGCTATGGCAATTCAAAGGAAAAGGGAAATCTCTTAATTCAGTTCAGTTCAGTTGCTCAGTCATGCCCAATTCTTTGCGACCCATGGACTGCAGCACGCCAGGCTTCTCTGTCCATCACCAACTCCCGGAGCTTGCTAAAACTCATGTCCATTGAGTCGGTGATGTCATCCAACCATTTCATCCTCTGCTGTCCCTGTTCTCCTCCTACCTTCAATATTTCCCAACATCAGGATCTTTTCCAATGAGTCAGTTCTTTGCATCAGGTGGCCACTGTAGAGCCTCGCAGACTACAGTCCATGGGGTCGCAAAACAGTTGGACATGACTTAGTGTCTCCAGCATCAGTCCTTCCAATGATTATTCAGCACTGATTTCCTTTAGGATGGATTGGTTTGATCTCTTTGCAGTCCAAGGGACTCTCAAAAAGACTCTTCTCCAACGCCACAGTTCAAAAACATCAATTCTTCGGCGCTCAGCTCTCTTTATAGTCCAACTCTCACATCCATACATGACTACTGGAAAAACCACAGCTTTGACTAGATGGACCTCTGTTGGCAAAGTAATCTCTCTGCTTTTTAATATGCTGTCTAGGTTGGTCACAGCTTTTCTTCCAAGGAGAAAGCATCTTTTAATGTCATGGTTGCAGTAACCATCTGCAGTGATTTTGGAGCCCCCCAAAATAAAGTCTGTCACTGTTTCCACATCTGTTTGCCATGAAGTGATGGGAGCAGATGCCATGATCCTAGTTTTCTGAATGCTGAGTTTTAAGCTAATTTTTTCACTCTTCTCTTTCATTTTCATCAGTTTCTTCAGTTCTTCACTTTCTGCCGTAAGGGTGGTGTCATCTGCGTATCTGAGGCAATTGATATTTCTCCTGGCAATCTTGATTCCAGCTGTGCTTCATACAGGCTGGCATTTCTCATAATACACTCTGCACAGAAGTTAAATAAGCAGGGTGACAATATACAGCCTTGACGTACTCCTTTCCCGATTTGGAACCAGTCTGTTGTTCCATGTCCAGTTCTAACTGCTACTTCCTGACCAGCATACAGATTTCTCAGAAGGCAGGTAAGGTGGTCTGGCAATCCCATCGCTTTAAGAATTTTCCACAGTTTGTTGTGATCCACAGTCAAAGGCTTTGGTGTAGTCAACAAAGCAGAAGTAGATGTTTTTCTGGAACTCTCTTGCTTTTTTTAATCTCTTCAATAAACAGTGCTAAATGAGAGATTCATGTATTTTTCAAAAAAAAACATGAGCCCTCATCTAATGCAATATGCAAAAATTAATTTCATGTACCATAGGCCTGGGCTTCCCAGGTGGCACAGTGGTAAAGAATCTGCCTGCCAATGTAGGAGACAAGGGTCTGATTCCTGGATTCGGAAGATCCCCTGGAGGAGTAAGTGAAAACCCATGCCAGCATTCTTGCCTAAAAAATCCCATGGACAGAGGAGCCTGGTCAGCTACAGTCCACAAGGTTGCAGAGAGCAGGACACAACTGAGCACATCATAGACCTAAAGAAAATTTAAGTAGACAAATATTTCTTAGATAGGATACCCACACCCCTCATAAAAAAACAAAAAACAAAAAAAACTGCGCTTTACTACATGGAAAAAAAAACTGTTTTGAAAAAAAAAAGGCAAGCTGTATACTGGGACAAACACATAATATATTATGTATATCAGTCAAAAGACTTGTATCCAAAATATATAAAGAACCCATACAGCTTAATAATAAGCAGACCAGTGGGCTAAAGATTTGGATAAGCATTTCACCACAGAATACATAAGAATAGCCAAGAAGCATATGCAAAGATGCTCAACATTAATGGTCACAAAGTACAAATTAAAACCACAAGACACAAATACACCCATCAGAGTGGCCAACATGAGTAAGACTGATAACACCTAGTGTTGGTCAGGATGGAGAGAAAGTGGAACTCTCATACTCAGTTGCTGGGAACGTGAAATGAAAAATTTTGAAAACACCTTGGCAGTTCTTTATAAAGTTAAACATGTACTTTATAAAGTCAGACACTCCACTCTTATTTAAGAAAATGAAAAGCATATTCATAATAGTTTTACTCACAAAACTCAAAACTAGAAATAACACAGGTGGAAGAACATGTTATATTTTCCTATCAGTGGAACACTACTCTTAGAATGTAATACAAGTCATCAGTAAAAAAAAAACCAAAACAAAAAAAACACCCACGCAACTATGGATATATTCAATAACATGAATGCATCTCAAAATTATTATCTAAGTAGAAGAAGCCAATTAGAAAAGGGTATATACTGCATGATTTCACTCACAACATTTCAGAAAATGACAGCAGATCTACAGTGACAGAGCAGATCAGCGACTGTTAGGCTAGAGTTTGATAGTTAATGGAAATGCCCTATATCCTGACTGTGGTATTAATAATAGTTTCAGAGATGGAAACATTTGTCAAACTCATTCAACTGTACACTTCAAATGAGTACAGTTTATTGTACATCAGTTATACAAAAATAAAGTCAATAAAAAATAAAATGTAAAGAGAAGGAAAGCCAAGAAAAAAAAGCAGAAAGGAGAAGTGCTAGCTGTGTTCTTGGAGTGTTTGGTGGCATCTACACCATCTGTCAGCATGAGGAGAACAGACAATGAAATCCAAGTCCCTGCCTAACTTGTAATGCTACAGACTGCTAAGTCACTGGATCAGAGTTTGACAGCGGGTAATCTGTACTTACAGAAACCCACAGTCTCCACTGTGTACTAGGAACTCCACCCAGTATTAGGAACTCAGGAAGCTTTTATCTGGAGGAAAATTAGAACTAGGATCGGCCACACTGCAGCAGAGCTGATGATGCACAATTTGAGGCAGAAGCACACAGCCAAACTACCTGGATTCACATCTCAGGTACACTATCAGCTGTATGACTTGGGAAAGCTACTAATTAGCCTACTAGCATCCAAGTTTCCTCATATGTAAAATGCAACTACCACCACAGGAGGTGTTTATGAAAATTAAGTGATTGCATAGGGCCTGACACACAATAACTACTTCGTAAGTATTAGGTATTAATGTTTTTTTCTAATTTAAAAAAATACACAATCATGGTATATATTTGGAAATTACAAGAAAGTATTAAGATATTTAAAACCTGTTTGTGAAAAATGAAATATGACTATGTGAATCAGTGATCATTTTAACAGATGTATAAAACTGTGCCCATTCTTCCAATACTGTGCCCATTATAAATAATGGTTCTCAGTTCAGTTCAGTCGCTCAGTCGTGTCCCACTCTCTGCGACCCCATCAATCGCAGCACGCCAGGCCTCCCTGTCCATCACCAACTCCCGGAGTTCACTCAAACTCATGCCCATCGAGTCAGTGATGCCATCCAGCCATCTCATTCTCTGTCGTCCCCTTCTCCTCCCGCCCCCAATCCCTCCCAGCATGAGTCTTTCCAGTGAGTCAACTCGTCGCATGAGGTGGCCAAAGTATTGGAGTTTCAGCTTTAGCATCAGTCCTTCCAATGAACACCCAGGACTGATCTCCTTTAGAATGGACTGGTTGGATCTCCTTGCAGTCCAAGGGACTCTCAAGAGTCTTCTCCAACACCACAGTTCAAAAGCATCAATTCTTCTGTGCTCAGCTGTCTTCACAGTCCAACTCTCACATCTCACAACATGGCCACTGGAAAAACCATAGCCTTGACTAGACAGACCTTTGTTGGCAAAGTAATGTCTCTGCTTTTTAATATGCTATCTAGGTTGGTCATAACTTTCCTTCCAAGGAGTAAGCGTCTTTTAATTTCATAGCTGCAATCACCATCTGCAGTGATTTTGGAGCCCCCAAAGATAAAGTCTGACACTGTTTCCACAAACATCTAAATAATCTACTTTTCCACGTTTTCTTTAGAAATTCATTGGAATAGAATTACTGGATCAAAGGTTAAATGAATTTTAAGGCCAAAATGTAGCAACATGGGCACATGAATTTTTTTTTTAAAGTTTTATTTTTAAAACAGTATGTTTATCTCCTTCTTTTAATTTACATTTCTTTGATTATTAGTGATGACCTACACTTCCTCATGGGTTTTTAGCTATTTATATTATTCCTTCCTTTGCTCATTTTTCTACTAGATTTCTTCAAATCAGGGCTTCCCTGGTAGCTCAGCTGGTACAAGAATCCGCCTGCAATGAGGTAGACCTGGGTTCTATCCCTGGGTTGGGAAGATCCCCTGGAGAAGGGAACAGCCACCCACTCCAGTATTCTGGCCTAGAGAATTCCATAGACTGTAGAGCCCATGGGGTTGCAAAAAGTCAGACACAACTGAATGATTTTCACTTTCTTCAGATCAAAGTTAATTTGCATATGAAAGTTAACATGGTAGATACCACTGCAAACCACACTGAACTTTCTTTTTTATTTATTTATACTTTGAACCATTTTTAAAAAAGAAATCCAAATCTTTCAATAACTAAATGGATTTTTTGTTTGTTTCTCTGTTGGTTATTTGAAGTTTACTATTAGGAACACTCTGGTATACATTAGGTTTTTGTTTTTTACTTACGTGCTATTTCGGGGTGAATACTTGTCTGAAACATGATCATGGAATCTGCAGTAAAATTGTCCTGAACAAATACTTGACCAAAGAGGAGGTGAACATCTTACGTACTAAACGGCAGAGATGATATTAAAAATAAATGTTTGTTCCTTAAATTCTGTCACTTAGGCTTCCAGGCAGGTTTTTTTAAAGTTAAAAGTAGTACAGTGACTAGCTAAAGTCATAAAATAAAAAATCAAAGATTTTCTTCAGTCTTATATATTCAAGTTGAGATAGGGCTGGGACCTGGGACCCTTTACCAGAGTGCTTGCATCTGGACAAGTGTCTCCTCAAGCAACAAAGAACTTATAAGGAACTAAAAACAACTGCATGCATGTGCAATCAGGGCAATTATGAACAATAAGATACAAAAAAGGCCTCAAAACACTTTCATTTTGCAGGTGCTGGGAGCTGAAGTAGGGTACTGAGCACAGCACCATGGGATGGGCAGATCATCTAACCAGCCCTCCAGCCTAACCCACAGATCTACTCCCACCAGATCCCCACTTAAGGAACCAGCCCACCCTTCCTCAGCAAATGAGCAAGGGGACCTGTTACCTGTTTTTGCCCTGGGATAGCAGGAGTCCCAACAAAGCCGTGCCTGAATTCCTTGCCTCTTTTCAATTTCTATTGATTAAAGAGCCCAAGGACACAATTCCATAACAAAGGTAACCCATTTATCCTTGAAAGTAATTTTGGGGATTTGAATCAGTAGTGCTAAGTTGTGCTATGAAGATTCAGAAATTGAGAAGATATTTCAAGTATGTCTTTTGAGCCATATTTATCTAATTAACAGAACCGAATCATTATTTCCTAGAATACTTTTAAAAGAAACAAGACTTGGCATGCTAAGAGATCTAATGATTTATGGATTGTACTTTCAATTCTCAGTGTACCCTCAGCTATAAATGCCACCACTGCCATGCTGGGAGTAAATAAAGACATTAGAAAATTCCAAGCTTCTGAATAATCACTTGTTTCCTCTACTTCAGTATTAAGTGGGGGCAGGGTGGTGGTGGTAATCTGTCTCTCCACCCATTCATTTCTCCAAAGCAAATCACAAACTGGTACAGGGTGGAAAATCTAAAAAGTACATAGGCCATTAAACTAATCATGCTTGAGAGATATGACCTGCTTCTACCACAGTTTACCATTACCAAGTTTGGTGGGAGAGAGGAAAGCAAGCAAAACGCCTCCTAAATTTCTGGTATGTCCTTTCTTCTTGAGAATCACTGCACTACATGATTCATCCTTTGAGATTTCTGTTCATGGGCCATTTCCTGTCAGCTCACAAACCAGCTATGAACATTTTTAGAAAAATGAATACTGTTAACTGTTAACTAGCTTTTCTCTCCATAGGCAGATGAAGCAGCTCCTAACTATATGTGTCCATGAGAACTGCTTGTGATGTCAAAAAAATTATATTAAAAACATATGTTTAGGTCACACCCCTAGATAATACTCTTAGTGACTCAGGGGCTCCAACAGCTTGTTTTATAAAAGTTCTAGTGATGGATGTTAACTAAACTTATTGTGGTGATCATGTCACAATACATATAAATACAGAATCATTATGTTGTACACCTGATGTTTACGTTTATGTGTCAATTATATCTCAATTTTAAATCTACAGGTAATTTTGATTCCAACTTTTTCCTGAGAACCTGCAGCTAAGGGAAAGGGTAGGAAGAGGAGAACGACATCTTATTTCTCTAATGATAGGCAGTTCTATATGCAGCAAGGTTGGCTACACATGAATTTTGTGAGTAAGTGGTTTTCATTTCATTACAGCAATAACCAAAAAAAGTAAATCCATATGCGATACTATTTTGCTGACACAGAAACTGAGAACTTATGTATTTACTCTGTGTCTTACATCAGGAAGAAATTAAACTAGTGAATTTAGGAATCTGAATCACACGTGTAAGAGTGGGCTTGGTGAAGAACACAAATAATTAAATAAGGTTTAGATTAAAATAAAATACACTCACAGGACTATGAGATGTAAAAACTTTAAAAATGGGCATACCAAAATAAATGCTGTCTTTCCTTTATGCTAAATTATAGTTCAATAATAAAGAGATAGTAGCATTTATGAGTCACTACACAAAGCAGTGATCCAGGATCTATTTATAACAAAATGATAAACTATACAGCAATAAAATCCAATGTTCAAAATCAATGTTATCAAGTAGCGTACAAGTCTAGTGGAAGAGAGGTAACATAAATTACCTACATAATTATATAATATACATAGTACATATATATCTCAAAAATTATGGGTCTGAGGAAATGGGAAATGAAGGAGTGGAGAAGGGTACTCAGGTAAAATAATAAAATAGATTTTATTTAAAAACAGAATTTTTTAAGAGTTTCCAGTTAAACTTGTAAGTTGAGTTTTTGCATTTACTTTCACTCTTTTCCAAAAATCATACCAAAACGTAAAGAAACAAAACATGAACCTAAAAGGACAAAACAGGAGAAAAACATTGGATCAGCAACATCAGAAAAATGTTGAGACAAAAGCCAGATGGGAGACAAGCAAATACTTAGTAAACAGAAAAAATCAAGGTGTCTGCAGGAGACACCAATGGGAAACACATGGACTCACTATGATAAACATCAAGCATGATCATGTGTTCAAAAAAGAGACAAGAAAAACGAATCCTGTCCCATACTAAATTACACCTACCCCTTAGATACACACCCTTTAGGATTCCTTAGAGGAAAATCTGAAAAGCCCTAGAGAAAAGATCCTTTAGATACTGACATTTGAAAAGGCTTGCTCAATGTCTAAATACCCTTTAGAGGGACAAGCTAAACAAGCTAAACCCCATTCAACTAGTTTCCTATCAGGTATCTGTATGAATGGACAATCAGTGACTGACAGACATTATAGAAAGGAATCTGTGGCAGGCAGAATTCTAGAGATAGCTCCTTAAAATTCTTGCTCCTGGTTATACAATCATACACTAATCTAGCAACTGCTGTGAAGAGACTTTGCAAATGGAATTAAGGTAACTGATCAACTGATTTTAGGGAGATTATCCTGAATTCTCTCAGTGGGTCCAAAGCAATCACAAGAAACCTGCTTAACAGAAAAGAAAGGCAGAAGGAAGCAGAGGAGAGATAAGACAGGAGAGGTCATATAGACTTGAGAAGTAAGAAGAGCTGGACTTGCTGTTGCTGACTTTGTAAAAGGAGGAGGGTCACAAGTCAAGGAATTCAGGAGGCCTCTAGAAGCTAACAAGGAGATCAAATCAGTCAATCCTAAAGGAAATCAACCCTGAATATTCACTGGAAGGACTGATGCTGAAGTTGAAGCTCCACTACTTTGGCCACCTGATGCAAAGAGCTGACTCATTAGAAAAAACCCTGATGCGGGGTAAGATTGAAGGCAGGAGGAGAAGGGGGCAACAGAGAGGATGAGATGCTTAGATGGCATCAACTCAATGGACATGAATTTGAGCAAACTCCAGGGGACAGTGGAGGACAGGGAAGCCTGGGGTGCTGCAGTCCATGGGGTTGCAAAGAGTTGGACACGACTTAGCAACTAACAAGACAGAGTAACAAAAATGTGATTTCTCCTCCTGCTTTATTAAACAATAAAGGAATAGGAAAGAAAGTTTTTCAGATATTAGACAACAAGGAGCATAGTAGAGGAGAGAAAAAAACAATAAGCTCTTTGAGTATACCAGCTTACTGTCTACAAGTTCTTCAGGGTGGGGAGGGGACAAACAGAGTCAGGTCTTGCTGAGCTGAGACATCTGAGATGGAACCCAGGGAGGCCAAGATGACTAGAATTTGTGGGTCAGAGTACCAGAGAAGAGAACTCTGGGGATCTGCAGTTATCCTCTGGGATCTGGGTGAATACAGATCTGTGCACCTGTGAGGGAAAGTCTTCCTAATACACTGGATATTGAGAAGAATCCCCAGAAGAAAATTAGCTCCAGACTAATGGACCTGCCCTTAACGCTTAAAATCAAGTATCAAAAGGATCCAACTGATTCCAAGTAATCTGACTGAAAAATCTGGCAGGAAAAAAACAAAACAAAACAAAACCCCAACATTACTTAAAGGAATACACAAAGAAATCCAGCCAACAGTGTAAAATTAACAGACTCTAACATTCAAACACGGAGAAGGCAATGGCAAGCCACTCCAGTACTATTGCCTAGAAAATCCCCTGGATGGAGGAGCCTGGTAGGCTGCAGTCCGTGGGGTCGCTAAGGGTCGGACACAACTGAGCGACTTCACTTTCACACATTGGAGAAGGAAATGGCAACCCACTCCAGTGTTCTTGCCTGGAGAATCCCAGGGATGGGGGAGCCTGGTGGGCTTCCGTCTATGGGGTCACACAGAGTCGGACACGACTGAAGTGATGCAGCAGCAGCAGCAGCAGCAACATTCAAACAAAAGCTACCAGACAAAAAAGAGGCAGGAAAATAAAACCCATTATCAGGAGTAAACTTGGGGATGTGTGTGTGTAACAGATTATATAATCAATTATAAAACTGATTATATAAACAATTATAAATCAGTAATCAAAGATATGAAAATGGCTATTATAAGTACACTCCACATGTTTAAGAAAGGAAAGGCATAAAAATAATGAAGAAAAAAATTAAAATTTATGTATTTTTAAAAGGGCCAAACCAAACTTCTAGTGATGAAAAATACATCTTAAATAAACACTGGATGGGATTAACAGATGATCAATGAATTTGAAGATAGCAATGAACATTATCCCAGATGAAACTGAGAATAAAGACCAAAAAAAGGAGAGAACATCAGCAACTTACGGAAGAATAACAATTGCTCTAGCATATATGAAACAAGTCCAGCAAATGATAGCAAGTGTGGGAAGGGACACCAAAAATTATTTGAAGAACTAATGGTTGAAAATTACACAAATTTGATAACTGCAAATCCATAAATCTAAGAATTACAATAAAAACAGAATAAACTTAAAACTATGCCAGGATCATCAGAATATGAAGTAAAGTCAGACACGGAGAAATATTCATGTATCACTTATATGTGGAATCTAAAAAAATGACACAAATGAACTTTCCATTTACTCATAATAAGGTTCTTCACTTGTAAAGCCTGCATGTCAGAACTCACCTTATATAAAAGAACTTGGCATGCTTTTGCCAGAAGTGTTTCTTTAAAAAAGGAAAGGAAAATATAACAAAGAACCTTATTTAATCACTACACAGGAACATTTTCTTATATAACAAAAGAAAGCCAACATAATTTTTACCAAATAAAAAACTAAGAAAGCAGTCTGCCAAAAGTCACACAAGAAAAGAAACAATCTGAGTAAACCTACACCTATTAAAGAAACTGAATCAATAATAACCTTCCAAAACAGAAAGCACTAGGGCCAGACAGGTTCACTTCAATTCTACCAAACATTTTTTCTAGTTTCACTGAGGTATGCCTGACATACCTCAGGTATGTCATACAACATTGTGTAAGGTTAAGGTGTACATACAGCATAATGACTTGACTTACACATACTGTGAACTTACATATACTGATCACCACAGTATTTTCCTTGTGTTAAGAACTCTTATGATCTACTCTCTTAACAACTTCCAAATAAACCATACAGTAGTGTTAATTATAGTCAACACGCATATACCACATCCCCAAGTACAAGACCTTTTAGAACTAAAACCCAAAAAAGATGTCCCTTTCATTATAGGGGACTGGAATGCAAAAGTAGGAAGTCAAGAAACACCTGGAGTAACAGGCAAATTTGGCCTTGGAGTACGGAATGAAGCAGGGGAAAGGCTAATAGAGTTTTGCCAAGAGAATGCACTGGTCATAGCAAACAGCCTCTTCCAACAACACAAGAGAAGACTCTACACATGGACATCACCAGATGGTCAACACCGAAATCAGATTGATTATATCCTTTGCAACCAAAGATGGAGAAGCTGTATACAGTTAGCAAAAACAAGACCAGGAGCTGACTGTGGCTCAGATCACGAACTCCTTATTGCCAAATTCAGACTTAAATTGAAGAAAGTAGGGAAAACCACTAGACCATTCAGATATGACCTAAATCAAATCCCTTATGATTATACAGTGGAAGTAAGAAATAGATTTAAGGGACTAGATCTGATAGATAGAGTGCCTGATGAACTCTGGAGGGAGGTTCGTGACACTGTACAGGAGACAGGGATCAAGACCATCCCCATGGAAAAGAAATGCAAAAAAGCAAAATGCTGTCTGAGGAGGCCTTACAAATAGCTGTGAAAAGAAGAGAAGCGAAAAGCAAAAGAGAAAAGGAAAGATATAAGCATCTGAATGCAGAGTTCCAAAGAATAGCAAGGAGAGATAAGAAAGCCTTCCTCAGTGATCAATGCAAAGAAATAGAGGAAAACAACAGAATAGGAAAAACAAGAAATCTCTTCAAGAAAATTAGAGATTCCAACAGAACATTTCATGCAAAAATGGGCTCGATAAAGGACAGAAATGGTATAGACCTAACAGAAGCAGAAGATATTAAGAAGAGGTGGCAAGAATACACAGAAGAACTGTACAAAAAAGATCTTCACGACCACCAAGATAGTCACGATAACGTGATCACTGACCTAGAGCCAGACATCTTGGAATGTGAAGTCAAGTGGGCCTTAGAAAGCATCACTACGAACAAAGCTAGTGGAGGTGATGGAATTCCAGTTGAGCTATTTCAAATCCTGAAAGATGATGCTGTGAAAGTGCTGCACTCAATATGCCAGCAAATTTGGAAAACTCAGCAGTGGCCACAGGACTGGAAAAGGTCAGTCTTCATTCCAATCCCAAAGAAAGGCAATGCCAAAGAATACTCAAACTACCGCACAATTGCACACATCTCACATGCTAGTAAAGTCATGCTCAAAATTCTCCAAGCCAGGCTTCAACAATATGTGAACCATGAACTTCCAGATGTTCAAGCAGGTTTTAGAAAAGGCATAGGCACCAGAGATCAAATTGCCTACATTCGCTGGATTATGGAGAAAGCAAGAGAGTTCCAGAAAACCATCTATTTCTGCTTTATTGACTATGCCAAAGCCTTTGACTGTGTGGATCACAGTAAACTGTTGAACATTCTGAAAGAGATGGGAATCCCAGACCACCTGACCTGTCTCTTGAGAAACCTGTATGCAGGTCAGGAAGCAACAGTTAGAACTGGACATGGAACAACAGACTGGTTCCAAATAGGAAAAGGAGTATGTCAAGGCTGTATATTGTCACCTTGCTTATTTAACTTATCTGCAGAGTACATCATGAGGAACGCTGGGCTGGAAGAAGCACAAGCTGGAATCAAGATTGCCGGGAGAAATATCAATAACCTCAGATATGCAGATGACACTACCCTTATGGCAGAAAGTGAAGAGGAACTCAAAAGCCTCTTGATGAAAGTGAAAGAGGAGAGTGAAAAGGTTGGCTTGAAGCTCAACATTCAGAAAACAAAGATCATGGCATCTGGTTCCATCACTTCATGGGAAATAGATGGAAAAACAGTGGAAACAGTGTTAGACTTTTTTTGGGCTCCAAAATCACTGCAGATGCTGATTGCAGGCATGAAATTAAAAGACGCTTACTCCTTGGAAGGAAAGTTACGACCAACCTTGATAGTATATTAAAAAGCAGAGACATTACTTTGCCAACAAAGGTCCATCTAGTCAAGGCTATGGTTTTTCCCGTGGTCATGTACGGATGTGAAAGTTGGATTGTGAAGAAAGCTGATCGCCGAAGAATCGATGCTTTTGAACTGTGGTGCTGGAGAAGACTCTTGAGAGTCCCTTGGACTGCAAGGATATCCAACCAGTCCATTCTAAAGGAGATCAATCCTGGGTGTTCATTGGAAGGACTGATGCTAAAGCTGAAGCTCCAATACTTTGGCCACCTCATGTGATGAGTTGACTCACTGGAAAAGACTCTGATGCTGGGGAAGGTTGGGGGCGGGTGGAGATGGGGACGACAGAGAATAAGATGGCTGGATGGCATCACCGACTCTGTGGACATGAGTTTGAGTGAACTCCGGGAGTTGGTGATGGACAGGGAGCCCTGGCATGCTGTGATTCATGGGGTCGCGGAGAGTCAGACACGACTGAGCGACCGAACTGGACAGAACTGAAGTACTTACCTTATCTTGCACCTTTTGACCACCTTGATCCAATTCCTCCCCTTAAGTTGTTTACATGTCTTGGCTATTGTAAATAATGCTGCTATGAACACGGGGGTGCAGTTACCTCTCTGACACAGTGTTTTAATTTCCTTTGGATATATTCCCAGAAGTGGGATTGTTGGGTCATATAGTAGTCTACTTTTAGTTTTTTGAGGAACCTCAACACTGTTTTCCATAGTGGCTACACCAATTTACAGTCCCACCAAGGGTGCACAAAGGTTCTCTTTTCTCTACATCCATGCCAGCATTTTATCACTTGTCTTTTTGATGACAGCCATTCTAACAAGACTAATATCACTATCTCGATGGACATGAGTTTGAGAAAGCTCCAGGGATTGGTGATGGACAGGGAAGCCTGGCATGCTGTAGTCCATGGGGTCGCAAAGAGTCGGACATGACTGAGTGACTGAACTGAACTGAATTCCAACAAATGTAAGCTATATCTCCTGTGGTTTTAATTTGTATTTCCCTAATGATCAGCGGTGATGTGCACATTTTCACGTACCTTGTTGACCATTTGTAAAACTCCTTTGGAAAATGTCTATTCCGGTCTTTTGTCCATTCTTTAAATTGGGTTACTTGGGGGATTCTGATATTGAGTTCTTTATATATTTTGGATATTAACTCCTTAAAAGATATATGGATTGAAGATATTTTTTCCCATTCCATAGATTATATTACATTTTGCTGATTATTTCTTTTGCTGCATAGAAATTCTGTTGTTTGGTGTAATCCCACCTGTTTATTTTTGCCTGTGCTTTAGATGCTATATCCAAAAAATCACTGCCAAAACTCATGTCAAGGAGCTTTCCTCCTTGACCTTTGAGGAAGAAATTATACTAATACTCTACAACCTCTTTCAAAAGACAGAAGCAGAGGAAATACTTCCTAATTCATTCTATGAGGCTACCATTACTTCTAATACTAAAATCAAACAAAGACACTGCAAGAAAACTATAGAACAATATCTCTAATGAACATAAATGCAAAAATATTTAATAAATTATTAGCAAATCAAGTTCAAAAATGTATTTATAAAAAATAATTACACACCATACCATGAAAGAAATAACTGATAAGCTAGACTTTATAAAAATTAAAAATTTCTTCTCTGTGAAAGAAATTGCCAAAGAAAAAGACAAGACAAGACACTGACCAGGATAAAATATTTTCAAGTCATATCTGACAGAGGATTGTTACTCAAAGTCTACGAAGAACTATTAAAATATAACAGTAAAAAAATCAAAAAGCTTGACTAAATAATAGGTCACAGACTTTTAAACAGACACCTCACCAAAGATAGGTGGCAAATGAACATATAAAAATATGTCCGACTTTTTATGTTATCATTAAAATGCAAAATTATAACAGTGCTAAGCCACTACACATCTATCAGAGTGTCCACAATTGAGAACACTGACAACATCAAATGCTGGTGAGGATCTAGAGCAATGAAAACTCTGATTCACTACTGAATGTGAACACAACATGACATAGCTACTTTGGAAGACAGTTTAGCAGTTTCCCACAAAACTAAGCATTTTCCTACCATATGATCCAACAATCATTCTCCTTAGAATCTACCCAAAGGAGTAAAAGACACATGTTCACAAAAAAACATGCACATAAATATTTATAGCACCTTTATTATAGTTGCAAAACTTGGAAAACAAGTAACATATCTGTCAGTAGACAGTTTATCTGTGTCAGATAAACTGGCACATCCAGACAATGGGATTATTATTCAGCACTTTAAAAAAATGAGTTATCAAGCCATCAAAGGACATGAAGGAAACTTAAATCTGTATTACTAAGTAAAAGATAATCTGAAAACGCTATATATTGTATGATTCCAATTGTATGACATTCTGTAAAAAGCAGAATTACGGAGACAGTAAAGAGATGAAATGTTGCCATGGGCTGGCAGTGGAGGGAGGAAAAGGCAGAGCACTGATTCACAGGACAGTAAAACTATTCTGTACGGTATTCTAATAATGCTCATACATTTGTCCAAACTTGTGGACTATACAATATCAAGAGTAAACCCTAATGTAAACCATGTAGTCTGGGTCATAATGCTGTGTTAATGAAGGTTTATCATTATAACAATGTCCCACGCTGGTGTGGAGTGTGGACAGTGGGGAGGGTGTATGTGTGGGAATGAGAGTAAACAGGTATACTCCGTACTTTCCACTCCATCTTGCTGTGAACCTAAAACTATTCTAAAAAATGTTTATTAATTAAAAAAATTGATAAGTGATATAAACAAGCAATTCAAAAAAGAAACTGAAACAGCCAATTAAGACATAAAAACACAGTTATCTTTATAAACTGAAATTTTTTTCACTCAGAGAAACAAACACTAAAAACTGACAGCATTCAAGTGTTAGTGATGGCTTCAGGCAATGGGTTTTCACACACTGCAGAGTTGGAATGTAAACTGGTATAACCACTTGGGAGAGCAACTTGACAGTATCCGAAATGAATTATTATACACTTAAAACAATTCTACCTTCTACTTCTACACAAACACAAAAGAGAAATTCCACCACACATGTACAAAATAATGTAAGATACTATACAACAACAATAGTAAAATATTTTTGAGTATATACACTCACAGATATGAATATGTATATGTGCATGTATGTGTATTTATTTATTTTCAAAAGTACTGGAAAGATACACACTAACCTTATGACAGTAGCTGCTTTATAAAGGGAAATTAGACAAGAATATGAATCAAGAACTTTACCTATATTATTTGACTTAAAAAGTTCAGCAAAATGACAAAATATCAACTATTAATTCTAGATGATATTTAGGTGAATGTTACATAGTCTTAGTATTTTTCTGTATTTTTATTTTTCTTCTTAGAAATTCCATTAAACATAAAAAAAAACCTTGTAATTTGAGTTATTAGATCAGGACAGTAATGTCCTGTATTTTCCCCAAATCTATGGTATAACAGAATTATGTACTAATGATGACAATGATCCAGATTTTCTCTGATGGTTAAATACTTCCCTGTCATATGACAGAACTGGGTCAACCAAACGTAATCCACATCTCATTTCAGAAAGCATAAACAGAACTGCTACAAGAGTGGTCAAACTGTAGACTGGTTAAGGATGCCAACACGCGTGGTCATTTCCTTAGGAACTGTGTCAGTCCTTCAGTGAAGGAAGTGACACAATCTGCCTGAATCAATACAAATACTGATTTGCACTGAAGGAAACACTACAAAAGCTTCATTCCTCAGAAAATAATGCCTGCTCCCTTCTCCTTTCCAATAAAAATAAAGTCATCAGAAGGAGGTATTCAATAATAATAAATATACGACATACTTCTAGAAAGACGAGCTCTACCAGACTCCTGTTCTAGTTTGACTCAGTATTTATCTTAAATATAAAAATTTTAAAAGAATAAAGCAATAATTTCACATACACACAAGCACAGATTGCTCACCCCAATTCCTACTCCTTGAGATAAACTCAATGTCAGCCATATACATATCACACAACTCAGAATTTCATGAGGAACTGAAATAGTACTTACTAAATGTCTTACAGATGTCAGAAACAGCTTTGAAGACTCTATCAGAGAAATTCACTTTCACCTTCACATACTTCATGTTGGGAAGTTGCAGGCGGAGCAGCTTGTGCTGGGGGGTGAACTGAAGCTTAGCATCTGCCTGAATGCCATACTTATCCAAGGTCCAATGCGTCTTGAGAAGCCAAGTTCTCTTCTTTTCCCACCACAGAGCATGGTCAGACCAATCTTTTTTTACATCTATTAAAAAAACAAACAAAACGCTTAAAAATCTGCAGGACTGCCTTAAGAGAAATTACAAGCAGAAAACTAAGTAACTAGGTATTTAATATGAACAATTAGTTAAATACTTAGTGCCCGTTACGTGATAAGTAATACTAAAGAAATACCAAACAGCTGAGAAAACACTCTGCCCTTGAAAGCTAATATAGAAGGCAGCAGAGGCAGAATACACAGGGTAACTAATAATGCTTAAAGTAGACACACACACAACAAATTAAGTGTGACACACATACAACAGAGTAAGTATGACACACACGACAGAGTAAGCAGTCTCTGCAAGCATTCAGAGAACAAAGAGGACCCTGGGGATTGGAATCAAAGGATGAATAAATAATAAGACGGAGTTGGTGGATTCTTAGTCCCGCTTTGAGCAATGGACAATATTCTGATGATAAAGTTGGTGAGAAAGCTGAGGTATATGAGGCTGCAGAAGCATGCTGAGGCTAAGGGGTGGTGAGAAGTAAGCTGGAATGAAAATGAACAAAAACCATTATCCGAGGTAAAGAAGAGCCTGGAAAAGAAAACATCCATGAGTAACACTTAACTTGAGAGAAAACAAAAACAAAATACATCCCAACGACACACCCAAATATATTCCAAGAATAGTAACTTTTCCCCCCAAGATATTTTGGCACAAGAAAAAACATTAATACCTGTTAAACTATTTAACACTCCTATACAATTAAATTAAAAGAAACTAAATAAAGAAAGAATTGGGCTATAAAGAGAGCTGAGTGCTGAAGAATTGATGCTTTTGAACTGGGGCGCTGGAGAAGACTCTTGAGAGTCCCTTGGATTGCAAGGAGATTCAACAAGTCCATCCTAAAGGAAATCAGTCCTGAATATTCATTGGAAGGACTGATGTTGAAGCTGAAACTCCAATACTTTGGCCACCTGAGGTGAAGAGCTGACTCATCTGAAAAGACTGATGCTGGGAAAGATTGAAGGGAGGAGGAGAAGGGGACAACAGAGGATGAGATGGTTGGATGGCGCTACTGACTCAATGGACATGAGTTTGAGCAAACTCAAGGAGTTGGTGATGGACAGGGAAGCCTGTTGTGCTGTGATTCATGGGGTCGCCAAGAGTTGGACACAACTGAGAGACTGGATTGAACTGAAATTAAGAAAAGTGTAATTTATACAATTACAATTTGGCTACCTCCAGATACAGCAGATGATAGCAATAAATTTACAAATAAAATTCAATTTCAGCTGGTTATTAAAGTAGCAATAAAAGTAAAGAATGTGGGGATCAATTACATGATGAACTAAGAACCAAAAAGGGGGAACAGGATATTAAAACAACAACAACATGGCAAATCAAACTTTCCAGAGGGGGAAAAAAAACCCCGAAAACTATCATCATGATTTTGATATAAAGCTCATTTTAATACAATTTTAAAAAGAACTGGTCTATTTTAAGAAGATAAGTTTAAAAGTATATACTAAACCTAAAACGTTTTTTAGCACAACTTGTCTCCCTGAAAGCCTCAGATAGTAAAATATCAAATTACCACACTATGAGCCTAGAAACACCTTTTATAATGGTGAAAGGTAACTGATATAATTCTCCTCATTATGGAAGAAACAGATCACAAGAGGGAAAAAGACCTTCAATTTCCCCAGATAGTAAAAAAAAAAAATTTTAATGAGTAAGTACTTTAATGAGAAAACTGTTACTTGGGATTTTACTGCATTTTGAAAATTCAGTATTTGTTTTGGGAAAGCCCTGTCAATTATGTTATTTGAAGTTTGGCTGCAGAAATACATATTTTACAACTACTTACTTGTGACACAATGTATTCAGCATATAGTACCCGGTCTCTTAAATTACTTTCCAGCACAGAATTTATCAACTTTTAGAAACAGTAAATCCAATCTGGCTCACAAGCAGATAACCACGACTGGGACCTTCCTGTATACTATGAAGTAAATGTCTCACATGTTACAGATGGTTTACTGTTTTCTTTAGGAACAAAGAGAGGAAGACAGAAGAGGATCATTTGTAAAGAATGACAGTAACCATTGCAGAGTAAGGCTGAGCTGAATTGAAGAAATGGCAGATTGGTATCTAACACTTTCTTCTTCAGCCCATTCACTTCTGCTACCAATGTCAATCATTAAGGAAGCCACAAGATCTATTTCCAGTGCAGGGAGGAGAGGAAAAAGCTATACGCTGCTAATAATAATAGTTTTGTTAATACTGACTTAAGTAATTTGTTTTTCCTTTGTCTTAAATCAAAAGACAACCCTGAAATAAGAACTCTGGTGCAAGTAGCTTATTGAGGTGGGATGGGGGAGGGGGAGATCCCAGGAAGCATACCTGAGGGGATTAGGAAAAGTGAGACATGGGAGAAAAGTATATTAAGAACTCATTAACTTCTGTGGATAACTGGAGTTCAGTCCTGCAAGAGCCCCTCTGAGGAATCACATAAAACATGACTTAGAATTTTCCTCCTAAGGAAAGAGAAAGCTGGGGGATCTATACAGTTGGTTGAGGGTTGCTCTTAGGGCCATTAAATTCCCAGCATTTCCCCAGCTGCCATGCATGGGGCTGACCACCCTGCACTCAAGCACTTAACTCACCAAACCCTAAATATTTACTACATGGATTTTTACAGAAAGACTTTATAGGCCCAGATTCAATAAAATCTCAACCTTGCATCAATTAGGCTTCAAACGCTGACCTTAGAAACAAGTACTTCCTATGATCTTCCTCTTTAGAATCTAACCCTCCACATCAATTCCACCTTGGTTTTTTACACCATGCAGATCAGGAAGCAACAGTTAGAACTGGACATGGAACAACAGACTGGTTCCAAATAGGAAAAGGTGTACGTCAAGGTTGTATATTATCACCTTGCTTATTTAACTTATATGCAGAGTACATCATGAGGAACGCTGGGCTGGAAGAAGCACAAGCTGGAATCAAGATTGCTGGGAGAAATATCAATAACCTCAGATATGCAGATGACACTACCCTTATGGCAGAAAGTGAAGAGGAACTCAAAAGCCTCTTGATGAAAGTGAAAGAGGAGAGTGAAAAGTTTGACTTGAAGCTCAACATTCAGAAAACAAAGATCATGGCATCTGGTCCCATCACTTCATGGGAAATGGATGGAAAAACAGTGGAAAGAGTGTCAGACTTTATTTTTTTGGGCTCCAAAATCACTGCAGATGCTGATTGCAGCCAAGAAATTAAAAGACGCTTGCTCCTTGGAAGGAAAGTTATGACCAACCTTGATAGTATATTGAAGAGCAGAGACATTCCTTTGCCAACAAAGGTCTGTCTAGTCAAGGCAATGGTTTTTCCCGTGGTCATGTATGGATGTGAGAGTTGGACTGTGAAGAAGGCTGATCGCCGAAGAATTGATGCTTTTGAACTGTGGTGCTGGAGAAGACTCTTGAGAGTCCCTTATACTGCAAGGAGATCCAACCAGTCCATTCTAAGGGAGATCAATCCTGGATGTTCATTGGAGGGACTGATGCTAAAGCTGAAACTGCAATACTTTGGCCACCTCATGTGACGAGTTGACTCACTGGAAAAGAGTCTGATGCTGGGAAAGGTTGGGGGCGGGAGGAGAAGGGGACGACGGAGAATGAGATGGCTGGATGGCATCACCAACTCTGTGGACATGAGTTTGAGTGAACTCCGGGAGTTGGTGATGGACAGGGAGTCCTGGCGTGCTGTGATTCATGGGGTCGCGGAGAGTCGGACACGACTGAGCGACTGAACTGAACCGAACTGAACAGTCCCCTTGCATCTATTAAGAACAAACAGGGGAGAAGGACATGTAATCTAAAGATTATGTACTGGAAACACTATGAACAGTTTTGTTTACCCACAGAGACTCTCTTACTGACTGGAAACACTGGTAAGATCAGTCTTTTTTATCCACAGAAAACAGTGGGTAAGTATCAATACAGGAAAGAAAAATTACCCCAAATAAAAACAGAAACAGGACACCAGGAAAGATCTGAAGTATCAACACTGCACACAGAAGCAAACAAAAACAAATAAGTGGGCATTCTGACAGTAAAAAAAGGAATCAGTTTCAGAAGATGGAATAGGTGAAGGGACTATAGTCCTGTGGTTAAGAATCTGCTATCAGTGCAAGGGACGCAGGCTGCTACTACAGAGAAATCTGTGTGATGCAATGAAGACCCTGCATGCTGCAACCAAGACCCAAAGCAGCCATAAATAAATAAGATGGAATGATTAGCCTGTGATGTTTGTTCCAAAAGTATAATTTTGGTAGCATTCTTGAAGACTCAAAATGCCAGCAACCTAATCAGCACTAATCACAAGATAATCACTACTACAGAAGAAACAAACAGCATCTGTAAACTATTCATTAATTACACAAATATCTACTGAACATTTACCAGAAAGCACTATTCTACTGCTAGAAATAGTAATGAGAAGAACAAAGTTCCCACAATTTGAAGAAAGCCAACATGACTCGAGAGACTCTGCACATGGACATCACCAGACGGTCAACACCGAAATCAGATTGATTATATCCTTTGCAGCCAAAGATGGAGAAGCTCTTTAGGAGCTGACTGTGGCTTAGATCATGAACTCCTTATTGCCAAATTCAGACTTAAATTGAAGAAAGTAGGGAAAACCACTAGACCATTCAGATAAGACCTAAATCAAATCCCTTATGATTATACAGTGGAAGTAAGAAATAGATTTAAGGGTCTAGATCTGATAGATAGAGTGCCTGATGAACTCTGGAGGGAGGTTCGTGACATTCTACAGGAGACAGGGACCAAGATCATCCCCATGGAAAAGAAATGCAAAACAGCAAAATGGCTGTCTGAGGAGGCCTTACAAATAGCTGTGAAAAGAAGAGAAGCGAAAAGTAACGGAGGAAAGGAAAGATATAAGCATCTGAATGCAGAGTTCCAAATAGCAAGGAGAGATAAGAAAGCCTTCCTCAGCGATCAATGCAAAGAAATAGAGGAAAACAACAGAATAGGAAAAACAAGAGATCTTTTCAAGAAAATTAGAGATTCCAAGGGAACATTTCATGCAAAGATGGGCTCAATAAAGGACAGAAATGGTACGGACCTAACAGAAGCAGAAGATATTAAGAAGAGGTGGCAAGAATACACAGAAGAACTGTACAAAAAAGATCTTCATGACGAAGATAATCACGATGGCGTGATCACTCACCTGGAACCAGACATCTTGGAATGTGAAGTCAAGTGGGCCTTAGCATCACGACGAACAAAGCTAGTGGCGGTGATGGAATTCCAATTGAGCTATTTCAAATCCTGAAAGATGATGCTGTGAAAGTGCTGCACTCAATATGCCAGCAAATTTGGAAAACTCAGCAGTGGCCACAGGACTGGAAAAGGTCAGTCTTCATTCCAATCCCAAAGAAAGGGAATGCCAAAGAATGCTCAAACTACCACACAATTGCACTCATCTCACACGCTAGTAAAGTCATGCTCAAAATTCTCCAAGCTAGGCTTCAGCAATATGTGAATCGTGAACTTCCAGATGTTCAAGCAGGTTTTAGAAAAGGCACAGGCACCAGAGATCAAACTGCCAACATCCGCTGGATTATGGAGAAAGCAAGAGAGTTCCAGAAAACCATCTATTTCTGCTTCATTGACTATGCCAAGGACTTTGACTGTGTGGATCACAATAAACTGTTGAACATTCTGAAAGAGATGGGAATACCAGACGACCTGACCTGCCTCTTGAGAAACCTGTATGCAGGTCAGGAAGCAACAGTTAGAACTGGACATGGAACAACAGACTGGTTCCAAATAGGAAAAGGAGTACATCAAGGTTGTATATTGTCACCCTGCTTATTTAACTTATATGCAGAGTACATCATGAGGAACGCTGGGCTGGAAGAAGCACAAGCTGGAATCAAGACTGCCAGGAGAAATATCAATAACCTCAGATACGCAGATGACACCACCCTTATGGCAGAAAGTGAAGAGGAACTCAAAGGCCTCTTGATGAAAGTAAAAGAGGAGAGTGAAAAGGTTGGCTTGAAGCTCAACATTCAGAAAACGAAGATCATGGCATCTGGTCCCATCACTTCATGGGAAATAGGCGGGGAAACAGTGGAAACCGTGTCAGATTTTATTTTTTGGGGCTCCAAAATCACTGCAGATGCTGATTGCAGCCATGAAATTAAAAGACGCTTACTCCTTGGAAGGAAAGTTATGACCAGCCTAGATAGCATATTAAAAAGCAGAGACATTACTTTGCCAACAAAGGTCCGTCTAGTCAAGGTTATGGTTTTTCCCGTGGTCACGTATGGATGTGAGAGTTGGACTGTGAAGAAAGCTATCACCAAAGAATTGATGCTTTTGAACTGTGGTGCTGGAGAAGGCTCTTGAGAGTCCCTTGGACTGCAAGGAGATCCAACCAGTCCATTCTCAAGGAGGTCAATCCTGGGTGTTCATTGGAAGGACTTATGCTAAAGCTGAAACTCCCAATACTTTGGCCATCTCATGCGACGAGTTGACTCACTGGAAAAGACTCTGATGCTGGGAGCGATTGGGGGTAGGAGGAGATGGGGACGACAGAGAATGAGGTGGCTGGATGGCATCACCGACTCGATGGACATGAGTTTGAGTGAACTCCGGGAGCTGGTGATGGACAGGGAGGCCTTTCGTGTTGTGGTTCATGGGGTCGCTAAAAGTCGGACACGACTGAGCAACTGAACTGAACTGAACTGAATATGACTCGAATTGCAGATGTGAAACACCAGAGAGCTTGGCAGAAGCCCTGTATACCATAAGGTTGTTCGGCTTTTATTCTTTCTGAGTGTGAGAGAAGCCACTAGAACAGTGTTTTTCAGCCTGTTTGGCATTAGAATTATCTGAGCAACTTTTCAAATACAGTAATGCCTGGACTCAGCCCAGACCACTTTGGGTGTGGGTCTAAAAGTTGATTTTAAGCAGGGGAGTGATTTTTTATTTTGAAGTCATCAAACAATTTTGAAGAATGCAGGGGTAGGGGTGAGCATGAGTGAAATCCAGAGGCCATGCAAGAAGTTAGCATGGGAGTGGACAGGATGAAAGTCTGAATTACAATGGCTGGGCAATGAGGAAGTAGAAATAAGCAATAGAGACAACTTTTCCCGATCATTTTGTTATACTGGGGAGTAGAATCATGGTTGGTAGAAAGGGGATGGCAAGTCCAAGAAGTACTTTCAGTCTTGTTTTTAAGAACAAAAGGTATTTCAACATTACTTAAACAGTGATAATCCTGTAAAACTTAAAACACATTTCCCATTATTCTTTAATTTGACTGCCCCTCCAGAGAGAGTCATTGTGTCATTTCGAAACTTGTTAGAGGCTTGACTGAGCTCTCTTAAATATGCAAGACAACATTTTCCTACTTACTAGAAAGTCTTTCTTTAGTTTTGGCTCTATATTACACTGTGCATCTTATTTTGAAGTTAATATCTACACGTCATGTCCCACAGCTGGCTCCACTACAGATATCACAAGAATATATTTATTCTATTCAGAAGTAGCAAAAACAACTTTACACTCTGATGAAAATCCTGAGAAAGATGATGATAAACAAATTGAGAATCATTCACCAAGGCAAATGTAGAGTTAACCGCACCTCAAAAATACTTAATTAAACGAATTGTGTGTGTGTGTGTATGAAAAGCTGTGTATCTTTATGTAACAGCGCCTTCATTTCAACCCAGGCAGATTGAAACATTATAAATTTAAGGCCAACAGGATCCAAGATAGTGCTGGCAATCCTACCACGTTTCTTCCATTCACCACTGTATCTCAAACTTGCCAACCCTCCTCAAATGCCTGTGTACCCTCCTTCTCCTCAGTACACAACCATGGATTCTACTTCAGAAAACAGAGAAGCCATTAGATTGAAAACTATTTCACCTAAGAGCCAACCAAATGTACAAAGCTTCTTCCATCTGTACCGGTATGAGTCTCCTGCCTTTGAGTTATGATGAAAATGTCTCTCCTCCTAATTATCTGAAACCAATCCAGCTACCTATGCTCTGTTGCCATTCCCACCTTCTAGAAGCCATGCGCTTCTCACTCTGGCTTCTAGGTATCTCATCCATTCTTGTGACTTTACATGGCCTCTATGCACTTACCTTCCTAGTTTTTATCTTCAGCCTACCCTTCTGCTTAGAGCACCAGTTTATACATCCTACTGACTATCCCACATCTCCACCAGGATGTCTCAGAAGAATGCCAAACTTAATATACGCAAAGTGTGTTGGCCACTCAGTCATGTCCAACTCTTTACGACTCCATGGACTGTAGCCCACCAGGCTCCTCTGTCCATGGAATTCTCCAGGCAAGAATACTGGAGTGGGTTGCCATGTCACAACCCAGGGATCGAATCCAGGTCTCCCACATTGTAGGCAGATCCTTTACCATCTGAACTACTCAGGAAGGTCCAATATATGCAAAACTTAATCCAATTTTCTCCTAGTTCTACTGTCATTAAATAGCCCTAAGAATCAACCCAAGATGCTCATGCTAGAAAGCTAAAAGTAGTGAATTCTCTTTCCCCAGTCTGCACATTCATCAAGCCCCTCAGTTCCACTTCCCAAAATCTCCACTTGGGTCTCCACTGGCACCATCCTATTTCAGGTCATCATTATTATCTCTTACACCAGATACTGCCAAGAGCCTCCTGTCTAGTCTCCTTGATTCCATCCAGCACTTTCTACGCAACAGCCAAAGTGATCTATTTAACAATTTCATGTCAATCCCCCCGCTGAAAATCTTTTAACAGCTTGCAACTGCACTGAGAATGAAATCCAAATGACTTTTAGTCTACATACTTTCACACAGTACAGCCCATCCACTCTTCCATATTTATCTTGTGCTACTCTTCCTCTGCCTAGGCCATACTGACCTTCTTTTTATTCCAAGAACTGTCTAGTAAGTAAGCTTTTTTTGCCTCGGTGGCTTTGCAAGCATCACTACATTCTCTGAATGTCTAGTTGTCTCTTGTCTTCCAAATTTTAAATCCCATAGTCTCAGAGAAGCTTTTCTTGACCACTCTAAGACTTCCAGTGTCCTATGTCCCTCCTTTATTCTCTATTTCAGTACACTGTAATATCACTTATCAAAATCTGCATTCATTTTGTTTGTTGTTCCTGGGATGGGGGGGTATCTTAATTTCCTACTAAACACTGAGAAGACAAGGACAATGCCTATTTTGATCACCATTATATTTCTAGCACATTGCACAGGTGACTGACACACGTTTGATAAATGAATCCTCATACTGAAAATTTTAAAGATCCTTCATTACATCAAGAAAACATTAATCCCAAAATAAACCTACCTAAGAAGACACAAGACTTGTACTCTGAAAACTATAAGATGCCGATGGAAGAAATTGAAGAAAACATAAACAGATGGAAAGATATTCCATGTTCATGGACTGGAAGAATCAATAGTCAAAATGACTATACTACCAAGGCCATCTACAGAGTCAATGCAATCTCTATCAAAGTACCAATGGCACTTTCCACAAAACTAGGAAAAAAAAAAAATCTCAAAATTTGTATGGAGACACAAAAGACCCCAAACAGCCAAAGCAATCTTGAAAAAGAAAAACAGAGCTGGAGGAATCTGGCTCCCTGACTTCAGATTATAGCACAAAGCTACAGTTGTCAAAACAGTATGGTACTGGCCAACAATAGAAATACAGATCAATGGAATAGTACAGAGAACCCAGGAATAAGCCCATTCACCTATGGTCAATTAATCTATGACAAAGGCAAAACTACACAATGTTGGAAAGACAGGCTCTTCATCAAATGGTGCTAGGAAAACTGGACAGCACATGCAAAAAAATGACATTAGATCATTCCTTAACTCCAGACACAAAAATAAGCTCAAAATGGATTAAAGACCTAAACGTGAGACTGGATGCTATAAAACTCTCAGAGAAAAACATAGGCAGAACACTCTTTAACATAAATCACAGCAACATCTTTTTTTATTCATCTCCCAAAATAATGAAAATAAAAGCAAAAATAAACAAATGAGACCTAAACTCAAAAGCTTTTGTACAGCAAAGGAAACAATAAACAAAATGAAAACACAACCTACAGATTGGGAGAAGATATTTGCAAATGATGTGACCAATAAGGGATTAGTCTCCAAAATTGAGAAACAGCTCATGACACTTAATAGCATCAAAACAAACAACCCACTCAAAAAATGGGCAGAAGACCTGAATAGACATTCCTCCAAAGAAGACACACAGATGGCCAACAGGCACATGAAAAGATGTTCAATATCACTCGTTATTAGAGAAATGCAAATCAAAACTACAGTGAGATATCACCTCACACTGGTCAGAATAGCTATCATCAAAAAATACACAAACAACAAATGCTGGAGAGGTTCTGGAGAGAAGGGAACCCTTCTACACTGTTGGTGGGAACATAAACTGGTACAACCACTATGGAGAACAGTATGGAAGTTCCTTAAAAAAAAAAAAAAAACTAAAAATAGAGCTACATATGACCCTGCAATCCCACTCCTGGGCATATAGCCAGAGAAAAACCCCAATGTTCA
Source organism: Moschus berezovskii (assembly GCF_049115385.1). Lineage (NCBI taxonomy): Eukaryota > Metazoa > Chordata > Mammalia > Artiodactyla > Moschidae > Moschus > Moschus berezovskii. Next base: position 38,299,224 of record NC_142468.1, on the reverse strand, counting down.
CTGCAGCACTATTTATAATAGCCAAGACATGGAAGCAACCTAAATGTCCATCGACAGATGAATGGATAAAGAAGATGCAGTACATATACACAATGGAATATTACTCAGCCATTAAAAAGAATGAAATAATGCCATTTGCCACAACATGGAGAGACCCAGAGAGTGAAGTCAGTCAGAAAGAGAAGGGGAAATATCATATAACATCCTTTACATGTGGAAACCAAAAAGAAATGATCACATGAACTTACTTACAAAACAGAGACTCACAGACTTAGAAAACGAACTTATGGTTGCAGGGGGAAGGGATAATTAGGGACTTGTGGGATAGTCATGTACACACTGCTATATTTAAAAGGTATAACCAACAAGGACCTATTGTACACATGCTCAATGTTATGTGCCAGCCCACTCCAGTATTCTTGCCTGGAAAATCCCATGGACGGAGGAGCCTGGTAGGCTGCAGTCCATGGGGTTGCAAAGAGTCAGACACGACTGAGCCACTTCACTTTCACTTTTCACTTTCATGCACTGGAGAAGGAAATGGCAACCCACTCCAGTGTTCTTGCCTGGAAAATCCCAGGGACAGAGGAGCCTGGTGGACTGCCATCTATGGGGTTGCACAGAGTCGGACACGACTGAAACGACTTAGCAGCAGCAGCAGATGCGAGGCAGGTTTGGGAGAGAATGGATACATGTATATGTATGCCTGAGTCCCTTCGTTGTTCATTGAAACTACCACAACATTGTTCATTGACTACACCCTAATACAAAATAAAAAGTTTAAAGTTTGGGAAACATACAAACAAAAAAGAAAACAACAAGGAAGTTACTCTTAAACCAACATGAAGAATAATATGTAAGATTTATTTAGTTTTATGTTTAAAAATTCATTTTTTCTTCTTCAAATTCAGAATTAAAACATGTCTACACTAAGTGTGGCACAGATTCCCCTAGACATGGGGAATCAAACCATACCGACTTCCTCTTCTTTCTCACATCATCTTTTGCTCAAGACAATCCTTACGATCCAATGAAATGATTATGTTCAAAAAATTCTTTTGAGTCTTAAAATTTAGATTTGCCACAAGGAAACATTATAAATAGATTCCAAACCAGATTATTCAGTTCAGTTTAGTCGCTCAGTAGTGTCCAACTCTTTGCGACCCCATCAATCACAGTACGCCAGGCCTCCCTGTCCATCACCAACTCCCGGAGTTAACTCAAACTCATGTCCATCGAGTCGGTGATGCCATCCAGCCACCTCATTCTCTGTAGTCCCCTTCTCCTCCTGCCCCCAATCGCTTCCAGCATCAGAGTCTTTTCCAGTGAGTCAACTCGTCGCATGAGGTGGCCAAAGTATTGGAGTTTCAGTTTTAGCATCAGTCCTTCCAATGAATACCCAGGATTGACCTCCTCGAGAATGGACTGGTTCGATCTCCTTGCAGTCCAAGGGACTCTCAAGAGTCTTCTCCAGCACCACAGTTCAAAAGTATCAATTCTTTTACCCAAATCTAAAATAGTCCAAAGTAAACTAAGAGAAATATTCCACTAAACTGATATCATAAGGCTTTTTGCAGAATATATGGTCGATGTCCAACTAGAGATGTAAGGAAAACTGCTAAGTGGCACCTGCAGTGTGGACTGAAGTGAAGAGAAGCTTAAAAACAATGGAGGTGTTAAGTGGTGAGGGAGAGAAGCTCTTCCTGCTAAAAGTAGGACACTTGGCTACTCCCTCCTCATCCTTCAGATACTGTAGGAATTAACTGGCCTCCTTCCTCTTTCCCAGCTATGATCTGTCACCTTAGGCCAAGGTTTCTTTCCTCTGCTAAAAAAAAAAGTTCCTCACAATAGAACAGCTTTACCTTCTGCTTTCCTCACCAATTCCTGAAACATAAAACTACTCTCAAGTTCTTATCTTTTTAATCACTCAGACTTCCAAAAAAGGAAATAGGCAAACTGGACAAAGTGTTGCTCTTTGGATACACAACCAATAAATGAATCGACAGACATTTTCCAAGGACCTACTATATGCCAGACACTAAGCTAGGCCATGGGAATATATACTTAAGTTACACTTATCTCAGAATTCCCATCCTAGGGGTTCTTGCTGTTCAAGTGAGGGACACAGACAAATATAACAAGCTAAAAAGATAAAAGAGCAAAAAGGAACAGGAGCAAACAACTTTAAATATGGAAGACTGATTAGGTTCTGAAGAAAAGGGGATGTTTTACCTGGGTCTTAATGTGGGAGTTTCAACATGAAACAAGAGTAACTGTTCTACAGACAATAGTGACTCTAAATCAGATGGTCTTATGAAGGTGATTATGATGGGATTACAGAGTGAATCAGAAAAAGAAAGAACCTGGCACAAGAAATTTACTGCAATATTCTGGGGGTAGGACCTTATCTAAGGCAGAAGCTAAAAAGGAGCCAAATGTGAGGGATATGTCTAAATTAGAATCACAGGTCTCACCGATACTGATTACAGATGAGACCTCGCTCATCTGCAAGGTCTCATGAGACCTCTCTACAGCTGTCTTCCAGCTGGAAGGTGAAGAGGAGCACTAGAAAGTTCCTGGCTTGAAAATCAGATGGATGATACCAACAGCACCAAGACTTGTTTCTGAGCCTTTAGCATGTACCAGTACCACTTAACATACTCTCATTTAATCCTCACAAAAATGCTAAGTGGTAAATGCTATCACAAATTCCTGTTTCAAGAGACGAGACAATCAAAGGACAGACGAATTGTAAATCTGATCCCTTCTCCAGAGGATCTTCCCGACCCAAGGATTGAACCCAGGTCTCCCGCATTGCGAGCAGATTCCTTCCTGTCTGAGCCACCAGGAAAGCACTATAATGGAGATCAATCCTGGGTGTTCATTGGAAGGACTGATGCTAAAGCTGAAACTCCAATACTTTGGCCACCTCATGCGACGAGTTGACTCACTGGAAAAGACTCTGATGCTAGGAAAGGTTGGGGGTGGGAGGAGAAGGGGACGGCAGAGAATGAGATGGCTGGATGGCATCATCGACTCTGTGGACATGAGTTTGAGTGAAGTCCGGGAGTTGGTGATGGACAGGGAGGCCTGGCGTGCTGTGATCCATGGGGTCGCGGAGAGTCGGACACGACTGAGCAACTGAACTGAACTGAACTGATAGGGAGGTAAAAGTGAAGTGAAGTCGCTGAGTCATGTCCGACTCTTCGCGACCCTGTATGACTGTAGCCCACCAGGCTCCTCTGTCTATGGGATTCTCCAGGCAAGAATACTGGAGTGGGTCGCCATTTCCTTCTCCAGGGGATCTTCCCGACCCAGGGATTGAAGCCAGGTCTCCCACATTGCAGACAGACGCTTTAACCGCTAAGCCACCAGGGAAAGGGATTATTAAATGAAGTGGAAATACCCCAGGGCTTGTCAGAGGGACTGGAGAGTGTTGAGATGTAAAATATGGAGGGTGTATTTTATTATGGCCCTTCTTAACATGGTACCTACCATTCCTAACTCAGAGCTAAGTGGCCTGCACTGGTAGCAGAACTATTGTGGGGTAGACTTCAAGCCATCTTGAAGACAAAGAGCCAAGTAAAATTCTGGTGGGCGTTTCAACAAACTTTCCATAAGTCTGACATCATGGATCTTTCTACAACTTGCTTATTAGTGTGTGCCTTTCCCTGCCAGTATCACAGGGGGGCTTACAAAGACCCACATAAACTGGGAACTGAAAAGGTACTTAGAAATCAACCCAATCTATAGAAATTCTTCCTATAGATAAGGAAACTAGGTTCAGTGGGGTTAGGTTCTTGCTTGAGGCTCTAGAGATCCTCAGGGGCAGAGAGATCAGATTCCAGTTCTAATAGGTACCTAACTGAAATCTCAGCTGAGGAGTCGGCATGAAGAAATGGGTTCACAGTCTAAATTTATGTTTACTCAGCTCTGCCCAAGGGAAACAAACTCCAGGCAGAGAAACTCTGTCATCAGAGACTGCTCTTTCATTAGGGTCTCAGAGAACTATGGGGAAATAGTCACTCAAACCACTCCATTTCTCTGTTCCAATACTATCCATACACTGGAAATGTCAATTTGTATATAATGGACCCCAGTCCTCACAGGCACCAAGAAGCTAATCAATTCAAGATATATCCAAAGAGAGATATATATATATATATAAATATATATATGTATGGCATTTCACCAGATAATAAGAACTGGACCATGGAAACTGTGATTCAAGTAAGACTGGTTTTAGGAGGTCATGCCTAGAAACAGCCAACACTGCAGTCACTCATCAGTTCACTCTCAAAACACCAAATGTGAAGGAATATTTATATTATACATATGTTCAACTGATTTAATAATGACAGCGCTAGACAATAAAATTCAAAAAGGTTATGGCTGGTAGCTAATTACTTGAAGAATACATATACTACTAAACAAAATTAAACTGAGTTTAAAACAAGTGAAGAACAGAAATAGATTATCAACAATTCAGAAAAATAATGTAACTAACCACTTCTTATTTTATATTAGAGATTAAATAAAATTATATTATAAAATGAATATTCTGTATCACATAAAAATAACTGAAACAATTTCTAAATCATTCTTCTCTTCCTTAAGACTGCTCTACAGAGACCAGAAGTAAATTCCTCAATTATTTTTAATCTTATTCTAGAAGAGCAACCCTCCTTGCAGAATCATCCTTTACTCTAGAAGAATAATCCAAGAGATTCTCAGCAGTGCCTTCTATACTACATCACTGCAATACTATCTCTGACTTAATTCAATTAACTATAATAGGAGTATTAGTATACTAGAAATAAGTATATTTCTAATTTTCCACAGCTATGAAAAGCAGAAAGAAACTGCTCTTAACAAAGTCCCAGAGCTAACTTAGCTGACAAACCCTTTTAGTAATCAGTAAAATGAAAACAGCAAACACTGGCAATGACGCATGCAAATATTCCAAAACTCAGTAACTGTTGCCCACTCACCCCATCCATTCAACAAATTAAGCGAAGACTACCAAGATCACGGAGGAGGAAATGGCAAGCCGCTCCAGTGTTCATACCTAGGAAATCTCACGGACAGAGGAGCCTGGCTGGCTACAGTCCATGGGTTCGCAAAGAGTTGGACACGACTAAGCGACTAACACTTTCCCTTCATACCAAGATCATGTGTGTTTGCTAAGCCACTCAGTCATGTCGAACTCTTTGCAACCCCATGGACTGTAGCCCAACAGGCTCCTCTGTCCATGGGCTTCTCCAGACAAGAATACTGGAGTGGGTTGCCATTCCCTTCTCCAGGGGATCTTCCTGACCCAGGGATCAAACCCGTGTCTCTTATGTTTCCTGCACTGGCAAGTGGGTTTTTTACTACTACTGCCACCTGGGAAGCCCCTCCAAGATGATACAAATAGTAATTATATTAACCTGAAGGAAAGTTATGACCAACCTAGATAGCATATTAAAAAGCAGAGACATTACTTTGCCAACAAAGGTCCGTCTAGTCAAGGCTATGGTTTTTCCCGTGGTCATGTATGGATGTGATAGTTGGACTGTGAAGAAAGCTGATCACCAAAGAATTGATGCTTCTGAACTGTGGTGCTGGAGAAGACTCTTGAGAGTCCCTTGGACTGCAAGGAGATCCAACCAGTCCATTCTAAAGGAGATCGACCCTGGGTGTTCATTGGAAGGACTGATGCTAAAGCTGAAACTTCAATACTTTGGCCACCTCATGCGAAGACTTGACTCATTGGAAAAGACTCTGATGCTGGGAGGGATTGGGGGCGGGAGGAGAAGGGGATGACAGAGGATGAGATGGCTGGATGGCATCACCGACTCGATGAACATGAGTTTGAGTGAACTCCGGAAGTTGGTGATGGACAGGGAGGCCTGGCGTGCTGTGATTCATGGGGTCGCGGAGAGTCGGACACGACTGAGCGACTGAACTGAACTGAACCTTTAAAATCTTTAAGTTCAGTTCAGTTGCTTAGTCATGTCCCACTCTGTGACCCCATGGACTGTAGCATGCCAGGCCTCCCTGTCCATCACCAACTCCAGAGTTTACTCAAACTCACATCCATTGAGTCAGTGACACCATCCAACCATCTCATCCTCTCTTGTCCCCTTCTCCTCCTGCCTTCAATCTTTCCCAGCATCAGGGTCTTTTCTAAGGAGTCAGGTGTTCGCCTCAGGTGGTCAAAGTATTGGAGTTTCAGCTTCAGCATCTGTCTTTCCAACGAATATTCAGGACTGATTTGATCTCCTTGCAGTCTAAGGGACCCGCAAGAGTCTTCTCCAACACCCCAGTTCAAAAGCATCAATTCTTCAGCACTTAGCTTTCTTTACAGTTCAACTGTCATATCCATACATGACTACTGGAAAAACCACATCTTTGACTATACAGACCTTTGTTGGCAAAGTAATGTCTCTGCTTTTTAATATGCTGTCTAGGTTGGTCATAACTTTTCTTCCAAGGAGCAAGTCTTTTAATTTCATGGCTGCAGTCACCATCTGCAGTGATTTTGGAGCCTCCCCTCAAAAAAGCAAAGTTGAACATATTTCTCTACGGCTGAACTTAAACTTCTCCCTGTTTTTCTTTCTATCCAAATACTACGGAATTTACCTCTCAAATGGCTGTTAAATCTGTCTCTTTCTTTCCTTGTATTACACTGCTTTAGTTCAAGTCCTCAATATCTCTTGTCTGAACTATAATATCATTTTTTACAAAACTATCTCAGTTACTTTTTAAAATGCAAATTTGATAATTTTATTTCTCTACTTAACTTTCCAAGTCCCTCTGCTGCTGAAGTGTTTCATAACCTCTCAGTAGGTTATATAAATCCTAACCTTCTGTGCACCTCGATGTTAGTTGTCCCCAGGTTCTACAACTCATGTTCTGGCCTAGTTTGTGAAACAACCTGATGTTTTCTGCCTCCTTGGTTATATCCCTTTCTCTTTCCTTCTCATCAGGCTGACAAAATCCTACATAAAAACCAAATATTACCATCTCTACTTCTTCACTAACCCTCTTGCCAAAGCAGTTAGGTACATCTTAGCATTCTGAATAATGTATCCCAATCAGTTATAATTGACTTTATGTAACTCCTTTCCTCCACTCAATTAAGGGTCTTTGGTCTTACTTATCTTGTGCCTCAAAGGCAAAGCCCAGGGCCTTGTACATGGAATTAAACCAACAAATATCTGTAATATGCAAGTAACATGAAAACTCTTATATGTACTCGTCTGTTACTGACATAGTGAATTGCGGACTGAAGAGTTAGAAGCAAAGTTGGTGTTTTATGGAATTAAACAAAAGTATGGTGGTAACTAAAACATGAACCATGTTGTTAGATAACTGGTGTTAACTAAACCATGATAATTAAAACGTGTATGTTGAAACTGTGCAAAATATTGATGGTTTCCAAAATTCCTATATGTCCTATTCTTAATAAAATGTTTGTCATCTGTTAGTAGAAGCAGTAAACCATTTCAAAGTTTACATATCATTCAAACTGCCAAAATATTTCAATTGAAGTACTCCATTCAATTTTAGCATAAGAAAATTATTGTTTTACATCAAGATTTCAATGAGTTACTAAAACAGATGCATCAACCAGTGATTAAAAACATTTAGAAATTAAACTTCTGATACAAAGTGACTAATTGACATTTCTTTGACATAGCTAACTTGATTGAAAATTCAGGAATTCACAAAACACAATCAACTAAGTTTACAAATCACCTTCTGAAGTTACTCACAAACACAAAATAATGTTTATCAATTTCAGTATCAATTGAATACTATTTCAAATAGCAATAAGTAAGTAAGTTAAGTCGCTCAGTCGTGTCCGACTCGTTGCGACCCCATGGACGGTAGCCTACCAGGCTCCTCTGTCCATGGGATTTTTCAGACAAGAGTACTGGAGTGGGTTGCCATTTCCTCAAATAGCAATAGTATTTGCTATTACAAAATACACTAATTCAAGTAGTTAAGAAGTTTTACCAGATGACATAAATCATGCATGCAATTACAGAGTGCACACAAATAGAAGGCATGTCAATTATTCATTTCCAGAGGGTGGGTAACTTTCTATCCAATCGTAAAGGCTCACTACAAATTTGGTTCAATTTGGCTTAGTTCCTAGAAGACTGGACTCAGAGTCCATGCAATGTCAACATCTGACAAATTCTAAGAGGAACATCACGGCTGAATTTATCAGTTAGTGTTTGACTCATGGAGTATTAAAACTGGATTTGTTTTTTGAAGTTAGTCAAAGGCACTAGCTATTCTATACTTCAAAAAAGAAGTATGGAAACAAATTCTAACACAGAACTGGAGCACAAGCCAAGGAAAAAAATATTTCTTGGAATCCAAAAGGCTTACTACTGCTTATATCATGTTACTGACATATATGAACATGATGTACTTCAAATTCGTAAAGATCTGATGTCTCTTTCCAGTTTAAAATCTGTTATTGGTATCTCACAGCTCTTACCACAACATTAAATCTTTTACATTTGGTTTACAATGCATTTTAAGTATTTGCTTATTTCTTAAGCCTGTCAAGTCCCTGGTTCTCCAGGACCATTCCTCCATCAACACAGACTCTCAGTTCCTCAAATGGTAGCCCTCCCTCCTTCCCATGCTCTCATGCTGGGCTTCAGATGGTCTTCCAACCTGCTGCTCTTTTACCCTACACCCCCTTCCTAAGATCCTCTGCCACGCACTCCTCTGGCTCTGTCCTACTCCACCATCGGGCTTCCCTGGTGGCTCAGAGGTTAAAGCGTCTGCCTGCAATGCAGGAGACCTGGGTTCGATCCCCGGGTAGGGAAGAGCCCCTGGAGAAGGAAATGGCAACCCACTTCAGTATTCTTGCCTGGAGAATCCCATGGACGGAGGAGCCTGGTGGGCTACAGTCCACGGGGTTGCAAAGAGTCTGATACCATCAGCCCTCAATTTAAATGTAATTTCTTCTAGAAACCCTTCCGCATACACTAGGTTGGGTTCCCCTGTATATATACTCTCTGATAACTACTTTAATTATCATAACACTCATCACACAATCAGTTCAGTTCAGTTCAATCGCACAGTCGTGTCCGACTCTTTGCGACCCCATGAATCACAGCACGCCAGGCCTCCCTGTCCATCACCAACTCCCGGAGTTCACTCAAACTCATGTCCACAGAGTCGGTGATGCCATCCAGCCATCTTATTCTCTGTTGTCCCTTCCTCCTCCCGCCCCCAACCTTTACCGAGCATCAGAGTCTTTTCCAGTGAGTCAACTCGTCTCATGAGGTGGCCAAAGTATTGGAGTTTCAGCTTTAGCATCAGTCCTTCCAATGAACACCCAGGGTTGATATCCTCTAGAATGGACTGGTTGGATCTCCTTGCAGTCCAAGGGACTCTCAAGAGTCTTCTCCAACACCACAGTTCTAAAGCATCAATTCTTAGGCGATCAGCTTTCTTCATAGTCCAACTCTCACATCCATACATGACCACTGGAAAAACCATAGCCTTGACCAGACGGACCTTTGTTGGCAAAGTAATGTCTCTGCTTTTTAATATACTATCAAGGTTGGTCATAACTTTCCTTCCAAGGAGTAAGCATCTTTTAATTTCCTGGCTGCAATCAGCATCTGCAGTGATTTTGGAGCCCCCAAAAATAAAGTCTGACACTGTTTCCACTGTTTTTCCATCTATTTCCCATGAAGTGATGGGACCAGATGCCATGATCTTTCTGAATGTTGAGCTTCAAGCCAACCTTTTCACTCTCCTCTTTCACTTTCATCAAGAGGCTTTTCTGCCATAAGGGTAGTGTCATCTGCATATCTGAGGTTATTGATATTTCTCCCAGCAATCTTGATTCCAACTTGTGCTTCTTCCAGCCCATCGTTTGGCCCTCCATAGATGTTTGCTTGCTGATACTACTGATGGGTCAAGTTCACCACCTCTTTGATCCTCACAAATGCCACATGTTATAAGCCTCTCTAACCCACTGAAACAAAAAATGAATGTACAGACTTCTCTTTGGGTAGGAATATTTACATGCGAATGTCTCCTCTTGCTCTAAAGTCCCTCTTTCCTAGTCTATGTTCTTTTAAGGCATTTATTCCCCAAATTCATCAGGGAAAATATTTAGTAGTGAGATATCCTAGCTGTCCATTAGGATCCTCAATAAAATAACCACAGTCACTCTGAAGGACAGAGAAGCAGTCCATGGGGTCACAAAGAGTTGGACAAGACTGAGCAACTGAACAACCCCCTAACAGTACTCACTATACACCACTGTGTACTTTACACGTACGTATTCATTTAATCCTCACAACAACTCATATGAGGTAAGTATACTATTACCCCCATTTTACTTATAGGAGACTAAGCCACCACAAAGCTAAATAACTTGACCCAGGGTCACAAAGCTTCTAGGGAGTGAAGCCAGTATTCTCACCCAGGCAGTTTGGCTCAGGCAACGTATTCCAGAGTTCAGAGCCATTAAACAAAACTTACAAAAGCAAGAAAATAAGAAGGGGTTTTGGTTAAGTACTACATAAATACAATGAAAATAAACCAGGCTACTTCAACCCACAGCTCAAATTGTTGTTTTAGGTTTACATAGTATTTGAAGGATAACTGAGGGTAACATTTTTTTTTTTTTGAGCTCTTAATACAGGCATTCTACTTATTACCAGAGATTCTGTTAATATTGGGGTGGCCAAAAGGTTCATTCAGGTTTTTCCATACCATCTTCTGAAAAAGACCTGAACAAACTTTTTGGTCACCCCAATACTTTTTACATCATACTTTGTTCTTACATTAACTCTAAGAAGCAGGGAAATAAACAAAGGTTAAGTGAGATTAATAATCAGGAGAGGTTAAAACAATATGCCAAGGTCATATATAACTCTAAGTGGCCATGTCCTGGACTTATGTCCTTAAACACTGACAAAGTTCACCTTTTAAAAAAGGCATTTGCTTAAACCAGAATATTAAATATATTGGAATAGCCTCCATTTAAGCATGGTTTTGGAGAAGGCAATGGCAAGCCACTCCAGTACTATTGCCTAGAAAATCCCATGGATGGAGGAGCCTGGTAGGCTGCAGTCCTTGGGGTCGCTAAGGGTCGGACACGACTGAGCGACTTCACTTTCACTTTTCACTTTCACACATTGGAGAAGGAAATGGCAACCCACTCCAGTGTTCTTGCCTGGAGAATCCCAGGGACGGGGGAGCCTGGTGGGCTTCCGTCTGTGGGGTCACACAGAGTCGGACACGACTGAAGTGACTCAGCAGCAGCAGCAAGCATGGTTTATCTATAATTTTGTATATATTGGAGTATAAAATCTACTGCTTCTAAACCATCTTTGTCATATCCAGGCAAGAATACTGAGGTGGGTAGTCAGTACACCCTTCTCCAGGGGATCCTCCTGACCCAGGGATGGAACACAGATCTCCTGCATTACCATCTGAGCCACAGGGAAACCCCATAGTGATAAAGGTAAGCACAATAAAGTTAAAATACATTCATAATATGGTAGAGAATAAACCAGTACTATTTGGCTTACCTTTATAAATGACACAGTCCCAATCTTTTATAAAATATTATTTCTCTAGCTCAGTAAAAGGGAACATTTTACATAGCTACACTTCATCAACATAGCTCCATTTACAGAGGCTATTCTAAAATACTTCACATATATTAACTGAGTCCTTACAATAATCCAAGGATAAAGACATTGTTATTATTTCCATTTTACAGAGGAACAACCAGAGGCACAGACAGGTTAGGTCACACAGCTGCTGCTGCTGCTGCGTCACTTTAGTCGTGTCCGACTCTGTGTGACCCCATAGACGGCAGCCAACCAGGCTCCCCTGTCCCTGGGATTCTCCAGGCAAGAACACCGGAGTGGGTTGCCATTTCCTTCTCCAATGCATAAAAGTGAAAAGTGAAAGTGAAGTCGCTCAGTCGTGTCCGGCTCTTAGCGACCCCACGGACTGCAGCCCACCAGGCTCCTCCATCCACAGCACAGGGCTGCAAAATCAGGACTGTGACAGTCAGGAGGCCTCCCACAGTCTATGCTCCACAACAAGGGCATTCTATCACAGCCACAGATTGCATCAACACCGTGCATAAAAGCTTAAACTGATACAGCAACTGTCCACATTTTTCAAGTTATTTTTAATTTCAAAGGTTATGAAATTCAGGAACTACATTAAGGAACAATAAACTGGGAGGCACTCATCCAACAGACATCTTCATCTGCAATCAATAATGCTAGCACGTCACCGGTGTTTTATTCATAACCTTGAATGCTCCATTAAGAAAAGCTATCAAAACCATCATTACACTGATGCTTTAAAATTGATCTTTAAGATACCTCATGTAGCTTTTAGTTACAGCCTCCCAGTACTCTTGCCTAGAAAATCCCATGGATGGAGGAGCCTGGTAGGCTGCAGTCCTTGGGGTCGCTAAGGGTCGGACAGGACTGAGCGGCTTCACTTTCACTTTTCACTTTCACACATGGGAGAAGGAAATGTCAACCCACTTCGATGTTCTTGCCTGGAGAATCCCAGGGACGGGGGAGCCTGGTGGGCTTCCGTCTATGGGGTCACACAGAGTCGGACACGACTGAAGTGATTTAGCAGCAGCAGCAGCAGCAATATAAAAATAAGATAGGTAAAGATCTGAGAAAAGATTCACTACAGATTCCAAAGCAAACATCACCTCCTCTGGGGTGAAGATTATCGGCTCTGTTACCTTGAACACTGTATTAAGGGCTACCCACTGAAACTGGATGGTCTTTATAACTAAATAGTAAATAATCGAGTCTGCAGACTGAATCATGAAAGGAAGGGAAATCTAAATGTAAACTTCCCATTTCAACCATTTATTGCTTACCATCTTCTCTTAAGAACTCTAATTCACTTAGAAGCAAAATTATTGAAACTGAGAAAAAATATCAGAAAATAAAAATTTCAACATTTTACACATAACTCTGAGTCACTATGAATAAATAGTGTAATATTCTCAATGAAAGAAGGCAGACAAAAAGCAAAGAATGAAGGATTCAAATAATGACCCTTTATACACAACAATACTGTTTAGAGGATATTATATTTGAAAAACAATTTTCAAAGACTTCCAATAACACTACAAAGAAAAGGGAACAAACATAAATGAAGGCTTATTCTGTCTTTACCTATATTGTACAGATAAGGAAACTGAGACCCGTAACATGAAAACTCTGACTTAAAAATTTTTTTAAAAATCACAAAGCTGTTAAGTAGCACGGTCAGGATTATAATCCAGACTTAATTCTTTTTATAACATTAAACCCTAAAATTTTAATTATTCAATGATGCTTTATTACAGATCTATTTTTATGGCTAAAGTTCTAAAATATCTAGGTTTTCTAATGGATTGATGATAAATCAGTTTTCACTGGCTTATTATAGCTCAGATTTTACCAAATAAAAGTTGTAATTACATTATTTCAAATTGATATGATGCGATTATTTCCTTTCTGATACATTATCACTATTCAGTTCAGTTCAGTCGCTCAGTCGTGACCGACTCTCTGCGACCCCATGAATCACAGCACGCCAGGCCTCCCTGTCCATCACCAACTCCTGGAGTTCACTCAAACTCATGTCCATCGAGTCGGTGATGCCATCCAGCCATCTCATTCTCTGTCGTCCCCTTCTCCTCCCGCCCCCAATCCTTCCTAGCATCAGAGTCTTTTCCAGTGAGTCAACTCGTTGCATGAGGTGGCCAAAGTATTGGAGTTTCAGCTTTAGCATCAGTCCTTCCAATTAACACCCAGGATCGATCTCCTTCAGAATGGACTGGTTGGATCTCCTTGCAGTCCAAGGGACTCTCAAGAGTCTTCTCCAGTACCACAGTTCAAAAGCATCAATTATACTTCATATATTTCTCCTTTCAACATACAAAAATAAACAGAAGCTAAACAACTTATAGGCAAAATCTTTCAAACTTTGACTAAGTCAATTCCCTTGTGGAAGACAATTTTTTAAAAGTTCAATCCAGAAAAAACTTGATAAAATTGGACTTCCTCAAAATTTAAAAATTTTGCTCTTTGAAAGATACTGTTAAGGAAATAAAAAGACAAGCCACAGACTGGGAGAAAATACTACAAAACACCGATCTGATAAAGTACTTGTATCTGGAATATATTAAGTAATCTTAAAACTCAACAAGAAAACAAAACAATTAAAAAAATAAGCAAACGATATGAAGACAGTTTACTAAGATATACAGATGGCATATAAGCCTGTAAAAAGCTTCCCATCATAGCCATTAGGGAAATGTGACTTAAAATCACAGTAAGATATCACTATATACTTTATTAGATGGAATAAAATTAAACAAAAATAAAACCAAAAACACCTGACAATACCAAATACTACTGGAGGACTCGGAACAATTGTTAACTCTCATAAAATCTCCGCAAACTAGAAACAACAGTGGTACTCTGAAAACACTGGAAACAACTGGTAGACAGATAAACTGTGGTACACATTCATAAAATGAACTGCAACTGAACAATAAAAACAACTACTCATAACACAAGAATCTAAAATGTACTACACTAACAATTATTTTTAAATAAAATGTACTACTAAAATGTAGAGGGCCTCCCTGGTGGCTCAAACAGTAAAGTGTCTGCCCGCAATGTGGGAGACCCGGGTTCGATCCCTGGGTTGGGAAGATCTTGTGGAGAAGGAAATGGCAACCCACTCCAGTACTCTTGCCTGAAAAATTCCATGGACTGAGGAGCCTGACAGGCTACAGTCCATGGGGTTGCAAAGAGTCGGACATGACTGAGCGACTTCACTTTCACTACTAAAATGTACTAGTCACTAAGCTTGTCCAATTCTTTTTCGACTTCATGGACTGTATGTAGCCCGCCAGGCTCCTCAATCCATTAATTTCCCAAGCAAGAATACTGGAGTGAGTTGCCATTTTCTTCTCCAGATCTTCCCAGTCCAGGGATCAAACCCATGTCTCCTGCATTGTAGGGGGATTCTTTACAGCTGAGCTACCAGAGTGAAAGAAACCACCCTCAAAGCTCCATTTATATGACATTCTGGAAAAGATATCCAGTGGTTTTTCAGGAGCTGGAGTTGAAGGGGTGGGCTCATTATAAAGAAACACAAAGACAAGTTTTTGGGGTGTTGGAAAAGTTCTATGTCTTGACTGTGGTTGTCTTATGACTGCATGCATTTGCTAAAACTCAGCACACTATACTAAAAAGTATGAATTTTATTGTATGTAAATTAGACCTCAGTAAGCCTGATTTTAAGAAAAATTAACAAGCAAAAAATGCAGTAATTATGCAAAAAAGATATAACTTCGTAACCACAAACATGAGTGCAGAATATTATATCTCAATTAAAAAGTTATCTTACAATATTCTTTTAGAGTATCTTTTTACCTCACACTGGGTATATATACCATTTTGTAATGTACTATGGCATCAGCATAATTTTTAAATTATTTCAGTAATATAATTATCTAAATAAAAATACTGCACATATTAGCTTTTTTATTAAACCATTTCCATTAGTTTCTAAATGGGCTCAATGTTTTCACATGCCAAGACACAATGGTATATCATTCCTTTGTTACAACTGAATAAAAAACATACTACTGAGGCCTTCATGGTTATAAATTTTTCAAATCTCTGGAATACCATTGTCCACTTACTGGTCCACTCCATTTCAGAAATCTCATGAAAACAGTAGTTAAATAGCTCTTTGCTACATTACAGAGGCACGTATGCTTGGAAGTGAGCGAAAGGGTGGAATGATAGCTATTTTCCTTGCAGTTGGGGGTTGAGAGCACAAAGCAGTCCCAAACTAGGCTCCTTCTGAGGGGTGTAGTTCTCCATGATTAAAGCTGGAACCTTTTAAACAGTCTAGATTACATCTGAACTCCTTTTAAAAGGAGTTCCTAAAAAAAAAAAAAAATAAAGGAGTTCCTCCCCGACCCCTGCCTCCACTTCAGGATATTCAGGGACTCTCAATTCCACTGAGAAAACAGCCACTCTTATCTGTACAGCACAAATAGTCCATATAATGCACTTTCACATGTATTATCTCTTTTCTCATTGAGACCTACGAGAAAGTTTTTTTAAATTGGAATTTTACAGATGTGAAAACTCACTCAGAAGATTATATTAGTTGTCCAAGATCACACAAGCCAATACGTGGCAGAGCCAGAATATTATTTATTATTCTGTGTATCTATTAGCGTCTACTACAGTCTAAAGACAACCAACACGATGGAAACTATACCCAATGATGTGTAAAAATATTGTCTATACCTTATCCAATAGAAAGCTAAGGAGAAAACTAAATTTGAAAGATAAAGGTGTATGAAGAACGTACAATCGTTCTGAAGTGAAATTTACAATGATAAGTAATTTTATTGTCGAAAAAAAGGTAAAACAATGTCTTGAAAAGACAAATGTTAAGGGACTATTCCATAGGATGGCTGTGAAGTCTGGAAACAGGTACTATTACTTTACATATATCTCAATGTAATATTAATAAACCACATATTACATAATCTCTTATGGTTCTAAACTTGGTAGCCACTGTGTATATTAAAGGAGACTAAGTAAAGAAGGCAATTTACTGACAGCTAAATGTAGAATGAGATCTTGGATGGAAAAAACAAAGGCCAATACTGGAACAACTGCCAAATATGAATCTGGATGCATGTTAGACAACAGTATCGAATCAATGTTTAATTTCCTGAACTTGATAACTGTAATGTAATACGAAAGAGAAAGTCCTTGTTCTTAGCTGATACGTATTTTAAGTACTTAAGAGATGAAGGGTTATGATGTGTGTAACTTCCTCAAATGGTTCCCAAAAGTGTGTGTGTATGTGCAGAGAAATCAAATGAAAAATGCTAACAGATGACTGAAATGAAGATTATAGTATTTGGTTATCATTCTTGAACTTATAAGTTTGAAATTACAAAAAATAAAGAGTTGAAGATAAAAGACAAAACTTCAAATTTTCTGTTTTTAATAGCTAATAGAGATTTTCAACACCATCTTTTCTAACAAATTGAATAAAAAAGATACATTCTTTTTAGTGCCTCTATAAATATAAGTTAACTCTACTTGGAATCAAACAGTATTTGTTGACATTTTAAAAACTGGGTATAAAACACAGCAGCAAACAACCCATAATGTATCCAAAGAATAGCTTGAACTTTATTACATGCTAAGAGAATTTTAGTAAAATTCACATACTGTCCTTTATTTTTAAGGAGCTTCAGATGTGCTGAGAAACAGATAAAATTCAATGTCCAGTTCCTACGGATCATTAAGAGTACTCTAAATACTGAGTAAACTTGCTCTAAGATAGTATATATTTAACTAAAATTCAACTTATTCTAATATGTATGATTTCACCATTAAGTGCTTCTCTCACCCCACTTCAAAAGATTTTCAGAAATTTTTATCTTGATATAGTCCACTATGAATGCACTGTCGCTGCATTATGCGGACATTTCACTTCCATGAATTCAATCATAAGCCCTTAGAGGAAAAAAACTGAGGATTTCAACAACATAGACACCATTTCACTAAATAAGCACACCCTCCCCAAGGAGCACTAAGCAGGAGTATAAGGGAGCTGTCCAGTAACATAAGCATTTTTCCTTATGTCCATCTTGCAAAGCTCTGATCCTAGTATTTAAAGTATTTTTGTGTAACAAAGCCCCGAATGCAACCCGATTTCTTCATCTGTGGTCCAACTAAAGAAATTTACTTTTGGAATTTCTGAAGGAAAAACTAGCTATTTTATACTTCTATGAAATGGAATGAATGAACGGAAACCATACTTCACGATGACTTATCATTTTAAGTGATTTTTAAGGTAATCTGAACCAAAATCTTTGAGGGGGTGGGGCATAATGTGTGCTAAATTCACAGTTTAACTTAATCCTAACACACAACTCCAACATAAATGTATTCTATTTCATTATTATAGCAAGAACATGATACATGATAAAGTGAGGATGACTTCCTTCCAAAGGCTACATCCAGAAACAAAATAGCTTTTGCTATGCAGTGAAACAAAGCATCTTTTGGCATTTTGAATCCTCAATACTTACTAGCTCTGAATCCTATACAGTAGAACAGTTTTAATACTTCTTGGTGATCTCCAAAGTAACATCAGGGAATCCCATAAAACAGAGCCTCCTCCTTACCTGCAACATTTATTTTTAAACACAACTACTTTTATAATTTTATTCTCTGGTGTTTTATTTTTATAATCCTTAACATTTTATATTTTAACTCTTAAAAAAAAAACTATTAGCTTTGAAAATTGTTTTCAACAAAAGTACAGTAAGTTTTAAAAATTCTATTTAAAGCTTTCAATCTGGATTAAAAAAATCAAGTGCAATAACTTTTCATTTTCAGAATGGGGTTTAAACATTGGGAAGATTGATATGGAGATTACTTGTCTAGTATCAACCTAAAGTCACAGATGCAAGAAGTTTCTGTGACATCAGGATATAATTCCCTAAAGCCCACTTTTTCATGGTGTACACTCTATTTTCTTTTAAAAGATTTGCGCAGAATAACAAATGTCCTGTGTACTAAAATTTAAAAGGGACCGTGTAGATCTTTGAATTAAAATTATAAATCTAAGCATCACGGTTGAATGATCTTACCTGAAGCACACAAGTTCTTTATAAAATTCTAAATATAAAGATGTTGCTCGAAGCATTATTTACTTTTTTAGCTTGCTTCATTAAAGTGCCTGAGTCTGGGATGAACACTGTACCTTCAAAATAAGGCTGACCTTCAAGGGCCAAATCTTTGTTTGATCACAGACCTCTTCGAAAACCTAATGAAAGCTAAAAACTCTTCACAGAAAATTTCATGTGTGCACTTACACACAAAATTTTAACACAATGTTGAAGGAAGGAGTCGCCAATCCCAGAGAAATAACTGCTATCACCGATTATGTGGAAGTCAGCCTTAAAACATAATGCCCTGGTATTCATTCATACACACTATGATGAAAATAAGAAGGGTATCAAACAGGCATGCGGAGTTTGAAAACATAGGTGAAGGCTGCTCTTCAGTACCACAACTGTTCTGAGTGCAGAGCAGCCTGGTTCTGCTAATTGTCCATCCCTGCTCTACAACCCCCTCAGACATGAGACCCTGTACCATCTGATTTGTGCCATGACCTCCGCCTCTTTTCATCTAAACTCTGCAAGCTTCTTTGATCCACTTCAGCTGTTGACAAGTAACCATCCAGTCTGCCCAGTACCTTAACACAACTTTGGGCTTCAGAAGGTAGGCCATTTCAGTTTTAGGCAACTCTGAAGAACTAAAAAGTTATTTTCTAATCTGAGGAGCCTGATTTGTAAGTCAAAATGCTGTCCAGAATTTCTCCTCTATTTACTTGCCAATAGGTAACGAAATAGCTTGCCATTCAAAGTATCTAATCCTAAAACCAGGAGCAAAAATTCATTAAGCCCTACTTTTACCAAAGGGGAAAGTCAGAATTACGCTAAAGAATATTTTCTACTTGAAAATCAAAATCTAAGAGGATCAATATTGTTCAGTTCAAGAAAGATGTAAGGTTTTCATGTACACATTTCCTACCTTACTGGGTTTCTTTTCACAGCATAAAAATTTTTTTAATATATCAACATTAAAAGATTAACATTATAGTCACTGCAAATTAACATCAGTTCTGTCTGCAAATAGTTTATTCTCTGTATTTCTATTTATGTCTGTGATTCTATAATAAACAGTTCCAATCAATCCAACATAGTCATTATTTATTCATTAGATAAAGCCTGGCTTTCAAGAACTACAAATTGTCTCAGTCACCTTCAACAGCTCCTTTTTCACAATAATATCTCGTATTGAAACTAGTGTATTAATAAGACCCATTTGTCATATACAAAGCAATCTCTGAAGCAAATGCTTACTCCCTTTGAAAACAATTATATTTGATATTTTCTTCCTTAAACAATCCCTTACTAGTGCTGGATAAAAAAGACTCAAATATTTTGCACAGTGACTGACTTAGTCAAATCAGATAAAAACAATGATAACTAACAGTTATGCAGGTAAACACACAACAGAATCTCATTTTGAAAGGGCTACAAAGCAGGGGGGCTTCCTCCAGGGCTATGTCTCAGAGAGTCAAACAATGCACATTCCTAAGGAGGCTACCCTCTAAGGAGCTTCTTTATGGTCCTTCAATAATTAAACTCCCTGCACTGATCCAAAAAAGGTCCATCTAAATGAATGCCGTCTTATACTACAATTACATTGGGGCACAATTTCGGTAAGTTTATATGGTAGGTATACACTAATCCTTGGTAAGAAATACATTTCCTGATAAATAACCATTTTTCTACTTTTCCACAGTGGCCTGAAGAAGGAATGCTGTGTTTTAAAAAGACACACATACAAAGCCTAAAAAGATAATACCACACACTTATCAGAACTTGTACTACAAACAAATGACACATTAAAACTCAGGAACAGTCCTCCAAGCATTTCTCTTGTAATAAAAACATCTATTGAATAGTTTTAGTTGATTCTCCCAGCTGAAAATGGTTTCATCCATCACAAATGTGTACTGAAAAATTTTCCTACACTTCACATTGTTGGATATGCTAGTATGACTGAATCAGTGTTAAAATCAATCAACTTAACAGTATTAATTCAATATATTTGTACCGAAGCAAATACTGCCAATCTCCAGTCAATAATATCTGATTTTTAAAACAAAATTTTTTCACTAGCTTGTTATTCACATAAAATCCAACACTCGAAATAACTTAAAAGCACAGACTATTATAGACAGCCAAACACTGCCCCACCCCTTCTAAGAGTGGATGACTGGAACATTTTAATATACTCCATCACGTATTAGCACAGCTACAAAATTTTCATATTAACGCCAGAAGTAGAACATTTTTCAACAGAATTTAGTTTTATATAGATTTTGCACCATCCTCAATATCAAATGTCACCAACATTCAGGTACACTGAAGGTAAGGAACTGATAACCACAAACCCTGTAATACAACCCTCTGAACCTTCACTTGCGCACTCTTCTCACTTCCTTTAAGAATTAAGTTTTCTCTATTTCCTACGCAATTAAGAGTATTAGTTAGGAGACTGAAATCAGCAAATTATTAAAGTGTCAAGGAGTAACAGTACAAAAAAGAGGCAAAGGGGAAAAGCCTATTTCGTTATATATTAAGGGATCTTACATTAAAAAAAAAAAGCATTTGCGGGATGCCAATCCACCCCTCCTCCCGCCTTAAAGTGCCCCCTCCCCACCCGCGCGCCCGGTCTGGAAAGTCGTTACTTTGACGCGGCCGGGGCGCTACTCACCGAGTTTTTCCACCAACTTGAGCATCACCCCTCCAATGTGCACCTCCCCAGTCACTCTCAGGGTGACATCGCGGTTCAGGTCCGTCACATGAACGCTCAGTTCCCACGTCCCATCCGCATAGCAGCCATCTGGCATCCTTATCCCGTCCAGAGCCATGGCTCCTTCCTGCGAGCACGGAGGAAATGGCTCTCGTCAGCGTCACTCCCCCGAAGGAAAGCAAGTCCCACCGAACTCGCAGAGTCAGCCGCGGGTGAGAGGAGGCGGAGAACGCGAGGGTTTGCGCACGAGCGCTGGAGAGCCGGCGGCGAGGCCAGCTGCCGGCGGGGCTCTGCGCCCCGCGCCCCTTCCCGCGGCCACCCCGGCTCCCGCCCCGCGGCGGCCCTCGGCGGACGCGGCGCCGCCCGCCCCGCGCGGCCCCAGCCTAGCGGACCGCGGCCGGCTTCACCTGCCCGCCTGCCGGCCGCACCCAGGCCCGGGAGAGGCCGTCCGCGGGCTCCACGGTCCTCCTTCCCGCCCGCGCTCCCCCTCAGCCCCTCCGGGCCCGGCCCCTCACCGCGCGCTTCGTGCGCTCCCGGCCCGGGCTGGAGCAGCAACAGGCGCGGAGCGGGGGCTCGCCCAGCAGCGGCGGTGGTGTCGCGTCCCCTCCTCTGCCGGCGAAACGCGGCGCCCCGGCCCGAGCGCCTAATGGAGTCCGGCCGTCGCGGCCCCTCGCCTCTCCCTCCGCGCTCCACCCCTCTCTCCCCGCCCCCGCAGGCCGAGACCAGCGCCCGCCTCCCCGCCCTGCCGAGCCGCCCTCCGCGGGTCCGGCCGCCTCGCGCCTCCCCCGCCGAGCCCCCGCCGCCGCTCTCGGGGCCGAGGCCGCGCGAACTCCCGGGCTGGGGAGGGGTGGCGCGCGGCTGGGAGGCGAGCTGTGCGGGGGAGGCGGGGGCGCCCGCGGCAGCAGCAATCTCGGCCCCGCCGAGTGGCTGCCCTTTTATGGAAATGAAGGACCCGGCGCAGGGATTGCATCCAACATCCGGGCTCTCGGCGGCGGGACCTGAGGAGGGGGAGCCCGGGGAGCGCGGCTGCCTCCCACCCGGGTGCGGGACGGCGCCGGGCGCTCCCCTCCGCGCTCGCGTCTCTGGCTCCGGGAGGGCGTGCAGCGGTGGGTGTCGGTGCTTCCAGCCGGAGGAGGGGGCTCGTCCGTGAGAAATGGCCACAGGAAATTCCCAGGACAAGGTCGTTTTCGGGGAACAAAGTCCCCCCGCCCCCTCCCCACGGCTGGAGCGAGCCCAAAAGTCTCAGGGCGGCGAGAAGTGCCGCACTCCGGGAGCTGGAGACAGGGGACTGGGGACGTAAAAACTTCTTAAAAAGTAAATGCCCAAGCCAGCTCCGCAAACATCCAACAAAAGAATGAGAAAAAGCGGAGAGAGGTGAACCGCAGAATTGCTTTGCAAGCAATGTCCGGCACAATCAGCAGCTCCTACCGGACTCCCAAGAGTTTACTTGCGCTCTTAACCCATTCGGAAGCTCCAACCAGAAGTGAGTCATTTAGGTTCACGATGCTGTAGTTGGGGGGGTGGGGGTGGGGAATCAGGGCAGTGGAAACTCCTTTTTTCCAGCCTCTTCGACTCTGCACGTATTTGTGTCTTTTTATTTGCATTTTAGCAATCCCAGTCTACTAAGTTATTTAGATGGCTGGACATCCTCTACCCCACCCTCAGCCACACCTTGAAGGAATTTTAATAGCTCTGAACCGGTGCCAGCAGGTACGGGAAGAACTAAAGAATGCTACCTGTGGAGACTGACCAGTGATGGAGAACGGTCCTCCAGCTTCCCACTTCACTTCCACTTCCCCCTTTTACTATCGTACTCAACCGAGAGGGCTCCAGTCAAAAACGGCTACTGGAAAACTGCCTCGCTAGCAAATACGGGGCTCGACTAACTTAGGTGAGGAAGACGCAGATAAGATATCCCAGATCCCATAAAAGCCCCCCATTTTTAAAAGCCTCCAAGTCTTCTTGAACTGTGTCAGACTCTTCAGAGGACACCCGCACCCCCCACCCTAGGCAAATAATCCTGTGTTCAGCAACAAGATTGGGAAACGAGGTTAGAGGCCTCAAGAAAGGGGTGGGACCCATAAAGGAGTAGAAGAAAAGCAGCGAAGTTTAGGCAGATGCCAGAGGTTTGGCACCAAAAATAGGGAAAACCGCTACAGTATTTTCAGCTAGTCATCATGGAGAAATTGATGCCTAAGAGTCTGTAGGCTCTCCACTCTCCAATCATTTCTTCTCATGGAGGTTCTAAATAGTTCACTTGGAAGCAGTAAGAACGTCCGGAGAGGAGGTGATGTTTATGTAAATTATGGTGTTGCAAATATAACAGGAAAATGTTTTTAATAAAATAGTAACTTCTTAGGGTAAAAAAAAACTGTACAGAACTAGAACTGTACATGCAACTGTAAAAAATCACAAGCGTATCTAGTTCTAATTATTAAGAAAAAAAAGAGTGAAAGGAAATACACCAAAATGTTAACAAGCTTTCGGTGTTAAAATCAAGGGAGGTTTTTTTGCTTCTCTATTTTTTATTTTCTAAAAATTCCAAAGCTTTGCATTCAGGACTTGTCTGTCACCACCTTTAATTACATCCAGCATCTCAGTTTCTCTGGGCATCCCATTACCTTCACAGTGATAGACACAACTGATAGAGCAGCTGCTGGACACCTGGACAGGACCTTCAGGGGTTTCCTTTTGTGTTTTTAAATATCCCCAAATAAGACATGAGTTCTTTGAGAGCAGGGACTTCAAGTTCTTTGTCTTGCCCACAAATTTACAAATACCGTGGCACAAAGAAAATGAAAGATATGCTGCTGCTGCTAAGTCACTTCAGTCGTGTCCGATTCTGTGACCCCATGGACGGAAGCCCACCAGGCTCCCCCGTCCCTGGGATTCTCCAGGCAAGAACACTGGAGTGGGTTGCCATTTCCTTCTCCAGAAAGATATGCTAGGATCAACTCAACTCAAAAGGCTAGGAAACACTATGTCTGCCCCATGGAGATATTTCAATTTTGGGGGGAAATTCTGGCTTTGAAATGTATGTGCTTATTTCTGTACCTTATCCTCCAAAGATTTATGGCAATATATAATGATGCGCAAACTATGAGATAGCATACATTATAAAGGGCACAAAACAAGGAAAAAAGGTGGGAAGTGGAGGATTAGAGACTTAAAATAGAGCCAGGAATGAGTCTGAGAATTGCACCTCCAACAACTTTTGCAAGTGCTACAGCAAGCTCTGAATGACTATGACATCTTAAATATGCCTTTGTAGAACCAAAAATATCCACGTCCTTTCTGAATATTCCCTTTTCCTTCAGACAAATTTGTCTAAGCCAACTGTTGTGTCTCAGAAACTCTTTCAATGCTCAGTTTCCACATTCTAGTTCTTTTTCTAACTCCAGTGAGTTACTTTCTGAACAACCTCCCACCACAATACCTACTACTCTGACTGCTGCTGACTTCTGTGAATGTTTCCTACATTAGGATGGGGAGCTGGGAGCGGGGTGTTAATATTGCAAATATCAGTTCCGTTTCTTAGCATTGAAACAGCTTAATTATAGCTTTACAAGCGACTTTACTAGCTTCAGATAACCAGCAGTTGGTGTTTGAGCCAACTGGAAGCACAGGGTAGGCAGTGAACCCCTAAAAGAACTATTAGAGGAATAGTTAGGCTGAGTTGGGTGCAGCTGGTCCCTGTAGGCCCTCTTTTTGAGTGTTTCAAGCTGTTGCTTGCTTTGAAGATTAAAGAGGAGTCAGACTTGAATCTCTGAAACTGGAGACTTTTTTCCTCGATTATTGAGTGAGACCTTCAAATGCATTTCTTAAATGTTTACTTCCACCTAACGTTTCCCAGTGTGTTCAGATGTGGAATCTTATCTGAAATCCCCCACTAGAACCTCTAAGACAATACAATACTTGTGGTACTTACATCATACTGAAAAGTAGCCGAGAACTCCAGTGTTTGGAAGAACAGCTCAAGCATTGAAAGCAGCAATATCCAAATAAGGTACCAAGCACTGGGCTTAGGTTTAGACCAAATGATACCTCACAGATCTGCCGTCAAATGCAGCCCTCCGGTTTGGTAGTCCTCAGGTTGACTTCAGCTTTTTCTCTGAGTCCACTTAAACTGTGCTTTACAGTCTTAGAAGTTTCGTAGCAAATATAACCACTGAGTTTGAAATATAGAGAGGTTGTGGGATAGAAGAACATAAGGGAAGGTTTGTGTGAGTATGAATGTATAGAAGTATTTTAAAATGCTCTTAAAAATGCCATTTGAGGCCAGCAAGATGAAATGTAATGAATTATTCCTGTCAAATACCAGGTGAGCAGAATTCTCTGTTTGTCTCAGGGATTACCAAAAATGGAGCTCCCTGTGAAAGCTACTAAGGAGGTAGAAATCAAGGGGCATGGAGTGTGAACTAAGAAAGGGAAGGAAGGTTGCAGGGGCCACTTTTTTGAGAGAAGTGGTATTCAAGGTGGACAGCAAGGAAAAGTCTGGCAAAATGAGCAACAAGGAAAACTTGCTTCAGGGTGGGGCTGTTTTGACAGAGACCTAAAGAAAGCCTCTGAGATAACAGTGAAATCTCCACTTCAAGGGAAAAGAAATATACTCTTGTATTTACTGCTCTAGATTACAGAAAGCTGTTTGGTAGAAAATCATGCTGGTTGATCCTTAGAAAACAGTTTTTGAAACTCACGTCATCTTATGAAATGTTCTGCCTCTGACAGAAATATGAACTGTTCACACACACACATACAAACAAGGTGGCTAACTGTGCTTAGCACAGTGCAGGGCACTGGGACTTATCTGTAGATGTATAACACATGTCACAAGCTCTTAAGGAACATGTTTCTAATATCAGAATATTTAAAACACCAGAAAGGCTATCCATATGCATAAAGAGTTAAATTAGACCTTATACCATTTACAAAAATTAACTGAAAATGGATCATAGACCTAAATATAATATTTAAACTGTAAAATTCTTAGAAGAAAACATAGGAGTAAACCTTTGTCACCATAGATTAAATAATGCCTTCTTAAACAGAACATCAAAGCAAAAACAATGAAAGAAAAACTAAGTAGGGTTTTATCAAAATAAAAAAATGCCAGTATTTCAAAGGACAAAAATGTGAAAAGAGGCAGGGAAGGGTTAGGTAAGGAGTTTGTCATCAACATGCACACACGGCTTTATTTAAAATGGAAAACCAGCAAGGACCTACTGTGTAACACAGGGAACTCTGCTCAATGTTTTGTGGCAGTCTAGGTGGGAGGGGAGTTTCGGGGAGAATGGATATATGTGTATCTATGATTGGTCCCTTTTCTGCCCACCTGAAACTATCACAGCATTGTAAATCAGGTATACTCCAATATAAAATAAAAAAAGTTTTTTTTTTTTTAGTCTCATTTTTAAAATGTGAAAAGAGGGAATTCTCTGGTGGTCCAGTGGTTAGGACACTGTGCTTTCACTGCAGGGGGTGCCCGAGTTCATCCCTGGTCAGGAAACTAAGGTCTCATGTGCTGCAGAGCAACTTAACCCATATGCTCCTACTACTGAGCCCACGAGCCACAGCTAGAGCCTGTGTGCCACAGCAAAAGATGCAACGAGAGATCCCATGTGACACCACAAAGATCCTGAGGGTGGCAACTAAGACCTGACACAGCCAAGTAATTAAGTTTAGAATGGGCAAATGATCTGAGTAGACAGTTCTTCAAAGAAGATGTACGAATAGGCGAAAAGCACGTAATGAGATGCTCAACGTCATCAGGCGTCAGGGAAATGCTAATCAAAACTGGAATGTGATTAATACTTTCCATCCACTAAAATGATATAATAAAAAAGATGACAGTAACAAGTATTGGCTAAGATGTGGAGAAAGTACAACCCTCACGCATTGCTGGTGGGAGTGCAAAATGGTCAGCTGTTTTGAAAAATGATTTGGCAGTTCCTTAGAATGTTAAATATGGAATTCCCATATAACCTAGCAATTCTGCTCCTAGATATATACCCAGGAGAATTGGAAACATATGTCCACACAAATACTTGTATACAAAGATTGTTGCTATTTTTGTTCAGTCACCCAGTCGTGTCTGACTCTTTGCGACCCCATGGACTGTGCAGCACGCCAGTTCTCTCTGTTCGCCACCATTTTCTGAAGTTTGCCCAAGCTCATGTCCATTGCATCGGTGATGCCATCTAGCCATCCCATCCTCTGATGACCTCTTCTCCTTCTGCCGTCAATCTTTCCCAGCATCAGGGACTTTTCCAATGAGTCAGCTGTTTGCATCAGATGAACATAATACTGGAGTTTCAGCTTCAGTATCAGTTCTTTCAACAAGTATCCAGGGTTGATTTCCCTTAAGATTGGTTTGATCTTGCTGTCCGAGGGACTCTCAGGAGTCTTCTCTAAGGCATCAATTCTTCGATGCTTTGCCTTCTTTACTGTCCAGCTACATTAATAATAGCCAAAAGATAGAAACAACCAAATGTCTTTCAAGTGATAAAGAAATTTGGGTTATTTCCACCTTTTGACTATTATTAGTATTCATATAGAAGTATTTCTTAGTGATTCATTAGAAAATTAAAGGGGAGGGGCTTCTCTGGTGGCTCAGTGGTAAAGAATCCGCCCACCAATGCAGGAGACAGAGGTTCAATCCCTGATCAGGGAAGATCCCTCATGCCTTAGAGCAACTAAGTAAGCTGCAACTTTTGAGCTTGTGCTCTAGGGCCCAGGAACGGCAACTACTGAGCCCATGCTCCACAACTACTGAAGCCTGCATCCCTGAGAGCCACCCCAATGAGAAGCCCCTGCACCACAGCTAGAGAGTAACCCGTGCTTGCCATAACTAGAGAAAATTCCATGCAGCAGCGAAGGCCCAGCACAGCCAAAAATAAATTATTTTAAAATGACACTAAAAAATCAGAAGTGATAAAAATTCTATTACTGTATCCTGGGTGTTCATTGGAAAGACTGATGCTAAAGCTGAAACTCCAATACTTTGGCCACCTCATGTGAAGAGTGGACTCACTGGAAAAGACTCCGATGCTGGGAAGCTTTGGGGGCGGGAGGAGAAGGGGAAGACAGAGAATGAGATGGCTGGATGGCATCACCAACTCGGTGGACATGAGTTTGAGTGAACTCTGGGAGTTGGTGATGGACAGGGAGGCCTGGCGTGCTGTGATTCATGGGCTCGCAAAGAGTCAGACACGACTGAGCGACTGAACTGAACTGAATGACTAAATTGTGAAGTACTGACCCACTTTGAAGATTGTGATAACCTAGCTTCCGAAAGAAAGTCATCAAGAGAGTCATGGAACGTGTTCTGAAGATAAATCTAAGCAGATCTGAAATAGTAGATGGAGTTAGGCCTATCCAGAGGTGTGGTATGTGAAATCATGAAGCAGAAGTGAGCCTGGCACGATCACCAGCCAGAGAGAAGAAAGGAAGAAATGCCAGAGTTGCACCGGGG
This sequence comes from Moschus berezovskii, assembly GCF_049115385.1. Taxonomy (NCBI): domain Eukaryota; kingdom Metazoa; phylum Chordata; class Mammalia; order Artiodactyla; family Moschidae; genus Moschus; species Moschus berezovskii. The sequence continues at coordinate 38,270,295 of NC_142468.1, read as the reverse complement.
AAGAGTGAGCATGGAGTGAGGCTGACTAGTGAGTTTAGAGCTTGAGAAAGAGAATGGGGAGCCATTAAAAAACGGGTTCACAATAGTAACATCATGAAAGCAATGTTCAAATGAGGTTAATCCAAGAAAAATATGCATGGTGGAAGAACAAGAGACTAAAGTCCAGAAGTTTGCTTGCTTATTACTTAGATGCAAGAGAAAGTCTTTGGCTGGTAGGGTAAGTAATGGGTGAGATGATGGAGGGAATTCAATGTGTCAAAAGTTTTTGTTCATTTTTGATGTTCTAAGTGCTGTGCAGGACACTTTACATGTACCTCACAATAACCTTGAGTTTTTATTATTATCCTTATTTAATGTGAGTTAACTGATAGCCAAACTGATTATTTGGTTGTCTAATTTGTTCTAAATCACATGGTTGGTACTTGGAAGAAGTGGGTTTAAAACAGGTTTGAAAACAGAAGATCATACATGCTTCAAAGTTTTTACCATTGGGTAACCAGAAAAAAAGTGGAGTTACTGAACTGGAAAAGAAAAATTGGGAGGAGTGATTTCAGGGACCAAGGGAAATGTGAAGCTTTTTTTTTTTAAAAAAAAAGAAATATTGAACCTGAGGTGAGAGCTGTACATCCCAGTGGAAACACTTGGAGGACAGTTGGATAAACAAGCCTAGTAATCTTGTGAGAGGATCAGATCACACAGAGAAAAATCATTAACAGTGAGGCAAGCCTTCATGGGTGTCTCAACTTCCCAAATGAGACTGACCCTTGGGGAACTGCTCTCCAAGGGTGGAAGCAAGAAGAGACATCTAAGTTAACAGAGAAGAAACGATCAGAGTAGGGAAAAGAATCAAGTTAGTCCAGTGTCATGCCAACCAAAACAAAGAAAGAAAGAAGCCATTCCAAGAAGGAAAGGTGGTCAGCAGTATCAAGTGATGCCGAGAAGTCCAGGAGAATAGAGTGCCAAAAGAAGAGAAGGCTGGTGAGAATCATTGCTCACCTTGGAGAGATCACTTTCCAGCTAACCCACTGAAGACAGGGTTCAGATAGCTAAAGAAAGGGAAGTTTTTCAATAAAAGGAAAGCAAGAAATAGGATGGTAATTTGGAGGTGTCACAGGAGCAGAGATGCTTTTTCAAAACAAACAGGACCTGAGCATTCATAAAGACCATGGAAGACATAAGAGGGAAATGGTTGCTTAACACTGAAATCAAATTACCTCTGGGATTATCTGGGATTGTACCAAAGCTTCAGGGGGAATAGGAGCAGCCCTTGCCAAGACACAATACAGACTCACAAACGTGCAAGGATAGAAATGGGTTATTGGAAGGTTCTAACCATCTTATAGGAGTGGAAACGCATAGCAGGATACAGCAAATTGGTGCATAAACTTATTTAAATAAATAATGTCTATATTAGTCAAGAAGAGGGTGGGGCTGGCTGAGTTATTGTGCTGCTCAGATGGACGCCCTCCCAGGAGGTCAGATTGGGGCCAGGATGTAAGAAAGGAAGGATGTGATTAAGAGATTATTTCAGTATGACAAGGATAGAAATTCAGAGGCCTGTAAGCGAAAACCGGTGGTAGCAGCACAGATGCCAACTTTCCTGCCCCAGAGATGCTGCAGGGGGTCAGCTGGCCTGGGGACGGTATAGCCGTCACGTGTAAGTCACTGGAAGGCTACAGGTCAAGAGGTCAACCCCCACAGCTGCCTTCTGCAGTCAATTCCTGCCACACAGCAAAAACTCCCACTTGATAAGTGTTTCCCTGTTAATGAACACACTAGGCTCCTCCCTGATTTTCAGTGTTATATACCCTCTAGCCAGTTCCTCCCTGTTTTTAGTGGCAGGTAAATTGCTGACTCCCAACCCCCATTTGGAGAAAGGATCCCTCCCCTTTGTACTTTATATCGAAATGCCCTCTTCAAATGCATAAACCCTCTATTCTTCCCAAACAGGAGTTGCAATTCCACTAAAAGAGCCAAACCAGAAAGTCACCCACAATTCCAGTTGCCCTGAGGCCAACTCAGTTCAACTCGGAAGGACAAAAGTGTTTTTATCCACTTGCTCCTAAACAGGTGCTCAGGTGACAGAGAATTGACCACAGCTGAACATCACCACCTGGTGTCTTGGAGGTGTCACTGCAATTCTTTTCTCCCCGTTGAATTAAATTCAACATAAATTTCATCATGAAATTAGCAAATGGGAAAAAAATGCATCTATGAAAATATAAACTCTTCGTTTTGGGATCCCATTATTTTTTTAGGACTGTGCTCTTGGAGATATACACACTATTCCCGCATCAGCAATTTTTCCTGCTTCATCTAATTCTCTGCTTGCTTCAAATCATTGCCATCACCATATAGACAGATCCTGTGCTGTGCTTTGTGCTTAGTTGCTCAGTCTTGTCGGACTCTTTTCGACGTTATGGAATGTAGCATGCCAGGCTCCTCTATCCGAAGGATTCTCCAGGCAAGAATACTGGAGTGGGCTGCCATTTCCTACTCCAGGGGATCCTCCTAACCCAGGGATTGAACCCTTGTCTCTTGCATCTTCTGCACTGGTAGGTGGGTTCTTTACCACTTGTGCCACCTGGGATGCCTCTACCATTTCCCATTTAAAGAAAGATGAGGGTCTTTCTTGATGACATATATCCCTCCACTACCCATCCTGCTATGGTCCCCTTGAACACAAAACCACTTATATGAGATACTTATGTGCAACATATCTATTTCCTCGAGTCTAAATTTTTAATTCACCCTCAAATTAGTCTCTGTAATCTGAAAGTGAAAGAGGAGAGTGAAAAGTTTGGCTTGAAGCTCAACATTCAGAAAACAAAGATCATGGCATCTGGTCCCATCACTTCATGGGAAATAGATGGAAAAACAGTGGAAACAGTGTCAGACTTTGTTTTTTTGGGCTCCAAAATCACTGCAGATGCTGATTGCAGCCATGAAATTAAAAGACGCTTGCTCCTTGGAAGGAAAGTTATGACCAACCTTGATAGTATATTAAAAAGCAGAGACATTACTTTGCCGACCAAGGTCCGTCTAGTCAAGGCAATGGTTTTTCCCGTGGTCATGTATGGATGTGAGAGTTGGACTGTGAAGAAAGCTGATCGCCGAAGAATCGATGCTTTTGAACTGTGGTGTTGGAGAAGACTCTTGAGAGTCCCTTATACTGCAAGGAGATCCAACCAGTCCATTCTAAAGGAGATCAATCCTGGATGTTCATTGGAGGGACTGATGCTAAAGCTGAAACTTCAATACTTTGGCCACCTCATGAGACGAGTTGACTCACTGGAAAAGACTCTGATGCTGGGAAAGGTTGGGGGCGGGAGGAGAAGGGGACGACGGAGAATGAGATGGCTGGATGGCATCACCGACTCTGTAGACATGAGTTTGAGTGAACTCCGGGAGTTGGTGATGGACAGGGAGGCCTGGCGTGCTGTGATTCATGGGGTCGCGGAGAGTCGGACACGACTGAGCGACTGAACTGAACTGAACTGAACTGAATCACCTCTCCACTGACGCTCATGACTTCTCTGTTGCAAGACATGCAGTGCCTTTTCTATCCTCTTCTCACTCAAACTTTCAGCAGCATTAGATGCTGTCTGCTCTCTAATTTCTTGCTCCTCTTGGACTCTGGAAATCACCATCTCCTTATTTTTGTTCTACCTTTCTGTCCTCTTTTTTTCAGTCTCCCTTGCTGGCTCCTTAGCCTCTGCTGCTGCTGCTGCTAAGTCACTTCAGTCGTGTCCGAATCTGTGCAAGCCCATAGACGGCAGCCCACCAGGCTCCTCCATCCATGGGATTTTCCAGGCAAGAGCACTGGAGTGGGTTGCCATTGCCTTCTCCGGCCTTAGCCTCTAGCCAAGCCCTAAATTCAACCTGGGACATCTTTTCTATATGTATTCTCTCTCTAGCTACCTTCTTCTACTTTGAGACTTAAAATGTTGTCTCTATGCTGATGATTCCATGTCTCTAGCCCAGATCTGTCCTTGGAGCACCAGACTTGGAGATTCACGTATAAAAAAATTTCACACTAATGTGTGCAATGTGACACTGACTTTCCTTCAATATCTATTCCCGCTCCAGTGTTTCCCATCTCAATAAATGACACCATCATTCATCCATTTGCTGAGCCTAAAAGCTGGGTTTCCCACATTCCTTCACCACCACTCCTCCAGTGACTAAGTACATGCTAAGTCCGTCTGGAAAATAGATCCTGAATTCATCCACTTCTCTACAACTTCACCATCACCATCCTGGGGCTGGCCACCAGCTTCTCAGTTGGGTTATTTATTCAAGAGCCTCCTAAGTGGTCTCTCCACTCTTCCCCTCTCCAGTCCATTTCCTACAGTGTACCTAGAGTGATCCTCTAAATATGTAAATCACAGGATTTACTCTTCTCTTAGAAACATCAACAGCTTTCCATTGTGCTCAGAATAAAATTGAACTCCTTACAATGGCTTCAATGGCTGTCCTCTGCTCACTGTCTCCAGTCAGAGAATATTTTGTCTTCCTTTCCTTTTTACTCTCTTACTACCGAACCCATCTCATTCTTGTGTCTGCCTCCTTACTTCACTGAAGTGGCTCATTTTGTCAGAATTGCCTCCGTGTTACTAAACTCAAAAGGCATTTTTAACCTTCATCTTGCTTTGTTGGCAGTTCTTAACATTGGCGATCACTTTCTCCTTGCAACATCTCCTTTGCCTGCTGTCACACCATATTTTCCTGGCCCTTCCTTCCTTTTTAATGGAAAAGTTTTCCTTCCTTAACCTACTCATTCACTCTTAATAAGTTGTGCGTGCGTGCTTGGTCGCTAAGTCATGTCCGACTCTGTGACCCCCATGACTGTGGCCTGCCAGGCTCCGGTCCATGACATTTTCATTCACTCTTAAATAAGTCATTTGTGCCCAAACCCTTGTCTTAGGGTCTGCGTTTGGGAAAATGCAGACTAAGATACACAGTGCAAATACCCCATGTAAGGGAAGCTTTCCCTCACTCCCAGACTAAACTGGTTTACTCTGCTACAGGCTGTTTTTAAGCTCTCTTCTTTCATATCACAGCACTGCTCACAGTTTACAATTAGATATTTATATGATTTTTTTGTTAATGTATGCCATCCCTACCTTGAAGGAACAGTGTCTATCCCACCCTGTTTTATCCTCAACACCTGCCAGTACCTGGCACAAAAATAGATACCCAATAAATATTTGTTGAATGAATGACAGCCAATGGATAGTATGTTTTCACCCATAACTTGCTGGAGGTCTAGCTGAGAAATTCTCAGGTTTTCTGTCATTACATTTCAACATATTTTTCTTTTACATTCCTTCTAGTCTCCTTCTCTTTCCTTTAATAAAATTCAGTGTTTTCATTTTATGTTTAGGACAATAACATTCTCCACATGATACCAGGACTCTCCCTTAATTTGATCCAAGTTTATCTTATCTCCTTTCCAACCAAAATATTTGTCCTCCTAACTATAGAAACAACTCTTTCTGTGATAGGACTTTAAATTTCAAGTCACAATATTTCTGGACATCCATCCTCAAAGCCTATAAAAGCTTTTTTATTTTTTTTATCGAAGAATAATTTCTTTACAGAATTTTGTTGTTTTCTGTCAAACCTCAACATGAATCAGAATATAAAGGCTTTTGATTGCAGGCTTCTATTGGCATTCCAGTACTCTTGCCTGGAAAATCCCATGGATGGAGGAGCCTGGTAGGCTGCAGTCCATGGGGTGATGAAGAGTCAGACACGACTGAGCGACTTCACTTTCGCTTTTCACTTGCATGCGTTGGAGAAGGAAATGGCAACCCACTCCAGGGTTCTTGCCTGGAGAATCCCAGGGATGGCGGAGCCTGGCAGACTAGTCTGTGGGATTGCAAAGAGTCGGACACAATTGAGCAACTAAGACACTGTTGGCATTCACAATTCTATAGGAGGTGAACATGTGAATTTGCTGTTTTTCAGGCACTAGTGTCCGACTCTTTGCAACCCCATGGACTACAGCACGCCAGGCTTGCCTGTCCTTCACTGTCTCTTGGAGTTTGCTCAAACTCGTGTCCATTGAGTCGGTGATGCCATCCAACCATCTCATCCTCTGTTGTCCTCTTCTCCTTTTGCCTTCAGTCTTTCCCAGCATCAGGGTCTTTTCTAATGAGTTGACTCTTTGCATCAGATGGTCAAAGTATTGGAGCCTCAGCTTCAGCATACAGTCCTTTCAATATTAAATAATTTTGCATTCCTGAGAATTGGTCCTCATACATAATTTATTTTTGAGTGTGAGAAAATGGGGAAAGGACACATCTCCCTTCTCCCCACAACTCCTAGGTCTTTGCCCACAAGGGAAGGGTTGTTAATATGTAGATTAGAGCCCACATTATTAGCAGGGGAGGTTTGTTAACAGGCATGTTTAGTGTTTGTCCAAGTTGGAACTTATCTCCAGCATCTTTTGTGTGGTAGCCTTTCTCCACTTGGGGCAGACTCAGTGCCTCCTCTCTTCCATTCTATATGCCCTCCAGAGGTGCAGGCTTCTCCTATTTGGGAGAAAGAAATGAAACCTTAAGCAGAAGCCACATTCTCTAATCCAGCCAGAGACTCCCTCCCTCTCTGTGGGAGTATGAAGTGCTGGCTTAGATGTTAACAAAAGGGAACTTCGCTTTGAATTTGGCTCTTTGTTTTTGTGTGGTTGAACCAACTAAGCATCAAGGATGCTTGGCAGTGCAGGATCTAGGCATGCCTGGGTCTCTAGTTTAATACATTCAAAATAGGACTCCAATTGATGCTGAAGCTCCAGTATTTTGGCCATCTGATGCAAAAAGCCAACTCATTGGAAAAGACCCTGATGCTGGGGAAGATTGAAGGGCAAAAGAAGAAGTGGGCAGCAGAAGATGAGATGGATAGATAGCATCACAGACTCAATGGACGTGAATCTGAGCAAACTCCAGAAAATAGTGGAGGACAGAGGGGTCTGATGTGCTGCAGTCCATGGGGTTGCAGAGTCAGACATGACTTTGCCAATGAACCTGTTGCCAGTCTCTTTTAACCTACTGTTTTGTTTTTTTCTTTCAGGAACTTTAAATGGCAGTTTCAGAGCTTATGCCTAAATTGAACATATGGATTTTGCTGCTTGGCAGAATCTTTCAGATAAATAATATAAAAGCCCAAACAAGTCTTCCAGTCTGTCTCCCCAAAACCAGGACAGGATCATTTCCTACATTAGGCCTGTCTGCTGTTTTATCTGATTTAATTTTTAATATTTTGGATGATGACTTTCACAATTTCCCCGAGGAGACCATTTCATAATTCAATATTTATCTCCTAGACAGGGAGTGTTTCCAGTAATCAACCCAAATTTCTAACTTTCATCTTGTTCTCTTGGAGGTTATTTCCTCTCTGGGAGAAGATACAATTTTTATATATGGTATAAGTGTACCAACAATGTTTCTGTGGGCAATATTTTTCTTTAGTCTCTTTAATGAAATTAATACCCTTAACCATTTGTTTTTTATTGTTTTTTCTGAACACCTATCATTTGTTTTTATCCTTTTCACATCTATATGAATTTATTTTCTACTTGTAATCTCATTATTTATTTAAATTTTTAAAAAATGATACAGATAATCAGAAGACTTTCTGTTTGTTTTTAAAATATTTATTTATTTAGCTGCACTGGGTCTTAGCTGCAGCCCATGGGATCTAGTTCCCTGACCCGGGATCAAACCTGGGCCCCCTGCATTGGGAATGCAGAGTCTTAATCACTGAACCACCAAGGAAGTCCCTGATTCTTTTTTTAAAATTAACTATTTTTAGCAGTAATTTTTTGGTAGTAAAATAGTATAAGATAAAATTTACCATTTTAGTCATTTTTCAGTGTACAGTTTAGTACCATTAACTACATACACATTGTCCTGCAACCAGCACCACCATCTGTCTCCAGACCTTTTTCATCTTCCTAAACTGAAACTCTGTACCTATGAAGCACTAACTTGCCATCCCCTCAATATCCCCTAGCTGTTTTAGTTTCTGCCTCTGTGAATTTGACTATTACAGTCACTTCATGTAAGTTCATTTTTATTTCTTAAAGGAACTAACACCTCTAAACTCTAACATACCATGATTTTAAATGATGACAAAAATAAAAAATAACCTTATTACAGTTGTATTAATTCGAGAGTGATAGTCAAAATAGTTAACAACTGGCATTCCAGGGATCCTGGATCCTGGCGGGATCCAGGGACAGAGGGTCCATGGAGTTGCAAAGGGTTGGACACAATTGAGTGACTAACACTAACCACTGGCATGGCAGTGACACTGGGCAATAAGACCAAAGCTCAGCCCAGGCAGAGTGGATGATGGATGTAAAGAACAGCACAGTCTAGCCTGATCCTACAGCTCCACAGTAACACTTTGTTTCTTGCTGTTTGTATTATATTTTTAGGTATTTTATTTTCATGTAATATAATTGTGCAGTTGATTTTATTGGTTTTGTAGATTTTTTTTTTTTTGCAGGACTAATGGAATTTTAATCCTTTAAAATACTCGAGGGAGAGAAATAAGTTACATGTCTCAAGGAGAATGATGGGAAAGAAAACTCCACTGGAGTCGTCCCATGCAGGACAGAGTTGAAGCCTTGGTGTAAAAGAGCATTCTAATCTATAAATTCTATTAAGAGAATTTATGGTGATAAACAAAAGAAATACATTTTTTTTTTCAAAGGAAACTAAGAGCAGTCTGGAGGAGGTCGCAATATAATTTTCAAAAGCATGACTTTTATAGAAATACACAATATGTCAAATATTTAATTATTAATGAAGAAACAGGAGGATGGTGAAATTGATCCAAAGAGGATCTAGGAAACTGATATATAGGATCGGTGAAAAAAAGAATACTGGAATAAGATGGCAAAATTAGATACAAAACTGGTTTTGTATGTATGTCCTAAGAGTAAAACCATAATCTTTGAGATTATTATATTGACTGAGCAAAAATCATTATCAATTTTCTATGGTAATATTTAACTTCACAGAGTCTAGGCTCGAATCAACAGTAAATGGCCAACCAAACAAAATTACATTTCCTAGACCATCAGGCTTGTTAGGCAGTCTTGTTAGAGATAATGCTCTAGGAGGGTATTGAAAGGGCACACAGTACTTTCTGTTTTATTTGTTAAGTTTGGGGTACTTTTCTTTACAGTGATGTGCAGAGAGCATGTGTTCTCAAATCTCCCCACTATCCTTACTAAAGGCATGTTTGTGTTGGTGGAAAATCCTTCCTGTCCAAAATGAGGTCTGAAAGTTGGGAGAAGACCTGAGAGGGTGACCATGAGACTCTAGCATAATGACCTTAGATAGTTGTCCACCTTGTAACAAGTTACGTCACCTGGTTCTAGCATTTGGGTTCCAGGTACAACCTCTTCTACTGTGTCACCAATGCCACAGGAAAATTGCAAGAATTAATACTATGAATACCCACATATCTTCTGCTTAGATTCACTAACTGTTAACATTTTGTAAATTTGCTTTATCTCTTTCTCCAATTCCCACAGGTATATTTTCTGGAGCCATTTGAAAGTATTTATTATGAAATTTCACTCCTAAATACTGTGACATGTAGTCTTAAAAATAGGAAGGTTTGGACTTCCTTGGTGGTCCAGTGGTTAAGAATCCACCTGCCAGTGCAAGGGACACAGGCTCAATCCCTAGTCTGGGAAGATCCCACAGCAGGCTGTGCATAGCCTACTGAGCACATGTGCCCTAGAGCATGTGCTCTTCACAAGAGAAGCCACAGTAATGAAAAGCCGGCACACCACAACTAAAATAGTCCCTGTTTACCACAACTAGAGAAAGCCCGTGTGCTGCAGTGAAGACCCAGCACAGCCAAAAATAAATAAATGAATATTTAAAAAGAGAACTTTTGAAAAGCAGAGTAGATACTATGATGCTTTCCCTGGATTCCCCTTCAGGGATGAAGAACTTATTCCCCCCTATTTTGGGAGTGCCTCTGGCAGGTAGCCCTTAGCTGTTGGCCTTCTCTGGAAGTTGTCTTGGCTGGGAAGACCATGTAGCCCAAGGTCACGACATTTCAGGGGCCATCTGCATCCCATGACTGATTGATGTAGAGGTTTAAAGGCCTGGACTCCTTCCTGACTGAGGACAACGCGAAAGGATCATTCCAGCTTCAGCTTCCCAAGCGGTCATGAGGCAGTAGCTGAAACTGCATTGCAACCCAAACTTCCTCTCTTCTCATTTCTGCTTTGTTCCCTCTTCTGTTCTCTTCCATAGGTATTGATTCCAAGAGCACTTCCCAGTGAAATTCCTGCACATTAATCTGTTTCAGAGTTGGCTTCTCGGGATCCTCAACCAGAGAGGTGCCAGAAGTGGTTTGAGAGAGCTGAAACTAATATTATCAATTTTAGTGACTTATTTCAAAATTTTATCATCATGGAAGTTAAAAAGTACTTTCTCATGTTAGACTTACAACTCTCTTGTTTCAAAGATCTCCAAGATGTATTGCTTCAAAAAATTAAGATGCAGAATATTGTATATCATGAGCTTCCATTTGTGAAAAAAAGAAAAATGGAGAATACATTTACATATAAGCTTCTATGTGCATAGAATATCTTTGTAAGGAAATACAAAAAATTTGCAGTAGAGGTTGCTTTGAAACAGAAGATTAGGGGTCTAGGGGTAGGGAACTGACTTACTTTAAGCCCTGTCATATTCTAACTATCATGCACTGCATGACCTTTTTTTAAAGGCTGGAAACAAAAAAAAAGAAAGACAAAATAGTAATGGTCACTAATTCTGGCTGATAGGACTGAATATGGGTTTCATTGTAGTGGTTGTCATTTTCTGTAGTTTTAAAAATTAACATTTCTAACACCTAAAACTCATTTATTTAAATTTATTTTTCCTTGTGGATATAGAGAGTATACTACTTATTGAAACATTTCATTTATTTGAACATATTCTGTGAGTGAATGAATGAATGAGAGTTCATCTTCATCAATTATTATACAAAGAGGGAAACATGCTATCATCTGATACAGGGCTACTGAAATTGGGCCCTGTGCCAGGGACACAAATGTGAGATGTCACAAAGCATTTGTTAAAGCCAGCTGAATCCTCTCCCTTCTGCTTCCAGTTTGCACAAGTGTGCCCGAGGCAGAGCTTGATGAACTTCTCCGCTGATAAGAAGGCTGGACATTCAAGCACAGAAAAGGGAAGAGCTAGCACTGCTTTGCAGTCAGTACATGTTTTTGACTCACTGATGACTACTTGGACGCTATCAATGGATTCTAGTCCCTGGGCGGGGTCTTTTGTCTCTTGGGACGCATCATGAATTAGTTAAGGTCACAGTGGTGCTGCTTTGCTTGCGGCAGCTCCTGAGGACTAATACATTTCTGAAAATGGGAAAAAGGCCAACTTCATGTCTTTCTCAATGAGGGATGAAGGAGATGACTTTGAAAAGTATTAAGCCTGAGGCAATATCCTGAAAAGTAGTGCAATAAATCGGCCAAATATCACTTTGGAAGCGCTGAGAAGTGAACAAAGCATAAGGTATGGTTTTATTATAAATGATCCTTGTCCAACTCATCTAATTTCCTTTTAGGCAGAGGGATAAGCCTGGCTGAAGGAAAAGAAACAATAAATTAAACAATTTTTTAACCTAAGAAAAATCTTCATTTTAACAAAATGAGAAAAACATATTCTAGGCAGATATACTGGTAGAAGGATTAAACTCTAAGAAGAATCATTGTCAACCTTACAACAAATGTGTTCTAAAGGAATTTCAAAGGGATTATGTAGATACTGGTTCTACATTCATTTTAAGCAAGACATGTTTATTGAACACTTAATGTTTTCCAGGCTCTATTCTAGATGCTGAGGACATAATATTGAATAAAACAGACTAAAATTCTTGCCTCCGTGGAGCTTACATCCTAGGGGGAGGAAAATATATACATATGCTTTGTTAGATAATGTTAAGAGGTAAAAAAAAAAAAAGTGGTGATAGAGGATAGGAAGTATGGGAAAAGTCTTACAATTTTAGATAGAATGGCTGTTGGAAGGCCTTATGAAAAGGTGATGTTTGTGTAAAGATTTGATTAAGGTGAGAGAGAGTCATGCAGATACTTAGGTAAGAGCACTTTAGATGTGAAAACGGCATGTACAAAGGTCCTGAGGCAGGAGCATACTTCTGCATTTAGGCTGCAGCAGAGTGAATAGGAATTGAGGTCAGAGAATTAGCAGAGGCCAGATCAGGGTGCTTTATTGACTTTAAACCCCAACCTTTGAAGGGGAAAGGACCCTCTCCTCACCTCCTGGTCAATGAGGGAGCAGGTAGACTGGACAATTGATTGTTCTTACTCAGGACTTGGAGCCATAAGACAGCCTTTGTCACAGGTGTGGTTGCAGTGAGACCCCATGGCAGCAGCGTCCACTGTGTGGTATGTGCAGCGCCAGCAGTAGTGTCCCACATGGAGTGTCATGGTGGGGTCTTCCACCCAGCCGTTCTTCGGTTCTAACCATGTTCTGTGTCTAGTTCTCCAACCTTCCTACTGTCTGTAAACTAACTGGTAAACCAATGAAAACTCCCATCCGGTGGCTCAGCAGTAAAGAATCTGCCTGCCAATGGAGGAGGCGTAGGTTTGATCCCTGGGTCGGGAAGATCCCCTGGAGAAGTAAATGGCAACTCATTCCAATATTGTTGGCTGGAGAATTCCATGGACAGAGGAGCCTTGTGGGCCATAGTCCGTGGGGTTGCAAAAGAGCTGGACACAACTTAGTGACTAACAAAGCTAGCCAGAATGCTTCCTTGGAACTAAAGGAGCTATTAATAAAAATACTGATGGATACTCATGAAACTCAGGATTATTGTTCAAGTCATTCTTTATAGCTCAGATACTGTTAGTAAAAAGCAGACAGACACACAGAGAAAACAAACTAATACTTGATTCATTACTATTAACTATAACTGTTGTTTCTGGTGGATTACCAGCTAACATAAAATAGGTCTGTACAGTAGTTCATGTTCCAAAGATGGCTGTAATGACATCTTCCCTCCCACATGCTCTTTTGCATCGTGAATTTGCTATTCCCCCAACAAGAAGTTAGTGGCATATGTTTCCTCTCTCTTTGAATCTGTGCTGGCCCTGAGATGTATTTGGACCAATAAAATGTGACAGAAGTGATATGTAATTTTCAAGGCTGGTCTTGCTTCTTGGAAGCCAGCTGCCATGTAAGAAACCCTCTGCTCTTCTGGAGAGAGACCAGTGGAGAGAAGCCTGAAGACACCTTGACCACTCTAGCCCCGACCAAACTACCAGCTGAACGTAACCTCATGAGCAAGCCAGACAATGTTATATGAAGCAGGACTACCAGCTGAGCCCAGCCCAAATTCCTGATCCACAGAATCCTGAGTAAATAAAATGGCTGTTATTTTAAGCCACTATATCATGGGGCTGTTTATTACACAGCAATAGATAACGGAAATGTATAAATATTGTCACAATACAAAACCTTAATTAATCACTTAATTGCATGAGTTTTCAGGCAGGAGATTTTAAAAAATAGGTGTGTGTGTGTGTGTGTGTGTGTGTATTGGGGGAAAGTCAAAGAGATGTCTGGGAAAATTGAAGGAGGAGAGAGAAAAACAGGAAAATAGTTAACAGAAGGGCTCACTTTTTTCTCAGGATCATATCTGAACTTGAGAATTGGAAATCAGTTTACTTAACTGATCTGTGTTCAACTGTTGGTCATAAAAAAAGCATTTTTCTACCACCCCACCCTTCAGTGGAGAAATTGGTACAGGCATGATTTCACTGGTTTTGCTCGCTGATGCATCCCCAGATGACTGGAACAGGAACTCATAAGTGCTCACTGAAGACTTTTGGCAGGAAATAAACACACATGAAAACCATAATATAATTTAAAAATTTTACCTAATAAATATCAGAAGTGAAATAGAGTAGTTCATCCAATTTAAGGTTTCCAACCTGATAAGATTGGAAGAGGTGGAATGGGTTAATTGGAGAGAGTTCCAGAAACCTATAAAAGAGATAAAATACCATTACCAGAGACTTCAAAGGATCAGGGAGGCTAATGGTCAAAATAAAAGCAAGGTTTGTGAAGACTATTCATAAAAAGACTTTTCAGTTCAGTTCAGTTGCTCAGTCGTGTCCGACTCTTTGCGACCCCATGAATCACAGCACGCCAGGCCTCCCTGTCCATCACCAACTCCCGGAGTTCACTCAAACTCATGTCCATCGAGTCAGTGATGCCATCCAGCCATCTCATTCTCTGTCGTCCCCTTCTTCTCCCGCCCCCAATCCTTCCCAGCATCAAGCCTGTGTTTTTTAGCAGCAGTTCTCTCTGATTTAGACCTCTGATTTTATCTTCATCTTTTTCTTTTGTCAGAAAGAAAAAGGTGAAGGTAAAATTTTTCTTTTGTCTTATTTTCTTAAATCAGAAAAAAAAGCTTTCACTTTGGAAAGTATAAAATATACATGTAAAGAGATACAGGAAGAGACTTCCCTGGTGGCCCAGTGGTTGAGAATCTGTTTTCTAATGCAGGGGATGCAAGTTCAATATTTGGTCGGGGAACTAAGATCACATGTGCTACGGGGCATCCTAGCCTGTGTGCTGCAAATTCTGAGCCTGTTTGCCCCAGAACCCAAACCATGCAATGAAGACTCAGGGCAGCCAAAAATAAACAAATAAATAAATTAATAAAAGAGATACAGGAGACAGAGCATCTCACTGTTTTAGAGGAGTTTAGATATCTTGGCCCCAAAGCAAGATTTCGGAGAAGGCAATGGCAAGCCACTCCAGTACTCTTGCCTAGAAAATCCCATGGATGGAGGAGCCTGGTAGGCTGCAGTCCGTGGGGTCGCTAAGGGTCGGACATGACTGAGCGACTTCACTTTCACTTTTCACTTTCACACATTGGAGAAGGAAATGGCAACCCACTCTGGTGTTCTTGCCTGGAGAATCCCAGGGACGGGGGAGCCTGGTGGGCTTCCGTCTATGGGGTCACACAGAGTTGGACATGACTGAAGTGACTTGGCAGCAGCAGCAAAGCAAGATTTAGCAGTGGGTGGCCTGGTCCCACTGAGTGTTCTCAGTTGGTTCTAGTCAGAGGGCCTAGAGGCCCAACCTTTCTGAAGAGAAATGTGTCTCATTTTGAGGTTAGATCTAAGGCCAGACACTGTTTAGACTGAAAAGCGTCATAAGATCCACAGTCCTCCTGTTTGAGGAAAGGAGCTCCTACAAGCCATTAGTAAGTTCTAGTAATAGTCTGTTGGCCCCTTCCAGCCCATCACTGCCCTCCAGCAGATGTAGCATGTACCATGCCCAAAGGCTTGCCTCATTAATCAACCCTGCCAGGGGGTAGCTGGACAGAATTCCTTGTGGCCAAGTTGGACACCAGTCTGTACAGCAGCAGGATAAACATACAGAATCCCACACACATCTATCTTGTCTTGGGGAGCAGACGAGGAACCCACAACTGACCTCTCAGCCTTTGGAATGAGCTTGGTCTTGAAGCAGAGGGCGGAGTGCACTCTTGAAGCAGCATGCCTTCCTTTAAGGGCTCATGGTACCCTGTATGTGGATGGACAAGCTCAGTCCTTCCCTTTCTTGTAACTTCTGCTGAATACAGCACATTAATATTCCAAGTCCCATCACTTCATGGCAAAGAGATGGCAAAACAATGCAAAGAGTGACAGACTTTATTTTCTTAGGCTCCAAAATCACTACAGATGGTGACTGCAGCCATGAAATTAAAAGATGCTTGCACCTTGAAAGAAAAGCTATGACAAAACTGGACAGCGTATCAAAAAGCAGAGACAATACTTTGCCGACAAAGGTCCATATAGTCAAAGCTATAGTTTTTCCAGTTGTCAGCTATAGTTGTGAGAATTGGACCATAAGGAAGGCTGAACACCAAAGAATTGATGCTTTTGAACTGTGGTGCTGGAGAATACTCTTGAGAGTCCCTTGGACTGCAAGATCAAACCAGTCCATGCTAAAGGAAATCAACCCTGAATTTTCATTGGAAGGACTGATGCTGAAGCTCCAATACTTTGGCCACCTGATGTGAGGAGCCGACTTATTAGAGAAGACCCTGGTGCTGGAAAAGATTGAAGGCAGGAGGAGAAAGGGAAGACAGAGGACAAGATGATTGGATGGCTTCACTAACTCAAAGGACATGAGTTTGAGCAAGCTCCAGGAGATGGTGAAGGACAGGGAATCCTGGCTGCTGCATCCATCAGTTCTCAAAGAGTCGGACATGGCTGAGTGACTGAACAACAAATATAAAAAATATTACTGATCATCAAAAGTACTAAAACAATTGAGGTTTTTTCCCCAGGGAAATCCAGAATGCTTCTTTGTCCAAATGACCTTGGCAGAAATTGTAAAGTTTACACATCCACCCGCCTGCTCCATTGAAATGAACTCATACTCTGCTATATCGTCCAACATTCTATGGATAAATGCCCAGAAATGAACTCATAAAGTTAAACAACTTTTTCAGGTCATTGATTTGTGGTGTAGCCTTAATTTATCCTTTAGCAAATGTCACGTATTGATTGGTTAACAGATTAAAAGTTTCTGAAATAAAGACTAAAGTCAAAATGTTAAAAAGAATTATACATCGAATCATATAGCATCATATCAAGATTGGATATGCATCATTATCATAGAAAACAAACTTATGGCTACCAAAGGGGAAGTGGGGGGGGATAAAATGGGAGTATGGGATTAACAGATGCACACTACTATATATAAAATACATAAACAAAGATTTACTATATAGCACAGGGAACTGTATTCAATATATTGGAATAAACTATAATGGAAAAAATTTTGAAAGGATATGAATATATACACAGATATAAATGAATCCCTTTGCTGTATACCTGAAACTAATACAATATTGTAAATTAACTGTATTTCAATTTAAAAATAAATTAAAAAATTTAAAATGTTCATCACTATAGGCATTACTTACAATGAAAGATTAGAAACAACTCAAATGTTTATCAATAAGGGTTTAGTTAAGTAAATTCACACATTGGAATACTGTGCAACTGTACAAAAGAACAAGGAAGCTAGTTATGAACAGGTAAGGAAAGTTTTCTAAAACATATTAAGTTTAAAAAAAACCCACAGTTCAAAAAAGTATGTCATGCTTTGGTAAAGAAGAGAGAAATATAAGAATGTATATTTGAAATTTGTTTGTATGTGTACTAAACAACTCTGGAACTAAGTATATGTAAGAAATTAAGAAGAGTGGTTACATACGGAGGGTATGAACTGGGTTCACGGAAACATGGGGTGGGTGAGGGGAGAAATTTCACTATATATATAACTTTGTATACGTTAAAAGAATGCATTGCCTATTCAGAAGTCTAAATAAAAAAAAAATACTTAGAAGTGTGTAAGAGCAAAACCTTGAGTAACTCAGGTAGGTCCTATTCATTGGGAATTTGCAGTGAGTTGAACAAGTTAAAGGGCTCCCTAGGTGATGCAGTGGTAAAGAATATGCCTGCCAATGCAGGAGATGCAGGAGAGGTGGGTTGATCCCTGGGTTGGGAAGATCCTCTGGAGGAGGAAATGGCAACCCGCTCTAGCATTCTTGCCTGGAAAATTCCATGGACAGAGAAGCCTGGTGGGCTACAGCCCATGGGGTTGCATAGTCAGACATGTTAAAGACAAGGATGGTGAGCTATGTTTTCATTCCACAAGGAGGAGGGAAGTGCTGAAATGCTGTAAGAGAAACAGACTCCTCTCCCAAGTCTCCAGCTCTTGCAGAAGGTAAGTGGGGAGAGAAGAGGAACATGTAACTATCTTGGTCCCAGCTTTATCCAGGTCTCCTACGGGAAGTCCAGTTCCCATGCAGGCTTTTAACAAAAGCGTAAAGATACTGAAGACATGCATTCAACAAACTTTTAAAGTACCTACTATGAGCTTACAGACATTAATAACAGTCAACTCCAGTCCTTAAAAGAATCATGATCCAGGAGTCAGGGGACAGGAAAATAAAGCAGTGTGGGGTAGGGGGACGTGAGTGTCTTCCAGCCTAGGAAGGGATGTATGTGTGAAGATGGGAAGGGGTGGGGGTTTAGGTATCAGGATTCCCTCAGCAGGAGAGAGGTGAGCTGAGTTTTAAAGGACTACCTGGCACAAAGTGAAGAGGAAGACAGGAGGGGATTCAGAGAGAGGACTCGGGGCATGAGGGAATGGGGGGAGGGGCCAGGAAATGGCATTGATAACACTGGAGAGAAGAGATCAGATAATGAAGGGCCTTGAAGGCTGGGCTAAGGGTTTCAATTCTGGCAGAAAGGCTAAGGGAACTGACATACTAGGTTTGGGTTGGGTTGTGGAGAGAGTTCTGCTATACTGAAGAGGGAGATGGAATACTTTGCCTGTGAATTACTGCTTGTGATTGTTATTGTCCTAAAACGTACCATTGCCTTACTAAGTTCTGGTGATATGTACAGTATTTGCTACTGTCATCTTTGAGAGTTAAAACAAAATAATATTGTTTCAGTTGGAGTGCTAACAGGAAACAGATGGCACAATCAAAGGAGGATGAGTCTAGGAGGGTTTGTTTATAGATGGGCAACATACAGGTGTGGGCGCAGGGTAGGTGTGTGCAAGGGATGCTACAGTGACCTGGGTCTCATAGCAGCCTGGCCAACAACACATGCTTAGGCCTGTTATAGACTAAACGCTTGTGATCCCCCCACCCCTCACTCCCCTAGGCAGCCGCTAACCCCCAATGTGATGGCATCAAGAGGTGGGGCCTTTGGAGGTAATTAGGTTTAGATGAAGTTATGCATGTAGGGTCCTCATGTTGGGATCACTACCCTTATGAGAAGGGACCAGAGCTCACTCTCTCCCTCTTCCTCTCTCTCCCCCACTGCCGTGTGAGGACAGAGCAAGAAGGCAGCTGTCTGCAAGCCAGGAAGTGGGCTTCCACCAGAAGTTGACCATGCTGGCACCCTGATCTCAGACTTCCCAATTTCCAGACTGTGAGAAACAAATGTCTGCTTTTGAAGCCACCCAGTCCATGGTATTTCCTTATGGCAGCCGAAGCTGACTAAGCTGAGCTGACTAACGCAAAGCCCACGTGGACAAAGCAAGGAGCCGCTGCTTGAATCCGGAAGTGTGAGATAGTCATGGGAAACAGTCAGATTGGGAGCAGCAGAGAACTTCGGTCAGGACCTCACAGGGAGCAAACCAGGGCAAGACCTCCCTTCCCTCCCTCCCACTCATCTCCCAGGCTCGCAGAGGCCCGGAGATGTGGGTCAGTCTTCAGGGACTGAAAGCAGGGTATGGAAAGATGGAGCATGAGTTTAAAGGGGCAAATGACAGAGGCTTAGCACAAGCAGTATAATTAAATTTCCCTGTTTGTCCTTTCTTGTGCGTCTCCTCCTTCCCCCAAAAAAGCAAAAGGGAAGAATTTTGCTAGGCAAGTATATGACTTAGAAAAGGCTACCTACTGCAACAAACTGACCCTAAAATATATTATGACTGAAATACCACGGAGTGATTTCTTGTTCGCAGAATCAGACTGGGTAAGCGGCCTGAGTCAGCAGGGCTCCTCCTTGTGTATCATTGGGGCAGCCAGGCTTTAACTGGTGGCTTCCACGATGTTACTGGGGGGTCATCTGCATTCCAGCCAGCTGCAAGGGGCAAAGAGCATGGGGTTTCATGGACCAGGCCTGATAGTGGCACACAGCCCTTTAGCCCCTCCCACTGGCTGGGACACAGTCATAGGGCTCCTCCTGTTTGTAAGTGGGGAGCTGGGCCATGTGGTACAACCATATGCCCAAGAAGAAAAATGGCTAGCTTCTCAGCCATGAAATGGAAATGATGTCCTTTTGCAAAATTAGTTTGTACTAAGTTTGTACTACAATATACTAATTTTAAAAAATCTTTTGGCTGTGCTGCATGGCCTGTGGGATCCTCAACCAGGGATCAAACCTGTGCCCCCTGCATTGATAGTTTGGAGTCTTAACCCCTGGACCATCAGGGAAGTCGCAGTATTTTTAATTTAAGAAATTCTTTAAAATTTTTAAATTTTAAAACCAAGACTAAACTCTTGCTAGAACAACACTATTCAAATGGTTCTATAAAGTTTCTGTGTAGCTGTTAATAGTGGGAACTGTAAAGTGTAGTGCAGTACATTTCTCAATTAGCCAACAATGTCAGATTTTAATGGCAAAATGTATAGCTCCTAAGTTTTACTTCCTTACAGAGGAATCTCTCTCTGCTTCCAATTTATACGTCTTGTTGGATGGTCATCATTCTCCCACGACATATGTGATTGAGCCCAGTGAAGTGTTTGAAATTTGCTAAGAGTGCATCAGGAATATACACTGCCAAGAACCACAGACATTCCTAAAGTAAGAGGAGAAAACAATTCTGTTTAGATGGCCTGGGATTATAGTTATTGTACAAAAATATCGCCCATCATGGAGCCATTAACAAAATTAATCATCTCTGTGACTTTTACTCTCTTAAATCTCCCCTTGAAGCTCCACAAAGGTCCCAGGGATGGCAGTTCACCCCCTCCTTGTGGGCTCACTAAGCCCATCATTGTGAGTCATGCAAACTCAGTTACAAGTCTGTCCCCATCTTAAGAGCAGATTGCCTGCTTTATTGCTTTTATCCTTAGCCTCTGACACATTCCAAGGCACATGCAGGCACTACACTTGAATTACAGAAAGAAGTATCAATGAGTGCATTTTTGTCTTGGATCTCCTGAAACACTGACTTACTGACAGATACAAAAATCATTATCCTTACGTTAACATTCACACGTAAGCCTATCTCACCTTACTATTTGGAAAACAAACAAACACACACCAAAAAAATGGCCTGTGTTCTGTGGTCACCATCTTTTTTGTGGGGGCTATGCCTGTGATGGAAGTTCAGAGTCTTAACTGCTGGACTCAGCAAGTCCCTGTCTTTTCTTTATTTAAAGAGAATCTAGTGGTAACCATCATTCAGCGTGCCCTTTCATCTAACCACACTGTAGAAGGTGTAAGCATACCCTGACAATCCTAAACTACCACAAGGAAATTAAGTAAGTGGAGGGAGACAAATTTGATTTGTAAACAAATTTCAGGCAGTAACAATGTAACAAAGCACCACCTTTGCTACATTCTCACTACTGTGTGCCAAACTGTTATTAGTAATATCACAGTCCTTTAACATTAAAAAAAAATAATTTATCTGCCTGCATTGCAGCAGGTGGGATCTAGTTCCCTGATCAGGGATTGAACTTGGGCTCTCTGCATTGAGAGAACAAGGTCTTAGCCACTCGACCACCAAGGAAGTCCCTTTTAAAAATATTTTTAAATTGAAGAATGCTTGACATACAAAAGAAAGCTGCACATATTTGCTGTATACTCCTTGATGAGTCTGAAAGTAAGGATACAGCTGTGGAACCATTACCACAATCAACACTGCTGGAAACATGACCATCAACTCTAAACACTTCCTCCTTCCCTCTATTTTTGTGATAAAAACATTTGATACAAGATCTACCTTCTTAACAAGTTCTGGAATATGCAGAACAGTATTATTACCTATATGCACTATACAATAGAGTAGATTCTCTAGAAATTGCTCATCTTGAATAACTGAAACTATGTACCCTTCAACCAACATCTCCCAATTTCCCCTCCTCCCTGTCCCTAGTAACCACCATTCTATTCTCTGCTTCTATCGCAGTTTTTTTTTTTTTTAATAAACAAGTGAACAGGTTGATAGATGTTTACTTTTGATTAAGCAATTGTTGGCTAAAAGGTATTCTTACATAACTCTGTGAAAACTATATCCCAGTTTATAGAAGCAATAGGAATGCTTTGTTGTTTTTTTCTTAATTGTGTGTTTGCAGGTTAAGAAAAGGATGGTGCAAGATAAAACCTCAAGTAGAACAAAAGGGTATTTACTTCAAAATGTTTGCCCCCTACCTTTGCTCCTCCATCCTTGTCCCCTTCAGCAGAGACATCAGATGATACCATTTCTTGTATATCCTGAATTTAGAGAGAATTCTGAGAATGCTTCCCTGATAGCTCAGTTGTTAAAGAATCTGCCTGCAATGCAGGAGACCCCGGTTGGATCCCTGGGTCAGGAAGATCTGCTGGAGAAGGGACAAGCTACCCACTCCAATATTCTTCAGCTTCCCTGGTGGTTCAGCTGGTAAAGAATCTGCCTGCAATATGGGAGACCTAGGTTTGATCACTGGGTTGGAGAAGGGAAAGGCTACCCAGTCCAGTATTCTGGCCTAGACAATTCCATGGACTGTACAGTCCATGGGTCACAAAGAGTTGAAGACGACCGAGCAACTTTCACTTTTTCTCTGAGCATGTATAAGCAAGTTGGGGCTTCCCAGATGGCTATAGTTGTAAAGAATCTGCCTGCCAACGCAGGAGACACGGGTTCAGTCCCTGGGTAGGGAATATGCCCTGGAGTAGGATACAGCAACCCACTTCAGTATTCTTGCCTGAAGAATCCCATGGACAGAGGAGCCTTGCAGGCTACAGTCCACAGGGTTAGCCATTACTGAAGCAAC
This sequence comes from Moschus berezovskii, assembly GCF_049115385.1. NCBI lineage: Eukaryota > Metazoa > Chordata > Mammalia > Artiodactyla > Moschidae > Moschus > Moschus berezovskii. The sequence goes on along the minus strand of NC_142468.1, from coordinate 38,247,696 downwards.
TTAACAGGTAAGATAGTTGTGTTCAAAAGTTATATGTGTAGTTAGCAATATGATTTTGCTCAGTCGCTAAGTCCTGTGTGACTCTTTGCGGCCACATGGACTGTAGCCCACCAGGGTCCTCTGTCCATGGGATTTTCCAGGCAAGAATACTGAAGTGAATTGCCATTTCCTTTTCCAATATGATTCTAAAGGGTTTTTATCTGGCATGTAAGTTATGAAAACTAATCTGAGTCATTAATTTTTAGCTAAGTCTTGGAGATGATTCTTTTAATCATTTATAATCAGAGGCCCAAGGAGAGGGTCTCAGAGAAGTACTTAAATCCTGTGTTAGCTTCCTAGAGCTGCCTTAACAAATTACCACACACCGGGTAGTCTTAAACAATAGAAATGCATTCTCCCTTGGTTCTGGAGGCTTGATGTCTGCAATTAAGATGTTGGCAGAGCTACACTCCCTTGGAAAGCTCAGGGGAAAATCCTGCCTTATTCCTTGTGGCTTCAGGCATTCCTTGGTTTAACCGCAGCAAAAATACAATCTCTGCTTCCATCTTCACTTGGCCTTCTTCTCTCTGTGTCTTTGTATTACAGATCTCCCTTTTCCTCTTATAAGGACTCCAGTGTTGAATTTAGGGCCCACCCTAACTCCACAATGATCTCATCTTGAGATCTTTAACTTAATTGCATCTGTAGAGACTTTATTTTCAAATAAGGTCACATTCATAGGTACTTGGACATGTCTTTTTCTTATTTTGTTAAAACTCACCCCAGAAGATATATTTTTTAAGTTAATTGATTAAATAATTTGGCCATGTCGGGTCTTGGTTGTGGCACATGTCCCACGGGGTCTTCTGTTGTGTCCCAAGGACTCCCCAGTTGTGGCGCAGGGGCTTAGTTGCTAATCAGCAGGTGGTGTCTTAGTTCCCCAACAAGGGATTGAATCCACATCCCCTGCATTGCAAGGTAGATTCTTAACCACTGAACCACCAGGGAAGTGCCATGGATTCGGACATTTCTGACTTTTCATCTGACACCTGGGATTCCTCCAGACCCAAGGGGTTGGATAGATAGTTGACTCCAGACTTGAACAAGGTCTCCAACAGAAAGACACTAAAGACAGGGGCCCCTTTTCTGGAATTCCTTTCTCCCCTCTCACCCTACAAGTATTTACTGAGTGCTTACTACTGGAGAAGGAAATGGCAACCCACTCCAATATTCTTGCCTGGAGAATCCCATGGATGGAGGAGCCTGGTGGGGTACAGTCCGTGGGGTCTCAAAGAGTCGGACACGACTGAGCGACTTCACTTCACTTCACTACTATATGCCAGTCAAACTTCTAGGGTACTGGGATTCAACAGCAAGCCAAGCAAAGTTCCTACCTTTCTCAAGCTAATAGTCTAGTGGGAAGACAAATTATAAACAAATAAAACTTAAATATGTCAGATGATAAAGGCTATGAAAAAAGCAGAGGAAGAGAACAGAGAATAATGCTGTTTTAGACAGGAAGGTAACGAGAAGTCTCTCTGATGAGCAGAGACCTGAATGAGAGGAGTCAGCCTTGCAGCGAGACCCCAGAGCAGATGGACCCATGATGGTTATTAAAAACTATGTCATCAATGCTTGGTGCTCTTTAAGAAGTGGAGCTCGACTCCCCTCTTCTGGAGTGTGTGCTGGATTTGAAATAAATAGAATATGGCAGAACTGATGGTGTGTTACTTCTGAGATTAGCTTTTAAAAAGATTACAGCTTCCACTCTGGGTGCTCATTTCTCTCAGATCACTCTCCCTGGGGAGCTGCCAGGAGAGTTGCTCTCTGCTCTACAGAGAGGCTCACGTGGCAAGACACTGAGCGCTGTGTCTGGCCAGCTGTCAAGGAGGAAAGGAAGTCCTTAGTCCCCAAATCCATGAGGACCTGAGGCTTGCCAACAACCTCGTGAGTGAGCTTCAAAGTACTGATATATCCTTCCCCAGGTGAACCCTCAGTTGACACTGTAACCATAGGCGAAAGCTTGACAGCAGCCTTATCAGAGATCTTGAGTCAGAACCCCCCATCTCAGCCACTCTGGGCTTTCTGATCCTCAAGAACTGAGAAATAATGCAGCTTTGTTATTTCAAGATGCTAAGTGTTGGGGTAATTTGTTATGCAGCAAAGTATAATTCATTAAGGCCCCAAGGCTGCAGCTTGCTTGCCAAGTTGGAACGTGGCTGGAACAAAGTGAGCAGGAGGGAGCATGGTAGGTGATGATGTCAGAGAGCAGACGGGGAGGCCAGCTCTATGGACTCTCATGAGCAACAGTAACACTCAGGCTTCTAATTGGGCACCTAATGAGGTGAGGATCCAGAGTGCAGAGTTATGAGCAGGTGGGTGACATGATGAAAGGACAGGCTTGATGGGAGAGACTGTACAGGGAAAGTGTCAATTGTGGGAGACCAACTGAAAGGTTAGCGTCATAGGTGACTGTTTGGATTAGAGGTGAGGACTTGGCTTACAGAGGTAGTGGTGACAGTGCTGAGAGAGAACTGGACTCCAGATAGATTCTGATGGTGGAACTAGTCACTGAGGGAAGAGTGGCACATTTGTGAAGAGGCTGGTCTGTTTGCTAGAATTAGGATAATTCTATGAGAACTCAGGGGAAAAGACAAAGCAATAAAATTGCTTTCCACAGCACCTGGCAGCCTCTTCCCTGTTCTTTGGGCTTCTTGCAGAGCCTCTTGTCCTCACATGTATCTTCATGCTCTTCCCCGCCCCGCCCCCCTTTACCGACTAAAATCTCTCCCAGGGAAAAATCTATGGAACTTGTTTCCAGTAAGGTGTAAATAATTGATGAGATAAAAGTCAATAGCATTTCTTTATACTAACAATAAGCAGCTAGAAAATATATAATGGGAAAAATAACACATTTCACAGTAGCAACTGAGACTATCAGAATATCTAGGAATTAACAAAGAATATACTAGAGCTCTATAAGAAAGAATTTTAAACTCTATTAGAGTACATGAAAGAAGATCCAAATAGATGAAAAGGGATTCCATACTCATGAGCAGAACGGCATAATATGAAAATGCAGATTTTCTCCAAATTAATCCATACATTTAATCTCTATCAAAATGTCAGGGTTTGTTTGTTTTCTGAGAAACACTGAAAATGTATCCTAAAATTAATTTGGAGATACATGTCCATGATTCAGTGAAGTTCACTTTGAGAAAGAAAGGCAAAGAGGGAATATTTAGGAATACTAAAAATACTAAGCCACGATGATTCAAACATTATGGTGCTGGTACAAGAACAGACAAAATGAATACCTGGAACAGAATGATAGAACGCAGAGGTACAACTGTGTTTAGATTGGAACATATGTGTGGGAAAGGACGGACTGTTTATTAGATGGGAAAACTTGCTCACTGAATCGAGAAAAACTAAACCGAATCCCCGTCTGTTACATAAATGAGCGTTGGCTCCCAATGGGTTAAAAACTTATTTTCAAAGCTATCATGAAGCTAAATAGAAAATATATGTGGATCCTTGCGACCTATGTGTGGAAAAGGATTTCTTAAAATGCAAAATGCACAAACCATGAGAGGAAATGAGATTTGCTTGATGTTATTGAGGTTGTCCTGCTCCAGCTGTCAAGGGCTGGGCCTCCAGGGTCATCCACTCAGATAATTTTATCTGTGCCAACCTGCTAGCTCTTCAGAGTGGTTCACTCTGCTGATGGGTAAACTTATTGCAGAGACGAGGCATCCCCTCAATTCCTTATCTGAGACATTGTGCAAATGGAGTCCTACACTTGTCACTTCCTGGGAGACTGTGAAAGCTGCCCGTTCCCAGCCACTCATGTTTGGGGAAATGCCCAGTTCCAAGCCCAGCCTTATCCCATCCTCCTCTGGACTCCATGCTGGCCTTGAAGTACAAATGTTCTTTACTTTTCTTTAGGAGAAAAAGAGTAGAAAGGACCACTCAGAAACAATATACAACAAATTTAGCACACAAAACACAACAAATAATTGAAGAAGAAAAACCCAGATTTAACATTTCTTCCTGCACTCCACCATGGCTATGGGTTTTGAAAATTCAAATAAGTTTTTACTCAGCACCTCTTCTTTACTATTCTGATTTCAGTTTTTATACCTGGGGTATCTTCAGGGCCTTCAGAATTACTCTGACATGTGGAGTGTGTCATGCTTGGCACTCATTCCCAAGCTGAAGGCACTATACTAAGACACTGGACAAGGAGAACCCAGTTCCTGCCTCTAGCACCCCACATCCCCTGGTGGTGGGTGACTGACACATAAAGAGAGAAATGCAGTGAGAAAGTCCAAGGTGGCCTGTCCATGTGCAATGCTGCTTCCTTGAGTATGACAATTACTGCAAGGCTGAGTTTTCCCTGGCCAATGCTTCTGCTCTGTGTTTTGAAGCTAATCATATTTTTTGATGGTTTACAATTCTGATTGAACTAGTCGAGGTAATTTGGTAATGAAGGTAATTTGAACTGCTCTGCTCACTCAGTTGTGTCCTACTCTTTGGGGCCCCACGGACTGTAGGCCGCCAGGCTCCCCTGTCCATGGGATTCTCCAGGCAAGAATTCTGGGGTGGGTTGCCATGCCCTCCTCCAGGGGATCTTCCCGACCCAGGGATTGGACCCGCATCTATTGCATCACCTGCACTGGCAGGCAGATTCTTTAGTTTTTTGAACGTCTTCAAAAATAAGTGGAAAAGCTAAAACAACGAAAAACACAAGGCACATCTTTGACCAACCTAGGCAACTTCTTTAATTCTGTACTGATTAGGAAGCTTTTGACTACAAGTCATAGAAAGTCTGACTCAGACTGGCTTAAAAAATCAGAGATCAGATCAGATCAGTCGCTCAGTCGTGTCCGACTCTCCGCGACCCCATGAATCACAGCACGCCAGGCCTCCCTGTCCATCACCAACTCCCGGAGTTCACCCAAACTCATGTCCACAGAGTCGGTGATGCCATCCAGCCATCTCATTCTCCGTCGTCCCCTTCTCCTCCTGCCCCCAACCTTTCCCAGCATCAGTCTTTTCCAGTGAGTCAACTCGTCGCATGAGGTGGCCAAAGTATTGCAGTTTCAGCTTTAGCATCAGTCCCTCCAATGAACACCCAGGATTGATCTCCTTTAGAATGGACTGGTTGGATCTCCTTGCAGTATAAGGGACTCTCAAGGGTCTTCTCCAACACCACAGTTCAAAAGCATCGATTCTTCAGTGATCAGCCTTCTTCACAGTCCAACTCTCACATCCATACATGACCACAGGAAAAACCAAAAAAAAATAGGAAATGCATTAAGTCATATAATAGGAACTCCAAAGATATGTCAGGCTGGACAGTATCATCAGTGTTATTTTTTTCTGTCTCTCTTTGCTGTTGTCCTAAGGATTCATCTAAAGGCTGCTTCCCGTTGTGTTCCCCCTGTGGCTGCCCAGCAGTTTTGGCTCCCTGATTCCCTGTTCACATCCTCTAGCTGAGAGAGCCGTGAAAGTCCTGATGCCAAGTTAGTTCACATGCCTGCCTCTGGATCAGTAAGCATCACCAAAGAGATTGCCACATGCTGTTTGGCTCAGACTTTGGTTACTTAACTAAATACAGGTGAAGGAAGGAGTTTAAGCCACTCCTACTGAAATGCTTTTATAGCCTGTTCCTTGACTGAGAATAGAGGGGATGGAGCCATCTTCCCTGGAAACTCCTGGGCTGTGTGTGGGTGTTTGGGATGCCTGAAAAAAGCTGATGTTCTATTAGAAGGAGGGCAATGGGGAACGATACTGAGTGGGCAACCAGAAATGAGAACCACAAACCCTGATCTACAACCATGGGAAATGGAGGCCAGTGAGGATCAGTGAGGGGTGGTGAAGGTGCTGGGCGGAGGCCTGCAGTGTGGCTCCCAGACAGATTCCCCCACGTGGAATGCCTCCACTGAGGGAGAATTCCACACTCCCCTGTCAGAAAGGGATGTGGACAGGTGTAGGGGGTGCTGCGGGAGTTCCCAGGTGGCCCTGAGGAGCGGCAGGGGAGGGATAGGTAAAGAAGAAAAACACATCCTTGCTGTACTTGCTGAAGCAGCCTGTTGGTGAAATAGGGTCGGAAAAAAATACTTGTGAATCATGAACAGCCCCACAGTTGTTGATTGCTGCTAACTGGGGAGCAGAAAGGGTTAAACTGTCTCACTCACACACACACACACACACACACACACACACAACTTTGTGTTACAAGGAACAGAGAAGAAGCTTTGCCAGCCGACAACATCTGTTTAGTCCCTCCTTCCCTCAAACCCCCTACAAATTGTTCTTCCATGAACACCCATTTTATGTCTGACTCTGCCACTTACTACCTGTACCTTCTTGGAACGTTGTGTTTTTAATTTCTTTATTAAAAACTATTTTATTTATTTTTACATTTTCATTTGGAGGATAATTGCTTAGCAGTGTTGTTTTGTTTCTGCCATACAATGATGTGAATCAGCCACAAGTACACACATACCCCCTCCCTCTTGAGCCTCCCTCCCAAGTCCTCCCCGCCCCCCTGCCCCCAGTCTCACCACTCTAGGTCATTGGAAGTTGTTTAACCTCTCTGCACTTCATTTTGCTCTCAAGTAAAACAAGGACAACGATAGTATCTACCCTCATCAGATTGCTGTGAGGGTTAAATAAGTTAATTTGTGTAAGGCACTTAGAAAAGTACTCGGAATTAGTAAGCACAGTGTAAGTGATGATGATGGTGTGCTGCAGGTTCAGTCATTCAGTCATGTCTGGCTCTGTAACTGCATGGACTCTAGCCTGCCAGGTTTCTCTGTCCATGGGATTCTCCAGGCAAGAATACTGGAGTGGGTTGCTATTTCCTTCTCCAGGGGATCCTCCTGACCTAAGGATCGAACCCCTGTCTCTTGTGTCTTCTGCATTGGCAGGCAGATTCTTTTCCACTGAGCTACTTGGGAAGCCTGATGATGATGGGGGTGGTGATTAAAAAAGGAGTAATAACTCCGGGAGTTGGTGATGGACAGGGAGGCCTGGCGTGCTGTGATTCATGGGGTCGTGGAGAGTCGGACACGACTGAGCGACTGAACTGAACTGAACTGAATAAAAAAGGAAACTATGTATTTATAAAGAAAAGAGCTGCTGCTGCTGCTGCTGCTAAGTCGCTTCAGTCGTGCGACCCCATAGACGGCAGCTGACCAGGCTCCGCCATCCCTGGGATTCTCCAGGCAAGAACACTGGAGTGGGTTGCCATTTCCTTCTCCAATGTGTGAAAGTGAAAAGTGAAAGTGAAGTCGCTCTGTCGTGTCCGACTAGTAGCGACCCCATGGACTGCAGCCTACCAGGCTCCTCTGTCCATGCGATCTTCTAGGCAAGAGTACTGGAGTGGCTTCCCATTGCCTTCTCCGAAAGAAAAGAGCAGGAAAGAGCAAATGCACAAAATGGAATAACGTTGCTGTTGAGTTCTGGACATTTTGAACACACCCAAACGTGTGCGTTGCTGCTTGGACAGTGACTCCATTGCGCACCCCTCCCCCCACATTTTCTCCTGTTTTGACTGGGAGTGGCTCTAGCTGCCATGCTTTGCTGTCCCACCTTTGTATGTATGGTGTGTGGGCTGATGACTTGTGTCATTAATCTCACAAGTTCACAGACAGAGAGGAATTGTGTTCCAGGGGCTGGACTTCATGAACTACACCCCAGGCACCTCAATCACACCTGGGGCTGATGTAGATGTTGAGATTCTGGACCTCAAATCGATGCTATGATGGGATGAGACCCCTGGAGAACTTGGGTGCGTTTTGCATGTGGGAGGAACACCAATCGCTGAAGCCTGGAGGAAGAGTCTAGGATGGCACCCAATCTGTGCCTTGTGTAGTCCTCTCCCCTTGCGTGTGGGTGGTGCCTGTGACTTGTTTCTAACCGATAGGCTATACCGTGGGTGACAGAAGCTGAGGCCTCCATCTGACATCCCCTGGAGGAACTGAATCCTGCCAACAGCCACCTGAGCTTGGAAGCAAATCCTTCCTCAGGTCAGCCTCAGCTGAGACCCCAGCCCTGGCTGACGCTTTGTAGCCTAGTGAGAGACCCTGAAGTACAGGACCCAGCCAAGCTGTGCCTGGATTCCTGACCCACAGAAACTCAGAGGGAATAAGTGTGTGTTACTTTGTTCCGAAATCTCAGGTGATTTTTTTAATGTAGCAATAAAAAATTACTACACAAATGTTTATGAAAACTTACTTTCTAATAGAGGGAGGATTCCAGCAAAACGGGTGAGGATTTGGTTGTTCAATAAATGGTGTTAGAACAACTGGCTAGTCCCCTGGAGGAAGATTTAGAAGGAGCACTACTTACCCTGCCACTGCAATAAATCTTGGCTGGATCAGATTAGAACACTCAACACAAAATAACAAATCTTCAAGGAAAACATATGGGGGGAAGTTTTGTCATTTTCGGGGAAATACAATCTAAATGCTAAACTTTCTGGATGACAAGAATGAAAAGGGAACTTCAACAACATAAAACTAAAGAGAGCTCAGTATGAAATAAGCAATGTAAGTACAACCAGAAGATAAAAAACAAGTGGGAAAAAAGTGTCCTGTATGACATCGACAAAGAGCTATTTTCCTTAATATATCGAGTTCAATGAATCAGAACAAACAGTGCCATAGAGAATGGGCAGAGAACATAGTTCACAGAACAGAAAATGCCAGCAGCTCTCAGCCTCATTTGCAATAAGAAGAAACTAAATTAAAACTACGAGATGCTATTTTTTAACCTATCAATTGGCAAAGGCAAAAAAAGTTGGGCAATTGTGCTGAGGAATAGGGGATGTGAGTATATATTTGAATAATCTCTGTGGAGGGGAACTGGACAAAATATCGATGAAAATGTCAAAATATGACATAGCAATCCCACTGCAAGAAATCCCACCACTAGAAATCTAGCATATGTATATACCTATACATACATGATACATATTCAAAGATATTCGCTGAAGCAGAGTTTGAAATACAGAAAGATTGAAAATAACCAATATGTGTATTAACAGGCTATTGTTTAAATATCTAGTTAAATCAGCAAATAAATGAGAGAGTTCTATCTGAACTGATATGAAACAGTTTTCTAACGTTATTAAAAACAAGAACAGGAGAAGGTGGTGGGAGGGGGGTTCAGGATGGGGAACACATGTACACCCATGGCTGATTCATGTCAATGTATGGCAAAAACCACTACAATATTGTAAAGTAATTAGCCTCCAGTTAAAATAAATAAGTTTAAAAAAAAAGAACAGAACATTGTGTGATGTATGCTATTTGTACAAATATTTACATATACCAGACATGCTTGTCCATGCAAAAAACACTTCAGGAAAAATACACAAGGAACAAATAACAATGCTAACTTCCAGGATGTGGAACTAGGAGGCTGGGGTGGGCAGAAGTGAGAGGGGCTCTTACTTCTTATTTCATAGTTTTTCAAATATTTTGGATGAGTATTATGAACATTTTCTCTATTCATAGTGACGAATAAAAACATTGAAAAGAGGGTAATATTTTGACACCAAATGCTCTTTCCAGGACTTAGAAGGGAGGAATGTCTTCAGGCAGGAAGAGCCAGTGAATGCCCCCTCTGTTGGTGTAAAAGGAAAGAACGCCCACTGCATTTTTAAAGAGTGTCTTAAAATACTGTACTGACTGCAAAGCTCAGTGGGCTCAGCTCCTTCTGGTTGTTGGTTACAGGACTGTCAGGATAATTTCCTCCAGCTAACTTGTAGCCCTCTACAGTCCAGGTTGTTTTTTCCTGGGAAAATGTATGGGGCTTACAGGCTGAGGCTAGAAGAGCCGGCAGCTCCATCCATGCGGAGCAGGTGGGGATGTTTCAGAGGAGTGGTCCCTGTACAGATTTTTCCTGGTGGTTTTCTTTCCTCCTTTCAGCCAGTGTTGCCGCGCCTCTTTCCTGGTCCAGCCTTTGACACAAGCTCTGCAGCTGCCGTCCCTGATCCCTCCTCCCTCGTTCCCTCTCTCAGTCTGGAACAGCCCTCGCTGGCACCTCTGCAGCTGTGACTCATTGCAAATGCTTTGCATTCCGGGATGTTCTGCAGGGTTTTGGGTCTCCCCTGTGGCTCGAAGCACAAGGCAAGTTGAAAGAGAGGGGAAAAAGAGGCCCTGCAGCTGCCAAAACATTGCAAAGATGAGGGAAAAAATTGTTAGGGAAACTGAAAACGTTTTGTGCGGGCAGGACCCCAGCCAGCCGCTCCCTGGTGTGGGCCTGCTGGTAATTTGAGCAGGGCTGGGGGATGCGATGGAGGCTGAGTGAGTGGGGGTGGGATGTGGAGGGGGTTGTCCAAGCCCCAGTGAGGCCCAGTCATGTATCCAGAAGCACCACAGGCCATCTGGAGACCATCTCCATCTGTCCAAGAAGGACCTGGGTTGAAGCCACGCTGGAAAGCAGGAATGTGTGTCTCGTCCAGAAATGTTTGCTTCAAATATGTTTACCTTTAATTAACTAGAATTACTTTGTTAGCTCATTTCTCTTACCCACCACGTATTTTTTAATATTCAGGTCAACTGATATCTATTAATACTTTTGAAACAGTAGTGTCTTTTTTTTCCCCTTCCTTAAATCTATGGAATCCTGTGTTGAAGTCTGTGTAAAAGAAATAAATGCCAAACTGCCCAGGTTAATTAAACAGATATGGATGGGAATTGGAGAAGAAAGCCCTGTCCACTGACATTTCACCCCTGATGCTCTAGATAGGCTCCAATGGGACATAATCTAAACAAATCATTTAAATACACCTTCTTAACTAAATTTATACACAATGAAATATACCCATTTTAAGTGTACAATTTAATTTAGAGTTTTGGCAAATTGTATATACCCATGAAAGGTATAATTTGAAATCACTAACTTAGTTGATATGAACACAATGAAATAAATGTACACTTTTATGAGTAATTAATCTTTAACAATTTTTTAATTTTATTTTTTATTTATGGCTGTGCTGGGTCTTGATTGCTATGTGAGGGCTTTTTCTAGTTGCAGTGAGTGGGGGACTGCTCTTTGTTGCAATACATGGGCTTCTCATTGCTGGGGCTTCTCTTGTGGAGCACAGGCTCTGGGTGCCCAGGCTTTAATAGTTGTGCCTCTTGGGTTCAGTAGTTGTAGCTCGCTGGCTCAGTGGTTGTGAAACATGGGCTTAATTGTCCCTCTGCATGCGGTATCCTCCTGGATCAGGGGTCAAACCCATGTTTCCTGCACTGGCAGGTGGACTCTTAACCACTGAACCATCAGGGAAGCCCCAAATGTACATTTTTTAAAGGGGGGAATCAATAGTATTTAATATTCTCCTGTATTGCCCTAATCCCATGGATATAACATCATATTAAGGCTCCTTCACTATCAACAAAAATAATAGCATTTGATTTAATTTCATTTGAATTTCATAGAAGAAAATAACTTGGATTTCATAGAAAACAAAACTGAAGTGGGAAGAATTGCTAAAACTCCAAAAACTTTTTCTTCTTTCAAGAAATACTAGTCCCTGCAAGGAGATCCAACCAGTTCATTCTGGGGGAAATCATTCCTGGGTGTTCACTGGAAAGACTGATGCTAAAGCTGAAACTGCAATACTTTGGCCACCTCATGAGATGAGTTGACTCACTGGAAAAGACTCTGATGCTGGGAGGGATTGGGGGCGGGAGGAGACAGGGATGGCAAAGAATGAGATGGCTGGATGGCATCACTGACTCGATGGACATGAGTTTGAGTGAACTCTGGGAGTTGGTGATGGACAGGGAGGCCTGGCGTGCTGTGATTCATGGGGTCGCAAAGAGTTGGACACAACTGAGCGACTGAACTGAACTGAAACAATATCTTTAAGATCGAGAAGAACGGGTGGGATGAATTGGGACTGACATAGATACACTACTATGCATAAACTAGGTAACTAATGAGAACCTACTGTGTAGCACAAGGAACTCTGCTCAGTGCTCTGTGGTGACCTAAATGGGGAGGAAATCTAAGAAAGAGGGGCTATATGTATACATATGACTGATTCACTCTGCTGGACAGCAAGAAAGTAACGTAACACTGTAAAGCCACTATACTCCAATAAAAGTTAAAGGCAAAAAAAGATCGAGAAGAGATTTTGGAAGTCACTAAGTGTGTTTGCTGCTGCTGCTGCTAAGTCACTTCAGTCGTGTCCGACTCTTAGTCATTTCAATTTTATACATGGATTGACCCCTTCTGTGTAAGATGGGGATAAACTGCATACATGGTCTACCACCTCATATCCTCTCTTCCTGACTTTTATAGTACTCTTTATATTTGTGGCAATGGCACCCCACTCCAGTACTCTTGCTTGGAAAATCCCATGGATGGAGGAGCCTGGTAGGCTGCAGTCCATGGGGTTGTTAAGAGTCGGACACGACTGAGCGACTTCACTTTCACGCATTGGAGAAGGAAATGGCAACCCACTCCAGTATTCTTGCCTGGAGAATCCCAGGGGCAGGGGAGCCTGGTGGGCTTCCGTCTATGGGGTCGCACAGAGTCGGACATGATTCAAGCGACTTAGCAGCAGCAGCAGCAACAATCTCTTCAGGAACATTAACTTTCTCTTCAGTGACAGTCCAGCAGTTTTTACTGGTCTGCATTTATATGGATTTTGAGTTCACTGAAAGTCCTTTATATGCTTCTTTGTTCCTTTTTTCCCTTAAATTTGTCCCTTAAATGCCAGGATATCACCAAGTAGTTTTTTTGAGAGATGCTCATCGGCATTATGTTTCCTGATTTTTTTTGTACGTTTAGAAAAGTCCATTTTGCCTATGTACAGGAATGACAACTTATTTGGATAAGCCACTCTTTGGTTGCATTACTTTAGTCATTGTTCCTATTTTCTGCCATTGAATTCTGAGTCAGTTTGTCTTCTGCAGATAATTTGATAGTGTTTGCCTGAATGCTTGAAGAAGTATTACTTTTGAATTTCAATAGGTTAAGTTTAAGTCATGATATATCTCAGTACTGAATGTTACATGGTGAGGTTTTCTGAAATTGTGTTTTTTAATTCTGCAAATTTACTTTCCTTTGTTTCAGGGGTATTCTCTTGAATATTTTTTGTTTAATTTGATGGGTTTACTATTTCTGGGACATCATTTATGATTATCCTTCAAACCTTTGCTCTCTGTTAGTAATTCAAATTTTTAACAATCTCTACTCTGTTCCTTGCTGCTTTTACTTTTATTAATTTTGTAATTATGTGGTTTGGGCCTCCTTTCAGCTCGTTCTGCTTTTTTTCTTTTATCACAGTGTATTTGAGCTCTTGTTTTATTTAATTCATGTTCTCAAAATGACTTGAGGTCAAAAGCATTTGTAGTCAATTCCCTTGTTTCTGCTGCTGCTGCTGCTAAGTCACTTCAGTCGTGTCCGACTCTGTGTGACCCCATAGACGGAAGCCCACCAGGCTCCCCCATTCCTGGGATTCTCCAGGCAAGAACACCGGAGTGGGTTGCCATTTCCTTCTCTAATGTGTGAAAGTGAAAAGTGAAAGTGAAGTCGCTCAGTCGTGTCCGACCCTTAGCGACCCCACGGACTGCAGCCTACCAGGCTCTTCCATCCATGGGATTTTCTAGGCAAGAGTACTGGAGTGGTTTGCCATTGCCTTCTCCGTCCCTTGTTTCTAGGGTTCTTCTAAATTAGGCCCTTTATCATGTTTATGCTATTTTCCTTTCTTTGAATGTTGGAAAAGCAAGTGTTTGTTAAATCACTTTACAATTCTTTTTCATCCTGCTCACATTTTATCTAGATTGTCTACATTCTATTTGCTTTGAATCAAGATTCTTTTTCCTCTATAAACTTCAGAACCCAGTTAGTTCTACTTGGTTTTCCTCTCTATATCATGGTTTGAGGGCTGGAATTTTTGTGTCTTCACACTTTTCTGTCTGTGACTTGAGTTGATGGTAGTGGGTAGAGAAGATAGACATCAACCGAAGCAATTCTCAGCTTTAGAATACTTGAGTTCTGCTTTTCTGAAATGTTGTTAGATATCCTATACCAGCTTTCTTTCACCCAGTTGGAGGTTGTATTCTCTTCTTGGGGGTGGCAGGAGGAATCCATTTCCTAAAGATTAACATGTGGTCTTCAAGCCAGAGGGAAGCCTGATCATAATGCTTACTTTTGAGGCTTTCCTGTGCAATCCTTTGACTGAGTCAGGAGAAACACAAAGAAATTATGTAGAAAGTGTGTAGCAGCATAAACCTGGGAGTGAAAGCTAACTGAATGACAGGATCATTACTTGAAAGATACTAGTCCCAAGTTTTGAACCCAAATTGACAAAATGAAAAATTACATATAGTATTTATAATCTGGGTTGCCCAGTGTTGAAAAGCTTTTCCTATTTGGGAGGAGCCCTAAGATTACTTCCCATGGTGCAGTGGTAAAGAATTTGCCTGCAATACAGGAGACATGAGTTCAATCTCTGGGTCGGGAAGATTCTTGCCTGGAGAATCCCATGGAGAAAGGAGCCTAGAGGGCTACAGTCCATGGGGTTGCGGAGTCAGACACAACTGAGTACACACACACATATACACACTAAGATCATAATAGGGAAAACGCCCCCTCCACTCTGGAGGCCCAAAGGGCAATTATCTCCCCCACCCTGCGGGAGCACCAACAAGGATAAGATCTATGCACAGTCAATCAAATGCTGCCACCTGGACTGTGTATCTTGAGGGGGTGACAACACAGCTCCAGTCAGTTAGGAATGCCTCCTGGTGGCTGTGCAGGGAGGAGAGTCTGGAAGGGCAAAGTACATGACCAATGACAATGGAACCCAGCACAAGGATGGTAAGCATCCGGTGGTGCAGGTGCCAGTCTTGGGGCACCAAATTCCCTGTCAGTAAGTGGCACGTCCTGAGCAGCCTGTTGCTATAGGGAGTATTTGGTCTATTTCTGCTTTGTTTGTTTGTTTGTTTGTTTCTACGAGCTACCAGATACCCAGTCAATTCCATTTCCACTTAAGGAACTGTAGTCCATTTCTGTTATTTATAATCAGAACCTTGACAAGTATAATATATTTTGGGTTCAGGATTCAAAAATCAAGTGAGAAGAACTGGGTACTTGGCAATCCATGTGAAAAAGACCTAGGAATTTTTTTAAAACACTTTAAAAAATATTTAATTTTATTTGCTTTTTGGCTGACCTGGGTCTTTATTTCTGCACACCGGCTTTCTACAGTGAACGAGGTCTACTCTTTGTTGCAATTTGCAGGTTGCTTATTGAGGTGGCTTCTCTTGTTGCAGAGCACAGGCTGTACGCAAACAGGCTTCGGGATCTGCGGCTCTTGGGCTCTAGGCGCGGGCTCAGTAGTTGTGGCACACAGGATTTGTTGCTCTGCAGCATGTGGAATCTTCCTGGACCATGCATTGAACCCGTGTCCTCTGCATTGGCAGGTAGATTCTTAACAACTGGAACACCTGGGATGTCCAAAACTTAGGAATTTTCGTGCACCATGATATAATGAGTTTTAATAATAGAGTGGTGTGCCTGCCAGAGGCTACAGTGGGCAGGACATAGAAGGTCAGAGGCCTGCTTCCTCATCCTTCTGCTCTTATTAGCTACAACTGGAGTGTATTTTCCTGTTTAAAGCATTTTATTTTAATGCAGATGGGGACAAATTAAAATATGTCCAGTAGGAGAGTGATTAGGAAGGTGATGAGACTATATGAAGAAATGGAGAAATTTAACTTAGAAAAGCCACAAGGAAGACAGTCTATGATTCTGTTAAATTATGTTGTCACTGAGATAACTGTATAAAAATATAATGGTACAAAGACAGATGAAATATGTCTTTAAAAATAAAGCAACATCCCCTCCACAGAGATATTGGATCTGTGGAGATATTACAAAATGTGAGAGAAAATGGGAGATGAAAAATTTCAGATGAGACTATGAGATGAGACAACATGAGAAACGAATGTTGTTTGAACAACTAACTTCTATCACTAGTAGAGTGATCCTGGAGGGACCATTACCTGGGTTCCAAACACTTTTCTTTTGGGGCCCTTGTTCATGGGATGCAAATATCTTCCTCCCAGGAAATGTTCCTAAATAACTAAATAGCTGGAGTCCAGAGGCTCAGGATAATTCACCTTTACCATCATAAAAGAAATACAAGATCTAAATTTACTGAAAAATTCCTGAAATTATACTGAAAAAGGTATATGATTGTGTACTATCATATTCTCACATTGCCTTCTGGTTTCTAGCATGTTCAAGTGAGTAATAAGCCCCAAATCTTGTTCTTTCCTTGTAACTTCATAATAAATCTAAGGCCACTTCCATCATCAGAGTGTCCCTGAGGATAATGTTGATTATTGTAATTATTTTTAAACTTGTGTTGCTCTAAGCCACTAAATTTGTTTTAATATTTTTTCCCCCACTGCGAGGCATGTGGGATCTTAGTTCCATGACCAGAAACTGAACCATGCCCCCTGCAATGGAAGCACGGAGTCTTAAAGACTGGACTGCCAGAGAAGGGCTAATGTTGATTATTTTGAACTAACTATTTCAAGTAAGAAATGATAGATGTACCTTAGATATACATGTATTACTTGCATATTTCTTCTTTTATGTGAAATGTAAGAACTGAGTTAATTGAAGTTATTTTGCATTTGCCAGAAATAAAAATCTCTGAAGGTAATTAAACTCTTTGGCTAGCTCGTATATGAACTGGTTCTACCACTCTCAGGATCCTGAGGAGATCAAGAATGGAGAAAGGCTGTGGGGAAACGAAGGCCTCCTCACCTTCACTCTCCTTGGCAGAGTATGGAGGACCAAGGCTTTTCCAGGGAAAATACAGTCTAGGGATTCAATACCCACAGAATTTAGAGAGTCTAACAAGAGCTTCATTCAGGCTTGTGAGGGCTGCTACAAGCAATTTGCTGTGAGGATCCTTTTGACTACTGAGCATGCATATTAACCAGCTTAACTTTTGTTTCTTGTTTTTACAGTTATGGAAACAATCTGGGTTAAGCGATCTCCTCTTCTCCTTGTCCTATCTTGTGACGGGTATTTTGGCAAAGTCTGATTGAGGCTTAAAGAACAATCTGTACCAACAGAACAGACCGTGAGTTCCTTGGGGTGGGGATGGGAAAGTGTGGAGAGATGGTGGCTTGGCTTAGTTTTCTCTCTCTGCACCTAAGGACAGTGGCGAGCAGGTGGTAAAGGATGATTAGACTGAATTGAACTAAAAGAAGTGAAACTAACTGACCCATAATATCAAAACCACACACAAACAAGGGATACTTGGTAGCCAAACAATTAAATTAATAGATAAAGTAATGTTTTGGCAGGGAGAGAAGCTGGGCATATATTTTTTCTTGATCTTCATATTATAGCTTGACCCATTGTATAATAATTTATTAAGACACAAGGGAACAGGGGAAGGCCATTTTAAATAAAGCCAACAAGAACAGCATATTTTTTACTCTTGTTGTCATATTAGGTTTGTTGCTTAGGAGAAATTGTCAACAATTCCAAAATAAAAAAATCACAGGACAGCTAAATTTATATTTACCTGAAACAAAGGAAAAAATTAAGGACTTTATTCCATTTCCCCTCACTAAAATTTAATTCTCTCTCTTTAAAAAAATTCTCATATGGAGGGCAATAGAAATGAAGTACTATTTTTTATTTGTTTAAACAATTTCCAAAATGCTGTTAGACATGAACTGGTATTATTACATCTAGTATAGCCAAAGAATTGATGCTTTTGAACTGTGGTGCTGGAGAAGACTCTTGAGAGTCCCTTGGACTGCAAGGAGATCCAACCAGTCCATCCTAAAGGAGACCAGTCCTGGGTGTTCACTGGAAGGACTGATGCTGAGGCTGAAACTCCAATACTTTGGCCACCTCATGCTACAAGTTGACTCATTGGAAAAGACCCTGATGCTGGGAGGGATTGGGGGCAGGAGGAGAAGGGGACGACAGAGGATGAGATGGCTGGATGGCATCACCGACTTGATGCACATGAGTTTGGGTGAACTCTGGGAGTTGGTGATGGACAGGGAGGCCTGGTGTGCTGTGATTCACGGGGTCGCAAAGAGTCTGACACGACTGAGCGACTGAACTGAACTGATAGCAAAAGAAAAGAATGCATAAAGATAAAAGTAGATATTAAAGAATTAGAAAACAGAAAAATGGCAGTACTAATAAATAAATCAAAACCCAACAAAATTGATAATTAACTACATTAAAAAATTATTTATTTGGCTGTGCTGGGTTGCTGGGTCTTAGTTGGGGCATGAGGGATCTAATTCCCTGACCAGGGATCGAACCCTGCCCTGAGTCTTAGTCACTGGACCACTAGGGAAGTCCCTTTTTAACTATATTCTTTAAATGGAGAAAGTACACATACTAAAAATAGAAATTTCAAATTAAAAACCACAGACATAAGAGATGAAAAGCCTTCTAAAAGCTGATTTTGCTCAGCCGTATGAAAATACATTTTTTAAATGCAGAAAATAGATGATTTCCTAGTAAAATATTAATTGCCAAGTTGTCCTCAGAAGAGATAACAATCAAAACATAGCAATTACTATGAGAGAAATGTGAAAAGTTGTCAAATTTCCTACTCAAAATAAATAAATAATACCCTGCTCACAAGTGATTTTACTAGTAAATTCTACCAAGTTTTAAATAACAGATGACATCAAATGTTCTTGAGAATGTAGAAAAGACAAAAATCTTCCAGTTTCTCATGATGAAGCCAAACTGAAACCAAAACCTGACAAAGGTAACATAAAATAAAAATCACAGACTAAAAGCACATATGAGTATCAATTCTAAGACTCCAAAGAGAGTATTAGCAAAGGGACTCAACAACACATGAAAAGAATAGTATACCTTAGTAAAGTATGATTTATATAAGACATGAAAAGATGGTTCCATCTGAAAAAATATGTATCTACATAATTCACCCTATTAGTGTTAAAAAGAAAAAAATCATATGACCATCTTCATAAATTATTTTAGAAAGCATTTTTAAAATTTCAACAATTCTTGATTAAAATACTTAGTAAAATAGGAATAATCATGTTATATCATTTATATATATATATATATCCCAACCAGAAAGACTATGCTCTATAGGGAAATACTAGGATGTCTACCCTCACCATTATAACTATCATCAATCTGGAGGTAATAGCTTACATAATTAGACAATAGAAATAAATAAGAGGAGCAAAAATTGGATCACAAAGATAGAATTAAGATTAATCCTTATTAATATATAATATGATTACATGTCTGAAAAACTCAAGAAAGAAAATCACCTGAAATTAGGAACAAAGTATCATTGGAAGGACTGATGCTAAAGCTGAAACTCTGGCCACCTCATGCGACAAGTTGACTCACTGGAAAAGACTCTGATGCTAGGAGGGATTGAGGGTGGGAGGAGACGGGGACGACAGAGAATGAGATGGCTGGATGGCATCACCAACTTGATGGACATGAGTTTGAGTGAACTCCGGGAGTTGGTGATGGACAGGGAGGCCTGGCGTGCTGTGATTCATGGGGTCGCAAGGAGTCGGACACGACTGGGCCACTGAACTGAACTGAACTGAACTGAATGGACGTGAATTTGAGCAATCTCCAGGAGATAGAGATGGACAGGGATGCTGAAGTCCACGAGGTTGCAAAATCAGACATGTCATAGTGAATAAACACAATATCATTAGTCTTCCTATTTGGAAAGCTATATGAAGTTGCCAATATTTAACCTTTTTAGACTCACAGATATGACAATACCTCATGATTTTACCTAGCACACACAAATAGCAACCAATGAGAAAGCATAATGGATAAGAGGCCATTTACAATGATCACAAAAAAGACAAAATACTTTGGTACAGCATAAAATAACGTTCACAATCCAAACAAAGAAAACTTAAAAATTTCTTTAAAGAACACAAAATCAAACTTGAGTGGGAAAAAACACGTCCTTTTCTAAGATAGGAGGCTTCAATGTCACTAAGATGTCTGCTTCATCCAGATTAATTTAGAATATTAACACAATCTCAATGAAAAAACCCAAAGAAAAAATTTTAAGTAAAAAAACTGATTTTAAAGTTCTCACTGGAAAAAAAAAAAACAAAGCCAAGGATCTTACATTAAAAAAAGGAGAATAATGAAAGAAGACCACAGCCTAACAAGATAGTATAACATTATAAAACTGCAGTAATCTGAACAGTGTGTGCTTTGTGAATGAAGTCAACGGAATAGAATCCAGAATACAGAAGTAGACTTATATGTGAAGACTTTTGGCATTATAAGGGTAATATTTTAATTAAATAGGGAAAGGATTGATTATTCAATGAAAAACTCTTAGACTCTTTTGCAGAGGAAACCACTAGAACTACTTTATCTTTCTGAGTATTTCATGCTCCCAAACCCCCTTCACAATAGTTTACACTCTATATACACAGTTCTGCATTTTGGTTTCACTTAACCATGTAGGTTGAGGACTGTTTTATACCTGTACATCCAGGACTGCCTTATCTTATCATTTTTAAAATCTTTAAGCTACACACCATTCCACTTTATGGAGGTACCATCATTTATTTAACCAATCCCCATCAATGAACATTTACATTGATGCTAATCTTTTGCTGTCACTAGCATTTCTGCAGTGAATTACTTCCTATGTAGCTCATTTTGCATGTATGAGGACATTTGAAGGAGGCATTTGTAGAGCAGAATTGCTGAGTAAAAGGGGATGGGCACTTTAATTTTGATGTGTGTGCATCCTCAGTCATGTATGATACTGGCGTGGGTTGCCATTTCCTACTCCAGGGGATCTTCCCAACACAGGGATTAAACCCACATCTCTTGCTTGGCAGATGGATTCTTTACCACTGTGCCACCTGGGAAGCAGTCATCACCAAATCGCCCACCAAAGAGGTTGTCCTTATTCATGTTAACATTGGCAAACATTTGAGAATATCTGTTTCCTAGACCTAAGCAAGAGAGCACGCTATCAAGCTTTTTGAACTTTGTCAACCTTACAGGTGAAAAGTAGGATCTCACACTTTTAATTTAGACTCTTCTCACTGGGTGATTTAAAATGTCAACTTTATCACAGACTAAATTTATCTATTTGATGCCTTTCTGGGCTTTTTAGTTTATTCTGTTGGTCTCCCTTGTCTTTTCATACACTATAGAGTTCTCATCATAGTAGTTTTATACTATGTTTTATTCTACAGTAGGTCTAATTATCCTTCTTTTCTCTAAGAAATTACTGGCTATTCTTGTTTATCTTTCCAATATAAGTTTGAAAAATAGTTTGTCAAATAAAATCCTGCTGCATTTTTACTGAGGTGGCAATCAAATCAATAGATTACTTAGGGATATCACTACTCACTTGTTAAATCTTACATTGAAGGCTTACTATTTCTTGTCCATATCTTTTGAGTAATGTCTTCCTTGTGCTTATAACAATGTTTTAAATACAATATTTTCTTGTTCATTCTTCACAGCATCTTTGGAAACAGGCCAGGAAGATAGAAGATATGGGATTAGTCTAAGATATTTGATAGGAAATCTTAGCCCAGTTTTATATCTACTCTTTGGTAATGCCTCCCAGTAGATTTTAAGAAAATTCGAAAACCAAACAAACTGTTCTACCCACAATTAAATTTTCCTACTGCAAAAACTGAGCAGTATGAAAGCACAATTCTGCAGGGTGCCTCTTGTGTGGTGATCTGTGGCCAAGCACTGTGGAATGCATTCCCATCATGGAGTAACAATCTCAAAAGAATTTTGAAACCAGAGTTGGCTTGAATGCTATACAAATGACACCCAGGATCTTGGCTTACTTCCCAGATTTTCCCTTTTTGGTTTTCTAGCAAGTTTGGTCATGCCTGGGAATTTGCTGAATCTGGTGCTTGGATCAGGGACTTCCTGAATGCTACCTTGGGATCAGTGACATGTGTTTGCCCAAGGGGGTTTGGAGTAAAATTTTTAGATAAACCGCTGTTGTTAAGTAAGTTCTCTACTGAACTTGTTCTCAGAAAACCCTGGCACGAGGGTGTGAACAGGAAGGGCAGCTTGTGAATTGTTAATAGAAGGCAAAGATCTTGTGAGAAAGTATTGTACTGTGAAGAGTATTAAGTTGCATACTGGGCACACTGGTGTTCCAGCTGGAGGGTCGTCAAGTTTTTAAATAAATATCTAATGTATTTCAAAGCTCTCTTTAATGCTATCCTTGACAAATGCCACTCACTAAAGGTCAGCCAAGACTTGATAAAGAGATGCTTATCTGCAGTAACCTGGGCACTGCCTACCATCACCCTAGTTCAGGTAACATGGAAAGAGCTGAGAAAATACCTACATTAGTTACTGAAATACTTAGGTCACAAATATGTGTTGACATATAGCTGAGTATATTTCCAGATTACATTTCCAAAATAAGTACGGTTTTCATAATTTTGTTTTAGTCAACACTTTTCTCCTCAATGTTAGGTATAATTAAGAGCTAACTCAGGTAAAATATTTTTAAAAAGTACAGCAGTGTAATACACATACCTAGGTAACCTCTGAGGCTTTTTACCACCATCTGCATAAATAAGAACATTCTTTAGCTGGTCCTTCTGCAACAAAAAGCTGCTGTGTTCTAAACTAGAATGTTATGCGAGAATCTGAATAGCATACAGTTTACTGAATGCTCAGCCTGTTTAGTGACATACCAAAAAGTAGGACAAAGGCTTAAAGCAAAAATGTGGGGCGAGTTTTCAGCTATGACGTTAAAAGCGTATAGATGGTGAAATGTTTAATTATCAAGGCAGAGACCAGGTTGTAAAATCTAGCTAAAATAAAAGTATAAAGATGGGCTGTGAATGGGATAGCTGCTTGACTCAGTGATCTCATGGTTTGCTGACCAGTAAGAGTGTTGCCAGAATTATGGAATTAGACCACTCTGAACAGAGAATGGTGATGGTGAGATGGTGCCTTATATCACTTGTCTTTTATTCCCACTGTAATGGCAACTCCTTAGATTATAAATATCAACTATTTATCCATGAGAAATTAATGAAAGGTGAGGCAAAATGGGCTTCAAAAGTAAATTGTTACAGTAAATTAGGTAAAGGCTATATAAAGTTAGGAGAGCATTTTCAAATCTAAGAAAACAGCATAACGCAAATTTCGTGATTCTCCTTGTACTAATAGAGCTTGAGTCATATGAGGAAACGTTTTACAAACATGACTGTGCTTCCAAGTCTTGAAATTTCCCTTAAGTATTCCTAAATTCTGTGGTTATAGGACTAAAGAAATCTCATATAAGTGTTAATTTGGGTTTGACAAACCTTTTAGAGAAATATAAAATGTGATTTAAACTAAAGGGAATTCTAGTTTCTTTTGATGACAATTTTTCATGTAGGATTTATGGACTCCTGAGGGACCTCTGTACAGCTGAGAAACCGATTGCCTTTATATAGATGTGTCCTGCTAGAGAACTGTCTGAAAGATTTCAGAGTGTGAATTCTGCAATAGACTTCACACCATTAAAAATGTGGTTCCAGGATAATCACGACAGATGACAAAATGGAATATTTTTCAGCCTTTCAAAACCTAGGGGAATGTGAATTAACACATTCTCGAGATTATTTTATTCCTGGGTGATAATATTTAGGTGCTTTATGTACTCAGAGGAGTATAGGTTAAGATTATATCCGTTGGTCAAGGCATCAGCCATTCTGCTCCTAACCCTGAAAGAGACAAGGCAGGATGTGATCACCTAGGTTTGTGCTTTTCATGAAATAGCCTTATTTCTATCCTGCTTGCTAGCACCATGGTTACTTTTACCAGCAATCGAGAATGCAAGCAGGGGAGTAAGCTAAGAGTCTTGACTGAGTTACCATCCTCAGACTTTTGCCTGCAGTTAGTGAGGTGGAGTCTGGTCTGAAGCCCCACATGGACTATTTCCCTACACTTGCACTGGGAGAGGCAGCATGGCACAGGCTTGAGCATCACGCGCCGCAGCTCCACTGTCATGTTGTAGCTGTGCGGCCATGGTCTGGTTACCTCAGTCTTTCTATGTCCTGGTTTCCTTGTAGAAAAATAAGGCCTGACAACAGTGTTTACCTCAGGAGGGTATTCACAAGGGAATTCATCTAAAGCATCTAGAACAGTGCCAGTAAATGTTAATAGTGATTTTTATAAGTCACATGATTGAGGATTTAATTTATCTGGCAAGCTAGTAAGCTCCCCCTCCCCATCCATGCATAGACATATCCTTGAATATGAAAAACGAGGAGAGAATCTTTCAGACAGGTGGTGGCAGCAAATCTTCACAACCACAGATCTAGTTGAGAGAAATTTCCCAGGCTTTGATGAGTCAACCTGGAGTGTCCTTCAACTTGGGGTTACGACAAGGAGCCAGTCAGACAGCCTCAAACAAGATGACCCAGCTATTGCCACTGGCTGGGTCACTTTCCAATGTCACTGATTGTGGGAGCAGTCCTTCCCCTGCTTCACGCTGCGGGATCCTTTCCCCACAGAGGGTATCTTTAGCACAGCACATGGTCAGTCAACCACCAGAGGCAAAAGTTTTGTGTAAGTTCAGTTCAGTTCAGTTCAGTCGCTCAGTCGTGTCCGACTCTTTGCGACCCCATGAATCACAGCACGCCAGGCCTCCCTGTCCATCACCAACTCCCGGAGTTCACTCAAACTCATGTCGATCGAGTCAGTGATGCCATCCAGCCATCTCATTCTCTGTCGTCTCTGTCTCCTCCCACCCCCAATCCTTCCTAGCATCAGAGTCTTTTCCAGTGAGTCAACTTGTCGCAACTTTGTGTGTCTATGTCCATGTACAAACCGGGGTCCTTACCCTCCAAAAATATCATGATCCTAAAGCTGACAGCTGTTCACATGAAACTTGGAATACATTCCCTTCTTTATAAACAAAACACAACAGAACATTATAATGTCTTCCACAAATGCAAATTAATTGACTAACTACCATTTCCCACGAACCCCACATTTTCGTCCTTTGCTTGTTTTCTCTTTCTTTATGTTTCAGTTGCAGAGAGGGTAAATCATAAATTACTGTCTGGTATTTGAGTGTACTCCGGGAGTTGGTGATGGACAGGGGGACCTGGCGTGCTGTGATTCATGGGGTCACGGAGAGTCGGACACGACTGAGCGACTGAACTGAACTGAACTGATAGAAACTAGTCTGCATCTGGAGGGAATTGGGAAAGCACTGGGAATTTTTTTTTTTTTTCTAATCATGAATGCAGTGATTACCAACTTCAAAATAAGTAAAGGTTTTCAGTAAATGGGAAAGAAGCAGAACTCACTCTAGGGTGAGGGGACAGTGAGTGCAAAGGTAGAGAGAAGTGAACATGCACTGTTGCATTCAGGGAACAGCATACGGCAAGAAAGAAATCTCTTTGGTCTCTGTAGGAAACACCATTGAGTTACTATGGAGCACAAGTTGGGGAGTAACTGTGAACATCTAGTTAGACATTTTTGTTCTGCACAGGTAAATACAATGGTCAGTCTTTTAATAGAATAGAAAATAGAATCCAAGTTCTATTTTCAAGTTCACCCTGACATGTACTTCCTACTCCTTTTTTGCTACACCCCAGAAGCTACTAATTTTGCTTTCTGTGGTTGTGGAAAAAGCAAGATCCCTTCTTCCCAAGCCTCTTGTTTCCAGGTAGGGTTTGCCTCTTCTCAAGGCTTCTTCCAGTTTAGCAATTCCCATGAATTTTGGTCAAATAATTTTCCTACTAGAATATATACTCCATGAGAGCATGGATTTTCATATTTTTTAATTCATGGTTATTCCTAGTACTTACACACTACCAGTCTAGATATAATTCAATAAATTTAAGACCCTACAATGTAGTGCCTTATGCAGAGTCCAATGATGCTCCCTAAAATGTGGACCATTTTAAAAGTCTTTATTGAATTTGTTACAATAATGCTTCTGCTTTGTATCTTGGTTTTTTGACTATGAGGTTTGTGGGGGTCTTAGCTCCCTGATCAAGGATCATATCTACATCCATGGCATTGGAAGGTGAAGTCTTAACAGCTGGACACCAGGGAAGTCCCTCCCTACCTTTAAAAAGCCTGACAACAAGTGAAAAAGAGATAGGTGATCAAACCCCAAATCAAGGCCAAATGAAACCAGTGCAACATACATATTGTTAATAGGGGACGCTAAGGACTGAATGTCTCCCCTAGAGTCATGTGTTGAGACCTGGTCCCCAGTGTCACAGTGTTTAGAGGTGGGTCTTTGAGAGGTGATTAGGTCATGTGGGTTGAGACTTTATGAATGGGATTAGTGCTCTTTTTTATAAGGGAGTCCAGAGAGATCCTTTGTCCCTCTGTCATGCAAGATTGCAGTAAGATGGCAGTCAATGAGGGAGTGGTCCCTCACCAGACACTGAGTCTGCCAGTGCCATAATCTTGGATTGCCCAGTCTCCAGAGCTGAGAGGAGGGTTTATTGTTTACAAGCCACCCAGTTTACGGTATTTTTTCTAGGTAGCCCAATAGACTATGACAGGGACTCACAAGGAGTCATTAATTTCAGAGGATTGAGGGAGGTCTTCAAAAGACAGAATTTCCATTAGGGAGGTACAGCTTATTTTTGGTTAAATTATTATTAATTTGAACTCTTCTAGACCCAATAAAAATAGCTTAAGTAAATTCAAGTGGAATCAGGAAAACTAGGGGTAGCACTTGCTCCAGTTCTCCACTTGCTTCTCTCCCAGGGCAGACGGACATAACCCATGTTGCAGGAGGAAGGCGTGAAGTCTGACTACAGGTGGCTCCATGTTCACATCGTGCCAAGCCCACCAGACACTGAATTGCCACAGAAGGCCTGCATACACAGGCCAGCAATTCAATATGATAGAAAGCCTCTTCTCAGTCTCCTTTGGGGTATGTGCCTAACTCTGGGATAATCAGTGTGGCTTATGAGATGGGAAGTACAGTCTTACCTGAGACATACAGCCATCACCTGGCATGGCTACGGTGAGTGCTTTGATCGAGCTGTTTTAATGATAGGAATTTAGACGAAACAAGGCAATGGCACCCCACTCCAGTGTTCTTGCCTGGAAAATTCCATGGACGGAGGAGGCTGGTGGGCTGCAGTCCATGGGGTCGCTAAGAGTCGGACACGACTGAACGACTTCACTTTCACTTTTCACTTGCATGCATTGGAGAAGGAAATGGCAACCCACTCCAGTGTTCTTGCCTGGAGAATCCCAGGGACGGCGGAACCTGGTGGGCTGCCGTCTATGGGGTCGCAGAGAGTCGGACATGACTGAAGCGACTTAGCAGCAGCAGCAGGTGAAACAAAATAATTTTAACCAAGGGTGGGAAAGGTTGCAACACTTGACTAGGATTAGCTACTTAGAACCACACAGAGTGGGCTGGCCTAGGGTAGTAACTCATTAGAGAGATGGGGGAGAGAGGACCTTGTCGACTTAAAAAAATAATGTGAGAGTTGCAAGTTGTTTTATTTGGGGTAAAATGAGGACTGCAGTCCAGGAGATAGCTCTAAGAAACTGCTTCAAAGAGGGAAGGGGAGAAGGCCAGTATATATGTGATTTTGGTGAAGGGAGAATACATGCGCTCAAACACACTATTTTTCCAGAAGGTTTCTGCTAGTTTTGTGAAATATTTGCTAGTCACAAGGAATAGTTATCACCATGAAGGATTTTAGTGCTTTTCTAGATCTAAGAAGATACAAGAATTGGGCTCATAAAATCAGCTCCTGAAAATATCTATCTAAAGATCTGTCCTGCCAGTTTTTCCTGGAGCACAGAATGCTTTGTTTCTGCTCGCCACCCTGAACTCTTTCAAGGGGTGCTGAAAACCAGTAGCTGTAGCAGCACGTGATTTAATCCTTGTAGAGATAGATGGCAAGTGCCCACCCCAAAGGAGAAGAAATAGGATGTTGGGTAGATCAAAGCACCAAGTAACCACTACAAAAACTAAAACATATGCATTCTTAGGTTAATGCTATATAGTCTGCTGTGACAGAAATGCTGCTAAAGATAGAACTCAGGAAGGAGGTGCAGCTTGGGCTAGGTCACAGGGAGCCTCCAAAGATAAATGGAGCCAGCAAAGGGCTTCAGTTCAAGAAATGTTATGATCAGATCCATGCCACTCTATCATCCACCTTTCTCAGAAAATGAAGTGTCTAAGCTGTCAAGACTATTTTGACCAGGCATCAAGTAGCTTTCTTTCCCAATTGCTTTTCCTTCAGTTCGAACACTGTCCCATCTCAATTCTATTAATATATGTAGTCCATTCATCTCGGCCCTTTTATTTCCCAATCTAAAGTTAATACCACTTGAGGGAATTACTTCTGTCTAGCACAGAAATTCCTGGATTCTTATACCTCAAGCACTATTTTTCAATCAGTCTAGCATGAACTAAAGTGTGAGGAAATGGGAAGTGAACTGGGAATGTTGTAGTGGTTGATCCCAATCTGCATGGCTCCTTGGCATTAACAACTTCTATCAGTTGTCACATATTCAGGTTAGCCCCAAAGTTTGAGAACTATAGTCATCTTTTGACCCTGGATTGAGAAGCTGTGAACAGATTTTACAGGATCAAAACAAACCAACTTTTCCCTCTCATGTTTGAGGAAACCAGTGTGCCACAGTGGCTATTATCCTTCCTAGTAAGAGGTGGGGTGGTGGCCATTGTTCACCAACAGATATATATATAAATATATATATATGTATTTTTACTATATATTCCCTGACACTATTTGTCATAAATCATTTCATGAGTAGGTAGATTTTAACATTTGCACTCTTCATGAACTTTCTGGATTACCATAAACAAAGATAAGGAGGACCATGTTCCCAAGAATGCTTAGAACAGCCTACTCTGAGGTTGTTTAATAGAGGGCATAGTGACCGGTGCTTGGTGAATGAGACAACAAATGCATCAATTCATCTAGAGAAAAAGTGTAATCCAGGAGAGAGATCTACTACTTACCTCTCACTTCCTTGAAATTATCAAAGGTGAACGCACAAGTTCCAAATGAGAAAAATCAAGACTGGAAAAATTCTAAAATGAAAGTTATGTAATTTTTGCCATCCGAACTGGCCACTGCTCAGATCAAACAAGAAAAATGCTTCAGTAAAACGGAACACTGAGAAAACCAACCTGCCTTGGCTACTGAAAATGAGAGGCAATGAAGAAAAGAAAATGAAAAAGCCCACCTTCTGTGAGATGCTACTGCAGTCACTGACAGCCCTTAGGGAAGGTGAACACAAGCGTCACAGAAGCTGAAAGGCAGCAACCTAAGAGTCGCAAGAGTCACAGTGTTAGCTCTCTCTGAGAAACGTGAAAGTCGCTCAGTCATGACGACTCTTTGTAACCCCATGAACCATACAGTCCATTGAATTCTCCAGGCCAGGATAAGGGAGTGGGTAGCCATTCCCTTCTTGAGGGGATCTTTCCAATCCAGGGATCAAACCCAGGTCTCCCACATTGCAGGCAGATTCTTTACCAGCTGAGCCACCAGGGAATGCCTAGTGGCAAAAGTTAAAAAAAAAAAAACAAAACCAGACTCTTGTTGGCAGAGTTTGGATTGATTATGACAGCCTTAGACCCCTAAAATGGTTATACTTTTGTTTATCACAAAGCTCACAGGGAATCAAATATTTTTGGAGATCAAGCAGAGACAGTAGTGAGTGTGGGTGTTGTCAAGGGAAGATATGAATGATGCACATAGATATTTGATGTCTTCTAGGAGAAAGGATTAAAAGTCAGGTATTAACATACTTGTTTTTTAATCTTACTCCAGCAGACCAGATGTAATCTCCCTAAAGAATAGCTTCCCAACATAGCCTGACAACGGTAGAATGGGAAGGAAGCAAGTTGCCCCCTGTGACATATAAATGAAAAACCATAAGGCAATGGACAATACTAAGTGCACTTCCACTTGTAATCCAACACAAAGGCCAAGGAAAAGTACATGCTAACTACCTGCCAAGAAGACTATTTTGGGGCAAAAGACACACATACCAGAAACTCATCTCCTAGTCTCCCAAAAATATAATACTTGAATTTAAAAATTTCTATTAGTTAACCTATGATGGGACAGTTTTAGAAGGGCTCTACTTGACATGAATTGATAAAAGGTCAATATATGCAGTTTAAAAAGGACACAAAAGCAATATTAAATATTACTTAACAGTGTGCAACTTGTTTCCCTACCAAGTTTGCATTTATCACCAGAATGAAAAACTATGTTTCCTGGACATTTTTTTTTCTCCTTAATTTTTTCATTCTTTTGCTTTTTTTTTTCCCTGGGTATTTTTGAATCTGACACATGAAAGGAAATATATCCAGCCCAGGTAAGGCACTCATTCACAAGAGCGTGGGGACAAGGGAGACCAATTGGCGAAGTCAAGCCTATAGTCCTCCAAGGAGAGCTTGCAGCTCCTAAAGCATCAGCTTCAGGTTACAGCTGGCGCTGGGGGAGCGGATGAGGATGAGGAAGAGGCACACCCCGCCCCAGCCCAGGGGGTGGGTGGGTGGGAGGATTCTGCCCTTTAGGAGCTCCTGATGTGTTACGGAAGGAAACAGGCATTGACTCTTATCACTGGCTGGCCATCTGATCTTAGTGTCACTTGTCAAACAAAAGGATACATCTCTGTAGGAATTAAGTGTGACAGCATTTTCCTAAGTATCTTCATATACATGCTGTGCTGAATATTAAGTCGCTTCAGTCATGTCTGACTCTGTACGACCCTATGGGACTGTAGCCTGCCAGGCTCCTCTGTCCATGGGATTCTCCAGGCAAGAATACTGGAATGGGTTGCCATTAACTATGGTTAAGTAAGTTTGGAAAAACTTCCCTTCTCCACCCCTCAGCACCAGATTCACATTGCATTTAATACACTGAAGGCTCTTGAAGCCCTGCCGTAAAAGTCTTCTAAATCTGGCATTTCCCAAACTTATTTTCTGAACCAACATCTATTAAAGTCTGCATAACATGTTTTGGAAAATCATGGTCTCTACAGCCCTTCTGACTTCAGAATTCCACTATGGTCAATGACATTTTTCTGTAGAGAGACCATAACCTCCCTCTTCTACTGCCAAGTATTTAGTCTTTCAATGTCTTTGGGCTGAACCTAACATGCTGTCCCTCACTTCATTTTTCCTTTAAATGCATTTAAAATGCATTTAAATGCTCACATCAAACTAAAACATGGTTGGATGAGATGACCTCTAAAATCTGTATAAACACTGAAATTTTAAGATTCTCTGAAAATTACTGCAAATATCCAATGAAGACTAAAACAGGATGCATATAATAAATACAGGCTGTTATCATGCCAGTACTAACATTTACTAAATGAGTGCTTCGAGACGAAATTTTATATCCTGCCCTTCTGTACACTGTTCCAAGCTCAATACTACAAATATTTCCTTGGCAACTTTCTTTCCCCTTGACTAATGCAAATGGAGACAGTGTGGGTTGCAAGGTTCTTAGACCCATCCTAGAATTAACATCAGTGGGGGTGCTTCCTGCCAAATCTGCTGTAGATACGGCAAAAGTTTTTCTATGTAGGTAAGTTATTATAAAATGCCAGGAAACAGAATGTATTGCCCATACCTAGCCATAAAAATACTTAATGCATTTTTCTTTTTGGTGGCAATCTTAATCAAACCCGCACCCCTGCATTGGAAGCATGGAGCCTTAACCACTGGACTGCCAGGGAAGTCTCTGCATGTGTTTCAAATTCAGTCAGAGGACCAGCAGATTGCTGGCAGAGGCCTGAGGCAGAAGTATTCAAGCAGAAGGATGACAAGCAGAATCCGGATAAGAGAAACCTGAGAATAATCACAGAAGTCAACTAACCAACACTCAGACTTGTCTGGTCAAATTCTAATTTTCTCCAGTGAAGGACTGCTCCATCCTCTTTTTAGCTCTGCCTTGAGCCTTCTTTAATATCACGTATCTTCTTTAGCCTCATTTCCAAGCTAACAAAAGATTAAACAGTTCTAAGACACGCACTCAAATTAGTTTTCTCAATTGTCTAAATGCCCTACTCATTGTGGCTAAGACAGAAATATTAATCACCTAATCAATCAGAAAGCAACTCAATTATTTTCCCTTTACTGTAGGCCTTACAGTGAACTCTCTAGGTTTGGTCTAGTTCTACCTTAAGGGGCTCAAAGTGTCATCACAGGAAGGAGTTGTGAAATTGGCTGTGACACTCCACTGATGGTTTCTTTTCCTGTTTACTCTTTAGGGGAAAGCAAAGCAAGAATAAGACCAGAATACTTCAGCCCCAATGAGGAAACACTGAAAATGAGATGAATGTTTACATGTCACCATCTGAGACCTTCCGAACATGTTCAGTGTGAGAATTCTCAAAGGCTGACAGATGCTATCTAACAGAAGTAAAATAAAAGATTCCTAAGGCTCACTTCAATATAAATTAGTTACCAGGAAACCGAGAACATTTTGTAGTAAGTGCTAATACACTGTAACACTGGATTATAACACAAGTATAATTACTGTCAAAAATAAAGTTATGAACCAACAAAACATTCTCCTTATTCTAAGTGTAAATAATTCTTGGGAGTCTAACTGGATTAAAATTGTTTGAATAGTCTGACCAGTACTCAGAAGAATCACCATAGCAGGTACACAAAGTAGAGAATAAAATTTTAATGGTATCAAAAACAGAACTTTTTGGCCAGTTTAGTACTTGCAGGAATAAAGTTGCAAAATGTTACTCAGTAACTGATTTAGCTTCTAAATCAAGCTAGAATTACACATACTCTGTATATTACTTGAGTATATACAAGTACATTCCATGATAACATGCAGACATGGAAACAAGAAGAGTACTGTGAAATAAAAATCGCCATGTTTATGAAATAATTTAAAACAAAACACCTGTCCAATAATCCAGAATATCTCATTTTGAAAACGTGGTTTTGAATATTGCTCTTTTCAAGAATTCAGATAACTTCCATGTGGCTAAATTGGATTTTTTCCCTAACATGAAAAAATGGAAGCTGATATATTCCTATAGCTATGGGAGTATACTATTCCTTTTACCGAATATCAAATTAAAAGGTTTGATAGCTTTTCACTCCCCTCAGGTGAAAGGGGCTCTTAACATTCTAGTGGTTAAGAATGGATCCCTTAAAGCTCTGAGGCATTTGAATGTCTTAAGACCCAAAGGCTCATGTACCTTTAATGAAACAGTATAAGAGATGGAAGTTTAATTCTCCTGAAAACTAAACAGAACTATGAAATAAACAGGGTATGAGAATGACCTGAGTTCACAGGAATCTCTAAATTTGAAGACATTGCTTCAGCTTTGCTAAGATAGCATCAAAAGCCTTTTATAGCAAGAGTTTCTTAGTGAGTCACATATTTGGGCATGGAGCCTTAGGATCTTTTTAAGCACTAAGAAGTGTTTTATGTTGTGCAAATTCAATGAAAGGCCAACCAAGTAAAGCCTACAAGTAAGCCAAAGATTCTATATCTTATAAAGAAAGAAGGTGAGATGTATAACTGATCAACTTTGCTCCTAGTTTGACAATGATTTCTGTGAAGCTAAGATAAGCAAAGACAGCACCTTAAGTAGAACCCAGTGGAAGCCTCTCAGAAGTGAGGGTTGGCTGTGGCAGAAACTGATCCCTTCTAAGTAACTCCTCCTTTGCCTGTGAGAATCCAAGAATGTATACGACCAGTAGGGTGAAGGACTGGTTTCAGTCATTTCTCCAAATTATGAATTGCAACTTCTGTTATTATTATTATTCTTTGCAAAATAAGAGGTCATGTGTGAATTATTAGTCAATGAACAGCACATAAAACAATATGGCCTGTATTGAATCTGAGCTCTCCTGGTTTGCTTTGTCATCTAATTCAAGGCACTTTATATATTTTGGTGCCTTAGTGTGTTAACATGTAACATGAGAATAACACTCATTCACTTACCTCAAGGAGCTACTACATAGATTATTAAATTGCAAAGCACTTTGAGCTCCTCAGATGAAAAGCACTGTGGAAAACATGACAGCTGAGAAACTCTTTCAATGCCTCAGAATCCTAAACTATTGTGTCTATGTTGCAACCACAATTCCTCAAAACACTTAAAAAATTTATTATCCCCTTTTATATGTTGTTTGGCACACAGATGCTTATATACTTAATTAAAATAGTTATACTCCCTACTCCAAAGAAGTTGACTAATTTTCCAATAAAGTTTACTAAATGTACCTAATTCTGGAGTATTGTGTGTCAAGTAGAAAACTTGAGTTTTCTTTGAGGTGCATGTGACGTAATAAAAAGTTCACCTTCTTTTTCAAAATAATTGAACTAATGTTATTTGTGTGAAACTACAAGTTTTTAATGGAGAAAATACTGAAATTATGCCACAGTGTCTATATATTCATCTGAAGAGTACAAATATGGAGTTCTGAGAAAAAAAGGGTCTTAACACTAAAGAAAATAAATGTGGTTCTTAAACTGTTCAAAGAAATTTTTTAAAAAATGTAATGTTTCATACATTGACATAAAGCAATTAGTCAGAGGTAATAAACTATATATTAAATACAGTAGTTCAAATGTTTCTCTCAGCATTAGGTTTTCTAAACAAGTTAAATTCAAAACATTTAAACTTGTTATACTCATGTTTCAAAGAAACTGTGGAAATGGAAGTTTTCATAGAAATCTAAAACAGTGATACCACTTTGTGATCTTTACATCGAATATCCTGGACCTTGATCATTTTAGATTTATAACATACTTTGGTTAATACATTAGGTTCAACCCATTAATATGACTTTATATTTTAGATTGTGATTTATAAACTTGCAGGTTACCCAAATCTTCCTCAATTCCAGGTCTTCCTTGATTCTCTGCAGGGGGTTCTGTCAGACTCATAATTAAAATGATGAAAATTATAAATAACTTCTTTAGAACTGAACATTTGTTTTGCTTTTTTAAATAAAATAAAGTGCTTTCAAATTCGAACATTTCTTGCCCTAAACAAAACTGAAACATACTTAAACCTGAAACTTTCATATCTTGACACACATATTTAACAAGAAAAAAATCAGTTTTGGGCCATTAATGTCCTTCAAGGGTTCAGACTGGATCTAAACTGGGTTTCACATTATTATCGTGCTCGTGTTTGTACATGAAGGTTAACAGGAAGAGGGCAACATCCAAGGATGACCAATAGGCAGTATGCGACGTGACAGCTGACCAATAGCGGCTCTCCACAAGGCCTTCTCTGAGTTCAAAGTCAATTCTGTGATCCAGTTCCACTAAAAAGAAGTCAAACAAATGAGTAAGTATCACAGTAAGATTGTTTCTACACAGACATACTATATTGGAGAATAAAAATTTACCGAACAGAAGTGACTCTCCTAATTATTATTACTATTTTTTAAAAAGTGACTTTCCACTCTCATCTTATGGGAAGAAAACACTCAAGAGCCTCAGTAGTTCAGGATTCTGTCTGGTGAACCCTCTCCTTTGTATGTTCAGGTCAGTATGGAATAATAAAGTAAGAAAACAAAAATCTCACTTGGTACCATACAGTATATTTGGAATAAAGGAACTGGCCTCAAATCCTGGCTTTCCTATTTATAATTTGTGCCTAACCTGAAAGATACAGCAAACTGTCTTCTTGCAGAATGATGGGTCAGCCTTACAAGCAATAATGTCAGCAAGAGTGCAACAGGGCACTCAAAGGCTCCTTCACAGGTTAGGCTCTTTACATCAACTGGCTCAGGGGAACATGTTGGAAGATAACATCGACTACAGTCCTACAATGTTTTCCTCCCCACTATGCTGAATTCCTCAAAGGGCCACAACATACTCTAGTCTCTATCCTGTCAGCAGGGCCAAACATGCACCTGGGACATACCCGTGCTCAAGAATCCACTGGCTGGGAAAGTGAAATTGGGAGGAACAGTGGTAACCCTTGAGAGGAAGGACTTCATTTACAACAGTGCTGTCCTCAAACAATTCAGTAAATTCAATTAAGTTTTTTCTAAAATACAGAAAGTCCTTGTAACACGTGAGAAAATAAGACCACAATTGGTTCATCTAACAAATCCTTAAGAGATAAAACATTTAGAAAAATGATAATTTCATCTTCAGGAATTCCTCAAAAGCTGTCAATAAGCCATACAGTATTTTGAAGGGTCTGTCTTAAAAATAAAAAGTACCCAAATCACTACCATTCAGACTCAAAATCTGCTCTTTTGTTTAGTGTGCGAGCAGGTATAAAAAGTAAAAACTGGCAAAAATTAAGGAGGTTGGAGAAAAAGTTGGGTTTTGCTTTACCTGGGAAGTTTGGAAATTGCATAAAGGAAATCACATCATTTTAGAGCATGATTTCATATAAATGTTTAGCTAATGTTTATTTTAAACAATACCACTTGGTGATTTAAAAATGCATTTATAGTTATTTTTCCATTCAACTGTGCTTTTCTGACAAAGAATGTCCATGGATCTTATCTAAAAATTTTTAGATAAGATTTATTTACACTCTGGTAGGCTGCGGTCCATGGGGTCGCTAAGAGTCAGACACGACTGAGTGACTTCACTTTCACTTTTCATGCATTGGAGAAGGAAATGGCAACCCACTCCAGTGTTCTTGCCTGGAGAATCCCAGGGACGGGGGAGCCTGGTGGGCTGTCGTCTATGGGGTCACACAGAGTTGGACATGACTGAAGTGAATTAGCAGCAGCAGCAGCAAACAGTATAAATACCCAATTAGGTTATAAAGCACTATGAAATATATTGACATAGACCTTTTACAAAACTGCTATTTTTCTCATTTAAATTATAAGCTAGTCCATAAGAAGTCAGAAATAGTTGAAATCCACATGTTGAACTGCGGGATAGGAATGTCTTAATCTTTTATCTTTCTTATTCCATGGGACATCTGTGTTAAAATTCATAGGTACATTTTGACACAACAGACAAGAAGATGAAAAGAAGAAATGAATTCTCAAACACGATGAAGAGGACTCAAGGTGAAGTCAGTTATGAAGAAAAAAAGGAGAAACGAGGAAAACCGAAGAAATGGGAAACACATATTAAAATTGGTGAAGCCCATACCATGTTATTTCTAAGAATTCCTTTTAAAGGCCACTGTCGAATGCCTTCCTAGTCCAACAGTCTTAAACAACTGTTATTCTAAAGTTAAAGGGAGATTCTTCCTGCTACAATCAGTGTTACTCGGCTCTACTTTATGTCCCTGAAATGTGTTCTTAATGTGCTATCACTGTGCAACACTGCCTTTCATATACTACAAACTCAAATGATGAATTTATTGCCCCATTATGTGTCCCTGTCCTTCTTATCACCTAGAGGATCTTTAATAAGTCTCATTAACCAGACTGGCCTACCCTATCCCCTCCCTTTCTATTTATCTGTAGGTTGTCCCCATCAAAATGGAAATTAGGTAACCAGCTTGTACTTGATGAACCTACTTTACAGTCTCTCATCTTCCTTAAAAGGTTTACCCCAGGCAGTCTGGTTTGCAGCTGACACCATATTCATGTTGGTTTTACAGGTGGGTGATGGATGGATGTAGGTGGGCCAATGTCTCATCTTTTTTCTTTATGTAGATCACAGAATTCCCAACGGTGTGAGGTCACTACATGGTAGTACTCTTCTACATGTGCTGTGAGATGTGCTCTTGGCCAAAGTCGGTACAAATCTACACGGAGTTGCCTTGGACCTGCCTTCTCGTTATTATTGTATCAAGAAGGGGTGGCACTAGACAGGTTAGTATTTTCCTAGTTTCTTTCACTGAATTAGGTCAAGAAAAAGGAGAACATAAAATCACTTAATCCTTTTCTCTGGAGTGCTTACGAGTTAATATTCCTATATCTACAAAAAGAGAATTTAAGATTCCTGAAAGTTGAGGAGAGGTAAAAATGAAAAAAAAATTTGCTGGCTTTTAACAATCATCAATAATTTGCTTTCACTGTTTTAAAACATGGGTTGAAGGAAATGGCAACCCACTCCAGTATTCTTGCCTGGAAATTCTCATGGACAGAGGAACCTGGTAGGCTACAGTCCATGGGGTCACAAAGAGTTGGACATGACTGAGCGACTTCACTTTCACTTTTTATTTTCTTTTTGGGAGAGTCATGAATATGGGCACATTTCCTTCCTTATTCCCCAAGCAAATGTCTGCCATCTACCCAGGGTGAAGGTAGAGTTTCCTCAGCACTCTGCTTTCAGTAGAGTGTTCTTTCGCGTACAGGGCTTGTCAACCTGGATATGGTGTTAAAAAGCAAAATACATGAATAGAAAGTAACCATTTTAGCATTATAATGTGTACCAACTGGACAGGTTTCTTCTATTTAAATGGAGTGTCTTAACATCCTGGAGAGAAATTTTCAAAAACTTAATGAATCTTAAAAAATTATCTTATTTATAAGTAGCAATTATATGATCATAATTTCATGATTTTAGGCTTTAGGTAGATACTAAGAAAACCACTTAAAGTACTAGTAAAGGAAACTGGGTTTCCAAATGACTGATGAAAGAGTCATTTGCAATATATGCTCAGAGTTCTTGATAAATTATATCTTATTTTTCCTCTGTCTCAGAGCAACCATATATTTTATGTAGTTAGATGTTTGATATCCAATGAATATTTACATTTTGTGACTTATCATAGCTCCAAATATATTTAAAAACATTCTCTAAACATCCTTTATTAAAAAAAATAGCAAAAACTCCATAAAGAGCTTTATAATTAGTTGCCATTTTCTGACTCCCAAATTTCCCAACACTAATCTACTCCGAAAGACATTCAGACACCTTACATTTGACAACAGATGGGCTATTTGGGGAAACACAGGCTCATAAGAATACAAAGGAACTTCTGTGGATGGCCAGATCCGCTGGATCCTCTACCATCTGGCTGGAGAAATGTTCCTCAGCATATTCAGAATGACTCCTTTCTACTCATCCTTGGTTCTTCTCAGAACTAACTTCTGCTGCTGCTGCTGCTAAGTCACTTCAGTCGTGTCCGACTCTGTGTGACCCCACAGACGGAAGCCCACCAGGCTCCCCCGTCCCTGGGATTCTCCAGGCAAGAACACTGGAGTGGGTTGCCATTTCCTTCTCCAATGTGTGAAAGTGGAAAGTGAAAAGTGAAAGTGAAGTCGCTCAGTCGTGTCCGACCCTTAGCGACCCCACGGACTGCAGCCTACCAGGCTCCTCCATCCATGGGATTTCTAGGCAATTCTAGATCTCTATATAACCTGTGCTTCCTATCTCTGTGTTTTTGCTGGTGCTGTGCTGTTTCTTCTCCCTACAATGTCTCTTCATCTCTGCTTATTTAAGTCCTACTTCCACAAAACCTTTTATTTCTTCAGGTGAAAATATTTTCTCTCTCTTTAGAATCTGTCATGAGGTTCATCACATTCTACCATATACTACATTATTTCTGTAGTTATCCACCTTTCCTACAATAATATATGCCCTCTAAAATATACTTAAGTTTCCACATCAGCATTTAACATCTTTATGGGCAGCACTGAAACTGGTTCATCTTGGTGTCTCTTCTAGTGACCATCTACTTGTCTCATGACAAAATTGTTGAATGAAAAAAACAGGAGAGGAGAAAATAGAAGCCATATACATATTACCATCTGAATCAATGTGGTGTAGTTATGACGAGTGGTCTAACTGTTTAGGTAGCTGGGATGGCTTTCAGGCAGTGGATAAAAGGACTACTTGAATGTAGGACAAATAGATGAATGGATTAATTTTCCTTTCTCTAAATATTCAAAAAGCACACATCAGTTATTTCTTTACAGAAGTGACTATTACATGAGCAGGGACTAGAGACTTCACTGATAAAAATCATTTCTTGAGAGGCGTTCACTGAATTAGATCAACACAAACTGCTGTCACGGAGCCAAAAACCCAAATCAGCTTGTTATGCTGACACACTGCTTTGGAATCTATATCTAGTTAAGATTTTTTTTTTGAAAGAAGAAAAAATGCACGAAAATTAGCAATTATAAACATGGAAATTGCAAAATTAGATACGGTTTGAAAGCCCAAGGAGAAACCTGTAACTTACTTTTTATGTTAAAGACAAAATCCATTATTTTTAAAAAAGGAAAGAGAAAGGAGATACAGAAAAAAAGGAATGAGAAGTTAATGATAAAAATAATTTTAAACTGCTAAGATTAATCTTTACTAATACATTTTGAATCTGCTGAAAATCAGGAGACTGAAAATATCTCTTGTAGCCAATAATAATTTTTTTCAAAGCAAGCCTATACCTCTAAAGACCATTAAATATTTGTGTTGAAACTAGGTATCATCTGTGGCATACTAACAGCCCTAGGAGTAGTGTTATTAATATCTGAAATAACTAGGAATGATTAAACTCTTTATACTATGAAATCCTTTTATATTTAAATATATTACATGAAAAGAACAGTGAAGCTCTCTGAAAGCTGGAGGGCAACAGAGAAGAAAGAAAATGGCCTAATGCTTTTCTCTCTAAACAGTTCCTTCTTTGGAGAAGCATATAGGAGTATGATATATTTTAGCACACTAAGTAACTAATGAATACTCGGGTTTCAGGACCACTACCACTTAAGATTAGGAAATACAGGAAGAGAATACAT
This sequence comes from Moschus berezovskii, assembly GCF_049115385.1. Lineage (NCBI taxonomy): Eukaryota > Metazoa > Chordata > Mammalia > Artiodactyla > Moschidae > Moschus > Moschus berezovskii. Next base: position 38,207,015 of record NC_142468.1, on the reverse strand, counting down.
TTAAAATAGTCTGTTAATGGTAACATTCAAGCTGCTCTCATAGAAAAACTGATCAAGTTTTCAGTGAGCAGAAGAAATCTAAGTAGACTGTTTTCACAGCATTCTGAATGCTATTCCTGACATATACCATACCGAGGGTATTATCTTTATTCTGTATTACATTTTCCGGAAAAAGAAGTTGTGGGAGATTAAGGAACGATTCTTGAAGTCTGAAATCTGTGAAAAAAAAAAAACACAAGATGCTGTAAAGTGTTGGCTGATGATTACAAATGGCCTTCAGTGATGCAGTGGCCAAAAGTTAGAACAATACTCCCAAATAAGCTGATTAAACCTAGCAAACAAAAAGAAGTACACAATTAGGTTTCTGTGAAGAGCTCTATCATGGAAAGTGTAAGCATAATTAACTTCGAAATACAATGTCATAATCTGTTAACACTCAAACATCCCCCCAAATTTATAGTTCATTTAAGTTCTAACCTAGAGGCAAAACAGTGCTAAAAGAAACAAATTCTTTTCATGATATGTTACAAACACAAGGGAGTGCAAGAAACGAAACAGTAAAACCACCAGAAATAAGCCTATACTTTTCAAAAGAAATGAAGAGCAGCTATATAAGATGCTTCAACTTGATGTCAACGAAGTAGTTTCAACTGACAACACTAACTCTTCAAAGAGAGAAACCCTGATTGATCACAAATTCAGTCTGTGTCCAACTGACCCTCAAAAAGCAGGAGAATCAAAGTCGGTAGGCTTAGAATGAAGGTTATCGAGAAGAACCGAGGCAATCAATGTGAGCAAGAAGGAAGGAAGCCAGAATCACCTAATCACAGTGATCAAATTTCAGAAAGAAGATTTAAGGAAGAAGGTTCTATGATTTGCAAGATACAGCCAAAATAGCAATTATGATTTAAGAAATTTATCTAAATCAGGATTATAGAGAAGAGTATATTACTGAAGCAAGTCAAAGGTAAATCTAGAGGATTTGATTTAAAAGGCATAATTCTACTACAGAAGTTGTCCAATGTTAAAAGTTGGACTTTAAAAATCTATATCTAAAGATGAAAACATGAAACTAAGAAATGTTAGCTCAGTTAGCTGAGTCCAGAGTTGGTAAGTAATTTACCATTAGAACCAACAAAGAATTTATATGCAAGAATGACAGAAAACATATTTTGTTAAAATATTATAACACAATCAAACTAAGCATTTCTACCTTCATGTGTCCTGGAAGAAGTAAGTTTCTTCTTTATTATCTATCACTTTGAAATTTCTATGTTAAATAGCAAAAACATTAAAAGACAGTTTTTCCCCTCAGATCCTATAGAACTCTGTGTCTTCCTGACCCCTTCTCTGGGGCTCAAGTTCTACCCTGCTCTTCTCGTTCCCTTATTCACCCTAATGTTTACTAGCATCATTGCTGTGCATTAACATTACAAGGAATTGTGGCTTTTTACCCGACGTCTTACAAAATTCTTTGAAGTTATTTTTCTTCAGAAGTTTATAGTTTTCTTTCGACATCTGCATGCTCAACAAAATTTTATATTTTCACAATCTCATTTCTGTTATTAAGCAATAAATGGTAGAGTAACTCATAAAAAATATGAATTTTGTACAAATATAAAAATCTAAAATGAATTTTCTAGGCTGTGTTCAAAAGGCTTGAAATTATAAAATTTCTAGTACTCAGAGTCAGGCATAGGATTAAGTTTAAAAAATGGAACTGGCCCAAATAGGAATGTCCAAATCAGCAATGGCTAGGATAATTCATCGTGGAGTGGGGCTGACTATGGAGAAAGATCCAGCCTCTAGGACTGTCACATCTCAACTTTTTAATTTTTTATGAATGGCAATGAATGCTGGTCATTTTAAAATTTAGAGCAGCAGACACAGTAAGAAAACAAAGCTAAGCATCTGAAATGAACTGTTTAAAAATTTTTAGAGAAAGAAAATAAAATTTTCTTCTTGCTATAGTTACAGAAAGGAAGTAACTATTTTCAGAATCTACATTTCCATATGTAAGTCAAAGGAAACTAGGACTTGACTTACTAGTTTTATTTCACTGGACATTTATAAATAAGCTTTGAGTTTAGACCCTCAGAAGTAAATATACACTAAGTGTTTCAGTGTTTCATAACTATTTAAGACTTTAGACCTTATAAATCCACTGGAAAAAATTAAATAAAGCATCATTCTATTGCTAAATCCAGTATAATTATCCATTCTTTCACTCATTTCTTGAGTATTTATTTTACACAAGGTAGTAGGGACAGGATGGGAAGCCACAGAATGGATCCAATACAATTAAAGTTTTGAAGGCTTTATAATTAGGCTGATGAAGGGAGCTATGGGATTAGCACCAGGATGGCTTTGGCAGAGCATTTTTAAAACGCTATCAACAGCAGATACAGCATAGATCTGCAGCAACTAAATGAATTTTTAAGACTGAGAAGACCATGTTTAAAAACAAAAACAAAAAAACTATTTTATAAAAATCAGGGGTGCTTACCACAGAGAGATTTGTTTTGTGCTTGATGTGTAAGATCTCTGTGAGACAAGGCACTTATTAATGTTCTTAACTTAATTCACCCATGCAGAGAGTAAAACTGCATTTACCTGTCAATTATTCCTGAAAATGTAAGCAGAGGTAAAGCATTTTTTTCTTTAAAAGCTAGGGCATACTTTAGATTACAGAGTGGACTGCTAGTGTTAATATCTTAGTGCTCTTTGTCTTCCTCCAGTTTTAAAAAGGACACAGTATAAACCTGGAAAGAAGAGTATGAACTAACATGCAGAGTCAAGAAAGCCAGAACTGCTGTGTGGAAGGGTCTGCGTTGCCACGGTGGTCATGGGCGGTGAGGCAGCTGGCTTCTTCTCGTCTTCTATGGAGTCCCTTGATGTCTCAGATGTCTGTGATGCAGATGAACGTCCAAATCTTGAGAACAACATTCCTCCAAGTCCCTTTCCAATGCTTGCAGCCCCTGCATTTCACAAAACAGGCCAGTCATTCTGCTGAATTACACCACATACCAGGCTAAAGAGCACCACCCGTAATTACAGTCAGTTGGCAGAGAGACTAAGCCCTAGTCATGTTTTTCCAGGGTGGGAACACACAAAAAATTGCAATTTGTATTGTAGGTTTCTAAATAAAAATGGTGTTGAACAGAATGAGAGTTGTACAAACTGCAGGAATATAGCTTACAAAGAAAAAAGATTCTATTTTATTCAAGTGATCTTCGTTTTTTAAAGTATTTAATAAGATTAAAAATGTTAATAAAAAGAACCATGCCATTCACACGGGCATATATTTACTATTGGTATGCCTACTCCTGAAGTGAAGTGGATCTGTTATAAAAAGCTGTGAACAAACAATCTCTATAATGAATATCAATGAATCCAGCAGACAGCCTGTTTACAGTGCCATCTGGTGGCATTTTATATTAAGGCAACTTGTAACCAAAAGCAAAGGACAAATTAATTAACTGGCACACAATTGAGCTCCAGCGCCACAACAAACACTGTGGCTGGAATTGGAGACCACGCAAAGAGAAATTCAATATCCTTGTTGCTCTCAAGGAGGACACGATTTGAGAGACTTTTAGGACACGGATCAGAGAACGGGTTGTCAAGGGCACCCTTAGTACTCAAGCACCCCCTCATTTCAAGATGAGGGAGATGAGCATTAAAAACTACATGACTTCTCCAGATTTCACAGCAAGTGATGGGGCCAAGGTTAAAATGAGGGACTTGATGCCTCCCCCATTTTTTTTTTTTTTTGGTGCATCAAGGTATCTTATATTCTCTAACTACAGGATTTGATCCAACTAGAGAATTTAGGGCTTTTGCCTTCAAATATAAGAAGTGAGAGTAGTTAACTCTAAACATTAATTCTCAGATGTTTAGAAATATATAGAGTATTCCCAGGTACCTAAAATTTAATGACTATATAAAAGTGCTTAAGTTCATTGATGAGGAATACCGAAGAGAATTACCTAATATGCTTGCTTTGCCTATATTTGTTATAGATTCCCCATAGTGGCGGCGAGACAAGACTGGCGAAGTCACAGGGCTTGGTATTGTTGAGATGCCTTCATTCTCTGAAATTGAGGTAGGATCTTTTGCTGGGTGAAGAAAGCTTGGCTTCATATACTCATAAGGTAGAGGATTGGATGTATTATACCAGTGGATCTGCACAGGTGAAATGTTGCTGTAGTGTTTCAGTATTAACGGTTCTAATCTATAAGCCTTGATGTAAAAAAAATTCAAAGAAACAAAACATTAAGGCACAATGCTTAGGTTTTAGTAAACTGTTCATTCTTATTCTGCTCAGAGGACCTTAGGAAATGATTAAAAACCTGACATTCCTAACATGTATTCCTATTTCTTCACTGTTAATAATATGCAGTTTGTCTAATTATATATCCTTAATGATGAGACTACAAAAAAATTAGAGTTAGTCTAGGCTAATAGTGCCCTTTAATTAGTTTTCAGTAATGTTAGTTGCTCAGTCGTGTCCGACTCTTTGCGACCCCATGGGCTGTAGCCTGCAAGTATCCTCTGTCCATGGGATTCTCCAAGCAAGAATACTAGGAGTGGGTTGCCATTCCCTTCTCTGGAGGATCTTCCCAGGGAATGAACCCCGGTCTCCTGCCTGTGGGCAGGAGCTACAAGGGAAGACCTTTGTAGCTACAGGGAAGTTTGAACTACAGGGAAGACCTTGTTTTTCAGAGGAATATTCATTTCTGTTATGTTCTGATAACATCTAGCAATTAGATTAATATTAAGTCTCATGAACAAAACTGAAGCAGTAAATAGTAACTTGGAACACAGTAAATAAGGTCAGTTTTTACCATCTAAGCTCTCAGTTGACCCTATTTTCAAGCAGATTAATGTAGTACATGAGATGATGACATAAGACCATTTGTTTAAGGTGAAATGGGGACGATATAGCAGAAAAGGCAATGGACTTGGCATACAATTCCCTGCATTCATATTCTGGCCTCTGTCACTTCTTAACTATACGACACTCACCAAGTCACAAAGTCTCAGAGCCTCAGTTTCCTAAGCTGTAGAAAAGAAATAATACTTCCTAATTTCTACTACTCTGATGCTGGGAAAGGTTGGGGGTGGGAGGAGAAGGGGACGACCGAGAATGAGATGGCTGGATGGCATCACCGACTCTGTGGACATGAGTTTGAGTGGACTCCGGGAGTTGGTGATGGACAGGGAGGCCTGGCGTGCTGTGATTCATGGGGTCGTGGAGAGTCGGACACGACTGAGCGACTGAACTGAACTGAATTTCTACCACCTCAGAAGGATGTTGGGAAGAATAGATAAGTTTAGAAAAACTACCTAGCACAGTTCTGACATAACTATTAAAAAAAAAATCACCGAAAAACTGTAAAATGAATAATAAAATATTATTTGTAATAATGAATTTGTAATCCTCCATAATACAGCTGACCCTTAAACAACACAGGAGTGAACTGCATGGCTCCACTTACACATGTGTGTTCTTTTCCATAAACAGATATTAAAGCACTATATGGTCTGCAACTGGTTGAATCTGTGGATACGAAACTGTAGATATGGAGAGCTGACTATAAAATTACACCCCGATTCTTGAATGAGCACAAGGTTGGTACCCAAACCCCAGAACTGTTCAAGGGTCAACTGTATAACAAATTTTAGTTCAGTTCAGTTGTTCAGTCATGACCGACTCTTTGTGACCCTATGAATCACAGCACGCCACGCCTCCCTGTCCATCACCAACTCCCGGAGTTCACTCAAACTCATGTCCACAGAGTGGTCGGTGATGCCATCCAGCCATCTCATTCTCTGTCGTCCCCTTCTCCTCCTGCCCCCAATCCCTCCCAGCATCAGAGTCTTTTCCAGTCAGTCAACTCTTCGCATGAGGTGGCCAAAGTATTGGAGTTTCAGCTTTAGCTTCATTATACAAAATATAGCTCACAGTTCACCTACAATCTTAAGTTCACTTTCAAGTTATAGGACAATCAGTAAAATGAATGGATATAACAATATAATCAAGGTCTAACTAGGTGTTTTGCATGTTTTACTTAATCCTAACAACCTTGAGGTAAATATTATCATCTGTACCATGTAGATAAAAAATAGATAGTCTCAGAAGTGACCTGGCCAAGACTGTATAGTCAGTATTTGAATTTAATACTAGATTCCATTTCAGTGAAATTTAATTTTTAAATATAGCAGTTCTGATTTTTTTAACATATGGGAAATTTTCTAAAATTCTAGTGTTTAGTCAATGTTATATTTATTTGGTACTAGCCAAAGATCTTTTAAAAGACTTTACAGAGTCATATAAAGCTGTTTTTCAGAAAATAAATGCTATTTAAAATAGTTTGTCTTAAATTTAGTTATATTTAATACTTGTCCCCAATACAATTTAATGAAAAATTTTTCTCATCCAAAAATCTTACTTCGCATTAAACTGTTCACCTGGATGCAAGATCCTTATTTACATTAGAAACATTTATTTACAAAAATTTAAACTTATTTACATTAGAAAAATTAATTTACAAACATAACAGTTCAGTTCTGCAAAAATCCAAAATGTTGTAATTCTACCAGTCTAAAATAAATTCTTCCACTTAATACACAGTATTTAAATATTCTCATTTTTAAGAGGATCTACCAAACACATTTCAATGTTGCAACATGCTTTAGAGAACAAAGTATTTAAAGTGGGATTTTTAAATTTTATGGCTACTACATTATTGGAATTACAACTGGTTAAGGTTTGAAAGTTCAGAAGACTCCTGTCCTTTGGATTAACTGGATCCATTAACTGGATAGCATTTTTACATTATGCTTTCATTCTACAAATACAACATAAACAGAACATCTTTAAGGTATTTTACTTCCTAATCCCTAAATTAACCAAAGAAAAATATTTAAAAAATATGAACTTATCAAGTGTAATAGATAAAGCATACCTTGGAGATACTGCACGTTTGCTTCCAAGTCACCACAATAAAGTGAATCACACAATTTTTTTGGTTTCCCAATGCATATAAAAGTTAAGTTTCCATTACACTTAAAAGTCTATTAAATATGCCACAGCACTATGTCTAAATAGCAAAATATATATCTTAATTAAAAAATAATGCTGTTGGATAAATGGCATCAATAGACTTACTCAATGCAGGGTTGACACAAAACTTGTTTGTAAAAAATAAAAAAAACCCTGCATTATCTGTGAAGTGCAATAAAATAAGAGATGTCTGTAAATGAATACTTTCTCATCAATTCAGCAGTACCTTGCAAGATTTCTTACAGATTCTCTTAGGAAAAATTTTATATTGAGACACAGATATCCATATTTATAACTCACCACTGGATCTGTTGGATGAAAAATGTTTAGTAATCGGTTACAAATCTCTCTGGGCAAAATATGGTCTTGACTTCCAGTGTTTCCTGGGCGGATGCCACGCAATGCCAAAAAAACTGCTAGTGGGGATCCCATACAGAAGAAATTTTCAACCTACAATGATAAAGTCACCCTAAATTTAAAAAATGGTGAACTGTTTTTCAAAGAATTTGGACATAATGTAATATTGGTAAAACATAAATAATAAAATTATCTCCAAATATATATCATTTTAAATGAGTTGTGTCTCGATTGCATTTGCATTACTTGTTAAATAACAACCATTAATTATTTTAAACTATCCAGGAGCAGCTTCAGTATCTTTAAATCTAATAGAAATGAAGAATGAGAAGGAAGACTTATTAAGCTACTATTTTGTGTAAAGTAATATTAGGTATTCTGAAACATATATAGACCAATAAGGCTGAGCTTCTACACCCAAGAGTTTATAATCCTGCGGAGGAGACAGAGTAAAATAGCGCATAACAGAGGGACAGTGTGCTACAGGTGAGTAGATAAAGGATGTGCACTGGCCATAAGAGATGAAGAGGATTTCATATTAAAGTTGGGGCTTGGATAACACTGGGGCTGGAAAGATATTCCATACTGATAGAACCACATGAACTAAAAGCAGAGGCGGAAAGAACCTGGCTTAATTTAGAGGAGAGAAACAATCTGATAAGGTTGAAGACTGGTTATGGGGAAAATGTAACTGGAATGAGAAATGTACAGAACCTTGACTCTTTGACTAAGAAAACAGGGCATAATTTATTTTACAGGTAGTGAAAGAGAACAGGATTTGGCCCACGTTTTAGGAGGTTAGTAAATCTGGTTGTAGCTTGTGAATGAACTGGAAAATTAAGAGGCTAGTAGACTTTGGAGACAAGTTAGGAAACTACTGAAAGAGGTTAGGCAAAAAATAATCTGAACCTAGGAGGACAAGTTGTTCCATTCAAAAATGGAAATTGAGATATTAAGATAGAATCAACATGAATATTCGAATGGAGAGAGGGATAAAGAAGGAGTCAGAGGCAATTTGTAAGATCTGGGTCTGATTGACCGGGAAGATATTAATTAACCTATTAACTGTAACAGGAAACTCTAAATAAACCATGTTTTTGTTCATAATTAGTTTGAGGTATCTGTAACAGGTACCTGAGAATTTGGGACAGGAGATACAGAATTGAATATGTCATCATCCAAGTCTACGTGTCACCATCAGAAAAGTGATGTATAACACTGAGAGAATGGATAAAACTGCTTAGGAATCACACAGAATAAAGTGGCTTTAGACAGAACTATAAGGAACATCTGCATCTGATGAGTAGGTGCAGATAAAACTACAGAAGAGAGGCTTAAAGGAGAAAGAGAACCAGGATAATGCAGCAGCATGGAAGTCAAGGGAGGAGAGGGCTTCAAGAAAAACAGGGTAGTCATTAGTACTGGATTACATACGGAACACGATAGCTTTCCCTCCTAAACCCACTTTACCTCTCTCATATGTTCCATATCTTGATTCAAGATATCACAAATTCATTCCTCCCTCTTATCTCCAACATCTAAGAAGTCACTACAACAGTTTCTAACATTTCACTTCATCACTTCTCCTCTGGACTATACTGTAACAGTGTCCCTGCCTCCAATCTTACACACCTTTAATCTCTTCCCATGCCCTTGGAAGATTTTTTTTCCAAGTGAAAAAATATATATGAATGAATATATATTTTGAAATGGTAGCTTTAAGCTAAATAAAGTTTAAGAAATTTTTGTTTTCAAAGAATGGAGTAACTTAAAGATGTTTGAAGGCTGAAGAACAGTATTAAAAAAATTAAAAATATAAGAAAAAGCATCTGGAATAATAGTGACAGGGATGAAATCATCAGTTCTGAAAGGATTACTCTCATTACGTCTTCTGTAAAGTGATAAAAGAATAAAAGATAAAGATACAAAAATAGTTAAGATAGAAGAGAAAGCACTGTAAATCCTTTCTGCTTGATGTACACATGCATGTGTGCACACACATATGTTCACCCCAGCAAAATGGTTTATACATTGGTTAGGCACTTCATAAATGTTTGTTAAATTGCTAAACCCAGGGATTAAACAACTTTTCTTCATTTATGATTGATCTGCAGTTTGGTTGAAAAACACAAAGGAATTACTTCACTCTCCAGTAAGAGTAATGACTGCTTTAGTGTTATTTACAGCTGTCAAAGAATTTTACGGGTGAAGAAACGCTTTAGACATTTAGTCTAAGTATTCTGTCTAGAGATCAATGAACAGAGGAATTCAGAGATGTTAAGTAATCTGGCTAACATTACATAACCAGTTAGTGGCAAAGCCTCATGATCACAACTGAAGTTTTCTACTCTCCAGACCAATGTTTGTTGATCCTTTTTTTGCTCTTTTTAAAGTTCAGTGGTCACATGTGACAAATCTAATATTTTATTCTGAAAGTAAAGCCATCTGTCAGTTAACAGGCATAAAAGACTTCTGTTTCTTTTAGAACTCTGGAGTTCTAAATAAATTTGCCTAAATATATAAATGAATTTGTTCTAAATATATAAATGAATTATATATTCCTTTTTGTGCGTGCATGCTAAGTCATTTGTGTCTGACTCTTTGCAACCCCATGGACTGTAGCCTGCTAGGCTCTCCTGTCCATGGGATTCTCCAGGCATGAATACTGGAGTGGGTGACCATTTCGTTCTCCAGGGGATTTTCCCGACCCAGAGATCAAACCAGCATCTCTTACATCTCCTGCACTGGCAGGCGGGTTCTTTACCACTAGTGCCACCTGGGAATTTTAAATTTCAGTTATCTACATATTTTTCTCTATAAGTAATTATATAATTAAAAATTCATATTATTAGACTGCATGACCATGTATTAGAAAGATATACCAACTATAGGGTGTTGACTTAAAAAAACATGCAATAGGAAAGTTGTGAGTTAAGTTTTATGGGAGACAGCACCTCAGGTAGCTCTGAGAAACTGTTCCAAAAATGCAGGGGGGAAGGTCAGTATATATGTGATTTTGGTAAAGGAGGAATATATGCAATCAAACACATATTCTTCCAGAAGGTTTCTGCTAGTCACGAGAAACAGTCAACACTATGAATGATTTTAGTGCTTTTAAAGACATGAGGAGATACAAGAATTGTGCTCATAAAATTGGCACTGGAAAATACCTAGCTATCTGAAGACCTGCCCTGCCAGTCTTCCCAACAACCCTCCCGCCACCCTCCCGCCCCGACTCCCCGAGCACAGAATGCCTCATTTCTGCTCTTCACCCTGAACTCCTTTCAGGGGGCTGCTGAAGGTTAGCAGCTGCAGCAGCACATGATTTAATCTTCATGGAGGTAGATGGCAAGTGCCAATGTGTGGTTGACAAGGGCATAAATTCTAGTTAGGTGATAATTGAATTTTGAGATTCTAATATACTTAGTGGATCATACTCAACAAAACCCAGGACATGAAATAGAAGAGTTTATTTTTCCTATCACAGCAACTCTACATATTTAACATTGATTATACATAATAATGGTGGTAGATATGGAACTCAAATTCCAGGTGGGGGTGACTCCAAAGACCATGTTCTTATGGGTTTTGAGTGTATCTTATAATTTTATTATACAGTTTGTAAATGTTTAAGTTAAAAAAGAAAAACTTCAGAAGTCAGAGAAATAGATTGAATAAGTATGTCTGCATCATTCCAGCTTGTAACCCGTATGTTAAGTTCCTATGATAAAAGAAACAGTATCAAGAAGAGATAACACAGAACACTAGACATGGACATATATTCAACTGGAAATGAGTATTCGGAGACTTGTATCATGCTCCATTTAACACTGCAAATAAGCTGTTATTCAGCTATAAGCTGTGTCCTTTCCAATAGGCCAATGTCAATGTCTCTCTGCTACTTTTTATTCTTTAAACTACTGCTAAGACAGATCTATTCTGATGCTCAAAAACCCTGAAAAGCTTTCCACTATCCCATCAAATCTAAGTTCTCTTCCTACTTTCCCATAGCCCCCATGCCCTGCATCTTGTATATTCCAGCTGAACTGGTTTGCTTACCTTGCTCCAAACTAACTGCATTACATGCACACCTTGTGCTTCTGTCATCCACTTCAGCTGACACCCCAGCTTTCCGTCCATGGAATCATCACTGATATACTTTCAGCTATTTTTCTTATACAACTAGTTGGTCACAAATGTTTAATTTTAAATACTAGATATTTCCCAGATCTGTCTCTATTTTTGGATGTACTATGGGTTATATCCCTTCACACCTTTGTTTATGCTGTTTCTTTTAACAACAGAGCATTTCTTCCTTCCTCTACTTGGCAATATCCAATTTACAGAGATTAAGTACAAATGTCATTCATTTATAAACCTTTATAGGCAAAATTAAACCTCCTTCTTGTGCCTATATATTATTCCATATAATAGCCCCAGTAATGCTGTGTTATGTATTTTGAGTCTTGTCCATTCCTTTCTTAGTAGAATCTAGAAACCAGCAGGGTCCAACACACTGCAAGGGTTCAAACAAAGACTCACTGCAAAGATTAATTAGGATTTCATTTGATCCCTAACGTCATGCTTCAAACGATGCTTGAAAAAAAATGGAGATAAACAATGAAAATTGCATCTGTCTTTCCTTACCTTAAATTTTAAGGCAGGTGTTTGTGTCATAGATGATGCTTTCAATCCATGTAGCCGCTCTTCAATTTCTCGCAGCCTAGGGACGAGTATGAGATTACGTACACATTCATATTCATAATTTCAGAAGCATTAGATGCTCGCTAGTTTACTAAGCATAAAGAAATCATCCAATCCCTCAAATTAATCCTTGACAGTATTTAATAAATGAACTTGCTGTAGTACAGAAAGTCTATAAAGTTTATGAAATAATCAGTAAAAGTACCCTATTCTTCCAATACATGCTGTTAATAGGTATTTGTGGGGGATCTTTAGTAAAATGTGAGGCATATACAAGCATATATACACTTTAAAAAAACCACACCGAATGTTCATACCAATACCCTTTTCTATGTCTTTCCTTTTTCTACAATTAATAATGAATCTTAGCAATCTTTTCACTTCACTGCCTCCTAACCTACTTCAGTCTTTATAACAACTGTTTAATTGCCCATCATATAGATAAACCCAGTTTAGCCTTTCTCTGTTGATGAACACTTGGGTTATTTCAACTTTTGCCTAATACAATGTTCTGTATGTACTTACATTTAATAAACAACGGAACAAACTTAAAAAGGTTCAGTTCATTTTCTAAACCTTTTAAAAACATTTTACTTGAATTTGTCTAAAATACAGCGTTACAAAAACAAAAAACACAGTGCTAAAGTTTGCAACATGACATTTTCTTTCAAAACTATTAACTATTTTGATACTATAAAACTTATGTATTTTCCCTATGGTACTTATTAATAAAATTCTAATGAAATCCTTAGACAATTTCTGTACGACTAAAAAAAATTCAATGCTTCCTGAGTAAACGTTAAGTTAACTAAATTGGCCGTTTTATATAATGCTATCAGAATGAGTGACTTTTCACAGATCTATTAAAGTCAGTTGAATGACCATCAAGAGAACAAGAGCATGTAATTAGAGATGAAGACAGGAATGTAGCAAAGAATTAAAAGACAGCATCAGGCATATCCGGGATTAACAGAATCAGGCGCTTCTTAATGGATACTTATAATCTCGAGTGCGTCTGATACAATAGTATATATATTTACTATTTTTTTAAGAAAACATTCTAACACATTAACAGTTCTCACATGAGATTATGCATGATTTTTACACTCTTCTCTCTACTTGATTTACATTTTATATTTTGTTCAATTAACCTATCTACCAGTTGTATCAGAAGAAAAAAAATAGATAATATATCCAACTAAAAAAGATAGTATCAGAAAGGTTGTAAATGATTACATAATTATAAAATCTGTCTAAAACATATTTGCCAAGAAAAAAGGGCTTTAAAATTATTTTCAGAACACTAACAAAGGTGGAGGTCCATATGATTCTACAGTGACTCAGCATGGAATAGGTTTTAGATTTCATTTCTAATTAACTGTGAAGAAAAAAAGAGAAGCCAAAAGAGGAAGATGGTAATTTTATGCTATAGGAAAACACATGTAATTAGTATCAAAATTAATAGTCTCTTGCTTGATTAGGCATATTATTCAATAATCTTTGAATATTCTATTCTGTACCCTAAACAATGTATTTTTTCTTTATTATGAAAAATCTGAAGTTTTCTACTAAGAAGTCCAGTGATTCCATGAAGACATTTTAATATCTTTTAAGAGATTAGGCTATTTTACCGTCGTTTTGTTATATAGAGTTCATCAAGAAGATGACGTTCTTCGTAGCTCATCCATCGTTCATCAGGCAACTCTTCTTCCTTCTGCAGTAACTGTTCATAGAGTCGAACTGGATTCCAGCCAGTCATTATGTCATAAGTGATCACACATCCCAAGGAATGTGACACTATTGAGACTTTACCCCCTTTTTCCTCAAAGTTTGGATTCCGGGAACAGAAAAGGGAATATAATCGATTGAGCTCTTGCTGAAGGCCTTTAACTAGCTGTTTGAAATAAGAAAACATCAAATTAGAATAATCACTTCTATAAAGGTTATCTCTTAAACTCAAATACGCTAAGAAAGAAAAATATATTACTAGCCAGATATATCGAGGTTATTAAAATTAACTCAGCTGCTTCAGAAACCTACAGGAAATGACATAAAGTCAAAGTGAGTAGCTCAGTCATGTCCGACTCTTTGCGACCCCATGGACTATACAGTCCATGGAATTCTCCAGGCCAGAATACTGGAGTGCGTAGCCTTTCCCTTCTCCAGGGGATCTTCCCAATGTAAAGGCATACATAATATTATAATCCATAGCAACACTGAAGAATAAAGACAGATGTTATCCACACAGATCCTTTCACAGTCCTCAAATCAACTACTTAAACCAACAGTTTCATGCATTAAAAAAAAAAGTTCCATGCAGATTCTAGTAAGATTTCCAAAAAGCCTCTGGATATTTTTTCTTCATTGTAATGGACTCATATGCTATTCTAAAGTCTTGTACCTTGTACTTTTTAAGCCACAGTAAGTTTAGGAAAAGAATATCTGAGTTTATGATAACAGGGTTACTAACATATTGTATATGCAACATATTATATACATTATTACTTTCTGCATTTAGATAAGAGTAATGTAATGAAAGGTCACTGTATGACTAAGGAAAATGGTTATGTTGATGTACTTGATATTCCAAAATTCCCATTATGTGGTAATACAAAGTATTTTTAAATACTTTTAAAAAGTTCTATTTGAAAAAAGTAGGAATTTTTTAAGGTTTAGAAGTTAATAATGTGGGAAGTATCTTAGCCATTTTTCTTTATAAAACTGATTTCTTTGGAAATTTAGCTTTAATAAACATTACTGAAGTATTCTTATGAAGTGAGAAGAACAAGGTTCTTTTGTTACTCAAATTCATTCATACAGGGCCCTGACCAGATTTTTAAGGTAGTCCTCTCCTCTTCCTATCACTGCTTACTACTATTTGGTTATAAACTTCCTGATACTCAATTTCCCATTTCAGTTCTTTTTAATACATCAGACATACAAACATTAATTATTAATTTCTTCCATATCTTGTTATTTTGTTTCAAGAGACAAGTTGCCTCCATTTGGTTCACTGAACATTTAGCAGAATCAAACTGGAAATTATTTGAACATTCATGCTTGGCTGGGTTGGCAGTGACATGAATGAAGGTGCAATATTCTCGTTGCTAACCTCACAGACCTCTACTGTACAATACTGAGGTCCTTGTTAAAGCTACTGAAACTATGTACATGGTCTGGAGGGCTTGTTAAATATAGACTGCTAGGCTCCATCCTAGAGTTTCCTAGAGTTTCAGATTCAGCAGTTCTGGGGTCCACACATTAGTGGTAAATGCATATAAAAATATCCCAAGATATGGGCTGTAGGTAATTCTAGTCAATAGAATTTAAAAAGTAAGCAGTATGATGTGAAATTACATGCTTTGTTCAAAGGGAGCTATAATGTAATGCTTTGGACTTGGCTTTGATAAGAATATGAACCAACCCTTAAAACTTTGTAATGTTCCTAATTTATAATCTACATGAAGGGAGGTATTGAAAAAGCTAATTTTTCAATAAAATACGCTTCTTCAAAAGCAACATAATAGTGTTTACTTTTGAAGGGCTCAATTTTAAAACTCCTACCATGAAGTCTAGAAACACTAAAAGATGAATACCTAGGTACTTTGGCAAAAGATAACCCAATCTTTGTATTTTTAAAATACCACCCCCATTAAAATTAAACAGTAAAAAATGGAAAAGATCTACCAGTTCCTCTACCAGTGATTAAGCTATTTCATATTTAAAAAATTTAAAGCATCACTCTTCATACCAATAACTTCCTTAATCTAGTAATCATAAAAAGTAAATATCCAACAAAGAGAAAGTCTTATTCAACACTAAAGTATTTCACCATGGACTGAAACAGAGAATGTATAGTTTCTGAAGAGCTGACGTTTTCATCTGTTTTAATAATCTTCTATGTGACTAGAAATAATCTCTGTGTTTCCTTATTAGAACATACCCAGATATAGTAGAACTTCAAATCTCTGTCTGCGGCTTACACATACAGAAACATTTGTGGTCAATACATTACAATTTTGAAAGACAACTTTCAGTGCAAAACAGTCTGCACTACCTCTTAAGGTCTTTATAAATCATCCACTCAGCAGCAAAAGAAGAAATTCACCTTGATGTTATATCCAAAAAGTCTACTCTAATTAGGGTTTGTTTTTCCCCTTCTCCTTTCTGATCCATTTATATTCCTCCAGCAAGGATCCTTTTGTGACCAACTATATTCATTTGGGATATCTGAACCAAGATTAATGATATACCCTATTATCTTAATTTTATTAACTCTACAATATTATCTAATCAATTCAGCTAGCCTCTCACACAGAGAAAGCATTAGATGGCTCCTCAAAAGTTTAAAAGTTTCTAATTTTCATAACCATTGCTCAAAAATTAAAATTTATCAAGTCAACCAAAAAGGAAAAAAATCCAGCAGTTTCAAGAGAGATTCTTTACACCTAAAATATAGCTGAAGAACATAATTAGTCATTTGTCCTTCTCTCTCCTTCAGGAAATTTTAATGAGAAAAAATAATTTAGAGTTTTAGTCATATACATCAATTAAACAATTTTCAAATAGCAATGGCATGATAGGACCATGACAATTCTTTTAGTTCTTCATTTTTAAAAAGCCATTGAAAAGACAGTTCTGTTGCACATGAGAGGTAACAGTTTTCTCTGGAGTTTTCATGTTACTTTATTTAGGGTTGAAGAAAAGAGCCAAAGGCTCTCTAATTATGTCTTGATAGATTGTAGTTCCTTTAAAAACAAAAACTGGTCCTCAGAAAGTATGACCTGAGAAGTACTGTTCAGTATATAAAATTTTCCCTGAAGCACAACTTTTTAGTGCACAATCACTAATTAGGGTCCTCCCATGAGCATTGACAGAGAAGGCAATGGCAAGCCACTCCAGTACTCTTGCCTAGAAAATCCCATGAGTGGAGGAGCCTGATAGGCTGCAGTCCGTGGGGTTGCTAAGGGTTGGACATGACTGAGCGACTTCACTTTCACACATTGGAGAAGGAAATGGCAACCCACTCCAGTGTTCTTGCCTGGAGAATCCCAGGGACAGGGGAGCCTGGTGGGCTTCCGTCTATGGGGTCACACAGAGTCGGACACGACTGAAGTGACTTAGCAGCAGCAGCAGCAGCATGAGCATTGAAGAAATCTGAGTGAAAAGTGGCCTCAGAGATGATTTAATTCTAACTCCTGTGAAGATAAAAGTCCCTTCAGTAACACCCGTGTAAAGCTTAGCATCTACCTCAGTGAGTACCTTTATCCAGAAATGGTCACTTCTATTTAAAAAAAATTTTTTTCCCCCAGTTTTATCAAGATATAATTGAGATATACATTGTGTAAGTTTCAGGTGTACAATGTAATGATTTGATATAGATATATACTGTGAAATGATTACACAGTAAGTTTAGTTAAAATCCATCAGCTTACATTATCTACAATTTTTTTTCCTTGTAACACTTCTGTATTTTAAGGCAGCTTTAGTTATTATACAGTTCTTCACTGAATAATCAAACATGTTCCTTTCCGTATTTTCAATTCACGATCCTTATTTTACTTTCTAGAATTAACAGAGTAAATCTATTCCTTTTTTAAAATGGTAGCCCTTGAAATACATAAAGACAGATATATACTTAATTACAACTTGAAAATCTAAGTACAAAGAATTGTACTAGAGACTATATTATAATATCTTTGATCCTCACGACAATCTTTGTGTACTAAGTTGCTTCAGTTGTGTCTGACTCTTTCTGACCCTATGGACTGTAGCCCACCAGGCTCCTCTGTCCATGGGATGCTCCAGGCAAGAATACTGGAGTGGGTTGTCATGCCCTCCTCCAGGGTATCTTCCTGATCCAGGGATCAAAACCGTGTCTCCTGCATTGCAGGCGAATTCTTTACTGCTGAGCCATGGGGGAAGCCCCATGATAATTTTTATCAATTGTGTAGTTTATGTCTATTTTAAGTGAGGAAGCTGAGAAATTGAGAAATTTTATTTAAGCTAGTTAAGTGGCAGATTTAAAAACTGCATCTATTTGACTACAAAGGCTGAGAGGAAGAGGAAAAAGGCTCTTATGCCTATCAAATAAACCGTTTATTCATCAGACGGGCCTTAATCCTACAGAATCGCTGCTGGCTGTTATTTGTCATTACTTCCCTTAGGAAATATACACTATTGAAAAATAATTCAGCCTAGATATTGCCTAACACCAAGGAGTGAAAGTCGCTCAGTTGTGTCTCTTTGAGATCCCATGGACCAAACAGTTCATGTAATTCTCCAGGCCAGAATACTGGAGTGGGTAGCCTTTCCCTTCTCCAGGGGAGCTTCCCGAACCAGGGATTGAACCCAGGTCTCCCGCATTGCAGGCGGATTTTTTACCAACTGAGCTATCAGGGAAGCCCTGCCTAACACCAGCCTTGTGTTAGATGAACTTTGATTTGCAGAATCAGCTTTCCTTTTTAAAGAATAAGAACAATTTTTGCCCACTTCTCACTAAGTCTTTTTTATCTTCTTTCATTCTTCACAATGACTTAAGCGATGTTTGCCAAACTTTTCTGATGGTATCACTGGCGGAACTGTCAACAACACAAATTCCCAGGCTCTATCTCAGACCCACTGAGTCAGGATCTCCAGAGAAGGAACCTGCGGAAGTATTTTTTTAGTTTCTTTTTTGTAACTTTTCATTTGGGAGTAATTTCAAATTTATAAAACGTTGCAAAATAAAAAACTGTACAAAGATCTTTCACAGGCTTTATCCAAGATTCACCTAATATGAACATTTTTCTATTTGCCTTATCATTTGTTCTGTTTCTATTAACACACACAGAACTTTTTTGTGACCTATTAAAGGATATGTTACGTATTTCATGGTCTTTTACTCCTAAATACTCCAGTGTATATGTCATAACAAGCACAGTGCTGTTATCAAGTTCATAATTCACATTCATATATTTCATCTAATCTAGTCCCATTCAGATTTTGTCAGTTGATCTAATAATATCCTTTGTAGCGTTTTCTCTGATCCAGTACAGTATATAGTTTAGTATGAGAAGTTAAAATTAACTATCATATCTCTCTAATCTTCTCTCTCTGAAACATTTTCCACAGCCATTCTTTTCCTTATTATATTAACATTTAAAAATAATACAGCCTCAATTCCTACTTTTAAATTACAACATCCTCATTTTACATTCATGTGACGTTTCCTCCTAATTGGAATGCTGCATAAATTAAGCTGTGTTCGCCTCTGGATGTCCCTTAGAAACAACCTATAAAGGTGTTGTGATTTTTCCACTGTATACCTTCATTTTTTTTAAAAGCCATTCTGTTTTTTTCTTTAATTATGGTTTTATTCTAATGAGAGTCAACCAAGATTTTAACCCAGGGAGTGACATGATTAAGTTCGTGTTGTTTAAAGATCTTTTGTTTTCCCTTGGTTGTGCAGCATGCGAGATCTTAAGTTCCCCAACCAGGGATTAAACCCACGTCCCTTGCAGTGGAAACATGGAGTCTTAACCACAAAACTGCCAGGGAAGTCCTTCATTATTTTTAAACTAAAAGCAGTCGAGAGGATACACTTTAAGACTATGCAAATATTCTGTTCCGCATCAAACAACTACCCTCATTTTAGCATTCACTGATGACTCTGCCTGATCCTATCATGATGGCTGCAAAATAAGACCTTTCCAACTCCAGCTTTCCTTCCACACTTACTAGTAACCCCTGGGCATTCTACTGTAAGCAAAGGACCTCTCTTCTCCCCAATTTGTTTATCTACTTATAAGCGATAAGAACTTACAAATTTTTCAATGATTTAAAATTCTTAAGTACATTAACCTTATTATAATTCTATAAAATATACTAATAATTCCTTACAATAAGTAATAGCTGTTTAGTTGCTAAGTCGTGTCTAACACTTCGTGACCCCATGGACTGTATAGCCTACCAGGCTCCTCTGTCCATGGGGTTCTCCAGGCAAGAAAACTGGAGGGGTTGCCATTTCCTTCTCCAGGGAATCTTCCCAATCCAGGGATTGACTCCAAGTCTCCTGCATTGCGGGTGGATTCTTTACCACTGAACCACCTGGGAAGCCTACAATAAGTAATAATATTTACTTAATTATTTTGGTGTTCAAATTCTTCCAGATTTGGTCAGTGGGATCTGCTTCTTTAAGTCATTCTGTGTCCACGCGTCTTGCCACATCATTCTTTTGAGTAGTTTTCCACCTTCTGTCAAAACAAGTTCTTCCAGTTTTGACTTGAACCTCTCCTGCCCTAGTCCTGGAAGCCATGAACTCTACTTTTTCTTAGTGGGGAGTAACAGTACTAGGCAAAGATCTGGGTGCTAGGTGTGTTCATTAAGTTGGGGTGTCTGCTTCTTGGTCCTTTCAGTGGACAGAGGTAGGAAATACATGCATAAACATATACATATGTTTAAATATGTATGCTTAAATATATAGATGTTATCTACATACACCCACTTGTTTTCAAAACATAAATTCACATTAATATCATCAACTCCAATGCCCCCCATGGGGGTATTTTTAACAGGCACCACAAGTGATTGTTCTAACTAGGTATGTTTCGGAAACACAGCTGAAGATTGCTGATGAATCTCAGACACAAGTTCTCAGTGCTTTTCCATTAAATTCAACTGGATCAAAAAACCAACTAATTTAAAGCCCTGGGTGTTCTCCTTCCATTTCACTTCCATTAGCTATCAGTTCCCTTCTCCTATAGAATATCTGTTTTACTCAATTCCATTCTGAGGAGAATATCTTTGAAGATACAAAAGCAAAATAAAAAGTGATCACTTTCTCAGTCATCATTCGCTAATGGCCAGAAGTCTGAATGTGAGTTTTCCCTTTCTAGTTTTCCTGGATATTAATGCCAACTTTTAAAAAGCACACACTACTTTTGGAGGACATGACTCAGAACATGTTAGTCTTGAAGACTCAGGATACCTTGTTAGGGATACTACCAACTGTGTGTGTGTACAGTAATATGCTTTCAGCCCTTCTCTTTCCCTTTTCCTTCACTCACTGGTTTACTTGCAATACTATAGTTCAATACCCACTGTACACTATAAAGGCCTATAAACATGGAAATTATTAGAATTCTATTTCACTGACTGGCCTACCTTTTTGATCAGAATTAAGTCCAGAGGATGAGATGGTTGGATGGCATTGTTGACTCAAAGGACATGAGTTTGAACAAGCTCAGGGAGACAGTGAAGGACAGAGAAGCCCGGAGTGTTGCAGTCCATGAGGTTGAAAAGAGTCAGACATGACTGAGTGACTGAACAACAAAGTCCAGAAGAGCAGTTCTGCTTACAGCTCTTGTGTGTGTCTGCTCAGTCGCTCAGTAATGTCCAACTCTTTGCAATCCCATGGACTGTAGCCTGCCAGGCTCCTCTGACCATGGGATTTTCCAGGCAAGAATACTGGAGCTGGTTGCCATTTCCTATTCCAGGGGATTTTCCTGATTCAGGGATCAAACCTGCATCTCCTGCATTGGCAGGAGGTTTCTTTGTCACTGCACCACCTGAGAAGCCGTAGCTGCTTTTACAGTTTTGAAATAGATCAAGGCAAACTTTGCCCAATACTGGCATATGGCAATGGGGGATATAGAAAGAGAAATAAAGAAAAATCCTAAGGGAATGGTAGTTGGAAGAGAAGGAACTATGGCAACTAAGCAAACATGTTTCTATAGATATATAAAAGATATCTTTGATTAAGTTAGGGAATGAATGTGAATGAACAAAATCCACAATGGATTGGCTTGGAGCAGCACAGCTGCTCTACTGGCAATTACTCCTTACACTAGTTTCTTCATCCTTCAGATGAAGATACTAATCATACTGACTTCATAGGTAAGAATTAAACAAGTTAATACATGTTAGGTACTTAACACTGCTTTTTCCATGAAACAGAATTCTTTTTCTCTTACCAATGAAGTGACAAATTACATTCACAGAAATTCTCTCATCCCTCTGATTAAACTTTCACTCCCTCACCCCCTTTAGGGTTACTTTTGTGATGTATGAGCACCATTACCATTTGAGATCTATACAAATCCACTATAGAAATGACACAATAAAAGTAGGCCTATTATATACAAAACTCTTAAGTGTCTAAAACTTTTGTGAGGACAATACTCAAAGATATTAATCAGATTTATGAAAACTGACATATTTTCACAGAGCTATTTTCTAACCAAACTCTCACTTCTAAGATTATCATGTTACAATATTGTTATCATGTTACAACATTAAGGATCCCAATGGGCAGTTTAAGACTATCAAATGAACTATGAAATAGAGGCTATAATTTCTCATTTGCTTATAAAACAAAAGAGAACATAAAATGTTAAAATTTAGCACACAAGCTATCACTCTAAAAAATACGCAATAGCAACAAGATAATCATGATACTTACTTCATCTCTATATAGTGGGCTAGTATAATACATTATGTCCATTGCACTGCTGTTTAACATATCCCTTAAACCTCGCACTTTGTCTGGAGTAATGGAATCAACAGTGTCTACAAGTTAAAAAAAAATGAACTAAGAGAAGATAATTTTAGGGAAAGAACAGTGAAAAAAATACATTCCCAAAGTGTTTTATATTAAAATTTAAATATTCAAGACTGTCTTTGAATCTGATGAAACTTACTGTCTTGAAATTTTACTATTTGTTAACTGAAAAATGATGAAGGGTATTTAACTACCACAAACATCAATGTACTTATTGGTGCTGAAAGATTGAAAATATTTCCTTTAAAACAGGAACAAGCAAAGGATCTTTCTTTTTTGATTAAAAAAAATTTACTGATGTTCAGCTGACGTACAATAAGCTTCAGATGAACACAGTAATTCAAAATTTTTAAATGGTTATACCCCATTTAGTTATTGTAAAATATTGGCTATCATCCTTGTTTTATACAATATGCCCTGCAGCTTATTTATTTTATATGCAGTTGTTTGTACTTCTCAATCCCCTTTCTTGTCCCTCTCTTCCTGGTAACCATCTGTTTGTTCTGTTTCTGTTATATTCACAAGTTTGCTTTTTTTTTTTTTTTAAAGATTCCATGTATAAGTGATATCATACAGCATTTGTCTTTGTCTTATTTCATTTAGCATAATATCCTGCAAGTCCATTCATGTCAGTGCAAATGGAAAAATTTCATTGTTTTTTATGATGTATATATACATCTTTATCCATTTATCTGTTGATGGACAGTGAGGTTACTTCCATACCTTTGCTATTATAAATAATGCTGCTATCAACATTGGGGTGCACGTAACTTTTTTAATTAGTATTTTCATTTTTCTTTTTTCCCGATATATACTCAGGAGTGGAGATGCCCGATCATTTGGTAGCTCTATTTTTAGTACATTGAGAAGCCTCCATTGTTGTGTTCTTATTGATGATAGTCATTCTGACAGGTGTGAATTTCTCTAATGATTAACGACGTTAACATCTTTGCAAATGTCTTTTGGCCATTTGTATATATTCTTCAGGTCTGCTCATTTTTTAACTGGGCTGTTTTTCTTGATGTCAAGTTATATAAGCTGTGGGATATTAATCCCTTATTGGTCATATCATTTGTAAATATCTTCTCTTATTCTGTTTTGTCGTTGTTCAGTTGCTCAGTCATGTCCAACTATTTGCAACTCCCTGGACTGCAGCATGCCAGGCTTCCTTATCCTTCACTATCTCCCAGAGTTTGCATAAACTCGTGTCATGCCATCCAACTATCTCATCCTCAGTCATCCCCTTCTCCTTGGGCCCTCAATTTTTCCCAGCATCAGGGTCTTTTCCAATGAGTTCGCTCCTCACATCAGGTGGCCAAAGTATTGGAGCTTCAGCTTTAGCATCAGTCCTTTCAATGAATATTCAGGACTGACTTCCTTTAGGATTGACTGGTTTGATCTCCTTGCTGTCCAAGGGATTCTCAAAAGTCTTCTCCAGCACCACAGTTCAAAAGCATCCACCTAAACATTCTATTTTAATGGTTTTAATATTCAAAGGGCAAAACTTATTGTGAAAGAAAGATGCATATTTTATGTAATTTCTCTGTGTTAGAGTAAAATTCATTAGCCCAAAGAATGCAGGAATGACAATAAAACAAAAAACCTAAGATTTTATCTTCCAAATACAAGGGAGGAAAATTATCAGGAAGAAACTGTAAGCTCACATGAAATTGTAGACAAATGCTTTAGAAGTATTGACAAGTCATTTTTCTGTCAAAAGACATTCATGAAAACTGTACTATTAGAGAAATCTATATGGTGGTCCAGAATGACGTTAAGTCAATATAATTATTTATTTTTTTAAAAAATAGATTTTATTTTCCTAAATAATCTAGAACAAAGAGTGAGTATACCTCAAGACAAATAAAAACACTTCATCCCCACTGACTAAATCATTTAATTTTTAAACAAAATGTACCTCCATCCAGAGTAAGTTTTGACCGCCACTCAACAGGCAGAAATTCAACATGTGTTGCGTGGTTGGAAAAATGCCTTTCTTCTATTTTTCTTGCAGCCTCTCTCATCCTTAAAAAAACCAAACCAAAACAAAATTCTATCAGAGCAACTTCACATACGCGTTTACATGGTATAAAATGCCTTCAATCATAACACTTCCAAATTGCTTATAACTCTGTCCAATTATGTTTAAATTACTGCTACATTAATACCAGGACACCTTCATTTCAAAACTGTTTTCTTAAATTTGTCATTTCTGATTGCAATTATTTTAAGATTTGATACTCTATTCTAAATTATAAGTCTTTAGTGGAGGGAATAATATATAATAAAGTACCCTGTGTGTGTGTGTGTTAAGTCACTTCAGTCATGTCCGATTCTGTGACCCTATGGACTGTAGCTGGCCAGGCTCCTCTGTCCATGGTATTCTCCTGGCAAGAATACTGGAGTGCACTGCTATGCCCTCCTAATAAAATACCCTACCTCTAAATAATTAGCACATTGTGGCCTGTCTTCTTTCATCTATTTCTCTACTTGTTCTCCACACAATATAGGTTTTTAAATTCTACTTTGAAAATTAAGGTACATCAAAATCTTTTTTTAAACTTTTGAACTGAACTCCAAATACAGCCCATGCATTGCAACTGGTAGATGTCTCTTAAGTGTCTTTTAATCTATACATCCCTCTCTCTCTTTTTTGGCTTTGTAATTCTTTTTATGTCCTGCAGAGTTTCTCAGTCTAATTTTTAATGACTGCATCCCCATAGAGTTCCTTAATGTGCTTCTTGTTGCCTATTTGGTGGTGAGATACAGGGGCCTGATTAGATTCAAGTTCTATTGTTATGGTTAGACTACTACTCCATAGATATATGTATATACCTTGTTTTCTCTTTTTCTGGTGATACTAGCAAATGCTGTGATCACTGCTTAGCTCCACTAATTTACTATGGTTGCAAAAAAGTGCTTTTTAAATCTCACCACTCCTTACACCTCAGGAAAGAGAAATTTCCCCACATCAAATACTTGCTGCCTTGTGATACAATCAAATAGTTTCTGTATAAACTGAGAAAAGGCAGGATAAATGGTTAATTCTTCTCTATTATTAACAATTAAATACTGAGTTGTTAAGAGGTTTTATATTTTTTGACATTATTACTAACTCATAGCTTTAAAACATATTTGAACTATTCTAACCCATTGTAGTTATTATCCTTACTGATGCTTAAATCATTTCCTTTCTGGTCAGTGAGTCTCTTAAAATTTACTTCTGTGCCTTTTAGACATGACCTTGGTAGCTTTTACTTACTTTTTTTTTTTTTTTTTAAACAATTCAGTGACTTTTAGTATCATTGAGTTGTACAACCAACACCACTAAGTTCAGAACACTTTAATTATTCCCATAAGAAACATTCTACCCAGAGTAGTCAAATCCCATAATTCTTCCCTCTAGGCCCTGACACCATAAATGTACTTTGTCTCCATGAACTTGCCTATTCTGGATTTTTCAGATAAATAACATCTTTAATATATGGTCTTTTGTGTCTGGCTTCTTTCACTTAGCATAATGTTTCAAGGTTCATCCATGTTGTATCATGAATCAGTTTTTCGTTGCTTTTTAAGGCTGAATGACATTCTACTGTATAAATATATCACTTCTGTTTATCCATTCACCAGTAGATGGACATTTAGTTTTTATGGGGAGGGCTATTATAAATAACGCTGCAGTGAATATTAAGAAGTTTTTCTGCAAATACATGTTTTCAATTCTCTTGGGTATACACCAAGAAGTAGAATTGCTGGCTCACATGTTAACTCCACCTTTAACTTTTCTGAGGAAAGTGCCAAACTGTTTTCCAAAGCAGCTGTACTATTTTACAATCCCATCAACAACATATGAGGGTTCTTTTTTTTTTTTTTTTAACATCCTTGCTAATATTTGTTATTTTCTATATTTTTGATAAGAGTCATTGTAGTCAACAGGAAGTGATATCTCTCTGTGGTTTTGAATTGCAATTCCTTAATGACTAACAATACTGAGTATCTTTTCATGTGTTTATGGACCATCTATATATTTTATTTGGACAAACGTTCATTCAAATTATTCACCCACTTAAAAAATTGGGGTATTTATTTAGTTAATTATTGAATTGTAGATATTCTTTATATATGCTAAATGCTAGACCCTTATCAGATATGATTTGTGTTTCTACCATTTTGTGGGTTGTCGTTAACTTCCTTGATAATGTTATTTGAAAAACTAGAATTTTAAATTTTTGACAAAGCCCAATTTTTGTTCCTTATTTTTTTTTCAGTTCAGTTCAGTTGCTCAGTCGTGTCCAACTCTTTGCGACCCCATGAATCGCAGAACACCAGGCCTCCCTGTCCGTCACCAACTCCCGGAGTTTACCCAAACCCATGTCCATCAAGTCAGTGATGCCATCCAGCCATCTCATCCTCTGTCATCCCCTTCTCCTCCCGCCTTCAATCCCTCCCAGCAACAGGGTCTTTTTCAAAGAGTCAACTCTTCACATGAGGTGGCCAAAGTATGGGAGTTTCAGCTTTAGCATCAGTTCTTCCAATGAACACCCAGGACTGATCTTTAGAATGGACTGGTTGGATCTCCTTGCAGTCCAAGGGACTCTCAAGAGTCTTCTCCAACACCACAGTTCAAAAGCATCAATTCTTCGGCGCTCAGCTCTCTTTATAGTCCAACTCTCACATCCATACATGACCACTGGAAAAACCATAGCCTTGACTAGACGAACCTTTGTTGACAAAGTAATGTCTCTGCTTTTTAATATGCTGTCTAGGTTGTCATAACCTTCCTTCCAAGGAGTAAGCGTCTTTTAATTTCATGGCTGCAATCAGCATCTGCAATGATTTTGGAGCCCAGAAAAATAAAGTCTGACACTGTTTCCCCATCTATTTCCCATGAAGTGATGGGACAGGATGCCATGATCTTAGTTTTCTGAATGCTTAGCTTTAAGTCAACTTTTTCACTCTCCTCTTTCACTTTCATCAAGAGGCTTTTGAGTTCCTCTTCACTTTCTGCCATAAGGGTAGTGTCATCTGCATATCTGAGGTTATTGATATTTCTCCTGGCAACTTTGATTCCAGCTTGTGCTTCTTCCAGCCCAGCATTTCACATGATGTACTGTGCATATAAGTTAAATAAGGAGGGTGACAATATACAGCCTTGACGTACTCCTTTTTCTATTTGGAACCAGTCTGTTGTTCCATGTCCAGTTCTGTTATTTTTTTTTTTATTTATTAATATTTATTTGGCTGCATTGGGTCTTAGTTGAAGCACGTGGGATCTTTGTTGGGACAAGTAGGGTCTTTTGTTGAAGGGCAAGATTCTCTACTTGAGGCACATGGGCTTAGCTGTCCTGCAGCATGTGGCATCTTAGTTCACCAACCATGTTCCCTGCATTGCAAGGTAGATTTTAACCACTGGACCACCAGGGAAGTCCCTTCAGTGGCTTTTACCTTTAATGTTATATCTCAGATACCACTGCCCAATTCAAGATCACAAAGATTTACTCCTATATTTTCTTCTAACAGTTTTAACCTCTATATTTAGGTATTTGATTCACTTTGAATTAACTTTTATATGTGGTATAAGGCAGGGTTTTAACTTCATTCTTTTTTTTTAAATTAATTAACTTATTTTAATTGGAGGCTAATTACATTATTGTATTGGTTTTGCCATACATTGACATGAATCTGCCCTGGGTGTACATGTGTTCCCCATCTTGAACCCCACTCCCACCTCCCTCCCCATCCCATCCCTCTGGTTCATCCCAGTACACCAGCCCCGAGCATCCTGTATCACGCATCGAACCTGGACTGGCAATTCGTTTCACATTTGATAATATACATGTTTCAATGCCATTCTCCCAAATCATCCCACCCTTGCCCTCTCCCATAGAGTCCAAAAGACTGTACTATACATCTGTGTCTCTTTTGCTGTCTCGTATACAGGGTTATCATCTTTCTAAATTCCATATATATGAGTTAGTATACTGTATTGGTGTTTTTCTTTCTGGCTTATGTCACTCTGTATAATAGGCTCCAGTTTCATCCATCTCATTAGAACTGATTCAAATGTATTCTTTTTAATGGCTGAGTAATACTCCATTGTGTATATGTACCACAGCTTTCTTATCCATTCGTCTGCAGATGGACGTCTAGGTTGTTTCCATGTCCTGGCTATTATAAACAGTGCTGCAATGAACACTGGAGTACATGTGTTTCTTTCAATTCTTGTTTCCTTGGTGTGTATGCCCAGGAGTGGGATTGCTGGGTCGTATGGCAGTTCTATTTCCAGTTTTTTGAGGAATCTCCACACTGTTCTCCATAGTGGTTGTACTAGTTTGCATTCCCACCAACAGTGTAAGAGGGTTCCCTTTTCTCCACACCCTCTCCAGCATTTATTGCTTGTAGGCTTTTGGATAGCAGCCATTCTGACTGGCGTGAAATGGTACCTCATTGTGGTTTTGATTTGCATTTCTCTGATTATGAGTGATGTTGAGCATCTTTTCATGTGTCTGTTAAGTTCTTTGGCCCATTTTTTGATTGGGTCGTTTATTTTTCTGGAATTGAGTTGCAGGAGTTGCCTGTATATTTTTGAGATTAATTCTTCGTCAGTTGCTTCATTTGCTATTATTTTCTCCCATTCTGAAGGCTGTCTTTTTACCTTGCTTATAGTTTCCTTTGCTGTACAGAAGCTTTTAATTTTAATTAGGTCCCATTTGTGTATTTTTGCTTTTATTTCCAATGTTCTGGGAGGTGGGTCATGGAGGATCCTGCTGTGATGTATGTTGGAAAGTGTTTTGCCTATGTTCTCCTCTAGGAGTTTTATAGTTTCTGGTCTTACATTTAGATCTTTAATCCATTTTGAGTTTATTTTTGTGTATGGTGTTACGGAGTGTTCTAGTTTCATTCTTTTACAAGTGGTTGACCAGTTTTCCCAGCACCTCTTGTTAAAGAGATTGTCTTTTGTCTATTGAATATTCTTGCCTCCTTTGATAGATAAGGTGTCCATGCTGCTACTATTGCTGCTAAGTCACTTCAGTCATGTCCGACTCTGTGTGACCCCACGGACGGAAGCCCACCAGGCTCCCCCATCCCTGGGATTCTCCAGGCAAGAACACTGGAGTGGGTTGCCATTTCCTTCTCCAAGGTGTCCACAGGTGCATGGATTTATCTCTGGGCTTTCTATTTTGTTCCATTGATCTATATTTCTGTCTTTATGCCAGTACCATACTGTCTTGATGACTGTGGCTTTGTAGTAGAGCCTGAAGTCCGGCAGGTTGATCCCCCAGTTCCATTCTTCTTTCTCAAGATTGCTTTGGCTATTCGAGGTTTTTTGTATTTCCATACAAATTGTGAAATTATTTGTTCTAGCTCTGTGAAAAACACCATTGGTAGCTTGATAGGGATTGCATTGAACTTATAAATTACTTTGGTAATATATTCATTTTCACAGTATTTATTCTTCCAATCCATGAACACGGTATATGTCTCCATCTATTAGTGTCCTCTCGATTTCTTTCACCAGTGTTTTATAGTTTTCTATATATAGGTATTTTGTTTCTTTAGGTAGATATATTCTTAAGTATTTTATTCTTTTCATTGCAACGGTGAATGGTATTGTTTCCTTAATTTCTCTATTTTCACATTATTAGTGTATAGGAATGCAAGGGATTTCTGTGTGTTGATTTTATATCCTGCAACTCTACTATATTCATTGATTAGCTCTAGCAATTTTCTGGTAGAGTCTTTAGGGTTTTCTGTGTAGAGGATCATGTCATCTGCAAAGAGTGAGAGTTTTACTTCTTCTTTTCCAGTTTGAATTCCTTTTATGTCTTTTTCTGCTCTGATTGCTGTGGCCAAAACTTCCAAAACTATGTTGAATAGTAGTGGTGAGAGTGGGCACCCTTCTCTTGTTCCTGACTTTAGGGGAAACGCTTTCAATTTTTCACCATTGAGGATAATGTTTGCTGTGGGTTTGTCATATATAGCTTTTATTATGTTGAGGAATGTTCCTTCTATTCCCGCCTTCTGGAGGGTTTTTATCATAAATGGATGCTGAATTTTGTCAAAGGCTTTCTCTGCATCTATTGAGATAATCATATGGTTTTTATTTTTCATTTTGTTAAGGTGGTGTATTGACTGATTTGCGGATATTGAAGAATCCTTGCATTCCTGGGATAAGGCCCACTTGGTCATGATGTATGATCTTTTTAATGTGCTGCTGGATTCTGATTGCTAGAATCTTGTTAAAGATTTTTGCATCTATGTTCATCAGTGATATTGGCCTGTAGTTCTTTTTGGTGGTATCTTTGTCAGGTTTTGGTATTAGGGTGATGGTGGCCTCACAGAATGAGTTTGGAAGTCTACCTTCCTCTGCAATTTTCTGGAAGAGTTTGAGTAGGATAGGTGTTAGCTCTTCTCTAAATTTTTGGTAGAATTCAGCTGTGAAGCCGTCTGGACCTGGGCTTTTTTTTGCCGGAAGATTCTGATTACAGTTTCAATTTCCGTGCTTGTGATGGGTCTGTTAAGATTTTCTATTTCTTCCTGGTTCAGTTTTGGAAAGTTGCACTTTTCTAAGAATTTGTCCATTTCTTCCAAGTTGTCCATTTTATTGGCATATAATTGCTGATAGTAGCCTCTAATGATCCTTTGTATTTCTGTGTTGTCTGTTGTTATCTCTCCATTTTCACTTCTAATTTTACTGATATGGTTTTTCTCCCTTTGTTTCTTGATGAGTCTGGCTAGTGGTTTGTCAATTTTATTTACTTTCTCAAAGAACCAGCTCTTGGCTTTGTTGATTTTTGCTATGGTCTCTTTTGTTTCTTTTGCATTTATTTCTGCCCTAATTTTTAAGATTTCTTTCCTTTTACTAACCCTGGGGTTCTTCATTTCTTCCTTTTAACTTCATTCTTTTGCAGGCAGATATCCAGGTGTCCTAGCACCACTTGTTAAAAGGCTATTTCTTACTCATTGCATTATTTTGGCACTCGTTGAAAAATCAGTCAATCAAACTCTTAATTCTTTTCCATTGATCTAGGTCTATTTTGACACCAATGTGTACCACAGTGTCTTGACTACTGTAGCTTTATAGCAAATTATTGCAAAGTCCTTCATCTTTATTCTTTCTCCAGACTGTATTGGCTATTCTGAGTCACTTGCATTTCCATGCAAAATTTAGAATCAGCCTGCCAATTTCTGCAAAAAATGACAGGTGAAATTTTAATAGGAATTGTGATGAATCCTTAGATCTATTTAGGAAGTATTGCCATCTTAATAACATTAATCTTCTAATCCACAAATGTGGGTTCTCTTTTCCATTTATTTAAGTCTTCTTTAATTTCTTTCAATGGTATATTATAGTTTTTAGTGTACAAATCTTACACTTCTTTATTAAACTTATTCCTAGATATTTTATTCTTTATAATATGGCTCTACCTCTCCCTATGGTTATCTGATCCTAGGGTGTCAGTTCAGTCAGTTCACGCCAGGCCTCCCTGTCCATCACCAACTCCCGGAGTTTACCCAAACTCATGTCCATTGAGTCGGTGATGCCATCCAATCATCTCATCCTCTGTCATTCCCTTCTCCTCCTGCCTTCAATCTTTCCCAGCATCAGACGTGAGAGACGCCCGGCTCCCGGCGGCGCAGACGCGAGAGACGCCCGGCTCCCGGCGGCGCAGACGCGAGAGACGCCCGGCTCCCGGCGGCGCAGACGCGAGAGACGCCCGGCTCCCGGAGCAACCGACCACGTGCAGAATCGTGGCTGAGAGGAGCTGCCCCGCGCCCAGGGTTAGGGCGGTGGCCGAGAGGAGCTGTACCACGTCCAGGAGGCGGTGGCTGCTTGGGCACCGGAGGGCCGGGAGGAGCTGATCCACATTCAAAGCAGGAGGGGCGGCCTTGAGGAGATACCCCTCGTCCAAGGTAAGCTGCAGCGGCTGCGTCTTGCTGGAGCAGCTGGGAAGAGATACTCCACGACCAAGTGGAATATAAGAATCCAGTGTTCTGGGGAGGAAGGAACAAGACGGCGAGACCACGTTCTTCCCCACAAATTCATCAGAAGAACATTTGAACGTGGAGTAAAGTCCACAAAACAACTTCTGAATACTGGCAGAGGATATCAGGCTCCCAGAAAAGTAGCCCATTGTCTTCTAAAGGAAAGAGAAGAAATCCAGCTCCACCCACCAGAACACTGACACATGCTTCCCTAACCAGGGAACCCGGACAAGTCACCTGTCCAACCCCACACACAGCGAAGAAACTACATAATAAAGAGAACTCCACAAACTGCAAGAAGAGGGAAAGGACACCCCAAGCAAGCAAGATGAAGAGGCAGAGAAATACCCAGCAAGTAAAGGAACAAGATAATTGCCCACCAACACAAACAAAAGAAGAAGATATAGGGAATCTACCTGATAAAGAATTTCGAATTTTGATGGTGAAAATGATTCAAAATCTTGAAAGTAAAATGGAGTTACAGATAAATAACCTGGAGAAAAGGATTGAGAAGATGGAAGAAAGATTTAATAAGGACTTAGAAGAAATAAAAAAGAGTCAATATACAATGAATAATGCAATAGATGAGATCAGAAACACTCTGGAGGGAACAAACAGTAGAATAACAGAGGCAGAAGACAGGATAAGCGAACTAGAAGATAGAATTGTAGAAATAAATGAAACAGAGAGGAAAAAAGAAAAACGAATTAAAAGAAATGAGGACAATATTAGAGACCTCTGGGACAATGTTAAACGCTCCAACATTCGAATCATAGGAGTCCCAGAAGAAGAAGACAAAAAGAAAGACCATGAGAGAATACTTGAGGAGATAATAGTTGAAAACTTCCCTAAAATAGGGAAAGAAATAATCACCCAAGTCCAAGAAATCCAGAGAGTCCCCAACAGGATAAACCCAAGGCGAAATACTCCAAGACACATATTAATCAAATTAACAAAGATCAAACACAAAGAACAAATATTAAAAGCAGCAAGGGAAAAGCAGCAAATAACACTCAAGGGGATTCCCATAAGGATAACAGCTGATCTTTCAACAGAAACTCTTCAGGCCAGAAGGGAGTGGCAAGATATACTTAAAGTGATGAAAGAAAATAACCTACAGCCCAGATTACTATACCCAGCAAGGATCTCATTCAAATATGAAGGAGAAATCAAAAGCTTTACAGACAAGCAAAAGCTGAGGGAATTCAGCATCACCAAACCAGCTCTCCAACAAATGCTAAAGGATCTTCTATAGACAGGAATCACAGAAAGAGTGTATAAACTTGAACCCAAAGCAATAAAGAAAATGGCTACGGGATCCTACTTTTCAATAATTACCTTAAATGTAAATGGGTTGAATGCCCCAACCAAAAGACAAAGGCTGGCTGAATGGATACAAAAACAAAACCCCCATATATGTTGTCTACAAGAGACCCACCTCAAAACGAGGGACGCATACAGACTGAAAGTGAAGGGCTGGAAAAAGATAGTCCATGCAAATAGAGACCAAAAGAAAGCAGGAGTAGCAATACTCATATCAGATAAAATAGACTTTAAAACAAAGGCTGTGAAACAAGACAAAGAAGGAAACTACATAATGATCAAAGGATCAATCCAAGAAGAAGATATAACAATTATAAATATTTATGCACCTAACATAGGAGCACCGCAATATGTAAGACAATTACTAACAAGTATGAAAGGGGAAATTAACAATAACACAATAATAGTGGGAGATTTTAACACCCCACTTACATCTATGGATAGATCAACTAAACAGAAAATTAACAAGGAAACACAATCTTTAAATGATATAATAGAACAGTTAGACCTAATAGATATCTATAGGACATTTCACCCCAAAACAATGAATTTCACCTTTTTCTCAAGCGCACATGGAAACTTTTCCAGGATAGATCACATCCTGGGACATAAATCTAGCCTTGGTAAATTCAAAAAAATTGAAATCATTCCAAGCATCTTTTCTGACCACAATGCAGTAAGATTAGATCTCAATTACAGGAGAATAACTGTTAAAAGTGCCAACATATGGAGACTGAACAACACGCTGCTGAATAATGAACTAATCATAGAAGAAATCAAAAGAGACATCAAAATAGGCATAGAAATGAATGAAAATGAAAACACAACAACCCAAAACCTCTGGGACACTGTAAAAGCAGTGCTAAGGGGGAAGTTCATAGCAATACAGGCATACCTCAAGAAACAAGAAAAAAGTCAACTAAATAACCTAACTCTACATCTAAAGCAACTAGAAAAGGAAGAAATGAAGAACCCCAGGGTCAGTAGAAGGAAAGAAATCATAAAAATTAGGGCAGAGATAAATGCAAAAGAAACAAAAGAGACCATAGCAAAAATCAACAAAGCCAAAAGCTGGTTCTTTGAGAAGGTGAATAAAATTGACAAACCACTAGCCAGACTCATCAAGAAACAAAGGGAGAAGAACCAAATCAATAAAATTAGAAATGAAAATGGACAGATCACAACTGACAACACAGAAATACAAAGGATTATTAGAGAATACTATCAGCAATTATATGGCAATAAAATGAATAACCTGGAAGAAATGGACAAATTCCTAGAAAAGTACAACTTTCCAAAACTGAACCAGGAAGAAATAGAAAATCTGAACAAACCCATCACAAGCACGGAAATTGAAACTGTAATCAAAAATCTCCCAGCAAACAAAAGCCCAGGTCCAGACGGCTTCAC
Organism: Moschus berezovskii; assembly: GCF_049115385.1. Lineage (NCBI taxonomy): Eukaryota > Metazoa > Chordata > Mammalia > Artiodactyla > Moschidae > Moschus > Moschus berezovskii. Next base: position 38,171,625 of record NC_142468.1, on the reverse strand, counting down.
AGCTGAATTCTACCAAAAATTTAGAGAAGAGCTAACACCTATTCTACTCAAACTCTTCCAGAAAATAGCTGAGGAAGGGAAACTTCCAAACTCATTCTATGAGGCCACCATCACCCTAATCCCAAAACCTGGTAAAGACCCCACAAAAAAAGAAAACTATAGGCCAATATCACTGATGAACATAGATGCAAAAATCCTTAACAAAATTCTAGCAATCAAAATCCAACAACACATTAAGAAGATCATACATCATGACCAAGTGGGCTTTATCCCAGGAATGCAAGGATTCTTCAATATACGCAAATCAATCAACGTAATACACCACATTAACAAACTGAAAAATAAAAATCATATGATTATCTCAATAGATGCAGAGAAAGCCTTCGACAAAATTCAACATCCATTTTTGATAAAAACTCTCCAGAAAGTGGGAATTGAAGGGACATACCTCAACATAATAAAAGCTATATATGACAAACCCACAGCAAACATTATCCTCAATGGTGAAAAACTGAAAGCATTTCCCCTAAAGTCAGGAACAAGACAAGGGTGCCCACTCTCACCACTACTATTCAACATAGTTCTGGAAGTTTTGGCCACAGCAATCAGAGCAGAAAAAGACATAAAAGGAATACAAATTGGAAAAGAAGAAGTAAAGCTTTCACTGTTCGCTGATGACATGACCCTCTACACAGAAAACCCTAAAGACTCTACCAGAAAACTACTAGAGCTAATCAATGATTACAGCAAAGTTGCAGGATATAAAATCAACACACAGAAATCCCTTGCATTCCTATACACTAATAATGAGAAAATAGAAAGAGAAATTAAGGAAACTATTCCATTCACTGTTGCAATGAAAACAATTAAATACTTAGGAATATATCTACCTAAGGAAACAAAAGACTTGTACATAGAAAACTATAAAACACTAGTGAAAGTAATCAAAGAGGACACGAATAGATGGAGAAATATACCGTGTTCGTGGATTGGAAGAATAAATATTGTAAAAATGAGTATACTACCCAAAGTAATTTATACATTCAATGCAATCCCTATCAAGCTACCAACAACATTTTTCACAGAACTAGAACAAATAATCTCACAATTTGTATGGAAATACAAAAAACCTCGAATAGCCAAAGCAATCTTGAGGAAGAAGAATGGAACTGGGGGAATTAACCTGCCGGACTTCAGGCTCTATTACAAAGCCACAGTCATCAAGACAGTATGGTACTGGCATAAAGACAGAAATATAGATCAATGGAACAAAATAGAAAGCCCAGAGATAAACCCACACTCCTATGGACACCTTATCTTCGACAAAGGAGGCAAGAATATAAAATGGAGAAAAGACAGTCTCTTTAACAAGTGGTGCTGGGAAAACTGGTCAGCCACTTGTAAAAGAATGAAACTAGAACACTTCCTAACACCATACACCAAAATAAACTCAAAATGGATTAAAGATCTAAATGTAAGACCAGAAACTATAAAACTCCTAGAGGAGAACGTAGGCAAAACACTCTCCGACATAAATCACAGCAGGATCCTCCAAGACCCACCTCCCAGAATAGTGGAAATAAAAGCAAAAATAAACAAATGGGACCTAATTAAAATCAAAAGCTTCTGCACAGCAAAGGAAACTCTAAGCAAGGTGAGAAGACAGCCTTCAGAATGGGAGAAAATAATAGCAAATGAAGCAACTGATAAAGGATTAATCTCCAAATTATACAAGCAGCTCCTGCAGCTTAATTCCAGAAAACTAAGTGACCCAATCAAAAAATGGGCCAAAGAACTAAACAGACATTTCTCCAAAGAAGACACAAAGATGGCTAATAAACACATGAAAAAATGCTCAACATCCCTCATCAACAGAGAAATGCAAATCAAAACCACAATGAGATACCATTTCACACCAGTCAGAATGGCTGCTATCCAAAAGTCTACATGTAATAAGTGCTGGAGAGGGTGTGGAGAGAAGGGAACCCTCTTACACTGTTGGTGGGAATGCAAACTAGTACAGCCACTATGGAGAACAGTGTGGAGATTCCTCAGAAAACTGGAAATAGAACTGCCATATGATCCAGCGATTGCACTCCTGGGCATACACACCGAGGAAACCAGAATTGAAAGAGACACATGTACTCCAATGTTCATTGCAGCACTGTTTATAATAGCCAGGACATGGAAGCAACCTAGATGTCCATCTGCAGATGAATGGATAAGAAAGCTTTGGCACATATACACAATGGAGTATTTCTCAGCCATCAAAAAGAATGCATTTGAATCAGTTTTAATGAGGTGGATGTAATTGGAGCCAATTATACAGAGTGAAGTAAGCCAGAAAGAAGAACATCAATACCATATATTAACGCATATATATGGAATTTAGAAAAATGGTAACCTGAACCCCGTATAAGAGACTGCAAAAGAGACATAGGCATTTAGAACAGTCTTTGGGACTCTGCGGGAGAGGGTGAAGGTGGAATGATTGGAGAAAATGGAATTGTAGCATGTATATTATCATAAGTGACCAGTCCAGGTTCGACGCATAAATTTTCCTCTGTTCATTTCTTTGCATTTGTGCTTTTTTAATAAAATTCTTTTTTAGAAATAAAAAAAAAAAACTGACAAAAAAAAATAAAATAAATAAAAAAAAATGTTAAAACAAAACAAACAAAAACAAACAAACAAAAAAAATCTTTCCCAGCATCAGGGTCTTTATAAATGAGTCAGCTCTTCGCATCAGGTGGCCAAAGTATTGGAGTTTCAGCTTGAGCATCAGTCCTTCCAATGAATATTCAGGACTGACTTCCTTTAGGATGGACTGGTTGGATCTCCTTGCAGTCCAAGGGACTCTCAAGAGTCTTCTCCAAGACCACAGTTCAAAAGCATCAATTCTTCAGCACCCAGTTTTCTTCACAGTCCAACTCTCACATCCATACACGACCACTGGTAAAACTATAGCCTTGACTAGACGGACCTTTGTTGGCAAAGTAATGTCTCTGCTTTTTAATATGCTGTCTAGGTTGGTCATAACTTTCCTTCCAAGGAGTAAGCATCTTTTAATTTCATGGCTGCAATCACCATCTGCAGTGATTTTGGAGCCCAGAAAAATAAAGTCAGCCACTGTTTCCACTGTTTCCCCATCTACTTGTCATGAAGTGATGGGACCGGATGCCATGATCTTAGTTTTCTGAATGTTGAGCTTTAAGCCGACTTTTTCACTCTCCTCTTTCACCTTCATCAAGAGGCTCTTTAGTTCTTCTTCACTTTCTGCCATAAGGGTGATGTCATGGAAAGATGACAAGTCTGGCAGATCAGATCATGGCCGTGTACAGATTCAGGCAGTTGCAGGTGATACTACCAGTCATTAAAATGCATAGACTAGCAGGGACTTATGGACAAAAAAGACTTTTTTCTTCCTGAACTCGAATACAAGATGATATAAACCACATCTAGAACCACAGGAGATGTCTGAAAATAGCTAAAAAATGAAGGCGTGTAGAGCGGATAGAAACTGGATTCTGATGACTTGTTTGGCAAATCTTAGACTTCTCAGATTTATGGACTACTAAATCCTCCTTCTGAGTTAAGTTTTTCCTCACTTGTACTCAAAGAAATCAAGCTGGTACCTTTCTAAATATGAACAGCTCCAGAGAGAACATGTTATTAAACCTACTTCTCAGATTCCTTACGTAACCAAGGAGAAGATTAGCATCTTGCCACAAGAATGTAAATATTGTGGAAAGTACAAATCATCAGAAAAGAAAATCAGAATCAGAGGGAAGAGATCTCTATAATACAAGCTACAGAGAATGACAAGGATCAGAATGACCTGGCAGTGTCTGACAAAGAATTTTTGTTTTTTTCAGATTGAACTGTACTTTTATTTTAACCCATCAGCTGGCATTAAAAGGTGTTACAATAAAAACTAAAGTAGAACTCAACATTGTATGATTATAGAGATATTGCTGAGGACATAGTTCCTGGTATCATACAGGATTTGCTTTATCAGGACTCAAGAAACACATTTACTTGAAATTTCAGAACCTGATAAACTGTGTTCTCAACAATTAATTTGTTCTCATCACATTATAGATCTGATCAGATTTTTCTTTATACTGGCTGCAAATTGATAGCCAAGTTTGTGGCGGAACCCATAACTCTAAAATTTCCTTTTCACACCGTTCTAAACATTTTTGAAACTCATATATGAACATTCCTTCTCTCAACAACATATTAACAAGCTTTTAGAATAAAGCTGAATATAAATAACTGAGGTAAATAACCTGCCTAGCATGTTGGCAACACACCCACTGTTTGTTCTCTGTAAAACTTAGGGTTTAGTTTCCTCTGGTTATAATTAATTGGACAAGTTAAGCTGCTAACTGGCAACTTACACAATTCTTAGCTTTTTCAGAATTATACAGTATTCTCAGTTTCTGCAATTCAGAGATTAACATAGAAACTTAAACCTAGACTTTTTTCTTGCTTTCAACTTCACTTTAATGTAAACTAATAATACATTAAGTAAAAAGGCTTTCTTATCCTTTCACTTCTCCATGTTAAGAGGGAAATAAAATCAAATAAATATCACCATCAACACCTAGATATGATCATTCTCAAAATTTGGTCCAAAAGCTTCATCTGCAACTGAAACAGAGTAGCTGGCACTGGAGAAACATGTGGCAAAATGATTAAACTATATTATACCCTGGACAAAAATTTGGACTCTGACTAGAAGGAGAATGTAGTCATCAAAACACTCACATGGCTGTATTTTTGATAATTCTTCCTTGGTCCATTTTCTGTCCAATGCCATGCACAACAAATACGATATGGGTAGTCTGAGATGGCTTGTCTTCTAATGTCGCTTCTTCTACATAACCTCTATGAAGTCTGGTCCCACTACTTGATGCTGTGGGAAAATCATGGTTCTAAGCTTATTACTTATTACAGAGATAGCATTTTCACTATATTGAAAAAAATAGGGGGGATAAAATTTGTAAGATACAGAATGATCAGCTGTAATAAAAAGTACTGAACTAGACATGACAGTGAAGCCAGAAACAATAAGGCAAAAAGAAAAAAAGATGAACTGAACACATAAAAATTAAAAACATCTCTGTAAGAAAAATATTATGAAACAAAGATAAAAGATGAATGACAAGTGGGAAAACATCTTGCAAAACATGACACACGTAAGTTAATTAAAGAACTTATTAATCAAAAAGTAAAATGAATTATCCAAATAGCAAAATGGGCTAAAGGTGTGATAATCCACAAAACAAATACAACTAATGAACAAACAAATGGGTAAGCACATCTATTATCAAAGAATTAAAAAAGTAAAAAATTATCAGACAGAAAAAATTTTTGAAAAGATATTTTTTGATAATGCACTAATATCTTTTCCAGGTATCAGTCCCTCTTTTCTTTTAGTCAATTTTGTTTAAATAAATTTTGTCTATTCTCAATGCCTCCATTTCTTCAAGTTCTACTTAAACTTCAACTCATGCCCATCTGTCTCTGTCCCAGAAATTCATCTAAGTCATCAATGATCTACATTTCACTAAATCCAAAGAAAAACTTCCAGTCTTCACTTTTCCTGACATACTGTTTCAAATGCTTGTCAATTGTCGTTTCAACTGACACAATTTCAATTGCTATGTTTTATTTCACATCACTGCCTCAGGTCTGACTGCTTTTGTGCTTTGAGAAGTAAAAAAACATATTTAATAATCTTACCAGATCATTCCTAATATATAATTATTTATTAATGAATACATGTCAACTCAGTCACTTTAATAAAAGTTAGTTTAACAGGGTAGAAACTGTCATTAAACTTAATACATACTTAAAATATACTGAAAATAAAATCTGAATTGTCTATTTTAAATATAAGAGAAAAAGGCAGAGTCCCAACATTTTGACAAACTCTAGTAATGTTTAACAAATACCTTTAGAAAATCCCAGTTTTTGAGTAACTGTTCTTGCAATTTTAGATGTTGTTGCATCACTATAAAGATACACTTCATCCACACTGTGCCAGTCCACATGGTTTCGACTCAATTTGAAACTATGAATAGCTGTTGCAAAAAGGAAAAATTTGAAGGTCTCCAAGACAAAATTCATTTAAGCGAAAATTATAATACACAGACTTTTTTTGAATGAATATTTTAACTCAGTTCAACAAAAAACTTTTATTGAAACATACATCGATGTGAAACAAGTCACAGATAGGGACTTTATTTTATAAATTATTAAACATGCTATAGGAAAAGGCAAATTGTTAGAACAACTTGGAATAAAACTGGCTTAACTACCATAATTTTAACCTCTTTAGGAAATATGCTTTGATTATTAACGAACTGCTTTCCCAGGTTTATATGATCATTCCTTAGGTCTAAGGGATATACACCTTTATGAAAGTCCTCAGTACCTTTGACATAGAAACTTTAGTTCCATTTCTTCTGTTGACTTTACTTTCTGTTCTGTGGAAACTACTCAGTATAAGATAAAACAAGACTCAGGTGAAAAAAAAATTATCTTTAAACTGGGAAGAGAATAACCTAATTTATTAGAATATAAGCTATTTTGGGAATGGATATTAAAGCCACTTATCACTGGATACTGCTCACCATAATAGAACTCCAAAGTTGAAAGAGCTTTTAAAAAGAAATCAGTTTTTTCCTACTATTATGTTCAAATTAGTATGGTTATTTCATTTCTGTAATGAGGTATACTTGGTGAAAATGAGCTCTAAAGGAAAAAAAAAAAAAAAAGCCAAACCTATATTCTCTGGGAATAACAAACTCTGTGAGGCAGGGACTATACCTTAATCACTTTGTATCACTACCACCAAACACAGTCCAAGCATACTGTTTGACATGTATCACAAATTTAGTAATGTTTGTGGAAGCAACAGATTAAGGTAATTCTCAAAACACGTCCACCAATTCATCTTTTGGTAATTCTTATGTCTGAAGGACTTAAACTTTTCTCTTTATCTCTTATATAGAGGTAAGAAAAATTCACATACCTTTATAAAACCAGTCACCTTCAAATCACTGTGCCTAATTTATTTCCTTAAAATACTCTTAAAGCAAAATATTATCTCCCATTATATATAAACACATAGAGGTATAAAGAAAGGGATTAAGTGACTTGCCACAAAACTAGCTAGTGACAGAGTCTGACTCTTCTATTGAAGGATAGAGTCCTGGTCAAGATCTAAGACCATAAGACACTTTTTTGTGAAAAGGTATTTCTTACTAGAATACAAAGAAAAGCAAGTCCTTGCCAAGAAAATGCACTTCGGAGCTATGGTTAAAAATGCCATTTCAAAAATTTATGAAAAACCAATTTATACCTTCCTGACCTACCAGGACACATTACTACGAACATTAAACACAAGACCAAGATGCAATTAACATAACAAACCTGAATAATACCTTCTCTTGCAAACAAAACACAAACCCAGTGTAAAAACTCAGTCTTTTAACTAAAAGAACTTTCCATAAATTAAAAAATCTTTTGCAAGATTTTAAGTTATTTACTTTCCTAAATCTATGTCTGATCCTTAAGTCAGTACTTTAAGCCTTTTAATCCAATGTTTCAAAAGTGCATTTTTGTTAAAACAGTTCTGAGCAACATATTCTTAAAACATTAAAACTATAAGACCAAGATATTAACAGTGTTAAGTCAACAAAACTTTGTTTCTTTCTAAACCATTCACATTGTCTTAAAGCATGTTAATATTGGCAAATATCCTATTGCTGAACTATACACATGGTGTGCAAATGTTTATACCACATAATTAATACTAACCAAAATAACACACTAGATACATTTCTATAAAACTGACAATTTCTATGCTCTAAGTACAACTGAGTGCTATAGATGCAACTGAAAGCTACAAGCCAGGAATATATCTACAAGGAGAAATAAAACTACAATTACTGTACCTTGGGAACGCTTTCGTTTAAGACCTGCTGCATCTGTACTCTCCTTATATCCTCTCCATTTGAACAGAGAAGGGAGGGAGAAGGGAGGGAGGTGGTAGACAACTAAGAAAGCAAAAACACTGAGCTTCAAAGTAAATTTTAAATGAGGTTTACCATTTTGCCTTTTTGTTGTATTAACTTTAAAAAAATTAGTTGTATTTGACAAACATTATTCTAAATGCTTTATATAAATTCCAATTAAAAATCAGCGCAGCAAAATATTAGTTTAATAATGTTTATCAAATATATGCTTCTACTTTTACTGAAAGTAAAAAGGCAAATGATATCTAAATATATCAGTTAAAGGCACCTACATGATCACCATTTTTAACATCTTTGTATAGACAGAATAAAAAACAAAATATGGCATTTTTGTATGCATAAGAGATTAATAAAACCCCATCTTTACAATACTAAGGTTATTTACTCTCACCAAATTTGTGATTATGACACAGCCAACATCTTATGTGCAAATTAAAAATGCAATAAACAATATTAAACATCTAATGCAGTTTTCCTGAGAAGATACCATAGTACACATTCTACTAGATGCTTTCCCTCACTGAAGCATAATAGAGCCTTCCTGTAGAAATATTCTTTTCACAACTCTATTCAACAAAGTTGTTAAAATATCTTCAAAAACGAAAAATGAAAACATGAAACTTTTCAAATAAATTAAATTGAAAGCTCTACTTTGAACTGATTTTTAGTGATAAAATAATGAAAGATTAGTGACAGAATGACAAGAAAAAGTAATTAAAAATGTATGCTGTGACATCTTGTAAGTATAAAACAGACAACCAAGTAAAGCCAGACATAGACTTGATATTTGGCAAATCAGTACATAACCTTAAAGTCAACATTTTCCCTGTCAAATATTGCTAGTTGTATATCAACAAATTTCTTCACATTTTTAAATAAGCAATTATTTTTAAAAAAATCCACTAAGAATTAAATCTTACAATCAGTTTCTCTACAGTCCAGTTAGTGAATCACAGAATCTTTATGATTTAGTTCAAATTTCCATTCTAATACATTTGATTCCCTGGTAGCTTAGCTGGTAAAGAATCCACCTGCAATGCAGGCGACTCTGGTTCGATTCCTGGGTCGGGAAGATCTGCTGGAGAAGGGACAGGTTACCCACTCCAGTATTCTTGGGTTTCCCTGGTGGTTCAGCTGGTTAAGAATCCGCCTGCAATGCAGGAGACCTGGGTTCGTTCCCTGGGTTGGGAAGATCCCCCGGAGAAGGGAACGGCTACCCACTCCAATATTCTGGCCTGGAGAATTGCATGGACTATGGGGTCGCAAAGAGTCAGACACAACTGAGTGACTTACATACTTCACACATTCGATTTTCATCCTCACTCTCTTCTACAATAATGTGACATTCAAAGATTAAACACTGCTCAAATACAAAAATACTTAATTCCAACTGTATAGTACTAGAAATTTTAAAAAACCTTATTTATAAAGTAAATTTAAAGATACATGTGATAAAGGTAATTGAGAAATGCTTACAAGACATTTCATAACTTTATATGCAATTAGGTGATTATAAAAAAGTATAGACAATAACTACAAGCTGAGTTGTAACACCAGGATTATAAAAATATTTCGCTGTCACAGAGGGGTGGAAAATGACAACCAAAACAATTTTCTTCACTGAACACATTTCTTCTTTCATGTGCTTTCTGGTCAGTTACTAAGGGGTAGATATACCACTCGCAGCAAAAAAAAATCATTAGGAAAAAGCTAACATATTCAAGTAGATCAAATCTCACATATACTTGAAACTTTACTGCTCAAACAAAACCTAGACTTACGAGTCTACTAGCAAAACTAACAATGCCCTATTTACTAGGAAATAACTAGAGCGAAGCATATGGACCACCCGATCACACTTTCAAATTATGTAAACACTTTCTAAAAGCTAGTCAATATATAAAAATGAAAGCTTTTACCTAAAGGAATACTAATGTAAGGATTAACAACAAGACAAATATCCCAATATACTAAAATCAGAGAAACATATTCCAAAACATTTTCACAAAATTTAAGACATGCTTATTAACCTGCTCAAATTTAATTCTTATTTTCACTTGAAAAGCATTTGCTTTGTTACAACATCCTGTAGCATGGAGAATTTAATTTTTTTTCAACCCAAAGCAAAGAATTAAGTACCACCGCAAGTAGAGACAAAAAGGGTTTACTTTCATTCCAACAAGGATCACTAAAATAAAGGTTTAGTTAAGAATTCTTACATTGTGTTAGCAAAAGTGTATGTAAAAACTCAAAATACAACTGAAAATTCTAATTAAATGCTAACATTTAATAAAACTTTTCCTTTATGTATTAAAAGTCTTACACAGCAACAAAAAGATTTTAAGTACGAAGATAGTGTTTTCAATAAATTTCCTTACTATAATTCATGTCTTACAGAATGTCCTTCATTATATAATTCTGAAAGCAGAGTATCAAAAAGGAGGTTGCTAAAGATATACTAGTCCCTAGAATAGAATAACTTTATAACTTTTCCCTTTGCAAAAGCTGGCAACCTGGATAATCTCAACTTCAGGGAAAGGAGGTTTGTACATCTCAAATCTGCCAACTAGAATGAGAAAACTCCTGTCAATCCTCTTGGATCTCACAGAACTAAATACATACATTTATAAAAACTGATTGGTAATTAAAAGCTAGAAGATAGGAATCCTGTTAGCCACCAAAGAGGAAAAGAAAAGCTGGTGAGAAAGGGTTATTACTCCTTCCTTCCCTTTCTGCATTCTCCCCTCCTCTCTCCCCTTCCTGGCCTTAGACTTTTGAAATGATACATTCAGTTTGGGATATCCTTACCCCCCAATAGGATAGGTATATAGACTAAATGCCAAATTGTTAAATGCTATAAATCCTTAGGGATCCACCAACACTTGTGCTATCATAGCATCCCAACTTAGCTTGAACAGTAAAAAGTCCTTTTTTTTTTTTTTTTCACACTTTTAGCCTATCTGTGATTTTATAGAGTCCCTGATAGCTCAGTTGGTAAAGAATCTGCCTGCAATGCAGAAGACCTTGGTTCCATTTTCCATTCCTGGGTTGGGAAGATCTACTGGAAAAGAATAGGTTACCCACTCCAGTATTCTTGGGCTTCCCTTGTGGCTCAGCTGTAAAGAATCTGCCTGCAAAGAGGACACCTGGGTTCGACCCCTGGGTTGGGAAGATTCCCTGGAGGAGGGAACGGCTACCCACTCCAGTACTCTGGCCTGGAGAATCCCATGGACTCTATAGTCCAGGGGGTCCCAAAGAGTAGGACACGAAAAGTAGGACTTTCACTTTCTTTCACTTCATGACTCTTGTAGACACATATAGTTGGACTGTGCATTCCTAACAAACCTGTCAATCTCTGCCTTTTAATTGGAGTGTTACTTCACTTACATTTACTATAGTTTTTGATATGGGTGAATTTATGTCCACCATTTTCCATTCATTTTCTTTGTTTTATCTGTATTTCCTGTTTCTCCTTTTGTTGTTTCTTTATATATATATATATATTATTATTTTAATTTCTCTACTGCCTTAAGAAAAAAAATAACATCTTTTTATTGCGGAATAATTTTCAACCTATAGAAAACCTGCAAAAATAGTACAGAGAGTTATCACTGTCATATATATCCTTCACCCAGCTTCTCCTAATGTTAGCATAACTATAGAGTACAATTATCAAAACTAAGAAATTAAGGTTGGTATAATACTATCAGCTAAAATACTGACTTTATTCAGAATTTTCTAGCTTTTCTACTAAAGTCCTTTTCTGTCTTCAGATCCAATCCAAGGTACCATGTTGCATTTTGATGCTATGTTTCCTTAGTTTCCTCTAAATAGTGATAAATTCTTTAATCTTTCTTTGTCGTCAATGGCTTTGACACTTAAAATTTTTTTTTCCAGCTTTACTGAGGTACAACTGACAAAATGATAAGAAATTTAGTTTATATTATGGTGATTTGATAAACACTATTAAAAGGATCCTGACTCCATCTGGTTAATTATGACCTTGACATTTCCAAAGAATACTGGTGAGTTATTTTGTAAAATGTCCCTCAATTTGAGTTTGTCTGATGTTCCTGTAATTGGATTGAGGTTATACAGTTTTTGACCACAGCAGTTGTAGGACTAATTCATTCAGTTCAACCATTTTTTACTGATTACTGCTTGGATAGATAAATTATAAAGTGAGTGTGATACTACTCTAGGACTTTTAAGTATTTACAAAGTATTATTTGAATCCCTGCTTTAATTTTATGACTCAAGTGCTTCCCTGGTGGCTCAGATGGTAAAGAATCTGCCTGCAAGGCAGGAGACCTGGGTTCAATCCCTGGGTTGGGAAGATCCCCAGAAGGAAATGGTAACCCACTCCAGTATTCTTGCCTGGAAAATTCCACAGACAGAGGAGCTTGGTGGGCTACAGTCCATGGGGTGGCAAAGAGTTGGACACAACTGAGCGACTAACACTAACTCTACAATAACTTTAATCCCCAGTGAACTTCCAGCCTTCATTTGTTAGGCTGCCAGATAAATGTATCCTAGCCTAGGATGTGGGGTTGGAAGAGAATCATTTTTTAACTCAGAGAAAATGAAATTTAAATCACAAAATACGATTATACTGGGGGGTTTATCTTTCTTTGAAAGATAAATAAGTTAGGCTAAACAGCAATGGCAAGCCACTCCAGTACTCTTGCCTAGAAAATCCCATGGATGGAGGAGCCTGGTAGGCTGCAGTCCGTGGGGTCACTAAGGGTCGGACACGACTGAGCGACTTCACTTTCACTTTTCACTTTAACACATTGGAGAAGGAAATGGCAATCCACTCCAGTGTTCTTGCCTGGAGAATCCCAGGGACGGGGGAGCCTGGTGGTCTTCTGTCTATGGGGTCACACAGAGTCGGACACGACTGAAGTGACTTAGCAGCAGCAGCAGCAAACTTCTAGCAATTTAATTCAGAGTTTACTCTGAGATTAGTAGGATAATTAATAAGAAAATAATAAATATATTCAGTGTATTTGTGTCAATAACTACACTAACCAAGATACAGATAAGGTCAGAAGGAAAAGGAATTAGGATTTTGTTTGAATGTCCTTCAAGGCAAGAGGGATTTTCCTTGTGGCTCAGCTGGTAAAGAATCTGCTTTATGCCGAAAGATCTGGGTTTGATCCCTGGGTTGGAAAGAACCCCTGGAGAAGGGAAAGGCTACCCACTCCAGTATTCTGGCCTGGAGAATTCCATTGACTGTATAGTCCGTGGGGTCCCAAAGAGCTGGACACAACTGAGTGACTTTCACTTCAAGGCAAGAACTCTGTTCAAAGTTTCTTAGGAATTCCCCAGAGAACTTAAAAAGAGTTCCTGAATAAGTTTTTTTTTTAAATTTTTAAATTATTAAATATGACACTTTCTCAGAAAGCCTCATTTGAGTAACTCCATTGCATTGTGATTGCCAATTCTGTATCTCTTTTTCAAGAATGTATAATATGCACTGTCTACTTTGTTATCTTGTATTCATTCTCTGTAACTCCTCATCTGCAGGCTTTGTCATCCTCCGTGGTTTAAAACTCCTTGAAGGACAAAACCCTGTGTTTCTTTCACAAAAGTAACGAGCATAGCACTATTTGCACAAAGAATATTCAAAATCTTCCAGCAATATGAAGAGTCAAAGCTTTACTTAGGTACAATGAGAAAATTTAAGAGGAAAAACTATTTTCCCCCTAAAATTAATTAAATAAGAAATTTCAGAAGCTTAAAAGTAAGAAGCAAAATAATCAAAAGATAATACTTTTCAATCTTTGTATTGCAAATGAGTTATTTTTCCCAACAGCCTAGCTTTTTGGACAGCAAATGTTCTTTCCTCAAGACCAGTGATAATTTTCAAATGTACTACAGAATTTCCCATAATCTTCAAAGTCAAAAGTCACATTTTAATACATAAACGTATGTTCTGCATAATACTGAATAACAAAATGGCTGGAAATTTATGACAACAGTACATACAATGAATTGAACTTTGTTGATAATAAAACATCCTGATGTTTTATGTTACAATATATTTAAAAAATCAATTTTTCTTCTAATGAACCTCAAAAGATCATCAATTTGAAAGATTACAATACAAAAGTGTTCTATACTTTAACAATTTTCTATTATTACTAATTAGAATTTTATCACCCAGTCTGTATCTTTAAAGATATCTAAAAATACAGTAATATCCTAGATTGACAAACTCAAAGCCATGTTCTTTTATCAGACTTATTTAAATGACTGGCTCATAAAATTAGAGCACTTTGAAGAAAATTTGAGTATGCTGCTCCATTTAACATTTCAGATTCCAAGTAGATGGGATCTGGAGATGAAACAGAGCTATTGACTAACTTCCACAGGGCGAATTAGCAAGTGGAAAAGAAATGCTTTGAATGTAGTATGAGAAAGGGGGACAATATACTCATTTTTATTTTTCATACTCATCCTTTTCCCCCTTGAAGCTCTTGGGTTTTTTCCATGCATTAATAGTAAAAAATCTGGGTGTATAAACTGTGTTTGTTAAGGTGAATTGCCATTTTTGGAAAAAGACTTAAGGAGAATTAATAGAAAGGAAAAAATCTAGAATTCAGTCTTTTCCAATAGATATGAAATTATGAAAAAAGTTCAGCCTTTCAAATACTATGAAGTAGGTTTTTGTGATTATTTAGAGTGGTGATGAGAAGTTCCAAAACATGTCAGTCACCAATAAAAGATCAGACATATACAAAATTTGCTATTTGTGCTTTAATCAAAGTATTGTCTTTATGGCAGTCTTCAGGAATGTAGATACAGCTCTGCCTTATAGACATTGAGCTGTTCTTATATATTGATATTTAAGAACCTTGAGCTTGAATTTTACAGTGAAATAAGAACATATTTGACTCTAGGGATTAGGAAAATGAAATATTTAAAATTCCTAGAGTATGGTATCTGGCATATAATAGACATTTCTTAGATTTAATTACCGATTTACTTAGGAAGCCACCATTTTCCTCAGTTATGTAGAGTTTTAAAGATATAAAAAACACCCAATTTTAAGCTTATTGTTAATGGACATGAGTTTGAGCAAGCTCTGGGAGATGGTGAAAGACAAGGAAGCCTGGCGTGCTGCAGTCCACGGGGTTGCAAAGAGTTGGACATGACTGAGTGACTGAACTGATGTTAGATAAATAATTACTTCCAACTACATAATTCATTTCTTCCAAGCTGCATCCTGTTAATTACTTGATCAATAAATGAATTTTTCTGCTTTATAGATGTTTTACAAGGGGAGGGAGAAAAATCACTAATTCACAGTCTAATTCACTCGCTTAAATAGGGCTTGCCAAGAAACTTGCCAAACAAAGACAAACATGGATGAAGAAACACTTTTAGAAAAAAAAAAAAGAGAAATCTACAAATTCTAGTCTACCTATACTGTTATACTCACCAGAATAGTTGATCCCACTGCCTGCAGTAAATGAACAATAGAAGTATTTTTAACTTGACCACACATTTTGAATTTTACTCAAGATCAGACACATAATGAAACATGATAATCTTGGCTAGTAGGTAAGTATTTTAAACTATTGCCAAAAAACAAAACAAAACAAAACCCAAATGCTGAATAAGGAAATATAAGGAGTAGATTGTTTCAAATTAAAAACTGATATGGTTATCAAGACAGCTAGACAGGACTTACACAAAGGAAATTAAAGCCTTTTTAAACTTCAGGAGAACCAACATTAAAATATTAGCAAAACTACTCTTTCAATAGAATAACAAGGGATTTTTTTTATAAGTTCAATTTTCTTTGATAACTAAAAAGCTACTCAAAAGGACTAATTCATAAAGCATATTACAATAATTTATGCATTTATGGTAAATGATGGTAGTGTCATATCAGTGAAAGTACATGTTAAGTAAAATAAAAAGGGAAATAGTTCAGAAATTTATAGCAGTTTTTAAGTTCTAAAATAACAATCAAATGTTTGAAATAATCAGAAATTGTATAAATTTTAACACTTCTGAATTACTATTTCAAACTTAGGAGCCACTCTAAGTTTTATCAATAACTTACTTGTTTATAAAACATATTAAATGTATTAACTGGTCTTACCATCTTTTCCATCTATGGGTTTTGACACTTCAATATCAAAACTTTCCTGCATCTGCTGACCTCTAAAACGGCTAAGATGTTCTTGCTCAATTAAATTACTTTCTTCTTCTTCTAGTGGCTGCCAGGTACCATCAATAAACCACTGTCCACGCATTACTGGTATTTTATCAGACTCTGAAAAGAGAAACCACAGAATTTTGTTTTATGATCCAACCTCCCAAGAAGTGACATACTAACTACAAGTTTATATTTTGCTACTGCTATGGGAAAAACAGACTTTTGTGACCTAATAGAATCATTTAAAGTTTTAAATTTCAGATTTCAAGCCATAGTATATAATTTTTTTACAACATATAATTTTACTTGTATTAAATATTACACATAAAAGTTACCTGACGTTAGAAAGGGAGAGGAGCAGTTTAACTGAGGCCCCAAGTAACCAAATCAGTAGGCTAAGTGGTTGACAAACTTCATGCAAGACTCTAGTGCTAATTTGAATGTCTTAGAAAATACTGAGATAAATTCCAACAAATAGCTTAGAAATAGTATATTGTAGTAGTGTGGTACATTCTTTAGGGCTGCTTTAGAGATCAAGGGCTCCCAGTGAGTATACAGAAACAAGTGATTAATTACAGTAAATTCCTCACCCATTTCAGGAAAATATTGAGAAAAAAAATTTTTTTGAAAAACTGAATGCTTTATTGATTAAACACTATCTCCAAAACTTAATACTTTTAGTTGCTATTTATAAACCACGACTGTCATCTAAGTTATCTTGAATTCTTTAAAATAAAAAGAAACCCCATAAAGCAAAGCAAAACAACAAAAGCCTAAAAATAAAAAGAGTTGGTGGCTTAACTACACATAGAGAAATTACTTCAAGTGGATTCAAAACACAGTAATTTGTATATATATATATATATATATATACTAGGATATATCCTATGGACAGAAGGAATTGCAAATACATCTTAAACCTTTTGCAGTAGCTATACTAATTACTAATGATTGTAATAATATTGGTATTGTTAATTTCAAAGTGCAGGTATCAAGATGAATAATTAATTTTGTTAATATCATTAGAAACTAAGATTTTTTAGCACAAGTAAAAAGAGATACAAATATAAAAGTGAAAGAAATAAACCTGTATTTTAAATTTCAACTAAAAAGTCAGCATGAAATAACGATGTATATATATTCTCTCTTTAAAAAAAAAAAGATATTCAAGCTTTGTGTACTGAAAAGACCTAGAAAGACCAACCCTGTGTAAGTGAGCAATCCTGATATAAAGATTGTGATCTCTAAATATCATTTCCCATTCCCATTAAACGAAACCAATGGTCTTGCAGGGATGGAGCCGGAAGAGGGGACACCCTTGTGGCGGCTGCAGAAGCTTCCCGCAGAGCGGGGCTTGCAGCTTCTTCACAAAATAATTGATGGCATTTGTGGCCGAACTTATCCTCTCTACCAGGATTATCACAGTGTTTGGGATTCAACAGAATGGATGCATGTTCTAGAAAACATTACCACCTTTTTCAAAGCTGTAGTTGGTAAAAATTTATCTGACGAAGAGATATCTCAACAGTTGAATCAGTTGAATTCATCTCCTCAAGAAGCTATCAGAAATGCTTAAAAAGTAGGAAATATGAAATCAAGAAGACTCTGTTGGAAGAAATAGTTGATATTTCCTCTGCACAACTACAGGATTTTGATTGGCAGATAAAGCTTGCACTTTCTAGTGACAAGATTGTTTCATTACAAATGCCACTTTTAAACCTTCATCAAGATGTAAAAGAAAATGGTGAAGTCAAGCCATATTCTGTTGAAATGAGTAAAGAAGAGCTGCAGAATCTAATAGATTCCTTGGAAGCAGCTAATAAGGTCGTTCTGCAGTTGAAATAACTGGAAGTGATGAATACCAACATTATCAGATTCCACTGGTACAACTGATGCACAGAGAGAATAACATGTGTTCAGAAAATCTGAGTGGCCAGCTGAGAAAGCAGCAGTGTTGAGATTACAAAGACAACAGTTTATCAGCATCCCTAAAGAAAAGGAAATTACATGGTTGACAGGAAATGCATAAAAACACGAAAGATGAAAAGGCTGTAAACATAGTTTATATTTTCATAATGACTGTTTTGCTTCATTTATTAAATATTTGAAAAGGCTTTATAGATACAGTTTTATGGTAAGCTAAAAATAGACTCTAAAGTAATGTAAACATACAAGCACAAAATACTTGAATATTGCTTAAAGAACCATATGAATAGCAATGTTTATTATGGATATATTTGGTGGTTCACTTGTGATATTTTTTTAAAATAATTTTTAAAGAATGTATAAGCTGCATCTAACTCAGGAGATTCCATGCTTTTCTCATATTTCAAAGGAAAAGTTATAAAATGTAAAATTTTATAGAGAAGCTCTCCAGACTTGAACTGGAAAGAAAAAAAAAAACAACTAAATCTGGGTGAACAATTTTGTATTGTGAATTCTAGGAACTAAAATATTATATTTGAGCATAGATAGAAACAACACTGTTACTTACTTTTGCATTTCTGTCTGTTCAGGAAACTATGCTCTGATAAAAAGAATATGTGTCACTGTATAGTGTATACCTTATTACTCCAATATCTGCTAAGACTATATAGGTCCCTGTTTATTGTAAATTCTTAATTTGTTGTAAACTTAATGAAGTTCTGGATGTTAACAACTTCACTGGAAAGCAAACCATTTTTAATTTCAATGACCTTTAGAAACAAGCATTCTGAGCAAATAAAAATATATTATCTTTAAAAAAAAAAAAAAAGAAACCAATGGCCAATTCCTACTTTGAAACAGAAAATTTACTAGATGATCCTGAATCACTTATACCACACTTGTACTGATGTATTTAAAATCTATTATGTGTTTCTATTTTTTCTTGCATTATCCTTTATTCTGCTGTAGCAATTCTGCAATAGTTAGGTGTTTGCTGTATTTGGTGGATATTCAAAAATATAAATGCATTGAGAATTATGGGGTTTTAATTGGCATCTGGTCCCATCACTTCATGGGAAATAGATGGGGAAACAGTGGAAACAGTGTCAGACTTTATTTTTTGGGGCTCCAAAATCACTGCAGATGCTGATTGCAGCCATGAAATTAAAAGACGCTTACTCCTTGGAAGGTAAGTTATGACCAGCCTAGATAGCATATTAAAAAGCAGAGACATTACTTTGCCAACAAAGGTCCGTCTAGTCAAGGCTATGGTTTTTCCCGTGGTCATGTATGGATGTGAGAGTTGGACTGTGAAGAAAGCTGATTGCTGAAGAATTGATGCTTTAGAACTGTGGTGCTGGAGAAGACTCTTGAGAGTCCCTTGGACTGCAAGGAGATCCAACCAGTCCATTCTAAAGGAGATCAATCCTGGGTGTTCATTGGAAGGACTGATGCTAAAGCTGAAACTACAATACTTTGGCCACCTCATGCGACAAGTTGACTCACTGGAAAAGACTCTGATGCTGGGAGGGATTGGGGGTGGGAGGAGACAGGGACGACAAAGAACGAGATGGTTGGATGGCATCACCGACTCGATGGACATGAGTTTGAGTCAACTCCGGGAGTTGGTGATGGACAAGGAGGTCTGGCGTGCTGTGATTCATGGGGTTGCAAAGAGTCGGACATGACTGAGCGACTGAACTGAACTGAACATAAAGCTGTGTTTGATGGTTTTTTTTTTTTTTTACTAGATTCTACTTTGTCTATCAAGATTACAACAACTGCTTTCTTATTGTTTCCATATTCCTGAGATGTTTTTGCACATCTCTTTATTTTTAACCTTTTCCACTGTTTTAGATGTATTCTTCTTTTGACAGGGAGTTAAACCCACTTGGTGATGGACAGGGAGGCCTGGCGTGCTGTGATTCATGGGGTCGCAAAGAGTCGGACACGACTGAGCAACTGAACTGAACTGATGCTTATTGATATAACTGGTATGTTTGAAATATTCTTCTATAATCACCGTTTTTATTATTACTACTCTTTCTCCAGTTGATTTTGCTTTTCAAAAAAGTCTTTCTTTGGTATTTAGGAATATCTGCATTTTTTATTCCAGTGGTGACTTTCACACATTCATGTGTGTATTTATGTTTTTTAGAGCGTCCCAAATCCCTTCTTTGTTTACTTAAACTTTTACTATGTGGTCTCTCCATTTTAAATGGTATCCAAAATTCCCACTTACTATTTACAATAGGGAATGATCTTATTCTATTTTTCCTTTGTCCCCTGACTCACTTACATATAACAATTGTACCCATATCCCCACCACTGTTTTAGTCTTGGATATATAATCTATTAAATTCTCATTGTTTTTCTATAGCCTTGATACTTGAAGGACAGGTTGGCAAGCTTGAACTATGCTTCCTTGAGTTTTAAAAAATGCTGTTTTACTGCAGCCTTCCTTTGTATATCATTTCTAGAGAAGTCAGATGCAAATTTAATTTTTTAATTAGTAATGTGATTTTTTTTCCTCCCACCAAGGGTCCAGAAAAAAATTTACCTTCAAAATCTAAAAGTTTTTCTAGTCTCTAAAGTCTAACAGTCTATGTCTCAGAGTTCACTGTTCTGGATCTATCTGCCAAGGTAGGTCCTTTTAACTTGTAGATTTCAGTTTTCCTCTTATTTCTTAAAAGTTTCCTTGGACTATGGTTTAACATTTAGTTCTGTTCCACTGATTTCTTCTGCAGTCAATCCAGTTATAAATACACTGGGGCTTCCTTTGCCTATACTATATTTTAACCACTTTCTCTCTGAAGCTTTTCACTTCTTTCATCTCATTTTCATTCTTTTGGTTGTTACATCAATGTTACTTTCATGAATGTCCCTATTAGTATGCCCATAAATTTCAGAATATTTGGTTGGAGTGTTACACATACAGTTTCTCTTGTTTTGTGTTTGCTTTTTGGGGAAGAACTATCATCAGTAGAAATGTACTGATTCACATTTTCTGCATTCCTTTTGCAATAGCTTTGCATGGCATTTATTTCTGTTCATGAGTATTTTAGGGACAGACTTCTTAGTTTCAGAGTGTTTGCTGCTGCATATTATTAAAAGCACCTCCTATAGTGGTGGTAGGGGTGGTAGTGGTTAAGTGAAGACTGGACTGGTGTTTCTTGTTTTTCTTTCATTTCTCCAGGACCCTTCATGTTCTCCTTACTTCTTTCCTCTTATTGTCATGGCTCCAAAGAGCAGTATCCTTTTCTCCTCTCCCACCAGCAATGTTTCTCTGATGCTGCTATTTCTGTCCCTCTCACTTTCACACACCCTCCCTATAGTTAGTGTTATTAATTACCAAGCCTCAAGTCTGTGGTCATATTTTGCTTGTTGTGTGGGGGACATTTTCTTTCTGTGAGTGGTTTTCTGCTTCATTTTAACCTCTGATCTTTCTTCTTTCACTGTCTCTTAAAAAGCAGAGACTATGCCAACAAAGGTCTGTATAGTCAAAGCTATGATTTTTCCAGTAGTCATGTATGGAAGTGAGAGTTGGACTGTAAAGAAAGCTGAATGCTGAAGAATTGATGCTTTTGAACTGTGGTATTGGAGAAGACTCTTGAGAGTCCCTTGGATTGCAAGGAGATCCAACCAATCCATCCTGAAGGAAGTCAGTTCTGAATATTCACTGGAAGGACTGATGCTGAAGCTGAAACTCCAACACTTTGGCTACCTGATGCAAAGAACTGACTCACACTGGAAAAGACCCTGATGCTGGGAAAGACTGAAGACAGGAAAAGCGGATTACAAAGGATGATATGGTTGGATGGCATCACTGACTCAATGGACACAAGTTTGAGCAAGCTCCGGGAGTTGATGATAGGCAGGGAAGCCTGGCATGCTGCAGTCCATGGGGCCACAAAGAGTCAGACACAACTGAGCCACTGAATTAAACTGATAATGTTTGGTATGCCTATATATACATGATTTTAATTTTATATTGGGGCTTCCCAGATGGCGCTAGTGGTAAAGAATCTACTTGCCAATGCAGCAAACGCAAAAGATGCACATGACAGAGAGATTGAACTGAACCAAGCCTCTCCTTGCCCCACTCTCCAGATTCAGAGGTTTATAGCAGTAACAAGAGCTGTTGTAACTTGCTGTTTCTTTACTTTCAGCTAACTTAAAATTTATGGTATCGTCCATCCTGTAGGATGTGTCACCTATGTATGGTTTAAATGTATGTGAATTTTGGAGAAAATGTGTGGAGATTAACATTTGGATAGCTTCCATTATCCTCCAGATCCAAAAGCTCATCTCATTTAATCTTAAAGATAGCAATGACTTCCCCAGTTTTACAAATGAGTAAAATGAGTCTTAGTGAACCTAAATAATTTGCTTAGAGGCACACTGTTAAGTATTATGAGAACCAAGATTCCAACCAAAGTTTGACTCCAAAGTTCATTCAAACTCTCTACCACACAATGCAACCTATATTCTTAAACAGTAAAAGTGCCTTTTTAGCTCTCTCCCTAAGAAATACAGGCTATTCAGCTGTAATTTTAAAAGAAATAACTTGGGAAATTTTACACTGCCAGGCTACAATGAGACTTATAAACCAGAGCCAAGCATGCTTCTCCATGAAAACCATGGACGTTAAAAAAGCAGAGTCAAAAAGTAAAACAAATTTTAGCACACATGTACATTCCCTGCTTATTTAACTTCTATGCAGAGTACTCCATGAGGAATGCTGGGCTGGAAGAAGCACAAGCTGGAATCAAGATTGCCGGGAGAAATATCAATAACCTCAGATATGCAGATGAGACCACCCTTATGGCAGAAAGTGAAGAGGAACTCAAAAGCCTCTTGATGAAAGTAAAAGAGAGTGAAAAAGTTGGCTTGAAGCTCAACATTCAGAAAACAAAGATCATGGCATCTGGTCCCATCACTTCACGGGAAATAGATGGAGAAACAGTGGAAACAGTGTCAGACTTTATTTTTTTGGGCTCCAAAATCACTGCAGATGCTGATTGCAGCCATGAAATTAAAAGACGCTTACTCTTTGGAAGGAAAGTTATGACCAACCTAGATAGCATATTAAAAAGCAGAGACATTACTTTGCCAACAAAGGTCCGTCTAGTCAAGGCTATGGTTTTTCCAGTGGTCATGTATGGATGTGATAGTTGGACTGTGAAGAAAGCTGATTGCCGAAGAATTGATGCTTTTGAACTGTGGTGCTGGAGAAGACTCTTGAGAGTCCCTTGGACTGCAAGGAGATCCAACCAGTCCATTCTAAAGGAGATCAGTCCTGGGTGTTCATTGGAAGGACTGATGCTGAGGCTGAAACTCCAATTCTTTGGCCACCTCATGCGACGAGTTGACTCACTGGAAAAGACTCTGATGCTGGGAGGGACTGGGGGCAGGAGGAGAAGGGGACGACAGAGAATGAGATGGCCGGATGGCATCTCCGACTCGATGGACATGAGTTTGCGTGAACTCCGGGGGTTGGTGATGGACAGGGAGGCCTCGCGTGCTGTGATTCATGGGGTCGCAGGGAGTCGGATACAACTGAGCGACTGAACTGAACTGAACACTCCCAAAACTTTTCTCCTCTTAAGCCTAATAAATCTAAGCATTTATTCTTTTGGATGGATATTTCGGGAGCTTTACACCTAAGCTTTAAATTCCCCCAATATGTGGTCAAGTACTACATCTTTTTGGTTCAGGCCTCTGTCTCAAACTCCAAACCCAAACATTCAAACGCCAGTTAAATGACTCCTAGTAGAACAATTAATAGCTACCAGAATCACAAAAAGCCATGGGATAGACGAAGTTCCTGGAAAAAACAAAACAGAATACAAATCTGTTATTCCATCTGTATTCTGTATCATGACAAGTGGTGTACTGACTGTACTTAGCAGGTCACCCAAGACAGAAATCTGGGATCATCCAAGATGTCTCCTCTTTATATGTGTCATATTAAAACTATGACTGGACACACAGTGAGTACTATTTATCTTCTAAGTCACCCTCAAATACACCCCTTACTCATCAGGTTTTGGGGTGTGGTACTGCTTGTATCTAGGCCAGGGGATGCTGCTAAACAGAACAGCTACCCCCACCCCAAGCTGCAACAATGAACTATCTGGCCCAAAACGTCAATAATGCTGAGATTGAGAAACTTTTTAAAACCTAAAAACACATGTATCTTTTATAGATCAATTCTAGAAATACACTTTATAGAAACTCTTAAAAAAATGCCTAAAGATATACTACAAAGGCATTTATCTCATTTTATAATTGAAAACAAAATCAAACAAAATGACCTATAATTTCTACCAAGAGATGACTGAATATATAAATGATGCTTGGCACAGTAGGTATTAAAGATATTCATTAAATACTTCAAAATATGAATGGATAATAATCTATAGTGAAATAATATTCAGAAGGCATGGAATAATGTCTAAAATTAAAATGAAAAATTAAATCATAATACTACATGTATATATATTTGTGCATGTGCACATATAGTTATAAATAGTATAATCCTGTTTTATAAAAGTATACATTGATATATGTACTGAAAATAAGTGGAGAAAAATACCCTAAGCTATTATTAACAAGTATCTTGGGGAGGTGGGACTATAAGGAACTTTCTCCTTCTACATTATAAATGTCTATAATGTTTGGCGTCAGATACGCAGATGACACCACCCTTATGGCAGAACACAAAAGAAGAACTAAAGAGCCTCTTGATGAAAGTGAAAGAGGAGAGTGAAAAAGCTGGCTTTGAACTCAACATTCAAAAAACGAAGATCATGGCATCTGGTCCCATCACTTCATGGGAAATAGATGGAAAAACAGTGGAAACAGTGACAGACTTTATTTTTTTGGGCTCCAAAATCACTGCAGATGTTGACTGCAGCCATGAAATTAAAAGATGCTTGCTCCTTGGAAGAAAAGCTATGACCAACCTAGACAGCATTTATAAAGAGGCGGCAATACTTTGCCAACAAAGGTCTGTATAGTCAAAGCTATGGTTTTTCCAGTAGTCATGTAATGGATGTGAGAGTTGGACTATAAAGAGAGCTGAGTGCCGAAGAATTGATGCTTTTGAACTGTGGTGTTGGAGAAGACTCCTGAGAGTCCCTTGGACTGCAAGGAGATCAAACCAGTCCATCCTGAAGGAAATCAGTCCTGAATATTCATTGGAAGGACTGATGCTGAAGCTGAAACTCCAACACTTTGGCTACCTGATGCGAAGAACTGATTCACTGGAAAAGACCCTGATGCTGGGAAAAATTGAAGACAGGAGAAGGGGACAACAGAGGATGAGATGGCTGGATGGCTTCATCAACTCGACAGACATGAGTTCGAGCAAGCTCCAGGAGCTGGTGATGGACAGGGAAGCCTGGTGTGCTGCAGTCCATGGGGCTGCAAAGAGTCAGACACAACTGAGAGACTGAAATGAACTGATACTGTTTGGCATGTCTAAATATACATGGTTTTAGTTTTATATCGGGCCTTCCCAGATGGTGCTACTGGTAAAGAATATACTTGTCAATGCAGCAGACGCAAAGATGTGGGTTTGATCCCTGGGTTGGGAAGATCCCCTGGAGTAGGAATCCCACTTCAGTATTCTTGCCTGGGAATTCCATGGACAGAGGAGCCTGGCGGGCTACAGTCCTTGGGGCTGCAGAATTGGACACAATTGAGCATGCACAATTTTATATTCAGTGTGATTAATAATTTTTAATTTTTTAAAACATTTACTTATTTATATTTATTTTTGGCTGTGCTGGGTCTTTGTTGTTGTGTATGGGCTTTCTCTAGTTGCAGCAAGCAGGGGCTACTCTAGTTGTGGTGTTCAGGATTCTCATTGCAGTGGCTTTTCTTATTGCAGAGCATAGGCTTTAGGGCACGTGGGCTCAGTAGTTGCAACATGCAAGCCCTACAATTTGAGTTCAGCAGTTGTGGCATATGGGCATAGTTGCCCCATGGCATGTGGAATCTTCCCGGACAAGGGACTGAACCTATGTCCTCCGCATTGACAGGAGAATTCTTAACCACTGGACCACTAGGGAAGTCCTGGTGTGGTTAATCTTATGTATCAACTTGACTGGGCCAAAAGGTACCCAGATATTTGGTCAAATGTTCTGGGTGTTTCCGTGAAGGTGTTTTAGTTTTTATTTATTTATATTTCATATTTGAGTACAGTTTGCTAGCAATGTTGTGATAGTTTCAGGTGCACAACAAAGTGAATCAGTTATACATACACATCTATCCTTTTATAAATTCCTTTCCCATTTAGGTTATCACAGAATATTGAGGAGATTTCCCTGTGCTATACAGTAGGTCCTTGCTAGTTATCTATCTTAAATACAGCAGTGTGTACACGTCAATGTGACAATGTGTTTGGGTGAGATTAACGTTTAAATCCATAGACTTGAGGAAAGGAGACTGACCTTCATAATGTGGGTAGGTGGCCTCATCCAGTCAGTTGAAGGTCTGACTAGAACAAAAGGCTGACCCTCCCTCAAATAAGAAGGAACTCTATCTGACAGCCACCAAGCTGGAATATTAAGTTCTTCTTTTTGGTGATCTTTGAACAGGGATACTGGCTCTTCCTGGTTTTAACAGTGGCCGGTTGGCCTATGGATTTGAATTGGGACATCTCTGCAGATTCTAGACTTGCCAACTTCCCTAATTACATGAACTGATTCCTTATAATCTCTGTTATTCTCAGGAGAATCCTTATATAGTCAGCAAAAAAAAAAAAAAAAAAAGATCACGTATTTTGGAAGAAACTGCTAGATGCCTATCCTTTATCTATTCTCTCTCTTCCTTATAGCAGAACACCAATTTATTCAGGGTAGTAGTATGCTCAGTAAAAAGACCATTTCTAGTCTTTTTGGGCAACTGGGTTTGGTCATGTGATTGAATCTGGGTGATAGGATACAGCAGAGTTTACTGGTGGTACAGCTCTTTGACCTTCCCCTCTTACCTTTTCTGCTTCCTATGTCTTGAGCTCCTGAAGCTCTCTTAGATCAAGTCACAAAGAATGAAAAGCTGAATAGCAGAAGGGACCTCCATTCCCGATTACAGTGGAGCTGCCACATAGCTCCAAACTCTAGATATCTATACTTCTTTTAGATATAGCCTCTGTTTCAGAGAAACGGACCCTTTTGTGTTTAAAGCCACTGTTATTCTGGCTTTTAAAAATCGTTAGCAGTAGAATCTTATGCTGATAGGGACTTGCA
This sequence comes from Moschus berezovskii, assembly GCF_049115385.1. NCBI lineage: Eukaryota > Metazoa > Chordata > Mammalia > Artiodactyla > Moschidae > Moschus > Moschus berezovskii. Next base: position 38,144,221 of record NC_142468.1, on the reverse strand, counting down.
TAGATACAAACTTCAAGTGTCACTTCACTTTGTAGTTAATGGAACAGAAAGACCTAGATACACAGCCAGGGATCAGAGACAAATTTTTCAAAGGGCTAATGGATTAATATGCTATAACTAGATTAACAAAGTTATTATGTTTCATTTATAACAACACTTATAAAGACTAGTACTTATCATGACCACTTGCCTGGAAGAAAACAACCAGGTAATTATAATTCTTAGGTAAATCATGACAAAAGGTGGGCCTTTACTGGACCCAAAAGAAAAAAATGTGGGTCTTCCTTGTCAAGAAAACAACTGCGAGGTAATTTTCCACTATGAACACTTCCTTCATTAAGCAAGCCTGAGTGGCTCTCTTATGTGTGGGTAGAGGAATTCTGGCAATAAACATTTTATGTATTAAAAAGCTACACTTCCACCAGAAGGCAGAGGGAACAATTATGAGATTCCTAAAGGACTATTTCAACCCGTATTGTACTCTGCAATGTACGATATGCACAGAGAGAAAGTCTTGGCATTTTTCCTCCAGTTTAGCTATATCCTTACAGCTTTATCCACTTAGGGTCCAAAGCATGCCTATAATTCACGACTCTAGAAACTTCCAGGGAAAATTTGACCACACAGAACTTAAAGAGGAAGGAGGTCACAGAGTAAGGGAAAACAGGAATGGCAGAGCGGAAGGAGAGATAAACAAGGATGAGAGATATAAGAAAAGTAGAAGACACAAGGAAAAGTGAAGGGATATGAGAGACAAGACTAGAAAACGAAGGGGTGGACGATTAAGAAAAATACATTGTCATTTAGTACGGCTTGTTGTAACCATACTATACACTCTGAATATATTTTTCATAGAATTAATGCTGTCAGTGATGGTTAGGGTCCCAGATCAACCCCACAGAGGCACACTTAAAACCATTATGTGGCTAATATACTGATGAACTACTGCTACCAAACTGTCCTTTATAACAGAAGAGGAAGGGATTTCTCTCTGGTTCCAGTGTGCTCATCTTTTGAATTCTTACAGTGTGTGAATTTTATTTTTTAGCAGTGCCCAGGTGCTAACAGCAGTAGCACCTTCCCATGGTCAGCTTCAGCCAGGACCACAACTCTCCAGATAGTTTCACAGTGGAATATCACCTGCCAGGCACCTCCCCTTGAACTACTTCTCCTATACCCCTACAGGCAGCCTGTGGTGAGTTCCAAAGGAAGCCTTCCCCAACCACTGGTGATTTCCAGCAGTCCCACAGGGGCAGCACCTGAGACCACTGCCACACTCTCTGGGTCAGAATCTCAGCACCGAGAGGTAATGGCCTTTTCCTTGGGTGCTCTATCTCAGTCCTAGGGATGGTGGCTGCTACCTGCATCTGCTATTTCTGATGTTTCATAGAGAATAAGCCACAAATTTGGGAGAGGGATTATTTTTGGACTGAAGAAAAGGGAATGGGAGACGTCACAGAGGAGATTTTGATTATATCTGTAATGTTTAATAAGCTAAGCAAGGGAGAATATTGATTGTTGGTTATGTAATCTAGACTTTTGTATATATATGAGATAATTCACATTAAAATCAATATTAAAGTTAACAAACTTTCTCAAAACATGGGTGACAGAGTTAAAACATTATATATGAAACTAATAATGCTTAATTGGTAAATAAAATGAAAAGCAGTAAATTAAGAACTAGATAACAAAACGCTGCCTTCCATTCTAATACCTGAACACTTGCTCATTAACTAGACAGTAACTATGTTCTCCGGAGAAGGCAATGGCAATCACTCCAGTACTCCTGCCTAGAAAATCCCATGGATGGAGGAGCCTGGTAGGCTGCACTCCAGTACTCCTGCCTAGAAAATCCCATGGATGGAGGAGCCTGGTAGGCTGCAGTCCATGGGGTCGCTAAGGGTTGGACACAACTAAGCGACTTCACTTTCACTTTTCACTTTCACACATTGGAGAAGGAAATGGCAACCCACTCCAGTGTTCTTGCCTGGAGAATCCCAGGGATGGGGGAGCCTGGTGGGCTTCCGTCTATGGGGTCACACAGAGTCGGACACGACTGAAGTGACTTAGCAGCAGTAGCAGCAGCAACTATGTTCTAGAGGAATACTGTAGGACAAAGGTAACTAAACAGTCACCGTCCTAATCATCATTTAGTTTGGTTACAAATGTTATAACTCCAAAATTTCATTAGTTGCTAGCAATCATAAAAAATTCTACCTTATGAAAGAAATACCTATACCTCCAAACACATTGGGGATCCCATCTGAAAGTAACAATTACATTAAACATACTAACTTAATTTAGGCAAAAGCTACTGTTAATATTTATGACTCACTGAGTTTAAATCCATTTCATAGGGGTAAGAAACTCTGGACAATACAATTATACCTTAAATACTATTTGCTTCTTTTAAGAAACAAGGTCATAGGGGTTTTATAACTGTAGAATTGAATAGTTCAGTTCAGTTGCTCAGTCGTGTCTGACTCTGCGACCCCATGGACCACAGCAGGCCAGGCCTCCTGGTCCATCCCAACTCCCGGAGTTCAGTTGAATAAATGGTTTGTGTGTGTTAGCTGCTCAGTCCTGTCCAACTCTTTTCAACCCTATGGACTGTGGCCCACCAGGCTCCTCTGTCCATGGGATTCTCCAGTTAAGAATACTGGAGTGGGTTGCCATTCCCTTCTCCAGGGGATCTTCCCAACATAGGGATCGAACCAGGGATCTCCCACACTGTAGGCAGATTCTTTACCATCTGAGCCACCGGGGGTACATAATATTAAAATGTGTTGGTTGTTAACATGCAAACTTTCCTGACAATCTATCCTAGGTGAATCAGGTAGAAATGAGATACATCCGGGGGGCCTGCCTATTAGCAATTCTATAGAATAAGAAGAAAATAATGTACTCGTTTCTAAAATATTAACTGAAAGTTGATCATCTGTAGTTGAGTAGTAAAATACAAGGCGGGATTGCATTTATCTATGTATATCAAGGCTCAGAAGTAATTTCAACTCTGTTCCTTGTACTTCACCTAAAGTTATTTTTGTAGTTCCTTCTATGACATGTGATTTAGAATCTTATATTTTAGCACAGTTCATCCAGTTCTTTGTCCTATATCATGTTTCCCAAGGACTATCTGCATCGATGTTCAGAATGACGGTTCTCTAAGAAGTAGCCAAAGAGGGAAAGTAATATTAGAGTTTTCCATTCATACATTTAAAATTATACTTTTGCAAATAAAGGCTTAACTCTCAATAGATGGCTATTTGGAAAAGCCATCTATTCATGTGGAATTTATATTTCTTAAAGAGTCCAGATATCTGAGGTCCTGGGGTACAGAAATATTAATTTCCAAAGTCTGGCCTTGCCTCTAATAGTCAGTCAAGAGAGTTTATCTGACTATACAAGTGTAATGAATATAAAGATTACCTGCTGCTGCTGCTAAGTTGCTTCAGTCGTGTCCGACTCTGTGCGACCCCATAGACGGCAGCTCTCCAGGCTCCACCGTCCCTGGGATTCTCCAGGCAAGAACACTGGAGTGGGTTGCCATTTCCTTCTCCAAAAGATTACCTCAGTTCAGTTCAGTTCAGTCGCTCAGTCGTGTCCGACTCTCCGCGACCCCATGAATCACAGCACACCAGGCCTCCCTGTCCATCACCAACTCCCGGAGTACACTCAAACTCATGTCCACAGAGTCGGTGATGCCATCCAGCCATCTCATTCTCCGTCGTCCCCTTCTCCTCCTGCCCCCAACCTTTTCCAGCATCAGAGTCTTTTCCAGTGAGTCAACTCGTCGCATGAGGTGGCCAAAGTATTGCAGTTTCAGCTTTAGCATCAGTCCCTCCAATGAACATCCAGGATTGATCTCCTTTAGAATGGACTGGTTGGATCTCCTTGCAGTATAAGGGACTCTCAAGAGTCTTCTCCAACACCACAGTTCAAAAGCATCGATTCTTTGGCGATCAGCCTTCTTCACAGTCCAACTCTCACATCCATACATGACCATGGGAAAAACCATTGCCTTGACTAGACGGACCTTGGTTGGCAAAGTAATGTCTCTGCTTTTTAATATACTATCAAGGTTGGTCATAACTTTCCTTCCAAGGAGCAAGCGTCTTTTAATTTCATGGCTGCAATCAGCATCTGCAGTGATTTTGGAGCCCAAAAAAACAAAGTCTGACACTGTTTCCACTGTTTTTCCATCTATTTCCCATGAAGTGATGGGACCAGATGCCATGATCTTTGTTTTCTGAATGTTGAGCTTCAAACCAACCTTTTCACTCTCCTCTTTCACTTTCATCAAGAGGCTTTTGAGTTCCTCTTCACTTTCTGCCATAAGGGTAGTGTCATCTGCATATCTGAGGTTATTGATATTTCTCCCAGCAATCTTGATTCCAGCTTGTGCTTCTTCCAGCCCAGCGTTCCTCAACATTTCATGCAAAGATGGGCTCGATAAAGGACAGAAATGGTATGGACCTAACAGAAGCAGAAGATATTAAGAAGAGGTGGCAAGAATACACAGAAGAACTGTACAAAAAAGATCTTCCCGACCAAGATAGTCATGATAACGTGATCACTGACCTAGAGCCAGACATCTTGGAATGTGAAGTCAGGTGGGCCTTAGAAAGCATCACTACTAACAAAGCTAGTGGAGGTGATGGAATTCCAGTTGAGCTATTACAAGTCTGAAAGATGATGCTGTGAAAGTGCTGCACTCAATATGCCAGCAGATTTGGAAAACTCAGCAGTGGCCACAGGACTGGAAGAGGTCAGTCTTCATTCCAATTCCAAAGAAAGGCAATGCCAAAGAATGCTCAAACTACCGGACAATTGCCCTCATCTCACACGCTAGCAAAGTCATGCTCAAAATTCTCCAAGCCAGGCTTCAGCAATATGTAAACCGTGAACTCCCAGATGTTCAAGCAGGTTTTAGAAAAGATTACCTAGATATAGCTAAATGTAACAAGAGCTTAGAACAAATATTAATGATTGTATAGTTTATTATTATGTATGGTAACCTGGCAAAATTAGAAAGCAATACATAATATAGAATTTTATATGCCTATATCAATATTTCTACCAATTTCCCTTAATGCTCTGGCACAAGCAATTTCTACTTTTCACAACTTTGAATTTCACCTGTCCCCTAAATCAGGGCTATCAAAAAGTATCTGCATTATGCTTTTCATCCCATTAATCCACTCTTCTGTCAGTTATTCAACATCTTTTTTAAGCACAATCTCCCTTTACCAAGGCAAACTCAAAAAAGTAGAATTGTAGGTTATATACAGTGGCTATAAAAATGTTTTTCCTTGTTTTACTTTTTAACTGAGCTTTTAGGAATATATTGTGGCCAAAAAAAAAAAAGAGACCGTATCTACACCCTTCATCAGTGTTGAAGTTCTTGATAACGTGCACAGTTAAAATTTCATCAGACTCATGAAAAGATAAAGGTCTTGGATCAGATTCCCCAACAATCAGGGATTCTAGAACTGCCTACCCTCCACATCTCTTCTGCCAGTAATCTTCATCTTAGGCTTCCTGTGAACATATGCTACATTTCCCTCTCTCTTTTTAATCCCCCTACCCTTCTCACCCACTGACCGTAACTCTCGGAGGATTTCACGATCACCACAGCATATCCAGCTTTTCCTTGTTCCCTACAGAAAAGAATCAGCCCTAGGGTTTCAGACATCAAAGACCTTAGCAAAGCAGAAATTAGAGGGTGTGATGTGAGGATAAAAGACCCAGGAAATACAATTTGGAAGAGATTTGTGACCCCATGGATTGTAGCCCACCAGGCTCTTCTGTCCATGGGATTCTCTCCAGGCAAGAATACTTGAGAGGGCTGCCATGTCCTTCTCTCCAGGGGATCTTCCTGACCCAGGGATTGAACCTGCATCTCCTGCATCACAGGCAGAGTCTTCACTGTTTGAGCCACTAGCGAAGATATAATTTGGGAGAACGAAGAGTACAAAAGTCTTTTTAAAGGCAAAAGAGTAAAGGAAGAAAGAAGAGAAGACAGTGATGACAGATGAAGAAAGGAAAACATACTAATCACTCTGAACATTTATATAAAGTAACTTGCACAACATGCAATATCACATTTGAACTGTACACAAACAAGGTGGATCAATAACTGATATCAGTTTTTAAACAAATGGCACAATGCAAAGGGAAAGAAAAGTCCTGAATGCCTCCATCGGGTAGTGCCAAGTCCTGTCCTCCGTACAAGTCACCCACTATTCATTCATTATCTTTGTGCTCTTTCAGTAGGTCACTGAAAAATAGACTAAAGCAGGCTTAATCTGGAATGGAGCTATCAGAAGACTTCTGCCAGGGTTCTAAAAATCTGAACAAACAGAATTCCAATGACACCCAAGGCTGCTTTCCAGGCTGAGCGAGTGGGAGATAATGCAATTCAGAGTCAGGCATCTCTAGTCCCTATAGCTCTGCTTTACTGGAGGCAGAAACTGATCAAGAAAGATTACCTTCTAACAGGTTGGACTCTTATTACTTTCCCATGATGCCCTGTGCTTCATAAACGATTATTACCTGTCAAGGTTCAGTTCAGTTGCTCATTGTCAAGGTTATTAACCCTTAAATAAAAAAGACCTAAGAGATGCTTACAGCTGTGCCAAATTAAAAAACACCATATAATTTGGGTACTTGCAGAAAAAGCCCCAATTTTTCTACTTTTTGATTGGGATAATAATATTTTCTCTTCAATGTATCATAAAGACCAATTAATTTCTGAAGTGTTTGAAACTGCAAATGGTTTAGGATAATAATGCATGTAGGTCTTATAAGTACACCAAAAGTGGGGAGTGTGGGGTAAAGGAAGCTGTGGCTTATAATTAATAACTGCTTCTGAAAACTACACGTTCATATAAACATTTGGTCAATTAAAATTATTTAGTCAGTGAATGGAAATTATTAATATATATTCCGTAGTGCATGCCGCACACATCACTGCTACCAGAACTGCTTTAAAACTATTCTTCACTCATTAAAAATCTCTATGATGTTCTAAATGCCTTCCCATAACTACTACTAAATGCTTTGGCCACTTTCTTGCTATTATTCCCGATATTTATAGGATGTACATATACATATATGTACAGCTGACTCACGTTGTTGTGCAGTAGAATATAACACAACATGCTAAAGCAATTATATGACAATAAAAATTTAAAAATAATCAGAATTTAATTGGGATGCCAGGTTCACAGCAACTTATATCTTTCTTTTTCCAGATAATCTGAAGATTAGCATTCAATAAATGATTTTTTTCCTTTTTTTTAATCTTTAAACTTTTTATTTTGTATTGCGGCAGCTGATTAACAATAAATGATTTTTAAATTAAAAAATGTTTTCACCTGTGATGAGGTAAAGACCATTGAAAACAAAACTTAACAATTTGAATACCCAGTCTTACTAACCTTCACGTGAGTTTCTACAAGTAAGGTATATTGCTTTCTGAGATCCACACAGATATAGTTAACATGTAGTGCTTGTGCCACCATTGTTCTAAGCATGTTATAATGCTAATAATTCTCAAAACAAGCCTATAAAGAGGCTACAAAGAGCTTAGTTTAAACATGGGGAGTGAGGGAGTTTTCTCAGCCATTACTCAGCAATGATCAATTTTTATCTAAAAGGTCCACATGCAGTCAGAAAAACATCTAAACAGTCAATAAAACAAAAATAAGCTTCCTATAATTAATACTTCTTCTCATATGTAATAATATTGACTTCTAAGCTATGGTAGACAAAAATTCTGTTCCCCTTCCAATTCATGTACTCCAAATTGGTTCAGATTTTATCTGTTAGAAAGGAAGAGTAAAAATAAATTAACAGCTTTCTTTTAGAATAGGCATAGCTAACTTATTGGCTTCAATACCCAGATAAAGTGGACTCAATTAGGTCATAAAAGTCACTGGAATCCTATTACCATGGTATGTAGGAACTTACTGGACTTTTTAAAAACTTTTCATTATCAGTAGTCAGAAAATTTCCAGAAAGGTTTAAAAAGTAAAATAAGAGAAAGGTCAAAAGCTGCAAAGTTTATAAATTTTTCCATTTGAAAAGGCTGAAGAAACCATACTGGGATTGAACTCTCCTGAGACAGTGTGAAAACTTATACAACAATACACCGAGACCTGAAAAACCAATTAGAAGGAAGTTATATGGGATTTTGAGAGAAGTAGTAAATCATGGACAAAAAAGCACTATTGCATTTTCATCGTAACTAATATTAAGCCTTGGGACACATACTGGATTGTATCTTGCAGAAAGCTAACCAGAAAATGCAAAAATGGAGTCAAAGCAGGTGTTGCTGTTACGCCAGACCAAAATTAATTTATAAGCTATAATCAGTCTACTGGTGATCTGATTTAGGAAGGATGATTTGAGAGGACTAAGACCACTTTTCCTTTCAGGTTAATTTTTGGAGGCCCTTACTGTTACTCGATTTATGACACTAGCATTCTAATGATCTTCTCTACCTGTCCAATTCAGCCTTTGCGTTGTCACTAGTCACTTAAGTAATAGACAGCCTTCAAGTGTTTGGTTCCCTGAAACTCAACAGGGTAAAGTCCAAATTCCCTAGCACTGCATACCCGCCCTCCTCCTTTTCTAGCTACTCTCCTAAACGTAGCGCTCACAAGGCAGGGGCTTCCTTCACAATCTCTCGTCTCTGATCAAACACCTCTATTTCTGTGGTGGTCAAACTCCAAAGCTAGACTCTGTGTTTTGACCCCTGCAGGTACAGCCCTAGTTTCCTCAAAATGCCATGCAGTTTTACGCTTCTGTATCATTGCATATGTTATCCCATCTGGCTGGAATGCCTTTCTGCTTTACCACTTTCCAGCTGGGTGACCTTGGACAAGTTCATTAACTTCGCTGAACCCTGCTTCTTCATATAAAGAACATTAGCACTCACTTGCTATCACTATAAAATAATGAATGTGAAAAGTTGCTTTGTAGACAGTCAAGCACTATGCAAGCATTAACAATCTTATCATAAATCAAAAGAGCACACAGTATTCTTGGTAAATATACTTCAGTTGACCTAAAAGGGTAAGATTCATCTCTTGGATTCCAGCCCTCTCCAAGAATGCCCTGCATTTTATCCCACTTTCTGACTCCAGTAAGTTCTTGTCCTTTTGTCTTCAAAAGATAAAAATGTATCATGATGTCTAGGTCATTTGAGGAAAAAGACTTAGTGGGAAGCTCCTCAAAGGTAAGGACTGTCCTTTCTTCCACCTTTCCTACTGCCTTCACAAGAGTACTGTGTGATGCACACATACTGGTAAAAAGGAAAAAGACGAATGAATGAGTGAATACAAGCATATCCTGCGTGAGCTTATAATCAAAAGGAGTGAGTGACATGGTGGGTCGTAGACGAATCTGGCTTTATGAAAGTGGTAACAAATCCCTTCAATGTCATCTTAAAGGGAAGTAAGAAACTGAATTTCCTGCTATGCTTGTTTTTATTTGGTAATTTGGTACGTGTTGTAATTGCTGTCTTAGTGACTCATGTGAATGTTTTAACATTATTAGAATCACATATGCAATTCAATACCTCTTTTAAAAAATTTTTCTGCACTAGGTCCAATGAGACTATGAAGATAAAGATGATGGATTTTTTCCCATTAGATGCTAAACATACAGAAAGCAAGCTAAGTCATCAATACATGTAATTAATACAAGGCAGAATGTTATAAGGTGTATGTTAGACCGAAGGCTAGTGACGGTAAAGGAAGACATCTGAGCTAGGGCACTGGGCCCATAAAAATTACAGCTATACATTACAAATTACTGGGCGCCAACAGCTTTCCTACCATCGAATATTTATTTTACATATAAAACATCTGTTACATGCAATGGCGGGTATTTCTGACCGCCTTCCTCCTTAATCTAATTACAAACCTAACTGCATTGTTATCTAAGGAATAAGGACTTACTACTCAAATGTGTGCCACAGTTCCCGGGCCCTTAAGCATATTACCTCATTTAATTTCCGTAACAACCCTATGGCATAGATACAGTTATCCCTATTTTACAGATGAGAAAACTAAGGCCCAAGCCTTGGAACTTTTCAAGGTTAAGAGGTAAAAATGAAAATATGTAAACAAGACCTGAGAAATATGAGTATTCCATATAGAGAGTGAGCGGACCCACTTGTCACAACTAATTTGAGCAGTGCTTTTCCACCTCTCCTGAACGCACCGGTGAGAACCACCTCTATCCCTTCCCTTCCCGCCAGGGATTAATTTTCTTTTCCCAAATACATAACGGAACCGTTATTCAGATTCTCGCAAACATTTCCAGTCCAGAAGCCAAACCGGTATTTAAATCATAAGTAAGAGTCCGAATCAGATCCCTGGGTGGACAAAGCACAGGTAGGATCACGAAATTAAACCTTTCGGGTTGGCCATCCATTCCTGGATCACCTCCAGGGGATGGCTGCAGCACCCGGCTTACCCATGAAGCGCTACCTCGGCAGTATCCTCCCCTCCTGACCCCAGGCGGCTGGGTTTTTGCCATCTGCTCGCTTTACCCTTCACCTGCCGGCGGTTGCCTGCACCGTCTCCATCCTGTTCGAACCCATCGCCAGGCCTCAGGCGCCTCGCTCTCCCCGCAGTTAAGTTCCAAACCCACCAGGGTGCGTGTCGGCCCCTGCAGAGGCAGCCCGTCCCACTCCCTCCCCCGGCCGGCTACTCACGGTTCCAGTACACCGGGTAGCATTCTCCTTGGGTCACATCCACCTCGTAGAGGCCGCCCCGCACACACACCCGCTCGATGTTCACCAGCTCCTCCATCTCGCGCCCGTGCCCCGCAATGCGCGGGCAGAAGCCGCAGACGCGGTCCTCGTCTTCGTCCTCCACGGAGCTGGAGACCGGACCCGCGGGGGAGGCCGGGCCGCACACATGGTCGCCGTCCGGGTCTTGGGCCCGGGCTCGGGCCCCCGCGGCCTGCAGCAGCGTTCGGAAGGCGAGCTCGATGCGGAGCGAGTCGTAGCCGATGAAGGGCTTCCAGGTCTTCTTGTCCTCCTTGTAGAACCAGCGCACCTCCTCCGGGCCCAGCTCCGTCACCACCTCGTATCTGTGCCGGGCGGCGGTGCCGCCGGGCCGGGTGCGCTTCCTCTCCCCGGGGCCCCCTCCAGCCGCCCCGCCGCCCCCCGAGTTCGACGGGACCAGCGGCGGCTGCTGAGGCGGGTGCAGCGACGAGGAGCTGCCGCCGCCTCCACTCTCGCCCTCGCTGTAGTAGCGCAGCGAGGAGCCCGACTCGGCCGAGCTGAAGTCATAGTTATCGTCACTGAGGCAGGGGTCCAGCGCCAGGTGGTGGCTGTGGTCCTCCGCGCCCGGCGCCAAGTGCAGCCCTGGCTCCCCGCGCAGCAGGGCCAGCGGCACCTCGTCATCGCCAGGGTCCCCGGCGGGCAGGTGGTCGAAGCGGCACACGCTGCCGCCGAACGCCGGTTCCGCGTCCGAGCCCAGCTCCCAGGCGGCGCCGTCGCCGCCCCGGCCGCCGTTACGCTCCGAGCTCCGCGGAGACCCGTGGCCCGGGTAATTCATGCTGTGGAGACGCCGCCGACCGCCCAGCTCGGCGCCGAGCCGCGGCCCCCAGCGCTTCCGCCACACATTCAACGCCTGGGCCCTCTCCGCCCGGAGTTTTTAATCTTTCAAATCCTGAAAGGGGCTGCGGCGGTAGAAGCGGCGGCTCCGCCCCCGCGAGGCCCCCAGCCGCCGCAGCCGCGTGCCGCCGCCCGCCCCATTGTCACGCAGCCCGACGTAGGCGGCGCTTGCCCCTGGGCCCCGCCCCGCCGGCCGCGCGCGCCGTCCCGGAAACCCCTACCCAACCCGCGCGGCGCTGGCGCGGCGCCCGTCGCCTCTCCTGCGGCGGGATCCCGGTCTGCTCAGGAATTTTCAATTCCCCTCGCCTCCGCTCCCATTTCCCTGCGGCGCTGCTGCTTCGGCCCCCGCCCTTCTAAGGGTCAGAGGCCAGGTGTGAAGCTTTACCGGACTCATCCTTGCAATCTGGGTCATGAGCCCAAAGGCTTAAGCTACCCTTCGCGAGGGCTCCGGGAAATTGGATTCTCCTGACTGTGAAGAAAGCTGATCGCCGAAGAATTGATGCTTTTGAACTGGTGTTGGAGAAGACTCTTGAGAGTCCCTTGGACTGCAAGGAGATCCAACCAGTCCATTCTAGAGGAGATCAATCCTGCGTGTTCATTGGAAGGACTGATGCTAAAGCTGAAACTCCAATACTTTGGCCACCTCATGCGTTGAGTTGACTCACTGGAAAAGAGTCTGATGCTAGGAGGGATTGGGGGCGGGAGGACAAAGGGACGACAGAGAATGAGATGGCTGGATGGCATCACTGACTCGACGGACATGAGTTTGAGTGAACTCCGGGAGTTGGTGATGGACAGGGAGGCCTGGCGTGCTGTGATTCATGGGATTGCAAAGAGTCGGATATGACTGAGGACTGAATTGAACTGACACTGCTTCTGTGACCTTAGGCCTGCCTGCAGCCCTGGGTGGACCTTATCAGCCACCTGGCTCTGGTCCCTTCAGAATTGTCAGCCCACGCGAGGACACTCCACCCCTTGCCCACTGATTCCTAATGTGGCGTCTCCACTCCCACTCAAACCCAGGTCTAGATCTGCTTTCATATGCCATCTGGTATTATTGCTTGTCTTTCAATACTTATTTCCTGTTTTCTCAACCTCGTTGTGAGGCCCCTGTTGAGACCGAGTCTGTATGTCTCAATCTTTCCCACAGTGGATGCACAGTCAATGTTGATTTAATGACGTCAAGTCTAGCCAGTTATGATAGATTACTAAATCGAAAACCAGGTTCTAGAATTAGTTTTGATAACTAGCTATGGCTACTTAACCCCCATCTTTCTGGTTTCCTCATCTGTAACATTAATTATTGGACTAGGTGATCTCTTGAAAAAAGTCTCATAGCAAAAGTCTCAGTCTCAAGTTTTCTTCCTGTTCGCTATGCATCTCTGATTCTGTGGCTCGTTTTCTGGAACAGGCCAAATGCTGAAGCTCCTCTATGTGATTCTTTGATACTACCAAAAAAAAAATGTTTATAAAGCCAATCACCCTATGTTGAGAATCCAGAGAAAAACAATCTCCAACATTAGTATTCTCAAGATCAGACAATATTCAGCTTTTTGTTTTAAGATTTTTGATGTGCACCATTTATTGGATTTGTTATTCATGGCTCCTATTTTATGTTTTGGTTTTTTTGGCCTTGAGGCATGTGGGATCTTAGTTCCCTAACCAGGAATTGAACCTGCACTCCCTGCATTGGAAGGTGAGGTCCTAACCGTTGGATTGCCAGGGAAGTCCCAATATTCAGTTTCTTTCTTGCTCTTGGGATCTAACCTGTCATTATTTAAAGGACATTTTAATTATTTAAAAGATAATTTAAATTCTCTTTAAACATGGCATTGTTTCCCATGGGCAGATACAAAGTACTGATGGGGTTCATGACGTGGTAAGTAGAACATAGGTACGGTATCTGCTCCACTTTGTGCCCTTGGCTGGATGATCTTGCACAATGAAAAACCAGCTGAACATTGCAGCCCTGACTCAGAGCATGTAAGATCAGAGCACTTGTTTGTTTATGTTGCTTTCTGAGTACCCCTGTGTGTCAATTTCTTCCCCAGTCTTTTCTATGGACAATTTTCAGAATCAGAAATAAAGTCTGAACTTTGATCTATTTGTTATTCATTATGCTTTTGAACTGTGGTGTTGGAGAAGACTCTTGAGAGTCCCTTGTACCGCAAGAAGATCCAACCAGTCCATTCTAAGGGAGATCGATCCTGGGTGTTCATTGGAAGCACTGATGCTAAAGCTGAAACTCCAATATTTTGGCCACCTCATGCGATGAGTTGACTCACTGGAAAAGACTCTGATGCTGGGAAGGGCTGGGGGCGGGAGGAGAAGGGGTCGACCGAGAATGAGATGGCTGGATGGCATCACCGACTCTGTAGACATGAGTTTGAGTGAACTCCGGAAGTTGGTGATGGACAGGGAGGCCTGGTGTGCTGTGATTCATGGGGTCGCGGAGAGTCGGACATGACTGAGCGACTGAACTGAACTGAACTGAACTGATAGCATTAATTCTACAGTGTTTTGATGTCACCTATGCACCAGAATCTAGATGTGCTAGATTCTAATTCAAGGAGACTGGGAGACTCACTTCCTTCAAGGATCTTACTGCCTGGTGGGGGATACATACATGTAAACATATATGGTATAGTATTGGGTGCAAAGTACTATGTGTGTGTGTGTGTGCTAAGTCGCTTCAGTTGTGTCTGACTTTTTGCCACCCAGTGGACTGCAGCCTGCCAAGTTCCTCTGTCCAAGGGATTCTCCAGGCAAGAATACTGGAGTGCATTGCCATGCCCTCCTCCAGGGGATTTTCCTGATTCAGGGATTGAATCCAAGTCTGTTACATCTCTTGCTCTGGCAGGTGGGTTCTTTATGGCTAGGAAGTTCATCTTTCAGTGTCATATCTTTTTGCCTTTCATACTGTTCATGGGGCTCTCAAGGCAAGGATACTGAAGTGGTTTGCCATTCCCTTCTCCAGTGGACCACGTTTTGTTAGAACTTTTCACCATGACCTGTCAGTCTTGGGTGGCTCTACATGGCATGGCTTCATGGCTTTAATGGTTTTATTGAGTTAGACAAGGCTATGGTCCATGTGATCAGATTGGTTAGTTTTCTGTGATTGTGGTTTTCATTCTGTCTGCCCTCTGATGGAGAAGGATAAGAGGCTTATGGGAAGCTTCCTGATCAGAGAGACTGAGGGGGAAACTGGGTCTTGTTCTGATGGGCAGGGGCATGCTCAGTAAATCTTTAGTCCAGTTTTCTGTTGTTGGGCAGGGCTCTGTTCTCAGTGCCCCCAACCCTGCAGCAGGCCACAGCCGACCCATGCCTCTGCTGGAGACTCCTGGACATTCACAAGCAAATCTGGGTCAGTCTCTTGTGGGGTCACTGCTCCTTTCTCCTGGGTCCTGGTGCACACAAGGTTTTGTTTGTGCCCTCCAAGAGTCTGTTTCCCCAGTCCTGTTTAAGTTCTGGTGGTTCTATGATGGGGTTAATGGCGACCTCCTCCATGACTTCTTATGCCCGACCTAGGTCTACTGCATCCAGAGCCCCTGCCCCTGAAGCAGTCCACTGCTGACCTGTACCTTTGCAGGAGACATTCAAACACAATTCTGTCTCAGTCTCTGTGGCATCTCTGAGTCCTGGTGTGGACAAGGTTTGTTTGAGCAAAGTACTATAAAGGTCGTTTAATATAAGGCATATCACAACATTTAAAATATGCCTATCCCCTTAGGCTTCTTTTCTTTTTTAATAAAGGACTTATTTATGTTTTTACTTATTTAATGTTGGTCGCTCTGGTTCTTTGTTGCTGTGCGTGGACTTTCTCTAGTTGCAGTGAGTGAGAGCTACTGTGCACAGGTTTCTCTTGGATTCTTTTGTGGAGCATGGACTCTAGGCATTTGGGCTTCAGTAGCTATGGCACACAGGTTTAGTTGACATGCAGCATTGGGATCTTCCCAGAGCAGGGATCAAACCTATGTTCCCTGCATTGGCAGGTGAATTCTTAACCAATGAACCACCAGAAGCTCACCCCCATCTTTAAGTTTCCTTATAGACTACCTGTACAGCTCTCTGATCAGAGTATCAAAGTCTAACTCTTGAGGACAGCACAGTTCCCACTAGTGAGTATTATCCTCTGGGGAAAAAAAGAAAGAAAATTGTTCCCTCCTCTGTATTGAATGAATGTTTCTATTATTTCAGTGTTGTGCTTTTTAGGTTATATTGAGAAGACTATCCTGTTGGGGATCATTGCATAAGGCCACACTCTTTTAGGCTGCATGATATTTCTTAAAGATGTTGATCATCAGAGATGATGAAAAAAACCACAATCCAGTTGGCAACAGGGAACTTCAGGTTATTTCCTGACCTCACTGTTTTGATTTAGACTTTGGTGAAGGCACACGTCAACCAGTATTTGTGGGAGCTGAGATTGCCTCTGCCCTCTAGAAATCAGCTGGTTCTAGGAAAGAACCATGTAGTCAACTTCAGACTGACAGTGAGTAAAAGATATTTGAAAGTGTAATATCTAATTTCACATAACTGAATGTGTTTAGTTCATTGTTATTCCTTAGCCATATTGAGGCCAAAGCCACAAAGCTGCTCTATTCAACGTTTTCTGCTTTAAGAAGTCATCTTTTATCTGATTCTACCTGCTACCACTATTCTACCTTTGCTTTCTAGAGCATCTTTTCAGATCATATAATCTTGAGGGGGAAATGTTCCTCTATTCCAGTCCTTACCTGTTGAAACAGGTGTCAGGTGACTCCTTACCATTCTACCTTAGTGTTTACGATTCACACAGCAGTATCTGAACTTCCATGCTTGTATGTAAGGCATTCTACTTTATTTTAATAATTACCCAAGACCAAAGCTTCTTCACATAAGCCAAATAAGTACGATCGATTTAGACTTTTGGCATTTGTCGACCCATGGTGCCACAGTAACCAGGCAGATGTGGAGCCAAGTCTGGAAAGTTCTTGTTGGTAGGGGAAAGAAAAAGAGGAAGAGCCAGCTGGTTTGTTGTATAAGAGACTGAAGCATCTCCTCTGCACATCCTGCCATCCTCCCTCCACTGGGCACAGGGCAGGGGCTATCTCACAATAACAGCCATCTGCCCCTTGCCACCACTCGAAAGTTACATGGTGCAGTTTCGTGCCCATATTCCCTTTTATTTTCTCTTAAAGGTTGTCCCTATTGTCCATTTTAGTTCATTTTCATCTGTGTAAAGTTATTAGAGTTAGACTTATGACATATAATTTATTGAGTCAACAACCCACACTTTCACTTGAAATTGAAGTGAAGAAAGTCATATAACCATACCCTTTTACTTCTGTATTTCCTATTTGATAAGCCATCGGCTACATTAAAATTTGTATTTTATTTTTTATTTTTAGGATTAGAATTTATTTAATTTCTTAAAATGCAAGTGTCCTGGTCCAGTCAGGGTGCTAAGACAAAATATAATAAACTAGTGGCTTATAAATAACATTTATTTCTTATAGATCAGAAGGCTGGTAAGTTCAAGATCGTGATGCTGACAGATACTGTGTCTGGTGAGAGTTTCCTGGTTCATAGATGGTTATCTTTTCACTGGGTCTTCACTTTTGGAAGAGGCTGAGGAGCTCTGTGAGGCTTCTTTATAAGGGTTTTCACGACCTAGTCACCTTTTAAAGATCCCACGTCCTAACATCATCACCTTGGGGATTAGGATTTCAACACATGAATTTTGGAGAGACACAAACATTCAGACCATAGCAGAGAGTGTCTTTGGTCACAGACTAAATGCAACCATAACTAGCCTGAAGCAGGAAATATTCACTGAACCTGTATAAGATGTCTATAGAGTTTCAGGCACTATGCTAGACCCTACAGTGGAGAAGTCAACATCTAGAAAGTGTTAGTCGCTCAGTCATGTCCAACTCTTTACGACCCCATGGACTTCAGCCTGCCAGGTTTCTCTGTCCATGGGATTCTCCAGGCAAGGATACTGGAGTGGGTTGCTATTCCCTTCTCCAGGAGATCTTCCCAACCCAGGGATTGAACCTGGGTCTCCCACATTGCAGGCAGATTCAGATTGCAGCCATATTGCAACATCTAGAGGTATCTTTAGATAAACCCAGAATGCCAACTCTTTAGTTCCTGTGAGGAAAATAACTGTAATTCCAGAATGACCACAAGAGTCACTATTTCCTTGAAGGCAAATCAATACAGGAAGCTGAGTTGATAGGCAAGCAGAAATAACAAAAATACGTAATGAATAAAGTCATTCATCCTTTTGTTTATTCATTCAACAAATATTTATTATCTAGAGCTATTTTACTGATGGTTTGTTGTTTTTATGTTTAATTGAAGCCACACTTAAGATGTAGAATTACTAAATCCATTTACTTAAAGATTTGTAAGAGGTCTGCCTGCAAAATTATACTTATCAAAACCTCATAAATTTTTAAAACGTTTTTTCTGGACATAAAGGTCAATGGTATTGAAGGTACATATTAAAATGAAAAAGTTTATATTGAAGGTATGTATCCAAATGAAAGAAAAGGTAAATCAATACAGTATTGCATACTTAATGGTGGTAGCCACAAAATCATCATCAACTTATTTATGTCAGAAAGAGGAGATTGGCTATCTTCCTGATCTTTCATTATGTAAAAGTGAGTTGGACTACAACCATAGGCTGCTGTGAGGTCCACATTATGTATCCATTATAGATGCATTTGATGACTTTGGTGCTTTAGGATTCCTTCCTAGCTCACCCTGAGGCTAAACTGAAAGTACTTATTTATTTATTCACAAAGTATATAGTATATAACTCATATGGGTCTTCAATGCAAAATAATTAATAGGCATAATATTAGGTTGAGAAAGAATCAGCCTAATCTTAAAGCAGAATCTTGTATGTGTGTAGTTTATTTTGGTTTTCATAGGACAAGAGAAAAAGGAGAGAAGAAAGAAGCTATGTTTCAATGGAGATTTCCATTAGAGTAACTCTGGGTGATTTCCTGAGTTTTTAAAGGACTGAATGGCAGAATCAATTCACTGTTTTTGCAACTGCTGCTTAAGAAAGTATATTTATCCTTATATCACAAATCAGCATTTAACATATAAGGTTTCAGTATGAACAATATATAATTCTAGACTCACAATCCTACAAAGCTCTTTCACAGCTTTCCTATTGGCTTTTTGAAACACGCTAAACAGTTGCTAGTGTGAGGTCATTAATAAAATAGGATGGTAGGAAAGCAATGGAGAAGGAAATAGCAACCCACTCCAGTGTTCTTGCCTGGAGAATCCCAGGGACGGGGGAGCCTGGTGGGCTTCCGTCTATGGGGTCACGCAGAGTCGGACACGACTGAAGTGACTTAGCAGCAGGAAAGCAAATTTCTTCAGAAATATAAACTTCAAGATTCAACAACCTCTATTTTAAATGCAACAAATGAGTATAAGAATTCTCTCATGGTGCAGTGGATAAGAATCTGTTTGCCAATGCAGGGGACACGGGTTCGATCCCTGGTCTAGGAAGATCCCATATGCTGTGGAGCAACTAAGCTCTTGTGCCATAGCGTCTGAGCCCTGTGCTGTAGAGCCTGCAAGCCACGACTACAGAGCCTGTATGCTGAAGTTACTGAAGCCTGTGGGTCCTAGAGCCCAGGAACTACATCTACTGAGCCTGTGTGCTGCAACTACAGAAGCCTGCACCCTAGAGCCTGTGCTCCGCAGCAAGAGAAGCCCACATGCCACAAGGAAGAGGAGCCCCCGCTTGAGGCAGCTAGAGAAAGCCCATGCACAGCAACAAAGACAGTGCAACCAGAAGATAAAAAAAAAAGAAAGAAATGCGTGACAATGGCCTTGTCATTTTTTCTTCACTTCTTATGTTTGCCACTTTGGATTCAACCTAATACTTGATTAGCAGTGATGGTGAACACAGAGTTCTTCATCAGGTTATTCATGTCACCACACTTCTCAAATTGGAAATTATAAACCTTGGCACTCATATTACTGTATTTCCAGGTTAGAAACTATAATCAACAGGTGCTCTTGAGATAATTTTAATGAAGGTATAGAAGGATTGTGTATTCATTTCTTAAAGTGTTGTGTTAGTTGCTTAGTCGTGTCCGACTCTTTGCAACCCCATGGACTGTAGCCTGCCAGGCTCCTCCGTCAATGGAATTCTCCAGGCAAGAATGCTGGAGTGGGTTGCCATTCCCATCTCCAATTCATTTCCTAGGGCTGCTGTAATTAATTTCACAAACTGTGTGGCTTAAAACAATAGAAACTTATTCTCTCCTAGTTTTAAATGCTAGAAGTTCAAAGTTAAGGTCTTGTCAGGGCAGCGTCCTTCTGGAAGCTCTAAGGGAGAATCTGTTCCATGCCTCTCCTAGCTCCCACCGGTTGCTGGCAGTCTTTGGATTTAAAGCTGCGTCAATCCAATCACTCCATCTTCATGTGGGCTTCTCTCTTGTGTGTCTCTGTTGCTGTGTGTCATCTCCTCTTCTTATAAGGACACTAGTCTTTGGATTTAGGTCCCACTCTAATCTAGTATGACCTCATCTCAAATAATTATATCTGCAAAGACTCTATTTCCAAAAAAAGGTCACATTCTAATGTTCCAGGTGGACAAGAATTTTAGGGGAGACACTATTCAACCCACTACAGACAGTGAGTATGCAATCAAGTGTTTAAACAACTTTGTTGAACATATATATATAAACAATGTCTAGATTAATTTTTACTTGGAGAACTCTTGTATATGTAAATGAAAATGGTAAATGTAAAATCATAAATACAGATTCAGGAGTTCAACATTCCAAATACTGAAAAGCATATGGTACAAAGGAGACTTTGCAAAATGTTTACTACAGTAAGGGCAGTTATTTGTTAGAAAACAAAAATGATATCTGCAGAGGTAGCTCAAAAAAGTGGCTTTTGTCTCATTCAACTTTCCATTCTCCACCCTTCCAATTATCTGTTCATCCTCTCACCTATTCAAAAAGAATTTAAAGTGATTTCTAAAAATGTGTTCAAAACAATGAGTATAAGTGAAAAAATTGGATAAAGGGGAAAAGTGAGTTTAGAAAAATAAGAAGTCAGGAACTAAAACTAGATTAAGTCTGATATATTTTTGAAACAGAGATGGACCACAATTTGGCTCTGAACTTTCCAGTAGATTAGTTACATGATCCATCGTTTTGGTAAAATGAAACCATTATTGATATGTTTCTTTATAGGTAAACAAGGAAATAGAACATTATTTAGCAAAGGGAATTACTTATTTTCATCTTTAGAATTTTAGATTATAAATGTATTTTGTAATACTTTACTTGGATAGTCTTTTCTGAAATTTCTCAAAGAAGTCACAGGTTTTCTACAGAACTTTTGTGGGGGGTGTGGGGTGGGAGAGATGGGAGAGAGATTATCTTTTCTAAACCCTTACAAACAGAGACATAGTATATTATCTCTGTTTTGAAAACAACACAGAACAAACAAAAAAGCAACCCAGAATAGGAAGTATTTTGGTATTGAAATAAAAGTAGAAGAATGGTTAAATAATCTATTGTACACCTGTGAAACTATAGAATATTATGCAAAGAGCAATTAAAAAGAAGGTACTGGCACAGAAAGATCTCTAAGTCATATCACTAAGTGAAAATAATGAGTTACAGAAGAATGACCTATGGTTTGATTGCATTTTTACATTAAAAACACAAATAAACCCATATTCTATGTATGTGTATATAGATACATGTTTGTATATATTCACCTTTGTTGTTGTTTTATTGCTAAGTTGTGTCCGACACTTTTGCGACCCCATGCACTGTAGCCCACAAGGCTTCTCTGTCCATAGGATTTCCCAGGCAAGAATATCAGAGTGGGTTGCCATTTCCTCCTCCCGGGGATCTTCCCAACCCAGGGATCAAACTCTTGCTTCCTGCATTGGCAGGCAGATTCTTTACCACTGGGCCACCTGGGAAACCATATATTCACGTACATATGTGTAAATAATTGGTAACGTTTAAAAGGATAAGCTGTAAATTACCCATATTGTTACTTCTGTGTGGTGGAGAGAAAATGAAGTTGGACCTTAAGTTCTATATTAATTGAACTTTATATAAGCATACATTTGTATGTTACCTGCATAATTTAAAAACCTTTCTCATAATGTCCCATCAGGGGCTTATCCTCTTTGTTCAATTTTGATGGGAAGGACATTGCAAACCTCAAACTGATTCAAAATATTTCTTCAATAGGCTGCCATGGTTGGTTCTCCTTTCCTGTCTTGTCTGATATATGCCCATAATGTGAAGCACTTTCTTGAGTTATATAATAAAGGTAGGAGTATTATTCTTGTATATGTATCCTTAAAATGTATACAACTGGTATGGTCAGGCTTTTGACTAAGCATAAATGAGGTCATATTAAGTTTTTAATGCCAAAATTATAACTTGAGCTCCTACTGACTTAACTGCTAGTCAGTTATTTCTCCAGTGTTTCCTGTTACCCCCAGAAGGATGGCTTACATCTGCTTACAGTCTGTTCTGTCCATTGCAATAATCATCCTCACCCACCACGTTCCATTTCTACTGCTCTGGTAACACTGTGTCTACCCACATGCTCTTACTGACCTCCAAGAATCTTGAAGGGACCTTATTGTCCCCTTGCTAATGTTCTGTCCCTTCCTGATTATTGGTGGTAGCTTTACCAAGTCACTGTCTTTGGACTCTTCCAGAGCCTCCACCATTCAGGTCCAAGAACGGTGCCAGGCTGAATTAGGGGGAGGAGATATCAGCCCTCTTCTGGGCTCTGAGCCACACCTTCCACCTGCAACTTAAAGGCTCTGCCTAGAGTCACAAAGCTTCCCCTTCATCCTCTCCCTTCAATTTCCAGTCCCCAAGGACAACTGTCAGCTCCCCTCTTCTCCCTGTCTTTCCCCTTCCCAACATAAAAGAGGAAGATAAAGCTTGGAATTCACTAGCATAGAACAGTATGTGATCAGAACATCTAGCATGTGTGGTCAAGTTAATATACTAAAAAGTCAAGTACCTTAATGGTTTCTCCCAAGAACAAAGGACTAGTCTCCTACAATAAGGCAAAGAAAGAAGTCTCACTTCTGGGTACAAAAGAAACTGCAACTCTTAAATGACAATTTTCTCACCACAAAGGAAAGCCCTCAGCTTTCCCCTTCCTCTTATGTAGGGAAAAACCCAGTTCTTCCCTACTGCCTTTCTCCCCACTGTGTTCCCTTTATCTTCACACAGAAACTTCACTTCAGGCTCTTCTGGCCCCTGAATGTATGGAAGTTTTCCCCCACACTAAGAAATTCTCCATGACACCAGTTGGGTGACACTTTAACTCAGTTCTGACACTCTCAACCTGGAGATGGTGTCAGATCTTGCAAATTAAGAGCTCCATCCCACAAGCTGTCCCACCCCTCACACTTCAGATGCGGACTGCAAGAAGCAGGTCTCCAGGGCATTCACCACTTCTGTCTAATTTGGCTTCAAATCTGAAATTCTTACAATTGCTCCTTGTTTTTTTTTTTTTTTAAGATTTATTTATTTTATTTTGGCCTTGTTGGGTCTTGTTGCAGCACACGGGATCTTCCTTGCATTATGCAGGATTTTTCCTTGCGGTGCACAGACTCTCTAGTTGTGGCATGGGATCTGGAGCTTGCAGACTCAGTAGTCACAGTGCGTGGGCTTAGTTGCTCTGCAACATGTGAGATCTTAGTTCCCTGACCAAGGAATGAACCTGAGTCTTCTGCACTGCAAGGTGAATTCTTAACTACTGGACCACCAGGGAAGTTCCCCCTTGGTTTTGACTGATTTGCTCGAGTGGCTCATAGAACTCAAGGAAACATTTACCAGTTTATTACAGGATATGACAAAGGATATAAGCAAACAGTCAGATGAAGAGATACAAAGGGCAAGGGATGTGGCAAGGGGCCTGGAGCTCCCACACCCTCTCCCGTAATTTCCATGTGTTCATCAACTGGGAAGCTCTCTTAATCCTGTACATTTGGGATTTTATGGAGACATCATCACAGAGGCAAGATCAATCACTAACTCCATTTTCAGTCCTTCTCCCTTCTCAAGAGAATGAAGGAGTAGGGGCAGGTCTGAAAACACTAAGCTTCTAATTAAGGCTCAGTTTTTAGGGTTCAGTTCAGTTCAGTTCAGTCGCTCAGTCGTGTCCGACTCTCCGCGACCCCATGAATCACAGCACGCCAGGCCTCCCTGTCCATCACCAACTCCCGGAGTACACTCAAACTCATGTCCACAGAGTCGGTGATGCCATCCAGCCATCTCATTCTCCGTCGTCCCCTTCTCCTTCCGCCCCCAACCTTTCCCAGCATCAGAGTCTTTTCCAGTGAGTCAGCTCGTCTCATGAGGTGGCCAAAGTATTGGAGTTTCAGCTTTAGCATCAGTCCCTCCAATGAACATCCAGGATTGATCTCCTTTAGAATGGACTGGTTTTTAGGGTAGCCAGCCCTTATCCAGAAGACACCCAGGAGCTGAATCAGAATCTCTTTATTAAAGCAAAAGGCACTCCTATCAGCCAGGAGATTACAAGGGTTTCAGGAGCTCAGTGCCAGGAACTGAGGCGGGGGGCAAGGGGGAGAGTGGGTAGAGACCAATACATATTTTCTACTATATCATACTAATCCAGGGTTGAAAAATAGTAGGACCCAGGCCCAGCTAGGGCATTGTGGGCATAGAGGAAGCTCTACCATCCAGAAGGAAAAAAGATAACTTTTCCCCCATTAACTCTATAAATTTATAATAGTTTATCAAATTGGTAAAGGTACAAATAGTTGAAACTCATCAGACCAATCAATGTCAGCGTATGAAAGATCTGGAGCCAGAAAATGCTCCATAGTAGTTCCATATGAATCTGGTAGAAAACAGGAAGGACAGAAGGTGAGAGAGGAAGATTCCAAAAAGAGATTCTAGATGTGAGTTTTGTGAAAGACAAACTCTGGCCCTATCAATTAAGCAGTAAATGCTTTGACTCTCTAAGTTCACCCGTAAGTTAATATCATCAGATCAGATCAGATCAGATCAGTCGCTCAGTCGTGTCCGACTCTCCGCGACCCCATGAATCACAGCACGCCAGGCCTCCCTGTCCATCACCAACTCCCAGAGCTCAACAAACTGCAAAAGTTGTCATAAAGATGACTGACATGATATTATAAATCTTATAAAGAGTTCCTATTTGTAGATTGGAAAAGCTCATAAGCCCCCATCAAAAAAACTGGGCAAAATTTACGAACAGAAAATGAGCTGAAGGGGGACTGAAAGTTTAAAAATGGTTAAAAAGAATTGGATAAAAGTTTCATTTGGCACATTAACAAAACCAAATATAAGGTAAAACGATAACTACATTCCACTTTGTGCCAAGAACAGTTTGTTTGTGCTAGATCATAGAGGCTCTCAAGTACTGTCCTCGTGCGGCTGGAATTTATTCTGTAATACTAGGAACACACTGATAGAATATTTTTTTCAGCAGAAGAGTAACATCATCTCAGCCCTCTCCCTCTTTTTAAAAGGGAAATTAATTAGTCAATGGGGAAAAGGATGGATTAAAGAAGATGAGATTGTCTACAATAATTGTGAAGACGAGGGAACAGTTCCAAAAATGGTCTGTGCAGGCATGTTGTTGGAAATCTAACTTTGGAAAAACCCATGAGGAAGGACTGAATTATGTACCGACTCCTTCCAACCATTATACTGTCTCTCAGCAGACCTCGCTGCTTGATAAGTGATACTAATGTATTATGAGGCTCTGTGTAAGTGGATATCACACAAGACCAGCCCCGAACACATTTCTCAAATTGAGCAGAGGTGTCCTTCTAAAGAAATGTTGTCTTTCCACAAAAGCTAGGAGGCACCAGCATCAAGAATTAGGGCATTTCCATTTTCAGAAAGTGCTTTGCATTTTTTTTTCTCAATGTTTATGACCCATGAGGAACAATTTTTCTCAGCCTCCTTAAAATGTCAATGCCATCCATTTTTAATGGCCCTGCTTCATTGCAAAGATAGCCTACCTTAATGAGAGTTCCTGAAGTTTGGCTTTACTCCAAGAACAAAGAGTTTTCAGATACATATTTTAAAAGATATTGCAACCTCTTAGATGACTTTCCCCAAATGAACATAAATATTGTTCCTTCTTTCACAGAAATAACTGAAAAGCAATTCAATTTGATTGGCAATAATATTGAGCAAAGCCCCATTTTCCTGCTCAGATTTCTTCTGTTTACTTCCTATGCTTTAACCATGTTCGCCACAGCTTACCATGGACGTGGTTATGCAATGATGGTTTACCCTTTACCGTGCTGTCATCTGGCCCATCAGCTGTACTCAAATGACTAGAGAGCTAATTGACTGTTTTATTATTATTGTTTATTACTACTGCATGGAAGTATTTTTCAGAACTTTTCTGGCAGAGCGCTAGGTGTGCAAAAGTAGTATTTGGGCTATAACAACTTCCTCTTTCTTTTTGTAGGTGGGTGCAGTCGGCCTTGTGGATCCCAGCAGTCCTTAGCAGGGTCCTTCACAGAAATGGAAGGATAAAAGTTGGTACTACTGACAGAGATCAGGGAAAGCATGTGTATTCCAAGATGTGGAGTGAATAGTAGCATGTGGGAATGAAAGAGTGGAATAAGTATGGGACAAGAAATTAGAAAACTGGGATTTTAGACTCAGATCTGCCACTAACTAGATCCATGACCTCTGGCAACCCTTTCAGCCTCACAGGGTCTGACTTTTCTCATCTGCAATAGGAAGAAAATGAGCTAAGGTTGTGTCTAGCTATGATCCTCTGTGATTAATTTACCTACTCCCAAATTTGATATCTGTGACTGTGTAAGATTTTTTACTCTTTTGCCAAATGGAAGGCATCTGTCATGCCATTGTTAGCACTAACCACGATGTAAGCAATTAAACTGATCTGCTACATTAAGCCAGAGGGAACTAAAGCTATTGAAACAGTGAGAGTGTCCTGAGGGTTAGGGAGACATTGGATATGGCTTAGTGACTGCTTACACGATCTTAAATATTATCTCTATGCTTCTCTCATTTTTTCATTCTTCTCTTATCTTACTGTGTTTTATATTCCCCTTCCAGCTGCTCTGCTTCTTTTCTTTCCTTCCAGTATTCAGGCTTTAGTGTTCTTGAAAAGGAATTTTCAGAATTTAAGAGTCTGAAGAAATGTCATATTGTAGCTCTTGCTAAATGAAATACAATCCTGGCCAACTTCATGCATCAGTTCACACTGGCAAAGCCTCTGGAGGATAAGGGTAGGGGGCGCTGCCCCAGTAGGAGTTCCTGGTACTGGGGTCCTGAAAGACGGTTCTTCTACATGGCATCCAAGCCCATGTGACTTATGTGTCATAAGGCAGAGACTCTCAATTTTTGCTTCTATCCTTCTGAAACCTGTGCCCTATTTTCTTGTTTCTTTTTTAAAAAGTAATTAATTAATTTGGCTGTGTCAAGTCTTAGTTGAGACATAAGGGAACTCTGTTGCATCATGTGGGATCTTTCATTGCGGCTCACAGACTCTCTAGTTGCAGCTCACGGGCTTAGTTGCTCTGAGGCCTGTGGAGTCTTAGTTCCCTGATAAAAGATTGAACCTGCATTTTGTGCATTGCATTGGATCACCAGGGAATGCCCTCTTGGGCCTCTTTTATAAGGGCACTAATCCCATTCATGAGGGCTGTACCTTCATGACCTAATCAGTCACCACCATCTCCTAATATGATCATGTTCAGTTCAGTTCAGTTCAGTTCAGTTGCTCAGTCGTGTTCGACTCTTTGCGACCCCATGAATCACAGCACGTCAGGCCTCCCTGTCCATCACCAACTCCCGGAGTTCACTCAAACTCATGTCCATTGAGTCAGTGATGCCATCCAGCCATCTCATTCTCTGTTGTCCCCTTCTCCTCCTGCCCCCAATCCCTCCCAGCATCAGAGTCTTTTCCAGTGAGTCGACTCGTCGCATGAGGTGGCCAAAGTATTGGAGTTTCAGCTTTAGCATCAGTCCTGCAATGAACACCCAGGACTGATCTCCTTTAGAATGGACTGTGATCATGTTAGGGGTTAGGATCTCAACATATGAATTTTAGGGGGACATAAACATTCAGTCCAGAACACAGTCTTACCTCTAAGATCTTCCATCATAGTTGGATCCTTCTGTTTAACCTTTGGCCCAGTTTCTTGGGTCAGGGTCAGTACACAGGGAATGTTCTCATTACACACCTAGAATGTTCTCAGGCTTCCACTGTCTTGCCTGATCTGCCTACACCTGATTAGCGTCTCCTTAAGAGACTTAGCTTGTCCCAATGCTTCTGCATTGGCTTAGTCAACCCTCAGCTGATTGGCTGTCTATTATTCTGAACTTTGGCACCAATCTCTAGCTTTCCTGATCTCAGGTCTTTACCCTCGGTCAGATTCTGGATGCATGTGCTGAGCCCTAGGACCTCCCTTTGATATATTGTTGTCCAGACACAAGGACCTTGATTGAGTTTGTTAGAGTGATGGAGGTCAGGATTGAGAGTAGAAACCAAATAAAGACATTTAAGCTAATTGAATTTCCTCTATTTGTCTCTATTTATTGAAAAAGATGCTATATTTGGGGTACTAATTGTAATTCTATAAAAACCTCTTTTTAATAGTTTATTTGTAGTCCTGTCATCGCTGATGGTTGGGCTTCCCAAGTGGTGCTGTGGTAAAGAATCTGCCTGCCAATGCAGGAAATGCAGGAGACACACATTCAATCCCTGGGCCAGGAAGATCCCTTGGAGTAGAAAATGGCAACCCACTCCATTATTCTTGCCTGGGAAGTCTCATGGACAGAGGAGCCTGGCAGGCTCCAGTCCATGGAGTCGTAAAAATTAGGACATGACCGAGCACACAAATGTCACCGATGGTTAGTTCATTGAAATAAAACAATTTTTTTCACCTCCATTTTTATAGGTGACTGTCAGAAGAACACACATTTAGAATCAGGTGCTTCTTAAGAATTATTAGCAAAAACAATTATTGACTGAAAACTGACAAAACTTGCTTGGAAGTCTCTCCCAAGTAAGTCACTCTATCACTCACTTTAGTGAGAGTTAAGATGAATCAACTTCAGATCAAAGAGGAAACGGAAATAAAAACACATCATTCCAAGCTTTAGATTTTGGGAAAATGACAGGAAGAAACAAGTTGGCCAAATGGTGTCGTCCGTTCTGAGAAACATTTCAGAAGAGAGGTTAATTGGAAAGGTTCACAAACATGGTCCGGGTCCAGTCTTGCAAAGAGCAACGTTACTTTACCCAGGCTTGCTAAGAGAGCAAGCAGTCCATTAGCTCAGCGGCCAGAGCCTGAGCCTTGGAGCCAGACACCCCTGAGTTGAAGTTTTGAGCTCTTTGTTTACCAGATGTGTGCTCTTATGCAAGATGACCAAATCTTCCTCAGCTTTGGTTTCCTTCAGACAGAAAACAGGGGTAGCAATACTCATCTGAGAGGTAATTGTAACAGTTAAAGACAATGCATATAAATCTTTTGGTCAATAAATGATAGCTTTTATTTCAGTGAAGTGTTAGTCACTCAGTCATGTCCAGCTCTTTGCGACCCCATGGACTGTAGCCTACCAGGCTCCTCTGTCCATGGGATTCTCCAGTCCAGAATACTGGAGTGGGTAGCCTTTCCCCTCTCTAGGGGATCTTCCCCACCCAGGGATTGAACCTGGGTCTCCCACATTGCAGGCAAATTCTTTACTGACTGAGCCAGCAGGGAAGCCCTTATTTCAGGGAAGGAAGGTTCAAATTCCAGTAGCTCATAAGGCTTGTTATCTGGCTGTGAGAGATGAAATGCTTACATTCCTGATTCAAAGGCACAGCACAGCTCAGGATGGTCTATGATTGCCAGCATGTTTCACAGAAGCCTGCATTTAGACTTCCCTTATTTTGCCAAGTAGCAATAAATACTCATAGAAACTGTCACTTGTCACATTCTCAGAAGTCAGGCATCTCCCTTATCTCTCTGTTCCTCTCCAAGAAGG
Organism: Moschus berezovskii; assembly: GCF_049115385.1. Lineage (NCBI taxonomy): Eukaryota > Metazoa > Chordata > Mammalia > Artiodactyla > Moschidae > Moschus > Moschus berezovskii. The sequence continues at coordinate 38,114,539 of NC_142468.1, read as the reverse complement.
CTGTCTGGGGAGGCAGATCAAGAGTTCTGATAAGAGGCTGCTACTTTGGCATCATCCTCTGCCCAGTGGTGAAGATGTGCCAGCTGCCCAGAGTTTGCTGGAGGAAACCAGATTATTTTCATACAAATGGAAACTTTAACACATTGGTTTTGAGGAAAGGCTTCTATGTTTGTAATAAACATTACCGCTTAAGTGTGGCTATGGCTAGGATCAATCACAGTTTTAATCTGCAGTGCTGCAGTGTAAGCAAATAGGGGGTCTTGGGAAAGTGTCCTGAACTTTGGAAATTTATCTCAAGAGAATTTATAGAACTTCTGGGTGTTATTGCTGGCATGGATTCTCACTTCCATACTAAATAGGTTCTCATTCCCTTATTTAATTACCAACTTATTTCAAAATAAGAGTTTAGTCTTTATGACTGCCTCTATTGTGGAATCATGGGCTTCCAGGTGGCAGCAGTGATAAGGAACACACCTGCCAATGCAGGAGACGTAAGAGACACGGGTTCGATCCTTGGGTTGGAAAGATCCCCTGGAGGAGGACATGCATGTTAACCCACTCCAGTATTCTTGCCCAGAGAATCCCATGGACAGATGAGCCTGGCAGGCTACAGTCTATAGGGTCGCAAAGAGTTGGGCACAACTGAAGCAACTTAGCATGCATGCACGCACATTGTGGAATCATACAATATTTGTCTTTTTGTGTGAGAAGATCTAAATTTTTGATGGGGTTTTCCCTAAAGCTGTGGTTTTTCCAGTAGTCATGTATCATGCGAGAGTTGGACCATAAAGAAGACTGAGTCCCAAAGAATTGATGCGTTTGAATTGTGGTGCTGGAGAAGACTCTTGAGAGTCATATGGACAGCAAGGAGATCAAGCCAGCCAAGTCTAAAGGAAATCAACGCTGAATACTCATTGAATGTACTGATGCTGAAGCTCTAATACTTTGGCCACCTAATGTGAAGAGCCAGTTCACTGGAAAAGACCTTGATGCTGGGAAGGATTGAGGGCAGGAGGACAAGGGGGACAGAGGGTGAGATGGTTGGATGGCATCACCAACTCAGTGGACATGAGTTTGAGCAAACTGCAAGAGATAGTGAAGGACAGAGAAGCCTGGCATGCTGTAGTCTATGGGGTTGCAAGTAATCAGACACAACTTAGTCACTGAACAACAAAAATCCCTTAGAAGAGAAAAAGAATGCATCAGAGGCAAAATTTAAGAGATAATGGCTAAGATATTTCAGTTATTGAGAGATACTAATTTATAGATTCAGTAATTTTACTGACTCCCAATAAGAAATTCTGTAATATCTGTGATAAATATAAACACAACTGTGTGTGACATATGACCATTGTTAAGAGTGTGAACCCTAAGAGTTCTCATCCCAAGAGAAAAAACCTTTTTTCTATTTCTTTAATTTTATACCTGTATGAGATCATAGATGTTCATTAACCTTACTGGGATAATCACTTCAGGATGTATGTAAATCAAATCATTATGCTGTACCTCTTAAACTTACACAGTGTTGTATGTCAATTATATCTCAATAATACTGGAGGAAAAACAAACAAAAAAAGAGTTTACCTCTCACTAGTGAGCATTATCTGAGAAGGCAATGGCAAGCCACTCCAGTTCTCTTGCCTAGAAAATCCCATGGATGGAGGAGGTTGCTAAGGGTCGGACATGACTGAGCGACTTCACTTTCACACATTGGAGAAGGAAATGGCAACCCACTCCAGTGTTCTTGCCTGGAGAATCCCAGGGACGGGGGAGCCTGTTGGGCTTCCGTCTATGGGGTCACACAGAGTCGGACACGACTGAAGTGACTTAGCAGCAGCAGCAGTGAGCATTATGGTGATGGCAATTTCATAAAGTCAGGCCTGGAGAGAAATGAGGTTTGTTTTCACTTGGTATCTTCTGCTGCCTTTCAGTCAATTTGTGTACGAGTTGTTTGTTCATGCGGAGAAGGCGATGGCACCCCACTCCAGCACTCTTGCCTGGAGAATCCCATGGACGGAGGAGCCTGGTGGGCTGCAGTCCATGGGGTCGCTAAGAGTCGGGCACGGCTGAGCGACTTCACTTTCCCTTTTCACTTTCATGCACTGGAGAAGGAAGTGAAACCCACTCCAGTGTTCTTGCCTGGAGAGTCCCAGGGACGGGGGAGCCTGGTGGGCTGCAGTCTATGGGGTCGCACAGGAGTCGGACGCGACTGAGCGACTTCACTTTCCCTTTTCACTTTCATGCACTGGAGCAGGAAATGGCAGCCCACTCCAGCGTTCTCGCCTGGAGAGTCCCGGGGACGGGGAGCCTGGTGGCTGCCGTCCGTGGGGTCGCACAGAGTCGGACACGACTGAAGCGGCTCAGCAGCAGTAGCAGCAGCGGCGGCAGCTTGTTCATTCATTGCCTCCACTCAGATTGGGTGACGGAAAACTTGAGAATCACTGTTTCCACAGACGTCATCACCGCTGAGTAGTATTCATCATAAATTCACCTCTGCGTGTTGCCAGGCGAGACAGGTAGGCAAAATAATCGTCCATGAGTTAAGCCTGTTAAACACACAGACAATTTCACAGACCTTTGGGTCATACCCAAATGGGTCTGTGGTAATTTGCAACCAAGATAAGTTATGTAAAGGGGCAGGAGAGTTGGTAATATTCTGTTATTTAATTTTAAAATGTATTTCTCTATCCTTTTACCTTAAAGGTCTTCAAAAAAGGAAAGTGGACTCAGGGTCTTATAGTTTAGTGATTTCTAGATTTTTTTTTCATGAGTCAGTTAAATTTGAAAACAAGATTGGAAGGACTAATATAAGATTGCCAACTTTTTTGCAAATTTGTCAAGTAAGGAAATTGAAAAAGAGACTGACTACAAACTATTGCTATCATTTCATGAATAAAGACATTTGAATACCAAAATAAAAGAGTGGATATAATTTCAGAATAAAGACTAATCTTTCTAAGTGAATAACAGTCAATGAAACTATTAAACACACTATATGCAAGGTACTGTTTTAAGCCATTTGAATGTACTATTTTGTTCATACAACCTTGTGAGATAGATACTATTATATTCCCATTTTATGGATGAGGATATTGAGGTACAATGAGGTAATGTATCCAAAGTAACACAGTAAGGGTAGAGTTTGAATTCATTTCTTCAGAGTCCATGATTTTCAAAACTATGTGATAAGTCTTGATAAGGTCTCACAAGCATTTAATTTTAGTGAAAGAATAGTTATATAACTTATTTTTCTTATTTTGATATTAACAGGTGAAAACCTGGTCACAGACCTGCATTCATCTGAAAATCATGTTCTCTCTCAAAGAAGGGGCAAGAGTAAGGGCTCAGCATCTGCTTGGGCCTGAACTTCATGAAAGGCCTCAACTTTAGACTTTTGATGCTGTCTTCAAATATTGTTATATCTATAGATACAAAGAAACACCCACTTAGTTAAAAGACAACCAAAACCAGTTATTCACCAAACTTTATTTTACATGCCTCCTGTAGTGCACTAGGAACTGTCTTTTTTCAAAATAAAGTTTCCAATTATTTTGTGGAAAATGTCATTCGACTAGCACTAAGGACCTCCCTGGTGGGTCAGTGGTTTAAGACTTTGTGCTGCTAATGCAGGAGGCCTAGGTTCGATCCTTGGTCAAGGAACTATAGCCTTCATGCTGCAACTAAGAGTTTTCACACCACAAGTGAAAAAAAAAATTCCTTGGGAGGGGGTTTGGGGGAATGGATACATGTACATGTATGACTGAGTCCCTTCACTGCTCACCTAAAACTACCACAACATTTTTGATTGGCTATAACCCAATACAAAATAAAACATTTAAAGTTACCAAAAAAAAAAAAAAAAAGATTCTGCACACCACAGCTAAGACCTAGAAAAGCCAAATAAATAGCAAATAAAAATAAATATTTATTTTTAAAAATGAGCTTTAAAAAATTCTATGTTGTGAAAGAGACAGTACTTATTTCCTATTCCTCATGTTTCCACGCGGGGATGGTTGGTCCATTTCCTTGTCAGGAGGAATAGGCACGTCAGGACTCCTTTTATCTTTGTCCCCCCCATCCTCCCCTCTCCCAGGGAGATGGGATAACTTAACCTGATTGGTGACTGGGCTTGGCTCTGGCCCTTTGGGGTTTTATCTTTCTGGGCCAGTCTGTCTCTGAGACGCCCATATCTTCTGCTCTTCTCTGTGGTCTGTTCACTGAGGCAGCTCTGTACCTAAGATGAGGTCTGCTATTTCAGAGTTGGCATGAATGGATTTTGGGACGGGTCTTATAAACCCCTTTGGCTTCACAGCTAAAATCACCTTGTCCCACCTGCTTTGCCTGTTGTAAAGTTAACAGATGTTTATTTTTCTATCTCATGTTTTCTTTCTTATTTGGTTGCAGGTTTTGGAAAGGAGGAAAAGAGCTCTTGTTTGTTTAGTCCCTAAATGCCAACGGGGCTTCCCAGGTGGTGCTAGTGGTAAAGAACCCGCCTACCAATGCAGGAGACATAAGAGACATGGGTTCTATTCCTGGGTCAGGAAGATCCCCTGGAGTAGGGAATGGAAACCTACTCCAGTATTTTTACCTGGAGAATCTCATAGATAGAGGAGCCTGGCGGGCTACAGTCTAAAGAGTCGCACAGAGTTGGACATGACTGAATCAACTTAGCACAGCACAGCACAAACTCCAAAACTGTATGGTATCACACAATTGTAAGAGGAGATTTGGAAGGAACCCTAAGAGGTCATGTGGAACCATATCTAAGCTAAAAAATGTGAAAGTTGCTCAGTTGTGTCTGACTCTTTGCGACCCCATGGACTGTAGACTGCCAGGCTCCTCTCTCCATGGAATTCTCCAGGCAAGAATACTGAAGTGGGTAGCCATTCCCTTTCCAGGGGAGCTTCCCGACCCAGGGATCAAACCTGGGTCTCCCTCATTGCAGGAAGATTCTATACCATCTGAGCCACCAGGGAAGCCCCACATCTTCCCCACAAAATAAACATACTTAACATTTTTCTTATCATTTATTATGTGATTGGCATCAGATCACTAGCCTCTGCATGAATGACCTCATTTAATTCCTACACAGTCCTATGACATGGGCACTATTGACATGAACACTTCACTAATTAGAAACTTGAAGCTTGGCGAGGTTAAATAATATGCCAAGGGTTACAGAATGATTTGACCACAGAGCCCCCCTGAAGGGTGAGCCAGCCAGATTCCATCCCAGCCCTGCAGAGAGAAGACAGAAATTGAACAATTAACAAATAAATAATTGATGATAGCCTTAAGAGTGTAATCCTATGTGCTGAGAACATAACCCCTAGTCTAAAGGTCAAAGAAAACATTCTCCCCTGACCAAGGAACATTTAATTGTGAGCCTCAACACTGCCTATGAGTTATTGAGGCAAATGGATGAGTGAATGGGTTGGCTGGGAGTCAGGATGAGGAGTGGGCAGTATTCCAGGAAGAGGGTACAACAGCTGGGACGGTCTGAAGTGAGGAGAGGCATGGCAGTGAGAGCCGAAAGAAGGCTGCTCTAGAGAAGGTGAGGGAGCATCAGATGAGGTGGGAAAGCCAGGGCGGGCTCCTGGTAGGGGATCTGCAAGACAGTATAAGAATTTTGAATCTTACTTCAGGATCAACGTGAGCCATTGAGAGATGTGCATAAAGGGGTGACAACGGTGCCGATTTCTCTTTGTGTTAGTCACTCAGTCATGTCTGACGCTTTGCGACCCCATGGACTGTAGCCCGCCAGGCTCCTCTGTCCATGAAATTCTCCAGGCAAGAATATTGGAGTGGGTTGCCATTCCCTTCTCCAGGGGATCTTCCTGACCCAAGGTTTGAACCCAGGTTTCCCGCATTGCCGGCAGATTCTTCACCATCTGGGCCACAAGAAAAGCCCATTTCTTTCTGTATCAACCCCTATTTCTACACTTTGAATTCTGACTCCATCAAAGGGAAAGATCCTAGTAGGAGGCTAGGAAAAACTCTAGCCACCTCATGGCTTCTGATGAACAACTCACCTCCCTCTTAATAAGGGGCAGTGAATAAGTGTGTGAAGTCTGTCCCATAGGTGCTTGGCTGCACCTTCTGCTCAACTGTCAAAATTTTAGACATTCTGATGTAAGGTGGCTCTCAAGACCAATTAAATCAGAACCTGAATTAGTTGGGACCCAAGCATGTGTATTTTTTAGATATAGCAGCCTCTGCAATGAATGCTACTGATCCTCAATCCCAGGTGCTCTGTGAGATGCCAGGTATACAAAGCTGAGTAAGTGTGAACAGCAGTTAGCAGCGGTGAACTCTTTGGAAGCTGTCACCACTGCAGTTGCTGTAAAACTAAGCACGTTTACCACAAAGCACCAGGCTGAGGTCCCTGTGCTATATAGCAGGTTCCCACTAGCTAGCTATCTTACCATGGTAGTGTATATATGTCAATCCCAATCTCCCCATTCATTCCCCTTTCCCCGCCCCTGTGTCCACACTCTGGTCTCTACGTCCATGTTTCTATTCCTGCCTTGCAAATTGGTTCATCAACACCATTTTTCTAGATTTTGTATATATAGCACATAGGCGTTAATATATGATTAATTGTTTTTCTGACTTACTTCATTCTGTATGACAGATTCTAGGTCCATCCATGTCTCTACAAATGATGGAGTGTTCATTCTTTTTATGGCTGAGTATAGCAGAAACTCGGAGAAGGCAATGGCAACCCACTCCAGTGTTCTTGCCTGGAGAATCCCAGGGACAGGGGAGCCTGGTGGGCTTCCGTCTATGGGGTCACACAGAGTCGGACACGACTGAAGTGACTTAGCAGGAGCAGCAAAGCAGAAACTAACACAACATTGTAAAGTAACCCCAAGAATTATTTTTTAAAAATTCCCATAATGATAAATAGGAGCACGGGAAGATGGCGGAAGAATAGGACGGGGCGGCCACTTTCTCCCCCACAAAATCAACAAAAGAACATTTGAACGCTGAGTAAATCCCACAAAAAAACTTCTGAATACTAGCAGAGGACATCAGGCACTCAGAAAAGCAGCCCATAGTCAACGAAAGGAGGTAGGAAATAGATAAAAAGATAAAAAGAGAGACAAAAGAGGGAGGGACGGAGCTCCGTCCCGGGAAGGGAGGCTTAAAAAAAAAAAAAAAGAGAAGTTTCCAAACACCTGGAAACACTGGTGAGTGGAACCTCAGAGGGCCGCATAACTGGGAGACAAAAGACATAAATAATTAAAACTCACAGACTAAGTGCCCAGAGGAGACTCTCAGCGGGAGAAGCAGCGCAGACGCCCGTGCCCCTCACTAGCAGGCGGGGGCTGGGCAGGGAGGTACCGGCAGCGGCACTTAGAGGGAGAATCGGTGGCGGCGTTAGAGGGAGAACGGCTGTGCGCTTAGAGGGAGAACTGGCGGCGGCACTTAGAGGGAGAACCGGGCTTGAACGCCCCAGGGCAAATTGAGGGCTCGAATTTAAGATACCAGAGCAGAGGCTGCAGCTGAAGGGCGAGAGGGCTGGAAAAAGCCTGCGAAAAGCCCCAAGCCAGCCCCGCCCACAGAACTGGGCACTGAGTGGAGCGAGCAGTCAGCGGGCGGCCCATCCCCCAGCCCCAGCCGACGCGGGCGGGGAGGGGAGCCAGCGCTGGGGCGGGGGCAGCCGCCGCCCCAGAGAGGCTTCCCGTGCCAAGCTGCAGGCAGGCTTCCTTGCTGGCCAGGACTTCTTGCTTGGGTTCGGGCCGGTCGATATCCGCCTGAGAAAGTGCACCGGTTGTACTCCCAGAAAACTGAGTGGCAGGGACCGGGAAGGCGATAAGTCGCAGTGACCGCGCTCGCCAAACGCCTGGTCACCTGAGCTTCTAGGACCGGGGAAGGCACAAAACGCAGGCCCAGCCAAGTCTGCGCCTTTGTCGAGTACCCGAGGACCTGAACCTGAGCCGCTCAGACCTGGGAAGTGCATGCAACCCAGTGCCAGCCGCGGACAGCTCACAGCAGAGCAAACTAAAGCCTAAGCAGCATAAACAGGGAAAGCAGACACGCCTCGAGCGGGAGCATTCCCAGTGTAGCCGAGACACTGCGAGCACTCCCCACAGATGCCAGGGATATTTGTTAACTGTTCCTCCCTCCCCATAGCAGGACTGAATAGGAGAGCCGGGGGAAAAAAAAGTGTCCACCACCGCATCCTGGTGTCAGGACGGGAATTAGACACTGAGGAGACCAGAAAACAGAAGAGCTTTTTCAACAGAAGGAACTGCCTTGGAAGTAAGAGAGGGAGAAGCCTTGAGCCTACTGCAAGAATAAGACTGAAAACCAGAGGCAGAGGCTTAAGGCCAAATCCTAAGAACACCAGAGATCTCCGGTTCCAGAGAACATTAATTGATAGGTACTCATCAAATGCCTCCATACATACACTGAAACCAGGCACCACCCAAGGGTCAACAAGTTTCAGTGAAAGACATACTACGCAAGCTATCCAGCAACACAGGAGAATAGCACTGAGCTTCAATATACAGGCTGCCCAAAGCCACCCCAAACCCACTGACATCTCAAACTCATTACTTGACAATTCATTGCACTCCGGAGAGAAGAAATCCAGCTCCACCCACCAGAACATCTACTCAAGCTTCCCTACAGGGAACCTTGACAAGTCACCCATCCAACCCCATACACAACGAGGTAACTACATAATAAAGAGAACTCCACAAACTGTCAGAAGACGGAAAGGCCACCCTGAACACAGCAATATAAGCAAGATGAAGAGGCAGAGAAATACCCAACAAGTAAAGGAACAGGATAAATGCCCACCAACACAAACAAAAGAGAAAGATATAGGGAACCTACCTGATAAAGAATTTCGAATTTTAATTGTGAAAATGATTCAAAATCTGGAAAGCAAAATGGAGTTACAGATAAATAAACTGGAGAAAAGGATTGAGAAGATGGAAGAAATGTTCAATAAGGAATTAGAGGAAATAAAAAAGAGTCAATATACAATGAATAATGCAATAGATGAGATCAGAAACACTCTCGAGGGCACAAACAGTAGAATAATGGAGGCAGAAGACAGGATAAGCGAGCTAGAAGATAGAATTGTAGAAATAAATGAAACAGAGACAGAAAAAGAAAAAAGAATAAAAAAAATGAGGACAATATTAGAGACATATGGGACAATATTAAACGCCCCAACATTTGAATCATAGGAGTCCCAGAAGAAGAAGACAAAAAGAAAGACCATGAGAGAATACTTGAGGAGATAATAGTTGAAAATATCCCTAAAATGGGGAAGGAAATAATCACTCAAGTCCAAGAAACACAGAGAGTCCCTAATAGGATAAACCCAAGGCGAAATACCCCAAGGCACATATTAATCAAATTAACAAAGATCAAACACAAAGAAAAAATATTAAAAGCAGCAAGGGAAAAACAACAAATAACACACAAGGGGATCCCCATAAGGATAACAGCTGATCTTTCAGCAGAAACTCTACAGGCCAGGAGGGAATGGCAAGACATACTTAAAGTGATGAAAGAAAATAACCTACAGCCCAGATTACTGTACCCAGCAAGGATCTCATTCAAATATGAAGGAGAAATCAAAAGCTTTACAGACAAGCAAAAGCTGAGAGAATTCAGCATCACCAAATCAGCTCTCCAACAAATACTAAACGATCTTCTCTAGACTGGAAACACAGAAAGGGTATATAAACTCAAACCCAAAACAATAAAGAAAATGGCAACAGGATCATACTTATCAATAATCACCTTAAATGTAAATGGGTTGAATGCCCCAACCAAAAGACAAAGGCCGGCTGAATGGATACAAAAACAAGACCCCCATATATGTTGTCTACAAGAGACCCACCTCAAATCGAGGGACACATACAGACTGAAAGTGAAGGGCTGGAAAAAGATATTCCATGCAAATAGAGACCAAAAGAAAGCAGGAGTAGCAATACTCATATCAGATAAAATAGATTTTAAAACAAAGGCTGTGAAAAGAGACAAAGAAGGAAACTACATAATGATCAAAGGATCAATCCAAGAAGAAGATATAATAATTATAAATATTTATGCACCCAACATAGGAGCACCGCAATATGTGAGACAATTACTAACAATTATGAAAGGGGAAATTAACAATAACACAATAATAGTGGGAGACTTTAATACCCCACTTACATCTATGGATAGATCAACTAAACAGAAAATTAACAAGGAAACACAAATTTTAAATGATACAATAGACCAGTTAGACCTAATAGATATCTATAGGACATTTCACCCCAAAACAATGAATTTCACCTTTTTCTCAAGCGCACACGGAACCTTTTCCAGGATAGATCACATCCTGGGCCATAAATTTGCTGCTGCTGCTGCTGCTGCTAAGTCACTTCAGTCGTGTCCGACTCTGTGTGACCCCACAGACGGAAGCCCACCAGGCTCCCCCGTCCCTGGGATTCTCCAGGCAAGAACACTGGAGTGGGTTGCCATTTCCTTCTCCAATGTGTGAAAAGTGAAAGTGAAGTCTCTCAGTCGAGTCCGACCCTTAGCAACCCCACGGATTGCAGCCTACCAGGCTCCTCCATCCATGGGATTTTCTAGGCAAGAGTACTGGAGTGGCTTGCCATTGCCTTCTCCGGGGCCATAAATCTAGCCTTGGTAAATTCAAAAAAATTGAAATCATTCCAAGCATCTTTTCTGACCACAATGCAGTAAGATTAGATTTCAATTACGGGAGAAAAACTATTAAAAATGCCAACATATGGAGGCTGAACAACACACTGCTGAATAATGAACAAATCATAGAAGAAATCAAAAGAGAAATTAAAATATGCATAGAAATGAATGAAAATGAAAACACAACAACCCAAAACCTCTGGGACACTGTAAAAGCAGTGCTAAGGGGGAAGTTCATAGCAATACAGGCACACCTCAAGAAACAAGAAAAAAGCCAACTAAATAACCTAACTCTACATCTAAAGAAACTAGAAAAGGAAGAAATGAAGAACCCCAGGGTTAGCAGAAGGAAAGAAATCATAAAAATTAAGGCAGAGATAAATGCAAAAGAAACAAAAGAGACCATAGCAAAAATCAACAAAGCCAAAAGCTGGTTCTTTGAGAAGGTAAATAAAATTGACAAACCACTGTCCAGACTCATCAAGAAAGAAAGGGAGAAGAACCAAATCAATAAAATTAGAAATGAAAATGGAGAGATCACAACTGACAACACAGAAATACAAAGGATTATTAGAGAATACTATCAGCAATTATATGACAATAAAATGAATAACTTGGAAGAAATGGACAAATTCCTAGAAAAGTACACCTTGCCAAAACTGAACCAGGAAGAAATAGAAATCTGAACAGACCCATCACAAGCACGGAAATAGAGGAAGTAATCGGAAAGCTTCCAGCAAACAAAAGCCCAGGTCCAGACGGCTTCACAGCTGAATTCTACCAAAAATTTAGTGAAGAGCTAACACCTATTCTACTCAAACTCTTTCAGAAAATTGCTGAGGAAGGAAAACTTCCAAACTCATTCTATGAGGCCACTATCACCCTAATCCCAAAACCTGGTAAAGATCCCACAAAAAAGAAAACTACAGGCCAATATCACTGATGAACATAGATGCAAAAATCCTTAACAAAATTCTAGCAATCAGAATCCAACAACACATTAAGAAGATCATACATCATGACCAAGTGGGCTTTATCCCAGGAATGCAAGGATTCTTCAATATCCTCAAATCAATCAACGTAATACACCACATTAATAAACTGAAAAATAAAAATCATATGATTATCTCAATAGATGCAGAGAAAGCCTTTGACAAAATACAACATCCATTTATGATAAAAACTCTCCAGAAAGTGGGAATAGAAGGGACATATCTCAACATAATAAAAGCTATATACGACAAACCCACAGCAAACATTATCCTCAATGGTGAAAAACTGAAAGCATTTCCCCTAAAGTCAGGAACAAGACAAGGGTGCCCACTCTCACCACTACTATTCAACATAGTTCTGGAAGTTTTGGCTACAGCAATCAGAGCAGAAGAAGACATAAAAGGAATACAAATTGGAAAAGAAGAAGTAAAACTTTCACTGTTCGCTGATGACATGATCCTCTACACAGAAAACCCTAAAGACTCTACCAGAAAACTACTAGAGCTAATCAATGAATACAGTAAAGTTGCAGGATATAAAATCAACACACAGAAATCCCTTGCATTCCTATACACTAATAATGAGAAAATAGAAAGAGAAATTAAGGAAACTATTCCATTCACTGTTGCAACGAAAAGAATTAAATACTTAGGAATATATCTACCTAAGGAAACAAAAGACTTGTACATAGAAAACTATAAAACACTAGTGAAAGTAATCAAAGAGGACACTAATAGATGGAGAAATATACCATGTTCGTAGATTGGAAGAATAAATATTGTAAAAATGAGTATACTACCCAAAGTAATTTATACATTCAATGCAATCCCTATCAAGCTACCAATGATATTTTTCACAGAACTAGAACAAATAATCTCACAATTTGTATGGAAATACAAAAAACCTCAAATAGCCAAAGCAATCTTGAAGAAGAAAAATGGAACTGGAGGAATTAACCTGCCAGACTTCAGGCTCTACTACAAAGCCACAGTCATCAAGACAGTATGGCACTGGCATAAAGACAGAAATATAGATCAATGGAACAAAATAGAAAGCCCAGAGATAAATCCACGCACCTATGGACACCTTATCTTTGACAAAGGAGGCAAGAATATACAATGGAGAAAAGACAGTCTCTTTAACAAGTGGTGCTGGGAAAACTGGCCAGCCACTTGTAAAAGAATGAAACTAGAACACTTCCTAACACCATACACCAAAATAAACTCAAAATGGATTAGAGAGCTAAATGTAAGACCAGATACTATAAAACTCCTAGAGGAGAACGTAGGCAAAACACTCTCCGACATAAATCACAGCAGGATCCTCCAAGACCCACATCCCAGAATATTGGAAATAAAAGCAAAAATAAACAAATGGGACCTAATTAAAATCAAAAGCTTCTGCACAGCAAAGGAAACTATAAGCAAGGTGAAAAGACAGCCTGCAGAATGGGAAAAAATAATAGCAAATGAAGCAACGGATAAAGGATTAATCTCTAAAATATACAAGCAGCTCCTGCAGCTCAATTCCAGAAAACTAAGTGACCCAATCAAAAAATGGGCCAAAGAACTAAACAGACATTTCTCCAAAGAAGACATAAAGATGGCTAACAAACATATGAAAAAATGCTCAACATCCCTCATAATCAGAGAAATGGAAATCAAAACCACAATGAGGTACCATTTCACACCAGTCAGAATGGCTGCTATCCAAAAGTCTACATGCAATAAATGCTGGAGAGGATGTGGAGAGAAGGGAACCCTCTTACACTGTTGGTGGGAATGCAAACTAGTACAGCCACTATGGAGAACAGTGTGGAGATTCCTCAAAAAACTGGAAATAGAACTGCCATATGATCCAGCAATCGCACTCCTGGGCATACACACCGAGGAAACCAGAAATGAAAGAGACACATGTACTCCAATGTTCATTGCAGCACTGTTTATAATAGCCAGGACATGGGAAGCAACCTAGATGTCCATCTGCAGACGAATGGATAAGAAAGCTTTGGTACATATACACAATAGAGTATTTTTCGGCCATCAAAAAGAATGCATTTGAATCAGTTTTAATGAGGTGGATGAAATTGGAGCCAATTATACAGAGTGAAGTAAGCCAGAAAGAAAAACATCAATACAGTATACTAACGCATATATATGGAATTTAGAAAGATGGTAACCTGAACCCTGTATATGAGACTGCAAAAGAGATATAGGCATATAGAACAGTCTTTGGGACTCTGTGGGAGAGGGTGAAGGTGGGATGATTGGGGAGAACAGCATTGTAGCATGTATATTATCATAAGTGACCAGTCCAGGTTCGACGCATGATACAGGATGCTTGGGGCTGGTGCACGGGGATGACATGGAGGGAGGATATGGGGAAGAGGGAGGTGGGAGGGGGGTTCAAGAAAGAGAACACATGTACACCCGGGGTGGATTCATGTCAATGTATGGCAAAACCAACCAATATATTAATGTAAGGTAATTTGCTTCCAATAAAATAAATTTAAAAAAAATTCCCATAATGATAAATAAACATCAATATTTAAAAAAACAAGCAAGGCTGAGGCAGCCTCAGAAATCAGGAGGCAATTAATTAAAGAATTAAAAGACAAAGTCAACGAAAATAATCAATCATGTGGTTGTGTAGCCACAGTGTCTCACAGGGTCTTCTCACCGCATCACTCCTAGCAAGGAATCTTCAGAAATGAGAAACTTAGATCCAGGAAAGATGGCTGCTCACTCTCCCTGTGCCCTGTGTGAAGATTCAGAGTAGTTGAGGCAACCTGCCACCTCAGTTGCTTTTTCTACTTTTGCCTTGGAGAATTGGCCAGAGGAAGGAGGTTACACATCCATTTATTCATGTAGTCCAGCATTTATTGGGCACCTACTTTGTGCTTGGCAGGGTGCTAGGCATTGAAGCTACAATGATTATCCACATTTCCTGAACTCAAGGTGCTTCAGTAGATAAGGGATCCAGTCTGTTTTTTTTAGTTTATTTATTGAATCAGAATGAAAATGCATTCTGAGTATGTGGGAAAAAAGACACAAGTGTTTTAGAAAATAAGGAGTATATGATGGATCAAGAAAATATTCTATATCTTGGGTATTGAAACCATAAACCTTAACAGTTTGCTTTTAATGCTACTGATTTTGGAATGTATTTTCAGAGAGCAGCAATGATTTCTTTTTAACTTGCTTTATGGATCTTCTAGCAGTCCATGGGGTCGCTAAGAGTCGGAAACGACTGAGTGACTTCACTTTCACTTTTCACTTTCATGCATTGGAGAAGGAAATGGCAACCCACTCCAGTGTTCTTGCCTGGAGAATCCCATGGACGGCGGAGCCTGGTGGGCTGCCGTCTTTGGGGTCGCACAGAGTCGGACACTACTGAAGCGACTTAGCAGCAGCAGCAGCATTGTATCAGACACAAAAGGTACTTAACAAATGTTTTGATTATAATTAAATGACTCTAAGTTAGAAAGGATACTTTTTTCCCCCTTTTTCCTAACAAAGTTAAGAAAAAAAAGAGAGAGAGTGGACATTCCAGTATGAAAATAAGCCAAATGTTGAGGTTAATAAAGTTTCAGTTCAGTTCAGTTCAGTCGCTCAGTCATGTCCAACTCTTTGCGACCCCATGAATCACAGCACGTCAGGCCTCCCTGTCCATCACCAACTTCCGGAGTTCACTCAAACTCATGTCCATTGAGTAGGTGATGCCATCCAGCCATCTCATTCTCTGTCGTCCCCTTGTCCTCCTGCCCCCAATCCCTCCCAGCATCAGAGTCTTTTCCAGTGAGTTAACTATTCACATGAGGTGGCCGAAGTAGTGGAGTTTCAGCTTTAGCATCAGTCCTTCCAATGAACACCCAGGACTGATCTCCTTTAGAATGGACTGGTTGGATCTCCTTGCAGTCCAAGGGACTCTCAAAGAGTCTTCTCCAGCACCACAGTTCAAAAGCATCAATTCTTCGGCGATCAGCTTTCTTCACAGTCCAACTCTCACATCTATACATGACCACTGGAAAAACCATAGCCTTGACTAGATGGACCTTGGTTGGCAAAGTAATGTCTCTGCTTTTTAATGTGCTGTCTAGATTGGTCATAACTTTCCTTCCAAGGAGTAAGCATCTTTTAATTTCATGGCTGCAATCAGCAATAAAGTTTGGGCAGTTTTAAAACAATATAGAATCCAGTCTCATTTTTAAAGCTTTGGGGTAGCTGCTGCTGCTGCTGCTACTGAGTCGCTTCAGTCCTGTCCAACTCTGTGTGACCCCATAGACGACAGCCACCAGGCTCCGCCGTTCCTGGGATTCTCCAGGCAAGAACACTGGAGTAGGTTGCCATTTCCTTCTCCAATGCATGAAAGCGAAAAGTGAAAGTCACTCAGTTGTGTCCGACTCTTCACAACCCCATGGACTGCAGCCTACCTGGCTCCTCCATCCATGGGATTTTCCAGGCAAGAATACTGGAGTGGGCTGCCATTGCCTTCTCCGTTGGGGTAGCTACAAATGGCTATTTATACTGGCTTCTGGGATTTTGAAATTCTAAGGTTTCAATCAAAAATAAGACAAGAAGTCATCTTGTAAAAATATTAATAAATATCCAAAGTTTTATTGAGGGGCTTTAAGTGTTTCTCTTATTTGACTTTACTTAGAGATAAAGTGATAAAAATAAAGATATATTTCATAGCCTTGGAGAATTTTAGAAGAGGGAGGATACAGAAGACCATCCCGAATGACCTTGAAAGCTTTTTTAGAACATTCCTGCTGGGGTTTGGCTGGGGTGGTCTGGAGTATAAGAGCTTAGGCGTGGAGGTTGGGCATGGATGCTTTTGAGAAGCTCCCAGGTGATTCTAGTTCAGAGCTACTTATCAAGTCCAGTCACTCTATTTCATAGATGAAGAGACTAAGACCCAGAGATCTGAAGTAAGCTAGCTATTCAAAGTCTTACAGCTAGTTAATGCCAGAACTTACTATTGTGCTTTCTATTATATCACACAGATTTCCATATTTTAGCTAATGTTACTATAGCCTCAAATCCAGTGACACAGCTCTATAAATAATTTCAAAATATTTTTTCTTAGATCTTGTAAAAGGGAAGCTCCGAATGGAACAGTATGCCTAATCAACAGCAGCCGTTAGGAGGTAAGATCATAAATGCCTCAAAAAGTCATTTAGATAAAAGGTTAGGGGTACATTGGTGCAGTCTCTCAGGATTTAGAAATAAAAGGAAACTGAAAGATCACTCACTTGGTTTAAAAAATAAAATAGAGAATTCTCTGACAGTCCAGTCGTTAGGACTTGGCGCTTCCACTTCTGGGACCTGGGTTCAAACCCTAATCTAGGAACAAAGATCCCACCAGCTGCAGGCATGGCTGGGGAAAAAAAAAAAGAACTAACAGTATTTATCACAGTCTCTTTTGCTTTGACTTTTGAAAAGAAATATACTTAGAATAGATCTTAAAAAAAAAAAAATCATAGCATTGTGTATTGAGTAGAGAAGGAAATGGCAACCCACTCCAGCATTCTTGCCTGGAAACTCCCATGGACAGTGGAGCCTGGTGGGCTACAGTTCATGGGGTCACAAAGAGTTGGACATGACTGAGCATGCACGCACATGTACTGAGAGTACATTTAAAATTTTCTTTATTAGTATAATAATTTGGATATAGGTATATTTTTTTCCCCACCTGCTGCTAAAAATTTAAGATAGTTTTCATGAAGTAAGTCAGAAAAAGAAAGACAAATTCCAGATGATCTTACTTTTGTGTGGAATCTGAAAAAACCAAAAAACCCAACAAATAGATTATAGAGGACAGATAGGTGGTTTCTGGAGATAGGAGTGGGAGATGGGCAAAGGTATAAAATTGCAGTTACAAAATAAGTAAATGCTGGGGATGTAATGTACATCATGGTGACTATAGTTAATAATGCTGTATTGTATATTTGAAAGTAGCTTAGAAAGTCTTTAAAGTTCTCAGCACAAGAAAAAAGATGTGCGTTGATGCGTATTAACTAGACTACTGCCATGATCATTTGGCAATATATACCTACATTGAATCATTATTTGTATACCTGAAACTAAGATAATTTTATGTCAGTTATATCTTAATTTTAAAAGTTTAAGATATCTTCCAACTCAATTCTAAGTATGAGCAGAAACTTGTATCTAACCTAACTAAACACACATTGAGTAGAAAGTTATGTCACAGTTTGGATTTCACACACATTCTCACTTATATCTGTTTTGAAATACTCTAGAGATTGGTATGCATAAAATTATTGCAGTTCAGTTAAGTTCAGTTGCTCAGTCGTGTCCAACTCTTTGCGACCCCATGAACTGCAGCACGCCAGGCCTCCCTGTCTATCACCAACTCCCGGAGTCCACCCTAACCCATGTCCATTGAGTCGGTGATGCCATCCAACCATCTCATCCTTTGTCATCCCCTTCTCCTCCTGCCCTCAATCCCCCCCAGCATCAGGGTCTTTTCCAACGAGTCAGTTCTTTGCATCAGGTGGCCAAAGTATTGGAGTTTCAGCTTCAGCATCAGTCCTTCCAATGAATATTCAGGACTGATTTCCTTTAGGATGGACTGGTTGGATCTCCTTGCAGTCCAAGGGACTCTCAAGAGTCTTTACCAACACCACAGTTCAAAAGCATCAATTCTTCGGCGCTCAGCTTTCTCTATAGTCCAACTCTCACATCCATACGTGATCACTGGAAAAACCATAGCCTTGACTAGATGGACCTTTGTTGACAAAATAATGTCTCTGCTTTATAATATGCTGTCTAGGTTGGTCATAACTTTCCTGCCAAGGAGTAAGCATCTTTTAATTTCATGGCTGCAGTCACCATCGGCAATGATTTTGGAGCCCAGGAAAATAAAGTCAGCCACTATTTCCACTGTTTCCCTATCTATTTGTCATGAAGTGATGGGACCAGTTGCCATGATCTTAGTTTTCTGAATGTTGAGCTTTAAGCCAAATTTTTCACTCTCATCTTTCACTTTCATCAAGAGGCCCTTTAGTTCTTCTTCACTTTCTGCCATAAGGGTGGTGTCATCTGCATATCTGAGGTTATTGATACTTCTCCTGGAAATCTTGATTCCAGCTTGTGTTTCTTCCAGCCCAGCATTTCTCATGATGTACTCTACATATAAGTTAAATATGCAGGGTGACAATATACAGCCTTGACATACTCCTTTTCCTATTTGGAACCAGTCTGTTGTTCCATGTCCAGTTCTAACTGTTGCTTCCTGACCTGCATACAGGTTTCTCAAGAGGCAGGTCAGGTGGTCTGGTATTCCCATCTCTTTCAGAATTTTCCACAGTTTATTGTGATCCACATATGTCAGCAAATTTGGAAAACTCAGCAGTGGCCACAGGACTGGAAAATGCCAGTTTTCATTCCAATCCCAAAGAAAGGCAATGCCAAAGAATGCTCAAACTACCACACAATTGCACTCATCTCACACATTAGTAAAGTAATGCTTAAAATTCTCCAAGCCAGGCTTTAGCAATATGTGAACTGTGAACTTCCAGATGATCAAACTGGTTTTACAAAAGGCAGAGGAACCAGAGATCAAATTGCCAACATCTGCTGGATCATAAAAAAGGCAAGAGAGTTCCAGAAAAACATCTATTTCTGCTTTATTGACTATGCCAAAGCCTTTGACTGTGAGGATCACAATAAACTATGGAAAATTCTGAAAGAAATGGGAATACCAGACTACCTGATTCTAAGATTAAAAATAAATGCAAATCCCAGTGAAACTGCAAGGTGTTTGTTCCAACAGCTGCACATGATAAGGTGAGCAACCTGTTTTCGTGCTCTTTTTCTCTGTCCTTTCTAAAACTGCAAATTGTCCAGCTTGGTTAGCCCATGGGTAGGCTGAAAAGGGACAGCGTGGTTGGAGGTGTGTGAGAGAGAGATGGAAGAAGAAGAGACAAGGTTAGGGAAGGGAGTTCCACTGAACCACTAAGGGTGGCCAGTCACCTTACTATCACTTCTTGGTTCTTATTCCATAAGTGGCCCTCTATTTTCTTTGGTCCTATGCTGCTGTCTCTCTCTATTTTTTAGAGAGACAATGTTATACCACTAAGGTTAGAGTAATCATTCCTAGTACCATGTACGTGTGTGCTCAGTTGCTTCAGTTGGGTCCAACTTTTTGCGACCTTATGGACTGTAGACCACCAGTCGTCTCTGTCCATGGGATTCTCCAGGCAAGAATACTGGAGGGGGTTGCCATGCCCTCCTCCAGGGAACCTTCCCAACCCAGGGATTGAACCCATGTCTCCTACATTGCAGGTGGATTCATCACCCACTAAGCCACCTGGGAAGCCCTCATAGTACCATAAAAGCACTGAAGTGACAGAGTGCCAAATTTCCAGAAGCTCACAACCTTAAGAAAAACAAAACCAAAACCAGTTGAGATCACTTCTAGACCTTGACAGAATTTTGCCCAGGCCCTCCTAATGCCACAGGCCATCTTCTACTGTGTAACCTGAGTTCTACAGAGCCATGATAAGTACACTGTGGCCAGTACATTTAGGTATGCATTCATAGCCCTTAATCTGGTACCTTGTGCATATTAGACACTCATCAAGGAGTATCAGAAAATTGCATCTCTAAGATTAACCTAAAGGGAGGGGAGTAACCCTTGATAAAGGATACAGCATAAAATATTCATGTAAGGCTTGAATGTAACAGTTTCATTAAGGAACTATTCTCACATTACATATCAATCAGGCAGATGCTTCAGGAATGTCATGTCATGGAACTTTGAAAGGAGATATACCTAATGTTTTAGAAAGCTCTTAAGAGAAGCTCCTTATTTCTCTAGGAAAGCTAAAAATAGGAAAGATGGAGTGAAGTGAAAGTTGCTCAGTCATGTATGATTCTTTGCAATTCCATGGACTATACATGGAATTCTCTAGGCCAGAATACTGGAGTGGTTAGCCTTTCTCTTCTCCAGGGGATCTTCCCAACCCAGGGATTGAACCCAGGTCTCCCATACTGGGGGCAGATTCTTTATCAGCTGAGCCACAAAGAAAGCTAAAAACAGGAAAGATGAAGGCCAAGTGGAAACCAACATGGAGGCTCTGAGATGTCTGTTACAACAATTCCCCAAATTGACAACTTCTCAGGGGCAATAATACCTGACTCCAAACATAGACTCTTTGAGAATTTGTTCCTCTATGGTTTTCAAAGTTTGTTTCTGAACTAATAACCTAGAGTCCATGTTGCTTGGGAATCAGCTAGAAATGTAAAATTTCTGACCCTTCTGAGACCTGATGAATCAGACTCTGGGGTGGAGCCTAGCAATCTGTTTTTTAACAAGCTCTCCAGGTTATTCTGCTACAGGCTAAACTCTGAGAGCTGCAAGAAAGGCAATGCCAAAGAATGCTCAAACTACTTCATACTTGCACTCATCTCATGCTCAAAATTCTCCAAGCCAGGCTTCAACAATATGTGAACCATGAACTTCCAGATGTTCAAGCTGGATTTAGAAAAGGAGAGGAACCAGAGATCAAATTGTCAACATCCTCTGGATCATCGAAAAAGCAAGAGTTCCAGAAAAACATCTATTTCTGCTTTATTGACTATACCAAAGCCTTTGACTGTGTGGATCACAATAAACTGTGGAAAATTCTTCAAGAGATGGGAATACCAGACCACCTGGCCTGCCTCTTGAGAAACCTGTATGCAGGTCAGGAAGCAGCAGTTAGAACCGGACATGGAACAACAGACTGGTTCCAAATAGGAAAAGGAGTATGTCAAGGCTGTAATTGTCACCCTGCTATTTAACTTATATGTAGAGTATGTCATGAGAAATGCTGGGCTGGAAGAAACACAAGTTGGAATCAAGATTGCTGGGAGAAATATCAATAACCTCAGCTATGCAGATGACACCACCTTTATGGCAGAAAGTGAAGAACTAAAGGGCCTCTTGATGAAAGTGAAAGAGGAGAGTGAAAAAGTTGGCTTAAAGCTCGACATTCAGAAAACTAAGATCATGGCATCTGGTTCCATCAATTCAAGGCAAATAGATGGGGAAACAGTGGAAACAGTGAGAAACTTTATTTTTGGGGGCTCCAAAATCACTGCCGATGGTGACTGCAGCCATGAAATTAAAAGATGCTTACTCCTTGGCAGGAAAGTTATGACCAACCTAGACAGCATATTAAAAAGCAGAGACATTACTCTGCCAACAAAGGTCCGTCTAGTCAAGACTATGATTTTTCCAGTGGTCATGTATGGATGTGAGAGTTGGACTACAAAGAAAGCTGAGTGCCAAAGAGTTGATGCTTTTGAACTGTGGTGTTGGAGAAGACTCTTGAGAGTCCCTTGGACTGCAAGGAGATCCAACCAGTCCATCCTAAAGGAGATCAATTCTGAGTGTTCATTGGAAGGACTGATGCTGAAACTCCAACACTTTGGCCAGCTGATGTGAAGAGCTGATTCATTTGAAAAGACCCTGATGCTGGGAAAGATTGAAGGTGGGAGAAAATGGGACGACAGAGGATGAGATGGTTGGATGGCATCACTGACTCAATGAACATGAGTTTGAGTAAGCTCCGGGAGTTGGTCATGAACAGGGAACCCTGGTGTGCTGTAGTCCATGGGGATGCAAAGAATTGGACATGACTGAGTGACTGTACTGAACTGATACTCTGAGAACCACTCCTCCACCCAGACCCTCCCAGGTTGCTGTATACCAATGGCTCAAATCACCTGGGAAATCTCATTTGGGCTCTTGGACAGTGAAGAGATTGAATATTTGTGAGGAGAGAGGGAGAAAGAGGCTTACAGTCCCTTTCCTGTCTTATTAAGATTAAAATGCCCCAAAGTCTGTCTGCAAAAATAGCACTTAAATTATCAATTCTGATCTTTTATAGGGATTTGCTAATTCAGCTGAGAGCTGGAATAGAGCTTGTTTGGACACTGTAACTTGATCTGGATGCACTGGGCTGAGTCAGCCTGAGTTGACATTTATCTTCTGTGACGGCCATAAAGGAGAGTTTAGTAAGACAATCTATAGTGTATGAACTATTTTAAGAAGTATGTTTAATTTATATAACAAAAATTATCAGAGCTGCAAGAGGCCTTAAGCACTGATTGTTTTTCTGATATCCTCCTTTTACAGAGGTCTCACTGTGATAGAGTCAGGACCACAAACCAAGTTGTTAATTCTCCTGAAGAGAGCTGGTTCTAGGGATCCTAATACACTGCGGTGCCAGGAATAGCTTACAGCACTCAACATTCCCCATACAGGGAATGGATGGTAGGTCTAGATTCTGAATAGACCAAACCAAGATGCCAGCTTGCTCTCAAGAAATTCAGTCTGATGGTTCACAGCCATCTCAATATTCATTCAAGATCTAGTTGACCTAATTAAACTCATTCATCATTTCATCAAAAGATTCCAGAAAAATTATTATATATAAATAATATAATATCATATATATATAAACTCTAAAAAAACTTTATATATGTATACTATGTAGACTCTTGAGAGTCCCTTGAACAGAAAGGAGATCAAACCAGTCAATCCTAAAGGAAATCAACCCTGAATATTCATTGGAAGGACTGATGCTGAAGCTGAAGCTCCAATAATGTGAAGAGTTGACTCATTGGAAAAGACCCTGTTGCTGGGAAAGATTGAGGGCAGGAGGAGAAGGGGGCAACAGAAGATGAGTTGGTTGGATGGCATCACCAACTTAAAGGACATGAGCTTGAGGAAACTCCAGGAGATAGTGAAGGATGGAAGCCTGGCATGCTGCAGTGCATGGGGTCTCAAAGTTGGACACAACTTAGTGATTGAACAAGAACAATAAACTATATATATAATCTCTAAAAAAGTTATTATGTTAATTTGAATTATTTGGTTGCAAGAAATAGAATCTACCTGAGCCAGCTTAAGCAAGAAGGGAACATTGCTTACAGTGGGATCAAAGAAAGAACTGGGCAAGCAGGCCTCCAAAGCATAGAAATCAGGCTCTGGAGCACTGTAAAGAGCCCAGAAAGTCCTCTTTCTGGGTTTCTTTTTTGTCTACTTCTCTCTGCTAGTCAATCTCATTTTTTTTCATGGAATAGAATGATATTTTTCTATTTCACAGGATACATGGGAGAAAAAAAAGCTATATATCATGAGTTCTACATGTTATGTGTAGAACTGCGAACTGACATGCTTGATATTTTTGTAAGTAAAAAAAAGCAAAGACAAAGCAGCTTTAATGAGACATAATTTTAAAATTCACATATTATTGAAGCTGAGAAGGACCCTGTGGGGCCCTCCCAGGTACAGTAAGTCCCCTACACATGAAACTTCAAGTTGCAAACTTTCAAAGATGCGAATGTGCATTCCATCAGCATCAGGTATGAGTGAAATTGCAGCCTGTCTTCCATCTTCTATTGCTGACAATCCTTCAGCTCTACCATCTCCCAACTCCTCTCCCTCATTCAGTCAATAACTCTTCTTTCCTGTTCACTAAAGGCTAGCTCCTGTATACCAGCTGTTGTACTATACTACAGTACTTTTCAAGGTATTGCACTGTGAGGTTAAACATGTTTTCTTTATTTTTTGTATTTATTTGTTTTTTGTGTATTGTATGTTTGAAAATATTATGAACCTATTACAGTGCAGTACTATATAGCCAATTGTGTTAGTTGAGTACCTAGACTAACTTTGAAGGATTTACAAACAAATTGAACCTATGAACTCACTCTCGGAATGGTACTTATTTGTATGTAGGGGACTTACTGTACGAAAGCCTTTTCATATTCCCTGTTATTTGTTTGTAGGGAAAGGCTTCAACCTTCCTTTGTTCCAATGACAGATTCAAGAAGTTAGTAATTAGGGGAGTGAGGAAATGCGAAAACAAAGGAAAGGTAGTCAAGAAACAATTTCTTGTTGTTGTTCAGTTCAGTCCGACTCTTTGCAACCCCATGGACTGCAGCATGCCAGGCTTCCCTGTCCTTCACTATCTCCTTGAGTTTGCTCAAACTCATGTCCATTGAGTCAGTGATGCCATCAAACCATCTCATCCTCTGTTGTCCCCTTCTTCTCCTGCCTTCAGTCTTTCTCAGCATCAGGGTCTTTTCAAATGAGTCAGCTCTTCGCATCAGGTGGCCAAAGTATTGGAGTTTCAGCTTCAGCATCAGTCCTTCCATGAACACTCAGGACTGATCTCCTTTAGGATGGACTGGCTGGATCTCCTTGCAGTCCAAGGGACTCTCAAGAGTCTTCTCCAGCACCACAGTTTGAAAGCATCAATTCTTTGGGGCTCAGCTTTCTTCATGGTCCAACTCTCACATCCATACAGTGATGAGGCAGGGTCCTGATTCTTCCTCAAGAAATACACATAGCAATCTGAGATGTATCTGTGAGTTCTTCTACAGGAACTAAGGCCCCCACCCAGATTGAGTATTGTAACCTCAGGCTGAACAGAAGCAAGCTCTGAACCCCAGACTGCTAGGAACCAGAAGGCTGATGATAGGGTTTCCTGGAATATGGCCCTGTTACCTCCTCACCAACCAACCAATCAGAGGAAGATAACACATCCTGCAGACCTCCCAACAAGTTTTCCCTATAAAAACTTCCCTGAAAACCACTGGGGAGTTTGGGCTTTTGAGCCTGACCTAGTCAGTCTTCTTGTTTGGCCCTGCAATAAACCTTTCTCTGCTCCAAACTCTGATGCTTTGGTTTATTTGGGTTTACCATGCTTCAGGCATGTAAACTTGGGTTCAACAATACTATCAAGTTCACTTTTAAAGTGTAAAACTCAGTGGTTTTTGATCTAGTTGCTCATTCACTGACCTGAGCAGAATGCTGAAAAATCTGAATTGCTGAATACACACTCTCATACTAGAAGCCAAGTAGAAGCCTTCCTGTGGTCTATTGAGGGCACATTTTTAACACTTTTGTGCTTTTTGTTGGTGATATTGCTGTTTAGAATGGCCTTCAACTATAGAGTGCTTGAAGTGCTGAAGTGCTGTCTAGTGTTTCTAAACACAGGAAGGCTGGGAGGGCCATGACAGAGAAAACACATGTTAGATAATTGTTTTTCAGGCATGAGTTATAGTGTTCTTTGTTATGAGGTCAATGTTAATTAAACAACAATGCTGTACCTCTAGACAAAGGAAGAGGAAATCTGCCAAGTACTGATGTAACACCTATAGTGTGTGATGAGGTGATGGAAAAGTGGCTAAATTGGTAGATTCATGAGATGATAACCAACTTTAAAAAAAGCACGAACTATATTAGGTAGCATAGTTGTGACATGGAAAGCCAAAGAAATGGACTATCACATTATCCAGGGTGAAGAAAATGTTAAACTCTTCCTGGCCAGTGTTTTAGTATAAAGTAATATTAAATAAAATTTAATAAAAAAAAATTGGGCTTCCCTGGTGGCTCAGAGGTTAAAGCGTCTACCTGCAATGCGGGAGACCCATGTTCGATCCCTGGGTTGGGAAGATCCCCTGGAGAAGGAAATGGCAACCCATTCCAGTATTCTTGCCTGGAAAATCCCATGGAGGGAAAAGCCTGGTAGGCTAAAGTCCATGGGATTGCAAAGAGTCAGACACGACTGAGGTACCTCACTCAATATTAAATAAAATTAATTATAAGAAATCTATATTAAGTAAAGTATCTTTAAACAGAAACACACATAAAACAAGCTTTTGTAAGACTGATAGATGAAAATGTTATGACCAAAAACTTTGGGAACTCAGTTCTATATTTCCCTTAGGAGCAATACTCAGTAGTCACTAATTCAGTGTTTGTGGCAACTTTACAGAATAGAACTACTACAAAAAAGGAGAATCTATTGTATATTCACAAAATTATACCTCAATCACCAATATCTAATTGCAGAACATTCTCGTAATTCCAAAAAGAAACCCTATACCCATTAGTAGTCATTCCTCTCTATGTCCAGCTCCTTGCAACCACTAATCTGTTTCTGTCTCTATAAATCTGCCTATTCTGGATGTTTCATATAAATAGAATCATATATGACCTTTTGTGTCTTGGTTCTTTCAGTTAGTATCATGTTTTCGAGGTTCATCCATGTTTTCCTGAGTGGTTGCACCATTTTTCAATCCCAGCAGCAATTTACGAGGGTTCTAATTTCTCCACATCCTTGCCAACTCTTGTTATTTGTTGTCTTTTTTATTACAGTCATACTAGTGGATGTGAAATGGCATTTCTTTGTGGTTTTCACTTGCATTTCCCTGATGGCTAATGATGTTTGATATTTTGTCATGTGCTTATTGGCTATTTGAATAACTTCTTTGAAGAGATTTCCATTCAAATCTATTTCCCATAGGACATTTGTTGAGTATAAGAGCTCCTTATGTATTTTTGATACAAGCCCCTTATGTCAGATATATGATTTGCAAATATTTTCTCCCATTCTGGGATTGTCTTTTTGTTTCTTAACACCTGAATAGCTTTTGATCTGGATGCCAGATCACTGGGTCAATTTGCACAGGTGTCAATTTTTCAGATGATGGAGCAACATTGGCAATTGCTCCCTATGTAACCACATGAAGTGGGGAAAAGGACAATTCCCAGAGAGGGGACTGGATAGGGCAGACAGATCAAATAGGGATTTACTACCACCGTATAGTTATTATGTCATTTCCTTTTATAGTTGGGAGGTATACACAATTACTCTATAGAGATTACAGACCTCTAATGGTTAGAGAGCTAAATATATGCTGCTTACTAATAATGACTTTAAAAAAGACAACCATACCTCTTGAATCAAAAAATAACTTAAATATGTCTGATTTCTTATGAAAGTGTATAAATTCTGGAAACAGTGATATTTTAAAATCATCTATTTTATTTTTTTTAATAGAGAAAAAGCTATATGGCATTTACAAAAAGCATTCTCTTCCTCAAGTAACAGAATTTACAAAATTTCAGAAGCTGCTCAAATAATGCTCCTAAAAATTAGCATTGCCTAGGTACAGTGTTGGAGAAGGAAATGGTAACCTACTCCAGTGTTCTTGCCTGGAGAATCCCAGGAACAGGGGAGCCTGGTGGGCTTCCGTCTATGGGGTCGCACAGAGTCGGACATGACTGAAGAGACTTAGCAGCAGCAGCAGGTAAAGTGTATGGTTATAGGCAAAAAACACTATAGAAAATTTCAGTTTGTTCCAAATATGTACTTTGAAGTTGACTACATTGAACAGATTTCGAAAGAGACCTGCATGGTACCTTATATTCTCTGTCCAATTAAGCTTAGCCAAGGAAGTTCAGTTCAGTTCAGTCACTCAGTCGTGTCCGACTCTTTGTGACCCCCTGATTTGCAGCATGCCAGGCCTCCTGTCCATCACCAACTCCTGGAGTTCACTCACTCATGTCCATCGAGTCAGTGATGCCATTCAGCCATCTCATTCTCTGTCGTCCCCTTCTCCTCCTGCCTCCAATCCCTCCCAGCATCAGGGTCTTTTCCAATGAGTCAGCTCTTCACATAAGGTGGCCAAAGGATTGGAGTTTCACCTTGAGCATCAGTCCTTCCAATGAACACCCAGGACTGATCTCCTTTAGGATGGAGTGGTTGGATCTCCTTGCAGTCCAAGGGACTCTCAAGAGTCTTCTCCAACACTACAGTTCAAAAGCATCAATTCTTCGGCGATCAGCTTTCTTCACAGTTCTCACATCCATACATGACCACTGGAAAAACCATAGCCTTGACTAGACGGACCTTTGTTGGCAAAGTAATGTCTCTGCTTTTTAATATGCTATCTAGGTTGGTCATAACTTTCCTTCCAATGAGTAAGTGTCTTTTCATTTCATGGCTGCAATCACCATCTGCAGTGATTTTGGAGTCCCCCAAAATAAAATCTGCCACTGTTTCCACTGTTTCCCCATCTATTTCCCATGAAGTGATGGGACCAGATGCCATGATCTTAGTTTACTGAATGTTGAGCTTTAAGCCAACTTTTTCACTCTCCTTTTTTACTTTCATCAAGAGGCTTTTTAGTTTCTCTTCACTTTCTGCCATAAGGGTGGTGTCATCTACATTTCTGAGGTTATTGATATTTCTCCCGGCAATCTTGATTTCAGCTTGTGCTTCTTCCAGCCCAGCATTTCTCATGATGTACTCTGCATATAAGTTAAATAAGCAGGGTGACAATATACAACCTTCATGTACTCCTTTCCTACTTTATAAACAGTGTGTTGTTCCATGTCCAGTTCTAACTGCTACTTCCTGACCTGCATACAGGTTTCTCAAGAGGCAGGTCAGGTGGTCTGGTATTCCCATCTCTTTCAGAATTTTCCACAGTTTATTGTGATCCACACAGTCAAAGGCTCTGGCATAGTCAATAAAGCAAGAGTTTTTCTGGAACTCTTGCTTTTTCAATGATCCAGAGGATGTTGGCAATTTGATCTCTAGTTCCTCTGCCTTTTCTAAAACCAGTTTGAACATCTGGAAGTTCACGGTTCATGTATTGCTGAAGCCTGTCTTGGAGAATTTTAAGGATTACTTTACTAGAATGTGAGATGAGTGCAATTGTGCGGTAGTTTGAGCGTTCTTTGGCATTGCCTTTCTTTGGGATTGGAATGAAAACTGACCTTTTCTAGTCCTGTGGCCACTGCTGCGTTTTTCAAATTTGCTGGCATATTGAGTGCAGCACTTTCACAGCGTCATCTTTCAGGATTTGAAATAGCTCAATTAGAATTCCATCACCTCCACTAGCTTTGTTCGCAGTGATGCTTTCTAAGGCCCACTTGACTTCACATTCCAGGATGTCTGGCCCTAGGTGAGTGATCACACCATTGTGATTATCTGGGTCATGAAGATCTTTTTTGTACAGTTCTGTGTATTCTTGCCACCTCTTCTTAATATCTTTTGCTTCTGTTAGCTCCATACCATTTCTGTCCTTTATTGAGCCCATCTTTGCATGAAATAGTCTCTTGGTATCTTAATTTTCTTGAAGAGATCTCTAGTCTTTCCTATTCTGTTGTTTTCTTCTATTTCTTTGCATTGATCGCTGAGGAAGGCTTTCTTATCTCTCCTTGCTATTCTTTGGAACTCTGCATTCAGATGCATATATCTTTCCTTTTCTCCTTTGCTTTTTGCTTCTCTTCTTTTCACAGCTATTTGTAAGGCCTCCTCAGACAGCCATTTTGTTTTTTTGCATTTCTTTTCCATGGGAGTGGTCTTGATCCCTGTCTCCTGTACAATGTCACGAACCTCCGTCCAGAGTTCGTCAGGCACTCTGTCTATCAGATCTAGTCCCTTAAATCTACTTCTCAGTTCCATTGTATAATCATAAGGGATTTGATTTAGGCCATATCTGAATGGTCTAGTGGTTTTCCCTACTTTCTTCAAGTTAAGTCTGAATTTGGCAATAAGGAGTTCATGATCTGAGCCACAGTCAGCTCCTGGTCTTGTTTTTGCTGACTATATAGAGCTAAGGAAAGATCTTGTTTAATTTTATCCTTTGTCAATACAAATATTTTTCTTTTTAAATTTTACTAGTGTTATGAGCTATGCCTTTCCCAAATTTATATGTTTTATTCCTAACCTGCAGTACCTCAGAATAGGACTGTACCTGGAGATAGTCTTTTAAGTGGGTAATTAAGTCAAAATGAGAGTCGCCCCTAATCTGGTATGACTGGTATCCTTATAAGAGGAAATCTGAAACCAGACACACGTTAAGAACGATCATGTGAAGACAGGGAGAAGACAGCCATCTACAAGGCATGAAGAAAAGCCTCAAAAGAAACTAACCTGGATGACACCTTGATCTCAGACTTTTGGCCTCCAGAATTGTAAGAAAAGACATTCCTGTTGTTTAAGCCACTCGATCTGTGGTGCTTTGTTATGGCAGGCCTAGCAAACTAACACAATTTGTGTTGCTATAGAGATGATGTTTTTAAGGTATCAGCTTTCTCTCTGTATCTGAAAAGGAATGTGATGAAGGGCTTTGACTCTGTTCTTGTTTATATGCCAGTATTTACTAATTAAAATATGTCATTAAGGCAGATCCAGAGGAACTGCTGTCTAGACATTCTGTTAAATGAATTGCTGTTTATGGTTATAAGAAACAAAACTCTTCGACTGTGTGAAAATGGAACTTTACCAACTGGCTTCTCCTAAATTAAAGTGAATTAAGGAAGGGTTCAGTTCAGTCGCTCAGTCGTGTCCGACTCTTTGCGACCCCATGAATCACAGCACGCCAGGCCACCCTGTCCATCACCAACTCCCGGAGTTCACTCAAAATCAAGTACATCGAGCTGGTGATGCCATCCAGTCATCTCATTCTCTGTCGTCCCCTTCTCCTCCCGCCCCCAATCCCTCCCAGCATCAGAGTCTTTTCCAGTGAGTCAACTCATCCCATGATGTGGCCAAAGTATTGGAGTTTCAGTTTTAGCATCAGTCCTTCCAATGAACACCCAGGATTGATCTCCTTTAGAATGGACTGGTTGGATCTTCTTGCAGTCCAAGGGACTCTCAAGAGTTTTCTCCAGCACCACAGTTCAAAAGCATCAATTCTTCGGCGATCAGCTTTCTTCACAGTCCAACTCTCACATCCACACATGACCACGGGAAAAACCATAGCCTTGACTAGATGGACCTTGGTTGGCAAAGTAATATCTCTGCTTTTTAATATGCTATCTAGGTTGGTCATAACTTTCCTTCCAAGGAGTAAGCATCTTTTAATTTCATGGCTGCAATCAGCATCCGCAGTGATTTTGGAGCCCTCAAAAATAAAGTCTGACACTGTTTCCACTGTTTCTCCATCTATTTCCCATGAAGTGATGGGACCAGATACCATGATCTTTGTTTTCTGAATGTTGAGCTTCAAGCCAAACTTTTCATTCTTCTCTTTCACTTTCATCAAGAGGCTTTTGAGTTCCTCTTCACTTTCTGCCATAAGGGTGGTGTCATCTGCGTATCTGAGGTTATTGATATTTCTACCGGCAATCTTGATTCCAGCTTGTGCTTCCTCCGGCCCAGAATTTCTCATGATGTACAGTGCATACAAGTTAAATAATCAGGGTGACAATATACAACCTTGAGGCACTCCTTTTCCTATTTAGAACAAGTGTGTTGTCCATGTCCAGTTCTAACTGTTGCTTCCTGACCTGCATACAGGTTTCTCAAGAGGCAGGCCAGGTGGTCTGGTATTCCCATCTCTTTCAGAATTTTCCACAGTTTATTGTGATCCACACAGTCAAAAGTTTTGGCATAGTCAATGAAGCAGAAATAGATGTTTTTCTGGAATTCTCTTGCTTTCTCCATGATCCAGTGGATGTTGGCAATTTGATCTCTGGTTCCTCTGCCTTTTCTAAAACCTGCTTGAACATCTGGAATTTCACAGTTCACATATTTCTGAAGCCTGGCTTGGAGAATTTTGAGCATGACTTTACTAGCGTGTGAGATGAGTGCAATTGTGCAGTAGTTAGAGCATTCTTTGGCATTGCCTTTCTTTGGGATTGGAATGAAGACTGACCTTTTCCAGTCCTGTGGCCACTGTTGAGTTTTCCAAATTTGTTGGCATATTGGGTGCAGCACTTTCACGGCATCATCTTTCAGGATTTGAAATAGCTCAATTGGAATTCCATCACCTCCACTAGCTTTGTTCGTAGTGATGCTAGGGCCCACTTGACTTCACATTCCAAGATGTCTGGCTCCAGGTGAGTGATCATGCCATCGTGATTATCTTGGTCATGAAGATCTTTTTTGTACAGTTCTTCTGTGTATTCTTGCCACCTTTTCTTAATATCTTCTGCTTCTATTAGGTCCATACCATTTCTGTCCTTTATCGAGCCTATCTTTGCATGAAATGTTCCCTTGGTATCTCTAATTTTCTTGAAGAGATCTCTTGTTTTTCCTATTCTGTTGTTTTCCTCTATTTCTTTGCATTGATCACCGAGGAAGGCTTTCTTATCTCTCCTTGCTCTTCTTTGGAACTCTGCATTCAGATGCTTATATCTTTCCTTTTCTCCATTGCTTTTTGCTTCTCTTCTTTTCACAGCTATTTGTAAGGCCTCCTCAGACAGCCATTTTGCTTTTTTGCATTTCTTTTCCATGGGGATGGTCTTGGTTCCTGTCACGAACCTCCATCCATAGTTCATCAGGCACTCTATCTATCAGATCTAGTCCCTTAAATCTATTTCTCACTTCCACTATATAATCATAAGGGATTTGATTTAGGTCATATCTGAATGGTCTAGTTAGGTTTGCTAATTTAACAACGAGAATTTTATATTTATGTTCAAAATTTCTTTCTTCTTTCTTTTCCTCTAGCACTTTCTTCTTTCTCTTCCTCTAGAACTTTCTTTCCCGTGAGAACTAACACATATAGCACTGACAAGCCTGATGCCAGGAAAGATGGAAGGCAAAAGGAGAATGAGTTGGCAGAGGATGAGACGGTTAAGTAGCATTACCAACTCAACGGACATGAACTTGAGCAAAGGGAGACAGAGGTGGACAGAGGAGCCTGGCATGCTGCAGTCCACAGTGTCGCAAAGAGTCGGACATGATTGGGACTGAACAACAAACAACATGAACTATGCTATTGTCTGAATGTTTGTGTTCCCTGCCACCCCCTCAATTTATATGTTGAAATGCCGAGGTGAGTAGGTCATGAAGGCAGAGCCCTTGTGAATGAAATTAATACCCATATAAAAAAGACCTGAGAGAGCTCCCTTGTCTCTGAGGCCATGTGAGGACACACCTACAAATCTGTCATCAGAAGAAGGCCCTTTCCAAAACATACTGGTACTCTGATCTCAGGCCTCTAGTCCCCAGAACTGTGAACAGTAAATTTCTGTTGTTTATGACCAACTTAGTCTGTGATATTTTGTTATAGAAGCCTGGATGGACTTGGACAAGTCAAGTATTTTTTTAAAGTTCTTTACTTGTTCAACAGATATTTTAAAAGCACCTTTGATGTACCAGGTGTTTTGGATACATCAGTGAAAAAAAAAGTTTCCTGCTCTAGGGGAGTGAGCAGATGAACTGTTAACCATATTCCCCATAAAGAAGTAGATGACATAGTATGTTAGAAGGTGAAAACTGCCATGGAAAAGCTAGATCAGGCTGAAGCACGTCAGGGGTTCAGGGGATAGGAGAACCTTGGTTATAAACAAGATGATCAGGGTGGCCAAGAAGGGCTTCCTCAGTGGCTAAGAAGTAAAGAATCGCCTGCAGTGCAGGAGACCAAAGAGACATGGGTTCAATCCCCGGGTTGGGAAGATCCCTTGGAGGAGGGTATGGCAACCCACTCCAGTATTATTGCCTGGAGAATCCCATGGACTGAGGAGGTTGGTGGGCTATATTCCATAGGATTGCAAAGAATCAGACACAACTGAAGTGACTGCTTGTATACTTGTCTGTGTCTTCAACCTTGACAATGCAGCAAGACTATTTAAGGGGAGGCTGTCAGCCTTCCTCAGCTAACTCAGCAGCCCCGGCCCTTCTCGTACTTCAGCCTGGTCCTGGGTTTGGGCCTGCCCTTTGCAACCTTAGTTATAGGGTCTCCTCACCATGCAACACATGACCCATGGCAGGCTCACCTGGTCTCACTTCCAGCTCCCTGCTTGGAAATAATAACATTCCGAATTTTTTTCACAGCCCTCTTGGATGTAGGATGGGGGCTTCCAGGAAGTATTCTGTCAGGTTCTACTTTCTGCCTACTAATTTCTACTGTGATGACCTCCTCGGTGGTGAGAACTTTCTGAGGTGACCTTTCAACAGATTTCCAGAGAGAAGGAGAAAACAAGTATTCTCTGTTCACTTTGCCCAGGTCAGGGCCACAATACCAACTTGGTCTTGGTTAATAGCATCCAAATGGCCACATCTATTGCTTAAGATCCCTATAACTTCTCGATAACACAGATGGATCTTATCAAAGATCTTCCAACTCACTGGTTTCCCCAAGTCCATTATCTCAGACCAGGATCTCTAATTTGTAGCCATGTTTTGGAGATCAGTTTCAAGTTTTCCCAAATACATGTCTATTCTTTTACCATAACTCCTCCAGTCCAGTTGCTGTAGAAAAATGGATTTAACCACATACTAGAGGAATGCCTGTGTACTCCTCCTTACTTCCTGGCCAATTGAATTCACCCACTATCCGTGATTCTCTCATACCTTAGAACAAATCCCTTTACTAAAACTATAGATTGCATTCCTTTGCTTCTAGTCTCTTTTCTCAAGTATCCAGTCACTGACCAGTACTGTGATGAGTTGCATATCTACAAATACCTAAAGGTAGACTCAGAAAGCTATTCAACCTTAGCATATAAACACAATCTGCAGGAGGACAGCCAGGTCAGGGGGTAAGGTTTCAACAAATTCATTGTGCTTGGCCTTGCTACAAGGCAAAAGAAAGCGTCCTCGGCTCATTACTAGTTGTTTCCTTTTTAAAAAATTATTTATTTGGCTGAATAAGGTCTTATTTGCAGCTTATGGGCTTGCTTAACTGCTCAGAGGCATGTAGGATCTTGCATCCCTGATCAGGGATTGGACCCACATCCCCTGCATAGCAAGGTGAATTCTAAACCACTGGACCCTCAGGGAAGTGCCCTGGACCATTACTAGTCGGCCAACTTTGTGAACCTGTATCTCCAGCTCTCTCTATGCACACCTGGACTTCCTAAATTAACCTGTTGTGATGTTATCCCAGACCTGCCATAATAAGGTCAGACTGCCTAGCACACAACCTCATGCCAGCAAGGTAAACAGCAGCAATCTACATGGAAAGAGCACAGGCCATAGAGGTCCACCTGCAACTATAGCTCAGCTTCAACCCCAGCATGTCATTGATCATGTGCCAAATTCTAGATCAAATTTTACATAGCCTTTTCTAATTCAATGATATCCCTTATAGGGATAACACCTGCAAGGATGCACATAAATAATGAGTCCATTGACTCCCTGGGAGACCCCTCCCAGTAATCCAAGGCAGCCTCTTTTTGGACCGATCTTCATAATCATCTGAAGGCTAAATAATCCACTGGTGATATTTACTTAGAAACCTGAAGGTGTCTTATGACCACCCCTCAGGAGCAAAGTCATCCTAATTTAGAGAGAGGCAAGTTAATGCCTGGCTCCTGCACAAGAATTACAGTCCTGGAGGCTCACAAGGTGAGCCAGGAAGGAAAATGTTGTTTATCGTTGTTGGTGCTGCTGCTGCTGCTAAGTCACTTCAGTCGTGTCCGACTCTGTGAGACCCCATAGACCGAAGCCCATTAGGCTCCCCCGTCCCTGGGATTCTCCAGGTAAGAACACTGGAGTGGGTTGCCATTTCCTTCTCCAGTGCATGAAAGTGAAAAGTGAAAGTGAAGTCGCTCAGTCATGTCTGACCCTTAGCGACCCCACGGACTGCAGCCTACCAGGCTCCTCCATCCATGGGATTTTCTAGGCAATAGTACTGGAGTGGCTTACCATTGCCTTCTCTGTTATCGTTGTTAGGTTTCTTCATGTGAGACTTACATCAATCTGGGGCACAGGGTGATAACACCTCCATGTAGAGTCCCTGTCACCTGGCAAGCCTTAATTTCCAAGTTTAGTTTCAGTGATGGAGTCTAATCCTTATTTTTTGAGGAATTATCTGAAGGTAGTCAGTCCAACCTGTTCTGCTTGTCCAGCCATCAGCTAGGGGACATCTGTCTACCACACAAAATGACTGAGAATGGAAATGGGGAAGACACCAGAGGAAGTACTTTGTGATTTGAATGGGAGATGCAGGATCTGGGCTCATCCTCTGCTTTTTCTCACAAACTTTGATGAGGTTAAGAGGAATAGCAATCAAATCATGGTCAGAGCCATTGGTTAGGGGAGGACAAAGGCACCAGCAAGTTAAATTGAAGGTGCTTGTAACCATTTGTAACATGGTATTTTTTCCTGCTTATAAATGGGGCATTTTTCTTTGTGAAGAAGACCCCTTAGGGTGATTCTATTAATAAAACACAAAGATCATTAATGCTCCTCCTCCTCCTCCATAACTCTGGAGTCTGAGGTGGTCCCTCCTAAGGCCAAGGTGCTATTCTCCCTCCACCAGCACAAAACCAGTGTGACCTATTCCAGTATCTATAACATCACTCCCCTCTTCCCCAGTCAGCCTCCACTGCACACGAACAGACAAAGCCTCAGTCACAAGACAGACAAAGGATTTTTATAAAAATCACAGAAGGGCTTCCCTGGTAGTCCAGTGATTAAGAATCTGCCTGCCAAAGCAGGTGACAGAGGTTAGCTCCCCGGTCCAGAAAGATCCCATGTGCCGCGGAGCAGCTAAGCCCCAGTGCCACAACTACTGAGCCAGGACTCTGCAGCTCATGATCCACAGCAAAGAGTAGCCCCCACTCTCTGCAACTAGAGAAAGCCTGAACATAGCAACGAAGACCAAGCAGAGCTAAAAATTAAAACAAAACGAAACAAAAATCACAGATACTTGTTATATTCCCTACTTTGACCCGTCTGTGCTGCTATGGAAGAATTCGGTGAGCAGTGAATTCAACAAAGTGATTATTATCCTAATGATGTATGACGATATTGATCCAACAGGAGAATCCAGGTGACTGAACCAGAAGTAGTTTGAATGCCCCAGGCTCTTTTCTGGCTGGGCATTTTTACTGGAAGATGTATACATCAGGCCAACCTGAGGTTGCCATGAGAGAAAGAAAGAAGCATGCCCAGGGGTCAGTGTTGAATCCTGGATTATCAAAATGGGTTTGTATAAACTCACACCCCTTTCATCCTGGCCATTATCCTGGAAGCAGCTAAGAGATAAAGATCCCTTTCTGGAGACAGCTTAATTCAGAGACCAGGAGGAGGTGAGGAAGATACAGTCTGTCTGAGCTGACTTTTAAGAAGGTTGTTCCGAGCTCAACAATACCAGAATCTTGTGCATGGTACAAAGTGTGGAAAACCCAGGAAACACCTTTGTCAAGTGGCTTTGGTGGTAAAAGGCACACTGTGGTCCAAAAAGCCAAAAACATTATATAGTTACTTGTTCTAAGGGTCACAATGGTGTGGCCAGAGCCAGCTGATCTAATTGCAACAACAGCTGACCATTTCCAGTCTCTCCTGGGTTTGTCTTAGTCTAAACTGAGGACCTGCTAACTTTTTCTGTAAAAGGTCAAGTTTCAGATATTTTAGACTTGTGGGCCATGCACCCTTTCTTCTAATTACTCAACTCTGCCATTGTCCTTATTTATACAGCCTTAAATGGACAAGTTCCAGTAAAACTTTATTTCTATAAATAACTAATGAGCTGCCCACTCTGGTCTAAATTAGAGTTCATACATTCTTTGAGCCAGATTCCTACTTTTTACATATGTTTGTGCTGTAACATAATCTTGTATACTTATTTTTCTAAAAGCATAATTTCACCAGTGATAATTTAGCATTATAGTAGCTACTTTGGGGATCCTTTGATGTGGACAAAATTGTTCATTTGAGAGGTACTTTAGAATAAAAGAGGACAAAGTCTTAAACATCCAGTGTTCTATTCATCCAGTGTTCAGTTTTTGGGTTGGTATAAAGAAGTACCCAAAGAAATTCAGATCCCAATATTGCTTCCTGAAGGGTTTGCTTGGCCACAGCATAAAACAAAATTGTGAAAAACAGAAATGGAAAGAGGAGCCTAGCAGGCTACAGTCCATGGTGTTGCAAAGAGCCAGATATGACTGAGCGACTAACCATACATAATCTCCATAAATCACAATATAACCTAATGGCCTTCATTCCTCTCTTACTGCTCCTCCATTTCCCTCTGTCCTGTATCTCTTGTTGGCGCCCCTTCCCTCTTGGGAAACCCCCAAACACCATTTCTCTCTTAACTGAAAATAGGAAAAATCATTTGTGGTTGATTTTATTCCCTAGTCTCATTTTGACCTTAGATCCATTTTAAGACTTTTGAAAGTCTAGGTGAAACTGACAGATATCTGCAAAGAAATTTACATTATTGTTAAAATGCATCATAGGGCAATTTTCGAGGAAACCTCAGATACAGAATAATTGGATGGAAAAGGCAGACTAAGATGACACTGAGGTGACTTAAAAGATGCTGATTGTGCAAGAAATTAGAGGAATTTATGCAAGGAGATCCAACCAGTCCATTCTAAAGGAGATCAATCCTGGGTGTTCATTGGAAAGACTGATGCTAAAGCTGAAACTCCAATCCTTTGGCCACCTCATGCGACGAGTTGACTCACTGGAAAAGATTCTGATGCTGGGAGGGATTGGGGGTGGGAGGAGAAGGGGACGACAGAGAATGAGATGGCTGGATGGCATCACCGACTCAATGGACATGAGTTTGAGTGAACTCTGGAGTTGGTGATGGACAGGGAGGCCTGGTGTCCTGTGATTCATGGGGTCGTGGAGAGTCGGACACAACTGAGCGACTGAACTGAACTGAACTGACTGATAAAAGCTATAGAGAAGGTATGCCTGTTCTTTTGGAGACTATTCCAAAGTGTTCCCTGTGAAAATAGGCTGGTCTCTGTTTCAGTCCTGTAAGCAGAGAATGAATGAGTACAATTCGAGATATCAAGGATCAGCTTTCTAATATCTTTTGTGTTAGTCGCTCAGTTGTCTCTGATTCTTTGTGACCCCACACACTGTAGCCTCAGAGAAGGTGATGGCACCCCACTCCAGTACTCTTGCCTGGAAAATCCCATAGATGGAGGAGACTGGTAGGCTGCAGTCCATGGGGTCACGAAGAGTCGGACATGACTGAGCGACTTCACTTTCCCTTTTCAGTTTCATCCACTGGAGAAGGAAATGGCAACCCACTCCAGTGTTCTTGCCTGGAGAATCCCAGGGACAGGGGAGCCTGGTGGGCTGCCATCTATGGGGTTGCACCGAGTTGGACATGACTGAAGTGACTTAGCAGCAGCAGCAGCAGACTATAGCCTGCTAGGCTCCTCTGTCCATGGAATTCTCCAGGCAAGAATACTGGAGTGGATAACCTTTCCCTTTTCCAGGGAATCTTTCCCACTAGGGATTGAACCCAAGTCTACAGCATTGAAGGTGGATTCTTTAGCATCTGAGCCACAAGGGAAGTCCATCTTAGTAGATCCTAAAGTGGATATGATCCAGTTTTCTCCTACCTTTTCGTGCATGGCCTTAAGCCAATGACATGGGATTTAATTTAATATGACATGGGCTTTAATTTAAAACACTTTGCTGAGCATATTGAAAAGAGTCTTAGAATAAAAACAGAGTAAGAATAAGAACAAATCGATAGGCTTAAAGATTAAAAAAAAAAAAAAAGCTAGGTGCACTCACCCGTCATTAACCACTGGAAGAGGGAGAATCTTGTTAAAGACACTTGTAGTTTCTGTAAACAGAAAAGACACTGGAAAAACAATTGTCTGTGTTAACTAAGAAAGTAGAGAGGAAAACAACAAAGTGAATGATCAGTGAAGGTGCTCCAAGGCAGAATCAACTGTCCAATTTTTTATTTTACACTTAAGCCCAAAGGGAGAAATTTCTCCAATATGGGCAGTACAGTATCAACCATAAATCCTACTGTTGTCACACAACTGCTTCCCCAGGGTCAACAAACTCTGTAGTTAGTACTGTGCTATGCTCGGTCACTTCAGTCATGTCAGACTCTTTGCGACCTATGGACTGTAGCCCACCAGGCTCCTCTGTCCATGGGATTTTCCAGGCAAGAATATTGGAGTGGGTTGCCATACCCTCCTCCAGGGCATCTTCCCAACCTAGGAATTGAACCCATATCTCCAGTGTCTCCTGCATTGCAGGCAGGTTCTTTATACTGAGCCACCTGGGAAGCCCATTAGCACACTAAGACCCCCTAAACCTTGTTCTTTTTAGCTTGTGGTATCAGAATGTGGAGAAGCAAACCTACAGATCTGTCTCCTGGCTACCCTCATAAGGTATGTAACTGGTCTGTTATCAACTGGACACAGACTTCCTGAATGAATGGTTTCTCCAGCCCTGCAGAACCCCTGAAACTGCTGCTGTAAGCAACATATACAGTAAGCAAGGGCACCAATGTAAAGACAAACGCTAATTGAATAGTGTTGGAGCAGCATGTCACATACTCCGGTCAAGCACAGGATATGAAGTAAGTGAAGAACAGAACCAGGAGAAATCATGTCCTAGAGCAGGGCTGGTGGGTACTGCAAGTGGGCTGTGCAGCAGTGTCCTGTGCATTAGCAGGAAGCCAAGAGATGCCCTCTATACCATGTTTCTACCAAGAAACACGAAGAAAGGGGTCTGACAGGAAAACGTTCTACCCCCAAATAAAAGCAGAGCATGGTTCACGGACTCTGAGGGCACATTGATGGCATAAAAGAATTTCAGTTCTGTTTTCATAAAGCAAAAATCTCAAATCTTTGTGATTGAGTGTCACATTAACTGGCATTTTATTATTTTAAAACATAAACATTGTCAGTTTGAGAAGAAATCCACTGTGAGATATATATATATATATATGTATACAGATCTCCCCATTTAAATTCTAGGGTTTCTTCTTTTGATCCTTGGTAAAATTTTTTTCCCAAGAAACAGGATACATTGGAGAAGGAAATGGCAACCCACTCCAGTGTTCTTGCCTGGAGAATCCCAGGGACAGGGGAGCCTGGTAGGCTGCCGTCTATGGGGTCGCACAGAGTCGGACACGACTGAAGTGACTTAGCAGCAGCAGCAGCAGCAAGTAGAGTGTGTGAAAATTATAGTAAATCAATTATTATCACACATTGTGCTAGAGCCCTGTGCTTATTTGGATACTTTTTTTAAAAGGTAGTCTCTCATTCAGAGTTCTTGTAGGAAAACCAGAGAGTATATTGAGAGATTTAAAACCCACTGCAGTACTCTTGCCTGGAAAATCCCATGGATGGAGGAGTATGGTAGGCTGCAGTCCATGGGATCGCTAGGAGTCAGACACGACTGAGCGACTTCACTTTCACTTTTCACTTTCACACATTGGAGAAGGAAATGGCAACCCACTCCGGTCTTCTCGCCTGGAGAATCCCAGGGACGGGGGAGCCTGGTGGGCTGCAGTCTATGGGGTCTCACAGAGTCGGACACGACTGAAGTGACTTAGCAGCAGCAGCAGCAGGATACATGTATATATATATATATATATATATTTAAAAACATGAACCATTAAAGAATGAGATAGGAAATCAAGAAAGATGTAAGTTTTGGTGGGTGGATATTCTCCATGACCCAGACCTTAATTGTCTCTCTGGGACCTTTAACTGAGGAACAATCTTTCCTTCTTTGTGACACTTTACCTACCAACTTAAAAGAGAGGTATTCATTATTCAAATGAAATTGCCAGGTTAAAGGCTTTCCCAGTGGGCTCGTCCTTGAAATCTCTAGAGATTTCTCTAATTATAAGGCAGTTGTAACTA
Source organism: Moschus berezovskii (assembly GCF_049115385.1). Classification (NCBI taxonomy): domain Eukaryota; kingdom Metazoa; phylum Chordata; class Mammalia; order Artiodactyla; family Moschidae; genus Moschus; species Moschus berezovskii. Next base: position 38,072,494 of record NC_142468.1, on the reverse strand, counting down.
ATTTGAGCATTGACGTACCAAGCTGAAATTGAACGTATTAAAGAATAACAGCAAAAAATTATATTGCTATCAGCAGGATTATTGGGATTAAACCTATCGAAGTTCAGATTTATCTAAACCTCTATCCAAACTTGCATAATATCCTTGTAAGGGAAGTAATCTTTTCCTTTCTTCGCTTCTCAGTTCTTTGGCTGGTCTAATTAAATTGACACCACGCAGATTTACAGGAGGAAAACAAATTTAATTACATATGTATGGGGACCCTATAAGAATAGGAGACCCCCAGGGAGTCAGGAAATTGAAGCGTATATGCCATTTGGAGCTAAGAAGGTGGCGGTAGGAGTGGGGGACTTCAAAAGGGAAGATGATTTACAGGAAGATGGGAAGAGTAAATGTTCAGTAAATAAGCGTTTGCCATGCCACACAGAGACAAAGGACTCAGAGAGGAATTTGATCTTTAGGCCCCGCCGAGCTTTCCCTGCAGCTTACCACATCTTGCCCATATTCTTTGTAGTTATCTTTGATGATAGTTCTTGGACTAGCTCCTCTCTCTAAATTTTTTAAGGCCGTGGAGGAGGAGGAAAAAGCTCTTGTCAAGTCTGCACGCATGCTCAGTCGCTCAGTCGTGTCCGACTTTTTGCGATCCCAGACAGTAGTCCACCAGTCTCCTCTGTCCATGGAGAATACTGGAGTGGGTTGCCATTTCCAACCGCAGGAATTCCTGACCCGGGGACCGAACTCACACCTCTTGCATCTCCTGATTCTTAGGTGGATTCTTTGCTACTGGACCACCTGGGAAGCCCTCCTTGTTGAGTCGGTTGGGTCTTAATTGTCTTTAGCTTGAAATTATCTACATGCCAAAGGGGTACATTCTGCGGTGGTCAACCCTGAACCCCTGAACCTAGAGTTCTCAGGGGTCTCAACCTAAAGTTGAGAGCCTAAGAAAGGACTCATTATGCTTTGTTCTTGTCTTTGTACCACTGCTATCTTCTCAGAAGTAAAAAACCCAGTTGGGGGACTTTCTTGGTGGTTCAATGGCTAAGATTCCATGCTCTCAGTGCAGGGGGCCTAGGTCGGATCACTGGTCAGGGAACTAGATCTTGAGGGCCGCAATTAAAGATCCTGGTGCAGCCAAAATAAAGAAAGGAGAGAAAGCCCAGTGGGCAGGGTTGTAAATCATTCCGGTGGTCATGGGGACCACAAACAAGATAGTCATTCCATAATCCCCTGTTATTCTGATACCAAGTGAGGTGCTGCAAAACTATTCAATTCTGAGTCTAACTACTCAGAATAAGCAGCAGGCTCCCAGGTTAAAGGGAAGAATCCAAAACAATTGTTCATTTCCGACTCCAGCTGCAAGTGAGGGCCCCAGGCCACCTGCAGTTTTGATCAACCAAATCCAAGGTGTTCCCAAGACCCCTTTCAGGTTTGATAATTCGCTGGCATGACTCACAGATCTCAGGAAAGTATGTCGACTGAAAAAATACATGCAACCTAAAAGTTGAGAGTTATGTTTTATTTGGCAGAAATTTTTAGGATTTAAGCCTGGAAGGCAGCATCTCAAGTAACCCTGAGAGAAGGGATGGGGTGGGAGGAGCCAGGTTACATAGAAGCTTGCAATAGGGGGCAGGTAGTCTGAATGTCAAAAGTATTTTTGTGAATTAAAGAAAACCAGATATCCCAAGTTAAGGGATTTAGCGCTTTTCTATGTATGGGAAGATGCAAATCTGGGGCTGGTATGTTGTTTTCACATCCTAAGTTCCTCAGGGCTCACTATCGGGAGTGGCGTAGTCTGATAGATGCTAGATAGAAGATATTCTTCTCCTTTCTGAGTTCCCACAGGCTCATGGGTTCAGGTTGGAGGGCTGCAACTGCTGATCACTGATATGGCCGGAAATATTTCATTTCTCAAATGTTATACTTACAAATGGGGCTTCCAAGGTGGCGCAGTGGTAAAGACCTGCCTGCCAATGCAAGAGGAGATGCAGGTTCTATCCCTGGATTGGGAAGATTTCTGGAGTAGGAAATGGCAACTCACTCCATTATTCTTGCTTGGAAAATTCCACGGACAGAGGAACTTAGGGGGCTACAGTCCGTGGGGTCGCAAAGAGCTGGACATGACTGAACCCGCACACCACACCCCATACTTACAATTACAGTTTTACTATAAAAGATACACGTCAGGACCAGCCAAGGAGAGACTTACTGGGTGAGGTCTGGGAGGTTCTGCAGAGCTTCTGAGCCCTCTCCCTATGGAGTCAGAGTGCCTTATCCTTCCAGTGCATTGATGAGGTCACAAACCAGGAATCTAGAGTTTTTATTGGGGTTTCATTGCAGAGGCATGATTGACTGAATCATTGGCCACATGACTGAACTTAATCTCTAATCCTTCTCTCCTCCCCTGAGGTCAGGCTGGCTCAAGTTGCCAATCATTGAATCACATGACTGGTCTTTCTGGTGACCAACCCCCATCCTGAAACATCTTATCTCTTAGCATAAACTCAGGTGTGATCCAAGGGGTTTATAAATAACAAAAAACCCCTATCACTCAGAAAATTGCAAGGATTTACCATCTCTTTTCAAGGAACTAGTGGCAAAGGCCAAAGAAATTCTTTATTATACTGTAGGCTACTGCTTGGCCTTTGGCTATCATTCTATTTATATGCTGAACATTTGGAGCAGCCAGTGAGGGGTGGGGATTGTTACTATTGTTGTTGTTGTTAAGTTGCTAAGTCATGTCCGACTCATTGCGACCCAAGGATAGCAGCATGCCAGGCTTACATGTCCTTCACCGTCTTCCAGAGTTTGCTCAAGTTCAGGCCCATTGAATCAGTGATGCCATCCAACCATCTCATCCTTTGCCGCCCCCTTCTTCTCCGGCCCTCAATCTTTTCCAGCATCAGTGTCTTTTCTAATGAGTCAGCTCTTCACATCAGGAGGCCAAAGTATTAGAGCTTCAGTTTCAGCATCAGTCCTTCCAGTGAATATTCAGGGTTTATTTTCTAGGATTGACTGGTTTGATCTCTTTGCTGTCTAAGAGACTCTCAAGAGTTTTCTCTAGCATTGAAAGCATCAATTCTTTGGTGTTCAGCCTTCTTTCTTCTTTATGGTCCAACTCTCACGTCTGTACATGACTACTGGAAAAAACATAGCTTTGACTATACAGAACTTCGGAGAAGGCAATGGCACCCCACTCAGTACTCTTGCCTGGAAAATCCCATGGATGGAGGAGCCTGGTGGGCTACAGTCCACGGGGTCGCTAAGAGTGGGACACGACTGAGTGATTTCACTTTCACTTTTCACTTTCATGCATTGGAGAAGGAAATGCAACCCACTCGTGTTCTTACCTGGAGAATCCCAGGGACGGAGGAGCCTGGTGGGCTGCCGTCTATGGGGTCGCACAGAGCTGGACACGACTGAAGCGACTTAGCAGCAGCAGCATACAGACCTTTATTGGCAAAGTAATGTCTCTGCTTTTAATAGGCTAGATTTTTCATAGACACCATCCACAGTGATTTTGGAGCCCAAGAAAATAAAATCTGTCACAGAAAGGTCACGCCGACCGCAGGCTGAGAGTACCGGACGGAAAATGTCAGCAAAACCCCCCGTCGGAAGGTCCCGAGGAAGGTCCCGGAGACAGTCATCCACCAATCAACGGCCGTTGCCAGGCAGACTGATGGACACAGAGGCGCCAAGACGCCGGCCAATTAAAAACTTACACGAGGCCATATAGACCAACCAGCACCTCAGGGTCCGATCCTTACCCTATATGGAAAGGGTCTGCCACATCCTCAGTCACCGGGGTATAAAAGTGTCGCCTCCCTTCCCGCAAGTTGCAGACTCCCGCTCCTCCCTGCTCGCGCCTGGGAGTTCTGCCGAGAGGGATTGCCCAATAAAGCCCCTTGATCACCTCTTTGGCGTTCTTTCTGTCCTGCCGCGGCGGTTTCTTACAGTCACTGTTTCCACTTTTTCCCCATCTACTTGCCATGAAGTGCTAGGACTGGATGCCATGATTTTAGTTCTTTAAATATTGAGTTTTAAGCCAGCTTTTTCACTCTCTTCTTTTACCCTCATCAAGAGGCTCTTTAGTTCCTCTTCATTTTCTGCCATTAGAGTGGTATCATCTGCATATCTGAGGTTGTTGATATTTCTCCTGGCAATCTTGATTCCAGTTTGTAGGTCATCCAGCCCAGCAGAATTTTAACTCCATTTCCTAATACATTTGACTATCAATACCAATGCTATATTCAGTATCATGATCTTACTAACAATGCCAGTGTAGCTGTAACCTAAAAGGCAAAGACAAAAGATACTGTTACATTCCTACAGTCCCACTTAGTCATTAATAATTAGTCCAGTCCATCATCATATCACATGACAAAAGTGTCTTCCAGGGTGAGGTCACTCAGGTTTGCAGGCTTTCATTTGATCTTTCCAGGTTCCAAAAGCAGTAACGATCTCAACAATATATAGCTTCACATATTAGGGCATGTAGTGTGATTGAGCTAAGAAACAATATTTCTTGCTCTGAGCATCTTTTGAAGTTGTATTTTCCTCATTGCATAACCTCATCTTTGTATTTCTTATCCATATATACCGCCCACCCCAATCCTTTAACAGAGTTGCTTATAGCTACCTACAGTATACATTTCTCAAATGGCAATTCTTCTGTTATTCTTGAATAAATTCAATTTCTGGAAATTTGAACATGCCCTGGTTTACTCTTTATGTTGATAATTACAGAACTGTAATAGGAAAGAACAAATCTGATTCTATATTAGATTTGTTTCTTTTACTTTAACCTTTATATTCTATTGCTTTAGCTACAAGTTAATTAATTACTAAAAGGATACTGCCTATGAGAGTGAGTGTAAAGTGTTAGTTGCTCAGTCATGTCCAACTCTTTGTGACCCTACGTACTCTAGCCCACCAGGCTCCTCTGTCCATGGAATTCTCTATAGCTTAAAGTGTACATAATTGCCTATCTCTGGGAACCCTGTCTCCCATGTCTGAATGTTAAGCTAAACTTCTTTTGTTCAGCTTACAGGAAACATGCTGACCCAGAAAAATTAACACATCTCCTCTGGAGTTTGGTCAAAACCAGGAAATAATTGCAACAACTTAGAGCTTTTTACTTTTAGGAATTTTAGAAATCAATTTTAGGAATCAGTGAACTAAAATGACTAGAATGGGTGAATTTAATTCAGATGACCATTGTATCTACTACTGTGGGCAAGAATCCCTTAAAAGAAATGGAGTAGCCCTCATAATTAACAAAATATTCTGAAATTCAGTACCTGGGTGCAATCTCAAAAGCGACAGAATGATCTCTGTTTGTTTCCAAGGCAAACTATTCAATATCACAGTAATCCAAGTCTATGCTCCAACCACTAACGCCAAAAAGCTGAAGTTGAATCCTGGATGTTCATTGGAGGGACTGATGCTAAAGCTGAAACTCCAATACTTTGGCCACCTCATGAGACGAGTTGACTCACTGGAAAAGACTCTGATGCTGGGAAAGGTTGGGGGCGGGAGGAGAAGGGGACGACGGAGAATGAGATGGCTGGATGGCATCACCGACTCTGTGGACATGAGTTTGAGTGTACTCCGGGAGTTGGTGATGGACAGGGAGGCCTGGCGTGCTGTGATTCATGGGGTCGCGGAGAGTCGGACACGACTGAGCGACTGAACTGAACTGAACTGAACTGAATGGTTCTATGATGACCTTCAAGACCTTCTAGAACTAACACCAAAAAGGAATGTCCTTTTAGTCAATGGGGACTGGAATGCACAAGTAGGAAGTCAAGAAATACCTGGAATAACAGGCAAGTTTGGCCTTGGAGTACAAAATGAAGCAGGGCAAAGGCTAATAGTTTTGCCAAAAGAATGCACTGGTTATAGCAAACACAGGTCCATATATTCAAAGCTATGTTTTTTCCAGTAGTCATGTATGCATGTGAGAGTTGGATCATGAAGAAAGCTGCAACAAAGAATTGATGCTTTTGAACTGTGGTGTTGGAAAAGACTCTTGAGAGTCCCTTGGACTGCAAGGAGATCAAACCAGTCAATCCTAAAGGAAATCAGTCCTGAATATTCTTTGGAGAGACTGATGCTAAAGCTGAAGCTCCAATACTTTGGTTAACTGATGTGAAGATCTAACTCTTTAGAAAAGACCCTGATGCTGGTAAAGATTGAAGGCAGGAGGAGAAGGGGACGACAGAGGATGAGATGGTTGGATGGCATCACTGACTCAATGGACATGAGTTTGAGCAAGCTCTGGGGGTTGGTGGGCCGTACAGCTGCCCGTTAGTTTTGTTACCTAGTCCAGGGGCCTGTTGAATTTTTTATTACACAACACGGTAGCAAACCCAAAGCCTATTTCATCTTGGGTGCCTCAGAGACTATATATTTTATAGCTGTAGATCTGTGTTCTGCTTTATTTAGTTTCCCTTTAAATAAAAATCGTGAGTACTTGTTTGCCTTCTCCTGGGAAAATCATTAATATACCTGAATTGTTAGGCCACAGGAGTTTATTGAGGTATCCTCTTAGGTTTTACAAGTCCTCAACCACTATTTGTGGTTCTAATCTCATGTAATACGTGGATGACATTTTAGTTGGGTTCCAAAGATGAGGTACACACTAAGACTAATCCACCTATCATTTTACTTTTAGCTCAGAAAGACATAAGATTTAAAAAAAGTTTATGATTTTGTTATTAGCTTAAACACAGTTTATCCAGCAGTAAATCCCTTACTGTTGACAGACTATAAACTGTTAAAAATTTTCCTCTACCAGTGGTAGTAGTAGTGTTAGGCACTCTGTCGCATCTGACTCTTTGTGATCCCATGGACTAAACACCACCAGGCTCTTTTGTCCATGGGATTTTCCATTCAAGAGTACTGGAGTGGGCTGCCATTATCTTCTCCAGGGGGTCTTCCTGACCAGGGATCAAACTCAGCTCTCCTACATTGCAGGCAGATTTCTCACCATCTGAGCCACCAGGGACGCCCATCTGGACTAGTACAATGAAATATTTAGGAAGATTCCTGGATCTCCCTGGTTACTGAAATTGCCTTGTTATCATATGATTTAACTAAATTATGGGTAACCAAAGCACTTCCCTGTAAATCTAAACCTTAACAGATCTGGATCTGCCTAATTATAAACCTTTCTACCTTAAAAAAAAATTTTTTTTTTTTAAATTTATCTTTTTGGCTGTTCCACAAGGCATGAGGGATCTTAGTCCTCTGACCAGACCCCGTGCCTGTCAAACCCATGCCCCTGCAGTGCAAGTGTGGAGTCTTAACCACTAGACAATCAGGGAAGTCCCTTTATCTTTCTTGAGAGATCTGAGCAAACCCTTGTTCTCTTTTACCTTCTTGGCATTCATCAAACACCAGGAGCTACTATAGTCTGTTGATTCAGTGGCAAAACCTTCTGGCCTTGTATAAGGGCAACAGCTCCAGCAGCTAAACAAGTGGAGGTTTCTGCTGACTCAGTTCTAGGGTCTCTTTCAAACCTAATAATCCCTCATGATGTATAGTCTTTGTTGCACACTGAAAATATACAATACTTCAGCAAGTAGGGTGACTTCTTATGAACTTCCGTTATGTTCTCCCAGTCATGATTGTGGTTTTTAAAATTCTGTTATTTTTCTATAATATGAAGATGGAGGAACTCATAAATATTCAACCTCTTGTGAACTATCTGTGCCCCAAACTGATTTACTAAAATCCAGACTTAATCTTGTTTTTTGACAAGACATACCTTAAAGCTGAAACAGGTGGAATGCACTATAACAGGTGTCACTTCATGTCCAAAATATGACCTCTTGCCAGAGGGAAATGTTTGTGCAGGTGGCAGGATTCATTGCACTCATCAGAACTTGCCAGTTAGCTAGGGCTAGGAGATTCAACTCATGCAATGAGAGTAGATATGATTTTGGATAAGTCTATGGTTTTGGAATGCTTTGGATACAACAAAAGTTTTTAACTTTAGTAGGAAACATTTTAAAAAATGGTCATGTAGTACATACAGTTTTATCAGCAACTATGATCAGCAACCTGACCTGCCTCTTGAGAAATCTGTATGCAACAGTTAGAATTGGACCTGGAACAATAGACTGGTTCCAAATAGGGAAAGGAGTACATCAAGGCTGTCTATTGTCACCCTGCTTATTTAACTTATATATAGAGTACATCATGAGAAATGCTGGGCTGGATGAAGCACAAGATGAAATCAAGATAGCCAGGAGAAATGTCAATAACCTCAGATATGCAGATGACACCACCTTTATGGCAGAAAGTGAAGAACTAAAGGGCCTCTTGATGAAAGTGAAAGAGGAGAGTGAAAAAGTTGGCTTAAAGCTCAACATTCAGAAAACTAAGATCAAGGCATGTGGTCCCATCACTTCATGGCAAATAGATGGGGAAACAGTGGAAACAGTGGCAGATTTTATTTTGGGGGACTCCAAAATCACTGCAGATGGTGACTGCAGCCATGAAATTAAAAGACACTTGCTCCTTGGAAGAAAAGTTATGACCAACCTAGACAGCATATTAAAAAGTAGAGACATTACTTTGCCAACAAAGGTCCATCTAGTCAAAGCTATGGTTTTTCCAGTGGTCATGAATGGATGTGAGAGTTGGACTATAAAGAAAGCTGAGCAATGAAGAATTGATACTTTTGAACTGTGGCATTGGAGAAAACTCTTGAGAGTCCCTTGGACTGCAAGGAGATCCAACCAGTCCATCCTGAAGGAAATCAGTCCTGAATATTCATTGGAAGGACTGATGTTGAAGCTGAAACTACAAATACTTTGGCCACCTCATGCAAAGAACTGACTTACTGGAAAAGACCCTGATGCTGGTAAAGATTGAAAGCAAGAGGAGAAGGGGACAACAGAGGATGAAATGGTTGGATGGCCTCACCGACTCAAAGGACATGAGTTTGAGCAAACTCCGGGGATTGTAATGGACAGGGAAGCCTGGTGTGCTGCAGTCCATGGGGTCACAAAGAGTCAGACATGACTGAGTGACTGAACTGAACTGAGCAGTCTTTCCTAAACACTTAAATATTCTTTTATGACCTAAAACCTGAAGACTTGGCTTTTGGAAGAAATATAAGGGAAAGACAGCTCTTGAATCCTGATGGAAAAGACCCTATTAGCTAGCTAGCAGGGTAGTGATATCCCAAAGGGTTGTTCCTTGGATTTATGCCTCTTAATTAAAATCTGCCTGTAATGCGAGAGACCTGGGTTAGATCCCTGGGTTGGGAAGATTCCCTGGAGGAGGGCATGGTAACCCACTCCAGTATTTTTGCCTGGAGAAGCCCCAAGGACAGAGGAGCCTGGCAGGCTACAGTCCATGGAGTCATAAAGAGCTAGACACGACTGTGCGACTAAGCACAGCACACAAATCATGTTTGAATCCCTGCAACAAAGTCACCACAGGAGATCTCAAACTAAGATTCTTTTTCTTTTTTTAAAATGATGGCTGCTCACTGTTTATAATAGCCAGGACTTGGAAGCAACCTAGATGTCCATCAGCAGATGAATGGATAAGAAAGCTGTGTTACATATACACAATGGACTATTACTCAGCCATTAAAAAGAATACATTTGAACCAGTTCTAATGAGGTGGATGAAACTGGAGCCTATTATACAGAGTGACGTAAACCAGAAAGAAAAACACCAATACAGTATACTAACGCATATATATGGAATTTAGAAAGATGGTAACGATGACCCTATATGCAAGGCAGCAAGAGAGAGTATAGAACAGTCTTTTGGACTCTGTGGGAGAAGGTGAGGGTGGGATAATTTGAGAGAAGAGCACTGAAACATGTATATTATCATATGTGAAATAGATCGCCAGTCCAGGTTCAGTGCATGAGACAGGGTGCTCGGGGCTGGTGCACTGGGATGACCCAGAGGGATGGGATGGGGAGGGAGGTGGGAGGGGGGGTTCAGGATGGGGAACACATGTACAACCATGGCTGATTCATGTGAATGTATGGCAAAACCACTACAACTTTGCAGAGTAATTAGCCTCCAATTAAAATAAATTGATTAAAAAATTTTTAAATGATGGCTGCTTATTTATTTATTTTCATTGTGGTGTGCAGGATCTTTTGCTGCAGCATGTGGGATCTAGCTCCCTGACCAGGGATTGAACCCAGGCTCCCTGCATTGGGAACATGGAGTTTTATCTACTGGACCACCAGGGAAGTCCCTGAAGATTCTTAAGAATTGTCCAAAGTAGAAAGTCTCTGGAATGAGATGGCATTCACTCGAGATTTCTAGATGAAGCAGAAGACTACTTGAGATGTAGACAGCTTCTATCCAGGATCCACTGAACACTGAACAAAACCATATATTGTCATGTCTTAACCTGTGTTCTTTTGTTCTTTGTTTTTATATTAATAGCTATCTTATTGCCTCTTTTGTTGGTATGAGGCTACCTTTATATTCCCTATAAAGCCTCCATTCTCGATTTTGCTTTTTGTCTCCTCATCATTCTTTGATATGAGTTCAATATCTGGCTATTTTTTAGTAGTGAACTGTCTGATGCATTCAACAGGATTGACTCTTGAGTTTTCACACATTTTTCTTTGAGAGACACCCTGTCTTTCTTTGGCACTTCTTCCTTGTAATGAATCGGTTGATTTTCTGGGAACTAGACTTGACTGTTAGGTGGTTTTCTAGATGGCAATACCTCCACTGGCCACACAGTCATAAATTTAAAACTCTCTGTCATATCTTATCTAGAAAAGAAGATTCCTATCTCTACCAAAACAATACTCAGGCACCTTTCATGGAAGCTAGCTTTGTAACTGTACTTTCACAGAAATATAACTTGGCAGAGAATTAGGAAACAAATAGTGTATTTTTGAAGGCTGTCTTCCTTTCAGAAGTCTTACAAGTAAGATTACTTATCTTTTGCTAATGATCTTACTACTGAAAATTTCATTGCCTGGCCATGGATCATTCCTGATTCATGGTGCCAAAATGTTACAACACTGTGTGATAATGTCTTAGTGGTTCAGTTCAGTTCAATTCAGTCGCTCAGTCGTGTCCGACTCTCCGTGACCCCATGAATCACAGTACGCCAGGCCTTCCTGTCCATCACCAACTCCCGAAGTACACTCAAACTCATGTCCACAGAGTCAGTGATGCCATCCAGCCATCTCATTCTCTGTCGTCCCCTTCTCCTCCCGCCCTCAACCTTTCCTAGCATCAGAGTCTTTTCCAGTGAGTCAACTCGTTGCATGAGGTGGCCAAAGTATTGCAGTTTCAGCTTTAGTCTTAGGGGTATCTTGGCTAAAAACAAATCAAAGGGGACTCTTTAAGACTGGCATTCAAAAAGTATAGAAAGGGCTACTAGATACTCCTTGCACACTCTTTGGGAACTTGTTATGTTGGTAAACTGTTGCCTGCTTCTAAGATAGTTTCTGACCCCACACAGAGTCCATTTTGGCTTATTGGTTTCTCTCTCAGAAAAAGATGTTGTTAGATAATGTAAATCAAGGAGAATACTTGGGTTTTGATTGGAGAATTGAACCTCTAATTGCCCAAGGGGAATTCTGGACTGATTTCTTCTCTCTTTCAGCCTCTTTCCTTCATGTTTTATAAGTATAGAATGTAGGTGAATGCTGTGGCCCAGAGAGCCAGACAATTCTACCAAGGCTGTAGCTCTCATCTAAGACATTCATGAAATTGGACAGACGCTGGCTCAGAATAGAAATTTTTAGATATAATATTGGTCTCTTAAAGGGTATTTTCTGCTGGCTTTGGAGAAGAATATTGTGTTATTGTATTTCTATTCCTGCAGACCTCTTTGGGATCTTTAACATTGTTAAAATGCTCTAGGAAGCAAACAAAGACATGATAAAATACGACAGTTTGGCTAATATTCCATACCTGGTTCTGTGGTATTTACACCGGGGATAAGATTTTTCTTAGTTTAATTTAGGTATCATTGGATCCTGGCTGAAAAGTGGACTACAAACTCTGATCAGAAATCCTCTCAGTATTTGTTGGCACTGTGGTGTTCAAATGAGAGGTATTCTAAATCCTGCTGTATAGTCACTGAACCATCAAATGATCCAAGAAATGACCACCCAAAGAAGAAATAGAAAAACTTTACACTTAAGGAGGTTGGAAAAAACCACCTTAGAAACTTGATACTCAGTCATGACAACTCTAAGAGTAGTATGATCTGGGTTGATCATACTCCCAGATGTTAAGGGCCTAATCTTCAGCTCTTGCTTAGGAATGACCACAATGAGAAATGAAACTATGAACAAACAGTATGTCTTCTACATTAATATAATTTAACTATTTTATTGTCTTCATCAATATTTATTATTTCAGGAAACTCTTAACCAGGAAGATAAAAATTGCAAATACCTATATTTTCCATTTCAAGAACTTCCCTAAACACCCATTGAAATAAACATCAAAGTGTTTAATTCATAACATCAAATGATGATTTATTCTCCAAGACACGTTAAAACCCTTGCTCAGAACACTTACCTTGCTGTATATACTAATCTTAAACTTTTACATCACAATCCTTCCTCAATAGTAGTTAAACCATCATCCCCTTATTTGAAGAATAACCTTAAATCAAAACTGAAAACCTAATAAATAGTCCAACTTTTATATAACCAAGACTCTATCAATGTAGTTCTTTTCTTTTACTACAGTTAAAAAAAAAAACACTACAGTAAGCAATAAACTCAACTTTGCCTTACCAACAGATGATTTTGGCAGTGTTTTGAGGGAGTCACCATTTGACAATATTTAGCAGCAGACATAGTATACTTGTCAATCTGAATACATACTGACTGTGTCAGAGCAGGCTTCTAGAAGCCTTGGACTGTGGAGGAGGTAAAGAAGGACTGTGGAGGAGGTAAAGAAGGTTCCTAGGATAGAGGAAAGTCAGGACTGTGGAGGAGGTAAAGAAGGTTCCTAGGATAGAGGAAAGTCAGGAAAGTCAGGTCTAGTCAGTGGAGGAATGTGCTTAAAGCAGTGTATGTTTACCAAGTTGAAGTTTTCCGATATTTTAAACATTGGCTAAAATGCTGCACTGCCCTTACTGGTGGGTACCAGTTAAATTGGCACATCTTCCTTGTAGTTCAGTTGGTAAAAATCTGACTGTAATGCAGGAGGCCTGGGTTTGATAAGATAAGACCTGGGGTTTGGGAAGATCCCCTGGAGAAGGGAGTGGCAACCCACTCCAGTATTCTTGCCTGGAGAATACCATGAACAGAGGAGCCTGGCGGGCTACAGTCCACGGGGTCTGAAGAGTCACGCTTAGCGACTAAACCACCAACTCCAGTTAAATATCAGTCCTTGGCGAACTGATCATGGTAGATCAGACAGAAAAAAGATAATTCATGGAAGCCAATGTGGATAGATGACCATTTGAGGGAATAGATGTCTTTGTCTGTTGAAGGTCTTGCTATCAGTTCAGTTTAGTCTCTCAGTTGTGTCTGACTTTTTGCGACCCCACAGACTGCAGCACACCAGGCTTCCCTGTCCATCACCAGCTCCCAGAGCTTACCCAAACTATTGTCCATTGAGTCAGTGATGCCATCCAACCATCTCATCCTCTGTCGTCCCCTTTTCCTCTTGCCCTCAATCTTTCCCAGCATCAGTGTCTTTTCTAAGGAGTTAGTTCTTCACATCAGGTGGCAAAAGTGTTGGAGTTTCAGCTTCAGGATCAGTCCTTCCAATGAATATTCAGGACTGATTTCCTTTAGGATTGACTGGTTTGATCTCCCTGCAGTCCAAAGGACTCTCAAGAGTTTTCTTCAACACCACAATTCAAAAGTATCAATTCTTCATTGCTCAGCTTTCTTTATGGTCCAACTCTCACATCCATACATGACTACTGGAAAAACCATAGCTTTGACTAGATGGACCTTTGTTGGCAAAGTAGTGTCTCTACTTTTTAATATGCTGTCTAGGTTGGTCATAGCTTTTCTTCCAAGGAGCAAGTGTCTTTTAATTTCATGGCTGCAGTCACCATCTGCAGTGATTTTGGAGCCCAAGAAAATAAAGTGATTTTGGAGCCCAGGAAAATGATTGATATAACCACTCCTATATGGGCGGGCTTCCCAGGTGCTCAGTGGATAAAGAATCCTCCTGCAATGTAAGAGATGTGAGAGACACAGGTTCTATCCCTGACTGATGCTTTTGAACTGCGGTACTGGAGAAGACTCTTGAGAGTCCCTTGGACTGCAAGGAGACAACACCAGTCCATCCTAAAGGAAAACAATCCTGAATATTCGTTGGAAGGATTGATGCTGAAGCTGAAGCTCCAATACTTTGGCCACCTGAAGCAAAAAGCTGAATCACTGGAAAAGACCCTGATCCTGGGAAAGTTCGAGGGTAAGAGGAGAAGGGGGTGGCAGAGGATGAGATGGTTGGATGGCATCACTGACTCAATGGACATGCGCAAACTCCAGGAGATAGTGAAGGACAGGGAAGCCTGGCATGCTGCAATCATGGGGTCACAAAGAGTCGGACATAACTTAGCGACTGAACAATGACAACAAATTGTTTCTTGACTGCCTTTCCTTTGTTTCTGCATTTCCTCACTCCCCTAATTATTAACTGCTTGAATCTGCCTTTGGAACTCAGGAATATTGAAGCTTTTTCCCTATGAAGAGTCGGAAACCACCGAGAGACTAAACAACAATAATCTATCAAAAAGTTTGCACCAATTTATATTCTATACCCAGATAAGGCAATGGCAACCCACTCCAGTGTTCTTGCCTGGAGAATCCCAGGGACTGGGGAGCCTGGTGGGCTGCCGTCTATGGGGTCGCACAGAGTCGGACACGACTGAAGTGACTTAGCAGCAGCAGCAGCATATTCTACATCAACATACATGAAAATGAATAATTCCTCTTATAACTACCACCTGGTATTGTAAGTTTTGATATCTTTGCCAATCTGCTAGGTGGAAAATGATATCAACAATATCCTTTTCAAAATGCTTATTTATTTAAGGAGGAACAAAGTTGAATATATTTTCATGGTTTTAGTGACCACTTGTATATGTCTGTATGCTGCTTGATCATATCCTTTGCCTACCTTTAAAATTTCTGTTCAAAATAATTTCACAATTTGTATGGAAATACAAAAAACCTCGAATAGCCAAAGCAATCTTGAGAAAGAAGACAAACTGGAGGAATCAACCTGCCTGACTTTAGACTGTACTGCAAACCTACATTCATCAAGATAGTATGGTACTGGCACAAAAACAGAAATATAGATCAATAGAACAAAATAGAAAGCCCAGGGATAAATCCATGCACCTATGGACACCTTGTCTTTGACAAAGGAGGCAAGGCTATACCATGAAGAAAAGCCAATCTCTTTAACAGGTGGTGCTGGGAAAACTGGTCAACCACTTGTAAAAGAATGAAACTAGAACAGTTTCTAACACCATATACACAAATAAACTCAAAATGGATTAAAGATCTAAATGTAAGACCAGAAACTATAAAACTCCTAGAGGAAAACATAGGCAAAACACTCTCTGACATAAATCACAGCAGGATCCTCTATGACCCATCCCTCAAAAAATAAACAAATTGGGACCTAAGTAAACTTAAAAGGTTTTGCACAACCAAGGAAACTGTAAGCAAGGTGAAAAGACAGCCTGCAGAATGGGAGAAAATAATAGCAAATGAAGCAACTGACAAAGAATTAATCTCAAAAATATACAAGCAGCTCATGTGCTCAATTCCAGAAAAATAAATGACCCAATCAAAAAATGGGCCAAAGAGCTAAACAGACATTTCTCCAAAGAGGATATACAGATGGATAACAAACACATGAAAAGATGCTCAACAACACTCATGAGACAAATGCAAATCAAAACCACAATGAGGTACCATCTCATGCCGGTCAGAATGGCTGCTATCCAAAAGTCTACAGACAGTAAATGATGGAGAGGGTGTGGAGAAAAGGGAACCCTCTTACACTGTTGGTGGGAATGCAAACTAGTACAGCCACTATGGAGAACAGTGTGGAGATTTCTTAAAAAACTGGAAATAGAACCGCCATTCGACCTAACAATCCCACTGCTGGGCATACACATCAAAGAAACCAGAATTGAAAGAGGCATGTGTACCCCAATGTTCATTGCAGCATTGTTTACAATAACTAGGACATGGAAGCCACCTAGATGTCCATTAGCAGATGAATGGATAAGAAAGCTATGGTACATATACACAATGGGATATAACTCAGCAATTAAAAAAGAAAGCATTTGAATCAGTTCTAATGAGGTGGATGAAACTGGGGCCTATTATACAGAGTGAAGTAAGTCAGAAAGAAAAACACCAATACAGTATATTAATGCATATATATGGAATTTAGAAAGATGGTAATGATGACCCTATATGCAAGACAGCAAAGGAGACACAGATAAAAAGAACAGACTTTTGGACTCTGTGGGAGAAGGTGAGGGTAGGATGACTTGAGAGAATAACATTGAAACATGTATATTACCATATGTGAAACAGATTGCCAGCCCAGGTTCGATGCATGAGACAGGGCGCTCAGGGCTGGTGTACTGGGATGACCCTGAGGGATGGGATGGGGAGGGAGGTGGGAGGGGGTTCAGGATGGGTGACATATGTATACCCATGGCTGATTCATGTCAATGGATTCCCTGGTGGCTCAGACGATAAAGCATCTGCCACAATGTGGGAGACCGGGTTTGATACCCGGATCGGGAAGATCCCCTGAGAAGGAAATGGCAACCCACTCCAGTATTCTTGTCTAGAAAATCCCATGGATGGAGGAGCCTGGTGGGCTACAGTCCATGGGGTTGCAAAGAGGCGGACAAAACTGAGCGACTTCACGTTCAGTTTCATGGCAAAACCACTACAATATTGCAAAGTAATTAGCCTCCAATTATCTCACATGCTAGTAAAGTAATGCTTAAAATTATCCAAGCCAGGCTTCAGCAATACGTGAACTGTGAACTTTCAGATGTTCAAGCTGGTTTTAGAAAAGGCAGAGGAACCAGAGATCAAATTGCCAACATCTGCTGGATTATTGGAAAAGCAAGAAATTTCCAGAAAAACATCTATTTTTGCTTTATTGACTATGCCAAAGCCTTTGACTGTGAGGATCACAATAAACTGTGGAAAATTCTTCAAGAAATGGGCATACCAGACCACCTGACCTGCCTCTTGAGAAACCTGTATGCAAGACAGGAAGCGACAGTCAGAACTGGACATGGAACAACAGACTGGTTCCAAATAGTAAAAGGAGTATGTCAAGGCTGTATATTGTCACCCTGCTTATTTAACTTATATGCAGAGTACATCATGAGAAAAGCTGGGCTGGAGGAAGCACAAGCTGGAATCAAGATTTCCGGGAGAAATATCAATAACCTCAGATATGCAGATGACACCACCCTTATGTCAGAAAGTGAAGAAGAACTAAAGAGTCTCTTGATGAACGTGAAAGAGGAGAGTGAAAAAGTTGGCTTAAAGCTCAACATTCAGAAAACTAAGATCATGGCACCTGGTCCCATCACTTCATGGCAAATAGATGGGGAAACAGTGGAAACAGTGGCTAACTTTATTTTTCTGGGCTCCAAAATCACTGTAGATGGTGATTGCAGCCTTGAAATTAAAAGACACTTACTCTTTGGGAAGAAAGTTATGACCAACCTAGACAGCAGATTAAAAAGCAGAGACATTTTTTTTGCCAACAAAGGTCCGTCTAGTCAGGGCTATGGTTTATCCAGTGGTCATGTGTGGATGTGAGAGTTGGACTATAAAGAAAGCTGAGCGCCTAAGAATTGATGCTTTTGAACTGTAGTGTTGGAGAAGACTCTTGAGAGTCCCTTGGACTGCAAGGAGATCCAACCAGTCTATCCTAAAGGAGATCAGTCCTGAGTGCTCATTGGAAGGACTGATACTAAAGCTGAATCTCCAATACTTTGGCCACCTGATGCAAAGAGCTGACTCATTTGAAAACACCCTGATCCTGGGAAAGATTGAAGGCAGGAGAAGAAGGGGACGACAGAGGATGAGATGGTTGGATGGCATCACTGACTTGATGGACATGGGTTTGGGTGGACTCCAGGAGTCGGTGATGGACAGGGAGGCCTGGCATGCTGTGGTTCATGGGGTCACAAAGAGTCGGACACGACTGAGTAACTGAACTGAACTGAAAATAAATAAATTAAAAAAAAGAAAAGCAAAAAAATTCTGTTCATTTTGATGATATTGTTTGTCTTCTGAAGAATTTATTCTTAAATTTGTTTTGTGTGTTACAATGTTTTCTCACTTTTTTGGGGGGGATGTGATTTGTGGTAGTTTTGCTGTGTGGAAGTTTAACATTTATATTTAGATTGCTAACTTTTTCTCTTTACTTTTCAATATCATACTTAGAAGGTTGTTTCTACTTCAAGAATATTACTTTTTAAAACCTCAGTCATGTTCTATTATTTTTGTGGTCCTTTTCTTTTAAAGTCATTTATTGATTTCAACTTTTTTTTTTTTTTTTTTTCTGTCCATGGATCAAACCCCATGCCCTTTGCAGTGGAATCATAGAAGTCTTAACTACTGGACCATCAGGGAGATCCCTGTGTTCCCCCTTTCATGTTTGAATCTCTGATATATTTGAAAGTCATTTTGATATTCTACTTGAGGTAGTGATCCAACTTGAATTTTTGAAAGCCTCTCAGTTTCTACTTGTTCAATATTGAGTATACAAGGATTGGTTGCTCATTTGTTTGGAATCTTTAATGACATTTTCTCAAAGCTTTGTTAATGTGAGTGCTTAAAATTCCACTTTTGGGGTGGCCTTTAGCAATTCACTCTGCGTACTGTTTTCCTGCAACTGCTGGCTGAAGGCAATGAGTAAAAGAATTCTGTTGAAACTAGAACAGACTGCAGCTCACATGGTAGGGGAGTGGTAAAATTCACAACAGGAAAGACGGTTCTTTGTTTGAAAAATATATATATATCTTGGCTGACTTTTTGGATGGGAAAGGTGAAGCCCCCTCTCTCCATCAGCCTCAGCCAGGGCATTGTCCTGAAGCCTTGGGTGAACTGCTTTGCATGAGAAAAGTAAAAGGAAGGTGAAGGTCAGAGGCTGGCAGCTAGGAGAATCAGGGGCTGGCAAAAAGATCTGGAGAGAGAGATGGGAGAAGATGGCAACAAGCCAGAGCCTGAGGGAGAATATGGCCAGCAAGAAACAGCCCACTAGGGAGAATAGGTAGTAGCTCTTTAGATCAGCAATATTTAATATTACATTTTAAGTTGTTGCTTGTATTTCATTATGCTATGATATGCTCCTTCTGCTACTCTTCAGCTATAAAAACCTATCATACACCAACTTGTATTAGTGGCTCTCTGTGGGGCGTGAATGGCAAGCCACTCCAGTACTCTTGCCTAGAAAATCTCATGGATGGAGGAGCCTGGTGGGCTGCAGTCCGTGGGGTCGCTAAGGGTCGGACATGACTGAGCGACTTCACTTTCACTTTTCGCTTTCACACATTGGAGAAGGAAATGGCAACCCACTCCAGTGTTCTTGCCTGGAGAATCCCAGGGACGGGGGAGTCTGATGGGCTTCCGTCTATGGGGTCACACAGAGTCGGACACGACTGAAGTGACTTAGCAGCAGCAGCAGCAGTGGGGAGTAAATACAGTGAGGGTGGTATTTTGTACCAGGGCAGAGAGAGACGGCAGCAGCTACCAGGATACAGGGGACTACAGGCTCCAGAATGGACTCAATCTGAAGAAAACAGCCTCTCCTCACTCCAGCTTCTCTGCTCTCAGCACACACAGACGAAATAAGCTCCATGAGGGCAGGAGGTTTCTTTCTTTCTTTTTTAACATATAGCTGGGATTTTTTGTTGTTGTCATTGCTGTTGAACGTCCAGTGCTCTCTCTTTAAATTTGGCTGCTGGGTCTTAATTGCTGCACAGGAGACCTAGTTCCCTGACCAGGGGTCAAACTCAGGGCCCCTGCATTGGGAGGGTAGAATCTTAACCACCAGACCACCAGGGAAGTCCCAGGACTTTTTAAAACCTGGATATTTCTTGCTTTATTTCTACTGCCTAGAATGGAGCTTGACACAGAGTAGTCACTCAGGAAGAGATTGTTGGAATGAATGAATGAAAATCCCACCAGAGATCTGGTTTGACTATAGTATTTAGAATGGGGATTTCAGGCTGTTCATTTAATTGTTAAAGAAAAGGTGAATCCAGAATGCCAGAGATTTGGGATTCTGGCTTTGATTTATCAACCTGGAATCCTACCTGCTTTAGTTCTGATCTCTCATGTGAGATGTCCCTGCATATGTTTGAATTTATTCTCGATGGATAAGCATTTGTGACACTGTGGTGATGGAGACGTCTTTAACTTCTTCTGTAATTACTTCCTAAATGGAATCACCCTGAAAATGAATCTTCCACTGCATATTTTCATGACACTTGTATATAGCTCAATTAAATCAGTCCCTCACCTCATACAGTGAGGTAACTTGGGAAATCAAAGGTAGTTTTTAACCAGAAGCATATTCTCCCTTATGGGATCATTTAAGTTTTGGAAGAGAAAAGCCACAGGAGGGGACGACCTTAGTTTTCAAGTCCTAGTGTGACCATGGTGAAGATGGTCACTGTCAATAAGGAATGGCCTTTGTGAGTCCAGACAGATGAGAATTGGGACTTCAGTGAAGAATTCTTTCAGAATTAAGGATGCCTTCCCACAACTGTGATTGGTTGATTCTCAGTGGCCAGGATCTATGACTGTTCTGTCATGAGTGTGAAATGCACATGTGGAAGTTTTCTACTAAAGTAAGGGATGGCCTTGGAATTTGGCGGTTTAGGGCTTGGATTGGGGGCTACCATTCCAGGATGGAGGCTTCTCAACTGTTGCAGTGGTAAAGAATCTGCCTACCAAAAACCACAAGAGATGTGGGTTCAATCCCAGGGTCAGGAAGATCCCTTGGAGTAGGAAATGGCAATCCACTCCAGTATTCCTGCCTGGAGAATCCCATGGACAGAGGAGCCTGGGGGTCTATAGTCCATGGGGTTGCAAAGAGTCAGACATGACTGAGTGACTGAGAATATAGCACATACCAGGATGGCTAAAGTATTTGAGGACAGTTATCTGACTTCAAGAAGAGACAGAAGGTAACCAAGGGACTTGACCACTGATTCTTTTGAACAATCAAGTCTCTGTGATCTTTTGAGTTGCAGTTTTCTCATGCATAAAATGGAAGGAATACTACCTACCTCATCGGGTTTTGGTGAAGTATAGAGATACTCTACCTATGGATACCTTTCTGAGTGCTAGCTACACAGGAAACACTGAATAAAACACTATTCCATTTAAAGGGCTTCCCCGGTGGCTCAGATGGTAAAGAAACTGCCTTCAATATGGGAGACCTGGGTTCGATCCCTGGGTTGGGAAGATCTCCTGGAGGATGGCATGACAACACATTCTAGTATTCTTGCTTGGAGAATCCCCATGGAAGAGGAGCCTGGCGGGCTACTGTCCATAGGGTTGCAAAGTCAGACATGACTGAGCGACTAGGCACAGCAGAGCACAATTTGTTTAAAAATGTTTTTCAGATTTGCTCGGAAATAACTATACAGCAGGCAGCTCAGGAAAAGTCAAATAAAGAGCATGTGGGAGGTCAGATTATTATCAAGTACATGATTGGCATCTCCCTTCTCCCCTAATTCAGCAAGTGAGGCAAGATGGCATCTACTCATACATTCACCAGAGTAGAAACATGGCACAAAATAAAGGGCATGACTCTAGTCTTCAATCGTCTGAAACTTGTTTTAAAAGATTTACTTTTCTGGCAAAGCCTCATGAGCTAAAGAAAATAAAAATGAATAATAAGATGATAATAATAAAATTTGGGGCGTATAGCTATGTGCCAGACTCTGTCCTGAGCAACCTCCTGGTATTCCTCCCACTCATCAGCTCTGAGAAGTAGATGAGCTGGATCAGGGAACTTGATGTTCATCCTGTTAAGTTCAGTCGAATTAGATCTGGCCGGTTGGTGCAGGCAGTTGTGATCTTTTTGTAATCTCTTCAGTCCTTGACCAGGGCTTCCCAGGTGGCGCTAGTGATAAAGAACCCACCCGACAATGCAGGAGACATAAAAGATGAGAGTTCAATTCCTGAGTTGGGAAGATCCCTTGGAGAAGGGAAGGACAACTCACTCCAGTGTTCTTGCCTAGAAGATCCCATGGACAGAGGAGCCTGGCCAGCTATAGTCCACGGGGTCACAAAGACTTGGACATGACTGAAATGATTTAGCATGCAGTCCTTTACCATTATTGCTCTTTTCCATCTTCAAGTTGTCTGAAAATCTGATCATTGGGCCACAAATACCCCCATTCAAGTTGCCAGTAAAAGCATGAACTAGTTTAAGAACAGGATAAAACGTTGTGGAATACTGTTGGAAAGTCTCTTTGCAGAGATTTTGATTCAAAACTCAGCATTCTTTGGGTTTGGCTCTACCCAAGCTTTAAAGTTATTAATGTTTATCCATCTTGTCCATAAGGATATCATGATTGCTAAAATGCAGATTTATGATTTCTACAGCAGGTCTGTGATTCCTACCACACCACTAATCTTAGGGGAAAAAAACCTGTCATGAGTGTTCTTGAAATCAGGGTGGTTCCTAATGATAACAACTTCCTCTTTAAGTGCTTGATATTTTGAAAATAATTGATTCTAGATTTTTTCCTACAATCAATGGTGGGCTTACCTACCACTCACTTTGGTTTTATAAAATTCACATTCTGTCCTTTGCTGAAAATCAGAAATTATTTTTAAAAAAGATATCCTTCATATTTCTGGCACTTCTTTTTTTGTAGGATGCCATTGATGATCTTAGGAAAGTTTCAGAAAAAAGATAAAATCTGGACGCTGAATTTTAAGGTGTTGGATTAATGAGGAGAGAATAAAAGTCAGATCTTAGATCTCACACTGCTTTTCCTTAATGCGTTCTAAGCACCTTTGTGTTTTGAGTTCAGCCATAAGAAAAAGAATTTTAGTTCGTTAGGAAATCTATGTGCAGACAGCTGTTGGGCTTATTTCTGGAATGTCTTCTTTCTGTCAGGTGGTTGCTTTTTGACAGCACAATTTATTGAATTTGGCACTGTTCTTATTCATTTTTACATGCAAGTCATGCTGTTTCTAATATGTCTTTGATGATTACAATTGCTTAGATATTTAAGATTATCAGAAAACAAATAAGTACAACTCTTAAGAATTGTGCTTAATGAAGAGTTTCAACTACTAGTTTTTCAAAGCTTTTCATTCCGAACTTTTATTCTTAAAAAACAGGAGGCCTGATAGAGGCCTAATTCCCTGAACTCAGCTTTGGTTTGTGGATATGGATAACTGAGCTTCTCTTTCTTTTCCTCAGAATCAGGTACAGAACACTGGAGTCTGTAGCACCGGCCAAGTATCTCTACTGAGTACTGTGTATGACATTTCAACACACTTCTGGAAAGGGGTGACACTAAAACCTGCTGCTTGTAGCCTGGGTGGTAGGGACCTGGGATGAATTACACAGCTTATTTCTAGAGGAATATCAAAACAGATCTCCCCATTTCTGGAAAGTTTAGTATTATTTGGGCTGCTTTTTTAAACACCAAGATCAAAGTCAACCATACAGGCATTCCTTTACATCATGGCAAGGTTGAGTTTTTGAAAAGTTGTTATAAGCTGACTTGCAGATTGGATTCTATTTTAAAAGCACTCTGGTGGCTTAATAGTTGAAAGTATGTATTAAGATCTTTCTTCTTTAGTGTGAAAGAATACTCTCTATTATGTATATCCTGTCTAAATATGTATTTTTATTTGATAATTTTTCTTTAAACAGATTAAAAAAAAATCCTGACTCTGCTTCTTTAAGACAGACTATGAACACAATGGTCCTTTCTGGAAGCCAGGATTTCAGGGCCAGATGCCCTGAAATCTGACATTTGACATCAATCAATGACGAAGGCACTTTCTTTCGGGTTACAGTGACCTATTTCAAAGAAAAATATGTATCATAATTACAGTTGTCTAAAATAATAACTGGTCTTTTAAAATACGTGGTTTGAGAAACATTGAGTAAACATTAAATAAAGCTTTATTTTAAAAGCTGTCAGAAATTTCTTTTCTGGCTGGGTTTAAATAATGATATCTGCCAGATAATAATAAGATGATTTTATGTTAAAAAGTGATTTAAAGGGAATAAATTATATACTTAATATCATCAGTATCAATGTAATCATAAATAATACAAAAAATGCCATGATTTGAATCACATAAATTTAGATTTTAACATAAGGTGACTATATCATATGTGATTACTGTAGATATCAGCTGCTCATAGCTCTGGCTGTGTATTAAAATAACTGAGGAGGTTTGAAAATACCGTGATGCCTGAGACCCATATCCAGAGACTCTGACTTCATCAATCTGGGAAGCAGACTGGACACTATCTTGTCAAAGGTCCACAGATGTCCTAATGTACAGTCAAGGCTGGGAACTACTGTTATAGTAGTTGGAACCTGAAGTGTGCTTGTGAAAGTTCTTGACTTGGAACTGTTACAATTCAGACTCTCAGGTCCCACCCCAAACTTTCTGAATCAGAATCTACATTTTAACTGGATCTTGAGAAGATTCATTTGCTCTATGTTTTTTTTTTTTTGTAATTAATTTATTTTTTATTGGAGGCAAATTATTTTACAATATTATATTGGTTGGTTTTGCCATACATTGACATGAATTCGCCCCGGGTTTACATAAGTTTCCCCTCTTGAACCCCCCTCCCACCTCCCTCCTCCCTTTATCCTCCCTCTGGGTCATCCCCGCATGCCAGCCCCGAGCATCCTATAACATGCATTGACCCTGAACTAGTAATTCATTTCACATAAGACCACATACGTGTTTCAATGACATTCTCCCAAATCATCCCACCCTCACCCTCTCCCACAGAGTCCCAAAGATTGATCTATTCATCTGTGTCTCTTTTGCTGTCTCGTATACAGGGTTATCATTTGCATCTTTCTAAATTCCATATATATGCGTTAGTATGCTGTATTGGTGTTTTTCTTTCTGGCTTACTTCACTCTGTATAATAGGCTCCAGTTTCATCCACCTCATTAGAACTGATTCAAATGTATTCTTTTTAATGGCTGAATAATACTCCATTGTGTATATGTACCAAAGCTTTCTTATCCAATCGTCTGCAGATGGACATCTAGGTTGCTTCCATGTCCTGGCTATTATAAACAGTGCTGCAATGAACATTGAAGTACATGTGTCTCTTTCAATTCTGGTTTCCTCGGTGTGTATGCCCAGGAGTGCGATTGCTGGATCATATGGCAGTTCTATTTCCAGTTTTTTGAGGAATCTCCACACTGTTCTCCATAGTGGCTGTACTAGTTTGCATTCCCACCAACAGTGTAAGAGGGTTCCTTTCTCTCCACATCCTCTCCAGCATTTATTGCATGTAGACTTTTGGATAGCAGCCATTCTGACAGGTGTGATGCTCTATGTTTTTCATAGCACTTCAGTTGAAAAAGTGCTTTCATAGTCATTCTTTTATACATACTTTTATTTATTTATTTTTTTATACATACATTTATTAATTGATTATTATGATTATTATTTGGTCCATTGATTAAGTATCTGATGGGGACAAACATTGCTCTGCTGCTGCTGCTAAGTCACTTCAGTCGTATCTGACTCTGTGTGACCCCATAGACGGCAGACCACCAGGCTCCCCCGTCCCTGGGATTCTCCAGGCAAGAACACTGGAGTGGGTTGTCATTTCCTTCTCCAATGCATGAAAGAAAAAAGTGAAAGTGAAGTCACTCAGTCATGTCTGACTCGTAGTGACCCCATGGACTGCAGCCTACCAGGCTCCTCCGTCCATGGGATTTTCTAGGCAAGAGTACTGGAGTGGCTTGCCATTGCCTTCTCCGAAACATTGCTCTACATACTGGGAAACATAAAAGTATGAATAAGATTTGAGCCTTCCTTTCCAGAAACTTTCAAAGAAGCAGGGTAGGGGTAGGGTGAAGACATGGAAGCTGATTCAGGACAAGAGTTGTCATCTAGCTCTAATACAGAATTGTCTATAATCTTCTGCGAACAAAACTGGAAAGTGAAAGCCTTTTCCACTCTACCCTACTTTCACCCAAGGAGTGCAATTTGAGCTGGGTTTTTGGAATACAAGTAAGTGTTGGGCCAATGTTTTTAATTTTTATTTATTTATATTATTATTGGCTGTGCTGGGTCTTCATTGCTACATGAATGGCTTTTGCTAGTTGCAGAGAGCAGGGCTTAGGTTACTCTTTTGTTGTGGAGTATGGGCTTTAGAGTACAGACTTCAGTATTTGTGGCATAAGGGCTTAGCTGCTCCATAGCATGTGGAATTTTCCTGGACCAGGGATTGAATCTGCACCCTCTGTGTTGGCAGGCAGATTCTCAACCACTGGTCCACCACAGAAGTCCAAGGCCAAGGCCAGTGGTTCTTTCATAGATCTTGATTTTTTTTTAATTGGAGGATGATTGCTTTATGGTGTCATGTTGGTTTCTACCGTGCATGTCTGCGTGTTAAGTTGCTTCAGTCTTGTCCAACTCTGTGCGACACTATGGACTGTAGCCTGCAAGGCTCCTCTGTCCATGGGATTCTTGAGGTAAGAATACTGAAGTAGGTTGCCACGCCCTCCTCCAGGGGATCCTCCCAACCCAGGGATTGAACCTGCATTTCTTGTTTTCTGAATCAGCAGGCAGGTTGTTTACCACTTTGTTATCTGGGAAGCCCAGGGCCAGGGGTTTTTAAAGTATGATTCCTGGACTAGCAGCATAAGTATCACCTGGGAATTTGTTAGAAATGTCAGTTCCTGAGACTTTCCCAGACGTAATGAATGACAAACTCTGAGGGAAGGACCAGCAATTTGCATTTTCATAAGCCTTCCATTGGATTTGATACACACAAGTTTGAAAACAGTGGCTGTAAGCATTTTCCAAACAGAGGAGATGGGAAGGAGCATTGCAGGCCATTGGAAATGTGCACCCCAAAACCAGAATAAAGCTCATTCACAGTGTACCATGAAGTTTTTCATGGCTTGAACATAGTGTGTTGACTGTACTTGGAATTTTCCAACAGTGTTGCTCAACATTTTGTTTCATGTAGTTTTGTAATTCCCTTTTTAGGTCATTTGGTCATAAGTTATTTAAATTTTATGACTGTGATTATCTATCACATTTAAAGAGAAAACTCTGTGTTTGGATGTATGATTCATTGTTTTCTTTTTTGAAGCCAAACTGAAGTTGGCTGAATACTCTTTTTATTATACCCCAACATTGTGATTTCTGTAGAAATGCATAGGAAAGTCACAATATAAGGCCATCCTCATTTATATTTAAATGAACCTTAAATAGTCTTTCTTGTTGCAGAACTGCCTATGACCTAACTGGATGGGGAGAGTCTGTATAACCCCAAACCTCATCAATTTTAGTGATGTCATTTTTTCTATTTTTGATATTTTCGTATCATAACATCCAAGCAAAAGAACACACTTTTCCCCCCAACCTTTCTTTCTCCCCTTCCCAAGTTGAAGTGCTAATTGGAGGCCAAGTGAAGGTCACTGGAGAGGAAAAGGGCCTGGATAATAAACCATGAAATATAGCTCAAAGAAAATTCCCACTTGAGAGCTGGAAGGGATCACAGAGGTCAAATAATTCAGCTGTCTTACTCTGGAGGCCTCTGAGGCTTAAACAAGTTGTTCAGAGTCAACTGCTAATGGGAAAGCTGGAACCAGAAACCGCGTTTCCAAACTCTTGTTTAGTGTTCTTTCTATTACATCACGGATGCACAGAAGACTGTATCCCCAGGAGGAAAACACAAACTGTATATGAGTGGCTGTAGAACAGCCATTGATTTTTCCATTTGCAGTTTGTACGGGGCTAGTCATACACCAGGGGACTTCCCTGATGGCTGGTTAAGAATCTGACTGCTAATGCAGGAGATGTAAGAGAGACGAGTTCAATCCCTGGGTTAGGAAGATCCCCTGGGGAAGGAAATAGCAACCCACTTGGGTATACTTGCCTGGAAAATTCCATGGACAGAGGAGCCATGGAATGGACGTGGAGCCATGGAATGGATGTGGAGCCATGGAATGGAGCAATGGACAGCAGGCTACAGTCCATGGGGTTGCAAAGAGTTGGACATTACTGAGTGTGCGTGTGCACACACACACACGCATACACAGTCATACACCAGATCACATCCAATTTAATGGTTTTAAAGTATGTATTGGTTGTTATCTCCAAAATTCTGTTTGGAATGAGTTAGAGATTCAGTTCGATTCAGTTCAGTCGCTAAGTCGTGACCGACTCTTTGCGCCTCCATGAACCGCAGCATGCCAGGCCTCCCTGTGCTTCATCAACTCCCGGAGTTTACCCAAACTCATGTCCATTGAGTTGGTGATGCCATCCAACCATTTCATACTCTGTCTTCCCCTTCTCCTCCTGCCTTCTATCTTTCCCAAAATCCAATTTGATGGTTTTAAAGTGTGTATTGGTTGTTATCTCCAAAATTTTCTTTGGAATGAGTTAGAGGTAAGTAGATGATAAAAAGGAAATAAGAAAATCAATCAATCTAATGTTCATTTCCTTACTGAGGCCCAGGCTTTATGTTCAGTAACCTTCTGAACAGGCCAATCTGGACATTCCAGATCAGTGTTAGAAAATAAGCATTTCCCCATTATATACATATTCTCTCCTAAAACTTGCTCCTTCCACCCTTTATATTTTATCATTATTTACTCAGGACCTTTAGGATCATTCTCAACTCTTCTTTCTCTCATTCCACACGTCAACTCAATCACGAACTCTCTCCATTTAATCTCCTGTCACTCTTACATCATAAACAGTTTCCAAATCCTATACTTCCTTACCACCTGCACGTCCATTGTCTTAAATCAGGCTACTCTTACCCCTTATTAAAGCTATTGCAACACGCTTTGTCCTCATTTTCCTGCCTCCAGCCTCATAGTTGGACATTTCTCTTTTACACTATTTTCAGAGTGATCTTTTTAAAGTGTAAGATGTATCACCCCATAAACTATGCTTAAAAACTACAATAATTCCCCATCAATAATAGGATAAACTTTAGCACAGTACACTCAACTTTCTATGATATGACCTCTGCTTATCACGTTATCCCCACCTCTGATCCCTCTTCAGGATGTGCTTACCTGTTCTCCAGCATGATCAGGTTGTTAGGACCAACCAAACTTGCTTCTCCTGCCTGGTGAAAGCCTATTCATTCAGCACATCTCAGACATCACCTTCTCATTCATGTCGTCTTTGACATTACTTTATTCTTCTCCACAGCTGGGGTGAAATATCTTTTTCTTGGCATCTCTGTACCTTACCTATCTTCTATGCTCTCATGTAATTTTCCCCAACACTTTATCATGAAAATTTTCAAGCAGACAGAAAAGCTGAAAGAATTTTGCCTGATTTTGCAAATAACATTTTACTCTGCTTACTTTGTTACAACACTACCCAATCATCAATACATCTTTTTTAAAAATGCATTTCAAAGTAATTTGCATATATCAATATACTGCCTTCCAAATAATTCAGAATATATATCATTCAGAGTTTTGTTGTATGTATTAGAAGTTCAGTTACAAAATATTACTCAGTAGTATTCCATTGTTCTGCTATATCACAGCTTTAAATAAAAGATCCATCATCCCACTGATGCACACTTGGTTTGTTTCTAGTTTTTGGCTATTATAAATAAAGCTACTATGAATATTCTTTTACAAGTTTTTTGAGATATGTCTTCAGTTCTTTTGGGTAAATGCTAGGATTGGAATTTATGGTCATAGAACATTTTGTTTTTGTTCAGTCACTCAGTCATGTCCCACTCTTTGCAATCCCATGGACTGCAGCACACCAGGCTTCCCTGTCTTTCACCACCTCCCGGAGCGTGCTCAAACTCATGTCTGACTCATCAAAGTCAGTGATGCCATCCAACCATCTCACCCTCTGTTGTCCTCTTTTCTTCTTGCCTTCAATCTTTCCCAGCATCAGGGTCTTTTCTAATGAGTCGGCTCTTCACATCAGGTGACCAAAGTATTGGAGCTTTATCTTCAGTATCAGTCCCTCCAATGAGTATTCAGGATTGATTTCCTTACTTAGTTTTAAAAGAAACCGCCACCTTTTGCTTAAAGTGGTTTTACAATTTTATAATCCTACAAAAAAATGTGTTGCTTCACATCTTCATCAGCATTTGGTGTTGTGAGACCTTTAAAATTTAGCCATTCTGGTAGATGTGTAAAGGTATCTTATTTTGGTCTCTGATATAATTTTTAGTTAATTCATCTGTCTTACTAGACTTTGAACTTCTTGGAGACAGGCACTTTAGTCACTTCTTATGTTTCCTGAGCCCAATAACATCTGACACAGAATAGTGCCTGGAGTGGGAGAATATATTCATTCTGGTCGGGATTCACCTGCCTGCATATGTAGGAGCATACACAATTCAGAATTGGATTTATGTCTGGGTGGAGAAAGGTGTGTTTGAGAAGTCTGTCAACAGCATAGTAGAATGTAGGAACCATTGGGTCTGTCTAGGACATTTATGGGTGTAGAAACCTGATATATTTGATCCAGAGAGTGTGTATTGTGGGGTTGGAGCTCTCCCTGGGAGGTAGGAAGTAGTGACATTGGTTTGGAGGAGTAAAGAGCTGGAAGAATAGTGCTCAGAGAGAGAGAAAGTTAAGGGGATTTTATCAGATCTGGCTGAGAATTATGAAATAATGAAAATTTCAAAGTAATAATCATAAACATCAAAGCTCCATTTGAATTTATAGAATTGCTATCTTTTGTCATTTCTGCTTCCATAGAAAAATGTTAGCTTACTTGTTTCTCTCCAGAGATTTCTGTATTTTGAATAAACAAAGTTAAGCAGCTATTTATTTTCTAACTCTGATAATGAAAATTAGAAGAGACTAAATCCTATATTACTGAATTGAAATATGAAGTAGATCTTGACATTACACTGCTACCCTGATTATGACAAATATTCTACTTGACATTTTGTTGTTAATACTTTATTCCTTTTATCCTTATTGCATTCTGATATTTAGAATGACTTATACAATCAACTTTCCCAAACAGAATTAAAAATGGCTAACACACATGTAGAGGAAAATGCAGGCAAATATTTGACTGTCACTAAGTTATCTGAATTTGGTTGTCTCTCTTGATTAAATAACTATGATTGTGCTGTCCTTTCTTTCACCCTGAGAACCAGAGATCAAATTGCCAACATCTGTTGGATCACAGAAAAAGCAAGAGAATTTCAGAAAAACATCTACTTCTCCTCCATTGACTACGTTAAAGCCTTTGACTGTGTGGATCACAACACACAGTGGAAAATTTTGAAAGAGACGGGAATGCCAGACTTCCTTACCTGCATCCTGTGAAACCTGCATGCAGGTCAAGAAGTGACATCTAGAACTGGACATGAAACAATGGACTGGTTCAGAATTGGGAAAAGAGTACATCAAGGCTGTATATTGTCATCTTGATTATTTAACTTATATGCAGAATACATCATGCGAGATACTGGACTGAATGAAGCTGAAGCTGGAATCAAGAGTGCCGGGAGAAATATCAGTAAACTCAGATATGCAAATGACACTACCCTTATGGCAGAAAGCAAAGATGAACTAAAGAACCTCTTGATGAAGGTAAAAGAGGAGTGTGAAAAAGGTGGCTTAAAGCTCAACATTCAAAAAACGAAGAGTATGGCATCCAGTCCCATCAGTTCAGTTCAGTCGCTCAGTTGTGTCCGACTCTGCAACCCCACTGACTGCAAAACGCCAGGCTTCTCTCCATCAACAACTCCCAGAGCTTGCTTAAATTCATGTCCATTGAGTTGGTGAGGCCATCCAACCATCTCATCCTCTGTCATCCCCTTCTCTTCCTGCCTTCAATCTTTCCCAGCATCAGGGTCTTTACCAATGAATCAGCTCTTTGCTTCGGGTGACCACAGTACTGGAGCGTCAGCTTCAGCATCAATCCTTCCAATGAATATTCAGGACTGATTTCCTTTAGGATTGACTCATTTGGTCTCCTTGCTGTCCAAGGGACTCTCAAGAGTCTTCTCCAACACCACAGTTCAAAAGCATCAATTCTTCGGCGCTCAGCTTTCTTTGTAGTCCAACTCTCACATCCATACATGACTACTGGAAAAACCATAACTTTGACTAGATGGACCTTTGTTGGCAAAGTAATGTCTCAGCTTTTTAATATGCTGTCTAGGTTGATCACAGCTTTTCTTCCAAGGAGCAAGTGTCTTTCAATTTCATGGTTTTAGTCACCATCTGCAGTGATTATGTAGCCCATCCAAATAAAGTTTGTCACTGTTTCCCCATCTATTTGCCATGAATTGATGGGACCAGATGCCATGATCTTTGTTTTTTGATTGTTGAGCTTCAAGCCAACTTTTTCCACTCTTCTCTTTCACTTTCATCCCTTTACTTCTTGGCAAATAGATGGGAAAACAATAGAAACAGTGATAGAGTTTATTTTCTTGGGCTCCAAAATCACTGCAGATGGTGACTGCAGCCATGAAATTAAAAGACTCTTGCTCCTTGGAAGAAAAGCTATGAGAAACTTAGTATATTAAAAAGCAGAGATACTACTTTGCCAACAAAGGTCCATATAGTCAAAGCTATGGTTTTTCCAGTAGTCATATATGGATGTGAGAATTGGACCATAAAAAAGGCTGAGCACTGAAGCAGTGATGCTTTTGAACAGTGGTGTTAGAGAAGACTCTTGAGAGTCCCTTGGACTGCAAGGAGACCAAACAAGTCAGTCCTAAAAGGGATCAGTCCTGAATATTCATTGGAAGGACTGATGTTGAAGCTGAAGCTCCAATACTGTGGTCACCTGATGTGAAGAACTGACTCATTGGTAAAGACCCTAATGCTGGAGGGTTGAAGGCAGGAGGAGAAGGGGATGACAGAGGATGAGATGGTTCGATGGCATCACTGACTCAATGCACATGAGTTTGAGCAGGCTCTAGGAGATGGTGAAGGACAGGGAAGCCTGGCATGCTGCAGTCCATGGGGTCGCAAAGAGTGGGACACCACTGAGTGGCTGAACAACAAGGTGGCACTAGTGGTAAAAAGAACCTGCTGCCAATGCAGGAGACATAAGAGATGCGGGATTGATCCCTGAGTCAAGAAGATCCCCTAGAGGAGGGCCTGGCAACCCACTCCAGTGTTCTTGCCTGGAGAATCCCGTGAGCAGAGGAGTCTGGTGGGCTACAGTCCATAGGGTTGCACAGAGTCAGACATGACTGAATCGACTTAGCATGAACACACATAAATGGGCAGAGCCTCTTCTTCAGAGTCTGGGCTAAGTCCTCTGAAGCATTTTGGTAGGTAGATTTCCCATGGTTACTCCCCATTCTCCCTCTCCACCAGCAATGAGAAGTTGGTTATTTCACTTGCTGCCAACCAATGTCAGACTGACTGACCACTGCATTAGTTCAATTACTGCCACCTCCAATACAATGCCATTTAATAAACACTCTCGATTCAGCAGCGCTTCCCTGTTGTCTCAGATGGTAAAGAATCTACCTGTGATTCAGGAGACCTGGATTCAATCCCTGGGTTGGTAAGATACCCTGGAGAAGGGCATGGCAACCCATTCCAGTATTCTTGCCTGGAGAACCCCAAGACAGAGAAGCCTTGTGGGCTACAGTCCATGGGGTCACAAAGAATCAGACATGACTAAGCGACTAAGCACACACTCTGTTTTGCAACTAGTCGTCCCATCTTCCTTATTCAAAAGCCTCTGAAAACAAAGCTCATCCACAAAACTTTCCCTGATGGACATGGAAGAGATGCCTGCATCTCATTTGACCCTGTCCAATCAAGACTTGGTTTAACGTTCCTATCTACTACCCATATTCTGTCTCCAAGATGAAAGGGAACAAGTCTATTCAACTTTTTAAAAACTACAATCCTTAAATATATTAAGTTCTATAATTAGGCACTTATCGTATTTCATAAAATTGATGATGTAATAATGATAGTTTCAGAGAAGCAAAATCTTTAATTGCTTTACATTGCTCACCTCATTCAGTGATACCAGTAGACTGTTAGTTAAACTGGTAATAAGTTTCTGGAGTTATAAAATTTGTATTTC
Organism: Moschus berezovskii; assembly: GCF_049115385.1. Classification (NCBI taxonomy): domain Eukaryota; kingdom Metazoa; phylum Chordata; class Mammalia; order Artiodactyla; family Moschidae; genus Moschus; species Moschus berezovskii. Next base: position 38,038,229 of record NC_142468.1, on the reverse strand, counting down.
GGATGCAATGTATGTTCCTACTATTATTTGCTTTTGAAGTGAGACACATTCACTGTAACTTTTCCTTGAAAATTTAGTTGGAGAGAGAAATAAAGGTTGTTTTTATTTAACTGTAGTGGATAAATTATATGTGTCTTTTTCCCTAAGCTGTCTCAAATGAATTTTAGAAAATGTACATTTACATATAAAAAGATGAAATAAATACACAAAGAAAAAATTAATAAAAGTTCCCCTCCCCCAAACTCTGAGATTCAAATTCCTCATTTTTCAACTCTCAGAAATCTTATATACTGGTTCTTTCTCGTTTTCAGAATGGGCAACAGTTTAGATCAGGGGAGTAATAAAAGCAAGTTAAGTTATTTTATTTTATTACTTTTGTATATCCCAAGAGGATGATGAGTGAAAGGGGAAACATATTTACAATAGTAGCTGATTAGTCTGCACAGTTTAATTCACAGCAGGATTTTCTTTTGAGATCATAAAAATGCCTGTGATGGAATCAGGGATGGAAAAAAATTAAACAAAAAATCCTTTAATCAAAGTGTTGTACTTAAGATACCTTTCACAAGGGAGAAAAAGGAGACTGATTTATTGGAATCGAAATAATTCCTTGGCTCATAAAAATTCTTATTTGGAAGCATTCACCAACTCCTTCTATCATGTCCAGAACCTGTCATTTCTCTCTTTCATATGTAATTTACATAGCCCCCTTCCCCTATTTCTGAAGGTCGGCTTATTCTCATTTCACTTCTGTAGCCTTTTTCCAAGAATGAAACAGGTAAGAAAAAGAAAATGAAAACCAAGGACTTAGTCTCCACAGATGTACACAAATAATTTAAACCTACTTTCTTGAAATTTTGGTCATAACATCATAGGTATCTTCCTGTTCAACAGGGCTTAGCTGAAAGGCCATTGATTTTGGGCTTAGAAGATCTATTTTTGTGTATTATCTTATATTCAGCTGGGCTTCCCCAGTGACTCAGCAGGTAAAGATTCCACCTGCAGTATAGGAGACAGAGGAGACCTGGGTTCAATCTCTGGGTCAGAAAGATCCCCTGGAGAAGAAAATGGCAACCCACTCCAGTATTCTTGCCTGAAAAATCCTGTGGACAGAGGAGCCTGGCAGGCTACTGTCCAAAGGGTGGCAAAGAGTTGGACATGACTGAGCCACTAAGCACACACATAAACTTCAGCCAAATCATTTAAACTCTCTTAGTTCCTCATCTCTAAAATGGGGAAAAGATTTGTCTAACCCAATTCCCAGGGCTGCTGTATCAAAACACGTAGAAGGACCTTGTAACCATGAAGCTCAGTATACATATGTTATTATCACTGTTGTCATTTGACATGTGAGAAAATCAACTCTTCAGAAAAAGTAAGTATTTTCCCTAAGGCTACACAGCTTGTTAGTAATAGTTCAGTTCAGTTCAGTTCAGTTCAGTTGCTCAGTCGTGTCCGACTCTCCGCGACCCCGTGAATCACAGCACGCCAGGCCTCCCTATCCATCACCAACTCACGGAGTTCACTCAAACTCATGTCCACAGAGTCGGTGATGCCATCCAGCCATCTCATTCTCCGTCGTCCCCTTCTCCTCCCGCCCCCAACCTTTCCCAGCATCAGAGTCTTTTCCAGTGAGTCAACTCGTCGCATGAGGTGGCCAAAGTATTGCAGTTTCAGCTTTAGAGAGTAAATGCTGAGTGTCCAAATACTTAAACTGAATTTTATTACATTGACCCTCTCTGAAGCGCTTTGTTTCATCTTGCAGGAGTTGAGCTTTTCATTCTGTATGACACGGATTCACTGAGTGGTAAAAAGGTAAAATTTTAATTGTGTCTTTCTTCTTTCCAATTTTAGATTTGGACTTGAGGTGAATGTTAATTCTCTGAATTTAGAGGAAAGAGAATTCACTGGTGTCGTTTCCTTTTTTGCAGACCAGTTATTTGCCTTTCTCAGGAGTGGGACATGTTTTTGTACCTGAGGAATTCACTTTTATCTTGCATTCTCTGCAACAATAGGTGGTGGCAGAAAATCTGTGGAAACTTGTTACACAGTATCTGATTGCATGCATTCAAAATATCCAACACCATTCTTCATTTGAAAGATCACCACAGATGGGCCTTCCAAAGATTCTCCTTGGAGTTAAGATACTGTATGTAAAGGACAGAATGTCCCTTTTCCCAGATGAGCAAGTTAATATCCTCCCTAAGTGGTGTTCTGGTTTCTTGTGTTCTAGTTAAATGGGAATAGAAATTAAATGGGAACAAAGGAGACCTGTGCCAGGAGACCTGTCACCAGAGGTAAGAAATTCGTTTTATGGAGTCATAAAACAGAAAAAAAAGGAAAAATATGTAATGGAGACACAAAGTGGGGAGGAATCTGTCTGAAGGCGATTTTGGCAGTACGGAGATATTTCAACCTTGTACTTCTTGTTACCATTTTGGATTTCTTTCAGATTGTTTTCTTTTTTTGAGCGAACAGCTGGCAGACAGCACACAGGAAATAAGGGACTGCATCGGAGAAAGTGTAGTTTCAAAGCCAAAGGTATATAGTGTTGAATACATTGAATAAAGTGAAGGTTCAAGTATAATCCAATGGACCTGACAAAACCGAGTGATTTTCAACCCCGGCAGAAACAAGGCCAGAAAAAGACATGCTTTGGGAGATGTCATTTCTTTTCCAAATATCTAGCTTCAAAATTAGTGTATCAAGGGACGTGCCAAAAAGGGATAATATCTACAAACACTTTGGAAACACCTGCAGCAGAAAACACCATCTGTCAGATTAATGAGGGAAGCTGATAGGGATCTGAGGGTAACAAGAAGAGAGAGGGAAATGGATTTTGTTGACTACAGTTGTTGAAAGTGTGTGTGCATGTATAGGAAATAACTTGAAGGAAAGGTGGGAGGGGAGAATGCCTTAATCTCACTATATGGTGGTGGAGTAAAGAGTTCTTGGACCTTGGAGCCAGAGCAGTCTGCTTTATATCCTAGTTCTGTTTCTTATTAGCTGACTGTGAGGTCTGTAAAGGAAGGATGAAGAATCACTTGGGAATATTTTCAGCTAAACATATAAGACACCCAACCAACAATGGCTTAAGTAGTAAAAACATTAAATCATATCCCTTTATGGGCTTCTCTGGTGGCTCAGTGGTAAAGACTCTGCTTGCCAAGGCAGGAGACACGGGTTCCATCCCTGATCTAGGTAGATCTCATATGCCACAGACCAACTAAGCCCGTTAGCCACAACTATTGAATCTGTGCTCTAGAGCCTGGGAGCCACAACAGGAGAAGCCATCACAATGAGAAGCCCATGCACCACAACAGAGTAGCCCCCTGCTCGCTGCAGCTAGAGAAACAGCAACGAAGACCCAGCACAGCCATAAATGAATAAATAAAATTATTAAAAGAAATAAAAAACAGAAAAGCTAATGTAAAGCTATAAAAAACCCAATTAATTTATTTTAAAAATTATATCCCTTAAAAAGAAGTCTTATGACTTCTTTGGTGATCCAGTGATTAAAACTTCACCTTCCAATGCAGGTGATATGGATTCAATCCCTGGTTGGGGAGCTAAGATCTCACATGCCTTGTGGCCAAAAAATACCTCAGAAAACATAAAACAGAAAAAATAGTTTAAGAAATTCAATAAAGACTTTAAAATGGTTCACATCAAAAAATCATAAAAAAAATTCTGAAGGTCAGCTTTGCAGGACTGAGGCAGCATCAAGGGTCCAAGCTCTGGTTTTTGTTCTTTTGTTTTTTTGCTTTGACATCCAGAGTATTATTAGGCTGGTCAAGTCATGATCCCAAGATGGCCACCTTAGCTCAAAAACAATGCCTCCCATAATCATATTCACAGAAACAAGGCAAAGCCTGGGAGAAACACAGCTCTCTCCTCACAAGGCTCTGGTCTTTATGTGGGAAGATACTCTTTCTCAAAAGTTCTCTGGCTGACTTCTCTTTATGTCTCATGTCCAGAATTGGGTCATCTCTGGCCCCATCAACCAGTGATTTAGTGTGGGAATGGAGTTGGCCCCATCTTCTTGGCCAAGATCTTAGAGCAACTAACTCAGTCTGCTACAAGTAATATCTGTCCAGGGGTTGGTATGGGAGATGATACATATAAATCTGGTAGCACTTTGCCTAGCCCATTTCAGATGCACTTTAAATGAGCATTATTATAATTTTAAGCATTATTAGCATTTTCCCTACAATCTTTTATTGCCCTGTGAACATTTAAATATAGTTGTACTTAGTATATAAAATTTTGGACTCTGACTTCATCATATTTGTAGTTTAAGCATTTCCCAGTATTTCTACATAGTCTCACTAATATCACTTTAAAAATGATTGTGTGAAATACAATCTGTCAAATGACTGCCATAGAATTTATTTTTGTATATATTGTATGCTTCTAATTATTTTTCAATAGTTTAAGACTTCTTTGTGTAAAACCATGTATATTTTGGATTGATTATTTAGGATAGATTCCAGGAATGACATTATTTGGTCAAAGGATGAGGCAGAGATTGGCTAGGTATTTACCAAACCATGTGGTTTTCCTCCTGAACCCACAGGTAAACCACATTTCCTAATCTCCTTTGCAGCTAGGTGTGGCCAGTGATTGAATTCTTGCTGGTGGAATGAGGGCATATATGATGTGCCCTGCTTTGGGGCAAAACACCTCTGAAATCCCCTTCTCTCTCTTCTCCTGGATGTCGATGCCCTAAATGACCTTGGTGAAGATGACAGACCCATAACAGCCTGGGACCCTGAATGGTCATGTGGAGCAGAGCCTCCCCTCCAGTTCCATGCTACTGTTTAGAATTTAGGAAACAAAGGCTCACATGTTAAGCTAGTATAGATTCTGGAGTTATTGGGTATGGCTGCTATTGCCACAACTAATGCAGAAAGTGGTCCCTTGAAATGGTAACCACTGCAATGAATGTCATAAAACTACTTTTATTCCAGTTTTCTCAAATTTGGAGCACAATCTTTCAGAATAAAAGAAGAAAAACAAAAAGAATTATTTAAATGAAATGCATTAAAATAATCAAGTTGAAAAATTAATGTGCATATAGGAAGAAAATAAACCCACCTATGCAAGTTGCTTGGAATGATCCATAATTAATGTTACTATAACTCAATAAAATTTACTTACAACACCAAGCTCTGGGAGATGGTGAAGGACAGGGAAGCCTGGCGTGCTGCAGTCCATAGGGTTGCAAAGAGTTGGACATGACTGAGAGACTGAACAACATCAACAACTTAACCACAGTAATTTCTAAGCAGATCATATATTTATTTTAGTTTGAGGCTACCAATTAAGTAATAAATATTTTTAGACTGTGATGAGTGTTTGTTATTTAAAACGTTTATAGTGCCCCATGTCTGGAGCGTGTTACAGTCAAATGGGCAGGCAACTCAGGATATGTGAGGACTCTTAGTAACTTTGGTCTGCATCCCCAGAGTCGTACTCTGAAGCTGTAGTTCTGATTCATGCCAGCAGAGAAAATTGTGTTACTTTAAAAAATTGGGTAATCTGGAGAAGACTCTTGAGAGTCCCTTAGATGGCAAAGAGATAAACCAGTCAATCCTAAAGGAAATCAACTGTGAATATTCATTGGAAGGGCTGTGGGCTGAAACTGAAGCTCCAATACTTTGACCACCTGATGATGGCCAACTTCAGGGAAAAGACCCTGATGCTGGGAAAGATTGAAGGGAAAAGGAGAAGAGGGTGGCAGGGGATGAGATGGGTAGTTAGCATCACCAACTCTATTGACATGAATTTGAGCAAACTCTGGGAGATAGTGGAGGACAGAGGAGCCTGGAGTGCTGCAGTCCACGGGGTTGCAAAGAGTAGGACATAACTTAGTGACTGAACAACAAAGACAATAATCTGGAGGGCTCCTGAGAGCCCGGCTTGATTCTGGGTCCACTAGGGAGCTCTAAACTAAGTGAAGAAATAGTGGCAGAGGCTAATACATTGCTTTTTGTTCCATCTGGGAGGCACAACCTCAAAAGGACAGCTAGGGAAAGTCAGGTGGTTGGGAAACTCATTTTGGGAGGCGGGGGGCAGGGGTTGCCTGAGTCTCTTTAGTTCAGTTCAGTCATTCAGTCGTGTCTGACTCTTTGCGACCCCATGAATCACAACACGCCAGGGCTCCCATCACCAACTCCCGGAGTTCACTCAAACTCATGTCCATCAAGTCAGTGATGCCATCCAGCCATCTCATTCTCCGTCGTCCCCTTCTCTTCCCGCCCCCAATCCCTCCCAGCATCAGAGTCTTTTCCAGTGAGTCAACTCTTTGCATGAGGTGGCCAAAGTATTGGAGTTTCAGCTTTAGCATCAGTCCTTCCAATGAAGCTCTTAGTATGTAATTAATCATGCCCAATAGCTCTGAGTCAGCCAGGTATTTCCCAACTGTTCAGTGAGGAAACAAAGATCAAAGTGCAACTCTATGCCTAGGGCATAGTAAGCATCAAATGATGATGATGAAGATAACAACCAGGCCACTGGACTTTTCCAGTGACTTTGACTTCCAACTTCTGGGAGCAGGGAATCAAACCCTGCTGAGGCTGGTCTGGTGGGCTTGGTCCCAGTTTCAGTGAGGAGCTGAGAAGATAGCTGGGGAAGTCTGGGGCGGGGTGGGGGGGGGGAAGGGATCTAGGCACTTGAGTTTGATGCAGGAATAGTACTTCCCAAGGGTGTGAGTTGCAGTTCCATTTTGGAAAAACAAAAGCAAAAATATCTGATACATCTTAACTCTCTCTCCTTAGAGTTAAATAAATCGTCACAGTAAATGGAATAGCTTTTGGTCAGGAAAAAAGCGAGGTAGACCTCTGTGAATTGACTTAGGAACAGTTCTAGACTACAGTCTCAAGTGAAATAAGCAAATTTCAAGCATGATATATACAGTAAGATAGTTTTTTAAAAAAATTTTGTATAAGGAAAAAAACAATTCGGTCAACTTAGTTCGATTTAATAAAGTCTTTCCCTCCCCCAATTCAGTCGACTTCAGTTCAGTTCAGTTCAGTTCAGTCACTCAGTCGTGTCCAACTCTCCGCGACCCCATGAATCACAGCACGCCAGGCCTCCCTGTCCATCACCAACTCCCGGAGTACACTCAAACTCATGTCCACAGAGTCAGTGATGCCATCCAGCCATCTCATTCTCGGTCGTCCCCTTCTCCTCCCGCCCCCAACCTTTCCCAGCAGTCGACTTAGTTCAGTCTAATAAAGTCTTCCCCTCCCCCCTTCTCTCTCTCTTTGTTTTAAAAATAAGTTATAAGTCTTTCAGATTTCCTTTCCTTTCTGTCCTCCTCACCAAAGTGGTTACTCCGCATACTGAGGTACCTGCCAGGTGGTGAGAAGCAGTGGTCCCTGTGTCCATGGTATCTCTTTAGTCCTAAGTATTCTGTACAGAGAGAATATCCCTAATATTTCTGGCCACTGCTCACCCTACCAGCAACTGTGTCTTAGTTTGGCAGCTGGTAAACCCTTGATCTCTTCTTTCTGCTTAGCCTGTGGTCCTCCCAACTGCGCTGGGTGCTGAATGTCCCTTGAAATCTGGCTGTGACTTCTACTCTGTCTCTAGTCAGGGATAGCTATCATCATCTTCAAACCACAGGATTGCCGGGCCCTGTTAAGCCACCAGCTTCCCAATTTTCACCATTTATCCATACTTTCAAGGGAAAATGGAAACTTTTGAATAGCTTCTGTGCCACATGGCACAGTAGAGGGAGACCTCCAACTCAGAACTTCCTTTGATTTAAATACTGTAATCACTTAAGGGGGTTTCCTCCTTTCAGAGCCTTGTTTTAGGAAGTGGGGGAAAGTCCTTTATACCGTGCCCTCACCGTCCTCCTCAAGCTAGCACATTTCTCTTTCTCTAGGATTTTCACTAGAATTGGAGCGGTCATCATACATATTTTTTTCCATGAGTTCTTCCTGCAGCCATGTATTTCTTCTTTTCACAGTCCTTTGACAAGAATGGACAGGCTTTCTAATTCCTGTATATGGTGAGTTTGTTTTAGTAAAGCCTGTAAGAAGCTCATGATCTAGGTCGCTAAGGTTGAATCTCAAGGCGGTTAAAAAAATTAAAAACTCTTTTCTTTGTCAACAATAAAGCCTTGCTTTAGGATTACCATATTTTATCAATTTGAAGATGCCATCATTGTAAAATGCACTATTATTCTGCATACCATTAAGACTATGATATACTGTCTTAATGATAGTTCTGTGGAAGACATGAATTGATCATAGCAGTCTCTTTTTGCAGTAGAATCTTTTTTATCTACACCAAGGGACTTGGGATTTCCTTTTGCCTTTACTCACCATGCTTGGCAAGTGATGGGCAACCCTTTTCTAAGTGAGTCAGTAAAATAGTGTAACTGAGTTTCATAATGGCAGTGTGTATCTTTCTTTCTAGGTCGAGGATTTTTGTTTGGCAACAAAATAGAAATTGTAATCATTTATATGAGTATTTACTTCCCTATATTAAATTTATTTGAGGGCAAATTCCATTGCCTTGTTTTGCTGCCTTTCTGTATATGCAATATATGTATTTTTTTTTATCCAATGACAAATCATACTGTAATATTTTTGAAGACAATTTGTGCTAGAATTGAACTCAACCCAGAAGAAGATGAATAGATTTAGGGAGCAAGTAGACCATTAGTTGAGTCTTGAGGTGTTCTTGATGGTGGCCAGACTTAGGTATCCTACCAGCATGTTAACATAGGAAGACTGAAGAGGAAAAGAGGAACATATAATAACAGTGGCTTTGTTACTGAAATTTTCAATTTCTGTTGTTCTTTAAGGCTCAGGCTGAATGCCCTGTCTGCAATAAATCTTTTCTTGACCTGCTAGAGATCAAATTAGGTTTTCTTTTAGGTTCTTCTCTTGTCATAACCCTTAGCACAGGTTAAAGCAAAAAAAAAAAAAAAAGCTAGTTTAACAGTATAGCTTCTTACTGAAAAGGAAACTCCACAAGGGTTTGTGTTCTGTTCAGTTCAGTTCAGTCACTCAGTTGTGACCGACTCTTTGCGACCCCATGAAGCACAGCACGCCAGGCCTCCCTGTCCATCACCAACTCCCGGAGTTCCCTCAAACTCATGTCCATCGAGTTGGTGATGCCATCCAGCCATCTCATTCTCTGTCGTCCCCGTCTCCTCCCGCCCCTAATCTTTCCCAGCATCAGAGTCTTTTCCAGTGAGTCAACTCTTCTCATGAGGTGGCCAAAGTATTGCAGTTTCAGCTTTAGCATCAGTCCTTCCAATGAACACCCAGGACTGATCTCCTTTAGGATGGACTGGTTGGATCTCCTAGGAGTCCAAGGGACTCTCAAGAGTCTTCTCCAGCACCACAGTTCAAAAGCATCAATTCTTCAGCTCTCAGCTTTCTTCACAGTCCAACTCTCACATCCATACATGACCACGGGAAAAACCATAGCCTTGACTAGACGGACCTTGGTTGGCAAAGTAATGTCTCCGATTTTTAATATGCTATCTAGGTTGGTGATAACTTTCCTTCCAAGGAGTAAGCGTCTTTTAATTTCATGGCTGCAATCAGCATCCACAGTGATTTTGGAGCCCAAAAAATTAAAGTCTGACACTGTTTGCACTGTTTCCCCATCTATTTGCCATGAAGTGATGGGACCAGTTGCCATGATCTTTGTTTTCTGAATGTTGAGCTTCAAGCCAACCTTTTCACTCTCCTCTTTCACTTTCATCAAGAGGCTTTTGAGTTCCTCTTCACTTTCTGCCATAAGGGTGGTGCCATCTGCATATCTGAGGTTATTGATATTTCTCCCTGCAATCTTGATTCCAGCTTGTGCTTCTTCCAGCCCAGCGTTCCTCATGATGTACTCTGCATATAAGTTAAATATGCAGGGTGACAATATACAGCCTTGACGTACTCCTTTTCCTATTTGGAACCAGTCTGTTGTTCCATGTCCAGTTGTAACTGTTGCTTCCTGACCTGCATACAGGTTTCTCAAGAGGCAGGTCAGGTGGTCTGGTATTCCCATCTCTTGAAGAATTTTCCATAGTTTATTGTGATCCACACAGTCAAAGGCTTTGGCATAGTCAATGAAGTAGAAATAGATGTTCTTCTGGAATTCTCTTGCTTTCTCCATGAGCCGGTGAATGTTGGCAATTTGATCTCTGGTTCCTCTGCCTTTTCTAAAACCTACTTGAACATCTGGAAGTTCATGGTTCACATACTGCTGAAGCCTGGCTTGGAGAATTTTGAGCATGACTTTACTAGCTAGGTTTTTAGTATATACGCGTATATGTGTTGAAAGGAAGGAATAAGGAAGTCATGTCATTCCTCTGCTATAATCCTTACATGGATTTCTATTTCTCTTGAAATAAAACCCAGACTCCTCACCATGGCCCACAAGCCCCCTCCAGGCCTCTCTAGGGCAGCCTCCTCCTCACTCACTAAGCTCCAGTACAGAGTAGCCTCGGGCCTATCTCGGACCCCTTGCCACTTCTAAATCCAGCCTCCATGTACGTATCTGATCATGCCTCTGACCTGCTTTCCTGTGCTTCCTACATCTCTGCTGCAAAGCAAACCTTCCTCTGTGACTTGCGCTTTTCTCTCTAAACAGCTTCCTCTTTCGTCTCCTGGACTCTTGGTTTCTCAGGACGCCATGCTGAGCCTCCCGCTGGTGCCGTTGCTTCTGTCCTTCCTTTTATTTTCCTTTCTCCTTCAATACCCAGTTTCTCCCAGAAGCCATTCTTGAACCCCATGCTAGCTAAAGCCCCCACCCACACCCCCACGGGCTCCTACACTGTGGATATCTTTGTATCTGGTCACTTATCACTTTGAATTAAAGTCATCTCTAGATAGTTGTATTTCCTATTGACTGTAAAATCCCTGAGAGCAAGAGCTACACTTTCTCCACGTTTGCACCCCTGGTGTTAAGCTGCATCAGCTGCACTGTAAATACCAATAAGTGTGCGTTGGATTCCCTAGAGATCCAGTGGTTAAGACTCCGCACTTCCACTGTAAGGTGAGTGATTTGATTCCTGGTCGGGGAACTAAGATTCCCCCCCAAATGTGTGTGTGTTAAGTGGAATTAGAACTGAGCTGAGCATCACATCCAAGCATACTATTTTCTGAAAGGTCAAGTATCCCCTGGTCTAGGGAGAATCACAGGGGAGAAGTTTTTCTGGGTAATCCTGGGGATGATGATGCATTTGATTGCCAGGTAGTGCTTGACTAAGGTCCTCAACAACAGGAAGTGTGAACCCTGTGAGCTGGCCCAGGCTGTCACCCTTTGTGAGCAGGCTGGGGTTCCCTCAGAGCTGTAGCCCTTCCTCACATACTCTGGGAGTCATCTGGGAAAGGGATGGAGGAAGGACCTCCAGGCAGAGTGAATAGTATGTGCAAAGGCATCGAGGCCTAGAATAACTGGGGAAGGACGTGCAGTTCTATATGACTGGAGAAGGGGATTTAGGTTGAAGAGTAGGTAATAAAGCTGAAAATCCGCACTAATAATATTCATAATAACTAGTTTACTGAGTATTTACAATGTCTAGGCACTGGGCGAAGGGCTGTAAGGGTGACTGCATTTTGTTCTCCCAACCACACTGCCAGTCATTTGCTTTTGGCTCTTAAATCCATTCCCTCCCATCATCTGGCTTTGCTGGGGATTACGGGAGCTAACAGTCCACAGGTTTCATAGCTAACTGCCAGTCTCACTGGCAGGGTCCAAAGGAGACCCTGATGGGGCAACAGAAAGCAGGGAGAAGGAAGAAGTCAGAGTATTTCTCCGTCTCTTACACTGTCTCTGATCTTACACTGCAGCTACATCTCTTCTCTGGCAGCGTCAGGACTCTGCCTCAGAGTTTGCTCCCATGTTCTTCTTGTTGGCCCCCATGTTCTTCTTGTTGGCCCAGCTCCCACCAGAAAGAATCCCCGGAGTCCTGCCAGGGGAGGCTGGATCCTATGCTCCAGAATTATGCTCCTATGGTCCCAGGAGTGTAGTAACATTCTACTATCACAAACCTTGCCTGACTGTCCCTGCTTGACTTCTCAGTCCTTCTATCATCTGCTGATTAATACTCCATATGCTATATTAAATATTCTCTGCTTGAAATACTAGTGTAGTTTCTGTTTTCTTAACTGAACCTGGACTGACATACTGCTGTCTGTGGGAGGCAGGCTCTATTCAGAATCTGTGTCAGGGCTGAGGAAGCTGAGGCTTGGAAGAGTGACAAACTCAGGTCTCATAGCTAGGGAGTGGGAGGACAGGCTGTGCTAGCTGGGAGATGGTCTTAGAGTGCACGAATTTGGTTCAAACCTGAAGGAGGTGGAGACCAGGAAAGGGTTTACTCAGAAGAGTGACACAATCAGAACTGTGTTTAGAAAGGACAGATTCTCTTCCATCTCCATCAGGGTTGCTTATCCCAACAAACTGCCTAGTGTCACACAGATATAAGTTGCAGAAAGGCACGAAAATGTCTTGATTGATATTGTCTTTCTGTTCTTTTAGTTTTCTTAACCTTGTGCTATATTTTCCCACAGATTTACCCAAGAATCATTCACTACTGAAAAGTCTTTTGTGTATCAAACCCAACTATTGCCACATGACCAATCAAAGTCTTTTGGTCAACGGATTGTTTTCAAGTATCTGTATGTATTGTGAGAATCTGCAAATACTTCTTTTATCAGGATTTTTGGCCCAAAACTATACCGGATGCACAAAATGAATCAACAAGATACAAATTATTCATGAGAATGTAAAATTAACTCTACACAATTATACAAATAAATGAGGCAAAATTATGCTTTAATACCTACTTTTGTGTTACAGATATGCCTGAGGCACCAATAAGTTTAATTATAAAAATTTATAATTTATATTGGCCAATCCTAATATATTTTCCCATGGAAACACTGTTCTTTGATATTTTTAGGTTCAGCCAGTTCAAAGTGTCTCTTGATGCTATACAGCCACTATGTATTAATATTCCATAGTTCTTTATTTATCTGGATAAAAACTAGACTCATACAACTCAAAGGCTTCATTTTTGATTCTAGCTCTTTCTATGTGTGTCTCACCTCTTTTTTAGCTTTCTAACCAGCATAGGATTATACAAAATGCAAGTATTCTTTAGGGGGAAGAATTGTGAAAAATGAAAAAAAAATCTTTCAATACCCATTGGAATGAAACTGTACTCTTGCACTTTACATTTCTGATGAAGGATCTTGTGAGCCCATGAAAAGCTGCATGTGTACTGATTGAAGGGCTTCCCTGGTGGCTTAGATGGTAAAGAATCCTCCTGCAATGCAGGAGATCCAGGTTCAGTCTCTGGGTGGGGAAGATCCCCTGGAGAAGGAAATGGTATCCATTCCAGTATTTTTGTCTGGAGAAGTCCATGGACAGAGGAGCTGGTGGGCTCCAGTCCATGGGGTTGCAGAGTCAGACATGACTGAGCGACTGAGCACAGCGATTAAGAACATGGATTCTAGATCCCAGGTGCGAATCCAGACTACCTACTTGCTAACGATTTGTAATAATTTGAACTCGCATAAATTGCTTAATCTCTCTATGCCTCAGTTCTGTCACATGTAACCTGAAGATAAGAATAATGCCTCTGTCACAGCTTTGTTATGAACATGAACTGAGTTAATAGGTATGAAGCATGTGGTCATTATTTATTGCTATGAACTCTTATGAGAGTCAGACCATGGTTTGGTGTGGAAAATTTTTATAAATATTTGTATTTATAAAAGAAATAAATATATTTATATTATTTAATTATTATATATATAATTTAACAAAAGTGGGAACATTAATATATTTATGGGAGCAGAAAAGACAATGACAAGCAGTACATTTTTCAAACCCCAAATGATAACATCAAACAATTCAGGCTTCATTTTACTGGATAACAGCACCATTCATTCTTCCCTGAAACTAGAATGGGAGTCCTAATTCTCCATGAAGGCAAGTCTCCAAATCTGGGACAAAAGAGAGGATGGGGAAGCGGTTGGAGACTGAGTGCTGTAAGACTTAAAGGAGAGTTGCTGGGGACCTCCTTTGGGATGCTCACTGCCGCACAGACCCTGAGGATTCCCTAGTGGTCCTCTTTCTTTCTTCCCAGGGCGGCCTGTTTCTCTCTCTTCGGCACCACCTACTGCTTCTGCTCAGGGTTCCTTGTCTGAGTCCAATACAATCTACAGGGGTCTCGAGCCCACTGAGGCTAGCACAGTCGCTATTGGAATTTCTGAGTTTAAGAATGCATGCTGATAACCGGGAGGATGTAGAACCTTCAAAGAGGGCATGGGGCTCCCCCTCCACTCCTGTCTGTGACCCCCCTCCTCACTTCATGGCTTCTGTGGCTGCTGTGAATTCTTTGCTCTGGCTCCTCATGCAGGAAAGATGGTGAGTTGTTTTTTTCTTTTTTAAATAGGAGTTTTAGCTATCCTGCAGGGGTCTGACTGATACTTCTCCTTCCGCTAGAAATTGTAAAATGAGAGAACACTCAGTGCCAGGCCCTTCTGGCTGACTCCCTTTAAGGAACTGCCTGCTCTTGGTCTCTTTCCAGGGCCTTTAGCTAGTTATTTTATAATTAATCTAGAGTTGTTATTTCTGAAATGGTTGGTATCAGAGAATTTTTCTTTGCTATTCACAGAAATGGAACCCCTATATTTGAACTAACCTTAAAAATTCATCCACTGAGTCCTTAACTTCATTTATTGTATTTTTTCAGTTGTAAAATTTCCTAGTTCTTTAAAAATAGTTAAATTTAACTGTTACAGTAATCAATCTTGCTTGTTAATTCTCTTCAGTTCATTTCAGTTCAGTCATGTCCGACTCTTTGCGACCTCATGGACTGCAGCACGTCAGGCCTCCCTGTCCATCACCAACTACCGGAGTTTACTCAAACTCATGTCCTTTGAGTCAGTGACGCCATCCAACCATCTCATCCTCTGTCGTCCCCTTCTCCTCCTGCCTTCAATCTTTCCCAGCATCCGGGTCTTTTCCAATGAGTCAGCTCTTCGCATGAGGTGGCCAAAGTATTGGAGTTTCAGCTTCAACATCAGTCCTTCCAATGAACACCCAGGACTGATCTCCTTTAGGATGGACTGGTTGGATCTCCTTGCAGTCCAAGGGACTCTCCAGAGTCTTCTCCAGCACCACAGTTCAAAAGCATCAATTCTTTGGCGCTCAACTTTCTTTACAGTCCAACTCTCACATCCATAGATGACTACTGGAAAAACCATAGCCTTGACTAGATGGACCTTTGTTGGCAAAGTAATGTCTCTGCTTTTTAATATGGTGTCTAGGTTGGTCATTACTTTTCTTCCAAGGAGTAAGCGTCTTTTAATTTCATGGCTTCATTCACCATCTGCAGTGATTTTGGACTCCAAAAAAAAAAAGTTAATTCTCTTAATATACTGTAATTACTTTAAAGTTGTATCTGATGTTTTCATTTCTGGATCTACTGTGGGTCTGATTTTTTGGTAGTGAAATTACAATTTTACCATCAACTGAAATTTTAAGATCAGAAATTGAAGAAAGGATAAGTTCCTTTCTTCATCTTACTCTTCCTGTTAGTTGTATACCCATTTCTTTGCTTCTTTTTGCCATAATATCTTTTAAAAATGATTTATTCTAAATCTTTCTTGTCTTCATTAATTTTTTCCTTACACTCAGTCTGATCATTCTTCTCTCTTCAGTTCAGTTCAGTTGCTCAGTCATGTCCAACTCTTTGTGACCCTATGAACTGCAGCACTCCAGGCCTCCCTGTCCATCACCAACTGCTGGAGTCTACCCAAACCTATGTCCATCAAGTCGGTGATGCCATCCAACCATCTCATCCTCTGTCATCCCCTTCTCCTCCTGCCCTCAATCTTTCCCAGCATCAGGGTCTTTTCAAATGAGTCAGCTTTCCACATCAGGTGGCCAAAGTATTGCAGTTCCAGCTTCAACATCAGTCCTTCCAATGAACACCCAGGACTGATCTTCTTTAGGATGGACTGCTTGGATCTCCTTGCAGTCCAAGGGACTCTCAAGAGTCTTCTCCACCACCACAGTTCAAAAGCTCTCTTAGCTCTTCACAAAAACCATTTTTTTGGGTCATTAATGGCCACCATAATGTTAAGTCCAGCATTGTGAGTCCTCATCTTTTTGGTTGGTCTGTTGATTATTCCTTCCTGCATGATAAACTTTCTTGGCTACCAAGACACTGAACACTCACTGGTTGCTCCTTCTCTTTTTTCTTTTCTTTCAGTATTTCTTAAAGATGTGATGTTCTCTCTATTAAAACAATTTACTTATTTGGCTGCAGGTCTTAGTTACAACACGTGGGATCTTTGATCTTCATTGTAGCATGTGGGATCTTTAGTTGCGGCATATGAACTCTTAACTGCAGCATGTGGAATCTAGTTCCCTGACCAGGGATAGAACTGCAGTTCCCTGCTTTGGGAACTTGCACTCAGCCATTGGGCCACCAGGGAATTCCCTCCTTCTCTTTCTTCGTTATTGTTTTTCCACTGTTCTTCTCTTCCCTTTTCTCTCCTCTACCCTCCCCCTTCCTTTCTTTTCATCTTTCTTTTTTCCCCAGTGCTAAATTCTCTACCTTGTCTCTTCTTTAGCTGTACTTATTCCCATGGTGATCACCACCTGTCTCACGGTTTTAAATTTCCTCTCTATATTATAACTCCAAAGTGTGTATCTCCAGCCCAGATCTCTCTTCAAAATTCTATACTCATCTATTCAATTCTCTACTTAGTATCTACACTGGATGTAAAACAGGCATCTCTAGCTTAGTAGCTTCAAAGCTGAACTCCTGATTGTCATTATCCTAGACCCGCTCCACCCATCTCAGTTTTTGATGTTTCCCAAATTTCAGACTCTTGAGCCAAAATTCTCACAGTGATATTCTCCCCCCAGTTAGTTAATGAATGAATTGTGAAAGAGCTTTATTGAGATAGAATTTATATACTGTAAAATCAACCTGTTTAAAGTGTACAATTGAAAAGTTTTCAGTATATTTACAGTGTTGAATAGCTATCACCATAGTTTAATTTTAGGACATTTTCATCATGCTCCCAAAGGAATCTCATATCAGTTAACAATCACTCCCTGTTTTCTCCTCTCCCGGCTCTCCCAAGTCTGTTTCTATTATCTGCTTTTTTCCATTCTTGGGTTTCAATCATGTTGCAGTTTTGTATCCATTTGATAAATAAACTCATACAAACATTTGGAGTAGGAATGGCAGCTTACTCCAGTATCCTTCTGTGGGAAATCCCATGGAGGGAGGAACCTGGCTGGTTACAGTCCATGGAGTTGCAAAGAGTTGGACATGACTGAATGAATGAGCAGAAACATTAGTATCAAACATTGTGTATGAAAACTCAGTAAAGATAATTACAGAAACATTAGTGTCAAACATTGTATATGAAAACTCAGTAAAGATGATTACAGATGCTATGTGATGATAGCTTACTCTAGAGAGGGCTGACTTTTGCTTCTGACATTCAGTTAGTCATGGCAACAGCAGTCCCAGTTCATGATACTAATCAGGATTGAATGATTCAAACATGGTTTTTGGTTCCTGTGAGGATTGGTCTATTTCTGTGTTCATTCTTACCCTGGAGTGATTAAAAATCTGTTGTACTTGCTAAAACCTATTCTTTTGCCCTCCTGGCCCTAATTTATTGAAGTTGGTATTTGGAGGGAACCTTTCTTTTACTGTCAAAGGCTAATGTCCTATGGGCTTGCAAATTAAATGGACAAAAAGTAGATTAGCAGGAGAAAAAGTTTACTTGTGTATAATGTGCATACATACAGAAGTACCTGGTTGTGACTAACTCAAATGGGTGGTAAGATTTGGGGCTTATACACCTAATAGAGTAGGACAAAGGGAGTTGGGAGAAAAAGCTTTTCTGGAAAGAACATAGGTTTCTTTCAGTTCAGTTCAGTTCAGTCGCTCAGTCGTGACCGACTCTCCGCGACCCCATGAATCACAGCACGCCAGGCCTCCCTGTCCATCACCAACTCCCGGAGTTCACTCAAACTCATGTCCACAGAGTCAGTGATGCCATCCAGCCATCTCATTCTCTGCTGTCCCCTCCTCCTCCCGCCCCCAACCTTTCCCAGCATCAGAGTCTTTTCCAGTGAGTCAACTCGTCGCATGAGGTGGCCAAAGTATTGGAGCTTCAGCTTTAGCATCAGTCCTTCCAATGAACACTCAGGATTGATCTCCCTTAGAATGGACTGGTTGGATCTCCTTGCAGTACAAGGGACTCTCAAGAGTCTTCTCCAACACCACAGTTCAAAAGCATCAATTCTTCGGCGATCAACTTTTTTCACAGTCCAACTCTCACATCCATACATGACCACGGGAAAAACCATAGCCTTGACTAGACGGACCTTGGTTGGCAAAGTAATGTCTCTGCTTTTTAATATGCTATCTAGGTTGGTCATAACTTTCCTTTCAAGGTTTCTTTAGGGAAGACAAATGGGTTTTTAGGAGAAGAGACAAAAGCTAAGAAGGTTTGCAGTGTTTGTTTTTGAAGGTGCAAGTGGTCTTTCTGTCATAGCCATGAAACTCCCTGGAGAGATTTATGGTAGGTTTACTCTGGTCTCTCCTGGAAACACACCTATCCTGAAAAGGGAATTTATGGAGCCTCATTTCTGAGAAGTTTCTGCTTTAGTCAGATAAGTGAATCTCCAAGGAAGCTTCTTTCTTCATCTGTTGAGTTTCAAATGTTTTCTGCTTTAACTAAGCTTTACACTAGTTTTGGGGTTCTCGGTGAGTACCTGCAAAGTCTTCATTCAGCTACTCAGACTCTCAGATGCTTTCTGGAATTAGAAAATTGGAAAAAAACATCTTTAAATGCTATACCATTCTCTCTTGGTTTTCTTTCTATTTTGATTTTATAATCTTCTCCGTCTAGAGGGATTTCCAGTGACTTTCAATAGAATAAAAAAAATTTCATCCAACTTTTCTATTTGTTCTTTGCAAGAGGGTTAGATTAAAAATGGCCTTACCCTGCCATTGCAATAAGGAGGACATTTTAGGTGTCATTTGAAAGACTAAAAAAAAAATGAGGATAAGTACACAATAGTTCTCTATATACTGCTGTGCCTCTTTATACTTGCAGTTGTTAGCAATCCCTCAAAGTCTGCAACCTCTAATTTATGTTATTTGAGTTCTAACTGGAATCAGTTCCAGGCTTAATCACCTGGAGGCAGTGTAAATATATCCTTGGTTTCTCACACGAGCTCATCAGAGTGTTTTCCTCTGGTTAACAAGACAAGGGATGGAACTGATGAAGCTGTTTTGTCATACTTGCTGCCGGTATGAACAAGCAGTCAGACACAGCATGTGGGAGGGTATCATACACTTTTCTCCATCCTCTTGCAAGAAAACTTTTACTCCACCTAGGTCTCTGTTTTCCTCTCATCCTTCCATGGATCTCTGCTGTCTATGAGGCTCTGAATACTTAATACATTTGAGCTTTATATAGTCTTTTCATTTAACTGTTCCCCTAAAATCTTCTTTGTTCTTAAGTGTCGACCACTCATCACAGATCTATTTTGTATATATCATTTTGCAAGTTATTATTGTTCCTCATCAGAAAATATTATTATTACCAGGTTCTGTTTGCTACTTTTTCACATTGGTTGAAAGAAAATTGCTTTGAGAAATCTACTTTTCTCCCTACTATTTTGCTTTTTAAAATGACATTTGTCCAGGCAGACTAATTCGACTTTAATTGCTTAGAACACTCCTCATCTTTTGACACAGTCAACTAAATTATTTGCAATTAGATGGAACAAGATCTCTTAGAAGAAATGGAGTAGCCATCATAGTTAACAGAAGAGTCCAAAATGCAGTAACTGGATGCAATCTCAAAAATGACAGAATGATCTCTGTTCATTTCCAAGGCAAACCATTCAATATCACAGTAATGCAAGTCTATGCCCCAACAAGTAATGCTGAAGAAGCTGAAGTTGATTGGTTCTATGAAGACCTACAAGACCTTCTAGAACTAACACCAAAAAAAGATGTCCTTTTCATTATAGGGGACTGGAGTGTAAAAGTAGGAAGTCAAGAAATACCTGGAATAACAGGCAAACTTGGCCATGGAGTACAGAATGAAGCAGGGCAAAGGCTAATAAAGTTTTGCCAAGAGAATGCACTGGTTGTAGCAAACACCCTCTTCCATCAACACAAGAGAAGACTCTACACATGGACATCACCAGATGGTCAATAATGAAATCAGATTGATTATATTCTTTGCAGCCAAAGATGGAGAAGCTCTATACAGTCAGCAAAAGCAAAACCAGGAACTGACTGTGGCTCAGATCGTGAAATACTTATTGCCAAATTCAGACTTAAATTGAAGAAAGTAGGGAAAACCACTAGACCATTCAGATATGACCTAAATCAAATCCCATATGATAATACAATGGAAGTGACAAATAGATTCAAGGGATTAGATCTGATAGAGTTCATGAAGAACTATGGATGGAGGTTCATGACATTGTACAGGATGCAGTGATCAAGACCATCCCCAAGAAAAAGAAATGCAAAAAAGCAAAATGGTTGTCTGATAAGGTCTTACAAATAGCTATGAAAAGAAGAGAAGCAAAAGGCAAAGGAGAAAAGGAAAGATATACCCATGTGAATGCAGAGTTCCAAAAAATAGCAAGGAGAGATAAGAAAGCCTTCCTCAGTGATCAATGCAAAGAAATAGAGGAAAACAATAGAATGGAAAGACTAGAGATCTTTTCAAGAAAATTAGAGATACCAAGGGAACTTTTCATGCAAAAGATGGGCACAATCATCTTTTCATGATTGTGGAGAGAAATGGTATGGACCTAACAGAAGCAGAAGATATTAAGAAGAGGTGGCAAGAATACACAGAATTGTACAAAAAAGATCTTCACGACCCAGATAATCACGATGGCGTGATCATTCACCTAGAGCTAGACATCCTGAAATTCAATGTTAAGTGTGCCTTAGGAAGCATCACTACAAACAAAGCTAGTGGAGGTGATGAAATTCCAGTTGAGCTATTTCAAATCCCAAAAATGAAGCTGTGAAAGTGTTGCCCAGCAAATTTGGAAAACTCAGCAGTGGCCACAGGACTGGAAAAGGTCAGTTTTCATTCCAATCCCAAAGAAAGGCAGTGCCATAGAATGCTCGAACTACTGCACAATTGCACTCATCTCATATACTAGCAGAGTAATGCTTAAAATTCTCCAAGCCAGGCTTCAACAGTATGTGAACCGTGAGCTTCCAGATGTTCAAGCTGGATTTAGAAAAGGCAGAGGAACCAGAGATCAAATTGCCACCATCCATTGGATTGTTGAAAAAGCAAGAGAGTTCCAGAAGAACATCTATTTTTGCTTTATTGACTATGCCAAAGACTTTGTGTGGATCACAACAGACTGTGGAAAATTCTTAAAGAGATGGGAATATCAGACCACCTGACCTGCCTCCAGAGAAATCTGTATGGAAGTCAAGAAGCAACAGTTAAAACTAGATATGGAACAACAGACTTGTTCCAAATTGGGAAAGGAGTACATCAAGGCTGTATATTGTCACCCCGCTTATTTAACTTATATATAGAGTACATCATGAGAAATGTTGGACTAGATGAAGCACAAGCTGGAATCAAGATTCTGCAAGAAATATCAATAACCTCAGGTATCCAGATGACTCCACTCTTATGGCAGAAAGCAAAGAAGAACCAAAGAACCTCTTGATGAAAGTGAAAAAGGAGAGTAAAAAAGTTGGCTTAAAACTTAACATTCAGAAAACTAAGAACATGGCATCTGGTCCCATCACTTCATGGCAAATAGATGGGGAAACAATGGAAACAGTGATAGACTTTATTTTTTGGGGCTCTAAGATCACTGCAGATGGTGACTGCAGACATGAAATTAAAAGACATTTGCTCCTTGAAAGAAAAGTTATGACCAACCTAGATAGCATATTAAAAAGCAGAGACATTACTTTGCCAGCAAAGGTCTGTCTAGTCAAAGCTATGTTTTTGCCAGTAATCATCTATGGATGTGAGAGTTGGACTACAAAGAAAGCGGAATGGTGAAGAATTGATGCTTTTGAACTGTGGTGTTGGAGAAGACTCTTGAGAGTTCCTTGGACAGCAAGGAGATCCAACCAGTCCCGAATATTCATTGGAAGGACTGGCGCTGAAGCTGAAGCTCCAATACTTTGCCCACCTGATGCTGGGAGAGATTGAAGACAGGAGGAGAAGGGGATGACAGAGGGTGAGATGATTGGATGGCTTCACTGACTCAATGGACTTGAGTTTGAGTAAACTCTGGGAGTTGGTGATGGACAGGGAGGCCTGGTATGTTTCAGTCCATGGGGTCACAAAGAGTTGGACACGACTGAGCGACTGAACTTAGCTGAACTGAGAACAGTAAAACTATGTAATTAGGTCTGACATTTTAAGACTCTTTTGCATCAGACTTTTTAATCTGTATCTGGCCTGACTTTTTTCTACACATCGTAGAAATAATTTCATATTTCCAGTTGTAGATCTAACAATTGCTAAATTTTAAACAATTTATGTTATAATGTATTTCTTTAAAGGAAAATGTTACATCTTCTACTTATTAGAACTCTGGTGGCCCTGTTTTTTGTGCCTCTGGTTTCAACTCATTGCCTGTGGGTTGAGAGGGTCCTCTAGGAACTAACATGATCCTGTGCAAGTTAGGAATTTGAGGTAAAAGCCAGGGATTGAAGGAAAATGTGAGAATTGTCAATAGATATATCAAACAAGGTTATGGAATTGTGTGAGATCATTGAGGGGCGAGTATAAATGAAGAAGCAAAGAGATCCAAGGCTGAGTAAGGGGATTCTAAAAACTAGAGTTCAAAGAGAGGAAATCTATCAATGAAAACGGATACAGAGCCATCAGTGAGTCAGAAGAGAACCAAGAGAGAGTGGTGTCCAAGAAACCACGAGGTGAAAGCATAAATATGTTCAGAACTGTAAAATCTTCCCCTGAGCACTGCATTAACTGCATTTCACAACTTTGCATGTGTCATGTTTTCATTGTTATTCTGATGAAAACATTTTCCTATTTTACCCAGGATTTCTTGTTTAACTCACTGGTTATACAGACGTGTGTTACTTAATTTCTGAACATTTGGAGATTTTCTAGTTACCTTTCTCTTCAGTTCAGTTCAGTCGCTCAGTCGTGTCCGACTCTCCGTGACCCCATGAATCACAGCACGCCAGGCCTCCCTGTCCATCACCAACTCCCGGAGTTCACTCAAACTCATGTCCATCGAGTCGGTGATGCCATCCAGCCATCTCATTCTCAGTCGTCCCCTCCTCCTCTCGCCCCCAACCTTTCCCAGCATCAGAGTCTTTTCCAGTGAGTCAACTTGTTGCATGAGGTGGCCAAAGTATTGCAGTTTCAGCTTTAGCATCAGTCCTTCCAATGAACACCCAGGATTGATCTCCTTTAGTCAGAGAACATATGCTATATGATATAAATCCTTTGGTTATTATTGCATAGTGTCTTTTCACAAACTGATTGGAGATACAGCTTTAAGTAGAAACAGCATGACTTAGTGATGGATCGGTTGGTGGAAAGTGAAGCAAAATCAAGGTGTCAACTCTATGAAAGTCATGTTTTTTAGTTTTTATCATCCTTAGCACTTTCTATCATAAACAAGAGTTACTGAGACTCTATGAATGAGATTCTGTGTTTCTAGAACTTACTTGGTAGTGGACTTTTCAGAATACTTTGGGAAACACTGTGCTGGATCCTCTCTTACATAAAGGAAGGGTATTCTATTATTATTAAAAATAATTCATATGTTAAATTCCACTGCTGTGAAATCTTCCCTTTAAAGCAGTTTGTTTTTTTCCTTTAGGATATATTTTATATCTGTATATTTTTTTAATGTGTGTGTGTGTGTGCTCAGTCATGTCCAACTCTTTGTTTACATATTTTAGTTGTAAGAGATAAATATAGAAAACCCTTAGGATTTAAAGATTCAAGATCTTAAAATGGAATTTGCAGAAAGTATTTTGGGAAATACTTTCCTTGCATTTAGGGAGGGTATGGGGCATTGAGAATAGGCCAAAAGTTAAATATCAGTTATGAAAACCTTCCTTTAAGGCAATTGTTGTTTCCTCAGTTGTTCTCTATTAACTTTATCTACATCAGTTTCCTGAATTCTTACATTTTAAACTAAAATTTCAGAGTGGCCTCTTGCTGCCAAATAGCATTTTCTTTCTCACACACAAGCTTGAGCACCAGAATTAATGGAATATACAATGTGTATTTTCAATGCTGTAATTCTGGTGCTTGTTTTTAGAGTAAAGCCACTGATTTGGCAATAAAATTCTACAGCAATAGCTGTCTTTCATCAGATAATAGACAAACAGTGTCTTTGTGTTGCAAGATCAAAATGTCCCTGCTTTCCTGAATTAAATTTCCTCATTGATTTCAGTGACATGATCCAATTATTTTGATACATTGATAATACAGTGCCTTTTTGCATATATCCTATCAAATGTAAACTTTGTTTGCATCCCATCAAATGTAATGATACCATTAAAATTTTCTCTTAAGTCGCTTAATTGCACTAGATAATAAAAAGCACGGTGGTTAGTCCAGTGGTTAGTCTTATGGTTTGAGCAGCCACAAGCTGTTAAATTGGAAATCAATTGTTTCTGTAAATTCCTTCTTTATCAAATACATTTTTATAATTCTTACATATGCAGTAAGAAGAAGACACAGGAAGCACTCAGAGTTTTCTGAAAGACAGGGATTTCCATCTAACTATTTAGGGCAGTATAATATATAGGATTTTAGGACCATAAAGAGGGCTGAGCACCAAAGAGTTGATGCTTTTGAACTGTGGTGTTGGAGAAGAAGCTTGAGAGTCCCCCGGACTGCAAAGAGATCCAACCAGTCCATCCTAAAGGAGATCAGTCCTGAATATTCATTGGAAGGACTGATGTTGAAGCTGAAGCTCCAATACTTTGGCCAGCTGATGTGAAGAGCTGACTCATTAGAAAAGACCCTGAATCTGGGAAAGATTGAAGGCAGGAGAAGGGGATGACAGAGGATGAGATGGTTGGATGGCATCACCGACTTAATGGACATGAGTTTGAGCAAGCTCTGGGAGATGGTGAAGGACAGGGAAGTCTGGCGTGCTGCAGTCCATGGGGTCACAAAGAGTTGGACACGACTGAGCGACTGAACAACAGCAACGTGTCTGTTATATACTTCATGACTTAATTTTATTGCCCAATATATGATAAAGGCCCTGTTGTGGCCTGGCATCTTCTGGTCATTTACTTTATACCTCATCTTTAGAACCTAGGATTTTACCAGCGTTAGATTCTGAAGGCAACATGTAGGGCAAAAGGAAAAGAGATTGGAAAATCCTTCAAAACAGTTCTCAAAATGTGATCGGCAGAAAAGCACATCAGCATCAGAGAGCTTATTTGAAATGCAAATTCTCAGGTCCACTGAATTGGAATGGTGATATTGGCGCCTCAGATTCTGGTTTTAACAAGAATCTGGGTGATTCTGGTAGCTGTTAAATTCCCTGGGGATAAATTACTGGGCCAATGGGCTGATAATTTCTATGGTTCCTGATACTGTTTCAGATAGAATGCCTGCTTAGAAAGGGATGCTGACTAAATCTGGAACTGTATGAGGTCACCACAACATGATCTCTATGGAGATATCTTCCTGAAATATCAATTTATTGCTTACAATTGATGTTAATTAGAGGTTTATTTGCCTAGTGTCTTAACTTCCTGACCCTCCCTGTTGTTTCTATGTGGGTCAGTGAGGTTAGCTCCAGTGCATGACCCCACATCTATCTGAGACTTCTGCTCGTGAGTTGCTCTAATGTTCACTGTGCATTTGAATCGATGAAATAATCATAGGTCTATTTACTCTAATGGAAAGCAATCAAAACATTTGAGAGGTCAAAACTGGATTAAATGCAGAAAAATAGAGGCACAGACAAAGGGAAGGAAGGAGCATGGATTGCTTGTAGCCTTCGTTGCTCTGGGCCCACATTAACTGCTGGTATCCACTGCGCTAATCCATGAGGGCTGCACAGCTGGGCAACTAAGTGAGGGATACGTAACTTACTAATTTCCAGGGAATCTGGATAACTTACACTGCCATTAGCTATAAATGTGCTGAGTTACCCAAACCTCCCCTGGGTTTAATTGAAAAGTCCTATCTACCCTGTTATTTTTGCTCCTGCTTTTCTTCAGCTTAGCTGGCAGTCCTTGAACCCAGATGCAGCACCCCAAAGGGAGTGTTGTGTGGTTCTTTGGTCATGGCTCACGCCGAGGTCCTGCCATCTCTCATCATGTATCACCATGCTCCAGAACCTTGATGGGCAACGCCTTGTTCCTTAGGGAAAGCATGCATCCCTAAGCTCTTGTTGGGGAATGGAGCCGTTATTTCACGACATATCTATAGATTTAGAGATACCAAACTTAAGATGCTAATCAGCATGCAAGAACCTAAAGAGTATTATACTGAGTGAAGTAAGTTAGACAAAGAAAGACAAACAGCATACAACACTGCATATATGTGGAATATAAAAAAAGGGTACAAATGAACTGATCTACAAAATAGAATCAGTTACAGATGTAGAAAACAAAGTTATGGCTTCCAGAGGGTAAGGGGAGGGAGAGATAAATTGGGAGATTGGGACTGACATACACATACTTCTATATAAAAAATAGATAACTAATAAGAAACTATTGTACAGCCCAGGGAACAGTACTCCGTAATGGCCTGTATGGGAAAAGACTCTTAAAAAGAACGGGTATATGTATAACTGATTCATTTTGCTATACACTTGAAACTAACACAGCATTGTAAATCAACTATACTCCAATTTAAAAAAATGATATGTTACTACAATATGTAAAATCGATAGCCAATGGGAATTTTCTGTATGACTCAGGGTGTTCAAACTGAGACTCTGTAACATCCTGGAGGGATGGGATGAGGTGGGAGGAGGAAGGGAGGTTCAAGAGGGAGGGGATGACAAATGTATACCTATTGCTGATTCATGTTGATAGATGGCAGAAGCCAACACAATTTTGTAAAACAATTATCCTTCTATTACAAATAAATAAATACATAAAAACGTTCATCATTGACTTGAAGCCTTTGGATTTTGGATCTGGTATCAGATTTCTCAGGGATATATTTTTGCTATGATTATTTGGTTGCTCCCTCATTTTATACTGGATGAAGGTAAGTGCTTCATATTGTCCATGCTTCATCTTAAGCTGAACGCCCCCCTCCACTGGTGGGTGTGGCTTCAAGGGCTACTCAAAACCAGCTAAATACAGATCACCAGCTCTTACCCTCTTCATTGGCTGCCTGCTTGGCTTTTTGTCCTCAAAACCCTAGAGTTTCATGTCTTTACCCTCTAGTTCCACTTCCCATCGATCCCCTGGAGGTCTTGTGTTCTGTGATCCCTCTGGAAGATGGTCACAAGATGATAATGAGATGCAGAAGAGATATTAGTGGATATCTCATCACATCAAGCAGCAGATCCAACATGCTGCTTCTGGCCTCTTCATTGAAAACTGATGCTTCTCCCCATTTCCCTGGGCTATGGCTTTGGCTCATCCTGGAGATGACTGTGTTCCTTTAGTCTGGCTATGTTGCCTCTGGGTGAACACCTCTCTCATTTCAGCCGTGTCCAAGTTCTTCCTATCCTGATGCTGTTGCCGATATGGGCAGTATTTCCCTTGAGAAGGCCCAGTTTCTATCACCTGGGGTCGAGGAGCAGTGGCCCTTGCTGGACAGGACATGCACTGGCCAGTTCACTGCAGGCACTGCTCAGTCTACCGAGCTCGCTTAAGAGTCATTTAAGTTCCCTGCGCTCGAACAGCCTCTTTGCTTCCAGCTGCATGCCTGCAGGCTCTCTGTCCATCTGCATTTTCTGAGTCTCCAGGATGGCATCTCACATTTGCTAAACAGGGGCTGTCCTTGTTTTGCTGCTCTGAATTGGGTGCGGCCACCACAGCGGCTGTCAGTGGTGCTTTCTACCTCTAGGGCCAGCAGTCTGCTCAGTGCTCTGATGGTTCTGAGTGCAGGGACACAGTCTCTCCCCAGAGAGTGTTGTGCTCTGTTTGATGGGTCTTGCAATAAAGCTTGCTAGGCCCTGACCACTGTGTAGTTTGGTGCGAACTCTGCAGTCTCACCTGAGATGCACCCCGACCCAGCCAAGGGCCTGTGAGGGAAGGTTCAAGAGACAGGAACAGGCCACCCGGGCATCTTGAAACCAGCTCTCCCTTCTGTGTGTTTTATTCCGTTGGGGAGTCTGGCTTCCTGTAGGATGATTTTATTTCAGAAGTCCTGAAATGGAAATCTTTCCAGTTTGATTCTGTTGGGTCTTCCTGCCCTGTTTCTTGACTCCCACATGTTCTTGTATTTCCAAAGCCCAACTTGTGGTTTTTAAATTTCCCTTCAGGAAGCTTCTCAGTCTCTACAAGAACCAGAGAATGCAACAGATATGGGGAACAAAAATTGTCCAGACTTACCTCCTAGACCTGAAATTTATATCTCAGGCTCAGACAGCACGACTTTGATATTCATGATAACATGGCACGGGTTCCCCAAACAGGCCACAACGACATATCTGATTCATATTGTGTCCCCTATGGGACTGGCACTGGACCTTGTGCTAACTGGTGTTTAATTAATGTTTTAATTGAATGAATAACACTTGATGGAATAAAGGAAT
This sequence comes from Moschus berezovskii, assembly GCF_049115385.1. Classification (NCBI taxonomy): domain Eukaryota; kingdom Metazoa; phylum Chordata; class Mammalia; order Artiodactyla; family Moschidae; genus Moschus; species Moschus berezovskii. The sequence goes on along the minus strand of NC_142468.1, from coordinate 38,009,462 downwards.
GTTTTAAAGACAAGGAAGAAAGTTGTACACAGCAAAGTTGAGGTTGGATTTCACAAATTTTCAACCTGTGCCTTCAGATAGAATTATTTAGTTTCTAATTTAAAATGCTTGAGGGTTTTTTAAGTCACCTGAATAAAAATGTTTTCTGAACTAGAAAGATGGGGACTGTCTGGCAGCCACATATGGCAGAACAAGTCCTTATCGTTTGATGTTAAATGAAAATTTAGATTTAAAGCAGGTGTACGGCATGATCCCACTTAAAAAAATGCATTTGCAGAGAAAAGAAGAACTGAATTATTAATAGTGTTCCCTGCATAGTATGATTATGGTTATGTTTATCTCTTTTTGAGCTATAGTTTCCTAAAATCTGTCCATGATAACAATGGACAGATACTATTTCTGTAATAAAATGTTGGATACAACATCTGAAAATTTTTATTTTATTGATAATTATAAGGAGGCCAATATAGTACAAGCAAATTGAGTTCCTCCAGGTAGTTCCTGGAAACAAAGTGACTTGAAAACAAATGCTTATCTAAATGAATTCTATTGCTTAAAAAATTCTAATAGAAAAGTGTATGAAGCCTCTCAGATATCCTCCTGGGAGGAAATATCAGGCAATGATAATGTTTATCAAAGAAATCCTCTACATACAATAGAATGGGTAGCTTTTCACCATGCTTTTTGTACACTGGGGAAAACAAGACAGAAAATGTTCTCATGAAATTTCAGATGACCTCTGTGTAAGGAAAAGAAATCCTACGAAATATTTTTTATCATGATCATTGTGATCATTATTCATGATAATAACAGCAGTTTAGGCATAGCGATGAGGATCATGACATTGGCATGGCACATTCAAGTTTGGATCCTGGCTGTTATCTACTGTATGATCCTGAGTCAATTATTTAACTTATTGTTAATGTCCTAATTTTTAAATTGATCGATAAAAATGCCAACTTTATTGATAGAATTCTTGTGTGGATTAACTGAGATAATGCCCATAAAGAATGCATGCTTTTGATATACAGAAAACATTTAACACATATAAATTGCTGATAAAATGATAATGATAGCAATTGTTGGTACCATTTATTGATAGTTATATATCCAAAGCATTATTTTATTCTCTTAATGTGTTTCTTTACATTAACTTTAGGACATAGATGAGAAAACTAAGCCCCAGAGTATTTGAGTTGCTGGCCCAAGGTAAAAAAAAAAAAAAACAACTGGTAACAAAAATTGCTAGAGCTGAAATTTGAACCAGTATCAATTTAATTTGGATATTTTCTCCAGTAGTTCAATATTCCACCAAATTAAAGGTTGATAAAGTATTCATGATTGTAATGATTTACTTTTGGTTCACACAAGAACTCTGATTCACTGTGGTAGAAAAATATTTATCTGACCACCAGGTGGCGCCTGACCAAGGTTCTCCAATTAAACTCACCGCTCAGAATCCTCACATTGTTTCATTCTGAATGATTTGCCAGGTTCTATCCAGGTGGGTGAAATCGCAAAAGGCAGTTCATAAAATGAAATAAATGTGTTTATTTTTAAAATGGGGACGATTTTGTGTAGGCTATGAGACTAAATATGGGAATGACTTGGGACTATTGGATTTTCTGCTCTTTGGTACACAATTTATTTGATGAATGTAATCCACTTTGATATATATATGTAGAATCTGATTTAACAATTTTGATGGTAGCTTTCAGTTTAATATGGTTTTTATGTACTTAGTTATATTACTGGAAACTTGAGATTTACAGTAGAAGTGGCAGGTAGCCTTTAATTCTAGTTACAAAGTAGAGCAAGGGCATCTATTTTCTTGGCCCTGAAGGAACTGAACAAGCAGACACCTATGTTTCATAAAGACAAAATGTGATCAAATAAAAGCAAGTATTTTGTCATTTAATCGGCAGTTACCAATTACTTTTAGGGAGTGTTTTATCCCCCTGTTAGTCTTGGCAATTTCTGAAGTTTATAAGTCTACAAAATCTTTCAACAAGCCACTTAATTAACTTGCAGCACTTGTCATTATGAGAATACACACAGCCATCCTATAGTTGAAACCTGTTGAGAATATTTGCAGTTTAAATTTTGCCAATATAGAAATTACCCTATAATGTTAACAAAGAGAAAATCTGAAATGAGAAGGATAAATTCTGAGTGATTAAGAATTGAATTATTCAGTTTTTAGATCACATGAGGCATTTTGCTTCTCATTCATTGGCACACAGTTTAGTAGATAAATGCTGAGCAAATAATAAATGAATGAATGCTTTACAGTGTGCAAGGCACAGACCTAGGTATTGTAGGGAATACAAAACAATAGCTGCCGTGATCTCTGATCTCTGGAAGACCAGAGGCATTAAAAAAAAAAAAAACAAGAGAAGTAACTTAAGAGTTAAGTAACAGTAAAAGGCATCACAAGGAAGATGGAAATATATTCTGACTGAAGGCAACATAGGATGAGTGCCATGAATCTGAAGGAGAGAGGGATTTCTTTGAAGAACTGTGATCAGGGAAGACTTTCTGGAGGAGGTGAGACATAAGTTGGCTTTCAAAGATGGGAATATTGGTGGAAGAAGAGGGCACTTCCAAATGGTAAAGAAAGTAGAAGATGAAAAAATGAAGTGAATCAAAGCAAGGAAGATGGGAATATACAGTATATGGGTACCTGTGGTGTTAGCAATAGCAGGCATGTGTGTGAGCTCTGTGGCTAAGTCGTGTCCAGCTCTTTGCAACCCTATGGACTGTAGCCCTCCAGGCTTCTCTCTCCATGGGATTTTTTCAGGCAAGAATACTGGGGTGGGTTGCCAATTGCTTTTCTGGGGATCTTCCCAACCCAGGAATCAAACCTGCCTCTCCCGCCTCTCCTGCATTGGCAGGGGATTCTTTAACCACTAAGCTACCTGAGAAGTCTCATAGCAGACATGGTAACAGGTATAACAGCCCATGCTTCTTAAACTGGGGCTCTTATTTCCCTGGTGGAATTCTTGACCCCACAGTGTAAATGGGGGAGTGTTTTCTCAAGTGCCAATCTCACTTGGTCAGAGGCAAATCCGGCTGAGATGGACCACAGAACACGTTATTTCCAGCCCTTCGTCAAATGGTGCTTTTGCTTTTGTCTTGCCATTATTTCTTTTTGTATTATCTAATAATTTTGTCAAAAGGTGGTCAGGGAAAATAACAAAAGGAATTTGAACAAATTCATCATTTTTTCCTCCTTGCTGATAGCTCTTGTATAAAGATTCAGAGATATTTCATGAATGATAAAATGAAGTTTGGGAATCATTAATTAATTGCAATCTCTTGTGTGGTCTCTGGTCTCTATTGTTAGTGAAGATAATAGAGTTGGATATCAGTAAAATGCACCGTAATAACTACTAATAGGAGGATGTACATATTTTTCAGATCAAGGACACATTTGATTTTTGGGAATAAACAACTGATTCATTTGGCAGAAAGTACTGAATGAATTGAGCCAACTCAGATACTTTTCTGGGTCCTGAAAAATAGGCCTCCATCTTTAATGATGACCTGACTGAAAAGAGAATCTTGAGCCTCAGAGGGGTGGGCTGGATTTCTTCTATAGTCATAGAACAAACCTCTGAAGACGTTTCTAAAATGTCTTGTCAGCAGAATGCTTTTAAGGGTTGGACTAAAATCTAGAGCAAGAGGCTGAGAAATGCTACATTATTAGTATCCAACAGATAGGGTTAGGCTTTGGTCCCAGAGTTTCAAATGACTTGGGAACTTATTAATGGATACAGGTGGTATCTTCTGAGGTATTCAAGGCACATCCTGCCTTTCAGAAGTTTTTGAAGGGAAGGGATGATAGCAAAGTAATGCATGTTTTCGTCTGGAATATTAAGAGTGTCGCAGAAGGCAGGTGTTGATGTTTTGGATGAAGATTCCAGGTGAGATCTAAGATGAAGTGTTCACTTATGGGACTGTGGTGTGTAAAGCAGACCTGTGGACCTAGTCCACCCCATCCTAACCTGCATGCCCTCTTCCCACAGACCAAATGAGACTGGCTCCAAAAACTTCTGGCTCTTTTCCCCTTGTCCTCTGGGAATCTGAGCCTCCCTGTTGTCACAGATGATTCTGAAAGCTCTTAAAGGAGTGTATCAATTCAGTTCAATTCAGTCGCTCAGTTGTGTCTGACTCTTTGTGACCCCATGGACTGCAGCACACCAGGCTTCCCCGGTCATCACCAACTCCCGGAGCTTGCTCAAACTCATGTCCATTGAGTCAGTGATGCCATCCAACCATCTCATCCTCTGTCATCCCCTACTCCTCCCATCTTCAATCTTTCCCAGCATCAGGGTCTTTTCCACTGAGTCAGTTCTTCGCATCAGGTGGCCAAAGTATTGCAGTTTCAGCTTCAGCATCAGTCCTTCCAATGAACATTCAGGACTGATCTCCTTTAGGGTGGACTGGCTGGGTCTCCTTGTATCACTGGTATATAATTTCTCTGTTGCTGCTCTGACAAGCAGTTACTGTTGTTCAGTCACCCAGATGGGCCACAGGGTGATGCTCGCTGCAAAGGCTCTGTGGGAGAAGCAGTTTCCTTGCCTTTTTTTGTTTTTTAACTCCTAAAGGCTACTGTGGGGCTTCCCTGGTGGCTCAGAGGTTAAAGCTTCTGCCTCCAATGCGGGAGACCCGGGTTCGATCCCTGGGTTGGGAAGATTCCCTGGAGAAGGAAACGATAACCCACTCCAGTATTCTTGCCTAGAGAATCCCATGGATGGAGAAGCCTGGTAGGCTACAGTTCACGGGGTCGCATAGAATCGGACACGACTGAGTGACAGAACAGAACAGAACAAAGGCTACTGTAGTCTACCAGGCTTCTCTGTCCATGGTATTTTCCAGGCAAGAGTACTGGAGTGGGTTGCCATTTCCTTCTCCATTAAGGCTACTTGCATTCCTTGACTTGGGCTGGGGGTGGGTGGTGTGTGTGTGTGGGATGTGTTCTCCATCTTTAAAGCCAGCAATGTAACCCTTTAGGTCTCTCTCTCTGCCCTCTGTTTCTATTGTCACATCTTCTCTGATTCTGACTGTCCTGCTTTCCTCTTGTAAGCACTTTTGTGGTGACATTGGGCCCACCAAAATACTCCAGGAGAATCTTTCCATCTCAAGATCCTTTACTTAATCACATCTGTAAAGTCCCTTTTACTATGTAAGGTAATGTATTCACAGGCTCTGGAGACTAGAACTTGGGCATCTTTGGAGGGCTTGTTCTTCAACCTACGCTAATCAAGTACCCTGGGGACTAATTCTTCGGTCACCGTATGAGGTCTGCTATTTTCTTCTTCCTACTCTGGGTCTCTGGCAGAGAGACCCAGAATGCAGCTCCATTCAGCGCCGATGCCTCCTTCCCACCAATGGCAAAGGCAGTGGTGCCACAGGTATCCCTCCTCCCCCAGAGACGTGGTGTTCCTGTGGGGACTGCCAGCCCTCAGACTGAAGGTGGTGGTGTCAGCCTTGACACTGCCCAAGGCCACTCTTGCCCTTCTTTTTTTTTAAAATTAATTTTGTTGAAGTATAGTTGATTTAAAATGTGTTAACTTCTGCTCTATGGAAAAGTGATTCAGTTTTATATATATATATATTCACATTCTTTTCCATTATGGTTTATCACAGGATACTGGGTATAGTTCCCTGTACTATACAGTAGGACATTGCTTTTGTCCATCCTATATATACTAGTTTGCATCTGCTAACCCCAAACTCTCAATCCCTCACTCCCCCAGGCCCCTCCCTTCTGGCAACCACAAGACTGTTCTCCATGTCTGTGAGTCTGTTTCTGTTTCAGAGATAAATTCATTTGTGTTATATTTCAGATTTCACATATAAGTGATATCATATGACATTTGTCTTTCTGTGCCTGACTTCGCTTAGTATGGTAGCCTCTCAGCGCATCCATGTTGCAACAAATGGCATTACTTCATTTTTTATGGCTGCGTAATATTCCACCGTGTATGTGTACCATGTCTTCTTTATACATTCTTCTGTTGATGAACATTTAGGGTATTTCTATGTCTTGGCTCTTGTGAATAGTGCTGCTGCTACGAACATAGGGGTTCACGTATCTTTTTGAATTATGGTTATGTCTGGTATATACCCAGAAGTCACTTGCTTAAGTCATATGGCAACTCTGGTTTTAGTTTTTTGAGGAACCTCCATACTGCCCTCCATAGTGACTGCACCAGTTTACATTCCCACCAACAGTGTAGGAGGGTTCCTTTTCTCACACCCTCTCAAGTATTTATCTGCAGACTTTTTAATGATACTCTGCTGCCCTTTAGGTTGCGACTGTCGTTCACACAACCACCACTGCAAAGGAGATCAACACTATTGCCATGTTTCAGCATTTTCTCCACCCTCTTGGGAATCAGATGCGAGTTCAGGAGTGGGGCGGAAGGCAGGCTGAGTGACAGATACTGTTCTCTGTGTGTTGAAGCAGTTTCTTTCTTTCCTCTTGAAATCAGTCTGTCCCAGCAGGCTCCTGTGTCCCTCCTCAGGCTACCAGGTCTCCTTCCAGGCCCAGATATTTTGGAATCGGAGTATAAACACAGCTGGGACTCAGGCTGCTCCATAACACACGCTTCCCAAGTATTAACATTCCACGCTTGAGGAACTCTGGCTCCTCCAAGAAACTCAGAGAGAGAATCAGTAGAGTTCTTAATTTTTTCACACTTTCTACCTACTCTCAGCTTAAGCATCTGGATCCCATTGGAGGCCATTTGTCCTAATTTAGCACTTCCTATTAATTTTGTAAGGGATTACTATTGAAACATATAATTGAGCAACTTCAGAATTTACAAGCCATGTCAAGTGCCATGCCAAATAGGGTTTGACTGGATTTATTACTGTTGAAAAGGAAATCTTTGATTTCACTCCTCCTAGCTACTATTGATTCATTTCATACCGGGGTCTGAAATTGGAGCCATAGAAAACATTTCCCCCTGCTCCTTTGATCTGGTTGGAATAAAAGTTTTCAGTTCATGAAATAAATAGCAAAAGACTCTTCAAGAATTTCTATGAATTTTTAATAAGTGTTACTCACGATGGGCTGTGTTGATATTTTACACACTGTGCTCTCAGGAGATTGAGGCATCTGAGATCCTAAACCACCTTTGGTTTGTCCAACAGGAATCCAATATTCATAATGTTCAGGGTAATGGATAAATCTCTGGGTGTGTAGGCTGACCTCTCAGAGGAGGCAGGGGCAGGCTAGAAGTTTTTGAAGTGGGGAATTTCCCTGTACATCTTCCAGCTTCAGCATCTTGATGGAGAGGCTACAGGTTTCTGATGACTGGGGCGTATGCACAAGTCTTTAAGAATTAATGAAGGGGAAGGAAAGGAGAGGTAGGTCTGGGAAAGAGTGAGTCTCACAAAGGCCATGAGAGGTGCATGAATAGTGTCTGACTTACTGGGCTATGGTTTTTCCTTTGGCCATTTCATTGATAGCCATGGTTTGTAAATTTTTATTTTTTTGATGCTTACTGTTTCCCTGGGACATTGCCTCCTTCAAAATGAGATTGTCACGCAAGGTTCAGCTTATTCTTGTTTGGATATAATTCCTGACATCCTGCAAATGTATATTTATACCCAGATATACCTATTCACGTTAATTTTGTGGACAGCTGTCGCCAGGTCCCGAGAATAGAAAGAAAGAACGCTTCTGCCATCTTCTGGACATTCTGGGGAACTCAAAGGATTTTTCCACAGGAAGAGAGCGAGTTTGATGAATTTCGTTTCAAATTTACTTCAACAGATGAAAATTTAGCCAAGTATTAAACAGATTAATTTTTGCCTTTGTGAAGGCTTGCACGCCTTTGATCATTTCTTTGTTTTAATGAACTCAACGTGGTTGTTTCCGATTTGGCCTTGGAGTCTTGGCCGGTGGCCACGGTCTGCGTGGTGGAGTCTCACCGCCTCCAGCTTGGGTTCCTCACTTTTGGCAGGGTTTGCCTTCCCACTGATGGAAGGTTTACAAAGAGAAAAAAGCCATTATGTCTGAAATTCTGCCAGGACACATCAGCGTCTTTCCAGGCTTCCATCTATTCTGTAACTCTCTTTAGATTTAATATTTTTAAAAAAATTACAATGCACCTGTTTCTAAAGAGAACTACCTGTCATGTAATAACATGCTTTTATTAAGTCAGCAAATTAAAAATTTTATTTATTAGGGTTTACAACTTGGGTTTCTTCCCTCAGGCATTCTGATCTCTGGGTTAAGTACAACTTGCTTCCAAGGTCACCCTCCCACCGCCGTAATTAGCCCAGAGAGTTACCAGGGGCTTTTGACACCAGCTTTCCCCAGGGAGCTGAGTGCAGCAGCACCATCTGTGGTCATCACCCTAAGTGACTCAGCAGCTCTGCTATGTTTAGAGTCTGGTCTCATCCCACACAAAGGTCTTTTCAGACCCCAGTTTGACATTATGATATTGTACCCCGGCCCTGCAGGGTCAGAGAGTATAATGCAGTGATTCAGTATCTGTCTTACAGCAGAAAAAGGGCATTCAGTGTTCTGCTAAAGGGCAGGTTGATGACAAGGAGCGTGCAAGGCAACATTCAGTGGATTCTGCCACTTTGCTTGGGTAGGAGGAAGGCATCTTACCCTGAAAAAAAGAATTGACTCCAAAAGCACACAGATTCTTGTCAAGTTTTTGGTATTAGGATCAGATCTAAGCTGTTTGGGTGTGGCGATAGAAGAGGTTTTTCTCTGTGAGAGTCTTCCCTTGTTCTGTGGCTAGTCAACTGAAGAAGGATTTGTGGAAGCCAACTTCAGTTGTTGAGAGGGTCTGCTTAAGTTGTTAAATATTCACGTTTTGGTGCTGTGCTTGGAAGCTAAAATGGGTGGCAGAGTTTTGAAATCTGATACTCTAATCTCATTTACTTTGACTAGTTTCTGTACCAGGTCCAGTTTCCCTAAGTGTTTTATGCCTATCCATAAGTGAGAATAACAGGGTACTCAGGAAAAGTGGGATGTTGGGTTTGCTCCATGGAATGTTTCATATCTAAAGTAGTCTTTTGTCTCAGAGCAATTTTAAACCTGGATCCTCACTTAGAGCACCAACTTATAGGTAGGACAGTGAAAAATAGAATAGAAAATGTTCTTGTGGACATGATTTATCAAAACATATTAACTATTTACCTTTTAGGGAAAAAAAACTATAGCCATAATTTGTCCCCTGCTAATTAGCATGCCATTTCTCAGCATTATTGACAAGCAACAACACCAATAATAATATAGCTCACCATGTTTCTCAGAACTTGCATTAAGTAAACTTCTTCCAAGTTGCCTGTCCCACCTTGGATGACAATGTCTACATTATTTGAGCTTTACTAATTTCACAGTAGTCATTATTTGCTTGGGGCAGATTGAAAGAAAATCTACCATTTATGAAGATCTTGTTTGCTAAGAAATTTAATATTCCCAAGAGCGACGGGATCATCTTGTGGAGAAGAGCTCTGCTGGATGTCAGGACATTTGAGGCCTGGTTTCATTCTGCTACTTACCAACTGTGTGGTTCTGGCTAAGGGATCTCTTTAATCTAAATTCCCTCATCTGGAACGTGATTGGCATAATGATTTTTATTGCTTCTCCCAGTTGTAGAATTATGTAATCTGTCTTCAGAAGAAGAGTCATTTTTGAGGCACCTTCGGAATACAGATAACATTCTAACAAATTAATCTTTTTATTTATTTAGTTTTGGCTGTGCTGGGTCTTCGCTGCTCTGCATGGATTTTCTCTTCATTGTGCTTCTCATTGCAGTGGCTTCTTTCATTGCGTAGCACAGGCTTTGGGATGTGCGGGCTTCAGTAGCTAGAGCACTAGGGCTCCATAATTGGGGTTCACAGGCTCTAGAGCATGGGCTCAGTAGTTGTGACACACGGACTTAGCTGCTCTGCAGCGTATGGAGTCTTCCTAAACCAGGAATCCAACCTATAATGAATTAACCTTGTGTCTACACTTAAGGAGGCTTTAAAGTATGTGAGCAGTCAAAATGTATCCTCTATCCATTTATATGTCTATCTTTCATCTTCTATCTACCTACAATATACATTATGTTAGGTTATCAAGGAAGCAGATTAAGCTGTTCTTAAGCACGGTACCAAAAATGCTGTAAAAGAATCCAATATTTGATAAATGAAAAGCCTGATCAAAATTATCATGAGAAAAATAATTATTAGATTTTCTTATACTTAAATACTCTCTATATTGGTCTTATAACTTTTAAGGTTTTTAGAGTTTCTTTAGGTCTTAAAGATTTTATCTGTATCTTGAGTTCTGTCTTTAGCTCTATATTTCCCTTTACACACATACACACATTTGACACATCTGTCAGGCACCTACTGAGCATTTTACATACAATGAATATTCAGATTAACTTTAGGATATAATATAATGGATTTGGAGATTGTGGTTGTCCCCTCAGCATTCTCTCTGCTCATCTCCATTATGTTTTGCTGTCTTAGAGCCATCTCTTTTGCCAAAGAGGTGGCAAATGGATAAAGTTGGTCACATTAATGGGAAGCCTAGCACTTCCGTGGTGGTCTAATGGTTGAGACTGCACTTCCAAGGCAGGGAGCACAGGTTCCAACCCTGGTCAGGAAACTAAGATCTCACATGCTGCATGGTGTGCAACTAAAAAAATAAAATAGAACAAAAATAATAAAGAAGGAAAGCCCAGGCTTTTTGTTAGATGACTTGAGAAGAGATTCCTCTGTTTATTGAATATAAATGAGAAAACATGAAATTCCAGAAGCATCTGGCAGCCATCTTGTTACCAGAGTGCATCCAGCCTTGGAATGATGTGGACGTTCCAAAGAACAGAGCAGACAATGCAAAGGAGCTCATGAAATTGTTGAGCACTGAAGCCCTGTCTACCACTGGACTTTTCAATAATATAAAACATTAAACGTAAAGTTGGGTTTTATGACTCATCACCAAAGGCAACCTGACACAAGTAAACATACTCCCCGTTTTACTGATGAAGAAACTGAAGCTCAGAAAAGTTGAAGGTGGCTAGAGACTAGTACTCAAACCCAGGTTGTCTAACCCCAAAACCCAAGCACTGAACTGCTACATTATTTTTTCTCTTTGAGAAAACTTCTGCATAATTCAGATGTCAGCCATTTAACATTGGTTTACTCTCTACTTGGGGACTAAATCTAGAATATTAAAAGTGAAGTGTTTCACAAAGAATGAGACTTGGCTTGCTCGGTAGAGGGGCTACTGTTTCTGCATGCCCAATCCCTCTCCTCTTTCCTGCTAACAGCCCTCCTGCACTGTCCTGCAACACCTACCCTCACCACGTAGCTCAGCTGCCAGTTCAGATTCTTGCCCCCAATCTCCCTGGAACCTGTGTCTCCTGCAGGCAGAGTGGGTGGTGTGGTCATCTATGGGAAGTGCCACAGACAAAAGCCCAGAAACACCTGCAGGAACTCCCAGGTGTCTGTTCTTCCTGAGGCCTGATTGTCCCTCTGTTCTCACAATTCTCTGAGCTCTTGTCATATCCTCCCCACAAATCTCTTTTGGCTTTAAGTTAATCAGACTTGGTTCCTGCTGGTGGTAAGGAAATGTCCCAGGCTATACTTCTGGCAATATTCAAGGCTCCACTCCCAAGGCCACCTATATATTTCAGTAATTGATGGACTGATAGGGTATTTGGTCATTTCCATGCACCAGTAAGCCCCAGTTGACAGATAGTCAATTCTGCTTGCCAATCTCATGAATTTCCAGTTTGGCAATATTCAAAACGTTCTTTTAGGAGGGATTGTGAAAACTTCTGATTTGTTGAAAAGATACAAAATTACCAGTGAATTATGTACTTTCAGTTCAGTTCAGTTCAGTCGCTCAGTCATGTCTGACTCTTTGTGACCCATGAATCACAGCACTCCAGGCCTCCCTGTCCACCACCAACTCCCGGAGTTCACTCAAACTCATGTCCATTGAGTCGGTGATGCCATCCAGCCATCTCAATCTCTGTCGTCCCCGTCCCCTCCTGCCCCCAATCCCTCCTAGCATCAGACTCTTTTCCAGTGAGTCAACTCGTCGCATGAGGTGGCCAAAGTTTTGGAGTTTCAGTTTTAGCATCAGTCCTTCCAATGAACACCCAGTATTGATCTCCTGTAGAATGGACTGGTTGGATCTCCTTGCAGTACAAGGGACTCTCGAGTCTTCTCCAGCACCACAGTTCAAAAGCATCAATTCTTTTGCGATCAGCTTTCTTCACAGTCCAACTCTCACATCCATACATGACCACGGGAAAAACCATAGCCTTGACTAGACGGACCTTGGTTGGCAAAGTAATGTCTCTGCTTTTTAATATGCTATCTAGGTTGGTCATAACTTTCCTTCCAAGGAGTAGTTCAGTTCAGTTCAGTTAAGTCGCTCAGTTGTGTCCGACTCTCCACGACCCCATGAATCACAGCACGCCAGGCCTCCCTGTCCATCACCAACTCCTGGAGTTCACTCAAACTTATGTCCACAGAGTCGGTGATGCCATCCAGCCATCTCATTCTCGGTCGTCCCCTTCTCCTCCCGCCCCCAACATTTCCTAGCATCAGAGTCTTTTCAAGTGAGTCAACTCGTCGCATGAGGTGGCCAAAGTATTGCAGTTTCAGTTTTAGCATCAGTCTTTCCAATGAGCACCCAGGATTGATCTCCTTTAGAATGGACTGGTTGGATCTCCTTGCAGTCCAAGGGACTCTCAAGAGTCTTCTCCAACACCACAGTTCAAAAGCATCAATTCTTCGGCGATCAGCTTTCTTCACAGTCCAACTCTCACATCCATACATGACCACGGGAAAAACCTTGACTAGACGGACCTTTGTTGGCAAAGTAATGTCTCTGCTTTTTAATATATTATCAAGGTTGGTCGTAATTTTCCTTCCAAGGAGTAAGCGTCTTTTAATTTCATGGCTGCAATCAGCATCCACAGTGATTTTGGAGCCCCCCAAAATAAAGTCTGACATTGTTTCCACTGTTTTTCCATCTATTTCCCATGAAGTGATGGGACCAGATACCATGATCTTCGTTTCCTGAATGGTGAGCTTCAAGCCAACCTTTTCACTCTCCTCTTTCACTTTCATCAAGAGGCTTTTGAGTTCCTCTTCACATTCTGCCATAAGGGTAGCGTCATCTGCATATCTGAGGTTATTGATATTTCTCCCAGCAATCTTGATCCCAGCTTGTGCATCTTCCAGCCCAGCGTTCCTCATGATGTACTCTGCATATAAGTTAAATAAGCAAGGTGACAATATACAGCCTTGATGTACTCCTTTTCCTATTTGGAACCAGTCTGTTGTTCCATGTCCAGTTGTAACTGCTGCTTCCTGACCTGCATACAGGTTTCTCAAGAGGCAGGTCAGGTGGTCTGGGATTCCCATCTCTTTCAGAATGTTCCACAGTTTATTGTGATCCACACAGTCAAAGGCTTTGGCATAGTCAATGAAGCAGAAATAGATGCTCTTCTGGAACTCTCTTGCTTTCTCCATGATCCAGCGGATGTTGGCAACTTGATCTCTGGTGCCTCTGCCTATTCTAAAAACTGCTTGAACATCTTGGAGTTCACGGTTCACATATTGCTGAAGCCTGGCTTGGAGAATTTTGAGCATGACTTTACTAGCGTGTGAGATGAGTGCAATTGTGTGGTAGTTTGAGCATTCTTTGGTATTGCCTTTCTTTGGGATTGGAATGAAGACTGGCCTCTTCCAGTCCTGTGGCCACTGCTGAGTTTTCCAAATCTGCTGGCATATTGAGTGCAGCACTTTCACAGCATCATCTTCCAAGACTTGAAATAGCTCAACTGGAATTCCATCACCTCCACTAGCTTTGTTCGTAGTGATGCTTTCTAAGGCCCACTTGACTTCACGTTCCAAGATGTCTGGCTCTAGGTCAGTGATCACGTTATCGTGACTATCTTGGTCGTGAAGATCTTTTTTGTACAGTTCTTCTGTGTATTCTTGCCACCTCTTCTTAATATCTTCTGCTTCTGTTAGGTCCATACCATTTCTGCCCTTTATCGAGCCCATCTTGCATGAAATGTTCCCTTGGAATCTCTAATTTTCTTGAAGAGGTCTCTTATTTTTCCTATTCTGTTGTTTTCCTCTATTTCTTTGCATTGATCATTGAGGAAGGCTTTCTTATCTCTCCGTGCTATTCTTTGGAACTCTGCATTCAGATGTTTATATCTTTCTTTTTCTCCTTTGCTTTTCGCTTCTCTTCTTTTCACAGCTATTTGTAAGGCCTCCTCAGACAGCCATTTTGCTTTTTTGCATTTCTTTTCCATGGGGATGGTCTTGGTCCCTGTCTCCTGTACAATGTCACGAACCTCCGTCCAGAGTTCATCAGGCACTCTATCAGATCTAGTCCCTTAAATCTATTTCTCACGTCCACTGTATAATCATAAGGGATTTGATTTAGGTCATATCTGAATGGTCTAGTGGTTTTCCCTACTTTCTTCAATTTAAGTCTGAATTTGGCAATAGGAGTTCATGATCTGAGCCACAGTCAGCTCCTGGTCTTGTTTTTGCTAACTGTATACAGCTTCTCCATCTTTGGCCACAAAGAATATAATCAATCTGATTTCGGTGTTGACCATCTGGTGATGTCCATGTGTAGAGTCTTCTCTTGTGTTGTTGGAAGAGGGTGTTTGCTATGACCAGTGCATTCTCTTGACAAAACTCTATTAGCCTTTGCCCTGCTTCATTCCGTGCTCCAAGGCCAAATTTGCCTGTTACTCCAGGCGTTTCTTGACTTCCTACTTTTGCACTCCAGTCTCCTGGAATGAAAGGGACATCTTTTTTGGGTGTTAGTTCTAAAAGGTCTTGTAGGTCTTCATAGAACCGTTCAACTTCAGCTTCTTCAGCATTACTGGTTGGGGCATAGGCCTGGATTACTGTAATATTGAATGGTTTGCCTTGGAAACGAACAGAAATCATTCTGTTGTTTTTAAGATTGCATCCAAGTACTGCATTTCGGACTCTTTTGTTGACCATGATGGCTACTCCATTTCTTCTAAGGGATTCCTGCCCACAGTAGTAGATATAATGGTCATCTGAGTTAAATTCACCCGTTCCAGTCCATTTTAGTTCACTGATTCCTAGAATGTCTATGTTCACTCTTGCCATCTCCCGTTTGACCACTTCCAATTTGCCTTGATTCATGGACCTAACATTCCAGGTTCTTATGCAATATTGCTCTTTACAGCACCAGACCTTGCTTCTATCACCAGTCACATCCACAACTGGGTATTGGTTTTGCTTTTGCTCCATCCCTTTATTCCTTCTAGAGTTATTTCTCCACTGAGCTCCAGTAGCATACTGGGCGCCTACCGACCTGGGGAATTCCTCATTCAGTATCCTATCATTTTGCCCTTTGATACTGTTCATGGGGTTCTCAAGGCAAGTATACTGAAGTGGTTTGCCATTCCCTTCTCCAGTGGACCACATTCAGCTGTGGTCCATGTGATCAGATCGACTAGTTTCCTGTGTACTTTACACTTAATAATTAATTTAGTGGGGGTATTAGAATTAGTGTTAGGTGTATTCCCCAGTGGCTCAGTGGTAAAGAATCCACAGATGTGAGTTCAATCCTTGGGTTAGGAAGACCCTCTGGAGGAGGGAATGGAAACTCCAGTATTCTTTCCTGGAGAATCCCATGGACAGAGGAACCTGGTAGGCTACAGTCCATAGGATCTCTGAGTTGGACATGACTGAAGTGACTGAGCATGCAAGCACATATTCCTATTTAATTACCCATCTCCAACTCCACTCAATTCAGGACTGGTGGTGTTGGAGAAGACTCTTGAGAGTCCCTTGTACTGCAAGGAGATCCAACCAGTCCATTCTAAAGGAGATCAATCCTGGGTGTTCATTGGAAGGACTGATGCTAAAGCTGAAACTGCAATACTTTGGCCACCTCATGCGATGAGTTGACTCACTGGAAAAGACTCTGATGCTGGGAAATGTTGGGGGTGGGAGGAGAAGGGGACGACCGAGAATGAGATGGCTGGATGGCATCACCGACTCGATGGACATGAGTTTGAGTGAACTCCAGGAGTTGGTGATGGACAGGGAGGCCTGGCGTGCTGTGATTCATGGGGTCGCAGAGAGTCGGACACGACTGAGCGACTGAACTGAACTGAACTGAAATTTTATTTACCAGTGTCTGTGCTAAGTCGATTCAGTTGTGTCTGACTCTTTGTGACCCTATGGACTGTAGCTTGCCCAGATCCTCTCTCCATAGGATTCTCCAGGGAAGAACACCAGAGTGGGTTGACATTCCCTTCTCCAGGGGATCTTCCCGACCCAGGGATTGAACTTGTGTCTCTTACATCTCCTGCATTGGTGGGCAGTTTCTTTATCATTAGAGCCACCTTAGAAGCCTCTTTTACTGCTAGTTAGACAAAGAACTCTAATCCACATCCTAATCTTGTGTTTTTCTTCCCATTATTCTCTCCTCGAGTTTCTGTTAGGAAAATTATAATGGAGGAAGTCTTGTTCAGGCTTCAGAAGCAGGAGAGCAGACCTCTGACCTGCTTCTGACCATCCTAGACACTGGCCAGGTTTCATGTCTGCCTGTAAGTATAGCAAGTCAGGCAGCACTTGAGTAGGAAAGATAAGAAAGAGAGTGGGTCTTGGAATTCTTGAGTTCCTAGAGGTCTGGCCAGTCCCTTGGGGTCTTATGAAATCCCATGACTCACAAGGTGAAACAGACAGCACTGTGAAAAAGTTTCAGTAAAACCAGAGCTACTTTTTTGTGTGCAAACCGATGGTGATATCAGTTTGTGGCTGGGGATTATAAGCAGGAGTCCCCCAAAGTCCAAGCTGAAGTCTCACCCATGAGGTGGACACATTGCTTGAGACCCTTTACCAATTGGGATTCCAGATTGCTGTCATTCGGGACTTTCCAGTGCTGTTTAAGTCTGGATGTAGGTTGGCCAATTTGGTGGTGTACACACTGTTACTTCTCTCTATTATTTCTATTACCTTTCTTTTAATGACTGTATATTGAAATTAAGTCAAATAACCTATAAAAAATTGAAATAGTTTATGTGTGTAAAGCGTGGTTTCTTTTGTTAACAAATCCTTTGAAACTAAAATGGAAGTAAAACTTTCAGCAAAGCAGTTTCATGGTCAAAGATATCAATGATTCCTCTGCTTTCTGTCCTCAGAATACTTAGAGGGACCATTTATCCTGCCCCTAGAGTTTTGGGATGGCATCACTGACTCAACGGACATGAATTTGAGTAAACTCTGGGAGTTGGTGATGGATAGGGAAGCCTGGCATTCTGAAGTCCATGGGTTACAAAGAGTTGGACATGACTGAGCGACTGAACTGAACTGAACCAGAGTTTTGGGACCAAAAGAACAATTTCTGGGAAAGTTTAGCCATATGTACTGAACCCTTGGAAATTAGGATTTTTTTCTCTGAAATACTTTCCTCCTTGCTCCCTCTCCCACACCATCTTTTACAACTATATATTTCCCTCTTACCTCAAATCTAGGACTAGTGTCAACTTGCCCTAGTCTTTCTCAGCTGTCCAGAGTATGATTTACTGTTGCTCAATTCTTGAGTAGGTCCTGAAAAATTCAGGAAGTTTATTAAGAGCCTCAGCTGTTTCAAGTCAGGATTCCGGATGGAAGGGTGCTTTCACCAGGCTAGATGTCTGGGCGAGGAGGGTTGAGCTCTGACAGCCCATTTAGCTCTCTGATTTGCAGCTAAATTTCCTGCTCTCATAGATTCTTTTTTCAGGGAGCTTGGTGTCCTGTACTGCCCTCTAGCTTCAATAAGGAGCCATCCTAGTTCCCCAGAGATTTTAACCAATTTAAAGCTCAGAGTGAAGGGACTGAAATCTCTGTAATTTTTTTCTCTTTCAAAAGGCCCCTCTATTTTTTCATAAATTCTTGGGTGCAGACTTAAACCTAGGTGGCACAGGCATTTTAAACTTCCCCCAGCAGCATCCATGCTCTAAGCTGGATCAAAAGTTATATTATGCCAACATATTACAGCATTAAGTGAACAAACCATTCTCTACTACAACATTTGATGATACAGTTTCCTATAACACACATGCCCAGTCTAACATAAAAGATCCAGATCCTCTTATCATATGTGTGTTCAGTCACCAAGTTGTGTCCCCCTCTCTGTGACCCCATGGTGTGCGGCATGCCAGGCCTCTCTGTCCCTCATCATCTCCTGGAGTTTACCCAAGTTCATGTCAACTTTTTAATATAAGGAGATCAATAAGTGATATCTAAAATGGAAACATCAGGAAATAGTAGAATAATCATATTAGTTAGAAATATTGAGGTACCTGTCATAAAAAATATCTAGAGGAGCTGAAAATGTTTGCTTCTGAACAGTTATTGTTATAATCTTATGGAATTATTTTAATTTTTAAACTTTTAGCTTCTTGACTTTTAAGATAATGAACTTTAAAAAAAATAGCATCTTCTTCTTTCCTTTGAGGGACTCAAAATTTGTCTCCATGGGTTATATATATGATCTGAAAGTCCTAATCTCTTTTTGATCTCACTCTTTAATGTTAATAGATTTCCTCAAATATATGATAGCCATGGTTATTATCTCATATTGAAGCATGTGACACTGACTGTCCAAAAAACATCTGATTGTAAGCTCTGTGTGTGGGACAGAAGCTTTTAGAGAGGTAGCTTGAACTGTTGAATAACTGGAATGGGCTTCTTCATTAGAGTCCCCAGATGATAATATCTGTAGGCGTTTCCTCCCTGGACTGATCTTTTCCCATGTGACCTTGCTGCCTCTCAGGAGGTGAGACACTGTTTTCACCCCCCTGAATCTGTTAGACCTTGACACTGTTTTGACCAATAGAATAAGTGGAAGTGACGCTGGGCCAGTTCTGGGCTTAGTCTCTAGCCTTGCAGCTCTGCTTCCTATGTCTAGAAGCCATTCTCCATGTAAGAAGTACAGCTCTCCAGTGGGCCACTCTGCCTTGAGAAGCCCAAGCTCAGACTATGGAGAATGAGAGTCTTTAGGAAGAAAGATACACACACACACACACACACACACACACACACACACACAAAAGCAAGACTGAGAGAGAGGCCAAGGATCACTTAGGTGCCAGAACATGAGTGATGGAGCCGTCTTGACAGTGGTTCCTCCCAATTTAGCTACCTGAGCTGATACTGTAAGGTTAAGAGATAGCACAATCAGTCGAGTCCTTCCTTAATTCCTAACCCATAAAATTTTAAGCAAAACAAAATGGTTGTTTTAAACCATTAAATGTGAGCTGTGCTGTAACCTATAATCAGAAGGGAACTCAAAACCTGGAGCTTCTCCTAAGGGGCAAAGTGCTTGAGCCTCACATCAGGCAGCACAGTTTTTAAAATCTGCACCTGAGAGATGAGCCCATCAAACATCTAACTTTGAAAACAAATGGGTTTGCATTCCAAGATCAGCGAGGCTCTAATGAACTGAGAAATCGTTTTTATTATAACAAACAACCAATAGTATAAAATCGGACTTTTTTTTTTTTTTTTACATTCCAAAAGGCATAACTGAAACTTCCATTGAATTTATGTCAGAAAATACTTGAGGTTGGCTGGTTGAAGTACCTCACAATAAAAAACCAAATCCTACAAACTGAAGACAGTTGCAGTCCTCATTGTTATTAATGTTTTCCCCTGATTTGACCCTCAACTCTTCTTCAGCATGAAAGCTATCTGGCTCTAAATTGGACCACAGCAATTTTAAAATCAAATATTGAAGGTGTCATTTCTTGGGGGAGGAACAAAAGCAATAGAATGCAAAATCAAGTCTAGAAACAGAATTTCAGGGAAACAATGAGTAGGAGAGTTGTGGCATCTGAGAGTTGGGGAAAGGAATATGAAAAGTAACAGGGCATTTTTGGAGAAACCTTCTTGTTGGGTGAACTCCAAGGACAACAAAAGTACATTCAATGACTTGAGGTAAGTTGATTAGGAAAGACTTGGGTGTGAGGTCAGGTCCCTGGAGCTGTGCAACCAAGAAATATGAAAGCCCAGTTAAAGGGAAGTTTGGTGACTGGGAGATTCAGTGATCATTAAATGAAAAGGCAGGATTAACTTAAAAGTATAAAGGAATTTTATAAATTCTAGATAATTCTCCAACTGGTGGGGAATTCCAAGTTTTGTGATGAGTAATAACTTCTCTGGCAGCAAGCAACTCAAAGAGGAAAAAAATAATCAAATAACTATAGCCAAGCATAAGGGAAGCAATATGGGGTTAGTACTTGAGGACATAGGTTTTCTCATCAGATATTCTGGGATTTTGGTCTTTGTTTCTCCCTGGCTAGTCATGTGATTTGGGGCAAGTTATTTTTTCTGAGCCTCAGCTTTCTTATCTTCAAAAGTGGGATAATGAAATGTAAATCATAGGGCTATTCTGAAAATTCAATGAGAAATTATTTGTTAAGCACTTGGCAGGTGCCTGGTATATAGTAAGGCTTCCCTGCTGTCTCAGACAGTAAAGAATCCGCCTGCAATGTGGGAGACTTGGGTTTGATCCCGGGGTTGGTACGATCCCCTGGAGGAGGAAATGGCAACCCACTCCAGTATTCTTGCCTGAAGAATCCCCGTGGACAGGGGAGCCTGGTGGGCTACAGTCCATGGGGTCCCACAGAGTCCAACATGACTGAATGACTAAGCATAGCATAGCATGCTGCTGCTGCTGCTGCTGTTGCATCAGTCATGTCCGACTCTGTGCAACTCCATAGACGGCAGCCTACCAGGCTCCCCCAACCCTGGGATTCTCCAGGCAAGAACACTGGAGTGGGCTGCCATTTCCTTCTCCAATGCATGAAAGTGAAAAGTGAAAATGAAGTTTCTCAGTCCTGTCCGACTCTTAGCGACCCCATGGACTGCAGCCCACCAGGCTCCTCCATCCATGGGATTTTCCAGGCAAGAGTACCGGAGTGGGTTGCCATTGCCTTCTCTGATAGCATAGCATAGGTACATGGTAAACAGTAGCTGCTGCCATCAACAACACTGTTATCTTCATTGAGGCAGATCTGGGTTGCTGTCCACAAATTTGTCATGCTCCTTTCCCATAGGGAACTTTTTCTGGAAAGTGGCTGCCCAAACAGGGACTACATTTCCCAACCACTCTTGCATTCAAGTGAGACCATGTGACCAAGTTCTGGCCAATGGAATGCCATGTGTAATAATGTACATCACTTCTAGGCTATGAACCCTTCCTGGGTAATCTGCCTTCACGCTTTCCTCCTCTGCAAGCTGTATGTCAGAGGCCAGTGTGACCTTGGAAACCATGAGTTGACAGTGTGGATCCTTTATTAGTCTGGTTCCTGAATGACTATGTGGAGCAAAGATCTCAGGGTTTATCTTCCACAGCAGTTAGTGTTACCTTAACAACACAAATGACATCATTATGTCTCAGGATTGCAGTGGCCTGGTCAAATCCAAGCTCAAGAATAATCCTTGGAGAAACCATCCAGGAAGAATCTTACACTGGCATTTACCAAGTTGGCAAATAAAGGGGATGTGGCTCAGCTCAGAAGACAAATTATGGCTGCTCTTTATACTGTAAAAATACTGATCACATTTGGTGTTTTGTCCTAAGATTTCTTTACATTGCGTTCTAAACTGCGGACTGGATATTTGTGTGGAGGACCTCTCACTACAGACAACCCTCAGCAGGGGGAAGTGAGGAAGAGGCCATGGCCTTTGCAGAGGAAAACCCAATTTCCTTGGGTGTTGGAGCATTCATTGTTAGTGACTAATGCCAGGAAACTTTGATTCTTGGACTCCTTCTTGACTGGTTTAATTCCAAGACACAGTAAGTCTTTCTACTACTCTATTGAGAGTTCAAGTTATTTCAAAAATTGAACAACTTTTAAAAATGTTAGGTGTTCAGATTTCATATCTAGCATCTAGACAGGCAAGGTTATCTCAAGAAAAACCCAGTGGCTGAGAAGTCCAAGCCATTCAAAGACATGTATTGCTTTCCCTCTCGTTATTTGTAGCAGCTGTTCTCTCCTCCTGTTTTTAATCCCATTCCTCTCGTTTATCATCTCTTCTCCAGGTTATTTTTAATGCAGCCTTCACTTACGGACTCTGAGTGAGACGGTGAGGAAGAAAGCCACTTTTAGAAAGCAATTGTTGTCAGTTGTTTTGATTTACATGACCAGGAAGAAGTAAAAGTGTCAGGGGATACTCAGGAACTAATCAGAAGTGCAAGGCACTTGAATATTGTGGTGTATCATCATTGAAAAACAATGACAAAATGGTACTCCTTTGGATTTTTCTCTCTAATAAGTCATCTTGACCCAGTGTGAGAATTATGATCTGGCAGGTGACTGTTCTGTGTGGAGGGCAGAATTCTAAGACCACACTCTTGTACAACGACCTCCCCTTGAGTGTGGGAGAGACCAGTGTACAGGATGGGCTATCACCCTTGTGATTAGTTGACTCTGAGTTAGTCAAGGACTTCACTAGTGGCTCACATGGTAAAGAATCCAAAGGGAGATTGCCTTGTGTGGGTCTGAACTAAAAATGTGTACCTTTAAAAAAAGGTTAAAGCAACAAAGACCTTCCCCTGATGGCTGGAGGAAGCAGAAGCAGGTTGGGAACTACCCATGGAGTTCACATGATCAGGACCCTCCCAGGGAGCAGCCTGCATGAGCTAAGAGTGGTCCCTGACCAACAGCCGGAAAGAGAGTAGGGAACTTCCTGCCAACATCCTGGATGAAACTGAAAGAGGACCTTGCATTCCAGATGTGGACACAGAGCTAGTCACACCTCGAATTCAGCCACGTGAAATCCTGACCACAGAACACAGTTACACTGTAGTCAGGCTTAGCCAGTTGACACATAAAAAATCATCAGATACATCCATCCTTGACAGTTTCTCTGTCTATAAACTATCATTCTATCTATCAAAATTCGTTACTTCATACCTATACTTCCAATTCCAATCTTGTGTTTAAGGTTTATTTTAGCCCTCTTCCTTTGCATATTTAAAAATTCCTCCCAGAGAGTAAGAAATATGGCTCATATCACCCTCAGTATGCTTATCTGTTCAGTCGATTGAGTTATCTGTTGGCAGGAACTGATCTCCACACCTTCCATTCACCTGTACTTGCTCTCTCCTCCTCACTGTCTAGATTCCCAGGCTGCTGGCTAGGCAAGCTGCTACTGATAAGTCACTGCTAAGTCACTTCAGTCGTGTCCGACTCTGCGTGACCCCATAGATGGAAGCCCACCAGGCTCCCCCGTCCCTGGGATTCTGCACTGCACTCCTTATTGACTCTTCCTTGGATGCTAAGGTCTTTGCACACAAAAGGGAAGAGGAAGAAACGAAATATGGAATTGGAAGGGAGGATGGGAAGTGTGAAAGGGAAGGAAGGATATTAGTTTGAAGTATTTTTACATTTTTTTTTTTGCCATGCCATGTATCATGTAGGATCTTAGTTCCTCCAACAGGGATTTAACCCATGCCTCTTGCAGTGGAAGCACAGAGTCTTAACTACTGGACCACCAGGGAAGTCTCATTTGAATTATTTTAAAGTTCTTCCCCCCCAACACACACTTCCTTGTTTTCAGTCTCCGCTTATTCAACCAGAGGCGTCCACTGCCTTCGGGAAAAGTCAGACTTTTAAATCAGGAATACAAAGAGGTGAAAACAAGTCCATATTCAACCTTTGACTCCCTAGATGAGAAAATTTGAGTCCACAGTAACAAAACAAATCTTTAAACTTTGGCTTTATCCAGAGAGCAGAGTTTCCTAAATTCCAAATTCTCCCTTAAAACATGAAGACCCTAAATTGGTTGACTATGTTAACGTATAGAGGAGAGAGCTGATTGCGTGTAAGGGATGCTTCTGCCAAACAGGGAGAGAAAGTGGAAATTCTATAGGGAAGAAGGAGTTATGAAAGGATGGAGAATAGGTTGATGTTGCTGCCTGAAGCCTCTTCCTGGGGAGGCTTTTTGGAAAAAAGGAGAAACATTGGATAGTTGAGGGAATAGCTTGAAGCAGAGGTTCCTACCTGTGCCCAGTGATAAATTTAAGAGGACACTGCATTTTAGTGTTCCTCCTGCATCCTTACGGCAAGTACAGTAGAACGGGATGGCAGTAGGCCTTACTTAGGAAGAAGGAGGCTGGAGAACAAGCCCTCTGCTCTCTATGGCTTGTAGGTGGCACAGAGGGACACAGATGTTCTGATGTCCTCTCACTGCGCCCTTGTCCCCCTGGCCCCTCCATGAGACATGTGGAAAGTAACTGAAAGTGCTTGCTGGCAACCTTACCAGCTGGATGACTGGAGCAAAGGGAAAGGGTCTTCGCAGGTGAGGAAAGCAGGCAGCCTTCCCAGGATGGGGACAGAGCGAGAGTGGCAGCCACACCTCAGGGAAGCCTTGGCACCAGGGCGAGCTGAGAAGGGCCCTGTGAGGAAGGGCCACGCCCCACCAGGCTGAGAGCACAGCTCCAGAGCCAGAACAGCCAAGGCTCCCTGCAAAGCAACAAGAGGGCAGACAGAGTCAGGTCCAGAGACGCTGGGATTGAGACACAGAGCAGAGTGTGATGGGTATAGTAGAGGATCTTTTATCCAGCCCCATGAGGTGATTTCAGTTTATCCCAGGATATCATCTTGATGTGGATGGGACGGGGTGAGGGAAATCCTCTCAAGGCCTGAAGAATCCATTATGTTCACACTTAGAAAAGCTATTGAGCCAAAAGAAATTGAGCTGATCACAGAATTTTTAAAATTAAAAATCCTATTTGTCATCTTTTTCCAGCACCCTACTACTCCACCACCAACCCCAAGGAATCAGAGAAGGAAATTGCAGGAGTAATTTGAGACTGATAACAGAAAAATAAAAGACAGTATATTTTAGTTTTAGTGTACACACATGGACCTTAGCATATTACTAAACAGTCCCACACCTCAGATCCTGCCTTGGGGAATGAGAGCCATATGGACGCCGTGTTGTTCTGTCCTATAACCACACACTAAGTGCACCGGTTGGAATTCCTTTGGCCTGGCTTTCACTGATTCAGCAAATTACTTAGGAGAGGATGATCCATTGTCAAAGAGATGATTCTTGCAGGGAATGCATGTCTGGCAGACATAGCCCTCAATTTGCAGATTGTTGCGGTATCTGTGGTAACAAGGATTCTGTATCTTTTTCCAATTTAAGAAAATATCTTGCAGTTCTCTGGAATGATGATATGTGGTTCTTGACATCCGAATGAACTGATATAATTCTTACAGTATGCTGCCTATTCCTGTGGCACTGGTCGGTGTTTTGTATTGAATTGCTTTACAGTTTTCAAGGTGAACTTAACATCTTGGGATTACTGGTGAATCTGCTTTACATTCCAGGGAACTTTTCCTAATACAGGTGAACATCTTGGTTACTTCCTGGTTGTTCCTACAATGGTAATTTTCATGTGCAAAATGTGAAGACATTCCTTCAGGGGTGATACTGCAATCTTCCTTCCACATCTGGTGATGGTTTGTGAAGCATCCTTACCATGAACATCTAGACCACTTCTATGGATGTTTCCTTATTATTTCAAAAACTACAGAGAAAAAGGAATTAATAAGTGATCGGGTAAGTCCCTGTCACCTTCAGTTCAGTTCAGTTCAGTTGCTCAGTCGTGTCCGACTCTTTGCGACCCCATGAATCACAGCACGCCAGGCCTCCCTGTCCATCACCAACTCCTGGAGTTCACTCAAACTCACGTCCATCGAGTCAGTGATGCCATCCAGCCATCTCATTCTCTGTCATCCCCTTCTCCTCCTGCCCCCAATCCCTCCCAGCATCAGAGTCTTTTCCAGTGAGTCAACTCTTTGCATGAGGTGGCCTGTCACTTAGCAATGCCTAATAATAAGTAAAAGCAATGACAGAGGTGAATATTGCCCTGTGCTTAAGAAAAGTCAATTCTGCTGCCCCATCAAACTGACCGCCCAAGTCTAAATAGAAGAAGTAAAAAATTGAAGTGGAAAATTGTAATGGATTTCTTCCCTCACAGACCTACAATAAAATTACCTCTTAGGAACTAGTCTTTTAATTAACTACTAAAATACTGTAAGTTTAATCTCTTAATAAAGTAAGTACTGTTACTGGAAGACGTCTTAGTAGATGAATCACCTGAAACTTCATTTCCACTTGTGAGAATAAAAAAGTGGTAAGTAGTTTTATTAACTTCCTGTCGCATTTGTCTCTTGCCAAATTCAGTTTCACTAAATATGAGCTCATTTGTCCTTTTTGATATTTTCCTTAAAGGCTTTAATTTTAAGAGCTGAAATCATCTTGAAGAAGATAAAGGAAATACTGGATAAAAAGAAGAAGGCTTTAAGAAGGAAGGGAAAAAAGCTCTGTTTCCTTGGAGCAGACTTTGTTATTCAGAGTGTTTATGAAAAAATGATAAACACCATGGCAATAAGACAAATAATGATTTGCACTCTAAAGGCCATTCCATGTAGTCATGTATTAAACTATAAAAGAAAAGAAATTAACACAATTTTCCCTTGGAAAAGCTTAAGAGGCAGAGGGAGTAAGGTCAGAATCTATTAGATAGCTCAATGGAAAAATACAGAAGGTATGAAAATATTCTGAATTTTGCTGCATACCATGAGATCCACAGCAGGGTAAAACAGAGGGGAGACAGGAGAAAGTTCTCAGCAACCAGATCTGAGGAAGGGACAGAATGTGTTCTGTCCACAGTGGTTAGAAGGAGTTAGACTCACTTACAGGAGAGTTACATGTGAAACTGTGTGATCTCAGAGGGCTATTGCTACCACTGGCTCCTACTCTTCACTCTCTTAATCTTCTTTCACCTCATGCTTTCACCAGTGAGTAAGAGAAAAAATTATAACTACTTCTTGGTGAGCATTTATCATACACCTGACACCATTCTAAATATTTTACTTTTCTCAAATAAGACAGTCTATTAAGATGTGGACATGTTAAAAAATAATTGATGACTGTGAATTCATATAGGGTCTTTTCTCCACTGATTAGTGCATGGAGAAATTGTGGTGCACAATGAGCTCTAACTTCAGGTCTTGAATTGTTCAGGTCTGAGGTAGTTTATCAGCTTTACTGCCCAAGAGACTTGAACTCTAGGGTTTACTATTTCTTGGTGTGGTAAGAGCATTTGATAGAGGGCCAAGAAATGAAACATCTTATATGATCATGACCACTATTAGGAGGGTAAGACAGAGATGGTTAGCTGCCTGCAGTTGTTAGGAGTGGCTGCTCAGCCGTGGTCCAGCTACATTTCCTAGACCACTTTGTATGTGGGTGGGGCCATTTGTCCAATGCAACATGAGTAGACATGACATAGGTCCATGAAAAGGACATGACACTTTCAAATTGGTGTGGTTAAAAGCATGTCTATTTTCTCTATCTTCTCTCTCGGCCAACAGGATCTTGATGCCTGAGGTGACTTGGGAACCCTGCATGAAGATGGCAGAGGTTCCAAAGCCCAAGTTCCTGATAAATTCTGACGTAGAGCAGAGACCCTCTTCCCACACCCCTTCCAGTCCATATCTACCTCTGCACACTAAACAGGAGCACTTGTTTTATTTTATACGTGATATAAACTCACAGAAATAACTGTTTTAGCACTGAGACTTCTGGGTTTACCTCTTGCAACAGTTCGGGTTACTTTAACTAATAAGAAAGACTGCTGTGAACTATTAAATTATAAAAGTTTATGTTAGTTTTCTTAACAACAGGAAATTTGGTAGTGAAAGAGGCAAGATAGAAAGAATTCCATTTAAGATGAATTCAAGGCAAATTTTTAGAATTTATAGCAAAAAAAAAACACCAAAAATAAGTTTGATTTTGTTTTTCTTGGAAAACTAAAATGTATTTAATAATTTCAAAGAAAAGCAGGTAGAATTTGAGAGTGCAAACCAATAGACAGAAAAATAACTTTCATTTCCATAGTGTTTTATAATTATATTTTTTCCCTTATTTTATTTAATGCTTACAGTAACTCAGGAAAGTTCTTGTGGCAATAATAATGATGGTTATGAAAAATAGCAGTAAAGGTTTTTAGTGTTGTGTTCCATGTTCTGCTTTGAGCCTTACATATACATCTTATTTAATTACGACAACACTACCCCTGAGACTGGCATTGTAATTATCCCTATTTCAAAAATGAGAAAATTGAGACCTAGGGTTATTGAAGGCCAAGTTAAATGTCACATCCTAGTAAGTGGTCAAGTCAGGAACCTAACCTGAGGCTGCCTGTGAAGGCTGTGCCCTTTACCTCCTTGTCATGCCAGCTTCCACCTTGTGCCTGGCGTGGTTGCCACTTGCGGAGGAGGCTGTTATGACCCAGCGAGTTGAAATGAGTAGCTTGGTCCAAACTGCCAGGGTTTGTCAGAGTCAGATTTTCTGCCTCTGCCTCCTTGAGTACTCTTTCAACTTGGAATACCATAAATTTTAAAGCAAACACTAACTTTATGGGGCAGAGAGTCAATATTTTTAGAGTGTTTATAGAAAGGAAGTAATTTTGGCCTGGCAAAAGAGCAGACTGAAGGTAGTTTTACATTCTTGTTTCAAAAAGAATCATTTAAATTGGGAAAATTCCCATGGTGCTGGATCTGTCTGTGGGAGATTCAGGGAGAGCAACCCCTTCTGTTCCCTCTCCAGTCCTTTTAGAAGCAAATTTTGTAGATTATCTCACTGGGCTTGCTGCCTTTCTGAGTCTGATGCACAAAATTGCTTGGTGTTTGGCAAATTTTGACTGGTAAGAAAGCATCTCGATGGTTAGCTTTTGTGTCTGACCCTTGCTGGAATTTAAGGCCAGTTTCAATCTCCCACCTGTCTCCATTCTGACACCACAGAAGTGCAGTCAGGAGGAGAGGAGCCAAGGCAGGCTGGACCGCACAATGGTTAGCAGGACTCCAGAGTCACCCTTACTGGGTTCAAGGCCTCACTCCATCATGCTCTGGTAAGTGACCTTGAACTTTATGCCTTAGTTTCCTCATCTGTAAAATGGGTATCTTAGTCAATCTGGGCTGCTGTGACAAAGTACCATAAACTAGGTAGCTCATAAGCAACAGAAGTTTGTTTCTCACAGTTCTAGAGACTGGAAGTCCAAGATTAGGGAGCCAGCATGTTTGGGTACTGGGGACGGTTCTCCTCTAGGTTGCAGACTGCTGTTTTTCATTGCATCCTCACAAAACAGAAAGAGGGAGAGAGACGTCTCTGGGTTCTCTTTTATGACACAAGTCTCATTCATGAGGCCTCCACCCTTATGACCTAATCATCTCTCCAAGTCCCCACCTTCTAATACTGTCACATTGGTGGTTAGGATTTTAACATATGAATTTTGGGGAAATGCAAACATTCAGTCCATTGCAATGGGAATAAAGGTTTTACTTTATGTGGACAGACAACATAATGCATATCAAAGGCATAGGCTTTGAACTGATTCACACTAAGTGCTCAGTAAAATTTAGTTATAAAAGAAACTGTCTGAACAAGGACAAAGTGTCTAAGGAAAGAAGCGCAACAGAAGCTTCTTGTTTATTGGGAATTGTCTAGTCGTATTTTCACCCGTGCCTGCGAACTCTGGATTTGGCCTGGCAACAGAGGTTTGAAGGAACCAGTCTCCAGTGGGTTTTGAAGAAACAGGGCCATGTCTAAGTTGTAGAGTTTGGCTTCAGAGCTCCTGGGAAGCAGCAGGATCCTTGGACAGGACTGCTCATTAAAATGCAGTTCCGAATACCCCTCCCTCATTCTGGAAAAGATCCAACAGGTGGCTCTTGGGGAATGTTTCACACTAACTTGTAAGTCCTTTTTTCAGTTTTATTCTCATGTTTTTCTGCTCAGAGTTAAAAAAAAAAATCCTGCTGTGGTCATTTTGATTTCACCATGGGGATTTTTTATTGTGGGGGGGGAGAGGGAATGTCAGGCTAGTCCATTCAGTATCCAGTTAGTGGAGGAAACCAGCTGCTTCTCAAGGCAAAGGAAGAACAAGCTCTGTGTCCACCTCCTCCTCTTCTCAATAATGAGGTCTCTTATCCCATGGCTGCCCAGGAGGAATGTGTGAGAGCCTCCAGGAAACAGGGTACGCAGCGGGCCCTGGAGCTGAAGGCAGAAACAAGCAGATCAGACAAGGTTGATGGGCTGGTGGGTGAAGAAAGGAGGAGGGAAGTGAGAGATGGGGCCACATGGCTTTGTCTGAGAGTAGTTGTCAGGTAGGCTGCTCATGGGCCAGGAGAGTGCTATTTCCAAGAAAGGAAGGGCAAGAGGAAGTGGTCAGCTTCTCTGTCCTGGAACGTGGCCCACTTCCAACAGGTCTTCTCTTATTCCCTGTTCTGCTTTTTGGTTCTACTTCTAGAAATTCAAGTCCTTGTATTTCTGCTTGGCTTCTTTGTATTTCTGCTTGGCTAATGAGTTTCAATGGACTTCCCAGATGGCTGAGTGGTGAAGAATCTGTACCAAGCAGGAGACATGGGTTTGATCCCTGGCTCAGGATAATCCCTTGGAGAAGGAAATGGCAACACATTCCAGTATTCTTGCCTGGAAAATCCCATGGACAGAGGGGCCTAGTGGGCTATAGTCCATGAGGTTTCAAAGAGTTGAACATAGCTTAGCGACTAAACAACAACAACGAGTTTCAACAACAGTTCAGAGTCTCTGAGCCCTTTCATCAGACTTCCTCCTAGGCTCGTCATCAAGATTGGACCCCGTCTACTATTCTTGTTTTCAAGTGTATAAATTATAAATCACCTTCGTGAGGAAAGAGCACTGGACTGGGAGGCTGGAGCTCCAGGATTGTCCTTACTTGTGATCTTGTCATCGCTGCAGAGAAAACCATGGTGCAGCCCCCAGCTCCCCACTCAGGACTGAGGACCCATCCCCTTAACCTCTGGAGGTATTGGCTACTGATGGTTCACAGCTGAATCCATCTGTAAACATTGCCTTTTGTCCAAAGCACTGGTTCTTAATGGGGACAATTTGGTCCCCCAGGGCATTTGGTGATGTCTGGAGACATTTTTGGTTGCCAAAACAGAGGAGTGGGATGTGACTAGTGTCGAGTGGGTAGAGGCTGGGAATGTTGGAGGCTGGAGCAGAGATCATACAAGCCTCTTGTGGAGGATGTCAAAAGCAGCTAAATACTAATAGACTTGTGTCCCTGATGATTATTGGGCTACCTCTAAGATCATGGTATCTGGTAAATAGATGGGGAAAATGTGGAAAAAGTGTCAGATTTTATTTTCTTGGGCTTCAAAATCAATGTGGACTTTGACTGCAGCCACGAAATTAAAAGATGCTTGCTCCTTGGAAGAATAGCTATGACAAACCTAGACAGTGTATTAAAAAACAGAGATATCACTTTGCTGACAAAGGTCCATATAGTCAGCGGTACAGTTTTTCCAGTAATCTTGTATGGATGTGAGAGTTGGACCATAAAGAAGGCTGAGCACTAAAGAACTGACACTTTTGAATTGTCGCGCTGGAGAAGACTCTTGAGAGTCCCTTGGACAGCAAGGAGATCAAACCAGTCACTCCTAAAGGAAATTAACCCTGAATATTCATTGAAAGGGCTGAAGCTGAAGCTCCAATACTTTGGCTTCCTGATGCAAATAGCTGACTCATTGGAAAAGACCCTGATGCTGGGAAAGATTGAGGGCAAGAGGAAAATGGGGCGACAGAGGATGAGATGGTTGGATGGCATCACTGACTCAGTGGACATGAGTTTGAGCAAACTCAGGAAGATAGTGAAGGACACGGTAGCCTCACATGTTACAACTCATGGGGTCGAAAATTAGCGACTGAACAACAACAACATACAACCTCTGGGCTACTTTTTAGGACTGTTATGTGAGAGAGAACTCTCTGTTATAGCAGCTAACCCAATCCAAGCATGCGTGCTTGCCTGCTAAGTCACTTCAGTTGTGTCTGACCCTTTACGACCCTATGGACTGCAGCCTATCAGGCTCCACTGTCTATAGAATACTCCAGGCAAGAATACTGGAGTGGATAGCCATTCCCTTCTCCAGGGGATCTCCCTGACCTAGGGATTGAACCCAGGTCTCCTGCATTGCAGGCAGATTCTTTACTGTCTGAACCACCAAGAAAGCTCTGTGATTAAATTCCATGAGTGCTAAGTTGCTTCAGTTGTGTCCGACTCTGAGCCACCCTATGGACTGTAACCAACCAGGCTCCTCTGTCCATGGAATTCTCCAGGCAAGAATACTGGAGCAAGTTGCCATGCCCTCCTCCAGGGAATCTTCCCGACCCAAGGATCAAACCTGCAGCTCCTGCACTGCAGGCAGACACTTTATTGCTGAGCCACTGGGGAAACCCAACCCAGGCATACATTGGAGATATTGTGGGTTCAGTTCCAAACCACAACAATAAAGTAAATATCTCAATAAAGCAAGTCACCTGAATTTTTGGTCTCCCAGTGTGTAAAAAAATTATGTTTATGGTATACTGTTGTCTATTATGTGTGCAATAGTATTCTGTCTAAAAATACTGTGCAGAGACCTTAATATTTTATTACTAAAAAAGTGCTAAACTTCATCTGAGTTTTCAGGAAGTCCCAATCTTTTTGCTGGTGGAGTGTCTTGTCTCGATATTGATGGTGGTTGACTAATAAGAGCGGTGGTTGCTGAAGGCGGGGGTGGTTGTGGAAGTTTCTTAAATAAGACAACAATTTTCTTGATGCCCCCAATTACGATAGTAACATCACAGATCACTGATCATAAATCACCATAGCAAATATAAAAGTGAAAAATTTGAAATATTATGCGAATGACAAAACTGTGACACAGAGACACCAAGTGAGTGAATCCTATTGGAAATAATGGCACCAACAGGGTTGCCACAAGCCTTCAATTTCTAGGAAAGGCAGTATCTGCAAAGCAGGAAAAAAGCAGAGCAATTAAACAAGGTCTGCCTATATGTAAGTTATATACATCCTTAACACAATAAAATGATGATAATAAAGGCTGTAAAAAGTGAATTATTTTTAGTGATGTTTCATTAATCACATTTTATTTTATTATTTTATTAATAATATTTATTTATTTGGCTGTCCTGGGTCTTATTTGTGGCATGTGGGATCTAGCTCCCTGATCAGGGATCAAACCCAGGCCCCCTGCATTGGGAGCATGGAGTCTTAACCACTAGACCACCAGGGAAGTCCCTCATTAATCTCACTTTGAATTTACCTTCTCAAAATCTACCACATGACTTTATGATTGACTCCTAATAGGTTTATCCAGTAATAGAGAATGAAATTTCCACTCAGTTTCAGGCAAACAGGGGAGGGCAGAAAGCTTTTGTGTGACTTTTGTCTCTATGTGTTTGTGCGTTGTTTCTTAACAGCCCTCAGCTTCATATATTCCCCATGCCAATGTGGCAGTTTTTAGGGTAGCATATTCTGATCCCCCAGCTTCCCAGGTGGCGGTAATGGTAAAGAACCCGACTGCCAATGCAGGAGACCTAAGAGAAGTTGGTTCAGTCCCTGGATGGGGAAGATCCCCTGGAGGAGGGCATGGTAACCCACTCCGGTATTCTTGCCTGGAGAATCCCGCGGACAGAGGAGCCTGGTAGGCTACAGTCCATGGGGTCTCAAAGAATGGGACACGACTGAAGCGACTTAGCATGCACACAGACATGCACTCTGATCTCCTTCATAGCCCAGGGGGCAGGAGGTGGACGGGATCCTAGTTGTTATGCTACCTTTTAGACTTTGTCCTTTGGCCCTATCCTTCTTCCTTAACACCGTCCTGCTGCTTTCTTAGGCTTTTTCATGACCCTACTGGATCCTCTAGTCTCTCTGTTACTCATGAAACTTCAGTTTCATTTTCTCTTGCTAACAGCCTCAGATATTCCAGTATTTGAATAAGTTTAAAATTTTAAGAGGGAAACTGGCTCATCTTTATGGGCCAGGCTAAGTCAGGCTATGCTTATTAACTCCCTCATGGATTTATTGCCTTTGGGTCAATGATCACCTGGCCAAGGATTTTGTACTTGTGCCGCTGACTCCATCCTGTCATCTCCCTGAACACAGGCCAAAGGAAGGGCAATATTAGCTTAGAAGAGGAAATTGGGCATTTCTAATGATATATACCGTCCGTCTAGTCAAGGCTATGGTTTTTCCCGTGGTCATGTATGGATGTGAGAGTTGGACTGTGAAGAAAGCTGATCGCTGAAGAATTGATGCTTTTGAACTGTGGTGTTGGAGAAGACTCTTGAGAGTCCCTTGGACTGCAAGGAGATCCAACCAGTCCATTCTAAAGGAGATCAGCCCTGGGTGTTCATTGGAAGGACTGATGCTAAAGCTGAAACTGCAATACTTTGGCCATCTCATGCAACGAGTTGACTCACTGGAAAAGACTGTAATGCTGGGAAAGGTTGGGGGCGGGAGGAGACGGGGACGTCAGAGAATGAGATGTCTGGATGGCATCACCGACTCTGTGGACATGAGTTTGAGTGAACTGTGGGAGTTGGTGATGGACAGGGAGGCCTGGTGTGCTGTGGTTCATGGGGTCGCGGAGAGTCGGACACGACTGAGCGACTGAACTGCACTGAATGATATATACAGTTCCCACAGAAAGCATTCCTATTTGTCAGAAATCAAACTCCATTGTGTCAGGAGGAAACTGCTTATTAAAGAGTCTGTCTTGAAAGTTTTATGCAGTTCTGTGATATCTTAATTTAGTTAAAGATGATCTTTCTTGATTTTGCATGTTATTGACTTCAGAGGAGATTTTGATATAAATTCCAGATCTCTGTTAGGTATGCAGGAATCCTACAAGGGGAAGCAGGGTCAGTCAGCCTCTTAGTATTTTAGGAATGTAGAATGTTGAATGGGAACAGTGTCAGAGTTAAGAAACTGCACATTTCAGGGATAATAAGAGTCATCTCATGGGGGTTATCATAGTGATTAAATGAAGTAACCCAGATAATGCACCTTTAATAGACGATCAATCCATGCTGGTTGTTAGTATTCCTTGTGGACTCAGAAGTCTTGAAATTTTGAAAACAATTATCTTTGAGTGGTTTGGTTTTTCTGTTTTCATTGTTTTATTTGGTCAGTTTCTGCCATGGAAAGAACAATTCCTCTTATCACTGAGATATAATTATTCAATATCCAAATCCAATATCCAAAGGAAGGCTCAGCATTCTAAAAGGTTTTAAGTTGCCCTTAGGTACTTTACCTTTATCGCTGGGTGCTTCCAGTAAAGTATGATTAGTGATGCCTCATTAAATTATTTTAAAGAGAGATAGTATGTGCAAACTTGAATACAACTGAGAGAAACACATTTTGTTTAGCAGAAAATATGAGCATCAATCAACCTCACATTCTACTTTGAAATTACAAAATGCGTAATATCATATGGTTATTTAAAGAAATGAAGTTGAGGAAAGATTTCTTTTCCTCTACCCTTTTAGGTTTAATTATTGAGGTTTGTGAATTAAAGTGACAAAAGACAGGTTAACAAGATAAAATGTATATAAAATCATTAAAAAAATTATTTGTTTTCATTTTTGTCTGTGCCGGGAATTTATTGCTGTATGTGGGCTTCCTCTAGTTGTGGAGAGTGGGGTCTACTCTCTAATGGTGTGTGGGCTTCTCATTGTGGTGGCTTCTCTTGTTGCAGAGCACAGGCTCTAGGGTGCATGCTCAGTGGTTGTGGCACATGGGCTTAGTTACCCTGAGGCGTGTGGGACCTTCCCAGACCAGGGATAGAGACTGTGTCCCCCGTATTGCAAGACAGATTCTTAACCACTGGACCATGAAGGAAGCCCTCATTTTTAATTTTATAGACAGTGGGTTTCCATAGAAAAAAGTGAAAACCTGAAGAGGCAGTTAGATCTAGGAGTTCATTGACTGTTTTAACAAAGGGTGATATATTGTGGAAAAGTGACTAGACAAAGGAAAGGGAATTTAGGTTCCTAGGGCAATAACTTGTTGGGAGGTAAATATATGTGGGAAACTAATGGTGAATAAAGGTGGTGCTAGTGGAGAAGGATGGCAACCCACTCCAGTACTCTCGCCTGGAAAATCCCATGGATGGAGAAGCCTGGTAGGCTGCAATCCATGGGGTCGCTAAGATTCGGACATGACTGAGCGACTTCACTTTTACTTTTCACTTTCATGCATTGGAGAAGGAAATGGCAACCCACTCCAAAATTCTTGCCTGGAGAATCCCAGGGATGGGGGAGCCTGATGAGCTACCGTCTATGGGGTCACACAGAGTTGGACACGACTGAAGTGACTTAGCAGCAGCAGCAGCAGTGGTAAAGAACCTGCCTGCCAATGCAGGAGACACGAGAGAGGCAGGTTCAATCCCTGGGTTGGGAAAATCCCTGGAGAAGGAAATGGCAACCTGCTCCAGTATTCTTGCCTGGAAAATTACATGGACAGAGGAGCCTGGTGGGCTACAGTCCATTGTGTTGCAAAAATTCAGGCACGACTGAGCCCGCCCCCCCCCCCAGCCCCCGACACACACACTGCTGAATAAATTTTGTTTAGTAAGGTTTGTTTATGCAAAGTCATCTTGGTGCAACCTTCTGTGGTAAATGTTCTCCTTTTGGTGTGTGGTAGGGGACACATTCACAAGGGAAATTCATGTCACCTTTGTGCTGTGCTTAGTTGCTCAGTAGTGTCCAACCCTTTGCAACTCCATGGACTGTAGCCCACCAGGCTCCTCTGTCCACGGGATTTTCCAGGCAAGAATGCTGGAGTGGATTGCCATGTACTCCTGCAGGGGATCTTCCCAGCCTAGGGATCAAACCCAGGTCTCCTTCATAGAAGGTGGATTCTTTACCATCTGAGCCACCAGGGAAGCCCAAGAATACTGGAGTGGGTAGCCTATCTCTTTGCCAGGGGAACTCCTGACCCAGGAATCAAACCAGGGTCTCCTGCACTGCAGGTGAATACTTTACCAGCTGAGCTACCAGGGAAGCCCATGCCACCTTTACAAAGAGGAATTTATGCCCTGCTTTAGGCAGATGGGGAGAAGGCAGAGAGCTCCTCCTTTGCTCGACATTCCTCAGCTGCCTTCCATTCAAAATAATTCTTATTCCAAAGTGGCAAGGTCTGGTTCCCTTCAAATGTAACTTCTATGTATTGACACGAGAAGATGTCCATGAAGTATTGTTGAGTTAAAAAAGCAAATTATACAATAGTTTTATATGTACGTTCCTATTTTTATGAAATTGTAATAACTATAATAAAATACATTGTGGTTAGATAGCATCACTGACTCAATGCACATGAATTTGGGCAAAGTCTGGGAGACAGTGAAGGTGAGCCTAATGAGCTGCAGTCCAACGGGTCACAGAGTTGGACACGACTTAGCGACTGAACAACAAGAAAATTTGTACCTAGAAAAATAATCAGAAAAGTGCACCAACTTCATGGTGATTTTCTCTGAGGGCATTATGGCAGATGTCCATTTCGTATTAAAACATTTGAGTATGGTTAACTTTTTATAATGAATAGATTTTGACATTTTGGAATTATTTTGAAATATTTTGAACTTATCAAAAAATAACAAATATTAAAAAGTGACAACATGCAAGACAATTTATTTGAAGCAAATCTTTTAAAGCATGCAAAATGATTAAGCATAATTAGGTTGCTTTTTTAAAAAAATTGAATTTTAAGTCAGCTTATCTGCCACTTGGTTTAGTTTCCAAAATTTTGGCTACTTCAGAAAATTTTTATTGATAACTACCAGCTTTTCTGTTTCACTTTATCCTCAGCTTCCAGAATACAGGTGTTAAATACCACAGTATGGCTTTTTTTTTTTTTTTTTGGTGACTGTCCACATGAATGCTTTCCAGCTCAGATGTCGACTTCCAGTCTCTGGACTCTCCTCTCCCCAGAGGTGGCCGAGAGAGGGCTTAGAAGGCATGGAAGTAAGCTCTTTCTCATGAAGTTACAGTTAATTCTTTGATCTAGATTGCTGTGCTTCTTGTCCAGTGGGGCTTCCCTGAGCTCAAGGCAGTATTGTAACCCTCAAACTCTAGTGTGCATCAATATTAAATTGAGGATTTTGTTAAAATTCAGAGTTCTCAGTCTTGGCTCCAGTGATTCTACTTCAGCAGTACGATGTGGGGCCCAGGAATCTGCATTTTATTCAAGTGTCTAAGAGGATTCTGTTCTGCCCCAGTGGTTGTGGAGATGATTCAGGCACTGTAGTCAGGGAGGGGGCTCCTGGTCCATCAATTGTCAATCAAATTATCTGTACTCATCAGTTTCTTAATTAAGCATATGGTGAAATTTTATTTGAGGAAGTCTTTCTATCCACATTTGAAGATCCAGATCTACCAGGCACCACTTTTTGTATCATAATTTGAAAGGCCCATGACTCTTAAACAAGCAAGCAAGCCTCCCTCTGGACTTACTTACATTCTTTTTTAGCTTTGTTACGGCTTCCTTATTTTCACATTTAAAATATAAAACCACCTAGAATTTTTTTCCTTAGGTAGGGCTTCCGTGGTAGTTCAGCTGGTAAAGAATTAGCCACAATACAGGAGACCCCAGTACCATTCCTGGGTTGGGAAGATCCCCTGGAGAAGGCATAGGCTACCCACTCCAGTATTCTTGGGCTTTCCTGGTAGCTCAGAGGGTAAAGAATCCTCCTGCAATGCGAGAGATCTGGGTTTGATCCCTGGAAGATCCCCTGCAGAAGGGAATGGAAACCCACTCCAGTATTCTTGCCTGGAGAATCCCCAAGGACAAAGGAACCTGGCAGGCTACAGTCCATGGGATCGCAAAGAGTTGGACACAACTAAACGACTTTCACAGGGATCCATCTTAGTTCTTATCCCAAATAGTTTACCAATTTATATTTGTAATATTTATTAAAATAATCTATGTTGCCACAGATTTGAAATGTAGCCTTTACCATATATCATATACCTGTCTGAATCTATTTCTGGATGCCTTATTCCCTTGATATAACTGCTATTCTTCTCCTGATTTTATTCTTTCTTAATTATGATACCTTTATAACACAGTGTATTATTTGGTAGAGCAGATTGTCTCCTTTTATTTTTTTCTTTGGATACTTTTTAATATGTTGATTTTTATATTTAAAAAATTTTTGCTTGGTTCTAGAAAGCTCTGACATTTGATTTAGAATTTCATTCAAATTATAAATTAATCTGGTAGAGGTGGGAAGGAAGAAAAATTTGTATTGAGAATTTAGTACTCCTTTCTAGGAAAATAGTGTGGTTTTCAATATACTCAATATTCTTTTATGTTCCTCAATTAAACTTTCTCATTGCCTTCCTATTGGATCTGTATATTTCTGGTCATGTGCTCAGTACTGAAGCAGTATAGGGGTGTGGTAAATCATGTGGGCCCTGATGTCCAATGTCTGGGTTCAAAGCCTGTCTTCTCTCACCAACTAGAAGACTTTGAGAAAGTTGCTTAGCCTTACTTGCCTCACTTTTCTTTTCTGTAAGATGGGGATGGTGCCAAGAGTACCTACCTTATAGAGATGCTTAAGAAAAAAATAAATGTCTTCTTTGGAGAAATGTCTGTTTAGTTCTTTGGCCCATTTTTTGATTGGGTCATTTATTTTTTTGGAATTGAGCTGTTTGTATATTTTTGAGGTTAATTGTCAGTTGCTTTGTTTGCTATTTTTTCTCTCATTCTGAAGGCTGTCTTTTCACCTTGCTTATAGTTTCCTTCGTTGTGCAAAAGCTTTTAAGTTTAATTAGGTTCCATTTGTTTATTTTTGCCTTTATTTCCATTACTCTGGGAGGTGGGTCATAGAGGATCCTGCTGTGATTTATGTCAGAGAGTGTTTTGCCTATGTTTTCCTCTAGGAGTTTTATAGTTTCTGGTCTTACATTTAGATCTTTAATCCATTTGAGTTTATTTTTTTGTATGGTGTTAGAAAGTGTTCTAACTTCGTTCTTTTACAAGTGGTTGACCAGTTTTCCCAGCACCACTTGTTAAAGAGATTGTCTTTTTTCCATTGAATATTCCTATCTATTATAAACAGTGCTGTGATGAATATTGGGGTACATGTGTTTCTTTCAGTTCTGGTTTCCTCGGTGTGTATGCCTAGCAGTGGGATTGCTGGATCATATGGCAGTTCTATTTCCAGTTTTTTAAGGAATCTCCACACTGTTCTCCATAGTGGCTGTACTAGTTTGCATTCCCACCAACAGTGTAAGAGGGTTCCCTTTTGTTTGCACCCTCTCCAGCAATTATTGTTTGTAGACTTTTTGGTAGCAGCCATTCTGACCAGCGTGAGATGGTATCTCATTGTGGTTTTGATATACATTTCTCTGACAGTGAGTGATGTTGAGCATCTTTTCATGGGGAGGGAAGTAGGAGGGGGTTCAGGATGGGGGACACAGGTACATCCATGGCTGATTCATGTCTATGTATGGCAAAAGCCACTACAATATTGTAATTAGCCTCCAATAAAATAAATTAATTTAAAAGAAAAAGAAAAAAGAAATGATCACATGAAAGGCACTTGGAACATTTCTGGTATGAACTGAGTGTACTATAAGTTTCAAGTTAAGTGCTCTTTCCACAGCTGTAGCTGTCTTATCCAGAAGTTACTTATGGTGTGACAATAACATATAAAACACAAATGGAGACCTTGAAATGAGAACCACGTGAGCATATAAAACAGTTGGGTCAAAGACAGTTAGAGACAATTGTTTAAAGCACTGAGGATTTCCTGGTATGCATAAGACAGAACAGCCTCTGTGAAGACTGTCTCCTTGAACAAAGGCAAAGCCAGGGTTTATAAAAAGCTGAGCCCTCAACATTTCATAAGAAAAAAAGGATCAGTTGATTTAGGCAAGTCTGGTTCAGGACTGGTTAGTATGCAATGGAACAGGCAGATTACTGCCTATTATGTTGTGGTTTCTCTAGGAATTATGTGTTCCCACTAAAGCTCATCCTCTTTATTCAGGCTCTCACCCAGAACTAATTTTCTTTATTTTAGATAGTTTTAGTCACTCACTAGTGTGTTCTCCACTGTACAAATGATTATTTCCACATATTTAACTGTAATTTTATTTTTGCAGTTTAACCCAATAGACTCTGAACCACCCACGACAAAACATTATATGTATTCACCTTTGTCTCTTATGGCTACCACCAGGTTCTAGCACACACCAAGAGCTCAACAGATGTTCCAATGAATGAAGAAATATCCCAGCCTGTACAAAAGCTAGGTTTGAGAGTCTTCTAAAGAGGTACAGTACGCTGATGGCTAGAAATTAAGTGATCTTAAGTTCACCCAACCTCTGTGGATACCTGTTTCCTCATTTTAAAAGGAGAAGCTTGGGCCATGTCAGCGGTTTTCAACTCTAGTTGATTAGATTCTAACCATCTGCAAAATTTAGCAATCTTGAATGCCCAGGCCCTTGCCCCACATGACTGGAACAGAATCTCTGATATTTAGGCACATGGATTTTTATTTATTATTTTTTTAAACTTTTAATTTTATATTGAAGTATAGCCCATTAACAATGTTGTGATAGTTTCAGGTGGACAGCAAAGGGACTCAGCCATACATACACATGTATCCATTCTCCCCTAAACTCCTCTCCCATTCAGTTCAGTTCAGTTCAGTTGCTCAGTCGTGTCCGACTCTTTGCGACCCCATGAATCACAGCACGCCAAACCTCCCTGTCCATCACCAACTCCCGGAGTTCACTCAAACTCATGTCCATCGAGTCGGTGATGCCATCCAGCCATCTCCTTCTCTGTCGTCCCTTTCTCCTCCTGCCCCCAATCCCTCCCAGCATCAGAGTCTTTTCCAGTGAGTCAACTCTTCGCATGAGGTGGCCAAAGTATTGGAGTTTCAGCTTCAGCATCAGTCCTTCCAATGAACACCCAGGACTGATCTCCTTTAGAATGGACTGGTTGGATCTCCTTGCAGTCCAAGGGACTCTCAAGAGTCTTCTCCAGCACCACAGTTCAAAAGCATCAATTTTTCGGTGATCAGCTTTCTTCACAGTTCAACTCTCACATCCATACATGACCACTGGAAAAACCATAGCCTTGACTAGACGGACCTTTGTTGGCAATGTCTCTGCTTTTTAATATGCTGTCTAGCGGGTCATAACTTTCCTTCCAAGGAGTAAGCGTCTTTTAATTTCATGGCTGCAATCAGCATCCGCAGTGATTTTGGAGCCCCCAAAAATAAAGTCTGACACTGTCTCCACTGTTTCTCAATCTATTTCCCATGAAGTGATGGTCCATCCAGGCTACCATATAACATTGAGCAGAGTTTTCTGTTCTATACAGTGGGTCCTTGTTGGTTATCCATTTAAAATATAGCAGTGTGTACATGTCCATCTCAAATTCCCTAACTATCCCTCCCCTCCCACCTCCCCTATCCCCTCCCCAGCCCTGCCCCAGACCCATAATACTACTCTAAGTCTGTGAGCCTGTTTCTGTTTTGTAAGCTCATTTGTATCATTTCTTCTTAGATTCTGCACAGAAAGGATGCCATGTGATATTTATCCTTTGTCTTACTTCATTCACTATGAAAATCTCTAGGTCCATCTATGCTGCTGCAAATGGCTTTATTTCATTCTTTTTAATGCTGAGTAATATTCCATTGTATGTATGT
Source organism: Moschus berezovskii (assembly GCF_049115385.1). NCBI lineage: Eukaryota > Metazoa > Chordata > Mammalia > Artiodactyla > Moschidae > Moschus > Moschus berezovskii. Next base: position 37,966,842 of record NC_142468.1, on the reverse strand, counting down.
GGCACATATTCTTTATCCATTCATATGTTGATGGACATTTAGGTTGTTTCACTGTCTTGGCTATTGTAAATAACGAGGCACGGATGGGGATTTTTAAAAAGTCCCCTTGCTCCCTCTCTCCACCCTTGCTACCCAACAAGGTAATTCTGTATACAGTCACGTGGAAATTCACTGGGCCTGGCATTCTTTCATATTGAGAGGGTAACAGGCAGGAAGGCTAGGGGTCTCCAAACGGAGGAAATAGGCTGCAAGTGTCAGATGTTTTTTATCTCTCTCTTAAGCGGCAGGAGGAAACAAACGACAAGTGTCAGGTTTTTTTCCCCTTCTCTATACAAAATTAAAAGGAGGTTTCTTTTAAAATTCTGTGTTGCCATGATGACACCTGGTTCCACCTGAACTTGACTTTTCTCAAACCTTGAGCTAACCAATGCATTTTTCTTAATGGAAATGTTTTTATTAAGCTATATTAATGAACTATGTATTTACCTAGACTCTGTATTTCTTCAAGTCGTTTCTACCTAAGACTCAGAACCGATAATGGCTCAACAAACAAGTATGTTTTACTCATACAGTTGTTCTCCTAATCTATGTTAATGAAACTATATATTTGCTTGGAAACTTGCCTTTCTCCAAGATTCATGCCAATCGTTTTATGGTCTAGGATGATTTATCTTGTGCCAATGTTATCTCAAAATGCATGTTATGGGTGAGGTGTCACTCTTTGAGTTTTGAGACATTTCCTTTTTCTTAGCGGCCTGCTGGTAGGTATATAACATTGCTAAAGACTAGCAGGGGGCACTCTTTCTGCCCCCTTCTGATGTCTATGTCAGAATTTTTCTCTATCTCTTTTATACTTTAATAAAACTTTATTACACAAAAGCTCTGAGCGATCAAGCCTTGTCACTGGCCCCAGATTGAATTCCTCTCCTCTGGAGGCCAAGAATCCAAGCATCTTTCACAGTTCAGCAACAACCTTTCACTATCTACCACTATGAGGAACATATGATAATCTTAAAGTGGGGGAGAAGAAAATTAAAAAATCTCTAGTCATCGAGGATCATCTTGTGGAGTAGTAAATATTCTCAAGGACTTTGCTAGTACTTGAGAGGACATCATTATACCACATAGTCCAGAATGTAATTGCTCTCTGTAATATGACTCAGCAAGTGGAGAATGGAGAACTGGTTAGTATATTTAGTAAGATTTACACAAAAGTGCACTAAAAATTTCAAAACTAATTGATGTTTAAATGGGATAATGTCTGGCAAAGCCATGTATATGGAATACCTCACGCTTCTTGGAGGTATTTCTTCAAGAAAGGAATACATTTCTTGGTCATGGAGACCTTGTCATGGTGCTTAATTGTGGTCACTTTCATAATTTAAGTGGTCTGGTATGTTATGGGGCTTTGTGATTTCTTGTTAAAGGGTGGAGATTAAAAATAAAAACAAAAAAAGAAAGCAAACCAGAAACTTCTTCCTTGCCATCATTACCTCCTTTACCCATGGCTCCATTCTTCTGCCCTTTTCACAGAAAAACATCTCAACTGAGATTTCTGCCCTCCCTATTTTCCATTCATTGTTTTGCTCACGTTAATCTGGCTTCTTTCCTACCACACAGTGAAAACTGCACTTGTATGCTCATTTTTGTCAGTTTACCTATCAGTTCAGTAGCTTTTAACTTTAATACTCCACTCTCTTCTGGTTTTCCTCCTACAACTGGCTGCTTTTTCAAATCTCTTGTGCTAACGTTTCCTCTTTGACCTGATCAGTCACTGAATGTTGGAATGCTTTGTCATATCACCCTGAATGTTGATTCTTTGAGTTTTTGTTAGAAATAAAAGCTGAATATCTTGACTTGCTCTACCACACAACAGTCAATGGCTTAGCAGTGGCTCAGTTTTATTGAAACTTTTCAAATTGAAACTGAAATTTTTCTGAATGAGAAACATCATCTTCAACCACTATCACTGACAGGCTTTGGAAAATTTGTTGCAGACTTGGTAGTGTTTCATTAATTCATCCTTAAGTTATAATCCAAAGCAGTGCTTATGTGTGAAACTTACACGTGGAAAAGTCATTGTGATGACAATTACTGTTGTTTGAATCACAAGTAACCTCAAGCTCAAATACACTTCCCATGCTGCTGCTGCTGCTGCTAAGTCACTTCAGTCGTGTCTGACTCTGTGTGACCCCATAGACAGAAGCCCACCAGGCTCTCCCGTCCCTGGGATTCTCCAGGCAAGAACACTGGAGTGGGTTGCCATTTCCTTCTCCAATGTGTCAAAGTGAAAGGTGAAAGTGAAGTCGCTCAGTTGTGTCCGACCCTTAGCAACCCCACGGACTGCAGCCTACCAGGCTCCTCCATCCATGGGATTTTCTAGAACATCTCCATCCAAATTTGCAGTAGACATATTTTCTGAACTCAAACTGCAGTTCCTGCAGCATTTGTCAGACCTTTGTGTGAATGTGGAGAACATTTCCATATTCTGAAATCCATTTAGGAGTGCAATTGAGGAGCTTCCACCTAACCTTCAATGGGGAGTGATTAATCTGCAATGCCATGCCAAAATATCAAGAGAAGAGTCTAAGAGAATTCCATAAATGCCTTTCAAGTGATGACTATGCTTAATGAAAATCATATGCTTGTGGATTGATATCAGTGTTTGTCAGTATCTATTTTTGGGAAAGATATTTTCAAAAATGAAATACATAAAATCTTATTATAGATCAGCACTACCATGAACCTATCAACCAATTTTGATAAGAAACACATTTTGAACCCAAATTAAGCAAAATGTTATCCCCCAAATAATTATATTCTTCTCATTAGGCCTGTATTATGAAAATTATTCTTGGTTATTATATTTTGAATTTCATCAAGAAAAAATTTATGGAACTCTTCCCTCTCTTGCTATATAAATACTTACATAGTTGTTGTTTATTTGCTCAGTCATTTCTGACTCTTTTGCAACCCCATAGACTGTTGTCCGTCAGACTCCTCTGGCCATGGGATTCTCCAGGCAAGAATACTGGAGTGGGTTGTCATGTCCTCCTCCAGCGCATCTTCCTGACTCAGGGATTGAACCCCAGTCTCTGTGTCTCCTGCATTGCAGGCAGATTCTTTAGCCACTGGGGAAGCCCTAAACACCTACATAATATCCTTGATTTTGCTTCTTGATCCTTTACAGAAAAAGTTTGTCAGCTCCTATCCATCATCAACTCTTCCCTGCACACACAAAAGATTCTAGGCCATGAGGCTTCTATTTCTTCATCCATCCTTGCTCTCTTTCTCGAACTCAAGAGAGACTTCCCTTCCAGAATTTTCACTTGCTGAATCCTTTGCTTGGAAGACCTTGAAGGGTTCATTCTTGCTGAGCCCTTAGCCTGTGGGCTAGTTAGTGTCAGAATTGTTTGGTGTGGAAAATCCACACATCTGGTGTCAGAAGTGTTGTGTCATAGGAGTATGAGAGTAAATGAAAACACAGCAAGTTTTTCCTAGACAAGCCTTACTGCACTCTAGTGATTAAGTATTTAAAGATGAAGGAGGTTTCCCTGGCGGTCTAGTGGTTAAGACTACCTGCTTTCACTGCAGGGGATGTGGGTTTGGTCTCTGGCTGGGGAAACAGGATCTCACATGCCGCACCTTATGGGGAAAAAAAGATGATCATTTTTCACTCTCTGCTTTTGAGATAGTGAGATATTTGTAAAGGTAATTATGTAGTTATATACATTGTTCACCAGCTTGAGGAAGCAAAACTAAGCCCTAACATTTGTTCTGCAAGTTAGAGTTGTTTTAGTCACTAAGTTGTGTCCGACTCTTTGGGGACCCCTTGGATCGCAGTCCACCAGGCTCCTCTGTCCATGGGATTTCCCAGGCAAGAATACTGGAGTGGGTAGCCATTTCCTTCTCTAGGGTATCTCCCTGACCTGGGGATCAAACCTGAGTCTTCTGCATCTTAGGTGGATTCTTTACCACTGAGCCACTGTAGAAGCCCCTGGAAAACAAGTTAGCATTACTATTTTCCTAATCAACAATAACTCCAGCTAGTCTTCCTCTGGGGCCCCTTTCCCTAAATATGAATGAGAGCCTGGGGTGGGCTGATTGGGGTCTTACCTTCAGGCCTGTTGTCCTCTCTACTTACTGATGGAGCCGGTACTCAGACTCACACCTTAAGGTGCAAAGGGGAGACCTTTGTTACTTACAGGCATGGTAGTGGGCTTCTCTGGTAGCTCAGAGGGTAAAGAATCTGCCTGCAATGCAGGAGACCTGGGTTCAATACCCAAGTCGGGAAGATCCCCTGGAGAAGAGAATGGCAACCCACTTCAGTATTCTTGCCTGGAGAATTTCGTGGTTAGAGGAGCCTGGCGGGCTACAGTCCATGGGGTCACCAAGATTCAGATACAACTGATCGACTCACACACACAGTGTGTTGACTACAAGCACCAGCTGGGAGCTTGTGAGATATGCAGAATTCTGGATACCTACTCTATTAGTTGGGCTTCCCAGGTGGCTCAGTGGGTAAAGAATCCACCTGCAATGCAGGAGGTGCAGCAGACATGGGTTCAATCCCTGGGTTGGGAAGATCCCTTGGAGAAGGGCTCCAGTATTCTTGCTTGAAGAATCCCTTGAACAGAGGAGTCTAACAGGCTGTAGTCCGTCTGACATAGCTGAAGCGACTGAACGTGCGCACATGCACTCTATTACTTAACAAGTACCCAGGTGAATTGTACGTCATATCTGGGCTTGGCTGCTGATTGATCTGGAAGGTGGCTCCAGCTGATGGATGTTGGTGCCACTGTAACCTCTAAGGATCCTCTAGAGATCTCCATTCCATACAGCATGGCCGACTCCGGATGGTGAATGCTGCATCACTGGCCAGATGAGAATCGGGGACAGGGCCACATGTCTTCCTAATCCAAGTCATCTCATGGTTGGAAATTAACTCAGTAGACTCCAAACAGTAACCTTCAGAAAAACCTGTTGATTTGGGGATATCAGAACATTATAGAGTCTTACCGTTTCTCTTTTGGTCTGTATTCACTGTGGCCTGGTATGGCTCAATGCCTATCACTAGAGCAGCTCTGGGCAGCTCTTTGCCCCAGAATCCTGACCAAACCAATTCCTGGATGCAGACAGAGAAGAATGTTTTCCCCTGACTTAATTTTCAGGACTGTTTGTCAAAGCCCTCATTTCCTGACCCAGTACTGACCCTTCTCTAAGATGACTGACAGTGGGAACATCCATTCCCTTCAGGGGAAACCCCACCCCCACCCACAGGGGTGTGGTCTGACATATAAAAGTTTGACATAAGCGCATTCTCTAAAGTTCAGGTTATTTGTCTTAAATAACAACTTATGTGGGATATCAACAGCCCTGGTAGCTTTCTTTTCAGTTTCTTCTCATCATGGTTCTGAAACTTGGGAGTCTAGTGTCATCCTGGATTACTGGTTATATAAAAATTCACTTGACTTTTGTTTAAATCTCATTGAGAATAGTTTATACACTTGTATAAGGATCTAAGGAGGAAAAGTTTTGATTAAGAAGAACTGGCCGAGATATGGATAATATTTAAGTGTGGTGAAATTTTCTATTAATCTCTCTAAACAAAAAGTATTAGAAAGACTTGCCACTCTTGAATTACGTTTATCTTGCTTCATTCTAAAAGAGCTTTGCTATTCCTGATATATCTGAGCAGAGCTTCTAGAAAGACTTTGGATTGCTGAATGCTGCCTTGGAAACTTTACAGAATGGCAATTTTTAGCTTTTCTTTTCCATTTTAGAGCTCTTGTATGTGCTTTAAAAATAATCCAATTACGTTGGCTGGAAGGCGGTTTTTCTGTGAAAGATTTTCTATGGGTTGAAAAGCAGAAAGAACAGCAAATAAGAAACACTTGCTGTTTATTGAATTTAGTAAAAACACCTTATATTTGGATAAGCTAAAAGGGATTTCCACATACATCATGTCACTTCATCCTCCTATCAGCCCTAGATTTAGACAGAGCAGGTGTTATTATTCCCATTATAAGGATTTGGAAAATTAGAGCCCAGGGAAGTTAAGTGACTGGAAAGTAGTGAAGTCAGGTCTCAAACCCGTCTCTTGACTCTAAATTCATTCCCCTATGTCTGGTTAAGAAAACGCTCAGTTCAAGTTAATGTGGATTGAGTAACATGTCTGGGCTGCCTATGAGGTTCAGGGAAGTGAAGTGAAAGTGGCTCAGTCGTGTCTGACTCTTTGCGACCCCATGGACTATACAGTCTACAGAATTCTCCAGGCCAGAATACTGGAGTGGGTAGCCTTTCCCCTCTCCATGGGATCTTCCCAACCCAGGAATCAAACCCAGGTCTCCCACATTGCAGACAGATTCTTTACCAGCTGAGCCACAAGAGAAGCCCAAGAATATTGGAGTGGATAGCTTATCCCTTCTCCAGGGGATCTCCAGGGGTCTCCTGCACTGAGGAGAATTCTTTACCATCTGAGATATCAGGGAAGCCAAGCTCTATGAACCATGGTGGTTCATGGAAACACCAGTTTATTAAGATAGGTCATTTCTTACTTAATCTTACTCAGTCTAAGACACCGGACCAAGACTCTCAACCAGGGTTCCCATCCAAACCTCGGTTCTTTTTATTACTTGCTCTTTCTTTTTCCCCTTTCTCTTTCATTTATTCCTCAAATAATCGCTTTCTTTCCACTTCAATCCCTCTGGCTTAACTTGATTTTAAAAGGACTTTACTATTAACATCGCAGAATGACTCAGTGTGAAGGAAACCGCAGCAGATGCAGAAGAGGAAGTGGAGGAGGGAGTGGAGAAGGAAGGGAGGCGCTGAGGGCAAGGGCAGGTGTGGAGAGCGGCTTAGCGCAGATCCGCAGATCCGAGAATTTCTATGTCCAGACTGGTATTCTGAGATGTTCCCTGCTGCTCTGGAGTCTCTGTAAACAGAGGGATTTGTCTGGAATGACTTTACAGCTCAGCAGGAAGCATGCTAAGTGCCAGGACTGTCAAACTGTGAGTGCAGCTCAGAAATCCAGGGATGAGGTGCGCTGAGCTCTGCCCGCACCCAAGCAGGGTGTGAGGGCTGAAACGAACCTCGCAAAGAGACATCAACCACATCTTGGTGCTGTTATGATGAGCCACACCTAAAATATCCCAGAAAGCCGTTAAAAAAACAACCCTGAGTTCTTTAGTTCTTTTTTCTTTTTTTCAGGGTAGGAACATCCATGATTTAACTCAGCAATACTTTTTCTTCTCAAAATTCTTTTCAATGAGAGGAATCTAAATCTTTCCTGTGGCAATTTATTTCCTTTTCCTCTTTTTTCCTCAATGGGATATGTTTTCTGAGAGCCACATCGAGACCCAAGCCTTTTAAGAATCTTTGGAGAAGATAAGAGAAGGAATGCATGGGTACTGGGGGTCTCTGGGCCATGACATGCAGAGTTCCATGGCAGTCTGTATTCCTTGTAAATACAAAGTACTGGAAGGGGATTAGGAACCCAGGGTAAAGCCACAGGGAAGCACTGTTGTGCCAAAGAGAGAGTCCTTGGGAAGGCCAGCTGAGCTTTCTGCTGTTCGACCATGTGCATAGCATGGCTGCCCAGTCCGTCTCCTGTCAGATGGCCACTCTGTAGATTAGCATAGCTGCCACTTGGTAATTCATCTTATTTTTGTAATGGTTACAGGCAATGACTTTACAGGAGTCAAATCCTAGTAACACTAATTACTAGCTGTATTAGGTTTTTCCAGAGAAACAGAACCAGTAGGGTATCAGTAGCTCTGCCTCTGTCTCTATTTCTACCTACCTCTATACTTATCAGAATACCAGTCTCTATATCTATCTATTGATCAAGAGTTTTACTTTAAGGAATTGATTCATGTGATTGTGGGAACTAGCAAATTTGAAATCTATAGGGCAAACTGGCAGGTTGGAGATTCAGTTAAGACTTGTTGTAGTCTTGAGGCAGAAAGCTGGAAACTCAGACAGAATTTCTAAGTTTTACTCTAGAGGAAGAATTCTTTCCTCTTCAGTAAACCTCAGTCTTTGCTTTTAAGGCCTTCAACTGATTGGATGATGCCCACTCATGTTATGGAGGGGTAAAGTGATCACATGGATCACAGACCTGTGTAACTCAATGAAACTATGAGCCGTGCCATGTAGGGAAACCCAAGAGAAATGGATCATGGTGGAGAGTTCTGACAAAATGCAGTCCACTGGAGAAGAGAATGGCAAACCACTTCAGTATTCTTGCCTTGAGAACCCTGTGAACAATATGAAAAGGCAAAAAAAAAAAAAAAAAAAAAAATGATACTGAATGAAGAACTCCCCAGGTCAGTAGGTGCCCAATATGCTACTGGAAAAGAGTGGAGGAACGGTCCAGAGGGAATGAAGAGGCTAAGCCAAAGCAAAAGCAACACTCAACTGTGGTGGTGTCTGGTGATAGAAGTAAAGTCCAACACTGTAAAGAAAAACATTGCCTAGGAACCTGGAATGTTAGGTCCATGAATCAGGTTAAATTGGAAGTGGTCAAACAGGAGATGGCAAGAGTGAACATCGGCATTTTAGGAATTAGTGACCTAAAATGTACTGGAATAGGTGAATTTACTTCAGATGACCATTATATACACTTCTGTGGGCAAGAATCCCTTAGAAGAAGTGAAGTTGCCCTCATAGTCAACAAAAAGTGTCCCAAATACAGTACTTGGGTGTAATTTCAAAAATGACAGAATGATCTCTGTTTGTTTCCAAGGCAAACCATTCAGTATCACAGTAATCCAAGTCTATGCCCCAACCACTAATGCCGAAGAAGCTGAAGTTGAATGGTTCAATGAATACCTACAAGACCTTCTAGAACTAACAACAAAAAAAGATGTCCTTTTCATCAAAGGGGACTGGAATGCACAGGTAGGAAGTCAAGAGATACCTGGAGTAACAGGCAAGTTTGGCCTTGGAGTACAAAATGAAACAGGGCAAAGACTAACAGAGTTTTGCCAAGAGAATGCACTGGTCATAGCAAACAGCCTCTTCCAACAACACAAGAGACGATTCTACACAAAGACATCACCAGAGGTCAATACTGAAATCAGATTGATTGTAGTCTCTGCAGCTAAAGATGGAGAATCTGTATACAGTCAGGGAAAACAAGACTGGGAGCTGACTGTGGCTCAGATCATGAACTCCTTATTGCCAAATTCAGACTTAAGTTGAAAAAAGTAGGGAAAACCACTAGCCCATTCAGGTATGACCTAAATCAAATCCCATAAGATTATACAGTGGAACTGACAAATAGATTCAAGGGATTAGATCTAATAGACAGAGTGCCTCAAGAACTATGGGTGGAGGTTTGTTACACCATACAGGAAGTGGTGATCAAAACCATCTCCAAGAAAAAGAAATGCAAAAAGGCAAAATGGTTGTCTGAAGAGGTCTTACAAATAACTGAGAAAAGAAAAGAAGCAGAAGGCAAAGGAGTAAAGGAAAGATATATCCATTTGAATGCAGAGTTCCAAAGAATAGCAAGAAGAGATAAGAAAGCCTTCCTCAGTGATCAATGCAAAGAAATAGAGGAAAACAATAGAATGGGAAAGACTAGAGATCTCTTCAAGAAAATAGAGATACTAAGGGAATATTTCATGCACAGATGGGCTCAATAAAGGACAGAAATGGTAAGATATAACAGAAGCAGAAGATATTAAGAAGAGGTGACAAGAATACACAGAACTATGCATAAAAGATCTTAATGTCCAAGATAACCATGATGGTGTGATCACTCACCTAGAGCCAGACATCCTGGAGTCTGAAGTCAAGTGGGCCTTAGGAAGCATAACTATAAACAAAACTAGTGGAGGTGATAGAATTGCAGTTGAGCTATTTCAAATCCCAAAAGATGATGCTGTGAAAGTGCTGCACTCATTATGTCAGCAAACTTGGAAAACTCAGCAGTGGCCACAGGACTGGAAAAGGTCAGTTTTCATTCCAGTCTCAAAGAAAGGCAATGCCAAAGAATGTTCAAACTACCACACAATTGCACTTATTTCACATGCTAGCAAAGTAATGCTCAAAATTCTCCAAGCAAGGCTTCAACAATACGTGAACCGAGAACTTCCAGATGTTCAATCTAGATTTAGAAAAGGCAGAGGAACCAGAGATCAAATTGCCAACATCTGTTGGGTCATTGAAAAAGCAAGAGAATTCCAGAAATACATCTACTTCTGCTTCATTGACTCTGCCAAAGCCTTTGACTATGTGTATCACAACAAACTGTGAAAAATTCTTAAACAGATGGAAATACCAGACCACCTTACCTGTCTCCGGATAAACCTGTAGGCAGGTCAAGAAGCAACAGTTAGAACCAGACATGGAACAACAGACTGGTTCAAAGTTGGGAAAAGAGTACATCAAGGCTGTATATGGTCACCCTGCTTATTTAACTTATATGCAGAGTACATCATGTGAAATGCTGGATGAAGCAAAAGCTGGAAACAAAATTTCTGGGAAAAATATCAATAACATCAGATATGCAGATGACACCACCTTTATGGCAGAAAGTGAAGAGGGACTAAACAGCCTCTTGATGAAGGTGAAAGAAGAGAATGAAAAAGCTGGCTTAAAACTCAGCATTCAAAAAATGAAGATCATGGCATCTGGTCCCATCACTTCATGGCAAATAGATTGGGAAACAATGGAAACAGTGACGTACTTTCTTTTCTTGGGCTCCAAAACCAGCGCAGATGTTGACGGCAGTCATGAAATTAAAAGATGCTTGCTCCTTGGAAGAAAAGCAATGACCAACCTAGTCAGCATATTAAAAAGCAGAGACATTACTTTGCCGACAAAGGTCCATCTAGTCAAAGCTATGGTTTTTCCAGTAGCCATGTGTGGATGTGACCATAAAGAAGGCTGAGTGCTGAAGAATTGATGCTTTTGAACTGTAGTGTTGGAGAAGACTCTTGAGAGTCCCTTGGACTTCAAGGAGATCTAACCAGTCATTCCTAAAGGAAATCAATCCTGAATATTCATTGAAAGGACTGATGCTGAAGCTCTAATACTTTGGCCGCCTGATGGAAAGGGCTGACTCATTGGAAAAGATTCTGATGCTGGGAAAGATTAAAGGCAAGAGAAGAAGGGCACAGCAAAGGATGAGATGGTTGGATGACGTCACTGATTTGATAGACATGAGTTTAAGAATGCTCTGGAAGATGGTGAAGGACAGGGAAGTGTGGTGCGCTGCAGTCCATGATGTCGCTCAGAGTCGGACACAACTGAGCAACAGCAACAACAACATACTACTTTACTTAAAGTTAACTGATTATAAACTCTAATTTAAAAAAATACCACAAAGCAGCATCTAGAGTAGTGTTTGACCAAACTGATCACCATGCTCTAGCCAAATCCACATGTAAAATCAACAGTCACTCTAGCTTTTAACTTATGAGCAAGTTCCTTAACTTCTTTAAACTGAGTTTTTCCTTTGTGCAAAATGAAGACAATAGGATAAACCTTAAATAAGATAATAAGATAAAAAATTAATCATAAGATTAAAGGTCTGGACATACTAAGTGGTCAATGCATGTTGCTGCTGCTAAGTCACTTCAGTCGTGTCCGACTCTGTGCGACCCCATGGACGGCAGCCCACTAGGCTCCGCCATCCCTGGGATTCTCCAGGCAAGAACACTGGAGTGGGTTGCCATTTCCTTCTCCAACGTGTGAAAGTGAAAAGTGAAAGTGAAGTTGCTTAGTCGTGTCCGACTAGTAGCGACCCCATGGACTGTAGCCCACCAGGCTCCTCTGTCCATGGGATTTTCTAGGCAAGAGTACTGGAGTGGCTTGCCAGTGCCTTCTCCGCAATGCATGTTAGCTATATTATTAACGATTCTTGCAAATTCTCAGGTACATTTGCATCACGGATCCCCTGGGAGCTCTATTGTTGGAAATAAAATAGAGCAACCAACTTTGTTGATTACATTTAATGATTTGCCAAGAGACTCAACGTTTAAGCTGGTATACAGACATTGACTGCTTAATGTTAATTATAATTATATATGTATGGATATATATAGCATAAACAATAGTGTGATAACAAAAGCTAACAAAAGAAGAAAAACTTCATCTACACTCTTATAACCCTGACAAAGTTACTGTTTTCATTTTTCCATTATCTCTGCCTGTCCTTACTTTTTCAAATATAAACATATTATCTAGAGCTGCATTTAGGATAGATCAGTTTTTGCATTTTGCTGTTTTCCAGTGAACACAATAGATGCTAAGATATCAAACCAATCAAGTTAATTGTTAACTGGTTAAAAATTGCAGTTTATCTTCTCTCATCCTATCAAGGAGCCTGAGCTGCTGGGGCAGTGTGTTCTCTCCATGTGCCAACTTGGCAGACAAGTCGTCTAGATGTTTTGTATCCCATTGTTTTCCTACAAAAAGGTCAGTTGAAGGACAAAAGCTCCTGAATGAATTGTAGATGGGATGTATTAAACTTGAGAAAGAGATAATCCAGTTTTACACTATGGTGGTTTTTATTTTTGTCATTCTTTCATCCATTTAAAATACGTAGACTTCCTTCAGCGTGCTGTGTGCCAGACACTGGGAATACATCCAAGCACAAAGCAGACCACAGATCTGTTTTCCCAGAGTTGTGGACTAGAAAGTGAGACAGATGATAAGGAGATGTGAAAGGGCCACAAAGTGCAGCTTCTAACTCATGCTTGGGGATGGGGTTGTTGGAGGTAGAGGAAGGAGTCCGGAGGATGTTCTGAACTGGAGACCTGCAGGCTGAATAGGAGTTATCCAGGTGAAGAGGGGAGACAGGGTTAAGGCCATTCCTTTGGTAGCAGAAAAAAAATTTATTTTGTCAGAAAACGGAGTCCAGATGTTTTCCTGTTTATTTCGGGAAGCCGATGAACCTCAGGTAGGTCTGTGGGAACAGCATGTGCAAAGGCCCACTGCCTGCACATTGCATTTTGGGGAACTGAATGTAGTCCATTTTGACTGTAGGAAGATTATGCTGGTGAAAGGGGTCCATATGAAGGAGTTAGGACTTCGCTCTGTGGTCCCTGTTAAGGAGAGGAGTGACATGATATGCTCCATACATCAGGAAAACCACTTAGGGTACAGCCTAGAGAATGCTTGGGGCCAGACTGGTTGCATGGAGGTCAGAATATCACCACTGGGTAATCTAGGTGAGAGATGATGAGCCCAGGGTTCTTCTAGTCTATATTTCCATGTTCTTGAAAATGAAGCTTTTGTTTTTTAATCTAAAATTATTTTGCCTTTAAGAGCAATTGCTGTCATGGCATTCAGTCAAACTTTCTATCATTACATGGAAGGCACCATGCTCTGGGGAAAGGGTGCTTGCTTGGAAGCCTCGTACACAGGCCTAGTCACAGCCCCCAAGTGTGACCCTGGCTACACAAGGAGTGTAAACAGCTACAGTATAAGAGAATGTGATTCTAAAGTGCAGTGGGATTTTGAGTCATGTGTGTGTGTGCTAGTCAGTCAGTCGTGTTCAACTCTCTGAGACCCCATGACTGTAGCCTGCCAGGCTCCTCTATCCATGGAATTCTCTAGGCAAGAATATTGGAGTGGGTAGTCATTCCCTTCTCCAGGGAATGTTCCCAACTCAGAGATCGAACATGCATCTCCTGCATTCTAGGAAGATTCTTTACCATCTGAGCCACCAGGGAAGCCCATGACACATATACAAAATAAACACATTTACGTGGCACTTAGGGTAAATTGATGAGGCTTCTTACATCCTGAAGAAACTGTCCTGGGGCTTCTGCCTGCTCTAGGTCCTGCCTGATTATACCAGAGAGTGATGACAGTCCCTATTTTTCCACACCTCTGATAAATTCAGGGCATATATATGGTAAAGAACAACTTCTGGGATGCTGTGGCATAGTAGTTAAATTCCAGAGTAAGGTAGTCTGGACTGAAGTTTTCATTCCACCATTTATTAGCTATGTGACTCTGAGAGAATGATTTAATGATTCTAAGACTCAGTGTTCTCATCTGTAAAATGGGAATAATACTAGTACCATTCAACATGGTTTGCTGTGAAGGTTTAATAAGAGAACACATGTAAGCACTTTTAGACTCTTGAATACAGGTAAGTTAGCCATTATTGTTTTTATTCAAACTTTTCTTTGAAGTGTACAGTTGAGTGATTTTTAAAGTAAACTTACAGTGTTGGACAAGAATCATCACAACCCAAATTTGGAACATTTTCTTCACCTCAAAAATATGTGCCCATTTACAGGTAGATTCTGTGCCCACTCAACCCAACAACCATTTACCTACTTTCTGTTTCTATAGACTTGTCTTTTCTAAACATTTTATGTAAATAGAGCCATAAAGTATACAATCTTTCATGTCTGGCTTCCTTCATTAAGTACAATGTCTTTGAGGTTCATCCAGCGTTATAGTATAGATTGTTACTTTGTTTCTTTTCGTTGTTGAATAGCAGTCTGTTGAATGGGCATACCACATTTTATCTATCCACTTATCAGTCTATGGATGTTTGGATTGTTTCCACTTTTTTGGCTATCTTGAATAATGCAACTATGAACATTATTGTATACATCTTTGAGTGGACATATTAATATATAATCTTCCAGGTCTAAAAGTCTAAAATTCTAAGAAACATCGAACTTGTGAAGAGGATGACTATTGAAAGAGGCCTTGGTTCTTGTGGTTGGGCAATAGCTATACTTTTAAGAAGCACAATTACATATGTTCAACATAAAAGTTTTACCTTTCAGTTAAAAAAGATAAAAGAAAAGGTTAATTTTAGTAAAATATTTAGTCAAAAGCTGATCTGGGATTAAGTTTGCTGTTCCTGAATTTCAATTAAAATTGCAAGAAGAATTAGACTAGAGTCCAAGGGCTGCCACAGTGCACAACTGCAGGGAGTATCCCTTCATTATTGTTGTGGGTTCAGGTGTGCCATTCACCTGGAGAACAATGAGAATGGTGCCATCCAGAGCTGTTCCAGAACAGGTGGCCCTACTGTTAGTTCTCTTGCATGTGGATAGAGACCCTGTTCACAGGATCTGTTTTGTTTGTGGAGGGCAGTACCAAGTCAGAAATGGAGCTGAAGCCCAGATGCCACTTTGCAGACAATGGTAGCTCCAGACTCCAGGGAGTCCTACCTAGGTGGGAGTTTGTTTGAAGTCAAGGAAATCTCAGGCTAGACTCATAGATGGTGCCCTGGAATTTCTGACAGGACGGACTGAAAGCTCGGACAGACTCATGGCTGAAGCAGTGTATTGCATATTCTCTTGTGTGGGGAAATCAAGAGCTAGACCCCTGAGGGTGGATGAGACCTTGAAGGTTTGTTCTTTATCCCTTTGTTTAGACAAGAACTGGTTAGACCTGTGGGTAAAGTTTGGGGGTAAGGGAAGCCAAGTGGGACATAAGTCTTCCTGGGATGTGTGCTTTGTCCTGTCCTTCCCTTCAAAGTACTGGGCTGAACCCTCTCAGCAGAGAGTTGTGGAAAATAAGAGATGTTCTGTGGAAAGACCACGTTAACATTCAAGTCTCAGAATCTGATCTGAGGTCAGATATCTCTTGCTTTTGCCAGTAAAAAGAGCCCAGATGTTTTTCTATTTACTTAGGCAAACCCTTGCAACACAAGTTAAGTGATATAAAACTTTACATTTGCAATGTTAAGTATCCGTATTTGGAAAGTCACAAGCATAAAATATATGCTGTGAAATGCGAGGTTAGAATGGTGAACTCATTTTGGAACCATAGTTTTGACTCAAGAATTTTGATGGGGTCTTCACGTTGGTTGAGCTTCTTGGTCTTAATATCATTGAGAGAATTAAATCATGATATTAAAACATTGAAACACTAATGCTTTGTTTTTATTGGCAAGAACTAAAATGATCTAATACTAATGCCATGAAACATCAGTCACTTTTTTCCTGATGAATAAGATGAACTTTGGCTGCTTATGATAGTAAATTTAATAATGTCAGTGAATTGAACTGTTTCAATTCTAAATGTGCAGAAATGTGTTTTATTGCCTTTCTCTCTTTCCCTTTCACTCTCACAATCTCTCTCTTTCTCTCCCGCACCCTGTGGTACTACTGTCAGGAAGTTTTGTGTCAAGTAAACCCAAATACGTAGATTAGAGCATATCATTCAGATGGCCATGTGTGTGCCAAAGAAGGGGTACCCACGTCAAGGCTCCCTCTCCCAGGTGGTCTGAATTTGCTTCTAGCTGGTCCTATAAGCAGATTCAGTATTTCATAAGCACTGCTCCATCTCATGCCTCCATTATTGACACCACATGGAAGTCAGGAAATTGGTTCTTTCTGGGAACAGTTTGCAGAAATATGCAGCCTGTCAACCCCTTTCTCATGGGTGCATTAACAGAGCGGCTCACGATTACAAGTAACGAACCTTCTCCAGATGTGTGTAGCAACTCAGCTCCAACTTTATCTTCAGTCCCGAAGATGGACTTGACAAGATGGATTATTTGTGGCTGTATTGTAATAGCTTTGTGAAATTGGAATTCCCAGCGATTGTAATGGAGGGTGAGAATCAGCAGCCGGGGGGGACGGGGAATTTCTCCTTGCAGTAAACAAAGCAAAAGGACCACAAAAATAAAAGGTGCAAATCAGCTGTGGCGTTTTCCTGCCTTGGACACTGACCCTTCCAGACTGTTCTAATTCTTTCCCTTTTATGATTCTGTTTATGTTACACACATTAAAGTTAAGTCATGTCTTTAATAAGATGGAAACTGGAAGTGAGATTTGGAAATGACTGAATCAGGCTTCTTAACTTTTTTCTTCTCTTGGAGAGCTCAGAAACAACTGACAGAAAGGGATATACCAAAGAAAACAATTTTAATTGTCGGCTTCCATGGAAAATTCATCCCAGTCTTTCATTCATTTCCTTCCCAGGGCAGCGCCAGAATACTTTTCTCTATATGGCAAGGGGCCTAATTTAGCTGACAAATTTCTGAAGATATAACTAAGTTTCTAAAGAAAGATTCTAACTACAAATGATGCATTTTCTCTCTCTCAGTCGCAAACGACAGAAAGGTTTTTCCAGGATAAAGGAATTGGGGGTAAATGTCTCTTGCCTTTTAATAGCAGTGACGATTTTAAGTGAGTATTCTCTTAAAGCAGGGCTGTATTTGTCTTTCTTTTAAATCACAGCTCCCCCAAGTTGATAGTCATAAAACTGGGTTCCTTGGGGAATTATTTGTCCATCTTCAAGGTTGGCACTCTTACTTGTTTGATGTAGATGTTCTAGATAAAATTCCACAAGTCAAGCTGTTCTGATTTAGCTTAGTGTTTGTACAGAGGGATTTCCTTTGTCATCGAAGAGATGGAATCAAAACAGAATTAGTCATTCTTGCATCTTCTATTTATAGCCCAGCTATTATTCAGATGCTCTATAGAAGAATGATGTGGACCAAGATTTTTCTTTCTTTTTTTAATAAACAAAACTTTTTATACCTTGTGGATTTAACTTTGGTTGCTAACTTAAACAGTCAGCACTTAACAAAAATATTACTACTTAAATGAAAAATTACCCAAGTCATCTTATCTCCATTAGCAAATGTTTGTCAGGATGAAGTATGTAAGATGACCAGAAGTCACGCGTAACTTACATGGAAGTCATAGAAGCAGGAAAGATCAATTTGAAATTGTTTCAAACTGTTGGTACGGGTTGCTCATGACTAATGGTCCAAATTGCAAGATTATAGTAACAAAATTCTACTCTAGTTATTTTATTTTTTAAGGTATTTTTTGATCTCACTACGTGGCATGTGGGATCTTAGTTCCCTCACCAGGGATCAAACCTGTGCTCTTTACAGTGGAAGTATAGATTCTTAACCATTGGACCACCAGGGAAATCATTATTTATTTAGTTTAATGTGATGTTACAGCTAGTCCTCAAATTTAGTGAGAGTCACAATTCAAGGCAGTTTTATTTGAGGGAAATTTTAATAAATTAATTTGTTTTTTTCAGTGGTTGGCAGGATGGAAGTAGAGGCCTTGGGGGCCTATATTGGGACAAGTGAAGTGATTGGATAAATTGGTTGTTATATATAAACTAGTTGTCAGGATTCCCTGTGCCACTGAGTTTTATTTTCATTTTTTAGTGAAGAGTCGACTTTGAGAGGGAACTAAAATAGCTTGCTGGGTGGAAGGAGGTGAGAAGAAAGACTTCTAGCTTTTACTGACCTCATCTATGTGGTGATTAGGTATATAGGATTAAATGAAAAGTGTTTTGTAAATTCTCAAATCCTCTACTGTTATTAATTAACATAGCATATCAAGCAGCCTCTCTAATGCAATAGCCCTCAAAGCAGTGTTTGCCTAGTTACATTATTTAAAATCAAAGAGTAGTTGGACAATAGCAAGTCAAAAATATCATTAGAAGGTTGAGGAGATTGACAACTAGTGTTTTCCATCTAGAACTTTCTTATTCGCAGTGTTGGGTCAGCAGATGGCTTATTTTCATTGGCAATAGCATGGAAAAAGATTTGCTAGATATAAGAACAGTGTATTCTAGCAACTGTTCTGGAGGTTTTACTCTTTTAAGGGTGTTGTTGGTGACCAGCAAAATCAATTAATTGTTGCTAGGTGTTGAATTTGAATGTCATTCCTGGTGATTATCAAGTGAGCACGTCTTTGTTTTCTTTGTGGGCTAAACTTGCCTTAGGAGTTCATTATTTTGAGGAGCTGTTGAAGTTGTCTTTGGGAGAATCTGAAAATCATGCAAACCTAGTGTATAAATGTAAGTATTCTGAACTGAAACCAAAACCATCCTCCCTACAACTGTTCAGGTATCTGGGACCAAGATTTTTCCTTGGTCAACCCAATTCTTCCAATATTCTGAAACTAGTTGGGAAGAGAGTAGGGTTATGGAAGATCACCTTGACAAGAGGGTTAGGCTGGCAGGACGAAACTCTCAAGGAGAAGCTTGCCTTCTGTGACTCGCCGTATGTTTCATTCCTCATGAGATGATCCTAACTAGAACTGGAGGGTTGGGCCAAGCTAAGGCCCAGACTCATGGAGTTCACGGGAAGAGCATGTGGCAGCCAGAGTAACATGAATGAGACCTTTCTCAACCCCACACACAGGGATCCCCAGAAGGAGCAGTGGACCAGGGCCAGGCGGTGCCACGGGAAGTGAGTCCTGCAGCCATCCAGGCCTTAGGGCTCTGGAAGGTGTCATGTGGACCTTTATCATCAGCCACTGTGATGTGGCCCCAAGGCCCAAATCACTGCATCTAAGGACTCTTCAGAAACACTGGTGTGCAAGCTAAGTCTCTTCAGTCGTGTCCAACTCGTTGAGAGCCTATGGACTGTAGCCTGCCTGGCTCCTCTGTCCATGTGATTCTCCAGGCAAGAATACTGGTGTGGCTAGCCATTTCCTTCTCCAGGGGATTTTCCCTACCCAGGGATCAAACCTGGGTGTCCTGCACTGCAGGTAGATATTTTACTGTCTGAGCCACCAGGGAAGCCCAGAAACACCAGGTAGAGGCTAATTTAGTGAGCAAAGTTCAATGGCAAACTCCTTGAATAGGAGCATACTCCTAGTTGGAAGCTAGTGCTTTTCTGAGGAGGGCTTGTCTGGAGGCCTGGAAGAATAGTGACAGAGTGTAGGCCCCTGTGCAGAGGTGCCTAGGGCAGGCTAGGTCAGTTGTAGGCACCCCGTCAACATATGGCTCAAGCTTGAAGAACTGGAATGCAAATTGGGAACTAGGAGAGAAAGCAACTCACCTGGATTGTGCAGAGTTTCAGCAGTGCCTGGTAAGTAAACTGCAGTTAGCAGACTGGTGGGCCAAACGGACACAGGCTATCATGCTGGCAACGGCAACAATATCTAATCCTAGGCTCTTCAAGCTGGTGGGAGTGGGGCTGCTAAGAGACCTCCATGATGGGGGTTAGAACTGGCTCAGAATCTAGCTGGGGTTCAGTGTGCAGATTAAATCTTGAATGTCTTTAGTTGTATGGAGTTGGGGCAGGCACTCTTTCCTTGGTGGTGATAAAAGGTCTTTGTGACATAGAACAGGTAATCTTTTCTTTTTTTATATTTATTTATTTGGCTCCATCATGTTGAATCTTTCATTGTGGCCTGTGGGCTCAGTAGTTGCAGAGCAAGGGCTTAGTTGCCTTGAGGCATGTGGGATCTTAGTTCTCCGACCAGGGATTGAACCCATGTTCCCTGCATTACAAGGTGGATTCTTAACCACTGGACCACCAGGGAAGTCCCAGAATAAATAATCTTCATATGAAAAGAATTGGATTGTTATTAAGGGAATACTTGTGATATTTCTGGGTGGCTCCTATACCAGAAGAAGTATAATGATGTCCCCAAATAAATCATGGGTTATTTATTTTGAGAAGCATACACTCTGAATCCAAAATTAGGACACATAGTGTGACAAATATGAGTGTACTGAAGAAGATAATTGCGTAAGATACCTGCAATCCAGATTATTTTGAAAAATAGGAGAACATGTGGTAACCACAATTTGCCTATAGTTAAAGGACTTAATTCAGAGTAGGAGGGAGAGGGTTTGCATTCAGGAAAGTAACAGAGGCTGCGTGTGAGAGGTGCTTATGAAAGGAGTTCAGGAAAAGAAGCAAGTTTGTCTAGTTGGGGTCTTGTCTATGAAGGGAAGACTTCATAAAGGTGGCAGCACATAATTGGGGCTTGGTGGTTGTATAGGTTTTGAATAAGTAGCTATAGGTATGAAGCCCTTTCAGGTGGAAGCACAGGATGAATGGAACTTACAAGTATGGAAACAAAGAAAAAAAAACTTGTAGTAAGTACCACTATTAACACAAAATCCACTGGGGAACTCCACCGTCTTGTAGATCATGTTGAAAGGGAGACTTGGTGTTGTACCAAATGCTGGGACTACAAAGACAAGAAGTCAGGAATCAATGCATGTATTTGGGAGATGCAACTTAAATCAGGTTAATGTGGTTAGAAGTCATTCATGGAAATAGGTGAGATAAAGTACATTCAGAAAGAGAAAGAACTAAGGACCAAGCCTAGATTTCTCTGAGTGTAAGGAGATAATGAAGATTTATATAATATATTTAGCAGGACCCTCTGGGTGGTTCAGCATTGAAGAGAGGAATGGATGTCAAAATAGAATACTGCTGAGAGGTCAGGGAGAACGGAGATGGAGAGAAGACCAAAGGAACTGCCTTTTTAGACCTCTATGACTGTAGGAAAGTGGGCTCAGGTGAGCAGGCATAAGGATAAGGATGGAATTCCCAGTACAAGGGATTATAGTGGTGGTTCTTAAAGTGTGGTTTCTTGACCAGGAGTTTCAGTATCACCTGGGAATTATTTCTGAGAAATCTTGGGCCTTTCCCTAGGACAACTGAATCAGGCACTCTGAGAGTGGGGCCTGGCAATCTATCTATGATTTATCAAGCCCTCCAGGAGATTCTGACAGCAGCTGAAGTTTGAGAACCACTGCATTATGGGAACACATGGTGAAAGTATTGAGCCCTAGAACCTCCAAGTGTTAAGGCTAACCATGGAAGTGTCTCCAGATTTAAGGTATAGTATTTTCTAAGGCTTTCTTATTTATTCTGGCAAACAAAGTTTGTCTCTCCATTAGAATGATTTAGGGGGAGAAATGTCAACCTTGCAGCTTGTTATTTTGCATATTATTGTCCAAGACTTTTGGGGTTGAAGAATATTTCTCTTGCATGCTATGTTTGATTAGGAACGATTGTTGGGAATTCCATATTGAGATAAACTAGGAGGTCATATCCACTTGAGAAATAGTTGTAATTAGCAATATCTTCCACAGGCATAGCAGGCAAGAAGTGGGGGCACACATATCATGTATTTACCATTCCTGCTGTAAATCTTTATCAGGATCCTCAAGACCGAAGATCCTTTTGGAGGGAACAGAACCTCAGAGAAAGAAAAAAGTGTTGAGGAAGTGGTAAGGTGTGGAAAGCATCTTACAATTTTTCCTAGGGCCTACCATGTTGGCTCCTAATGTACATTCCTGATACTTGACACCAACATGCATACCCACACCTTGGCAAAGTTCTAGGAAATGTAAGAAACCTCGGGGTTTAAGAAAAGAGAGGAAAAACTGCTATTGCTCATTAGCAATGTGAGAAATTGTATCGTTAGGGTCTGCTGTTCTCTTCTGGGATCTACTTTTGGTCTTTTGTTTTGCCTGCTGTACAGACATAGCATCCAAATGAGATTGTGGCCAGGAACAATAGTAGCTGTTCTCTTGCAGGTCCTCTGGGCTTCCCAAGACACAGCAGAACAGCCCTGTACCCGGGAAGCCTTGTGTGTTCCTTCACTTATATAAACAGTTGAATTGGCTTACCATGTGGTATTACTTCATAGACAGTCTGTTATCCTACTCACCATCCTAGTCAGGAAAGTTAAGTTATTTTACATATTTTTTTGCCCTGTGGTTGTATAATGACCATGAGTGCACGTGTGCTCAGTTGTGTTTTACTCTTTGTGACCCCATGGATTGTAGCCTGCCAGGGTCCTAAGTCTGTGGGATTTCCATTTTAAAGCAAAAAATCTGTGAGGATATCTTGAAGAGCAATTAACTCTGATACCTGGCATGAGGAAGAAACAACGTTATATAAAGCATAAGATATAAGTTAACTTTGAGTTAGATATGAACAAATGGTTTTTCTATTCAAACTTCTAAAAATCTGAGTCACTGATGAGCTTTTTGGTTTATATGGAAGATCATCCACTGAACTGGCAGTATAAATAATGAACCTCGGATGTAGCTGTAAAAGCAAAGGATTGGGGGACAGGAAAAGAGTTTTTTAGTTTTGGATTTAGCACTACTTTTGCGCTGTTGGTCAAGTCCCTCAGTCTTTCCTGGTCTCAACAGCTGGATCTAGGGAAAAAAGGGATTGAGCAAAGTAGTCTATGAGGTCCCTTTTTGTTCTAGAATATAGATTGTATGTCTTGGTTTGGCATTTATCTCACTTGAACTCATTGGGTTTAGTGCAGAGTCTTGCTGCTGGTTCTACTTTCTCTTTGTGTTAGGAAATGTTTGTTATTTAGTTACAGTTACCTGGGCCAATGTCTGACTCCATATTTTCTTAGACAATGCTCTGTGAAACCCTACCTGTTGGAAGGGCAAATAAAAAGTCTTTGTAGTATAATTTAAAATAAATGAAAAGTTCCACTCCTTTCAAAAGGTCACTCAGACTGTCTGACATTTCTATTATTTACTTCTTTGGCTTGAGGCATTCAAATATTGCCTGTCTATTAATTTACATTTTGGAAGGCGTATTATATAAAATGCTTTGAGGAAGCCAAGACCCAAGAGCTACTCTGAGGAGCTTATAGTCAGACAAATACAATATTTGAAAGGAGTCACAGAAGGATAACACCTCTAGAGTTATTTTTGAGCTAAGGAGTGACCACTGAAGGCACAATATCCAATGAAATCAAACCAGTATGTTAGGAGATTGATTCTACTCTGGGATTCTGGCTTGGCATCTAGACCTAAATGAATGATACATATTTATTTTTTCCAGTGTGGTGGGAAGTAGAAAAGATCTGAATTCTCATTTGAAAAGAAATTCAACCTTCTCTGTTCCATATGTAACTTGAATTATTTTTTTTAACATATTCTTTCAAGTAAGGATGCTACCAAACCTGTTTTAATGGAAACTTAAGACACATTCATGGAGAAAATACCAAATACTTTGTGTGTTGCAATTCTTGTATTGCGTGTTATGTCTCCTCAGTCGTGTCTGACTCTTTGCGACCCCATGAATCATAGTCTGCCAGGCTCCGCTGTCCATGGAATTCTCTAGGCGAGAATACTGGAGTGGGTTGCCATGCCCTCCTCCAGGGGATCTTCTCAATGCAGGGAGTGAACCTGCATCTCTTATGTCTTCTGAATGGCAGGTGGGTTATTTACCACTAGCATCACCTGGGACAGTTCTGCTGCTGCGGCTGCTAGGTTGCTTCAGTTGTGTCCGACTCTGTGTGACCCCATAGACGACAGCCGTCCAGGCTCTGCCATCCCTGGGATTCTCCAGGCAAGAACACTGGAGTGGGTTGCCAGTTCTAAGCCACTATTATTTCTTTCAGTTCAGTTTAGTCACTCAGTCGTGTCCGACTCTTTGAGACCCCATGAATCACAGCACGCCAGGCCTCCCTGTCCATCACCAACTCCCGGAGTTCACTCAAACTCATGTCCATCGAGTCGGTGATGCCATCCAGCCATCTCATTCTCTGTCATCCCCATCTCCTCCTGCCCGCAATCACTCCCAGCATCAGAGTCTTTTCCAGTGAGTCAACTCATCGCATGAGGTGGCCAAAGTATTGGAGTTTCAGCTTTAGCATCAGTCCTTCCAATGAACACCCAGGATTGATCTCCTTTAGAATGGACTGGTTGGATCTCCTTGCAGTACAAGGGACTCTCAAGAGTCTTCTACAGTACCACAGTTCAAAAGCATCAATTCTTCAGCCACCAGCTTTCTTCACAGTCCAACTCTCACATCCATACATGACCATGGGAAAAACCATAGCCTTGACTAGATGGACCTTGGTTGGCAAAGTAATGTTTCTGCTTTTTAATATACTATCTAGGTTGGTCATAACTTTCCTTCCAAGGAGTAAGCGTCTTTTAATTTCATGGCTGCAATCAGCATCTGCAGTGATTTTGGAGCCCCCCAAAATAAAGTCTGACACTGTTTCCACTGTTTCCCCATCTATTTCCCATGAAGTGATGGGACCAGATGCCATGATCTTTGTTTTCTGAATGTTGAGCTTCAAGCCAACCTTTTCACTCTCTTTCACTTTCATCAAGAGGCTCTTTAGTTCCTCTTCACTTTCTGCCATAAGGGTGGTGTCATCTGCATATCTGAGGTTATTGATACTTCTCCCAGCAATCTTGATTCCAGCTTGTGCTTCTTCCAGCCCAGCGTTCCTCATGATGTACTCTGCATATAAGTTAAATAAGCAGGGTGACAATATACAACCTTGACATACTCCTTTTCCTATTTGGAATCAGTCCATTGTTCCATGTCCAGTTGTAACTGTTGCTTCCTGACCTGCATACAGGTTTCTCAAGAGGCAGGTCAGGTGGTCTGGTATTCCCATCTCTTGAAGAATTTTCCACAGTTTATTGTGATCCACACAGTCAAAGGCTTTGGCATAGTCAATGAAGCAGAAATAGATGCTCTTCTGGAACTCTCTTGCTTTCTCCATGATCCAGCGGATGTTGGCAATTTGATCTCTGGTGCCTCTGCCTTTTCTAAAACCTGCTTGAACATCTGGAAGTTCACAGTTCACATATTGCTGAAGCCTGGCTTGGAGAATTTTGAGTATTTTACTAGCGTGTGAGATGAGTGCAATTGTGCGGTAGTTGGAGCATTCTTTGGCATTGCCTTTCTTTGGGATTGGAATGAAGACTGACCTCTTCCAGTCCTGTGGCCACTGCTGAGTTTTCCAAATTTGCTGGCATATTGAGTGGCATATCATCACAGCATCATCTTTCAGGATTTGAAATAGCTCAGCTGGAATTCCATCACCTCCACTAGCTTGGTTCATAGTGATGCTTCCTAAGGCCCACTTGACTTGGCATTCCAAGATGTCTGGCTCTAGGTCAGTGATCACACCATCGAGATTATCTTGGTCATGAAGATCTTTTTTGTACAGTTCTTCTGTGTATTCTTGCCACCTCTTCTTAATATCTTCTGCTTCTGTTAGGTCCATACCATTTCTGTCCTTTATTGAGCCCATCTTTGCATGAAAATTTCCCTTGATATCTCTAATTTTCTTGAAGAGATCTCTTGTTTTTCCCATTCTGTTGTTTTTCTCTATTTCTTTGCATTGATCACTGAGGAAGTCTTTCTTATCTCTCCTTGCTATTCTTTGGAACTCTGCATTCAGATGCTTATATCTTTCTTTTTCTCCTTTGCTTTTCACTTCTCTTCTTTTCACAGCTATTTGTAAGACCTCCTCAGACAGCCATTTTGCTTTTTTGCATTTCTTTTCCATGGGGATGGTCTTGGTCCCTGTCTCCTGTACAATGTCACGAACCTCTGTCCATAGTTCATCAGGCACTCTATCTATCAGATCTAGTCCCCTAAATCTATTTCTTACTTCCACTGTATAATCATAAGGGATTTGATTTAGGTCATATCTGAATGGTCTAGTGGTTTTCCCTACTTTCTTCAATTTAAGTCTGAATTTGGCAATAAGGAGTTCATGATCTGAACCACAGTCAGCTCTTGGTCTTGTTTTTGCTAATTGTATAGAGCTTCTCCATCTTTGGCTGCAAAGAATATAATCAATCTGATTTCGTTGTTGACCATCTGGTGATGTCCATGTGTAGAGTCTTCTCTTGTGTTGTTGGAAGAGGGTGTTTGCTATGACCAGTGCGTTCTCTTGACAAAACTCTATTAGCCTTTGCCCTAGCAATATTACATTCTCAATTAGTGAAACTCAAATGAATGAGTAGTCAGTGCATTTTGCTCATAAAAGCCAGTAGGTGGAAACTAGAGTAAAATGCTCGGTGATTAGTAGTTCTGAGAGTGTTTGTGTGTGAACCTTATATCCTGTGCAAACACTGTGTACTAGAAGTTTCTTGTACTAAAACTTAACATTCCATTGGAATCTAGGAGCCATTGAACCCTTTAGAGAATGCAACTCTAAAAATTAGATAGAAAAGATCTTATACTTTCAGCTGGATTTTAGGAAGCAAACAAAATAAACAGACTTAGATTTGTGCTTGGGAATCTACCAAGGCATTGAGAACCATATAAAGTTATAGATTAGCTCCAGGGTTTCTTAATAGCCAGAGTATACTAGCAGGATTCTGAAAGAATTTGTGCACTTGTAAACTTGGCAGGCCTTAGCTGTGAATGGTTGAACCAGACCAGATGAACTGTTGAGAATGTCAAGAGAGCCAGGGAAAGAACTTGCTTATTTCTGCCGCCTGAAAGAGGGAAAAAATAATCCAAATGACAGACGTCCAACTGGATGGTGGTTCAGTACTTGGAAAGCAGTGAGAGTGAAAACCACCTGTGGTTGGTAATGGAAAGCAAACGTCTTAGTTTTTATTTTTAAGTACTATTTTGGGTTTCATACCCTCAAATAAAATTCCAGGGGCACAGAGGTGGACAGTTGCTTATGTGACATCAACAGTGAGTTCTTATGACTCATACATGGTTCAGGGTCCCCATGAATTAGAAATAGTGAATGTATTGGACTAAATTCAAAGAACATAAATTCAAAAGTAGAATAGTTGGCTTAAAAAGACAGATTAAGAGGCCTAAATATGTTTGAGTTGGAGTAAGATTGAAAAGAGGGGATATAATAGCCTTCTGCAGGTTCTTGAGGAGCTGAAACCTGAACTAAATAAGGAGAGGGACTGTTTGGGGTGGTGTACAAGGGGCACAGCTATGCCTGACATGATGAAATTGAGAAAAGGAAAACTCAGCCTGAATGTCAAGAAAATATTTCTTATACAAGTTCTACAAATTTGCCAAAGGAAGTGGTAGAAGTCTTGTTATTTGAAATCACTTAAAACTAGATTGGAGAAACCACTCATATTTTTTAGTCCTCCCTTAACCCACCTTTTCTCTATCTAAAAATCTATGATTTCTTTGTTCTCTCTAATATTTGCAGGTTTTCTAAATTTTATGTCCCCTGTGGAATTCTTGAAGATATTTTGTATCTCTTTTTAATTTTAAAATAAAAAATAAGAGGTTCGCTGGAAAAAAGTCACCAGAATGCTTATTACATTTTTTCTTCTTCCAGTTAATTTCTTAAACTGTGTAACTGAAGCTCATTTGGGTACAGGTTTTAGTTTGTTTTTACATTTAGAATGGAATTGCATTGCAATAAAAGTCATTTTGACTGGATACCTTGAAGTACTTAAAGCTGAAAGGACTCTCATGGAATTAAATCAGGAGTCAATAACAGAAGGGAACTTGGAAAATTCACCAATATGTGGAAATTAAACAACTTATTCCTAAATAATCAATGGGCCAATAAAGAAATCTCAAGAGAAAAATACCTTGACACGAATAAAATTGAAAACAACAGAATGGAAGCAAAACATTTAGTATGTAGCTAACATAGTGCTCAGGGAAGATTTATACCTATGAATTCTATATTTAAGTAAAAGAAAAATCTCATGTCAATAATTTAATTTCTTCCTTAAGAAACCTAAAAAAGAAAAGCTAACTGAATCTGAAGTAAGCAGAAAAGGAAATAACAAAGACTGAGTGGAAATAAGCTAGAAAAAAATATGGAAAAATCAATGAAAACAAAAGTTAGATGCTCAAAAAAAAATTCACAAAAGTAATATACATTTAGATAGGTTGTCTAAGAAACAAGGAAAGAATGCTCAAGTTAGTGAAATTAGGAATAAAAGAGGGAAATCACTGACTTTACAGAAATTAAGAGGATAAAAAAGAGTGCTATGAATAACTGAATGAAAACAAAGTAGGTCATTTAGATGAAATGGACAGATTTTCTGAAAGACACAAGTTGCTGAAGCTGCCTCAAGAAGAAATAGAAAGTTGATTAAACCTACAATAAATAAGGAGATTGAATTAGTAACAACAGCAACAACAAAATTCAAAAAGCTTTCCACAAAGAAAAACTCAGAACCAGAGGGCGTCACTGGTGAATTCTATCAGGTATTTGCAGAATAATTGACATTGCATAGATATTTATGGGCTTCTCAGGTAGTATTAGTGCTAAAGAAACCACCTGCCAATGCAGGAGAAGTAAGAGACGCAGGTTCGATCCCTGGGTCGGGAAGATCCCCTGGAGGAGGGTACCGCAACCCACTCCAGTACTCTTGCCTGGGAAACCCCATGAACAGAGGAGACTTGCAGGCTATAGACGATGGGTTCGCAAAGAGATGGACACAACTGAAGCGACTTAGTATGCAAATATTTACACAATTTTTTCACAAACACTTCCAAAAAACAGAAGAAAAGGGATCAGTTTATCAATTGGTCTACAGATTGGATGCAATTTGTATCAACATAGCAGCTTGCTAGTTTTTAGGCAGAAATCCATAAGTTGATCCTAAAATTCATATGGAAATACGAGAGACTCAGAACAGCCAAAACAGTCTCGGTGGAAAAAAGAGCAAAACTGGAGAACTCACACTTTCCAATTTCAAAACTTACTATAAAGTATAATACCCTAGACAGAATGGTACTGGATAGACATATAGATCAATGGAATATAATTAGGAGTCCAGAGATACATCCTTACATTTATGGTCAAATGACTTTTGACAAGGTGCCAAGACAGTTTGATGAGTAAAGAATAGTTATTTCAACAAATAGCACTGATATATCTGGATATCCACATATAATAGAATGAATCTGGGTGCCTGCCTCACACCATATACAAAAATTAGCTCGAAATGACAGACATTTAAGTGCTAAAACTATAAAACTAGTAGAAGAAAACATAGAAGTATATCTTCATGACCTTGAGTTAGGCAATGGGTGTTTAAGATATGACACAAAGAGCAACAACAACAAAAACAGGTAAACTGAACTACATTAAGATGAAAAACTTCTGTTCCAAACAATACCATCAAGAAAATGAAAAGACAATCCACAGAATGGGAGAAAATATTTCAAATCATATGTCTGATGATAGACTGGCATCTAGGATATACAAAGCATTCTTAAAATTCAATTCAGTTCCGTTGCTCAGTCGTGTCCGACTCTTTGCGACCCCATGAATCACAGCACGCCAGGCCTCCCTGTCCATCACCAAATCCCGGAGTTCACTCAAACTCATGTCCATCAAGTCGGTGATGCCATCCAGCCATCTCATTCTCTGTCATCCCCTTCTCATCCTGCCCCCAATCCTTCCAGGCATCAGGCTCTTTTCCAGTGAGTCAGCTCGTCGCATGAGGTAGCCAAAGTATTGGAGTTTCAGCTTAGCATCAGTCCTTCCAATGAACACCCAGGATTGATCTCCTTTAGAATGGACTGGTTGGATCTCCTTGCAGTCCAAGGGACTCTCAGCAGTCTTCTCCAGCACCACAGTTCAAAAACATCAATCCTTTGGCAATCAGCTTTCTTCACAGTCCAACTCTCACATCCATACATGACCACGGGAAAAACCATAGCCTTGACTAGATGGACCTTGGTTGGCAAAGTAATGTCTCTGCTTTTTAATATGCTATCTAGGTTGGTCATAACTTTCCTTCCAAGGAGTAGGCGTCTTTTAATTTCCTGGCTGCAATCAGCATCCGCAGTGATTTTGGAGCCCCCCAAAATAAAGTCTGACACTGTTTCCACTGTCCACTGTTACCCCATCTATTTCCCATGAAGTGATGGGAGCAGATGCCATAATCTTTGTTTTCTGAATGTTGAGCTTCAAGCCAACGTTTTCACTCTCCTCTTTCACTTTCACTTTTTTAGTTCCTCTTCACTTTCTGCTATAAGGGTAGTGTCATCTGCATATCTGAGGTTATTGATATTTCTCCCAGCAATCTTGATTCCAGCTCGTGCTTCTTCCAGCCCAGCATTCCTCATGATGTACTCTGCATATAAGTTAAATAAGCAGGGTGACAATATACAGCCTTGACGTACTCCTTTTTCTATTTGGAACCAGTCTGTTGTTCCATGCACAGTTCTGACTGTTGCTTCCTGACCTGCATACAGGTTTCTCAAGAGGCAGGTCAGGTGGTCTATACAGTTAGCAAAAACAAGACCAGGAGCTGACTGTGGCTCAGATCATGAACTCCTTATTGCCAAATTCAGACTTAAATTGAAGAAAGTAGGGAAAACCACTAGACCATTCAGATATGACCTAGATCAAATCCCTTATGATTATACAGTGGAAGTGAGAAATAGATTTAAGGGACTAGATCTGATAGATAGAGTGCCTGATGAACTCTGGACGGAGGTTCGTGACATTGTACAGGAGACAGGGACCAAGACCATCCCCATGGAAAAGAAATGCAAAAAAGAAAATGGTTGTCTGAGGAGACCTTACAAATAGCTGTGAAAAGAAGAGAAGCGAAAAGCAAAGGAAAAAGGAAAGATATAAGCATCTGAATGCAGAGTTCCAAAGAATAGCAAGGAGAGATAAGAAAGACTTCCTCAGTGATCAATGCAAAGAAATAGAGGAAAACAACAGAATAGGAAAAACAAGAGATCTCTTCAAGAAAATTAGAGATTCCAAGGGAACTTTTCATGCAAAGATGGGCTCAATAAAGGACAGAAATGGTATGGACCTAACAGAAGCAGAAGATATTAAGAAGAGGTGGCAAGAATACACAGAAGAACTGTACAAAAAAGATCTTCACGACCAAGATAATCACGATGGTGTGACACTGACCTAGAGCCAGACATCTTGGAATGCCAAGTCAAGTGGGCCTTAGGAAGCATCACTATGAACCAAGCTAGTGGAGGTGATGGAATTCCAGCTGAGCTATTTCAAATCCTGAAAGATGATGCTGTGAAAGTGCTGCACTCAATATGCCAGCAAATTTGGAAAACTCAGCACTGGTAAAGGTCAGTCTTCATTCTAATCCCAAAGAAAGGCAATGCCAAATAATGCCCAAACTACCACACAATTGCACTCATCTCACACGCTAGTAAAGTCATGCTCAAAATTCTCCAAGCCAGGCTTCAGCAATATGTGAACTGTGAACTTCCAGATGTTCAAGCAGGTTTTAGAAAAGGCAGAGGAACCAGAGATCAAATTGCCAACATCCACTGGATCATGGAGAAAGCAAGAGAGTTCCAGAAGAGCATCTATTTCTGCTTCATTGACTATGCCAAAGCCATTGACTGTGTGGATCACAATAAACTGGAAAATTCTGAAAGAGATGGGAATACCAGACCACCTGCCTGCCTCCTAAGAAACTGTGGGAAAAAAAAATTCAATTATAAAAAGCAAATAGCTATTAAAAATGAGCAAAGGATCTGATAGATATTTCTCCAAAGAAGATAAACAAATTGCCAGTGGGCACATGAAGGAATGCTCAACACCTCTAGTTATCAAGGAAATGAAAATCAAAATCATAATGAGATACCTCTTCAACTCACCCAGGTGACTATAATAAAAAAGATAATGCCTGTTGGTGAGGCTATGGAGAAACTGGAATTCTCACACACTGTTAGTAGGAAGGTAAAATGGTGCAGTTGCAGTTGCTGTGGAAACAGTCTGGCAGTTCCTTAAATGTTAAATATAGAGTTGTTTATATGACTCTATATGAGTCAGTAGTTCTATTTCTAGGTGAGTTTCTAGAGAGTTAAAAACATATATCCACACAAAAACTTGCACACAAATATTTGTAGCAGCATATTTTACAATATCTCAAAGAGAAAAAAAACCCAAATGTTCCCTGATTGATTACCATAATAAAATGTGATACATAGATAGTGAAATTTTATTTGTTAATAAAAATAATTGAGATAGTGATGCAGACTCCCATATGGAAGAAACTTGAAAACATTATGCTAAGTGAAAGAAACCACTCATGAAATATCACCTATTATATAATTCCGTATATATAAAATACACTGCGTCAATGAAACTGTAGAGATAAAAGTAGATTAGTAGTGGCCAGTGAATGGGGGATTGGAGGTATGAGAATGTCCTAAAATTAGATTGTGGTTGCACAACCCTATGAATATACTGCTGAGTTGTACACTTTACATGGTGAATCACATGGAATATGAATTATATCTCACTAAAGTTGTTTATGGAGAAGGCAATGGCAACCCAGTCCAGTGTTCTTGCCTGGAGAATCCCAGGGATAGGGGAGCCTGGTGGGCTTCCGTCTATGGGGTCACACAGAGTCGGACACGCCTGAAGTGACTTAGCAGCAGCAGCAAAGCTGTTTAAAAAAAAAGAACAAACGACTCCATGACTCTGGGCATCACTGAAGCCAATTATGAAAATGTTATTCTCTTGACCTGAAAATGAAAGAACTTTTCACTGCTTTTCTCCCATCCTCTCTGCTTCTATCTCTCTCAATCTGTTTCTCTTTTTCTGTCCTTTGACTTATTCTACAAAAGATGTCCAAGGTCAGAGAAGCCCCAGCAAGATATTAGGCACTGGGAGCGGTGGCTGCATGGTGCTGGAGCGGCTGCGAGGAGATACCCCATGTCCACGGGCAAAGGAGAAGCCCCAGCAAGACAGTAGGAAGGGTGAATTTGTGTTTAGAATCAAGCCCCATTCCCGCCAGAGACGCTCAGAGGGCTCGCACAAAGCTTGTATGCACCAGGACGCAGAGACCCCACGGAGACTGAGACCAAACTGTGTTTGAGCGTCTCCTGTGGAGGTGCGGGTCAGCAGTGGACTGCCGCAGGGGCAGGGCTCTGGGTGCAGCAGACTTGGGTATGGCCTAAGCCCTCTTGGAGGAGGTTGCCATTAACCCCACCAGAGAGCTGCCAGAACTTACACAGGGCTGGGAAATAGACTCTTGGAGGGCACTAACAACCTTGTGTGTGCGAGGGCCCAGGAGAAAGGAGCAATGACCACGCAAGAGACTGACCGAGGCTTGCCTGGGAGTGTCCAGGAGTCTCCAGCAGAGGCGTAGATTGGTGGTGGCCTGCTGCAGGGTGGGAGCACTGAGTGTAGCAGTACACGCATGGGACCTTTAAAGGAGGTCGCCATTATTTTCATTACCTCCACCATAGTTTGGCCCCAGGTAAAGAAGACCAGGAGCTTCAGATCATGAACTCCTATTGCCAAATTCAGACTTAAATTGAAGAAAGTAGGGAAAACCACTAGACCATTCGGATATGACCTAAATCAAATCCCTTATGATTATACAGTGGAAGTGAGAAATAGATTTAAGGGACTAGATCTGATAGATAGAGTGCCTGATGAACTATGAATGGAGGTTCGTGACATTGTACAGGAGACAGGGACCAAGACCATCCCCATGGAAAAGAAATGCAAAAAAGAAAATGGCTGTCTAAGGAGGCCTTACAAAGAGCTGTGAAAAGAAGAGAAGCGAAAAGCAAAGGAGAAAAGGAAAGATATAAGCATCTGAATGCAGAGTTCCAAAGAATAGCAAGGAGAGATAAGAAAGCCTTCCTCAGTGATCAATGCAAAGAAATAGAGGAAAACAACAGAATAGGAAAGACAAAAGATCTCTTCAAGAAAATCAGAGATACCAAGGGAACTTTTCATGCGAAGATGGGCTCGATAAAGGACAGAAATGGTATGGACCTAACAGAAGCAGAAGATATTAAGAAGAGGTGGCAAGAATACACAGAACTGTACAAAAAAGATCTTCATGACCAAGATAGTCATGATGGTGTGATCACTGACCTAGAGCCAGACATCTTGGAATGCGAAGTCAAGTGGGCCTTAGGAAGCATCACTATGAACAAAGCTAGTGGAGGTGATGGAATTCCAGCTGAGCTATTTCAAATTCTGAAAGACGATGCTGTGAAAGTGCTGCACTCAATATGCCAGCAAATTTGGGAAACTCAGCAGTGGCCACAGGACTGGAAAAGTCAGTTTTCATTCTAATTCCTAAGAAAGGCAATGCCAAAGAATGCTCAAACTACCACACAATTTCACTCATCTCACATGCTAGTAAAGTCACACTCAAAATTCTCCAAGCCAGGCTTCAACAGTATGTGAACCATGAACTTCCAGATGTTCAAGCTGGATTTAGAAAAGGCAGAGGCACCAGAGATCAAATTACCAACATCTGTTGGGTCATCGAAAACGCAAGAGAGTTCCAGAAAAACATCTATTTCTGCCTTATTGACTATGCCAAAGTCTTTGACTATGTAGATCATGACAAACTGTGGAAAATTCTTAAAGAGATGGGAATACCAGATCACCTGACCTGCCTCTTGAGAAATCTGTATGCAGGTCAGGAAGCAACAGATAGAACTGGACATGAAACAACAGACTGGTTTCAAATCGGGAAAGGAGTACATCAAGGCTGTACATTGTCACCCTGCTTATTTAACTTATATGCAGAGTACATCATGAGGAACGCTGGGCTGGAGGAAGCACAAGCTGGAATCAAGATTGCCGGGAGAAATATCAATAACCTCAGATATGCAGATGACACTACACTTATGGCAGAAAGTGAAGAAGAACTAAAGAGCTTCTTGATGAAAGTGAAAGAGGAGAGTGAAAAAATTAGCTTAAAACTCAACATTCAGAAAACGAAGATCAAGGCATCTGGTCCCATCACTTCATGGCAAATAGATGGGGAAATTGTGGAAACATTGACAGAGTTTATTTTTGGGGGCTCTAAAATCACTACAGATGGTGATTGCAGCCATGAAATTAAAAGACGCTTACTCCTTGTAATGAAAGTTATGACCAACTTAGACAGCATATTAAAAAGCAGAGACATTACTTTGCTGACAAAGGTCCATCTAGTCAAAGCTGTGTTTTGTCCAGTGGTCATGTATGGATGTGAGAGTTGAACTATAAAGAAAGCTGAGCACTGAAGAATTGATGTGTTTGAACTGTGGTGTTGGAGAAGACTCTTGAGAGTCCCTTGGACTGCAAGGAGATCCAACCAGTCCATCCTAAAAGAAATCAGTCCTGAATATTCATTGGAAGGACTGATATTGAAGCTGAAACTCTAATACTTTGGCCACCTGATTCAAATAACTGACTCATTGAAAAGACCCTGATGCTCGGAAAGATTGAAGGCAGGAGGAGAAGACAACAACTGAGGGTGAGATGGATTGATGGCATATCAATGGGTTTGAGTTTGAGTAAATTCTGGGTGTTGATGACCGACAGGGAGGCCTGGCATGATGCAGTCCTTGGGGTCACAAAGAGTGGGACACGATTGAGTGTCTGAACTGAACTGAACAAAAGACATAATTTATGATTCACAAATGATTCTGACTTTTAGATGACCAACTTGATGAAACTGAGCAAAGGAAAACTCAATCTAGAAGTCAGGAAAAATATTTCTTACACAACTTCCATAAATATGCCAAGTGAAGTGGCATGAGTCTTGATACCTGAATTCATTTGGAGCTGGACTGGATGACCCATTCACTTATATCAGTGGGTAGGATGGGGAGGAGGGATGATAACTTGATTCATCATCATTAAGTGGATGAGAGGCTCACTGGTGCACTGGTCCAGAGATTGGGAGAGAGACATTGGCATTCCTATCAAGAATAAATTCTAAATTCCTTTCTACCAGGGGTGGGGGAAAAGGAATTTATTTATTTAAAATTTATTTATTTTTAATTGAAGGATAATTGCTTTACAGTATAGTGTTGATTTCTACTAAACATCAACAAGAAGCAGCCATAGGTTTACCATGTCCCCTCCTACTTGAACATCCCCCCCACTTCCCTCCCATTTCTCTCCCTATCCCACCCCTGTAGGTTGTAACCGAGTTCTGGTTTAAGTTCCCTGAGTCATACGGCAAATTCTCATTGGCTATCTGTTTTACATATCGTAATGCATGTTTCCGCGTTCCTCTCTCCATACCTCCCATCCACTTCTTCTCCCCCCAGCCATGGCATCCCGATGAAGAATAGATTCTGAATTCCTTTCTACCGGGGGAAAGGAATTTATTATTGTGGCACCCCAATACTCAGTACTGCAATGAAACATTCCAAATGATGCCCTGGTATTTCAGAAATGGGAAAAAGCCTATTAATAACTACTGAAAATATACCAGAACATAAAACCTGATAGCTCCTGAAAAAAAAAAAACCCACTGTAAATTATGGAATGCAAAATGACATGGGGAGCATGGTGCAGAACTGGCATTAAATACTAAGTGTCATCTCCTACTACTACGGCTCAGATTTTGCTTCACTAGGCAATTATTTATACCATGTATGAGGCCAGAAAATCATAGAGAAGCTTTGCTCTCACAAAATCTTTCCTACCTGTTTTGCTGGTGCCTGACAATCCTTTGATAAGAAATAGTCTTTCATTCCATGATTAAAGCTAATAGACTTGAATATATGATACAATTGTGAGTTAATTCTCAAGAGTAAATTTTTCAACAATGAGTACTAGGTGGTACTTCTATTCCTTCCCCTCTGTGCTGGGGAAGCAGGAGGATCCCAGGTACTGAGGGGGAAAACCTGAAAAGAATAGATGGTGACAGGCCTTGAGAGTCAGGATGATTAGGTTAGTTACCAAGAAGAAAAGAAGATTCTTGAGCAGTATAGTCATATGATGAAATCAATGCCTGAGATCATTTTGAGGTCATATTCAACAGGTGAAAGTGGGCGCAGTGACAAGGCAAACACTTTGAGAGATGCTGCCCTAATTCAGACATGAGGGGGTTCAAAATATAAGAATAGGGCTGTGGAAGTGAAAAGAGAGGGACACATTTAGGAGAGATGGTGAAGAAAGAGTGGTTGGCAGGGCAGGTTTGGTAATTAGTTCTGCGGGAATCCTATCATTTAGAAACCAAGGACAAGGACTGAATGTAGGAAGTGGCTAAAAGGGGCCTTGAAGGTGATTCCAAGAGTAGCATGTGTTAGTCTCTCAGTCATGTCTGACTCTTTGTGGCTGTAGCCGCTTGCCAGGCTCCTCTGTCCATGGGATTCTCCAGGCAAGAATACTGGAGCGGGTTGCCATTCCCTTCTCCAGGGAAGAGTAGCGTGAAAGTGTCTGACTCTTTGCAACCCCATGGACTATAAAGTTTGTGGAATTCTCCAGGCCACAGTACTGGAGTGGGTAGTCTTTCCCTTCTCCAGGAGATCTTCCCAACCCAGGGATCGAATCCAGGTCTCCTGGATTGCAGGCGTTTTCTTTACCAGCTGAGCCACAAGGGAAGTCCAAGAATACTGAAGTGGGTGGCCTATCCCTTCTCCAGCGGACCTTCCCAACCCAGGA
The DNA here is from genome assembly GCF_049115385.1 of Moschus berezovskii. Classification (NCBI taxonomy): domain Eukaryota; kingdom Metazoa; phylum Chordata; class Mammalia; order Artiodactyla; family Moschidae; genus Moschus; species Moschus berezovskii. The sequence goes on along the minus strand of NC_142468.1, from coordinate 37,929,022 downwards.
ACTGAACCTTGATCTCCTGCATTGCAGGCAGATTCTTGACCAATTGAACTATCAGGGAAGCCCAGAGTAGCATGAACCCATGGTAATTAGGAAAAGGAATCACTCTGCTCATTTAATTCTCTTCTCTCGACTGCCCTCCTCCCTAAATTCTTCTGTTGTTTCTCAATGCCTTCAACGTAAAGTGCAAATCCCACAATTGTGTTATATGGCTCCTTACAATCTGCTTCCTGCTTACCTCTTGAATCCATCTCTCCCTCTTGCTGCCCTTGAACTCACTATTCCAGTCATCCTGAGCAGCTCTTTCCAATTCTGGGGTCTGTAAGGAGTGTCTTTCCCTAGGGTATTCCTCCTTTTTGTACCTACCCTCCACCTCTTCCCCACTAATGGGGGTAATTCTTTTGCATACTTGAGATCTCAGTGTGAACACCGCTGTCTGCAGAAAATCTCTCCTGATGGAAGACCTCTCTTCCATCTCCTGCTCTGTGTCTCTACCCCTGTGCTTAGCACAATGGCTTCCTATGTGAGCACAAACTATGCTGGACTGAAAGACTCTCCAAATTTTGGTGGGCACAGAAGTCACCTCCAGTGTTTACTAAATGCAGGCTTCTAGATCTCAGACCAAAGACTCTGATTTAGTAGAGCTTGGATGAACCCGCACTTTTAGAAACACTGCACTATTGTAATTGCTTGTTGGTTGTTGTTCAGTCTCTAAGTCGTGTCTGACTGTTTGTGACCCCATGGACTGCAGCATGCCAGGCTTCCCTGTCCTTTACCAACTCCTGGAGTTTGCACAGACTCAACCCCATTGAATTGATGACGTTATCTAACAATCTCATCCTCTGCCATCCTGTTCTTTTGCCTTCAGTTTTTCCCAGCATAATTGCCTGTTTATGTGTTAGCAATCCTGGACTCTTTGTCATTAGGGTGACTGGTCTCTGGCTCTATGACAGCAGAGACCACTACAGTTCTGGACACCCAGCATAGGGTCTGATATGGTACAGATAGTCATTAGGGAGTTGTCAAATAAGGGGAAAAATGATGTGACAACAGTAAGAATGAAAAGTGGCTCAGGATTGCAAACTTAGGGAACGAGGAGGTAATGGAAAAAATGGGAAGGGGTGTCTATTTGTGGGAGAAAATGATGAACACTCATACACTAATTTCAGACAACAGGTGGAGACTAAGGCGGTGCCCAACCCTCAGTGCCTCCTGTCTGGCACTGACTACGTTGTGGAAAATGGCCCAACCCTCTTACATTACCTATGCACTCCCCAAGACACAGATGTATGTTTTTCCCAAAGGCAGCATATAATTTTGAGAATTGCAATCATTTTTTCCATGTTCTTTTGAAGGCTGTAAAATAATTTTAGATGCAATACTAATTCAAGGTTCCTGCTTACCCTTGACCTTTGAAGTTTGATTCAAAACATCACACACCTCTCAGCCCAGATGTTGGCAAGTTAATGATATATTGCTGTAGGAAAAACTTGGTCTCGTTTGCACAAGGAGCTGGAAATCTTTGGTAATATTACCTTACCTCAATTTTTGTGTGTGTGTGAATACAACTGAAATACAGTTTTGTCAGTATACATGCAGAAGATGAAAAACTAGGAAAAATAAGGAAGCGTCCCAGTGTTTATGGAACTGAGCATTGTCATGCAATTGATTTGAAAACTCTTCAAAACTCATGGTGACTCTTCTAGTCCAAGAATAGAGAAGATAATTTCCAGCTAAGTGAGTCCAAATGCTCTTTTTAGAGCTTGAGCTCCTTTTACCCATTTCCTACATTCAGTCCTTGTCCTTGGTCTCTAAATGGTAGGATTCCCACAGATCTAACTCCCAAACCTGCCCTGCCAACCACTCTTAAAAACTCTTTAGCTTTTTAACTGGCAAAGTCAATCTTAAGAAGAATAATGTCTTTATAAGGCAAGAGGTAAAAAATCCAGCTAATGTCATTTAGTCTGTCTCACTGTCTGCTGTGAGTCATAGCGCTTTGTGTACATTTCTTAAGATTCCTTACTGAACCAGGGGGAAAAATGGGTGGGAGGAATTGGAAGATTGGGATTGACACATATAAACTACTGAAACCATGTATACATGTGTGGCTGCTCAGTCACTCAGTAGCATCCAAGTTGCGTCCGATTCTTTGTGACCCCGTGGACTGTAGCTCAGCAGGCTCCTCTGTCCATGGAATTTTCCAGGCAAGAGTACTGGAATAGGTTGCCATTTCCTAGTCCAGGGCATCATCCTGACCCAGGGATTGAACCCCCATTTCCTGTGTCTCCTGAATTGGCAGGCGGATTCTTTACCATTGAGGCACCTGGGAAGCCCTCTATCCATACAATAGATAACTAATGAGAGCATACTGAAGAGCACAGGGAACGATATTACACTGTGGTGACTTGAATGGGCAGGAAGTCCAAAAGGGAGGGGAAATATGTATACATATGGCTGATCAGTTTTTCTGTACAGTAGAAACTGTACAGAAAACATAACATTGTAAAGCAACTATACTCCAATAAAAATTAATTTTAACAAAGGAGAAAAGAAAAGATTCCCTACTGGGAAGTTAGCATCTTGAAGATATGGGACAAATATCCTTTTCAGCACCTAATATAATGCTTTAATTTTTATTTATTTAGGACATTAAAAAAATTGAAGTATAGTTGCTATACAATATTAAATCACAAGTTTACAATTTAGTGATTCACAATTTTAAAAGTTTATACTCCATTTAGAGTTATTGTAAAATATAGGCTGCATTCCCTGCATTGTATAAGATATCCTTGTAGCTTATTTTATACCTAATAATTTGTATGTGATACGAGGTTTTACACTAAGTGCTTAATAATTATCTGTGGAGTGAATGAATCAACCTGTTCACCTTTCTGATGCTGGTTAACTGGTTAGTCTACAGTGCCAGGCATGTACACAGCTCAGTGAATACTGGTGAATTAAATGTGATGATATTATCTCCTAACATCTTTGGAGTATTTGTTGTTCTGGGGAAGGGCAGCTAATCATGGCCTGGGGAGGCTTAGGCACCCTCTCCTGACAGTCATGCTGTCTTCAGGCATGGATGATGCTGGAAGCAGGATTAGCTTCTTGGAGTCAGCAGAGAATCTCTGGTTCAAGAGCCTGTGAGGTTGACGACACCTGAGGTTCCATGGCACATTGGTGGCAGAGTGGAGGCCAGAAACCTTTCTGGACAAATAGATGACCTTGTGGAAGCAATTACAAACAGCCAGTTTTTGAAGGAGCAGACATTTTCTTACATGAAACTCGGCCTTAATTTTCTTTTTCAGTTAACTGAATATAAAGATTTTTTTCCCCTTGTCTTCTTTCCTTTCACTGGCTTTCTTTGGGAATGAAGCTCTGCTTATGAACTCACTGTTCTCTTTAATGATAGTTTTCTAGTAAGGTTTCTTGAACCTGGGGAATCCAAAACCCCACACTATTCTCTATTTAGACTCCTGTATCTCCCTGCTAGGTCCTCCCCCATCACACGCTGTCGCTCAGTGTAAAACTGCAAATTCTAGGCCTGGAGGGAAGTGCTATTTCAGCTGGGTGATCAAAAATACCACCTTTTCTGTTCATAATGGCCTAATGCTTTCTCCTCCCCCGCCCCGCCATATGTATTACCTCCTTCAAGTCATAGAATAAGTTTTCTGCTGATTCTGAAATATATTTCTTTGGGAGAGGGTGTGCATGTGTGTGCTCAGTGATGAAGTTCTCTTGACTGAGAACCATCATGGGAAAGGCCTCCCTCAATGCTGCTGATGCATCAGTGCTTAAAATGGGCTCATGAGGGACTTCCCTGATGGTCCAGTGGCCAAGATTCCATGCTCCCAATGCAGGGGACACAGGTTCAATCCCTGGTCAGGGAACTAGATCCCGTGTGCTGCAACTAAGACGAGTATAGCCAAATTAAAAAAAAAAAGTGAGCTCATGATATTGTATCCTTGCTCTTCCATAGAGTAACACAGTGAGAACACACACGGGAACAGTGGTATACCTGCTGTCCTAGGCTGAAAACACATCCACGTGGTATTTCATTGTACTCTTCCACCCGCCGCTGCAGCTAGCACCTGCAGCCACTGGGAAAGTGTGCTTAGTGACTCAACCAGCCAGAAGCCAAGTTCACTCCTGTTCCAGCAACAGGGTCTGTGTGGCGAGCTGACTTCCTGCTGACATATAAATCTGCCACAGCCCTTTGGAGTGTTCCTGGAAGCCTAGACCAGGCCTGGCTGCTACCCTCTGGAGAAGTGAGTGGACCACCCCCACCCTCTCCTGGGCTGTAGTAACTGGGTGGTAGGAGTTTTTTAGGTTTGGAGAGACTTTCTGAGGTTGAATGTCTGCCCCTTTATAGACAGGGGATCACCTTGATTCTCCTCTTGGTATTTTCCCATCCTCTCACACAGAAATGTCCTCTAAATCAGAGCCAATGCTCCCCTGTCTCTGCCTGGAGATGGGAACATTTGAGACTCGAGTCCACCAGCCAGGTGGCTGCAGGTGGGAGGGAGGTGGTTTTACTTCACTTTTAGCAGATTAGATCTGTGAGTTGGGAAGACCCCCTGGAGGAGGGAATGGCAACCCACTCCAGTATTCCTGCCTGGAGGATCCCATGGACAGAGGAGCCTGGCAGGCTATGGTCCATAGGGTCACAAAGAGTTGGACACTATTGAAGTGACTTAGCATGTGCTAAAATGGTCTATTCCAGCCCCTGTGAAGTCCAAATCAGTATGAACAGTCTGAATTTTCCATTTCAATGACAACAACTTCCCATGCTTAGCATGCACTTAAGAGAGATTTTTTTTTTTTTTTTTTTGCTGTGCCAGGTATTAGTTGCTGCATGAAGATCTAGTTCCCTGACCAGGGATTGAAATTGCTCCACATGTATTGGGAATGTGGAGTCTTCTTCACCTGACAACCAGGGAAGTTCCCAGAAGAGGTATTCCTATCAAATAGGTACTTCTTTTGCAAATAGGTACTTAGGCAAGAAGGTACCCTTTAAGTAGATGGTACATAAAACTGTCTCATAACTTTTACCACCATTATACTTTTTGTAGGCCTTCCCTGGTAGCTTAGTCAGTAAAAAATCTACCTGCAGTGCAGGAGACCTGGGTTCGATCCCTGAGTTGGGAATATCCCCTGGAAAAGGAAACGGCAAACCACTCTAGTATTGTTGCCTGGAAAATCCCATGGACAGAGGAGCCTAGCCGGCTGCAGTCCATGGGACTGCGAGTTGAACACAACTTAGCGACTAAACCACCACCATACTTTATGTAGGGCATCTGGGCAGAAAATTATAGGAACTCCAGTCATTTAGCAGAGAAAATAAGGCTTTAGAGCCAAGTGGTCAGAGTATGAATCCTATTTCTATTCTTACTAGAAATATTAATAATATAATAATAAGAGATAATTATAATAACATACAGTAATAATATAGACACTAATAGAATAATATAAAAATAATACAGATAATCATAGGCTTTGGGAGTACTACATTTGAAGATCAAATGTAAAAATGCATGAAATGTCCTTAACACAGCACCTGGCATGAAGTTAATACTACTCAATGCTTTCAGAATTTTTTTTTTTTCCGTCTCTTTGCAGGTCATCAGCATGGACATGAGTCTGCTTTCTGCTGTGTCACTGCAGTTAGCATGGCTGGTGGAAGAGCCTTAAACAAGTTGGTTTGAGGTTGAGCTCCCTTGCTTAAGTAACTGCACAGGCCCATTCTTACTATTGTGTGGCTTGAATTTTTCAGCTTCAACCTCAATAACAGGTTTGTGTAACATGCCACAAGCCCCCCTGTAATTGTGGTTGGATGAAAAGAATATATGGGATAATGATATGACTTTTCCTCACCCCTTGCTCAACACTGTGGTGGAGAAGGAAGAGGCCTCCCCAGAAAGCACTTTCCGAACAGCAAGAGCAGCACATGTGTGGGTTTGTCTTAGAACACAGAGTTCCTGGATTCGGCTCCTGGTGGACTTGGTCAGGACTGTTGGGCTGAGGTTCACTATAGGAAATGGTTAGAATTCAGTGCTCTGCAAGCAAGTGTGATTCGTGGCCACTGAAGACTTTGCAGAAAGGTTAATGTTTGTAAAGTCCTCTGAAAGTTCATATTTTCCGTGCATCTGGAAATTCCAGTTACCGAAATTGAATTGTCGCTCCTTGGCTATAATTTCCATTGCTTTAGTTGGTAGCTAGTCTGGGACTGCTCTTAATTAAGGGCTCATACCTTTCTTCCAAATTCCTTCCTCACCAATCCTCATTTGCCTAACAAACAGAGGGGCTTCCTGGGTTTTTTGATTGAAATCTAAGAAGAGTGTTTAGGTGTCTCAGGATTCTCATATGAAGATGAGCCAGCCACCATTTCTTTCTTTAACCTGCTTCATCAGTGATGCCTTTAAAGGCAGCAGAAGCCCACAGTGGAGCTTCTCAAACTTTAAGGTGCAGACACACCACTGGGGGCTTTTTATCAACCTGCTGATTTCGATTCAGGGGGTCTGGAGTCGGCCTGCTCTTCTGCATTTCTCACAAGCTTTCAGGCAGTTTCCTTGCTGCTGGTATGTGAATCAAAAAATTATACACGAAGTTCTGTAGGGATTCAGTTCTCCAAACATTTACTGGGCCTTTCAGCAAATCTAGCTATTTTTTTCTCTTTGAATCCCCAGGTGGACATTTCTGATCATTTTATCTTTCAGCAGTCCTAAACACTGTAGATTTATGAAGCCTTAACTTAGCTCTATTTCCCTCGATTAGTTTATCTTATGTTGATATTTATCATCCACTTAGAATTTCAGTCCTAATATACGTAGCTGTTGCTGTGACAAGCAGTATATACACATACAGAAATGTATAGTCAACTGCTGTGACTCTCTTGGGGCCACTTTGCTTTCTCTGGCCTTTAGATTCTGAGTTCCCTTTGGTGGGCTCGCCATCAGATTCATGGCTTTCTCAAACTCAGTGATATGTGCCACCTATCAGTGTCCCCTTTGTGGGTGTCTGTTATTGGCACTTTACTGGATAACTCTCACCTGCATAAAAGTAGCTCTAAATCTAAATCTTTTTTTTTTTTTTTGTCATCTGCTCCATTGTTTAATAGTCCCACAGAAGCAAACTAAGATTTTTTAACTAACCTGTGTGATGGCACAAACAAACCGAGCCAGGTCTTTACTTAAATGTGATCTAGCAGAGAGAAATCCCTGAGCAACGCATATAGGATAGTGACCGCTGTACAGCCTGACTTTCTTTCCATAGTATGCACCCCCACCTGAGGGGATTTATATTTGCATTTGTTTGTTGCCTGGATCCTCCTATCAACATGTAAGCTTCAAAAGAGAATGACTTTTTTTACAGTACAAATGAACTTACTTACAAAACAGAAATAGAGTTACAGATGTAGAAAACTTACTGTTATCAGGTGTAAGGCATGTTGTTGCTGCTAAGTCATTTCAGTCATGTCCGACTCTGTGTGACCCCATAGACGGCAGTCCACCAGGCTCCCCCTTCCCTGGGATTCTCCAGGCAAGAACACTGGAGTGGGTTGCCATTTCCTTCTCCAAAGCATGAAAGTAAAAAGTGAAGTCATGGCAGGGTATAAATTGGAAGATTGGGATTGACATATACACACTACTATATATAAAATAGATAACTGATAAGGACCATCTGTACTGCACAGGAATCTCTACTCAATACTCTGTAATGGCCTATATGGGAAAAGAATCTAAAAAAGTCTATATATGGATATGTATTACAAATTCCCTTTGCTGTACACCTGAAACTAACACAACATTGAAGTCAACTATACTCCAATAAAATTTTTAACAGAGAAAAACAACATAACAACAACAAAAGAGAATGGCCTTTCTTATGCCAGAACTGAGGAGGTCTTCGATAAATATTTATTAGGAAGAACGAATGAAAGAGAACTGTATTTCCCAGCAATAATCTTCTAAGCATAGTTTTGTATTTCCAACTAGAAGTCTCTTGAGGCTAGGTCCCTTATCTTGCTCATCTCTGGGTCTTGTGTAGGTGCACCCTGGACATATGTGTTGACTGAATGAATGATTCAGTGTAGAGGGTAGAGGGGATACCACAGACTTTAGAGAAGTGAGTTGGTCTCTATTTCTAGCTTGGTCTTGTATTAGTCGTGTGATTTAGGCAATGTTATTAAGATTTCCTGGGCTATCGCTTCCTCTTAAGTGGATATTTTTATATGGTTGCTTAAAGAGGATATTTTCATATGGTTGCTTAAAGAGGATATTTTCATATGGTTGCTTCAGGGATTAAATGAAATAACATACATAAACCTCTTAATATAGAAATTTAACAATATTAGGATCTCAACGTATTACTGCTGTTGTCATCCTAACCAATATTAACCTTTTATTGCTTCTCCTCTTCACTGCATTTCCCACTTGGCAAATTCTTTGTGTGTGTTCTTTTTTAAAAAAATTAATTCTTATCGGACTGCAGTTGCTTTACAATGTTGCATTAGTTTCTACGTTTGTGCTCAGTCCCATACAACTCTTTGCAACCCTATGGTCAAGAGCCCGCCAGGCTCCTCTCCATGGGATTCTCCAGGCAAGAATACTGGAATGGGTTGCCATTTCCTCTTCTGGGGGATATTCCTCTTCTGGGGGATAATCCAGGGATCAAACCCCCATCTCCAGTGTCTCCTGTGTTGGCAGGTGGATTCTTTACCACTGAGCCACCTGGGAAGCCCTGTGTTAGTTTCTGCTGTACAGTGAAATGAATCAGCAATGCATATACATATACACCCCTCTTTTTTGCATTTCCTTCCCATTTAGGTCACCACAGAGCACTGAGGAGAGTTCCCTGAGCTATATAGTAAGTTCTCATCAGTTATCTATTTTACATGTAGCATCAATAGTGTATGCATGTTGATCCCAGTCTCCCAGTTCATCCCATCCCCTTCCCGCCTTGGTGCTCATACATTTGTTCTTTAATTTCAGTTTGAGGCAATAACCCAAGCTTTGCAGTTCTAGCATCCTAGATTAATGGGAATCTTAGATTTAACTCAAAGACTCAGGAGGATGAATGGCCACAAATTCATTCTTTGTAGGAACTTAAAAATATGTCTAACTATATTCGGAATCCAATAATTATTGCCTCCACCTTTGTCCCTGGATTAAATGAACTTTAATTTCCTTGCTTTTGCCATTGTGTCCCCTACACTCTATCCTCTGTTTTCCAGATAGGGAGATCCTTATGAAAAAGCAAGTTGGAGCATGTCACTCTGCTGCTCTGCTGGCTCTCCATCTAAATTAGAGTAAATGTCAGAGTTCTTCAAAAAGCCACAAAGTACTGTAAAATGTCCTTTCTCTCTCATCTCTAAGCTTGTCTCCTACTCCTATTTCTTCTCTATAGCCATTCTACACTAACTCCAGTGGGCTTCCTGCACGCCATCAGTCACGGTCTACCTCTAGGACTTTCAGGCTTGCTATTTCCTCTGACTGAAACATTCTTTCCTATGATATTTGTAGGAATATATTCTCACACTTTCTGATTTTTGCTTTAAGGTCATTCTGACAAAAAGATCTTTCTTGGACCTCTTATTATGTTGATGCTCCTATCCTGGAAGACACATGACCTTTCCCTACTCTATTATTATTTTTTTAAAATACCATGTCATCATTGGATGAAGTATATATTTTACTTATTTATCACCCCAGATTAGATTATAACTCCATGATGATGGGGATTTTTGCCTGTTTTGTTCTTTGTTCTGCTCCCAGTGTCTTGCACACCATAGATGATCAATGAAAGTTTAGTAAGTGAGTTGATAAATGAATAAGGGAAGTGGGATGGGTTAGAGGTGGGCTGGGCGTCCAGGTGGGTCTGCAGACATGAAGGGAGAAGGGGAAAATTTAGAATCTAACATCTGTTTCTGTGACTTCAGGCTTGGCTGGCTCAGAGGTGGCTTGACTCCTGTCACCTGGCCCACTGACAGCTGACACCATAACAAAGCAATGCACTGGAATGAATCAGGTTCTGGAATGCTGGAAAACCTCCATAGGTCAGCATGACCTTGACGATGGGAATCTATGATTCTTTGTTGCATATTCCCCCAAATAATTAACTCAGGCCAGAGACCTTCCCTGGTGTTTTCCTCAGCTCTCAAGGAAGAGATATGAAAAATGGTGGGTTCCAGAGACACCTCACTGGTAAAGCTGAATTGACACCTCTGTTTCCTGTCTTTCTGGATTATGCTTTTGCTGACTTGAAGAAGGCAATTGACTGTGTAGCTTTAAAATGTTCCTTTAAGGGTTCACTCTATGTTAGAGAGTGAATAAAAAGATTAATTAAACAAAGTAGAACTTGGAAGGTGATTCAAATGCAGTTAGTCGTCAACTTTAACCTCTGTGTCTTCATTATGCTCAGGAAGCATGCTTCTCTGGGTCACTTTGTCTTGTGATGGCTCACTCCTCATGCCATTATTCCTAACCCCAAAGGATACGGGCCGTTGGCCTGCATCAGCATTGTTGGATTGCTTCCTTCCTTTGGAGAATGGACTGGAAAACTCTCCTCTTGGAGGTGTCTCTGGGGTGAGGAAGATGAATCAGACAGCAAGCAAAAACCAGAAAGTGAGAGATACGGGTCAGGGGGAGTTGGAAAGAGTCACTTCTTCATTGAACTTGACTTTCCCTTATCCTGAAAACAAGTCTTTTGTGATTTTTTGGAAAGAGTAGCAACTATATCTTCTCCAGGATTTTGGGCCCCCTCTGGGGAGCTTCTTCCTCTGTGGGCCCATCTCCTCCTGGAAACCTCTTTCGGGGCTCAGCTCCCATTGGATGGACTTGGAGAACACCCCCTCCTACTGCTGATTCTGTAGCCCAAGGAGTGGTGGCGTCTTCCTGGTTAACTGGTCATGGTGAAGTTTCACCATTCTTGGTTTGGATTCTAAGCTTTTCTATCATCTGTGTAACTCATCTCTGTACCAATTTCCTTTTGTTTGAAAGATATAGAATGACTTATGTCTTCTTGACTGCAATCTCACTGGTCTGCTCAGCCCAAACCATTCTTTAAGTTTTGTAAAGATAGGATCTCTTGTCATTTTGTCTTCAAGATTTTTTTTTTAATTGTATAAAGCTGAAAGTATTGACTTTGATCAGTATAAATGTATACACCTTTCCAGTCATACCTTTGTTTAAAATTTATACCACTCTGTGGGCTTCCTGAACATGTGCAGTGGGACACCAACTCTCTGCTGTAGACTGGAAGCTTTCAGAAAATGTGTGAAGAGCTTTTTATTTAGTCTCCACCGTGTTGTCAGATTTCTGCCACAGGCAGAGCATGATTTTAGAATTTCGCTGAACTTCTCTCAGCCTCATTTTCTTCATCTATAAAAGAAGTTATGTTTGATGGGTCATTTACAAACTTTAATTTATCCTCAGAACTCTATGGTTTTTCAAGTATGATCTGAATCTCAACATAGAAAGTGGGAGACCCTAAGCTCACCTCCCTGACCTCCAGATGACCTCCCCTTGTTGTCTCTGTTAGTCACTCAGTGGTGTCCGACTCTTTGTGACCCCGTGGACTGTAGCCTGCCAGATTCCTCTGTCCATGGAATTCTCCAGGCAAAAATAGTGGCCTGAATCATGACTGCCAAACCCTGGGGTGTAAAATGACTGACCAAAGAATGCTTGGTTCTGCTCTAACAGCTTTTGATTTTATACTTTTTGAAGGAATCCAGTGATTCTGTTTTGTTTTGTCAGACTTTTATTTCTCAGTTTTGAAACTAAGATGTAAGAAAAAGCAAACTTTTTTAGCTTGATTTGACTTATCTTTATGTATCTTACTCTGATAATCACAATGGTGTGATCACTCACCTAGAGCCAGACATCCTGGAGTCTGAAGTCAAGTGGGCCTTAGGGAGCATCACTACAAACAAAGCTAGTGGAGGTGATGGAATTCCAGTTGAGCTATTTCATATCTTGAAAGACGATGCTGTGAAAGTGCTGCACTCAATATGCCAGCAAATTTGGAAAACTCAGCAGTGGCCACAGGACTGGAAAAATGTCAGTTTTCATTCCAATCCCTAATAAAGGTAATGTCAAAGAATGCTCAAACTACTGCACAGTTGCACTCATTTCACATACTAGTAAAGTAATGCTTAAAATTCTTGAAGCCAGGCTTCAGCAATATGTTAACCATGAACTTCCAGATGTTCAAGCTGGATTTACAAAAGGCAGAGGAACCAGAGATCAAATATTCAACATCCGCTGGATCATGGAGAAAGCAAGAGAGTTCCAGAAAAACATCTATTTCTGCTTCATTGACTATGCCAAAGCCTTTGACTGTGTGGATCACAATAAACTGTGGAAAATTCTGAAAGAGATGGGCATACCAGACCTCCTGACCTGCCTCTTGAGAAATCTGTATGCAGGTCAGGAAGCAACAGTTAGAACTGGACATGGAACAACAGACTTGTTCCAAATAGGAAAAGGAATATATCAAGGCTGTATATTGTCACCTTACTTATTTAACTTATATGCAAAGTACATCATGAGAAACGCTGGACTGGAGGAAGCACAAGATGGAATCAAGATTGCTGGGAGAAATATCAATAACCTCAGACATGCAGATGATACCACCTTTATGGCAGAAAGTGAAGAAGAACTAAAGAGCCTCTTGATGAAAGTGAAAGAGGAGAGTAAAAAAGTTGGCTTAAAGCTCAACATTCAGAAAACTAAGATTATGGCATCAGGTCCCATCACTTCATGGCAAATGGATGGGGAAACAGTGGAAACAATGGCTGACTTTATTTTTCTGGACTCCAAAATCACTGCAGATGGTGACTACAGCCATGAAATTAAGAGATGCTTACTCCTTGGAAGGAAAGTTATGACCAACCTAGATAGTATATTAAAAAGCACAGACATTACTTTGTCAACAAAGGTCTGTCTGTCAAGGCTATCGTTTTTCCTGTAGTCATGTATGGATGTGAGTGTTGGACTATAAAGAAAGCTGAATGCTGAAGAATTGATGCTTTTGAACTGTGGTGTTGGAGAATACTCTAGAGAGTCCCTTATACTGCAAGGAGATCCAACCAGTCCATCCTTAAGGAGATCAGTCCTGGGTATTCATTGGAAAGACTGATGTTGAAGCTGAAGCTCCAATACTTTGTCCACCTGATGTGAAGAGCTGACTCATTTGAAAAGACCCTGATGCTGGGAAAGATTGAGGGCAGGAGGAGAAGGGGATGACAGAGGATGAGATGGTTGGATGGCATCACCAACTCAATGGGCATGAGTTTGAGTAAACTCTGCGAGTTGGTGATGGACAGGGAGGCCTGGTGTGCTGTGGTCCATGGGGTTGTAAAGAGTCAGACATAACTGAGTGACTGAACTGAACTGAACTGAACCTTGATATTGAAGCAAAATCTACCTTGTTTCTGTGTGCCTGATTCCCAGTCCTGATGACCTGCTGGGAGTCCCAGCCACTACTTCCTGCTCAATGACATCTTTACTACAGGTTATCCTCAATCAGAATCTCAAAATATGGCCTGACTCTTGACATTGTTGTGAGCTCTTTAACTGCAGGGGCACTCTATTAGGTCTCACTGACAACCCCTTCTCCTCCACTTCCATGGATTTTCTTTAAGAAATCAATTGTGTCTTATCCTTTTGGGTTCCCTAAGTTGTCTGCCACCCTGGGCTTTCTCTTACTTCCCAGTGGTGCTCTTTTTCATTATTACCTGTGCTTGGCTCTTAAGTCCTGTCCCATTATGGTCTCCATGGCTCTAGACCATGTAAACCTTACATACCTAGGAACTTCCCTGGCAATTTAGTGGTTAAGACTTCTGCTTCCAGTGCAGGGGTGTGGTCTGACCCCAGATTGGGGAGTTAAGATCCCACATGTCTCACAGCCAAAAAACCAAAATACTTTGAAAAAAGAAGCAATATTGTAACAAATTTAATACAGACTTTAAAAATGATCCACATTAAAAAAATCTTAAAAAACAAAAGCAAAACCTTACATGCCTAATCTAGGTCAGAAGCTAGTACTGGTTACATGAAGTGCTTTGCTCATCACAAAATAAAAATTCTTTTCCAGTTCTAAGCAATCGATTTCCTTTTCCCACTTATTATTCTTCCATTGAACATGTAATGATGTCTAGGTGCTAAGGATACAATGATTAATGAATAAATGGTCCTTGGGGGCTCCCAGTTTGATGAGGAAGAGATTTTAAACACAGTTGTAATATGATAATAGTGTAAGTTGCTTGTGGAGCACACACACACACACACAAAAAGAAGTCTAAATTCCAAGAGGTGGTGGGGAAATGGATAATTTCAGGGAATCTTGAGCTGAGCCTTGAAGGAGATATAGAGGCTCATCACTGATGAGAATCAGGGAGAAGGATCATCACATATTTGGGGAAGGTCAAGTTAGTAGGTGTGACTGTAATATCAAAGAGATGAGGGGGAAAAAGCAGAAGCTGAAGGCTGTATATGCCAGGCCAGGGAGTCTAGGACATAACTGTTCAGCAATTGGTGCTATGGGAGCGTTTGAAGTAGGGGATTATCACAATCAGGTTTGCATTTTAGGAAGATTCTTTGGAGGAGGGATTGATTGGAAGGAGGAGAGATTAGGATTAAGAAGATTATGAAGAGGCTCTAATATAATAGTTGAGGCAAGAAATGATAAGTGATGGGAGGAGAGTTTAGGGGAGAATGGATACATGTATATGTTTGGCTGAGTCCCTTCACTGTTCCCCTGAAATTATCAAAACATTGTCAATCAGCTATACCCCAATACAAAATAAAAAGTTTTAAAAAATTACAAAAAAAGAAATGATAACTGCTTAAATCAAGATGATATCGGTGGAGATGGACTAGGGCGGGGGCAGCTTTGAAAAGTGTTTGTGAATAGAATAAAGAGAATTGGTGGTCAGCTGGAAAGAGAAGTAGTGAAGAGGGAGCCGCTGAGTACAACTCTCAGAAAGCTGGGAGCAACAGAGGGTAACTCCCAGGTTTCTGCTTTGGGAGTTGAGTATGGATGAGGATACCACCTCTAAACTGGGGAATGCAAGGGGAGGTGACATTGAACACATTATGTGCGAAGGCGCTGGAGGATGCCAAGTGGAGATGCTCGATGGACAGTCCACAGTCTGAAAATCATATCCAGCTCAAGAAAGACTTCTTGGCTTGAGATGGATTTGGAAACCATAAATATATACAGGGTGACCATAAATTCTGAATACAGAGATAATAATATTTTGTCATGTTTTATAATATAGTATCAATAAATCACTTGTTCTGTATCCACCTATGTTTCCAGGTTTTATGACCATCCCATAGACATTTGTTAGAGCCAGATAGAACACAGATTAACCCAATAGAATATATAAAGCAAGAAGAGAAAAAGACTGGACATGGAGTCTTGGGAACTACAGTATTTATGAGACAAAAGAGACGGAGAAGAAACAGAAAGGAGATGAGATTTAAAACAAAGAGAAAGCCCAAGAGGAGAGTAACACTTCCACAGAGACAAAGGGGAAGGTGGTGAGGATGAAGAAAAATGTGCGGATGTCAGCCCAACTAGCCATCAAAACTCCTTTAAACCTTTTCCCCAAGTGGCCCAAAGTATTACTTTCTCTAGAACACTGATTCTTAACTGTTTATAGTGTAACAAGTTCTTTGAGAATCTGAAGGAAGCGTGAGACCCTTTTCCATACGACTAGTAAGAATGGAATACAGTATGGGGGCGGAGCGGTGTCAAGTCCATCATCCCAAGAATCCCAGGGTAAGACTCCCAGTATTTTGTAAAATTTCTTTTAAATAATAAACTAATTCTAAATATTCACAGAGAAGGTCTTAATCTCCCTGCCCTTTGGGGGAAATGCTGCTTTACTTTATTCTGAGAAGGCTGAACAAGAATGAATGTTATGCAGTAGCATGATGTCATTAACTTTATCAAAGCTCAGATGATTATTTTTTTCCCACCAGAGGATAGTTTTTCTTCCCTTTTATTTTTGTCATCCCTTTCTCAATAGCTTAAAAACTTTTTTTCTTAACTGAAATTGACTTTGGCTTAATTTGCATAGTTGATTTTTGTTATCATAAAATGCCTCAACTTACAAGCCTCAGCCCTTAAAATTTTCAGAGAATTTAAAGGATCATATCCCTTCTGGAGGCATATTTCCCCTCAATAGAACTAACCCAGTTTCCTTACATTGGTTCTTTCCAATTGACACTAGGGGCCATGTCTTTTATCAAATGTTTCTTCATTTTGGCTTCCCTGACACTGTGCCTTCCCTTTTTGCCTCTTTCCTCTTCTGTGATTGTTTCTAGGTCTCTTCGGTTGACTCATTTCACAGCTGAGGGCATCTTCAAAGACTCTGTTCTTAGTTCTCTACCTTTGTTTATTCTTCACCCACTCCTTTTCATTCAGTTTATCCTAACAAGTATTTATCGACTGCGGAGTCTGTTTGGTGCACTTATTAATTCTCGTAACTGCAGAAATCTCCTCTTTGTGAAGATTTATGCCTCCAAATTATTCTTCCAGCTCTGACACGGTACAATTACACAATTCCCACAGCTGCCAACCATGTCACTTTGAGATGTCATGCTCATTTTCCCCTTCTAACTGGCCCTTTTACAATTTGAGTTCTCCATGCCAATCCATGGCCTCATTAATTTTCTGTTACTGGCCTGAATGTCTGGGATCTCTCTAAGCTTTGATGACATCTGAAGTGACAAACAAAATAGAATGCAAATTCTCAACCAGAACTTCAATGAAAGTTCTGCAACCTTGTTAGATTCACAAAACAAATGATTGTTTTCTAGCTTGTCGATTGATGGTCTTTTCTCTCTTGTAACTTGATTTTCCTTTTAGTCCTACTATTTTCTGTCCTGTTATTTTTCTTTCTTCTTGTCCCTGCCTTCCTTTTATCCTTTTTACGTCTTGTATTTTAGGTTCTTCTCTGTTATTAATCTGTGTTGTCAGATCTCACATTGCTCTCCATTATATGCTTCTGTACAAATGTAAGTGTGGATTGGGGCTTCCCAGGTGGCGCTAGCGGCAAAGAACCCCCCTGCTAATGCAGGACACGTGAGAGATGCAGTTTCAATCCCTGGGTCCTGAAGATACCCTGAAGTAGGGCATGGCAACTCACTCCAGGATTCTTTGGAGAATCCCATGGACAGAGGAGCCTGGTAGGCTATGGTCCATAGGATCACAGAGTCAAACACGACTGAAGTGACTTAGCCTGCATGCACACATGTGTGGACTATGCCCAATAGATACCAATCTTCCTATTATTAGATGTATTTCACATGTTGGTAATTTAATGTCAGGCATTGAAATTCTCCCCGCAGTATTTAGAATTATTTTTTGTCCAACTGCTCTTCATACTGTCTGATTAAGTTTAGAAAATTTCAGATGAATGGTTAATGGTCAATGAGACCTAGCTTCAGACTTGCTCGTCATGTCCTAAAGTTTTATAAGTTTTATATCATAACTCAGTTTCTCTTCTCTTCTCTCCTGCTACGGTTCTCATTCTTAGAATATGGTAAAGTTGAGCAGAATCAAACTCAGAACCTTTTAGGCCAAACTCTGATATTCTGACAGAAAGCATACACACATATCTTATTCAGCACATTAGGGGTTCAATTTCCTGAAGAAGGGGCAACCTTTCAAAAGGTAGTAAATGGACTACAACTGAGTCTGGTTCCATTGCTAAGTTTGGCTCTTCTTTTTTAACTAAAATTTTCCTTTTCCCATGAGAGTATTTATCATAGTAGACATATGTTTTTAATGTATTCATCAGGAGGTTGTGTGGTCTTGTTTATTCTTGATTAAAAAGCCTATGTCAAATAAGAATTATTTCAAAGTTGCAGTAATAATTGGAGCAATAAGATGGTAAGAGGTAATTAAAGGATGCGGCTTTCTTTTAGAAATAAAAAAATGAATCTGGTGGCCACATGTACTCTCCCCTTCTTTCTTAATGAGTGTGATGAAAGATGTCAGGGTAAGAAATTATGGATATTGGAGATGTACCAACAACACACTAACATGTCAAATTCAAGCCCAGATTTCCACATTGACTACATTCAGGAATTTGCACCTTGCAACATTGTACACTAATGGGCAATGTGCACATTTCAAACCATGATGATGCTCCAAAGCCCTGGTGGTGAGGATGTCAGCTGCCTCCACTCCTCACTCCCACACACATTTTAGATGGGAAGTATAGTTGCTTATCCTTCCCATTTTGAACTCTTGGACTACAAACCATAAATTACCCAGGTTATGGCTCATGAATTATAGCCATTTAAGGACTTTCTATTTCAGCTGGTTTGACTTGGAAAACTCAGACAATTGAGAATGAGAAATATCCTGGAGACAAACTGTTTTTACTAGACACAGTGATGTTTTCTTCTTCTTTTTTTTCAGAAGTGTTGTTGGGTATATTGGCCAGCAAGAAAAAATTCCAATCCTTTTGGTCAGTACTGAAAGATCTGATTCCATGTCTTTGCGTCTTTTTAAAATTGTCCAATGAATCCATCACAGCACATTAAACATCTGACTCTCTGTCCTATTTTGTGCTTTATTGGTCAATTCCCATCGGTTTACTTTCTGTTCCTTTAATAGGATTGTCTATGTAGATTAACAGTCACGAACACAGTGATGAGGTGATAACCATCATCTTCTACTTAGAATTTGATTAATTTCAATTGCACTTGGAAAATGTGCTCTGAGATCTAATTTAGGGAAAATTAAAAAAAAAAATTATGTGATAGTCTACCTCTTGCCTCACTCACTGAAAACATAAGATATAAACAAGAAAGGTAACTCAAGAGAAATTTAAACCACACTCGATGTGTGGTATAGTAAGTGCTCTGAGAATAGCAACAGTAGGTTTTCTAGCGTATTCTTCCTGAGGGCTTTACAGAATGCATACTGCACAGATGGGGAAAGAATTAGGGGAACCTTAATCTCCTCTTCAGAATAAAATGCTTTGTCTCTGACAAGTTGCTATGAAGCTACTAAGGTACTATGCCTCTTGTTAGTTATTCTGCTATGTAACTAGAGCACACTTTAAAGTAGGTTTTAACATTTATTTAACCCACTGAGGCTAGCACACACTTTTATTTGTGATATGTCAAGATTAATTATCTGACTCATGAGAGAATAAACACAAATATTCTTTGTGACAATTAAGAACTATGTACTGAGGTTTTATTGCCTTTTCCCAAAGACTTCACTGTACTCAGTTCAGTTCAATTCAGTCACTCAGTCGTGTCTGACTCTTTGCGACCCCATGAACCGCAGCACTCCAGGCCTCCCTGTCCATCACCAACTCCCAGAGTTTATCCAAACTCATGTCCATTGAGTCGGTGATGCCATCCAGCCATCTCGTCCTCTGTTTCTCCTCCTGCCCTCAATCTTTCCCAGCATCAGGGTCTTTTCAAATGAGTCAGCTCTTCGCATCAGGTGGACAAAGTATTGGAGATTCAGCTTCAACATCCTTCCAAAGAACACCCAGGACTGATCTCCTTTAGGATGGACTGGTTGGATCTCCTTGCAGTCCAAGGGACTCTCAAGAGTCTTCTCCAGCACCACAGCTCAAAAGCATCAATTTTTCAGTGCTCAGCTTTCTTTATAGTCCAACTCTCACATCCATATATGACTACTGGAAAAACCATAGCTTTGATTAGACGGGCCTTTGTTGACAAAGTAATGTCTCTGCTTTTTAATATGCTGTCTAGGTTGCTCATAACTTTCCTTCCAAGGAGTAAGCGTCTTTTAATTTCATGGCTGCAGTCACCATCTACAGTGATTGTGGAGCCCAGAAAAATAAAATCAGACACTGTTTCCACTGTTTCCCCATCTATTTGCCATGAAGTGATGGGACCGGATGCCATGATCTCAGTTTTCTGAATGTTGAGCTTTAAGCCAACTTTTTCACTCTCCTCTTTCACTTTCATCAAGAGGCTCTTTAGTTCTTCTTCACTTTCTGCCATAAGGGTGGTGTCATCTGCATATCTGAGGTTATTGATATTTCTCCCGGCAATCTTGATTCCAGCTTGTGCTTCCTCCAGCCCAGCGTTTCTCATGATGTACTCTGCATATAAGTTAAATAAGCAGGGTGACAATATATAGCCTTGATGTACTTTTTTTCCTATTTGGAACCAGTCTGTTCCATGTCCAGTTCTGTTACTTCCTGACCTATGGACAGAGGTTCACTGTACTATTTTGAGTAAAAAACATCTCAAATCTCTTAAATATGTGAAAATGAAAAGTCAGTCTGCTGGAGTGGCAAAGTAGATGGAGACAGATCTTGATATGAATTCAGGCTCATTTCAGTTGACATGTCCTTGGACAAGTTACTTAAACTCTCTGAACTCAGTTTTCCTATCTGTAAATTGGAAATAACACACTATTTTGCAGAGATAAAGAAAATTAAAGTATATCAGTGTTTGGAAAAAAGTAGATGCTCCTAGAACTTTAGCTACTACTATTATAACAAGAACAGAAATAACAACAATACTAGCTAACACTGAAGGAGGGATCCCTATATTCTGACCTGGTGGCTCAGCAGTAAAGAATCCACCTGCCAATGTAGGAGATTCAGGCTTGATTCCTGGGTCAGGATGATCCTGTGGAGGAGGAAATGGTAACCCACTCCAGTATTCTTGCCTCGGAAATCCCATGGCCAGAGGAGCCTGACAGGCTATAGCCCATGGGGTCACAGAGTTGTACACAACTTAGCAACTAAACTAGAACAACAACCGTATATTCTATGTACTATTCTAGGAATTTATGTGTATTATTTAAACCTCACAACAACTTCATTGACTCTATTTTATATTAAAGCACAAAGAGTTTAAACTATGTTTCCTCATAGTTACTTGCCTAATAGCTAAGAATACTTCAATATATTGAAATATAGTATCAAGTATCAAAGTATAGTATAGTGTCAAAACCACTTTTCCATACTGTTTCCACAGGTATGCAGTTTAGATAATGGTGCTTGTTAACAAGACTTGGAAATTCGAGAAGATTCTCAGTTCTTTCCCTTTGCTCAGTGCATCAATTTTTAGTACATGCCCTTTCAGTTCAGTTCAGCTCAGTTCATGCCCTTTAGGAAGGGTAATATCTTAACATCTGTGGACATGTTTTGACCTCAGTTGCTATATTCCTTTGGTGAACTGTCTGTATCTAGGAAGTATGGCAGAAAGTGAACTAAAGAAGCCTCTAAGAAGAACTAAAGAGCCTCTTGATGAAAATGAAAGAGGAGAGGGAAAAAGTTGGCTTAAAGCTCAACATTCAGAAAACTAAGATCATGTCATCTGGTCACATCACTTCATGGGAAATAGATGGGGAAACAGTGTCTGATTTTATTTTTCTGGGCTCCACAATCACTGTAGATGGTAATTGCAGCCATGAAATTAAAAGACGCTTACTGCTTGGAAGGAAAGTTATGAGCAACCTAAACAGCATATTAAAAAGCAGAGACATTACTTTGTCAACAAAGGTCTGTCTAGTCAAGGCTATGGTTTTTCCAGTGGTCATGTAGGATCTGAGAGTTGGACTATAAAGAAAGCTGAGCATGGAAGAATTGATGCTTTTGAGCTGTGGTGCTGAAGAAGACTCTTGAGAGTCCCTTGGACTGCAAGGAAATCCAACCAGTCCATCCTAAAGGAGATCAGTCCCAGGTGTTCATTGGAAGGACTGATGTTGAGGCTGAATCTCCAATACTTTGTCCACCTGATGCGAAGAGCTGACTCATTTGAAAAGACCCTGATGCTGGGAAAGATTGAGGGCAGGAGGAGAAGGGGATGACAGAGGATGAGATGGTTGGATGGCATCACCGAGTCAATGGACATGGGTTTGGGTGGACTCCGGGAGTTGGTGATGGACAGGGAGGCCTGGCGTGCTGTGGTTCATGGTGTCGCAAAGAGTTGGACACGAATGAGAGACTGAACTGAACTGAACTGAACTGAACACTATTTGTCTTTGTAAAAGCTAACAGTATCTGAAGCTAGTTGTCATTAAAGAATTTGTTAGAATTTTGACACAAGGCAAATAAGGTGATAATTGACTGATATTACACTTTGAAAATGACTTTAGAGTTTTATGCTCATTATTATACACACATGACATTTAAACGTACAAGTCAGTGCTCTTATCTGTTTCGTTTGGTACTTAAAAAAACAGCCTAGTTTAGAAGTGAAATCATGAGGTTATTAAGTAGTTGTGTTTTTGTTTATATTTTATTTTCTGTTGAAATAGCAGAATTAAAAACACATTTACAACATCAGACCATTCTGCATTTGGCAGGAGCTATTTTAATTAGGTAATGATCCTAGTTTCTTTCTATTCTTCAGAATCAGCTTATAGCCTGAAATGTTTAAAAATTCTTACCATAAAATTTAAATAGGTTAATACAACTTTCACAGGTTTAAAGTGACTGATCACATAAGTAATTATGATTGAGATTACAAAAAGGAATAATGAAATCGAAGTGACGATTTGTTTAAAAATATACCGAGAAGTTAGATATACTTTCATAAAAGTGGGTATAGAGTTTTTATTGTCGTTAATAATGGGCACATTTTTAACACATAAACAATTTTTAAATCTCACTGGAAATGAAGAAATTGAAATGTTTGATCTAACTTTTCTCTTCCTGAGCACTCTGGGTAACATTATCACCGGAAACTGTAATATTGTAATATTATAATGCCATTAATAATAACCTGAGTTAACAAAACAATTGTTTCTGATAAGTACTGTACTAGATAGTACTGTATTAGTGATAGTTTCGGAGAAGGCAATGGCAAGCCACTCCAGTACTATTGCCTGGAAAATCCCATGGATAGAGGAGCCTGGTAGGCTGCAGTCCATGGGGTCGCTAAGGGTTGGACACGACTGAGCGACTTCACTTTCACTTTTCATTCTCACACATTGGAGAAGGAAATGGCAACCCACTCCAGTGTTCTTGCCTGGAGAATCCCAGGGACGGGGGAGCCTGGTGGGCTTCCGTCTATGGGGTCACACAGAGTCGGACATGACTGAAGTGACTTAGCAGCAGCAGCAGCAGTGATAATTTGCAATATTTGATCCTTTATTTCCTTATTTTGATATATCAGAAATTTAATGATTGTACATAACTTATATCATTTGTAATATTTTGGAGGTAGGGCAGGGGTTAGAGAACTTCTAGATACATTGTTCCCTGGGAATCAGAAGTCTGGATGAAGAGAACTCATCTGTTTTATTAATAACAAATGTCCTGAAGTGGAAGTGATGTTGTTGTAGGTCAGTTGCTCAGTCGTGTCCGACTCTCTGTGACCCCATGGACTGCAGCTATGGGGAAGCTATGTTGGTAGAACCCAACTTCTTGAAGAAGGAGCAATGTACCAATGTTTTTCTGACATTCCAACCAGTGCTTTTACTGCATGGGAAAGAAAATGTCGAGGCTGTATGCTCTTGACTTCTTTGAGGGGGGCTCTTGATTCCACAAAACCTTGCGTCAGTCTAATGTAAATGCTCTTGCTACTCTCAAATTCTTTGAGGAAAAAATCATAGATTGCCACCTGAACTTAAATACATATTGTAACAGATAAGCTATGTATATCCACATACAGGCAAGGTCTGTATTTTCTTACTACTGTCAGATTTTATGTTTCAAATTAGTCAAGGCTTTTTATTTTATTTTTAAACCAACTTTAGGGAGTGAATTTTATGTAGACTAAAACTCATCCTTTTTAGGTATACAGTCAATGAATTTTGGCAAATGAATGCAATCGTTAACCATGACCCCAATAAAGATATAGAACTTGTTTTATCACCCCATGAAGTTCCCTCTACACTCCTTCATAGTCAATCTCTTCCTCTTACTCCTGGCCCCTGGCCACAACAGATTTGGTCTCTCTTCCTACAGATTTTCCTTTCATAAAATAAACCTTATGTAAATAAAATCATGCAGCATGGGAAGCTGTTTCATTTTTAACAGTGAAAATGAAAATGTAAGTTTTTAATAAAGATAAAATATAAACATGTAAGCCCTTGTTTCTTCTTCTGCCTGTGTTATGGTCATATTCATTTCTTCACTGTTTCTCTTTGGGATGCCAGAAGAGCATTAAAAGTCAATTAAAATAAGATTACAAACAAAAAGCAATGATTATATGGAACTTGAGACGAGTGACATCAATATGAGAAGTGAATGGACAGAATAAATCCATCCTGTCTGCTTTTACCCATGGGAGAAAGTAGATACCCAGTTTTTGCAGTGTCCACCCAATAGTGTTTTTTCTCTGTTGTTACAAAAAGGTAATGTGATGACATATTTTCTTTTCTTGTTTATACAAAAAAGAGGGTTCTCAGGAAACTGAGGATTCCAAAATATGGATCTTTTAACATACTGGACCTCTGTAGTTGGGCTAATTTCTTTCCTCTGTAGGCATTTACTTTCTTTGAAGCTTGCAAAGGTGAGACAGTGAAGTACAATAGAAAGACAGTTTCATTAACAGTGTAACCTTGAGCATGTCTCTTATTCTCTTTGAACCTTAATTTTCTCACCTAGAACAGGTAACTTAATAATGATATCTTCCTCATAGGGTTGATTATAGCCTTGTATGACATAATGCAAGTGAGACGTTGTGTCTGGACATGGAAAGCACAGGCAACATCTTACTATCCTTTATTCTTCTCTTTTTATGCATATAATACAGGGTTAAAAATATAATATTTTAAAAATAATGTGTGATTCTTATTGGTATATCATAACAGCAGTAGAATAGCACAGCATTTACTGAGGTAAGAAGCTCTGGCTGGGGATGTAGAAAATTAAAAGATGTGGTACCTATCTTTTATGGTACATCTACTTTAACTGAAAAGAGAAAGCAACCCTCCTAATCAGAAAATGGCAATAAATCAACATAAGAATAAGAGTATGATAATTCGGTATAAGCCTCATAACATAAAACTGAGGGAATAGGGCTAAAACTAGGTACCAGAAATTTGCTTGTTACAAAGAATTTTGGGTATTAAATCCAAGTTTTTGAGGATGAGACTGGCCCAGACTGGTAGGGAGATTGGCCAAGGAAAAGGGATTCACTGAGTAAAGGCCAGGAGATGGAAGTGGTTAAGGATGATGGGGAAATAAGGAGAAGATCTAGTGATTCACAAGGGGGGCCATGTTGTAGGGAGAAACAGAAGAGAACTGAAAACTTGATTGGGAAAGTGAGAAAGGGAGGGTTGGGGCAGCTATGAAAGATAACCAATCAATATAAAAATAAAGATAATACTTATAGTTTATATGAAGTGCAATCTGGAGCTGCTTCAGATTCTGGAAGGGGATTGGGACATGATGGACACTGGGTGAGAGGAAGCTTGTGCTGCCAGCATCATGCAGAGTGGTCCAGTGGGTGTCTGCGGAGCCATGTGAAGATGTGCAGCAACTGTGTAGCCACTCCTGCATACCTCTCCCACTGACGACATCAACAGTCAGTCAAGATTCTGATCCCAGAGGCAGCCTCAGATGCTTTTCAAGGCAGCGTTCTTAAACTTTACCATTTGTTGATTAGAATTGACAAAAGAGATGAAAACCCTTGGCACCTCAGAGGCTTGTGTTATAGTACATAACGGTTGTTAATAAGGCTCATTGGGTCAGTATGTTTCGTGGATCTTAGAGTCACGGAATATTTTCGACATTATTCAGTAGCAAGATCTCTAACACGACCTTGGCAGAAATGCTTTTCAAGGGCATTATGTGAAGTATGATATGACATTGCCTCCTCTAAATATTTTACAAGCTTTGCAAACTTAGAGGATATGTTTACCAAATCTGTAGTTTTTGTTTCTCATTGTTTATGTCTTTTTCATAGTCATTAAACATTCATTTGTTAAAGGCTTAGCACATTCCATTACCCTATGGAATTTATTTTTGCACTAAAACTGTTTCAGAGCTTTTCAGGATGAAATTAATGTGACAGGCCCTATTTATCAATGTGGCAGTCCAACTGCTGGGGGACAAAGGATGATTTACACCCATTTGCATGTGTGTGTGAGGTATGTGTATACATGCATGTGTGCATATACATCTTGCATAAACTTGTGGGCTGTGCCTTGGTATTTCTTTCAAACTGGATGATTTCTGATAAAATAATCTTCAAAATATCTCAACATATGATTTAAATCATCAAAGAGAAAAAATACTTGTAAAAACACATAGAGGGCACCCCAAAACATACATCGTACTAGTTAACTCCCTTTGTAGTCAATGCAAACCATGATAGTTATTTTGAGTCAAATTCCAACATATGTGTATTTTCAAAGTATTTTGCTAGTTTGAATTACCAGAGGTGCTCCAAGTAAGAACAACATGGGAAAAACATGACACTTCCACTGTGTGGTTACAATTAGAATATCTTCTGACAAAAGGTCCAAACTATTTTGAATATGCATGTTGTTACAGATTTTTTTTTTTTTTTTGTCCTAAGAGCTGGTCAAGATAAATAACAGGGGCCAATCATTTCAGAGGCTTATATGTTCTTATGACATTCTGGAGGGCTTGGAATTATACAAAGTAGTAATAATTAAATGATCATTAAATCCAAAGTTCATTAGATGGTGACAAAGATTTTAGTACCTTTAGCATTTTTGATGCAGAAATGTGAAAACACCCAGTTTTAGAGGTGGAGAGGCCTCAGATATGACTGATCAATTTCCCAATTGTGTATAACAACCAGCAGAGGTTTTACATACCTGGATGGGCATGGATAAAGTATAGATATGGTAAGGAACTAACAGAAGAAGAAGAAATTAAGAAGAGGTGGCAAGAATACACAGAAGAACTATACAAATAAGGTCTTAATGACCTGGATAACCATGATGGTGTGGTCACTCACTTAGAGCCATCCTGGAATGTGAAGTCAAGTGGGCCCTAGGAAGCTAGTGGAGGTGCTGGAATTCCAACTGAGCTATTTAAAATTCTAAAAGATGATGCTGTTGAAGTGCTATACTCAATACACCAGCAAATTTGGAAAACTCAGCAGTGGCCACTGGATTGGAAAAGGTCAGTTTTCATTCTAATCCCAAAGAAGGGCAATGCCAAACAATGTTTCAAGTACTGTACAATTGTGCTCATTTTGAATGCTAGCAAGGTTATGCTCAAAATCCTTGCTAGTCTTCAGCAGTAGGTGAATGGAGCATTTCCAGATGTATAAGCTGGGTTTTGAAGAGGCAAAGGAACCACAGATCAAATTGCCAACATTTGTAGGAGCATGGAGAAAGCAAGGGAGTTCCAGAAAAACATCTGCTTTTGCTTCACTGACTATGCTAAAGCCTTTGACTATGTTCAGTTCAGTTCAGTTCAGTCACTCAGTCGTCTCCGACTCTTTGTGACCCCATGAATCACAACATGCCAGGCCTCCCTGTCCATCACCAACTCCCGGAGTTCACTCAAACTCATGTCCATCGAGACGGTGATGCCATCCAGCCATCTCAGTCTCTGTTGTCCCCTACTCCTCCTGCCCCCAATCCCTCCCAGCATCATGGATCACAACAAACTGTGGAAAATTCTTAAAGAGTGGGAATACCAGACAACCTTACCTATTTCCTGAGAAACCTGTATGAAGGTCAAAGAGCAACAGTTAGAACCAGACATAGAACAATGGACTGATTCAAACTTAGGAAAGGAGTATGACAAGGCTGTATATTGTCACCCTGCTTATTTAACTTCTATGCAGAGTACATCATGTGAAATGCCAGGCTGGATGACTCACAAGCTGGAATCAAGATTGCCGGGAGAAATATCAACAATCTCAGATATGCAGATGACACCACCCTAATGGCAGAAAGTGAAGAGGAACTGAAGAGCCTCTTAATGGGGGTGAAAGAGGAGAGTGAAAAAGCTGACCTGAAACTCAACATTAAAAAAACTAATATCATGGCATCCAGTCCCATCACTTCATGGCAAATAGAAGGGGAGAAAGTGGAAGCAGTGACAGATTTTATTTTATTGGGCTCCAAAATCACTGTGGATTGTGACTGCAGCTATGAAATTAAAGCACGCCTGCTCCTCAGAAGGAAAGCTTTGGCAAACCTACACAGCATATTTAAAAATAGAGACATCACTTTGCTAACAAAGTCCGTATAGTCAAAGCTATGATTTTTCCAGTAGTCATGTACAAATGTGAGAGTAGACCATAAAGAAGGCTGAGCAAAGATTTAGGAACTAAACAACAACAAACCAGTGGAACTGTGTGGGAGTTGTTTGAAGTCACACCATTAGCTAGGATGGAGTTGTTACTAGAATCCACGTCTGAAGACTTATAGTTCTATGTCTATGCATTTACTTATTTTTGGTGCTTTCCCTCATTTTAAAAAACTTCAAACTTGAAACTTCTTTAGTCATTGGGAAATTGTGTTGATGGTACTCCTTCCTGGAAGGAGGTAAGAGGTAGTGAAGAAACTTCTATTCACTACCTCTGTGGTTGGCTGACACGTGGGCATGGAATGGGGTCTCTTTACTGAACTCTAAGCCAGACGGTATCTCCTTTATTTGAACTTCCCACTACTCACTTGGAGTTTAGTCTCAAAAGACCAACCTTGTGGTACCAGACAATGTTGATAAATATCATTTCCTTTTTCATGTGTGTTGTCCTGTGCATGTAGCACAGCAGGGATGGCCACCGCAGAGTCAAAAGACTGAAGTGGGGATACCATGAGACTTCCCTAGACATCTCCAGAACAGGCTGATGGACTCTGGGTTTGGCAGGCTGGGGTGTGGCAGAACCAGTGAGATAACATTTTGATGCTGTAATTGTGATAACATTTTCACCTGCCTGTCTCTTCTTTGTTCCTCTGGCAAACTCCTATTCATCCTTCAAGGCTGAGTACTAACGTCTGCTCTTCTTTCAATCTTCCCAAGACTACTTTTCTCCTTGGCATTCCCAGAAAACTGTATTTGAAATAAGGCATTTGGTTTGAGTGGTTTCTGAGATCACTTCTAGTATTAAATATTTCCTAGGCCTTTTGACTTTTAAGCATTTCAAGATACTGGACTCTGGTACCCATACTGGTTTTTTGGGAGATGAAATCTTTGGAATAACTCACATCTCTGCTTGGTTGGACTAGCACTGCTTGATCCTGGTGACCGCACCCTCTAGTTGGTGGCCAGTCTGGCACTGGTTTCAGTAAGGATTGGGAGGAATTTTTCTTCCAGGGCACACTTGCTGGGGTGAGTTGCTTAAAGATGCTGGGCCCTGCAAGTCCAGACCACTCCTGTTGAGTGACTCTGCAGCTGGTGTGGGAGGACTCCTGTCAGTCTTCTCCAGCCGTGCTCCTTCTGTGCCTTTCTATAAACAGATGGGTGGGTCACTTCAGAGCCATTCTTCTCTTCCCTCTTCCCCTTTCTTTTAATGAAAAGTGTACTAACTATATCTGCTGCAAAATCGTGGACCCACCTCATCATCACTTTTCTTCCCTAGAGTGAAGTGTTTTATCTTTTTAAAGAAAAGTTTTATTGCTTTGGCAGGCAAAGGGGGATACAGTAAGCTCATGTCCCACAAAACTGTGTCCCTGGGAAGTGTTTCTTAAGTCTCCAGTCTCTGAACTCTCTGGTCCCTCAATACTACTCCTCTGACAACACGCATGAGCATGTGTGAGCATGCGCACACTTACTAGGGGGCATCTGAGGAGTCAGCGGTTCTCTCTACGTTATAACTATTCTCTGGAGAATGGCGGGGAAGTCTTCACTTTAATTATGCAGTTACCCTGACTAAAATATGCCTCTATTATTCTCTATTTGCTTTCCTGCTTTACTTTGTCTTCTTGGTTCTTATGCCAAACTGACCATAGACTTAACTCCCCATCACAACTAGAATGTCAGGTCTAAGAGAACAGTGATTCACACTGTTTTGTTTGCTGCTACACCACAGACCCTAGAAGAGTATTTGTCATATAATAGGTTTTCAACAAAAATGTGTTGGATGAACAGACCTTCAGTTACCTCAAGCTGTCCTGCAACCATCACCCCGCTCCTCTGTGCCTCAGCCCAGAGTTAGAGGGTGGGAAGGGAGGAGAGGCAAAAAGAGAAAAACTTCAGGTAGGCTGAGGATCGAACTGAATCAGAAGGAACTGGTTTCTTCCTTTCTGTCTGGAATTCCGTGAGAAGACAGTCTTGCTGAGACTCTCAGATTGGCAGAGCCACTCTAGCCAGAAAGGTCATGAAAGGAAGCTCGATGTTCTTTCTTACTTTGTTGCTATTGATCATTGTTCAGTCACTAAGTCTGACTCTTGGCGACCCCATGGGCTACAGTATACCAGGCTTCGCTGTCCTTCATCATCCCCCAGAGCTTGCTCAAACTCATCTCCATTGAGTCGATGATGCCATCCAACCATCTCATCCTCTGTCATCTCCTTCTCTTCCTGCCCTCAATCTTTCCCAGAGTCAGGGTCTTTTCCAGTGAGTCAGCTCTTCCCATCAGGTGGCCAAAGTACTGGAGCTTCAGCTTCAGCCTCGGCCCTTCCAATGAATATTCAGGGCTGATTTCCTTTAGGATTGACTGGTTTGATCTCCTTGCATCTTCTCCAGCACCATAGTTAGAAAGCTTCAGTTCTTTGGTGCTCAGCCTTCTTTATGCCCACTTTGGTGAGATACAAACGTCTTTGGAGCAGAGGAGCTAGGATTAAGAGATCACAAATAGCAGAGACTTCCAGCTTGAGTCCGAGACAGGGATTAAGGATGTTAGCAAAGGGTGCCAGACTGGTGCTCAGAGAACCATGTGGGGCCAGCTCCACCTCCAGGTACAAGATGACCTATTCCACTTCATGGAGAGAACATGCAGCCCCAAGGTTCTTCCTCCAAGCCTGCACTCCTTCCCCTACAGTTATGTAACTTCTGCAGAGACACAGCCTTGAGACTAGGAGGATGAAGGAAGACATTCTGAGAAGGATCAATCAGCCCTGCTGGAGACATTGAACTTAGAATTAAATGAATATTTAACCCATTAAAGACTGAATGAGGCCAAAAGAGGCTGAAATAACTTTAATTGCCAAATATAAAACTTTTCCTTTTGCCATCTCTGAGCACATGAAATTGAAGGTAAGGTGAGATCCATTAAAAATAATAGAGATAATGTGTTTTTAAAATATATTTAAGAGTAGCGTAAACTTAAGCTTGCATGTGTTTTAAGTTGTGTCAATAGTGTCTGACTCTTTGCGACCATGTGGACTGTAGCCCACCAGGCTCCTCTGTCCATGGGATTCTCCAGGCAAGAATACTAGAGTGGGTTTCCATGTTCTCCTCCAGGGGATCTTCCTGACCCAGGGATTGAACCCACATCCCTTATGTCTCCTGCATTGCAGGTAGGTTCTTTACCACTAGTGCCACCTGAGAAGCCCTAAACTTAAGCTTATGTCTTCTCTTTCCCTACCACCATCAGCTCCGTAAAATGCTTTAAGAAAAGATTTAATGAATACAAATTAATATGAATGAATAATATTAATTAATACTAGTATTAATGAATATAAGCCTGGAACTGCAGATTGCACTGGGAGAAAGTTCCTCCAAGTTTTGTAAACTTGGCAATCACTGTTTGTCTTTAAGTAGGGGCCAGTGCCCTTTCTGCCGTTGGGTATTCTGAGTGTCTAGCATGTCCCCAGCTCCAGCCCTCCTTGTCAGGGAACCCTCCCCTGTTGTACTCTTACAGACTCGAGTCCCTGGAGTAGAAGGCCTTGTGTATCCTTTGAGCCTCTCTCTGCCTCTCCTGCAAACATGCCACTGATTGGGGATAAATCCATTCTCTTTGGTTCTTTGTGTATCATGGGGACACACTTTATTATCTTAACACTTGAAAATTTCTCTTGGTTGCTTTGTGTAGGAAAACACTGAGTGTAAATACTGAGATGTGTGGGTTAGACAAGGCAACAGAAGAGCTAGGGGGCTGGCTCTGTGCCTGAACTGAGTGGGGAGGTGGGGAGAGGGGTGGGGGCGCGGGGGAGCCAGCAGTGGAGTGAGGAAGGACTTTATTTTTTTAAAGTGATGAGATGAGTGTGTGCTTTATTTTTCACTTTTTGGCTGTGCTGCACAGTGTGTGGGATTTTAGTTCCCAGACCAGGAATCAAACCCATGCCCCCTGCATTGGAAGTGCAGAGTCTTTACCACCGGACCACCAGGGAAGTCCCACGAAGGACTGCAAAGAACAACTGTGTGCGTGTTGTGTTTACAGATTGCCATCTTCACAATGGCTTTTGCGACTGTTTTTGCCCTTATGTGTTGCTCTCATGTGAAAGTCATGAAAAGTGGCTGACATCCCTGTGTATCTGAATTGGAAGATGAGAAAACTATATAAACCCAGAGGGAAGTCTGCAGGTGTCATTAGAATGGAAGGCACTCAGGAACTAACAGATGTTTAGGGGACAGCATTGACCCTTCCACAAATGATGGAATGGGGGTTTCTAGACACTCTTATCTGGATTATAGACCGATGTCTGGATTACATTAATTGAACGCCTTGGCCAAACTTGATCCCTCTTCCTCCTGTCTCTTCCTCAATCTCAGGGAGCTCTTGTTTCCAAAGTCTTTTAAGTTTTCATTCCTTAGGTGGAGCTGTTTTCCATTCTCTTCAGAAAACATGGAGGGAAGGAGGAGGACCTACATTCTCTATTTGGGTTTCTCATTTCCAGGGTGGAGCCGCTGGCTGGTTCAAAGGAGGATACATGAGAAACAGAAAATTCCCCACACAAGTCCATATCAAAACCACATTTTATTGATTTGGCCATGAAGATGTTATGTGTGCAAATATTGAAAGATGTCTCTCATTGAGGGGCTCAGAGGTGTGATTTAAAACTGGCTCTCTTTTCCTTATTGAATATATGTTTCTGGTGCACACTCTCATCAATTGCTCAGGACCAAGATCAGTGAAGTTTCAGTTTTATCTGCAACAAAATGCAGCTGTTTCTGTGACTCTCACGAACCTCTGAGGCTAGTATGTTGTAGTCCACAAAACTTCCATCATGTCACACTGCATCTAGTGGTCTTTGGTGACACTGTGCTATTCAGTTCAGTTGCTCAGTTGTGTCCGACTCTTTGCGACCCCATGAATCACAGCACGCCAGGCCTCCTTGTCCATCACCAACTCCCAGAGTTCAATCAAACTCATGTCCATCGAGTCGGTGATGCCATCCAGCCATCTCATTCTCTGTCGTCCCTGTCTCCTCACGCCCCCAATCCCTCCTAGCATCAGACACTTTTCCAGTGAGTCAACTCGTCGCATGAGGTGGCCAAACTATTGGAGTTAAAGTAAGGGTTAAAAAAAAAAATCCCCCAATTTAACTACCTTAGAAAAATAAGGAGCTCTTTTTCTGAATTATGTAACTGAATGGTCCTGGGATAGAGTCCTGCTTCAGGTACGGCTGGATCCAGGAACTAAGATTACATTGGTTTGAGTTAGTTAGTCTGTTATAGTCTTAGTGATAACATATATTAGAAATCCCATTAGAATATCCCCCTTTTCTCCCATTTGTTTATGTATATATCTTCCTATTTCTCTACTATCTACCGACGCTTTGTCTATCATGTGTGAATACTCTCTCTCTCTCCCTTCCTCCCCTTTCCTCTTTCTCTCTCTTCTTGGAATTACTGAGGAGCCTGCTCACACATACGTGAATTGCACAGCTGGCCCAGCTGGTTTACAATCTGAAATAAGTTAATTCCCACTAAAATGCAATAGATATTTATGCTGGTGCATACAGATGCTAGCAGAAAGCTGTCCTCCTGGGAGTTGTGCAACTGTAGTGAAAAACTAAGAAAAGAGAAGATAAGAAGGCAGAGCACTTTATTAGTCAAATACAGCTTTGTGCCTTCTGGTCTCATAAATGAGTTTCTCATGGCAGATAAAGAAAATCTGTCACTTAAATAACCAAAGCAGTTAGCACTTGCAAAAACACTCATCCAGTTGGTCAGAAATGTGAGGCTTACATCCTGCCTGTTTTGGTTTTGATTCCCAAGAGATACAAGTTGAAAATGTTAAAAATTTTCATCTGGCTAACATTCCAGAAAAAAGAAACCCCAAATGAAGTTTCCATTACAACATTTTCCTTTTGATTTTTAATTTCAGCAGATATCATATACACAGTGTTTAAAGTGTGTATGGTACAATTTGAACAAACAATAGTATACCCAACCTCTAGATAAAGATATAGAATGTTACTAAATAACTTAAGAAACATATTATATGTCTCTTGCCAAGAATATTCCCAACTTTCTCCACTGAAAGGTAACTGCTGTCCTCTACTTTACTTTTCTTCATTGTTGTATCACCTATGGATACATCTTTAACCAATATATTATTCAAACCTGCCATTTATGAGCTTTAACTAAGTGGAAATAATACTGAATATGTTCTTTTGAGACTGTTTTATTTTGCTCAACATTGATTTGAGATTCGCCTATGTTGATGTCCATAGTGTCATTTTCCACTCCTGTATAGTAGTCCATTGTCTTAATATACAACAAGACAGCTATTCCATTGCTGGACATTTTGTCATTTGAGAAAATGCTACTGTGAACAGAAAGAAGTCTGGAAGCATGTATACCCAAATTAAACTAGTTATCTTGGTGTGATGGGACTATGAGTTATTTTTATTTTCTGCTTTCTTAAAAACTTTTCTGAATCATTTTCTTATTTAAAAAATGTTTGGCATGTCAAACATATGTATGTTAGACATACAGATGGCTAACAAACACATGAAAAGATGCTCAACATCACTCATTATCAGAGAAATGCAAATCAAAACTACAATGAGGTACCATCTCACACCAATGAGAGTGGCTATCAAAAAGTCTGCAAGCAATAAATGCTGGAGAGGGTGTGGAGAAAAGGGAACCCTCTTACACTATGGGTGGGAATGCAAACTAGTACAGCCACTATGGAGAACAGTGTGGAGATTCCTTAAAAAACTGGACATAGAACTGCCATATGACCAAGCAATCCCACTGCTGGTCATACATACCGAGGAAGCCAGAATTGAAATAGACATGTGTACCCCAATGTTCATTGAAGCACTGTTTATAATAACCAGGACATGGAAGCTACCTAGATGTCCATCAGCAGATGAATGGATAAGAAAGCTGTGGTACATATACACAATGGAATATTATTAAAAAAGAATGCATTTGAATCAGTTCTAATGAAGTGGATGAAACTGGAGCCTATTATACAGAGTGAAGTAACTCAGAAAGAAAAACAGCAATACAGTATATTAATGCATATATATGGAATTTAGAAAGATGGTAATGATGAGCCTATTTGTGAGACAGCAAAAGAAACATAGATATAAAGAACAGGCTTTTGGACTCTGTGGGAGAGGGCGAGGGTGGGATGATTTGAGAGAATAGCATTGAAATATATATGTTACCTTATGTGAAATAGATCACCAGTCCAAGTTCCATGCTTGAAACAGGGCACTCAAACCCAGTGCACTGGGACAACCCTAAGGGGTGGTATGGGGAGAGAGTAGGAGTGAGGTTCAGGATGGGGAACACATGAACACCCATGGCTGATTCATGTCAATGTATGGCAAAAACCACTATGATATTGTGAAGTAATTAGACTCCAATTAAAATAAATAAATTTAAAAAAGTGTTTGGCATATATTATTTCTGCACCTAAATATTATTTTCATTAAAAGTTATGTTGAATGTCTTCAGACCAGCACCAAATTTGTTGATCCAATTTACAAATAATCTCTGAGACATGGCTATCTATGCTCCATTAATCTTTGAAATTATCTTAAATGGATCCTTAAGGCTACTCTTTTTTTTTTTAATTTAAAAAAAATTTTTTTATTTTTTCAAAAACAATTTTAGGAATCTTTACTTAAAAACAACCTTATCTTAAAATGGAGTAACTTTGGTTTTACGAGCAGCAAGCAAAGTACAGAAGCAAAAATGCATTACAGGAGCATTAAGTTCTACATTAGGTCACAGTGTCTAATCTGAAATCACACCCATAATATCATTTTTCAGGATATCTGGGAAATAGTTATTTCCCTGGATGTCTGAACCATAGCTACTCTATTTTGACTTTTAATTGTTAAAAAAAATTTTTTTTTAATAGCCAAAGCAGATTTCACCATTAATGATGTCAGTGTTTTTCTAGGTATGAGAAGATGCAAGAATTGGAACTCATAAAACCTTTTTCTGAAAAGATCTAACTATCTGAAGGCCTGTTCTGCCAGTTTTTTTTTTTTTTTTTTCAGAGCACAGAGTGCCTTATTCCTGATTTTCACCCTGAACTTCTTTCAGGGGGTGTTGAAGGTCAGAAGCTTGCAATGGTCATGATGTAATCTTTGTAGAGGCAGCTGGCAAGGACCAACTTCCAGTCAGCAGGGTCCCTTCATAGCCACATATCTGACCATGTGACACCATTTCATGGTCATTTTTTTGTGTCCCGCGGTGCTGGGAAGGCTCATTCCCAGATCTAGGGAAGTGATGGGCCACTCAGCGTGCTAAAATTGGACCAGGCCTTGCAAATAGCAAAAGTCTCTGGACCACTGTCTTACTAGCCTCCTTGTCCAGGAAAATATTTCCTCTTGTTGCTTTTTCCCACACCCAGAGTCACATTATTACAATTATTGATCTCATATGGAACTGTCAGTTCAGCATTATATCACAGGCTCAGTGAAATAAGTGACACAGAAAATAATATAGCCATCCGTTCCGTTCCGTTGCTCAGTTGTGTCCGACTCTATGCGACCCTGTGGACTGTAGCCTACCAGGCTTCTCCGTCCATGGGATTCTCCAGGCAAGAATACTGGAGTAGGTTACCATCTCCTTCTCCAGGGCATCTTCCCGACCCAGGGATCGAACCCAGGTCTTCCACATTGGAGGCAGACGCTTTAACCTCTGACCCACCAGGGAAGCCTATAGCTAGCAGTTATTAGTAAAATAAGAATTATAAGTCAAGAACTTTCGTTAGATAAAGCCTGGTACACCCCAAGTCACCTGACTTCATTCGTTAAATGATTATAGTCGGGTATTAATCTCCTGGTTGTACATTATGGAGCATCCGACCTTTATCTGAAGATTGGTTACTGAGATAAGCCTTAGAAACTAACCTAGAATGTCCTTTTTAATAACTTAATTAAATCTTTTAGCAGTATCACATAACAAGGAACTGTCTCAGCAGTGAGTCTTAGTAAACACTGCTGCTGCTGCTGCTGTTGCGTCACTTCAGTTGTGTCCGACTCTGTGTGACCCCATAGACGGAAGCCCACCAGGGTCCCCCATCCCTGGGATTCTCCAGGCAAGAACACTGGAGTGGGTTGCCATTTCCTTCTCCAATGTGTGAAAGTGAAAAGTGAAAGTGAAGTCGTTCAGTCGTGTCCGACCCTTAGCGACCCCACGGACTGCAGCCTACCAGGCTCCTCCATCCGTGGGATTTTCTAGGCAAGAGTACTGGAGTGGCTTGCCATTGCCTTCTCCGATATAGTCACTAGTAAACACTAGACATTAACAAAACTAGAAACTTAATTTAACAATATACAAAACTTAATATTCTGTGATTTTTCATTATGGAGGCCCTGTAGCCAGGGAGGCTTTAACCCATCAAATAAAAAATGAGGTTTGTCAGGGAGCTGGGAAAAGCCAAGCAGCCATCTTGGATTTCCCATAGCCCTGACTCTGATTTCTAGCTATTGTTTTTAATTTTCCAATTTAGAAGCAGACTGTTGCCATGGTTTAAGGACATTAGGATGGCACAAGTCTAACAGAGTTTTTGTATAAGCAGAATGAGCTTTTACATGTCTTCAAACCTGACAATTGGATTAATTTCTAAAACTAGCATAGGTTCAGGCCTATGGTAGAAAAGCATTTGATTTATATGCAGAGGGCTAAGAAGTCAAGAAAACATTATAAATGATCATATGAATCAGGTCCAGCATCTTGGGCAAGCTGTCTACCTCTGATGTTGTCGTCTTCTCATCCTGGTGTAGTGTAGTTTCTTCTGAAAAAAGTCCTTCCATCCAGGTTGGAGACAGTCCTTTAAGTTATGTCCTTTTTTTTTTTTTTAGTCCTGGTTGCAGGTCACAAGGCATCTGATTTTCATCCAAAGATAGATCACTGAGATAAGCTTCAGAAACAAACTTAGGGTGTTCTTTAAGAATTCAATTAAATTTTACATTAATATCACACAACAGCAAGGAACTATCCAAGATATGAGTCTTACTACCTCCATTGGTAGACCGCCATTAACAAACTGGGATTTAACATTTATTGAAACATCCTTTTCTCCCTAAAATCACCCTCATTTTTACCAAATATAACCAAATTAGGACATGTTTAAAAAATAGATCTGTTCTCAATAAACTTGACCTGATTATTTATATAACCATAGACCCTTTTTTTTTTTTTCTGCTGAGACTTTTATGGAGTCTCAAACTTAACTTTATTTTTTTCAATTTTTTTTTTATTGGAGGCTAATTATTTTACAATATTATATTGGTTGGTTTTGCCATACATTGACATGAATCCGCCCTGGGTGTACATGAGTTCCACCTCCTGAACCCCCCTCCCACCTCCCTCCTCCCTTTATCCTCACTCTGGGTCATCCCCAAACACCAGTCTCGAGCATCCTGTAACATGCATCGACCCTGAACTGGTGATTCGTTCCACATATGACAACATACATGTTTCAATGCCATTCTCCCAAATCATCCCACCCTCACCCTCTCCCGCAGAGTCCCAAAGACTGTTCTATACATCTGTGTCTCTATTGCTGTCTCGTATACAGGGTTATCATTTGCATCTTTCTAAATTCCATATATATGGGTTAGTATATTGTATTGGTGTTTTTCTTTATGGCTTACTTCACTCTGTATAATAGGCTCCAGTTTTATCCACCTCATTAGAACTGATACAAATGCATTCTTTTTAATGGCTGAGTAATACTCCATTGTGTATATGTACCAAAGCTTTCTTATCCATTCGTCTGCAGATGGACATCTAGGTTGCTTCCATGTCCTGGCTATTATAAACAGTGCTGCAATGAACATTGGAGTACATGTGTCTCTTTCAATTCTGGTTTCCTCGGTGTGTATGCGCAGGAGTGCAATTGCTGGATCATATGGCAGTTCTGTTTCCAGTATTTTAAGGAATCTCCACACTGTTCTCCATAGTGGCTGTACTAGTTTGCATTCCCACCAACAGTGTAAGAGGGTTCCCTTCTCTCCACACCCTCTCCAGCATTTATTGCATGTAGACTTTTGGATAGCAGCCATTCTGACTGGTGTGAAATGGTACCTCATTGTGGTTTTGATTTGCATTTCTCTGATTATGAGGGATGTTGAGCATTTTTTCATGTGTTTGTTAGCCATCTGTATGTCTTCTTTGGAGAAATGTCTGTTTAGTTCTTTGGCCCATTTTTTGATTGGGTCATTTATTTTTCTGGAATTGAGCTGCAGGAGCTGCGTGTATGTTTTGGAGATTAATCCTTGATCAGTTGCTTCATTTGCTATTATTTTCTCCCATTCTGAAGGTTGTCTTTTCACCTTACTTATAGTTTCCTTTGCTGCGCAGAAGCTTTTGATTTTTAATTAGGTCCCATTCGTTTATTTTTGCATTTATTTCCAATATTCTGGGAGGTGGGTCTTGGAGGATCCTGCTGTGATTTATGTCGGAGAGTGTTTTGCTTACGTTCTCCTCTAGGAGTTTTATAGAATCTGGTCTTACATTTAGCTCTCTAATCCATTTTGAGTTTATTTTGGTGTATGGTGTTAGGAAGTGTTCTACTTTCATTCTTTTACAAGTAGCTGACCATTTTCCCCAGCACCACTTGTTAAAGAGACTGTCTTTTCTCCATTTTATATTCTTGCCTACTTTGTCAAAGATAAGGTGTCCATAGGTGCATGGATTTATCTCTGGGCTTTCTATTTTGTTCCATTGATCTATATTTCTGTCTTTATGCCAGTACCACACTGTCTTGATGACTGTGGCTTTGTAGTAGAGCCTGAAGTCTGGCAGGTTAATTCCCCCAGTTCCATTTTTCTTCCTCAAGATTGCTTTGGTTATTGGAGGTTTTTTGTATTTCCATACAAATTGTGAGATTATATGTTCTAGTTCTGTGAAAAATATCATTGGTAGCTTGATAGGGATTGCATTGAATGTATAAATTACTTTGGGTAGTATACTCATTTTTACAATATTTATTCTTCCAATCCACGAACACGGTATATTTCTCCATCTATTAGTATCCTCTTTGATTACTTTCACTAGTGTTTTATAGTTTTCTATGTACAAGTCTTTTGTTTCCTTAGGTCGATATATTCCTAAGTATTTAATTCTTTTCGTTGCAACAGTGAATGGAATAGTTTCCTTAATTTCTCTTTCTATTTTCTCATTATTAGTGTATAGGAATACAAGGGATTTCTGTGTGTTGATTTTATATCCTGCAACTTTACTGTAATCACTGATTAGCTCTAGTAGTTTTCTGGCAGAGTCTTTAGGGTTTTCTGTGTAGAGGATCATGTCATTAGTGAACAGTGAAAGTTTTACTTCTTCTTTTCCAATTTGTATTCCTTTTATGTCTTTTTCTGCTCTGATTGCTGTGGCCAAAACTTCCAGAACTATGTTGAAGAGTAGTGGTGAGAGTGGGCACCCTTGTCTTGTTCCTGACTTTAGGGGAAATGCTTTCAGTTTTTCACCATTGAGGATAATGTTTGCTGTGGGTTTGTCATATATAGCTTTTATTATGTTGAGGTATGTCCCTTCTATTCCCACTTTCTGGAGGGTTTTTCTCATAAATGGATGTTGAATTTTGTTGAAGGCTTTCTCTGCATCTATTGAGATAATCATATGATTTTTATTTTTCAGTTTGTTAATGTGGTGTATTACGTTGATTGATTTGCGGATATTGAAGAATCCTTGCATTCCTGGGATAAAGCCCACTTGGTCATGATGAATGATCTTAATGTGTTGTTGGATTCTGATTGCTAGAATTTTGTTAAGGATTTTTGCATCTATGTTCATCAGTGATATTGGCATGTAGTTTTCTTTTTTTGTGGGGTCTTTACCAGGTTTTGGGTTTAGGGTGATGGTGGCCTCATAGAATGAGTTTGGAAGTTTCCCTTCCTCAGCAATTTTCTGGAAGAGTTTGAGTAGAATAGGTGTTAGCTCTTCTCTGATTTTTTGGTAGAATTCAGCTGTGAAGCCGTCTGGACCTGGGCTTTTGTTTGCTGGAAGATTTCTGATTACAGCCTCTAGTTCCATGCTTGTGATGGGTCTATTCAGATTTTCTATTTCTTCCTGGTTCAGTTTTGAAAAGTTGTACTTTTCTAGGAATTTGTCCATTTCTTCCAGGTTATTCATTTTATTACCATATAATTGCTGATAGTATTCTCTAATAATCCTTTGTATTTCTGTGTTGTCGGTTGTGATCTCTCTATTTTCATTTCTAATTTTATTGATTTGGTTCTTCTCCCTTTGTTTCTTGATGAGTCTGGCTAGTGGTTTGTCAATTTTATTTACCTTTTCAAAGAACCAACTTTTGGCTTTGTTGATTTTTGCTATGGTCTCTTTTGTTTCTTTTGCATTTATCTCTGCCCTAATTTTTATGATTTCTTTCCTTCTACTGACCCTGGGGTTCTTCATTTCTTCCTTTTCTAGTTACTTTAGATGTAGAGTTAGGTTATTTAGTTGACTTTTTTCTTGTTTCTTGAGGTGTGCCTGTATTGCTATGAACTTCCCCCTTCGCACTGCTTTTACAGTGTCCCAGAGGTTTTGGGTTGTTGTGTTTTCATTTTCATTCATTTCTATGCATATTTTGATTTCTATTTTGATTTCTTCTATGATTTGTTCATTATTCAGCAGTGTGTTGTTCAGCCTCCATATGTTGGCATTTTTAATAGTTTTTCTCCCGTAATTGAGATCTAATCTTACTGCATTGTGGTCAGAAAAGATGCTTGGAATGATTTCAATTTTTTTGAATTTACCAAGGCTAGATTTATGGCCCAGGATGTGACCTATCCTGGAAAAGGTTCCATGTGCACTTGAGAAAAAGGTGAAATTCATTGTTTTGGGGTGAAATGTCCTATAATATCTATTAGATCTAACTAGTCTGTTGTAACATTTAAAGTTTGTGTTTCCTTTTTAATTTTCTGTTTAGTTGATCTATCCATAGATATAAGTGGGGTATTAAAATCTCCTACTATTATTGAATTGTTGTTAATTTCCCCTTTCATACTTGTTAGTAATTGTCTTACATATTGCGGTGCTCCAATGTTGGTTGCATAAATACTTATAATTGCTATATCTTCTTCTTGGATTGATCCTTTGATCATTATGTAGTTTCCTTCTTTGTTTCTTTTCATAGCCTTTGTTTTAAAGTCTATTTTATCTGATATGAGTTTTGCTACTCCTGCTTTCTTTTGGTCTCTATTTGCATGGAATATCTTTTCCCAGCCCTTCACTTTCAGTCTGTATGTGTCCCTCATTTTGAGGTGGGTCTCTTGTAGACAACATATATGGGGGTCTTGTTTTTGTATCCATTCAGCCAGCCTTTGTCTTTTGGTTGGGGCATTCAACCCATTTATGTTTAAGGTAATTATTGATAAGTATGATCACGTAGCCATTTTCTTTATTGCTTTGGGTTCGAGTTTATACACCCTTTCTGTGTTTCCTGTCTAGAAGAGATCCTTTAGCATTTGTTGGAGAGCTGGCTTGGTGATGCTGAATTCTCTCAGCTTTTGCTTGTCTGTAAAGCTTTTGATTTCTCCTTCATATTTGAATGAGATACTTGCTGGGTACAGTAATCTGGGCTGTAAGTTATTTTCTTTCATCACTTTAAGTATGTCTTGCCATTCCCTCCTGGCCTGAAGAGTTTCTGTTGAAAGATCAGCTGTTATCCTTATGGGAATCCCCTTGTGTGTTATTTGCTGCTTTTCCCTTGCTGCTTTTAATATTTGTTCTTTGTGTTTGATCTTTTTTAATTTGATTAATATGTGTCTTGGAGTATTTCGCCTTGGTTTATCCTGCTGGGGACTCTCTGGGTTTCTTGGACTTGGGTGATTATTTCTTTCCCCATTTTAGGGAAGTTTTCAACTATTATCTCCTCAAGTATTCTCTCATGGTCTTTCTTTTTGTCTTCTTCTTCTGGGACTCCTATGATTCGAATGTTGGAGCATTTAACATTGTCCCAGAGGTCTCTAATATTGTCCTCATTTCTTTTAATTCGTTTTTCTTTTTTCCTCTCTGTTTCATTTATTTCTACAATTCTATCTTCTAGCTCGCTTATCCTGTCTTCTGCCTCTGTTATTCTACTGTTTGTTCCCTCCAGAGTGTTTCTGATCTCATTTATTGCATTATTCATTGTATATTGACTCTTTTTTATTTCCTCTAAGTCCTTATTAAGCCTTTCTTCCATCTTCTCAATCCTTTTCTCCAGGTTATTTATCTGTAACTCCATTTTGCTTTCAAGATTTTGAATCATTTTCACCACCAAGATTCGAAATTTTTTATCAGGTAGATTCCCTATATCTTCCTCTTTTGTTTGTGTTGGTGGGCATTTCTCTTGTTCCTTTACTTGCTGGGTATTTCTCTGCCTCTTAATCTTGCTTATATTGCTTTGCTTGGGGTGGCCTTTCCCTCTTCTGGCAGTTTGTGGAGTTCTCTTTATTATGTAGTTTCCTCGCTGTATGTGGGGTTGGATGGGTGACTTGTCAAGGTTCCCTGGTTAGGGAAGCTTGTGTCGGTGTTCTGGAGGGTGGAGCTGGATTTCTTCTCTCTGGAGTGCAATGAAGTGTCCAGTAATGAGTTATGAGATGTCAGTGGGTTTGGAGTGACTTTAGTTCAGTTCGGTTCAGTCGCTCAGTCGTGTCCGACTCTCCGCGACCCCATGAACCACAGCACGGCAGGTCTCCCTGTCCATCACCAACTCCCGGAGTTCACACTCAAACTCATGTCCATCGAGTCGGTGATGCCATCCAGCCATCTCATTCTCCGTCGTCCCTGTCTCCTCCTACCTCCAATCCCACCTAGCATCAGACTCTTTTCCAGTGATTCAACTCGTCGCATGAGGTAGCCAAAGTATTGGAGTTTCAGCTTTAGCATAAGTCCTTCCAATGAACACCCAGGATTGATCTTTAGAATGGACTGGTTGGATTTCCTTGCAGTCCAAGGGACTCTCAAGAGTCTTCTCCAGCACCACAGTTCAAAAGCATCAATTTTTCGGTGATCAGCTTTCTTCACATCCATACAAGACCACAGGAAAAACCATAGCCTTGACTAGATGGAACTTTGTTGGCAAAGTAATGTCTCTGCTTTTTAATATGCTATCTAGGCTGGTCATAACTTTCCTTTCAAGGAGTAAGCGTCTTTTAGTTTCATGGCTGCAATCAGCATCTGCAGTGATTTTGGAGCCCAAAAAAATAAAGTCTGACACTGTTTCCACTGTTTCCCCATCTATTTCCCATGAAGAGATGGGACTAGATGCCATGATCTTCGTTTTCTGAATGTTGAGCTTCAAGCCAACCTTTTCACTCTCCTCTTTTACTTTCATCAAGAGGCCTTTGAGTTCCTCTTCACTTTCTGCCATAAGGGTGGTGTCATCTTCATATCTGAGGTTATTGATATTTCTCCCGGCAATCTTGATTCCAGCTTGTGCTTCTTTCAGCCCAGCGTTCCTCATGATATACTCTGCATATAAGTTAAATAAGCAGGGTGACAATATACAACCTTGACGTACTCCTTTTCCTATTTGGAACCAGTCTGTTGTTCCATGTCCAGTTCTAACTGTTGCTTCCTGACCTGCATACAGGTTTCTCAAGAGGCAGGTCAGGTGGTCTGGTATTCCCATCTCTTTCAGAATGTTCCACAGTTTATTGAGATCCA
The DNA here is from genome assembly GCF_049115385.1 of Moschus berezovskii. Lineage (NCBI taxonomy): Eukaryota > Metazoa > Chordata > Mammalia > Artiodactyla > Moschidae > Moschus > Moschus berezovskii. Next base: position 37,884,141 of record NC_142468.1, on the reverse strand, counting down.
CACAGTCAAAGGCTTTGGCATAGTCAATGAAGCAGAAATAGATGTTTTTCTGGAACTCTCTTGCTTTCTCCTTTAGGCAGCCTGTATATTGAAGCTCAGGGCTATTTTTCTGTGTTGCTAGAGAATTTGCATGGTATGTCTTGCTCTGGAACTTGTTGACCCTTGGTTGGTGCTTGGTTTTAGTGTAGGTATGGAGACATTTAATGCACTCCTATCGATTAATGTTCCCTGGAGTCAGGAGTTTTCTGGTGTTCTCAGGATTCAGGCTTAAGCCTCTTGCCTCTGGTTTTTGGTCTTATTCTTGGAGTAGCCTCTAGACTACTCTATCTGTCATTTCCAAAATGGTTCCTTCTGTTTTAGCTTCTGTTTGTTGGTCTCTTCAGTGTCTAATTTCCGCCCTGACACTAGGGTGCGGGTGGACACTTTTTAAAGGCTCAGTTGTTCAGTCCTGTTCTGGGAAGGGATGAATGCTGCAGACAAATATCTCTGGCATCTGTGGGGAGTGCTCGCAGCATCTTGGCCACACTGGGTTTGCCCCCGCTCACAGCGCGTGTGCTGTCCCAGTCTACACTGCACAGGCTCTAGGTTGCTCTGCCAGGAACTGTCCGAGGCCGGCGCTGGGTTATATGCACTTCCCAGGTCTGAGCAGCTCAAGTTCAGGTTCTCGGGTACTCCACAAAGACACAGACTTGGTTGGGCCTGAGTTTTGTGCCTTCCCCGGTCCGAGAAGCTCAGGTGACTAGGTGTTTGGCGAGTGAGGTCGCTGCAACTTATCGCCTCCCCAGTCCCTGCCACACGGTTTTCTGGGTGTACAACCGGCCCACCTTCTCAGGCAGATATTGACCGGCCAGAGCCTAAGAAGTCTTGATTAGCAACGAAGCCTGCCTGCAGTTTGGTATTGGCTGCCTTTCTGGGGCTGCGATTGCCCCCTCCAGCTCTGGCTGCCCTCCCTGCCTGTCTCGGCGGGGGATGGGGGATGGGCCAACCGCAGCCGGCTCGGTCTGCTCAGTCCTTTGTTCTGTGAGAGGGTCTGGTGGAGTCTTAGGTTAGAGCTTTCCGCCTTTTCGCGGGGAAGCTATCCCAGTCTGCTTTGCTATCCCCAGTTCTCTCAGATTGCCCTTGCAGCATTCAAGCCCAGTCCTCTCTCTAAGCAGTTCAGCCGGCTCCTCCCTGCCCAGCCCCCACTTGCTAATGGCGTATGCAGGCGTCTGCGCTGCTTCTCCACTGGGAGTTACTGTTTGGTGGGTAATCTGTGGGTTTTAAAAAAATCTTAAAAAAAAAAAAGAGGGTTATGTGGCCCTCTGAGGTTCCAAGGCTCGCCACAGATTCGCCAGTGAGAGTGTTTCCTGGTGTTTGGAAACTTCTCTCTTTTTAAAGCCTCCCTTCCCTGGACGGAGCTCCGTCCTTACTTCTTTTGTCTCTCTTTTTATCTTTTATGTTTTTTCCTACCTCCTTTCGAAGACAATGGGCTGCTTTTCTGGGTGCCTGATGTCCTCTGCCAGCACTCAGAAGTTGTTTTGTGGACTTTACTCCACGTTCAAATGTTCTTTTGATGAATTTGTAGGGGAGAGAGTGGTCTCGCCGTCCTATTCCTCCGCCATCTTGTTCCTTCCCCCTTTAAGGCTATTCTTGACCTTAATAAATCCCAGAAGATGCTTGACACATTTTGGATTTAGGATTGGTAGTATAATTCCTCTTCTTCCCCACTCCCATTTCTCTTATTATGTGAGCCAACTTGTCAACTGTAAATATTGCTAGAGAGTGGCTACAAGCACAGCAATATCACTTACTAGTGCTAGGATTTCTGGAATGCACCAGAAGAAACACGGTACTTCAGTGTCCGTGTTAATTGCTCAGTCTCATCCGACTCTTTGCAGTGCCACAGACTGTAGCCCACCAGGCTCCTCTGTCCATGGAATTCTACAGGCAAGAATACTGGAGTGGGGTTGCATGCTCTTCTCCTGGTGATCTACTGGATAATAAAAAATAATCTACCAAAACTGCCCCACAGAAAAGGAACACCACGTGACTTTTGACAAGTCAAGATCTCTCTCTTTCTAGTTTAAAAAACACAAGTCAGTTAAAGCCAATATTAATAAAAATAACCTTGTCTTTCAACTGGCACATAGAAAAGTAGAGCGCACTATTAAAGTTAGAATTGTTCTCCATTCTACTTTGTGTCTTCTTCCCTCTTCCCTGGTGTGCCAGCAGCCCTTGGTGGAAGCCAGGAGGCCTTCAGTCTAGAGGTCCCAACATGGTCTGAGACCTGGGACAGAGGACTTAATTTCTCTGTGCTACTGTTCTTTATTACTGTTCTTTGTTTGTTTATTTATTGATTTATAGATGAAGCAATGTATAGGTGGTTGATGAGTGAATTTTTTAAGATTTCCTAACAGATTTAATAATGCGAGTCAATGAATTTCCTTTATTTGCTAATGTAAATCCTGTCAACCATGACAGTTATATCTGTTTGATTTTTATATTCCTACTTCATCTGTGTGTAAAGGAATTAGAAAAAAAAGAAAAAAGTAAACACAATCTTACTGCTCAATCATAATTCAATGATAATGATGTTTTTGGTATAATTTTTTTCTGTACATTTCCCCCAACACAACCTGTAGCATACTATCCACACTGTTTTATGATCTGCTTCTTATTTAATAACATACCAAAAATAGCTATATTGATGACGTGCTTGCTGTGTGTGTGCTCAGTCGTGTCTGACTCTTTGCAACAGCCCTTCAGGCCCCTCTGTACATGGCTTTCTCCAGGCAAGAATACTGGAGTGGGTTGGCATGCCCTCCTCCAGAGGGTCTCCCTGACCCAGGGACTGAACCAGGCGATTCTTCACAACTGAACCATTGGGGAAGCCCTTATAGTGAAGACACTTCACATTATTTTGTACATATAAATTGAAAAATAGAGAGGTTTTTAATTTTTATTTTCTCAATCTCCTGAAAGGAAACATGAAACTGAACACTCTTGCTTTATTACATTTTTTATTGAGTTATAACTTATAGACAGTAAAATTCATCTCTTTCAGTGCACAGTGCTATGAGTTTTGAAAAAAGCATACAGTCCTATAACAGCCACAGAAATCAAGACATGGAGCATTTCTATCGATTCTAAAACTTCTGCCATGCTCTGTTTTCATCAATTCATTCCTGACCTTCAGGTCCTGGCAATCTCTGGTCTTTTTTCCTGTCTTACAGTCTCCCTTTTACAGAATGTCATGGAATATGTAGTCTGGCTTCTTTCATTCAGCATAATGCATTCAGGACTCATGCATGTTGCTGTGGGTACCAGTCATTTGCTGTTTTTATTGCTGAGTGATGTTCGATTTTTGGGATGCAACGCAATTTGGTCATCAATTTACCAGTTGTTGTTGTTCAGTCGTGTTCCACTCTTTGCGACCCCATGAACTGCAGCACGCCAGGCTTCCCTGTCCTTCACCATCTCCCGGAGCTTACTCAAACTCATGACCATTAAGTCAGTGATGCCATCCAACCATCTCATCCTCTGTCATCCCCTTCTCCTCTTGTCTTCAATCTTTCCCAGCATTGGGGTCTTTTTCAATGAGTTGGCTCTTCGCATCAGGTGGCCAAAGTATTGGAGCTTCAGCTTTTAGCATCAGTCCTTCCAATGAAAATTCAGGGTTCATTTCCTTTCGGATGGACAGATACCATATGATCTCCTTGCAGTCCAAGGGACTCTTAGGAGTCTTCTCCAACACCACATTTCAAAATGTGTCAATTCTTTGGTGCTCAGCCTTCTTTATGGTTCAACTCTCACATCTATCCATGACTACTGGAAAAATCATAATTTGACTATACGGATCTTTGTTGGTAAAACTAAATGCTCATCAAAGATGAGTAGATAAAGAAGATGTGGTACATATATACAATGAAATACTACTCAGCCACAAGAAAGAATGAAATAATGTTGCTTGCAGTAATATGGATGGACCTAGAGATTAGCAGAGTACATCATGAGGAACGCTGGGCTGGAAGAAGCACAAGCTGGAATCAAGATTGCTGGGAGAAATATCAATAATCTCAGATATGCAGATGACACTACCCTTATGGCAGAAAGTGAAGAGGAACTCAAAAGCCTCTTGATGAAAGTGAAAGAGGAGAGTGAAAAGGTTGGCTTGAAGCTCAACATTCAGAAAACAAAGATCATGGCATCTGGTCCCATCACTTCATGGGAAATAGATGGAAAAACAGTGGAAACCGTGTCAGACTTTATTTTTTTGGGCTCCAAAATCACTGCAGATGCTGATTGCAGCCATGAAATTAAAAGACGCTTACTCCTTGGAAGGAAAGTTATGACCAGCCTAGATAGCATATTAAAAAGCAGAGACATTACTTTGCCAACAAAGTTCCATCTAGTCAAGGCTATACTTATACTACAGGGAACTATATTCAATTTGTTGTTGTTAATTTTTAGTTGCCAAGTCATGCCCAACTTTTTTGCAACCCCATAGACTGTAGCCTGTCAGGTTCCTTCTGGCCAAGGAATTTTCCAAGCAAGAATACCATCAGTTCAGTTCAGTCGCTCAGTCGTGTCTGACTCTTTGCGACCCCATGAATCACAACACGCCAGGCCTCCCTGTCCATCACCAACTCCCGGAGTTCACTCAAACTCATGTCCATCGAGTCGGTGATGCCATCCAGCCATCTCCTTCTCTGTCGTCCGCTTTTCCTCCTGCCCCCAATCCCTCCCAGCATCAGAGTCTTTTCCAGTGAGTCAACTCTTCGCATGAGGTGGCCAAAGTATTGGAGTTTCAGCTTCAACATCAGTCCCTCCAATGAACACCCAGGACTGATCTTCTTTAGAATGGACTGGTTGGATCTCCTTGCAGTCCAAGGGACTCTCAAGAGTCTTCTCCAACACCACAGTTCAAAAGCATCAATTTTTTGGCGACCAGCTTTCTTCACAGTCCAACTCTCACATCCATACATGACCACTGGAAAAACCATAGTGGGTTGCTATTTCCTTCTCCAGGGGATCTTCCTCACCCAGGGGTCGGACCCTTGTCTCCTGCATTGGCAGGTGAGTTCTTTACCCTTTGGCCACCAGGGAAGTCCAACTATATTCAATATCTTGTGATAAATCATAATGGAAAAGAATATGCAAAAAGTGTGCACATATATGTAACTGAATCAGATTGCTATACAGAAGAAATTAACACATCATGAATCAACTATACTTGAATAAAATAAATTTTTAAAAATGTACCAATTAAATGATATGATTTTTTCATTTTCTTTTGATGAGCAGTAGTTTTCAATTTTGATAAAGTTTAATATCAGCTTTTTTTTACTGTGTATAATGCTGTTTATGTCATGTTTAAGAAATCATTACCTAACCCAAGGTCAAAAGATTTTCTCATATATTTTCTTACAGAGAACTATAATTTTAATTTTTACATTTATGTCATAGTCCATTTTAGGTTAATTTTTATTCTTGGCATGAAGTATGGGATCCAGTTTTATTCTTTTGCATTTAGATGTCCAATTAATCCAGTAGTGGGAAATATTTATTCTTTCTCCATTGAATTTCCTTTGCAACATTACATTTTGGTAAATAATACAAGCCAGTAATTTACATATATTGCCAACTCGTAGTTCACAGGCTCCTGTGGCTAAATCTATTTTAGGTGTCACATATGTGACTGATATGACAAATTTATGCTTAAAGACAGTGCTTCTTAGAGCAGGTAGAATTTTAACATTTTTCTGCAGTGTACCAGCAAACAGATTCCATTCTATTTTGTGAGAAGAGCCATTAAGTCCTGGCCTCCATTTGAACAAAAAATGAAATAAACATTTTTCACTTACTGTAAAGCTTTTACATAATTTTAAAACCAAAACGTGAAGAAATTTCTGATTTATATTCTTTAACATTTAGCATGCATTTTGAATAGCAATGGTGTTTGTAAAGGAAGGTTACATACTCAGGCCATCCACAAATATTTGATTTACCCATCACACTGAAGAAATACCTTACTAACAAAGAGAAAAACCAGTAAGTAGGTGGAGGTTTGTGCAAATTTTGATGGAAACTTATTTAAAGGATTTTGGTATGTTACATGTCAATTATATCTCAAAAAGTGGTATTTTTAATTTGAACTTACTATATTTTAATAATATTGCAAGAAATGTCAGAATAGTACAAGATGAGAAGCTTTACAAGTGCTTATTTTGTTATGTAGACAGTTTGTGGAGAGCTTTGGAAGAGATTTCACCTAGAAGAATTTAGGTATTACAAATGCTCTTTCTTTAGCTCAAATGGTACAACTTTCCTTTTTTTAAAATCATACAATAGCATGATTATTTTACGTATTACTGATGACGGCATAGGGAATGAGTGATATTCATTAAATACCCACTATAGTAAGAGAGGTATTAGTACTTTTCTGTAGTTTATTTCAATTACTCTTATTCCTGGAATACCTCTGTAAAGTAGGTAATTCCTCTTCATTTTATAGATTTAAAATCTGAGATATAGAGATGTTATGTAATTTGCTCAAGATCTCAGCATTAATAAGTGATGGACCTGAAATTCAAGCCCAGTTCTGTTTCACTCCAGAGTCCACTATTCCCTGGTGATTAGGTTGACTTTTCAGCTGGTAAAATAAATGATGAGTTGGGGAGAGATCTTCCTTCAGAGACAGAAAGGAAGAGAAGAAAGGAAGTTAAAGCTGGTGAATGTATAGGAATGAAAAAGATTATTTAAGGTAGAATTGGATGGCCTGTGAATGATGACTTAAAAGAGGTAATTATGTTCTGCCAAAAAATCCTAGAAGAGGAAAATAGAAAAGGGCACAGAAAAGGGACCTTAAATAAATGAGTTCCTTTTTATGACCACTAGGTGACACCATTGACAGAAAACACCTAAGTTGCTGTCAGGAGATGGTGTGGTGGTGATGGTGGTTGTGGTGGGGAGGTAGGGGAGTTGGGGGAGAAGGATGTTGAGGATGGTTATAGGAGGAACTGGCAGCTCATCTTCAAAATGAATGTGTGAAGCAGTCAGAAGTCATGTCAATTACATGCCTTTTTGAGGAAGGAGTACAGCATATGGCCTGTTCATGTGTCACTTCTGATCTAAATGAGAATCATTGATATTTTTTGACAAACACCAAGTAGGGAGATAGTGTTTAAGTACTGGGATTAAGAGGACAGAATCTGGACCTTGGCTTTATAGGTCTGGAGCTCCACTCTGCCTCTACTAGCTGTGTTCTATCAGGTAAGTCCCTTAACTTTTCTGATGCTCTGAAAGTTTCCTTCTCTGTCAAATGAGTATACTAATATCTATCTCTAAGATATGTTGTGAAGATTAAATGAGATAATAGAGGTTAAGTTCTCTGAACAGTGCTTTCCTTCAAGTTCTTATTAAATGCTGTTGTTGTAATTAATTGCTTTTAGGTAGACTCTCTAAAAGTATGACAACTACATTAAAATCAAAAGTGAATGAGATAACACAACTCCAGAACAGTAAGAAAGGGGTGTTCAATAATGGATAAAATAGACAATAGATAATAGACTTTCTTTTTCTTCTGTTCAATGTAAATAAAACATAAGCTTAAATGAACACTGCCGTCTAACCTCCTGCTGCTGCTGCTAAGTCGATTCAGTTGTGTCTGACTCTGTGTGACCCCACAGACAGCAGTCCACCAGGCTCCCCCTTCCCTGGGATTCTCCAGGCAAGAACACTGGAGTGGGTTGCCATTTCCTTCTCCAGTCTAACCTCCTATATACTTTTTAATTTCTAAATAGAAAAAAGATCATTCCTTGTGTATCTTGCTAAAAGCCATGTAAATATTGTAATATTCATGCTCCACTTAAGGCAAAAATTTAAGATAATGAAATTCGTCTTTGATGCCTCCCAGCTCTCACTTCATATTGGTGCCCTTCATTCTGTTTTCGCCTCAGCTCTTTCATCCTGACCACCTCCCACCCTTGTTTCCAATGATCCAATTCTGCTCCTCAGCTACTCTCCAGCATTCTACAAAACACCCAGAAGGCTTTTCTTCTCATGTCTTCCCAATCAAAAAGTTGCAAAATTTCTTCTTCCTTGTTTTCCTTATTTCCCACCAAATTTCAATTTAAAATTCCTCTTTCTTTGGAAATCAGAAGTTGGATTTGACAAATTAAAATAATAAATTGAGAATGAGGAGATATTCTACATTCCCAGGAATGTTCGAATTTTGTAAAGACCTTGTTAACAGTAACAAGTCTGTTGTTGATGGCGTTTTGAGCCATGTGAGAAAGTTAAATGAAGAATTTTGAGCACTGTGAAAGAGAGTTGAGGAGAGGAGAGATCTTCCTTAAATCAGTACTTGGTGGCCACCAAGAAAATACAGATCGTTGAAAATCACCAAAAACATAGAGACTTTTATTTATTCAATAATTACTCCCTTCCCCGCCCCCCCCCCCAACTTTTACCAATATTGTTTGCACTTAGGGAAATTGATTCTCTTGAATTTCCTTTTATGTCTCCATTTTACCATTTTTCAACCCTTACTAGCATGGCAGAGGGTTCCTGGTTACTTTCCAATAGTCATTCTCTTTTTCTCCCATAGTAATAATATCCTTAATTTTATGGTCACAAAAATAAAGACCACATTCCTCAGCTTCACTCATAGCCAGACAAGGCCATGTATATACATTTTAGACAATACGATGCAAGCAAAACTGTTTTTGATTTAATGAAATATCTTTCAAGTTTTTGACTTAATGAAATATTTTTTCAATGAATATCCATCTCCTTCCCTTTTCTCCTTCGAGTTGGCTGGAAGATAGATAGAAAGCTCTAGACATCACTGAGACCAGGCCACTGAGTCCATTTCTTGTGGGGGACAAACAACATGAAGCAGAAAGGAACTGGGGTCCCTACTGAATTAACTGAATTGCTGTACCAGCTTTGGACTGCTGATCTCTGGACTTGGACATAAGAGAACTTGGTATGTTTACTGAAGTGAGAGTGAAAGTTGCTCAGTCGTGTCTGACTCTTTACGACCCCATGGACTGTAGCCCACCAGGCTCCTCTGTCCATGGAATTCTCCAGGCTAGAATACTGGAGTGGGTATTCTCCAAGGGATCTTCCCAACCACCGATCGAATCCAGGTCTCCCGCACTGCAGGCGGATTCTCTACCGTCTGAGCCACCAGGGAAGCCCTTTGTGTTTAAGTTACTGTTAATTTATGCTTTTGTCACACACAGCTGAACTTAATTCTGGTACATGTAGCTTGTAGAGAGTTATACTTGAACTAAAGGACCAGCTCATGGGTAATTGTGAATCAATGAAAGTAGAATTCAAGGTAACTCAGACAAGTAGGAAGTATATTTTGCAGTTAATATCTGTAATACACAGCCTTAATCTCTTAGCTGGCGAATCTCTTAGCCTGGTGATCTAGACTAGAGACCAGCACTGCTCAACATCACTTTCTGTGATGATGGAATATTCTATATCTGGATTATCTCTACGGAAGCCACTAGTCACAGATGGCTATTGAGCACTTGAAATTGGACTTTTGTGACTGAAAAGCTGAATTTTCAATTTTGTTTTTAATTAATTTAAACTTGAGTAGCTACACGTGGCTTGTGGCTACTGAGTTGAATAGGACAGCTCTGACTCAGAGTTTGACACACATTCAAATAATGAATTCACACAGTTTCTGGATTTGAGTTACATTTTAAGTCAAGAAACCTAATGCTGAAAGTGGTCAATGGGTCAGTGAAGCCAGTTATTGCTAATTGAAGCTACTTCTCAGATAGAGTGAGAATTGAAGGAAGGTTAACACACCCTTCCCCCATAATAAAAATATGCCCAAACATATGTACCGCGCTAGAATTTTAGGCTTTTAGGATAATGGAAGTTTGAAATACAGATATGTTTCTTTTGGCAGCAGCGCTCAAACGCCATGGTGGTGTGCAGTAGATTCTCTCCTCCTCCACCCTCTACAAGGGTGATCCTTGACCTTGTGCTCTTGTCTCAATGGTCCCACTCAATTCCAGGCTTATTCCCTCGTTTCTGGTAAGAGGCCTTTTTCCTGTATCTCAGGTGTTCACGGAGATTACCGGGTTCTGCCTACAGGTGGCGCAGTGTGAGCATGGCTGTGGATTTTGGAGTCCTTTACTAGCCTCCTTGCATTCGATTGTACAACTGTAAATGGCAAAAACAAACACCCTTTGCTGGTGGCTTCAGTGTCATGTGTTCTATCGACAGCCCTCAGTGCTGGGGCTGTTAAAGCGGACTCTGCTTTTTTTCTAACTCTGTATTACAAGCTGGCGATTGGCAACCGCTGGTGAGAAGAGGCCAGGTATCTTGGCTATTTATATGTGTATCAAGGAACCTGCCTTTAAAGACTGCTTTCAGATTTAGAAAGAAAATGCTAGAATTCAAAAAATGCTCAAGATCTTTGCTGAGATCACATCTGTTATATGTGTGTGTGTTACACTGGATGCTGTAATTTTCTAAGCAAGTGGAATTTCTGGTTTATGAATTTTTCAGTCAAAGGGTCTTCCTGACTCTCTGCTTGGCTTCTAGAGATTAATACTTGACGGGTAATAGGGAAGTGTTTGAGCAGCTCTGATTATTTCCCAAAGGTGAAAAAAATGAAGTTCTGCATTGACCTTTTTTCCTTTTAATGCATATCCTTTCCCATCCAATCCGAGATTGACAGTGTAGCTCTGGGAAGCTTACCTTTGTGACTCCTGGTAAGGTACCACTGCCTAAAAAATTTCTGTTATGTGTTTTCAGAGTTTTGATGCCATGCAGACTTAGGCTCAAATCTTGACTGCACCACTTACTAGCTGCGTGATCTTTGACAATCGCTTAAGTTCTTGGTTTATTCATCTATAAAATGTGGATAATAATAGCTCTTGCTTCATAGGGTCATTATGTGATTTAAGTGTGATGATATAATTTAATGTGGTTAATATGGTTCCTGCAACATAGTAAGTGTTCAATAAATGGCATAGGTATCCTTATTGTACTGTTTCAAATTAGCGAATAAATACATCACCATGCTTTTGGTTAAAAAGCAATGAAGTGCCCACTTACGCACATTTTTGTTCCAAGCCTATGTATTTATTGACATAGACCCGAAAAGATATAAAAAAATGAACTATGTTGTGTTATAATTCAAATCAAGTTTTGACTGGAGGATGCTCAGTTAGAAAATCATTTCACAGAATAAAGTCAAGGCTGACATAGCAAAGGGGAGTTTGCTGTTTTGAAGGAGACAAAACCAGGTCAAATGTGTTGTTACACAATAATTCACTCTCCCCTGGATTATTAAAGAAAATCAAGCTTAACTGAATAAGGACATGCAAATATCTAATCTTATCCAGATAAGTTGGCTGGGTGACAGAAAAAGCTGCCCCAAAGAGGCGTTCCTATCACACTGGGCCCTGGAAAGTGGGGGACAGTTGAGGCAGCACCCTTAGCTGAGACTCAGAGAACTATGGAAAAGAGTCAGCATAAAGCGTCAGAGAAGGTTGAAGGTCAGTCTGACATAGAAGGAGAGAAAGGATCTGAAGAGTGAGGGATCTACAGTCTAACAAGAGGAGAATAAGTCTGAGGCAGAGTCCTGATCACACCACATCTGAAGCCCACATTACTGCTGGCCTTTCACTTAATTAACCAATACGTTCTTTTTATTGTTTGACAGTTTGAGTTGGTTAATTGGATACTTGCAGCCTAAACTGATACGTGAATGGGTGGAGAAATGAATCAGTTATTATACAGAAGCTTAAGGTTGCTATCAGGGACTCAAACCAGATATGAGGTCCAGAGTATGAAAATGGTTTCAGTGCTCTTTGAATAAGAAGCTCTACTTCAAACAGGGATCTTTTATGCAGCAGAATCACAAGATAGTCTTCCCAGGGTTTGGTTAGCAAAAGTCTGAAAGCTGAACTTGTGGTGTTAGCCATCTACACCTGGGTCAGTGGGAAGCAGAGATTTTTGACAGGAAAGTCTGGCATTTAGGTTCATTCTCATGGTGTGGATACTTGACTGCTGCTCGAAAGCCTTCATACAAGATGTAAGTGAATAAAGAAAGAGTAAAAGAAGAGATGATCAATGAAGAGAATCCTCATAAATCCTCAGTAAAGAAGTAGTAAGGGCTTTACCAGGTGGCGCGAGTGGTAAAGAACCGCCTGCTAATACAGGAGATGTGAGAGGTGGGTTTGATCCCTGGGTCCAGGAGATCCCCTGAAGGAGGAAATGGCTACCCACTCCAGTATTCTTGCCTGGAGAATCCCATGGACAGAGGAGCCTGGTGGGATACAGTCCATTGAGTCGCAAAGAGTTCAACATTACTGAAGTGACTTAGTATGCATGCACACAAAGAAGTAGTAAAACAGTTGAGAGAATGGACTTGGTGGCCGGACCTGGTTTTAAATGCTTCTTCTAGCATTGCTAGTAAGTTATCTAACACGGTGAGCCTTATTTCCTTATTCGTAAAATGAGAGACGAATACTAACAAATTCTTTGAAAGTGATGGCAAAAGCTAAAAGTGATATATAAGGCCTGGAACATAGAAAAAAATGGTAATTAGTGAAAAATAGTCATTTTTTTGTTATTTATAGAACTAGGATTGTACATAGTAGAAATTCTCATAGGCTAATTGAAAAGATAGGATGGGCTGCAGGAGGGCTGTCCTGGTGTATAATAATCATGTCATTCACTTTGGGGCTTTTCTTGGTGATTTTCATATCCCTCTTGCCAAACTCTCCATGGGAGAGAAGTCAACCTTAGTTTCTAATTTCCACTTGACCCCAAAGTTGCAACTGTTATTTTCTTGGAGCCACATTTGAGTACTCTGGAAAGCTGAGGGGAGCTAACACTGAAATCACAGTGCCTGGCACCTGTGTTGTGTTGTGTGTGTTGTGTCTGACTCTTTGCGACCCCATGGACTGTAGCCCACCAGGCTCCTCTGTCCATGAGATTTTCCAGACAAGGATACTGAAGTGGGTTGCCATTCCCTTCTCTAGGGGATCATCCCCACCAAGGTATCGAATTCATGTCTCCTGCATTGGCAGGCAGATTCTCTACCACTGAGCCACCTGGAAGCCCGCCTGGCATGCAGTAGGCGCTCAATAGATGTTATCTGCATTTTGGCAGCAGCAAATCTATTGTTTCCTGTCAGATGTGATGATTAGAGGATACTTTAAAAAGGGCATTTTCAGATTCTTGGGCACAAAATACATTTATGATCTGGAATGGGGTCTAAACTTACTGTGAAAATGATAAATATGGTTGGCTATAGCCTACCTCTGCTAGAAATAGTTCTGCGGAGCAGGCTGATCTCAAAGTTTTGTCAGGAGGGAGGAGGGTTAGTGGAAAGTTTTCCCGTTGTTCTTAGCTCACTCTGTGGCCTCAGGCAAGCCATTTAACCTCTTGGTGTCTGGATTTCCTCATCTGTGAGCCAGGGATAATAATACTTTCCTACCTCACAGGTGTGTTGGGGGCATTAATTAATGTTTGTCTAGTGCTTGGGGATCTGTGATGAAAGGCAAGCATCATTATTGTCGGTTTGCTGCAGGCGAGACTAGATTATAGCCCTCCAGATGGGTTGCATATGGGAAGCGGTTTTAGCAAAAGATTTTCCCAAATGAAATGCAGGCTTGAAGGTTTGGGGTTGCTTCAAAAGAAAAGGTGCGGGTGGAACTTCATACCCTCTGTCTTGCCTTAGTTGGCTCAGGCTTCACTATCAGGAAAGTCTGTATATTAATTTATTCAATGAGCAACATTTAGCTGATTTGTTTCAGTGGTCTCTGCTCTGTACAGATTTTCAAAGATGCTGGTTAAGTAGGTGAGGGTATTGTTGCAGGAAACCCTTGATTCCTTGTGAAGAGTGGGGGCCATTTAGAGTGTCTGTCCAGAGATAAGTGGGTTAGACAAAGCCGTTGTGTTTTAACAGCACCAAGTGGACAAGTCAAACAGGCAAGAAGTTTCCATCTTTTCATTTTGTTTTAATTCCCTCCTCCCCACCCCCCGACTCTTTTAAAAATAGCCTTTACACTAAAGAGCACTGGTATGTCCTTGAAAGCTTTTTAAAGAGGAACATTTTGAGAAAGGACTTCTGAGCAAAGGACAAGAGAAGGTCTAGATACATTAAGGCTGGGAAGGAAGGGGAAAAAAATCTCTCTTTGAGTACTAGACAAATTTTTGTTTTCCTAAAATTGGAAATATTGATTCAATTAGCACACTTGTCCAATTAGAGGGCAAAGATAATATTTCTTTCCCTATGAGCAGAAGTGTATTTTCTCTTATAAATACATAAGAAAGCCAAATGAAATATTTTATTAATATTCCCAACCCAGGCAATAGGAAAGCAAATAGAAAGAATCTTATTCTAGGTGAATTCATGCTGCCGAAAATCTTCTGGAACTAAAATCATAAGGCAGAAATGCAAGTTATGATATAGGTACAAAATAAGAAGCATATTCATTCATTTATTCATTCATTCAACAAGTACTTATCAAGTATATTTAAAAAATCATTTAAATTAACTAATTAATTTGGCTGCGCTGGGTCTTAGCTGTGGCATGAGGGAACCTCTGCCCCCTGCGTTGGGAGTGTGAAGTCTTAGCCACTGGACCACCAGAGAAGTCCCTATCAAGTGTATTTTATGTGTTGGAAAATGGTTGACGAGCAACACAGACAGGAACCCTGCTCCTATGGAGCTTGTGTTTTGGTGGAAGACAGGCATATATAGAAAAACAGTTGTCAACACAGGAAATGAAGATGAGGTGATAGCAACTGAACATTGGTGGAGATTTGGATGGCTAGCCAGCCCTCTCCAGGAGGTGGCTTTAAGCTGGTCAGGCCCATGGTGGGAGCAAAGTATAAAACTTGGGGTTAGAAAATGGCTGATTTAATAAAGGAGACTTCAAGAGGCATAGGATGCAGTTTGGCATCTCCTTCCAGTGTGATACCCATTGTATCTTCTCTAATTTGGGAGAAGATACATTTACTGTACATAAAGGAAAGCGGATTTTGTTTGGAACAATTAGAATAGCTGGTTGGTGTTCTAGAAAGTACAGGGACCAAGTAAGGAGACCTGGTTGATCCTGGTTTTTTCAGTACTTTGTTGAGTTAGTTATACCCTCACTGTTTTTACCCATTTCCTTCCCTAAACAAACAAAAAAAAGGTGTTGGCACTGCTATATTTAAAATGGATAACCAAAAAGGACATGGAACTCTGCTCAATGTTATGTGGCAGCCTGGATGGGAGAGTTGTTTAGGGGAGATCCATGTATGTGTGTGATGGTTGTGAAACTATCACGGCATTGTCTGTTAATCTATACCCCAATATGAAATAAAGAAGTTTTAAAAGAAAGGTTTTGGTAAGGTCCTTTTCAGTTTTATGTTTAGGAATAATATAGACCCAGGAATCAATTACTGTAAATTGCTGGAAATCTGCAAAGATGACAAAAGAAAATAACAACAAATCTGAAAAACTTGCACATCAGTAGCTCAAAATTTTGAGATAACTAGGCAGATAGCAGAGTGCAAAATTTAGATACAATGAGTACTTTTAGCTTTTCTTTTGAAAATAGGATTTAAAAAAAATCTGCAGTAGAGTTTTCAAAATATTAGAAAAGTAAATAAAAATTACTAGTATAATATTTGTGTTGTCATTACATTTGAATTTTCCCTGCTTTCACATACTGCCAGAAATGAGTAGATGTGAAATGTCCAAGTTTTGCAGCTAAGAATCCCACTTGCAACAAAAATTAGACTGTTAAGTGCAGTAAATAAATTTAGAAGAATGATTTATACTGTAATAGCCCAAACACTTCCTTAATTATTAAAGTAGTAAGACTTTTCCTCAATAATAATGCTAAATACAGTTTTATGAGCAAATAAAATTATGCTTTTTTTTTGTCTATGAACTAATAAAATGATACTAAAAGTATGACCTTCTATGGTGCTTAACATTTTGCAAAAACAGTTTTATGTTTCTTGTTCCATTTGAGCCTCATAACTGTTTCAGAAGTAAATTGGATAGAATTTATTATTCTGACTTCACATGAGGTAAAAGCAGTGCAGGGGTTGAGCTTTTTCTGGAAATACATAGCTAGTATTTGAAGCACAATCCAAGATCCTGCATCCTGTCTAATGCTCTGAGCATCCCAAAATG
The DNA here is from genome assembly GCF_049115385.1 of Moschus berezovskii. Taxonomy (NCBI): domain Eukaryota; kingdom Metazoa; phylum Chordata; class Mammalia; order Artiodactyla; family Moschidae; genus Moschus; species Moschus berezovskii. Next base: position 37,867,982 of record NC_142468.1, on the reverse strand, counting down.
TACATATATAACCTGTTTCCCTTCTCTGTTTTGCTGGTGTTTGTTTGCTTCATGCAGGACCCTGGAGTACTTAAAGGAATTTCTAGAAGACTTTAAAATTGTTTTTAGCACATAAGCTTATAAACAAATCAGGGCAGCAACAGAGGATTGATCAGTGTTATTCTTCAGCTCTGACCCTGCTCCTTTCTGTCCTGTTTCCCTATCAGACATGGCTATCACTTTTGTTGGGCCACTCTTATGTAATGCGATGGTGAGATCTTGGTTGTGTTGGGGGAGATTCCCCTTATTTTAGACAAAATCTGGGCAAGAATGGAACAACACATTCTGAATTCATTAAAAAAAATATTTATTGATTTATGTGGCTGCAGGTCTTAGTCGTGGCATGTAGGATCTTCATACAGTACCTGAGGTCTTTCCATGCGGAGCTCAGGCTCTTTGATGTGGTGCACGGGCTTCTCTCTACTCGTGGCTCAGGGACCCAGTAGTTGCAGCGCTTGGGCTTAGTTGCCCTGTGGCACGTGGGATCTTAGTTCCCCAACCAGGGATCCAACCCGGGTCCCCTGACTTGGAAGGTGGATTCTAAACTGCAGGATCACAGGGAAGTCCCCTGAATTCATTTTAGCATATCATGGTGTTGCAAAACTGAGACAAACTTTTTTAAACAATTCTTTTTTTTTTTCATGGAGTATAGAATTTTAAAAATCTAATTTTAATTATTGGATTATGTCAGACCTGACATCAGTCAGTAAATACTAAAGTTTGATATGACAAGGAATAAAGAATTTGAGACTTTGTGCTACTCCCCAGACCTTAAATTCTACTGGGGACACACAAAATATTAAGCCTTTCAATAACACAGCTCAATGATTAAGTGAAATATTTTGCAGTATTATTTTGAGACACCCTTTAAAATCTGCTAAGTCCATCTATAGGTCAGAGAGATTGAGGGAAGCAAAGTAATCTATTTGAAGGCTGTGGAGCAAAGATGGAAGAAACACAAGGGAATAAGAGAGTTGAGTTTAGAGGGAAGAACTGGGCATAATTTTGTTCAAAATTTCACTCCTTATTAGCAATAAATTAAAATAAGGTGGTGTTTTTTTGATGACTCATAAGATAGATGTTGCATGGAAGGGTACTGGAATCAACAGGCACGAATAAGACGGCCAAACATGGAGAAATGATCATAGGTGGAGCATTTGTTCCACTTGCCTTTTATCTTTTACACCTGTGTTTGAATTCATCCCAACTTACATAAATCCTTTACACAGCTGTCGAGATCGCACCTGAAAAAAGGCTGAAGTAGTCTCAGACGGGCTAACATTTCATCATTCTGAATACTTAAACCCAAACAGGTTTAAACACTTTGCCAAACCCACGGATAACGGGCTTCGCATTGATCTTTGCTCTGTTCAAATGTTCAACCGTGTGCCAAAGTGTACACTGCAGATTGCCTTGTATAGACTCCCACAATTTTTAGCCGCAGAAAAGCTCAAAAATAACGTTTTAGGGATGTCAGGTCTCTTTTGAAATCTACTCAGTAATAATACACTTTGATGTACGTCAGTAGATAAAGAGCAGTTGGCTGCTTGTACAAACTGATCTACTGAATTTAATTTTTCTTTCTTTTTTTTTGTAAACAAGCAGTTAAATGCAGCATGCTTCTGAAAAGAGCTTATCAAGTTTCCGGTATTTCCACTAGACTGTTTCCGATGTCTATTCTGACCTCCACAATTGCATCCCATGTAACTAGGGGTCTGTCGTTAAAATGTTTTAAAATTATAAATATGTACATTGGCATTATAAAAAAAGCACACAGTACAGAAAGATATAGAATGAAAAATGCAAGTCCTCCTATACTATCTTTCGTTCCAACTCTCCTCCCTAGAAAAACCCCTTTAAGAGTTTGATGTATATCCTTCCAGATCCTTTGTAAAATGAATTACTTTGTGTATGTGTGTAAATATGCGTGCCTGTTCAGTCGCTAAGTGGTGTCCAACTCTTTGTGACCCCATGGACTGTGGCCTGCTAGGCTTCTTTGTCCTGGGATTTCCCAGGCAAGAATACTGGAGTGGATTGCCATTTCCTTCTCCAATGTAAATATAAATGCTATCATAACATAAACATTGTTATGCCACTATCTTTTCCTTAAAATAGTGTAAAGTTTTACCAATTAAAAAAAAAATGTTGCCAGACTAAGGAGAGACTGTTGCTATCTCTGGGTATAGGATTTGCTCTAGGTGAGGATTAGTGTGCATTTAAACCATTTTATTCAAATTTAATCCCACACTTTAATCCTTCCTTATTTACACTGCCAAAAATTAAAAGGCTTGCTTTCTTGGTAAAAATGAAGAAGTAAGTCTGAAAGCTAACCTTTAAGGAAATTTAGGGCTTACTTTCCTGGATAGTAGGGGGAAAAAATGGAAATTTCAAGTGGGGGGGGTTTTGGAATTCGAGCAAAATTGGAGTCCAGGTTTGTTTTCTTGGTCTAATCCATCCATGGCTGTGATAGAGCAAAGCTCGGGCCATCCCTCTGACTTGGCGGACATCTCTCCATGGGGCTCTCAGTAGGACTGTATACAGTTCTATATATTGACGGATCCCTCGTTCAGTGTGTTTCTACACTTCGCTCCAGTGTGTACCGTTCTTCCTCTATAGGCAAGGTAAGTGTATGCTTTGCAGCCCCTGGACTATAGCCTGCCAGGCTCCTGTGTCCACAGAATTTTTCAGGCAAGAATACTAGAGTTAGCTGCCATTTCCAACTCCAGGGGATCTTCCCAACCTAGGGATTGAATCTGTGTCACCTGCATTGGCAGACTGATTCTTTACCACTGTGCCACCTGGAAAGCCCTCCTTTAAAGGATCTTCTTTCTAAGGGAAGAGATGGATTTCCCTCAGTATGGCAGAGGAAATCCCCCAGTGAGCCCAGGCTTGAACTTCATGAATGGATGTGAAAATGGCTGCAGAGTTTTGACTGCTGGGGGAACTTGACTGTAAACTAGTTGGCAAGATAATTGAAAATGGCACTAGTGAAAAGTTGAAGGTTGGTGGATCAGATAGAGTCGAGAGACAAATTGATTCAAGCAGAATATCTGTTAGTATAAGGTTGGAAATATGAAGAAGGAACAGAAGATATAGTTAGTTCTAGGGTTTGGCACTTGGACCTGAGACAGAAGAAATTAAGATGATGAGAGTCGTGATGAAATGAAATGACCTTCATTCGTTACATCATCATGTGCCATTTCTTGTCTTTCAGCTTCAAGCCTACCCTTCTATTTTCCTTCAGTGATCTCAGGTCAGGGACACCATGTATGACTTGGCTTTGCCAGCTGCCTCTGTGAGGCTCTGCCATTTGCGGGTGCTGATGAAGAATGAGAGACTTGCTCCTTCCTCTTAGCTTCCTGTTTGCTTTCTGTCCCTGGGAGCATCACTCCAGCCTTGTTTCTTTACAAAACCTCGTAGTTGTAGTTGGTTCCAGAAACAGCCATTGGATCCAAAGAGAAGTTTTTCCAACATTTGCAGAACCTGCTTTCTCACACCCCACTGCCTACAACACCAGCTGTAGCTACAGAGTACTCTCCAATCAGAGGTCTGGTGTCCCAACCCCACAGGGCCCTGCTTCAGCTCAGAGATGCCAGCTCCAGCTGAACAGCACCCTTCCTCAGAGGTCTGAGTTCTTCAGCTCTGTGCAGACCCTCTTGCTAAGTGTTAATAATTACAGCCTCTTCTGTTTGTTCTCACAGCCTTAGGAGTGGTCACTGCTACTTATAATTGTTACCTCTGTGATACCATAAAGTTTTGCCCTATTCTTTACTATCAAGCTATTTATTTATTTAATTTTACTTCTGTCTCTTTACCAGACCCTGACTGACACAGGCTCTACCCAGATGGAGTATAAATAGGAGAGCTCACAGGTTCCTTTATCATTCAGGACTGGTGTTAGCCTGTGTTACGTGGGGACAAAGAGACTAGAGGGGAAGAGGTACATTCGGCAAATTTTAAGTGGCAAGGAAGCAACAGGATTAATGAGGGAGTGAGGACAGAGAGCATGGAATAGACAAGGCTTCCATCCTGGTAGTGGGGAGAAGGTGACGCCATGGAAAACTGAGAAAGCTGAGAGAGGAATGAGTCCAGGTACGGGGGCATGAAATTGGAGATATTTTAAAGGCATCTGATAAAATGGAGCTGAAATTCAAGAGAGAACTAGAGTGAGACTGTCACAGAATTCCCTGAGGATATAGGACAGGAGTCCAGCATGGGATCAGTCATAACAAAGAAGGATGGCTTCTTTTTTAAAATCCTGTTAAGGGTTTCTTTTGATATCCTGTAAAGGGCTTTTTTAATATCCTGTAAAGGGCTTCTTTGTCACCCTGCTTATTTAGCTTATATGCGGAGTACATCATATAAATGTACTCCTGAAATGCCAGGCTGGATGAAGCACAAACTGGAATCAAGATTGCACGAACTGAAATAAAGATTGGGAGAAATATCAATAACCTCAGATACACAGATGACACCACCCTTATGGCAAAAAGTGAAGGGGGACTAAAGAGCCTCTTGATGAAAGTGAAAGAGGAGAGTGAAAAAGCTGGCTTAGAGTTCAACATTCAAAAAACTAAGATCATGGCATCTGGTCCCATCACTTCATGACAAACAGATGGGAAAACAATGGAAACAGTGAGAGACTTTATTTTCTTGGGCTCCAAAATCCTGCGGATGGTGACTGCAGCCATGAAATTAAAAGATGCTTGCTCCTTGGAAGAAAAGTTATGACAAAGCTAGACAGCATATTAACAGGCAGAGACATTACTTTGCTGACAAAGTTCTGTCTAGTCAAAGCTATGGTTTTTCCAGTAGTCATTTATGGATGTGAGAGTTGGACTATAAAGAAAGCTGAGTGCTGAAGAATTGATGTTTTTGAACTGCGGTATTGGAGAAGACTCTTTAGTGTCCCTTGGACTGCAAGGATATCAAACCAATCAATTCTCAAGAAAATCAGTCCTGAATATTCATTGGAAGGACTGATGCTGAAGCTGAAACTCCAATACTTGGGCCACCTGATGCAAAGAACTGACTCATTGGAAAAGACCCTGATGCTGGGAAAGATTGAAGGCAGGAGAAGGGGATGACAGAGGATGATGTGGTTGGATGGCATCATTGACTCAATGGACATAGGTTTGAACAGGCTCCGGGAGTTGGTGATGAACAGGGAAGCCTGGCGTGCTGCAGTCCATGGGGTCACAAAGAGTCGGACATGACCGAGCAACTGAAGTGAAAGGGTTTCTTTGGTGGCTCAGTAGTAAAAAATCCACCTGCAAATGCAGGTTTGATTCCTGGGTTGGGAAGATGCCCTGGAAAAGGAAATGGCAACCCACTTTAGTATTCTTGCCTGGAAAATTTCTTGGATATGTAGCCTGGTGGGCAAACATGACTTAGGGGCTAAACAACAGTAGGTTAAGAACTATAGGTCCAATATTGTAACCAGAAGAAGATATTAGTGATGATTCGAGATTCTGTTATTGCTCACAGAAGCAAGCAAACTTCAACTTTGATTAAGTAAATCAATGCAGTAGAACATCAGTGAAAAATGTGGAAGCAGACGAACAGGCCCCAGAAACACTTTACATGAGCAGCAAACTGTGAAGTTTGTCATCAGAGAAAACACACAGCAAAGGTAATCTGACACACATTTAATAATATTCATGATCATTATTGTGCTCTACTGTAATTAGGTACAGATGGTAAGAAGCTCTTATAAAATATAATAATTCATATGGATGGGAGTAAAATCAATGTTGTTCTTTTTGCTTTCTTAGATCTTAATGAAATTGGATCTGCCAGCAGTTTTCACTGATAGCATGTATCATTCATTAAAGTCTTTTTAGCAAATATTTATTGATTAAAAAAAAAATGATGTTCCAGGTATTGTCATGGCCTCTGGAGTATGAACAGCCTTGGCCTTACAGTTGAGAGATGTGTGTGCACTTTGCATAGAGTGATGAATACATGTTTCTGCCTAATGGTTCTACATCCCATACTCTGAGGTCTCCCTAATTAAAAATATAACTCCCTCAAAGAATGTTTCCTTCCCCAGTGGACAGCCTCACTTACCTGGTACCTGCCTTTTTCCTGCCCTTTGTTGGCCACTGTGGTTTTCTGCCAGCATATCCCATTCTCTTTTTTTAAAAAAATATTTAATTTATTTATTTGGCTCTGCCACATCTCAGTTGTAGCCCATGAGATCTTTAGTTGCAGCACGAGGAATCTTTGGTTGTGACACGAGGGATCTAGTTCCCTGTCCAGGGATCAAACCTGGGCCTACTGCATTGGGAGCATGGAGTCTTAGTCAAAAGGCCACCAGAGAAGTCTCCAGCATTTCTGATTCTAGGTTTTGAGAGGTCAAAATCTGGAAACCAGGGGACTCTGGTTCATGGGCCTGGGGCTATCTTGCTCCTAGGAATAGTAGACACACAGTGACGTGGATGGCACAGGGAGCAGAGAAACATGGGGAGGGGAATGCTTTATCTCTATATAAACTGGAACTCTTAGAAAATGGGAGGTAAAGTCAGGAGGAGAACATATGTCCTGCTTGGGAAAAGAGGGGGAAAGATCTTACTGGGGAAGGGACAGGCTTCAGTGGGATGGTTTTGTCGGAGGGAAATTCTTCATCCAGCAGCTCTGGGTAATGGGCCTCAAGTAACGGAAGCTGGTTTAGCCTCTTACCTGTTTTGTTGAGGGAGACAGAAGACACATTTAGGAGAGAGACTGGAGGATGCTTCCCCTTTATTCTGGCCCCTGGTGAATCATTTAGGGCAGAGTAAGTGATGTTGCTGTAGAAAACAACCTCTAGACATCTCAATGGTGTGACACTGAAGAGATTGATTTCCTCCTTACTCTGTGTATCCATTGTGGGTTGGCTGTGTGGCATCTTCACATGGTGTGCAAGCTGATACCAGAGCTGACACAAGGGCCCCTCCTCTCAGGGGCAGCCATGATTTCTAGACAAAAGGGAAGAGAAAGGCCAATCACTCTGGCTTTCTTATTTTTTTAACAGTATAGTTGATTTGCAGTGTTGTGTTAATTTCAGGTGTACAGAAAACTGAATCAGTTATACTGATTCATATATCCACTCTTTTTTAGATTCTTTTCTCATACAGGCCATTGCAGAGTACTGAGTAGAGTTCCCTTTACTATACAGCATATTCTTATTAGTTATCTATTTCATGCATAGTAGTGTGTTTATGTCAATCCCAATCTCCTAATTTATCCCTCTCCCCTTCCCCCTCCCCTCCAGTAACCATAAGTTTGTTTTCTACCTTTGTATCTCTATTTCTGTTTGGTAGAAAAGTTCATTTGTACCCTTTTTTGTTTTTTAAATTCCACATATGAGTGATATCACATGACATTTGTCTTTGTCTGATTTACTTCACACAGTATAACAATCTTGAGAGCCATCCACGTTGCTGCAAATGGCATTATTTCATTCTTTTTTATGGCTGAATAATATTCCATTGTATGTCTTCTTTATCCATTCCTCTATCAATGGACATTTAGGTTGATTCCATGTCCTGGCTATCATAAATAGCCAATCACGCTGGCTCTTAAAGGTTCTGCCCAAAAATTACATGTCACTTCATTCATATGCTATTTGCGAAGGCAATGACACACCGTGTCTTTCTTCCAGGTGGCAAAGAAACCAGGAAGGGAACTTGAACTTTCTGCCTATAACACTGAGGTGCTGTGCAGTAAGTTACTGGTGACTCTAAGGAACATCTGTACAGATAGGAATAGTGTGATAAGCCAGGGTTATTGGAGTGAGAAGCTTTCATTATACCTGAATTATCTGTTTCACCTACTCATTGACACTTGAAAGTCCTTTAATAGCACATAAAACTGTGTGTAATTAAGAAAGGCTTGGGCTTCCCAGGTGGCGTTAGTGGTAAAGAACCCGACTGCAATGCAGGAGACATAAGAGATGTGGGTTTGATCCCTTCGTTGGAAAGATCTCCTGGAGGAGGGCCTGGCAACCCATTCCAGTGTTCTTACCTGGAGAATACCATGGACAGAGGAGCCTGGCAGGCTACAGTCCATAGGGTTGCAAAGAGTTGGACACCACTGTGGCAACTTAGCATGCACACATGCAAGAAAGGCTTTAAAAAATCCAATAGAAACCTCCCTGGTGGTCCAGTGGTCAACACTCCACGTTTCCAATGCAGACGACATGGGTTCGATTCCTGTGTAAGATCCCACAGGCTGCAAGGTGTGGCCAAAAGATTTTAAAAAATCCAGTAAACTCACAAACTCTTTTTTTTTGTAATCAAATAACAAATTTGGTCTTTTGTGTTTTGATAACTGGGAAGGGTCTTTCAAGACCAAGAAAAGGAGATGCTATAATGCATACTGGGCATCTGAAATAAACCAATATGCTTCCCTGTAGGCTGTCTGCGTCACCCCTAGTAGTAACTCAACGAAGTGGAGCAGTTAAGAACATGGACTCTGGAGCCATATTGGCTGGGTTGGAATCTTGGCTCTAGCATTTAGCATTTCTGTGACCTTGGATAATTCCTTAATTCCTCAGTGCCTCAGATTCCTCAGCCGTAAAATGAAGATAGTGATACTGTCTACCTCAGAGTGTTGGAAGGAGGAGTTAATGTTCGTAAAGTGCTAAGAATGGTGGTGACTGGCAAAAGGCATGCTCTCTCTATAAGCATTTGTCAAAATTATAAAATATGTTCTATGCAGTAGTCCCATTTACCAACAGGAAACCAAGGCTCCTAGAAGTTAAATATCTTGCTTGGGGGAAAGGAAAGAGCCAGTTTTTCACCACTGCTCTCCAAAGTCCAAGTATTTTCTTTCACAACATATTGGGAACTGGATAACAATATTTAAAGGAGAAAAGGGTATGTGGAGATGGGAGGCATGAGAGGCAAGCTTTCTACCTCTCAGCATTGCTTTCACTTGAGTCATGAAGTTTTTATGTTCTGAATGGCTCTTTGATAGAAATTTGTCAGTGAGCAATAATGATTGTCCTACATAATTGAAAGTGAAAGTTTCTCAGTCCTGTCTGACTCTTTGCAACCCCATGGACTGTAGCCTGCCATGCTCCTCTGTCCATGGAATTCTCCAGGCCAGAATACTGGAGTGGGTAGCTATTCCCTTCTCCAGGGGATCTTCCCGACCCAGGAATCAAACCCAGGTCTCCCACATTGCAGGCGGATTCTTTACCAACTGAGCCACCAGGGGAGCCCTGTCCTACATAAGGCAGATACCATTTAGTGCCACGGGAGAAAGACATTGTCACTGACATCATGTACCAACGACTTGTCAAGGGTGTAGTGGCCTGGAACACATATCAGTTATTGCATAAGTCCTGAGGACTTTATACACTCCTGTGGATATGCATAATTACTCCAAATATAAAATTTTTGGTTGAAATATGAGTGACACTTTTTCCCCTTGAAAGATAAGTCCTTGTAAAAGAACAAGATAAACTCAGTGTGAGGCTAAAAATGAGTTAGGTATTAAGAATGAATGAACGGGAGCAAGTGATGACCTTCTCATGTCAGCTGCAAAGAATTGAGAGATGTACCTTCTGAATTCTCACCTCCCTGTTTTGAAGAACACGGCTCTTTATAGGGAGGAACTACTGCCTAGGAGTTAAAAACAAATCCTGAAGTCAGAGTGGCCCAAATTTTAACCTAAACGTTGTTGCTCACTCCCTGACTTTGTGATAGTCAGTTTTCTCATGTGACAAGTAGAGACCGTGACATTATAGCTCTCCCTCAATAGTCATCCCACTTCTCTTCCTTTGTGTAAGGTGTGCTTTGAGTGAAATTGACCCTCCCTCTCCCCGCTTTGGGAGTGGGCCCTGATTAGAAGCAGCCTAGCCTTGTATTCCCACTCCTTTTCCCAGTGATAGTGTCAGGGATATAGTGTGGGTACCTCATGCCTCAATATGAAGCTCAGTAGAAAGAGTGGTGTTTTTTCATTGATTCTCTGATAATTCCCACTCTGTTGAGTGTGAATGAAGAGACAAGTAGGCCCAATGATTGCTGACAACGTTCTTTTTTTATTATCACTGGTAATGAACCTGATGCTAGATCCAACACGTGGAAGATGGCAGATATGAGGAAACTGCAGAGAAATGGATCCAGAGCACTGACCAAGCCATACCTGAAGCCCACACTACCCCTGGAGTTTGCAGTTATATGAGCAATAAGTCTTCCTTATTTGTTAAGCCAATTTCTGTTGAATTGTTTCCATATAAACCAATTTATATGCTAACTATTAGAGTGGCTGCATGTGAATAAATAGAGTGCCTGGTGATTTCTAAGGCGGCATCTATCATGGCAGTACAATTATTGTTTCAACGTTGGGGAGAGCTGGGAGTGCTACAGATAATGACATGTAAGCAAGCCCCAAGGACATGGTGGTGGTGGATTTTTGGTGCAGAGAATACGAATTAAGAATAGAAACAATCACTTAAAACTTCTATTTCATCAATCTCCCAGGCTAATTACTAATTAATTTACAATTTAATTGGTAACTACAGCTATTAATTATGTTAGGAAATAAAAAGGTTTATAAATATGCACTCTCATATATTCTATAATTTAGTCATGAATCAGAAGGAGGTATATGATAGGCTGCTCAACTCAGAGGGGCCCAGGATTTCAAGATGTATTAAGGAATGGAATGCAGTGGGAATCTTAAATATTTGTCAACAGTTGGGTGAAGACAAAAGTAGAACTAAAAAAAACACCAAAAACTGAAGCAAAATCAATTGAGATCACAATATTCTTTCAAAGTCTCTACCTGAGAGTCTGAGCCAAGCTGGTGAGCACAGTGTTTAGCTCTTCTGGAATGTGGGGGGCTGCTATCTGCCTTTCTGAAGCGTGGGGGTGACGGGCTGCCCTGTGCCCATCTGGGATCCCCAGGGGTTGCAGCCTAAGGGAAGGGTGCTATTGACAGCCCTGGAGAAGCAGGGAGAGAACCAAGCGGGGCGTGGAGAGATAATGAGTTCCGTTTCTGACATGTTTAGTTTTAGGAGGTGGTGGGACACCCAAGTAGAGATATTCTGCAGACAGAAAGAAATATGGCACTGAAGAAAGGGTGAGAGGTCAAGGCTGGGGCTGGAGATTTGGGAGTCATCTGCGTTCAGGTGGTAATTAAAGCCATCTGCCGGGAACTTTTAAGAGGAACGTGCTGGGCGGGAAGAAAGCCCACGGCCCCAACCTGAGCCTTGCTTAGGGGAAGAAGGAAAAGCAGGGAAAGGCACATGCAGGAGGTTCGGGAAAGAAGCAGTGAGAGAGGAAGGAAGAAATCTACAGAATAGTGTCCTTACAGCCAAGGGCAAAGAGGAAATGGATGGAGACCCATTAAAAAGGCTCATAGAAGCTGAAAAAGCTATAAAGAGCGATTAGGCAATGGGATGTTTCCTTCATTTTACAAACGCCATTCAGAAGAAAGCAAAGGTCATTTACCCTTCAAAGAACTAGGGAATCATTGGTATAAGATGAATGATTTGAGGGAGGCTGAATTCTCAGTGCTAGCCTTTTCTACCTAAAAAGGACATGATATTTATCAATCTGGGGGTGGTTTAAAAGGAAGCTAGTCAGCACTCTCTGGAAAAAAAAAAAAGAGAAGTCCTCACTCATTATAATGCTCTGAAGATTATTATCATATTGTAGATAAAATAGATTTAGTTGTTTTCTCTCTTTTTTTGGAAGATAGCTCTTGAAAGTTATAGGACAAGGGAGCCTGGCTCACCAAGATAAACAGGACCCTATTAATCTGAGTATTAATAAAATAGAATAAAACCAATTGGGAAATACTCTATGTGTAAATGTCTAGTGACATCACCCACTGCCATGTTGTTGCTGAAACCAGCTAAGTGAATTGAACTATAGGAAAGGCGATGGGGTTATGGGCTAGAAAACAAACATTGATTTTTCCTTTTCTGGATGACAGAAGTCAGTGAGGAGTCGAATTTTTGTACCCTGACCTATATTAGTAATGCCAAGTGCGATAATCCTGCGATTCACTCAATTCGTAGTCCCAAAGAAATTGTGTAGTGACAAGGTGTTTCAAATTACCTCCCTTTAATAGCTTGGCAAATTCCTTTAGGCAAGATGTACATTAATGAGGGAGTGATGATCATATGGTTTCCTCAGGCTCTCCAGAGCCGTTGTGTTAATTAAGGTGGTACAGGGTGGTTGAGGGCTCCCTGATAGCTCAGTTGGTAAAGAATTCGTCTGTAATACAGGAGACCTGGGTTCGATTCCTGAGTTGGGAAGATTGCCTGGAGAAGGGAAAGGCTACCCACTCCAGTATTCTGGCCTGGAGAATTCCATGGACTATATCGTCCATGGGGTCTCAAAGAGTCGGACATGGATGAATGACTTTCACTTTCAGGATCGCTGAGACCCTTGCAATTGCAACTTTTGCCCAACCCCTCAAGCAGAACCTGCTAGGTCAGAGTGCTGCTCAGTCACTTTTGGTCTTTACTGCTAGTGATCACCCATAGCTGTGCTTTGGGTGGAAGGCGACCATAGTTCCCTAGGGAATCCCAATGGTCAGGTAAGGCTGAATACAGGTGCTTAGAGGGAGGGCTGGGCTGTGATCAAGAATGAATGGCTTCCTCACGTGTGAGAAGCATAGAATTTTGTCTGAGGCGTGAAGTTTGTTTTGTTCTCACTTTTGCATGTAAAATTTAATAGAGCGTGATTTTCCAGGTCTCTTTACAATCCCATTAATTGAACTTGAATTGTTATAAAATGTAGACTGGCCTCACAGAGGCCAAAGGAATGACACGAAACAATGAGACCAGTAGGGGCAGACAAACGGAGAGGCTGAGAAAAGAGGGTAGGGTGGGGGTGGATGGAAGGAGAAGTCTCTGCCCACTTTTGAAGGTCATAATAATCTTTGTTGTCTTTCAGAAAGAATAGGGAAAGCAAGGAAGGAGATGGATCTGTTAATATTTACTGAGCGTTTTTATAATCGAGGAATAGCATATGCTAATCTACGCGATTCTCACACTAACCCTTTATGGTCTATATTATTGTTCTATTTCCCCTAAATGAATGGAGGCTCAGGTGAATTTAGTAACTTGTTCAAGGTAATGGCAGAGTCAGGATCTAAACAAATCCCTTCCCTTCCTCCCTTAGTCCCTCCTTCCCTTCTTTCCCATATGTCAACACTTTTTTCTTTTCTTCTGTGCTTTGGTCTATTTATAAGGAATTCACAGGAAAGAGCTGGAATTTCCTCGTCTCACTGTCTGCAGCAGACCCCCACTTGCACATGTGTGCTAACTCGTACCTCCCACCTGGCCTCTCTCTGGACCTGCAGAGAAGCAGAGCATGCAGGTGGCAGTGAAGGAGCCTGGAGGTGCCCAGACATCTTTGTGGTTGCAAGTGACTAGCACACACCAGGCTGCTCCCGTATCAGCATGTGTGTTTGTTGGGGGGAATAACATGCTCCTCTACCTGACTGTTACCAAGCAGAGCATCAGGACCCACATTAGGAAGCTGTGACTGAATTCTCGACCTTGGAAGAGTGTCTAACATACCAGGCAAAAACTGGTCGGCATTCAGAAGGAGGATGAGACCAAAATCCAGTTTCTTAACTAGGCCAGTAGAGGAGCGGGTGTTGAAGAGGGAGAACTATGCCTGGGGCCCACCCCTAGCCTACTAAATCCCAGTTCTGGTTATAGCAAATGTCAGGGCTTGGGCACCTAACACAGGGACCCAGGAACAAGGCTAGTCTGGTGGTCCCAGGGAGTAGGGGAGAAATGGAAAGATACAAAGACATGGGGGTCAGGAGAAGAATGAATTGAAATTCTTTTTCTAAGAAAAAACCCTGAAATGTAAGGCAAATTAGATGGAGAGTGAAGAATCAGGAGACCCGTGCTCATTAGCACCAAGAAGAAAGTCCAAGGAGGTTTTCATGTCCTTGAGGGAAGACTTCCAAAGTTTGGAACAGAGGCTGAGAAATATGTAGCCTGTGCTGAACAGGGGGTGTGTGTGGTGGGAGGGGGAGATGAGCTAGGTTGGTTCTGACACTTCCTCAGTTGGCTGTCAGAGGAGCCCTCTCCTTTTCTCTCTGGCTGTCTGGTTCAAGCAGTATGGGGGTTCAACACAGAGAAAGGTGAGAAACTTTGCCCCTCCTACCTACTGCCTTAGTAGAGCTTGAAAGGTTGAAGATTTACACAATGTTTTTGGTCTCTGTTGCACATTCTCTTCCTGCTCTTTCTCCTCCTCATCTTCTCTTTTAAAGCAACACCTTAAAAAGTAAATATTGGGACTTCTCTGGCAGTCCAGTGGTTAAGACTTTGACTTCTAGTGTAGGAGGTACGGGTTCAATCCTTGGTCAGGGGGCTAAGATCCCACATGCCTCAGGGCCAAAAAAAAAAAATCATAAGACATAACCAATATTGTAACAAATTCAATAAAGACTTTAAAAATGGTCCACATCATCAGTTCAGTTCAGTTCAGTTCAGTCGCTCAGTCGTGTCCGACTCTCTGCAACCCCATGAACAAAAAATAAAGATTAAAAGATAACAGAAGTTTATTTTTAAAATGTAAAATTCATCCTTAGCTTTGGGGTGTGAAAAAACAAGCCAGGGACTAGATTTGACTAGTGAATCACTATTCTAATACCAGAAGAACACTGGGGTGATAGGTGGGGCTCTGATGTGGTATATTTAATTATAGTTATTAACTTTATATTGGAAAGGAAACTAGTATCTGACTTTAAGAGTATTTATTTAGCATTTCCCAAAAGCAGGGCACTGTTTCTTACAGGTGTCAGCTTATTTAAACTGATTAACTCATTTAAACTGAGATACAGACTTTGAGTCATGACGCAAGGTCAAACTTTTAGTAAGTGGTAGAACTGGGACTTGAACTCAGGCAGCCTAGTTCTAGAATCCACAGTCGTAACTTTGGTGCTATGTTGTCTTTTATGAGGGTAGTGCTTTTTTATTTTTTTCTTTTTTAAAATATATGATATTCTTATCCTCATTTCATCTTCTAAGTAGCTTAATATCTAAGATTTCATACAATCTGAAATGATCAAAGAAGGCATACACTTTTTTTTTACTTTCTCTGCCATTTGAACCTTAAGAAATTTTCAGACTGATTTCAGAAAATCAAATTAGATAGTTGTAACTGTGAGTAAGGCTCACAGACACTCCTGGCACAAGCAATGCAAGTATACAGATTTCAAGTACTGAGGACTGTATCTGTGGAGCCTGGGACTCACTCGACAAGGGAGAAATTTCTGTGGTTTAGAAAGCCTTAGAATTGAGGGTTTAGTTGGATTTCCTAGAAGCAGGAAAGGTTTAGTGTATAAAAGAAAAGGGAATAACTATAAGCAACCTCTTGCCCCACCAAAACAGTATTATTTGAGGGGACTGAGATAATGATACTTTATGAATATTCTCTCACTTTGGCCTCTGATGAACATGAGAATATTAACCAGACTGAATGGGGCTATTTGCTTATTTTCTACTGACCATGTTTTGTAAGAAGTCTTAGAAACAGTACATTAAGATGCTTTAAAAGTAGAAAACAATCAATAAAAGCATTGCTAGCTGAACTATGAATATGACCAGCCCTTCCTTCCCCAAGCTTCCCAGATTTGGGGTGTTCTTCCTTTTATTCATATTTTATGGAGATGTGGAATATCATCTGACCTGGAGTCCACCTCTTCTGTTTCTTTCTGTCAAACACGCAGGATACTGACTTGCTGATTCAGGGGGTTTGCAATTGAGCACCTCGTGCCTTTCTGGGATCCACAGGCCATTTCCCAGGGTCTGGCAGATCCTCAGCTGTGTGCTGGCTTTCCTTGATTTGAGCCCAGGGTCACATTGCAGATGGGACCCCTATGAAGGGTGAAGAGTCAACACCTTAATCTCATTCCTTTAATAACTTCATTTTATTTTCTTTTCTTGATGAGATAATCCTTTATTTTCTGGATCACCCAGTTTAGTCTGTGGACCACATTTTCTATTGTTTCCTCTCGACACTGGGTTCCCAACAGTAGAAATCTTAGAAAAATAATCAGCTTGCTATAATAGATTTTGGACATTTTTACTGAATAAAACATAAATGCAGAAAAGTACATCATGTTGATTTTAAGGTGCGCTAAATTCATCCAGAAATAATGTAATTATCCTATTCCTCAACAGAGGCTCTTTCAGTTTTATTTTTAATCCCTTTCTCCTCCAGGACAAATGTGAACTCATAGAATTTTAGAGTTGGTCTTTGGAGATTATTTTTAGTCCAATTTCTCTTCCAGTGATAGAATACAGTTTGAAGACTACGTTTTGACTGAAGAAATGTATGATTTATTTTGTGGGTCATTTGAGTTATTTAACTGCATATTTATTATTGTCTAATGATGTCATAGTCTTTTGGAAGTGCTGGAAGCTGTGTGTCTATAGGGTGATTATTTTCCTCTGGGTCTGTCCTGTAAGTAAAACCTTCTCCATTTATTCTGTTTTTCCTGTAACAAAGGAGTGTTTAACCTTCAGCCTCTCAATCCTTTGAGTGTGGGTGTGTGTGTGTGTGTGCATGCCTGCCTGTGTGTTGGAGAGAATGTTGGTCAGGCTGGAGTCGAAAATAGCCCCATGGCTCTTCATGCACTTTTATTTGCCACTGGAAACAAATTGCATGGAAATAAAGGCAACATCAGCCTTTATTATTAACCCACAGATGTTCTACTTGGTACAGCAAACTTTCATGGAATTGAGAAACTGTTATAAGTCAAACAGTTTCAGTACAATTCTGTTAACAATTTTGGACAAGGGAATTAAAGTATTATGATTCTAGAATAATTTACTTAAATATAGAAGAGTTTCTTTTGGGGGGTTAACTTATCAAAATGTTTTTATTTATTTTGTTGCTCCCATCCACATCATATATTTATTTTGCTTTCAAGTAAATAAATCAGCTGATATGCACTATAATACTTTCCTTCATAAACTCTGAAAGAAAAACTCAAGCTTATACTACTGTTTTCA
Source organism: Moschus berezovskii (assembly GCF_049115385.1). Classification (NCBI taxonomy): domain Eukaryota; kingdom Metazoa; phylum Chordata; class Mammalia; order Artiodactyla; family Moschidae; genus Moschus; species Moschus berezovskii. The sequence goes on along the minus strand of NC_142468.1, from coordinate 37,850,962 downwards.
AATAGAGCCACTTGGGTACAGTGCTGTGCAAATAGTGAGCACTCAGTATGTTCAATATATGTTGATTTGATTTGTAAGGGAAAGCTCAGATAATATTTTCCAAAATAGATGCAAAGTGGATACTTGGCCCTCAGCCTGCAGTGTTTGTCCAGATAAGACAGAGCTGTGGGGTTAGGACCGGAGGAAGTGATTAATTTTCTTAGGTATTTTAACATGGTCCTTTGAAGGGGATCAGCTTTTGAATCTTTAAGATTATATTTATTGCCCTGGTGCTTCCCTTCTATGTTTAGACATGAAAGTGAATGTCATTGTTGAATAGTAAACAGAGGAGAATGACTTTGTGACAGAAGTATGTAAAGTATCTTGTAATTCAGTAGGAGAATCAAAGTCTGCTTCAGTTCTTTGCATTCTCAGGGATTCAGAAAGGATTAAGGTAACAATAAGTAGAACCTATGCAAGAGAGTAACTGAAGGATAGCATTCCTTGAACCTCAGAAACCTGGGTGAAAGGAATTGGGCAATTAAGGTCTTTAGGAAATCTAATGGGGTCATTTGTGAATGCCGGGCTTCATGGAACTTGGCACACTGTCATCTCAGAGATCAAGGGAGGTCACTGGCTTAAGAGATGGGGGGATGAAAGTGGAGTGACTGTTTCCTGCAAAGTATGTTTAAAGACTCTTAACTCTTGTTTGACGGTAGCTACAGGGTTTACGGGTAAGTTTGGGGCTTTTTTTACACGATATCAGGGAGCTAAAGATATAATGCCTCTGTCAAGTGTGTTTTCTTGGCTTTCTGACTAAGTCATATCATATCCAAGGAACTGAGATTTGTTTTTCCCCATGCATCTACTCAACAACAATTATGCACATCTAACTGGTTAGCCAGTTGAATAGTTATTAAAGCAAATGATGTGCCATGCTAAAGACAAAAGTATAAAATAACAATTTTTCTTACACTAGCTTAAATTCTCAAGTGTATTCATGTTATTACCAATTAATAAAAAATCTTTATTACCAATTTATGAGGGGTTTCCTATTACTCCAGGTAGGCATAAAATCTTGCCAAAAATGATTGCCAAAAATCATAGTGACATATTAGAAGCACACTCATTCATACATACATCTGCCTTGTTTCCTCTCCTTCAAAAATACCCTTGATGTGTCTTCCTCCTGTCTTTGCTGACTTTATCAGTGGTATCAACAACCTCTGGGGGTTTGAAACACAGAAGAAATTGTCATGAGGGGGGTCACCTGGCAGCTATTGTTGTAACGGCTGTGGAGTGATGGGGGCTCTCCTAGGACGGTGGAGATGGGAAGGTAGAGGAAGCTTGGGTCTGAGAGACATTTTTCATGGACCATTAACAGAACCTGTGAAATATTAGGTACAGGGAATGAATGAAGCAGAAGGAGGTGTCTAATATGACTCAAGACCATCATCTGGGTGACTGGGAGATTGTCCATATCATTGACAAGTCAGGAAAGCCATAGTGGGTGGTGATGGGGTAAACACATCAGGGGTATTTTTGAGGGAGTGGGGAAGTAAAGAGGAGGCAAGAGAGATGAATGCATGAGTGAGTTTGTTTTTAGGGTAAGTCAGTTTGAGTTTCGGAGAAGGCAATGGCACGCCACTCCAGTACTCTTGCCTAGAAAATCCCATGGATGGAGGAGCCTGGTAGGCTGCAGTCCGTGGGGTCGCTAAGGGTTGGACACGACTGAGCGACTTCACTTTCACTTTTCACTTTCACACATTGGAGAAGGAAATGGCAACCCACTCCAGTGTTCTTGCCTGGAGAATCCCAGGGATGGGGGGGCCTGGTGGGCTTCCGTCTATGGGGTCACACAGAGCCGGACACGACTGAAGTGACTTAGCAGCAGCAGCAGCAGCAGTTTGAGTTTTCGTAATTATCCAGGAGGAAAGACTTAGAGATTGGAATTGGCTCAGGTGCAGTACTAGAAAAGTGCTCCTAGTGGAAGTTCCTGCAAGGGAGGTGGGAGCAGAGGGCTGAGGACTGAGGACTTGTAAACCCCATCATGGTGGTGCTTAGTGTCTTTTGGTAGTTGGTAGAAGTTTCTGTGTGTGGTGGTGGGGAGATAGAAGGCTGCAGCGGGTTCTTATTTTAAAATTATACTATAGGATCTAGCAGATCCCCTTTTTGTTTCAGACAAAGGCTAAAAATAACAACCTCCAAAGCCCTAATTTGCTAATTACAATATTCCAAGGAGCTATCTTACTTCTTCTAGAGTACACCTGAAGCATCATTACTGTTAATACACTACAGTAATTCTTGCTTTTTACTTTTAACAACTCCTAAGGGGAAAACATAACTTCAAGAATTTTTTACCCTGAAAGACATCTAGAAACAACTATTTCTGCTGGATCATCTGCCCCATGCAAAAGATAGGCAAGTGCTTCTGTAGAGAATCCTCACAATTTCTCAAGAATAAAGGAGTGACAGTTAAACAAAGGGTAGCCTTTATCTGTGTTGTTTCTATCCACGGAAATTTGAGTACATTCTTTTTCGAGTGACTGACGAGTGGTGCAAATGGAAGCACATTAAGGGTGCTTAATGTGGGGAGGCCGAAATACAGAGATGCTCAGTTGATCTCAACTCCTATGGCACTTGGCTCTCTGTTGGTCCAAAGAACTTTGAGGATCAAAACAAACTTATCTGTAAAATGCCATCTCCACTTTTATTAGGATGACTTAGAATATGTCCACACTGGTCTTTACATCTTAATGGAAGTCACAGTCTCAGGATTGGAGCAGAAGTGCTGACTAAGTGTTGAGCAATTGAGAGCCATTGTTTATAGCATAGTTTTACCTTGGGGACTGAAAAGTTCTGTTTTTCATGTTTCTGAATAATCATCAGGTGATTAGCGAAGCTAAACACCTTCTAATGTGTTGATTTACTCATGAGCTGGGCATACACAGGCTATGCTGCTTGGTTTAATGATGGATTCAGAACAACAGGCACCTTCCTGGCAATTTAGTAAAAATGCTAATTTCAAAAGCTCCTGTTCTATCCACAGAAAGTGTAAACATAGAATTCTGTGGTGGCAAGATTTCTCAAAAGTCTACTTCAGTTACTCAAAATATTTATAAATGTGTACAGCCAACCTTAAACTTGTTTGGAAATATAATTCTTATAAGTTATCATAAACAGAAGTCTTTCGTTCAAGCATCATGCACTTTCAGATGATCGTAAACCAAGCTGTGGCTGTTTAAAAAGAAGAGCTTTATGTTTGCAGTACAGGTATTTTTGTTTTCATCACAAAACCCATTTCCAGTTCTTAAGGAAGAAGTAACAATTATAAACCTCTGGGGCCCAGGTGGCTAAACTGTAAAGATAGGGGATGATGATTTTTTTCCCTTGTTATCATCAAAAATACCTAGGAATGGACTTGTTACAGGCCAAGTAAGAACCGTTTGAATGGTAACATTCGTCTACACAACTGGCCATGTCATGATTCATGTCTGTAACCACATGCAAAGATGATTGCCGAGGTGGCCCCACGTGGTGTGTTTGATGTAAGCAGGAAGCCAGCTGCACTCTGTTCTAATATTAGCAAAGAGGATCTGCTTTTGCAAATGGAGGATGATTTAAGGGTCTATTTTTGTGGTGCAGCAAATGCCGTTAGGAGTAGCAGAAGGTTACCCTTTTCCCATCACCTTAATTCCAGAGATATTCACAGACCTGACATTAGGCTGTTGGCTACTCGTCATAAGACTTCGCTGTCAAAGTGAATTCAGCTGATGAACTATGAACACGCTTACAGTCAGATAATAGATGAAAGAGTCTCAAGATAAACGAGGTGCTTATAGAAAACCTGGCCACGGTTGTTTAAAAGAGGATGGCAAAGGCCGTTAATTCTCGTCAGGCAGTTTCAAAAGGCAGTGGGTACTTGACTTCTTACTTCGAGAGCACATTATCTTACCTTTTTGCAAGAGTGGGGCCTCCGATGTATGTTGAAAGGGGGAGTGTGCCTTTCTAAACTGACACTGAACACCGCGTCCTTCTGGAGGGAGAGGGGAAATATTTTTCCCTCAAGTATGATAAAGGACTTTGTAGCCTCCCTTCAGGCTAACGTTTTGACCATGTTATATCACATCAAATATTCTTGTTTCTCCACACTCTCTTCCTCTTTCTGTCTCACCCAGAATATTCAAATTATGTTTGTGGAGGATATTAATATGAACATTGACAATCTTTTCTTTTCAGGAACTGATCATATTAAAATTCAAACTGAATTGTTCTTGGTGATCTCTTACTTCTAGCTTCACACTTTAGATGAAGATTTCAAAAAGGTGGCTAAAACATAGGTTGTCCATACCTTTTTCCACCGAAATAGCCAGTATGCCTCCATTTATAAGTAAGTTACATTTGGGGTGGTATCTGTTAGCATGACTAATAGCACCAAATATTTAATATTTATAAAATTTTAGAAACTGACTGTATTTGGGTAATCTCCCTTATGTCACAAATGTAAGAGTATAAATTTGCCAAAGAAAAGATTTCATAGCTTTTTTTTGATGCTAGGTTTAAAGCTCAGAACAATGTAGTCAGAATCACATTTGAAAGAAGTGTGAAAACATTCTTCTCCAAAAAGGAGGCCAGAAACCTGTATATAGGGATCCTAGATAATTCAGATGGAGAAGGCAATGGCAAGCCACTCCAGTATTCTTGCCTAGAAAATCCCATGGACGGAGGAGCCTGGTAAGCTGCAGTCCATGGGGTCACTAAGAGTCAGGCACGACTGAGTGACTTCACTTTTCACTTTTCACTTTCACACATTGGAGAAGGAAATGGCAACCAACTCCAGTGTTCTTGCCTGGAGAATCCCAGGGTTGGGTGAGCCTAGTGGGCTGCCGTCTATGGGGTCGCACAGAGTCAGACATGAGTGAAGTGACTTAGCAGCAGCAGATAATTCAGAATGTCTCCCACAAGAGAGTTCCTTGCATACTCATCTGCTTCATCCTGTTTAAGTGGTCCTCATCCCTTCATTCAGCAGACATTTATTGAGGGCTTTCTGCTGGCAGGTGCCATGCTCCATAGTTTCAAGGAAGGCTCGGGTACTGTTCTCAAAGAGGGTACCACCACTCAGTAGGGCCATCTAGATTCTCAGGGAATCTCAGCAAGGTTTAGCCAGTGCAGGCTGGGGGAATCAGGGAGTGTGTCCTGGGTGAGGCAGACCTATGCTCAAGTCTTACAGACCAAGTACACGAACAAGTGAGTTGTGGAGTTGAGTGAGATGGGGCATCATTTAGGTGGAGGCTGCTAAGGAGCTGCTGCTGCTGCTGCTGCTAAGTCACTTCAGTCGTGTCCGACTCTGTGTGACCCCATAGACGGAAACTTACCAGGCTCCCCCATCCCTGGGATTCTCCAGGCAAGAACACTGGAGTGGGTTGCCATTTCCTTCTCCAATGTGTGAAAGTGAAAAGTGAAAGTGAAGTCGCTCAGTCGTGTTCGACCCTTAGCGACCCCATGGACTGCAGCCTACCAGGCTCCTCCATCCGTGGGATTTTCTAGGCAAGAGTACTGGAGTGGCTTGCCATTGCCTTCTCCCGCTAAGGAGCTAAGGCAGGGAAAAGAATGAGAGCGAGAAGATGCACCATCAGGGAAATACAGCCCTGGTGTGAGGCAAGGGCTGGCAGGGTGGATGGGGACAACCCTAGATGCCCTTCTGAGGTGCAGTCAGACCAGTACATGACTGTGGGAAACTCTCAAGTGGCATCCCACGTCCCTAGACAGCAACCTAAGAGGCCTTCTGCAGTTGGCTCCCTGCCACCTCTCTGATCTCTCTCATTCCACTCCAGCCTCTGCTGGCTCTTTGTCATTCATCCTTCAAGCCCGCCAGGGTGGAAGCACTCAGCTCGTCCTTCTCTCTGGGACACTCCTCTACTGGTGGTCTAGCTCACCTCTTCACCTTCCCCAGGCATTTGCTCCAATGCCGCCTCCTCGGTCAGGCTTTCTATGAGCGCCCTCTTGACAGCTAAAGTCCTCTCCCCCTTCTACCTTACCCTCCACGTCTTTCTGGAGGCCTTTCTCTGTCTTAACTCTCTTCTCTAGCACTTACTGCTACTTATTAGACTTTCTATGTATCCAGCTTATTTGTTTATTGAATGTAAGCTCTTAGAGGCTAGAGGTTTTAGTCTTTGTTCCAGAATGGTTTCTGGTATATAATATTACTGGACCAGGCTCCTTTTACCTCACAAGCTGCAACCCAAATGCTGAGATGCTGAGGTTTGCAGCAAAGAGACGGTATACTCGCAAGGCAGCCAAGCAAGGAGACTGGAAAACAAATCTCTGACCTGCCTCCCCAAAGCCAAGGGCTGGGGGTTGTTTGGGAAATAAGGAACAAAAGCAGCCGGGCAGTCTGAGGCATGGGGGTGCAGGGGGAGAGTGGAGAAAGGTGATCGGGACAAAGTGCAGTAATAGTAATCATCGTGCTGTTCAGGTGTAACTAACTACAGGCCTCTGCATGTGCCAACTTGGAGGCATTTAGCATGATCTGTGGGTGGAGTGCTTAGCTCTCTGATGTCAAAAGGTCACCGAGAGGACACTTGCGCATGCCCCATGAGAAGCAACCCAGTTGGAGGGTTGGTGGTCTTATCCAGTCTTAACTAGCTCAGCTTCAACTAGACACAGCCAACTCTAAGTTCCTGGAAAAGAACTCTTGGAAAGTTTATACTGTTAAGGCTACAGGCTGCTTGGAGGACATGCAAGTATTACAACGACCTTGATTAGTAAAGGCAGGTGAAATGTATTTGACTAATGATCACCCAGGGTTTCAATTCCCCCATTTTTTTCTCCCCCACACTTTGATCATTCCTTAATCATGAGGGAAGAGGGGTGATGGCCATTCTGCTACTTCCTGCATGTAAGGGGCATTGACCTAACAAGGATTATAGGAATGAAACTGCTTAACATGCATTTGAAAGTATTCTCTTTTTCCCAACTTCAAGTTAATTTTGAACTCAGTAAACAAATACTACTTATGTACCAGCTGTCAAGGCATTATACATAGGCCCAAGACTGGTGATCAAAACTACAGACAAAGATGTACCCTGAGGGACCACACAGAATGCCAGACACATTGTTAACATTCAGGCTGTTATTTTCAAGGCTTTTATTTAGGGCATAGTCAAGCCAGGGATCGGTGTTCTATCTTTTTACATACTGGAGTGTCTCGATCATTATGAGTTTGGGTCAGTTTGGCTGAAACACTTAAAGTGTGGAAGGAACATAAAGCTGAGAAAAATAAGTAAGGTTTCTACAATATCCTCACCAAACAGAATCTTAACAGGGGCAGATGCCAGGGTCATTAAAAAAATTTTTTTATCTGAGGACGCAAGGAGAGGACCACATTTCAGCTTAGACAAGGAAAAACAGGGGACAGGAAATTCTCTGTTGATTAGCCTAAGCCAATATGTTATAAAGGGAAAGTCACAGTGAAGTTAGGGATGGCCAAAAAATTGATGACAGGCACAACCAAGGGGTCAGCTTGATCAAACACAGAAAAATGTTTTGGATCGCATTCATAGCTAGAGAGAGAAAACGGCAGTGGGGAAGGAAAAAGTAGATGGATGAGAGATATAAAGAGAGATAATTTACAGACAGTGGTGAACTCCTGAGTTACAGCCTGTTCACAAGTCACCAAGCTGGGAAAGGGGTCCTGAAACATTATTTGCAAAATTGTGCTTATCTACAAATAGTTTATGGTTACATAAACACAGATGTTGAATAAGACTAAAACTAAACAGTTTTGGATGAAGAGTGAAGGCAAGAAAACAGAGTTAAGATTGAGACAATGTTGGGATCTAATTAGAACACAAATTTTAATGAAAATAAAGATGCTTCAGTCAACTTAAGCCTGTAGTAAATCATCTGTTCCAAATAAGGTTATGCTTCCAAAAATCATTTTGGGTTTATTGTTTGGATGTATTTCCTAAATATATGAAGTTCTCAGATGTGGTTAGGTTTATCCCAATCTATTTAAGTCAAAATGTTTCTTTAAAAAGCTATGCATTACCATAAACAAATACCAGAAAGACTACCGTTGTAAAAACACTATTAAATAATACAAAAAGTATGAACTGCCAACAAGATATTTAATGATACTAATTTTTAATGTTGGTGCTTGAAGTCTGGCAGATTTGATTAGATAAAAATAAGGAGATAAATGAAGACTGGAGTTTATGAAGTGAATATCTGGATTCTTTCAAAGAGTATAGCACTGGATTCTTAGCTTATATAATTTAAAAGATTAGGAATTGTAGTTATGCAAGATATGTCAGCAAAGTGGTATCGTCGTCCACAAGTTTAGTGTCTTTTTAGACTGTACTAGTGAATGTGTGTGCCTTGTCTGGGGGTGAAATGACAATACCATTCCATTTTGCTGTGGTCAGACTGTACTTCAGTTCCATTGCTCAGTTGTGTCCGATTCTTTGTGACCCCATGGACTGCAGCATGCCAGGCCTCCCTGAGTCAACTCAACTCATGTCCCTTGAGTCAGTGATGCCATCCAGCCATCTCATCCTCTGTTGTCCCCTTCTCTTCCTGCCCTCGATCTTTCCCAGCATCAGGGTCTTTTCAAATGAGTCAGTTCTTCCCATCAGGTGGCCAAAGTATTAGAGTTTCAGCTTCAGCATCAGTCCTTCCAACGAATATTCAGGACTGATTTCCTTTAGGATGGACTGGTTGGATCTCCTTTGCTGTACAAGGGACTCTCAAGAGAACGTTGTAATTGGTTTTGAACACCACACTGTCAGGGGGAAAAGGACTGAAGTATGTCAAAAGTTTATAAACTGAGATGCTGAAGTTATTGGACAACCAGGAAACGTTTAGCTTGAATGACAGGGAACTAAAAAGTGTAAAAGCTATTTTTGCACAAGAGGAATTAGAGGGTTCTACAAATCCCCCAAAGATAAAATTGGGATGAATAGAAATTACAGGGGAAAAAACAGGGTAAGGGAAGAGGACAGTACACAAATGTATCACCCTGCGGGCAAAGAAAGCTGGTGATATGATGGAGAAACCATATTGCATGATCCTGACTCTCATGCCAACCACTGGACAGGACCATTAGTTCAGGGCAGTGTGGTTCTCTTCAGAGTAAGGTTAATGGCTTCAGGGTGGTGAGGGAGCAGCAACTATACATCAGTAAATGAAATAATAATGAGCTACCTCTTTGCCAGTGTAATTAACCTGCATTCTTCTTCCTATAGATATTGTCGCACTTAAACCATCTGAGAAATTTAGGAACATGGCATATTCTTAAAAGTCTTTCAAAAACAAAACCCAAACTTTTTGGCACCTATGTGAGCATCAGACAACTTTCCCAGTTGGGAAGTTTTCCATTATGTTTAGCCTGATTATTTCTTTTATCCCTGTTGAGGTATCTAGGAAATCTCATGGAATCATCCTTGAATACATTTTCTTACAGGTTGTTCTCAGTGTGAGAGAAAAATTACTGATCATTTTCAATTAAAGGGATAATGTAGGTGAAAGATCTTTGAAAAATATTAAGTGTAATAAAAGTACAACCTATCATTATCATGGTTTAGATTATATGACTATTACTGTTAATTTGTTCTCTAGAGTTTACTCTATAATTTCTTAGACCTTGTTATTTTTCTCTATTGCATCTGTTCCTCTTCAAAATGCATTACAATGTCTCAGGCTGAATATATTAATGTGAACTAAAAATTAGATCATGGAAACACTACATGTTCTCTTTGCCATCTAGCTCTGGTCTTTCAGAGTAAGACCTAAAATAAAACCTAACAAATATAACTTGATTTTTTAGCGAGTGTTGATTTTGTTCTCAGATATATGGTAGTAACATGGAGACACTCCTGTGACCCTTGAGTTCTAAGATAATATCTACATAAATACACAACAAACAAAATATAGTGTAAAATTTAGTGAATGAAAAAAAAGGCATCTGCTAAATCCCATTTTTCTTTTCATTAGCTTAGTTATGTGTAGGATGAGATGAGAGATGGAGTTGGGAAAAGTTAAGGAGTGACTGAATTGAAACATGAATTTCTTTAACAGAGATTAATAGGGTATAAATAGGGGAGGAAATAACTACCAGAAAGATTTGAGGAAGTGCATGAATAATACTGGAATATATTTAGCCATTATTGCCTCTAAGAGAAACCCTTTTCTTTATGTTCCCTCCTTACTTTAAGGTACAGCAGAAACCAACATAACATTGTTAAGCAATTTTCCTCCAATTAAAAAATAAATTAAAAAATTAAAAATACTTACTTTAAAAATTTTGTTTATCATTCAGTTTCCAGCAATCAAAGGGAATTGTTTTCGATGAAATGGGATGATTATGGGTCTTTGATTAAAGATAGAATGGCCAACAGGGCATGCTGATGTTATAGTTGCATTTTTTTCTATACAAGTTGTAACTTTTAAATGGTTTAATAACAGATTTATTTAAAATACAGTAAGAGAAAACACCCGATCTTCACTATTGAGCACACATTGAATTTATTTTCTTGATGTTAATTCGTCTGATGGACAGCTGACTCTCCTGCCACATGGTGTTTACTTCCCAGACAGTATATCCTCATGCTTTAGGAGAAGGATGCCATCTTGACCCCCAGGCCCTGGAAGGAGTTCTTACTCTCTGAAAGTTCTTAGTATTGGAATTTATTCAGCAATCTCTGATCCTGGAAATGAGGAAAAATTAATCTCCTGACCTCATTAAGTCAAGTAATACTTTGTCCTGATTGCTCTCAATTACTTTGGATTTGAAAGTGAATTCTTGAAGTTCCATGCTGGGCTTAACTTGTATAACAGAGGCCTCTTTAGATTTAGTTCTTGGAAGTGCTTGTATTATGTCTTTGCAGAGATGGATTTTCTTGTGTGTGTTAGAAAGGTAAGTAAAAATATAAAGGCTCAGGAAAATTCCCTCCATGTCAATATCCCTCTTCATTTGCTTCAACTTCCTGCACAGAAACAGTTTGACACTGTTCTTCAGAATGTTCTTTCCTGAAGAGGTGCTGTTGATTGAGTAACACTTGCCCTTTCATTCCAGTGAGTTCTGTCTGCTTGGAATCATCTGGGCCTGCACCGGTTTGAAGCAAATTATGTGCCCTGAACATAGAGAATCTAAAAGATGTGAAATTTGTTTGATAAATCTTTTTAAAATTTTATTTTTATGTGTTACTGGGCCTTCAGGGTGTGATAAGAAAATAGAAGATTCAGGGGCAAAAAGTTGGAAGGAAAGAAAATGAGTTTATTTGTAAAAGACTAGAATTCTGAAGGCTGGTTTCTCAAAGGCTACAGAAGAAGGCAATGGCAGCCCACTCCAGTTTTCTTGCCTGGAGAATCCCATGGACAGGGGAGCCTAATAGGCTGCAGTCTGTGGGGTCGCTAAGAGTCGGACATGACTGAGCAACTTCACTTTCACTTTTTACTTTCATGCATTGGAGAGGGAAATGGCAACCCACTCCAGTGTTCTTGCCTGGAGAATCCCAGGGACAGGGGAGCCTGTGGGCTGCCGTCTATGGGGTCGCACAGAGTCAGACATGACTGAAGTGACTTAGCAGCAGCAGCAGCAGCACAGGGCTATTAAGGGATAAAACTCTCAAAATTATCCAGGTTAGAGGTTGTGAGCACATGGTGGAAGGAAAAAGAACAGTTTCTTCACTTTATTGTTACATCGTATCCGTTGCAAAAGCATTGGGGCAGGGGGTTAGAAGTTGTTTTTGTTAGGGAGACAGGTTTTCCAGTGGTCATGCATGGATGTGAGAGTTGGACTGTGAAGAAAGCTGATCGCCGAAGAATTGATGCTTTTGAACTGTGGTGTTGGAGAAGACTCTTGAGAGTCCCTTGGACTGCAAGGAGTTCCAGCCAGTTCATTCTAATGGAGATCAATCCTGGGTGTTCATTGGAGGGACTGATGCTAAAGCTGAAACTCCAAAACTTCGGCCACCTCATGCAAAGAATTGACTCACTGGAAAAGACTCTGATGCTGGGAAAGATTGGGGGTGGGAGGAGACCGGGACGACAGAGAATGAGATGGCTGGATGGCATCACCGACTCGATGGACGTGAGTTTGAGTGAACTCCGGGTGTTGATGATGGACAGGGAGGCCTGGCGTGTTGTGATTCATGGGGTGGCAAAGAGTTGGACACGACTGAGTGACTGAACTGAACTGAACTTACCAGAAAGAGCTCCAAGTTTTGTCTATTGGGGGGACTAGAGGCAGACACAGTATCTCTGTTTTTGTCTTTTGCTTTTTTATTTTGTGTGCAAATTACCTTTTCTCTGACAATGGGCTATGGTGTGATTTGCATGCGTCATTAAAATGGGGCAAGTTTACTCTCAATGGAAAACTAAGTCTTTGCCTGGGAGGCAGCAAAGCCTAATTGCTTTGAATCACTAACTTCCACTGAAATCAGAGAGGAAGGTGTTTCCTTCCACAGTTCCTCCATTTGCCTTAAGAACAAAAGATGCAAGGTGTTTATTGAGACACAGCTTATCACTGTATCATAACTCACCACTTCTGTCCACTGGCACTAGTTTTCTTTCCTCTTTACTGTGATTCTTCAGAAATGGAATAGCCTTAGCGCTGCCTAAGGTTTTGTCCACCACACCAGAGAACAGGCTCATTTCATTCAATACTGATAATACACTAGGTAGTTTTAAAACTGATGTGTGAGAGAAACTTATTTCTTCAGTAGGATGGTGAAGTATCTCCCATACAAAAGTAAATAGCACTATTTATTTCCTCCTAAGAGAAATTAAGCAAATGAAGAGGTGAGGTGTCTATAGCTAGCTGGCACTGGATTAGTCATTGTTAATAGTGCCTCTTGTCAATCTGGAAAATGAGTGGTTTGAAAAAGGTTTATGTCAACCACTGAGAATGTGTCACCTTTGGCTGAAACACAAAAGATACATTAGGCTGGTGTGTTGTTCCGGGAGGCCTCTCCAATGCCTGCAGTATAAAAATTATAAAGACTGTAAATTCTGACTCACAATGGAAACAGCACTGATAATATGGTTAATAGAATGAATCTGTTGCTCAGCCATTTAAAATATACTTCAGTTCAGTTCAGTCGCTCAGTCGTGTCTGACTCTTTGCGACCCCCACGCCAGGCCTCCCTGTCCATCACCAACTCCCGGAGTTCACTCAAACTCATGTCCATCGAGTCGGTGATGCCATCAGCCATCTCATTCTCTGTCGTCCCCGTCTCCTCCCACCTCCAATCCCTCCCAGCATCAGACTCTTTTCCAGTGAGTCAACTCGACGCATGAGGTGACCAAAGTATTGCAGTTTCAGCTTCAGCATCAGTCCTTCCAATGAACACCCAGGATTGATCTTCCTTAGAATGGACTGGTTGGATTTCCTTGCAGTCCAAGGGACTCTCAACAGTCTTCTCCAGCACCACAGTTCAAAAGCATCAATTCATCAGTGATCAGCTTTCTTCACAGTCCAACTCTCACATCCATACATGACCACGGGAAAAACCATAGCCTTGACTAGGCGAACCTTGGTTGGCAAAGTAATGTCTCTGCTTTTGAATATGCTATCTAGGTTGGTCATAACTTTCCTTCCAAGGAGTAAGCGTCTTTTAATTTCATGGGTGCAATCAGCATCTGCAGTGATTTTGGAGCCCCCCCAAATAAAGTCTGACACTGTTTCCACTGTTTCCCCATCTATTTCCCATGAAGTGATGGGACCACATACCATGATCTTTGTTTTCTGAATGTTGAGCTTCAAGCCAACCTTTTCACTCTCCTCTTTCACTTTCGTCAAGAGGCTTTTTAGTTCCTCTTCACTTTCTGCCATAAGGGTGGTGTCATCTGTGTATACTTATGTCCTATCTAATTAGATGAATGATTAACTTTTGAATGGAAGGATTAAAAATATAGTCCCATGACATCAGAAAAGAGAATCTGAATAACACTCATTATTCAGAAACTGCCATTACTTTATCTCACTCAAGTTTTAAAAACTTAAGCTTCTCAGCTGTGAAACCCAGGCATCTGAAATATTTAGCTCACTTCCTGAGTGTCCTTAGCCATCAGTACTAGTGTGGGAAATACAATGAGCCCTTTGGCAAGTTACCCAGTAGCGTGTGTGGGAGTTGCTCTTAAAAATGCAATTGATCATTTGTTCCTATAAAATTTCTTTCACAGACACTTGCCTCTGTAAAAATGCATTTAACATTAAGAGTCTGACTTTAATCTGGATTTTTGGTTTTAAACTCTTCTGAAAGAAGAAAAGGTGGGTGGGAAGAGAAAAAGAGTCAGGTTTGGTTGTGGGTGTGTTACGTGTCTGCTACTTACTTATAAAAGGATTAGTTCTCCTTTCTCTCACTTGTAATAAAGACACAAAGAGCAATAGAAAAGATAATTAATAGATTTCACAGCTCATAAAAATCAGGAATCATCAGTGTGATTTAGGAGGAACTTACCAGAGTGAAACCACCAAGATTGAATGGTGGGATGATTGATTTTGAACATGGGGACTTTGTGGATTTTAGTTGCCGTAAAAACTGAATATTACACCTTTCTTAGTGACTGGAAGGAAGGAAAGTCAGAAAAAACAATAATTAATGTTTACAAATGCAGAATTTCATGGTAGAATCAGCCTTTCCTTTTATGGTTCAAAAGTTCTGTGGTAATCAGCAACAGTCATTTATTCAATAAGGTCTTATGTCCCCCTTACCTAATGAATTTATCCATTAATATATTAATCTTTATTAAGCAAGTGCTATGTGCAACACCTGGCGTGCTGTGATTCATGGGGTCACAAAGAGTTGGACACGACTGAGGGATTGAACTGAACTGAACTGATGTGCAACACCACTGCTGTGTACTGAAATTTAAAATATGGTATCATCAGCCATGAGAGTTGGTTTAGTGCAAAAGCTAAGCTATTATATGCCATCCAGTGTGATGCACATCCCTTCTTCACTTCAGTTCAGTTCAGTCGCTCAGTCGTGTCCGACTCTTTGCGACCCCATGAATCACAGCACGCCAGGCCTCCCTGTCCATCACCAACTCCTGGAGTTCAGTCAAACTCATGTCCATCGAGTCAGTGATACCATCCAGCCATCTCATTCTCTGTTGTCCCTGTCACCTCCCGCCCCCAATCCCTCCCAGGATCAGAGTCTTTTCCAGTGAGTCAACTCGTCGCATGAGGTGGCCAAAGTGTTGGAGTTTCAGCTTTAGCATCAGTCCTTCCTAGATGAGATCTAATTGAGGATATAGACATACCTTGCTGTAAGCACGTGCCAGCTGGAAATAAGACTGTTCAACCAGGTATCAAAGAAGGGAAAGGAAGAGAGGAAAACTGAATACCCAGCACTTTCCAGGGCCTGGCCCGTGAACATGAGTGTCTCATCCATATAGTAGGTGAGCCCTGTAGTGGAGAAGGATGCCACAGCCTGGCATGATGGAATATGGTGAACCAAGGGAACTGCCTGGCCATTGGCCTCTATCATATGGTCACAGGAACCCTCAACATCTTGGAGCTCTAGGTAGTAACTCCTTTCTTCCTAACTCCAAAATGTCCTAATGGTTCAGGGCCCTCTGGCCACTGATGTACATTCCTCAGAGCTTGACTTGTTTGCAAGCACTCGATCTTTTTCTGGGCTTCCCAGGTGGTGCTAGTGGTAAAGAACCCACCTGCCGATGTAAGACATGCTGAGTTGGGAAGATCTCCTGAAGAAGGAAATGGCAACCCACTCCAGTTTTCATGCCTGGAGAATCCCATGGACAGAGGAGCCTGGAGGGCTGCATTCCCTGGGGTTACAAAGAGTAGGACACAACTTAGTGGCTAAACAACAATGCTGCTGCTGCTGCTGAGTCACTTCAGTCGTGTCCGACTCTGTGTGACCCCATAGATGGAAGCCCACCAGGATAACAATATATAAAATATAAAATAAAACCTCTACTTTTATAACATCTTCCATACTCCCTGGAGATATGCATGGTTAACTGTTGGACCTCTTCATGGTCCTACAGAAGCCATATTTTTACATACATGCACCCATCTGCTATCAGTGAATTAAAAAAAGAGAGTCTGGTTTAACTCTATTAATTAATCTGCTCCAAAATAAATTTGAACATTTCTTAATTTTTCATTATGACCCACAGCAAGAAACACATCTTACATTCCAATGCAGTACACAGATGTCTGTGTGTGTATCTATGAAAGACGGAAACAATGCATTTATGAATCAGAACACTTGACCTTACTATGTTCAATTCACTCTGATGTTTTCTGTTCTATTTTAGTCTATCATTTTAAATTAAAAGAAAATGTCAGAGCAACTCACTGGATTGATATTATGATCAATGAATGGATTGTAACCTATAGTTTGAAAATCACTGATTTAAATGGTCCACCTTGGAGACTGGATTTTCAGACAATTCCTTAGTTTCCCATTCCTCAGGTACCTCCTGCTTTTTTGGATGATGTCAAGTGTATGCGGGTGGCTCCCAGGTCTTCAGAGTGGTGGTCCCACAACTCCTCACAGGACACCTCTGGACTTGTGTACTTGGCTGAGTGTTCACACAGGCTGTGTATCAGGAAAGGAGTAAATGCTGGACTGAAGTGTTAGTGCCATAGAAATTCTCTTTTGCATCATCGATTGCTTTCTTAGATATCTTCTGTTCATTGCTAGAATACACAGGTGCATATGGGGCCTGGAGACGTCCAGGTAACACCAATAGAGCATTAAGGTGATACAATCATTTGTGATATCCAGCCAGTCCACAGAGAGGGTCAGTGTCTCTAGTGTTGCTCAGTTCAGTTCAGTTCAGTCGCTCAGTCGTGTCCGACTCTCCGCGACCCCATGAATCACAGCACGCCAGGCCTCCCTGTCCATCACCAACTCCCGGAGTTCACTCAAACTCATGTCCACAGAATCGGTGATGCCATCCAGCCATCTCATTCTCCGTCGTCCCCTTCTCCTCCCGCCCCCAACCTTTCCCAGCATCAGAGTCTTTTCCAGTGAGTCAACTCGTCTCATGAGGTGGCCAAAGTATTGGAGTTTCAGCTTTAGCATCAGTCCCTCCAATGAACATCCAGGATTGATCTCCTTTAGAATGGACTGGTTGGATCTCCTTGCAGTATAAGGGACTCTCAAGAGTCTTCTCCAACACCACAGTTCAAAAGCATCGATTCTTCGGCGATCAGCTTTCTTCACAGTCCAACTCTCACATCCATACATGACCACGGGAAAAACCATTGCCTTGACTAGACGGACCTTGGTCGGCAAAGTAATGTCTCTGCTTTTTAATATACTATCAAGGTTGGTCATAACTTTCCTTCCAAGGAGCAAGCGTCTTTTAATTTCATGGCTGCAATCAGCATCTGCAGTGATTTTGGAGCCCAAAAAAACAAAGTCTGACACTGTTTCCACTGTTTTTCCATCTATTTCCCATGAAGTGATGGGACCAGATGCCATGATCTTTGTTTTCTGAATGTTGAGCTTCAAGCCAACCTTTTCACTCTCCTCTTTCACTTTCATCAAGAGGCTTTTGAGTTCCTCTTCACTTTCTGCCATAAGGGTAGTGTCATCTGCATATCTGAGGTTATTGATATTTCTCCCAGCAATCTTGATTCCAGCCTGTGCTTCTTCCAGCCCAGCGTTCCTCATGATGTACTCTGCATATAAGTTAAATAAGCAAGGTGACAATATACAACCTTGACGTACACCTTTTCCTATTTGGAACCAGTCTGTTGTTCCATGACTGGTTCTAACTGTTGCTTCCTGACCTGCATACAGGTTTCTCAAGAGGCAGGTCAGGTGGTCTGGGATTCCCATCTCTTTCAGAATGTTCCACAGTTTATTGTGATCCACACAGTCAAAGGCTTTGGCATAGTCAATGAAGCAGAAATAGATGTTTTTCTGAAACTCTCTTGCTTTCTCCATGATCCAGCGGATGTTGGCAATTTGATCTCTGGTGCCTCTGCCTTTTCTAAAACCTGCTTGAACATCTGGGAGTTCACGGTTTACATACTGCTGAAGCCTGGCTTGGAGAATTTTGAGCATGACTTTACTAGCGTGTGAGATGAGTGCAATTGTGCGGTAGTTTGAGCATTCTTTGGCATTCCCTTTCTTTGGGATTGGAATGAAGACTGACCTCTTCCAGTCCTGTGGCCACTGCTGAGTTTTCCAAATCTGCTGGCATATTGAGTGCAGCACTTTCACAGCATCATCTTTCAAGACTTGAAATAGCTCAACTGGAATTCCATCACCTCCACTAGCTTTGTTCCTAGTGATGCTTTCTAAGGCCCACTTGACTTCACATTCCAAGATGTCTGGCTCTAGGTCAGTGATCACATTATCGTGACTATCTTGGTCGTGAAGATCTTTTTTGTACAGTTCTTCTGTGTATTCCTGCCACCTCTTCTTAATATCTTCTGCTTCTGTTAGGTCCATACCATTTCTGTCCTTTATCGAGCCCATCTTTGCATGAAAAGTTCCCTTGGAATCTCTAATTTTCTTGAAGAGGTCTCTTGTTTTTCCTATTCTGTTGTTTTCCTCTATTTCTTTGCATTGATCACTGAGGAAGGCTTTCTTATCTCTCCTTGCTATTCTTTGGAACTCTGCATTCAGATGCTTATATCTTTCCTTTTCTCCTTTGCTTTTCGCCTCTCTTCTTTTTACAGCTATTTGTAAGGCCTCCTCAGACAGCCATTTCGCTCTTTTGCATTTCTTTTCCATGGGGATGGTCTTGGTCCCTGTCTCCTGTACAATGTCACGAACCTCCGTCCAGAGTTCATCAGGCACTCTATCAATCAGATCTAGTCCCTTAAATCTATTTCTCACTTCCACTGTATAATCATAAGGGATTTGATTGAGGTCATATCTGAATGGTCTAGTGGTTTTCCCTACTTTCTTCAATTTAAGTCTGAACTTCGCAATAAGGAGTTCATGATCTGAGCCACAGTCAGCTCCTGGTCTTGTTTTTGCTAACTGTATACAGCTTCTCCATCTTTGGTTGCAAAGAATATAATCAATCTGATTTCGGTGTTGACCATCTGGTGATGTCCATGTGTAGAGTCTTCTCTTGTGTTGTTGGAAGAGGGTGTTTGCTATGACCAGTGCATTCTCTTGACAAAACTCTATTAGCCTTTGCCCCGCTTCATTCCGTGCTCCAAGGCCAAATTTGCCAGTTACTCCAGGTGTTTCTTGACTTCCTACTTTTGCATTCCAGTCCCCTAGAATGAAAAGGACATCTTTTTTGGGTGTTAGTTCTAAAAGGTCTTGTAGGTCTTCATAGAACCGATTAACTTCGGCTTCTTCAGCATTACTGGTTGGGGCATAGGCCTGGATTACTGTAATATTGAATGGTTTGCCTTGGAAACGAACAGAAATCATCCTGTCATTTGTAAGATTGCATCCAAGTACTGCATTTCGGACTCTTTTGTTGACCATGATGGCTACTCCATTTCTTCTAAGGGATTCCTGCCCACAGTAGTAGATATAATGGTCATCCGAGTTAAATTCACCCATTCCAGTCCATTTTAATTCACTGATTCCTAGAATGTCGACGTTCACTCTTGCCATCTCCTGTTTGACCACTTCCAATTTGCCTTGATTCATGGACCTAACATTCCAGGTTCCTATGCAATATTGCTCTTTACAGCACCGGACCTTGTTTCTATCATTGGTCACATCCACAACTGGGTATTGGTTTTGCTTTTGCTCCATCCCTTTATTCCTTCTATAGTTATTTCTCCACTGAGCTCCAGTAGCATACTGGGCACCTACTGACCTGGGGAATTCCTCATTCAGTATCCTATCATTTTGCCCTTTGTTACTGTTCATGGGGTTCTCAAGGCAAGTATACTGAAGTGGTTTGCCATTCCCTTCTCCAGGGGACCACATTCGGCTGTGGTCCATGTGATTAGATCAGCTAGTTTCCTGTGATCATGACTTCAGCCCGTCTGCCCTCCGGTGCCCCCTAGCAATACCCACCGTCCCACCTGGGCTTCTCCCACCTTGGTCGTGGAAAATCTCCCCACAGCCGCCCCAGCAAAGCGCAGCCGCTGCACCCCACCTTGGACGAGGGGCACCCCCTCAAGGCCGCCCCCCCCGACCCTGAACGCGGAGCAGCCCCTCTCGGCCCTCCTGCGCCCGCATTAAAGGACACATGTCTCCACTGCTTCAGGAGGCTGCACTCTAAGTGGCTTCTCTTGCCTGTGGATAAGGCCTTCTCTCCTCAGTCTGGATTAAAGACTCTTTCACAACTAGAATGCTTCCACACCTAAGAGTCTACAGTTTTGGCTTGATCTACCTTTGTTTAGTTTCCCACAGCAACCCTCCTAGACCAACCAATGCATGAGTTCTTTGTTTTACAGTTTCTGCAGCCTGGAATGTCCTTTTCATTGTTCTCTGCCTATTTATTTATTGGCCATATTGCTGGGCATGTGGGACCTTAGTTCCTCAACCAGGGATTGAACCCATGCCCCCTGCATTGAAGTGAAAGTCGCTCATTTGTGTCTGACTCTTTGTGACCCCATGGACTATACAGTCCATGAAATTCTCCAGGCCAGAATACTGGAGTGGGTAGCTTTTCCCTTCTCCAGGGGATCTTCCCAACCCAGGGATCGAACCCAGGTCTCCTGCATTGCAGGTAAATTCTTTACCAGCTGAGCCACAAGGTAAGCCCCCTGCATTGTAAGCGTGCAATCGTAACCACTGGACCACCAGGGAAGTCCTCTGCCCATTTACATTTTAAGTCCTGCTCATTCTCTAAGGGCCAGTACAAATCTACTTTTCCAGAAGCCTTCTGACCTGCTGCTACGCATGCTGAATTAACAATCTTTGTCTGGGTTTTCACAGCACCTTTCTTTTATGTGCTTAGTTGCTCAGTCATGTCTGACTCTCTGCAACCCCATGGACTGTAGCCTGCCAGGCTTCTCTGTCCATGGGGATTCTCCAGGCAAGAATACTGGACTGGGTTGCCATGCCCTCCTCCAGGGGATCTTCCCAACCCAGGGAACCCAGTTCTCCCATGTTGGGAGGCTGATTATTTACTGTCTGAGTCTTATAGCACTTATTTAATAGAAGGCAATGGCACCCTACTCCAGTACTCTTGCCTGGAAAATCCCACAGATGGAGGAGCCTGGTGGGCTGCAGTCCATGGGGTCGTGAAGAGTCGGACATGACTGAGCGCCTTCATTTTCACTTTTCACTTTCATGCATTGGAGAAGGAAATGGCAACCCACTCCAGTGTTCTTGCCTGGAGAATCCCAGGGATGGGGAAGCCTGGTGGGCTTCTGTCTATGGGGTCGCACAGAGTCGGACACGACTGAAGCAAGTTAGCAGCAGTAGCAGCAGCAGCAGTATCATAATTGGCTGTTTACTTTCTCTGCTAAAATAGAATTCACATTCTCACTCTGGCTATGAGTCCTTCTATGATATGGACCTGCTTACTCTTCTTCTTCACCTCATACCACTCTCCCCTCTGCCCATTCCACTGGCTCCCATGTACCTTCATAATGCTTTCTAGACACACCAGGTACACTCCTGGAGTAGGGGTAAGGGGAATCAAACTCTTCCCAGACTCTCTGTATGACTAGCTTTCTTTTGTCTTTTTTTTTAAAAAAAATATACTATTTATTATTTATTTTTGGCTCTGCCAGGTCTTAGTTGGGCATGCAAGATCTTTGGTTGCAGTATATGAACTCTTAGTTGTGGCATGTGGGATTAATTCCCTGACCAGGAATCGAACCAGAAACCTTTGTATTGTGAGCACAGAGTCTTCCCTTTGGACCAACAGAGAAGTCCCTGTTTTAAAAAAGAGTCCTTTCTTGGCTGACCACCTAATCTGCAATAGTTACCCTATTATTCTTCAGTACATAAACCCATTGTAGTTTTACAGCATTTATCACTACCTATGGTTTTTCCCGTGGTCATGTATGGATGTGAGAGTTGGACTGTGAAGAAAGCTGATCGCCGAAGAATTGATGCTTTTGAACTGTGGTGCTGGAGAAGACTCTTGAGAGTCCCTTATACTGCAAGGAGATCCAACCAGTCTGTTCTAAAGATCAATCCTGGGTGTTCATTGGAAGGACTGATGCTAAAGCTGAAACTCCAATACTTTGGCCACCTCATGCGACGAGTTGACTCACTGGAAAAGACTGATGCTGGGAGGGATTGGGGGCTGGAGGAGACGGGGATGACAGAGGATGAGATGGCTGGATGGCATCACCAACTCGATGGACATGAGTTTGAGTGAACTCCGGAAGTTGGTGATGGACAGGGAGGCCTGGCGTGCTGTGATTCATGGGGTCGCGGAGAGTCGGACACGACTGAGTGACTGAACTGAACTGAATTTTCTTATTTGTTCATTGTTTAACTAGCTCCACTATATTTTAAGCTCCATGAAAACTGAACTGGCTTTTGCCTTATTTAGTGATGCATCCTTGTTGTCTAGAACAGTGCTTGGTACATAGTAGGTGTTTATTAAATGTTTGTTGGATAAATTAAAATGATTAAAATTTATATTAATGAAAAAGTCTATGCTGTTCTTCTTTCAGTTCAGTTCAGTTCAGTCGCTCAGTCGTGTCCGACTCTCTGCGACCCCATGAATTCTGAACACATTGGCCTGAACATGATTTGGAGCTCAATAACCATTAATGACTGAAATAATCCACCTTATAAGATAATAAAGAAATGAAAAATGAACAGTGGTAATCTCAGAAGCCCTCATAAAATGTGTTGCTGTATTATATAGTCAATGCATACATAATTACTATGGTCCAAAACAATAAGCCAAATGTTAATTTAGCATCTGCCATATGCAAGTCACTTTAAATTGCATTCTCTAATTTTACTTTTTGAGAAATCATATATGTATTATTGTTTTCTTTTGTGCATTTGGTAACTGCAAAGAGGCAAAGTAATTTGTTACATGGTGACGCAGCAAACACAAAAATGAGGATATGGCCTATTGTCCAGCCCATGTTGTTTTAGTTGTTGTTGGTGAGTCGCTAAGTTGTGTCTGACGCTTTGAGACCCCATGGACTGCAGCACGCCAGGTTACCCTATCTTTCCCTATCTCCTGGAGTTTGCTCAAAGTCATGTCCATTGAGTTGGTGATACCATCCAACCATCCCATCCTCTGTTGCCCCTTTCTCCTCCTGCCTTTAATCTTTCCTAGCATCAGGGTCTCTTCCAAAGAGTCAGCTCCTCACATCAAATGGCCAAAGTATTGGAGTTTCAGCTTCAGCATCAGTCCTTCACGACTGATTTCCTTTAGAATTGACAGGCCTGATCTCCTTGCTGTCTAAAGGAGTCTCAAGAGTTTTCTCCAGTACCACAATTCAAAAGCATCAATTCTTTGGTACTCAGCCTTCTTTCTGGTCCAACTCTCACATCTGTATGTATACAAATAAATAATATTATAAAAATCTTGGGAAATTAAAAACATATATTGCTGGGAAGGATTGGGGGCGGGAGGAGAAGGGGCGGCAGAGAATGCTGTATGGCATCACCGACTCTATGGACATGAGTTTGAGTGAACTCTGGGAGTTGGTGATGAACAGGGAGGCCTGGCGTGCTGTGATTCATGGGGTCACAAAGAGTCGGACATGACTGAGCGACTGAACTGAACTGAACTGAACTGATTGCTGAAAATAGCTGTCTTACTTTGAATTGATTGATGCCATTATTACATTTTACCTATTAAAATTTTTTCTTTTCTTTTTTTTGCCATTTGGTATGTGACATCTTATTTCCCCAACCAAGGATCAAATCCACGTCTTCTGCATTAGAAGAACAGAGTCTTAATGACTGGATCACCAAGGAAGTTCTCAAGTTTCTTTTTTGAGACTCTTCTTTTCACACTTATCTGTTGATTTCAATAGTCACAGGAAAGAGGTAACCATCTGCTCCTTTCATATTAGCACTCCCATTCTTAAGCAAGTCTGCATGGACACCCCTCGTGGTATTGTGTGTTCCACTGATGTGTTCATTTTTAGAACAGAATGTCATGATCTCACATCTTTCAAAATGACTTTAATGTGGTTTTAAAGTAAGTACTCATTTTCCTTTTTAATGGTAGTATGAGGCAATATTTTTAAGGGATAAATGACAGTTTGGAAAAATGTTTACTTTTGTTGCATGTCACATGGTCAGTGCCAGATTTGTTCATTTTTTGTCCTTGGTACAGGACTGACAACTCAGGCAGGAAGCTCAGGACACTGCAGTCACCACTGGGTGTACCCCTTGGTCCTGTAGCTCTGGCACTTGAAACTAGGCCCTGGGTTGTGCATAGCAAAGGCCCCAGTCCACTTGGCAGGCATGCTTTTTTGTTTTTTCAACTTTCCTACGTTTTTTGAACTATCATTACAAGTCAGGAGTTCCTCTTTCTCTTTCTCTTCCCCTCCCACTTTCTCTCACACGCATACTTCTACCTGATTTATCTTAAAAAATTAAAATACATACCAACACCTACTCATATCCGAGTGGTAGTAACCGCCAAGAGCTGAGTCATAGACATCTCCTGTAGGTAGCGCTTTTACTTTCTCCTGTCCTCCACCTTGGGGAATCCCTATTGGTTTTGTCTTGCTTTTCTTTTCATCCAGCCCCTCTAGATTTAAGTTTGGGACTCTTAGAGTCACTGAAATTTACAGGCAAGCCTTCATGGTCACCCTTTCTAAATCGACTGCACTCTGAAGAGTGTTAAAAAATGAACTGATGATTTTTCTGCTGCTCTGCCCTCCCTACAACATCTGGACAGGTTCTCCCTGCCTCTACCTCCTGGCTTCCCATCCTGGATTCATGTTCGAATCACCTGGCAACTTTTTGTGATGTAGGGACCCAACCACCTTAGAAAGACTGATGGAGTCTAGACATCAGTTTTATATAAAAAATCTCCCCTGGTGTTTGGGATCTACAAGCCGGTTTGGGAACTGCTTGTTTAGTTGGTGCTTTGAATAAATTTTATTTTATTGAGTAATTCGCTGAACCAAAACAATGCAAAATTCTAGTATGTAAGCAAATGAAACAAAAAGGGTGTAATTATCACCAGAAATAACTGGATCAAAGAAGAGACTGGTCAGCAGATGGACTCTATGAAATGAGATGGGACTGTACATCTCGCTGCCCTGCAGCAGCCTGGAAACCTGCATCAAGGCTTCCCAGCTGTCTCAAGACCTGTTGGCTCCTATTTGATTAATGTCAGAAGGAAGAGTCCCTGATGGTATCATAGAAATTTAAATTTAGTTCCCTTTCTCTGAGCATGAATCTCTCTCTTTTTTTTTTTCCACTTAAGATGCATGTTTTTATTGAAGTTAAAAAAAATTTGTAACCAGACAGAATCAAATGGACAAAAATGTTATAATTTGACTGTATATTCTCTCATTCTTGGTAAATCACTAAAATACAACAAAGGATTGTTCTCTATGCTAATTTTTAGGGTTGTCCAGTTAAACCTTTATTTGGTATCCTTTCAACAGGTCAACCTCTTAATTATTTAGAGTTTCTTCTCAGAAACATTCATATATTATACAGAAAACATTCATAGTTTATTTGGGAAACATTCATGTTTTATACAGGATGTACAAATTTGAGATGAGACCCCCCAACCCCAAAAACACCAAAACAACCCACACGAATGTAGCTGCAACACTATCCAACTGCATTGTGGTGATTAAGTTCAGTCTCTGTCCACTATTTACAACTGGATTTTTATGTTGTTATTTACAGAGGGGCCAAAAGCACTCATCGAAAGTAAAGGCGCTCAGGTTTAATGTGCACTTTCATAGCCCTAGGAAAACACAACCATTATATACACTGTCAGGTGGTCTGGTATTCCCATCTCTTTCAGAATGTTCCACAGTTTATTGTGATCCACACAGTCAAAGGCTTTGGCATAGTCAATGAAGCAGAAATAGATGTTTTTCTGGAACTCTCTTGCTTTCTCCATGATCCAGCAGATGTTGGCCGTTTGATCTCTGGTGCCTCTGCCTTTTCTAAAACCTGCTTGAACATCTGGGAGTTCACGGTTCACATATTGCTGAAGCCTGGCTTGGAGAATTTTGAGCATGACTTTACTAGCATGTGAGATGAGTGCAATTGTGCGGTAGTTTGAGCATTCTTTGGCATTGCCTTTCTTTGGGATTGGAATGAAGACTGACCTTTTCCAGTCCTGTGGCCACTGCTGAGTTTTCCAAATTTGCTGGCATATTGAGTGCAGCACTTTCACAGCATCATCTTTCAGGATTTGAAATAGCTCAACTGGAATTCCATCACCACCACTAGCTTTGTTCGTAGTGATGCTTTCTAAGGCCCACTTGACTTCACATTCCAAGATGTCTGGCTCTAGGTCAGTGATCATGTTTTTGGGACTATCTTGGTCGTGAAGATCTTTTTTGTACAGTTCTTCTGTGTATTCTTGCCACCTCTTCTTAATATCTTCTGCTTCTGTTAGGTCCCTATCATCTCTGTCCTTTATTGAGCCCATCTTTGCATGAAATGTTCCCTTGGAATCTCTAATTTTCTTGAAGAGATCTCTTGTTTTTCCTATTCTGTTGTTTTCCTCTATTTCTTTGCATTGACCACTGAGGAAGGCTTTCTTATCTCTCCTTGCTATTCTTTGGAACTCTGCATTCAGATGCTTATATCTTTCCTTCTCTCCTTTGCTTTTCACTTCTCTTCCTTTCACAGCTATTTGTAAGGCTTCCTCAGACAGCCATTTTGCTTCTTTGCATTTCTTTTCCATGGGGATGGTCTTGGTCCCTGTCTCCTGTACAATGTCACGAACCTCCGTCCAGAGTTCATCAGGCACTCTATCAATCAGATCTAGTCCCTTAAATCTATTTCTCACTTCCACTGTATAATCATAAGGGATTTGATTGAGGTCATACCTGAATGGTCTAGTGGTTTTCCCTACTTTCTTCAATTTAAGTCTGAATTTGGCAATAAGGAGTTCATGATCTGAGCCATAGTCAGCTCCTGGTCTTGTTTTTGCTAACTGTATACAGCTTCTCCATCTTTGGCCACAAAGAATATAATCAATCTGATTTCGGTGTTGACCATCTGGTGATGTCCATGTGTAGAGTCTTCTCTTGTGTTGTTGGAAGAGGGTGTTTGCTATGACCAGTGCATTCGCTTGACAAAACTCTATTAGCCTTTGCCCTGCTTCATTCCATGCTCCAAGGCCAAATTTGCCTGTTACTCCAGGTGTTTCTTGACTTCCTACTTTTGCATTCCAGTCCCCTATAATGAAAAGGACATCTTTTTTGGGTGTTAGTTCTAAAAGGTCTTGTAGGTCTTCATAGAACCGTTCAACTTTGGCTTCTTCAGCATTACTGGTTGGGGCATAGGCCTGGATTACTGTAATATTGAATGGTTTGCCTTGGAAATGAACAGAAATCATTCTGTCATTTTTAAGATTGCATCCAAGTACTGCATTTCGGACTCTTTTGTTGACCATGATGGCTACTCCATTTCTTCTAAGGGATTCCTGCCCACAGTAGTAGATATAATGGTCATCTGAGTTAAATTCACCAGTTCCAGTCCATTTTAATTCACTGATTCCTAGAATGTCTACGTTCACTCTTGCCATCTCCTGTTTGACCACTTCCAATTTGCCTTGATTCATGGACCTAACATTCCAGGTTCCTATGCAATACTGCTCTTTACAGCACTGGACCTTGCTTCTATCATCGGTCACATCCACAACTGGGTATTGGTTTTGCTTTTGCTCCATCCCTTCATTCCTTCTAGAGTTATTTCTCCACTGAGCTCCAGTAGCATACTGGGCACCTACCGACCTGGGGAATTCCTCATTCAGTATCCTATCATTTTGCCCTTTGATACTGTTCATGGGGTTCTCAAGGCAAGTATACTTTAGTGGTTTGCCATTCCCTTCTCCAGTGGACCACATTCGGCTGTGGTCCATGTGATCAGATCAACTAGTTTCCTGTGATTATGATTTCAGTGTGTCTGCCTTCTGATGCCCCCTCGCAATACCTACTGTCTTATTTGGATTTCTCTTACCTTGGTGGTTGAAAATCTCTTCACAGCCGCTCCAGCAAAGTGCAGCCGCTGTACCTTACCTTGGACGAGGGGTATCTCCTCAAGGCCGCCCCTCCTGACCTTGAACTCGGCCCTCCTGCGCCCCTGCAGCCACCCCCTGTTGGACGTGGGGTAACTCCTCTCGGCTGCTGGGCCTGGCCTCAGGCATGGGGTAGCTCCTCTCGGCTGCGCCTCTTTGCCTGGTCGGTTGCGCCAGGGCCGGCATCTCTCACGTCTGCACCGCCGGGGCCAGCGTCTCTCGCGTCTGCGCCGCCAGGGCCGGCGTCTCTCGTGTCTGCGCCGCTGGGGCTGGCGTATGCAGGTGAGGAAGCAACAGTCAGAACTGTACATGGGACAACCGACTGGTTCCAAATAGGAAAAGGAGTATGTCAAGGCTGTATATTGTCACCTTGCTTATTTAACTTATATGCAGAGTACATCATGAGGAACGCTGGGCTGGAAGAAGCACAAGCTGGAATCAAGATTGCTGGGAGAAATATCAATAATCTCAGATATGCAGATGACACTACCCTTATGGCAGAAAGTGAAGAGGAACTCAAAAGCCTCTTGATGAAAGTGAAAGAGGAGAGTGAAAAGGTTGGCTTGAAGCTCAACATTCAGAAAACAAAGATCATGGCATCTGGTCCCATCACTTCATGGGAAATAGATGGAAAAACCGTGGAAACAGTGTCAGACTTTATTTTTTGGGGCTCCAAAATCACTGCGGATGCTGATTGCAGCCATGAAATTAAAAGACGCTTACTCCTTGGAAGGAAAGTTATGACCAACCTTGATAATATATTAAAAAGCAGAGACATTACTTTGCCAACAAAGGTCCGTCTAGTCAAAGCTATGGTTTTTCCCGTGGTCATGTATGGATGTGAGAGTTGGACTGTGAAGAAAGCTGATCACCGAAGAATTGATGCTTTTGAACTGTGGTGTTGGAGAAGACTCTTGAGAGTCCCTTGTACCGTAAGGAGATCCAACCAGTCCATTCTAAGGGAGATCGATCCTGGGTGTTCATTGGAAGGACTGATGCTAAAGCTGAAACTGCAATACTTTGGCCACCTCATGCGATGAGTTGACTCACTGGAAAAGACTCTGATGCTGGGAAAGGTTGGGGGCAGGAGGAGAAGGGGACGACCGAGAATGAGATGGCTGGATGGCATCACCGACTCTGTGGACATGAGTTTGAGTGAACTCCGGGAGTTGGTGATGGATAGGGAGGCCTGGCGTGCTATGATTCATGGGGTCGCGGAGAGTCGGACACGACTGAGCGACTGAACTGAACTGAACTGATATACACTGTAAACACCACAGGGCATGAAATCCATCTCCAATCACAACATCAACCTCACAGATCAAGCATACAAGGTCTAAGTAAGGTGCCTGACTTTTCCTTTGTAAGCATATTTTCATCCAAGAGTACTGCTATTCTTTTCATAGGACACTATTCACTTATTTCAAATACAGGGCCAGTGCTCAAAACATTCCCTCATGAATCTCTTTTAATACAATATACAAAGATATAAATTTCATAATCGGAGGAAAGTTTCAGAAGGAGTCACCATAATTTTCCTATAAATTGCCAGTTTCCCAAATATTTTCAGTTCTATTTAGGTAACAGATTTTACTTGTGAACTTTTAGCTCTTCATTACCACTGTCTACAGTGAAGACTCTGTGAAACTCTGTGCTTATGAATAGATGTTAATTTTCATGATTGATATTTATTGTTATGGATAAAAATTTAACTTCAAAATGATTATTTTTTTTTAGGTTACTATATGAAGCTATCCCCTACATGGATCACAGCCTTGTTGTGACAAAGGGGCTTGAATAATTCAATGAAGCTATGAGCCATGCCTTGCAGGGCCATCTAAGACAGATGGGTTGTAGTAAAGAGTTCTGACAAAACGTAGTCCACTGGATGAAGAAATGGCAACCCACTCCATTATTATTGCCTGGAGAACCTCATAGACAATATGAAAAGGCAGAAAGATGTGACACTGGAAGATGAGCCCCCCAGGTTGGAAGGTGTCTAATATGCTACTGGGGAAGAGTGGAGGGCAATTACTAATAGCTCTAGAAAGAAAGAAGTGGCTGGGCCCAAGTGGAAATGGTGTTCAGTTGTGGATGTGTCTGGTAGTGAAAGTAAAGTCTGATGCTGTACAGAACAATATTGCATAGGAACCTGGAATGCTAGGTCCATTAATCAAGGTAAACTAGATGTGGTCAAGCGGGAGATGACAAGATTGAACATCAACATCTTAGAATCAGTGAACTAAAATGGACAGGAATGATCAAATTTAATTCAGATGACAATTTTATCTGCTACTGTTGCCAAGAATCCCTTAGAAGAAATGGAGTAGCCCTCATTATCAACAAAAGAGCCCAAAATGCAGTACTTGGGTGCAATCTCAAAAATGACAGAATGATTTCAGTTCATTTCCAAGGCAAACTATTCAACATCACAGTAATCCAAGCCTATGCCCCAGCCACTGATGGTGAAGGAGCTAAAACTGACCGGTTCTATGAAGACCTACAAGACCTAGAACTAACACCCAACAAATATGTCCTATTCATCATAGGGGATTGGAATGCAAAAGTAGGAAGTCAAGAAATACCTGGAATAAAAGACAAGTCTGGTACTGGAATATAAAGTGAAGCAGGGCAAAGGCTAACAGAATTCTGCTAAGAGAACGCACTGGTCATAGCAAACCCCCTTTTCCAACAACACAAGAGTTGACTTTACATACAGACATCACCAAACGGTCAATACTGAAATCAGATTGATTACATTCTTTGTAGCTGAAGATGGAGAAGCTTTATACAATCAGCAGCCCCTAAGACCTGGAGCTGATGGTGGCTCAGATCATCAATTCCTCATAGCTAAATTCAGGCTTAAACTAAAGAAAACAGGGAAAACCACTAGGCCAGTCAGGTACAGCTTAAATCTCCTATGAATATATAGTAGAGGTGACAAATAGATTCAAGGGATTGGATCTGGTAGACAGAGCGCCTGAAGAACTGTGGATGGAAGCTTGCAACATTGTACAGGAGGCAGTGACCAAAACTATCCCAAAGAAAAAGAAATGCAGAAGGTAAAGTGTCTGAGGAGACTTTACAAATAGCTGAGGAAGGAAGAAAAGCAAAAGTCAAGGAAAAAAAGAAAGATATACCTAACTGAATGCAGAGTTCCAGAGAATAGCAAGGAGATAAGAAGGCCTTCTTCAATAAACAATGCAAAGAAATAGAGGAAAAATGATAGAATGGGAAAGACTAGATATCTCTTCAAGAAAATTGGAACTATCAAGGGAACATTTCATGCAGAGATGGGCACAATATAGGACAGAAATGGCAAGGATATAACAGAAGCAGAAGAGATTTAAAAAGGTGGCAAGAATACACAGAAGAACTATCCAAAAATGTCTTAATGACCCAGATAACCGTTCTGGTGTGGTTACTCATCTAAAGTTGGACATCCTGGAGTGTGAAGTCAAATGGGCCTGCAAGCATTACTACAAACAATGTTAGTGGAGGTGATGGAATTCCAGTTGAGCTATTTCAAATCCTAAAAGATGATGCTGTTAAAGTGCTGCATTCAACAGGTCAGCAAGTTTGGAGAAGTTCAGCAGTGGCCACAGGACTGGAAAAGGTCAGTTTTCATTCCTATTGCAAAGAAGAGTAATGGCAAAGAATGTTCAAACTATCATTCAGTTGTGCTCATTTCACATGCTAGCAAATTTGTGCACAAAAATCGTTCTAGCTAGGCTTTAGCAGTAGGTGAATTGAGCACTTTCAGATGTACAAGCTGGGTTTTGAAGAGGCAGAGGAACTAGAGATTAAATTGTCAACATTTATTGGATCATGGAGAAAGCAAAGGAATTCCAGAAAAAATATCTACTTCTGCTTCATTGACCATGCTAAAGCCTTTGACTGTGTGGATCACAATCAACTGTGGAAAATTCTCAAAGAGATGGGAATAGCAGACCACCTTACCTGTCTCCTGAGAAACATGTATGTGAGTCTGGAAGCAACAGTTAGAACCAGACATGGAACAACCAACTGGTTAGATATTGGGAAAGGAGTGTGACAAGGCTGTCTACTGTCACCCTGCTTATTTAACTTCTATGCAGAGTCCATCATACAAAATGCCAGGTTGGATGAATCACAAGCTGGAATCAAGATTTCCAGGAAAAATTTCAACAACTTCATATATGCAAGTGATAACTCTCTAATGGCACAAAGTGAAGAGGAACTGAAGAGCCTCCTGATGAAGGTGAAAGAGGAGGGTGAAAAAACTGGCTTGAAACTCAACATTCAAAAAACTAAGATCATGGCATCTGGTCCCAATCCTTCATGGCAAATAGAAGGCGAAAAATTGAAAGCAGTGATAGACTTTATTTTCTTGGGCTCCAAAATCACTATGGTCAGTGACTGCAGCCATGAAATTAAAAGGCACTTGCTCCTTGGAAGGATAACTATGACATACCTAGACAGCATATTAAAAAACAGAGACATCACTTTGCTGACAAAGGTCCATATAGTCCAACTATGGTTTTTCCAGTAGTCATGTATGGATGTGAGAGTTGGATTCTAAAGAAAGCCCAGTGCCGAAGAATTGATTCTTTTGAATTGTGGTGCTGGAGAAGACTCTTGAGAGTCCCTTGGACTGCAATATGATCAAACAAGGCAGTCCTAATGGAACTCAACCCTGAATATTCATTGGAAGGACTGTTTCTGAAGCTGAAGGTCCAATACTTTGGCCTTATGATGTGAAGAGCCGACTCATTAGAAAAGACCCTGATGCTGGGAAAAATTGAAGGCAAAAGGGAAAGGGGGTGGCAGAGGATGAGATGGTTAGATAGTATCACCAACTCATTGGACATGAATTTGACCAAACTGCAGAGGATAATGGAGGAAGAAGGAGCCTGGCATGTTACAGTCTGTGGGGTCACAAAATGTTGGGACAACAACAGCAATATGAAGCTTTGTTAAATCAGTATATGCTAATAAATGGCTTACCATTAAATCCTATAATCTTTTTATAAAAAATTTTATATTCTTGAGAACACACCTTAAATAAGTTTTATATTCTGAATATAACCTCTATAAAATATGATATAACCCTCCAGATGTGGAATAAATTTCTACTAATTGAATACCAGAATTCATTTTAATATTAGCAATATTTCCATCACAAGTAATATTTTATTAATAAAGCATTCAAAAATAATTTCAACCTCAATTTTCTTTATCTAAGTAAATAGCTCAACCAACCCAGTTTCTGCATTATTAATATTTTATGTTAAATAAATTTTACACTTGTATTACATTATTTTATGAACTAGTCCTATCATAAATTTTAACTTTGCTTTTAAATCACACATTTATAATTTATCTCTGTTTTTGACAATAATATATATTAAAGAGTATTTGAAACGTATGCAATTTAAGAATTCTGTGATTCATATTCTCCCCTTAGACATGTCTGTACCCAATTTTTCCAATTTTCTGAGACTTCATTATATATTTATTTATTAAACAATCAAATCACTATTGGAGGAGAACTTTATACAGATACAAATAACATAAAGCAAGAAAATTGCAGAAAAAAGAAAAAGATCTATAAGGAAGTGAATTTATAAAAATGTGATGTTATTTTCCTGGCTTGTGGAATGTTAGCTTTTTAAAATTTGTAATTTTTTTGTGATTTCCTTTTTCATTCTCAATAAATATTCATACCCAATTTTGTGTGTGTATTTTTTTTTTTATTTCATTTTCTCATGAGATCTCTCCTACCTTCCCTCTGCTCTCTGACATGTGTAAGCTTCAGGCCCACACAACCTAAATCCACACAGACTAGCTCACACTTATCATATACCTCTGTGAGCATCATTTAATCACTTGTACACTATGGGAGATACAGTCAAATACAGTATCACCTATTACATCACTACACTGTTTATAATTATTCTAATGTGCAAAGCTGACACTACTAAGGAAAATAAAAATGAAGTTATTGCAGCATGGTCTGCAGTAATTATTCCATTCTTTTGAAGCTACTGGCAAACCACACATTACAGACCTTTGCCAAGATTTGATATCTGGGGTGCTTATCAAGATTTGGAATCTGTAATTTATTTATTTAGAAAAAGAAAAATATAACAAGTCACAAATCTAAAAACACTACAATATAAGGGAAAATATGTAACAATTCTATATGTAACTGTTGCACATATCTTCACAATGCCCTATTTTCCTTCATTTTCTGGTCTGCTTATTCTTTGACTGTTTTCTCATATGGGAATATTCTGTAATGTCTTTCTAGCAAGGACATGAAGATAATTGTCTATAGCATGGTTAATTGAAATTTATTTTGGTAATGCTTTGCAATTTGTAGAATTGTCAAATTTGTGAAAACTATTCTTTTATACATGAGCTGTTGGAAGGATCTTTCTTTTAACAGATTAACTTTTGGCTCTCTAGATTTCATGTCTTGTTTTACCTCCATTCCCACATGCTTTACTGAGTGCCATGACACATGTGACAGAGAGGAAGATGGAATGGGAAGATCAAGAAACTGATGAAAGAAATCAAAGATGACACAACAGATGGAGAAGTATACCATGTTCTTGGATTGGAACAACCAATATAGTGAAAATGACTATATTACCCAAAGGAATGTATTGAGTCAATGCAATCCCTGTTAAACTACCAATGGCATTTTTCACAGAACAAGAACAAATAGTTTCACAATTTGTATGGAAACACAAAGACCCTAAATAGCCAAAGCAATCTTAGAGAAAGAAGAATGGAGTTGGAGGAATCAATCTTCCTGACTTCAGACTATACTACAAAGCTATAGTCATCATGTATGGTACTGGCACAAAGACAGAAATATAGACCAATGGAACAAGATAGAAAGCCCAGAGATAAATCCATGCACCTATGGGCACCTTATCTTTGACAAAGGAGGCAGAAATATACAATGGAGAAAAGACAGTTTCTTCAACAAGTGGTGATGGGAAAACTGGTCAGCCACGTATAAAATAATGAAATTAGAACATTTCCTAATACCACACAAAAAATAAACTCAAAATGTATTAAAGACCTAAATGTAAGACCAGAAAATATAAAAGTCTTAGAGGAAAACATAGGCAGAACATTCTCTGACATAAATCACAGCAAGATCCTCTATGAGCCATCTCCTACAGTAATGGAAGTAAAAATAAAAATAAATGAATGGGACTTAATTAAACTTAAAAGTTTTGCACAATGAAGGAAACTGTGACCAAGATGAAAACCATTTCCCCCTTAGAAAGGGGGAAAATAATAGCAAATGAAACAACTGACAAAGAACTAATCTCCAAATATACAAGAAGCTCATGTGGCTCAATATCAGGAAAACCAACAACCCAAACAAAAAAGGACAGAAGACTTAAACAGACATTTCTCCAAAGAAGACATACAGGCTAATAAACACATGAAAAGACATTCAACGTTGTTCTTTATTAGAGAAATTCAAATCAAAACTACAATGAGATATCATTTCACACTGGTCAAAATGGCCATCATCAAAAATAAAAAAAAGAATAAAAGCTTTGACAAACCTAGACACTGTATTAAAAAGCAGAGACATACTTTGCCACTCAAGGTCTGTATAGTCAAAACTATGGTTTTGCCAGTGGTCATGTATGGATGTGAGAGTTGGACTGTGAAGAGAGCTGATTGCTGAAGAATTGATGCTTTTGAACTGTGGTGCTGGAGAAGACTCTTGAGAGTCCCTTGGACTGCAAGGAGATCCAACCAGTCCATCCTAAAGGAGATCAATCCTGGGTGTTCATTGGAAGGACTGATGCTGAGGCTGAAACTCCAATACTTTGGCCACCTGATATGAAGAGCTGACTCATTAGAAAAGACACTGATGTTGGGAAAGATTGAAGGCAGGAGGAGAAGCAGACGACAGAGGATGAGATGGCTGGATGGCATCACCGACTAGATGGACATGAGTTTGAGCAGGCTCTGGGAGGTGGTGGAGGACAGGGATGCCTGCCGTGCTGCAGTCCATGGCGTCGCAAAGAGTCAGACACGACTGAGTGACTGAACAACAATAGATGACCAATGACAGATGAATGTCTAAGGAAGTTGTGGTGCATACACACAATGGAATATTACTCAGCGACAAAAAGAAACACAGTTGAGTCACTTCTAACGAAGTGGATGAACCTAGAGCCTATTATACTGAGCAAAGATAAGTTAGAAAGAGAAAGACAAATGTCATATATTAATACATATATGTGGCATCTTGAAGGATAGAATGGATGATTCTACATGCAGGGCAGCAAAGGAGACACATACATAAAGGACAGAATTTTGGACTCAGTGGAGGAAGGAGAGGGTGGGATGATTTGAGAGACGGCATTGAAGCATATACATTACCATATGTAAAACAGATAGTAGGAGTTCGCTATATGAAGTCGGGCACACTGGTGCTCTGTGACAACCTAGTGGGGAGAGATAGTGAGGGAAGTGGGAGCAGGGCTCAAGAGGCAGGGGACATCTGTATACCTATGGCCTATTCATGTTGATGTATGGAAGAAACAACCATCACAATATTGTTAAGTGATTATCCTCTAATTAAAAGAACTGATTAGAATTAAAATGTCTTACTTATGCTGATTCTACCAAAACCTTGACTACATGGTCACTTCACCAAGTATCTTAGAAGGGTTCTATACAAGCGAAGGGCCCTGAAAGCTTAAAATTTACTTTCTTTACTGTAAAATCCACATCTAACAATAGAACTAAAATACAAAATAATCTAAAAATCCCAGTCTGAAACAGATGAAATTTAATTCA
Source organism: Moschus berezovskii (assembly GCF_049115385.1). NCBI lineage: Eukaryota > Metazoa > Chordata > Mammalia > Artiodactyla > Moschidae > Moschus > Moschus berezovskii. The sequence continues at coordinate 37,814,083 of NC_142468.1, read as the reverse complement.
ATGTAAAAAAAAATCAAATAGGGTCAAAGTATTAATTTCATAAGCATAAGTTAAGAGGTGCATGGTACTAGTTCAGGGGTTTTAGCGGACCTTCATTTTATTAGGAACCAATAGAATGATGCAAGCATACAAAAAGCATAATAATAGACCACATTAACAGAAATTGTTTCCAGATCATGAGATCTAATAACCCCTTAAAAAGCTGCCTTGGTCAGAAAACAACTGCAATATTATATCCAATTCTGATGACATAATTTAGGAGACATAGTGACTGATTAGACTATATCCCGAATAAGCCATTCAAGCTGGTGAAGACAATTTGAATTCATGGCACAAAATGGAGTGGTGAATGAACCTGAGGATGTCAGATGGGTACTTAATGGAACAAGACACTGTCTTTAAATACTTGAGTTGCTGTCCTACAGAAGAGTATTATACAAAAGTTGTCCTAAATTGTCAACGTGGACAGGGATAAAACTAATTTACATTTTTTACATCTCACAGTAAGAAGTCATTTTCTGATAATACAGTTGTTTGCAATGGACTTGGTCATCCCTTGAATGTCTGCAGTAAGTGAAGTATGGAAAATGGAACAAGATACATATGTTGAATAAAGCATTTATGTAATGATAACACTTAGGTGGCACTTATACCTTGCCAAGAATTCTTCTAAACACTTGCAAAGGATGACGAGCAGGAATAGATGGCTCCCTTGATTCTTCTCTTATATTTCATGGTTCTGAGAAAGTGATTTTAAAAGATCATTGCTTTGGCTGACACACTAAGACATTGCTATATTTTTCCCCCTAGCAATTCCACTTTCATGCCTATCAACATGCATTTCTGATAGGAATGAGCCACCTTAGTACTTTTAAAATGTTATACATTCAAGGCCTACTTTTAGGAAGAAGTGGGTCAGAGTTCCCGTTACTTTTTATATCATCAGTCTTAGTTTAAGACTTTCATATAATGGGTAGGCGTATAGACTCTGAAGCCACACTACCTGAATCTCAACTCCCCCACTTGAGCTATGTGTCTTTCTGTGCTTCAGTTTCCTCAACTATAAAATAGGGATAATAATGGGACCACTTCATAGGACTGTTTGGGGATGAAATCATTTATTCCATGTCAGCCACTTAGAATGGTGTTGGGTACATAGCAAGCATTTCACAATTTGTTTTAAGGTCTTTAAGTTCTGTTTGCTTCCATTGTCTGTCAATAACATCACTTGTTTTTATTTTTCTCTGCATTCATTGATTTCACACATATTTATAATGAGTGCCTAACACAGACCAGCACTGTGCTAGGAACAGAGAATTTAGTTATGGACGTGGCAGACATGGTCTCTGACTTCATGAAATTTATAATCTAGCAGATTTTTATGCCACCAATGTCAAAATGAAGGAAAGACATTTTCTAGTATCTTACCCATCACACTTAATAAAGATAATGAATAGCATTCCCCAAATATTAATTCTACTAAAATTATTGGCATGTATGTTTGTGTGTTTTCTTTCTTTACCAAATTTTAAATCAGGACACAAATCAAAAGACAGCAGAGATCAAATGGTGCTACCCAGGACTTCCCTAGTGGTCCATTGGTTAAGAATCTACTTGCCATGGCAGGAAGCATGGGTTCTATCCTTTGTCCAGAAGATTCCACTTTCCACAGAGCAACTGAGCCCATGTACCACAACAACTGAGCCTGCATGTAGCAGCTACTGAAGCCTGAGCACCCTAGTATGCTCTGCAACAAGAGAAGCCACCACAATGAGAAGACCACATGCCACAACTAGAGAGTAGCCCTGTTTACCGAAACTGAAAAAAAAAAAGCCCATGCACAGCAATGAAGACCCAGCACAGAGAAAAAAAGAAGCCTTACTACCCAATCTCTCCATAATCATCCAGTCAGTCTGGTTATTATTGTTGTTGTTTTACACTGTGCCTGTCGTTATGGTTATTATCATTATTATTATTTTCCTAGTAGATGAAAATTGCTGGAAAAGAGAATCGAAAGGATTGGGTTCTGTAACTTTCTCCTCGTTGGTGAAGTTCTACCAGAGGATACTGCTAATTTTAAGCAATCAAGTGAACCACTGTGATCTATCAACAGTGAAAGATATGTGAGTAATAGTGAGAACACTGGGGTTTATAGCTTCTTGGTTAACCAAAGACTTTAGCAAGCTCTCCAAGGGCAATCTCCTTTTTGGTAGAGACCAAATCCTTTCCCAGACTTTAAAAGACTGTGGAGTCTTTAAACTATTCTTGGCAAGTTGAGGGATTCTGAGGTCTTCTCAAAAAATGCTGCTGCTAAGTGCTGCTAAGTCACTTCAGTCGTGTCCAACTCTGTGTGACCCCATAGACGGCCTCCTACCAGGCTCCCCCATCCCTGGGATTCTCCAGGCAAGAACACTGGAGTGGTTTGCCATTTCCTTCTCCAAAAAATGTTACATGCTGCTAATTGAACTGTCCTCTGTTAACACTTTAAGTAGAATAAATAGACTTATGTTCCTGGGATTTGAGCTTGGAATTTCTTGGACTTGTGTTAATATGAAAGCAGCTACTCAGATCTTAGAGTAATTTCCTTTGTATTTCGAGTTCAAATTGGAAGCTCAGCTTCTAACATGCCTTGGCAAGTTTTTCTTCTCTGAAATTAACACGTTCAGTTTAACACCAGTTAATCAAGTGTCATATTATTTTTTATGCTATTAACTTTGTTTTGCTACATACCACGAACATGTGTGCTTAACATTAAATTTGAATTGAAGTGTTATTTCAGAAAGAGTTTTTTCCTCTTCTTTCCTCATTTCTTGAGTGAAACCATGGTTTTGTGGCAAAATTACTATGACAAACCTGTGATTTTCATTAAAAATTTTAGTGACATTCTTTCCTAATTATAAGTATAGAGTGAATGGGTCCAAGAATTTGTGTACCAATTTCAAAATGTCAGCTACACCCTTGTTTTTATCTGTTTGCTCAAGCCAGTTGGATTCTTTGAGTTCTTGAAAGAAACACATTTTCTTTTGATTACTAACAGTGCAGCAGACTTGTTAAGTGCATCAATCAAACAAATCAGTCTAATCCAGACCCCAATTTAGACCACTAATGTATATAGAAAGGGTCTTTTAATTAAAAATAATTATTGTGGTAAAATACACATAGCAATAAAAATTTACCATTTTAATCATTTTTAAAGAATGCACTTTAGTGGCATTAAGTACATTCACTTCGTTGTGCAACTGCCACCACCACTACCATCCATCTTTAGGACTTTTTCATCTTCCCAAACTGAACCTCTATCCCCATTAAAGAGTAGCTCCCTATTTCCCCTCCTCCCAGCTCCTGGCAACCACCATTCTACTTCCCGTCTTTATGATTTTGAGTATACTAGGTAATTCATGTTAATGGAAGCATACCATGTTTATCATTTTGTGTCTGGATTGCTTCAGTTTAGCATGATATCTTCAAGGTTCACGCCTGTCGTAGTGTGTGTCAGAAGTCTCTTCCTTTTTAAAGGCTGAGTAATATTCCATTGTATGCATGCCACAGTTTGTTTATCCATTCATCTGTTGATGGACGTGTGGCTGGCTTCACCTTTTGGTTATTTCTAATAGTGCTGCTTTGAATATGGGTGTACAAATATCTGCCCAGGTCCTTGTTTTCAATTTCTTCAGATATATACCCAGAAGTGAAATTATTGGGTCATCATGTATGGATGTGAGAGTTGGACTGTGAAGAAAGCTGATCGCCGAAGAATTGATGCTTTTGAACTGTGGTGCTGGAGAAGACTCTTGAGAATCCCTTGGACTGCAAGGAGGTCCAACCAGTCCATTCTGAAGGAGATCAATCCTGGGTGTTCATTGGAAGGACTGATGCTGAAGCTGAAACTCCAATACTTTGGCTACCTCATGTGATGAGTTGACTCATTGGAAAAGAGTCTGATGCTAGGAGGGATTGGGGGTGGGAGGAGACGGGGACAACAGAGAATGAGATGGCTGGATGGCATCACCGACTCGATGGACATGAGTTTGAGTGAACTCCGGGAGTTGGTGATGGACAGGGAGGCCTGGCGTGCTGTGATTCATGGGGTCGCAAAGAGTCGGACACGACTGAGCGACTGAACTGAACTGATAGCAATTCTATTTTTAAATTTTTTGTGAATCCATAGCAGCCACACCATTTTTTACATTCCGACAGTGCACAGGGTTCCAATTTCTCCTCCCCCTCACCAACACTGGTATTTTCTAAACAGCCATTTTAATAGATATAGAAGGTTTTAAAAAAAATATATTGGTATACTATTGTGGCTTTTTATATGTATAAAAGATTATAAAATTGAATATTTATTACTGTATATAAGTGAAAATATCAAATTTGCTAATGATAGGTTCTTATTTTCAAGTTTTATTCAAATACAGTATTCTAATAAATAACACATCTTAAGTGTAACAGAGTAACAGACTCATTGAATTACAATGTCTAAGAAGTTGAAAGAAGAAAAAATAAGATAGCGGAAGACCTGCAAATTGAGCTAGAAAACTCGTTCCAAGTGGTATTTAAAATGTACCAGTTAATGGTTGAGTGTTTGGGTATTTTTCAAAACACACAGAATATGTTAATGATGATGACACTTTGTTAACTTACATTAAATAAAAGAGAAAAAAACTTAATCACCCACTTTTTTTGAAGTCAGAATGTGTTCAGCGATGTTTGATTTTTGAGCTATATAGTTAAAACGATGTAGCTGTGGTTTTGCGAACACATTCAGCATATGACAACACATTCCTATGTTTATGCTCTTTTTTTCTCCCCCTTGGGCTTTTCACCATTTTCAAGGTTCATTACCCTGACCCGAACTCCCAGTTTTGCCCTGGTAGAAAGTGGATTACTTCATTAGCAATCCAGAAGTGCCAGGTGAAAATCTATCTAACATCTACCTCTCTGGAACAAATATGTCCAGGTTACTGGTAATATACACATGTGGTATCGTTTTTCCATTATTTGGAACATACAGAACTAAATTAATAACAGTTCTTACAAGACCCTGGGGGTTTGTGTAAAAGAATTTTGATCTCCTTAGGAAGGGCTCACCAGTACTCTCAGGAGAGATGCACTTGACTTTTGACCTCTTTTCAAAGGCACCTGTGTGAGCTTTTAAAATCCACTACCACCAATTATCCACTTTCAACCTGAAGTGTTTAAACCTAGGGCCACATTAACTGAGCTTAGCACATAGCCATGTCATCGTAGACTTCCTGATGTTAGGCGATGTCTTGACATAGTTAAAAGGGAGTTTAGGGATGGGGCATGAGATTAATCAGGTCCTCCTACTGACAGCTTCAAACAAAGAAGCCTTTTAGCCACCTGGTTTGTGTCTCTCACACCTGCATTCAGATTGCTGGGACAAAGCTTTGTACCATCGCCTTGATCCCCATTCTTTTCAGGTACTTGTTTGTGGCTATGTTGCTTTGTTTAATGGCTCTTTCCAAAAGACAGTCTAGAAGATGCAAATAAACAGCTTAGTCTTTCAGGAAAAGCAGTGCTGGGAGAACTGTAGCCTTTTAGAAAATCAGTTCATAATGGGCATTTGAAATGCCGTGTATCTTTCTTGAAGATTTTGGAAAGGAGGCCACAGCTCACGGTATATTGGAGTGACATACATCATTCTTTCTTCTGCTACCATTTTCTTGGAAATTTAAACCAGGGTGAATGTACATTTCTCTCTCCGTGCTTCACATCCCTGTTAGTTGACTTCTTTGGCAGTAAACGTGGCTTTAATTTTAGTCTCTGAGCTTATTAAATTTTTTACTTATGGTGCAAAAGACTTAAGCATGGTAGTACTAAGTTATTCTAGCATACCAGGAGAGTAACTCTGTGAAAGTAAGATTCCAGTTGTCTAGCACAGCCTGTTAGCCTTCACACACTGCAGAGTTTCAACAGCCTGTGTCTGCATTGTTCACTGTAACCAAGTAATGCAGAAATATTAGAGGCCTAGTTGACTTCATATTCTATGCCTGGTTTAAATCACTGATGTTGTAAGATCTGGCCACGGACTAAAAAAAAATTCCAAATGTTTTCTGGTTCTAGTTTTTTATTTTTTTTCATATGAAAAGTAAAACCATACAGGATTTCTTGATTGCACAATGAAGCACAGTTTCAGGGCCATGCTAATAATTTATCCCAGTTTAGCCTTAACAGAGTTATGCAATGGCTATTTCAGATATACTCATCCAAGCCATTTGATCTCAAGGTTCAAGAGTCATTTTGCTGAATCAAGAGTGGAGTCTATTCTTCAGCATGTGTTTGGCTGGTAGGGCAACCTGCTACTCTCATATGGAGAACTGAATTTCTTTAAATTTCTGTTTTCCACTGTTTTATCTGCTACATTTCCCCAATAGCTATCTGGTGCTATATCAATAGTAAATGTGGTATTAATAATAATAACAAGAACAGCAACCAGACACAATAACAACAAAGAATAACACACAGAGTACGCACTGTGTGCCAGGTATTATGCTAAAGATTGCATGTGTTTTAGCTCAGGCACTTCTATCAGTAACCCTTTGAGAGAGATACTATATGCAGTTTAGTGATGAGGAAACTAAGGCCCACAGAGGAAAGTGGCCCAAAGTCACACATCTCTTAAGAGGGAGAGGCAGTTTCTGAACCGTGGCATTCTGATTCTAGAATCCATTCTCTTAATTAGAGTACTGTCAGAAAATTCCCACATCTGTGCTCACTAGCATATCTACATTTTATATTTAAGAAATTAATAGAACAAGGGGCAACTGCTAGAGATTGTGTGGAAGAGTTTGGAGGATCCTTACTTTCTAGTCTTGATTTTATATGAAGTGAGGAGAAAGGAATGTGATGCTCCCTCCTACCCCACATGCATCCTTGATGATAAGGAAAGTTCCTTTCTAATACCGTGAACTTGAATTAATAGATGTGAAATAATCATTTCCTTTCCGCTGATTTTGGAAACATTGGTTTCTCAAGTCTTCTATTGGAATGTACGTGGTGTTATAAAAAGGTTGCCCGGGTGATGTTTGCAGATTGATGACAACTATTTATAGTTTTATCATGTTTTTAAGTTGGTGATCTATCTTTTGCAGTTCATGTCTCCCGTCTCAGAAAGTGGGAGGAGTCCGCACCGCCTGGGGAAGGCTGCTGAGAAGAAAACAGGTTCTGCGCATGTGTGTTAATGGCAATCTGCTTTCAATTTCTAGGCCTGGGCTCAGCTCATTCTACTTCTGTTTCACAAAGAAAATGTGGTGGGAGAGGCGCTTCCAGGAACACACAGGTGTACCATGTCTGAGGCAGCTTTGCCCAGTGACACACTCTTTGTGGTGGAGTTTCTGTGCAGACATAAATGCGTATCCAATGGACACTCTACAGGTCATCAAAATGATGCTTCAGGAAGCCAGCCGGGAAGGGAGACAGTTGCCATTTCAGTCCTGTTGTAGATTGCAATCAGCATCAGATTTGTTCCCCAAATCTTCCTTTGCATGCCATGCCCCCCACTTCCCATCAGCAAATTAACAAGCCAAGAAAGGAGTTTAGAAACCAAAGCTGGAAAGACCTCTAGGTCAAGTCCTCCATTCTTTGTCAAGCCAGGGTCAGCCTCCTCACCCCCTTGAGCCCTTTCTAGTTCTTCCTCTACTTCAAATTTCTCAAGCCTACATTTTCCCTTTTTTACCTTTATCGCATTACCTCTAGTTACAATCTCCTTTGTCATGCCAGCTAATTCACCTCTGTCCTTTGCAGATGACTATACCATCTTTAGTCCCTCCTTGGATTTTGTTCTTTTATTTTCTCTCCTAGTAAGTCTACCCCTCTGGCTATCCAGTAATTCTTTTTGACTTGCTCTGAACTCTACACACTGTTCATCTTTCTCCCTGTGAGGTCCCCAAAGCTTGAATGGACCCTCATGAGTGTGGTTTCACCCTGAACTGTGTAAGGAAGCCAGTATTACCTCTCTTTCTTAATATGGACTAATTTTGCCTGCATCTTCAAAAAGTGCTCAAAGAGTTTACTTTGGCTATGAGATTGCCTTTATAGAGAGGAATCTTATTTAATTATTTATAATCATTCTTCTGTGCTTGGAAGTATACTACTCTCTAAATCAGCACTGTCCTATAGAAACGGATAATAATTTTAAAAAATGGACACGTAATTTTAGGTTTTTTAGTAGTCACATTAAGAAAAGTAAAAAGACATGTGAAATTAATTTTAATAGTATTTAACTTGATATAACTAATCATTTCCACATGTAATCAATATTAGAAATTATTAATAGGATATTTAAATTCATTTTTCTACTAAATCCTGGAAATTTTGTATGTGTTTTACCCTCATAGCACATCTCAATTTAGACACTATATATTCCTTAGCAGTATAGTATTTGGTCTGTATTTGGATTTCATAAAATTGACTATTGAAGAAGTGAATTTACATAGCAAGTTGTTTTGAATATACTTGAAAGTTCTCCAAGAACTGAATTATTAGCTTTTCAATTTAAACTGTAACTAATTAAAATGAAATAAAGTTGAAAGTCAGTTCCTCAGTTGCAGTAGCCACATTTAAAGTGCTTGGATATGACTGCTGGCTGCCACTGTGGACAGCAGAGCTCTAAGTCTATAATAATCCTAAGAATTTCCATCTTACAAGTATTTCAGCTCTCATTTCCCTAAGGTGAATCTCACTTTTAGATTCTTAATCACACAAACTTTTTGGAGGAAGGAGGTATTACTTTTTTTTTTCTCCCTCTGATTTCGATGAGGCATCCATCCACTTCATTGGGGGTTTTTGTAATATACATTCTCGTATGTTAGAATGCAGGTGGTATGGTTTTTAAGTGCATTATGCTAAGATGCTATATATGCTATGTAATTAATAACCTTTAAGAGATCTTAGAAATCAGGAAGGAAAAGACCTATAAGATAAGTAGGTTTGAAAATAGTTGCCTGGTCATTGCTTTATACTGAAATACAAATATTCTTTCTATACTTTGTCATAGCAATGCCAATGAAACTTACAGAATAAATGAGGTGACCTCACAGGTTCCATCAACATATGTGTAGCTTAGGCAAAGGACATTAAATCTTACTGCTTTGCTGACCTCTGCATCACACATTTATTAACTTAATAATTCAGATGGTGTTGTAGGACTCAAATCATGACAAGCAATATTCTTTCAAACCAATGCTTTGGCACAGAAATAATTTAAAGTGCTGGGGGGTTCCTAGTGACCCCAAAGAGGCACCCTGAAATTTATATTATAAATAGAAGAGTCTGTGTATCAAAAAGTGGGGCCGGGCTTTTACCCTGGATAGACTTAATAAATTTGGCTTCATTAATGCTATCATACTAGCTGATTAATACTATTAATCAAAACAGTTCTGTGTTTCTGTCCTTCCCCTGAACCTGGGTCCTGCTTTTTCAAAGGACATTTACTTGATTCAAAGCGAGGGGAATTTTTAGCTTATCTATTTTCTTAAGAACTGTTTCCCAACCCTCCCTGAACCTCTCTCTCCATCCTTACATGCAAATCTCCTTCCTTCCCGTTACACAAGTGTGCGCACAGCAAACACTTTCCTGAACTGATATTCCACTTGTTTTCTTTGCTGTTCTGTGGCTCCTGTGGTCTCTGTGTTTTCCACCTCCATCACATTTTAGGTTTTAAATTTGCTTTCAAAATATTTCACAGGGTTTTTTTTTTTTTTTTTTGGATTAAAGCTTCAACATACTAAAATCAGAAGGAAATAAGAGGAGAAAATGGCTGAAGGTGCCACAATTTTGTCTAAGTGCCTGTGAATGCATTTTGGAGCGATTTGCACTATCACAAGTCCTTTCCAACATTCAAAGTAGACATTGAGCAGGAAGATGTTTATTTAACATGGACACTTCAATATCTGTGAATCTTTATATTTGGAAAACTTTGGCCTTTTCTTCAACAAGAATCCATTTTATTGCAGATCTCTCACCTCCCTTGCAACTCCTCCAACTTGATTTTTCCCCTCCAGCTTCCTGCGATGGTCTTGAAATTACCAGTGTTTCAGCTAATAACAATACTGCTTTAGATGTATTTGATATCTAACAGTTATGAAATTACTTTAAAAACACTATCTTATTTCAAAATCATAGCAACCTTTGAAGGGTGTGTTCGGGAAAGACAGATACAGTTATTTCTATTTGTTAGGTAAGAAATGAAAGACTAGCAGCCAATTTGCTGCCTCAAGACACCCAGTGGAGCCAAATTTCCAGGCTTTTTGATTAGAAGCCCATTTCCGTTTTCATCCATCCATTCATTCATAATCTTTTTCCAAAAGGTCTGGAGATAACTGTTTCTCAGCTTCACAACATTTTCTCTACACTGTACTGCTATGAAAGAGACCCCATTCCCATCTTATATGGTATCCTTGTAGGATAATGTCTACAGTCTTTGCTAAGGGATGAGCCCAGAAGAATCTCCACTTTCCTAGGCTATCAATTGCAGGGGCCTACTTGAATTTCACTTTTGGGTAACTATGGATGAATTTCATTCTACACTGAATTAATTTATCCAAACCTTTTCTCAAGATGCCAAAAAGTGTGGTTTGTCCTAATCACTAATGTGAATGAGTAAATTTTATTCCTGTATTTTAGTACAAAACAAATCTGTGGGTACATTCATGTTATTTGGAATGGTAGATTAAAAGCATTGACTTTTATTCACTTTATAATTCTCAGTTCAGTTCAGTCGCTCAGTCGTGTCTGACTCTTTGCGACCCCATAAATTGCAGCACGCTAGGCCTCCCTGTCCATCACCAACTCCCGGAGTTCACTCAAACTCATGTCCATTGAGTCGGTGATGCCATCCAGCCATGTCATTCTCTGTCATCCCCTTCTCCTCCTGCCCCCAATCCCTCCCAGCATCAGAGTCTTTTCCAGTGAGTCAACTCTTCATATGAGGTGGCCAAAGTATTGGAGTTTCAGCTTCAGCATCAGTCCTTCCAATGAACACCCAGGATTGATCTCCTTTAGAATGGACTGGTTGGATCTCCTAGCAGTCCAAGGGACTCTCAAGAGTCTTCTCCAGCACCACAGTTCAAAAGCATCAATTCTTCGGCACTCAGCTTTCTTTGTAGTCCAACTCTCACATCCATACATGACCACTGGAAAAACCATAACCTTGACTAGATGGACCTTTGTTGGCAAAGTAATGTCTCTGCTTTTTACTATGCTGTCTAGGTTGGTCATAACTTTCCTTCTAAGGAGTAAGCGTCTTTTAATTCCATGGCTGCAATCACCATCTGCAGTGATTTTGGAGCCCCCAAAATAAAGTCTGACACTGTTTCCCCATCTGTTTGCTATGAAGTGATGGAACCGGATGCCATGATCTTAGTTTTCTGAATGTTGATCTTTAAGCCAACTTTTCACTCTCCTCTTTTACTTTCCTATTTTATAGTTCTGCTGCTGCTGCTGCTACGCAATTCAGATATGTGCAGATCCTTGTTTAATAGGTCATCCTTCTGTATTCGCTTACATTTTAGGGCAGTGAATCACATATTTTAAATTAAATTTTGTTACCCTCACTTCTATGTAAAATATAGAACAAAACTCTTAGTAAATTTAAATTCTGCCATTGTCATCACTGAAGAGGCAAGGGCTCACTCAGGGTCTTTCCTTAACAAATATCTGAGGCAGGTGATGCTGTAAATAAGCCATTGGATGAAGCATTTGAAAACTTTAAAGTGCTGGTCAGACATATTTGAGCATCATTGTTATGGAGAAGTGACCCCCCCATATAAGGGAACATGGACTGGGAGTCAGATGATCTGATTTTGGTAGATTTATCTAACTTCTTTGAGCATCAGTTTCCATCTGTTCTACTTTTATTTATTTTCTCACATTAATGTGTGATAGAAATAATTTTAAGTCCAGTGGTCTGAAAGTTACTTGGAAGCTGCAGTTTTATTGTCTTTTTTAAAAATTAGCTTTACTCTCTGGATATTTTAAAAATATTTATTTATTTGATTTGACTGCACCACTCTTAGTTGCAGTATCTGAGATATAGTTCCCTGACTAGGAATCAAACCCTGACCTCCTGCTTTGAGAGCATGGAGTCTTAGCCACTGGACCACCAAGAAAGTCCCTGTCTGGGTATTTATATTTTTAGATTGTTCGGTGATTCTTTCTCCCCACACATCACTCTCCCATCTTAATTATTATTCTTGTTTATAATGCATCATTTGTATATTTTAAAGTTTAAATTTAGATCAATATTCAATTAGTATTTACTCACCACTCCCAGAGTTTCCTAATGAATCAGGTACAAGGGACCTGTGGAAATTACTTATTTGTTGCTATGAAACAGCTTGGTTTCCTGAGTGTACTTCTCAGAGCTCAGGTCACATTAAGAAGGTCATTCCTCTGGCTGGCATTACGTATAAATTGTGAATTCTAGGATTGGCAAATTCAATATCTCTTCCATTTTTTAACTTAAAAAGAAAATATTTTAGAATGCTTTTGTAATAGCATTATATACCATGACCAAGTGGGATTTATCCCAGAAATGCAAGGCTGGTCTAACCTCCCAAAAATCAATCATTGTAATTTATTGATAGAATAAAGGGGGAAAAATCCATATGATTATATTAATAGATGCAGAAAAAGCATTTGACAAAGTCACATGTCCTTTCATGATTAAAAACACATAGCAAACTAGGAATAGAAAATAACTTCCTTAACTTGATAAAGATCATCTACAAAAAGCCTAGAGTCAATATAATTCATAAAGGTGAAAGACTCCCTTCTCATCATTTCTATTGACATTTGTACTGGAGAATCTAGTAAGGTCCATTTAAAAAGGAAAGAAATGAAATGCATCTGAACTGGAAAGGAAGACCTCCTTCCTTATACTAACCCCCAAATTAACTCAAAATGGATGCAGACCTAAATGTAAGAGCTAAATTTATAAAACTATTATGAAAACACAGCAGTAAATATTTATAACTTTGGTCTGGGCAAATCTGAAGAATAGATAACTTGGACTTAAAATTTTTCATTCTGCAAGTGATAACATCAACAGAGTAAAAAGATAACATGGATAATATTGTACATCATATGTCTGATCAGGGACTTGTATCCAGAATATATGAAAAGCGCTTACAATTCAGTAATAAAAAACAATTTAAAAATGAGCAAGTTTTGAAAGATATTTCTCCAAAAGTGATACTCAAATGGGAACTGAACACATTCAGTTCAGTTCAGTTCAGTTCAGTCGCTCAGTCGTGTCCGACTCTCCGCGACCCCATGAATCACAGCACGCCAGGCCTCCCTGTCCATCACCAACTCCCAGAGTTCACTCAAACTCATGTCCATAGAGTCGGTGATGCCATCCAGCCATCTCATCCTCTGTCGTCCCCTTCTCCTCCCGCCCCAACCTTTCCTAGCATCAGAGTCTTTTCCAGTGAGTCAACTCGTCGCATGAGGTGGCCAAAGTATTGCAGTTTCAGCTTTAGCATCAGTCCTTCCAATGAACACCCAGGATCGATCTCCTTTAGAATGGACTGGTTGGATCTCCTTGCAGTCCAAGGGACTCTCAAGAGTCTTCTCCAACACCACAGTTCAAAAGCATCAATTCTTCGGCGATCAACTTTCTTCACAGTCCAACTCTCACATCCATACATGACCACTGGAAAAACCATAGCCTTGACTGCTGCTGCTAAGTCACGTTAAGTCGTGTCTGACTCTGTGCGACCCCACAGATGGCAGACCACCAGGCTCCCATCCCTGGGATTCTCCAGGCAAGAAAACTGGAGTGGGTTGCCATTTCCTTCTCCAGTGCATGAAAGTGAAAAGTGAAAGTGAAGTCGCTCAGTCATGTCCGACTCTTAGCCACCCCATGGACTGCAGCCTACCAGGCTCCGCTGTCCATGGGATTTCCCAGGAAAGAGTACTGGAGTGGGTTGCCATTGCCTTCGCTGATAGCCTTGACTAGACGGACCTTTGTTCGCTATATTCCCCCATAATTCAACTCCTACCTAAACACCCAAGAGAGAGCGAAACATATATCCACATAAAATTTTGTATACAAATGTTCATAGTAGCATTACTCATAATCAACAGTACAAATTATCCACATGTCCATCAACTTATGAATGAATAAAATAAAATGATGTGTGCTCAGTTATGTCCAACTCTTTGTGACTCCATAGACTGTAGCCCACCAGGCTCCTCTGTCCATGGGATTCTCCAGGCAAGAATACTGGAGTGGGTTACCATTTCCTACTTCAGGGGATCTTCCCGACCAAGGGATTGAACCTGTGTCTCTGTGTCTCCTGCACTGGCAGGTGGGTTCTGTCACCATTGTGTCACCTGGGAATATGTTCATATAATAGAATATTATTTAACAACAAAAAGAGAAATCTGACATATGCTATAACATGAATGGACCTTGAAAACATGTTAAATGAAAGAAGTGAATCACAAGAGACCACATATAATTCTACTCACATGAATGCCAGGATAAGGAAACTGATAGAGAAAGAAAGGAGATTAGTGGTTGCCTAGGGCTGGGGTAGTTGGGGTGGGGTGAGGTGCGGGATGGGACTGACTCTAAATGAATACAAGGTCTCATCTGGGGACAATGAAAATGTTCTAAAATAGATGGTATTGATGGTTGCACAACTCTGTGACTGTAAACTGTACTATAAACCACCGAACTGTACACTTTAAAGGAATGAATTTTATTCCTTGTGAATTATATCTCAAACAACTTTTAGGGTTAAGGTGGATGGATCAAGATAAGGCTGTCTCAGTTCTACCAATTTGGAAAACATGTTTCAAAAACACAGTTTTTGAAGCCAAACATTTTCATAGAAAAGCTGAACTTTGGGTTAGAAGGGAACATGACAAAAATGAAAAAGAGATTCCAACTAGCTTAAATAGCTAGGGAAGAGGATCCCCTTAGTAGAAATTTCCCCTTAGGGGAATTAAGAATTAAGGTGCCTAAATGGCTGAAGGGAGTGAGGGAGAGAAATCTAACATGAGTGTGTATGTGTCTGCATGCTAAGTTGCTTCAGTCATGTCTGACTTTTGCGACCCAATGGAACCTGCCAGGTTCCTCTGTCCATGGGGTTCTTCAGGCAAGAATACTGACGTGAGTTGTGCCCTCCTCCAGGGAATCTTCCTGGCAGGAATCCCCGTCTCTTATGTCTCCTGCACTAGCAGGCAGGTTCTTTAACACTAGATGTGGACTGTTTGCAAAAGAAGTTCCCAGACTGTTGAATTTGGGTGACAGGAAAAAAGAGAAATGAACCCTTCACCTTGGAGAAAGTGTACTAAGCCTGGGAGGAGAAACTGTGAGGAGAGGAGGTGAGCTTTTCTGTTTGTCCGTTGTTGTATTTCTCTAAAGCCCTGTCTTTCCCAGCTTGCTTTTAGATGGGTGTTGCCATCTCTGTGGCCTCCTCACAGAGACTTATGTGCTCTGGAAAGAGGTGCTCTAAGAAGTTTCTTGGGGAGTCTGGTTGACATAGTGGTCGTAAATACACTTGAGAAACTGGGTTTCATCAGCAACACTCTGAGCACCCGGGTACAAACTCTGGATGGATGTTGTGCAAATGTTTGGCAGAAATACGGACTTTCCTTACTTTTAGGCATATCTGCGGCTTTTTGATACTGTAAACAACTGACACAGCCGTGGAGGAGTAGTGTATCTGAAATTGTTTATACAAAAGGATTCCATCTGTCAGTCTGTTTACAGTTCACATGTGAATGGGCAAAACCTTCATAATAACCCGGCAAAAAAAAAAAAAAAATCTGGGATTTGCTGCAAATAATGGTTTCAACAGGGTGTACTGAGAGTGTTCTTCCTCCACTAAAAGCTGCTTGCTTAGAAATTATGCTTCTTGAGGACTTTATGGCAATTTGGTGTCCTTTAAAATTAAAAATTGGGATGCTGGGACTTGCATTTGGGGTTTCTGTACATCGGATTGTTCAGTGCTCTCCAAAACCAGGAAAGAGTATTGGACCAGAAAAGTGTTTTGCCTGAGGCAAGGTCAGATGCTGACCTGAAAGCACTGAAAAATCTTCACCATAAAAGATCTTATGAGTCCCTGGCGTAAGGGAGTCCTGGTTAGTTTGTCCTTTAATCCTTCTTTTTGGTCCTCTTAGAGTAATGTTTTTATTAAGCATTTGCAGCTCTTAACCCCTGTAGCTGGACCGCTTCATTTGGTTCATCTCCCTAGATGTGGCCAGAGATGTAGGCGCAGAGAAAACACTAAAGTAGCAACAGGAGTGTTTGTGTTGTGACTTGCTAATGGTGTCTGGGTTTTTATTCTGAAGAACATGTTCTTTTAAACTTGTCTATAGTTATTGAATGTGGAGTATCACGATTTAAACCTTCACTGGGTATGAGATTTCAAAAATGAGGCCATTCAGTGAATGAGACAAAAAGGTTTTCAAGTTAAAAATTTTGTTTGAAAAGATAGATGAATAAACATAATCACAACTCAAAATTTTAATCACTGGCCCACATGAAAAAAAGATAATCAAAGACATAAATGTGCCTGGAAAATGAAACATGAGGGGAGATCTGCCTTCAAATCACCTTCAGAATTACTTATCTGTACATGTCATATTGTATGTTTTCTTTTTCCTTTTGGCTTTCCTATAAAATCTCAACATAGACTTGAAATATCCTCCCTTAGTGATGTTTTCGAGACTATTAGTACCTCCACCATGAGGGCATTGTTCCTAGCATCTAATCTAATACCCATGTATTGCTTATTTGGCATATATTCGTTTACTTCTTGTTAATAGAAAATTATTTTTTAAGCTATTTAATTTATATTGGTTCAAATCTTCCTTTCTTGCTGAATTGTACTCTTGGCAGTTCATAAATCCTTAACTCTACAGCATCACTGACATAGAAAAGATTCAGGCACATGAACCTCATTCAGGTTAATGAGAATTTTTCCTGGAAATATCCTTCGAATTAACTGGGTGTTTCAGCATGTCAAAATAGCTTTATCTCCCTCTCATTCCATTTTCTGTTGTTTTTTTCCTTTCATTTCCATTCTTTCCACCATTTCTTCCTATTCTTCTCACCTTGCTTCCCTTTACAGTAATACATTGAGGCCCTTCCTTATGATGGGCACTCAGACAAACCCAACCAAAGGTTCTGTCAAGTGGCTCCTAGTCTGATGTGTTAGACATTTAAGCACATGAGAGCTTGGATCTATCAATTACAGCTAAGGCTGAGCTTACAGGTTGAGAATAGCCATTTGCTTTGTAAAATATGCCTTATCTCTCTGGTGGCTCAGGTGATAAAAATCTGTCTGCAACACAGGAAACCTGGGTTCAATCTCTGGATCAGGAAGATTCCCCTAAGAGAAGGGAATGGTAACCCACTCCAGTATTCTTGGCTGAGAATTCCATGGACAGAGGAGTCTGGTGGGCTACAATTCATGGGGTTGCAGAGTTGGACACAAATGCCCACACTATCCTCAATCCAGAGCCTTTCAAGGTATATTCTGAGTTTTTGTAAGTCATTATTATCAGAATAAAGGAAAAGGGGCTAAGTGGAGTAGAAGAAAGGGAAAAAGAGGGAAGAAAAGGAGATACATATTCAACTAGGAAGAAAAAAATAATCTGGCTTCCTTGATTGGCTAAAACTGAGATCATTATGTTCTCTCCTGAGGATTCCTCCCCCAGCACTTATTACCTACTTACTACATAGTAACTGGGAACCATCTATGACTTTTCTCTCTAGCATATCACTCCATCATGTATCCTGCAAATTTTGTCTCCTAAAATTTTTCTTCATTTCTCCTCTCCAGCGAATTCTATTACAACTTCTGAATTCAGGTTTTCACCCTCCTTCATGGATTCTATTAACCATCCTCTAATTGTTCTCTTTGTCTCAATATTCTTCTTCTTTAATCCATCCTTCATTCTTTGCATAAAACCCCTCATTGCTTGTAGCAGTTTCTTAATCTTTTCTGACTAATTTTCCCTTTTAAAATTATACAATCCCTTAATACTTCTTGGAGGTTCTTTAAAAAATGATGTTATAATGTGTGTGGTATATAATAATGGAACTATTTTAGGTAAGTCAAATCTTATTTTAGCTTATTTTATTATCAATTTCATTTTGATTCCAGTCTCAATAATATTCATAATATATAGACTGCTGAAGCAAGCATTATATATAGACACATTTTCCTATTCCCTATTTCACAAGTGATACAAGTGATTTAATTTTCTTCCCAGAAAATTATGTAGTAAAAAGTATGAAAGTGAAAGTGTTAGACACTCAGTTGTGACTGACTCTTTGTGACCTCATGGACTGTAGCCCTCCAGGCTCCCCTGTAAATGGGGTTTCCCAGGCAAGACGAGTGGGTTGCCATTCCTTTCTCCAGGGATCTTCCTCACCCAGGGATCAAACCCAGGTCTTCTTCATTGCAGGCAGATTCTTTACCAACTGAGCCACCAGAGATAGTGTAAGGCAAATACCCTGAAAATACCATTGTACTTGGAAAGAAGACAAAGGTACAGGAAAATATAAATTGAAATTTAATTGTTTAATGGTATAAAAATAGATAAAAATGCTTTTGCTATCCAATGTTTTTAATTCTTGCCTTTGTGCTTAAATGGTATAATTTTATGATTTTTCTGTTTTATTTTAAAATCTAAATCTGGGAGAAGATTTGAGGTTGCCATTTGCAAGAGTTTCTGCACTTTATCTTTCAATACTTTTCTTTATTGTCAGCAAAGGAAAGCTGTATCAGGTAATAACTGTCATTAAATTTTTTTGTAACTTTGAAGTACCAGAATTTCTTTATATATACAAAAACTATGATGAAATGAATATCCTTTGTGAATCTGATGATAAATTGAGTTGAATTTGTAGAATCATTATTTTTATTCTTCTAATTATTGTTATAATTTTAACATCAGAGTTCCTTATGCTTTTGAACCTTGAAGATCAATTATGAGTATATGAATTATTCATATAGAATTCATATTAATATATTTTATGAATTATTAATATATGATTAAACAAATGAGAAATTGTAAGAAGTTGAGATCCCCCATAGTGTCAAAAATATAAAAATAATAATGGCTAATATCTTTTAGAATGTTCATGAAAGAAAGAAAGCGAAAGTTGCTCAGTCACATCCGACTCTTTGCAACCCCATGGACTAGACCGTCCATGAAATTCTCCAGGCCAGAATACTGGAGTGGGTAACATTTCCCTTCTCCTGGGGATCGTCCCAATCCAGGTATCAAACCGAGATCTCCTGCACAGCAGGTGGATTTTTTGCCAACTGAGCTATCAGGGGAGCACAGCTTAATTCTTCCTCAAAATCTCAAAAAGAGGTGATAACTGGCATTTCACAAACAAAAAGAGGTTCAGAGAAGTTAAGTAACTTGCCTGAAATCACGCAGCTAATAAGTGATGGAGTTGTGTTCCCAGTTTGATTCTAGAGCCCACACTATTAACCATGTTGCTTTATTGCCACGCACTGAGTAAATCCTAAGTCCCCACTAGATGAATGCTTGGAGGCTCTTGAATGATTCTGTTTAAAAGGGGGAAAAAGTCCTTTTATTTTCTGATTAAAAGCAAAAGTAAAATTGGAGGAGGACCTTGCTACAATTAACTTCAATTAATTCCTTGCACATTCTTGCTGTAGCTCCCCTCCGAGGTTCTGCTCACACTGTGCCTTCAACCTGGTGTGCCCTCCGTTCCTCTCCTGGCTTGGCTAACTGACTCGTTCTTTAACCCCTTCTCTCCTTCAGACTCCTTCTCTTCCTCTCGCACCTGGGTGAGAGGACCCTAACTTTCTCTGAGTTCTGTAGCACACTTTCCTTACCCGTCATGGACTTTCTGTAGTCATCTGCACCCCATCGCCCATCAGGACCACCACCATTTCTGTCTAAGGCTGGAAATTTATTTACTAGAATCACTCCTCCTGTACAGCTCCAGATATGACCTTGCCAATGACAGTACCTTGTGAGATTTGGGAGTGGAGGTGAAGTGGAGATCACTGTTCTCAGTAAGGTGTGGGATCAGGCATGGCAGCTTGCCAGCCCTCTCCCTGAGCCCCCAGTCTGTGCTTGTGTGGGCTTCACACACCCCTCTGAAGGCTCCCCTCTGAAGACTCCTGGAGAGCTTGGTTCCTCCATCCGCACTCAGGGGCTCAGTTTGCCAACTTCACTATCAGTCTCTTGACCCTCAGGAAAAGCTTTCCTGGTGTCTGCTCTATCTCTTCCAGTAGGCCTGTCATCCCTTAATTTTACATTAACGTTTTTATACAGTGAGATTGGCTTCTGTATCACACCTTGACTGATATGCCACCTTCATCATTCTTCCCATCCCAGTGGGGTATATTCTATATAATCATCTGCCTGACTATCTTCCCAACAAGACATACATGCTCTAAAGGCTGAATGCACTTTGAATACCAAATACTTGGCATGGTATATAGTAAACCCTCAATAAATATTTGATTGATGAAGATATTTGGTTTCAAGAAACCTCAGTTACCTTAGGGAGCAGAAGGTCCATTTTGTGGACAACCCACTCCAGTATTCTTGCCTGGAAAATCCCATGGACAGAGGAGCCTGGTAGGCTATATAGTCCATGAGGTTGCAAAGAGTCAGACATGACTGAGCAACTTCACTTTCACTTTCTCTTGCCAATTGTTGCCATTAGTAGGCATAAGGGACAAAAAGATGGAGCAAGAATAAGAGAGAGAAAACAGAGGGCGCAGGAGAGGAAAGTCAGAGGAACGGAATGTGGGAGGTGAAGAGAGGGGAAGAGAAGAGGAAAAAGAAGGGCCCGGGTGGCTGAGTGCCCCCTGTTCCTGGCTCTGTGTTGGGCAGTTGCTCACTGTAGAGCCGGAATATCTCACCTGGAGTGGCTCTGCTGCCTTCTCCACAATCCTGTCCCAGAACTTGGCTTTCCACCTTCCAGATTTCTGCCAATGCCATTAGCCAAGCCATACCAAAACACCCAATTACGGGGGGCTAGCCAAACCCTGTGCCCCTTGGGGATAGACTGAAGCAGAGCCCTGGGGGGAAGCCCATCAGGTTGGAAGACATCTGTTTAGGCATCCTCAAAGAGGAAGAAGCAGGCAAGCCTCCAGACAAAGCTTTATAAAGAATAGAATCCATTTTTAGGTGAGTGCTAAGTCACTTCAGTCGTGTCTGACTCTGTGAGACCTTATGGACTGTAGCCCACCAGGCTTCTCTGTCCATAGAATTCTCCAAGCAAGAATACTGGAGTGGGTTGCAATGCCCTTCTTCAGGGGATCTTCCTGACCAAGGGATTGAACCCACATCTCTTACATCTCCTGCATTGGCAGGTGGGTTCTTTACCACTAGCACCCTGTTTTTTTACTTTTTAAACTCTCAGGCTAATAAATTCAAATAAGTTGATTTTTCCCCTTGTTTAGCAATAAGAAACATTTTTATTTTGGAGGCTAGGTAGGGAGGTTAAATGTTTTAAACCAAAATATTAGAAGATTTTTCAGGGTGCATTTTGTGAAACTATTATTTATTACCAAATTAAAAATTCTCATGACCAAATTCTCACCACTTCAAAAGATGGTTTTAGATGAACTGTGTTTTTTAAAATAATTTAAATAGCTTGCACAGACTTCTTGATACTTAGCTAACGTTTTCTTCACTCATGATGAAAAAGAACCAGAAAATGGCTTTTTTGTTTGTTTTGCACAATACATGAAGCCTTTAACCTCCTTTAAAGAAAGAAGATGCTACCCCACTCCCATGTTTTTCTCCATTTTTCAAGGGGAATATGTACCAAAATATCAATTACCAAATAGAGAGCAAGTCGAAGTCTTTGAATAGATCAGAATATATTTGAATTTAAATTTAAATAAATAGTTTGCAGCAATGTAGGTTTACTTACCATTTTTGTTTTTTAAATTTGAGGAATCTATTCTGCTCCTACAGTTCCCACTGACCCATTAGGAAATATTATTTTTAGTCTCAATTTTTAAAAATATTTGTTTTTATAATATACACTTGTTTGTTTGACTACAGAGGGTCTTAGTTGTAGCACCCAGTGAATTTTAGTTGCAGCATGTGAACTCTTAGTTGCAGCATGTGGGATCTAGTCCCCTGACCAGGGTTTGAACCCAGGGCCCCTTCATTAGCCACTGGACCATCAGGGAATTCTCAGTCATGGTCTTTCACTAAAGTTGATTTCATGTAATAGACAATGCAATTATTTAAAAATACCAAATTTACTTACAATTTTTATAAAATATCCTGGAGGGTTTAAGAAATTACTCGCAAAAATTTATCTGTATATATGTTTCTCATTTTTCAAAAGAAACTATATACTTAATACTTTAAGTTAAATTCCCAAGTAGCACAAAAGAGTGGAAATCAATGGGATAAGTAAAGGCATTAATGAGGGAAATAGGGAGCAAAGAAAATTGTGTGTTTGGGGTTGGGGAAGAAAAGTGGTGTGAAGGCAGTAAGTTAAGTTCAGTTCAGTCGCTCAGTCGTGTCCGACTCTTTGCGACCCCATGAACCGCAGCATGCCAGGCCTCCCTGTCCATCACCAGCTCCCGGAGTCCACCCAAACCCATGTCCATTGAGTCTGTGATGCCATCCAACCATCTCATCCTCTGTTGTTCTCTTCTCCTCCTGCCCTCAATCTTTCCCTGCATCAGGGTCTTTTCAAATGAGTCAGCTCTTCACAATAGGTGGCCAAAGTTTTGGAGTTTCAGCTTTAACATCAGACCTACCAATGAACACCCAGGACTGGTCTCCTTTAGGATGGACTGATTGGATCTCCTTGTAGTCCAAGGGACTTTCAAAAGTCTTCTCCAACACCACAGTTCAAAAGCACCAATTCTTCGGTGCTCAACTTTCTAATGGTCCAACTCTCACATCCATATATGACCACTGGAAAAACCACAGCCTTGACTAGACAGACCTTTGTTGGCAAAGTAATGTCTCTGCTTTTTAATATGCTGTCTAGATTGGTCATAACTTTCCTTCCAAGCAGTAAGCGTCTTTTAATTTCATGGCTGCAATCACCATCTGCAGTGATTTTGGAGCCCCGAAAAATAAAGTCAGCCACTGTTTCCACTGTTTCCCCATCTATTTGCCATGAAGTGATGGGACCGGATGCCATGATCTTAGTTTTCTGAATGTTGAGCTACAAGCCAACTTTTTCACTCTCCACTTTCACTTTCATCAAGAGGCTTTTTAGTTCTTTTTCACTTTCTGCCTTAAGGGTGGTGTCATCTGCATATCTGAGGTTATTGATATTTCTCCTGGCAATCTTGATTCCAGCTTGTGCTTCCTCCCGCCCAGTGTTTCTCATGATGTACTCTGCATATAAGTTAAATAAGCAGGGTGACAATATACAGCCTTGATGTACTCCTTTTCCTATTTGGAACCAGTCTGTTGTTCCATGTCCAGTTCTAACTGTTGCTTCCTGACCTGCATACAGGTTTCTCAAGAGGCAGGTCAGGAGGTCTGGTATGCCCATCTCTTTCAGAATTTTCCACAGTTTATTGTGATCCACACAGTCAAAGGCTTTGGCATAGTCAATGAAGCAGAAATGGATGTTTTTCTGGAACTCTCTTGCTTTTTCCATGATCCAGCAGATGTTGGCAATTTGATCTCTGGTTCCTCTGCCTTTTCTAAAACCAGCTTGAGCATCTGGTAGTTCATGCTTCACGTGTTGCTGAAGCCTGGCTTGGAGAATTTTAAGCATGACTTTACTTAAGGGATTGAATAAATGGAATGCTTTTCTTTTCATTTTATTGAAAACTCTCTCTCTACCTGGTCTTCTGACATGTTCACAAATACAAACAACATTAAATCAAACAGGTAAAGAAAAATACTCAAGAAACAAAAAGGGTCCCAGGGAGAAGAGGATGGAGCTGCTCCTTGGAAGGTCAGAAGCATGTGCTGGGTTATCTGTTCAGGCTTCCTCTTCCTTGGGAGGTGAACTTGGGCGGGGGGCCTCAGACACACATGGGAGGTGTGGCCACAGGAACCAGTTTCCAGAAACTAGAACTCTCTGGGGTGAGTGATGAGCCCTCAGGAAAGATGGTCTTGGAGTGGATGATGGGGACAGGGGGCTGGGGGGAGCGGTGGGATGAGAGGAGGATGGATGAGGTGAATTTCGTGGTGCTCAGCGTGAGCCATCAGTCCTTCCACTCCTCTGCCTCCCCGCTGCCTGCCATCCACCCTAGAAGCCTGGGGCAGCAGTTTGCCTCCTCCCGGAGAGGACCCTCCCTAGCACACTCATCAGAAAAACACAGCCGGGCGCATTACCTCAGCACCGGGTGGGGCCTGGAGAACAAAACAGCCCCTCACTGCTGTGAGTGGGAATGATTCAACTCCATTCAGGAATGGGTCAAGGGGGAAAATCCACCGCTCAAACCTAATAATTTTTGCCTTTTGTTTACAAAGAGTTTGAAATGTGAGTGAGGTAGTGAGCCAGAGCTGTTACAATCTTTTGCTTTAAAGGTGCCCCTTCTGAGGATGCCTTTGATAGTTCTTTGGAGTTACTTTTTGCCTTTCTATACTCATCTTTAAAAAAGGGGAAAAAAAAACTGCTTTAGTTTTTAATAGTCCTTGTCATGATGCTAAGGGCCAGACTCCAGCTGTTCTTCCCAAACCTCTGGGAGAGGCCTGGTTACATCTCGTTCTCGTAAATCTTGACTCCAGTTCTAGCAAGTCTTTAAGCCTGACCCTGACATGCCCAGGCAACAGATGATTAGAAACAGGAGAGGTGGAAAAGTCCACTGCCAAGTTGTGTCCACTTCAAAAATACATCATCTGGCAACAGCCATTTCAACATGTGGAGTGAAGTGGCACAGGTCTGTCTGCATGAAGCAGTGCAAGGTTACAGACTTACGATTTTACTTTTCTATTTTTATATGACTTTCCTGAGAAGATCAAAGTCAGGGCAAGTTGGCTGATTTGCTGACACTGTCTGGGCCCATGGAGAGGCCGCAGTTATGTGTAAAAGTGTACTTACCTGTGGTATTTTGTGATGGATATATATTTTAATAGATATGAAGTAAATTATTTATCAATACATATATCGGTCAGCATGTTTATTCATATCAACTATGAAAACTTATTAATAATGCTTATTGGTTTTACTCAATATTTAATAATGTTCAGTTCAGTTCAGTTCAGTCGCGCAGTCGTGTCTGACTCTTTGTGACCCCATGAACCACAGCACGGCAGGCCTCCCTGTCCATCACCAACTCCCGGAGTTCACTCAAACTCATGTCCATCGAGTCGGTGATGCCATCCAGCCATCTCCTTCTCTGTCGTCCCCGTCTCCTCCCACCCGCAATCCCTCCTAGCATCAGACTCTTTTCCAGTGAGTCAACTCATCGCATGAGGTGGCCAAAGTATTTCAGTTTCAGCTTTAACATCAGTCCTTCCAATGAACACCCAGGATTGATCTCCTTCAGAATGGACTGGTTGGATCTCCTTGCAGTCCAAGGACCTCTCAAGAGTCTTCTCCAGCACCACAGTTCAAAAGCATTGATTCTTCGGTGATCAGCTTTCTTCATAGTCCAACTCTCACATCCATACATGACCACAGAAAAACCATAGCCTTGACTAGACGGACCTTGGTTGGCAAAGTAATGTCTCTGTGATTAATAATTGAATGTTCACCAAAATCCTTGGGTGGGGCTGCATGACTCTTTCTTTGAGTGAAATGACACAAGTCAGCTCCTGGCTGAGGTGGTTAAAAGCTCTTACTTGACCTCTTCAGCTCTCTCTTTTCCCCTACTTCAACCAAGAATACTACGTATTTATCTGGTGGAACCATCTAATAGAAGCTGGTAGCTCTAAACCCCCATAGGGAGCAGAGCTGTTATGGAGAGTCTTCAAAATTTACACCGACTTTATGTGAACAAGAAATAAATGTTCACATGTAAGCCATTGAAACTCTGGTACTTTAGCATAACATAGCTTATCCTATCTAATACTTCCAGCATCTCTCTGAAGAAGAAAAACTATGCGAAGGGGAGGAATTAAGTGAAGTATGCAATTATAGAGGCTGTATTTTCACATCCTCAAATACCTGGGTGGAAGAGTTATCAAAGGAACATGGGGAAGAAACCATGAGAAGGTGACACCATCCCCATATTTCTTATGGAGTAGAAAAGTAATATTAAAACATTTCAATGTTTAATATGTAAAGTATTCAGTTCAGTTCAGTTCAGTCGCTCAGTCATGTCCGACTCTCCGCGACCCCATGAATCACAGCACACCAGGCCTCCCTGTCCATCACCAACTCCCGGAGTTCACTCAAACTCATGTCCATCGAGTCGGTGATGGCATCCAGCCATCTCATTCTTGGTCGTCCCCGCCCCCAACCTTTCCCAGCATCAGAGTCTTTTCCAGTGAGTCAAGTCGTCACATGAGGTGGCCAAAGTATTGCAGTTTCAGCTTTAGCATCAGTCCTTCCAATGAACGCCCAGGATTGATATCCTTTAGAATGGACTGGTTGGATCTCCTTGCAGTCCAAGGGACTCTCAAGAGTCTTCTCCAACATCACAGTTCAAAAGCATCAATTCTTCAGCGATCAGCTTTCTTCACAGTCCAACTCTCACATCCATACATGACCACGGGGAAAACCATAGCCTTGACTAGACGGACCTTTGTTGGCAAAGTAATGTCTCTGCTTTTTAATATACTATCAAGGTTGGTCATAACTTTCCTTCCAAGGAGAAGGTGTCTTTTAATTTCAAGGCTGCAATCAGCATCCGCAGTGATTTTGGAGCCCCAAAAAATAAAGTCTGACACTGTTTCCACTGTTTTTCCATCTATTTCCCATGAAGTGATGGGACCAGATGCCATGATCTTTGTTTTCTGAATGTTGAGCTTCAAGCCAACCTTTTCACTCTCCTCTTTCACTTTCATCAAGAGGCTTTTTAGTTCCTCTTCACTTTCTGCCATAAGGGTAGTGTCATCTGCATATCTGAGGTTATTGATATTTCTCCCAGCAATCTTGATTCCAGCTTGTGCTTCTTCCAGCCCAGCATTCCTCATGATGTACTCTGCATATAGGTTAAATAAGCAAGGTGACAATATACAGCCTTGACGTACTCCTTTTCCTATTTGGAACCAGTCTGTTGAACCAACTGTTGTTCCAACAGTTCTGACTGTTGCTTCCTGACCTGCATACAAGTTTCTCAAGAGGCAGGTCAGATGGTATTCCCATCTCTTTCAGAATTTTCCACACTTTACTGTGATCCACACAGTCAAAGGCTTTGGCATAGTCAATGAAGCAGAAATAGATATTTTTCTGGAACTCTCTTGCTTTCTCCATGATCCAGCAGATGTTGGCAATTTGATCTCTGGTACCTCTGCCTTTTCTAAAACCTGCTTGAACATCTGGGAGTTCACGGTTCATATATTGCTGAAGCCTGGCTTGGAGGATTTTGAGCATGACTTTACTAGCATGTGAGATGAGTGCAATTGTGCGGTAGTTTGAGTATTCTTTGGCATTGCCTTTCTTTGGGATTGGAATGAAGACTGACCTTTTCCAGTCCTGTAGCCACTGCTGAGTTTTCCAAATTTGCTGGCATATTGAGTGCAGCACTTTCACAGCATCATCTTTCAGGATTTGAAGTAGCTCAACTGGAATTCCATCACCTCCACTAGCTTTGTTCGTAGTGATGCTTTCTAAGGCCCACTTGACTTCACATTCCAAGATGTCTGGCTCTAGGTCAGTGATCACGTTATCGTGACTATCTTGGTCGTGAAGATCTTTTTTGTACAGTTCTTCTGTGTATTCTTGCCACCTCTTCTTAATATCTTCTGCTTCTGTTAAGTCCATACCATTTCTGTCCTTTATTGAGCCCATCTTTGCATGAAATGTTCCCTTGGAATCTCTAATTTTCTTGAAGAGATCTCTTGTTTTTCCTATTCTGTTGTTTTCCTCTATTTCTTTGCATTGATCACCGAGGAAGGCTTTCTTATCTCTTCTTGCTATTCTTTGGAACTCTGCATTCATGTGCTTATATCTTTCCTTTTCTCCTTTGCTTTTCGCTTCTCTTCTTTTCACAGCTATTTGTAAGGCCTCTTCAGACAGCCATTTTGCTTTTTTCCATTTCTTTTCCGTGGGGATGGTCTTTGTCCCTGTCTCCTGTACAATGTCACGAACCTCCATCCCAGAAATAATTGAGAGGTAAATTGGTACAACATTTGTGGAAGGCAATTGAGTAATATACATGAATAATTAAATTGTGCATATCCTTTGCCCCAGCAATATCACTTCTAGAAATAATTCCTGAGGAAATTGTTGGATAAATGTGAAAATGTATGTGTTTAAGAATGATTACTGCAAAAGTAGTGGGAAATTAATAATAATAGGGAATTGTTCAAATATCTAATTCCTATTTCTACTTTAGAATACTATATAGCTTTAACAATAAGGAGGCAAACTTATATATATAAACATGGAATGCCTGCCTGCTCATTCTGGTAGGCAGCTTCTGAGATGGCCCCCAATGTCCCCTGCCTCCTGGTATTCATGGCCAGGTTTAATCCCTTCCCTTTGAGTGTGTGTGTTTAACCACTTGCCTGGTGGCTTAGATGGTAAAGCGTCTGCCTACAATGTGGGGGACCCAGGTTCGATCCCTGTGTTGGGAAGATCTTCTGGAGAAGGAAATGGCAACCCACTCCAGTATTCTTGCCTGGAAAATCCCACGGATGGAGGATCGTGGTAGGCTACAGCCCATTGGGTCGCAAAGAGTCGGACACGACTGAGCGACTTCACTTGCACTTTCTTTGAGTGTGGGTTGAATCTAGTGACTTGCTTCTAATAAATTGTTGTTGTTTTTCAGTCACTCAGTCATCTCTGACTTTTTATGACCCCATGGACTGAGGCACTCCAGGCTTCCCTATCCTTCACTATTTCCCGGAGCTTGCTTAAACTCACGTCCACTGAGTCAGTGATGTTATCCAACCATCTCATCCTCTGTCGTCCCCTTCTTCTCCTGCTTTCAGTCTTTTCCAGAATCAGGGTCTTTTCTAATGAGTCAGCTCTTCATATCAAGTGGCCAAAGTACTGGAGCTTCATCTTCAGCATCAGTCCTTCCAATGAATATTCAGGGTTGTTTTCTTTAGGATTGACTGGATGGATCTCCTTGCAGCCAGGGACTCTCAAGAGTCTTCTCCAGCACTGCAGTTCAAAAGCATCAATTCTTTGGTGTTAAGCCTTCTTAATGGTCCAGATCACACATCCATACATGGCTACTGGAAATGGATATGGCAAAAGTAATTGGATGACACTTTTGAAATTAGGTTTCAAAAAGACCAGCTTCTATTTCCCTCTCTTTTATTTGTGTGCTGTTAGGGAAGGCAGCTGCCACACTGCAAGCTGACCTATTGTGATACTGGGATTTAAAATAAGAAATACATATTTGATCTTTGTCCCCATGCCTAGAAAGGAACTCCTAAAACCTTTTGAATTTTCTACAGGATGACTGCCATAAAGATGTCTTCTGTTATACTAATGAGGGGACTTTTGGAAAGCACTTAGGTAACTTAAGGCTAAGAACTAGTTCTCAAGGGATCCAACCAAGTGCTCAGAGGGTTGGAACATTTAGCCCCATCCCCTGACTTCTGGGGAGGGGAGAGGGACTGGAGGTTGATACACTCACCAATGACCAATGATTTAATCAATCATTGACTATGTAATGAAGCCTCCATAAAATCCCTAAAGGACATAGTTTGAGAGCTTACAGGTTAATGAACGTGTGGAGACTCAGGGAGAACAGCACACCAAGAGAGTCCCTGGGAGCTCTATGCCCCTTCCCATACACCGTGTCCTATGCCTCTCTTCCATCTGGCTATCCTTGAGCTATATAAACGAGTAATCTAGGAAGTAAAACACTTCTCTGAGTTCTGTGAGCCACTCTAGCCAATTAATCAAAACCAAGAAAGGGGTCATTAGAAGTTACAACCTCTAGCTGAATGCAATTGGCATCTGGCAATTGGCATCTGAAGTGGGGGTGGTCTTCACTGTCTTCAGTGGGACTGAGTCCTTCACCTGTGGAGTCCGGGGCTATCATGACTGAGCACACACATAAACACACCAACTGATACCCAGAAATGCACTCAGATTTTGGGTTTCCCAGGTGGCACAGTGGTAAAGAATCTGCTTTCCAAGACAGGAGACACCAGAGACTTGGGTTTGATCCCTGGATTGGGAGCATCCCCTGGAGAAGGAAATAGCAACCCACTCCAGTATTCTACTCCAGTAATCTTGATTGGGAAATCTTATGGTTAGAGAGCCTGGAGGGCTACAGTCCTTGGGGTCGCAAAGAGTCAGACTCAATTTAGCAACTTTGTTACATGGGCAGGTGTTGTGGATTTTAGCCCTATCACACCAAGGCAATTGCAGAGGCCCTGGAAAGGGGACTTTTGCCTCTGGCCTCTGACAAATATTGCAGCTGGGGAAGTGGTCTCAGCACGCATACCAGGTCCTGGATTAGAACCAGACAGGAATTTCTAAATTAGCATTACTATTTTCCTCTCATCTCATTGTATTTATTATTAACATTATGCATGCACTTGTTAATAAAAATTCAAAACTATAGAAGTGTATAAAGTGAAAAGTAAACTCTGCCCCATTCCTGACATCTATCCTATTCCAAGGGGTGACCTATTTGTCATTTATGTTCTGAAGTCTTGTTCCTCTATTTCATGTTTTATAAATTCTAAGGGGTATCTGCCTTTTATGAAAGCTGAGGAATTTAAATCACACAATCTTCCCCCTTTGCCTGTTCTCCTTTTCCAAGTTTTGTCTTACTACATTTTCACTTGTTCTTTTTATTGAAAAAAAAAAAAAAGGTAGAGTTTAGGGAGGGAGGCTGACATCAAGAGAGCAGAGAGAGCAACCTTGTGGGAGAATCCTGAACTGAGATGGTATTGGCATGTTTAGGAGAAAGAGTTGTGGCTAAAGCAGAGGCAAGGAGAGGGAGGTGGTGAGAAGTGAGGCTGCAGAGATGGCCGGAGGCTGCATGAAGATTCTATTCTCTTCTAAGGGCCCCATGAAGCCACAGGAAAAGTTTTGTGTAGGTAAGAGACCATCTTATTTTGAAAAATGTATTATTTTGGTAAGATTATTCTGACTGCTTTGTAGAGAAGAGGTTGGCATTAGCCAAGAATGAAAGCAGGAAGCCTGGCTCCAAGGTGATGGCGTTGGTCCACATAAGGGAGGTGGCTGTGGAAGGGAGAGAGTGGCAGGTTCGATGTACATTGTGGAGATGGTCATGACAAGGTTGGTGGAGGACAGGCTGGGAAAGGAAGTGTCAGAATGATCCCTATATTTTTGTCTTCATGGTGCCATTTAGTGTACCAGGGAACCTTGGAGAAGTGGCTGCTCTTTGAGGAAAGAGTCGAGCAGCTCACTTTGTGGTGCCCAAGCAATAGTTAAGAAGAGTTGCCAGCTTGGCAGTTAGATTGTGGGTCTGGAGTGCAAAAGAGAATTCTGGGCTGGAGGTAGCAATTCAGGAATGATTAGCTAACAGGTAGTTTTTAAGTCTATAGGGGAGAAAGAGGAGGGAGAATGAAGTGAGAGGTTAGGGCTTCATGTTTGAGATAGTGCTTCAAAATATACTGAGCACTAGGTCTGAGACAGAGGAAGCACTCGATAAATAGGTTATCAGTATAACTTATGAAAACAGTTGTTGTTGCTGCTGCCATTATTATTCTTAGTGGAGAAAGGGGTTGAAACCAGGAGGGCGTGGTCACAAAAGCGAAGAGGAGAAGTGTGGAAAGGAGGACATGGCCAAGCCTGCAGGGTCAAGAGCTAGAGGTGTTGAATTAGAAACACTTCACTGTCCGTAAGGGGTTGGACCGTGGGCTTTAGCTGTCCCTGGGTTCTGAGGGTGCAGCATTCTTCCTGATTCACTTACTGCTGTTACTTAAACCACCAACAGTCCTTTGCCATTTAAACCTGGTCTGGACAACCCCCAGGGCCTTCTCAGTTGTCTGAGCACGTTCTTATCTATACCCGATCTTCAGAGTGAAGAATCTCTGCGTTTAAGTGGAGATGAAAGTGTCCTCATTTTGTTCAGGATAGGGTAGGAGCTAGATGCAGATGGACTAGGGCTTCTGACACCAACCGTGTGATTTGAGGGACTCAGAGAAACCTCCCATCTCGCCTCTGATTCTTCTCTGATTGGGAGGGGGAAGGAGGAGGGACAGATTCAGTGAGGACCTGGACTAGGAGCTGGCGATGCTGAACTCATTCCAGTGAGGCCTCCGGGAGGAGGGCTGAGACAACTGAGAAGTGCAGCCCAAGACCTTGGAAACTGTCAGTGTATATGTGTCCACATGCTTGCGTAAATATGATGAAGAAGCAAACTACACTCATGGCATGGGAAGACACTGGAAAGAGGAGGAAGAGGGACTCCTTAACTTTCCTTAGAGGTTGCTCTGCTGCTGTTGCTATTTAGTCACTAAGTCATGTCTGACCCCTTTGTGACCCCATGGACTATACCCCCCCAGGTTCCTCTGTTCATGGGATTTCCCAGGCAAGAGTACTGGAGTGGGTTGCCATTTCCTTCTCCAGGCGATCTTCTCAACTCAGGGATTGAACCTGTGTCTCCTGCTTGGCAGGCAGATTCTTTACCACTGGGCCACCTGGAAAGCCCCAGAAGTTGCTCAATCCTGGGCAAATCCCCTTTGCAAGTTGGATGAACCAAAGTATCTAAAGTTCAGACCTGTCCCAGCTCTGAGGGAGGGACATCATCTGACCACGTGGTCTCATTACGTCTGCTTCCCTGGGCACACAGTGAGATTGGGACTTCTTGATGCTATATATTATACAGGTGGCCTTGTTTTAAGAAAATCCAATAAATAAAAAATTAAATTCTTGATTCAGTTCCCTGAATTGAAATCTGATGGAGAGCAAAGGTCGTGTCTTATATTTCTTCCACATCCTTCACCCATTAAGCCCTCTATAAATACACATTGTTTCTGTACTAAATCATTCATCTCAGGGCTCTTGGAAATAATGAGCTCCCCAGCACTCGAAAGATACATTTCTATTTTCAAAGATTTCCTGGCAACTCTTTATGGGTGTATCTATTTTTTAGTCAAAAATACATCTGTAGACAATTTTAGTCCAAGTGCACGTATAACCAGACAGAATCAAATTCATGCATTCATAATGACTTATCATGGCATTGCTCAGCTTGGCAATTTTATTTTAATAGGCAAATATGTACTTTATAATCAATAATAATTCTATTCCTAGGTGCATAGGAGGAAAAAGGAGTATAACACATACTGCCTATAGGAAACTGGGATTTTCAATTTGAGTTAAATTTTCCAGGCAAACAGCTATAACCTTTAAAAAACTTTTCTTGGCTTTTAGAAGAACAAGTTTCTGGGACTCTAGGACCTGCTCAGAAGGGAAAACGAATCTGCTGAATACAAAGAACTTGCATAAATTCCAGGTGGATAAATTCTTCTCTGTCCCCATCCTTTCCCCCAGTACAGCAGAGATGACTCGTCAGGTGGCAGGGTCCTGTCTCTGGGGAGCGGGGAGCCTGGGGCCTGCTATGGGGTGTGCTGATTTGCTCTCCTTAGGCCCACATTCTGCCTGCCGCACATACACCTCCCCAGCAACCTAGCACCACCCACGGGAGCCAGAGGAGTCTTTATTTTGTACAATTATCCAAAAGTTAAGAGGCCCTTTTCCCCCAAATCTCTGTATATTTATTTTTTTATTCTTTTTGGAAGGGTAGATTCTAATGTCTGCTACTGTTGGGCTTCTGGTTGGGTTCATGAACATAACCTCCCTTTTGGCATTTCTGTTGAATTCCAAGGAGCTAAGATGTTTCAAAGCAGGGTGGTGGGGGAGGGAAGGGGAGGGATCCTATCCTATAAAAAGCTGGATTTATTTTGCTTGTCTGTTTTCTAACTCGTCTTGGTTTGTGTCTCCTTGTGCCATTGCTGTAGTACATTATGACCACAAATATGCCTCTCCCTGATGGAGTGCTGTGTGGCGTGTTCCAGAGAGACGAGTTGTTTGAAGTGAATATGTTCACTCCGTGAGCCACACTAAGAACAGACTTTTATGCACTTATACCTGTGTGGCCACCCAGGCTGTGAGTGTCTTGGAACGTTGGGGCTCGTAATTTAAGGAAACCACTTTCATGCATAAATGAGAAATACATCCCTGGTTTGTGCATCACTGAGGGCTGGGCCGTGAGGAAATGGCAGCCACACTCACAGAAGGAACAAGAAAACCACAGCTTTGCCTGCAAAATTGGCTGCTTGGAGCAAAGTGTGCTAGCACATTGGACAGGTTATATGCTCAAATTTGCTAAATCATTTATAGGAATCTCTTCTAAAAACAGAAATCTTTCCTTAAGCATTTGTGTTCTGAATTAGACACATCTCTATTTAAACTTCTTTAGTTTTTATTATTATGCTGGAGTGCAGGTGCAAGTGTGGAAAAGCAAACATTTGAGAAAAGCTATGGTTTTTTTTATAGAGCAGCAGGGCTCAGTTTGCAACCATCTGATGCTTTGCAATAGGTAAGCAAAGGACTTAAAACATTACCTTTTCTTTTGGACAGTGAGGTTGTGAAATATAATAATAACAAGTTGTTATTTTGAATTGTGTACACAAGTAATGGAAAATGATGACACCAATTCCCTTTAGGCACAAAAGTGTCACAGAAGTCCTTTTTCATGGACTGTTACTCTGGAGGGCTTCCCAGGTGGCACAGTGGTAAAGAATCCAACTGACAATGCGGGAGACATGGATTCTATCCCTGGGTTGGGAAGATTCCCCAGAGAAGGAAATGGCAACTCACTCCAGTATTCTTGCCTGGGAAATCCCATGGACAGAGGAGCCTGGCAGGCTACAGTCCATGGGGTCGCAAAGAGTAAGACACAAGTTATCGACTAAACCAACAAAACGTTACTCGAGTGTGAGTGGGAGCTAGCTGCAGTTGGCCAAGAAGAGGGTCTTGAAATACAGCAAAAGATAGAGACTTGGCCCAGGTCTGGGCAGGTGAGGAGTCAAATCCTGCCAAGGTAAAATGAGCAGGTAGGTTATGGTGTATAGAAATACAGGTATTAGAGAGGTCGAACGCTGCGTCCTCAGGTGGAGGTCAAGTTTTCTTTGCTTGCGTGGATAGATCCGAGTTTTGTAGTAAAAAACCTGCCTGCCAGTGCAGGAGATGTAAGAGACGCGGATTCGATCCCTAGGTTGGGAAGATCCCCTGGAGAAGGGTATGGCAACCCACTCCAGTACTCTTGTCTGGAGAATCCCGTGGACAGAGGAGCCTGGCAGGCTGCGTTCCATAGGGTCTCAAAGTTGGACCTGACTGAATCGACTTAAACGCACAGACCTGAGTTTACAGGTTCTAATTCCTGGCTGAAAGGAGATGAGAGATCTGTGGGTGATGACAATGATGATGACCACACTGGTGATGATAGCAGGCACTTAACCCAGTGATTACTATGCTCACCGTTCTAGCATTTTAACTCATTAATTCTCACAGGGACTTACAACATGGATGCTAGTGTCATTCCCATTTTACAGATATAGACCAGGAGACAGAGTTTACAAAACTTGCCTAAGCATAATAAATGATGGAGCCAGGATTGAACCCAGGCAGTCTGTCCCCAGAGTGTGAGTCAATACTCATAACTAGATTTCTTGACATATATTGCCCAACATACCTTGGCTAGCCTATTAAATACTTTTTCTGAGGAACCTACTATGCAAGTCGACTTGGAAGCATAACGTATCAAAAATACTTTTGTTCTTTCAGCAAATGTCTCTGGCAGCTGGGAAAATATGAAAATAGTCAGCCTCTGTGATTCAATGTATAAATTGTTTCCATTCTTATTTGCCTCAAGAATGTCCTTTGAATACTTCTTTTGCACTCCTCCTCAGCACATGGTGGCTGAGCAGTGGAAAGAGATCTCTGGAATTCTCTTCAGACATTTGATTCTAATGTACTTAGCTCTTAAGAGCTGATGGTGGAGTGGCCATTAGAATAATAACTTATTACTTTCTGCGCACTGACAGCACACTAGACACTATCCTAGAATTTTTATTTGTGTTATCTCCCTTAATCTTTGATGTGACTGATGAGGCAGGTATTATAATTCCAGTTTTACAGATGTGGAAACTGAGGCACAAGTTCAATAATTTGCCTGCTCTATGTCCCTAAATAAGAAAGTTGCAAATCTTGGATTTGAACTTATATCAGGAAGACTTTAGAGTTTTTACTCTTTACCACTGCAGTACTGGAGCTTTAGAACCTGGTGACACAGACCTGGATAACAATGTGAAAATTACTATGTCAATTTCCCAAGTGTAACAGAGAGAAGCAAAGTTTGCCACCCCAAAATATTTCTTTGCCATGTGGATTATTTCAAGCTGAAAACAATAAGTCCAAAAGATTCAGAAAGAAACTTGGACCTCCCCTCTCAGCTGCCTAAATAATTGAGATAGAAGGTCTGTTTTGCAATAGAGTTCTCACCAGAGGTATCTGTACAGAATCTGGGCTAAGCCTGGTGGGGGAACTTCTAGGCACGTCCTAGAGATCAGAGTCCACTCTGCGTCCTGTTGTCTCTTAGGGAACAAAGCATAGCAGACATTTATTTACCAAGCATGTGCTTTTCTGTCTTTATGTGAATTGCCTTCCTTCCCTTTGAAGCCCCAACACCCCTGCCCTCATCCTCATTTGTCTTTAGCTGAAGATAGTATGTAAGGTGAGAGTTTTGGCCAGTTTGATGAGTTATTCAGTTCTCCTGAGTCTCTCTCATGCGTACACGTTATTAAACTTTTGTTTGATTTTGCCTATTGATCTGTCTCATGTCAATTTAATTAGACCAGCTAGAAGAAAGTAGAGGCTAGAGGGAAATTTCTTGCTCCTTGACAGTAACTGAGAGATTTGTGATGGTTTTGTAGTGTGTCAACTTGGCTAGGCTGAACCACATTCAGTTCAGTTCAGTTCAGTCGCTCAGTCGTGTCTGACTGTTTGCGACCCCATGAATCACAGCACGCCAGGGCTCCCTGTCCATCACCAACTCCTGGAATTCAGTCAACCTCATGTCCATTGAGTTGGTGATGCCATCCAGCCATCTCATTCTCTGTTGTCCCCTTCTCCTCCTGTCCCCCAATCCCTCCCAGCATCAGAGTCTTTTCCAGTGAGTCAACTCTTCGCATGAGGAGGCCAAAGTATTGGAGTTTCAGCTTCAACATCAGTCCTTCCAATGAACACCCAGGACTGATCCTTTAGGATGGATTGGTTGGATCTCCTTGCAGTCCAAGGGACTCTCAAGAGTCTTCTCCAACACCACAGTTCAAAAGCATCAATTCTTCGACGATCAGCTTTCTTCAGTTACCAGAATTCATTTTCTTGTATGTTTCTCGTGACAGAGGAACTGAAGGAAAATTCTTGGGAGATTTGGAAGACTAAAGGGAAGCATCAGTCATCCTGTAGCTTGCAGGTATTGTTGCTGATCTGCTGAGTCACTTTATGATGGGTGTGGAATAGCAGCTAGTCTGCAAAGCTCTCCTTCCCTTGGACCATGCTTCAGTTTCTCTGTCTCCTGGGCCAGGTATGTGTGTTTAGCTCTGTGATGAAGGGTCTAGCTCTGCTTGTCACCGAGGTCAGACACAGGTTTTATCTGCCCTTGAGGGGTTTCGGCTAGTGCCTATGGCTTCCAGCCTCCCCTTGGTATCCTTTACAGCCATCCTCTTTTGCCTTGTGTATGTCTTGCTCCAGCACCAGAGGTAGAGACAACAGCCTCATAGGGACTCTTTATCTAGGTCCCCACAAATTGCACAAGCTCAATTCTCTGGAACGAATCTCTACTGGTTCTGTTTCTGTGAATGAACCCCACTGATATGGTCCTCTGCAGGTCACCCTTGCCATGTCCCAGCATCAAGACCATTGCTTAGGCTCTATATTCTATTATGCTATTTTATTTGATTCTTATCTATCAGTAGGATTGCTGATCTCATTTCACATTTTCACAGGTGATGAAGCTGAGATCTTGTGAGGATTGATGGCTTTCCCACAAATTGGACAGGATTAGGGATATTAAAGAGAAAAACCATTGGCTCAAACTGATGTCACTTGCATGATATCAAAATCTCCATTGAACACCTGACCTAATTTGAAGTTTCAACCTTCCCCAGGAATGTGATTGTCCAGTCTGGAATTTTCAGGTCAGCACCAATGAGGTAATATGTCTCACAGGCCCTTTCCATTCCCCACCCGAAAGAAAGAAGAGTTGGTCTGTATATAGACCTTCACCCTTATACCCTAAAGAATATGACCTGGCCTGAAACAATCTTTTCTTTTCTATTGCTAATAGCTTCCTTGCCTCACCCTCCTGCCTATAAAAACCTTTCATTTTGTACACCCTTTCTGAGTATGCTTCTATTTAGTAGCTGGGATGCTGCCTGATTCATGAATCATTGAATAAACTCAATTTGATCTTCATATACTCAGCTAAATTTTGTTTTTAACAGATTCCAAGCCATTAGCCCTGGAAGTTGGGTCCTAAACTTATTCTGATTTTTAGTATTGTGACTTTTCAAACCAACACGCATACACTTGGCATTAGATCTTTTTGCCTGAGTCAGTCTTCTCTGTCTGTAGTTTGAACTGAGATTTGTCAGTGAAAGTCAAGTTATAATAGAGCTTGATTTGGCATTATCTTCCATATGTGTTTGAATATAATCTGCTTTTACAGACTGATTTTTTCTGTCCCCTCAAAATTCATATTTTGAGATCTTAACCCTCAATGTTATGGTATGAGAAGTTGGGGCCTTTGGGAGGTGATTAGATCATGAGGGTAGATCCCTCATGAATGCAGTTAGTGCCCTTATAAAAGAGACCCTAGAGAGCTCCTTTGTCCCTTCTGCCATGTGAGGACACAGTAAGAAGACAGCTATCTTTAAATCAGAAAGTTGGTCCCACCAGATACAGAATCCACTGGCATGTTGATGTCAGACTTGCCCAGCTTTCAGAACAGTGAGAAATAAAGTTTATGCTGTTTATAAGTCACTGGGTCTATGGTGTTCTGTTATAGCAGAACCTAGAATGACTAAGACATGTGCTGATGAATTTTTTCATGGCTCACTCATTCTGTTTACATTCTCTTGTCTTTCACAGGCAAAAGTGTTACACTCTAGGGTGAAGGAGCCTAACGGTGCTGTTTCCTTCTGATCAGGCACCTTGAAGAGGAAACAGACCACTTTGAGGAAAATCAATAATAGAAAGTCTCCTGGCAGCTTATAAAACAGAAGTAATATATTTATATAGGGATGAAATAATCAGGATCAAGCTCAAAAGGACATGAACCCATTAATCTCTTGCCTGTAGACAGACAAAACTGTTGTCAAGGGTGTGCTAAGTTGCTTCAGTTATGTTTGCAACCCCATGGACTGTAGCCCATCAGGCTCCTCTGTCCATGGGATTCTCCAGGCAAGAATACTGGAGTGGGTTGCCATGCCCTCCTCCAGGGGATCTTCCTGACCTAGGGATTGAACCTGCATCTATTATGTCTCCTGCATTGGCAGGTGGGTTCTTTAACACTGGCGCCACTTAGACAGAGAAAACGGTGTTGTTGCAGTCTTCTTTAAAACTGAATCTTATCTGAAATATCTTTGAAATGATTCTTGGCACACATGACCACACATAGTGCCCACTAGAATGTCAGCTATACGTAACCAGAAACTTTGTCTTGTTTATGATGGTCTCTAGCACCTGGTATGTTAACTGTGCTTAATGCACAGTAAGCACTTAAAAAACATTGACTGAATAAAGGATACATAAGAATCTCAAAAATACATGTATGTATGTATGTATTAAGATTCCTTTCCATTATAGGTTATTACAAGGTTTTGAATATAGTTTCCTGTGCTATACAGTAAAGTGGTATTTAACTGAATTGAATAAAGAGAAATATTTTTTAAAATATTTATTTATTTTTATTTATTTATATGGCTCCACTGGGTCTTAGCTGCAACACACTGGATTTTTTAGTTCAGCATGTGGTATCTAGTTCCACGATCAGGGATTGAACCCTGGGCTCCCTGCATTGGGAGTGTGGAGTCAGCCACTGGACCACCAGGGAAGTTCTGAGAAATCTTTGCAGATGAATATTTCTCTCTTGGGGCTTCCCAGGTGGTGCTAGTGGTAAAGAACCCATCTGCCAATGCAGGAAACATAATAGACACGGGTTTAATCCCTGGATTGGAAAGATCCCGTGGAGGAGGGCATGGCAACCCACTCCAATATTCTTCCCTGGAGAATCCCAAGGACAGAAAAGCCTGGCAAGCTACAGTCCATGGGATAGCAAAGAGTTGGACACAATTGAAGGGACTTCGCAGGCAGGCAGAAATTTCTCTCTTGAGATGATAGCCATGGGCTGAATGGCCATTTCATCCAACTGTTTTAGAACACATGTGTGTTCGATGTGTCTACACATGCGTATACATCAGCATGTGTATATACACACAGATGTTTACTCCTGTGACAGATCTCTTTCCCAAACACTGCATTATAATCATGTAGGAGTTACCCAGTTAGCCGTGAAAGGGGTTAATACCTCCACGTGCATGAGCTTCCTTCTCAAATGGCCACACTGCCATCCATATTACTGACTGGAACTCCTGACTGTTTTTGAAAAAAGGTGATAAAGGTTAATAAGAAAGAGTAGGTCAGGCCACAGGGAAGAAAGAAAAGGAAGGGAGGAGTATTGTGAACAGCTTCCAAGCTGAACCCTCTCCGTAGATGTTAAAAGATAAAAATTCTCCTTAAAGTTTTAACAATGGAATGAAAGGGAAGGAATTTTCAAGATGCAAGCCTCAGGCCCCCTCTGTGTTCACACAGAGCCTTTAGGAAAAACTGCTTTCCTGAGTTTGCTGTCATGTTGAAATGAACAACAGAGTAAAAGGAATAACTTTAAAATGTGGGGACTGGCCAGTCTCTATCTC
The DNA here is from genome assembly GCF_049115385.1 of Moschus berezovskii. Taxonomy (NCBI): domain Eukaryota; kingdom Metazoa; phylum Chordata; class Mammalia; order Artiodactyla; family Moschidae; genus Moschus; species Moschus berezovskii. The sequence goes on along the minus strand of NC_142468.1, from coordinate 37,773,070 downwards.
ATTGGTTCCCTCTCCCACCCCCTTCCCTACTGTTGGTTTCAACTGCTCTGTGTTACTGTTCTGTATTGTGAGTCATCCTGGTCCCGGTCCACATTTCCTTGGCCATTGCACACACTACCCATGAGCCTGAATGCAGCTATTAAGTCCAGGGGTTCTCATTGGTTAGAAATAACGGGGTTTTCTAGTGCTGTTACAAAGCTTATCTGCTCAAGTTGTTTCTCAATATCAAATCACAGTAGAAAAACAGAATTTCCCTGCTTAACACAGGTAGGTTTACACTTGGGATCATTGATGACTTAAGCAAAGATTTTCCACCTACAGCCAAGTGATTAATGGCTTACCCATCTGCACAGAAAACCAATGTTTTAATCTTGGCTTGAAGGTGTCATATCACCTGCAGTTTCCAAACAACCGCATATTTCCCCCAAAGTAAATTACCAAACAAAGAGAATGAATGCTTGCAAGTTAGCTTTTTATTCCTCTCCTCCATTCAACAAACTGAAGGAACTTGTTGCTTTTGTTACTGGTTCTGTGTGACTCTGGGGAGGGCCCTGAGAATGTGGCCTGATTTAGGGCATATTTTGTTCCCATGTTGTCTTCTTATAGTTGGAGAGGAAAGTCCCGCCCTGCAGGGGTCATCAACACCAATTTCTTTATCAGTTAGACCTAATCACGTAACAAGACACGAAGAGTTTTGGACTTTCCTTGGAAAACTGGGAGAGTGTTTTTGAGGCAAATAAAATGAAAGCTTAGACGTTTTTCTGTCTTTTGTGAAATTTTCCATCAATTGGATCCATCCTTGAGTATCAAAGATTGCTTTCTATTCAACTTCTGGTCTAAAAATACTATGCATACACTTCTCAAGTGTTAAGTGAGTGCTAAGTCGCATCAGTTGTATCCAACTGTTTTGTGATCCCATGGACTGTAGCCTGCCAGGCTCCTCTGTCCAAGGGATTCTCCAGGCAAGAATGCTGGAGAGGGTTGCCGTGCCCTCCTCCATAGGATCCTCCTAACCCAGGGATTGACCCCCTGACTCTTATGTCTCCTGCATTGGCAGGTGGGTTCTTTACCACTAGTGCCATCAGGGAAGCCTATATATATATATATATATATATACACACATACACATACATATCTCATATATATTTATAAACACATATACATGATGTGAAGTCATTTCTATTTTGAACAACATTCAGACTGGTGGTCTGCCTCGATGTCTAAAGAAGGGTCAACAGGCTACTTGAATTGTGCCAGCGCCTGAGCCCTCATCAGTGCTCACCTAGACATCTGTGATCAATTCCTGATGAAAGCACCTGCTTTCACCCTTAGCTCCTGATAGCCATTTTCTACACAGTAGCCAGAATAATTTAGAAAACTGAACCAAATCATGTCAACCCCCCACTTTATCACTTTCTTTTTGCTTCCACTGAAATAGGAGTAGAATCCAAACGTCTTACCACTGTCTACACAGCCCTGTGATCAGCCTCTCTCTCTAACCTGTCCTCCTAAGGATACCTGGTGTTTATTCTATACCTGGATACAGATACCTTCTGCCTCAGGAGCCCTTTCACTCTCTTCCCCAGGCTTCAGCAAGGCTAGTTTTTTTCTGTTCATTCAAATGTCTTCAGTTCAAATGACATTTTCCAAGGGAGGACCTTCCTACTCATCCTGGCTAACGTACCCCCCCGACTCCCCCACTTTCTGTTCTCTTACTTTATTTCCATATTCTTTAAAGAATTTGGTGCTGCCTAAAATTATCAGATGTACTACTTATAAAAATGTATATTGAGAGTGAAGGTGGGATGATTGGGGAGAATGGCATTGTAGCATGTATATTAGCATATGTGACCAGTCCAGGTTCGACGCATGATGCAGGATGCCTGGGGCTGGTGCACGGGAATGACATGGGGGGAGGATATGGGGAGGAGGGAGGTGGGAGGGGGGTTCGGGAGGGAGAGCACATGTACACCCGGGGCGGATTCATGTCAATGTATCGCAAAACCAGCCAATATATTAATGAAAGGTTTAAAAAAAAAAAAAAAGTGTATATTGTATGGTACCACCACAGGGATTCATGCCATGAAGGCAGTGCCCTTATCCACTTTTCTGTCACTATATGCAGTACTTAAAATGATACAGACATATTCTAGGGGCTCAGATAATTATTTGATGAGTGGATGAGCAGATGAATAATTCCACTTTAAAAGTAGTATTGTGTAAATTTGTTTATTTGGCTCCAGCTTTTTTATTTTGAAAAACTTTAATCATAATTACCAGTGCTAATTGGTACTTAGGGAATATTTTAGTTGGAAATATTGTTCAAACATTATTCCAAGGAGACATTCCCTTAGCAACATCTCTCACAAGCAGTCATCTAACTTCTATTAAAATAACTCCAGTGTTGAAAACCTCACTCCTTATTTATGTAGCGTGTTCAAAGGTTAGACAACTCTGTTTTTTTTCCCTGTAAAATAAAGTAAAATCTTCCTATTATGCTAAATCTTAATCCTAGTTCTGTCCTGAGGGGTTTTACAAGATAAGTCTTTTCCTCTTCCACACAGAAGAATTATCCCATGGAGGCTGCTCTTGGCAAAATTTCTTCTATAATCTCAGTGATTCCTTACATGACACTGCACTGTTGTAACATTTTTCAGAAAATGCCTGCTTCCTTTTCCTTTCCCCTGAATGCATTCTTCTTTGCCAACATTCCTATTAAATTCTGCCACCCATTTGTGGAGCACTATATAAAGCCATCAAGCATGGGGAAGAAATCAAGGCTCTGAAAAATCATTCAAAGACTGAATGTTGTGAGAGTTCCCTGATTATAGACTTAAGGGAGAGGAATCAGGAGAGACCACCAGACTTCTCCCTTTATGCTAACATGGAGACAGAAAGGCTTTGCAGGTGTCACTCTTTCTCTGTGGATCCTCAGTAGGAGAGCATTCATTCTAGAAGAAAAGGCATCCCTAACTTCTTGACTGTATGGTTCCTCTACATCTTCAGTCCAAAACTGCAACAAATATAGATTATTTTTCCAACACTTAATATTGCTTCAAAGGCCACAGTTCTTCCCTTCCTGGTCCCTTCCCAACTTTAGTAACAACAACAGTACAAAAGCTGGATTCATCACAGGAACAAAGTGGTGACTCTGCTTCAAACAGAAAAGTGATCAGATGGATAATCTCTGCCCGTGGATTTCTCTGAAATTGCTTTGGTTTGTACACTTGGGATGGTGTGTGAATTACCTGGCTGTGTTGAAATGGCTTGAATGGATTCCAAGAAACCACTGAAGTTGGAGTAAAAATCAACAAACAAACAAAAAATACTTAAAAATTTTTTTAAAGTAGCAGGCCAAGAAATGTTTATTTTTTTTTCCTGTTCCAAATGAGTAGGTTTCTTAACATCTATTTCTGTAGACTTAAGTTCCTGTTTAAAAACTAAAATTAATTTGACTCTATTAGTGGCAGTTATTATTTCATGGGAAAATAGAGTTCTTCAATGCACAATGCTGACCCATTGTGGGGTAATTGATTTTATGAAGATCCATGGCTTGGGGACCCCTGTGCTGTTGGCATATGGGCAGGGAGACAGAAGGTGGCTTCACAAGCCTAAAAGGGATATGATGCCCTCAGACACATTTCAGTCATTGAAATGCTCACTGCCAGCTTCTTACTCAAAGCACAGAGTTGGACAACATTTTCTACTTCCATACACACCTCTTGGCTGGCCTCTAGGACTTGGACAAGTGATTTCTTTTCCCATCCAAAGCTGCCCTTAATCTCTATTTAAACCAATAAAAATTTACAACAATAATAATGGTGGATAGAAGCTCTGAAATTGACTGGAGTTATACCTCTGAGGGCCTCTTTGAACTAGCTTTCCTAATAGACTCCAGCTCTCCTGGTACTTCCTTGAAGGTCCAGTGGTCAGTTGGTGTGGAATCCAGACTTCACTAAGATGGAAATTACAAAAGAATCCAGTTCAATTTTTTTTTAACCTTTCAAAATTATTCATTTGTGCATGTTTGAAGGAAAAGAAATATTTTAATATAAGGAGTTATCATTGATTCTAGACATTTGTGGTTAAGGATTCCCAAAGGGAGAATTTAAAGATCGTTGATTTTTTTGATGGTCATAGTGTTTTAATGTGATCTTTGCTAATAAATTGTCCTTGATGGAATGAAGAAAATTGGGGAGGGGTATATACAAGAAGGTAAATGAGACAATAGTGATGTGCCTGAACCTAGACCTGCTGTAGAGACTGGAGTGAGAATTTGAGGAGATGAGCTAAGAGGATCGGTAGAGTCCAAGGAAATTGTTGTATCATCTATTTAATAGTTATCCGGGGAAAAGATGCATATTTTGCTAGAAGAGTGGCCAGGGCAGATTTATTTGGTAATGTGTGGCCCATCTTCCACAAATGGAGAAAATTAGATCTCCATCCGTGAGGTAGAGCTGGCAAGTGTATGTTGGAGATCCTTTCTTCATTACTGGAATGTCAGTGGGCAGTGTCAAAACCTAGAGCTCCCAAAGACAGTATGAGAAATCAAAGATAGATGCAGCTTAAAAATGACATCTCTTTGCTAAAGATGGTGGACATTTCCAGGAGAGCATTCTATTGTTATTTCTCATGTAGAGACTTTTTAACTTAAGAGTTCTTGAAGAATCTGTATAGGGTGAGACGATAATAATATTATAAAAGTTGCAAGAGTTCTGGTCACTGGTGTTTGTGGTCGAGATTCTTAAACTGAAGTTTTTGTCTTAAAATCAAAGAGTGAGTGCAAACAGAGTCACTTGTGAGGGAATGCTCTGTACCAATTTTCAAGCTAGTACTCTAGAAGGAACGTAAAACAGAGCAAAAATTACACATATAAGCAAACGTCTGTTATCTTCATAGACAATTTCTTCTACTAGGATAAATCAAGGCCACCCATCATTGTATGGAGAAGGCAATGGCACCCCACCCCAGTACTCTTGCCTCGAAAATCCCATGGACAGAGAAGCCTGGTAGGCTGCTGTCCATGGGGTCGCTAAGAGCTGGACACGACTGAGCGACTTCACTTTCACTTTTTACTTTCATGCATTGGAAAAGGAAATGGCAACTAACTCCAGTGTTCTTGCCTGGAGAATCCCAGGGACAGGGGAGCCTGGTGGGCTGCTGTCTATGGGGTCACACAGAGCCGGACACGACTGACGGGATTTAGCAGCAGCAGCAACAACATCATTGTAAGTGATGGAAAGATGAGAAGACCTGGTAGCTTTAACTTTCCCCTGGATGCAGATAGCCAACATTACTTTGCTCTATTCTTGTTTTTAGTAATTCAGTCAGGCCTATCATTGTTCTTTCATTAGAGTCTGACTTTTGCTACATCTGTGTGGCCACCTGGCCTCTTTGCTCATCTGTGTATCACCTCTGATGTTAGCTTGGGTTTCCATCTCTACTCTGTCACCTGCAAGTTGTGTGGTGGCAGGGCCATCACTTATTTTAGCCTACTGTTAGCCTGGAAAACAGAGCTTGAGGCAAAACTCTAGACGGAAATGCCATGCTAGAGAAATAATAGTGAAAGAAAAAGAGGCAGCATAGGAGGAAGAGCAAATATGAAGGGATGTATTCCAAGCTGGCCAAAGCTTTCTAACTATTTGGGTTGATTGTCCCATCTTTTAGGACATCTTCAGGGTGCTGTATAAATGATCAGAACTGTCTCAGAACAGTTCATCTGTGGGAAGAGGGAGAGAAGGAGTCACCCATCAGCTCCCATCTCCTGTAGGTCAGAGTTTGCCCACATTCCTCTGCACTTCTCTGTTGTACCAGCTGGTCCTCCCAGAGCCACTGTGGAAGGCTGGACCCACGAGGGCCACTGCCTTCCCACATCCTGTAGGACCATGCCCACTGACCACGTGCATGAACACCAGGAGGCCCTCATGACACCTCATACCACAGAGATTTAAACAAAACCTTCTGCAAGTGGCAGAAAGCTCTGGTGGGAGGTGGGAGGAGGGAGGAAAGATGCTTTCAGGCATGTCCATAATGACATCGGTTTCCAGGAATAGCTGCTGCAGCATGCCCAGCTGGCCTGGCATCCAGACCGACACCATGAAGACAGATGAACCTTCCACATACAAAGATCCAGAACTCCCCTGGTAACGTACCAGGCAATACTGGGTCCTGGGCAAGCTTCCTGTCAGTCACAAGCAAAAGGAAACTGTTACTGAATTAGGTTGTATGGACCTTGCTTGTTGCTTCAGCAGGGAAGGCTTCTATTTCCACTTGGGTTGGAGCAGCCAGTAACAAAATCTGAATTAAGCTTGCATGGAGATTGCAGTGCAATGGAGAAAGAATGGAGAAATAGGAACTCAGTTCACGGATCAACTTCTCCCAGCGTGGCAAGAGGGATTTGAGATTAATGAGTGAAGCCAAAGGGAGGAGGAATGAGGCTAGTGATGAGGATGTGTATGCATCAGTCTATTGGGGAAGGGGCAGTGCTTTTGTGATGGGGCGGTGCGTCACCTCCTTTAACGCTTCTTCGGTCTTTAGTGTCTGGTCATGGCTGCCTGTGTGTGTCATTTAATATGCTGATGTGGTAAACTCAGTGTTGTTGTCAGATTCAGGATCTGTTGCAAGTCAGATTCATCGCCATCTTGATCCCAGCTGGTTCCATCCAATTTTTTTTTGTTGTTTGTGTCCCTATAGCTTGCTTTCGTTATCTCAGGACCCTATGAATTAAAGGTTTATGTTAACTTCTTCTAAAGGCAGAAGTTGACAGGTGTTGAGCAAGGACCTGGCACAGCTTTGGCAAATGAATTATTTCTGAATGAATCTAGGGCAGGAAGTAGCATCACTTGGGCTTGGCACCTTACCTAGCCTTTCTACACCTTGGTTTCTCTACAGGTAATGAGCAGTAGCTATTGTTTCCTCTTCTCTCCACGACATCCTCTCTCTCCAACCACATGCCCCACTCAGCTCGAAGTTTGAGTGCTTGGGGTCTCTTACCCTTGGGAGCTTGTCTTTTGCCAGGCTTTCTAAGTTGTTTCACTGATGGTTTTCAAGGATCCTAGCAACCATTCTCTAACTGAATGGGAGTGACTCTTGCGTATTCCTTACTTTCAAAGAAAAATAGATGAGCAGTTATTTAGGTTCTCTTAATGCTTTTTGTTTAACAACGACCTGAAAATGACTGCATTTGGACAGTCTTTCTGAAATACTGTGAGCATCGATATTGCCAGTTTTGTCTCTTAAGAGGAAGTGTCTCTTATGAATAGCAGCAGAGTTTTTCATGGGAACAAATGTATCACAGCTTTTGGCTATTGACATTGAGGAGGTGGGAATACTCTTTACTGTTACTGTTTTTCTTATTTTGATTTATTAACATTCATTGATGTCCCCTTATTTCCTGACCCTGTTATCTAAGGAGGTTTTTCTTTCTGTTTAATCCCACGGTGTGACTCCTTAATGAGGTGACAAGCTGCCCAACAATAGAGAAAGGGGTGCTACGTATCTCTACCCCTCAATTGCACAGAACAGGGCTCAACAGGTCAGGGATGTGGATTGGGTCCCAGGAACAAGCGCTGGATCGAGGTATGAGGAAGTAGCCATCTGGGTTTCCAAGAGAGGACAAGTCAATGGATGATTCTGGTTCACTGTCCTAGGGAATTTAACATGAGCACAGGCCAGTGCTGCCATTAAATACGAGCGACTGCCTTCAGGTTGGCAGATGAGAGACAAAGTCAAGAGTTAGGAGCCGAGTAGAACCAGGCAAGATCTGGAGCAATACAAGAAAGTTTTGGATAATTGTAAGAATGAAGCCAGAGTATGATAACCTGACTTTAACGGCCATTGGCTGGACAGACATCAGCATGGGAGACTGGTGACATTGATTAAAGTATAGTACCTAATTGGGGTGGTCTTCCAGGTGGCTCAGTGGTAAAGAATCTGCCTACAATGCAGGAAATGCAGGTTCAATCTCTGGGATGGGAAGATACCCTGGAGGAGGAAGTGGAAACCCACTCCAGTATTTTTGCCTGGAGAAACCCATGGACGAGGAGCCTAGGGGGTTACAGTCTGTGGAGTTGCAAAGAGTTGGACATGACAGTGAGCTCACACACGCCCATATATACCTAACCAGGGTAGATCTAATGTATGACCAGGACTGCTATGTAGAAGGGATCTTTTAATAAAAGACACACCTCCTCTCAGATCTCCAGCTGCACATAAGCACTGAGCTATACATTGATGGAAAATAAATATATCTGTAAATAATTCCAGTTTGGTCAAGGAAATAATATAGCAGCAGGTGGAGTTTACCCTCTTGCCTTGGTTTTCCCCCTCCCACATGATATATTGGATTGGTCAAAAAGTTTGTTTGGATTTTTCCATAATATGTTACAGAAAAATCTGAATGAACTTTTTGGCTAACAATACATCTTTCATAGCTGGTAAATGCAAAGCTGCCTTTAGCACCCCTCCGATGTGTACACATTGGCCCGCTCTTGCCAGAGACAGAAAGCCAGCAAGCCTTTGTTTCATGCTGTCTCAGAGTATTTCATGTTCCCTTGGACAGAGAACCTACTTTTCTTGCTTTCGGTATGGGGACTTTTCAGCTCGCAGTCTGGGTAAGGAAGCCATGTTTGGTTAATGTCAAATTTACTCTGAACTTGGCTGGCCTCAAAGTTCATGTGGTGGAAACTGTAGCTCCTCCCATGGTTTGGATATTTTACATCTACACATTACATTCAAAAAGCCAAAGTTTAGACTCATGGAAAAAAATAGCTAAATTGATGACTAATTTTACATCAGAAACTTTCAACCAGAGGAATAGTGTGCTACAGAGTAAGTAGAACCGCCCCACCCCTGGCCCCTTGCCCTTCGCTTGGATCAAGGAGATTTTCAAGTGTCTCTTTGAGAGAGGGTGGAGAAGGATGTAGTGGAGGCCCAGCTGTGTGGACCCACACAGCAGATGGTCCTCGAAATACAGGCGGCCTGAAGTTACTCTCCACTGGGCTCTTCCGACTGAGCTATTGAGTCATGCCGCCACTTGTCATGCTGAAGAGGACTGTTTAGGAGGAAAATGCGGTGGTTTTTCTTGCTTAATATATCTGTACTAGGAGGTCATGACCCATCTTTCTTACTGCACACACTTTTATTTATACACCATACGGAATAATTTCCAACTTACTCTCCCCACGCCACTCCTTTGCCAGAACATATAGAAATGTCCATGTTCGAAATAAAAAGCTCTTGCTTTCTTGGCTGAATATCAAGATTTTTGTAGATTGTCAACTCCTTAAGAGGGGAGAAGCATAAAATCCAGCTGTAGAAACCCAGAAGTGACCTAACATGATCCAGGTGTTTCTAGTTTTCTTAGGAAAGGAGGCGAATGTCTACGCAATGCCTAACCAACCGTATCTGGAGAATACTGCCCGATAACACAAGGTTGCTCCTCATGGTTTCAATGGGGGCTGTGAGTGAGTCCACAGTATGTAACAACAACATGAGATTTATCAAGATTGGTTTTATTCTGAAAGCTTGTACCCTTATGTGTAGCCAACTCCCATCTTATTCAATGCTCATAAAATGGATTTAAAAGCAATAAACTTGTAAAGAACATGGTGGGATGGAAAATGCAGAGAGTGGGAAGACATGGGTTTTTAGCCTCAGTTCTGTCACTTGTCAGCCATGTATCTGGGGACAAGTCTTCAATCTTTCTGATCATCATTTTTTAATCCATAAAACTAAGAAAATAATATTTTCCCTTCATATCCTGCTAGAAAGTAAAGCGTTGTGTTGGGGGCTGATTTGGATAACTTGGCTAAAGCTGTGGATAAGGCATTTAGCAGTCTGCAGGCTTATCTGCTCTGTCTGTAGTAACATTCTGACCCACCATTCATGAACCAGGTATGGTCTACTATAATTTTAGGTTGTATTTTTTCAGTGGTTAAAATTGAACTAGTTTGGCAGAACTACTTCAGAGTGAATAACAAGCCAGCTGCCAAAATCTTCCTCATCCATCCTCAAATGCCACTTACTTCTCAAAGCAACCCAAGCTCTTTTAACCTGGAATGATTCCCAGTGCTGGCTATTTCCACGGCAGGTCTTCTGTTAGTCCTGACCATAGCTAATAGTCATCTGGCAAAATATCTTCCTTCCAGGGCTGGAATCTAGCTGTAGTCATTCTTATACCTGACGACCTTGCCTTCTAGAGTAATAGGCATGGAAGTGTATGGTGAACACTTTCTAAACTGAATTACTTAATCTCCTCGGTAGGATGGGCAGGGGAGGGGAAATGACAGTGGTTTCTGTGTAGCATCTGATGTTGGTGGATGATGGCATAGAGAAAGAAAATCAGAGTAAGAGTCACTGAACTGGATGAAAATTCAAGCTCTGCCACCGTGTTGTTGTACTGTGGCCTTGGCCAAGTCACACAACTCTCTGAACCTTTGTTTCCTTTTCTTTATAATGAGAGAATAGGATGAGTTGGTCTTTAAGACTCCTTGTTTTATGCTACCTTCATCTAAGGTAAGATGCTGAGAAGAACTTCAAGCAATTCAGGAGCTGTTTTAAAATGGTCATCAATCAATAGGGTGATTCCAAAGCAACAGAAATCTATTCTATTTTGAGCAGTAAGCATTATTTTACATAAATAAGGGATTCGGGGTAAGGAATTTATCAAGTGTATCTGTGGACAGTTTAAAATTTAAAACCTAGCATGATATGCATAATCTAAGAATATATTAATATCCACTTGGTCTATTGTACAGATCGCAAAATATATATATTAAAAATAAATATGGATTAGAATGTTAATGAAGTCTTTGAATTTTGGTGGTTATTATTCTTTAAATTTTACCATATATTTTTTCTTCATACTTTCATATTAGAACAATTTGGAGTTATCCATGAAACTTGAAGTATCTTTTAAAATAACACAGGTAGGAAATCTATCTTTATTAGTAGAAAAGGAAAGGACTCTTCCACATGTGTTGGTTAGTTTCAATTTCAGACTGCAGGACTTTGTCTTGTGGAGTTAAAGCAAATTTGATAGGTACTTAATTGTAATCTTAGGTGGTATTCTCTACACAAAATTATTTTATTGCTGGGTCCTTTGTAATTTATTAAGACCACTGTAATACGATCTTGTAGGATCAAATACATACGTACATAAACATTTCACTTCTCTTTATATCAATTGTACTGAATCTGCAATGTAAATTTGGCAATCCAGTCAACTTTATGATCCTTTTATCAAGATTGATTTTCCATCTATCTTCTTAAGGACCAAGAAAGAAACTCAATAAATTTGAAGGCTGTTTTTTTCCTTCTTTTAAATGCAGTGAAATCTTTACCAGATGAAGTCAACCCTTAAATGAGTGAACTATTTCCATTGTCCAGTTGTCCAAGTAAATTTAAAGCAGAGGGTGTTTTTGACAGCTTTGTTAGTGTAGCTCTTTTTTGTTTCCTTGCTGGTAATTCAAGCATAATTGAGGTCTAATGTTGAGCTTTAAATATGTTCTTGAGACTTGAAAAGGAAGCTTGATGAGGCGTGTACGGCAGCATAACCTCTCAATTATTCACACATTTATATGACTGTAATCACCAAGGCCTCTCATTGTAAATGTTATGAACACTTTTATAACCAGACATTGATATGAGCTAATGGGCAGTGAATTGCAACTCAAATGGTGAAACTACAAATAGTAATCAGAATATGGCCAGGGTCATCCATCATAATTAACATCATCATCACTCATTTCTAAAATCTCTGATGCTGTATCAGGTCACATTTGAGAATTAGCCAAGTAATTGCTAAAACTTGAACTAAAAAAAAATTGCATGTGTTTGACAATGACTCTGGAGCCCCATAACTACTCACTGACTTAGTTGAGGACAAGGAAGACTGTCATTTTTGTGACTTGCTCTTTCAGATTTAAGTAATTTAGAAGGTCTCTATCATTCAGCACAATCTAACAGCTGTATTTACTAAAGTATCCAAATTTGGATTCTGCTGGTGTAACAATAGCTAACAAAATGGGAGAAAACCCTGCAAAAATGTTATTCAGTGCCCCTTACCTCGTTTGGCCTTTCCTCCATTCCTGCCTACTATCAATCAATTGAATCTTTCAACAAATACTTTTAACAGTTGAGTCATGGGCCAAACACTGTACTAGGCACCAAGGAAACAACCCAGGCATACTCTCTCACTACCCTTGTAGAGCTTAGGCTTCAGTGCCAGAACCAAGATTTCGAGTATTTCTGAATTAGTCTTATCCTGAACACAATCTCCAAGTCATTAAAAAAAAAGAGCAATGGGTTGAAATGCATTCTGTTAGAATTTAAGACTGGGTAACCACTTCCTTCTCCTTCCATGGTAGATTGAGAATAGAGATGTAAACTAGAAGATTGCTGGTCATTTTTGTTTCTTTCCTTGAAACAGTTGTAGAGATGGCTAAGAAGATAGTAAGGGTCTAGGCAGTTGCTTAAAAACAACATTTTGAAAGGAAAAGCTCCAGACAGTCTTGCTGTAGAGTTTTCCTATTTCTTGAAAGCTCCTGGCATAGGCAGCAATGGAAGTGTCTATTTCCAGATTATATGAACAAGAGGGATTGTGGGTGTGTATGTGTGTTTTTGGAGATTGTATACTTTAAGTTCTACCATGGATTAAAAATCATGTATCATTTATTACACATCAATTAATGTAAGCATTAACAAACCTAGACAGCATATTAAAAAGCAAAGACATCACTTTGTTGACAAAGGTCAAGGTTATGGTTTTTCCAATAGTCATATATGGATGTGAAATTTGGACCATAAAGAAAACTGAGTGCTGAAGACTTGATGCTTTTGAACTGTGGTGTTGGGTAAGACTCTTGAGAGTCCTTTGGACTGCAAGGAGATCAAACCAGTCAATCCTAAAGGAAATCAACCCTGAATATTCATTGGAAGGACTGATGCCGAAGTTCCAATACTTTGGCCACCTGATGTGAAGAGCCGACTCATTGAAAAAGACCCTGATGCTAGGAGAGGTTGAAGGCAAAAGGAGAAGGGGGCGACAAAGGATGAGATGGTTAGACGGCATCACCGGCTCAATGGGTATGAGTCTGAACAAACTCCAAGAGATTGTGAAGGACGGGGAAGCCTGGCATTCTTGGCTGCAAAGAGTCATATACAACTGAGCAACTGAACAACAGCGTAAGCATAGTTACGGGTAACAGATGATCAATAAGAGCACCACAGGGCTTGGCTATTCTTTTCCAAGTCCCTTCTCACTAAGGATTGTTAAAACCCAGACCAAGGATAGCTAATAAAAGGCATTAATACAGACAGCAAAAATAATGCCATACTAATAGCAGCAGTACCTATCTCCCTGACACACGCTTCTTCTCTTGGGTCTTACAATGGCTGTTGTTTCTCTTTCAAGGGTCACCCTTACTCTTCTGTATGGTTATTTCTGTGTGTCAGGGCCCCAAGAACTTTTTCTCCAGGGTTATCTGACACACAGTTTTGTTTTTGTTGTTGTTTGTTGTGCTGTGCTCAGTCACTTCAGTTGTGCCCGACTCTTTGAGACCTATGGACTGTAGCCCACCAGGCTCCTCTGTCTATGGAATTCTCCAGGCAAGAATACCAGAGTGGGTTGCTATGCCCTCCTCCAGGGGATCTTCCCAACCTAGGAATAGAACCCATATCTCTAGCATCTCCTGCATTGCAGGCAGTTTCTTTACCCACCAAGCCACCTGTGAAGCCCCTATTGTTTAGCTTTAACCAATTTTGTTATGGGGATACCTTGCTCCACTCATTTTAGTGTGAAAAATGCTTACTTCTAATTACTCATTAGCAGGCAGTACTGTTTTTTTTGTTTTTTTTTCTGTGCACTCTTATTATCCCAGTAATTTTCTTTTGACCAAAAATACAACAGAGAAGGCTTTTACCTTTGAATTGTTTCCAGACTGAAGTGAAAACAGAGTTCTCCATTAGTGGGGAATACAGTTGCTGTCATCCTACCTACATCTGCTCTTAAGTATCCTCCCCACCAAAGCAGCTTCCTGGTGGAGTGTTCTGCGTTTCATGCCTTCAGTGTTGAGCTGTGATTGAACAGGTCCTTTCACAGCCACTGCCCTGATGAATCAGTGACTCCATTGTCTGACAAGACCAGATTGGACTGATGGGGTACGTTGGATCCAAGGATGGCTTGTCTATAGTCTTGTTGCTCATCTCCAGCAGGGGTGTCTGGATGGATAAGAGGAGACATCCTCTCTCTGCTCTCTTGCTGGAAGTTAGAATTAAGGAAATGCAGAGCACCTGATGAGGTTAACTTAGAAGCCACAGGGTAGACTTGGAATCATGGCAGGAATTACAGGTTGAAAACCTGAGGATGAAGATCAAGAGAATAAAGGGGGGAGAACAAAGCAGGGATGCACCAAGAAGGTGTGAATGGGCATCTATGAAGTTCTTGCGAGGAAGGGGAAAAAGGCAGACTCACATGCGAGTTCATGGACAGACACAGAGCAACAACCACTGCAATTCCTGACCACTTTCTAAAGCTTCCAATTTCACCCATGCTTTTTACTTTGGAAAGAGGCACTTTTGCCCCTTATGGCCAAACATCAGTGAAGTGTGATGAATGTTTGTTGAATATTACAGCACTCTAATTAATAGCACTGTAGTAGCAAGTCAGTTAAAAATATCCAGTGTAATCACTGCCCTCCTGCTACCACTTGCCATCTGCAAAATCTTCTTCTAAATGCCTTAACATTAGAATATAGCTGGAAAACCACTGGAAATGGTTTTCTCCTTTGTCCATGCTCATTAAAGAAAATCAGATACCATCAATATCAGAACTTGGGAATCTGTATTAAGTAGTTCTTTGTTGTTTCATTTTAGCGAGTGCTTTATGGGACTAGCAAGTTGTTATAGAGGACACAAAAATAGGCTATGATGAAGTTTTTTTCCAAACTTTTTAAAAAAAAATTTTTATTGCAAGGTATTTGCTTTATACTCTTGCACTGTTTCTGCCATGTATGATAAAGTTTTTTTCTGAATACATGATCTGGAGACCATAAGACATTTGTGTTTCATCCTCATGGTGTGATACATACCAGCAGATTATCCGAGTGAGGAACGCCATGTTCTGAAAGTAGTTGAAAACAGAACTCAGTCCTCTGTGGGGTTAACTGGAAGAAGTATATTTTTGAGCATTTACCTGAATAACTACCTAACCTTTCACTTGTGTGGTTGCCTCTCTCTGTAGAATATGGTTTGGCATGGGGATACAGTAAAGCTTTAATTTTGGCAAGTGTAGGATATCACTCACGAGTAAGGTAGGTCTTCCTGAACAAGTTGCTATATAAAGTTTACAGCATCCATGCTCACTCACGTATTTCTCTTACGCAGTGTGTTTATCTTCTTTTATTAGCTTTTCATGCTTGTGTGGACATTGTTCTTTCCTTCTGTCATCTTCAGTTAACATGGAAGGAGTGAGTAGCTTAGGTTGGGGTGGAACCCAATGTCATCTGTAAACATAAGAAGGTGAAAAACTATGGACATAACTCATGTGGTCCAGAATAACAGGTGCTCATGTGTATTTTTAATATCTATGTACTTGGTCATCGTTGGTTTGTATTCCCTACCCAGCCTCTCCAATGACCCACACACACCCACACCGACACACCCCAACCTAACACTGAGCTAGGAACTGTGTTTTTGTTCAATGAAAAGGGAAATTTTCCTGGGGTAGAATACTTCTAATGGTATTTTTTTTTCCTTTAGAATTCTAAATTACAGTAGGCACACTGAATTCAGGGCTGGAGGCAGCCACTGTCCTGAGCAGAGGCTTTATCTGTCTCATCAGCCCAGTGGGAATGCCATGAAAGGGTCCGTGACCTGGGGCCCATCTTGCTCTAATAATGGCTTAACACTCATAAAAGATTTTTAATGGCTACATGAGACATATTTAAATATTAAACGCCATTCCTCTTGGTTGATTCACAAACCCCAACGAACAGGTCTCCTTCGTCGCTTCCAAGGCTGAAGAAATGCGCCTGGCTTCTCACGCCAGAGCAAGCAAAACAAATCCAGGAACAGAAACTCCTCTGCTCCGCCTTGCTCACCCGGCTGCCCTGCGGACCTGAGCACCCACTGCCTGGCGCACTCTGATTCAGAAACGAAACTGCTTGAACCCACGTCTAATCCTGTTCCAGGAGAATGAGACTGATCCCGCACCCCCACCCCCACCGCCGCATGGCACCTTTTTGCTTTCGTTGTAATGTGGTTCCTTTGCTCGGGTCCCCCCAGCCACAGTGCTGCATCCTACTAGACGGATCATACCCCTTCTTGAGCAGCACTTTGCGCTTCTAAGTTTGAATACACCCGCGCTCGTGGGTCATCTGTGTCGTTAGGTTTCAGGAAAGACTTCAGGACTCTGGAGACCACGTTGAGCTTTTCTCAAAGCCTCGTGATGGAAGGTAACAGCTCACCAGACCCTGTGCTGTTTGCTTCCTCAGAGCCTGTCCTCCAAGGTCAGAGCCTGGCATCCCCTGGCCTAATCATTACATGATGACCCTGGCTTCCCAGGTGGTGGTGGTAAAGAATCTACCAAAGCAGGAGTCCCTGGAGACACGGGTTAGGTCCCTGGATGGGGAAGATCCCCTGGAGAAGGAAATGGCAGCTTACTCCATCATTTTGGCCTGGAAAATCCCATGGACAGAGGAGCCTGGCGGGTTACAGTCCCTGTCATCGCAAAAGTGTCTGACATGACTGGGTGACTAAACAATCTGCATTCATGACAAGACAAGGAAGAACTGTATTTGCCTTTTTTATTCTTGCCTTCTGCTGTGGATGTCAGGTTTATATTATTTGGAGATGCTTTCATTTACAGAAGAGTAAGACTTCCTGTGGGGAGTAGAGTTGCCTGGGGAAAACCATGATGGAAAGATACTTTCAAGTAAGAGCTGAGGCTGTGTGAGCCCAGAAGTGCTTCGGGTTTGGCAAGCTCTATGGTATTTTTTAAAAAATATTTGGGGTACAGCAGAGCCCAAAATGTATTTTGCTCAAAGCACCGTTTCCCTTTCATTTTCCAAAACTGTGTATATTCTAGGGAAATTTAATCTGTGTACTTTGGAACCATTTAACCTTCATTCATCAAAACATTGCAAGGTAAATACTAGGTCTGGGTTCAAGAAATCTCTTGAGTTCTTCGATAAGCAGTTTTTTCCTTTGAACTCGAAAGTAAAGTTTTGCCAGCTTTGAATGAACCCTGAACCCAGGGCAGAACATAGATTACTTCTCAAATTATCTCCCAGCCAGTGTGTGGAGCTTTACAGGCATCTAGTACAAAGCAGTGATGGGGACAAGGCTTTTGGGGGTCAAGGCTTTCAAAACAGGCCTTGGACATTTCTGGGCTTTTCCTCTGGGGCCTCCAGGCACTCTTTTGGCTCTGTCAGTATGAGATCTCTCCTGGTACAACCACAGGTCCAGGTTAGTTCTGGCCCTACCCAGGCCTGGTGCTCTGAACCTCCCAATCCTATCTTTAAAATTCGATTTAGTCCATCATGGCATTTAATTCATTTATTTTTGCTTTTAAAACATTGCATTGAAATATTATCTACCTTGATGACTGAGTTTTTTGTCTTCCTCTTACATTTTGTGCCTCACTTACCTCATCCCAATTCCAACATTTCCTTGAACCCGGAGCTTCCCTGTCGTCTTCACTCTGTGATTCACATCAACCATGTGTATGACTCCAGACAAACAGACAGCTCCCACCTCGAGGGGTTGGTACAGGGATGGGGGGCTTGGGCAGGGGTTCAGTTAGTATTTTTTTTCATTTTTATTTTTTTAAAAAGTTTAAATAATTCATTTATTTTAGTTGGAGGCTAATTACTTTACAATATTGTAGTGGTTTTTGCCATACATTGATATGAAGCAGCCATGGGTGTACATGTGTTCCCTATCCTGAAGCCCCCTCCCACCACCCTCCCATCCCATCCCTCTGGGTCATCCCAGTGTACCAGCCCTGAGCACCTTGTCTCATGCATTCAATATCACTCATCCGCTTGAGGCAACTCCGTGTGCAGTGTGGGTGGGCATGGTGGTTGAGAAATTTTGCTCAAACCCACTCCTGCCTTTTGGTTTAGCTGGATTCTCTCTTCAGCCAGCCTGTAGCCACTGTGCTCAGCCATCTGCCATTGTCCCATCTGTCTGAGTTAGTGCTGGGGCCGTGGGTTTGCAATTGCCCTCTTGTCAGGAAGTTATCTATATAGTGCAGAAGAAGATTGGAGTAGACACCTACTCCGAGGACGTAGTCTTTTTCCTTCAAAATGATTATTTCATTTTAATCTTATGCAGTTTGAAAATAAGAAATATTCTATGGACTCTGTTATTCATTCCAGTGATACCTAAGGGTAGATCCTAAGCAAAAGGAAAGGGAAGAAATTTATGTTCACATGGAAAATTGTTGTCAAGACTGAATTTAAATTCAAGGACTTTATATTCATAGTTAATGGCTTCATTATAAATGTTATTTCCATCAATGGTTGAGTAATGCCAGACCCAATGTTGAGTCTCTTCTTAGATGCATTATGTCATTTAATCCTTACAGCAATCTAGACGATCGGTTTTGTGAAGTTCAAAATCCTCCTCAAGATCACTCTGATAGGGGATCCAGAACTTTCTAACTCAAAACTCTTGTTCTTACCCATACCTCTGTATGCCTCCTTATCAGGTAGTCTACACATTGGAAAAAAATCCATTTCCATGCTTTTCAGGGACATGCTGATAGCACAGTCTTTCACACTAAGACACTGGATACATAGGATGCTCTATTTCTTTTATTGAAGTTTTTATTTCAATTTTTTTCATATTATAATGAAAAAATGCTCAGTCTAAATTATAGCAAAGTCGGTCACTTTGCTTTCCCATGTGCTTACTCGCTCAGTCGGTTCTGACTTCTTGTGACCCCATTGACTCTAGCCCACCAGGCTCCTCTATCCATGGGATTTTCCAGGTGAGAATACTGGAGTGCATTGCCATTTCCTTCTTCAGGGGATTTTTCCAACCCAGGAATTGAACCAGCGTCTCTTGCATTGCAGGCAGATTCTATACCAGCGGAGCTACCATGGAAGCCCCATGTTCAGCCTTCAAAATATTTCTCTTCTAGAGTTCAGAAACCAAAGTTCATCCAGACCACTGCTCTGATCCAATCTGTGCATGTCTAGGTGGAATCAGACAGACAGCAATTTATTATAAAAGTTTTGGGTTTGGGTTGAGGGAGAGCAATGCTAAAGAATTCAAGTTCATCTGGCAATAAGAATGTCTATCCACTCTCCTTAAAATCCTGAGTGTAGACCTCCTTTGTATTCTTTACTGGCTCCTTCTCCGAGCTGGCTACCAAACTCTACTAGAAGTTCCTATTAGATCTACTTCAGTCTTGCCCTTCTGGGAGGGCTTTTCCTCAGCTCCATTGAGGGTTTTCCTCAGACCGTTTCTTCAACCATGGCCCCAGTCTGTAGATGAGGCCTCTTTCTGGGATATCTGAATTAGAGAACATGGTGCCCTGGGAACTGCCAGGTCTTGCCCTCATGTTGGACATTCCCCCACTCTATCTTGTGAAGTTCAAATGAAGAGTCTTTTAAGAAGGAACTCCTTAGCTAGCAAGGCAGCTTAATGCGTATGGGATTGAGAGCACAGCAGCCTGCGCCCGGAACTAGTTATATAAGAAAGCCTCCAAGAGAGGACAGAACATGGTTTTTTTACAAATTAGTAAGGCAAAAAGGCTACACTCACTAGTGCCACAGCTGGGAAGCAACTATGAGCAATGCATTTCTCATGCTAACAAATCCAAGCTCTTTGGAAAACAGATGCTGAGCCCTGGGACTGGCACTGGATCTCCCCTGGCAGGAACTGCAAGATTCAGTGATGGAAGGGTATCTAGGGACCATTTGTTCATAAACACAGCTGAGGGCCAGCAACCTGCTTTCATGCCCCGCCTGGGCTGCACGGATGGACCCCTTCCATGTAGCGTTTCCACAGCGATGAAGGCAGACATGTGAGGCTTCTGCAGCCCACGCTCTAGAGAAATAATTAAACAGTTTTTCTTAACCTCTTGAACTTTTCATTTATTATTGCCATCCATTATGTCTACCTTCTCAAATCGCAGAATCCCGAAACTGAGCTCTGGGGTCAAGGGTTTATTGTTTAATGGAGATAGAACATTTTGTAAATTGCACGAAGTCACAATGTTTATAATAGAAGCTTCTGGTGTACTGAATCTTTTCCATTTAACAAACAGTGAGCTTTGACATGTGTTCTTCCTACATAGCAAGAAATTTGGGGTAAGTGCAGTACTGGCATGAACACGTTACCAAATCTTTCCTGTAAACCAAGTGACATCCGCAGTCAAATAAAAACATTCCTTCCACCAAATACCAGGAAATGCTAAAAGTATCACTATTCTTCTAAGGTCATGCTAAACTGAAGTTTTGGCTTTTAGAACACAGAGTAAGGATGAAGAAGGCCAACATTTTTGTCCAATACACATTTGCTGCTACAAATCCTCAGGGACAGCCTCCTGGTTCAAATATGAACATGTGTATGGGCAATTTTTCCTAGGATTTAACCTTCAAATGAAAAGTGTAAATATTTTAATAAAATGTACAAATGTTAAAAAATATTCCTGTTGTCTCTGTTTTTACTAGAATTTGTACTTTCAAATCAGAAACGGATTTGCTTAAAACAAAGCAAACATCCTCAAAAATGTACCCAGCCAAAATAACCAATGTATAAATACCTAGGATTAACAAAATATGAATATTCTTCAGTAAAGAAACAAGAACTGAAAATTTGGGGGAAATGATGGGAAAGAATGTCTTCAACCTAAAATTTTAACCCATTGTGTTGGAGATCTAATCAATATTTTTAAAGGAAAAAAGGTTTGTGTTTCTTCTGGGGCTTTATTAAGTTAATGCTACATAAAATCTTTTGCACTATATGTAGTTGATAAAAACCAATGTAAAAAGTGACTTTCCCTGAGTAATTAGCATAACAATTTCTTAAAACTTGATAATTGGTTTGTAGCACAGGATGTATTTTTGTCTCATTTTTATGAGGTCAAAACACATAAGTAATTAAAGTTTACATTTGTACTGGTTCAGAGAGATTTCCCTGCAAAGCTGACCTCTCCCAAGATGGCCTTTGGAGGGAAAGGTTCACTTAGTTTTTTTCTAAGTTTCTAAAATAATTTGATAATATTTAATGGTTGTTTCAATGGACTCACTTGCTCAACACAGGCCAGCCAAGGCCTTTGCAGGGACTCAGTCCCGCCATTCCTGATTGACCAGCAGGTGTCACTGTGGGTTTGGGTGGTAACACATTTGACCATAGAAAAGAATGACTAATGGGGGGGAATAATAAGAGGAGAAAAAGAGAAATGTAAAAGCAGCTTCCTAGAGGAATAAAAAATTAATTAAAAATACCAGTGTTTACATAGACTTTTCCTTTAGGAGCTCAGAGTTCTTTGTACCATTTTCCCATCTCCTACAGGCCCAGATTTGATGAGGCTGAGTCACGGAAGATAACTTCCCTGGACAAAACAGCCATAAAGTTGAGCAAAGTTGAGAAGTGGATTCTTCTTCTCCTGCTTTCTCAGGCCTTACCTTTGTGCCTCATGGACATACTTCTTTTGGACCCATAGACACTTTAGCTTAACCTCAGAAATGTGCGGAGTCTTCCAGCTCTTTGTTAGGTCATAGATTCGTGTTCCATAATAAGATTTTGGCTTCCTAACCTCAGTGGTAAAATAAATTCTGCTGTTTCATTAGTTGAAGGGGCATTTTGGTCTGAAAAGTTGGTTCTCTCTCTCCCAAATCTGGATTGCCCATTTTCAGCAAAGCTAGCGTATTCAGGCCATGTATCTTTCTGAATATTTGAAATTTCTTAATAAATAAATTTTCAATGGTAAAATTAACACGTATTTCTTGAAACCATTGTCAGCTTTAAGAATGGATGGCCATAAAGCCTCCTGGCACAGAGAGGAATTCACAGCTGGCCTCATTTGAATAACAGGCTGTAAACTGATTTCTGTTTTGGCTTGATATGTGAAAATAACATCTATGTTGCTGGTGCATAGAGAAGACAGTTTTTTTAAGAAAAGATACATGGCTTGACTTCTCCAAATAAGGCTTAACACAAGTGTGAAACATTCTAATTTAGTCAAGTTCTGAATGAAACAAAACAGAAAAGGCTTTTGAGGGAAAATAGAAATCTTACCACATTCTGGAGAGCTCCTCTGGCCCTGTGCCTCTGGCATCTTCTCTGTACAACCCATTTCAGATCATGGACCATCATCTCATGATGAAGCTGTTGTACCTCACTGTTGAAGGTACGGCAACCCTGGAGGGTGGAAAACAAAAACAATTCAGCTTTATTATGAACCTCCTGCAGTTTCTACCTGGTTTTCATTCCCTCATCCTTATGTATTTATAGGGCTTCACTAGTGGCTCAGATACTCCAGTGTTCTTGCCTGGAGAATCCCAGAGACGGGGGAGCCTGGTGGGCTGCCATCTATGCGGTCACACAGAGTCGGACACGACTGAAGCGACATAGCAGCAGCAGCAGCAGCAGCAACAGCAGTGGCTCAGATGGTAAAGAATCTGCCTGCAATGCGGGAGACCCTGGTTTGATTCCTGGGTGGGAAAGATCCCCTGGAGGAGGGCATGACAATTCACTCCAGTATTATTGCTTGGAGAATTCCATGAACAGAGGAACCTGGTGGGCTACAGTCCACGGGATCTCAAAGAGCTGGACATGACTGAGTGACTAACACTATGTAGCTACAAGATTCCTAATGATATAATACATTCTAGTGCTGGTTCTAATGGATTATTAGAGTAATAAAGTTAAAAAAGAAATAGATTCAATGTGCAGATTCAGAAATATTAAGAAAACTTAACTACAGAGTAAGAATACTTTGTTTCTAGTGACCTTAATTATCCATTCACAAAGATAAAACATTCTGAAGTAAGCTGGTTTGGTTCCATGCAAAATGGTACAAAGGATGGTTTATAACACTAAGTAAAAGTTCTTTAGAAAATCCATGCATTTATGTATATGCCCCTTTCCCAAATCTGAGAAGGCCATTTTATTTGTACATAAGACTGTGTTATTAACGTAACATCATTTTCTCTGGCGCTCAGAGATGAAGACACTTGCTTAGGCTTTCTGGCAGAATGTGTAGGAGTCATAGCAACGGCGCTATAAGCACAAGCAGCTGATGGGTGTGGGGTGAGAGAAGAGAAACAAGAGAGAAGGATGTTAAGGTATAAAAATATTTATCCAGGGTAACAGAGTATCAACAGGATTTTCTTTTCAATTAGATGTATACATCTGTGAAGAATGGAATCCTTGGCCATGGGTTTACCCTTTGGAAAATTGCCCACTATTTCCATGACAACTCCTTAGACTGTGGCTCAGAGGAAACAGTGATCACTATTATTTCCAACAGTCTATAATCAGATATAAGTGGGTATTCTGTGTGTGTATAAACATGTGTGCTCATATACGTGTGTGGTTTATCACCTGGAGTCTACCTTCACTAAGATAGGAGTTGCATGTTATATATATCTCATATCCCTCTATACCAACCATTTGGTAAGACTTCAATGTATTTTTGTTGAATGATTGAAAATTGTAAAAGCTACTTTTGTTTGGCAAGCATGGGTATTGCTAGATTAGTTTTATGTAGTCCATATAAATAATTCACTTCTTGTGGTTCCATATCCTGATGTGAAAATTGTGCATTTACTGTGTTTTCATAGATATTAATGGGAGCTATTAAAAACTAGAAATTGCTTCTAAGTTGGTGGTCTCAGGCCTCTTATTGAATGAAAGAGAGTTGAGGTAAATTTTAATTGTGAAAGGAATAAAACTCTACACATTGCTCTGTTAAAGTTTAGCACTTTGTGTACATTATTTTTCTCTTTATTTCATAAAGAACAGCAATAAGACACTAAATTTCTTTAATTTCAGTATTTCATATAAAAAAAGCAAGTGGAATGGAGAATAAAGTGATTGGAATAACCAATTTGGCATTGGAATATTTCACTTTCTTTACATCAAATGTTTGTTCAAAAAGTGTAGATTAAAAATGAAACTATGAATATGGTGACCCAATTAAAAAATTAAAAAGAAAGTGTTATATTTATGTTTTGGCCCATTGGTGTAGTTATTATGTAGTAGATGATGTTATGCTACTTTTTTGATATTATGTTTCTGTTGGGAAAGCATTTTTAAAGTTATTTAGAGAATTATAGAATGAAGCAAATCAAATCATTACTTATACATTTGGAGGAGGGGAACACTATGAAAAAATGTGCAGAAAAGACTAATGTTTATGTGCCATGATTTCATTAACATATTTCTACTTTCTTTGTCATCCCGGGTAAACTCTAAGGATATGTCATGAATTCCTAAGCCACAATAAATCTGTGAATGTCAGACGCTGTGTGTGGGTAAAATGGATAATTTTCTGACCTTTAGTAAGCTTTCACTAGAGCAAAGGAAGTCCCTCCACATAATGTTTCCCTACTACAAAACACTGGCAGGAAGCCAAAGTATGCCCTTTGGCAAACTTCCAGTCTGGATGGCTTTCCTGGAGCTAGAAGACATTCATGAATCTGCCCAGCCCTGTGATTTTTTTTTTTTTCTTTTCAGAAAGCCTCTGGAAAGACCTTTCCAACCTGTAACCTGCTGAGGAAGATGTGAGAACACATTAATCATGGATTTCTTCAAAAGGAACTTGGGGCTATCCTGCTTGAACTCAAAAAGTCCATCCTCCTGCTCAGCAGGAACCACAAGACAATCAGAGAAATGTTGGCAGGTAACCTAGACATGTATCCAACTGAAAATTAAGCTTATGATAAAAATAAACTAGAATTTTCTGACTCTTGGAGATGAGGTGCAGCCATGGCTGGCTTTCCTTTTGAAGGAGAAAACTGATAGTAATGAAAATATGTTAGTAAATATATTGTTTATTCTTGTTTTCCAAAGTGTTATTCCCAAATCTCAGTTTTTCCCATCGCTGCTTAAAATTAAATCCATTTTCATTTTCAATCATTGCAAGAGAGAATTAACTTACAGAAGTACTACAAGGTTCACCTAGTACTTATCAGCCTTAGAAATTAAACACACTTCTCTTTTGCTTTTATTTCATCACTTCTTTTACTGTCAGTGGGTGTGACATAATTGGAGAATAGTTGAAAGTTAGTCATGAGCTGCCTGACCAACTTTACTGGAAGTTTTCTCTTTCTCAGATGGGTTTTCAGACTGTGACCCCTCCCCTCCCCACACCAAAAGGAAAGAAAAAATAAAAACCTCTCAGAAATGTGTCGGAGAAGGCAATGGCAAGCCACTCCAGTACTCTTGCCTGGAAAATCCCATGGATGGAGGAGCCTGGTAGGCTGCAGTCCGTGGGTCGCTAAGGGTCGGACACGACTGAGCGACTTCACTTTCACTTTTCACTTTCCACTTTCACACATTGGAGAAGGAAATGGCAACCCAGTCCAGTGTTCTTGCCTGGAGAATCCCAGGGACGGGGGAGCCTGGTGGGCTTCCGTCTATGGGGTCACACAGAGTCGGACACGACTGAAGTGACTTAGCAGCAGCAGCAGCAGCAGAAATGTGTAAATATTTAAGCTTTTTGGTGGATTTAGGACATTTCAGAATCACCTTGGTGCTATAAACCAATACAGTTCCAGAGATGATTTTCACATGTGCTTATGAATAATCCCCTCTCTTTTGAAAAGGAAAGAGCCAAATAAAAAACAAGCAGCCCTATAAATGAATTATTGGCCTACAATAGTCCTACTTCTGGAGAAAATAAAATAAAATTAGGAATTACAGTAAAGAATACTAGTGTGTCTCTTAATACTTAGCTGTCTAGGTAGCTAAGACTCACTCAGACATTTCCAGAAGCAGAATACAGACCAATTATATCCTGGTGTTGTCTCTTGCCAGTCTACAAATCCACTCCATCATCCAGCTAACTCACATGACTTTCTGTTCCTCTGTGCATGATATTCCCCTAGCCCTGAATATCTCACTAACTTGATCCAAACTCAATGTATCCTAAAGAACCCAAAGAAAGCCTTCTACCCCATCCCTGACCCAATAGAATTTCAAGCTTCCCAACTCTTGGGACAACTTGGATGATTCCACTGGTAGTGACACATCCTGATTTGCATCAGAATCATGCAGCTTACAACTGGCAGGCAAGTTTCTTGATGCTAAAGATAATTTCTCATCTGTGTTTGTATCCCTACATTCAGTTCAGTTCAGTTCAGTCGCTCAGTCGTGTCCAACTCTTTGCAACCCCATGAATCACAGCACACCAGGCTTCCCTGTCCATCACCAACTCCCGGAGTTCCGTTAGGTTCCATTCTGTTCAGTCGCTCAGTCGTGTCCGACTCTTTGCGACCCCGTGGACTGTAGCCTACCAGGCTTCTCCGTCCATGGGATTCTCCAGGCAAGAATACTGGAGTGGGTTACCATTTCCTTCTCCAGGGGATCTTCCCGACCCAGGGATCGAACCCGGGTCTCCCGCATTGGAGGCAGACGCTTTAACCTCTGAGCCACCAGGTATATCCATCGAGTCGGTGATGCCATCCAGCCATCTCATTCTCTGTCGTCCCCTTCTCCTCCTGCCCCCAATCCCTCCCAACATCAGAGTTTTTTCCAGTGAGTCAACTCTTCGCATGAGGTGGCCAAAGTATTGGAGTTTTGGCTTTAGCATCAGTCCTTCCAATGAACATCCAGGATTGATCTTCTCTAGAATGGACTGGTTGGATCTCCTTGCAGTCCAAGGGACTCGCAAGAGTCTTCTCCAGCACCACAGTTCAAAAGCATCAATTCTTTAGTGATCAGCTTTCTTCACAGTCCAACTCTTACATCCATACATGACCAGAGGAAAAACCATAGCCTTGACTAGACGGACCTTTGTTGGCAAAGTAATGTCTCTGCTTTTTAATATGCTATCTAGGTTGGTCATAACTTTCCTTCCAAGGAGTAAGTGTCTTTTAATTTCATGGCTGAAATCAGCATCTGCAGTGATTTTGGAGCCCAAAAAAATAAAGTCTGACACTGTTTCCACTGTTTCCCCATCTATTTCCCATGAAGTGATGGGATCAGATGCCATGATCTTAGTTTTCTGAATGTTGAGCCTCAAGCCAACTTTTTCACTCTCCTCTCTCATTTTCATCAAGAGGCTTTTGAGTTCCTCTTCACTTTCTGCCATAAGGGTGGTGTCATCTGCATATCTGAGGTTATTGATATTTCTCCCAGCAGTCTTGATTCCAGCCTGTGCTTCTTCCAGCTCAGCGTTCCTCATGATGTACTCGGCATATAAGTTAAATAAGCAGGGTGACAATATACAACCTTGACATACTCCTTTTCCTATTTGGAATCAGTCCATTGTTCCATGTCCAGTTCTAACTGTTGCTTCCTGACCTGCATACAGGTTTCTCATTATTTAGTATAAATTGCTTAACCAACATTTATTGAGAGATTAAAATGTGAAATGATCTGAAATATGGGCAATGAGAGGATCTTTCTTAAAACATAAACAGTCCTGTTGAGAATATAAATTATAGTCTTGTTTCATTCCCTTTAATCACTGACTATTCATTTGTTTATCCATGCTTTCAATAAGCATTTCATTGACTTTTAAGGACAGCACTTAGTGGGGGTCAAAAGGGCTTGACAATAAGTGGGAAAAGGCTGCAATTAAAATTAAGATGATAAAACAAATGTTAAACAGTATGAATATTGCTGACAACACATTAGCAAAAGGGTGAAGCAGGTGTCCTGGGTACCATGCTCTGATATTATTAGAAAGGTTTTACTCTTTCAGTCCAATTCAGAACATGTGTTAAGGGTTGTCCTATCTTCAGAACTCCCTGCTGGTTTCTAAGTCCTTCATGAGGACTGCTTTGCAGCTCAGCTTCTACCCAATGCCACTCTCTTACCTTCCAGCCCCTTCTCTTCTTCAGGTGTTGCCCTCAGAAGCACTTCTTAATAACTATTGCATGTCTATTTCTGTCTCAGAGCATACTTTCTGAGGCCACCCACCTTGCCTTCCAGTTCCATTCCATATTTGCCCCTCTGATTTTACTGTCACTTCTAATATCAATGGTGCTTCTATCAGATCTAGCCCTGTTGAACTCCCACCAGCAAGGCGAGATGTAGGCTTCCCTGAACTGCAAATGGTGAGGGCTGGTCAGTTGTCCTAAGTCAGCAAGGCAAGGAATAAGCAACTGAACAGGAATCAGGGATTCAGCTAGGGAGCAGGTAGAGATACAGAGAGCAGGCAAAGTACCAAGTGAATAGCAATCGCAAAAGCGCATTGTTGGGATCAAGTAGGTAAACAGGTTAGAAGAAGTAAGCAGTGAGCCAGGCTGTTACTGACAAACAGTGCAGGAAAATATGGCCTCAGGGTTGGTAAGCAATGTGATTTGATAGTTGTGAGGGACCTAAAGGATAGGAGAATGATTTCTACTGTGACTGAGATTGCATCTGTTTGTCTGGCACCAAATTTGTGATATTACTCAGAGTTAATTTGTGATAGAAGAAATGACAGGAAGGAGGGATGAAGATGAAAATCTAAAAGCCAGAACTGTGGTTTCATCTTTAAAGCATAAAATCTCTTTAAATAAACAGTACCTATACTATGACCTTTAGATATTAGGCTGAATCATTTGAAAATGCCAATATTTGACTTCCAAAAGTTACAGTAGTTCAATCAATTAATTTGTTGACTGTTTCTCCCAACTTGAATGATATAATTTTCCTCAATAATGTATCATAATACCCAGGATAGTATCTCACACAGAGCAGGTTCTCAGTATAATTTTTGAGTGAATTAATTAAGAAGTGAATTACTTAAGAAGTGAATTACTTAAGTCTAAGATATTTTTGGGAAATAGATGGAGAAACAGTGGAAACAGTGTCAGACTTTATTTTTTTGTATTCCAAAATCACTGTGGATGCTGATTGCAGCCATGAAATTAAAAGACTCTTACTCCTTGGAAGGAAAGTTATGACCAACCTAGATAGCATATTAAAAAGCAGAGACATTACTTTGCCAAGAATTGATGCTTTTGAACTGTGGTGTTGGAGAAGACTCTTGAGAGTCCCTTGGACTGCAAGGAGATCCAACCAATCCATTCTAAAGGAGATCAACCCTGGGTGTTCATTGGAAGGACTGATGCTAAAGCTGAAACTCCAATACTTTGGCCACCTCATGTGAAGAGTTGACTCACTGGAAAAGACTCTGATGTTGGGAGGGATTGGGGGCAGGAGGAGAAGGGGACGACAGAGAATGAGATGGCTGGATGGCATCACCGACTCGATGGACATGAGTTTGAGTGAGCTCCGGGAGTTGGTGATGGACAGGGAGGCCTGGTGTACTGTGATTCATGGGGTCGCAAAGAGTTGGACATGACTGAGTGACTGAACTGAACTGAAGATATTTTTTGGCTATAATTTACTATATTCCTTAGGACTCCTTCAATTATAAATATCAGATTCCCAATTTATGTTATTTCAGCAAAGAAGGGAATTTATTGGTTCACACAACTGGAAATTTGAAGGATATCAGGAGCTAATTTTAGGAACACGTGGACCCAGGGGCTTGAATAATGTCATAAAGATTTGGTCTCTTGTCCTTTTCAACTCTGACTTTTCTCTGTGTTTGGCTTTATCATCAGGCAGGATCCCTCAATTTGGTGATTCCCGATAGCTTTGGGCTTGTAGTTATTAGCTTAGTAAACTCCAGTGAAAATAAAAATGCCTTTCCCAATTGTTCAAATCAAAACTCCTAATCTTGAATTTCACAGAGTCTACTTAGGTAATTAATATCTGAGGAGCTAAGGAAAGGGGGTCAGGTCTACCTTGGTCATAGGGGCTGAGAATGGGAGAGATAGTGGTTCCCTGAAGAAAAGTCATGGTGCTGTTACCAAAATAATAATTATAATAATGTTGTTGTTTAGTCACTAAGTCATGTCCAACTCTTTTGCAACCTCATGGACTATACAGCCCACCAGTTTCTTCTGTCCATGGGATTTCCCAGGCAAGAATACTAGAGTGGGTTGCATTTTCCATCTCCAGGGTAACTTCCCAACCCAAGGATAGAACTTGCATCTCTGGCATTGCAAGTTGATTCTTTACCAGCTGAGCCACTGGGGAAGCCCCAAGTGTGATAATAGGTGACACTTACTGAGCATTTATCTCCCTTCTACAGCCCTCTGAGAGAAGCACTATTGTTATCTCTACTTCATACATGAGTCAGTTGACATATAGAGAGGTTAAATTACTTGCTCAAAATCATGTAGCTATGAAGATGGAGCCAGGATTGAACACAAATGGTTCAGTTTATAGCCCATTCCACTAACCACTATACTCTGTTACCTGAAAAGGAGTTTAGGGATAAGGGTGTCTTCTCTACTTTGCTTATTAAGTTACGGAGCCAATGGTTTGGCAGCATCTAATTCTCAATGGCAGATGGAGCACTGCTGGTTCACTTCCCAGAACATTGCCACAATGGTAGTTTTCTCTAAGGTGAAAGTAGTTTTAACAAGGTCCCAGAACTGGTCCTCTGGCTTCTGAGAAAGTGATTTCCAGCAACCACAAGAGCTCTCTTTTGCCTCCCATAATCCTTTTCGCCAGCTTGATGACTTCCACCACCTCAGTTTGATTCTGTTCAAAAACTATATTGAGTATCTTCAATGTACCTAAACAAGAATGCTCTGTGATTATTTAAAAATATTATTAACTGAGTTACATTATGTTTAGACTTTTCAGGCTTTGTCATTCTAGTAGCTTCAAGATATTAGTCATCCCCCTTCTAGTTGACATTTGGGGTCCTGAAATTGACTCCCTAGTAAATTCCATAGTTCCCTCTGTCCCTCCATTCCCTACTTACCTCCTTGAGAGTAATTATCAAAGCTTATTTCTAACAGGTAAAAGAACTGGCGGCTTGGATGTTCTATTTTCCCTTAAAAATGGTTCATGGTGCTTGGTTGAAAGGAGCTTTGGAGAACTGGAGAAAACAGAGGCCTAAAAGTATGTCTTCTGACTTGGGATTGATGGGTTTGCCTTTGAGGTAGAATGTCTAATCAGCTTTATTTCCTGTACAGTGGGAGTGGGGTCAGGTGAAGGATTTAGGTCATAAGGTTTCTGCTTGGCTGGTTCAGACAATCAGAGCTACTGGATGGGTGGCTGTACCCTCCCGTTCCTCTTTGCAGACCAGGATCCTCTGCAGCTTCTTAGTTTCTGCTTTCTCATGACATGAGCTCCATTAATGCAGATGGCTGCCTCTGGCACTCACTGTGTTTAAGTGATTTCATATCTCAGCTAGTTCAAAGTTGTAGGACTCTTATTGGTCCCTCCAAATTGATCTATGAGTTCAATGTTAGATCAATGAATTCTCCTTTTCCTATAAACTGTGGCCAGGAGGCCCTAGATCATGGACCTAGGACCAGTCCTTCCTCAGAAGTCATGGTCCAGAGCAGTTTCAAGGAAAAGCACATATGTACAGGAGTAGGGGAGGGATAAAGGAACATGGAAATGATTAGTATGTCTTCTACATTATCTGAAATTGGTCTTCACTATAAAACAAAGTGATTTCCTAACTGATACATCCATAGAGTAAATACAAGAGATAGTTTTCATGATAAAGATCTATGATGGTGGTTTAGTTTCTAAGTTGTGTTGGACTCTTGTGACCCCATGGACTGTAGCCTTCTGGGTTCCTCTGTCCATGGGATTCTCCAGGCAAGAATACTGGAGTGGGTTGCTATTTCCTTCTCTGGGGGATCTTCCTGACCTAGGAATTGAACCCGGGTCTCCTGCATTGTAGGCAGATTCTTTAGGGTAAATACAAGAAATCGTTTTCATGATAATGATCTATAGATCACTCTTAATTCTGAGGTAATTTCTGAATTCTCATAGACAACTATGGTCATGGAGGGGTTTTGACGGTTCAGTTCAGTCGCTCAGTCGTGTCGGACTCTCCGCGACCCCATGAATCACAGCACGCCAGGCCTCCCTGTCCATCACCAACTCCCAGAGTTCACTCAAACTCATGTCCACAGAGTCGGTGATGCCATCTAGCCATCTCATTCTCTGTCGTCCCCTTCTCCTCCCACCCCCAACCTTTCCCAGCATCAGAGTCTTTTCCAGTGAGTCAACTCGTTGCATGAGGTGGCCAAAGTATTGCAGTTTCAGCTTTAGCATCAGTCCTTCCAATGAACACCCAGGGTTGATCTCCTTTAGAATGGACTGGTTGGATCTCCTTGCAGTCCGAGGGACTCTCAAGAGTCTTCTCCAACACCACAGTTCAAAAGCATCAATTCTTCGGCAATCAGCTTTCTTCATAGTCCAACTCTCTCTTTTTTTTTTTTTTTGTAGCCGCCGGGACCCCTGCGGCCGGCTGGGGAGTTTCATTCACTCACTTACTCGCTGAATGGATTAGTTCACTTGGCCTTCCCTGAGAGAACGCCAAGTCTGAGCTTGTGCTAGGTAGGCGCTGGGGGTTCAGCGAGGAGTCTGTCTCCAGGATTCCAGGGTTTGGTTGACAGTCTGAGGCATCCCCTCCTTTCTTTTTTTTTTTTTTTTATAATTTTTTTTTCTTTACAGTTAAAAGTATTTTTATTAAAAAAGCACAAATGCAAAGAAATGAACAGAGGAAAAATTATGCGTCGAACCTCGCATAGTCCAACTCTCACATCCATACATGACCACGGGAAAAACCATAGCCTTGACTAGATGGACCTTTGTCACAGGTGGTTTATTTCCTGCTGCTTTGAAAATGGTCATCTGGTTATACCATACATATCACTCTTCACTAAGCAGGACATTGAACACAAAAACATTCAATACTAACAAACTGCACAAGAGATTTTCCTCCATTTGATCAACTATAATTTCATGAAATGGAAAAATATAACACAAAAATAATGCTCTAAGTTACCAAGTCAAAAGTCCTGCTATTAATAAGGAGGGAACTCTGATTGACAACAACTAAAAAATCCTATAAAACCAAGTGCTAATGAGCATGTGAAAATTCTGTATTGCAGATTGGCATATGGGCCAGTACAGACATTCTGGAGGGTAAGCAATATGTGAATATGTGGTGAAAATAAGTACACCTCTTCCCCATGACTCAGTTGCCTAACTCAGATATATTCCCCAAGAGAAATTCTCCCATTTTCTAAGAAAGATACATCTGAGAATGTTCAATGCAACATTACTTATGGTAACCAGGACTGGTAGCAACCTAGATGTCCATCACTGGAAATAATGGATAAGTAAAATGTTATGATGCATCCCACATGATATGCAGCAGTTTGAAGTAATAAACTAGATTTGTATCCAGAAGTATTGATAGATCTTAATAAGAAAGCATAAAGTGAAGGGGAATAAAAGGAGAACTTGTGATACTACGTAAATTAAAAACAGGTACTGCACAAAGCAATGCTAAATTCTTCAAGGACACATGGATATCCAAGGACAGATGGTAAATACATTAGAAGGATTGCCTATGGAAGGGAGAACCATGTGAGTGGGGATGAAGTATGAAGGGGGAAAATAATCAAATTTTTAAAAAAAGAGAGGGAGAGTTGGCATGTCTAGATGCTGATAGTGAGCTACAGTACTAGTATAGTAGTAGTGTTAGCTGCTCAGCTGTGTCCAACTCTTTGCAACCCCATGGACTATAGCCCATCAGGCTCCTCTGTCCATGGGATTCTCCAGGCAAGAATACTGGAGTGGGTTGTCATGCCCTCCTTCAGGAGATCTTCCCAACCCAGGGCTCGAACCCGGTCTCCAGCATGGCAGGCAGTTTCTTTACCATCTGAGCTACAGGAATATGATAATTCTCCATATTGTCCACCAGAGGTTCAAAGAAGAGAATGAGAAAAGTGACGGGGGAAACACTAGGTTAGGAAGGAAGTCCACTTATAAATGAGGGGGAAAGCTAGACTCAAGTGCCCTCTGGCTCAAAGTTTTCTCTTTCTCTGCCGTCATCACTTACTCTGGGGCAGAAGTTATCTGGTTCTCATTGCCACACCTTCCACCTGTCTGACACAGAGCGGAAGAGAACTGGAGACCACCAATGAGGATGAATGATACCCGACACACAAAAATGAGACCTGGGAGAAATGCAAGCAAGTTCTGAGCTGCAACCAGGGGGCTGACAGCAGGAAATGGCTCTGATTTTGCCCCTTTTGTGACATTTCTGAACTTTGGTTTGCTCACTGGAAAAGTGAAATGGTTTCTTCTCAGCTCTGTGTCCCAGCCCCGGAGGTCCACGATTCTCCTTCTCACAAGCTTATCACTGATGAGAATGTCGTGTGGAGAGGTGGTGTCCAGAAAGTTTGTGCCTTCTCTTCACCGGTAGCCTGAGGAAACAGCCCACTGCCCTCCATGACCCCTTGGCCAAGTACACACAGGGTCTCGTCCCAGCTGCCTTCCTGTTAGATAGAGGAGTCAGGCAAACACGTTTACTCTGATCCTTTAAAAATTTTTTCCTTGGAATTCTTTTAAGGAAATGTGATATGCAGAGATAACAGATAAAATTGGCACATTTCAAGATGCCATTTTGAGAGCTGTTTTGTCATTCCTTTGGGTAAATAATTGTACAGGACCTTCTGAAGAATAAGAAATAAGGTAGAATTAAACTTTGTATAGAAACCATGTAAAAGTAAGCTCCTCTGCAAAAAGCAGGAACATTCTAAAATAAAGTGCTCTTTTCATCAAAGACTTCTTTATTAGAAAAATATAGGAACTTCCCCTCTCCCTTATTTCTTCTGAATATTTCCATTTTCTCCCCAGAACTTTAACATCTCTTGACTAAACAGGCATGGGTATTTATTATATAAGCCAAAGCTTGCAGGCTAATTAAAATCATGCATCACCTCCTTTTCTGATGGCCTCGCTCAAAGCTGCTCCCCCAAAAGTCAGTGTCCACCTGTATGATTCACAGTGATGGGTTTCATGAGAGGAAGTCTGTGGAGGGGGTTATTCTCAATCTGCAGCATAGCTAAGTTGCCCCAACAGGGGAAAAAAAATGTCTTTCAAACCACAACGCTGAATGGTACATTTGCATTCTGCCTCATGAAGAAAGACCTGCATTAATTTTTCTGAAGCTTTGAGCGCATTTCCTGCAGAATGACAGAGGCAGCCTCCCCTGTGGAGCAAGCATTCTATGGCATGTTGTAGGGTTGGTGGTCAGATGGGCCGCTCCTCCCCCAAGGAAGATCCACCTCTCTATTGGTGATTACGGTGAAGGACCAGATGTTTTCCTTTAACCTCCTATTGGTTCTAATCTCCCTCAATCTTTGATCCCAGCCCCACTTGAAAGTAACCCCTCATTTAGCTCCTCTTGGGTGGTCCTCAGTGGAGATTTAGTTAATTCTAACTTCTTGTACAGTCTTCCCCCATGTGCTTCCATGGTAAAATTCTACCTTTCTAATTGCTAAGAGGTAAATTGTTAATCCTTTTGATTCAGGGAGCAGTGTAATAGCCTTAAAATGGGCAACTTAATTGAAAAACTCAGAAATTGCTGACTCCTTATGGTCGTTCTTTAATAGCATTTCCTTTCCCAGTCTTCATTTTTTTTCAAAATAAAATAAAATAGAATTTGTTATGTAAAACGCCCTTAAAAAGACTATCTTGTTATCTCTCTGCTCCAAGGCCCTGGTTGGATTTCATGCATGGGCTCAGGTATTTTATTGGTGGTTACAGATCAGCTTAATGGGTTATTATAGAAAATGCTCAGCAGAACACAGGAGGGACATGTGACACTGACTAATGGGAAGTAGAAATGCTTCTCCTCCTCCTTTCCCATTATGTAAGAATAAACAACTTAAATTGCTACTCTTAGATTCCAAGGATTGTCTAGGCTATGTCAAATACCAGTGTGAATTTTGGAGATTAGGTTATTCTGCATTGTGACTGGCATATATTATTAGTATTTTCCTGACTTAGTTATCAAAAGCTAACCAAGCAAGTTAGTTTTTTGAAAGAAATTTCCAATTTTACTTTGGGTTTATAAAAACAAATTCCTTTTAAAAAATTCTGGGAATAGAAAGGTTTCTGAGTTCTTGGAGTATTCCATTGATCTTACTTATGAATAGCAAAAAGGTCAAGGATTTTGCTTATTTGTTTTCCATAGGCACTCTAAATTTTAAAAGATTTGGAGACTTTTAAGGGACTTTTAAGAGACACTTAATTTGTTACAGATGCATTAACATATTGAATTTATGTGAAAGAGTGAAGGCCAGGCAAAGGATATTGGGTTCATTATTTATTAGTGGAGCTAGTCAAAACTTCCCTCTTTTAACCAAGTAGTGGTTTGGCTTCTATTCAAGAAGCCATCACTAAATATTGCTGTCCCCAGCAATTAAGGTACCCTGGGAGGGTAGATGTGCCTTTACTATACTCAGCTAGATGGGACTCTAGACCTTGCAGGTCTATCTTGCCTCTGTCTGGACGGGACATGATGCTTCTGCGTAATTAGCTCAAAGTACATGCTACCCTTCCTTTCTACTCAAAATGAAACTCATCAGCAAGCCTACAAATTATGTGGAGTCTGAGCCTCTCTCCTCATCAAATTTCAATTTCCATCACATCCCCATGCTTTCTCTATTGCTGGCACACTGACCTTTTCTCAGTGCCCTTCAACATGTTCCTTCATCCAGCATGGGAAACTATTTCCTCATGGTCACATGGCTTACTCCTGTCCTGCTCAGTCTCTGTCTTTCTCATGAAAAACTTCCCTTCCTGACTGTGCCATTTGCAGTTGTAATAACCTCTCATATTACCATGTTCTTCACATCCTAGCATCAATTTTATGTCTTCTTTGATTATCTCTCTTTACCACTATTTTGAGAGCTCCATGAGAGCAGAGATAGGGTTGAGTCTTGCTGACTTTAATTTCTCTAATGCTTAGGAACTTGCCTGATAATTAGTATTCAATTATTATCTGTAGAATGAATGAATGAATAACATTAAGGTTCACTTGACCTGCACCTGATGAGTTCATGTAGGAGGTCAATATTTTTATTCTGAAGCTCATACTTTTGGGCATATCTGCATTTCTTCTTTTGTATTATTAAAATTCAGAGAGTGGAGATTGGATTTCAGTCTTCTGAGATAAGTTTCTCTTGTCTAGTGTTCAGTTCAGTCTCAGACAGTGGTAGGGGCCAGAACCACCCCTACTGGGTTGTAGAACAGAGAATCCAGTAACACACACCCCTCTTCTTCCTATACAGAGTTGTTGTTCAGTCACTAAGTCAGTTCTAACTCTGTAACCCCACGGACTGCAGCACCTCAGGCTTCAGTGTCCTTTACCATCTCTTGGAGTTTGCTCAAACTCACATCCATTGAGTCATTGAAAACATCCAGTCATCTCATCCTCTGTAATCCCCTTCTCCTCCTGCCTTCAATCTTTCCCTGCATCAGGGTCTTTTCCAGTGAATCAGCTCTTTGCATCAGGTTGCCAAAGTATTGGAGCTTCAGCATCAGTCCTTCCAATAAATATTCAGGGTTGATTTTCTTTAGGATTGTCTGGTGTTCTCCTTGCAGTCCAAGGGATTCTCAAGAGTCTTCTCCAGCGCCACAGTTTGAAAGCATCAATTCTTCAGCACTCAGTCTTCTTTATGGTTCAATTCTCACATCCATACATGACTATTGGAAAAACCATAGCTTTGACAAGAAATGTCTTTAATCAGAGTGGAAAAAAACAGAGACAGAATAAAAAGACAAAGACAGTCTGAGAGGTACGTGGGTATGTATACGTTAGTTATTGACTCACTGGAATCTCAAGGCTGAGTTAGGGCATAAAAAGTCTTGGCTTTTTCTGAGCACCAGTCTTCAGTGGACATCTTCTCGCCTTATCTTCATAGGAAAGAGCATATTCCCTACTAACTGTCAAAGTCACTTGGCAGTAGCCCTGCAAACTGCTAACAATAATAGTTTTGTTCTGCAAAGAAAGAACTAAAGACAGAAAATTAAAATTGACCATGCCATGTCTGAGTTGCCTAGCCTTCCTTTTTCCCTAAATGTAGTCTCACAGACGGAGAAGGCAATGGCAAGCCACTCCAGTACTCTTGCCTAGAAAATCCCATGGATGCAGGAGCCTGGTAGGTTGCAGTCTGTGGGGTCGCTAAGGGTCGGACACGACTGAGCGACTTCACTTTCACTTTTCACTTTCACACATTGGAGAAGGAAATGGCAACCCACTCCAGTGTTCTTGCCTGGAGAGTCCCAGGGACGGGGGAGCCTGGTGGGCTTCTGTCTATGGGGTCACACAGAGTCGGACACGACTGAAGTGACTTAGCAGAAGCAGTCTCACAGAGCCTCTGCCCTTTAATGGCTTTCGATCACACTTGCTGGGCCTAAAGTTGAGGTGTCGATAAGTGACTTGCACTTAAACCACTACCAACTCACTGGTCATAGCAAACAAACACCCTCTTCCAACAACACAAGAGAAGGCTCTACACATGGACATCAGATGTTCAATACCAAAATCAGATTGATTATATTCTTTGCAGCCAAAGATGGAGAAATGCTATACAGTCAGCAACAAGACTGGGAGATGACTATGGCTCAGATCATGAACTCCTTATTGCCAAATTCAGACTGAAATTGAAGAAAGTAGGGAAAACCACTAGACCATTGAGGTATGACCTAAATAAAATCCCTTACAATTATACAGTGGGAGTGACTAATAGATTCAAGGGATTAGATCTGATAGAGTGTCTGAAGAACTATGGACGGAGTTTCATGACATTGTACAGGAGGTAGTGATCAAGACCAACCCCAAGAAAAAGAAATGCAAAACAGCAAAACTGTTGTCTGAGGAGACCTTACAAATAGCTGAGAAAAGAAGAGAAGCAAAAGGCAAAGGAGAAAAGGAAAGATATACCATTTGAATGCAGAGTTCCAAAGAATAGCAAGGAGAGATAAGAAAGCCTTCCTCAGTGATCAGTCCAAAGAAATAGAGGAAAACAATAGAATGGGAAAGACTAGAGATCTCTTCAAGAAAATAAGAGATACCAAGGGAACATTTCATGCCAAGATGGACACAATAAAGGACAGAAATGGTACAGACCAAACAGAAGCAGAAGATATTAAGAAGAGGTGGCAAGAATACACAGAAGGACTGTACAAAAAAGATCTTCATGACCCAGATAACCATGATGGTGTGATCACTCACCTAGAGCCAGACATCCTGGAGTCTGAAGTCAAGTGAGCCTTAGGAAGCATAATTACAAACAAAGCTAGTAGAGGTGATGGAATTGCAGTTGAGCTATTTCAAATCCTAAAAGATGATGCTGTGAAAGTGCTGCACTCAATATGTCAGCAAATTTGGAAAATGTAGCAGTGGCCACAGGATTGGAAAAGGTCTGTTTCATTCCAATCCCAAAGAAAGGTAATGCCAAGAATGTTCAAACTACTGCACAATTGCACTCATGTCACATGCTAGCAAGGTAATGCTCAAAATCCTCCAAGCCAGGCTTCAGCGGTATGTGAACCATGAACTTCAAGCTGGATTTAGAAAAGGAAGAGGAACCAGAGATCAAATTGCCAACATCTGTTGGAACATAGAAAAAGCAAAAGAGTTCCAGAAAAACATCTACTTCTGCTTTATTGACTATGCCAAAGCCTTTGACCGTGTGTATCACAACAAACTGTGGAAAATTCTTCAAGAGATGGGAATACCAGACAACCTGACCTACCTCCTGAGAAATCCATATGCAGGTCAAGAAGCAACAGTTAGAACTGGACATGGAACAACAGACTGGTTCCAATTTGGGATGGGAGTTCATCAAGGCTGTATATTGTCACACTGTTTATTTAACTTATATGCAGAGTACATCATGTGAAATGCTTGGCTGGATGAAGCACAAGCTGGAATCAAGATTTCTGGAAGAAATATCAATAATCTCAGATATGCAGATGACACTTTCTCTTATGGCAGAAAGAGAAGAGGAACTAAAGAGCCTCTTGATGAAAGTGAAAGAGGAGAGTGAAAAAGTTGGCTTAAAGCTCAACATTCAGAAAACTAAGATCATGGCATCTGGTCCCATCACTTCATGGGAAATAGATGGGGAAACAGTGGAAACAGTGTCAGACTTTATTTTTCTGGGCTTCAAAATCACTGCAGATTGTGATTGCAGCCATGAAATTAAAAGACGCTTACTCCTTGGAAGGAAAGTTATGACCAACCTAGACAGCATATTAAAAAGCAGAGACATTACTTTGCCAACAAAGGTCCGTCTAGTCAAGGCTATGGTTTTTCCCATGGTCATGTATGGATGTGAGAGTTGGACTGTGAAGAAAGCTGATCACCGAAGAATCGATGCTTTTGAACTGTGGTGTTGGAGAAGACTCTTGAAAGTCCCTTGGATTGCAAGGAGATAAAACCAGTCAATCCTAAAGAAAATCAGTCCTGAATATTAATTGGAAGGACTAATGCTAAAGCTGAAGCTCCAATATTTTGGCCACCTGATGCTAAGATCTGACTCATTGGAAAAGACCCTAATGCTGGGAAAGATTGGAGGCGGGAGGAGAAGGCAAAGACAGAAGATGAGATGTTTGGATTGCATCACCAACTTGATGGACATGAGTTTGAGTAAGCTCCAGGAATTGGTGATGGACAGTGAAGCCTGGGGTGCTGCAGTCCATTGGGTCACAAAGAGTCAGACACAACTGAGAGACTAAACTGACAGCACTGGAGTTTCCTACCTCATGATCTCTGGCAGAATCAAAGTTTCTCCTGCAAATTTGCCTTCACTTTAGGAATAGAAGCTAGAATCCAGAATTAAAATTAGGTTTATAAAGTTTTCCAACTTATTTTTGCTATTATTTTACATGTTTTAATATTTTTCTTTAAAACTGTGTGCTTGGGAGATTTAAAGTACAGTTTTCTGTCTAGAGTTTATGCTGCTGCATTGAATAAGACAAAACTTATAATTTTAATAAGAAAATTTCATCTTTTTCCTGGTGATTATCAAGAGGAATATAACTTTATCAAGATATTTCTTCTATACTCTGTCCATTGCTTGTCAAATTTAGAAACAAAAATTAGAAAATATCTCACTTTCCAAATGAGTCCCTGTAGTAAACAGAACTTTAGCTCTATTTTACCAAACTACATAAGACAGCATTTTCAGTTCAGTTCAGTTCAGTTCAGTCACTCAGTCATGTCCGACTCTCCACGACCCCATGAATCACAGCACACCAGGCCTCCCTGTCCATCACCAACTCCCGGAGTTCACTCAAACTCATGTCCACAGAGTCGGTGATGCCATCCAGCCATCTCATTCTCTGTCGTCCCCTTCTCCTCCTACCCCCAACCTTTCCCAGCATCAGAGTCTTTTCCAGTGAGTCAACTCGTTGCATGAGGTGGCCAAAGTATTGTAGTTTCAGCTTTAGCATCAGTCCTTCCAATGAACACCCAGGATTGATCTCCTTTAGAATGGACTGGTTGGATCTCCTTGCAGTACAAGGGACTCTCAAGAGTCTTTTAGAAGCATTTAAAGATAGGTAATAATGTGTCTCACAGACTGGAAATATTGATTTATAAAGTTAGGTGTGAATAAAATCTAAAGACAAATAGTATATCATTAAAAAGTGAAATAATATTATTTTGATTCATATTTGACAATTTTTGAAAGAAAGTTAAGCTCTTATATAAATATATGGCCTCCCCAGCTGTTCAAATAGCATGATTAATTAAATGGATTCTGTCTGAAAACCAACACTGGCTCTTGTTCTCAAGTTGCAAATATGTCTAATGTAAAGGGAAATGGAAAAGTATTTCTTTGGTGTCTACTGCATTTGAGGCAAAGAATTAATACTGTAAAATTCCAAGGTATTCCTTAGCATGTATGTATGTATGTGTTTGTGGTGTGAACATATGGTTGTGTATCGTATGTTTTTTTTAATGGCAAGAAACTTTACATATAAGGAACTCAGCTATTTGACAATCTCATCAATCCAGAATAAAGCCAAGAATCTGTCAAAAGCCAAGGAAAGAGACTACTTAGAAGCCCAGACAGAGGTGATCAAGCCCACTTGCTGCATCTCGTGGATTTAAATAGAGAAAAAGTCTTTTTAATTAGAATATGACCATGTTTTCTTTTAGCATACGTTAAATAACTTGCCTGGAGCGTACAAAGCCTGAAGGGGCTGCTGAGGTGGAATGCAGTGGTTGATTGGGCCTGGAAAGTGTGTATATGTCAAGTTGCTCAGTCGTGTCCGACTCCTTGAGACCTCATAGACTATATAGCCCACAAGGCTCCTCTGTCCATGGAATTTTTCAAGCAAAAATACTGGAGTGAGTTGCCATTTCCTCCTCCAGGGGATCTTCCCGACCTAGGAATCAAACCATGTCTTCGGCATCTCCTGCCTTGGCCACGTTACCACTGTGCCACCTGGGAATCCCTTAATTCAGTATAATTGTTACTGAGTGGGAGAGAGACATTATCAGGCATGTTCTTCAGGGGAAATAATCTCAAGAAGCGGAATATACTTCAGAAGCTAGAAATAAAGGGAATCATCATACTATTTCATTAGTCCAGAGACTACAGCATTAGCATAGTTGAGCTAAGGTATAGAGAGGAAAGTAAAGTCTTAACAAATATTACAAAATAGAATAGAAAGGAATTGTTTTGGTTGAGAGAAAATTTAAAGGTATCTTGAAAAATACAAGCCTGTGATAGTAAAATGGTACTACTGACAGAATTAAGGAACACAGAAGGAAGAACAGATTTAGGTGGGGGTGAAGGAAGATGGTAAATTCAAGTCTGTAATTTGAGGTATAAGTAGAATATCCAGGAGAAGCCATCAAATAGGAGCTGCAAATGCAGAGTTGGACTGTCTCTAGGTTGAAGCTGAAAAGCAAAGACCACAGTAGCTAATGTTTCCTGAGGATTTACTAGGCATTGGTACTCTCCTACATATTTTTTATACATTTGATATTCACGAATCTCTCAAGGTAAGTACTATTTCAAGCCATAGGTAAGCATTAAAAGTCTAAGAAAAGAATAAAAGTTGGTAATTAAAGTGAATAACAGGTTATTTCCCTTCTAATGTTTATAGCAAATTGAAAGCAATTTTTAGATACTTTAAGAGAAAATTAATTAATAAGGACATTTTAACAGAAAATGAATTTCCTTTTCTGCAGAGAAAAGGAAAAAACAATAAAACTACAAGGAGTAGGAAAAGAACAAAAATAAACATGCCACCACCAACACTAAACAACCTACAGAAAACCTATAGCAATTTGGGGTATTTCAGGAGAGAAATAGGCTTTCTCAATTTACTAAGCTCTGGGGTTCTAACTCTCTAATAGTCTACTAGATAATTAATTTTTAAATTATATAAAGAAAAAAGTTAAATGATAGTTCATGTCATCTTTTAGAAAGGCAGAAAAATTTAGTTCCAATAATGATTAAAATCAAAGAGCTTTTTCACAGTGTATTAAATTATAATACAGTCAATAAAGTCAGCAAGACCATGTGAATTATTCCATAGTGAGTCCTTGCTACTGCCTCTCCTATTATGTTTGTAATGAACTAGGTGGCAAATCTTCCTTCCCAGGCAAGCAGAGACTGTGCCCAGGTTGAAACTCTGCTAGCAGGGACTGGTATTGGGGTGGGTGTGGTTTCTCTGCACTTTGAGGGCTCTAATTAAAGGGGAATTAGAATCAAAGTTGAGGTAAGGGCTGGGGTGAGCCCAGGAAGTATAAGTTCCAAAACATCTGGTCCAAGGGTAATGGATGAAAAAACAAAAACCGGATTTAAAGCAATGGATCACATCAGAGAGCTGTGGACAAGATGGAGTAATGAGGTTTGAGAGAGGGACCATAAAGAGTCCCAGAAGCAATGGGATGTAGAAGGTACAAGATTTTTCTAGGGTAACTAAGGTCAAGCATAAAGGTAAGGAAGGAACAATGGGGGCTCAGTTCTTTAAGCAAAGAAATTCAAATCTCATGAATATAAGAAAATAAAAGAATCCAAGGAGTTTACAAAGAATGTGGAAAAACATCTGGAAGGCAAGAAAAGCAGGATGATAAATATCTATCTATATATTTCATATATATATATCATGTATCACACAACTTGCAAATTCATTCAGTCATGTCGGGCTCTTTGTGACCCCATAGACTGTAGCCTACCAGGCTCCTCTGTCCATGGGATTTTCCAGGCAAGAGTACTGGAGTGGGTTGCCATTTCCTTCTCCAGGGGATTTTCCATTGTAGATAGACACTTTACCGTCTGAGCCACCAGGGAAGTCCATATCATGTATAATGTATTACAAATACAAACATGTTATAAATGTATAACATATACAATGTATACATATAAATGCTGTATATATGCGCACATATATACATATACATTTATATGTATACAAGTCAAATTAGAAGGGCATCAACAAAGCCCTATACTAGTATAATACTTAGTGTGAGGAGATTGAATGCTTTCTCCCTAAGAGCATGAATTAGGCAAGATGAATACTGTCACCACTCCTGTTCAATGTCATATTAGAGCTTTTAGCAAATACAATGAGGCAAGAAAAATATATAAAAGGTATTCAGATAAGAAAGGAAGAAGAAAACTATGCAAACTCATGGATGGCTTTATTGTACATAGAAAATCCTAAGGAATATACAAAAAAGCTCCTAGAACTAATAAGCAAGTTTAGCGAGGTCACAATTTTCGGATGGTCAACATCCAAAAATCAATTGCCTTTCTATATTTCAATATAGAACAGTTCGAAACGGAAAGCCTTTAAAAAAGTAACACAATAACTTAAAAGATTGAAACATTTAGGTATAAATCTAATAAAATATATTTAGGACCTCAATCC
This sequence comes from Moschus berezovskii, assembly GCF_049115385.1. Lineage (NCBI taxonomy): Eukaryota > Metazoa > Chordata > Mammalia > Artiodactyla > Moschidae > Moschus > Moschus berezovskii. The sequence continues at coordinate 37,728,151 of NC_142468.1, read as the reverse complement.
ATACTTCACATCTTATACATAAAAGATCTAAATGTACAATGTAGAACTCTAAAGTGAGTGAAGTTGCTCAGTCACGTCCAACTCTTTGGGACCCCGTGGATTGTAGCCCGCCAGGTTCCTTTGTCCATGGGATTCTCCAGGTAAGAATACTGGAGTGGGTTGCTATTTCCTTCTCCAGAGGATCTTCCTGACCCAGGGATTGAACCCAGGTCTCTGACATTGCAGGCAGATGCTTTAACCTCTGAGCCACCAGGGAAGCCACCAACTACCTCTTGGAAAAATTTATAGGAGAAAAATCTCATTGAACTTGAGCAAGGCTAAGAATTCTTAGATACTAAACCAAAAGAACAATCTAAAAACAAAAAAGGTAAATTTTACTTCACCAAAATTTAAAATTTTGTTCTTCAAAGGATGTCAATTAGAAAATTAAAAGCAGCAGATTGGGAGAAAATGTTTGCAAATCACATATTTGGCAAAGGTTTTGTATCCAAAAAAATATAAAGAACTTACAAAACTTGACAATTTTAAAACAACTCAATAAAACATAGGCAAATGATTTGAGCTAACATTTTGCCAAAAAGAATATGCAGAGGACAAATATAAGTACATGAAAAGATATACAGCATTAATAGTCATTTCTGTTTATTCGCTCAGTCATGCCTGACTTTCTGTGACCCCATCAACTGTAGACTGCCAGACTCCTCTGTCCATGGGATTTCCCAAGCAAGAACACAGGAGTGGGTTGCCATTTCCCTCTCCAGGGATCATCCTGACCCAGGGATCAAACCTGTGTCTCCTGCATTGGCAGGCTGGTTCTGTACTGCTGAGCCATCAGGGAAGAGAATTGCAAACTAAAACCACAATGAGTTACTATTATATGCCTATTAGAAAAACTAAAATAAAAATCCTGAAAATAGCAAATGCTGACAAGGATGTCAGAACAGAATACAACAAGAATTCTCATGCACTGCTGGTGGGAATGCAATGTGGTAGAGCCACTCAGGCAGATGCTTTACCTTCTGAGCCACCAGGGAAGCCCTCCATATGGTTAAAGTGCATTCTAAAAATTAATAGGTTATTAAAGTCATCTCTAAGAGCACATTGAACTTTGGCCATCCATTTGTTTCTATTCAATAGATATTGACTGAACATCTGCCATGTGGAGTACACTAGGCTCTGATTTGGAGATACAGGGATATTTAAGTTGGTATGGTTCTTTTCCTTTTAAAGCTAATGGTCATTCCTTCAATACCCATACTCTTGGGTAAATCCCCTTTTTACTTCAAACGAGTTTCCCTTTAAATAGGCAACCCAAAAGAAAAAGGGTAGATCACAAAAAAGGTAGCAGATTACATGGCGGTGGGGAAGACTGGGAATGTTTTGCCTCACTATTAGGAGAGTGGAAGATTGGAGACTGGAATGCTAAGGACAGACTGTGGGCATGTGAGAGCCATGTGATTTCTGAGAGCCAGCATTCTGTCGTGATCTTGAGGAGCAACCCTAACAGTAGTGTGGGGTGGATTACCCACTTTATATATTTACTCTTGTCTGACTATATAAGGAGCACCACCCCATTTTCACAACCTTGAAGAAGAAACCTTCAGATTTTCCTTAGAGAAGTCAACCAGAGGAAGAGATGAGACTGGCTGGCTGGGTTGACACTAAATGTGCATAAAGAGTACACCCATGTTTCAGAGCTTGGTAGATATCCAGAGCCATTTGGGAGTACTCTGTGAACATACAGATCAGAATTTAAATCAGAATTTCCAGAAGGAGAGATTCAGAAATAGGGCTTCCAAGGTGATTCTGATGCTTTGCTGTATATGAGAAGCACTGGTTTACCTGACTAGCAAACAAGGAGGTGCATAAAGATTCCAAGAGAGCTGTTGGCAACAATGATCACTTTACTTTGCCCTCAGAACATAATTCTTCACAAAGGGTCAGTTTAGTTTCTAAAGCAAATGCTGTATGGACCCTGCTTTTCCCTTCTTCCATCTGTGGATTCTCATTCTCAGTTTCTTTTGTTGGCATCTGAAATCTTGGGAGTTAAAGAGATGTTCTTTGCATTTATTTGGGGCAGGGGCATCATTTCTGCCTTGTACAGTAGACGTAGATGAGGTACTTTTGGTGAAAATTTCAAGGATGGGGTGGAAAGTAGATTTTAACCATCAAAATCATTTGAACTAACCAAATCAACAATAAATCACAAACTCCAGATTGCAGTTTAAAGGGGAGGAGACCAAGGCACTGGATGTGCAAATTAGCCAGGCCATGACTTGCTGGCTCTGGTTCATTTTGTAAACAAAAGCAGGCCTGAATTCAATCAAACATTACTTGTTAAAGTAAACTAGCAAAAAGCTGGTGAAAATTAAAGTAGGAACAGAAGATGGTTTCAATAATTTCATTCTTCAGCTTTTAGCTTAAAAAAAAAAAAAAACCTACCCACCATTCCATTCTACAGGGCATGTCCTTCCTTTCAAGATACTTTCGTGAAAATTAAAGAGTGGTTTAGTCATGCACACATTGAAAAATGCTACCTGTAGTAGTGGGTAAATTGCCATGAGAATAAAATTCTGAATACTATCACTTATAGTTTTGACAAGACTTCTGTAGGCTTTTAGAGACTTTTTAAATGAGAGAAATAGGACCCAATAGGTTGGCTAGCTGAGAGACTAAATTGTTTGATAAATACCATGTGTCTGGTATGTTATACTTGTTTGAAGTGACACTGAGAGATTAGTTGTTTCTGGACATTTTTTTGGTTAGGTCTTTAATCTGTTCAGAGCTGTTGAGTTTCCCCTCAAAACTGAACAAAGACTGAGGGGTTCACTCTATGGAGCCGGAAACAAGCGGACCATTGCTTTTGCCTGAGGTGAAGCTTTCCTTGGAGGTGACAGGTCTGAACATTCTCAAAGAGGGACAGTGGGAATATCACCAGTAGTCTGAGATGAAGGGAAGTGCTAATTATTAAGCCTTAGCTTAAAAGTTTCTCAGTAGGAATTTTCTACTTTTCATGTAGAACTGTCATTTTGGGGGTTGTGCGGGGGCAGATATTCAGAAGGTCATTTCTAAGAGTTTTGGGACTAGGTGTAGCTGCCCAGCTGTCCACCTAGGCCAAAAGCAATCCTGAGTCATTGCTTGAAATTGCCTCCACCTGTGAGCTTGGGTTATGTTCCAGCAACTGAAAGAGGTGTTGATTCATTTCAGGCCTAGTTTGTCTATGATGAAGTTCAACCCACCACAGAGGGACTCAGGGGAACTCCACTGTGGGCTCCAGGTCTGTGATTTATGTTTTGCCTGTGCTTTTCTCTGCACTGTTGAGAGGGAGGTAGATATTAGATGTGTCTAGCTCAAAAGATAATGCACAGGACAGAACAAAGGTGGGCAAGAAGATCTTATAGGCGCAAACCAAACGCTGATGATGAAACAACCAGCTAAGTGAAGCAACTACAACAGCAACAGCAATCCTTGGGAATCAGGTCCAAGAGACAGACCTTGGCAGTGGTATCCCTGAAGACCACACATCAGCATCTAACCCTGGTGCAGAAGAATGTGGGCTTCTTCCTACTCAGGTATATCAGCAGATTGTAGAAAGGTGGATATAGATAAGCACCCTCCCTGTTCTACCCACCAGAGCTCTTATAACTAGAAAATGATTCATTTAATGCTTAATAATTATTTGGATATAAAATAATAACCAATTAATCTTTAAATGCTTTTGTTGTGGGTCCTCTTAGAAACAGTACTCAGGTTGAAAGGACCTCTTGCAATACCGTCTTATTCTATGGTCTCAGGATGATTGTGGCAATGACATCACAGGGTGGAAACCATTTTCTCCTGACACTTTAAATATCAGCTGTGGGAGGAGCTTTTTCTACTTCAGGGTTGTGGCTTTGCTCTGGGAGTTGATGGTTTTATTTTGAGAAATCCTAAATTGTTGTCTTCCATCCTGGTACCCATTAATGGCATTGGCTTAGCAACCAGTTACAAAAGTAATTGGACTTGCTAAAGGTCCTTGGGGGAAAATGTCCTGGCTCATATTTGAATAGTCCAAGGACACAAGAACAGCTTCCTAGCACCCTGACCTTGATGCCTACCTTCATGGGGTGATCAGGGATGTTGTTTGCACTGTCTTATAGCTCCGCTTTTATTCTTTCATGTTTATTCCATTGCCGAAAGACTCAGAACATCACTTTTTCTAGCACACATTGTTTGTCTGAAAATACACCTGGAGAGCTGCCCAATTTGGAAATGACTTAAATTACAAAAAAAGCACAGCTGTCTTTAACAGCTCTAGGAGTTCATGCAATGAGCCTACAATTTATTGAGTAGGATTAGATGCTTATTGCCTATGACACTTTAAATACCATTACATTGAAGTTTATACAAGAAAGTCCAAGTTTAAAACTGGAATCTTAGCAATAACAGCTGGGCCATTTGTTTATGTGATAGGCAGGAAAGAATGACTTCTGTAATCTTTGTATTTGGCTTCAAGATTCTGCTTAGGAAAAAAAAAAAAAGATGGGGAAGGGGGAGAAAGAAGCTAATTTCGGATTGTCAAGCTGAGCTGAACACTGCTGGCTAATTTGTCCCTCATGCTAAGACCTCTGCCAAGGTTCCTCTTGTGTCCTCTGGTTCTCTCACACCTGACAAACCAGTGCTGGAAATACTGTAGCCCACCTCTCTGACAGCAAGGGGTATGTCGCTCGCTAGCTGGCAGCTTTCTCCCCCAGGCGGCTCACATTCCGCATTTTGCTTCTAGCATGAAAGACTTTGTTTTAAATCATAATAGCAACCAGGCTGTAATCACATTAGAGCGCACATGGAGAACTTGCAAAAAGTCATGTGTTTTGGATTTGACATTCTGATTTATGGTTGTGTGCTCCAGTTACACAGCTGCAATCTCATTTTCCGACAAAGATGTTTTCTATTTTTCTATTACTTTGCTTCACCCTGTCTTTATGTTGGGGAAAATGAAAGCCACCAGGTGAAGTCATAACATAAGTACAAATGTTTTCATGTTTGGGTTGGAGAGCGTAATAAATGGTGTATACCGGCATTTCAAACACAGCTTGTTATTTTTGAATAAAAGTGTAAAGGGAATTGCTTACTTAAGGTAATCGCAAATTAAAGAGGTACATGGAAATTTGTTTGTAAAACCCAGAATTGTCCTACAAACTTTCTATCTCCATCATCTGATATCAATTTCCAAGGCGGGGAATGGATGGCAGTGTTCCATTTTACATATTTAGGTAAATTGAGCCCCCTCTACTTAGGATGCTTATTTCACAAAATTCTAATAAGTTCAGGCTTGGGAACTCATAAAGATAATCCCTGCCAACCTGTACATTGTGCAAATAAGGAAAGTGAAACCCAGAAATGTGGTGACTTGTCCAAGGTCACACAGCTGGTTAGTGACAGAGTTTAGACTAGAACTCAAGTTTCTTTCACGCCAGTCCACTGTGTTTCCCACCACTCCATTTAAAAACAAGCTAAATAGCACTTTTATGGTAAACCAACCACCATCACTAATAATATTCCAAATAAATCTTCTGTTAACACATGCAAAAGAAAATTCCTCTATTTTGTTTTTTTCTTCAAGTTTAAACATGTTGTTAAGTGTGGTAAAAATTCAGACCCGTACCTGGTTAATCAATACACATGGTGCAGTAGTCTATATTTTAGTCTCATATTTGGGGTACATTATTGTCAACAAATATAACAATCTTGAACTCAAATGTGTTAAGAATTAACACATTTAAGTTATGCATATTTGAAGAATTTCAAATATAGTTATATTTTTGGAAATTCAACAATTTATTCCTCGATAAAAGGATGAAAGGTCTGGCTGACATGGAAATCTCTGTAAAGAAGGGAGAGTACGTTAGAGCTCTACTGTTTGGATCATCATCTTGGTGCCCATTTTCCTCTCACATAGATTCAGTCTTTGCTTTTTGGAAGATTTTGGATTCTGGTCATCCGGCCACCATAGGTCTCCTATAGAGAAGAAAATCTATATACATAGCAATTAAATATGGTATTTCTTAGTAAGATTTTCTAAATTACAGATTAGGATTCATTTGCCCCCTCCTTTATTCAGGGAGTGGAGACAGAATGAGGGATCAAGTGTTTTATTTATTATCTTTAGCTGAATGCACATGAGCAGATTGCTATATCAGAGTCTTAGATTCTCTTACCTGTATGGGAATAATACTGAGCAGGTGTAGTAGATATATTTTTGGTGTTGATACCTCCTCTTACCCAGCCTCTACTCTTCCCTCTTCCTGACAATGGCACCAAGATTTTCCTTTTAGTGAAGTTACTCCTGCTTCAGTCTCATCCGTGAGACACACATCACGTCATCTTACGTGGAGCTCAAATGGTGAACCGTTCCCTTAAGCCAGTCACCTTAGCTCACCTGCTCCTCTGTGACAGCGATGGCATGAGTGGACACATGACAAGGTGGGCCTAAAAGACTGAATTGAATCCAAGGGCTCCTGAGGACCTTGCCATTCAATGGGCTGTGGTGAGAATAGGAGGCCTGGAATTAAGCAACTATTTTTTTTTTTAGTCTCAAGGGAAGAACCTGGACCTTCTAGAGCAGCTAACTTTGAGGAAGGCAGGATGGGGGATAGAGAAAAACAAATTTCATGTTACCTGGTTTGAGCTACCAGATCAAGTTTCTGCTGAAGGTAGCCATACCTGGATTTCTAGTTATATGGGTTTTTTCTTTTTTAATCCTATTTTAAGGTTTTCTGGCACTTGTAAATGGAAGGCTCCCAAAGTCCTAAGTGATATAGCAGGGAAGTAGGAAGAGTAAAGGTTCAGTCTGAGCCTAGATATTAAGATGGTCTTTTAGGAAGATGTGACTTTGCAGAATTTCATCTATTTCATAGTAAGAATTGCACTTATGTATGGAGTCAGTACAGTGACCAGAGTGGGTGCAAGTGTGAGTGAAGAGTTGCTTCAGTCGTGTCTGACTCTTTCTGACCTATGTACCTTCCAGGCTCCTCTGTCCATAGCATTTTCCAGGCAAGAATACTGGAGTGGGTTTCCGTGCCCTCCTCCAGAGGGTCTTCCCAACTCAGGGATGGAACCTGCCTCTCAGTGTCCTGCACTGGCAGGCAGGTTCTTTACCAGTAGTGCCACCTGGGAAGCCCCAAAGAGGGTGCACCTTATAAATTGTAGCTGTTGTGATGATGATGGTGATGGTGATTAGGATTGCTAGAGTTTGGGTTAGAAAAATTATTTGGCAAATGCAGAGGGAAGATGCTGGGAAGTGCATCTTTGGGTGACATGATTAAAAAAAAACATGATCATTGTTACTTAAAAATTTTTACTTTACTACAATGTGTCAAGACAGACTTTAAAATTTGCCTAAATTTCCCCATTTAGTATTAAAAAGAAGGTCGGCTATTAAATAATTCTCAACCTCTCACTGTTTCTTTCATTGGTCTTTAGTAAGTGTGCCAACAAAGGTCCGTCTAGTCAAAGCTTTGATTTTTCCAGTAGTCATGTATGGATGTGAGAGCTGAACTATAACAAAAGCTAAGCACTAAAGAATTGATGCTTTTGAACTATGGTGTTGGAGAAGACTCTTGAGAGTCCCTTGGACTGCAAGAGGATCCAACCAATCCATCCTAAAGGAAATCAGTCCTAAATATTCATTGGAAGGACTGATGCTAAAGCTGAAATTCCAATACTTTGGCTGTCTGATGCAAAGAACTGACTCATTTGAAAAGACCCTGATGCTGGGAAAGATTGAAGGCGGGAGGAGAAGGGGGTGACAGAGGATGAGATGGTTGGATGGCATCACCAACTCAATGGACATGAGTTTGAGCAAGCTCCAGGAGTTGGTGATGGACAGGGAGGCCTGGCGTGCTGCAGTCCATGGGTTTGCAAAGTGTCAGACACGACCGAGCAACTGAACTGACCTGAAAGTAGTGAGTTCCCCTTCACTCCACCCCCCATAATTTTATGATAAACTTATGGCTGGCTCAAGATCCACACTGTTCCAAGACCACAATACGCTGGAATATAAGCAGCTTTCCTTACACCCAATTCAAAGTATTATTTCGATTGTCCATGAATTTTTCAGGGAGCATCAGTGTATGGTCACTGAAGGTAGGGGCACTAGAAATGCTGCATTAATCACACTATTAGCGCAGGAGAAACAATTTCCATTTCCTACAAGCAATCTGCCAATTATAAAACTTATCAACCAAAACATGTATAAAGTTTGTATTGACAAACTCTTATAAATACTAAAACAGTTTTTCAGAAAATTATAACTACCTATGTACATAAAATTGGTGGGTCCTTGAATGGCACTGAGTTTTTTTTTTTTCCTCCTACTTTTATTTTCTTTGAGTGTATTTTATCCATGACCGATAGGATAGCTAAAACAGGATGTACAATTTTATGTTAGAGCTGAATGTGTGTTCATATACTCTGATTTATATCATTCTTACCACCGTCATCAGAGGTAGCTTGTTGTTCAGTCACTCAGCTATGTATGACTCTTTGCAACCCCATGGACTGCAGCCAGCCAGGCTTCTCTGTTTTTCACTATCTCCTGGAGTTTGCTCAAACTCAGGTTCATTGAATCGATGATGCCATCCAACCATCTCATCCTGTTGTCCCCTTTCCTCCTGCCCTCAATCTTTCCCAGCATCAGGGTCTTTTCCAGTGAGTTGGCTCTTCACGTCAGGTGACCAAAGTACTGGAGCTTTAGCTTCAGTGTCAGTCCTTTCAGTGAATATTCATGTTTGATTTCTGTTAGGAGCCCTAACATCTGAGTAGCCAGGATAGGCCTGAGACCTTGCTTAGGCCTAAGTTTCAATTTCCTGGAGACAGGGTGGAGGCTAAGTTCACAGAAACTCCTCCCTAAGAAGATCCCACGGGTGCCAAAAATAAGAAACTCCTCCCTAGAAAAGTCCCGAGGCGCCAAAAATCGTGCCAATCAGAGGAAAAAGGGAAATCCTCCAGAAAAACTCCACGCGCGCACAAACTGGCCAATGAGCTTCTGTGCGCGCATGAACTGGCCAATGAGCTTCTGCCAGTTTGATCTTTTGAACAAAAATAGGTGCTTATGTAATCTAAGACTATAAAAACTGCTGTGACCTGGGCTCCGGGCTCTTGTCCCACTCCACTGCGCTGGAGGAGGCATGAGCCCTAGCTCGAGCTAGAAATAAACCCCATTCTCGATTTTGCATTGCTGCGAGTGTCTTAGTCTACCAGTATGGGGGGACCAGACTCAGGGCATAACAATTTCCTTTAGGATTGACTGGTTTGATCTCCTTGCAAGTATCCAAGGTACTCTCAAGAGTCTTCTCTAGCACCACAATTCAAAAGCATCAATTCTCAGATGTTGGTGATGCATGTGTGTGTGTGCTCAGTTGCTTAGTCTTGTCTGACTCTCTGTGACCCCATCAACTATAGCCTGCCAGACTCCTCTGTCCCTGGGATTCTCCAGGCAAGAACACTGGAGTGGGTTGCCATTTCCTTCTCCAGGGGATCTTCCCAACCAGGGATTGAACCCAGGTCTCCTGCATCTTTACCATCTGAGCCACCAGGGAAGCCCCAGTGGCTGATGTAGATGTAGCTAATGTTTACTAAATGACCCAGAGTGTTACATAACTTAGCTGACAGTGGTTATGAGATGATGAAACCACTTCAGGTGCACATTTACTGATATGACATGCTGAGCAGAGGGTGTTATCAAGAAGATAATGAAGCTTAAGATTTAGGACCTTACACGTGCATATAAATATAAGAAACTGAGAGGGACCCTAGCAATTTTTACTTGTAATTTTTTATTTGCTTTTCCAAAGAGGGCTTCCCTAGATTGTATAAGTAAGTTTGGGCCTCACAAAAAATAGGGAATATCTAAACTCCAAGTTTCTTTCCATAGGTGGGAGGAAAATTCATTTTAGCTTGAACCCCCAGTCACAGTGACTTTCCCAGGAATAGGACATTTAAAATACTCCCCCTTCTGGGGTGCAGAGAACACAGCTTCAGAAGCAGCACTTTCAGTTTGTGTTAGCAAGAGAGCAAGTTGCAGGGTTGTGCATCCACTCCTGGCTAGTATGCAAAGCCATCGGCTAGGCAGGGTTGTGTGGTGAATCTTATGCCTCAGTTTGACTGGGGCATTGACTCGGGTTTGCACACAGCTGGGAAAGCATTATCTCTCCATGTGAGAAATGTGAGGGTGTTTCTGGTTCAGATTCACATTTGAATCTGCAGACTAGGTAAAGAAGAGTGCCCTCACCAGTGCTGGTGGCCATCATCCAATCCACCGAGGACCTGAATGGAACTAAAAGGTATCAGTTCAGTTCAGTTCAGTCACTCAGTCGTGTCTGCCTCTGCGACCCCATGGACTGCAGCACACTTCCCTGTCCATCACCAATTGCCGGAGCTTGCTCAAACTCATGTCCATCAAGTCGGTGATGCCTTCCAACCATCTCATCCTCTGTTATCCCCTTTTCCTCCTGACTTCAATCTTTCCCAGCATCAGGGCCTTCCCAATGAGTCAGTACTTCATATCAGGTGGCCAAAGTATTGGAGCTTCAACTTCAGCATCAGTCCTTTCAATGAATATTCAGGACTGATTTCCTTTAGGGTTGACTGGTTTGATCTCCTTGCAGCCCAAGGAACTCTCAGGAGTCTTCTCCAACACCACAGTTCAAAAGCATCAGTTCTTTGGCGCTCAGCTTTCTTTGTAGTCCAACTCTCACATCCATACATGACTACTGGAAAAAACCATAGCTTTGATTAGATGAACCTTGTTGGCAAAGTAATGTCACTGATTTTTAGCATGCTATCTAGGTTGGTCATAGCTTTTCTTCAAGGAGCAAGCGGTATAGGATAGGAGAATTTTCTCTCCACTCAAGCTGGGACATCTGTCTTCTCCTGCCCACAGACATCGGTGCTCCTGGTTTCTGGGCCTTCAAACTCAGACTGGGACTTTCACTGTTGGCTCCTCTGGTTCCCAGGTCTTTGGGTTTGGACTTAATCTATACTCCCAGCCTTCCTGAACCTCCAACTTGCACACAACAGGTCATGGGGCTTCTCAACATTCATAACAAAGTGAGCCAATTCCTCATAATAAATCTCTTTTTATGTATCTATATCTAGGCCCTTAGTTTGTTTCTCTGGAGAACTCCAACTAATACATACAGAGCTGTAGAGAGTAAGGACTTCTGTGATTTGTCATCAGTCCTAGGATAGGAAAATGATAACACAGGGTGAGTATAAGCATGCAGGCGAGGGGGAGGGGGGGGCGGGGGGGGGCAGGGGCGGGGTGGGGGGGGATCGCATGGAGAGGAGGACCCATGGAAACAGGAAGAAAGTGAGTGTAACCAGACCAAACAGAGATCTCCGCTTTCAACAGGCTACTTAAGTGTCTGTGTCAGGCTTTTGTTAAAGGAAATTGGCAATTAGCATTAGAATGTGCACATCCTTTGGAAACTGCAGTTTTAAGCTAATTACATGGTATCTGTATAGTAAGATAACCATAATACTGTTCTCTACTATACCAAGTATGTCATAGAATGTATTTATCATTTTACAGCCGAAGTCCTTTAGGTAAAACATTTCCGTAATGGTATTCACATATGACTACAAGTTCACTTAACATACACTCAGACAATACAAATAAAGGAAAAGTCCATTGTCTCCCTTCCCCCTACATCCACTGAGCTAAGGTCATTCATCTCCTTAGGAGGGGTAATTCGTGTCATCAGTTTGTGTAATGCTCTTCCACACCTTTTTATACATAGGGTTACATCTGAACTGCAGTTCAGTGTAGGTACTACTTCATTAAATTTTTGGCATCAATTTATATCCTACAATATAGGTGCTACAACTTTCACTTTGAACTCAATAATGTGAAGATCTTTCCGTGTCAGTACATGTCTGTATCTTTTATAATTAACTGCTACATAATATCCTATAGTGTGACCATACCAACATTTATTTACATATCCCCTAAGAAATAGATATAGCTATACAGTCAAAGCTACAGTGAATATTGGTGTGCATTTTTCTGGGTATTTGTGGATGTCTCTTGGGAAGATTACAAAACAGAAGAACTACTGGGTCAGTGAGACCTTATATCTTAATAGAAGCTATCAGTTTGTTCTCCAGAACTGTTGTGCTAGTCTAATATCCACCATAGATGAGGGTGCTCAGTTCACCCATCTCCTTAATAATATATGATATTATCAATCCTTTTAATATTTTGCTAATTTGATGAGTATAAAGGGTTTTCTTATTATTAGATTATTTAATTTCCAAGTAAATATTTGGCCTCTTTTTAAGTTATGCATTAAAGAACAATCCTAAGTATTTCTTTTTTGTGTTTAGATACTTGTAGTTACAGCCTGTCTATTATGGGCAAAATTCTGGAGCCCACAGTTGCAAAAAGAAGGTAGGCAGCCCTTTCAAATACAGACATAGTAATGTATAATTTTGCCTCGCTGGACTGTATATTATTATTACATGTACACAGAGATGGTCTCAATATTGCAAGGGAAGATGGGAGAAGTGCCTAACTAACTTTAAATACATCTAATAGACATAATTAAACTAAGTTTAATTTTACAAACATTTATTCAGCAATTACTAAGTTAACAGCCCTCTGCTAGGACTAAAAAGATAAAGAGGTATGATACTTGACTCCAAGTATTTCACAGTTTACTAATGAACACTGATAGGCTGAAAAAATCAATGTAATGTGACGAATATTTCAGTAAGGATCAGTTCAGTTCAGTTCAGTTCAGTCGCTCAGTCGTGTCCGACTCTCCGCGACCCCATGAACCACAGCACGCCAGGCCTCCCTGTCCATCACCAACTCCCGGAGTACACTCAAACTCATGTCCACAGAGTCGGTGATGCCATCCAGCCATCTCATTCTCCATCGTCCCCTTCTCCTCCCGCCCCCAACCTTTCCCAGCATCAGAGTCTTTTCCAGGATCAGATGACATATAAATTGGTTCTCCAGAAATTTCAAGGAAAGAATCCTAACTGGGATATCAGGGCAGGCTTTACAACTTACGTCTGGGCAAGGCCTTGAAAACATACAGATTTCATGTGGCAAAGGGAAAGGAGGATAGTCAAGGCTGAGAGAATAGGGGAAGAACATACAAGTTGGACTATGCATTATCCTCTGTGGCTCAATGTGAGTGTGTGTGTGAGAGAGTGTGTGTGTGTATGAGTGTGTGTGTGCACCCACATGCATATGAGGTGTACACAGTAAGAATGGAAGTTGGGAGTTAATATGGGAACTAATTCAGGAAGATCAGTTGGGCCTGGGATAGATATTATTCTGCAGTACAGTGTTTCTCCAAAAAAGATTACCAACATCTGTGAACCAGTTAGCTTACTTATTTAAAATGCACATCCCTAGCTTCACCCAACTAGATTAAAGTATCTGAGATATGGGGCCTAGGGATCTTAATTTTGAAAAATATCCCCCAAAGGTTTGAGCTTTTCACTTTTTTTTAATATGCATTAAATCTGAAAATCACTCGGACAAGGGTGATCCTTTGAACACTTTGATCTTCTTTTGGGAGTGGGGTCTAAGGAAATCATCATGTAGGGAACATCCAACAGTTGGTTGAGAAAAAAGAAAGAGAAGTAACCCTGAAACAAACCCTACTCTCTGGGGGCTTGGGACAGGATTGCTCTAATATCAGGATGCGTGATGGCCAAAGCAGCCTGGGTTAAAAGCAGAGATGCATTTAGGACCATTTAAAACAAATATTAGCCTTAATATTCTTTGAAAAAGGCATAATTAGGGATGTAAAAGTCAGATTACCTCTGATCAGTGAGGAACAGAGTGAAGGGAAAATCAATTAGAAGCTACTTGTAAGACATTCACACTTTTAAGAACATTGCTTTGATGACTTTGAAGGGGCTGGAATGAGGGAGAAAGGCAGCAGAACCAGTTCCTACTTCAAAGACCTATTATAGTGTTTACCCTTTTGGGGCAATACTCTTAAGTGTTTTGAAGAGTAAAAGCTCTTTTAATTTCAATATGACTTATTTGGCCATTTGCAGGTAAATTTTGGCTGACCATACCAGTGACTCTTTACTCTCAGTCAACTAACATTTTTGAAATTGTTGGAATTTGCCTGTATTATATTTTATTTGCATAATTTCATAGGTTTTATGCATTTTCAAATATAATAAAGATTCTAGTCCTTGCTCCCAAAAGATGTGTGGCAATGGTATCTTTATTCCCTGTTTGGAAATGAGCAAAAAGGTAAGTGGTTTCCATTATTCAATACTACAAACCAGGTTTCACAATTTCAAGTGCAGGATTCTTCTCTCTAAATGCTTGAAGACAATTAAAATGTGATGGGGATGCACTGTGGCACTAAGGACATTATTCTCTGTTCCCTACAGATACAGGCACTTGAAGAAACACTGCAATCTGAGAAATGAAGGAGAACCATGCACAGAGGATTTTGAGAGATGTGGCTATAAGGAGGTGGATAATAGGAAGAGGCGAACCATTGGACAACCTTAAGATTCTTCCTGAAGATAGATGTTAGAGTTTTGGCTGCTGTAACTGAAGCAGAAGATCCTCCACCAAAATATCCTTCAATAGGGGAATCATCTTGTATAGAAGATACTAGAGTAATGATAGGAAGGAAGGACTGAATGGTAATGGGGAATGAGCTTGGGGAAGTTTTAAGGGGAGAAGAGATACTTACACTAGGCCACAGTGCAATAAAAAGAACCAAGGGTTTAACAACATACATGGTGTACCTACCAAGTACTGGGCACAGTGTTATTTACATACTTGGGAACAAGAAGAACAGATAGGATCCTGTAGATGTAAACTTACAATAGTTGTCTCATTGAAGATGCTGCCAGAGTTTCCATTAGCAAGCAGCTTTAAACAGCTTTCTAAAATGAGAAAGGGATATGGGATGTAAGAATCATGGTGACAGTCACTGGAAATGGCAAACATGGCTAGAGCAATATATGAGGTTCATGCCGGTGTCAATTTCAGCACTCCAGCCCTAGAAGCCTAGTATTTTTTTTTTATTGCCTTTAGCACCTTGATATTAAAAATATTCTTGACTCTTCTTTTAATCCTTTCTCTGAGTATTCATACAGACATCACTTAGGGCTATGAGCTCATAAATGAAATAGGACCCATGCCTTGATGAAACTGCATGGGAGGCATCCAAGAAAAATCTGCTCTAGGAAATGATTTGGTAATTCAACATGCTGGCATTCTTTCTTCTGAACCAGCTTGTGCCAGCGTTGGTGTCAGGGGCCACTGTGGAAAGGGCTGGCTTTCAACTGAGTTACAACATGGAGTCATATTAATCGTCCCTGGTCATTAAAGGTCCAGCAGCCTTTTCTACCCATTTAGAGACCCATTCAATCATTTGGCCAAAATCCAATTTGGGTAATCCAACCCAGAATTCTCCAGTAATTTCACTTGGATAAGCCATTGCATTTTTTCTTCTCTCTGCCCCCCAAAACTGGCATCATGTTGCTGCTGCTAAGTCACTTCAGCGTGTCCGACTCTGTGCAACCCCATAGACTGAAGCCCACCAGGCTCCCCGTCCCTGGGATTCTCCAGGCAAGAACACTGGAGTGGGTCATCATGTTACGTACTACTAAACATGTTTTACCACCAAGCTGGCTGAGGCAGCAGGAAGCACAGTAATTGTGTTTTGCACTTACCAACTCCTTCTACAAGCCAAGTTTATAAACCACTTGCCTATTTGACAAGAATGAAAAAGGAGGATCTTTCATTGCATCCTTCTTTTACAATTTTTTTCTATTTTTTAATTTATCTGGCGCACAGGGTCTTGGTTGTAGCATGAGGGATCTCTTAATCGCAGCACACTGAATCTTCAGTCTTCATTATGATGTGTGGAATCATACATATTTATTTGGACTTTATTTATTCATTTGGACTTTAGGATCTAGTTACCTAGGAACTAGGGATTGAACCTGGGCCCTTGCATTGGGAGCTTGGAGTCTTAGCCACTGGATCACCAGGGAAATCCCCATTCCACCTTTCATTTCCCACCTTTGAATCGTATTTGTCCTAAAGAATTCCACAGATAATGAGTAGGTTTATATTAAAGGCAGTTCATAACAACATCTTAATTTCTTTTAGTTAAAACTAATGTTTTAAAATTTGGTCTTTCTGTTGCTGGATGAGAAAAATTAAGGCTAGAGCATATTTAGATAAGTTATTGCTTTCTTTTTAGAGATATCTGTCTTGAAAATTAATATTAATTTCAAAAGTACTCTTCCTGAAGTAAACACATTTGACTTGTTTGTTTTCTTTTTAATACAATTAAATCCATGTTTATGATCAGTATCCTTAGTCCCTGGCACCGTCCTGGGCCTTGTTGAGGACAGGCTGAAGAAGTTCAAGGTGCTATGCTTGCCCCTAAAGGCTAAACAGACATAAAATGGTGACACAGCAGACAGAATATGCTAAAACACTGTGGGTAGATGTGGCGTAGAAGTCACACTGCCTGGATTTCAATCTTCACCTACCACTTATTAGTTGTATGATTCTAGGCAAGTCATTTAACCTCTCCATGCTTCATTTTCCCATCTATAATGATGGTTAATTGGGCTTCTCAGGTGGCACTAGTGGTCAAGAACCTACCCACCAATGCAGAAGTAAGACACACAAGTTAGATCCCTGGGTTAGGAAGATTTCCTGAAGGAGGGCATGACAACCCATTCCAGTATTCTTGCCTGAAGAATTCCATGATCAGAGGAGCCTGGCAGGCTATATAGTCCATAGGGCGCAAAGAGTCAGATACCACTGAAGTGACTTAGTATGCAGCACGCAGAATGGTCAATTAACATATCTAATGCGAGAAGCTGACTCATTTGAAAAGACCCTGATGCTAAGAAAGATTGAGGGCAGGAGGAGAAGAGGACGACAGAGGATGAGATGATTAGATGGCATCACCAACTCAATGGACATGAGTTTGGGTAGATTCCAGGAGTTAGTGATGGACAGGGAGGCCTGGTAGCAGTTCATGGGATTGCAGAGTCAGACACAACTGAGCGACTGAACTGAACTGAATGTTCTTAGGATAGTAGGTCAATAATTGTTAGCTCTTAAATAAAAAGATGCATGTAAACAAAGTGTGAATTTTTGAAGGGAGAGATTTGAGTTAGAATGCTTATGGGTATTTCCGTGGAGGCTTAATGGATGAGATTGATTTTGAGTTTTGAAGTGCAAAACAAGTTAGAAATCTTATTGCTTTTGTACTCCCTTCTGAAGCCAAGTTGATAAACCACTGACCTATCTGACAAGAATGTATCAAAAGTAGTGGACCTTTTACTCCATAATCAGAACTTTTAAAAATTATAAGTGAATATGTTTATTGTGGCTTCCCAGGCGGTGCTAAGTGGTAAAGAACGCACCTGCCAATGCAGGTAGATGTAGATGTGGGTTTGATCCCTGGGACGGGAAGATACCCTGGAGGAGGGCATGGCAACCCACTCCAGTGTTCTTGCCTAGAGAATCCCATGGACAGATGAGCCTGGTATGCTACAGTCCTAGTGTCATACAGAGTTGGACATGACTGAAGCAACTTAGCATTCATGCAAAATGGTTATTATAAAACATTTAGAAAATACACAAGTACAAGGAAGAAAATAGTTTTCTTTATCCCTTGTTGACATATTCTTGTATTTCTTGTATTTTTTCTCCTATGTCTATATTTTACCCAAAATATGGTGATGGTATATAGTTTTGTGTTGTACTTCTTCACTTAATTTCAAATGATAGTATTTTCCATTGCCATCAGTTATTCTTTAAAAATGTTTCTTTTCATGTTGACATCATATTCCATCTTATGAAATGCCTTGGTCATTTATTGATGTAACTGATTATTTACAATTTTCCTCTGTTATATAAAAGTGATAACGAAGATTTTTCCACATAGGTCTTTATGAGATTCTTTATTGTTTTCTCAGAATAATGAACCCTATAAATGAATGTATTGGATTAAAGAATAAGGGTGTTTTTAAAACTCAATGTTTATGGTTAAAATGGTTTCAGAAAACAAACTAGATTATACTCTTGCTAGCAATGTGTAAGAGTTTTATACATTTCACCTTATACTCACTAAAATTAGTATTATCATTTTTAATCTTTGTTTAATAGATGAAGCATAGCATTTTCCTTTAATTTATAATTATTTACTTACTAGTGAGGTTGAGCTTTTTTCATGTATTTCGTTTCTCCAATTTCTCCATTTGTGATAGTGCATACCCTTTGTTCAATTTTGGGGGTGTGTGCTTATTGTTTATATCTACTTGAATGAGCTTTTTACACTGTAGTGATAGTAACTCTTGGTCGTATTTATACCAAATGATTCTTATTTGACTTGGATGCACATGAGTTTTCCATTCTTATAAAGTCAGCTTAAAATTTTTGCACTTGTAATTTCTTTCTTTGTTTTTCAATTTAGAAAGTCTGAAATTTTGTCTTAAGACCTCTGTGTAAGAAACTAAATTTTTACTAAAGAGAGGTGGAAGAGACGCTTCATCATTATGATTTCTTTTCTCCTGTTCTTTCTCCTCCTACTTCAAAAGAATCTGTGTTGATCAAAAGCAATTCATGGTCACTTTTTTGAAAATACATTTTTGCCAATTCCAAAGTTTCTACTCTTGGTTCACAACAGTTTCTTGTTGAGCCTGTTGTATATCCAGTAGCCAGGTTAGAGAATATTTTCCCATAAGCTAGTAAAAACATTATAGGATGTTACTTGACAAAGATTCAAATTTTGGAAAAGCAGTTAAAATTTTTTATTTTGTTTTTGACTCAGTTTGCCTATGGCTGGACAGAATCCAGTCCTGTTGGATTTGCTCTTGATGCTGTTGATTAAACCCGCTCTGCAAAGAAATCTAAAATGCACATGGTCTCATCATTTGTTTCCTGGGAAGACTGATTTCTACCTTCTATGTTGCTTTTCAGCAGGTCTGCCATAAGTGGTGGAGATTTGGGGGAAGCCTACACAATCATGTCTCACAGGAAGTTTGATGTAAAAGAGATTATATCTTAGCATTGTTCCCCAAATTATGTTAAATGTCAGCTTAAAAGGCTTTTAAGGTTTTTTTTTTTTTTTTAATTTTGAACGGAAGTATTAACTGGAACCGCCAGGGGCAGTTAGTTTGAGAAAAGCAATACTGTGCATCTTAAATTGGGCAAAAATTTTTATGACTCAAATTCTTCATTTATTATACCCAGATGGTGAGAGTAGGCTGCTATCTCTGATGCCCTAGTGGAAACAAACCATCTTTTTCTATGATGGAAGCCTCACTGAGAAGTTTAAACATGGTGCCAACATTGCTTTTATTTAGCATCTTGCCTGGTGCTTTATAGTGAAGCATCTTTAACTTATATAAAATTCATTGAATTCCCTGAAGTTAAAGGTCTTCCTGAAAATTGCAGTTGCCTATATATCATTGACTAAGAAGCTAACTAAAGGTTTTGCTTTAACTACCTCCCTGAAAAGATGAAGTAATCATATGTTCATTCAACAAACTATTTGTTCATTACCCATTAAGTACACGGAGAAGTTAATGGCAATCCACTCCAGTACTCTTGCCTGGAAAATCCCATGGACAGAGCAGCCTAGTAGGCTGCAGTCTATGGGGTCTCACAGAGTCGGACACAACTGAGCGACTTCACTTTCACTTTTCACTTTCATGCATTGGAGAAGGACATGGCAATCCACTCCAGTTTTCTTGCCTGGAGAATTCCAGGGAT
Source organism: Moschus berezovskii (assembly GCF_049115385.1). Classification (NCBI taxonomy): domain Eukaryota; kingdom Metazoa; phylum Chordata; class Mammalia; order Artiodactyla; family Moschidae; genus Moschus; species Moschus berezovskii. The sequence goes on along the minus strand of NC_142468.1, from coordinate 37,708,371 downwards.
GGCGGAGCCTGGCGGGCTGCTATCTATGGAGTCGCACAGAGTTGGACACAACTGAAGCGACTTAGCAGCAGCAGCAGCAGCAGCAACATTAAGTACAAGATATCCTAATGGAGTTAGGAAAAGAAGTTGCTGTAAAAAAATTAAGTATGAAAACTGGAGAAAAAGTCAAATCTTAATGGAAAATTCATTTTGAGAAAAATTTTAAAAATCAAATATACTTGTTTAACATAGTATCAATATTGGCTTCACATGTGTAGTCCTTAATAATTAGAAAGTTATGTTTACATATGATTTCTCATTTAATTTATACAACTTTTGGGTGGGGTAGGTAGGAAAGACATTAATCAGCTTCATTTTTACAGGTTGATAAGTTGATAGCTAACGTTATATGTCTCCCATATTGTAATCAAGACACTTTACCATCTGAGCCACCAGGGAAGTCTCAAAGTTACATGGTGGTGTCTCAGTGGTAAAGAATCTGCCTACAATGCAGGAGATGTGGCAGGAGCCACTGGTTTGATCCCTGGGTCAGGAAGATCCCCTGGAGAAGGAAATGGCAACTCACTCCAGTATTCTTACTTGGGAAATTCCATGAACAGAGAAGCCTGGTCCATGGGGCTGCACAAGAGTTAGACACAACTTATCAACTAAACAAAACAACACAAGTTACATGGCTAGAAAGAGATGGAGTCAAGAATCAAAAGTAGGTTTTTGAGTCTTAGGCTGACTTCATTCCTTCTCTACTATAGTGTTCCAAGAGGGGAAAATAGTAAATAACTATATTCACACATGTGATACTTTAAAGGTTAGAGTAATTGCTGTCGTGGTTTTTCTTTTTAAAAATTAATGTATGGGACTTCCCTGGTGGTCCAGCGTACTTGGGTTTGATGCCTGGTTAGAGAACTGAGATCCTACAAGCCTTGGGACAAGTTAGCCCTGCACCACAATGAAGACTTGATTTGGCCAAATAAAATTTTTTTAAAATTAATGTAAATTAGGGAATTGCTAAATTTTCATCTTTTAATAAAAATGAAAGAGTAGCTATGGTTTAAATATAGACTATAGAGAAATTTCATAATATTTCAAATTTAACATGGAACACATATTATTTCAATTTTAAGGAGGGAGAAGCCCCAGGTTGTTTTATCTAAGAATTGGATCAGGATTTCCTTTTTTTTTTTTTTTTTTTCTGTTACATTTGATAATAAAGTTTATTAAGGGATGCAAAGCTGAACTGGCAAATAATTGTAGCCATGATCACCTTAGGGCTTTCCTGTCTGAGGGTTTATGTGGATGGACAATGACAGGCTGGATTGTATGCTGCTGAAACCACTGTAGTGTGTTGGAAGAATGAGCAACAGGTCCAGCATTTTGGTTATTTGACTTAGTGCGGATTTTAGCTAAGCCCAAAGCTGGAGAAAAATTTTAGTCATGGTGCTCTGGTTCAGTCGAAAGCAGATGGGAAGAAGACTGTCATAGTTTATACTTGGGATACAGTGCAGACCTGGAAAACAATTGTTTAAAGGTCACAAAGCCAAGGAACTAGAATGTAATCAATTCATTTCAACAAGTGTTTATTAAGTGCCTCCTCTGGGTTAGGCACTGTGCTGGTACCTAGGACAATAGTAGAAATGAAGTGGAAAAAACAGCCTCTGTGGCCATAGAGCTATAGATTAGGAGAATTACTGATATTAAATATGTGATTAACTATAAGAATGATAAGTGTCATAAATAAGAAAGGACAGAGGACGAGAGGAATGAAGATGAAGGAGATTTAATCTAAAGTTTGAGGGAAGACTTTAATCTTTTAATCTTTAAAAAATTCTTAAAGACAAAACCAGAAGGATTTAGGAAAACCAAGGTGTGATGGCTAATTTTTGTGTCAATTTGACAGGGCCATAAGGTACCTAGATATTTGGTCACACATTATTCTGGGTGTGTCTGTGAGGTGAGATTAACATTCTGGATGAGATTAACATGAGACTGTGTAAAGCAGATTGCCCTCCCTAATGTGGGTGGCCCTCATCCAACCAGTTAATGAATTTAAAGAATGTGTTTTAAATGTTTTTGTATCCTAGAGCTATTTTATTCTCATGTAATTGGGTCATGCCTTAGAATTAATTTTTGTTGTTGTTGTTCAGTCCCTAAATTGTGTCTGACTCTTTGTGACCCCACGGACTGCAGCATGCCAGGCTTCCCTGTCCTTCACTATCTCCTGGAGTTTGCTGAAATTCATGCCCATTGAGTCAGTGGTGCTATCTAACCATCTCATCCTCTGCTGCCCCCTTCTCCTTTTGCCTTCAATCTTTCCCAGCATCAGGGTCTTTTCCAATGAGTCCACTCTGTGTATGAAGTGGCCAAAGTATTGAAACTTCAGCTTCAGAAGCAGTCTTTTCAATGAATATTCAGGATTGATTTCCTTTAGGATGAACTGGCTAGATCTTGCAGTCCAATGGGCTTTCAAGACTCTTCTCCAGCTCTGCAATTCGAAAGCATCAACCCTTCGGCACTCAGTCTTCTCTATGCTCCAGCTTTCACATCTGTACATGATTACTGTAGCTCTGACTATATGGACCTTTGTCTGCAGTCATGCCTCTGCTTTTTAATACTCTGTCTAGGTTTGTCATAGCTTTCCTTTCAAGGAGCAAGTGTCCTTTAATTTCATGGCTGAAGTCACCATTACAGTGATCTGGGAGCCCAAGAAAAGAAAATCTGTCTCTGCTTCCACTTTTACCCCTTCTATTTGCCATGAAGTGGATGCCATGATCTTCATTTTTTTAAATGTTGAGTTCTAAGCCAGCTTTTTCACTCTTCTTTTCACCATCATCAAGAGGCTGTTTAGTTCCTCTTCACTTTCTGCCATTAAAGGGATATCATCTGATATTTCTCCCGGAAATCTTGATTCCACCTTGTGCTTCATCCAGCCCAGCATTTAACATAATGTACTCAATGGCAAGCCACTCCAGTACTCTTGCCTAGAAAATCCCATGGATGGAGCAGCCTGGTAGGCTGCAGTCCATGGAGTCGCTAAGGGTTGGACCCGACTGAGCGACTTCACTTTCACTTTTCACTTTCACACATTGGAGAAGGAAATGGCAACCCACTCCAGTGTTCTTGCCTGGAGAATCCCAGGGACGGGGGAGCCTGGTGGGCTTCCATCTATGGGGTCACACAGAGTCGGACACGACTGAAGTGACTTAGCAGCAGCAGCAACTCTGCATAGAAGTTAAATAAGCGAGGTGACAGTATACAGCCTTGTCATACTCCTTTCCCAATTTTGAACCAGCTTTTCCATGTCCAGTTCTAATTGTTGCTTCTTGACCCTCATATAGGTTTCTCAGGAGACAGGTAAGGGTATGGTATTTCCATCTCTTTAAGAATATTCCACAGTTTGTTGTGATCTATACAATAAAAGTCTTTAGTATAGTCAATGAAGCAGAAGTAGATTTTTTTTCTGGAATTTCCTTGCTTTCTCTATTAATATGATGTATCAAAGGCATGAAGGTACTAAATATTAAGCTAATAATTTATTAAAAATTTAAAATAGTCACTGAAGTTTAAAAACATTGATTTCATATTGCCACTCAGTAGAAGAATCTATCTGTATATACACATCCATTTATAAATATATATGTAGAAGATTTATCAACTAGTATACAACCACAGTTATATCAATAACTGTATACTGTAGAAAGGATGAATCTTGCAGATAAGTAAACAGGTATCCAGAAAGAGTATCAGTTACCAGTCAGCCAGTAAACACTAGTAAATATGATGTCATAGTATTGGAAGTAATAAATATATGGTAAAAACAAAAGAAACAGATAATGTGGCATTTTCCCACATAGAGCTTACAATCTAATCCTAAAGCAGATCAAGTACCTTGACTACAGCCACTAAAAGGACTTCTAGACTAGTACATATTTTTTCAGTGGTGCAAATGGAAACTCACATGGGAAGGGATGTGCAGAGCAAGAGAGAACAGAATGAGGTGGGGTTAATTCCTCAAGACACATTTCTTAACAATAAACCAAGTTAAGGTGTTCCTGTCAGCCATGGGTATTCAGAAGTGAACAGGAGACATAGTTCCTCCTGGAGTTTAGGCTTATAACACCATTCAGTTCAGTTCAGTTCAGTTGCTCAGTCGTGTCCAACTCTTTGCGACCCCATGAATCACAGCACACCAGGCCTCCCTGTCCATCACCAACTCCTGGAGTTCACTCAAACTCATGTCCATTGAGTTGGAGATGCCATCCAGCCATCTCATTCTCTGTCATCACCGTCTCCTCCCACCCCCAATCCCTCCCAGCATCAGAGTCTTTTCCAGTGAGTCAACTCTTCACATGAGGTGGACAAAGTATTGGAGTTTCAGTTTTAGCATCAGTCCTTCCAATGAACACCCAGGATTGATCTCCTCTAGAATGGACTGGTTGGATCTCCTTGCAGTCCAAGGGACTCTCAAGAGTCTTCTCCAACACCACAGTTCTAAAGCGTCAATTCTTCGGCGATCAGCTTTCTTCACAGTCCAACTCTCACATCCATACATGACCACGGGAAAAACCATAGCCTTGACTAGACGGACCTTGGTTGGCAAAGTAATGTCTCTGCTTTTTAATATGCTATCTAGGTTGGTCATAACTTTCCTTCCAAGGAGTAAGCGTCGTTTAATTTCATGGCTGCAATTACCATCTTCAGTGATTTTGGAGCCCCGAAAAGTAAAGTCTGACACTGCTTCCACTGTTTTTCCATCTATTTCCCATGAACTGATGGGACCAGATGCCATGATCTTAGTTTTCTGAATGTTGAGCTTCAAGCCAACCTTTTCACTCTCCTCTTTCACTTTCATCAAGAGGCTTTTTAGTTCCTCTTCCCTTTCTGCCATAAGGGTGGTGTCATCTGCATATCTGAGGTTATTGATATTTCTCCCAGCAAACTTGATTCCAGCTTGTGCTTCTTCCAGCCCAGCATTCCTCATGATGTACTCTGCATATAAGTTAAATAAGCAGGGTGACAATATACAACCTTGATGCACTCCTTTTCCTATTTGGAACCAGTCTGTTGTTCCATATCCAGTTCTAACTGTTGCTTCCTGATCTGCATACAGGTTAGGACCTAGTAAACCAAAGTCACTCCCTAAACTATCCAGTGATACTTGTGATAAGTCTCAAAAAGAAGTCTGGATGCTGTGAGCAAGTATGAAGAAGGTTAGAAAAGACTTTTTTAGAAGAAGTGATATATCAGTTTTGACAGGAAGAAAGAATAGGAATTGACCTGACTGAGGGAGAAATGGGAGAGGCCTGTTACCCACAGAGGACCCCCATGTGGAAAGGAGAGCAACAACTTGTGGAGAATTGAAAGGTTAGCATATGTGGGGTGCATAGCGAGCTAGAGGGAGAGCTAAAGAAGATGTGCTAGAAAATGTGGGCTTTGTAGGATCTAAAAATATGGGAAGGCCATGATAGGCTTCAAGCTAAAGAATGATGTGAACAGAAGTTCATTTTTAAAAGATGGGTCTACCTTGTGGAGAATGAATTGTAGGAAAGGAAGAATGGAAATAAGATCAGCAGTTTGAATTGTTACAGCTCTGTAGGCATCAGGTAATAGTGGATTATCCTGGAGTCTGCTTTATTGACAATGCAAAAGCCTTTGACTGTGTAGATCACAATAAACTGTGGAAAATTCTGAAAGAGATGGGAATACCAGACCACCTGACCTGCCTGTTGAGAAACCTGTATGCAGGTCAGGAAGCAACAGTTAGAACTGGACATAGAACAACAGATGGGTTCCAAATAGGAAAAGGAGTACGTCAAGGCTGTATATTGTCACCCTACTTATTTAACTTATATGCAGAGTACATCATGAGGAACGCTGGGCTGGAAGAAGCACAGGCTGGAATCAAGATTGCCAGGAGAAATATCAATAACCTCAGATATGCAGATGACACCACCCTTACGGCAGAAAGTGAAGAACTAAAGAGGCTCTTGATGAAAGTGAAAGAGGAGAGTGAAAAAGTTGGCTTAAAGCTCAACATTCAGAAAACTAAGATCATGGCATCCGGTCTCATCACTTCATGGCAAATAGATGGGGAAACAGTGGAAACAGTGGCTGACTTTATTTTTGGGGGCTCCAAAATCACTGAAGATGCTGATTGCACCCATGAAATTAAAAGGTGCTTACTCCTTGGAAGGAAAGTTATGACCAACCTAGACAGCGTATTAAAAAGCAGAGACATTACTTTGCTAACAAAGGTCCATCTAGTCAAGGCTATGGTTTTTCCAGTGGTCATGTATAGATGTGAGATTTGGACTGTGAAGAAAGCTGATCGCCAAAAAATTGATGCTTTAGAACTGTGGTGTTGGAGAAGACTCTTGAGAGTCCCTTGGACTGCAAGGAGATCCAACCAGTCCATCCTAAAGGAGATCAGTCCTGGGTGTTCATTGGAAGGACTGAGGCTAAAGCTGAAACTCCAATACTTTGGCCACCTCATGCAACGAGTTGACTCACTGGAAAAGACTCTGATGCTGGGAGGGATTGAGGGCAGAAGGAGAAGGGGACGACAGAGGATGAGATGGTTGGATGGCATCACTGACTCTATGGACATGGGTTTGGGTGGACTCCGGGAGTTGGTGATGGACAGGGAGGCCTGGCGTGCTGTGATTCATGGGTAGCAAAGCATCGGTCACGACTGAGCGGCTGAACTGGACTGAACTGGACTTGACTGGACTGGACTGGAGTGCTAGTGGTGACCTTGGAGTAAGGAGGACAGATAAATACGTTTGCTGCCAAGGTGGAATCAGTGGAGTGGCTCCATGAAGGACAAAATGCAAAGGGAGGAACCAAAGTGATGCCAGCGTTTTGGTTTGCGTATCTGGGAAGGTGTTAGAGTCATTTACTAATCTGTGGGAAAGGATAGAGGGGTTGATTTTGAGAACAAGTTTTGACTTAAACAGAGGATAGTCTTGAAGGAGTTGAGAAGTGAAAAAGCACTCCATACATGATGGAAGGAAATGTTATTTAAGGACATGAAGGCAGAAGGAAGGCCATTAATAATTGTGACTGCTTGTAGAGGAATGAAAACAGTTGAAATGGAGAAAAGTAGAAGACCATCTCAAAAGAAAGGCAAATGTACTTGAACTCAGCCTGTTGTACCTAAGAACAACTGAAGTGGTACTGAAGGCCACTGCTTAAAGTTTAGCTAACAATTGTCCTAATGTCTATGCTCAGGATAAATCCTGTGGGGAGACAAGAAGGAGGTACCCTTTCCTAACCTGACACCCCGAGGACATCCAACAGTGACAAAAAACAAATAGAACAACACACTACTCTTGGATATTCAATCCTGTTCAAATATTTGAACAGGGAAAGAGATTGTAAATAGTGGGGAGAAGGACTCCAGATAGAAGAAATCCTCTAGGAGCTGGTCCAAAAATAAAAGCAATAGCAACAGTAGTAGCAATGAATGCAACTACCATTCATTGTGCTTTTAAAATGTGCTCACTAAGCACTTACCATGTTCGATTTAATTTGTGTGATCACTTTGTGTTAAGCGTATTTTTAAATCTCCACTTTTAGTGAGAAAACAGAGCTCAGAGATATATAACATCTCAAGCATCAGGCAACGATGAAGTGACAGAGGCATGATATAGGTTTAGATTTGATAAACTCTAAAATCCTTGTGCTTTACCCTGATTGCTCCAAATCATTTCTGGCCTCTAGAAACATCAGGAGGTCCATGGTTTGTATCTGTTCCAGGAAGAATCTGGAGATGGCTCTGAGCCCACAATCTATACCAACCTTCCAGATCCCTCTGGGGTCCCACTGGAGTGGAAATAACTATTTAGGGATAAAGGATATGTGAGAGGACTGGACATAAGGACTGAAACCTCACCATTCCCTCTCCTCTACCTCAAGTATTCCCACAATATCTATATCAAGTTTGATGCACTGATTACTGCCTTGGGTTTCATTCTCTGAACCTCTAGGGTAAGAAAGACTTTTTGTTCAGATAGCCCTCCTCTACCATCCCATATGCCTTCCGAGAAGTGGTAGCACTGGTAGAATGCCAAAGCACATGGGCTTCTCCAGCCCTTTGTGAGGCTAGAGGAGGTGGTTGAAGAGATAAGGATGAGGACTGCAGAGGGACCTTTTAGCTTTAACAGCCAGGAGACAATGGCTTCTTCCATGGAAGGTTGTGACTAGACGCAAGAAAGTATAGAATTTAAACTATACTCCACTGGCCACAGGTAATAAATGACCACTATGCCTTTCTCTTGTATGAAAATCCAGCTGATGGTATATATCACAGTAATGTCAATAATGACTGTTTTGTGACCTCAGGAATTTCATTGTTAAAAGCCACGCACCAGAGTAGAGGATGGTAATTATGGGAGAGAAGATGGGTTTTACCAAGTATAACTTAATCTAACATTTGTCTTAACAAATTTTGAGTTTCAAACCTATTCTACTTATTGGGAATTCAAGTTTTCACGTCTTTGCAACACTCAGCTTCCTGTCACTACCAAAAAAGGACTTTAGAAGACTTAGAAGGCTTCATAGACTTCAAATAAGTCTTATGAAACAACATGTTCACGTGTTAAGTGTAAATGAGTCAGAAACATAAGGATTACATTTCCCTTAAAATACACAGGGGTTTGAAAATGAAGGGAAAAATGCTGAGGGCAAAACGTGTTTTGGATTTTGGCAAACCCAAAACATTTGAAAAAATTGGTTTGATGTTTGATGAACCCTAAATACAGCAGAGTTTGCTCATCTCTCATTGTAATGAAGACCAATAGACCATTTTTTCTGTGTGTGTGAAAACACAGAATCCCACTGGAGCTGCCTCTGGACCCCTCACTACTGTACAACTTGACTGATTTTCATTTCACTAATTCACAAACTTCCTTACTTAAATGATGGTTGGTGGTCTCCTCCACATGAGTTCTCAGCAAAGACATAATAAGAGAATACTGGAGAAGATGTCTGGGATTACTAAGACTTCATTAGTCTTATAAAATGCACTTCAGGGCATAACCACTGTACAATAAAACATTAGCATAAATCATTAAAATGGAACCATGCCTTGTCAAGATAAACAAGAGGAGTGTGTTTTATGTGGCATTGTCCTTTATTCCTTTAAATTGGTTCTTTCACTCGCTAATTTGCAAAACTGAACAATCAGACATTCTGTGGCATGAATTAAAGCAGTGGGATTACTCCATTCATAGATTTCCCATCAATACTCCCGATTTTCATCAAAGTTTCTAAAATTGTAAAGCTGGGAATAGTCTGGTAAATGCTTTAAAGGGCTGTGACAGTAGCAGGAGTTGAAAAAAAAATGACAGTACTGTTTCTCCTCCTGAAGTGTTTGTGGGGGCCTATGAGAGATCAGAGTTGCCTTAGATCTCTGATGGGCAAACAGTGATTCTCCCATGAAAATTACTCTCTCTGTTGTTTATGCTGTCCTCTGATTTGAACTGAAATTATTTTATCCTTAGACTGTCCTGCTAGTCAGACTTGCGTGACTTTCAAAACGCTCTTTTATATCGTTTATCAGGAAATGTTTCAAAGACAGGTTGCTATAAAAATAGCAACAAGAGACACCGTGGATTGAGTTAGTTCTATGACAAGCTCACTGCCTATGTTGCACAGCAGAAAGTTCTATGGCAGAAGTGCACTTATCTCCATCCTGCGGTTGAAGAAATGGAGGTTCAGTGAATTAAGTCATTGCAGTAGAGCTGATATTTTAACCATTTGTTTATATAATAAACAGTAAACAATTGGTTTGTGTCAGGCATTATTCTAGGTGTTGGGGATGTAATGATGAACAAGACATAGTCCCTCTCCTCGCAGTTTATATTCTAGATGGAAGAAGACCTTTCTTTCCTGTGAGCCTCTTCTTGACTCCTGTACGCATTCTAGATAGTTTTTAGGTATAAAGGAACGGAAATAAAGACTTTATATTGATTTCTTTGGGATTTGGCTCATATAAGAATATTTTGTTATAGGAAAAAGGCTGTTGATGGGATATTATTCTTCAGATAGAAAACAGTTGTTAAAAAAAACCTCTTATGAAGCAGTTACCCATTCCATTCTGTAAATTAGATGACCCAAAATTTAAAGCTGCTGCTAAATATGCTGACGTGGATCACGAGTTTTTAAGAATTGATTTTAAGAACTGTAAGTCTGGAGGCTGTTCTCTCCTTCCTTACATGCCCAGTTGAAAAGATCTTTGCTTTATATCTGTTAGCAAGTACTTGTTGGCATCCTTATGACTTTCCTAAGTGACTGATTTGAAATGTTATTGATTTGAGGGTAAATTGTCAGTGAAAAAACTTTTAACCCAGAAACCTTTGGACTGAATACCTCAGCTGCATTTTTAAAAATTTTTCAGGGTTTAAGAATTTGGGGATGGAAAAGAACCTACACCAGCCCTCTCACTTTATAGAGGGAAACTGATCCCAGAGATCTGAGATACACACAGTCCTCCTGAGGGCAGGCCTGTTCTAAATCCCCTATGAAAGGAGCAACACTAATTTTTCTTAGGCTAAATTTTACTGATTACTTGTTCTCTGGAGTTATTCTTACCCTTAAGACTGAGATATTACATAGAAACTCCATTCCATGTTTGTGGGGAGTAAAGCACTTTTTCTAAGCTTTCTGCAAATTTCCAAATGCTCAGATTCCCATGCCCACCTCTGGTCCCCGATTCCCATGTTAGCTCTGTTTGTGGATGGTCACATCATCCACCACATTATATTCCTGTACATTGTGTATCCCTTACACTTGGAACTCTGAGCTTTTACTTACTTCTACCTTCTACACACAAAGACCCAAATGAACAAATCAGAAAACCATTTATATGAAGTCTCTATGTATTTATCAGACAACACTGAGGTTTTGATAAAATGGTAGAAAGCTGATCGCTGAAGAATTGATGCTTTTGAACTGTGGTGCTGGAGAAGACTCTTGAGAGTCCCTTGGACTGCAAGGAGATCCAACCAGTCCATTCTAAAGGAGATCAGTCCTGGGTATTCATTGGAAGGACCGATGTTAAAGCTGAAACTCCAATACTTTGGCCACCTGATGCGAAGAGTTGACTCACTGGAAAAGACTCTGATGCTGGGAAGGATTGGGGGCGGGAGGAGAAGGGGACAACAGAGAATGAGATGGCTGGATGGCATCACCGACTCGATGGACGTGAGTTTGAGTGAACTCTGGGAGTTGGTGATGGACAGGGAGGCCTGGCGTGCTGTGATTCATGGGGTCACAAAGGGTCGGTCATGACTGAGCGACTGAATTTAACTGAACTGAAGGATTGAATATTGCAACATCTTAACACTGAATATTGGACATCCTTACAGGGAGGCCTGGTGTGCTGTGATTCATGGGGTCGCAGAGGCAGACACGACTGAGCGACTGAACTGAACTGAACTGAATCTTCAAATTATCCTTGTCCCTTTCAACAAGCAAGGCTCAGTTTCCAGCCACGTTACCCCAAGGGCTCTTTCTTTCTCTTTCTGTTCCTACTTCCTTTTCTATCTCCTTCCTCTTGGAACAAAAGCCAAGTTCTTCTATGCTCTCTTTTAATTTTTAATTGAGATACAATTCACATACCATAAAATTCACCATTCTAAAGTGAAAATTTTAATTAAAAAAATTATTACTTATTTATTTTTGTGCTGTGCTGGGTCTTCATTGCTATGCACGGGCTTCCTCTAGTTGTGGCGAGCGGAAGCTACTCTCCATTGTGGGGCATGGGCTGCTCATTGCAGTGGCTTCTCCTGTTGTGGAGCATGGGCTCTAGGGCACGAGGGCTTCAGCAATTGTGGTGCTTGGGCTCTAGGGCACGAGGGCTTCAGCAATTATGGCGCATGGGCTCTAGAGCATGGGCTTAATCGCTCCACAGCATGTGGAATCCTCCCAGACCAAGGATCAAGGATCCCCCGTATTGGCAGGTGGATTCTTATCCACTGTGCCATAAGAGAAGTACCAATTTTTTTTTTAATATATTCACAAAGTTGTACAACAATTGGGGCTTCCCACATGGCGCTAGTGGTAAAAAACCTGCCTGCCAATGCAGGAGACAAGAGACAGAGACCTGGGTTTGAACCCTGGGTCGGGAAGATCCCCTGGAGGAGGCATGGCAACCCACTCCAGTATTCTTGCCTGGAGAATCCCCCTGGACAGAGGAGCATGGTGGGCCACAGTCCTCAGGGTCACAAAGAGTTGGACATGATGGAAGTGACTTAGCAGGCATGCACATGTAACAATTGCCAATACCTAATTCCAGAATATGTTAATAACCTCCAAAGGAAACTCCACATCCATTAGCAAGTCTCATTCCTCTAACACCCCAGCCCCTGGAAAATAGGAATCCACCTTCTGCATTTATGGGCTATCTATTCTGGACATGTCTGGAATCATTCACTTAGCATAAGTTTTTCAGGGTCACCCATATTAGGGTACATATCATACTTCTTTCCTTTTTGGGATGAGATAAAATGTCACTGTACAGCTGTACCTCACTTGTTTGTTCATTCACCAGTGGCTAAATGGATATTTTTAATGTTATAGACATCCTAGTTTATGTGCGGTAAACACTCGTTGTGTTTTTGATTTCCATTTCCCTAGTGGCTAATGATATAGAATATCTTTTCTTGTGCTTGCTGGTATCTGTATATCTTCTTTGAAAAAATGTTTATTCAAATATTTTGTCCACTTTAAAAATGGAGTTGTCTTTCAAAAATTTTCAATTTTCATTTTAAAATGTTCTTATAGATTCTGAATGTTAGGCCCTTATCAGAAACATGATTTGCAAACTTTATTTTTTCAATTTTATGGGTTGTCGTTTCACCTTTTAGACAGTGTCCTTTGAAACCCCCAGGTTTTTAACGTTGAAGTCAAATTTATCTATTTTCAATTTGGTTGCTTTGCTTTTGGTGTCATATCTAAGAAACTATTGCCTATTCCAAGTTTACAAAGATTTACACCTATGTTTTCCTCAAAGCATTTTATAGTTTAGCTCTTTTATTAAGTCTTTGGTCTATTTTGAGTTAACTTTTGTACATAATGTGAAGTAGGTGTCTAATTTTACTCTCTTGCATGCAAATATTCAGTTGTCCCAGTACCATTTGTTGAAAAAAATGATCCTTTCCCCATTGAATTGTCTTGGCACCTTTGTTGAAAACCCAACTGACTATTAAATGCATGGATTTACCTTCATATTCTTAAGCAGAGCAATTCTATTGGGTTTGCCAAGAAGTTCACTCTATCGGTTTGGCCAAAATTTCATTCATTGGGAAAAACCCAAATGAACTTTTTGGCTAACTCAATACAATCTTCAGCCCTCAACTCCAAATTTAGCCCTGAATATTCCTTTACACATTCAAGGATTTAGCTGAAGTGTGAAAATATGTAGTTGAAGTGTGAAAATCAGCTAAGCTTTTCTTCCCATTGCAAGGACTAAGTGAGAACATGAACTCTGATCTCTAGTAAATAGGACTCACCAGTCCAAATCCGATCAAATCAACCCTTCTTTGGGGAAAGTGGTCCTAGGGGGATCAGACATGTTCTCTGCCCCCACAGTTCTCTGCTCTGCTGTCATAGCACTTCACTCATCTTTATCTCACTCTTTCCTGCCTCATCCAGGCCTGCCTGTTCAAATTTTTAAAAACCTTCTGATTAAGGTCTTAAATGAGGATTAACCCCCAAAAGAGTGAGAATGAGGAGTAAAGAGGAAGGCTGTCTCATCCTTCTGATTACACAAGAATTAGCAATATTTTGTTGTACAAGAAGATGAGCAAACATCTGCACCAACTGTATGATCTCAGGCAATAACTTTCCTTCTTTGAGCCTTTACTTTCTGTAGCATACATCTCATAGCATTTCCATGTGGGAATTCCTTCCCAGAATTTCTCAGGAAACGTATGTTTTCCTGAATCTTGTATTGTGAAAAATCAACTGAGGAATCAGGAAAACAGGACAAACTGTTATCGTTCTGCAAGAATGAAACCTTAAACAATCAACAGAGAAATACTGTAAGCTTTAAGTTAGTCCTTGATGTCACACTAAAGCGAGAGCAGGAAGAGCTGACACTCAGGTTGAAGTTAAGGTAGACATTTCCAGATCGGGACCAGGACCATGTCAGAGGAAAGCAGCCACAATCTAATCTTGCTCAGTCCAATACAGCATGTATGGCTACGTGTGTATTGTGTGTTTAGTTGCTCAGTTGTGTCTGACTCTTTGAGACCCCATGGACTGTAGCCCACCAGGCTCCTCTGTCCATGGAATTCTTCAGGCAAGAATACTGGAGTGGGTTGCCATTTCTTCCTCCAGGGGATCTTCCTGAACCAGGGATCTAGCCTATGTCTTCTGCATTGCACGTGGATTCTTCACCTGCTGAGCCCTTGGAGAAGCCCAAGTATGGCTATGGAGAACTTGAAATGAGGCTACTATGAGTTGAGATGTACTATAACTGTAAAACCCAGATTTCAAAGACTAAGTATGGCAAAGTGAAGGTGAAATATCTCATTGATATTTCTCACACTGATTGCATATTGAAATGAAAATATATTGAATACATTGGGTTAAATAAAATTATTAAAATTATTACTTAAATTAATTTTACCTGGTTCCTTTTTCATTTTTAATGTGCCTCCTAGAACATTTAATTACATAGGTGGCCAGCACATGTAGCTTGTGGCTATTGTCATGTATGGTAGGCAACTAACAGGACCCCTCAAAGGAGGTCTCTGGTGTACACATACTTTTCCCCAGTTAGTCAATCAAACACTAAGCTAGGTGCTGCTGTGAAGGAATTTGGGAGATGCAATTAAGGCCTCAAATGTATTAAAGATAGATTATCCAAGTGGGCCTCACCTAATCACATGAGTGCTTCAAAAGCAGAGTCTTTTCTCCACCGGTCACAGAAGGGACAGGCAGAGAGAGACAGGTGGCCTGCAGGAAAGAAAGACATTCAGGTTGTGAACTGCCTGTGGGGGCCATGAGGCAAAGAACTGCCTATAGGACCTGAAAGTGAAAGTGTTCAGTCTTGTCCCACTCTTTGAGATCCCACGGACTGTAGCTCACCAGGCTCCTCTGTCCATGGGATTTTTTCGGGCAAGAATATTGGAGTGGGTTGTCATTTCCTTCTCCAGGGGATCTTCCCAACCGAGGGATCAAACCAGTGTCTCCTGCATTGCAGGCAGATTCTTTACCATCTGAGCTACCAGGGAAGCCCTGAGGGACCTGAAGGGAGTCCCCAACCAATCACTAGCAGAAAAATGGGGACTTCAGTCCTAAAACCAGGAGGAAATGAATTTCTCCAGCAACCAGTGAGCTTGGAGAGGACATTGAACCAGCCCTGCCCACCTACTCTCTCCAAGAGAACGGAAGCTTTAGCTGAGAGTTTTTGACCCAGGGACCTGACCTAAAGAAAGATGAGATGATACATGTTAACTATTTAAAGCTGTTATGTTTGTGGTAATTTGTTACACAGCAATAGAAATCCAGTGAGCCATATTACAAGAGCTTATTTGTGGCCTTCTCTGTGACTCATGGTGAGCCATTCTTGTGAACAAAATAAATATAAACAAGTCTGTATGCAAAGTACACTTTATATGAATCCTGCGAGTTGTATGTTAAGAAAAAACACATTTGGAAGAAAAATAAGTCCTTAAAATAACAATTTTGACATGAGTCTGTGTAGTGATGTCAATCTTGCTGCTGCTGCTGCTAAGTCACTTCAATCGTGTCCGACTCTGTGTAACCCCATAGATGGCAGCCCACCAGGCTCCTCCGTCCCTGGGATTCTCCAGGTCAATCTTACTAGGATACCCAAATTTTAGGTTTTCCTAGCATTATTCAACAAATTTTTTTGGTACATTTTGCAGTTTCTGAGTGTCAGTATAGTATATAGGTCTTTGTAAATACGTACTATTAAATACTGAAAACAAAATAAAATAAAAACTACAACTAAAATACTTTTCCTTGGTAAATACTACTAAAATAAAGACTAAGTTATGATTTCGGGAATTCACAAGGACTCTGGGGAATTCTGATTTCTTGTTTCTGGTTCCAAATAGGAAAAGGAGTATGTCAAGGTTGTATATTGTCACCCTGCTTATTTAACTTATATGCCGAGTACATCATGAAGAATGCTGGGCTGGAAGAAGCACAAGCTGGAATCAAGATTGCCAGGAGAAATATCAATAACCTCAGATATGCAGATGACACCACCCTGATGGCAGAAAGGGAAGAGGAACTAAAAAGCCTCTTGATGAAAGTGAAAGAGGAGAGTGAAAAGGTTGGCTTGAAGCTCAACATTCAGAAAACAAAGATCATGGCATCTGGTCCCATCACTTTATGGGAAATAGATGGGGAAACAGTGGAAACAGTGTCAGACTTTATTTTTTTGAGCTCCAAAATCACCGAGGATGCTGATTGCAGCCATGAAATTAAAAGACGCTTACTCCTTGGAGGGAAAGTTATGACCAACCTTGATAGTATATTAAAAAGCAGGGACATTACTTTGCCAACAAAGGTCCATCTAGTCAAGGCTATGGTTTTTCCCATGGTCATGTATGGATGTGAGAGTTGGACTGTGAAGAAAGCTGATTGCCGAAGAATTGATGCTTTTGAACTGTGGTGCTAGAGAAGACTCTTTGAGAGTCCTTTGGACTGCAAGGGGATCCAACCAGTCCATTCTAGAGGAGATCAATCCTGGATGTTCATTGGAAGGACTGAGGCTAAAGCTGAAACTCCAATACTTTGGCTACCTCATGTGACGAGTTGACTCACTGGAAAAGACTCTGATGCTGGGAGGGATTGGGGGTGGGAGGAGAAGGGGACAACAGAGAATGAGATGGCTGGATGGCATCACCGACTCTGTGGACATGAGTTTGAGTGAACTCCGGGAGTTGGTGATGGACAGGGAGGCCTGGCGTGCTGTGATTCATGGGGTCACAAAGAGTCGGACACGACTGAGCGACTGAACTGAACTGAACTGAAAGCTTAATATATATGTGCTTCTGAGAGCAGTATGAATTTTGAGTATTTAATTTTACTCAAATTGAAGATTATAGGATATTGAGGCACTATTGGATGGGTTGTATTTCTTAAGTCTAAAGGAACCATGTTTCCTGAAGTCCACAGTTCTTTGAGCTAATGTTACTACTCATAAGACCACTATGTCCAAGGCAACCATAATTGGTACAGAAACTCAGGTGGCTCCGTTGGTAAATAACCTGCCTGCCAATGCAGGAGATATAAGAGATGTGGGTTTGATCCCTGGATCTGGAAGATCCCCTGGAGTAGGAAATGGCAACCTGCTCCAGTATTCTTGCTTGGGAAATCCCATTGACAGAGGAGACTGTTGGGTTCCAGTCTATGGGGGTACTCAAAGAATCAGACACAACTGAGCAAATGAGCACATGAAGTTTAATATGTGTCGGGAATTTGTAAACACTGTTTCATGTTGGTATAAGGATTAAATAAATTAATGAGACTGTCTTTTCTCCATTTTGTATTCTTGCCTCCTTTGTCAAAGATAAGGTGTCCATAGGTGCATGGATTTGTTTCTGGGTTTTCCATTTTGTTCCATTGATCTATATTTCTGTCTTTATGCCAGTACCATGCTGTCTTGATGACTGTGGCTTTGTAGTAGAGCCTGAAGTCCAGCAGGTTAATTCCCCCAGTTCCATTCTTCTTCCTCAAGACTGCTTTGACTATTCAAGGTTTTTTGTATTTCCATACAAATCGTGAGATTATTTGTTCTAGTTCTGTGAAAAATATCGTTGGTAGCTTGATAGGGATTGCATTGAATATATAAATTGGGTAGTATACTCATTTTCACAATGTTTATTCTTCCAATCCACGAACACGGTATATTTCTCCATCTATTAGTGTCCTCTTTGATTACTTTCACTAGTGTTTTATAGTTTTCTATGTACAAGTCTTTTGTTTCCTTAGGTAGATATATTAATAAGTATTTAATTCTTTTTGTTGCAACAGTGAATGGAATAGTTGCCTTAATTTCTCTTTCTATTTTCTCATTATTAGTGTATAGGAATGCAAGGGATTTCTGTGTGTTGATTTTATATTCTGCAACTTTACTGTAATCATTGATTAGCTCTAGTAGTTTTCTGGTAGAGTCTTTAGGGTTTTCTGTGTAGAGGATCATGTCATCAGCGAACAGTGGAAGTTTTACTTCTTCTTTTCCACTTTGTATTCCTTTTATGTCTTTTTCTGCTCTGATTGCTGTAGCCAAAACTTCCAGAACTATGTTGAATAGTAGTGGTGAGAGTGGGCACCCTTGTCTTGTTCCTGACTTTAGGGGAAATGCTTTCAGTTTTTCACCATTGAGGATAATGTTTGCTGTGGGTTTGTCATATATAGCTTTTATTATGTTGAGGTATGTCCCTTCTATTCCCACTTTCTGGAGGGTTTTCCTCATAAATGGATGTTGAATTTTGTTGAAGGCTTTCTCTGCATCTATTGAGATAATCATATGATTTTTATTTTTCAGTTTGTTAATGTGGTATATTACGTTGATTGATTTGCGGATATTAAAGAATCCTTGCATTCCTGGGATAAAGCCCACTTGGTCATGATGTATGATCTTCTTAATGTGTTGTTGGATTCTGATTGCTAGAATTTTGTTAAGGATTTTTGCATCTAAGTGGTGATGGGAAAACTGGTCAGCCACTTGTAAAAGAATGAAAATAGAACACTTCCTAACACCATACACCAAAATAAACTCAAAATGGATTACAGAGCTAAATGTAAGACCAGATTCTATAAAATGCCTAGAGGAGAACGTAGGCAAAACACTCTCCGACATAAATCACAGCAGGATCCTCCAAGACCCACCTCCCAGAATATTGGAAATAAATGCAAAAATAAACGAATGGGACCTAATTAAAATCAAAAGCTTCTGCACAGCAAAGGAAACTATAAGTAAGGTGAAAAGACAGCCTTCAGAATGGGAGAAAATAATAGCAAATGAAGCAACTGATCAAGGATTAATCTCCAAAACATACACGCAGCTCCTGCAGCTCAATTCCAGAAAAATAAATGACCCAATCAAAAAATGGGCCAAAGAACTAAACAGACATTTCTCCAAAGAAGACATAAAGATGGCTAACAAACACATGAAAAAATGCTCAACATCCCTCATAATCAGAGAAATGCAAATCAAAACCACAATGAGATACCATTTCACACCAGTCAGAATGGCTGCTTTCCAAAAGTCTACATGCAATAAATGCTGGAGAGGGTGTGGAGAGAAGGGAACCCTCTTACACTGTTGGTGGGAATGCAAACTAGTACAGCCACTATGGAGAACAGTGTGGAGATTCCTCAGAAAACTGGAAACAGAACTGCCATAAGATCCAGCAATCGCATTCCTGGGCATACACACCGAGGAAACCAGAATTGAAAGAGACACATGTACTCCAATGTTCATTGCAGCACTGTTTATAATAGCCAGGACATGGAAGCAACCTAGATGTCCATCTGCAGACGAATGGATAAGAAAGCTTTGGTACATATACACAATGGAGTATTACTCAGCCATTAAAAAGAATGCATTTGAATCAGTTCTAATGAGGTGGATGAGACTGGAGCCTATTATACAGTGAAGTAAGCCAGAAAGAAAAATACCAATACAGTATACTAATGCATATATATGGAATTTAGAAAGATGCAAATGATAACCCTGTATACGAGACAGCAGAAGAGACACAGATGTATAGAACAGTCTTTGGGACTCTGTGGGAGAGGGTGAGGGTGGGGTGATTTGGGAGAATGGCATTGAAACATGTATGTTGTCATA
The DNA here is from genome assembly GCF_049115385.1 of Moschus berezovskii. Taxonomy (NCBI): domain Eukaryota; kingdom Metazoa; phylum Chordata; class Mammalia; order Artiodactyla; family Moschidae; genus Moschus; species Moschus berezovskii. Next base: position 37,688,537 of record NC_142468.1, on the reverse strand, counting down.
TGTGGAACGAATCACCAGTTCAGGGTCGATGCATGTTATAGGATGCTCGGGGTTGTTGTGCGGGCATGACCCAGAGGGAGGATAAAGGGAGGAGGGAGGTGGGAGGGGGGTTCAGGAGGGGGAACTCATGTACACCCGGGGCAGATTCATGTCAATGTATGGCAAAACCAACCAATATAATATTGTAAAATAATTAGCCTCCAATAAAAAAAATAATTAATTAAAAAAACAAACAAACAAAAATAATTAATGTATGTGAAAGACTTAGGTGAGGGCCTGAGTGTGGAAAGTGAGGATACATGGTACTCATATTTAGTCTCTGGTTCTAGACAAAAATAACAGGAATGCCAAATTAACTATTTGGCATTTATGGATTTAACTGACTTCATTTTAATCTGAATTTACATACAACAGATGAGAGGAGAGTAAGAGAATTTAAAGCAACTGGTTAAGAACAAATCCGAAATGATTTGTCTTGAAGGTATATTAGCAACCTGAAGATGTTTTGCCTTGTGGGGTACTTTGAGGCATTAAAATTTGTATTGAAAAGAATCATCATAATGTGCAGTAAAGACACTAGTTGGAGGTCAAAGAAAGATAAGACATTAAGAAAGCAAATGATAACCTTTTTCCCCAAAGTGAAAGTAAAAGTGTTAGTCATCAGTCATGTCCAACTCTTTGTGACCCCATGGACCGTAGTCCACTGGGCTTCTCTGTCCCTGGGATTCTCCAGGCAAGAATACTGGAGTGGGTTGCCATGCCCTCCTCCAGGGGATATTCCTGATCCAGGGATTGAACCCACATCTCTGATGTCTCATGTACTGACAGGCAGGTTCTTTACCACTAGTGCCACCTGGGAAGACTACCCCCCTACCCCTGCAAACACATGTCCATCTTCTTATAAGAGAGTGAATGAGTTTGAATTGTTTGATCTGATTTGGTTTGGTTGTCAGTAACAGAAAAATACTTTGCAGTACCTAGAAGCAACACACACTCTTCCTCTACTTGCCTGGAGGAGGGGATTCAGCTATAGTTCAGGTTGAGGGACTAGAACAAAGAGATAAAATGGATTGTGCTTTAAAGTCTTAACTTTCATTTCCACAGAATACCCTCTCTTCTATCCATCCAGTTGTGTTATCCTCTCAAATCTGCCTAAAAATTCAAGTTTCCCTGGAAAAATATCCAGGACTGACCTCACTCATTCTTATCAATTTCCACTTAGCTTTCAGGAACTTTGTCTCTCATTTGCGTGTTTTCATCTTTGAGAATGTGTGCATTCTTTGGTCTGTGGGAGCTACTTCCCCCCCATTAGACTATGGTGTCCTGTGACAAAGCAAGCCTTTTGTGTGTTTGTTTTTAATTTTTACTGTATAGAGTCCAACACTTATGTCATTTAATTGGAGGGCATATATTAATTACAAATGTGTCCCAAATAAGGGTTAATGTTACATGTTATTAATAATTTAACAAGTAGGGAACTTTTTTTTCCAGTTAGGTCAAGATTCTCACTCAGTAGGAGGCTCCCACTTTTATGTGCAATTTCAAGTATGATATTTTTCCTCTGCAGTCATTAAATCTTTGCTGCTCTCAGACTCCCAGGCTCTACTATCACCCATTATATTCCTGATACAAATGAGAGCTTGAAGAGAACATAAATTGATGGATTGGAGATGTTTCAACACATTTCAACCCTTGTTTTTAGAAATAACATAGCTGTCATATTTCATTGAACAAGTGATGGGATTCAAGAATCCCTCCAAAGATCTCTTTTATTACTCAGTCTATTTTTGGAATTTGGGCATTTTCTAGCTCTTGTTGAAATGGAATGATTTTGATAGAGTGTCACCATCTTAGGAGTTTGGGGTTCTAAGAAGCTGATTATGCTGTTTTTGCGATTTTTGGGTCCCAAGTGTGGGAAACATAGGGTACATTTTAGCAGGTGTTGGCAAACTCCACACTTGTGGTTTCTTTCCCCTGCCATTTATACAAATAAAAAGTATTACCATTCATATTAATTCAGTCTTGAACTTATTTTAGAAACAGCTGGGAAAAACCACATTTATCTTTGTCATTAAGCAACCAGCTGAAAATTAAGGAAATCATGAGGTTAGATGATTGCTGAAAAGACCCAGCTCATTAGAGATGGGCAAATCTTGAAAGGGTTGAGTGGGTTCTGTGAGGGCCCCTGAAGTTTGGCTACTTCTCTGAACGGTAATCAAATTAGTAACCGGTACATAGTGGAACAAGATCTCTCAGAAGGTTATTGCCCCATGAGGTTATCATCCTTTTCCATATAATTGTCTTTCCCAGTGAGGGTCCCGTCATGGGAGAGTTCAGACTAATAGCATTATGATGTGACTTCTGGCAGTCTCCTTCCCCACCCCCACCTTGCTTCTTCTTTCTCAGAAATGGTTGACCCATTGTCTGAGCAACAGCAGAAAATTCAGATCAACAAAAAGCCCACAGGGTCCAACTTTTATTGCCATTTTGTGGGGCTGGTGTAAGTAAAATATGATAGTTATGCTGATGCTGACTGCTAACTCTTGAGAAAACCTTCCAGGTGCCTTTTAGAACAAAGCATTAGACATGGTCCTCAATGAGCAGATTTCTAGGCTTGTGGCTCGTGATAACTTCAAAGTGAGGTCTGTGCACAGAGGGAGGCCTTGAGAACATTAGAGACCAAAGTGTTATATGACCTCAAATGTTTCTCTTGCTTACTTTCTCTCTTTCTTTTTCTTCTGAGCCTGACTAATAGCCTCTGGAAGGCGCATTCCATTAAGGAAGTTCAAGAACCAATGAATTTTCCTATTACTAAAACAGTATCTTTCAACATAATTTACAGCCATTTGTTTCAGTAAACTAAAATGAGTCCAGAGTGGGCAGTAGCCAGCATGTGACCAAGCCCACCAAGTAAGTGGGCTGGACTCACCCTTAATTGTCCAGAGCTCTCTGTGCTGTCATTGTCATGTAAAACTGCCCAAACTTTCATAAGTGCCAGTATCACAAGCAAGGAGACTTTCTTTTAGGTATCATTGCCTTTTGGTTTGCTAGTAGGCATTATTTATAATTTATTTGCTTGAATCTTCAGATGTGTAGCCATTGGGGCCATGAAACTTCACATCTGATTACGCTGAAATTTGGTATCCTTTCATACAAAGGAAACTCAAACAACAACAATGAAAACATTGTCCAATTCCATTCACAATGAAAATATCCCTCAGTAATTTGATTTGCAGGAAATGAAAAGTATTATCAACAGAATATGCTTCTCAAAAATTCATAATCCTTTAAACAGGCAAATCCTTTCTCCGGGATTAGTAGCATGGTTTGTGTCCTAGGAGCCAAATCCTATTCTCTGATTCAATCCTTAAATCCTTTCTAACAGTGCCTATATTGATTTCAGACCCAGTTTTGCTTACGAATCCAAGGACAGAATTTGGTCCTGTGTTTAGAGGTCCTTAATGAGGATTTCTTTAAAAGCAAAGTTTATCTAAAATAGCCTCTAGTTCTAAAAGCTAAACTCTGCTGTCTCAATGAATATAATAGATATACTTTATTTCTAGATCATTCTTTGTTTTCTCCATGTCTAGTTGAACTTACACTTCTCTGATCTGGTGGAACAATCTAGAAGTGTGATGCTGATCTCCAAAAATTACTGGTGACTCTGTCCCCTTAATCCCCAATATTGGCCCTGAATGTATATAGTTGATATCCCTATTTTAATTTTGGGGTTCTAGGGACTTGGTCTTTTTGAACATAATGTACATGTAAATGTATATTGTACATATTTATCTTCACAGAGGTCAGATGCTCTCTGTAACAAGGAGTGCATTCTGCACCTCTAGGAAAGATGAAAGTAAGTTCTGTTACTGATGATACAGAGATATGAAGATAGTAAAAATCCTAAGTTGACTTTTTGAATCACTAAAGAGCATTTTCATTACAGGTACCACAGTTTTAGTAAATGTGTTCCATGTTAATTATTTGAAAAATGAGTATCTGTGTATGGCATAAAGCAGAAGATTTGCTTAATCAGGATACATCATTTCCTACCCAAAGGACCTAACAGAATTTGCTGTACCTGTCTCACAAATTTTTGTCTGAGAAGAAAAAGACACATATATACAAAAGTTCTCAGAAATGTAATATGAACTCATTAATTCAAGAAACAAGAGAGCAGAGAGGTAAAAAGAGAATCATCAAAACATGGCTATATGGTGGATACCTAGGTAGAAAAGAATCTTAAAATCAACAGATTATAATACAGTTAACCACACTGCATATGTCATGTGCATAACAAAAATTTTTTGAATGGGTATTGTGAGCCCAGAACAGCAAAAATATGTGTTGGAATTGTGTTTTTTCATCCTCAGAATTACCCTTTGAAGTATGATCATTTTATATCTGAAGAAAATGAAACTTAGATAACATTGAAAAACTTGCCCACGACCATACAACTGAGTGACTCAGACTGGATTTGAACTCATCTGTGTCAAGCTCTGATCCTCCTGCACCTCAATCTGCACCTGTTCCCACCTCTGTCTTTACTCCCTCATTCCCAGCCTGGGTTGACAAGGCAGATCCTTCCATGTGAAACTCTCTCCTCTACAGACTTGACTCTTCCAAGCCTGTGATCTCCATATGTCTTATCTTTAACCATTTCAGAAGGTGGATCATTACTGGAAGTTGTGCTTGGATTCATCACAAATAACTGCTATTGCATCTCTGTTGGGTATCTAGGCTTAATTGGATATCCTTTTATTTATGTCTAAGATGCTTTTGAACTGTGGTGTTGGAGAAGACTCTTGAGAGTCCCTTGGACTGCAAGGAGATCCAACCAGTCCATTCTAAAGGAGATCAATCCTGGGTGTTCATTGGAAGGACTGATGCTAAAGCTGAAACTGCAATACTTTGGCCACCTCATGCGACGAGTTGACTCACTAGAAAAGACTCTGATGCTGGGAAAGGTTGGGGGCGGGAGGAGAAGGGGACGACAGAGAATGAGATGGCTGGATGGCATCACTGAATCTGTGGACATGAGTTTGAGTGAACTCCGGGAGTTGGTGATGGACAGGGAGGCCTGGCGTGCTGTGATTCATGGGGTCGCGGAGAGTCGGACATGACTGAGCGACTGAACTGAACTGAACTGATTGCCACATCATATTCCCCATAGCAGCAGTTCTAAATTTTTCCATTTTCCTGAAGTCTCCAAAGAGATTTCTATACTCTTTGTTGAAGTGGTTAAAAGTGTTAGTCACTTAGTCACATCTGACTCTTTGCAACCCCATGGATGGTAGCCCACCAGGCTCCTCTGACCATGGAATTCTCTGGGCAAGAATACTGGAGTGAGTAGCCATTCCCTTCTCCAGGGATCTTCCCAACCCAGGGATCAAACCCAGGTCTCCTGCATTGCAGGTGGATTCTTCATCATCTGAGCCATCAGAGAAGCCCTTCTATCTACTTACTAGGAAAATCAAGAACATCTGACCTGAGGCCCCTCACATTCACTTTTTTCTGCTTCACAATTGCTCTGCTAGTGTTGTCCATCTCATCACCCTTTATCCTCCTCTGAATTCTCCTTTATCAGTTAGATGCTCTACCTTTTATACATTTTCAATCTTGCCTTCTCTAGTAACTCCTTGTTATACATGGGTTTCTCATATGGAAAAAACATTTTTTTTAACCTCCCTAACATGTCCAGGTATCACCCTCCATGTTTTCTTCCTTTTGCCTTCTTATTTTCCCAGAGAAATGCATTCTTAACTTTCCCGAAGTACATAACCTTGTCAAGTGCTATAAGTATTTATTCAATAAGATTTGCTGTGATGATCATTTTTTGAGATTTAGAAATCCTTCAGGAACGAAGTAAAGCAGAAACCTAGTTCAGTTCAGTTCAGTTGCTCAGTCGTGTCCGACTCTCCGCGACCCCATGAATCATAGCACGCCAGGCCTCCCTGTCCATCACCAACTCCCGGAGTTCACTCAAACTCACGTCCATCGAGTCGGTGATGCCATCCAGCCATCTCATTCTCTGTCGTCCCCTTCTCCTCCTGCCCTCAATCCCTCCCAGCATCAGAGTCTTTTCCAGTGAGTCAACTCGTTGCATGAGGTGGCCGAAGTATTGGAGTTTCAGCATCAGTCCTTCCAATGATAACCCAGGACTGATCTCCTTTAGGATGGACTGGTTGGATCTCCTTGCAGTCCAAGGGTCTCTCAAGAGTCTTCTCCAACACCACAGTTCAAAAGCATCAATTCTTCAGCGCTCAGCTTTCTTCACAGTCTAACTCTCACATCCATACATGATTGCTAGAAAAACCATAGCCTTGACTAGACAGACCTTTGCTGGCAAAGTAATGTCTCTGCTTTTTAATATGCTATCTATGTTGGTCGTACTTTCTTTCCAAGGAGTAAGCGTCTTTTAATTTCATGGCTGCAATCACCATCTGCAGTGATTAGAATTATAATAAACCTAATCACTATTATTCTGTCTTGTATTATTACTAAGTTTCTATAAACCTGTGTGCATTTGAAAAAAAATTTCACATTCTTCCTAAGTTATCTAGGAAATTCACTTTCTCTTAACATTTGTGTTAGCTGTCAAACTCTGTCATAGTTACCTATTAGAAGGTTATTAATTTTTATACAAATTACCAGCTATGATAACCTTGAATATTGGTAAGCTATTTTACTTTTACAATGATAAATATACTTTGTTTTAATTGAGTGATATTACATTAGCAGATAAAGCAAATACGGTAATTTTTTTACTCTAGTGATATTTAGCACACTGACCCATACTTGAAAGTTAATAGATATTAAAATCATCTGATTAAGTCTAGTATGTTTTGGGTATCAAAATGTGAGATGAAATTTAGTGGAGACAGAGAAAGCTAAGGGTGGATACAGGTACTCATTTTACTTATCCACAGTAGACCATAAACAGAAATTGCAGCAAGAGATATGTTAGTAAGGCTTAAGGAAGACCTTTTGGACCAAATACTGGGGCAAAGAAGTGCTGAAATGTCTGACTCTCTAATCTTTTTGTGATAGGACTGAAGATCACCAGTCCTGAGCTGTCATTATATGTGGTATCTGATGTATGAGGTCCTGAGGGGTGAGTGGAGGAATCTGAGAGAGTATGAAATTGACTCTTGATAGATGTGGTTGGAGGGGAGAAAGAGAAGTCAATTACCTATTGAAAACAATAATGAGATCTCTATCCCGAGGTCACGGAGGTGTTGCGATGATTCCTGACGTGGGGTGGGAGTGGGGAGTCTCCACACCTGAAATCCAGATGGGGACAATCTGACATTGCCCTGTGACTTCACCAATTATTCCTCTTCATTCTATTCTAATCCCAGGTGATTAACCTGAGTGGAGGCTCTGCCTGCAGCTGTGAGTCGAGCATTACTTTTCCCTTTTGAGCCGGGAGGAGCAGCTTCTGTATTTGTCCTTCCCAGAAAAATCCACAAAGCTTCCTTAAGCCAGAGGTTTTCTCTGTCTGGTCAGAGACCTGAGACAGATGATTACCGCGGTCTTGTTTGGTACTCTGTTTTACCATTAGGAGAGAAAAAACACCCTTGCATCAGGGTGGCAGCTGGCATTGAACTAGCTTCCATTAACATTTAGTTGATTGATGTAGCAGGATCCCTGAAACCTTTCTGGTCATCACAGAACACCACGTGAAGTTCTACATGCAGACTCTCTAGGTCCTCTGACTGCTAGATTTCAACCTCACTCATTCAGATCCTGAAGCCCAGAATGTGCAGAACCGGAACTACACAGCTGCCCACAGCAGCAAGATGCTGGCCTCCTAGGTGGATATGCTATTTTCTGCTTGTTAGGCAGGCAATATACATGACGAAGATGTCGCTGAAGATTCAGGATTTGTCACTGAGAGGTAGGTCAGCAGGAGAGAAAGGGTGTACAAACCTACTTCTTGTGATGTGGGTCTGTGCACAGTCATCCTGATGTGTACTCTGAAACTAAATTGAGTAAAAAGGGGGAAATGTAGCACTAAGTGAGCTCTTCTGCTTCACCATGTGAGCCTCAGAAAGGAATCCTTCTGCCTATAGATCCTAGGTACTGCTTTTGCTTCTATCATCAACCCTAGATTTGCTGAACTCAGTGGCAGCTATACTCTTATGTTGGCACTGGAGATAAGACAATAAGTCAGTTTCCCACTTTCATGGAGTTTTATACCTAGTGAGAGGAGGCAGACTATGAGCAAATAAGCAGATAAATAAAATATCAGAAGGTGATAGGTGATAGAAAGTCAGAGTGATTGATGGAGAGCTAGTATTGGGGTAAAGGAATTACTTAGCTTGAGATGGTGGGGACAGACTCACTGAAGAAGTTAATCAGTGACCTGAGTGACAGATTAACTTGTGACAGAGTGACAGAGCCTACCAGATAGTGATGCAGGGAAAGGGCTTCCCAGCAGAGGGAACTGCTGGTGGAAAGGCTATCAGCTGGGAAGGAGCTGAGTGTTTTGGAACAAACAGGAGAGAGATCCACTTGGCTAGAACTGAGTGAGGCTGGGATACACGATGAGATTGGAAAGGGTGTCAGGGGCCAGATCATGAGGGATCTTGTTGGCCAGGAGAAGAGTGAATCCAGAATGGTCCTAGAATTGGATTAGACCCTGGCATGCAACTAGTTTGCCCTTCTTACTTCAAAAATGAGGAAACAGAGCCCAGAAAAGTGAGATGTTGTCACCCCATCTCCACTGGCCAACCTTAGTTAGGCTACAACTGGAAACAAGATCTTCAACTCACAGTCTTTGTTCAGTTCAGTCGCTCAGTCGTGTCCGACTCTCCGCGACCCCATGAACCACAGCACGCCAGGCCTCCCTGTCCATCACCAACTCCCGGAGTTCACTCAAACTCATGTCCACAGAGTCTTTGTTACTTATCATTAAAGTCTTCCTGAATGCTAAAAAGGTGGGACTCCTGAAAACTGTCGAACATTTTAACTCCTCATCTTTAAAATATGCCACAGTTGTACTGTCTTCTTGACTCATATTCTATGACAACGAGAAAATCACAAAGGCAAAGTCAATATTACAGAGTAAATTTCTATTTTCCATAGAAAAGGAGAGTTTGAATAGTTTTTTTCTCATAGAAGAACGAAATTTTATAAGGAAAAATGATTTTTTTCACCAAGAGCCTATGTTTAGCTGCCATGCTCACCATGAAAGATTTTCATAGCCAGGATCACGCTTCAGATTTGGTAGGCTTGGATATAACCTGAAGATATGGGGGAGGTCAGGGTGGTTTATAGGGGTATAAGCCAAACATGAACGAGGGTTGATCAATTGTTTTTTAAAACAATTGGGCAGGATGGCATAGTTACTGAACATACAGACTGTGGCTCTAGACTAGAAGGATCAGAATTCCAGCTCTATCACTAACTGGCTGTGTGAATTTGGGTAAATAATCTAATCTCTGTTCCTCATTTTCTTATGTATAAAAGGGAGTGATAATCGTATCCTGCTCATAGGGAATTAAATTATTATCTGTAAAAAGATGTAGAGCAATGTTTGTTGCGTAATGCTTGTTACATAAGAAACACTATATAAATGTTTCAAAGATTTTTTTAAAGACATAAAATGTCTGAAATGATCCTTCATTCACCTTATTAAAATAGAGGGGAGGGAGGCTTATAAATATCTTTGTAGATGAGTTATACATTGTTTCAATAGTAAGTTTGACTTCAGAGGCACAGACCAAATGCAACCCCGTCATTCTAGGATTGTGACACATTCCTACTACAGGGACATATGGTTCCACTCCTATAACTAGGAGGAGTTAACATTCTACTGTACATACGTTCAGGATCAGAATACTTTACTGTAAGTTATCCACACACAGGACATACGTGTGTATATATGTCTTGGTCTTTCAAATAGCGTGACAGTGCCTTCAGGAGCAGTGGCTTTCACATCCTCCTCTGTGTTGAGAAGAAGACTTTACTGAAGGGGGAATATAAATGGAGATTCACTTGGGACCAGTTGAGATCTTCAATTCTAAAAGGATTTCAGGCTGGAGTGATTTAAGCACAGACCCACAGCAAGAGATGTGCTCGTGGAGTAGAAGCTTGCTGTCACTGCTTTAGCCTCCCTTCATTCAGGGTTTATAATCGAAGATCTGCCACCAGCCAGGTGCAATGGCAAATGACACCCTCAGTCTCTGGCCTAGAGTCTCCCAGATTTTATGCTACTACTCCTTCTGCTTCCTTTCCATGAACTAACTGGTAGACTCTGACAGATGTTTTGTTTTCTCTCTCTTCTGTAGTCTCCCCCTTTCCTCTATCCTTGAAGGAGAATGTCATGCAGAAGAGTCTCCTCCTTCCTCCAGGAGATCTTGAATGGACAGAAGAGTGTCCTCCCTATCTTTGTCTAGGGATGAAAGTGTAAACAAAGGAATAATTTCAGATCCAAAATAACAGTGCTGGAAGGAACCACATAGTCCATTGGAATGTGTTTGTTCTTTGGGGGTTTTTAGGTACAGGTAAGAGTTAGTGTTTGCACAGTGAACCTAGATAAATGGAGGGGATTGCTTATACCTGAGGTGCCAAGCTTGGCATTCCAGCTACTCTGCTTCGCCATCCTGAATGCTGAGAGGATCTTCAAGAGATCTGTGATCGTCAACGCAAACCCTACATATCAACAGCTGAAGGTGAGGGAAAAGAGAAGACAGAGAGTCATCAAGAAGGATTATGACCCAGGCCTGATTGCCAATTGCCCGACCTTGGTCCACCTTCTTTTGGCTGGAACTTGTCAGAAGGACTCACCTGCCTGTAAGAAAGGCTGGGAACTGGGTTTGGCTGTTATCCATGAAGAAAGGATACTGATTTAGTGAATAGCCTGTCAGTCTCTACCACAGAGACTACATAACCAAGAGTACTCTAGAGATAGTGGCAGACTTAAAACACATTTCTTAATTTAAACCACAGGGCTCTCCTCACCAAACCACTCTGCCATCTCTTATAGGTCCCCTACCTTAGGAAGAAAAAAACGCAACAGTCCACAAAAGTGGCAAAAGGAGAGCCAAGAAGAAAGTCGTTGATCCATTTTCTAAGAAAAAATGGTAAAAATGCTTTGTAACCAAACCAAGTTTGTTTTGCCTGACCATCAGGGAGCCAAAATGCTGAGACACCAAGCCCTGCAGCAAAGAGAGGGCTTATTGACAAGGTAGACCAAAAGAGAAGAAACAAAACTCAATTCTGCATTCTGAAGTCAAGAGTCTGGGGTTCTTTATGGTATAACAAATATGAAGCAAGGTGTTCTGAGGCATGGGGCACGTGGGAAACACGGGGATGTGGGGGAACATGATGGGAAAAGTACACAAATCATGGTTCTGCACAGGTGTAACTAACTACAGGCCTCTGTACATTCAAACATGGAGGTGCTTAACATGACCTGGGTTATGGAATTTTCAGTCCTCTGACATCTAAAGGTCACCAGGTGAACACCTGCAGATGCCCAGTTGGAATGTCAGTGGTCCTATCCAGTCTTAACCAACTCAGCTCCAACTAATCACAGCTGAGATACCAAGTTCCTGGGAAACAACTCCCTCAAACATTGTTTATGCTATGTGTTGCTTGGAGGACATTCATCTTAAAATAACTTTGATTAGTGAAGGCAGGTGAAATGGATTTGACTAATCAGTATGTGAAGTTTCAGCATTACCTGTGTTCAATACTGGGGCTTTCTAGGTGACACTAGCAAAGAACCCATCTGCCAATGCTAGAGACAGAAGAGATGCAGGTTTGATCCCTGGGTCAGAAAGATCCTCTGGCAAAGGAAATGGCAACCCAGTCCAGTATTCTTGTCTAGAAAATCTCATGGACAGAGGACCCTGGCAGGCTACTCATGAGGTCTCAAAGAGTTGGACAAGTAAGCACACACTCATGTTCAATATTAGAAGTACTGCTGTTTTTGGTAAAAAAAAAAAAAAAAAAAGAAAAAGCATAAATCAGATTTGGAAGAACTCTTAGCACCTACCTACAGGTTTGCCAGACCCAGAAAAGGATGGTGGAAAATCATGACCCAAGAGGTACAGATGAATGACTTGAAAGAAGGGGTTCAAAACTGATTCCAGAGAGCACTGGGAGAGACACAGAAAAGGATGGCCAATCTAGAAACATTTCTCTATGATGGATTGATTAGAAAAGTAAAAATGTTGAAGAAGTCCAAGTGTGAATTGGGAAAACTCATGGAGCTTCATTGTGAAGGCAAAAGAAAAGCTCCCGGGAACGAGACAGCTGATAAAGTTGATGCAGATGAGCCACCAGTCCACAGATCTGCTTAAAATTCAGATGTTTAATGGTGACAAATACCAAGTCCTATTTGTGGGGAAAGACAGCAAAGCACAGCCCACTAAATACAATTCTGGTGTAGAATCCAGTCAAATTCTACTCACAGGAAAAGCCCAATGCAACATGTGGGAATCCTACAAAGAAAGGTCAGCCTTGCTTCCTGATATAACAGAGAGACCTCACTGTACCACGAACCCTTTGTAACAAAACCCAGCATATCCTGCTGCTGCTGCTGCTAAGTCGCTTCAGTCGTGTCCGACTCTGTGTGACCCCATAGACGGCAGCCCACCAGGCTACCCCGTCCCTGGGATTCTCCAGGCAAGAACACTGGAGTGGGTTGCCATTTCCTTCTCCAGTGCAAGAAAGTGAAAAGTGAAAGTGAAGACGCTCAGTTGTGTCCGACTCTTTGTGACCCCATGGACTGCAGCCCACCAGGCTCCCCCGTCCCTGGGATTTTCCAGGCAAGAGTACTGGAGTGGGGTGCCATTGTCTTCTCTGAGCACATCCTGAGCCTGGCTTTTTCTCACTTCTCTGGGACCTTCTCCGCTTGGCTGCTTCCTGTGGGCCTGGGGCAAGATGAGGGTTTTTGCACGGTTCACCGCAAACACCTGTCTCTTGGTTTTACCTCAACCTTTGATTTCAGATGTTTTCCTTTCCTCCCCTTCTATGTTTGGTCCTTTGGTCTCTTTCCCCTCGCTGACTTTCATCATCCAATTAGAAACAACACCCTCCTCTGGCTACCAGTTTCTCTGGGAACTGTAGGGAGTAACCCCCCGAGCCTCCCGCACTCCCCTGGGGCCAGCAGTGCTTCAAAGGAGCATGGTGGCGGCACCACCTCACCACTGGGCTGCCTTTCTGTTTGAACAGCTTCCATTGCCCACTGCTGATCAGTAACTCAATGATTCATTAAACACACAAACAATGAGTGAATCCGTTCCATTAGCGAGGCCACCTGTTGTTCTCAGCCGCTCCCGGCTGAACCCAGCACACAAGAACAACAGAATGCCTCCGTCAGTTGAGCGCCCTGTCCATGTTTGATGGCATGTTAAAGCTGGAAAGGCAGGGCCCCGGATCTGCTGGCGCTTTCATGCTCTTCCTTTCATCTGGTGGCAGGGCCGCAAGAATATACTGTGAATACAATGCACCTCTCTATAATCAATGGGAAAACTCAAGAGTTTGGTCATTATCACCCTCCTAGGCTGGTGGAATTAGACAAAGGGGAGAGAGGATGATCCTGTTCCCTTTTGCCTGCAGGTGACAGGCCAATGCAATTAACCAAGGGCTACCCAAAAATAAAAACAAAAAACCCAAACCAAGCAAAGCCAACTATCTGTAAAAAGCAACCCTACTGATTATGATGACATCTTCTCGCCCCTAGAAATAATACAATCGTGGCTACTTAGTCTCTGGTTCCTGAAGCTGCTCTAGGCCTAAAGGAACCCATCTGCTAGTGTTCACCAGCTGATTATAAATTAAGACTAGTAAAAGTCCTACAAAGCCAAGTTAAGATTCTCAGCAGGCATCATAATCAAGAAAAATTGATACTTTATTATTTTAAAATACAGCATTTTCTCTTCTTTCATGTATAACTAACTCCTATTGATTATTATAATAAAGAGGGGGACTTTCATAAGGCCAGCAATGTTTTTATTTTAGTACTATTTTTAAATTTTTATTTAAAAATTGGGAGTACAATTCAATCAAAATATGAGTAGAAGTTCAAAAGTGTTAGTTTGGAGCCTGAAAGCTGTGTACCAAGAATAGGGAAAGATACACTCTTTTCTCAATTGAGTAGTAAATTGACTCTTTAGAGTGAATAGAGTTTTTTTTTTGAACTGAGTTTTTGAATGCCCTAGTCATTAAGTTTTGTATGGCATACTTCAGAATTGTTAGCTTTAAATTTCCCTGTAGTGACACTTTGATTAAAATATTTGATTACATAATTTATGTTTATGACAGGTTTATTCTAATATATTAGTAAAAGCTTTCTTGTCCATTAGTTTTTGTAAGAAAATGGAAGATGAAGAAGTAAAGGGTAATGACTCTTCAAAGCAAATTTCAGTTCCTATTAGCTTATCATGTAAATTAAAAAAAAACCACCAGCTTTAATTACAGTAACAGATTTCAGAGATGACTATTGCTACTGACTCTTTTACTTTCATTTTTGTGGAAATGATAGAACTCCAGGTGAGGTATTCAATTTGTGCCTCTTTCATGAATATTATTTTGTTTTTAGAGGATGTGCTTTCAGCTATAAACATTCAGAAAGAACAAGGTAAACAGATTGAGGCAGGAAGATCCCACTTCTTGGGCTCTCTAGGCAGGTGTGAGCACATCTCCCTCATCCAATACATAAAAGGACCACGTGCATTTTCAAAGGGATTTCTGCAATCCTGGTATTTTGACAACCACCACTACTATTTGATTGCCCAATGCAGGTGGTTGTGTAATCAAAAGAATCCTCAGATTTCCCTGTGCAAAAAAGAAAGGCACAGGAAGCACCTTTTAAAAAAGACTAAACAGGAGATAGCCACATACAAACTAACAATTAGATGGAAAACTCATAGCTAGCCTCTTGTGTGATTAGACTAGCACCATCCAATAGAACTTCCTGCAATGATACCAGGTGTTCTATACCTGCACTGTCCAGTGAGATAGCCACTAGCTACATGTGGGCTGCTGAGTATTTGAAAGGTGGCTAATATGACTGGGGATCTAAACGTCATTCTTAGTTAAGTATAAATAGACACATGCATTTAGTGGTTACTGCTGTTGTTAAGTTGCAAAATTATGTCTGACTCTTTGCGACTCCAGGGACTGTAGCACTCCTGGTTTTCCTGTCCTTCACTATGTTTCGGAGTTTGTTCAAACTCATGTTCACTGAGTCGGTGATGCTATCCAACCGTCTCATCCTCTGGCACCCCCTTTTCCTTTTGCCTTCAATCTTTCCCAGCATTTGTGTCTTTTCCAATGAGTCAGCTCTTCACATTAGGTGGCCAAAGTATTGGAGTTTCAGCTTCACTATCAGTCCTTCCAATGAATATTCAGGGTTGACTTCCTTTAGAATTGCCTGGTTTGATCTCCTTGCAGTCCAAGGGAGTAAAAATCTTCCCCAGCACCACAATTCAAAAGCATCAATTCTCTGGTGCTCAGCCTTTTATAGGGCCCAACTCTCACATCTGTACATGACTACTGGAAAAACCACAGCTTTAACTATTAGGAACTTTGTCCACAAAGCGATGTCTTTGCTTTTTAATAAGCTGTCTAGGTTTGTCATAGCTTTCCTTCCAAGGAGCAAGTGCCTTTTAATTTCATGGCTCCAGTCACTGTCTGCAGTGATTTTGGAGCTCAAGAAAACAGAATCTGTTTCTGTTTCCACATTTTCCCCTTCTTTTAGCTATGAAGTGATGAGACCATATGCCATGATCTTTGTTTTTTGAATGCTGAATTTTAAGCCAGCTTTTCACTCTCCTCTTTCACCTTCATCAGGAGACTGCTTAGATCCTCTTCACTTTCTGCCATTAGAGTGGTATCATCTGCACATCTGATGTTATTGATATTTCTCCTGGAAATCTTGATTCCAGCTTGTGAGTCATCCAGCCCAGCATTTTGCATGATGTAGTCTGCATATAAATTAAATAAGCAGGGTGGCAATATACATCCTTGTCTTACTCCTTTCCCAATCTTGACCTGCATACAGGTTTCTCAGGAGACGGTAAGGCTCTGGTATTCCTATCTCTTTATGAATATTCCACAGTTTGCTGTGGTCCACACAGTCAAAGCCTTAGGGCCTCAGGGCTTCCCAGGTGGTTCAGATGGTAAAGAATCTTCCTTCAAGGCAGGAGACCCAGGTTTGATCCCTGGGCCAGGAAGATCCCTTGGAGAAGACACTGGTTCCTCTGCCTTTTGTAAAAACCAGCTTGTACATCTAGAAGTTCTTGGTTCATGTACTGCTGAAACCTAGCTTGAAGGATTTTGAGCATAACCTTACTAGCATGTGAAATGAGTACAACTGTCTGGTAGTTTTAACATTATTTGGCACTGCCATTCTTTGGGAATTGATCTTTTCTGGTCCTGTGGCCACTGCTGAGCTTTCCAAATTTGCTGGCATATTGAGGACAACACTTCAACAGCATCATCTTTTAGGATTTGAAATAGCTCAGCTGGAATTCTATCACCTCCACTAGTTTTGTTCATAGTGATGCTTCCTAAGGCCCACTTGACTTCACACTCCAGGATGTCTGGCTCTAGGTGAGTGATCACATGATCATGGTT
Organism: Moschus berezovskii; assembly: GCF_049115385.1. Lineage (NCBI taxonomy): Eukaryota > Metazoa > Chordata > Mammalia > Artiodactyla > Moschidae > Moschus > Moschus berezovskii. The sequence continues at coordinate 37,671,941 of NC_142468.1, read as the reverse complement.
ATCCTGATCATTAAGACCTTTTTTATACACAGTTCTTCTGTATATTCTTGCCACCCTTTCTTAATCTCTTCTGCTTCTTTTAGGTCCTTATCATTTCTGTTCTTTACTGTGCCTGTCCTGTACAAAAGAAAGAATGAAATCTTTCTTTTGTATCTCCAATTTTCTTGAAGAGAAAACCTGAAAGAGAAAATCTCTAGTCTTTCCCTTTTTCTTGTTTTCCTCTGTTTCTTTGCATTGTTCATTTAAGAAGCGATTACTGTATTGGACCAAAAGAATTATTTGGTAACTCAGTGAAGGTTATAGACTGGATTGGTCTTGACTTTGATATCCCTAGTACCTGGGTTGGTTTCCTACCTTCATTGTAAACACTCAATTAATATTTGTTGCATGAAAACACAAGTCTGATCATGGTCCATCATTCTTTAATATTCTTTGCTGCTTCTCCTGATGCAAGAGTTCTAACCTCTGGCAGGCCCTCCATTTCATCTATTTTCTGCCTCAGCATATACAAGTTTTTAATCCATCCTTTGACTTGCATTCATTTCCCTGTCTTTCTGGTTTTGCGTGTCCATCTGCCTGCCAATGTAGGAGACACAGGAGATGTGGGCTCGATCTCTGGGTCAGGAAGATCCCCTGGAGGAGGGCATGGCAACCCACTCCAGTATTCTTGCCTAGAGAATCCCATGGACAGAGGATCCTGGTGGGCTACAGTCCATAGGGTCACAGAGAGTCAGACATGACTGAAGCAACTTAGCATGCATGCTGCCTAGAAAGCTCTTCTTCCAACTTATCCTCCTTGACAGACCTCTGCTTATCTTCCAGGAGAAAATATGACTTTCTTTGTCAAGTCTTTGCCAACTTCCCCAGACTGAGTTAATATCACTCTCTTTTCTGGGTTCCCATAGCAGTATAGCATATATATCAGAGCAGAGGTGTCTTAGGGCAGATTCTCAGATCTGTGAGCAAATATTTGTAAGGAAACTCCCAAGGGAATCTAGGAAAGTAGTGGGTGAGAGGCAGAGGGCAGGAAGGGGAGGAAACTAAGTGAGTATGCAATCACAAAATTACACAGAGTGTGGTTTTTGCCCGATTATGCAGGCAAACTTATTAACTCTATAAATCAAGCCTTGGAGTTGTCCTGAACGAAGTCAATGAAACCAGAGTTTTCAGACTCTTACATCCATCAGTTATTGGTTAAGGACCACCCAGGGGCAGTGCACTCCCAAGCACTTTGGTCTCTCCATTTATGTGTGCCAAGGAGACTCAAAGGCTAGTTCTTCAAGATAGAGAGTAGTTCTGGCCGTGGGAAGTGAAACTGTTAGACATTTGACATTATCCACTACTAGGGGTATTCAAATTGAGCCTATGTGTTTGCAAACCAAGATATATCTTTTCCTAGAGAAGTGACAACCATTTTCAGTCTCAGTTTCCTCCTCTGTAAAATTTAGAAAAGAATTGTATCTAACTCACGGGCTTAAGGTGAAATTTGAATAAGATAATGTATGCAAAGTATTTAACATAGTGTGGGGTAACTTGTAAAAAAAATAGTTATATTATTACAACCTTTTATTACGATTGCATATCTGGCTCCTTCATTAGCTTTGAGATTTTTTTTTAGGCCAGTAATTGGTCTTTGAATTACTTGTATTAAGGCAATGCCTGACCCTGAGTAGATGTCAGCTCAATCAATATTTCTTGAGTAAATGAGTGGTGCTTTTGAACCTAACATCTCCTCTTAACATCTCTGACAGTATCTTGAAACCCTTTCTTCATGTAGAGGATTACCCAATAGACGACGTTGGTAAGGTTTCTTATTCTCTTTGGGTTCTCTGAAAAATGGCACAAACTGGTACATAACAGTTGCTAAATAACTGTTGAACTGACATTTGTTGGGTGAGGGTCCAGAATGTTCTAAGGGTAAGATCATCATAATCTGAAGGGTTGTTTTCTCTGTTTCAGAGTTTGTTTGCAGAGAGTGATCTTAGGTCAATTACGGTTCAGTGTAGGAAAACAGAAACTCTTCTAGGTTTTCAAGCAGAACATGATTTAATAGAGGGAATTAGGTGCTATAGCAGGCAGAATTTCTAAAATGGTCTCCCAAAGAAGTTCCCCCACTAATCCCAGAAGCTCTGAATGTACTCATATATCATCCCTGTGATTATATTATGTTACATGGCATAGTTTATCTTAAGAAAGAGATTACCTGGGTGGCCTGATCTAGTCACACAAGCCCTTAAAACCAGGGCATGTTCTCAGCTGAGAGCAGAAGAGAGAGTCAGAAATGTGAGGGCATTCGACCTGAGGGGTCCTGCTGCTTCTGCAATGTAAGAAAGACTTCACGTGCCATTGCTAGTTTGAAGGTGGAGGAAGCCAGGTGGGGAAGAATGTGGGTGGCTTTTAGGAGCTGGAGAGGCCTCCAGCTGACAACTATCAAGGAATTGGGGACCTCAGTCCCAAAACCATAAAGAGATGAATTCTGCCAATTACCTGAATGAGCTTGGGGGTAGAATCTTTCCAGAGCCTCCAGGTAAGATCCCAACCTAACTGAAAACTTGGTTTCAGCCTTGTGAGACCCTGAGCATAGAAGCCTGCTGAGCTTTAACTTCTGACCTACAGAGCTGGTAGAGGTAATAAATGAGGTTACTAATAAATGGGGCTACTAAGGCTTCCCAGGTGGCACAGTGGTAAAGAATCCACTTGCCAATCAATGCAGAAGACATGGGTTTGATGCCTGGGTCAGGAAGACCCTGGAGAAGGATATGGCAACTCACTCCAATATTCTTGCCTAGGAAATCCCAGGGATAGAGGAGCCTGGCAAACTACAGTCCATGGGGTTGCAAAGAGTCAGACATGAATGAGCAGCTGAGCAGTGTTATGTTGTCAGGGTGCTAAGTTTGTTGTCACTTGCTACACTGCAATAGAAAACAAATGCAGTGCTTGCCAGATTGTGGAAAAACCTGGAGTCAAGAAAGCAAAGTGGGCTACTCCCAATGTTCAGGTTTGAACCCCCACAGGCTGCTGTCTGAGATCAGGAAGCTGCAGGAAATTATGTTAGCCACAGCCCTGAAGCTGAGGCCTGGCTGTGAAAGAGACCAGCCAGCTGCCCCGCTGGGCCCACCTGTTGATGACCACATTCAGTATCTCCCACCATTACTGACAGAGGAAGAGGGCCCCTTGCTCTCTCCCACCTCACAAATACATTCACAAATGAATGTTACTCTTAAACATGTCATATCCAGAACCTTGGCAGAGAGGAAGTCTGGGATACATAGTTCCCAGGCATCTAGCACCTGACCATAAACAGGAACCTACAGGCAGGGAGTGGGACAGTGCTAAGTGGTAATGGATGGTACCCAATATGACTTTTCAAGATTTTAAGACCCTTTAAGTCAACCTTCTGGTAGGAATTATTAGTTTCACTTTACAGAGCTGAAAACTGAGGTTCAGTTGGGTTAAATATCTTGCCTAAAGTCTCATAAAAAGGAAACAGCAAAACCAAGGTTAGAACCCAGATCTCTGTCTTCCCAAGCCAAGATTTCTCAGCCTCTGAAGTTGCAGCTGGCCTTGGGATGGCATTTCTATGATTGCCTGACAGTTGGACCCTCTGGGCTCAACTGAGGGGAAAACAGAAGTGGCAGCAATTTCATTTTCTTAAAGAGTTCCTTAGGTTCCTGGTCTGGGGCTGCTGTTAGCCTCATGTTGAAGGCCTCTCTCCTCGCCTCCCCTCATCCAAGCTGCCTCCTTGGCCCACAGGCTTTAACTTTGTACACAGCCCTTGCAATATGTGCTCGGACTTCTGGATTTATTTGGAGGCATTCTCTGTTGCCCTTCTGCCTTGTGAGCACACAGGATTGGCCCCTTTCCTCTGGGCTTGAGGTCTCTCTGCCTTTCCCCCATGGGGGCTGGTGCTGGGCTAGGAGCAGCGTCAGAAGGAACGTCCCCTGAAGAGAGGGGTCATGGAGCATTTCCCCCAGACAGCTCTATCTTTCCTGCATACCGATCCAATTACAAACAAATTGGCCGATGGGCTCAAGCACGAGAGCAATTTGGCCTTCTCTCTTCACTCGCTGATAGTTTTAAACCTACTTTCTTAAAAATCCCCACTCTAGGAGATTTTAGCATCCAAGTCTAAGAGAGGTGGGATGCAATGATCCCAAAGACGGGGGGTGCAGTGAAGCACAGAAGAGAAGTTCAGAGTAATATTTTTCAGGAAAAATGAAAGAGAAAGAAACAGGTTCCCTGAGATTTCCCAGGACAGCAAGTTAGAGGCTGGGGGCTGGTCTCTCCAGATCTGCCTTGACCAGCCCTCTGCGTTCCTTCTTTACCTGGCCCTTTTCTCTTCTGGACTTTTCTTCAGTGGTGATGAATTCATTCCTAGGTTTTTACAGGGAAAAAGAAATACTTCAATAGTCTTTGGTATGCCTTAAAAGGACATTTTTTTTAAAAACATATGTTCATGGTTTGATATAGCTGAACTCAAAGGCAGGGCATCTATGTCAGAGATAAGTGCACAGCCCAGCTATTTACAATAGAAAGTCTAGGAACAGCCAGCCTTTCTTCACTTGGATCCCATGGGAAAACTGTTTGGAGGGAGTCACACAAAAGAATAAGCTCCCTCTGCCTTGTTAAATGTTTGTTTAAATAGTTTAAGTTGAAGACTCAACTGAAGGCACCTCTAGAAAGAAAAGCAGCTGTAAGGTAAGGTTGTGCATGTAGTTAGTTTTTTTTTTATTAAAAATTCCTCAGTCCAGTTTTTCCCGATTGCTGTTTTTCTGTGTTTCAGGCTGACACTGCTTGAATGAAGGATGATCCACTTGCTTCCTTCCATTCTTGTGTCTCTTTAAGAAAGATCACTTCTTACTTTTGATCATCACACCAGTCACATTTCTCACACAAGGACCTGCATGGAGTTTCTGGTGCAGATCTAGTTCCCTTGAGCTGAGATGCCCAGCTGGCAGGGAGCTGAGACAACTCCCTCCTCTCAGGACCCATCAGGAAAGCCTCTTCCACACTACTCTTCTTTTCACAAAAATGTCTCAGATGGTTTCCAGAGTGATCCAAAAGATCTTACTGAGATGCTTAAAAAGACAAAGTCAGAGGATGAATCTAGAGATGGACATGTTTTCTGCTATGCAATAGGGGATATGCCGGTGAATTGGGTAGCTGCATTCTCTGTTCTCATGGAATCCAGTGGGGGAAACAGACAAGTGAAGGCAATTACCAGTGAGAGTCGTACTGAGACACAGGGAAGGATATGATGAGAGCACAAAAAGGGATATGCGACCCTGACGTATCAGGAAGACATCCTGAAAGAGATGGAGGTTGGGGATAAGGATGCTAATGTTATTGCAGAACCTCTGTGATGAGGTCTCAGAAACTGACTCCAGTAGAGACTAGAGGTGTGTGTCACTCAGGGACCCTTGCTTGGGGAGCACCTCTATGAGATCCACTTGGATGGATTGCATCACTGCCCTGGCTGAGCTGATGGATTTCACAGCTGCACTTTGATGGCTCTCGACTTCTCCATCACTAAGTCAGTCAACGAGCCAGAGCTCCTCCTTCTTTATTTCCTGCCTCTCTTAAGCAACAGCTGTGTAAATCGGTGCTCTTGAAGGAGAAATGTTGAAAAGTAGATAGGAGTCCCAAGAGGAATGTGCGGTGAGGGGAGTGGGAGACCAGGCTGATTCTTACCTCAGCTCAGTTATATATGGCACCTGCCTCACCTCATCTGAGCTTTCAGCCCTCAGGTCATGATGAAAAAGAAGATGCTGGGATCATCCTGTCAAACTGTCAAATTTGGGGTGAATGAAATATCCACAAGGGATCTCTAAGAAGACAGAATGCTCATATTTACTTTCAACCAGGGAAAATTTGAACCTATGTCTCCAGATTTGGAAGTCTAGGATATTAATTCATTGTGACATCTGGTCCTTCTCTTTGATATTTTAAAAATAGCCTAGAAACAGAATTGTGAATTATTGCTCTAAAGTGCTACTCTTAGATTCTGGGAAAGAATGTAATTCTGAGTTTATCTTGTTTATCCAACAGGTCTCTGGTCATTTGTGTAACATGATATTCATCCATTGGATGCTCTAAGCCAATTTCTAACACAAGGTTTCCATTTTGTTATAATCATCCATGAAAGAAAGGAATGTGGAAATGTCTATCTTGCCATTTTCAAGGACTGTGGTGGCACCAGTGGCAGGCTGCTTCTAGTCTTTGCTGCAACCACCACTTGAGAATGCAAGATTGTCTAAGAATCCTAGAATTTTGGAACTAGGATGAAAAATCAGCAGTATGTAACAGTTTGTAACAAGGATCCTAAAGAGGCTCACATCCTTTGTTCCAGTCAATAAGGAACTGCAAAGAAATGTCACTCAACAGACCCACAGATATGCATTACCAAAGATTTTCATTCTAATATTTTCTTTTTTGGGGTAAAAGTAAAAGCACGAGAGACCACTAAGATCAAGAAAAAGTAGATATGATCATAGTGGTGAACTGAGTTTGAATTTCATTCTGCATTCTTATCCTAAAGGAATTCACACAAGCCTGGTACAGATGGGTTCTTAATTATATTTATTTCAAATTTAATATTTAACTGAACACACTTTAAATATAAATAATAAATAAATGCTAACTAAAAAGTATAAATAAAATATATACATTATAAACAAATGCATACGTATATGACCATACATGCATGCATGTTAAGTCTCTTCAGTCGTGTCTGATTCTTTGCGACCCTATGGACTGGAGCCCACCAGTTCCTCTATTCATGGGATTCTCAAGGCAAGAATACTGGGGTGGATTTTCATGCCCTTCTCCAGGGGATCTTCCTGATCCAGGGATTGAACCTGCGTCTTTTATGTCTCTTGCATTGGCATGTGGGTTCTTTACCACTAGGGCCACAATAATATTTAATATATTGAATTAATTAAAGTACTGACACAATAACTATATGTGGACATAATATAAATCAGAGACATAAGTAAATTTTAAAAATAAAGCTATAATAAAAATGTAATAAAATTTAAACAAGTTAAATATAAATATCAGTCATTTAAATAAATGCATTGTATATAATTTTTATACATGTTTATATGTTATGTATGTATATATGTATATGATTGCAACAATGGCTAATGCACAAGTGTTTTTGAATACTACTGAGAATACAGAAGATGGTATAACTAACTTTCTAGGATGGTGGGAGAGAGAACTTTTGAGCTGAGTCTTGAAGGATTAGTCTGAGGTTGAAAAAAAGCATTTTAGGCTGAGGGTTTGGGGTGAAGAAGGCAGACGACAGACTGTGATGGAGATTGGTGCTAGTTTGTAAAGAGCTCCTAAATCATGATCTTTATCTCTGAGAGGCTGGTTTCGAGCAGACCAGGCCTGAGGTGAGACGTGTGTTTTAGCAAGTAAATTTGTAGGGTGGATAACTTTGTGGAAGAGTTTTGGTCTACTCTCTGCTTCCTTCAAGAGTCTAAGGATTATCCAGCCCTGTAATAGTCTTTCAAAACTGTCCTCACTATTAAAAAAAAATATATAAAGAGGAAAGGGAAAAGGAATCACTGTAATGGGGTATTTTCTAGTCAGTGTCTCTGGGTACTAAAATTTCACATTCAGTGGTAAGGTTTGAGACATCTTCCCTGAAGAGGAAAAAAGAATTGTTGATGTATTAACAAAACATGTACAAAAGGAGGAAAGAAATCAAAGATGAAAAAATAAAGTGAGCACAGACAAATGGCTTACTGATGTTCCTAATTTCTTATTTTGGAAGACCCTTCCCCTAACCTGACCTTGAAAAGAATGAACTCTGACTATCTCAGGAGTGTTTATGATTGAGGTGAAGACTGAATGTAGAATGCTCTGATGATGGAGGGAAATTTTAATTTTCTTCTTTCATCACTGGCTAGATCATGCAGTTGGAGGAGGAAAGGAAACATTTCCTTAAAAAGAAAACATTCTAAAATTAGAATCTGATAAAACCCCTCACAGCATTTCCAAAGGGAATCACTTTATAGAGTATTTGTCAGTATTCAAATGCATAGATATGCGTATCTTTATTGGCCTTTCTCACAGGAATAGCACCTTAAAGTCTTATCCCAAACATATCATGCAAAAATAGATGATAATTATACTTGACAGCTCCTTTCATTTAAGGATCATAATCTTCCAAACATTAATTAATAAAGTCTCATAACACCCTATGAGGTAGGTAAACATTATTGTGCTATTTTATGGATGAGGAAGATGATTAATAAGAGGATTAAGCAATTTGTCTGTAACAAGGTGAATTAGCAGATATGGGAGTCAAATTTCCACCCTCTGATATAAACATGTTAATTGCTAAACTAAGATAAAAGCCTTTACTCATCTGTAAAATGATTCTACAAAATTGAATCAATGATTTTCACTCTCACTTATCCAAGAACCTAGCGATTTTCTAAATAAAAAAAAAAGACAATACATTTTTCAACAATGGAGAGTTTAATATTTTACCATGTGTGAATTTGTTTCCTCTTTGGTTAATAGAACCTCATGACTGCAGTGGGTGTATTTTTTTTAAGGACTATTTATTTATTTTTATTGAAATATAGCTGATGTACAATATTACATATTATAGGTATACAAAGAGTGAATCACAATTCTTAAAGATTATACTCTCAAAAAACTAAAAATAGAACTAACATTCAGTTCAGTTCACTTTAGTCACTTAGCCATGTCCGACTCTTTGCGATCCCATGGACTGCAGCATCCCAGGCTTCGCTGTCCATCACCAACTCCTGGAGCTTGCGCTAACTCATGTCCATCAAGCTGGTGATGGACCATCCAACCATCTCATCCTCTGTCATCCCCTTCTCATCCTGCCTTCAGTCTTTCCCAGCATCAGGGTGTTTTCCAATGAATCAATTCTTCACATCAGGTGGCCAAAATATTGGAGCTTCAGCTTCAGCATCAGTCCTTCCAATGAGTATTCAGGACATATTTTCCTTTAGGATTGACTAGTTTGATCTCCTTGCAGTCCAAGGGACTCAAAGGTCTTATCCAACATTACAGTTCAAAAGTGTCAATTCTTCGGCACTCAGCTCTCTTCATGGTCCAACTCTCACATCTGTATATGACTACTGGAAAAACCACAGCTTTGAATAGATGGACCTTAGTAGGTAAAGGAATGTTTCTGATTTTTAATATGCTGTCTAGGTTTGTCATAGCTTTTCTACCAAGGAGCAAACGTCTTTCAATTTCATGGCTACAGTTACCATTTGCAGTGATTTTCAAGCGCAAGAAAATAAAGTCTCTCACTGTTTCCATTGTTTCCCCATTTATTTGCCATGAAGTGATGGGACCGGATGCCATGGTCTTAGTTTTTTGAACAGTGAGTTTTAAGCCAGCTTTTTACTCTCCTCTTTCACTTTCATTAAGAGGCTCTTCAGTTCATCTTCGCTTCCTGCCATTAAGGTGGTGTCATCTGCACATCTGAGGTTACTGATATTTCTCCCTGAAATCTTTCTTCCAGCTTGTGCTTTATCCAGCCTGGCATTTTGCATAAAATTAAATAAGCAGGGTGACAATATACATCCTCGACATCCTCCTTCCCAATTTGGAACCAGTCCATTGTTCCACGTCCTTTTCCCAGGTGTTCCTGAGCCATGCCGTGTAGGGCCAGCCAAGATGGAAGGATCATGGTAGGAATTCTGACAAAACGTGGTCCCCTGGAGAAGGGAATGGCAAACCACTTCAGCATTCTTGCCTTGAGAACCCCATGAACACCTACCTGGATATATAATCCCCAAAATAAACCCTACTAATTAAAAAAGACACACACCCCAGTGTTCATTGCAGCATTTACATCAACATAGGAATGGATAAAGATGTGGCATTTATACATAATGGAATACTGCATAGCCGTAACAAAAAATGAAACTTTGGCATTTGCAGTAACACGGATAAACTTGGAGGACTGTAGTGTTTTGTTCCTTAACCAATTTGTAGCTGTATCACAGTCTTCAAAGAAGGCATGAAGTTTGTTGTTTTTTGGAATACTCTTTATCTTCTAAATCTGTCCAGTATTTAGATTTTTGTCTTGTCCACTGTGGCTCAGATGGTGAAGAATCTGCCTGTAGTGGGGAGACCTAGGTTTGATCCCTGGGTTGTGAAGATCCTGTGGAGAAGGGAATGACTACCCACTCCAGTATTCTTGCCTGGAGAGTTCCATGGACAGAGGAGCCTGGCGAGTTACAGTCCCTGGGGTCAAAAAGAGTCAGACACGACTGAGCAACTAACAACTTTCACTGTTCTTCTTCTTGTAGGATGCACCTTACACAGTACTTGGGGCTTTAGATGAGAATAATTTCATACCACTTATTAGGATGTAGAGTTCTAGTTTGATTTCTCTAATAATACCAGCTGTACTTGATCAAGCAGTTATTATATGACACACACTTTGATAAAAGCCCAACATAATTCACATTATTCTGTAAACACTGTGAATAAGATTCTCTCCCATTCGACAGATGGGGAGTCTGAAGCTTCAATAGGTTATAAAACTTGCTTAATCAAGATAACATAGCTAAGTAGTGCTAAAGCCTGGAATATCCCAAGACTGTCTGACCCTAACACTCAATTATTCTGAATATCAGATCACAAGCCAAAACATCAGATGATTAGAACTCCTTCCAAGAGAATAATAGAAGCTTAATATATATTTTTCTGTGCTTTAGCTTTCATTAGAATAAGATTAAATATTTGACATATTTTTTTACCTGACCAACATGGCCATAGAAATTTATAGGTGGCTCCTGTTCAGTTCAGTTCAGTCGCTCAGTCGTGTCCGACTTTCCGGTGGGCCCAGATATAGAATTCATATCTATAGAATTTCCTATAGAATTCATAGGAAACAGTTACAGCAAGACATAATCTTTAGATAAATTTCCCAATCCCTGGAGTCCTCATTTTCCTTCTCAACTGGATAAGTATTCACTGGTACCTTCTGTCTCCCCGACCATACTTGGCATACTTGTTCTGGGCATACCCCAGGACACGTACTTAGTAGTTGTCAAAAATTCATTTTGTTATTTCAAAGGCTTTTTTTGTTCAATATTCAATTTTAGTTTCCTTTGCTTTTTTGACTTCTCTACAAAAAGTTGGCAATATCTGAAGCTCCATTCTTTCTTGATCATGATGACATTCCAACTCTATTACTATTTACCTCGTTGGTTCCATGGGGGACTTTTTAAAGGTTGTTTGTTTTGCTGAAAGACTGGTAAATGATGTGTTTCAGAAGTGACATTTTGCTTTGTAGGGGCCAGGCAATCTGGCCATGAAGAGACTTTCCATAAATCCCACGTGTTTTTCTGGATTTCAATGCTGTCATCTTAAATGCAGCATCTGTAGCATAAAACTGCCAAAGAGGGTCATATTTTTATTTTCACCAGTAATTCTAGGCAACCTGCTTTTGCCCAGATCCAACAACTTAGATTATTTACTGACTTTTCTCTTAAACTGGGCCATTCTTTTGGAACACGAAAGATTTGATGTAATATAAAGCATCTCTTTGGCATTGCCACTTAAAAATGTATACACGTGCTACTTCCAGAAAACAGTCTTCTTGAAGAACAAGATGAAAATTTAATGGCAGCTTTAATTCTAACTTAAGGCACTTACAATATTACACTAGCAAAAAAGAATTCACCAACAGCTGCATGTCTGAGAGACCAAGGGACTGATTAAATCTGTCACATGGACAACATCTAAGTTTTTGAATGGTAGGTGTGCACTACAGCTTGGAGTTAGTCTGTTACCAGATGAGCCAACTTCAAAGATAGTGGTGGGCGGCACAGACCATAGTAGGAGGTGGGCAAGGAGTAAAGCTTCAAAGAAAGTTTAGTTTTTTTTGTTTGTTTTTAATTATAAATTTACTGAAGATCAAGATATTGTGAGGTATGTTGATAATGACCTGACATTTATTATCAGTTTTTGTGATATTAGTCTGCAAAGACAGATTAAATAAATAATGCAAATTAATTGCATTTATATTTTAAACAGAAGAGTACTTCAAATGCAAATAGGAGACATCCTGTCTACAAGGATATTTAGCCAATTGCTTGATGCATGTGGTTGCGAAGAATATTGAATACTGTCCAAGAGGCACAGATGGGATGATTTAGGCACAAACAACTTTTATTTTGTTACTTCTGTGCAAACTCTTGGACATACCTGCCTTTATAAAAATTATATTCTTGATGTACATATGAAAAGCCTTAAAGATACATCAAGAAATTATATAGAGAGCAGTTTCTTGGCTAATATCTAGGGTTATTAAACTTTAATATATTACAGATCCATATTCCTTACAGATTTGTTATAATTTAGGAGCTAAATGTTGACAGTTCCTAGTTACAGAACTTTTCTTTAAGATTTCTATCAAAATAACATCTCCCACCTGATTTGAAGCAGCGATTTCAGGGTTTGCTTCTTTTTTTAATGTATACATATTGTGAATGTACTAGATGATACAGTCAGCTTCAAGTACTTTTAATACTAGGAAACTCCTACGCCTGAGATGTTATGAAAACTTTTTCCTGGGCACCCCCCAACCCTCAGGTGCCCACCAGAACATTTTTTGCTTCTTCTATTTGGATACTAGGAAGCTTACGGTCACATTTGTGACCCACTCTCAATGATGTATAGGATTTCATGTCAGATATGTTTGTACACTACTTTCACTCCTGGTTTGAATTTATTTTCCTACTCCTGTTTACTTTTAAATTTTCCTTTAAAATTTCAGTATTAAATCTTATCACTTAGCTTTCTTTTAAGTTTTACTTAATCTTACCACACTATATAAGCTGCTTAAAAACGCTTTCTCAAACTGAGTAGCAAAGCAATGAATGAAATTTAAAAAATACAGATATTTTGGCGCCTGCAGCTAATTCATCATACACATGCCAAAGCTTTCACTGCCTTTCTGTATGGATGGCACAGGCTTGCCTAGATTTCCAAGGGTAAAGTGGAATTAGAAAGAATATCATTATAAATGATTAACTCATCCAGGTCATAATGAGGATAATTATTTTTGTGTCTCTTTATCCCTCTGGGATATGGGATAATTGCATCAGCACTTTGCCAAGTAATATTTAAATCTTGTTATTGGTTGAAACAAAATGCAAATCTTTGTCTGGCTTGATTCAGTACTCCAAATGCAAAGAAAGATACAGAGAAGGTAACACCCAGATTCACATTTACTAAGGGATTCCAAATAATGCCCTAAATGACTATTTGGAGCTCAGTTACATGCAGGTGCTAGGAGGATTTATGCTGTGAATGCCTGAAATACTTTCTCCACTGAGGGGAGATTATTAAGTACTAGTGAGCCTGAGTGTTTGGTGCCAATACTAACCATTAACTTTTGGCTCTGAGCCATGACTGTCTACTCTGCAGTGGATTCTGCCACCAAGGGGAAGGTCATTAAGGGCTGTTCTTTATTCTCGTTAGTATGTTCCAACATAATTAACAGAAGTTGTTCACCAGATGGTTTCCTTCCTGTCAGCAAGTACCTCCAGCTTAATGGGCTATGCAGGATTCTTTACTTTAAGTGGGTGAGGCGGGAAGCAAATTTAAAATATATCATCTTTGATCCTCCCACTTCTAATTAGTTCTAAAGGCTTTAGATAATAATGTAAAGGGGGAAGGGAAATGAAATCATTCTAAAAATCAAAGAATCATAGAAGCCCCACAGGAGTTTTATACATACCATGGCGGGTTTCTTCCTCCATGCTAGGTCTCTGCCCGGCACCAAGAATAGTGCAGAAACTATTGTCAGCTTCCTATTGAAACATGTTCCTAGAGCCTTAGAGATGAATGGATCTAAAATTCAATAATAAAATCCAGTAAGTGCTTATGTAGTTCCCACTGGGTCTCAGAATTGTACTGGGTGCTGAGGATACACAGCAAGACCTTGTTCCAGAGGTTAGAAAGTCATGGGAGGTCAGACACTGTAAACGGACAATTTACAAGAGTTTGGTAAATACGGTACCGGAAATGAATGGCTTCCCACCACACCAGTGTCCCTCTTTGTGTGATAAATCCTGGTCTTGTTCAGGCATGCCCTCTCAAGGACATGCCAGTGGGTGAAAGTGAGGCTGTCTTCACTGTTCCATTTCTCTTCTAAGTGTTTGGTTTAAGAACTGGACATGGAAGTCACCTGTGGCCAATGAAATGGCGGCTTGATTGGGAACTTCTGTGAAAGGCTTTCTTGATCCTAAGAAAGCACTAGAAGGTATGGCCTCCTTTTCTTTCATTGTTGAGGTTGTGAAACTGGAAATCATCTAGCCATATGGCATAAAGCAAAATGAACTACATTCTATTATCTCAAAGTAAGTAATTTTTCTCTAAATTTTGTTATATTTAAGAAATGGTTGTATTATAAGGAAAATAATTTAAAATATCCACTTTTATTCATTTCTCAATATTACAGCAACTTTGCAAATCACGTGAAACAGAAACCATCCTCTTTATAACACATGGGGAAACTGAAACTCAGTGAGACTATAATGTTATGCTCCTGGACCAAGCTATGAGCTGAAGTTAAGCATACCTTCTATCCAACCATTTGATAGAGCAAAAAACTCAATCCCACAGGCCAGGGAAACAAGGTCATTACAAAACTTTTCTTGTGTCTTTTTTTTGGCATGAAAAATACTTTTTCTGTTTTCTTTTGAAGAGGACTTCTAAACTTACTTGCATTTCCCCAAAATTTTCACATGGAGAAATATTTGCATTGAAGGTGAAAATGGGCTTCCCTGGTGACTCAGACAGTAAAGAATCATCCTGCAATGCAGGAGACCTGGGTTTGATCCCTGAGTCAGGAAGATCCTCTGGAGAAAGGACTGGCTACCCACTCCGGTATTCTTGCCTGGAGCACTCCATAGACAGAGGAGCCTGGTGTACTACAGTCCATAGGATCGCAAAGAGTTGGAAACTACTAAAAGACTAACACTTTCACTTTCAAGGTGAAAAAGGCTTCCTAATGGAGGTAAAATACTATTAAAAGTCAGTCTAGAGAATCTGTGGAGGCATAATCACTGCTGCAGCTGCCACCTCCTGTCACACTGAAGCACAAGTTCTCCTTGGACATGACCTGTGAAGGCTGCTCTAATGCAGTCACTCAAGTCCTCAGTAAGCTAGGAGAGATCAAGCCCTGAACCTTTGGAGTGGAAGAACTGACTCCAAGACCCTAGACTACCAGAGAACTAACCCTAGGGAGTATCAAATAGTGAGAACATACAAAGGAAACCACTTGAATACAAGACCCGGCATCACCCAACTACCAGTAGCACCCTGTGCAGGATGCCTCATCTAAACAACAAACAAAACAAAAATACAGACCCAATCATCAGCAGACAGGATTACCACCTCACTCAGCCTTGCTCATCAGAGGAAAAACAAATAAGCAAACAAAAACTCAGCACAAATCTCACCCTATAGGAAGCTTACACAAACCACTGGACCAACTTTCCATTCCATTCCATCCATTCCATCGCTCAGTCATGTCCGACTCTGTGCGACCCCATGGACTGTAGCCTACCAGGCCTCTCCGTCCATGGGATTCTCCAGGAAAGAATACTGGAGTGGGTTACCATTTCCTTCTCCAGGGGATCTTCCCGACCCAGGGATCGAACCCGGGTCTCCCGCATTGGAGGCAGACACTTTAACCTCTGAACCACCAGGGGACCAACCTTAGGAGGGCAGAAACCAAAAGAAAGAATTCAACCTTCTTCAAGGAAAGAATTCAACTTTCCTTGAAGCCCAGGAAAAGGAAACCTCAAACACAATAACCTTAAAAAAATAATGAAAAGGTAGAGAAATGTGGCACAGATGAAGGAATAAACTAGAAACACAGAAGTCAAAATAAATGAAGAGGAAATAGGCAAACTACCTGAAAAAGAATTCAGAATAATGATAGTAAAGATGATCAAAACCTTGAAAACAAAATGGAGAAAATGCAAGAATCAATTAACAAAGACCTAGAAGAATTAAGAATAAACATACAGAGACAAACAACACAATTACTGAAATTAAAAATACTCTAAAGGAATCAATAACAGAATATCTGAAGCAGAAGAATGAAATCAGTGAGCTGGAAGATAAAATGGTGGAAATAACTTCTGAAGAGCAGAATAAAGTTAAAAGAATTAAACGAACTGAGGATAGTCTCAGAGCCCTCTGGGACAATATCAAATGCAACAACATTCAAATTATAGGGGTCCCAGAAGAAAAAAGAGAAAAAGAAAGTGTATGAGAAAATTTTTGAAGAGATTACAGTTGAAAATTTCCCCAACATGGAAAAGGAAATAGTCAATCACGTCCAAGAAGAGTCCCATGCAGGATAAACCCAAGGAGAAACATGCCAAGACACATACTAATCAAACTAACAAAGACTAAACACAAAGAAAAAATATTAAAAGCAGCAAGGGAGAAACAACAAGTAACATACAAGAGAAACCCCATATGCTTAACAGCTGATCTTTCATCAGAAACTTTGCAGGCCAGAAAGCAATGGTAAGATATATTTAAAGTATTGAAAGGGAAAAATCTACAACCAAGATTACTGTACCCAGCAAGGACCTCATTCAAAATTGATGGAGAAATAAAAAGCTTTTCAGACAAGCAAAAGTTAAGAGAACTCAGTACCACCAAACCAGCTTTACAAAAAATGTTAAAGGAACTTATATAGTCAAGAAATATAAGAGAAGAAAAAAGATCTACAAAATCAACCCCAAACAGTTAAGAAAATGGCAATAGAAACATATATATCAATAATTACTTTAAATGTAAATGGATTAAATGCTCCAACCAAAAGATACAGACTGGCTGAATGGATACAAAAATAAGACCCATATATATGCTGTCTACAAAAAACCCACTTCAGACCTAAAGACACATATAGACTGAAAATCAGAGGATGGAAAAATATATTCCATGCAAATTGGAGGCAAAAGAAAGCTGGAGAAACAACCCTAATATCAAACAAAATAGACCTTAAAATAAAGAATATTACAAGAGATAAGGAAGGACACTAAATAATGATCAAGGGATCAATCCAAGAGGAAGGCATAGCAATTGTAAATATCTATGCACCCAACATAGGAGCACCTCAATTCATAAGACAAACACTAACAGACATAAAAGGAGAAATTGACAGTAATACAATAATAGCAGGAGACTTTAACACTCCACTCACACCAATGGACAGATCATCAAAACAGAAAATTACTAAGGAAACACAAGTCCTAAATGACACATTAGATGAGATGGATCTCATTGGTATCTTCAGGACATTCAATCCAAATGCAGAAGAATACACCTTCTTCTCAAGTGCACATGGAACATTCTCCAGGATAGACCACATCTTGGGTCACAAATCAAACCTCAGTAAATTTAAGAAAATTGAAATTGTATCAAGCATCTTCTCCGACCACAACGCTATGAGACTAGATATCAATTTCAAGAAAAAAACTGTAAGAAGCACAAACACATGGAGATTAAACAACATATTTCTAAACAGCCAACAGTTTACTGAAGAAATCAAAAGGGAAATTAAAAAATTTCTAGAAACAAAATGACAATGAAAACACGACAACTCAAAACCTATGGGATGCAGCAAAAGCAGTTCTAAGAGGAAAGTTTATAGCAATACAATCCTACCTCAAAAAACAAGAAAAACATTGAACAGATAACCTAACTTTACACCTAAAACAACTGGAAAAAGAACAACAACAAAAAAAAAAAACCAAAATTAGTAGAAGGAAAGAAATCATAAAGATCTGAGCAGAAATAAATGAAAAAGAAATGAAAGAAACAGCAGTAGAGATTACTAAAACTAAAAGCTTGTTCTTTGAGATGATAAACAAAATTGACAAAGCTTTAGCCAGACTCATCAAGAAAAAAAAAAGAAAAATCAGATCAACAAATTTAGAAATGAAAAAAGAGAAGTTACAACAGACAATGCAGAAATACAAAGGATTATAAGAGACTATTATGAACAACTATATGGCAATAAAATGGATAACCTGGAAGAAATGGACAGATTCTTAGAAAAGTTCAATCTTCCAAGACTGAATTGGAAGAAATAGAAATTATGAACAACCCAATTACAAGCACTGAAATGGAAGCTGTGATCAAAAATCTCCCAAAAAACAGAAGTGCAGGACCAGATGGCTTCACAGGAGAATTCTACCAAACATGTAGAGAAGAGCTAATGCCTATCCTTCTAAAACTCTTTTCAAAAAATTGCAGAGGAAGGAACACTTCCAAACTCACTCTATGAGACCACCATCACCCCGATACCAAAACCAGACAAAGACAACACAAAAAAGAAAACTACAAGCTGATATCAGTGACAAACACAGATGCAAAAATCCTCAACAAAGTTTATCAGACAGAATTCAGCAACACATCAAAAAACTCATACACCATGATCAAGTTGGGTTTATTCCAGGAATGCAAGGATTCTTCAATATACACAAATCAATCAATGTGATACACCATATTAACAAATTGAAAGATAAAAATCATATGATCATTTCAATAGACGCAGAAAAACCCTTTGACAAAATCCAGCACCCATTTATGATTAAAACTCTTCAAAAACTGGCATAGAAGGAACCTACCTCAACATAGTAAAGACCATATATGATAAGCATACAGCAAACATTATTCTCAATGGTGAGAAACTGAAAGCAACCCCTCTAAGATCAGGAACAAGACAAGGGTGTTCACTTTTGCCACTATTATTCAACATAGTTTTGGAAGTCCTCGTTATAGCAATCAGAGAAGACAAATAAATAAAAGGAATCCAGATCAAAAATGAAGAATTAAAGCTCTCACTGTCTGCAGAGGACTTGATACTGTACATAGAGAACCCTAAAAATAGTATCAGAAAATTACTAGAGCTAATCAGTGAATTTAGCAAAGGTGCAGGATACAAAATCAATACACAGAAATCACTTGCATTACCAAGCTCAATCTACAGATTCATTGTGATCCCTATCAAATTACCAATGGCATTCTTCACAGAACTATAACAAAAAATTTTAAAATTAATATGGAAACACAAAAGACCCTGAATAGCCAAAGCAGTCTTGAGAAAGAAGAATGGAGCTGGAGGAATCAACCTTCCTGACTTCAGATTATACTACAAAGTTACAGTCATCAAGACAGTATGGTACTGGCACAAAAACAGAAATATAGACAAATGAAACAAGATAGAAAGCCCAGAAATAAACCCATACACCTATGGGTACATTGTTTCTGACAAAGGAGGCAAGAATGTACAATGGAGCAAAGACAGTCTCTTCAATAAATGGTGCTGGGGAAATCAGGCCAGCTATATGTAAAAGAATGAAATTAGAACACTTCTTAACACCATACACAAAGATAAACTCAAAATGGATTAAAGACCTAAATGTAAGACCAGAAACTATAAAGCTCTTAGAGGAAAGCAGGCAGAACACTCGATGACATAACTCAAAGCAAGATCCTCTATGAGCCACCTCCTAGAGTAATGGAAATTAAAATAAAAGTAAACCAGTGGGACCTGATTAAACTTAAAAGCTTCTGCATAGCAAAAAAAGCTATAAGCAAGGTGAAAAGACAACCCTCAGAATGGGAGAAAATAATAGCAAATGAAACAACTGACAAAGGATTATTTTCCAAAATATACAAACTGCTCATATAACTCAATGCCAGAAAAACAACCCAATCAAAAAGTGGGCAAAAGACCTAAACAGACATTTCTCCAAAGAAGACATACAGATGGCTAACAAACACATGAAAAATGCTCAACATCGCTCATTATTATAGAAATGCAAGTCAAACCCACAATGAGGTATCATCTCACACTGGTCAGAATGGCCATCATTAAAAAGTCTACAAACAATAAATGCTGCAGAGGGTGTGGAGAAAAGGGAACACTCTTGCACTGTTGGTAGGAATGCAAATTGATACAGTCACTATGGAAGATGGTATGGAGATTCCTTAAAAAACTAGGATTAAAACCACCATATGACCCAGCAATCCCACTCCTACGCATATTCCCTGAGGAAACCAAAATTGAAAACAACACATGTATCCCACTGTTCACTGCAGAACTATTTATGATAGCTAGAACATGGAAGCAACCTAGATGTCCATCGAAAGATGAATGATAAATAAGTTGTGATACATATACACAATGGAATATTACTCAGCCATAAAAAGGAATGCATTTGAGTCAGTTCTGATGAGGTGGATGAACATAGAACCTATTATACAGAGTGAAGTGAGTCAGAAAGAGAAAGATAAATATCGTATTCTAATGCACATATACAGAATCTAGAAAAATGGTCCTGAAGAATTTATTTACGGGGCAGCAATGGAGAAACAGACATAGAGAACAGACTTATGGACATGGGGAGAGGGGAGGAGAGGGTGAGGTGTATGGAAAGAGTAACATGGAAACTTACGTTAACGTATGTAAAATAGATAGCCAACGGGAATCTGCTCTATGGCTCAGGAAACTCAAACAGGGGCTCCGTATCAACCTGGAGGAGTGGGATGGGGAGGGAGATGGGAGGGAGGTTCAAAAGGGAGGGGATATATGTATACCTATGGCTGATGCATGTTGAGGTTTGACAGAAAACAACAAAGCTCTGTAAAGCAATTATCCTTCAATAAAATATAAATTTAAAAAAAAGTCAGACTATAAATGACCAGAAGTGGTTTCAAAAGATTCTGAGATACAACCATGGCCTTCCAGTTTCATGCCTTGTGTACCATCACTCTACCTAGGAGGGATTCCAACAGTGATGCATGGGCTAGAAGGCTGAGCTATTAAAACTCTGTCCAGGGTAGTTACAGGCTTAATAATCATGTGCTGTCACTCAGTTGTGAAGGTAATTTCATTCATTCACTGCAGCTGTTAGAACTTCTTTGTTTGCAAGTGATAGAAACCCTAACTCAACTGGTTGAAGCAAAACAGAACTATATTGGCTAATACAGTTTAAAAATATTCAAAACTTGGCTCTGACTTGAGGTGCAGCTTGATTTAGGGCTCAATTTCAATCACTAGGCTTCACTTATATGCTCTCCTTTCTCTGGGGTGGCTTCATTCTTGTTCCAAGTGGTGGTTCTACTCCATAGGCTTATTTCACCATAGTACCATGGGAAATAGGGTTTACTTCTTAAAAGCTCAGATAAAAGTCCAGGAATTGAATTTCATTGGCCTTGACTCTATCATTGTGGTATATTGAGTTATTTCTTGGTCATAAATCTTCACTCTCTTGCAGCTGTGTTATATATCCACCTTCCTGCCATGGTCTCATGGTAGGCAAAGTATACTCCTCTTCCCTTGGCCACAGACTTGGTCATACTTGTTTGCTGTTTTGTTGCTGTGCATCTTTGGCAGGTAACATTCCCTCTCAGCGTCTGCTGCCTCATCTGAAAAATTGGGATTCCTCAATGTAAGAAGAGTTGTTGGAGACCTTCAGAAATAATACATGTAAAACCAAGCCCTTTGTAGGTACTCAATAAACATTGGCTATCCTGATATTAGTGATGTTGTTATTACTGGAATTACAGTTGATCCTTAAACAACACAGGTTTGAATTGCTTGGGTCTAGTTATACACTGATTTTTTACCAAGAAATATATATATATACACTATAAATGTATTTTCTCCTCCTTGTGATTTTTCTTAAAAATATTTTTTCTCTAGCTTATTTTATTGTAAGAATATGATGCATATAACATACAAAATATGTGTTAGTCAACTGTTTATGGTACTGCAAGACTCCTGGTCAACAGTTGGCTGTTAGTAGTCAAGTTTTGGGGGAGTCAAAAATTTTCTGTGAATTTTCAACTGTGCAGAGGGTCAGCACCCATAAACTCCATGTTATTTAAAGGTCAACTGTGTGGAGCTTATAGGAAAGCTACTCTTAGCTAAGTATAAGGAAGAACACTTAGCACTGTCCAAAAATAGAATGCACTTCATAATGTCACAGTGAGTCCCTGTCTGTGGGAACTGTTCCAATAGAGGCTGGCCTTGGGGAATGGAGTATACAGGATTTTCTGGGAGTGCCAGAAGGCAACTTTATATATGATTTCTATGGTACCTTCTAATTCTTGAGATCCTAAGTTCAATGAACTGTGAACCAGCTTTATTAACAACAAGTTATTAATTGAGCAAACACTGAAAGGCATTACCAGCAGGGAGTCAACATACCTGGATGTATTAGGGATAATCTGGGTTTAGACCTGCTGTCCTGGAATAATTATGAAAGCATCCCCTTTTCTTCTCAACAGTGTCCCAGTTTGGATGATAAGATGATATAGTTACACTGGTGGTGCTTGTTTAGTCACCAAGTTGTGTCCAACTCTTTGCAACCCCATGGACTGTAGTCTGCAAGTTTCCTCTGTCCGTGGGATTTTCCAAGCAAGAGTACTGGAGTGTGTTGCCATCTCCTTCTCCAGGGGATCTTTCCGACTAAGAGATCAAACCCCCATCTCCTGCATTGCAGGCGGATTGTTGCTTTTTAAAAAAATTTTTTTTTAATTGAAGGATAATTGCTTTACAGAATTGTGTTGGTTTCTGCCAAACATCAAAATGAATCAGTCATAGGTATACATATGCCCCCTCCCTCTAGAACTCCCCTTCCACTTCCTCCCCATGCCACCCCTCTAGGTTGTTACAGAGCCCCAGTTTGAGTTCCCTTAGTTATAAAGCAAATTCTCATTGGCTATCTAGATTCTTTATTGACTGAGCCACCAGGGAAGCCCAACAGTCACACTAATTATAACTAATTTAGTGAATAGAAGTCAAGCATATTCTTGTTATTTACTAAATAAGTTACCCCCTTAGCGCTAGAATTACTGCTCTTCCTGGGTTCCCCTTCCTGGTGTAATGGTATTATCATCCTCCTATTAACTCAGCCTCACGCCTTTGGAAGCCACTTGAACATTTCCCTGCTGCACCTTCAATCAGTTGCCAAACCCTTTTGATCCCATCTCCAAAACGCCTCCCATTCTGCCCCTTCTTTTAAGTCTCACTACTTTAATTCGGGTCTTGTTACTTCTTGCCTGAAGCATTGTAAAATCCTCCTAACAGGCCAACCCAGTCTGTTATCCACAAACCCTGCTGCCAGTAGAAGGTGACTTTTAAAGTGCGCCACCAATCTCGCTGATACTTTTTATTCACCTAGACAAGTGAAATTAAGTGTGTGTTGTCTTGACTCTTCCCACACCACATAAAAATGTGAACTACGTGTTCAGGAGGATATGACTTAAAATGGAGAGTTATGTGGACTACACAGGATTCCCCTGGAGGCACTCAGGAGGGCATCTCAATGATACAGGCCATTAACCTTCAGAGCAGCTGGAACCCGCAGCTGAGCCAGCCTGCATGTCTCCTGCTTGGATGAGGCAAAGCTAACAAAATCAGCCACGGACAAAGAAAACAAAGAATGGTTTCCAGGTTCAGCCCAGACCGAATCTTTAAGGGCAAGTTTTCTGAATTGCAGATGCTGATTTGCAGTAGGTATTGATTTTCCATGGAGTTGCCTCTCTCATGGGCAATGTGAACTAGCATTTTTCTGGGGTTATTTATACAATGTTGGTGAATGATTCCCTTGAGCAGCACCAGGGATATCAACTAGAACAGAAAACACCACCCCTTTCTCAGACAGGCATTCGCAGTCCTCCCACCTGGCCTCTGCATCTCCACTAGCACTGTGTTCCTCCATATACTGTGCAGACCATGTCTGCCTCTCACCTGTGTCCACATTCCCCTTCTCCCTTAACCAGGGCTCAGGAGTGCTCTTGGCAAAACACTCTCCCATCACCTCTCATGATGGGAGCACTCTCCATCAGTTAGGGTTCAGCTCAGACTCCACTTCTGTAAGGCTTTGCCAGATTCTCCTGGGTTCATTCATTTCCTCCTTGATGACTTTTCACTGTAAGTTATCTATTTTTTTATGTAGCTACTTGCCCATTTATGTGCCTTTAAACTGTAAGCCGAGAGAGAAAAAATATTCTTCTATTCATCTTGGTATTGTCTTTGGTGCTTGGGACATAGGCTTTTCAATGAATATTTACTTAATTATATGATATTGGAGAAGGGTATTTTAATTGGGTAGGACAACTTTCTTACGATGTGGAATTGAAGCATCTCCTAGTCTTATACCATTATTTGACCAGGACAGGAGAGTACCCCTTCTGCTAGAGAAATGTATTTCTTTTGCAGTTAACAAATGATATGTGGGCTACGTTCAACTTTTTCAATTGAGGGTTTGGAAATTTTTGAAAGCTATGGAATGCTGGAAAATACAAAGTATAAAACTAATCCTAATACTTAATTCCTTGTTATCCTAATACTTAAAATCTTTGTTTATCCTAATTCTTAAATTTGGCCTGTGATGTGTGAAATATGCTAAAATGCATGACTGGTGGAGCAACTTGTTACGTTACTCACCTATTTGGAGCAATAATCTCTGGAGAGTATCAAATCTTCTGCAAAGTTGTTGGCCTCAATCTAAGCAATTTTGAATTACCTTATGGATTCCAGTCAGTGGGATATCAGATTGCTTCCTGTGTAGAATGCAGGTTTAAACCAACAACCACAAGGGCCTATCTTTGAAGCATAAAACACTTGGACATTAAAACTTCTTTTTGGCACTATGCCTGAGGTCAGAAATCTGCATTTTCAGCACACATCACCTGGGATTTCTCAGCACACATGGCCTGAGTTCCACATTCTCTCTCAACTTCCAAGTATGCAGCTCTGTTGGAGAGAGCCCTGTTTTGGAGTCTATGAGGAAGAGAAAGACCAAAAAAAAAAAAAAAAAAATAGGACCTCAACCTGTGTGACCAGTGAGAAAAATATCTTCTTGAAGTGAAAGAGTGTAGAGGCCATGACAGGGTTATTAAAAAGCTATTGGAATTTCTCAAGCTGAAATTACGAAAGGTACTTGTATTAGATGAACACAGAGGGGGCTTTTCCATGAAGACAGTGAAGGTCAGACATTGGAAGAAGGTTACAGGGAGAGAGTAGAGAGGGCTGTTACGAGATTGTTCAAATTCTGACATAGAATCCCAAGGTAAAAAGTCCTAAAACAAGAAGAAATCCCTAATTTAGAATGAATAGCATAAAAGAGAAGAAACAATTAAGTAAACATTCAGCCTTTAAAGAATTATGATCAAACACGATATTTGGTTAATTTAAGAGGGGTGCTTCAAGACGCTGCCATGTGCCTACTTGAAGGAGTATGAAATAGGAGCATGGCAGAGGGTGCAGGACATTGTGGGGCCAGTGGCCAAGGACCCAGAACCTGCAGGAAGTACTCAAACGGGCCAACAGAGGAGCTGAGTATGGATGAAATCACATTCACCCATGATCCTTGCCAGCCATGCCCGGAGTTTTCAATTTTTCCTCCTAAAGACCTGAGACCCAGATGGGACCTTAGAGGTTATTTCCGTCCACTCTGTCAATTACAGAGAAAGAAGCTGCCAGCAGAGAGGATGAATGGGTTGTTCTTTTACCCAGCTTGAAGAGCTGGTCTTAAATCTAATTGTTAGGTTCCTCACCTGTTTTTTTTTTTTCTTCCCTTGGGCACATGCCCTCAAATCAAATAGGATCCTAACCCCAAGCCTCAATTTCTCCCTGGGCAAGCACTCACCTAGGTGCTTTCAGATTTCATGTCAAAGAAAAGAGGGCAAGGATTCATAAAGGAGTCTTAAGAGAAGGTGTGTGCCAGGTGTTTTGTCACTGTCATCTTCAAACCAACCCCAAGAGGCAGCAATCATTTACTTCATTCTACAGAAAGCCCAGAGAAGTCAAGGATTTTGTCAAAAGCAGCAAAGCTAGAAACTTTGGGAGGTGACAAGAGAATTTGGTCAATTTGACTTCAAAATCATTGCTCCTCACTCCCATAAGAAATCCACCCAGGGTTCCATACCCCACCCCCACCAGAGCCAGTTCCTGATGGGCTTCTTGAAATCGCCAAAGTCTGCTCTCCTCTGTCCTTCTGTTGACTCGCAGTTCTAGACCCTCAGCTCTGTGGGACTCAGTCTAACGCTCACACCAGTGCTCACACATGGTTTCAGTCACACTGGATCCTGTGGTGTAGAGTGAGGAGTCGTCCTTTGGGAGCTCAGCTCTGGACACCAGCTGTCTCTTTTGGATTGGTCTTGGGAAACATTCAAATCAGGCATAGCCGGACACAGGGCATCTTAGGGAGGAGGTGTGTGTACTCTGGGGATGGGAAAATCACTGTGCAGTATTGGAGAGTGAGCACAGGGAAGACAGTGCCTTCTTCCCTCCTTCTTCCCTCTTCCCATTAAAGACACAATACCTGGAGGAAGGTTTGATGTGCAGAAAGAGGGATATAGCCAGGGCTGAAATTTAAAAAGCTTTTATCAGGTGTCTTACTCCCAACATAACCTTGACCCTGGAAATGTCTGGGCCAACCTCTCATTATTGTTGTTTAACCTGAGCATGGGGTCGCAAAGAGTCAAACACGACTGAGCGACTGAACTGAACTGAACTGAACCTGAGTTCAGTGACATTACTTTGCCAACAAAGCTCCGTATAGTCAAAGCTATGGTTTTTCCAGCAGTCATGTATGGATGTGAGGTAGTGGTGGTAGTTTAGTCGCTAAGTCATGTCAGACTCTTGCAACCCCATGGACTAAAGCCCACCAGGCTCCTCTGTTCATGGGATTCTCCAGGCAAGCATATTGGAGTGAGTTGCCGTTTCCTTCTCCAATGGATATGAGAGTTGGACTATAAAGCTGAGCGCTTAAAAACTGATGCTTTTGAACTATGGTGTTGGAGAAGACTCTTGAGAGTCCCTTGGACTGCAAGAAGATCAAAACAATCAATCCTAAAGGAAATCAATTCTGAATATTCACTGGAAGGACTGACCCTGGAGTTGACGCTCCAATACTTTGGCCACCTGATGTGAAGAGCCGACTCATTAGAAAAGACCCTGATGCTGGGAAAGATTGAAGGCGAGAGGAGAAGGGGATGACAGAGGATGAGGTAGCTGGATAGGCATGAGTCTGAGCAAGCTCCAAGAGATGGTGAAGGACAGTGAAGCCTGGCGTGCTACAGTCCACAGGATCGCAGAGTCACATATGACTGAGAGACTGAATGGCAACAACCTGAGTGCAAGGCAGCTACTACAGAGAAGCTAGTAGTGAATACCATTTGATAGGTTGTTGTTTAGTTGCTAAGCCATGTCCAACTCTTTTGTGACCCCATGGACTGTAGCCCACTATGTTCCTCTGTCCTTGGGATTTCCCAAGCAGGAATACTGGAGTGGGTTGCCATTGCCTTCTCCAGGGGATATGCTGTGTCTCCTAAATTGGTAGGGGGATTCTTTACAGCTAAACTACCAGGGATTGTATAAATGAACATGAATCTCTTAGTAAACTTGGATATTTAATGGCTTGAACCATGACTGTTGGATGGTACAAGGAGAAGGCTACTGAGGAAAGCATGGGGTTGGCAATGAAGAGTCTGCACCCTGCCTGTTGGGGTCATGAACAGGAGGTCCTGACTGGGTGGAATGAAGACTGGAAAAGAGAAGTAGGTTCCTTCTGCATGAAAACTTAGTTCTCTCTGAGTCCTTTTGCATTAGGATGTTTTCAGCTAGGAACGATAGGAAAGCCAACTGAAACTAGCTTATACAAGAAGATTACTCTTCAGCTCACATATGTGAGGAAAATCAGAAGTAGGGGTGGGCTTCCGCTTTAGTAGATCCAGAAGTCAATGATGTCATCAAGGACTTAGCATCTTTTCATCTTCCACACCGCTGTCCACGGTGTCAGTTTAATCCTAAGGCAGTTCCTCTTGGGGCTGTGGGATGACTGCCAGTAGTAATCAGCAGGGGAGTGTCTGCTTTCCTGTTGCTCTCTCTTAAGAGTGAGAAAGCACTTCCTCAGAAGCCTCCAGAAAATCTCTCTTTGGTCACATGCCCGTTCCTAAACCAGTCACTGTCATGAGGGATAGGATAACTCTTCAGACCAGTCAGATCTACCCTTGGAGCTACTGGAAATCCCACAAACTCTTTGCATACCACCCATGAGAGGAGGGATGGGATGGATGTTGCCTATCAAGCACAACATCCACTGTACCCTCCTGACACCTAGACAGTAAATTGCACATAGCAATGTCAACAAATCTTTGTTGATGGAATAGAAGTTTGTATTATGAAGTGAATTTCCTATGGACAGAACTGGGTCCAGAAAGTCACTGAAGAAGAGCTGAGACTGAAAAAGATCATTGAGCTGGGAGCTAGAAACACTGCATTCTCTCACTTATCTTATTTATTTTTTTGGCTGCACTGCAAAGTGTGTAGGATTTTAGTTCCACAACTGGGGATCAGACCTGAGCCCCCTGCACTGTAAGCACAGAGTCTTAACCGCTGGACAACCAGGGAAGTCCCTGTATTCTCTTCTTGACCACTTTTGACACATTTTTTAAAAATTTATTTATTTTAATTGGAGGCTAATTACTCTACAGTATTGTAGTGAGTTTTGCCATACATTGACATGAATCAGTCATGGGTGTACATGTGTTCCCCATCCTGAACCCCCTCCCTCTTCCCCTCCCCATCCCATCCCTCAGGGTCATCCCAGTGCACCAGCCCTGAGCACCTTGTCTCATGCATCAAACCTGGACTGGCGATCTGTTCCACATATGATAATATACATGTTTCAATGCTATTCTCTCAAATCATCCCACCCTCGCCCTCTCCCACAGAGTCCAAAAGACTGTTCTATACATCTGTGTCTCTTTTGCTGTCTTGCATATAGGGTCATCATTACCATCTTTCTAAATTCCATATATATGCGTTAGTATACCTTATTGGTGTTTTTCATTCTGACTTACTTCACTCTGTATAATAGGCTCCAGTTTCATCCACCTCATTAGAACTGATTCAAATGTATTCTTTTCAATGGCTGAGTAATACTCCATTGTGTATATGTAGCACAGCTTTCTTATCCATTCGTCTGCAGATGGACATCTAGGTTGCTTCCATGTCCTTGCTATTATAAACAGTGCTGCGATGAACACTGGAGTACATGTGTCTCTTTCAATTCTGGTTTCCTCAGTGTGTATGCCCAGCAGTGGGATTGCTGGGTCATACGGCAGTTGTGGAGAAGGAAATGGCAACCCACTCCAGTACTCTTGCCTGGAAAATCCCAGGGACAGAGGAGCCTGGTGGGCTGCTGTCTACAGGGTCACACATAATCGGACATGACTGAAGCGACCTAGCAGCAGCAGCAGCAGGGCAGTTCTATTTACAGTTTTTTAGGGAATCTCCACACTGATCTCCACAGTGGCTGTACTAGTTTGCATTCCCACCAACAGTGTGAGAAGGTTCCCTTTTCTCCACATTCTCTCCAGCATTTATTGCTTGTAGACTTTTGGATAGTAGCCATTCTGACTGGCGTGAAATGATACCTCATTGTGGTTTTGATTTGCATTTCTCTGATAATGAATGATGTTGAGCATCTTTTCATGTGTTTGTTAGCCATTTGTACGTCTTCTTTGGAGAAATGTCTGTTTAGTTCTTTGGCCCATTTTTTGATTGGGTTATTTATTTTTCTAGAATTGAGCCGCAGGAGTTGCTTGTATATTTTTGAGATTAATTCTTTGTCAGTTGCTTCGTTTGCTATTATTTTCTCCCATTCTGAAGGCTGTCTTTTCACCTTGCTTATAGTTTCCTTCGTTGTTGACACTAACTTTTTGTGCGAACTTTGGATATTTCATATGCAAAATATATTCAATCCTGTCTTTCCCGTAGTTCCAACGGGTTGTTTCAAGATGAAAAAAGATGTACATCAAAGTCCTTTAGCTTCCTAGGAAGAAAGAAAATGTGCTAACTATTGTTGTTTCATAATATTTTGTCACAAGATGGGAATTTTCCAAGTTCATGAAAATCATCTTTTGTTAAGATAAAAATCTCCTGCTTATGACAGGTGACCAGAGTACTACTTTTCAAACTGAGCCAAGAAATAATGGAACGCTAAGCAGCATGCAGGAACCACCCATGTCTCTGAGTCGATACTTGGCCTGTTTTTCCTGGGCTTGGACTTCATGTTTGATTTAATGAGGGCTCGACTAGAACCTCATTCTTTAGCTTCTCTGTCTGTTCTTGGGGGATTTGAGCTTGTTGTAGCAGTGGTATCAGAAAACATAACACTTTTATTAAGCCCATCAAACGGCCGACTCTCTGTCCTGGGGGCCAGATCGTGCTGGTCTGTTATCATGACTCCGTTCCAGTACTTCTCATAGCAGCTGTTTTCAAACACATTCTTGGGCTCATACTTAGAGTATGATGTTAGTCCATTTGTTCATTCAGCTATCTGTTGCTGTGTAATCTTGATCACTATCACACCCCAACATATTTAGTAGGCCTAGATCCAGCAATAGCACTGAGCTGGGCTTTGCTTAGAAGGAATTACTCAGATATGTTGTCTCTGGGTGTGAGCCTCAGTGGCCTCAGGGACCTCTCTCTGCGCTTCATTCTTTCACAACGACATATACCACCTGCAACTCTTATTTTTTAAAAGCACTTCATTACACTCATGATGATCATGTTAGTATAGGTCACCATGTTGGACCTCCAAGCCTCCAGATGCCCCAGGAGTCCTTCAGTTCAGTTCAGTTCAGTTCAGTCGCTCAGTCGTGTCCGACTCTCCGCGACCCCATGAATCACAGCACGCCAGGCCTCCCTGTCCATCACCAACTCCCGGAGTACACCCAAACTCATGTCCACAGAGTCGGTGATGCCATCCAGCCATCTCATTCTCCGTCGTCCCCTTCTCCTCCCGCCCCCAACCTTTCCCAGCATCAGAGTCTTTTCCAGTGAGTCAACTCGTCGCATGAGGTGGCCAAAGTATTGGAGCTTCAGCTTTAGCATCAGTCCCTCCAATGAACATCCAGGATTGATCTCCTTTAGTATGGACTGGTTGGATCTCCTTGCAGTATAAGGGACTCTCAAGAGTCTTCTCCAACACCACAGTTCAAAAGCATCGATTCTTCGGCGATCAGCTTTCTTCACAGTCCAACTCTCACATCCATACATGACCACGGGAAAAACCATTGCCTTGACTAGACGGACCTTGGTCGGCAAAGTAATGTCTCTGCTTTTTAATATACTATCAAGGTTGGTCATAACTTTCCTTCCAAGGAGCAAGCGTCTTTTAATTTCATGGCTGCAATCAGCATCTGCAGTGATTTTGGAGCCCAAAAAAACAAAGTCTGACACTGTTTCCACTGTTTTTCCATCTATTTCCCATGAAGTGATGGGACCAGATGCCATGATCTTCGTTTTTTGAATGTTGAGCTTCAAGCCAACCTTTTCACTCTCCTCTTTCACTTTCATCAAGAGGCTTTTGAGTTCCTCTTCACTTTCTGCCATAAGGGTAGTGTCATCTGCATATCTGAGGTTATTGATATTTCTCCCAGCAATCTTGATTCCAGCTTGTGCTTCTTCCAGCCCAGCGTTCCTCATGATGTACTCTGCATATAAGTTAAATAAGCAAGGTGACAATATACAACCTTGACGTACACCTTTTCCTATTTGGAACCAGTCTGTTGTTCCATGACCGGTTCTAACAGTTGCTTCCTGACCTGCATACAGGTTTCTCAAGAGGCAGGTCAGGTGGTCTGGGATTCCCATCTCTTTCAGAATGTTCCACAGTTTATTGTGATCCACACAGTCAAAGGCTTTGGCATAGTCAATGAAGCAGAAATAGATGTTTTTCTGAAACTCTCTTGCTTTCTCCATGATCCAGCGGATGTTGGCAATTTGATCTCTGGTGCCTCTGCCTTTTCTAAAACCTCCTTAGAAGAAATGGAGTAGCCATCATGGTCAACAAAAGAGTCCGAAATGCAGTACTTGGATGCAATCTTAAAAATGACAGGATGATTTCTGTTCGTTTCCAAGGCAAACCATTCAATATTACAGTAATCCAGGCCTATGCCCCAACCAGTACTGCTGAAGAAGCCGAAGTTAATCGGTTCTATGAAGACCTACAAGACCTTTTAGAACTAACACCCAAAAAAGATGTCCTTTTCATTCTAGGGGACTGGAATGCAAAAGTAGGAAGTCAAGAAACACCTGGAGTAACTGGCAAATTTGGCCTTGGAGCACGGAATGAAGCAGGGCAAAGGCTAATAGAGTTTTGTCAAGAGAATGCACTGGTCATAGCAAACACCCTCTTCCAACAACACAAGAGAAGACTCTACACATGGACATCACCAGATGGTCAACACCGAAATCAGATTGATTATATTCTTTGCAACCAAAGATGGAGAAGCTGTATACAGTTAGCAAAAACAAGACCAGGAGCTGACTGTGGCTCAGACCATGAACTCCTTATTGCGAAGTTCAGACTTAAATTGAAGAAAGTAGGGAAAACCACTAGACCATTCAGATATGACCTCAATCAAATCCCTTATGATTATGCAGTGGAAGTGAGAAATAGATTTAAGGGACTAGATCTGATTGATCGAGTGCCTGATGAACTCTGGACGGAGGTTCGTGACATTGTACAGGAGACAGGGACCAAGACCATCCCCGTGGAAAAGAAATGCAAAAGAGCGAAATGGCTGTCTGAGGAGGCCTTACAAATAGCTGGGAAAAGAAGAGAGGCGAAAAGCAAAGGAGAAAAGGAAAGATATAAGCATCTGAATGCAGAGTTCCAAAGAATAGCAAGGAGAGATAAGAAAGCCTTCCTCAGTGATCAATGCAAAGAAATAGAGGAAAACAACAGAATAGGAAAAACAAGAGACCTCTTCAAGAAAATTAGAGATTCCAAGGGAACTTTTCATGCAAAGATGGGCTCGATAAAGGACAGAAATGGTATGGACCTAACAGAAGCAGAAGATATTAAGAAGAGGTGGCAAGAATACACAGAAGAACTGTACAAAAAAGATCTTCACGACCAAGATAGTCACGATAATGTGATCACTGACCTAGAGCCAGACATCTTGGAATGTGAAGTCAAGTGGGCCTTAGAAAGCATCACTACTAACAAAGCTAGTGGAGGTGATGGAATTCCAGTTGAGCTATTTCAAGTCTTGAAAGATGATGCTGTGAAAGTGCTGCACTCAATATGCCAGCAGATTTGGAAAACTCAGCAGTGGCCACAGGACTGGAAGAGGTCAGTCTTCATTCCAATCCCAAAGAAAGGCAATGCCAAAGAATGCTCAAACTACCGCACAATTGCACTCATCTCACACGCTAGTAAAGTCATGCTCAAAATTCTCCAAGCCAGGCTTCAGCAGTATGTAAACCGTGAACTCCCAGGAGTCCTTGGGAGAGGTTAATTTATAAGCCCTGTAGGTTCTTCACAAGACTGGAAAAACCTAAGCCTGACAGTAAGAAAGCCAGTTCTGGGGCCAGAGTCCACTCGTTAGCCACCTATCCCTTACCATGGCTCTTCAGCTCCTTTATTCAGCAACAAGTCTAAAATTTCTAGATCCTGTCCTTCCTTCTGTTCTATTATGATCTTACCTGTATATCCCATAATCTGTAAATTACCAGGTTAACTACCACCAATAACTCTAAATAAACTAAAAGGGGGGAAAGAGGAAAAGAAAAATTATTTTAAAAATAGAAATTATATATATGGAAAAAATACAGGTCCACATAGCTGAAGTTGGTTAAAAGTATAGTTAGTATTTATGATTTTCCTATTTTGTGTTCTCTTTGCTTTCAGGCAGTTTTTTCTTAAAGGAGTTTTTTTCATACCTTCATACCTGAAAATTCTGAGACCTTGATGGTTTTGTTATTTAGAGTTACTGTAATCTTCCATTAAGTTTTCTAATCTTTGGAAACTGATGCTATTTCTTCCCTAAATGTTAGAAGAATTCACTAGGGATGACATCTGGGCCTGGAGTTTTCTTTCTGGAAAGTTATATTACAGATTCAGTTTATTTAGTACATATAGAGTCATTTCGGATTTTTAAAAATTTTTCCTGAGTTTATTTTGGTAACTATTTTCCTTGGAAATTGTGTGCTTTTTCAAAATATGAACATTGTTGTATCTTTTTAATGTTGTAGGATCTAGAGGATAAGCTGATGTAAGAATCACAAATTGCATTTAGCTGTTATGATACAATTTTCGTTATCATTTAGTTAGAAATATTTTCCGCTAAGAATTCTTTCATCCACAGATTATTTGTAAGTATAGTGTTTAATTTCCAAACATTTAGGTATTTCTAGTTATTCAGAGGTTACTGATTTCTAACTTAATTCCAACATGGCCAGAGAATATATTCTATTGATTTCCATCTTTTGAAATACATTAAAACTTGTTTCATGGTTCAGAACAGCCAATTTTAGGAAATCTTCTGTGTGCTTTTGAGAAGAATTTGTATTCTGCATCTGTTGGATGTAGTGTTCAATATATATCAACTGGGTCACATTTTTTCAGACCTTCCACATATCCACATATTTTTCTCTCTATGCTTTCAGTACTGAGTGAGGTTGATTCTGGATGTGTTTAGTTCTTTATCTTATGAAATTTTGCTTTATATAATTTGAAGGTATGCTTTTAGGTACAAACAAATTTAGAATTGCTGTAACTTCCTTATGGATTGATCCTTTTCTACCATAAGTTTTCCCTATTAGTCTCTTTTATCTTTAGTCATATCTCTTGGCCAATTGTACTTTGTAACTATTATAGCAACAGCAGCTTTTTTTTGGTTAATATTAACATTGCATCTATATTTTCTCATTCTTTCACTTTCAGTGTTTATTTGTCCTTATATTTAAGATATTGTCTTTTTTAAGTAGCATGTACTTGAGTTTTGTGGTTGGTTTTAATTCAGTTTTTAAAAAAAAATCTTGATATTTTAATATAATTACTCACATATTTGGATTTATGACTATCATTTTACTGTTTGTTTTCTATTTGTTCTATCCTATAATCTTCCTTTCTGCCTTCTTGCATTTTGTTTGATTAGTGCAGCATCTTTTACTGATTTATTTCCTTTTCTATTAGTTTGTTGTTTATGGTTTGAAAGAGTCAATATTCAATCAGATTGACAATATAATTTCTCCATTCTTTGATCTTTGTTTTTTTTCTTATATTTCCATGCTTTTTTCTGATATTATATTTCTTTTGCTTAAAAATTCATTTTATTATATTTTTGACTGCAAGTCTGCTGGTGATGAATTTTCACAGCTTTTGTGTTCTGGAATTGCCTTAATTTTCACCTTCAAATTTTTAACAAATTTCATTTCAGTTAATTTATTTATTTTATTTTTAAGATTTTCTTTTAGAGTAGTTTTAAGTTCTCAGCATAATTGAGGGAAGGGTACAGTGATTTCCCAAATACGACTGCCCCTATACATGCATAGCCTCCCCCATTATCAACATTTTCCACCAGAGAGGTACATTTATTACCATTGATAAGCCTACATTGACACAGCAGAATCACACAAAGTCCGCAGTTTACATTTTGGGTCACCTTTGATGTACATTCTATAGGTATGAACAATGTATAATGACATATATCCATCCTATGGTATCATGCAGGGTATTTTCACTGCCCTAAAAATCCTCTGTGTTATGCTTGTTCTTTCTTTCCCCCTCCCTCCAGTCTCTGGCAACCATGATCTTTCAAGAAAAAATTTTCCATAAATTTGCCTTTTATAGAATGCCATATAGTTGGATTACACCCTGTGTAGTCTTTTCAGATTGGCTTCTTTCACTTAGTAATATGCATTTAAATTTCCTCTGTATCTTTCCATAGTTTGGTATCTCATTTCTTTTTATTTCTAAATAATGCATGTGTGAATGCACCACAACTTATTCATCCATTCACCCAGTGAAAGTCATGTTGGTTGCTTCCAAGTTTTGGCAATTATGAATAAAGTTTCTGTATGCAACAGTGTGCAGTGTTTGTATGTACATACTTAAGTTCTCTACTTTTTTTGGCAAATACAAAGGAGTATAATTGCTGGATTGTAGAGTAAGACTATGCTTAGTTTTATAAGAAACTGCTAAACTATCTTCCAAAATGGCTGTACCATTTTACATTTCCTTCAGCAATGAATGAGAGCTACTGTCACTCCACAACCCTGTCAGCATTTGGTGTTGTCAGTGTTCTCGATTTTGGCTCTTCTAATACGCATATAGCAGTATCTCTTTGCTATTTTAATTTGCATTTACTCAATGACAGATAATGTGGAACATCTTTTCACATGTTTATTTGCCATCTATATTTCTCCTTTGGTGGGGTGTCTTTTAAGGTCTTTGGGTCATTCAGTTTCAACTTTGAGGGACATTTTCATTATGTGTAGGATTTCTGAATGGTGGTTATTATTTCAACACTTAAAAGATGTCATTCTGAACTTCCCTGAGGGTTTGGTGGTTAAGACTCCATGCTGCCAATGCAGGGGGTGCAGATTCAACCCCTGGTCAGGGAACTACGATCCCACGTGCCATGCGTTGTGGCCAAAAAATAAAAAATGAAAATAAAAAAAAAATAAAAGATATCATTCTTTGGTCTTCTATTTTCTACTCTTTTTGTTACTTTTGGTTCTTTCAAAGTACTTTGGCCTTGTCCCCACCTTTGATTGCTTTGAAGATTTCCTTGTATTTGAGTTTTGCTGGTTTCTTTTTTTTTTTTGCTGGTCTCTTTTTTAAAGCAATTTTTACTTGGGTCTTTTTAATTATTCACTTGAATTTTGAAGCATTCTAGAATCTACAGCTTTTATCCATTTTAGGCAATTCCCTCCCTCTGTCTAATATTTCTTCTGCTACATTTGCTCTCTTCTCCCATAACTCCATTTGTGCACGTGTTAGATCATTTACCCGATCCCATTTTGCCCATTCTTTCTTCTGCTCTGTTTTAATAAGGATAATTTTACTGACTTATCCACCAAATAATTGCTTTTCCTTTTCTTGTATTTAAACTGCTTTTGTACCTATCTGCTGTATTCTTAATTTCACTTGTATATCTGTTAATTTCATTTGATTCTTTTTAAACAGATAGTTTTCTGGTAAAACTTTGCATTTTGCCTTTAATCTTACAGAATATATTAATCATGGTTTTAATGTCTATATCTCCCAAATTTAATACCTGGATCCCTGTGCATCTATTTCTATTTTCTTTCCTTCTTGATTCCATTCCTTGATAATTTTTATTGAATGTTGAATATTATATAAGGTATATTATAGAAGATTTACATGATGCTATCATTCTTTAAAGAGAGTTTTCTTTAGCTTTTTGGCAGGTAATTACAACAGGATCAAAATCACTTAATCTAATCAGGGACTATTCTTCAAGGTTAGGCTTCAGTCACTGTAAGGTTTGATTTATTTCTAGTGTTTCCTTATTTCCAGGGTATAGTTTTTTGGGACATCCCAAAGCTGTTGGTATTTATCAGAGAGCTCTACCTGTTAGAACCTGAACTCCTCAGTTCCATGAAACTATTTATAGTTCTGGTTAATATCTCAGCCTCTTAGCCTCCATTTACTGCCTGTAATCTCCATCTCTAGTCTTGTGCTATTTATGAATGTCTCTAGGAAGAAAGCAGTAGAATACCTGGCTCATTTTAATATATTTTCCTTTCCTTTAAGATTTTGAAGCTCAAAATCTGGCTGTTGTAGTAGTCTTGATCTCCAATATGTGACTTCCCATCCTGGTGTGACAACTAAAGTTCTACCTAGTTCTCTGACTTTTCACAGCTACTTTTCATTCAATTTCTCAATCTCACCAGCCCATTGCTCATACTTCAGCAAATGCACCAAAAGAAAAAGAGCACAGAATATCTTGACTTACTGCAATGCATCTTCCTTCCCCCACATCTCAGCTGTATTGATGGCTCTCTGATGCCTTCTTGTTCAGTTGTTCAGTCATATCCGACTCTTTGCAACCCCATGGACTGCAGCATGCCAGGCTTTCCTGTCCTTCACTATCTCCCTGAGTTTGCTCTAACTCATGTTCATTGAGTCAGTGATGCCATCCAACCATCTCATCCTCTGTCACCTTCTTCTCCTCTTGCCCTTAATCTTTGAGGGCAAGTATCAGGGTCTTTTCCAATGAGCCAGTTCTTTGCATCAGGTGGCCAAAGTATTGGAGCTTCAGTTTCAACATCAGTCCTTCCAGTGAATATTCAGGACTGATTTCCTTTAGGATTGACTGGTTTGATCTCCTTGCAGTCCAAGGGACTCTCAAGAGTCTTCTCCAACACCACAGTTCAAATTATCAATTCTTCGACGCTCAGCTTTCAATATGGTCCAACTCTCAAATCCATACAAGACTACTGGAAAAACCGTAGCTTTGACTAGACAGAACTTTGTCAGCAAAGTAATGTCTCTGCTTTTAAATATGCTGTATAAGTTCGTCATAGCTTTTCTTCCAAGGAACAAACATCTTTTAATTTCATGGATGCAGTCACCATCTGAGCATGGCCCCTTCCATCAGAACAAGACACAGATTCCCCCACAGTCAGTCTCTCCCATCAGAAAGCCTCCACAGGCCTCTTATTCTTATCTATCAGAGGACAGACAGAATGAAAACCACAATCACAGAAAACTAACCAAACTGATAACATGGATCATAGCCTTGTCTAACTCAATGAAACTATGAGCCATGCCATGAAGGGC
The DNA here is from genome assembly GCF_049115385.1 of Moschus berezovskii. Lineage (NCBI taxonomy): Eukaryota > Metazoa > Chordata > Mammalia > Artiodactyla > Moschidae > Moschus > Moschus berezovskii. The sequence continues at coordinate 37,633,263 of NC_142468.1, read as the reverse complement.
CACCCAAGATGGACAGGTCATGGTGGAGAGTTCTAACAAAATGTGGTCCACTGGAGAAGGGAATGGCAAACCACTTTGTCATGGTTTTTGTAGACTGGGACCTGGGGACTGGAGTTGACAAGAAGAAGGATGCAGGGGACCCAAGTCTCGAGTGAAACAAGGGTGCTTTATTTGCAGAAATGCATGTTTATATATCTTCATACAAGGCAGCTTTAGGCAGTAAAAAAATTGAGCAAAAACAAAGCCAAACAAATAACAATATTCAAAGGGCCATAAAGCATTCCATATCCTGAGTAAGAGGGGCATAACTGAATAGATTACTTTTCAATAAAAGGTCACTGAAGGGAGTCACTAAAAGGAATCCAAGCAGGTGCCCCTTCTCATGATCTCAGTCCTGAGAACTGTGTGCAGCTCTGCTCGCTCCTGTTTTCCAGGAACTGATAAGGAATAGAGAGTCCTTGAGAAATGGCACACAAGAGAAGAAAATAATTGGATCCCTTAAAGTTAAACGTCCTCTGACACCACTTCAGTATTCTTGTCTTGAGAACCCCATGAATAGTATGAAAAGGCAAAAAGATATGACACTGAAAGATAAACTGCCCAGGTCGGCAGGTACTGGTACTGGAGAAGAATGGAGAAATAATTCCAAAAAGAATGAAGAGATGAAGTGAAAGCAGAAGCAACACCCAGTTGTGGATGTGACTGGTGATGGAAAGCAAGTCTGATGCTGTAAAGAACAATATGGCATAGGAACCAGGAATGTTATGTCCATGAATCAAGGTAAACTGGAAGTGGTCAAACAGAAGATGATAAGAGTGAACATCAACATTTTAGGTATCAGTGAACTAAAATGGACCAGAATGGGCAAATTTAACTCAGATGACCATTATATCTACTACAATGGGCAAGAATCCCTTAGAAGAAATGCAGTAATCCTCATAGTCAACAAAAGGGTCCAAAATGCAGTACTTAGGTACAATCTCAAAAATGACAGAATGATCTCTGTTCATTTTCAAGGCAAAGCATTCAATATCACAGTAATCCAAGTCTATGCTCCAACCAGTAATGACAAAGAAGCTGAAGTTGAATGGTTCTGTGATGACCTACAAGACCTTCTAGAACTAACATCAAAAAAAAAAAAAAAAAGTCCTTTTCAGCATAGGGGAATGGAGTGCAGAAGTAGGAAGTCAAGTCAAGAGATACCTGGAGTAACAGGCAAGTTTGGCCTTGGAATACAAAATGAAGCAGGGCAAAAGCTAACAGAGTTTTGCCAAGACAATGCACTGGTCATAGAAAACACCTTCTTCCAACAGTACAAGAGATGACTCTACACATGGACATCAACAGATGGTCAATTCAATACCAAAATCTGATTAGTTATATTCTTTGAGGCCAAAAATGGATAAGCTCTACACAGTCAGCAAAAACAAGACCAGGAGCTGACTGTGGCTCAGGTCATGAACTTATTGCCAAATTCAGACAAATTGAAGAAAGTAGGGAAAACCACTAGACCATTCAGGTATAACTTAAATTAAATCCCTTACGATTATACAGTAGAAGTGACAAATATATTCAAGGGATTGGAGCTGATACAGAGCCTGAAGAACTATGGACAGAGGTTCATGACACTGTACAGGATGCAGTGATCAAAACCATCCACAAGAAAAAGAAATGCAAAAAGGCAAAAGAGTTGTATGAGAAGGTTTTACAAATAGCTGAGAAAAAAAAGAGAAGTGAAAGGCAAAGGAGAAAAGGAAAGATACACCCATCTGAATGCAGAGTTCCAAAGAAGAGCAAGGAGAGATAAGAAAGTCTTCCTCAGTGATCAGTGCAAAGAAATAGAGGAAAATAATAGAATGGGAAAGACTAGAGATCTCGTCAAGGACACTAGAAATACCAAGGAGACATTGCATGCCAAGATGGGCACAATAAAGGACAGAAATGGTATGGACCTAAGAGAAGCAGAAGATATTAAGAAGAGGCGGGAAGAATACACAGAAGAACTATACAAAAAAGATCTTAATGACCCAGATAACCACGATGGTGTGATCACAGATAACCACAGTGGTGTGGTCACTCATCTAGAGCCAGACATCCTGGAAGGCAAATTCACGTGGGTCTTAGGAAGCATAACTACAAACAAAGCTAGTGGAGGTGATGGAATTCCAGTTGAGCTCTTTCAAGTCCTAAAAGATGGTTCTGTTGAAGTGCTGCACTCAATATGTCAGCAAATTTGGAAAACTCAGCAGTGACCACAGGACTGAAAAAGGTCAGTTTTCATTCCAATCCCAACGAAGGGCAATGCAAAAGAGTGTTCAAACTACCACACAATTGCACTCGTCTCACATGCTAGCAAAGTAATGATCAAAATTCTCCAAGCGAGGCTCCAACAGTACGTTTACTGAGAACTTCCAGATGTTCAAGGTGGATTTAGAAAAGGCAGAGGAACCAGAGATCAAATTGTCAACATCCACTGGATCATAGAAAAAGCAAGAGAGTTCCAGAAAAACATCTACTTCCGCTTTATTGACTATGCGAAAGCCTTTGACTGTGTGGATCACAACAAACTGTGGAAAATTCTTCAAGAGATGGGAATACCAGACCACCTGACCTGCCTCCTGAGAAATCTGTATGCAGGTCAAGAAACAACAGTTAGGACTGGACATGGAACAATGGACTAGTTCCAAATAGGAAAAGAAGTACGTCAAGGCTGTATATTGTCACCCTGCTTATTTAACTTATATGCAGAGTACATGATGTAAAATGCTAGGCTGGATGAAGCACAAGCTAGAATTAAGATCAATTAATTCAATTAAAGTAATATCAATTACTTTACAGGAACTAAAGAGCCTCTTGATGAAAGTGAAAGAGGAGAGTGAAAAAGCTGGCTTAAAACTCAACATTCAAGAAACTAAGATCATGGCATCCGGTCCCATCATTTCATGGCAAATTGATGGAGAAACAATGGAAACAGTGACAGACTTTATTTTCTGATGCCTTAAAACCACTTTAAAACATTCTCAAGCTTTTCTAATGGTCAGTGGGGAGATTAATCTATATGATAGGCTCCATAAACAGATTTAATTTGCTCATTAACTTTCCTGGGCATGACAATACTTAACAGAAAATCTAGATGGTTTCCTTCTACAGTCCCTTGTGGCAACAATCCTCTCTAGTCAGGCTCTATTACCTCAGTTAAGTCTCAAGATCTACCATTTCTTTAGAATGTTTTTCCCTTAAAAAAAAAAAAATAAGCATATAACCAAGTGGTGATCTTGGTTTCTAATCCAATGAAACAATTGTTTTGTGTCCATGTTGAATAATTCCTTCCTTTGGTGCCAAAATCACTAACAGAGCAGAGTCCATTGTTTTGGAGATGGTAGAGTAAAACTTTGTAAATGAATTACTACACATAATAATGAGAGATAATACCCATCTTTCATACTGTAGTTCCCAGACCAATGTATTCTGGCTATAGAAGAATCATCACTTTTATTGGCTATATGTTCAGAGAATAAACCACATCCCCAAAATTACCACTCCAGCCCGTAAGGTTGTATATTGTGTTCCAGTTGATGTTGTTACCAACTATAAAGTAGATCATCCAACTGTTCTGTAAAGTCAACTCATCTTTATATGAGGTTTATAGAACATTATCTTAAATCATTTGTCATCAAGTAGGGTGATCTACCCTGTAGGGAACACTTTGTAAATGGAGATTTTTTTAATTGTCATGACTGGTAGAGTGGGAAAATATTATTGACTGGCCTCTAGTGAATAGAGGATAGAGATGATACCGATCGTTCTATGCACACGACAGTCTTCTGCAACATAGAATTATCTTGTCCAAAACATTAGTAATGCTACTTTTAAGACACTCTGCTTTAAAGTGGTCACTGTAAAATGTATTTCTTGGTCAGAAGCAGTGTTGCACGGGTTAAAGTGACTGAGGGAGGAGCATTCAGTGAATCTGGGAATGGTGGTCCACTCCAAAGTGGACCATAAAAAGCAAATAAAGGTTCAGTGACTACTCCAGCGAGGACAGATTCGTATTTCCCTCAAATGGAAAAGATCTGATGTAATTAACTGTCCTTGAGTAGATATTTAGACCATCCCAGACTATTGAATTCTGTAGAAAGATCAGGATTGACTTTTGCTGTTTCTAGTAAGTTAGGCATTCAGCAAGAGTGCAGTTACCCATGGCTAGAAGTCTGGACTGTTGAATTTAAGCATTGTTTGCATTCTCATCACCATGGGCATTTTATATATGATCCTGTTGAGTGAATATTAGGGGAACTGAAAAAAGGGCTAAAAAAAATCTAATAAAAATCTTTTTTATTAAAAAGTTTCCTTTACAGTGGTAACTTTTACTGATTATTCATATAGAGCACACATACTGACAGACTCTGGTATCATTCTAAAAGATCCATCTAAAAATCTCCCTCAGCTTTCTTGTTATTAATCTCCTAATTAATTCCTTCTAATGACTGCCATTCTGGCTAGGCTCCAGAGCCCAAAGTTAGGCTATGTATGTCAAGGCTATGTATTGTCACCCTGCTTATTTAACTTATATAAGAGTACATTACGTGAAATATAGGGCTGGATGAATCACAAGTTGGGATCAAGATTGCCAGGAGAAATATCAATGACATGAGATAAGCAGATGATACCACTCTAATGGCAGAAAGTGAAGAGGAACTTAAAAGTCTCTTGATAAGGGTGAAAAAGGAGAGTGAAAAAGATGATTTAAAACTCAACATTCAAAAAACTAAGATCATGGCATCCAGTCCCATCACTTTATGACAAATAGAAGGGAAAAAGTGGAAACTGACAGATTTTATTTTCTTGGGCTCCAAAATCACTGTGGATGGTGACTGGAGCCATGAATATAAGACACTTGATCCTTGCAAGGAAAGCTTTGATAAACCTAGACAGCATATTATTAATAAAAAGAAGAGATATTACTTTGCTGAGAAAGGTCACATAGTCAAAGCCATGGCTTTTCCACTAGTCAAGTATGGATATGAGAGCTGGACCATAAAGAAGGCTGAATGCTGAAGCAATTGATGCTTTCAAACTGTGATGCTGGAGAAGACTCTTGAGAGTCCTTTGGACTGCAAGGACAATAAGTCAGCCAATTCTAAAGGAAATCAACCCTGAATATTTATCAAGAAGACTGATGCTGAAGCCCCAATACTTTGGCCACCTGACGCGAAGAGCAGACTCAATGGAAAAGACCCTGATGCTGGGAAAGATTGAGGGCAGAAGGAGAAGGGGGTGACATAGGATGAGATGGTTGGATGGCATCATCGTCTCAATGGACATGGGTTAGAGCAAACTCCAGGAGATGGCAAAGGATGGGGAGGCCTGGTGTGCTGCAGTCCATGGGGTCGCAAAGAGTTAATCATGACTGAGTGACTGAACAACAGCAAAGTCACCTGAATTCCCTTACTGGACTGTTGCTGCTGCTGCTAAGTCGTTTCAGTCGTGTCCGACTCTGTGTGACCCCATAGACGGCAGCCCACCAGGCTCCCGTCCCTGGGATTCTCCAGGCAAGAACACTGGAGCTTGTTGCCATTTCCTTCTCCAATGCATGAAAGTGAAAAGTGAAAGTGAAGTCGCTCAGTCATGTCTGACCCTTAGCGACCCCATGGACTGCAGCCTACCAGGCTCCTCCATCAATGGGATTTTCCAGGCAAGAGTACTGGAGTGGGGTGTCATTGCCTTCTCTGTTACTGGACTAACTTGGTCTAATATAATGACTGCATGTTTGAGAACACAGTTGCTGAATACACCTAGGGTGGTCTATGTAAGGGTCTATAAGTTTAACAAAAATGTTCTTATATCTGAATCTGACCTAAGGCAATCTATGTAAGGGTCTGTAAGTTTAATAAAAATATTCTTATAGATGATCCTTCTAGTTGGAGAATCTGGATGCTAGTAGGTAATACCTGGAAAAAAGTTGTAATCATAGCTACTGAAAAGTGACACAATTTGGGGGCAGTAATAGGAGAGTAACAATCATAGCACCTGAGAAAGAAACACCTTCAGCTCTGCCGGGTATAGGGAAGGGATGGATGATTCTGTCAGATTCACCTCATCACACAGGAAGTCAGTTTATATCAGTCCCTATTTGCAAGGGACCCCACAATGGACACAAAGCTTTCTTTCTGGAAGCACCAGGCATTGCTTTGCCTCCTTCTCCAAAGAAAAATGACTTGCATCTGTCTTGAGAGGCCTTCAAGCATTTAAGGAAATATCATCATATAGACTCTTGATAAGTGTAAAATTCTCTGTAAGATGAGGCTACCCTTGTTCATCAAGTGGAGTTTCCCAGAGAGATAAGTGATTTATCATACCTTGTGGGCAGGTATCTCCATGAAAGGAGTCATCCAATTAGAAAAGGTGATACAAAATGTATTCCTGGCTTTAGTTGAAGTGACCAATGACACAATTTGCCATGAAAGGCATTCAGGGCAGCCCCGACTCCCTCGTCATGGTTGTTTTGGATGACAGAATTGCCCTAGATTTTCTGTCTGTGGGCCATCAAGGCAAAATTGTACAACTGCTAATTCATCCTCTGTGCCTGGATCAGTTCTGCAAGGCTAGCAGAACGGTCAAGAGAGAGACATAAGGAGAAAACCAGTTGGCTTTCTAAGGTGACCCTGATGGTTGCTGGAATTTGTTCAGAAGGTTGGGTCTGGAATCCTGGAGAGCAAGGCTGAGATCAATACTGTGGGTTGGCCTCATCCTGCTACTCGGAAGCCTCAAATGAAATGCACTATGAGGTAAGGTGAATGGATCTGGTCTCAGTGTCTGTCATTCGGATTCATCAGAGTGGCACATTCATGGGAAAATTCACCAAAAGCTAAGGCGGTGTAGAAACTGCAGGTGGATATCATTCTCCATGGGTCACTTGTATTACTGCGTATCTTGTGGGCAAGGCACCATCTGCCTTTGCTCCATATTATCTAATCTGTTTGTGTACCAAACAGCCTGAGAAACTAGAGATAGTGTCTCCCAATCGAAAGGCAGATATGCTTACAGTTCATTATTAAAGATTTGGGTTTTCCCACCTCAGCATTTCTCTCTTACAATGCAACCCATTTCACGTGCTTGCATCCCTCTGAGTCCAACTGCATGACCCCTGAGGAAACTGAAGGCGGGGTGACCTGCTGCAAATTTACTCATGCTGCTTGATGTACTGTGAATTTAAGTGGTTCCTTGTCTTCAATTCAGAAGTTTCATGTCTTCTGCCATCGTTCATGAAATACTAGCAAGCTAACTTGTATGTAGGATAACTCAGACAATGCAGAGTTCTCGATACCTACAGAACCAGGAACACATTTTATTGTAGTATCTCCCACCAGCCTTTTCAGCCTGTACTCCACAATGACACTTTTCACAGATATTGGCACTTTCTCTACCAATATATTTCTCAATGTTTTGGTGAAAGAATTATCTCCTAAGCCCTCTCAGAGGACATATTTAAAAGAGGGTGAACTCCGGGAGTTGGTGATGGACAGGGAGGCCTGGCGTGCTGTGATTCATGGGGTCGCGAAGAGTCGGACACGACTGAGCGACTGAACTGAACTGAACTGAAATAGTCCACAGTGAGTTCCCTCCCTAAGTCTTCAGACTTGACTTTGTGATTAGTCACAAAGTAAAAACCTGTTTATTTTGTTTTCCAAAAATTTGTCAAAGTTTTTGATCCATTGATGATTTATCCCTATTTTCAGTACTGTTTGGAGTTAGACTCTTGTAGTTCTTGCCGTCATCTCAGTAGACTGACAAGGGAGGTAGGCTGTGTCCTCAGTCTGCCATTTTGAATTGGGAGTCCCTCATTCAGTTCCTAACCCAGTACTCCACTGGAATATTCTAGTAAAATTTATCTTTGCCCTACAAATTGCCAAATCTAACTGGCCCATTCTTGGCTTATTTAACTTGATCTTTCTGGAACTTGATATTGTTGATCATTTTCCTTCTTGGAAACCTCTCAACCTTTCCCTTCAGATACTTAACATTTTCTTGATCTTTTGACTTCTTTTCCTCAGACTGTCTCATAAGATTCCATGTTGTCTTCTAAACCTCCAAAATGCTAGTGTTACCAAGTTTCAATCTGTGTCCTTTCTTTTCTACATTTAGCAAGAAAAATCAAAGGAAATAAGACTAAAATGGGAATTGGATGCCTCATCAACAACCCTGGATACTAGAATGTGAGTCAATATTTCAAACCCATACAAGAAAATAATTTCCATTTAGAATCCTAGACCCAACAAAATTGCTGGTGCAAAATAAGATCACATTCAAGCATGCAGAGACAGACACAGGCATTAATGCAAACTGTATGCTTATAGCTTCTAAATCTACATAATTAGCCCAGACTTTAATGCTTAGTTCCTGACTTGTTCAATTACCTATTAAATAGTTCCATCTGTATATCTCAAAAACTCCCTAAACTTAGTATGTTCAAAAGTGAACGAAATAACCTACCTGATAAAAGGTATTCACTGTATTATACTCTTGATCTCAGCAAATTAAACCATTATGCACCCATCAGACTTTCATCACCAATACCAGTAAGTAATCGTCTTCTCAGATCTACAAACTATTTCTCATGCTATTCTTTCCCTTTTATTTCACTATTGCTCTCTTAATTCACATTTTCATAATTTCCTGTCTAGCCTCCCTACCTCCAAAGTTGACCTTCTTAAGTCTACCCCCTACCCTATAGCAAGAATGGTCTATCTACAGGGTATATACAGTCATATCTCTCTTTTAATTCAAAGAATAATTTTCCAGTTCTTGATTTGATGATCTGTCTCCTGACCATCTTCTTACCTCTTCCTATTCTCCACCTCACCTTCCTTGTTCCAACTATACTAAATCATAATGTATTTGTAGCTCTCTAATGCTGTCTCCACCATACTTATGGCAGAAAGTGAAGAAGAATTAAAGAGGCTCATGATGAAAGTGAAAGAGGAGAGTGAAAAGTTTGGCTTGAAGCTTAACATTCAGAAAACTAAGATCATGGCATCTGGTCCCATCACTTCACGGCAAATAGATGGGGAAACAATGGAAACAGTGACAGACTTTATTTTTGGGGATTCCAAAATCACTGCAGATGGTGACTGCAGCCATGAAATTAAAAGATGATTGCTCCTTGGAAGAAAGGACCAACCTAGACAGCATATTAAAAGACAGAGAGATTACTTTGCCAACAAAGGTCCGTCTAGTCAAAGCTTTGATTTTTCTAGTAGTCATGTACGGATATGAGAGTTGGACTACAAAGAAAGCTGAGCACCAAAGAATTGATGCTTTCGAACTCTGGCATTGGAGAAGACTCTTGAGAGTCCCTTGGACAGCAAGGAGATCCAACCAGTCCATCTTAGAGGAACTCAATCCTGAATATTCATTGGAAGGACTGATGCTGAAGCTGAAACTCCAACACTTTGGCCACCTGATGTGAAGAAATAACTCATTTGAAAAGACCCTGATGCTGCGAATGATTGACGGCAGGAGGAGAAGGGGACGACAGAGGATGAGATGGTTGGATGGCATCACCAACTCAATGGACGTGAGTTTGAGTAAGCTCTGGGAGTTCGTGATGGACAGGGAAGCCTGATGTACTGCAGTTTACAGGGTCTCAAAGAGTTGGACACAACTGAGCAATTGGACTGAACTGAATGCTGTTTCATGTCCCCATCTTTTTCCTTCCATTGTTCCTATTGCCAAAAAAAATAGGCTCTGTTCCACTGGTGATGATAGCCTAATCACCCTCCAAGTCTTAATGGAAGCATCAGCTTTTCTAAGGAAATTTTCTGAATCCCCATGCAATCCTGCCATTCTGTACAGATATCTATTGACATTTTGCATGTCTCTAGTATGCCCTGGAAATACTTACTAATATGCTTCCTCTCTACTAGACTAGGAATTCCTTAAAATTATGGACCATGTCTTGCTTATATTTATATAATCAGCATAGTATTTGGCATAGTCAATATCTATAAATGAATGGATAAATAAATGAATGAATAAAACCATCTTCCTTATCCTCTATTCTGGATAATCTTTCTCCAAACTCAACATTATCCTTAATCTATTGTCTAATTTTCTCCATCCTTTCATAGGTCAAAACCCTGGATTAGGGGCAGAAAGATAATTCCCAGGCAGGTTTGGAAACAACATGAAAACAGGACACAAAATTTTCTTTGTAATCCCACAAATCAGTCAGAGAAATCTAATCCATGCGATTGGAAAAGTAAAATGGAAAGGACTCAGGGAGATGACCTGGAGGGAGGCCTGGGTAGCCTCCCAGAACCTCACACACTAAATAGTGGCACAAAGAAATTGACTGAGAATTCTCAGGCCCAGAAGGAAGACAGGAATGTAGAAGGACAAGCAAATCAATGGATTAGAAAGGGTCCAGACTGTGATAGGAGGCAAGAGCACTGTGACAGGCCAGAGGTAGCAGAGAAATTTATGAGTTTCAGCTGGACACTCAGAAGGCCTGGTAGAAGCCACACCACAGTGGGCATGGTGAGGAGAGAAGCTGATGCTTGGACACCAGATGAGATGAGAAGCCCACATTAGGCACCACTCAGAGCTAGACATTCCTTATCAGTGCTGGCGCAGTGAAAAACTCAGCCAGAAAACCAGATTACATACAAGGAGAAAGAAGAAAAGGAAAGGGTAGAAGCCTGGGGTAATTGATGTATTAACCAAATGTGGCAATTCAGTTCAGTTCAGTTCAGTCGCTCAGTCATGTCCGACTCTTTGAGACCCCATGAATCACAGCACGCCAGGCCTCCCTGTCCATCACCAACTCCCGGAGTTCACTCAAACTCATGTCCACAGAGTTGGTGATGCCATCCAGCCATCTCATTCTCTGTCGTCCCCTTCTCCTCCTGCCCCCAAACCCTCCCAGCATCAGAGTCTTTTACAGTGAGTCAACTCTTTGCATGAAGTGGCCAAAGTATTGGAGTTTCAGCTTCACCATCAGTCCTTCCAATGAACACCCAGGATTGATCTCCTTTAGAATGGACTGGTTGGATCTCCTTGCAGTCCAAGGGACTCTCAAGAGTCTTCTCCAGCACCACAGTTCAAAAGCATCAATTCTTCGGCAATCAGCTTTCTTCACAGTCCAACTCTCACATCCATACATGACCACGGGAAAAACCATAGCCTTGACTAGACGGACCTTGGTTGGCAAAGTAATGTCTCTGCTTTTTAATATGCAGTCTAGGTTGGTCATAAGTTTCCTTCCAAGCAGTAGTTCAGTTCAGTTCAGTTCAGTCGCTCAGTTGTGTCCGACTCTCCGCGACCCCATGAATCACAGCACGCCAGGCCTCCCTGTCCATCACCAACTCCCGGAGTACACTCAAACTCATGTCCACAGAGTCAGTGATGCCATCCAGCCATCTCATTCTCCGTCGTCCCCTTCTCCTCCCGCCCCCAACCTTTCCCAGCATCAGAGTCTTTTCCAGTGAGTCAACTCGTCTCATGAGGTGGCCAAAGTATTGGAGTTTCAGCTTTAGCATCAGTCCCTCCAATGAACATCCAGGATTGATCTCCTTTAGAATGGACTGGTTGGATCTCCTTGCAGTATAAGGGACTCTCAAGAGTCTTCTCCAACACCACAGTTCAAAAGCATCGATTCTTCGGCGATCAGCTTTCTTCACAGTCCAACTCTCACATCCATACATGACCACGGGAAAAACCATTGCCTTGACTAGACGGACCTTGGTCGGCAAAGTAATGTCTCTGCTTTTTAATATACTATCAAGGTTGGTCATAACTTTCCTTCCAAGGAGCAAGCGTCTTTTAATTTCATGGCTGCACTCAGCATCTGCAGTGATTTTGGAGCCCAAAAAAACAAAGTCTGACACTGTTTCCACTGTTTTTCCATCTATTTCCCATGAAGTGATGGGACCAGATGCCATGATCTTTGTTTTCTGAATGTTGAGCTTCAAGCCAACCTTTTCACTCTCCTCTTTCACTTTCATCAAGAGGCTTTTGAGTTCCTCTTCACTTTCTGCCATAAGGGTAGTGTCATCTGCATATCTGAGGTTATTGATATTTCTCCCAGCAATCTTGATTCCAGCTTGTGCTTCTTCCAGCCCAGCGTTCCTCATGATGTACTCTGCATATAAGTTAAATAAGCAAGGTGACAATATACAACCTTGACGCACTCCTTTTCCTATTTGGAACCAGTCTTTTGTTCCATGACCGGTTCTAACTGTTGCTTCCTGACCTGCATACAGGTTTCTCAAGAGGCAGGTCAGGTGGTCTGGGATTCCCATCTCTTTCAGAATGTTCCACAGTTTATTGTGATCCACACAGTCAAAGGCTTTGGCATAGTCAATGAAGCAGAAATAGATGTTTTTCTGAAACTCTCTTGCTTTCTCCATGATCCAGCGGATGTTGGCAATTTGATCTCTGGTGCCTCTGCCTTTTCTAAAACCTGCTTGAACATCTGGGAGTTCACGGTTTACATACTGCTGAAGCCTGGCTTGGAGAATTTTGAGCATGACTTTACTAGCGTGTGAGATGAGTGCAATTGTGCGGTAGTTTGAGCATTCTTTGGCATTGCCTTTCTTTGGGATTGGAATGAAGACTGACCTCTTCCAGTCCTGTGGCCACTGCTGAGTTTTCCAAATCTGCTGGCATATTGAGTGCAGCACTTTCACAGCATCATCTTTCAAGACTTGAAATAGCTCAACTGGAATTCCATCACCTCCACTAGCTTTGTTCGTAGTGATGCTTTCTAAGGCCCACTTGACTTCACATTCCAAGATGTCTGGCTCTAGGTCAGTGATCACATTATCGTGACTAAGGAGTAAGCGTCTTTTAATTTCATGGCTGCAATCAGCATCTGCAGTGATTTTGGAGCCCAAAAAAATAAAGTCTGACACTGTTGCCCCATCTATTTCCCATGAAGTGATGAGACCAGATGCCATGATCTTTGTTTTCTGAATGTTGAGCTTCAAGCCAACCTTTTCACTCTCCTCTTTCACTTTCATCAAGAGGCTTTTGAGTTCCTCTTCACTTTCTGCCATAAGGGTGGTGTCATCTGCATATCTGAGGTTATTGATATTTCTCCCAGCAAACTTGATTCCAGCTTGTGCTTCTTCCAGCCCAGCATTCCTCATGATGTACTCTGCATAGAAGTTAAATAAGCAGGGTGACAATATACAGCCTTGATGTACTCCTTTTCCTATTTGGAACCAGTCTGTTGTTCCATGTCCAGTTCTAAGTGTTGCTTCCTGACCTGCATACAGGTTTCTCAAGAGGCAGATCAGGTGATCTGGTATTCCCATCTCTTTTAGAATGTTCCACAGTTTATTGTGATCCATACAGTTAAAGGCTTTGGCATAGTCAATGAAGCATAAATAGATGTTTTTCTCGAACTCTCTCGCTTTCTCCATGATCCAGCGGATGTTGGCAATTTGATCTCTGGTTCCTCTGCCTTTTCTAAAACCAGCTTGAACATCTGGAAGTTCACGGTTCACATATTGCTGAAGCCTGGCTTGGAGAATTTTGAGCACGACTTTACTAGCGTGTGAGATGAGTGCAATTGTGCGGTAATTTGAGCATTCTTTGGCATTGCCTTTCTTTGGGATTGGAATGAAGACTGACCTTTTCCAGTCCTGTGGCCACTGCTGAGTTTTCCAAATTTGCTGGCATATTGAGTGCAGCACTTTCACAGCATCATCTTTCAGGATTTGAAATAGCTCAACTGGAGTTCTATCACCTCCACTAGCTTTGTTTGTAGTGATGCCTCCTAAGGCCCACTTGACTTCACATTCCAGGATGTCTGGCTCGAGGTGAGTGATCACACCATCGTGATTATCTTGGTCATGAAGATCTTTGATGTGGCAATTAGTTATTGACGAAGATAACAATACTCAGATTTGGCTGCAAATCATTAGCTCAGACTACATATACCTGAATGGAATAGGATAAACTGTCCTAGAAAGAGATGAAAAAGTTTTCAGTCATGGAAAATGAAAGTTATTTCTCCACATATGAGTCCTAATGTGTACATTGTGTCTCCCCACTTCAACCACTCAGCTATCCATATATATATGTGGCAATCACATATCCCCAACATTCCAGAAAAGTTGTAACTTGAATTGGGCTTCCAAGGTGGCACTAATGGTAAAGAACCCACCTGTCAGTGCAGGAGATGTAAAAGATGTGGTCAGGTGTAAAAAATCGCTGCATCAGTAAGATCCCCTGGAGGAGGGCATGGCAACCCACTCCAGTATTCTTGCCTGGAGAATCCCAGGACAGAGGATCCTGGCAGGCTATGGTCCACGGGGTCGCAGAGTCGGATACGACCTAAGCTGCTTCACTCACTCACTCACTCTCTCCTAACTTGAACAGTCTTGTTTCTTATAATTGCATCAATTCTGCAGCTCCATGAACTCCACGTTTTGGTTCAGAAAGTACTACATACTGAGTTCCACTATTGACTTGTCCCCCCTCCCCGCACCCCCTATCCACACACCAGGGAAAAGAATAGGTGGTAAATTACATTTTGCTTCCAAGACTTATTAGCTGTGACACTTGCATTGTCAGAAATTTTATATGGAACATGTTGTACAGATTTATATGCTTCAATGTTGGAGAGCTGAGACACATTTAAATTTGCACATTGGTCCTTTGGGAGTGACAGCCTGCACTGTTTCTCCATTTGTTTCATCATTTCATTAGTAATTGTGCATAACAAATGTGATCCTCAAGTGAAAAATGATGATAGGGGTAGAAACATACTATTAACCCTTCAGGGAAGCTTTTAGAAAAGTCAAGGTTAGTTAAGGTCTTCAGTCAAATTAGCCTCTGAAACTCTACATATAAATAAAAACAAACAGGGAAGCTCAAGGACCTCTTGGGTGGTTAGAAGAAGGAGGAAAGGAAAGCTGTAATTAACTTTCCTTTGTCATCAACCATTTCTCAGATAAATGATCATAAATTACTAGAACATGTCTTAACTTTCAGCCCTGAAAAGCTGCAAAAAGCTCTATCTCTTGACTTGTTTTAGAAATTTGGTGTAAGTAATTGGAAAACTAGGAAATGCTTAGGTTCAAATCTCTGGCTTTCTTAAACTTATTAATAAAATTCCTAAATTAATCAGAGTAGAGGATGCTTAAGCTAAACCATATTCAGGCTTAACTGTCTTCTGTGTCATTTTTGCTGGAGGGAGAAAATAGATTTTCCAACATCATATTTAATTTCATTAGCTACTGTTGCTTTTTGGAAATCTACTTATAACACATGAAGATAAACATTCTCCTTGTGATAAGGCTATGTTTATAAACTGGGTTTAGGATGAAAGAAAACCCTAAACTGATGTGTTTTCATTGTGAGGTTAATGGTGCTTTACTAATCCCCTTTCTGTGAGCCAGCAAGGCGCAGGCATTCAGGAAGTATTTCGGGTGACTCGCACATACCGGCCTTCTTAAACACTGTAGTAGGAGAAAGCCCTTTTCCCTGCTGAGTAATGCCAAAACATCATGCTCCTCTCCTCTTGGAAGGGAATTTCTGTGCAGCAAAAATAAAAATATACAGACTTTTTAAAGCTCACTAGTGAAGGTTGAATGAAGGGTTATTTGTTCCTTTAACAACTGAATCCTTTGTGCAGGAATCCCCTCTCTTCTATTTTTGTCTCCCTACCTGGCAAGGGGGCTCCTCTACACTAAAGGCAGGAGGAAAGTGAGTCTACTTCTATGTTGTGAAGTGTGAATTTCCACCTTTCTTCTCAGGAAAGAGCTGAAGATTTAAAGGAAATGTTAACTATTTCATAGCTATAGAAAGGTGTAAGGAATTATGTCATGAACACACATATACACACTATCCAGCTAAAGAGATGACTCATTACAAATATGGTTGAAGCCCCTTTGCATATCCCATTATATTCAATATTTTCCTTATACCTCATCCTTCGTCTCCTTGCCAGGTGCAAGTGTTTAGATTCTCTCATACTGGTGCTGCTGTTGTTGTTTAGTCACTAAGTCATGTCTGATCCTTTTGCCACCCCATGGACTGTAGCCTTCCAGATTCCTCTATCCACAGGATTTCCCAGGCAAGAATATTGGAATGAGTTGCCATTTCCTTCTTCAGGGGGTCTTCCCGACACTCATTGAACCTGCATCTCCTGCATTGCAGATGGATTCACTGAGCTACAACGGAAGCCTTAGTGTGTCCCTGAACTAAACATAGGGCTCCTTTCACATTTTAGACTAAATAAAATCCTGATATATATGTTATACATATAACATATATATATATATATATATATATATATATTCTTTTACAAATTTCCTATTTTATTTTTGAGTTTTATGTATGTGGACAAGGTTTTTATATATTTTTTAAATTTATTAAGATATGGTTGAGCTATAGCATTTTATATATTTAAGATGTACGATGCATGGGATGGTTTGATACATTTATGTTTGTCAAAATATATAATTACCACTGTCAGCATTAGCTGACACCTCTATCATATCACATAATTGTCATTGTTTTGGTAATGGTTGTTTTATCATGTGCATTGTTCTACTACATCATTTCCACTCTACATCATGGCTATACCACAATTTATTCCTACTTGGAAGTCCTTCTTTCCTCTTGAATAGATACAGGGATACTGGCAGCATTAATGAGACCCTCAGATGGCAGAATCCACAGCAAATGAAACATCCTCACCTAAGAGAAATTCTCACAGTAGAGAAAAATGTAAAAAGAATGCATGGTGAAAGATGCTTTTGTGGTTCCACTTCCTGTTTAAATCTATTGGACTTTCTTTTGTATGTGAGCTGGGGTGTATTTCTACAACTGGGTGAGTTAACTCTTTCTATGCATCATATTGACTATTTTAAATGCTGAAATAAGAAACCAAGAACTGTTGTCACCTGCTAATATTGTTCATGGAGCAAAATTTTCCAGGAAGTGAAGACATTCCTGGGTATTTGTCTTAGGGTGTTCTTAGCCTCAGAGGAGACATAACCAGGTAGGAAGAGTTTGGCAAGGTCAGAAGAATCCTACCTTATGAAGTGACAGTTCTAGAAAGTTCCAGGAAGGCTACTGATGACTAGGACTGGGGTATCCTTTCTCTTTGCATCTTAAACCTTTAGGCTGCATGCAAGAGGCTAACAAGTATCTATAACGGTGAGACTGCCTCCTGATTTTAAGGAATGAATTATCAAGTACATTGGGCAAGGTCATGGGTTTGTGACTCCCAGGCCTGGTTTCTATTTCTTAGCCTTTCTATCTTTTGCTCCTTCTACAGTGTTAGTCTGTAGTCTGTTCTTATCTCTTCTGCTATAGATTCAGTAAGCACAGTGATTTTGATCTTCTGAAAAGTGTTTATTAAATCCTGCTGAGTCTTCCTTTGAAATGCTTCTTATCCATACCCCTTCCTTCCGTCACCTCCCCCGCCCCCAGCCATCACTTCACACCTGGACAGCTGGCATGGGCTCAGAGCTGGACTAGGCAAGGCCTCTCTTATTCCTAACCCAGCCTACATGCCAAGGCTATTCATCTTCCTCAGACACTCTTGTTCTACAGCTCATTGGTCCCAGACCTTCAAAGACTTCCCATTTTCTAGGACATCAAACCTAAACTTTTCCAGAAAAGGCCAATAATTTGTGTATCCTGGTGATCCTCGCTTCCTGTCATTTCACGCTACCTAACTTCAGCTCTAGTTTGGCTAATCTCTCTCACTTCCATGAATATGTCATTCTCGTGTCTGCAATGTTTTCCTCTCCTGGAATATTTTATTCATTTATTCAGACTACTCATTCATTCACAGCATGTATATTGAGGGCCTCCTATGTGCTAAATCCTAGATTTCTAAGATCATGACTTTAAGTGGATTTTTTTTTTTTTTTACTATCTCATCTCTAATAACCTCTTTCTTTTATTAGTCTTAACTACTTTATATCTGTACATAGTCCACTAAATAAAGGTAAAAGCAAGTGAGGGACATGGACCTCTCTCTTCAAGTAGCAACCACTTTATCAATAAGAGGAATGAAGAGAATTTCAAACCCTAGAGAAGTATTTAAGTAAGGGAAGATGTGAGAATTAAATGAAATGAAATGTGAAATGGAGCAGTGATTTAGCAGTAAATTATGTGTAACTTTATTTTGTTCACTCTTGTTTCAAATGGGTTTTTCTTATCTTCTTGTTGGAAGATAAGCTATTTGAGGGCAAAGGCTAAGCCTTCTTTAAATTGCCCAGTTCTTAAACAAAGTTAGATATACACTGGAGCCTTTGCCAGCTTTCTATTGCTTCTGACTGCCACAAAATAAAATGCTCTTTTGCCTGTATTCCCAGGGACAATAGTGGTGGACAGAGCACGTCAGGGAGCAATCACCTTCCTAGCCTTATCCTCAGTTTATTTCTTTGAGAAATAGAAGGCTTTGGAAAAGTAAGAGCAGGCAATGATGCAATGAAAGCAGGTAGAATCTGAGCATCCACCTTCCTAGTGGTTCTGCCCCCACAGATCAGCAAAGAGTACTAAACCATTTCCCTGGAAATGTTTGTCTTTGCATTTATGTCTCTTGATGCACTCCCTTTCCTAGATGTGTTTTCATTGTTTTAGTCATTTCTTCTGACACATCATGACATTTTAACCATTCTCTTAAACCACAAATCCTAGTAAGAATAGAAGATTGTAAGTGAGGGAATTGTGGAGGCAGTCCTAAAACCACTGTAGAGGAATCTAAAATGGTTTTGATTGGATTTTAGGTTGAAGCTGAATTTTAGTCCAAGTCAGTTAGCAACCGGTTCAAACCACTTTCGATGGCAGTAGCATGCAGTTTCTATTTTTGCTTTCTCAATAACTTCACTCTCATTTTAAATAAGATCATAAATTGGATTGATTATAGATTTAGTCAGAGTTGTGCTTTTTTGGGAATCAGCATTTCAGTGTATTTTGTCCTTCCCCCTCCTACAGAACTAGTTAAAGTATTCTATAACTTAAATATAGAACACTGGGTCTGAACAAACAGGGAAATCATGACCTTCCAGCAAAAATAATCAAGCTATTATTTACTTGAACAGAAGCAAACTTTAAATGCTAAAGAAACTAGTGATTTATAATACAATTTTTAAGTTGAGGACTAATAATACATTCAGAAAACAAAGATCATGGCATCTGGTCCCATCACTTCATGGGAAATAGATGGAAAAACAGTGGAAACAGTGTCAGACTTTATTTTTTTTGGCTCCAAAGTCACTGTGGATGCTGATTGCAGCCATGAAATTAAAGACGCTTACTCCTTGGAAGGAAAGTTATGACCAACCTTGATAGTATATTAAAAAGCAGAGACATTATTTTGCCAACAAAGGTCCGTCTAGTCAAGGCTATGGTTTTTCCCATGGTCATGTATGGATGTGAAAGTTGGACTATGAAGAAAGCTGATCGCCGAAGAACTGATGCTTTTGAACTGTGGTGTTGGCGAAGACTCTTGAGAGTCCCTTGGACTGCAAGGAGATCCAACCAGTCCATTCTAAAGGAGATCAATCCTGGGTGTTCATTGGAAGGACTGATGCTAAAGCTGAAACTGCAATACTTTGGCCACCTCATGCGACGAGTTGACTCACTGGAAAAGACTCTGATGCTGGGAAAGGTTGGGGGCGGGAGGAGAAGGGGACAACAGAGAATGAGATGGCTGGATGGCATCACCGACTCGATGGACATGAGTTTGAGTGAACTCTGGGAGTTGGTGATGGACAGGGAGGCCTGGTGTGCTGTGATTCATGGGGTCGCAGAGAGTCGGACACGACTGAGCGACTGAACTGAACTGAACTGAATAAGTAGGAAGTTCAGTGATGCTGCAATAATGTGGCTACAGGCAACCCAAGCAGCCCACCAGGCTCCTCTGTCCATGGGATTTTCCAGGCAAGAATACTGGAGTGGGTTGCTATTTGCTTCTCCAGGGGATTTTCCTGACCCAGGGATTGAACCTGGGTCTCCTGCATTGCAGGTACATTCTTTACCATCTGAAACACCAAAGCCTAAGTGGCTATCATAACTTAATATAAGAATTAACTTGTATTTCCAAATAAATGTTTTAAGTAAGTAAGACTCTTCGTGGATGTTTCCAATAACTTAAAGAGAGGCAGTTCTGTATGTTTCTTACTTTGGGAAAAAAACCCAAATCTCAATATCCATTTAGACATTGGAATGTTGCGGGGAATGGGAGATGTTGCTAACTGATGAAGACATAGATTTTCTACAAAATATCCTGGCTTTAAAAATATGAAGATTATATCTTCCTTTTCTTTCCCCATGCTACCTTTCCCCCCAGCATGCTATTTGAATTTATGTTTGGCCTGGGAGGGTATATTATTGAAATTTCCATTTTATAGGTAAAGAAATTGGGACCTAATGGTATAAGATGAGCTCAAATTCAAGACATCACCTGGGGAAACAGAAGCAGCAATTATTGTTCCACTGCCAGACCTATGCTTATTCTAGCAGACTGGGATATATGCTGATGGGAGGATGACATCATTAATCTTTTGTGTCCCCGCAAAATGTTGAAATCCTAATCCCTAGTGATGATGACACTAGGAGGTGAAGCCTTTAGGAGGTCATTAGGTCACGAGGGTAGAGCTCTCATGAATGGGATTAGTGTCTTGATAAAAGAGATCCTATAGAACTTTCTTGTCCCTCTGCCATGTGAGAATACCACAAGAAGTATGAGATCCAGGATAAGGTTCCCCACTCAACCATGCTGGCAACTTGATCTTAGATTTCCAGCCTCCAGAACTCTTGAGTAATAAATTTCTGCTGTTTATAAATTGCTCAGTCTGTGGTATTTTATTATAGCAGCTGAAACAGACTAAGACAGATGCATTACTTTGATCTGGGCCAACTCCTTCTCAGGACCACCACGCTTGCAGTGTTAGTGCATTAGAATAGAGCGATGACAGTCATGGAGAAACTCTGTTTCAATCTTTTAAGGACAAATCCCTTGTAGCTCAGTTGGTAAAGAAGCTGCCTGCAATGTAGGAGATTCGGGTTCAATTCCTGGGTTCCCTGAAGAAGGAAATGGCAACCCACTCCAGTATTCTTGCCTGGAGAATCCCATGGACAGAGGAACTTGGCAGGCTACAGTCCAAGGGGTCGCAAGAGTTGGACACGACTTAGCGACTAAACCACTAACCACCACAACCAAGTACAAATCTGTGAGTGCAGTTAGGTGACTACTACCAGAAGCAACACCTTCAACATGTGTGCAGCATTTGAGCTGAGGCCACCTCCTCTTAGGAAACCCTGGTCAGTAAAAGAGTATGGGAGAAGTAATAGGACCTGGTCATTTCTGCACAATGCAGAATTCTATGAGCAGTCTTGGCACTGGAGCTCCCCACTGGGCTAGCTGAAACTCTCTCTGAGCTCCAGCACAAACTGAGTTCTCTTCCTACACCATACTCCTTCCCCCTCCATCTTCATTCATAGGGGTCAGAATAATCTGAAGGCTGTCCTCACTTAATCTTGCTGTCAATCCCCTTATAATTCATGGTTTTACTGCTCCACCTACCCAGTCTCTTGCACTCTTAGCTCTGTCTTGGTGTCTGCTTCCTGGAGAATCTGAACTGACACAAACAGCCTGTCTATAAAAACATCATTTGTTGGAAGAGGTCTGGTTATAGTATCTACCCCAATGTCACTTTTATATTACTAGAGTGGTAGCACTAAGACCCTGTAATGCCTATCTGACCAAATATGTAGTTATCACCACATTCCTTTGTTTTATTCCTTTCATCAGTCCCTGTACAGGTGTAAATCTGATGTTAGATAGTGAAGCAAGACATTTTTCAATTTCATGGCCCAGCAAAACAAATCAGTCAAATATTGAAGAGCTGATATAGCATTTCTAGTTTTTAAAATTTTACCAGGTAAAGGAACTAAAAAGCATCTGTATATAACTGTCAAAGTTGTTTCATAAAAGATAATATTTTTTTAACAATGAAAAGAGGAAGAACACAGTATTAGAATCTAAAACAGTTGAAAAAACTACACTGATCTATAATAAAAAATTGTCATGCAAAAATAACAAAAACAAGCTAGGACATCACTTGTTTTTTTTTTTCCCCTTACAAGATTAACTATCATAGGAATTGCCCTCACAGTGTAAATAATTAGAAACCAGACATGGTACATGAAATAATAGATTTCAGACACTGGATGGCAGGTGGCACAGGATGATGGTTCCTGAGAGAAGAGGAATAAAAGAGGTAAATTATATGATAACCTTGCTCATTTCTTGGGGCAGTTCCCTGGCTTATGAGCAGGTAGAATAAACTGACAAGAGTATAGGAATGTCATCAAATTGAGGGGAGTTGCAGAGTAGTCTTGTTGAGTCTATCTGGTTGAGTACTTACGTCCACATTTACAGGTGAAACTACCTCAGGCTTGGGAATCAGTATCAAGCAATAGGCCAACAGTTCTCAGAGCTCATCAAGGGCTGAACATAGTATGTGATTCTACCAGCTAGAGTGGAGGGACCTCCTAAAAAATGTGGGCATGTTGTCATAAGTGTCACGCATTTGTTGCAGGCAAATTTGTTTCTAGAATGAAGGCTAATCTAGACTTGTCATAGAAAAGCATGAAAGCAAGCCATAAAGGGACTGAACTCACTCATGAGTAACTTAACTGTGCATCAGAACAAATCCAACACTCTTTAAAGAAAAATAAAATTCAGCACTCACCATAAAATTCAGAATGCTCAGCATCCAATCAAAGGCTTGGAAAGAAAAAGGGAAATATGATTCATAACCAGAAGCAAAGTCAGTCAGTATAAACAAACTCCCAAATAATAGAGACTATGGAATTATTAAAGAAAGATCATAAACTAGCTATAAAAATTTTATAAACATTTCAAGGATATAAAGGAAAACAAATAATGGTAAGGAGAAATATAAAGAATAACTTTTAAAAATATAATTGCAGCTTCTAAAGGAAATAATTTACATTATCTGCAATGAAAAAAATATACTCAGTGGGATTACTATCACAATACACACCAAAGAAAGATGAGTGAACCTGAAGACAAAGGAATAGAAACTATTCAAAATGAAGAGAGAAAAATCAATGTCCTGTTCTATATATAGTGCAATATAAAATGGTATATCATATGTAACTGGACTTCTATACGGAAAATAAAACGAGAGAATAGGGGATGGAAAAAAAATCTTAAGAAATAATGGCCATTGGAAAATTTGATTAAAAACTTTAAACCCATATATAGGCATCTCAGTGAATCTCAAGCAGAAATATATAAAGAAACACACAAAAAGATACACTGTAATCAAGTTTCTAAAAAAAACCCATAAAAGTACCCAGAGGAAATAAGATATATGTGTTATGCCAATGGGGAAAAAGAATGTTACAGACTTCTCATTATAAACAATGAAGGCTCAAAGACACATGAAACAATATCTCTAAAGCACTGAAAAACAAATTGTCTACCAAGACTTCTATACCCAACAAGTCTTTCAAAACTCTAGGAGAAATACATTTTCAACCTAACAAAAGTAAAATTAACCATTTGCAGACCTGTACTTTAAGAAATGTTAAAAGAAATTCTACAAGCAGAAGTAACAATATGACAATACCAAATGGAAATTTGAATTTGGATGATAGAAGAGAAGGCAAGAAGTGGAAATATGTCAATACATTTTTAAAAGTTATTTCACCTCATTTTTAAATCTCTTTGAAAGATAAAGTTTGAAGCAAAATAATAATAGTGTATCTTGAGGAGTGTAACACTAATTTTAAAATATATGAGAAGAATAATATGTTTGGGAGATACAAACTGTAACTATAATTTTATAAAGTTGTTACACTATAAAGTAGTATAATATTATTTGAACTTATATTGTTTTAAGTTAAAGATGAATATTGGGAAACTTACAAAGGTTGACAAACTGACAGCCTGTGGGTCAAATCCCATTTGAGCTGCCACCCATTTTTGTATTTTTGTAATTTCTACTTCAAAACTATGCCAAAGCCTTTGACTGTGTGGATCACAATAAACTGTGGAACATTCTGAAAGAGATGGGAATACCAGACCACCTGACCTGCCTCTTGAGAAACCTATATGCAGGTCAGGAAGCAACAGTCAGAACTGGACATGGAACAACAGACTGGTTCCAAATAAGAAAAGGAGTATGTCAAGGCTGTATATTATCACCCTGCTTATTTAACTTATATGCAGAGTACATCATGAGGAACACCGGGCTGGAAGAAGCACAAGCTGGAAACAAGATTGCTGGGAGAAATATCAGTAACCTCAGATATGCAGATGACACCACCCTTATGGCAGAAAGGGAAGAGGAACTAAAAGGCCTCTTGATGAAAGTGAAAGAGGAGAATGAAAAGTTTGGCTTGAAGCTCAACATTCAGAAAACGAAAATTATGGCATCTGGTCCCATCACTTCATGGGAAATAGATGGGGAAACAGTGGAAACAGTGTCAGACTTTATTTTTGGGGGCTCCAAAATCACTGCAGATGGTGATTGCAGCCATGAAATTAAAAGACACTTACTCCTTGGAAGGAAAGTTATGACCAACCTAGATAGCATATTAAAAAGCAGAGACATTACTTTGCCAACCAAGGTCCATCTAGTCAAGGCTATGGTTTTTCCCATCGTCATGTATGGATATGAAAGTTGGACTGTGAAGAAAGCTGATCGTCGAAGAATTGATGCTTTTGAACTGTGGTGTTGGAGAAGACTCTTGAGAGTCCCTTGGACTGCAAGGAGATCCAACCAGTCCATTCTAAAGGCGATCAATCCTGGGTGTTCATTGGAAGGACTGATGCTAAAGCTGAAACTCCAATCCTTTGGCCACCTCATGCGATGAGTTGACTCACTGGAAAAGACTCTGATGCTAGGAGGGATTGGGGGTGGGAGAAGACGGGGACGACAGAGAATGAGATGGCTGGATGGCATCACCGACTTGATGGACATGAGTTTGAGTGAACTCTGGGAATTGGTGATGGACAGGGAGGCCTGGCGTGCTGTGATTCATGGGGTTGCAAAGAGTCGGACACGACTGAGCGACTGAACTGAACGGAACTGAACAGAATGAAAGTTTTATTGGAATACAGCCATAGCCATTCCTTTACATGATATCCAGGTATACTTTTCAATTACACTAGCAAAGTTTAGTAGTTGCAAGAGAAATTTAAAATATTTAATATCTGATGCTTTACAGAAAATAATGTGCAATCCCTAGTCTTGATAAACCAACATTAATAATGATGATGATAATAATAATTAATAGTAAATCAAAGCAAAAATGTGTAGTTAAGAAACCAATAGTAGAGAGAAAATGATTTTATAATAAGTACTCAGTTAATGGAGGAAAAGTGTTCAAAAAAGAGAAATACTAGATAAAATAAATGAGAAACCTATAGCAAGATAATAGAATTGAACACAATCTTGTTTATAATTACATTAAATTTAAATTTTTCTAAACTTTCCAATTAAAAGGTAGAGAGTATCAGATTGCAGGCATAAGCAAATATGCTCTCTATTCAGTCAGTCCAGTTCAGTCGCTCAGTCGTGTCCGACTCTTTGCGACCCCATGAACCACAGCACGCCAGGCCTCCCTGTCCATCACCAACTCCCGGAGTTCACTCAAACTCATGTCCATCGAGTCGGTGATGCCATCCAGCCATCAATACCATAGGTTCAAAGTGAAAAGTTGCCAAAATATGTAACATAAAACTGAAAGGAAGCTAGAATGACTATATTAATAGCAGACAAAGCAAATTTCAAAACAAAAAATATTACCAAGGATGAAGAAGTATTACCAAGGATGAAGAAGCTTTCTCTCACTCCCATTTCTCCATCATGTGATGATATAGCAAGAAGGTGACCAACCATCTGCAAACCAGGAAGAAAGTTCTCTCCAGACACTAGATTTGCTGTCAATCTTGATGTTGGACTCTCCAACCTCCACAACTGTAAGAAATAAATGTTTATTGCTTAAGTCATCCAGTCTATGGTCATTTTGTTATAGGAGCCCCAACTGCCCAAGATATCAATTTAACCTAATTTTTGTTTATACAGCACTCCTCCCAACAGCATAGTATAATCTCATCAAGTGTACATGAAACATTCACAGATAGACAAAATTCTGAGCCATAAAATTTTTAAATGATTTAATTTATGGAGTATTTTCTCTGATGACAGCAACATCAAACTAGAAACCAATTTAAAAATATTTCTGGAAAATCCATAAATAGTTATAAATTAAATGGCACATATCTTAACTCATGGCTCAAGGGCATCACAAGGGAAATTAGGAAATAATTTGATATGAATAAAAAAGAATACACAACATATCAAATTGTTAAGCTGATATAAAATAGCGTACTCAAAGAAAAATGTATAGCATTAAATGACTGTATTATAACAGAGAAAAAGTTATAAAAATTAATGATCAAAACTTCTACTTGAAGAAATTAGAAAAAGAAGAGCACTAGCAAGTAACTTAAGCAGAAGGAAGTAAAAATAAAGCAACTATAAAAACAATGAAGCGAAAAGAAAGACACTCCCAAAGCTGTAGAGAAAAACCCATAAACCCAAATGCTAGTTATTTCAGAAAATCCATAATATTGGTTAAAATCTTTGAACAGGATGATTAGGAAAAAAAGGAGATGCAAATTATCAATATCAGAAATAAAAAGGGGACTATAACTACAGAACCTGTGTTAGAAATATAAGGCAATATTATGAATAATTATATGTCAACAAATTCATCTATTTGATGTAATGGCTGACATTTTTTGAAAGATACAAAGTGTTAAAACTTATTCAAAGTAGAATAGAAGAGCTAAAGTCTTTCGTCTATTTTTAAAAATTGAAATCAGAGTTAAAGTACTTGTGCCCTCCGTCCCCCCCTCCCCCCGCCAGCAAAGAAAATCCCTAGATCCAGATAACTTCACTGATACACTGTGTCAGGCATTTAAGGAAGAACCAATGATAATCTTGCAGAAACTCTTCCAGCACAGGAAGAGTTAGGAAACGGAATGTTTCCTAACTCATTTTAGGAGGCTATCATTAACCTGTTACCACAACAACAGAAAAACATTGTTAGAAAAGAAAATTATAGATCTTTATCCTTGGGGAACATAGATGCAAAAATCTTTAACAAATCTTTAATACTCTGAATCCAGAAACATTTAAAAAGGATAATACATCTTGACCAATGAAAGGTAGACAGATGGAAAAGAATAAGGAAAACTTTCTTGATTAGCATATGACAGTGAATTTCCATTTTCAAAATCCCAAGCTGTCTTCAAAAAAAACTACTAGAACATGTAAGTGAATTTGGCAAGATTATAGAATAAAAGGTCAATATACAAAAGTCCATTGTATAATACTGACATGCTAACAATTTGCCTAACATTTGATCTTGAAATTTAAAAAGCAATACCATTTAGAACAGCATGAAAAACAGAAGAGAATAAATGTAATAAAATGGTGTTAAAACACATATATTGAAAATTACAAAGCATTACTGCAAAATATGAAAGGAGAAAAATAAATGGAGAGACAGACTGGCAAACAATGTACCATGAAGATGTGAATTGTTCCTCAGATTTTCTGCAGTGAATGAATTTCCAAACAAAAATCCTAGCAAATTTTTTTGTAGACATTGAGAAGCAAAGGGGCAAAAGTAGGGGGAATTTTAGCATGATGAATATAATCTACATCATGATTGCAGTGGTGGTTACATGACAGCTTTACATTTGCCAAAATTCTGAACTAAGTTAAAATTGGTGAATTTTAGTATATGTATATTATCCTTTGAGAGGGCTGATTTTTTTCAAAGGCTCACATTTAAAAATTCAAATTCAGAAAATTATAGCCTAGAATTTTATGTGACATTTGTATAGCAGAATTTTCTTGGCTCTGTTTCTCAGTATGCCTTGACCTAGAGCTTGATGTCTATCTTGGTATAGCACTTTGGTTTTTATTACAATCTTGTTCTAGCTCCTTTTTGTTTTTATCAAAAGTCAAATTACACATAAAAACTGGATGCTAACTCAGTACAATTCTGTACAACTTAAAATAGTCAGGTTCTGTTCTAAGAACTATGAGCCCACAAGTCTTTTCCCTGTGGGTCTGAAAATTCTATGACAGTGGTGTAGACCAGGAATGCAGCCAGTGAGTGCTTCAGGGAGAGGGCAGAGGCTAGCTTCTACCTGAGTAACTCTTACACCTGGGATCTGGGATATGAGTGCCCAACAAGGTGCTATGTGCATGGATCATACTATCATAAAATTCATCATAAAGAGCAGGATTAACATTGGAGAGGGGCTTCCCTGGTGGCTCAGATGGTAAAGAATCTGCCTGCAATGCAGGAGACCTGGATTCAAAAGTAGGTCAGGAAGATATCCTGGAGAAGGGAATGGCTCCCCACTCCAGTATTCTTGCCTGGGAAATCCCATGGACAGAGGAGCCTGGCAGGCTACAGTCCTTGCAGGTCACAAACAGTTGGACATGACTGAGTGAATTTTCACTTTAACATTTGGGAGTCACTGATCTATGGCACTTGGGTTACCACGCTGAGCATAAAAGAGTGTTAAGTATAAAGGATTTGGAAGCAGGCCACCCTGAACTTGAATCCTGATTCTGCTAATTCTTACCTGTCTGCCATGAAAATGGGTGAGTTAGTTGCTCAATCATGTTGGAGTCTTTGCAACCCCATGGATTGTAGCCCACCAGGTTCCACTGTCCATGGAATTCTCCAGGCAAGAATACTGGAGTGGGTTGCCATTTCCATCTCCAGAGGATGTTCCTGACCCAGGGATCGAACTCAGGTCTCCTGCATAGGGACAGATTTTTTACTATCCAAGCCACCAGGATAGCCATTAGGAAAGTCATTTAACCTCTCTCAGCTTCAGTTTTTGTTTAGTTACTAAGTTGTGTCTGACTTATTAGCAACTCCATGGACCACAGCCCATCAGGCTACTCTGTCCAAGTTGCCATACAATTGCACTCATTTCACATGCTAGCAAAATGATGCTCAAAATCCTTTAAGCTAGGCTTCAGCAGTACGTAAATTAAGAAATTCCAGATATACAAGCTGGACTCAGAAAAGTCAGAGGAGCCAAAAATCAAATTGCCAACATTCGCTGGATCATAGAAAAAGCAAGAGAATTAAACAAACAAACAAACCCATCTACTTCTGCTTCATTGACTACACTAAAGCCTTTGACTGTGTGGATCACAACAAACTGTGGAAAATTCTTAAAGAGATGGGAATACCAGACCACCTTATCTGACTACTGAGAAACCTGTATGCAGGACAAGTAGTAACAGTTAGAACTTGACATGGAACAATGGACTGGTTTAAAATTGGGAAAGGAGTACATCATGGCTGTATATTTTCACCCTGCTTCTTTACTGCTATGCAGACTATATCATGTGAAATGCCAGGTTGAATGACTCACAAGCTGGAATCAAGATTGCTGGGAGAAATATCAACCACAGCAGATAGGCAGATGACACCACTTAAATGGCAGAAAGTGAAGAGGGACCAAAGAGCCTCTTGATGATGGTGAAAGTGGAGAGTGAGAAAGCTGACTTAAAACTCAACATTCTAAAAACTAAGATCATGATTTCCAGTCCCATCTCTTCATAGATGGGGAAAATAGGTGGGGGAAAAGTGGGAACAGTGATAGATTTCATTTTCTGGGTTCCAAAATCACTGTGGGTGGTGACTGCAGCCATGAGATTAAAAGACGCTTGCTCCTTGAAAGAAATTCTATGACAAACCTAGACAGCTTATTATAAAGCAGAGACATCACTTTGCCAACAAAGGTCCATATAGTCAAAGCTATAATTTTTCCAGTAGTTATGTACAGATGTGGGAGTTGGACAATAAAGAAGGCTGAGTGCCAAAGAATTGTTGCTTTCAAATTGTGGTGCAGGAGAAGACTCTTGAGAATCCCTCAGACAACAAAGAGATCAAACCAGTCAATCCTAAAGATCAACCCTGAATATTCATTAGAAGGACTAATGCTTAGTCCAATACTTTGGCCACCTAATGTGAAGAACTGACTTCACGTTGGAAGTCAGCCATTGGAAAAGACTCTGGTGCTGGGAAAGATTGAGAGCAAGAGGAAAAGGGGGAGCAGAGGATGAGATGGCTGGATGGCATCACTGACTCAATGGACATAAGTCTGAGCAAACTCAGAGAGATGCTGAAGGACAGGGAAGCCTGGCATGCTGCAGTTCATGGGGTTGCAAAGAGTTGGACATGACTAAGTGACTGATCAACCACTATATGTTTTCCCTTGGGTTTTCTGCATTCATTGATTGCAGCCTGTTCTGTCCTTAGAACCTCAAAGAACCCTGAAAAAAAAAGTGTGTGAACACCTTTTTTTTCAGAAAAAAAAAAATGGAGAAAGAAAGACAGAAGCCCAGGGACAGAAGCCAAGGAGGGAACAGGAGTAGGGCAACGTGAAATTGTCCGCTAGGAGGTGGAACTCAACAGTTTGGGGAAACAGGAAACAAATATGGCTGGACCACTCCAGTTCAGAGTTCCTAACTCTTGATAGTCATCATTTTTCTTTGGTTTGTTTCTTCTGTTGGTCAATTTTCAATAAGACAGTTTTTAAAAATAATTTAAAGACAAATATAAATAAAATCCCTAATCAGCTGACTTTTTATTAATGAAGAAGGAGATTATTGTAGGTGGACTTCACTTGAAATGGAAGGCCTTTAAAGAGGGTTTAGGATGTTACTAAGCAAAAGAAGGCAATCTGAAAGGGTTACATACCATATTTTGTAGGAAGATCAATTGTTGCCATGGTCTTGGGAGAAGGCAAGAATGAGTAAGTGGAGCACAGGGGACTTTTAAGGCAGTAAAACTATTCTGTATGACACAAAGTAGGGACTTTGGTTGATAATGATGTGTTCATTCATTCAAACATAGCACACTGTGTAAGATATTGTCGGTAGGGGAAGCTATATGCCTATGGGGAAGAGGGTATGTGGGAACTTTGTACTTTCTTCTCAGTTTCCCTATGAACCTAAATCACCCTAAAAATAGTCCATTAATTCTTTTTTAAAAATGAAACAAACCACTTGAGATCATACCACTTATTAAAAATATTCTTATTTTTCTGAGTGGCCCTCATGCATATGCACATACATTACAGGATAGCTTTGATTACTGAAGGAAAATCACTTGAGCTTCTGCATTTTAATTTAACACAGGATGAGCTGTTCATTGCTTAGCAGAACCCAGTGGTTTTAATTGCCTAAGCATTTCTTCACCCAAACTATTTATTTGTAAGATATATTAGGTACCAAAACTTAATGGAGAAGCAAAGGGTAGGAAGCTAACGTTTATGGAGCACTTACAAATTACAGTCTCTATGCCAGGTGCATTACATATTTTCATTTAATTCTCATAACAACCTATGAATCAGGTGTTATTATCTCCATTTTATAGAGAAGTAAACTGTAATTTAAAAATAACTCAATTATCGGATTAACCAAAGATCCTTGGACAAGCTTAGATGTTATTGGTGATACATTCAACCTAGATTTTCTTATGATATGAAAAATAAGTCAGAATAATATTTAACACAGTATGTTTTATGAGACCCTATTTTCATAGGAAATTTAAAAGTAGATAGATGATTGCTAGGTAAATAGAGAGGTATATTGATAGTCATATTTATATAGTGACAAATACGTATGTCTCTTTCTCCTGTAAGATTTGAGAAGTTCTAGGTGAATATTTTCGAAGAAGGCAATGGCAAACCACTTCAGTACTCTTGCCTAGAAAATCCCATGGATGGAGGAGCCTGGTAGGCTGCAGTCCGTGGGGTCGCTAAGGATAGGACACGACTGAGCGACTTCACTTTCACTTTTCACTTTCATGCATTAGAGAAGGAAATGGCAACCCACTCCAGTGTTCTTGCCTGGAGAATCCCAGGGATGGGGGAGCCTGGTGGGCTTCCGTCGATGGGGTCACACAGAGTCGGACACAACTGAAGTGACGTAGCAGCAGCAGCAGCAGCAGGTGAATATTTTAAAAGCTTTTATCCTATAAGAAATATTAGGGCTTTTATATACTAATGTACACTGAATTTTTGTTCTTTCTTATTTTTTGGAGCAAGAATACTACAATACTAGTTCCATCAAACACACTGGGAATCCTGACCTATAAAATTATTCACAATTTATTCAGAGGACTTGCTGGTTAATTTTCAGGATTTCCAGAATACATTCTATGACAGTGTCCATAAAAATTTCAAGTTTTGTCTTATTATTTACTTAATCAAATGAATAATATACCTTGGGGTTAAGCCATAAAATGATGTAGAAGCATAGAATTGTAGGCCTGGAAAAGATCACAAGAACTCAAGGCAGCCTGCTCCCAGGCTTCAGAGAGGACCACACCTAAGCCTTCACAGACAGATGGGTATCCAGCTTGTTGTAAAAGACCTCCAGGGAAGAAAATTCCATAACCTCCCTCTAACTTATTCCAGATGCCCAACTCTTCTGAGAAAATAATGAGCTCCTTGAAGTTCTTCTAACCTATTATGCAAATGCTGAGTGCTTCATCATCATGGTGGCATATTATATGCAGGTGTTTAGATTAAACAGAGGGTAAGGTGAAGTAAGTGAAGATACCTATGTGTAGCTACATTAAACCCAGGTCTCCTACATTGCAGGTAGATTCTTTGCCATCTGAGCCTCCAGGGAACCCCATATCTATCTATACCCATGCCTATATCTATTTATGTGATATAAGATATAGACCTATCTATCTATAGAGAAAATGCAGGAATTTAAAATGTCCTCTCAGAATCATCTCAGACTTCTTCTTCTGTTTTCATAGTTTCAATTAGTCATTTCACCCTGTAATTTTCTCCTTTGACATGTTTCTTGGTTCAATCCCTTCCTCTTTTTCCCTTGCCATCCATATTTGAAGCTCTCATTCTTGCTAGCTTGAATTTCTCAACTCTTGACTAATTTTCCTATCTCTAGACTCACCTTTTTAATTTTCCCCAGTGCAAAGACATTCATCTTCACATTGCAGCTCTGTCTCGTTTCTGCTCTGCCCAATATTTTTGATGATTTCCTATTGACTGCAGTGTAAATATGAACTCCAGAGATTGGGCCATTTAGGTCCTTATGGTTTGACTCCAACTTCCCTTCCCAGTCTCATCCCCAGTTATTCTTCACCACACATTCAACACGAGGCAAAGAGTTGGACATGACTTAGCAACTGAACAACAACAGCACATTCAACACATTGCTCACAGTGACCATTCTCTTCACATTCTGTAGATTTTCATGCCTTTGACATTTCTTTATTTATTCTGCCAAAATTTCATTTCTTTCTTCCTTTGTTATGTTCTTATTCATCTTCTAGTTCTAGCTTCTCTGGAGAATCTGCCCAGGTCTCCCTAGGTCAAACATTATTTTCTCTTCTTTTTTGCTTTCCAAAATTTCTGTACATACTTCAGTCACAATGCTTAGAAAGTTATGTCATGAAAAATGGCAGATATTCAACCAATGGGTAGCATGACTTTGGTAAGTGCCGTGGAGAGGGATGATGGGCAGAGGTCGAGAGGACTGAACACATGGGAGACAAGGGCTGACTGTCTATAGCAAAGGAACAGGAGATCATGAGGATGGTGAAGAAAGATATTTCCCCCAAGAATGAGTGGACTTTGTCTATAATCCAGGAAAGATGGACAGGTGCAGGGCTGAGGGCAGGCTGAATTTCTTCCATGTCCTCTGGAACCAAGGACATAAGGGAGAGAGCAGCCACAGAAGCTAAGAACCTCCAGTGGAAGAACTTCCAACATCCCTGCCATCTCTAGCACTAGTGATGACCTAGCTCAAGGCCAGGAACATTGGAGGAAGGGAAATTGTCGTTGCCATCATCATATGACAAGCACAGCTTTAACTGTTTTAGCTCTCTATGGTGTGAATACCTGACTAGCATTTCAGTTGTTCTCAGGAGCTCTAGTTGGGAGAGAAATGAGTAGGTTAATGTGGCAACACTCTTCTGAAATTAACTACCTTGCTGCTGCTGCTGCTAAGTCACTTCAGTTGTGTCCGACTCTGTGCGACCCCATAGACGGCAGCCCACCAGGCTCCTCTATCCCTGGGATTCTCCAGGCAAGAATAGTGGAGTGGGTTGCCATTTCCTTCTCCAATGCATGAAAGTGAAAAGTTAAAGTGAAGTCACTCAGTCGTGTCCGAACCTCAGCGACCCCATGGACTGCAGCCTTCCAGGCTTCTCCATCCATGGGATTTTCCAGGCAAGAGTACTGGAGTGGGGTGCCATTGCCTTCTCCAATTACCTTGCAGACATTTCAAATAAACTGCTGTGATGAGTGTGTTTAAGGGTGTTGTTGAATCAGTCAGTGAATACATGAACTAGAAATGGAGGGCTTTCCTAGGAAATATCCATTTAAGAGGGTCTCAACACTCACAATCAATTTAATCACAATGACTTAAGACTGATTCTTTAAAACACCACAACTTATATATATGTAAACAACTATTTTTTTTTCTTCAAGTGGTTACCTTAGGTAAGTGCACATTTAGGAAAATCATATTGCCATTTTGTTTTGTTATAATTTATTGAATGCCTACCATTTGCTGGACTGTGCTATGAAAGCTTTACAACCTCTAAACTTATAGCATTCATAGGAGGTAAGCATTGCTATCTTAATTGTATAAATGAGAAAACAGAGTAACTTGTCCCCAGAGGGCAACAGCTTGGTCAGCTGGTGGCAGAGCCAGTGGTTGGTCAAAATTCAATTTGAGAATAAAGTTCACGTTCTTCTTATTCTGCAATGTTGACTCAAAACATTTATTTGGAAATGCTTTTAAAACCTAAGTTATACTCATTTAATACAATCAATAGTAATGAATCTTTTTACTTTCAGGATGAATTTGAGTTTAAAAAATAGCCAAAAGATTTTTGGATCAAGTATGGTGAAAATGGTGAAAAACTGGGGTACATTAATATGATTTGGGAACAAAAATGAAGTGTGATTCTGGAGGAAACACATTGAATTCTTTGTGTGATTTTTTTAAAAAAACTGAGTTTAAAGATACTTTAAAATATTATTGATTTGGGTATTTCTAAACTGCCACACAGAGAAGGCAATGGCAAGCCACTCCAGTACTCTCGCCTAGAAAATCCCACGGATGGAGGAGTCTGGTAGGCTGCAGTCCATGGGGTGGCTAAGGGTCGGACACGACTGAGCGACTTCACTTTCACTTTTCACTTTCATGCATTGGAGAAGGAAATGGCAACCCACTCCAGTGTTCTTGCCTGGAGAATCCCAGGGACAGGGGAGCCTGGTGGGCTTCTGTCTATGGGGTCACACAGAGTTGGACACGACTGAATTGACTTAGCAGCAGCAGCAGCAAACTGCCATAGATCCTGAAAGAGTGGGATTTGATATAGAACATTTTAATTTTATATCAAATCTGTAATCCCATCCTTGACAGTCCTTAGAAGTTTACAAGGGCTGTTATAGGTCACTGAATTTTTTTCTAATTCCATATCAGTGAGTTGCAGAGCAAACCTTTGAACCTCAGACAGCCAGACTGGAAGTCATTTTCAGTATGTCCCAGCCCCCAAACACTTTGGGAAAGGCTTTTAGAAACCAACACTCTAGCTATTGAGCCTTTATCCTGTGCTTAAAACCTCCGGGGATGATGAGGAAACTTCATCTATAACCCTTGATCAGATTGTAACCATCAGGACATCATTTTGGTATATTGAGCAGAAATTCTCCATTTATTAGGTATTTCAAGATTTTGAGAAAGGATTACAATTTCATGAGCTAAAAAGGAAGCAGTTAATTTAGATATATTCTAAAGAGATATTCCTGAAATGAAATTAAAGTTTCCAAAGCAGATAAACTTGATTGCCCCTTACCAGGCTGGTGTTGTTTTTTTTTTTTTTTTTTTTTTTTTGCCATTACTCAACCCAGCTTTCAGAGTAGACTCAAAGGAAAAGCACTGAAATACTTTTCTGACTTTTCCATATTTAGCACAACACCACACAAAATTGCTAAATACCATATAACCACACTTACCATCCTGGGGCCTATAAATTCAGAATTCAGACACTTGATTACAAACCACAGAATAACTCTGTTTAAGAAATAGTATGTGGTATTGTAAGGGAATGGCCCCTATTTAGATGTTCTTCTGGTTATTAACTTAGTAACATGGGTTTTTTTCCTCTCTCTTCTTTCTCAATCCTTCTACCATGGCTGTCATCTCCAATTTCTTGTTCAGTTTTGTGAGTATTGGGGGTGTATGCCTGCAAGAGTTAGGGGAGCATTTTCTGCCTTAATTATAGTCTTATAGGTAAATAAGCACATATATTTTTGGTTTCTCAGTAAAATTCCATAGCAAGACAGTAGTCAATCACCAATTTTAGAGAGTGAAGGTATGACAGAAAATTGACTCTGCTCATCTAGGGTAGCTCAGGCACCTATGTATACTGTGTTCCTTATAATTCAGCTGTGAGACCCCCATTCCCTCTTCAGATTCATACCCCTTTCCCTTCTGTTTCACACCTCTACACCAACGTCTGATGAGACCCATTAGTCCCACTAAAGTATAAGTGACGGGAATCATCAGCAAATGTTTCTACATTTTACAGTGATCAAAACTGTAAGCTAAGCCAGGGGAGGGCACCCCCTCTCCCAAACAGGGAGATACCTTAGACCATCTAATATGTCACTTCACCAAGCTGTTATCCCCAACCCTTTATTAAGGCCACTATTGTTGATAAACTTGCTTAAATAGATTAGAAAATTATAAAATGTTTAAATGCTCAAATATTCTTTATGACAGAGTTTTAGTTTTCAAATATAAATTCCCTATTTCATCCCTCTATGAGAGTAAATGTTTCTTATAACTCAGAAACCATGCCACCCCACAAAGAACAAAGAGTTATTATGTGAAAGACAAGTTTGCAGCCTTTCCTCTTAACCACCATGCTGGAAAATCTTTCTAAACTACATAAGATGAGAGCTTTTACATCAACCTTGATTTTTGGATGCAAGCAACAGATACTGATTCAGGGTTACTTTAGGGGAAAAAAAAAAAGATGATAAGAAGCTCACAGAGACTCTGGGGTTGCTGAAAATACAAGTTCAGATGCACTGCAGTAAAAAATAATACCAAAGTTGCACTGCGAAATGAGTCCAGGGAGGATGGCTCTGGAACTGCTATTGCTGAGCCCTAAACAGCCACTTAAGCTGTGGACACAAATGACCTCAGACACTGAACACAGCTGCTAGACCTGCTGCTCTGTTGCACTGAGAACTTGATCTCCTAGCAGCGGCCTCTGTTGCCAGAGGAACTTTGTCTCAAAGCTTTATTACTCACATCTTTGGTCCCCTAGTCAAAGATCAAAGTAGATGCATTTGATTGCTAAGGCCTAGGTCTTGCATGGGTGCTCAGTCACTTCAGCTGTGTCTGGCTCTTTGTGACCCTATGAACTGTAGCCCTCCAGGTTTCCATGGGATTCTTCGGGCAAGAATGCTAGTGTGGGTTGCCACGCCCTCCTCCAGGGGATCTTCCCAACCCAGGGATTGAGCCTGTGTCTCTTACATCTCCTGCATTGGCAGGCAGGTTCTTTATCACTAGTGCTACCTAGGGAGCCTAAGTCACATGCCCACATATTAGCTGCAAGGGGGATTGGGAAAGTGAGTTGGTGGCATTTTTTGTTTCGGTAGTGACAGATATCTGTGCCTCCCATCAAAACCCACAAGACAGATAGTTGCCCTTTGGGTTTAGATGCTTGGCAGCCAGAAGGAATAGCAGTTGCCTGCTATACCTGAGACCGAGAGTGGCAAGCTTCTCTAGCACTGCACAATTTACACCTTCATCCTTATGAGCATAAGATGCTCTTTCCCTCTACACCATGATTCTAAGATAATCAGCATGTATAGTAGAGCTTTGTGGTTCACCAGAGTGTTCTGTGGACGATGAATGGTGTCTGCAGAGATCCTGAGTCATACACAACTACTATTTAAAAAGAAGACAAAAGAAAATTTTAAGTACTTTTGAAAGATTGGTTCTAGTGAATCAATGCTCTGTGGATTGAGGCTAAAGAACATTGTGTCCAGAGTAACTGCATTTTTGGATGAAGAAAGGAGTGCTTCTGTAAACTTGTAATTACCCTTCTGGTGTGCTCGTGATAAATGCCAACAGTACGGATGTCAGCTTCCAGCTTGGACCAATTTGTTGACCGGAACCATTTTATTTTCACCAGAACTCAACTCCCAGAGGTCCCCCACTATAAAAGAGGAAGAAGAGAAATATCTCTATTAGAGGAAGAGTAATAAATCTCTCCTGTCGGGGACATCTGTTGTGTTTCTCTGCTCAGTGTTCACTCTTTCTTCTTTCATTAACAGGATCACAGTATTCTTTTGGGAAAGACCCTACCCTCCTGGTTCTAGAGTTGGATGCTTATGTGACCCATGAACAATATGCAGTGATTGATTCAGAGAAAGGCATATGATGCAGAACATCCCAGGTCTTTCCTGGAACTACTGGGAAAGAGAAATTCTCCACTAGAATGTCTGAGTCAGTAGGTGGTACATGAGTCTTCTGACAGACATCTTACAGAGGGAGAGCCTATCTGAGAACAGAGCCAACAGAGACTCTCAAGCAGACATCTAAAAGAAGAAAATACTTAGAACATTGTGTAACACCTAGATCTAACAGGTTCAAAGCCAGTAAACTTGGGCTTTTCAAGTACCTGAACTTGTAAATATCTTCTGTCCCTTAAGCTAGTGTGAGTTAGTCACCTATCTTATGCCACCAAAGACTCCTAACCAATTCACTGACTTTATTTTTTAATTTATGGAGCTTTGGGCTGCCTTGACTCAAGAATCCCAGTAATAAGTTGTCTTGAATGTTGTCGAAGAGGCTTACAAGGTAGAAAACTTGGTTTAGATATTTTCTTCCAACATGGAGACTCCAGGATTCTATGAATAAAGACAAATGAGAAGCATTTGCTAAAACACATTAGATGCTATCACAAAAAAAGATAATAATGGAATTGCCATTTAGCACACAGAAAACATTACCCAAATTAGGCTAGTAACTATTTTAGGTTTCATTTAACTTCTCGTGGTAATGCATTTCATAAGTACTTTGTAATTTCTAAGTTTGTGAGGCTTAAATAATTATGTAATTACTTTGCAACAACCACAGAGTGCCACTCAAATTTGGTAGCTACTTTAAGCCATGTTAAGTTTTTCATTATAAATTATATTATGTTTAGTACTTAATTTATAGTTTGTTTGAAAAGAATAACCATATCATGCAACTATTCTGTAATAGCATAGCAATTACTCCCATACTGTGGTAACTTCCAGTGGAATGGATATTTCTTTTGTAATTACAAAAATGATAACATCACATCTGACAATTTCCTGGTGATAAAATTTCTTACTATAAATTCAACTGTAATTTATTTTCTTCTTCTTGGCCATTCTAGCTGAGCAAGAAAATAAATGGGGTAAAATATTTTTCTGCCACTTTAATATTCAATGATATTTAGCAAGTATATACTACAGGAACTGAAGCTTGAAAATAGATTATGTGTAAAGAGATCAAAGTATATTATTTTCCTCCATTTATGCTCTGGCAACAAATAGGCCTTGATCAGCTACAACAGTTCAAGATCAAGGAATCATGCAGGAAAGTTATATTTTATTGTAACATAAACCCAGTTGACAAACTACCCTGAAAGATGTGGTGTGAGAGATAGGCTTCCGTATGGCCTGGAAGGAAAGTGAAAGGCGCAGGATGTGGAATTAGAAACCTGAGTTGAAGTCTAACTTTGCTACTTCCTAGCTAGGTGAGCTTACCAACTGTAAAACCTCTCTCAGCTTGTTTCTTTTTTCTGGAGAGTTGGCTGACTTCTAATAAGGTTTGTTGCAAAAGCAAATGATATAGTGCATTTGGAAGGATGTGTCAAATACTAAACAAATGTGAGGTAGTCTTAAAGAAGAAAGTCCTTTGTTCTCATCCAACTTATTTAGACTGAAGTAAAATCCTCTTCTTTAACATAAACTCTTACAATGACAGATAAAGAAAAATAGACCATGCCTACTCTGTGTAAGATACTGCACAAATGCAAAGAATTAATTTTGGCATCCTGTTCCTTTTTTTGGTACAGTCTGGAATTTTTGCAAGAATTTGCACATATCCATTTTTTTCCTAAAAGATGTTTTTGAGTGCTTTGAAATTTTGCTTTATTAGTGAGAAGCACAGATTTTCATAGACAATCCGAAGAAAAATATGTAAACAAGAAGATATTTCTTACCAAAGGGTTTAGCTATGGGATACAATGCAGCTCTAGTCAGCTTCTAGAAGACAAGTATTTGAACCTTATCTGGAGGATATTAGTGTGGTTTCTTAAGAGTTGTTAAGAGTTAAATATTAGGAAATTCTTTTTAAAATGTAGTCAGATATCATATAATCCTAAATAGGTAGTTTCAGGCTGTTGATCCTCTTCATATTGCTAGATAATAACTTGATTTGTTAAGTTTAATTGGCTTAATATAAAGTATGCTGCTGCTGCTACTGCTAAGTCGCTTCAGTCATGTCTGACTCTGTGCGACCCCATAGACGGCAGCTGACCAGGCTCCACCGTCCCTGGGATGCTCCAGGCAAGAACACTGGAGTGGATTGCCATTTCCTTCTCCAATGTGTGAAAGTGAAAAGTGAAAGTGAAGTCGCTCAGTCGTGTCTGACTAGTAGTGACCCCATGGACTGCAGCCCACCAGGCTCCTCTGTCCATGGGATTTTCTAGGCAAGAGTACTGGAGTGGCTTGCCATTGCCTTCTCCGAATGTAAAGTATAATGTTCATATAATTTTGTCTTGGATTTAAAAGTCTAGCTCATTATTCTAAACTAGACAGGGGAATTTTAAAAGGATGTAAAAGACTTCTATAGAGCTTTGAATTTTTGTGTTACATCATCAATATCTGTATTGATTCCATGGATATATACAATGGTAGCAGTGCTTATTATTATTATTTTGAAGTAATTAAGTAATAAAGAATCAATTTATCTTAGCATCACCGACTCAATGGACGTAAATTCGAGCAAATTCCGGGAGACAGTGGAGGACAGGGGAGCCTGGCATGCTGCAGTCCATGGGGTTGCAGAGAGTTGAACACAACTTAGTGACTGAACAACAACAACAAAAGAATTAAAGAAAAAAGCAATATCTTTCCAACTTGAGTCAACAACAAAAGAATTAAAGAAAAGATCCGTATCTTTCCAACTTGAGCCTTTGTTAATCAGCATTGGATACTGGAGTCCTTACTTCAGAAGAGGCCAGAGGTTCTAGTGGGGGAAAGACAAAGGGCAAAGAAAAATGCTGACAAAAGACTAATATTTAAATGTATTATATCTTTGTAATATCTTGCTTTTCTTATTTCCCGCATCATCTGATTTCTTCCCAGCTGTGCAACACACTCATTATGTAATCTTAGGAAAGTTAATCAACTTCTTTTGCCTCAGTTTCTGCACTTGAAAAAAATGGATATAGTAACTGAGTTATTATGAGAATTAAGTGCAAAAAAATTACGTAAGAGGCTTAGGACACTGTCTGGCACTTAGTACTCACCATTAACTACTAGTATATATAATTACTATCATTCATACAACAATTAAGTGACTAAAATGGAAGGAAGAAGCTGGATATTTCTGCCTGTGGTAAAACTCATAATTTCAGGTCTGGAAGAGACATTAGGTGCCTCTTAGCCCGGCTTCATCATCATCAACACATGAAGTAAAAGTGAGAGGGTGACTTGCCTAAGAGAATCTTCTGGCAAAGGGGGGACTAGAATCCAGCCTTCCTGATTCCCTGTGAATGCTGTGTGATTATGAGTGGATTCCTATGACAGAAAGGGCATTCAAATTCTGCTCATATTATAACTAAGGGCAGAAACTAATTTGCTTTGCTCCTAGCAAAAGCAATTACCATTTTGGTATCAAGCAGGCTATTCAGTCAGGGACGGTAGTAAATGGCAGTTTTCCTCCCATCTTAGGATGTTAGATAGCCTTCAAGTGCTCTGTCCAGCTGATGAATTTATGTCTGATAATACTCTCCCATGTGTCCCTGAGCATGGCAATTACTTTTTCTGGTTCCCAACTTCCTCTACCGTGCACCACAGCAGTTGGATTAAGTAGTGTTTTAAGCATTATCCTGCTTTAGAACCAAAGCAGATTCCCAGAACTGGCATCTTTGCGATAAGACCTGGGAGTCTACATTGTCATCCAGTTCCCTAAATGATTCTTAAGCACCTGGAGGTTTGGAAATGACTGGTCCAGAGGGTTCCTATGGTTTCTCCCAGCTCTAACATGTTTTGATTCTACATTAAATGTCCATATCTCACACCCTACCTGTAGCTTAGTCCAAATAATGTTGCCCTCATATCTAAAAAGATGGAAAATAAAACATAAAATGGATATTTGTATCTGTAATGTTGTATTCAGAATAAATATCTTTTTACTCTGACTGTCTTTAACTGCCCACAATGGTCATCTAATTCAAATATTCTATGAGAACATGGAAATATGTCTGGTTAGGATAAATCACTGCATTGTTTTTCCAGGTTTTGAGGTTCAACAGAACATTTCTATGACATAATCCTTGAGGGACACAGGCACACAGACTGTGTTATAGGTGATACACTTTTCTAATATTTTTGGTGACATGTCCTTTAGGACAGGCCTCTTATACATGAAGGGTTTCTCCACATCGCTGTGAATCTCCAGTGGCAGTGAGACACCAGAGCTTAGGACATTCTAGAATGTAGGGGAGCCCCTGACAATTAAAGTTTTAGGTTTAGTCAGTTTCAGCTTGGAAATATGGCTGATGTTTTTTGACACAAGGTTTCCTCTCATGAGGACAAAGGGCAAGTTAGTTTTTCTCTTTGTTCACATATTGAGCCGGATTCCAGAGACAGGGCCCTGTGCGCTGGAGCACACCTGCATGTGAAGAAAATCACCCTGGGACCCTTCATTTCGATGCCAAGTGGCTGGGACCTTGGGTCCAGTCGCCTCTGGAAAGGCAGAGGCATTACGATTATGTAACCATCTTGGAAAGCAGAGTTTTGACTTGAGGTAATTGATTTTGACCTTAACAACAGTCCTTTGAAAAAATAAAGCATTTGTTGTAAATGAAGTCCTGCTGCTTGTGGGATAGGAAGTGGCTGGTGCTTTACAGTGCAGATACATGCATTATGAATGCTTTCCCAGATTAGGCAGAAACTGATTTGGTTTTTGAGTCCGTCTGTACTGAAACAATGTTTTTAGCATTCACCCTTCATCATATTTCCCATTAAAATAGCGCACAAACTGCTCTTGTATCACTCATGTCTTGACACATGTTTTTCCTGTGATCTGAAACTGGAAATAATTTCTTATTTGTTGACAGTCTCTTAATTTAAGAATCACTTCTGCAAAGAATTATTCAGTTGGCTACAAAGTTATTATCCAGTTGCTGACTTCATAAAGCATTGTCCTTGTTTTAAGAAATAAGCTTTAATAAAAATTGCTACAGAATCAATTAAATGCCAAAGTTAGTGATACTACACTTAGTAGTTAAGTTAAATTCATGTACATTCAGTTAAATGTATGTATTGCTTCAGAGCTCAACATCTTTGGCTACTGAAAAATTGTCCATCATTGGCAAACTTAAAGAATCATTCTCTTTAAT
Organism: Moschus berezovskii; assembly: GCF_049115385.1. Lineage (NCBI taxonomy): Eukaryota > Metazoa > Chordata > Mammalia > Artiodactyla > Moschidae > Moschus > Moschus berezovskii. The sequence continues at coordinate 37,589,466 of NC_142468.1, read as the reverse complement.
TAGAAAAGAATTTCCCCTCTGGCCCTTCCTTCTCTGTGTGTATTTACTGTGGTATTATCTGGTCAGGATGTAAGGACATATTGAATTTAGAGTAGAAAGATTTCTCAAAACAAGTCCCACTCAGAGCTGTTCCTGACGAATATCAAGTGTTTTCCTCATATGTGCTGATATAAATTAAGCATTGTAATTATTTATCTTTGGCTTTTAAAGACTTTGTTAAAAGCCTAGCCAAAAGTACAGATTAAAAGTGACACACACAAGTTCCATCCTTTTCACAGGCTCTGTGATTTTTTTTGTCAAGGAGTCTAGGTGAGCTTTTCATTTGGTTAATCACCTTAATTGGCTGTTCATCCTCCAAAGCCATTAATTACTCCAAAATACCCAATTTGCCTTTTTCACTCTGAAATTTATGACCATATAATTAATGAGCCTCTTAATTCTATGTTGTGCATTGACTTATTCAGAAATGAAACATTATACTGTTAGAATTAGATTGTTGGGTTGCTTCCAATAACTGTAACATTGGATTTCTAAAAAATTTCTGTAGAATGTCCAAGCCAACTTAAGCTTAGATGGCTCAATATGCAAATTACCCATCTGTGTAATGTGTCACTATTTGTTAATCTTCTTTTCTTTTTCAACTGTAGCAATTCCCCCATTTCTTTTCTATTCATCAACCAGTTCTAGGGGAGTTATGGAATTGGACTTTTAAAAAAACAGTAATTATGGAACAAATTCTTGATAGAAACTGAATTTTAGCAGCTTGGTATTCATTTTCCCTTTTAAAAGTGGACTCAGAAATGTCTGCCTTATTTTATGTGCCTATGTGCAGGTTGAGATGATTATCATTTCAGGTGCGATTAGCTACGTAAGCCTCCAAATCACAGGCACACTTTAAAAATACCATTTGATGAGACAATAGTAAACTATTATGGTGCCAGTTAAATGCTTTGAAATACTCAGACAAGAGAGTCAGAGATAGATAAGCAAATCATATCTTCTAAATCTTTTTTATTAATTAGTTGCTTGCATTATAATTCTGCAATTCAAATCTGTAACTTCTTTGTAATTGCCAGTGCTCTTAAAAACAGCTTGGAGATGTTTATGTAGAGAAAGATTCTCTTACTACCCAACTTATACTATACTGGAAAAGAAAACTATACACCAAAGGATATGAGAATTCATAAAAGGGAAATTGAACCTACTTTATATGTATATTTTATACCCTTATATGTACATCTAATTTAAGATACATTTCTGAAAGATTCATGGCATCCTGAGGCTCTTCAGGAGAATTTAGAATACGAAAGCAGGCAAAAAGAAAAAGATTTATATCTTTGTCTGGAAAAAAAATCAAACTCTTGTATTTCAAAAAGTGTGTGAACCAAAATAAACAGCAAATGAGAAACTTGGAAAAAATACTTGAATTCTGTGTCAAACAAGTATAATATCCTACACATATAAAGAGCTCTTTGATGTCAATTAGAGACAGATTAATATTCCCAAAGGAAAAAATAAGGAAATGAAGAAAAAATTCCTAAATGCCAATAGACATACAAAGTACTTGTTCTATAAACATAGAATAAAGAAAAACTCTAGAAGCCCGAATTCTCATAAGAAAACCTTTTGTCTTATTGAGTTATATTGAGGGGCTAATAAAAGGTGACTTGGAATATCAGAGGACTGGAAATCTACAGAGAAAAGAAGTGAGTCTCATCCTTTTGGGTTAACTGTAAATCTTTTAACCAACATGGCCCCATGGTTTTACTTTTGTTATTATTATTGTTTTAAAATATAGATATTAAGTCATTTTAGCACTAGTTGAAAAGTATCATTATTCATCTAATTTCCCTTGCATCTTTGCCAAAACTCAATTCATCATCTCTATAAATTTATTTCTATACTCTCTATATCTTCATTGCTCTCTGTGTATATCCATTTGCCAATATCATACTGTTATGCTTAATACATAAAGAAGACAGAGCGCCAAAGAATTGATGGCTTCAAACTGTGGTGATGGAGAAGTCTCCTGAGAGTCTCTGGGACAGCAAGGAGATCAAACCAATCAATTTTAACAGATCTTCATTAAAGGGACTGATGCTGAAGCTTAAACTCCAGTATTTTGGTCATCTGATGCGCACAGCTGACTCATTGGAAAAGTCCCTGATGCTGTCAAAGATTGAGGGCAGAAGAAGAAGAATGTGTCAGAGGATCAGATGGCTGGATGGCATCACTGAAGCAATGGACATGAACTTGGGCAAACTTTGGGAGATGGTGAGGGACAAAGAGGCCTGGCATACTGCAGTCCATGGGGTCACAAAGAGTCGGACATGACTGGGTGACTGAACAATAACAATGCTTAATAAAATTTTTAGTAAGCCTTAAAAACAGGTAGTATGAGACATCCAACTTTGTTCTTTTTCCATATTATTTTGACTGCTCTAGATCCTTGGGATTTTCATATAAATTTTAGAATCAACTTAATTTCAAAAAATTCTATTGAGATTTTGACTGGAATTGTAGTGAATCTATAGAATAGTTGGAAAGAAGGACTGAAATCTTAACAATATTCAATATTTCAATCCAAGAATAGTGTTTATCTCTCCTTTCATTGAGATCTTCTTTGGTTTCTTTCATCAGTGTTTTGTCCTTAGCACACAGATCTTGCAAATTTTGTAGGTTCATACCTAAGCATTCCATGGTTTTTGTACTATTTTTAATTATATTGCTTTATTTAACTTATATGCAGAGTACATCATGAGGAACGCTGGGCTGGAAGAAGCACAAGCTGGAATCAAGATTGCTGGGAGAAATATCAATAACCTCAGATATGCAGATGACACTACCCTTATGGCAGAAAGTGAAGAGGAACTCAAAAGCCTCTTGATGAAAGTGAAAGAGGAGAGTGAAAAGGTTGGCTTGAAGCTCAACATTCAGAAAACAAAGATCATGGCATCTGATCCCATCACTTCATGGGAAATAGATGGAAAAACAGTGGAAACTGTGTCAGACTTTATTTTTGGGGGCTCCAAAATCACTGCGGATGCTGATTGCAGCCATGAAGTTAAAAGATGCTTACTCCTTGGAAGGAAAGTCATGACCAACCTTGATAATATATTAAAAAGCAGAGACATTACTTTGCCAACAAAGGTCCGTCTAGTCAAGGCTATGGTTTTTCCCGTGGTCATGTATGGATGTGAGAGTTGGACTGTGAAGAAAGCTGATCGCCGAAGAATTGATGCTTTTGAACTGTGGTGTTGGAGAAGACTCTTGAGAGTCCCTTGTACCGCAAGGAGATCCAACCAGTCCATTCTAAGGGAGATCAATCCTGGGTGTTCATTGGAGAGACTGATGCTAAAGCTGAAACTGCAATACTTTGGCCACCTCATGCGACGAGTTGACTCACTGGAAAAGACTCTGATGCTGGGAAAGGTTGGGGGCGGGAGAAGAAGGGGACGACAGAGAAAGAGATGGCTGGATGGCATCACCGACTCTGTGGACATGAGTTTGAGTGAGCTCCAGGAGTTGGTGATGGACAGGGAGGCCTGGCGTGCTGTGATTCATGGGGTCGCGGAGAGTCAGACACGACTGAGCGACTGAACTGAACTGAACTGAACTGAAAAGTTTTGAAGTATGAGGTTAATTAAATGGAGAGTGGATAGCCTTTTCAACAAATGACACTGTAATATTTGGATCTTTGTGTACCAAAAAAAAAAAAAAAAAGAACTTCAACCCATTCACTGTAATCCACACTTTGAATGTCAGCCCTACCTTAGACAATTATCTCTCAATGGATTATAGGTCCAATGTAAAATTTAAAACTTTAAATCTTTTGTAAGAAGATACTGGTGAGAAATTTTGTGCGCTTTCATTTTGCAAAGATTTTTTAGAGATGACACCAGAAACATAATCACTAAAAGAAAAAGTTTGATAAATTAGACTTTATCAAAATTATAAACTTCTGCTCTTTAGAAAATGCTATCAAGAGAATGAAAAGTCAAGTCACAAAATAACATAAAATATTTTCAAAACACACAACTGATAAAGTACTAGTATCCAGAATATATAAATAACTCTCAGAGCTCAGGCAGCCAAAAAGCTCAATGAAAAAAATGGGCAAAAGACTTATACTGACACATCACCAAAGGTAGATGAGTGATAGTCAAGAGCATGAAAAGATGATCAACATCATTAATCACTTGCAAGCATGCTCAATCGATTCAGCCATCCAGGCTCCTCTGTCCATGGGATTCTCCAGGCAAGAATACTGGAGTGGGTTGCCATTTCCTTCTCTAGGGGACCTTCCCAACCCAGGGACTGAACCTGGGTTCTCTTCCATCTCCTGCATTGGCAGACAGGTTCTTTACCACCAGCACCACCTGGGAAGTCCCATTAATCACTAGTGAAATTAAAATTAAAACTACATGAGCTATCACTACATTCCCATGAAAATAGTTAAAATAAAAATCCCTGACAATACCAAGGATTGGTATAGATATGGAGCAACTGGAACTCTTATACATTGCTGGTGAGAATGCAAAAAGTTACAGCATGTTGCAAAACAATTTGATGGTTAAATGTTAAATGTGTACTTACAATATAATCCAGCAATTTCATTCCTAAGTATTTACTCAAGTGAAATGAAAACCTATATCCACTCTTTATTCATAATCATCCAAAACTGTAAACAACACAAACATCCTTCACCAGAGTAATGGATAAACAGCTGTGGTACATATGTACAATGGATAACTACTCAATAGAACAAAAATGAATGAGCTATTCATACATGCAGCAACACTAATGAATCTCAAATGCATTAGGCTAAGTGAGTGTGGGATTCCCTGGTATCTCAACTGGTAAAGAATCCACCTGCAATGCAGGAGACCTGAGTTTGATCCCTGGGTTGGGAAGATCCCTGGAGAAGGGAATGGCTAACCTACTCCAGTATTCTGGCCTGGAGAATTCCATGGACAGAAGAGCCTGGCAGGCAAGTGAGTGAAGTCAGATTCATAGGCTATATAGTCTATAATTTTATGTATACGGCATTCTAAGCTATATGGTTCAAAGATAGGTGAGAATGGGCAGATGGGCATCTAACTAAATAGTACATGAAGGTCTTTCGGAGGTGATGTGATTTTCCAGTATCTTCACTGTGATACTCACATTAGAAAGGATGAGTTTTAACTGTATGTAAGTTATATCTTAATTTAAAAAACATTAGAGAAATCTTCCCAACTGACTTAGAAATTTATGTTTGATTCTATTATTGATTCTAATTCTTTACATTGAAAACAGCCAGTTGTAAATTGCAAAATATTGGAGATTTTTGTGAGAAAGAGAAGATGAAGTCCTGTCTGTACCAACCATACAGAGATACAGAATGATGTGTTTATAATTCAAACAAGAAAATAAAGCATGTAAAACCATGTGGTATATTTCATGTTTGTGGATGAATTAACATTTTTAAATGTCCACAACTAAGGTGATCTACAAATTCAATGCAACCCCTATCAAAATTTCAATGGCATTTTTCACAGAAATAGGAAAAACAATCATAAAATTTATATGGAATTACAAAGGATTCCCAAATAGCAAAAGCAATCCTAAGAAACAGGGGATATCACAGTTTCTGATTTCAAACTATATTTCAAGGCTATAGTAACCAAAGCAGTAGGGTATTGGTATGGAAACAGACACAAAGGTTGATAGAAGAGAATAGAAATCCTAGGAAAAAATCCACGCATATGTGGTTAATTGAATTTCCATAAAGGAGCCAAGTGGAGAAGGAAATGGCAACCCACTCCAGGGTTCTTGCCTGGAGAATCCCAGGGATGGGGGAGCCTGGTGGGCTTCCGTCTACGGGGTCGCACAGAGTCGGACACGACTGAAGCGACTTAGCAGCAGCAGCAGCAGCAGCAAAGGAGCCAAGAATATACAATGGAAAGACGATATTTTCAATAACCGGTACTGGAAAAGCTGTATGCGTGCTTGTGCTTAGTTGGTCAGTCATGTCCTACTCTTTGGGATCCCATGGACTATAGACTGCCAAGCTCCTCTGTCTATGGTGATTCTCTAGGCAAGAACACTGGAGTGGGTTGCCATGCCCAACCCAGGGATTGAACCCAGGTCTCTCGCATTGCAGACAGATTCTTTACCTGTTGAGCCACAAAGGAAGCCCAAGAATACTGGAGAAGGTAGCCTATTCCTATTTCCTTTTCGATCCAGGAATCAACTGGAGTCTCCAGCATTGTAGGTGGATTCTTTGCCAGCTGAGCTACCAGGGAAGTCATATGCAAAAGAATAAAACTAGACCCCTATCTTACACTGTACAGAAACATCAACTCAAAATGGATTAAAGACTTGAATGTAAGACTAGAAACTGTAAAACTCTTAGAAGAAAACAGGGTGTAAGCTCCTTCAAATTGGTCTTGATAATTATTTTTTTAATTTGATACCAAAAGCAAAAGCAAAAATAAACAAATGGGACTATATAGCAAATTAAAAGCTTTTGCACAGCAAAGGAAACTTATCAACAAAATGAAAAGGCAATCTATGGAATGGGAGAAAGTATTTTCAAAATATATTTTCTACGGGTGGTTAATATCCAAAATATACAAGAAACCCATGTAACTTGAAATCAAAATATCAAATAACCCAATTTAAAAATGGGCAAAGCTCTGAGTGACATTTTTCTAAGGAAACATACAAATGGCCAATCGATACACAAAAGATTGTTCAACATCACTAATCATCAGGAAAATAAAACCAAAATCACAATGAGATATCACCATATACAGCTAGGATGTCTATTATCAAAAAGACAAGAAATAATAGAGGGTGAGGAAGTGAAGAAAAGGGAATGCTGTATACTGTTGGTGGGAATGCAAACTAGTACAGCCACTGTGGAAACAGTATGGAGATTTCTCAAGAAATTAAAAAAGAGCTACCATATGATCTAGCAGTTCCACTTCTGAATATATATCAAAAGGAAATGAAATCACTCTCTCAAAGCAATATCTATACTCCCATATTTGCATTACTACTCACAGTAGTCAAGTTACATAAATATTATCCATTGACAGATGGATAAAGAAAACGCCCACACACTCACACACACACACACACACACACACACACACACACACACACGAATATTATTCAGCCACAAAAAATGCAACCTATGGAATGGGAGGAAATTCTCGCATCTGTGACAGCATGGATGAAACTGGAGGGAATTTTGCTAGTGAAATAAGCTAGAGAAAGACAAATACTGTTTGCTCTTATTTATATGTGGAACCTAAAAAAATAGAAAAAGTCAAACTCACAGAAACAGAATAGAATTGTTGTTGACAAGGCCTGAGAAGTGAGGAAAATAGGGAGAAGCTGATTAAAGGGTATAAGCTTTCAGTTATTGGATGAATAAGGTCTGAGAATCTAATGTATAACAGTGACTATAGTTGATAACATTGTATTGTAAAATTGAGTTTGCTAAGAGAGTAGAAATTAAGTGTTCTCATCAAAGGAGAAAAAAAAAAAGGTAAATATGTGAGATGATAGATATGGCAAGTAAATGGTGGGAATTCTTTTACAATGTGTACGTATAGCAAACCATCAAGTTGTACACTTTAGAAATTATAGTTTCGTATGTCGATTATACCTCAATAAAGTTGAAAAATTAAACAAGAAAAAAATGAAGATGGAAAGAATTTTAATAAATAAATAGAAATTAAGCTCTATGATATATTTTAAATCTCATGTGCTATATGGCTAGAATTTTGGCATTATTTTCTTCTTAGTGGGGTGTTGGTTATTCAACAAGAAAGCCCAGCTCTACTCTTTGTGCTGAATGAATGATTTCAAACTATTCTGAACTTATTAAGTCAACTTTTATAGTAGAGAATTGCTACATTAAAGGCCACATAAAATGTATGATGTCAATAAGTTAAACACTCTTTGTGAAATATGCTACAGCAAATTGCATTCTATAGAACTCTTGCCTCTTGAGATTTAAATCCAGCCCAAATGGAACTAACTTTTCCCTTTAAATCAGGAAACTTTTTAACTGAGCCTTTCTGTACTCAGTTTGCAGCACAGTTTATCACGTGGTTTATAAACTAAAAAAATAATACATTAAATGAAAGTATTAACAGACTGTTGTCTATTGTTGGCATTGGTAGACCCTCCGTGATGTGGAAGAGATGCTGAGAATAACTTCTTGTTTTTCACTCAACTGATAAATGATCAGCTTATGTAGAATGTAAGCTTAACAGGCATTGAGGGCTGAGGACTTGGCCAACACTAACCAAATCAATTCAATGCTTGCAAGTGTTATCAAGTAACTCTACTCTTTTCACTGAATTCTGGGAAATTCTAAAACCCAATCTGTTACTTAGGCTCTCCATTGCCCTTAGATAAAGTTCAAAATCCTTAACAGGATTTCCAAGGTCTATCTTATGCTCCTGACTCTCTCATACTGCAGTCACTCCAGGCTTACTCGACTCTCCAAACTCAACTCTCCCACTCCCAATGCTACATATTACAAGGACAGTAAACCATCCTTGTAAACTAATTACTAATACATACAATTTCAAGTACTCTGCTGTACTGGATTGAAGTTGCATGTTAAAAAATCAATGTATGGCATCGTGTATATAAGGATGTCTATAAATTTCCCAGCGGTAGTTTGGGAATATTAGATCTATGATTACTGCTTCCTTCCCATGTGCCGAATGGCGTGCCTGTTGAGACAGCTGCTTCTCTAAGATAAACACAGAGGAGGGGGCTTTGGCATAGAGCTATCAAGCTTTGCCTCCTTGAGAGCTTCAGTAATGGTTTTGCCCTGAGCAATTTTCCATGGGATTAGTGGGGTTTGAAATCTGTGATGTTTTCTAAGGACACACTGGAGTAAAAACACACAAAAATATGATTCTTAAGGATATATTCATTGAGAGCTTGGCATTTGCCCTGTAAAACTAGAAAGTATATTTGAAACCTGAGACTATACTGTGCTAATAGAGGCATATTGAACACATTTGTGTATTTCTTTAAAAGGAGGATAATGGCACTGTTTATTATTCTTTGTTTGACTTACATTTTAAGGTAACTTCATTTGCTCTCTATTTTTCTTTGAGTCGGTAATTGGACACAGCATTTCTTCTGTAGCTAAGCCTTCCTCTATCAATAGGCAACTATGTCTGAATCTTATTCACTTTCAAACCAAAACAGGGCATCATGCACTGAGAGCAAAATTTGGTTAAGAAGTTGGCACATCACTACCATAGAAGACATTCTCTATGTGAGTCACAGGGGGAAAAGCCAATGAAATAGCAAAGAGCACATAGTCATGAGGAAAATATCTTATTGAGTTGGAATGAGGTATCATTTCTTAATGAACTGGATATTTTAAAATTTAAGGTTGCAATAAGTCACTTAATAAGTCACCTAATAAGGTTGCAATAAGTCACTTATGATCCACTTACTTCATTAGCTGTATCCTAAAATATTTTTTGGAAGGAAAAAAATCACTGTTAAAAGAGAGAAATGACTATTAAATGCCTCTATTCCACATAGATTTTGCATACCTGAGCTATGGTGCACAATCAAAGAAATGAATAATATTTGCAACCATGATCTTTGGCAGGTTCATCACTTTGTTCTAAGGAACTAGAGAATTGATTGAAAAATAAATCAGATGGCCAAATTATCCTACCATTTTTATTATTCCAATGGAAGATGCACTTTTATGATTCAACCCTTTCAATGACCACATTAGATTATTTGCATGAGTTATGATTAATGATTATATGGCATCGGTCATAGATTGGTAAAGATGTTATTTGTGTACTAAACATGACAAATACAAGGTTAATCTTTTCCTCAAGTTATCATCATTAACAAAGGAAGGAATCATATTATGTTCACATCCCTTCAGCACTTCTAGAATGAGGATAATGAGGATTGTATTATTTTTTTAAGAGTACTGTTTAAGAAAGACACATTAGCTTAAAATGATCTCAGTAAAATTTAATATTGAATGCATAGAGAGGGTATTTGATAGAATTTCCTAAAAGACAAGGTGAACTTAGCAAAAGTTCACAGTGCTTACATAAGCATGTTTTTAAAAATTCATTACTTTTTAGCAGGATAGAATTACATGGTACAGATTCAAACCGTTGTCCTCCGAACACCCAGTTCTCTTCCCGGGAGACAACTGACGTCACCATAAACATACCCTTTCAGAGATCTCTTTAAAAAGCAATATAGTGCAGGGTCATGTCATATTCATGGGAAGAATGGAAAAATCAAATTTTTTAAGGTTCTGAAAATGGGTTGTTTAGGGGTTTGGCATTTCTGCGGTATCCTAGAAAGATTCCAAAAGTGCCTCATCACAAGTATCTCAGATGGAAGTAAAAAAAGCATGCCAAGGACAGCTGTGCTGAAGGACATGAACTCCTCCCACTGCACAGGAAGGTAGTCCCAGGTTTTGAAATTTATAAATTGTGCATAAGGAAATAATTCATTCATTTCCTCACTAATATATATTGAAAGCCTCCTTTGTAGATACTGCAACAAGTATTAAAGATAAAATGAACAAAAAAGATGTAGGGCCTGTCCTCATGAAGCTTATATTTTTATAGGACTTGGCTAAAATAAATAAGAAATTTAATGTATAGTAAGAAGCCATGAAAACGGACAAAATTACTAAAATTCATAAAGATTGCAAAACAACTCCTTAATACAACAGTGTCACTATTTTTAAACCTAGTAAATATTCTTTTGAATACTTTTTTTTTTTTTAACGTAACTGCTCTTGAGATCTGCTAAGGCTTTTATTTATTTTAATTGGAGGATAATTACTTTACAATATTGTGATGGATTTGCCTACATCAACATGAATCAGCCTCATTTTGATGAAAGAGGCCTTCAAGCTGGGGGTTTTCACCAAGTCATTTAGAGCTATTCAAATATAAAGCATTATTATGATCTCAGTTTAAATTCTCTCTCCTCTATATTTCCATAGCTATCTATAAATTCTCCATTATAGCCTTTATGACATTATGTGATTATTTAGGTTCACCTGTCTTTCTTCTCCTATATGGTGGGGTCTTTGAGGATAAAATGTTTTATTCCTCTTAGCATGTCTAGCTCTTATCATAGAAACATACCTGTCATATAATAGACATTGAATGACTATGGAGTGAAAAAAGGAATAAATGAATAATGATCCTAAAAGTTGCAATGTGGGTTTTGTCAGCTTGCCTATTCACAAAGGATGCCTTTTTGCTATGTAATCAAATTGCTTCTGGCCTCATCCTTCTTGGAACAGGCAATCCAAAGGGAATGCCTCTTTATCTCATGACTAATGAGCCATCCAGTCTCCGTTCATTGCTATGACTTTTTAAGTATACATTTGCAGGGATTTCAAAAACCATTTGGAAATGTAATTATCATGTTTTCCACCTACATAAATACATAAGGGATGGATTTATTTATGTGCTAAGGTATATAATACGTGTCCTGTTTTTTTCTTTCCCCAAGAATTTTCCCTTTTTCAGCAGACATTTCTAGGGCAAAGAAGGTTATGCTATATTTTCAGTCACCGTCCATCAAAGAGAACCTGGAGAAAATGTGCATATACCCAAGAGCACCTTTCTTACAAGCCTTGGGTAATGACTCACTGTTGTTTACAAGAGGATTTTGCCTCATGTGAAGCAGGTGTTGAAACATTTGGACAGCTCTGTAAAAATTTTAGTCAAATGTGGTGAGTGTTAATCATCAACCTGCATATTTTTTAAAAGTGCTGTTGGTCCTCCGAGCCACCTCCAACTTGCAGAGCAACCTTTTCTTCCGTTTCCTCTGACCCATTATCCCCCATGTCTTGTAGCCTTCACTCATGCCTCACTCCACCAAGGGCTCTCACCACCCCTACTCCAGTTTACCACCATCCCTCCTTTTTAGCATTCATCCAGTTCTAAAATTTCCCGACAGATTCCATCACTACGTGAAAGTGAAGTGGCAGTTTCCCTTGGTCTTTCTTTGTCTGAACACACTGCCTCTGGTGTTTTTCTCTATACCAACCACACTGGATTACTGCAGTACATAAGATGGAGAAGATCCTCCAGAAAAGAAAGTTTATTACTGTGAAATTCCGCTGGGCCTACCCCAGCCTAAATCCCTGCAATATGTAACTAGAGGAATTTCATTAAAGGAAGGAAAATACTGATATTGGTTCACAGTGTTGCCCAGAAGCTTAAAATTTTTCCTACTTCCTACCTTAATTACTTTACTCTTTTAAAAATTTATATGATACTACCCTAGTTCAACACAAGTTACTTTTTGTGGATTAAAGGATGATGTTGATTAAAAAGGGAGATGGGGAAGTTACCAAATCCTTCTACTTCAGAATGTGATAAAAATCCCTAAATCCTTTACATTACTTGCTCTGTCAAGTCTTCCAAAAGTAGTTGAAAAATCAAGTACTGATGGCTCAACAGGAGATACTTCTGTCAATTCTGATGCTGTTAAATCACCTCAAGAAAAGAACACAGTGGCAATCTCCCTGGTCCATCCACATTCCAAACCCAGCATGATATAAACCTCATGACCTCAGTAAATGTGTCAGAAACTCATTCTAATCTAGCTCCATCTTCATGAGCAAAGACTAAATCTTCACAGTAAATAATGGAAAGCAAAGGACCAAAATGAGCATCAACTAGAATTCATTGTTTTCCTGGTTGAGTCAACTTAACTGTAAAAATACACTGAAGGCAAATCATGAAATATTTCTTCAGGCCTCAGTACCCCACGGACTTTGTTGTTTCATGTTGGGATAACAAAGTTTCATAGGACGATCTCCTCCCCAGATCTATTTTTTGTTAGTCTTCTGCCTGGCTATTTCCTTGAGGATTATGTAGTTGACTTTTTTTTTTTAATTTTTATTTTTATTGGAGGCTAATTATTTTACAATATTATATTGGTTGGTTTTGCCATACATTGACATGAATCCGCCCCAGGTGTACATGAGTTCCCCTCCCGAACCCCCTCCCACCTCCTTCCTCCCCTTATCCTCCCTCTGGGTCATCCCCGCATACCAGCCCCGAGTATTCTGTAACATGCATCGACCCTGAACTGGCGATTCGTTTCACATATGATAATATACATGTTTCAATGCGATTCTCCCAAATCATCCACCCTCACCCTCTCCCACAGAGTCCCAAAGACTGTTCTATACATCTGTGTCTCTTTTGCTGTCTCGTATACACACAGGGAGGCCTGGCGTGCTGTGATTCATGGGGTCGTGGAGAGTCGGACACAACTGAGCGACTGAACTGAACTGTTACAGGGTTATCATTTGCATCTTTCTAAATTCCATATATATGCATTAGTATATTGTATTGGTGTTTTTCTTTCTGGCTTACTTCACTCTGTATAATAGGCTCTAGTTTCATCCACCTCATTAGAACTGGTTCAAATGCATTCTTTTTAATGGCTGAGTAATACTCCATTGTGTATATGTACCAAAGCTTTCTTATCCATTCATCTGCAGATGGACATCTAGGTTGCTTCCATGTCCTGGCTATTAGAAACAGTGCTGCGATGAACATTGGAGTACATGTGTCTCTTTCAATTCTGGTTTCCTCGGTGTGTATGCCCAGGAGTGCGATTGCTGGATCATATGGTAGCTCTATTTCCAGTTTTTTGAAGAATCTCCACACTGTTCTCCATAGTGGCTGTACTAGTTTGCATTCCCACCAACAGTGTAAGAGGGTTCCCTTCTCTCCACACCCTCTCCAGCATTTATTGCATGTAGACTTTTGGATAGCAGCCATTCTGACTGGTGTGAAATGGTATCTCATTGTGGTTTTGATTTGCATTTCTCTGATTATGAGGGATGTTAGCATTTTTTCATGTGTTTGTTAGCCATCTTTATTTCTTCTTTGGAGAAATGTCTGTTTAGTTCTTTGGCCCATTTTTTGATTGGGTCATTTATTTTTCTGGAATTGAGCTGCAGGAGCTGCTTGTATATTTTGGAGATTAATCCTTTATCAGTTGCTTCATTTGCTATTATTTTCTCCCATTCTGAAGGCTGTCTTTTCACCTTGCTTATAGTTTCCTTTGCTGTGCAGAAGCTTTTGATTTTAATTAGGTCCCATTTGTTTATTTTTGCTTTTTTTCCAATATTCTGGGAGGTGGGTCTTGGAGGATCCTGCTGTGATTTATGTCAGAGAGTGTTTTGCCTACGTTCTCCTCTAGGAGTTTTATTTGTACGGAAATACAAAAAACCTTGAATAGCCAAAGCAATCTTGAGGAAGAAAAATGGAACTAGGGGAATCAACCTGCCGGACTTCAGGCTCTACTACAAAGCCACAGTCATCAAGACAGTATGGTGCTGGCATAAAGACAGAAATATAGATCAATGGAACAAAATGGAAAGCCCAGAGATAAATCCACGCACCTATGGACACCTTATCTTTGACAAAGGAGGCAAGAATATAAAATGGAGAAAAGACAGTCTCTTTAACAAGTGGTGCTGGGAAAACTGGTCAGCCACTTGTAAAAGAATGAAACTAGAACACTTCCTAACACCATACACCAAAATAAACTCAAAATGGGTTAGAGAGTTAAATGTGGTTGACTTTTTAACTTTGACTACTAAGGCTCAGTCCCCTCACTGGCCCTTCCTATGAGAGATCTCGTCTTATATAAATAGCCTCCTCCCCTGAATTAAAATTGCTGAAGTGATCCAAGACTCAGTCCTAGGACCCCTTCTCTGTCTAGGTAGTCACATCTGGTCTCACAGATTTGAATAACATCCATAAGTTCACAACTCTCAAATTTGCGCTTCTTGTCTCAAACTCTCCCCTGTGCTCCAGACTCAGAGAACCAAATGCCTACTCAGCATCTCTTCTTAGATGTCTAGTAGGCATTCTACACGTAACCTATCCAAGGCCAAATTCTTGATGTCCTCCCTAAAACCTCCTCTCTCAGTTTTCCCCATCTCAATTCATGGCATCTCTACATTTCCACTTGTTCAAGTCACAAATCTTGCAATCCTCTTTGTCTTTTTCTATCACATGGTTTCTATTCCAACCATCAGCAAATCCTATTAGCTCAAGCTTCACAGTATGTCTGGACCAGATTCCCTCATCCCCACTGCTTACCCTCTGAGAACCGTCCTCATTATTGGGACAGTTGTTAACAACTCTACAATATATAATTCTGCCCTTGCCAGATAGTTGGTTGCACTTGTGAATTTAAGTCTTTGAAAATGAAAGTGAAATTCTGCTAGGTCATTTAAATCAACTCTGCTATTGAGAACTTCAAAAGTTAGATAGAATATGTATTTTTAAGTTTTTAAAAAATCAAGGAGCTACAAAGAAAGTAATGAATTATAAACACAAAACCTGCAGAAAATGAGAACCCAGAGAGATCAACCCAGTATTCAAAGCTGATTCAGCCAGTGAGGAATTTGTTACTTTAAAGAAAAAAATTGTGGAATTGAGCTGCAGTTTTGATAGCCACATGGGACCAGTTTGACTGAAAAGCAAAATTATAAAATGATATAACTGTGTAAAGAGAAAATCCCGCCCAAATCTGTAAACACGTATTTGGAATTAATAAAAACCCAATTTATTCATATATATATATAAGCAAAAAATAATGAATGAAACAAAAATACTTTTGCAATAACATCAAAAATATTCAGGAGCTGTGAATGAATACCAACAAAAAGTATTAAGACATCCATGGATATAGTTACAAAACTTTTTTTTGAAAGTCATGAAAGTAGACAAATAAATAGATATGCCATGTTTATGAATTAGAACTCAATATTATATAGAAGTCAATTTCCTTCAAATTTATTTAGAGAGAAAAACGAAAATGATAGTTTTTTTAAGCTTGTGAGATGGCTGGATGGCATCACCGACTCTGTGGACATGAGTTTGAGTGAACTCCGGGAGTTGGTGATGGACAGGGAGGCCTGGCGTGCTGTGATTCATGGGGTCGCGGAGAGTTGGACACGCCTGAGCGACTGAACTGAACTGAACTGAACTGAAGATGACTTCAACTTTAAAGATGATTTTTAAATTTTTAAGATGATTCATATAAACTAAGAATAACAAAAATAAAAGAAACAAAAATAATAAAAGAAAAAAATGTGAAGATGTGTTCTAACAGAGGTTAAGAATTCTCACAAATATATTGTAATTAACACAGTGCAATTTTTGTCCCAGGGGTATATAAATTGACATATGAATGCAAAGTGAAGAACTTCCAAATAGACAAATGCATGTGTAGGCACTTGATATCAGACATGAGTGTCTTGGCAAATCACTGAAAAAAGGATGATGTCTTCGGTCAAGTTTCCTGGAAGCAGATACTGAGACAAGGATTTGTGTGAAAAAAGAATGTGCATGATGCCAAAGGGGAATGCTGGAGTGTAAGTTAGGGCTTAGCATTGTCTCCCAAAAGGCAAGGAGCTGGGTTTACATACTCTGACATCCTCAGTCCCATGTCAAGAGCCACCTTGTGTGTATGTGTGTTAGTCAATCAGTTGTGTCTGACTCTCTGTGACTCCAAAGACTGTAGCCCAGCCTGCCAGGCTCCTCTGTCTGTGGGATTTCCCAGGCAAGAATACTAGAGTTGGTTGCCATTTCCTTCTCCAGATCTTCCTAACCCTGGTATCAAACCTGGGTCTCCTGCATTGCAGGTAGATTCTTTACTGTCTGAGCCACTAGGGAGCCACCTTGCTGCTGCTGCTGCTGCTGCTAAGTCACTTCAGTCGTGTCCGACTCTGTGCAACCCCATAGACGGAAGCCCACCAGGCTCCCCTGTCCCTGGGATTCTCCAGGCAAGAACACTGGAGTGGGTTGCCATTTCCTTCTCCAATGCATGAAAGTGAAAAGAGAAAGTGAAGTCGCTCAGTCGTGTCTGACTCTTAGCGACCCCATGGATTACAGCCTACCAGGCTCCTCCATCCATGGGGTTTTCCAGGCAAGAGTACTGGAGTGGGGTGCCATTGCCTTCTCCAAGGGAGCCACCTTGGGGGCCTTGTAAATCCTAGGTATTTCTAAGGCTTTCCAAATGTATGATCTCCATTAATCCAAGGACAGTTCTCTATAAAACAGCTGCAGAATTACCTTTTGGAAGTAAAAGCATACCTGTCCCCAAAAAAATGTTTTTAATCAATACAAAGTGATTTGAATGAAATAGTAACATTGTGTGATACAGACAGACTTCAATAAATGATCTAAGGCATCTGAATGTTGACAATATAAAGCTAAAATAAGACATCAAATACACAGAAAAAAATGAACTTCCATAGGATAAGACAAAGAAAGTCAAAACTGGAAAGCTATTATAATAGACTACAATATAAGAGAATATCTTCATTATTTTAGAGCAGGGAAGGATTCCTTAAATGAGATGTTAAAAACATTAACCATAAAGGTAAAAATTAATAAATTTGACTACATCAGAATGAAAAAATTTCTGTTCACCAAAAGGCATCACTGAAAGGGTAAAAAACGGGACTTCCCTGGTGGAACAGTGGATAAGAATCTGCCTGCCAATGCAGGGTTCGATCCCTGGGTTGGGAAGATCCCCTGGAGAAGGAAATGGCAACCCATTTCAGTATGCTTGCCTGGGAAATCCCATGGACAGAGAAGCCTAGTGGATGGGAAGCAGTCTGTGGGGTCGTAAGAGAGTCAGACATGACTTAGCAACTAAATAACAATAGTTGATTTACAATGTTGTTTTTGTTTCTGCTATACAACAAAGTGAATCACTTATACATATAAATACATCATTTATATGTCATTACAGAATATTGAGTAGAGTTCCCTGTGCTATACAGTAGGTTCTTACTAGTTATCTATTTCATATATGAGTAGTGTGTGTATGTAATATTACTCAGTCATAAAAAAATGAATGAAATAATGCCACTTGCAGCAAATATGGAAGGATCTAGAGACTGTAATGCTAAGTGAAGTAAGTCAGAGAAAGACAAATATTATACGATATCATTTATATGTGGAATCTAAGAAAAGGTGGCACAAATGAACTTATTTACAAAACAGAAATAGATTCACAGATGTAAAACAAATGCATGGTTACCAGGGGATAGAGACAGGGGAGGGATTATCAGTTGGGAGACTAGAGAGCTCTACTCAGATTTGAGGTAATAGTCAACTTTGTGTTTTGAGGTTTGTTTATCCCCATCATCATCACCACCATCATTATCTCTCACCAGAAAAGATGCTCTGGTGAATAACAGTAATAACAAATCAGGAGTAAAACCTGACTGCCACATAACACCTTTGGGCTATCCCTTCCGTAGGGAAACTTCATTAGTAAAAATTATCCACATGTTACTTCTTGATAATAGATCAATTTTACAACTTTTCAGTAAGTTGATACAGATGTTATTTATTTTCTATTTTTTAACTCCTAAATCTGAAGGAAATTTGCTCAATTTCTGCATTACTTAGCAGAGTACAGGTGCGTATATTTAAAAAAAACATTCGGTGTAAATTAGTTATTACTCCCAAATAATGCATTTGCTCAGAGGACAAGCAATAAAATTTACAGTAGGAGATAGCAAGTGGTCATTGGCAATAAGTTCTTTGACTGCTTGTTTGGCCTTATAGGAGGCCTTCACATGGTCAGCATATAAACTGTGTTATGATCTGAAGTAGTCACAAGTGGCCAGAGGCAAGTAATTGAATCTGTTTACATTTGTATGGCTACAAGTGGCCATTCATCAATCTAATAATTTGATGCCTAATTTTATAGTTAGTCTAGAAAAAGAACACATACACACTCATGCCCACCACTGATGAACACTGTTTACTTGTCATCCTATGGGAAATAAGTAAAACTCATGGGTGGCTCCTAATTTTGAAAAAAAAATAAAATAAAATACCCCCCTCCCCCCAAAAAAACCAAAGAACTACTTACAAGAATATATCATGGAAAATTCTCCCTATTGTTGTTCTCATGCCAGAACTCTTACTCATTCGAAGTACTAGCCAATAGTTTACTGGTCATCCAAGTAAGTGCCTTAGGCATCTCAGGATTTCTTCACACATTTTCTCCATCTTAATTGTTTTTCACTCTTCCCTGATGACAGTTCCAAATCTTAGCAATATCTCAACGCTAAAGTCAAATGATTGCTAATCTGTGAAGACCTCTCTTGTCCTACCATTTGAAAATAAACTCATTCTTTTCATTTCCATAGTGCTTTGCCTAATTCTCATAGAACATCCATCACTTTTTAAGCTATATCCACCCTATTAGATGGTACAGTTCCTCAAAGGAAATGACTATGTCTTCCCAGGTGGCACTAGTGGTAAAGAATCTGCCTGCCAATGCAGGAGATGTTAAGAGATGTGGGTTTGATGCTTGGGCCAGGAAGATCCCCTGGAAGTAGAAATGGCAACCTGCTCCAGTATTCTTGTCTGGAAAAGTCTATGAACAGAGGAGCCTGGCGGGCTACTGTCCATGGGGTCGCAAAGAGTTGCACATGGCTGAGTGACTGAGCACACACACTTTTATCTTATAAGGCAACCACTACATCTTTTTCATTCGTGATTCTCAAAGTGCCTTGTATGTAGTAAGTGTTAAACAGTATTTGTTGAGTGAATGACTAAATCATAGCCAATGGAGTTTTTTATGGGGCTTCCCAGGTGGGCTAGTGGTAAAACACCTGCCTGTCAAGGCAGAAGACATAAGAGAAGGGGTTCAAACTCTGGGTCAGGAAGATTCTCTGGAGGAGGACATGGCAACCCACTCCAGTATTCTTGCCTGGAGAACCCCTCCATGGACACAGGAGCCTGACATTATTATGGAAACACTTAAAGTTAAAATATAGGATAATAGAGATATAATCTTGAGAGTTTTATGCTTAATTTAAAAAAAAATACTTTCTTCAGAGAACTTTTAGATTTATAGCAAAATTAAGGGGAAGGTACAGAGATTTCTCATATACTCCCTTCTTTTCATGGCTTGATAGCTCATTTCTTTTTAGCACTGAATAATACTTCATTATCTGGGTGTACCACAACTTATCTGCCCATTTACTTACTAAAGGGCATCTTTGTTTTTCCCAAGTCTTGGAAAATATGAATAAAGCTGCTATAAACATCAGTGTGCAGGTTTCTGTGTGGACATAAATTTTCACCTCTTTCGGGTAAATACCAAGGAGCACAGTTGCTTTGAGTAAATACCAAGGAGCACAAAATGCTTAGTTTTGTAAGAAACTCAAGTTGTCTTCTAAAGTGTCTGAACTATTTTGCATTTCCCCTAGCAATGAAAGTTCCTGTTGCTTCACATTCTAGTCAACATTTGATATTGTTAGTGTTATAGATATTGACCATTCTATAAGGTGCATTGCACTGTGGCATCTTATTGTTGTTTTAATTTTCACTTTCTTGATAACACCTGATATGGAGCTTGTCCTTACCTTTTTCTCTTCTCACTTAGAGAAGACAGGAAGGAAGAAGCTAACATCCATTGAGGGTCTAGCTTGTGTCAATTAACATGATGAGTGCTTTACATATATTATAACAATAATTCTCAAATTAATATGACTTTAGAGTTGGTGCTAAAAGAGATTACATATTTGCTCAAACTCACAAGCGAAAAAGTAGGAAATCACTATTAAATTTAGCTTTCTTAAATTCCAAATACTGATGATCTTTTTTTAGTCAAGCACATTTGGTTTCTATTAACAGAGACTCCCTCCTATTTATTGGAGTAAGAAGGGTTTACTGTAAAAATGACTTTGAAATGATTAGAAAGATGCACTTTATGAAAGTCTAACATCAAAAGCATGAGCCATTAGAGAGTTGGGCAAATAGTCACTGCGATTAGACTATGATTCCGGAGCCATGTTCACAGAAACTATATTGTTGAGTTCATTATTTCACATTAATCCTCTATTGACACAGTTTAGTCAAATTCACCCCTGTTTCTATCTTGCCATCCAATGGTTTTCTCTACTTAATCAGCTTCTTCTCCCTGTAACTTTGGCTCCCATGTTGCTCTGGTTTACCATCCGTGGCGCTGTAAATTTTTATCTCATGACATCTCCATTTGAACTTTCTCTTCCCAATGGGCAAACACAGTTTGGATTTCTTATTATCAAATTCAAATTCCATAGAGAGAATTTGATAAAAATGGTTTTTTTGAACTAGGCTATGAAAATTAGGTAAGAGATATGATCATAAATTGGCCACTCTAGGATATATCTTCCTTCAGAGTATCATCAACAGGGACAAGAGCTGTGGGGGAGGGGGCGTGGTGTAGGTGAGAACAGGCTGTACGTAGTAATTATCCCCAGTCTAAAGATACCAAATAAAGATATCCAGTTCAGACTTGTTTCTGAGCACCAGATCTCATTTTTCTATGACTTATTCGAACTTTACTCCTGCATGTTTCAGAGATACTTCAACAGCAGTACGTTAAGGCTGAATTCATTATGGTGTCACCAAAAAAACCTCCTCTACCCTTTGTTCTCTAGAACACCACCAGGCTCTATGACAGTATTTATTTTTCAGACCCTATTACTTTCTAATAAAAATGTCACTGTTGGTATTCAAAAGGTTCCAGCACAAATACTCAGAAATTGTTGCTAGATACTTTTAAATTATACAATCAATATAGCAGATAAAATAAGTAGTACTTCAACAATTATATATTTTGATTAAATAAAAATGCCACGTTAATTGCTTACATAATTCTAAGTGAAAAAGAATATAAAACTATCTTGAAATAAATTCTGTTCAAGGACTTTTTATTGTTGTTGGAAGCTGCATATCAGCTTGTTAGCTTTCTTGAAAATTAAATTTAAATGAAGGCACAGTTGTAATGAAAGAGGCAAATGTTCACCACTCAAACTTTTGTGTAAAATTATAGCTATGAAAACTATTTACATTGAGAACGAGTCACTGACACTTGCAGCTTTCCAGCTAAATGCAATCTTGAAGACTTGCAAGTCATCCTATAAGAATAAGAACTTGTAAACAAACTGTGAATATTTAATTTTTGAAAACAACCATTCTGCAACTGAGGGTAAAAGGTGTGTCCATGTTCCTATCTGGGAAGCGGATTTATTTTTATATAGTACACTCCGGAATGGATGGGTACCTTGAATAATGTCCAATATGCTCAATGGGGAAAATCCCAGCATGCTTATTTTATCCAAGGTCAATATTTGCTATATAGAGTTTAGATTTTCATCACTATTTTTTGCAGTTTTTGATAGTGACTATGGCTTGCATGGGACTTTGAGAACGTTAAAAATGTAATAGTTTTTTTAAGCATTAGTCCGTGTCGACCTGGGTCACATAAAATCACAATCTAAAAATATTGAAGCAGAGATAAAGTTATCACTAAGAATTGAGACTGATTTTGAAACCAGAAAAAATGGCAACATCATTCAGAATGAGCATTCAGGAGAGAGTGTGAGGATAAAGTGAGTGAAAGTCGCTCAGTCGTGTCTGACTCTTTGCTACTCCATGGACTGTAGCCCGCCAGGCTCCTTTGTCCATGGGATTCTTCAGGCCAGAATACTGAAGTGGGTAGCCCTTCCCTTCTCCAGGCAATCTTCCCAACCCAGGGATCAAACCTAGGTCTCCCACATTATAAGTGGATTCTTTACTGTCTGAGCCACCAGTGTGAGGCTAGGTAGTCATCAAATCCTGGGTATGTTTCTTTTCCTTCTTTCTTTTTCTTTGCCACACCAAGTGGCTTGTGGGATCTTAGTTCCCTGACTGGGGACTGAACCCAGGTCCTTATCAGAGGCTACATGATTTGATGATGTGATCACTCTGACAGCAATGGAATCTATGTTTTTATATTCGTGTGTCTTCCAGAGTTTCTAAATTAATTACTTCAAAGTATAAATAAGTATATTTTCAGAGCTTACAACTCTGTTTTTCCTCCTTATTTCTACTGTGTTCTTATGATGCTTCTTTGGTTTTACTTGCTATAAACTTTGCAATCCCATTATCATCCAATAGATCACTGTTTTGAAATCCTCAAGTATTCCTCATACGTAGAAATATATCAAGAATAAGTAAATTTTGTTATCTTGTTGGTAATAATACTTCTGAATTGATTGTAAAGCTTTTTTGAATTTAGGTATCTTATAAATGTCATTTTATAATTTCATAGTATTTTTAAATTAAAGATATCATTTGATAAATATATATTTAGTAAAATAAAAATTTATATTTTTATATAATATATGAAATAGATGGTTGTACCATCTATTCACAAGATATTGAAAAAGATAAAACTGACATACCATAAAGTTCTCTTGACTCATAGATGGGAGGAATCTTTGAATGCAATTGTAGATAATAAATATGATGAAAGCTGTCTTATAGACATTAATAATTTATTTTGTGTCATGCAACAGAACACTTTTGAGATTATATTATGCTGTCAGTTAAGTTACAGCATCATTTTAATTTCAAAAAATGGGGAAGGGAGATTTGATAGTTCAAAAATAGACATGACAACCTCATTAAAAGCCAAAAGATAAATACATACCTGTTACAGCTTTTCCAAATAGGAATGAAAAAATCACTGAGACATTATAAAGGCTAAGGTACCATGTTGCATTAGACAAAGGAGAGCACACAAAAGCTGAGACACTAACAAATCTTGTAGAGTTCACCTTGCTGGCTGCCTGGTGCTCAAAAAGTCAGTGAGAGGAAACACTGCTATTTTCCAACAGGACAGCAGCATGTGAGATTAAAGATTTAGTTGAAAACATGAAGACTAGGTTAATCCATTGTCTGCAGAGTTATACTTTGCTTTAAAAATGGGTGAATCTACTGACAGGATTAAACTTGTGGTTCTGTTCATATTTGATCAATGTTGGCATCAACTTGTTGAAGATATATATATGGTTGGCAACAGTCACAAATAATGCTGAAATTTTCAGCGTTGAATAATTATTATGGATTCTATAATTTATTAGGAAACAATGTCCTTGATGAAGCTGTGAAATGAGAATTCATTCTTATTTGTGTATTATCAGTAAAATTGTTAATTGTATTCACTGTGACGTTCAGTATACATGTCTTACTGGTCTAGGCTATTCTCACATGTACTCTTTGATCTGCTGTTTCTCAGAAACCCTCCTCTAACAAGCTTTGTGAGCAGTGGTTACTTACTTCATCTCCCTGATTTGAAATTTCCTTACCTTCAAAAGGGGAAAGCTAATTTCTATCTCATGGAATTATGGTGGGGATAAAGTAAGATAGTTATGTGACTTCTATTATGATGCATAAGCCATTTAAAATATTATTATTACTTGTTCTTTTTAGATTAGGCAACAGAATCATAATCATTACTTTACTGTTCCCATTCAAATGAGCGTGTGTATATGCTCAGTCACGACTGACTCTTTGTGGCCCCATGGGTTGCAGCCCATCAAAGCTCCTTTGTCCCTGGAATTTTCCAGGCAAGCACACTGGATCCACCTATAATTTCATAGTGAAAAACTCTGACATAATCTGAAACTTCATGCTAATTCCATTCATTCTATACTTTAAATTCTAAAAATAAAATTGCTTACAAGATGGATCAAGAATGTATTTGCTATACCTGTAGATAAACAGGATGGTGAGCAGATGTCTGGCCCACTGAAGCCCTCATCTCTGCTTTATTCTAACTCTGTAGCAATTTTGAGGTTAGTGTAAAAACATTCAATATTGTCCATCTGTTTGGGTAGTTTTGTGTACTGTCACAATGATATCATTTGGGTGACTTTTTCTTTTTGTTCAAATCTAAGTAAATATTCTGCATAGAGATTCTAACATCAAAGCTATAGATGTCTATGCAATCATACATCTTCTTTCTGCACCTCCCTTATAAATCCATTGATCCCTTTCCAAGTAACCCCTTGGCTACTCACATTTTTTACACTATTGCCTACAATATACTTCCTGACACTTTCTCTTCCAATGCTTGCATCAATTCTTCTTTCTCGTGTTCTTCCTCTGATGACACTATGGTCTTCTTCACAGGTTCCTCTTCCTTTGCCCACTTTTCAATATGCTGTCAGTACCCTCAGACCTTGCCAAGTGCCTGTGAAGTAGTCACTATTTTCATCCTCAAGAATAAGCAGAGATTTGTTCTTTTATTCATTCAATCAATCAACATTTATTGAGTGTCTCCTATGTACCCAGGCAACATGCCAAATGCTGAAGATATGGTGATGAGCAACAACAAACATGGCTTCTGCTCTCTAATAGAAGTTAAAATCTCTTATGGGAAACATTGGTCAAATAATCACCCCAAAAAGCCAGAATCTAATTGCATACAGAAATAAATGCCATGAAGGCAGGGCTTTTGGTCCAATCACCTATCACCCAGAACCTGACCTAGATTTGGGGAGTGGGAGCAAGTAACATGGAAGAATTCTGCTTATATTTGAAATAAGAGTGAAATTTACCAGGTGATATGAGGGGCTCAGGGCGGGGGGCGCTGCAGGTTGGGGGAAATGGCATGTGTAAACGATAGTATAACTAGAGCTGAGAGACCAGTGATAAGGTGGTGCAAATTGAGACTGCAGAGACAGGCAGAGGTTGAACCACACAAGGATTCATAGGGCTACAAAGGCTTCGAGCCTTTATTCTAAGCATGGTGAAAAACTCTGGAAGGGTTTCAAGCTGGGGCTCCAGATTGAGAAGAGCCATGTTCTATGGATCAACAAGGCAAGACTTGTTTAAAAGAACACATGCTACTGGGTTGACCAAAAAGTTTGTTTATTCCATAATGGAAAAACATGAATGAATTTTTTAGCCAACCCAATATTTTGGTGTATAAGCTGTCTTCTCCTGGGTTTGTTGAATATCTAACTCTAGATGTAGGTGACAGCAGTGAGGTAGGAGTGAGCCATGGGGAAATTGGCCTGTCTCCCTTTGCAAAGTAACTATCCTGGAAGAGTTTGTTACAGGCTTTTAAGCAAATAGGTTTCTTCAGACACAATACTTGGGACTGATGACATAGTCAAGATTGTTGCTGCTGCCTATGGCTCATCACAGTCCCCTAGGAAAATTCCAGGAACTTCTGGCAACAGATCTGCTTGGTGTACAAACTCCTGGTCATGGGGCTTCTGCCTCATGCTCCTCCCTTCTACCTCAACTCTTGGGTTGCTTTTAATTGATGAAATCTAGGTTCCATGTCTGCTCTCCATCTGAAAAGGAGTCTGGGAAATACAGGAGCTCAACCTTGGGCATGCAGGACTCAGAATGTGGGAAATAGCAAACTGTCAAAATATTGTTCCAAAGTGCTAGACACAAAATAACAGATTCCCACAACAGTTATTATATTAATTACAGGAGCTCATGTATAAGCCATACCTTAACAGTAAACAACAGTTGATAGTTCAACCAGTAGTTTTTTTCGGAGAAATATATGTATCATCTATTAAATGGTAGACATTTCCTTTCAAATCATCATGGAAAAAATGAATTATTCAATAAAAATACTATTTTGAAATATTCTCAGAAAATATTCTCAGAAAAATATGCTATTCATCACTCCAAATATACTCATATTGTTTTATAACAACAAAAATACTGGGAAAGACTTAATCTCTATCAATAAAGCACTAATTAAATAATACACGTTTAGGAAGATATCCAAGACAACTTAACATATGAAAAAGTGAACTGCAGAACAATAAATACAGCGAATTATAGTATGATGATAAGACAAAATCTATCATCTTTCTTTTTTAAATATGGCAATATGTTTAAATGTGGGCTTCCCAGGTGGCGCTAGTGGTAAAGAACCCACCTGCCAATGCAGGAGTTGTAAAAGATCTGGGTTTGATCCCTCAGTCAGGAAGATCCCCTGGAGGAGGGCATGGCAACCCATGCCAGTATTCTTGTCTGGAGAATCTCATGGACAGAGAAGCCTGGTGGGCTACCGTCCATGGGATCGCAAAGAGTTGGACACGACTGAAGTGAATTAGCATGCCTGCATGCATACTGATATGTGCAAAAAATTTCACAAGAGATATGTGATGCACAGCATGTTCTGAAACTGGGTGATATCAGGGTGCAGATGGGGAAGATCTTATTTTCAAGTTCTTTTCCAATGAGCATATATGGTTTTGGTATTTGAAAAAAGAGATTAACACAGTTGGAAAGAAAGAGGAATGTTTAGGACCTAGAAGTCAGATATCAATTGAATTCAAGTCAAGTGTACAGATAGGAGTGTCCGAAATGGCTTTCCCACTTCCGATGATGATATATTTGGAAAGGCCTGGAAACAGCATTGAAGTCCAAAACTGTCATCTCCATCAAAATAAGGGAGTGGGTCTGTGCGTTATGGGAAGATAAAAAGGGGAAGTGAACTGAATATTACATTAAGAACAAAAGTAAATATCTTTGTTTAAAACAACAACAATCCTGAGCTATTGAATCTCAGCAGTCAGAACCAGACGAGAACAGGACTAACTGCCCAGATAAGGCCTTGCCAAGAGTGAAAGTATCAGCAAGAGGAAATGTATGCTAGTCTAAAACTCAATTAATTTCATCAAGGGTATCATTGAAAACAAATTATCATGTCTGATAACACAGAACCCTAGCAAGCCAAAGGACAAAGATAACGCTCCAGTTCAAAGGCTTGCAGTTTACTTTGTTTTTAGTAAGCTACATTTTCTCTAAACCTAAGAGGAATAATTAAAGGATGTTTCCTGTGCTGTTTCTGGTATTAATTAAAGCTGTCCAATGGAACCAATAGGAGAACAATAGTAATAGAGCCAGCCAGCTTCAAGTGCACTGCTTGTTGCAAATCAACAAATAATCTGCTTTTGGGAAGTAGCTGAATTTTCACTTGTTCATATTTGGAGTTAAAGCAATGCAAATTGTATCGTTTTTCTCAATAAATGCCCTTTATCTTTCCTTTGGTGAAATGAAGACATGAGCAGAATGAAAGTTTGGTATCTGCAGAAGCACAGACAGACATTGCTCTGGAGGTGGCTGAAGCCTTCGTGCAGTAGCCATTGGCTCGTGCACAGTCTGATTACCATTGTTTGGTCACTCAAATGTGGTTGCTTTTGTTTTTTGATGTACTGAAAAAAAAATGGAGAGTTGAGGAAACAGCTCAGGAATGAAGGCTGTGGCTCTGTTCTCACTCCCAGCTGTGACTCATGTCTTTAATGAGGCTTGCAGCAGCCACTTAACTCTCGTGTCTCAGCGTCTTCATCCATAAAATAGAAGTGGCAGCACCACACTCTAAAAGGCTTTTTGAAATTAGCTAATCAGTAGGAAGAAATCTGAAAAAAAAAAAAAAACAAAACCAAAAACAACTCTCTCTCTCAATCTCCTACCTAGCTCCCTATCTATCTCCCTATCAATACCTACCTACTTCTACTTCCCTAGCCTATTTAGCTAGCAACCTCTGGCAATAAGGGTTACTAAATGTAAAACAAATTGTTGTTAAGGAGGAGTTTCTCCAGGGGAGAGCTTTATCAATAGAATACTTCTATTTTTACTTCTCTGAGGGTGGTCCTAAGGGATCTGAAGGCAAACACTGGGACTAGGTAGCCTCTCCTGGTCTTTTCCAGTTCTTTGAATTCATAGTGCCAAATCCTGAAAGAATGTCTGGGTTATATTTACTAAAATATATGTACCATTCTAGTCATTAAAAGACAATGCTCTATTACAGTGTTTGTGTGTTTTACAAATTAGGCAAAGCTGATCTATGAAAAAGTTTTAAATTTCGATGATTATCGCTCTTGCAAACCTCAGGAAATGTTCTAAAATCATAACTTACGATCATGAATTTCAGCAGTTAGTTTACGTTCTTTCAATTAAAATTCTAAAGAAGCCCAAACATCTTGAGAAGAAAAGATACAGAAATTGTTTTCAAATACAGACATACGCACAAATAAAACAACTTAATGAACATACGGATTTTTTCAAATGCTGGAGCTTGCTGCCAATTTTGCAGTTAATATTTCTGAAAGTCAGCATATGCTGATCACCACGTGTTTATAAAACATTCTCAATAGTGAAGACAAAAGATTGGGCTTTGGCACATTTACTGACCACATGGGCAATTATATCAGACTCTTACTTCACCCAAAACCAGGAGATTAAAAGTAAGGAAGCCTCTGCTGCAGCTCTATATGATCTGTGTTAATACCTTAGGACTCCTGACGTAATTGCTTTCTGTGTGAACAGCTCACCAACATGAAAACAAATGAAAATAGTCCTTTAAGTATTCAGTAATTGTAAAAATATTTGGGAAGATAAAAACGTGGGATTTTATGTGATACTTTCCAATGACAGATGGAAATATGATTTTTCTTTACTTCAGGAAACTAAAACCTCTGGGATTTTTCAAATGTTTATTTTGGACCCAGACTATGAAAACATTCAGTATTTACCCTGGTGCCATTTGAAGCTCATGTTTTGTAGGTTTGGGTCATTTGGGCCTGAGATGGGCTCAAGTACAATTTCATTTGAGTAGATGTAGCTTTGACTTGGAGCAAAACACTGTCTTTCAGACTTGCTGCTATGGGGAAAAACTCAAACCATGAATTTGTAGCTTTAAAAATGTCTTCTTTCAAGCTTGTGTTCCTTTGGGGAGGTCAGAAAGTCAGGAATTTAAGACTTTCCCTAAATAAAGGGATTCCAGTACCTGTGGAAGATGCTTTTTTTCCCTCTCCCTCTCTCTCTTCCTTACAGAGGCACTGGATTTCAGGCTAATCTGCCCACTGAGATACCAGGAGAGCCTGGCCCCTCTCATTCTCTGTCTTCTCTAACCAGGATTCATGTTAACAAGAAACAGTCTCGATGGTTATGGAGTAAGATGGCATTTATATAACAGACGCTCTTTCAGCTCGGCTCTCAAGAGCTGCACCTGTGTATTCTCTTCATGCTGGGGAGGAAGGAGATGGGTGCTTTTCCTTCACTCACTTTATCTGCAAGTCTCGCAGAAGCATTCTTGTGTCAATGTGTTCTCCTAATTTATTTTCCCCCATGTTTTTCACCTGGTTAAGGTGATGGGTTTGCAGTCATTACAGCATCTTAAAGTGATTTCACATTCTTGATGCAGGTAAGTGAGGAAATGAGTTTGAGAAGGACAAAGATAAAAACAAGGATACCAGTAAAGCAGGCAAAGCAGAGTAAGGTTGGGGAGGAGTCTGAGAAAATCTGCATGGGAGCAGGAGTGAGGAGCTTTATCTGAAGCTTTATACTTTATTTCCAGTAGATAAAATGCTCTACCTTTTGTCCCAGTTGTGGTTCCCTCCACTAAAGGACCAGGACAGAAGACAGTCCAGTAAAACATTGAACTCCCTAGCTTAGAACTGTACAGGCAGCAGCCAGGTACCTAGATGGTCAGCTGAGGCAGGGATGGGCTCTGTGATTTTTCACAGTAATTTTAAGCTAAATCTTAATCACTTCTTGATTCAACATCAAAACTTGGTAATATGATTTGTTAACCAAAGAGCCATAGATTCAAAAGAAAATTGTGCTAAAGCTCTGTATACAAAACAGAAAAAGTAGAGCTGTTTTTGGTCCATTGTGAGATGAGAGCCTGAGACCCAGCTCACTCAACCTTCCCCAGTCCCTGAGAATCTATCCTCAGTGCATCATATGAAAATCACTGCTGTATGGTTGCATTTCTTTACACTAGCAATGATATATCAAAAAGAGAAAATTAAAAGACCATCCCTTTTAAATCACATCCAAAAAATTAAAACATTTAGGAATAAACCTGGAGGTAAAAGACTTATATGCTGAGAACTATAAAGCATTGATAAAAAGAAACTGAAGATGATTCAAAGAAAGGGAAAGATATCTTGGACTAGAAGGATTAATATTTTTAAAGTGGCCATACTTCCCAAAGCAATCTATAGATTTAACATAATCCCTATAAAATTACCCATGACGTTTTTCACAGAAATAGAAGAATTCTAAAATTCATATGGAGCTACAAAAGACCCAGAATTGCCAAAGCAATCCTGAAGAAAAAAGAAAAAACTGGAGGCATAACCCTCCCAGACAACACTACAAAGCTACAGTAATCAAAACAGTGTGGTACTGGTGAGACAAAAAAAAAATCAGACATGTGGATCAGTGGAGCAGAATAAAGAACCTAGAAATAAACCACACACCTACAGTCAATTAACCTTTGGCAAAGGAGGCAATAATACACATGGAGAAAAGACAATCTCTTCAGCACGGGATGTTGGAAAAACTGGACAGCCATATGTAAATCAATGACGTTAGAACACACCTCCATTCCATATACAAAAGTAAACTCAAAATGGCTTAAACCCTTAAATATAACACAGGACACCATAAAACTCAAAGAACAGAACATAAGCAGAACATTCTCTGACATAATTGTACCAGTGTTTTCTTAGATCTGTCTCTCAATGAAATAGAAATAAAGCAAAAATAAATAAATGGGACCCAATCAAACTTGTAAGTTTTTGCATGGCAAAGGAAGCCACAAACAAAATGAAAAGATAACCTACAGACCAGCAGAAAATATTAGTAAACAATGCAACTGACAAGAGCTTAGTTTCCAAAATATACAAACAGCTCATACAACTTAATAACCAAAAAACAAATGCTCAATCAAAATATGGGCAAAAGACCTAAATAGTCATTTCTCCAAAGATGGCCGGTAGGCACATGAGAAGATACTCAACATCACTAATTATTTGAGAAATGCAACTCAAAACTACAATGAGGTATCATCTCATCAGTCAGAATGGCCATCATTAAATAGTCAACAAATAACAACTGCTAGAGAGGGTGTCGAGAAAAGGGAACCCTCCTACATTATTGGAGAGAGTGTAAATTGGTGCAGCCACTATGGAGAACAGTATGAAGGTTCCTTAACAAACTAAAAATAAGAGTTGCCATATGATCCAGCAATCCCATTCCTGGGCGTATATCCAAAGAAGACTATAGTTCAAAAAAATACATGTTCTCCAATGTTCATAGCAGCACTATTTACAATAACCAACATATGAAAGCATCCTAAATGTAAATAGACAGATGACTGAATAAAGAAGTTGTAAGTATACACACACACACACACACACACACACACACAATGGAATATTACTCAGCCATTAAAAAGAATGAAATAATGCCATTTGCAACAATATGGATAGACCAAGATATGAGACAGGGAAGCCTGATTTGCAGAAGTCCATGTGGTCACAAACAATTGGACATGACTGAGCTACTGAACTGAACTGTACCAAAGTAAGTCAGACAGAGAAGGAGAAAGATAAATATCATGATGTCACTTATAAGCAGAATCTAAAAAAATGATACAAGCAAATTTATTTATAAAACAGAAATAGACTCACAGACATAGAAAACAAGCATATCATTACCAAAGGAGAAAGTGGTGAGGGATAAATTAGGCATTTGGAGTTAGTGGATACAAACTACCATATGTACAATAGATAAACAATAAGATACTACTGTATAGCACAAATAACTATATTCAATACCCTATAATAAACCAAAAAGGAAAAGAATGTGTTTTTATATATATATATATTTTATATATATATATAACTCAATCACTTTGTTATATACCAGAAATTAACAGAACACTGTAAAATGAGCCACCAGGAAAGCTGTGTAAATCAACTACACTTCAATTTTTTAAAATAGGAAAAGAAAGTCACTGCTGTAGCCAAACATCTCTGCTTTAGAATTCACACACACCTAGCATGCCACATCTCATAAATGGATTCTCTTTTTCCCTGCTGTGAGTAATACATTGCCAGGCTACAGTATTCCTATGATCTATACATGAAACAGTCTGTGATTTCATCCACTCACACACAAATGCTTACCAAGTGCCCATTATATGCTGGGCACTGTCCCAGGAGCAGGGATACAGTGGGAGTCACTCCGGAATCACCCCCACTCACAGAGAAATGAACTGAAGAATGACACTTTAGTGAAGGGATAAAGTGGTTGCAAAAACATCAGCAAACTTCTCCATACCTGTCTTTTCCCAGGAACTGTGTTTTGTTTTGTTTTTAACAACCTCTAACTGTGGAAAATTCTGAAAGAGATGGGAATACCAGAACACCTGGCCTGCCTCTTGAGAAATCTATATGCAGGTCAGGAAGCAACAGTTAGAACTGGACATGGAATAACAGACTGGTTCCAAATAGGGAAAGGAATACGTCAAGGCTGTATATTGTCACCCTGCTTATTTAACTTATATGCAGAGTACATCATGAGGAACGCTGGGCTGGAGGAAGCATAAGCTGGAATCAAGATTGCCGGGAGAAATATCAATAACCTCAGATATGCAGATGACACCACCCTTATGGCAGAAAGTGAAGAAGAACTAAAGAACCTCTTGATGAAAGTGAAAAAGGAGAGGGAAAAAGTTGGCTTAAAGCTCAACATTCAGAAAACTAAGATTATGGCATCCAGTCCCATCACTTCATGGGAAATAGATGGGGAAACAGTGGAAACAGTGTCAGATTTTATTTTTGGGGCTCCAAAATTACTGCAGATGGTGACTGCAGCCATTAAATTAAAAGATGCTTACTCCTTGAAAGGAAAGTATGACCAACCTAAATGGCATATTAAAAAGCAGAGGCATTACTTTGCCAACAAAGGTCCATCTAGTCAAAGCCATGGTTTTTCCAGTGGTCATGTATGGATGTGAGAGTTGGACTGTGAAGAAAGCTGAGTGCCAAAGAATTGATGCTTTTGAAGTGTGGTGTTGGAGAAGACTGTTGAGAGTCCCTTGGACTGCAAGGAGATCCAATCCGTCCATTCTAAAGGAGATCAGACCTGGGTGTTCATTGGAAGGACTGATGCTAAAGCTGAAACTCCAATACTTTGGCACCTCATGCGAAGAGTTGACTCTTTGGAAAAGACTCTGATGCTGGGAGGGATTGGGGGCAGGAGGAGAAGGGGACGACAGAAGATGAGATAGCTGGATGGCATCACCGACTCGAAGCATATGAGTTTGGGTGAAATCCGGGAGTTGATGATGGACAGGGAGGCCTGGCATGCTGTGATTCATGGGGTCACAAGAGTCGGACAAGACTGAGTGAATGAACTGAACTGAACTGATCTCAGGACGTGGGCTCAATAAAGGATATAAATGGTATGGACCTAACAGAAGCAGAAGATATTAAGAAGAGGTGACAAGAACACACAGAAGAACTGTACAAAAAAGATCTTCATGACCCAGATGATCACGATGGTGTGATCACTCACCTCGAGCCAGACATCCTGGAATGTGAAGTCAAGTGGGCCTTAGGAAGCATCACTACAAACAAAGCTAGTGGAGATGATGGAATTACAGTTGAGTTATTTCAAATCCTAAAAGATGATGCTGTGAAAGTGCTGCACTCAGTATGCCAGCAAATTTGTAAAACTCAGCAGTGGCCACAGGACTGGAAAAGGTCAGTTTTCATTCCAGTCCCTAGGAAAAGCAATGCCAAAGAATGCTCAAACTACCGTACAATTGCACTCATCTCACACGCTAGCAAAGAAATGCTCAAAATTCTCCAAGTCAGGCTTAAGCAATACGTGAACTGTGAAATTCCAGATGTTCAAGCTGGTTTTAGAAAAGACAGAGGAACCAGAGATCAAATTGCCCACATCCACTGGATCATCAAAAAAGCAAGAGAGTTCCAGAAAAACATCTATTTCTGCTTTATTGACTATGCTAAAGCCTTTGACTGTGTGGATCACAATAAACTGTGGAAAATTCTGAAAGAGATGAGAATACCAGACCACCTGTCCTGCCTCTTGAGAAATCTGGATGCAGGTCAGGAAGCAACAGTTAGAACTGGACATGGAACAACAGACTGGTTCCAAATAGGAAAAGGAGTACATCAAGGCTGTATATTGTCACCCTGCTTATTTCACTTATATGCAAAGTACATCATGATAAACACTGGGCTGGAGAAAGCACAAGCTGGAATCAAGTTTGCTGGAAGAAATATCAATAACCTCAGATATGCAGATGACACCACCTTTTTGGCAGAAAGTGAAGAAGAACTAAAGAGCCTCTTGATGAAAGTGAAAAAGGAAAGTGAGAAAGTTGGCTCAAAGCTCAACATTCAGAAAACTAAGATCATGGCATCCGGTCACATCACTTCATGGCAAATAAATGGGGAAACAGTGGCTGACTTTATTTTGGGGGGCTCCAAAATCACTGCAGATTGTGACCTCAGCCACTAAATTAAAATATGCTTACTCCTTGGAAGGAAAGTTATGACCAATCTAAATAGCATATTAAAAAGCAGAGACATTACTTTGCCAACAAAGGTCCGTCTAGTCAAGGCTATGGTTTTTCCAGTAGTCATGTATGGATGTGAGAGCTGGACTATAAAGAAAGCTGAGCACCGAAGAATTGATGTTTTTGAATTGTGGTGTTTGAGAAGACTCTTGAGAGTCCCTTAGCCTGCAAGGAGATACAACCAGTCCATCCTAAAGGAGATCAGTCCTCAGTGTTCATTGGAAGGACTGATGTTGAAGTTGAAGCTCCAATATTTTGTCCACCTGATGAGAAGAGTTGACTCATTTGAAAAGACCCTGATGCTGGGAAATATTGAGGGCAGGAGGAGAAGGGGATGACAGAGGATGAGATTGTTGGATGGCATCACATATTCAATGGAAATAAGTTTGGGTAAACTCCGGGAGTTGGTGATGGACAGGGAGGCCTGGCATGCTGCAGTCATGGGGTCACAAAATTGGACATGACTGAGCGACTGAACTGAACTGAACTCAGCAGGGCCTTCCAAGGTGGTACTAGTGGTAAAGAACCTCCCTGGCAATACAGGAGAGATCTTCCTGGGTCCAGAAGATCCCCTGGAGGAGGACATGGCAATCCACTCCAGTATTCTTGCCTAGAGAATCCCATGGACAGAGGAGTCTGGTGAGCTACAGTCCATGGGGTCACAAAGAGTCAGACATGACTGAGCACAGCACACATGCTGTAACTCAGGAATCCAAAGTTCTAATGATATCTTCACTTTTCTCACTTGACCATATAAACACTCCAGGTGGCATTGGATCGGGAGATGGATCGTGCCACAGGTCATCTGCAAAAGCCTGAAAGTTTTAGTTTACTGCAAGGATGTGATAGGGTTCATCTGCATGGACAGGAACAAAGCCCTGACTGAGGGAATGCCTAGTCCTGTTCTCTTCCCTCTCTTCAGATCACTTCCAGGGACCAGAAGGAGTTCTGAGAGGTATTTCAATCAGGAAATTGACTTACTAGAAAGCATCCCGCAGAAGTAAAGCAGGACCATAGGAGATGTGTGGGAAATTAATTGAAGAATCCCTTAAGAAAGTGAGGATACTTAGCCTGAAGAAAACAAAACTCCTTTACCTTGTGTGTGCCCAGAGAAGTATATTTGAAAGTGATTGTCAACATTTAATGGACCTATCATATTGAAGAGTAAGAGCTTGATCTATGTTCTATAAAGGAGAGCAGAATTAATAAGAAAACATTAAAGAGAAAAATATTTGGGCTCAATATAAGGAAAACTTTCCTAATTATTGCAATGTTCCAAGCATGAAGGGGCTGTCTCACAAAGGAATGAGGTCCCCATAGCAGAAAACTTTCAGGTTAGGACTAAAAATCCATCAATTAGGGTTATGTAATGAAAATTCCCTTGATTATTTCATCAGACATCTTTTGCACAAATGTCCTGTAGATGCTGAGAGACATAGAGAGAAGGGAAAAAGCTTCCTCCTCCAAAAAGCTCACAGTTTAAAGAGTCCACCAAGTACACAAACCAATAGTGACAATGTGGTATAACAACAATGTGGAATCAAGGGAACATGTGCCAAGCTTTAAAAGAGAAAAATCGATGCAATGGTAGAAGTGGTTAGTTGTTAGTTGCTCAGTCGTGTCCAGTTCTTTGAGGCCCCAGGAACTGTAGACCGCCAGTCTCCTCTGTCCATGGAATTCTCCAGGCAAAAATACTGAAGTGGGTTGACATTTCCTTCTCCAGGGGATCTTCCCCAACCCAGGGATCGAACCTGGGTCTCCCGCATTACAGTCAGATTCTTTACTGTCTGAGCCACCAGAGAAGACCTAAAAAAGGAACCAGAAAAATTTTATGGAGAAAATGATGCTTGAGCATATTTGAAGGGTAAATAGGAGTTTTGGTCTGTTTTGTTATCGCGGATCATGCTGTTCAATAAGTGATGGTCCATAAGGAGGACATTCAGGGTAAAGAGGAGGTGGTTGTTTATGCAAAGGGCATGGGGGAGGAACCCATAGCTTATTGGGGAACCAAATGGTTTAAATGTCTAGAGCATGAGCTTGTGGGGGAAGTGAGGAGATGGGAAGTGGCAGGAGACCAGGAGGAGGTGGGAGGCCAAGAAAGAGAATGGCCTTTGATCTTGAACAGAAGGGGTTCTCTCAGAGATAAGAGGAAATGCATAGGCATATGGAGTGAGTAAGGACTGGTCAGTAAGATAAAAATGCCCAGTGACAGCATATCCATCTGTGATATAAGAGATGAATGGCTCAGAGTCGGAGGATGAAGGCTGTGTGAGTATTTTATGGAGACTGTCACAAAGGGTTAGCATCATTGTGGTAATGTGAAAGAAAGGTAAAATAATGATAGTCAATTTAAGGGCCCAAAATAAGGATGAAACTTATAGCATCAGTTCATTCAATCCTGTGATTTTCTTTAGCAGCATTCAGATGTGTGGTAAGTCAAAGCAGATGACCTCCAGGTCTTTCCTAAATTCAGGAGTCTCAGATTCCATGATTTGCCTTCATTCTTTCTTGGGCATGTGGGATATTTCCTTTGTTTGTTTTTTGCTGTAGCTTTTCTTGCATATACTATAAAATTTACCAAGTAAAATTATACAATGCAATGGTTTTTAGTATATTCACAGAGTTGTACAAGCATTACCTCATTTGGTTTTGAAACATTTTCATCATCCCCAAAAGAAGCCTTGTCCTCATTAGCGGTCTCCCCCTATCCTACCCTAGCTCCTGGCAACCACTAACCTATTTTCTGAGCCTGTAGGTATGTCTATTCTGGATATTTCATTTAAATGGAATAATGCA
Organism: Moschus berezovskii; assembly: GCF_049115385.1. NCBI lineage: Eukaryota > Metazoa > Chordata > Mammalia > Artiodactyla > Moschidae > Moschus > Moschus berezovskii. Next base: position 37,551,375 of record NC_142468.1, on the reverse strand, counting down.
GTAGATGGCCTTTGGTGGCTAGCTTATTTCACTTAGCATAACATTTTCAAAGTTCATCCATGTTGTACAGCATGAATCAGCCCATTCCTTTTTATGGCTGAATGGGGCTTCCCAGTCTATTTCTTTTTATGGCTCAGTGGTACAAAAAACAAAAAAAAAAACCCAAAAAACCCGCCTGCCAATGCAGGAGACCTAAATTTGATCCCTGGGTCAGGAAGATCTCTTGGAGAAGGAAATGGCAACCCACTCCAGTATTCTTGCTCAGGAAATCCCATGGATAGAGGAACCTGGCGGGCTGCAGTCCATGCTGTCACAAAGAGTCGGACATGACTGAGCAACAAAACAACAACAACAATACTCCATTATATGAATATACCACATTTGTTTATCCATTCATCAGCTGACGAGCATTAGGTTACTTTTACGGTTTGGCTATTTTGAGTAATGTTACCATGAACATTCACGTAAAAGTTTTGTGTGGACATCTATATTTATTTCTTTTGGCATAATGAATATTTTTTGACCCCTAATTCCTGAGATATGATGGGTTCAGTGTGTTTTCAGAACTCCTGCAACATTTTTAAGTGAAACTGTAGAATCTTCATCCTACCAACTCCCTCAAAGTACATCAGCACCCTTTGGGCTCTATCTATAGACTTTTATTTTCTTCTCCTGGGATGGTCTGCCTGCAAGTTCCAGGGAATGAGGCATATCTAAGAGGCCCTGTGTGCAACTCCCTTAGCATATCATGTATATATAAATATACACATATACACACATACATTTATACAGTAAGTCCCTTACATATGAACCTTCAAGTTGCAAACTTTCAAAGATGAGGACATGGATTCGCAAGTCCATTCATTTAGGTTAATTCCTATGTCTGGCATACACTGTCGCATGCATCCTCTACAAGTGGTTGTACTTTTGTGTATGTCACTGCATAGTACTGTATAGAGTATAGTAGGGCAATATCTTTATTTCAAGGCCAGAATGTCTGGAAGCCAGCATAAAAGCAGCAGTGATACAGTTGGTACTATTGTACTTTTCAAGGTACTGTACTGTAAGATTTAAAATGTTTTATTTTTTTCTGTATAATTTGTGTGGAAAGTATTATAAACTATTACAGTACTATATAGTCAATTGTGTTGGTTGGGTACCTAGGCTAACTTTGTTGGATTTATGAACAAATTGGACTTACGAACACACTCACGGAATGAACTCATTTGTATGTAGGGGACTTAATGTATATATATTTATTTACAATGTTTGTAAACAGATTACATATATTATAATAGAATGTTACTGTTTTTTCATCTGATTAAGAGAAAATCTTTTTCCCTCTAGCTGTGGGCTCGTAGCCATTTCATCATCTTGAAATGATTCTCTTCTCCTGTCTGCTCTGCCTTATAAGGACACTTGAAAGGGAAATTTGGGAAAAGTTCCAGCAGGGCAATAGATGCCTTTTCCAAGGTAGAAGAGAGATACCTGGCCAAGCCATTCATAGGTCACTTTGTCTACATAAAGTGATAAAGTGAGGGAAGGAAAAATGGTTAACTCTTTACTTGCATGAGTTCCTACTCAGCAAACCTGAAGAGGAAAAAGGAAAAACAGGGCCCACTGGACAGTCCAACTTTTCATACTTCAGATACATACTGCATAAAGGGAATTTATCAATAGGGAACTGGCTCAGAAAGCATTAGGACTTAGCTGTTATGTGTTGATTGAATTTACTAGGCCTCCAACTCTGAGAGGACTTTCTCCCAAGACCACTCACAATGTCACCAGGGACGAAATAAAAATTCTCCTTGTCTTTGGGCCTGCAAGATCCCTGGCAGCGGCCCTGTAACTGACTCTTCACTGGGATCCCCTCTGCCTGGGGACTCTCTTTCAGCTCTGTTTTCAAGGGCTACTTCTATGCCTTCTCCCATTGAGAACTTCTCTCATTTACTTAATGGCAATTCTTACAACAGAGTCTCTGCTTTCTCCAAGCTTCACTCCCATTTCCATGAATCTCTGAAAACCCACACAGATCCAGTGGTGTAGGAAGGAGGTGGAGTGGAGTGCATGTTCAGTCACTCTGTTGTGTCCAACTTTTTGCGACCCCACTGGCAGTAGCCCACCAGGCTCCTCTGTCCATGGAATGTTCCAGGCAAGAATACTGGAATCGGTTGCTTTCCATTCCTACTCCAGGGATTCCTGACTCAGGAGTGGAGCTGTAGAGTAATTAAGAAAGCTTTGAACAGGCTCTTCTCCACTCCTTGATTCTTTCCTGCCTCAAGTCCTTCCATACTCTTCCATCCTCTCAGATTTTTCTTTCTTCTATATGTTCCCCATCTGCTCAGGAGCTTATTCTCTGCTCTTTTCTCTGAAAATCAGATGTGAGGACATTTGCTCTGCTCCCACATGGGAGGGGTGCTCCCATTCTAAAATGACTTGAAATCTATTCTGGAGAGCAGCGTTTTAAAAGAAACCCACAACAGCCCCATGGAATGTTCTTACAAATTACAGAAAGGTTCATACTGATATTATCCATTTTAATAACTGTCTACCAAGAGTTATCACCAGCTTTCCTAAAAGTAGACTAATGAAAAGACAAAACTTTACTGAGCCAGAATGGAACTGGATAGGTGAGGTGATATTCATAATCAGAAGAAATAAATCAAGGTATCAAACACTTTATCTGGCTGTCGCCAAATCTAAATCTCACAGTTAACTCTGAAGAGCTTTAGCAACCAATGCTTTTAGCAGAAGATAATACTATTATGAATTTTTTTAAAAGTTAAAATGGGGATTTGGGGCTTTTGTTTCCAAGTAGAATGGAATAGAAAGCAACCCCTCCCACTGTAACAGCTAAAAAAGGTAGATAATTTGAAAAAAATTATATATATACACACACACATGCAACTTATTTTAAAACATATGTAACATATAAAAATATACTTATATGTAAGTATAATTTTAAAGATTATATTTATCTATTAAATATATATATTACTTTTATATAAATATAAGTTGTTCTTTATTATTTGTGAATTTCCTAGAGATTTTTCCTAGCCACTAAACTTATTTTTAATGCTAAAATCAAAGCTCACAGTACTTCTGTGGTCATTTGTGACAAGCTCATGCACACAGTGGCAAAACATTTGAGTCATGCAAAATGCATGTTCCCACCTGAGGTTAAATAAGGCGACACTCTGCTTCTTGTTTCAGGTCATACTATAAACAAGCATCCTTTGCACAGTCTGTTTAGTGTCATAGTCTATTTTTTGTATTTTTGTGGGTTTTGTTGGTGATTTTGCTATTTTAAAATGGGCTCCAAGTATAGTATTGACGTGCTGTCCAGTGTTCCCCAGTGCACAAAGGCTGTGTGTGCCTTATGGAGAAAATACATGCATGAGATAAGTTTCATTCAGATTTAAGTTGGCCGTAAATTCAATGCTAATGAACCAACAAATTGTATTAAATAACCAAATCATCTATTTCCCCTAGGGACAGCAATTCTGTATTCGCCAATTCAATATTAGCTGTGATTTCATAGAATACAACTACTTCAAACAATGAAAATTAATTCTGTGTATATGTCTTACATATATAATTTTATATATCTCTTTATGTAATTTTTACCTATATATGTATACACATGTTTAGTTCTGAATGAACTAAACCAGAGAGTAGCAAGCCCTTCCAAGCAAAAAAAAAAATATTGCTAGTCAATTTTTTATCTAGGGGTATTTGCAAATTTGGGGTAAGAACTGTAGATTGGGCAGGAGAGAAGAGAAACCAACAATGTTTTGCTGATCTTATAGGACAATTGTAACAAAGTAGAAATTTCAGGCTCTAAAATATGGTGACCACTTTCTCCCAGAGTTCATTTGCTGAATCCAAATCTGCATAGAAGGCTAGAACACTTCTAAAAGTCACACTAAAATCCCTCTTTATCCAGCAATATTTGGAAGACAAAGTAGTACAGGAAGAAGGAAGATTTCATCAATACAAGGCTGGTCTTCTCCTCAAGGAATTTAAAATATTTGCCAGATCATGGACCAGAAGGTTGGAGAACACAGCTCAAAACTGCCAGAAAGCACACTGACTCAGTCTTTAGGGATGGGAAAATGATATGGAGCCTTGCTAAGCTTTCAGTCAAAAGTTGGGAAGGTTTCTCCCTTGAGATATTTGAAACCAGAGGTAGATAGAGTTTAATTAAAGCTAAAAATCTCACTTTATTTTTGGATCTAGAAAGGGAAAACCCTTTCTGAGGAGAAAAAAATATAAATTTCAATCTCCACAATCAGTCATATACAGAGTCTGGCATAAAATTTTAAAAACAAAAAAACAGGACATATGAAGAACCAGGAGTACAAAAATCAAGACCAAAAACAGTCAACAGGAACAAACTTACAGATAATTTAAATGTTAGAATCGGAAGACAAAACAAAAAAATAATTATAATAAATATGTTAAAGTATAGGAGAAAATTGACACAATGGTTGAAAGGATTAATATTAATTATTTTAGTAGGAAATTGAATCCTATGCAATCTTATATATCTTCCACAACTGAAAACAAAGCAAATCTTTTTTAAATTGCACTTCAATTTCTTGTGCATCAGATATTATTTTTTTTTAATAATTGGAAGATTTGTGGCAACCCTGTACTGTGCAATTCTATTGGCACAATTTTTTTATAGCACTGTTTTTTTTTAATTAAGGCATCTACAAGTTTTTAAATGCTGTTGCACACTTAATAGACTACTGTAAGATAAATATACCTTAATATGCACTTGGAAACTAAAAAATTTGTGTCACTTGTTTTATTGTGCTATTCACTTTATTGTGGTGGTCTGGAATCAAGCCTGTAATATCACTGAGATATGCCCGTATCTGAAATTAAAAACTTAGAAGTGGATGAACTTAGGAGCACTCAAGACACAGCAGGAAAGTGTCAACAAGACAACACTCAAACTGAAAATCAAAGAGAAAAAGAAAATAAAATGATGAAACTGAGTGTAAGAGATATATATAATACAGTAAAACAACCTAATGTATATGTAGTTTGAATATCAGAAGTAGAGAAGAAAAAGAACAAGGTAGAAGCATTATTTGAAGATATAATAGTCATAATCAACCTATGCATTGATCCAGGCAGATAAATGCAAAGAAAATCACATTTAGGCACATGAAAAACTGCTGAAAACAAAAAATAAAGATAAAATCTCAAAAGTACCTCTTTAACGGAGATACCTTACTCATTAAGTAAGAATTAAAAATGAGTTCTCAGCCAAACTTATGCATGTAGAGAACAATGGAATAATGTATTTAAAGAGCTGAAGGTCAAAAGCTACTAATATATAATTCAATCTCCAGAAATCTTTAAAAAATGAAAGCAAGTTAGAAGCAAAAGCTAGAATTTTTTCATTTCCAATATATCTGCACTACAGTAAATGAAGTTTTTCAGCTTGAAGGATATATGTATAAATGTATTGTCACTTGAGATTTGTTAACTTTAGTGCATTTAATTTTTTTAATATACAGTGGATGGCTGGATGGCATCACAGACTCGATGGACATGGGTTTGGGTAGACTCGGGAGTTGGTGATGGACAGGGAGGCCTGGCATTCTGTGGTTCATGGAGTCGCAAAGAGTCGGATACGACTGAGAGACTGAACTGAACTGAACTGAATATACAGTGAATGAAGTTGACCCTCTAAATTAGAAAATTCTCAGCCTATCTTCCCATTTAGGATTTCAAACCATCTACACTGTTGCTTATTTCTATGTAATTGGATAAGCAAGTGTCTTCAGTAAATACCTTGAACAGGAATTCTGAACATCAATTAAAACAGTGAAAGAACAAGCAAGGAAATGATGACAAATATACGAAGTGAACTATGGCCTCATTGACTTACTAACTTTTAACCTTCCTTTGCTCAGAATCCTGAAATTGATTCATTCTGGTTATTTTCAGAGGTTAATCTTTAAAAAAGTACCTGCTTTTGGGGTCCTCATCTTCTATACCATAAAATAATATCCAATGGATTCTAAAGCATGTATTGAATTATGTGTGATCCCCTAAAACATAGTTATGAATTATATCCTACCTGAGGTATTTCCCTTTTTATTTCCTTTTTTTGCCTTCTCAAGTTTCTTGAGGGAACAGATTAAGATATTTTCTAACTGTAGGCCTTTTTTGCTTATCTCTGAGATATACTCCCCTCCCCCAAGCTTTTTCTTGAATTCTTTACATTTCTATAGATGGGTCTGTATTGCCAGTTATACACACTGTCATACAAACTATCAAACTAAGACTGAATCAAGATTCAAAATTCCTCTTTCTTCTATGCCATGGCTATGCTAAAATTCTCTTCACATTTATCATTACTTCACATATGTATCTTATAAACTCAATAATTTTTATCCCCTGGTTCATTGTTGTAACTTTAGATATATATGGTTGTAGATTCACTTGCTACATATTTAGTTACCAAAAAGATATTTCTGAAGATAGTCTTCTCTGAGTTTAGTCAAGTCTAAAAAAATTGTGCAAGCTTTAATTCTCTGCACAAGATTATACACAGCACAGACTCAGATGTGGAAACAGAGAGGATCTTGAAAAAAATAAATTCCCAATTATTTATAGATAATTGAGAATTCAAGGCCAGTATTCAAGGTCGTATTGCTCTGGATTCTCATAAGCCTTGAAATCAGTATTTTACGCCTGCATTGCAGGCAGATTCTTTACCAGCTGAGCCACCAGGGAAGCCCATTTTAAACCAAGTTTACCAAAATCTCCAAGAAGCATTCAGCCTCAGGTGACATCTCAGATGTAAATCTAATTAGTAATAAATTAGTAATTAAAAAATATAATTAGGAATTAACAGTAAAATAATAATTAGAAAATATGCAATAATGTATAGTCAATTCACATTTAGTAAACATTTATCAAAAATGTGTAGTAAATTAGTAATCGATAGTAAATACTCCTGAGTAATGTGTAATGAGGTGGCTTGTCCTCCTGACTGTTTCCTAGGGCTCCTGGGACAAAGGCAAGCATCCTTTCCATAAAGTCACACTAAAAGTTCAATTAACCCCAAATGCTATATTAATTCTTTCCTTTATTCTGTAGCATTTAAACAGGATAATTAAAAAAAAATTCCCACACCCCTGAAGAAAAGATATAGTATGAATCAACAAAAGCATCTATCTATTGTTAGAACTTGAGAGTTTCTCTTTCAGCTTTTCCTGTTTAACCACATCTTTATGCAAGTCCTAGTCTCACCTTTGGCCCATTAGTTTGCCATCTTTTCAAATTTTGACTTTGGAGAGCTACAAGATGGAGAAGCAGTTATTCTCCTGGTTAGCTCTCCTCTGGCACATTTATGTTACCAAGAGGAAGGAATTCACGTCTACCAGTTATATCATCTCATTTCCCTTCTAATATCCTTTCAGATTTCCTTTCTTGAGCAGTCATTTCCCATATCCATAAGGTCTTCTGAGGGAAACTCTCAGCCTGTGTGCCCTACCCATTTGATGTTACTTCTCTGAAATACAGCCTTGTAAGAAAAAGAGGCACTTCTCGAAGGTAGAACTAAATCTAAATAAGGCAATATACTCATTTTTTAAAACTGGAAATAAGATTTTGGAATCAAACCAGCCTGGGTTCAAATTCTGACTCTGTCACCAAATACTGGAGAGACTTGAAGGAAGCTTGGCATTACTTTTTTGAATTTATTTCTGTAAAGAGGAATAATAAAACAAATATCATATGTTAATACATATATATAGGGGATCTAGAAAAATAGTGCAAGTGAACCTATTTTCAGGACAAGAATACATGCAGACATAGAGAATGGACACGTAGACACAGTGGGGAGAAGGGGAGGGTAGGACGAATTGGAATACCACTGAGATAGACACATTGCCATGGATAAAACAGAGAGCTAGCGGGAAGCTGCTGTACAGCACAGGGAGCTCAGTTGGCTGCTCTGTGATGACCTAGAGGGGTGGAAGAGGTAGAGAACTGAGGCTCAAGAGAAGGGAATATATGTATACTTATATAGCTGATTCACTTTGGTGTACAGCGGAAACTAACACAACATTGTAAAGCAATTATACTCCAATAAAAAAGAATAATAATAAATAAAATAAAACCTACTTTGCAATTCTATTGTAAGAATCAGAGGTAATTTCATAAGATTCTAGAATAATGCCTGGACAACACAGGTGCTCAATCAATGGTAACTTGCTATTCTTGGAGCAGCTTCTCTAACAGAAGAAGGAGAATACCCTGGCATAAGACAGACAACTATATTGGCTTCTGTGGAAACAAAGGGTCACTTAACAAAGTGGATACCTAGCTTTGTATCATAAGCATTCAATAAATTCTACTGAATGAATGGTAAATGGCATTGTTTCCCGTTTATACGTGAGGACATTTAGCTTTCTTTTCCTCTAAACAGCTCATGAAAATCACTGTTTTCAAGCTTTCATTGTACTCTGATATGCTCAGCTATAAAGTGCTATGTGCAACAGGCAGTACACTTTTAGCTGCAGACTACCGAATTGAAAACTATTAACTAGAATGTCAAGGTTTTGATTATACCATGATAAATGGTGCTCATAACATGACTTTAGTGACTGAAAGATCTGGAAGTACCTTCTGAATCAACTAAGACTAAATTGATTCAATATGATTTTTCTATTGAGCATATGTGTGGCATTCAAAATCTTTGATAATCCAGAGAAGCCCCCTAAGGAAAGGCCAGGGTGTTGTTATCTAAATACCTTTTTACACAATGCCTACAGAAGATGAACTCAATGAATATTTGTCGAACTTAAAAAGGATGGGGAAGTAGAAATTAGTGAAGTGTGTAGCATATATAGCAACTTCATCTTCTAATTAGGGATTTAATTAATAAGAATATCATATTGCTAAACCACAATAGAAAACACAGGCATCATTAAAGTTTCGATGCCTTAACATTACTATTTATATAGCAGACTTTCCTTATAAAATGGATTTTCTCTAGCTATGCAGTCTGTGCTGTTTTTGTTGTTCAGTTGCTCAGTCATGTCCAACTCTTTGCAACCCAGTGGACGCACCAGCCAGGCTTCTCTGTCCATCACCATCTCCTGGAGCCTGCTCAAACTCAAGTCCATTGAGTCAGTGATGCCATCCAACCGTCTCATCCTCTGTCATTCCCTTCTCCTCCTGCCTTCAATCTTTCTCAGCGTGAGGGTCTTTTCTAAGAGCTGGCCCTTCACATCAGGTGGCCAAAGTATTGGAGCTTCAACTTCAGCATCAGTCCTTCCAATGAATATTCAGGACTGATTTCCTTTAGGACGGACTGGTTGGATCTCCTTGAAGTCCAAGGAACTCTCAAGAGTCTTCTCCAAAATCAAAGTTCAAAGGCATCAATTCTTTGGCGCTCAGCTTTCTTTATGGTCCAACTCTCACATCCATACATGAGTACTGGAAAAACCATAGCTTTGACTAGACAGACCTTTGTCGGTAAAATAATGTCTCTGCTTTTTAATATGCTGTCTAGGTTCGTCATAGCTTTTCTTCCAAGGAGCTCAAGTGTCTTAATTTCATGACTGCAGTCACCATCTGCAGTGATTTTGGAGCCTACAGAAACAAAAGTCTCTCACTGTTTCCACTGTTTCCCCATCTATTTGCCATGAAGTGATGGGACCAGATGCCATGATTTTCAGTTCAGTTCAGTTCAGTCGCTCAGTCATGTCCGACTCTCCGCGACCCCATGAATCACAGCACGCCAGGCCTCCCTGTCCATCACCAACTCCCGGAGTTCACTCAAACTCATGTCCACAGAGTCGGTGATGCCATCCAGCCATCTCATTCTCTGTTGTCCCCTTCTCCTCCCACCCCCAACCTTTCCCAGCCATGATCTTAGTTTTTGAATATTGAGTTTTAAGCCAGCTTTTTCACTCTCCTCTTTCTCTTTCATAAAGAGACTCTTTCGTTCCTCTTCACTATCTGCCATAAGGGTGGTGTCATCTGCATATCTGTGGTCCCTGATGTTTCTCTCAGCAGTCTTGATTCCAGCTATTGCTTCATCCAGCCTGGCAAATTTTGCATGATGTACTCTGCATATGCATATCATCTGCCTGCAATGCAGGAGACCCGGGTTTGATTCCTGGGTCAGGAAGACCCCCTGGAGAAGGAAATGGCAACCTACTCTAGTATTCTTGCCTGGAGAATCCCATGGACAGAGGAGCCTGACAGGCTACAGTCTACAGGATCGCAAGAGTCAGACAGGACTTAGTGACTAAACCACCACCACCACTTTGCATATAAGTTAAATAAGCAGAGTGACAATATACAGCCTTGTTGTAGTCCTTCCCAGTTTGAAACCAGTCCGTTGTTCCATGTCTGGTTTTAACTGTTGCTTCTTGACCTGCAAACAGGTTTCTCAGAAGGCAGGTAAGGCAGTCTGGTATTCCCACCACTTTGAGAAATTTCCAGTTTGTTGTAATCCACACAGTCAAAGACTTTGGTGTAGTCGATGAAGCAGAAGTAGATGCTTTTCTGGAACTCTCTTGCTTTGTCTATGATCCAACGGATGTTGGCAATTTGATCTCTGGTTCCTCTGCCTTTTCTAAATCCAGCTCAAACATCTGGAAGTTTTTAGTTCACATACTGTTGAAGCCTCACCTGGAGAACGTTGAGCATTACTTTGCTACATGTGAAATGAGTGCAACTGTGTCGTAGTTTGAACATTCTTTGGCATTGCCTTTCTTTGGGATTGGAATGAAAACTGGCCTTTTAAAGTCCTGTGGCCACTGCTGAGTTTGACAAATTTGCTGGCATATTGAGTGCAGCACTTTCACAGCATCATCTTTTAGGATTTGAAATAGCTCAACTAGAATTCTATCACCTCCACTAGCTTTGTTTGTAGTGATGCTTCCTAAGTCCCACTGACTTCACATTCCAAGGTGTCTGGCTCTAGGTGAGTGATCACACCATCATGGTTATCTGGGTCATTAAGATCTTTTTTGGTGTGATTCTTCTGTGTACTCTTGCCACCTCTTCTTAATATCTTCTGCTTCTCTTAGGTCCATACCATTTCTGTCCTTTATTGTGCCCATCTTTGTGTGAAATGTTCCCCTGGTATCTCTAATTTTCTTGAAGTGATCTTTAGTCTTTCCCATTCTATTGTTTTCCTCTATTTCTTTGCATTGATCAGTTAAGAAGGCTTTCTTATCTCTTCTTGCTATTCTTTGGAATTCTGCACTAAGATGGGTATATCTTTCCTTTTTTCGTTTGCCTTTCACTTCTCTTCTTTTCTAAGCTATTTACAAGGCCTCTTCAGAAAACCATTTTGCCTTTTTGCAGCCTAGTGAGTCACATTATTTTCTCAAGTAAAAACAGTGATTTCTAAAGATAAGAGTACAAGAAGTGGGTTTCCTAAACTTGCAGCCGTTCCCCAAATATGGCAATGTTAATTTCAAAATATGAGCACTTTAAAAAATTATATGTTGACTCCACAAGTGGCTTTTACACACCAGATTTAGATTTTAGTGCATCAGCTAATGACTCAGTATTTCAAGTCATTATTTTTATAGCTGCCTGCCAGACAACAATTTAATTTTGGCATCATCACTTTATTTATCCCCAAAGCAGTTTGTATGATTAAATATTGGATATATATATTTTATAATGTTTCCATTACAGTTCTATAAAAATGTTGCTACTAGTAATAAGAAACATAGTTCTGATACACTTCTTAATATTGAAACAAAGAAAAGAAATATTAAGTAATCCAAACCAGAAACTATTCATCTCCAATCAGAAGTTATCTAATTCAAGTTGGTCAAAGATCAGAGATATGAACTGCTGCAAATACACCGTTGAAGATAAGTGGCCAAGTATTAATTGTGAATTTGTAATCGTTTATAGATTCTTCCTTATACATATATACTGTATATAAATGTATACAAATATATATATGCATATGTTTTAGATACATATAGTATATTATGTGTATCTAAAACATATATAACTTTTCAGAAATATATTTTGTAAATTAGGATGATGTAATCACCCTACAGATGTAAAATCATCTGTAATTAAACAAGGAGGTTGCAGTTGTCATAGTAAAGAAAAAATAAGCTGACTTTAGAAACTTAGTTATTCGTCTACTTTTCTGTAAGCATTTTTTTTTGGTAGTCGTTGCTCAAAATATTGCCATATTCCATTTGGAACATACCTCTATTCTCTTCCTTCCACTCAGGTGGAAACACAGCGAGGGTTCTTAAGTCTCAAAGAGATTATGATGATTTTTTGAAATGTAAAAATCAAGTCTCAACCCCTGAAGATCACCTTGCTCAAACTAATGGCAAAGTGAAGACAATTTAAGAGAAGAGAAGGCTGCAAACTGACAGATGTTGAAAAGAAATGACTTGCATTCATACCCAACCCATTACTTCATCCCTATGTCAAAAGCCATGCTGACAATCTCCCTCAGCAGGAGTTGTTTTTCTGCCAACCCTGGGTTCCTGCCCATCTCTGTGACTCTGAGGTATGCCCAAGCACCTCACTAGATAAGTTGCCGGTTCTTGCACTGCCCCATAAGGTGTAGCCCAGGCCTTTTTGTGTTTTCTCAACATCTGCTTAGATTGGGAGATTCTTCCCCCAATATGATGTTTTATTTTCCCATTTCTCTTTCAGATCTAAATCTTTCATATTTGCTAAATGTACTCTGACACACTTTGTGTGAATTTCTGTTTGGAACCAGACTCATCAAATGTAACCTTGTGTTCTTGGGAAAATCATGAGATGGCTGTTTTAGTGGGGTTTTTTTTATTGAATTAGGACATATATTACCACATCTGTTTCATAGTTACTATAATAAATAATGTTTCACTTCTCAAGACTGAGTTATAAAAATAATTGATTTTGACATTAGCCCATCTATTTAATATGGTCTATAAAATGTTCAAAAAATTCTGAATAATGTGATGGCCTAACAATCTGCTAGCTGGATGAGGATGTTGGAGCTCTGTCTGGAGGAGTCTCCAGAAACACAGTTACGAAGACTGGAGGACGATGTCAGCTGTCTAGTCCCAGTGTTTGTTTATCCATCCAGCACAGCTTAGGGTAAAAGTCCTGTATTTGTTTCTATGGTTATAAACGGTCCCACCCTTCTGAACATTTACGTTGAATCAGTCAGTCAGCCAGCCAGCCAGTTGTACAAAAAAAGGATCTGGGAGTAATTAAAATGAGAGTTATAAAAATTTTTTTGCCATTGTACCATTTCTTTGTCAGATTCTAACAAAACCAACATGTCTGAGATAAGACTAAGATATCTGAAAATACTAAGACTGTATCAGCCAATGAAAGAACAATATAGTAACTAATTCTGGCTATTAAAGGTGCATGGATCCGTATCTCTCCCAGGAATGCAAACAAATACACACAAGCCGGGCCCCCTGAGGGTTGGCCCAGTAGGGCCTGAATTGTGTGTGTTAGGAGTCCTGGAGGCTCCTGGGAAAGAACTCTTTCTAAGAAGAAGGGTCAACCTCATGAGTTTGTTCCAGTAGCAATACTTAAGCAGCCAGAGGAGCTGGGAACAATAAAAACAGCAAAGCATTTGTTACTCAGATTTGTCTTCAGGTCTCCTCTTCAAGAACTGGTTGTGAGGAAGCTGCCAGTGAAGGTGGAAGCAAGCATCTGTGGCATCAGGAAAGTGGGGGAATCTTGACTGGCACACAGTGACACTAAAGCTTTGGTGGTAGTAGCAGCACGACCTGGTGCGGGTGGCATCACCAGCATCAGAAGGCCCAGGGGCCCCTTCGGTAGGAAAAGGGCAGAGGGCCCTTACCTGGTACCTCAGTATGGCCCCCCCACCATTGTTGTGGCAGAATAATTTATTGAATTTCATTTCTATTGGGTGTTGGGAAACAGTGAAGGGATGGTTGTAGTGCTGAGAAAATTAGGAGCTTGAGCCCCACTCAGTCTTCATAGGATGGCTGAACCTGGAGCCCAGGGCTCCAAGGCTTGCCTGAGGATCCAGAAGATCCTGTTTTATGGAACTACGCAGGTGTGGACAATGAGCATATCAACAGGCCCTTCCCAAATACTGGGGGCCACATATATATCCTGACTTTGCCTGGACCCACAAGGCCCCCCAACAATGACAGATTATGCATTGCAGTCTGACAGGATGGGAGCTATTAACATCTTTAATTCAATGTGGAAAAAATTTATCAAATGTACCATTTTTCGTGTTACAGTATTGTGGCAGAATCACATTCATACCCGTATTGGGAGGAGAAAAGAAATTTTATCTACGATTGCTACGACTCTGTTTTCATTCCTAGGTTAAAGGGAAGGATTACAAAACCAAATGCTAAGAAATTGCTGGATTTACTAGGGTAACTATCTTCAGCCAATGTCAAACACCTGCAACTTGCATGAGTATAGAGTGTTAGAACATAAGTGTTTCAAGGAAAAGAATAAAAAATGTGGTGTTGCTCTGACTCAGTTATAGGCTCCAATTTCTAAATAAAAACCTCTTTCATTTACCTGGAAAATTGTTGAAAAAATGACAGCAGTAAGCCTAGACTTCAGTTTCATTTCATCCATTGAGGAGGTGTAGTCCTCTGTTCAGCTCACGCTGACAATATGCCCATCTTCATTCATGTCAACTGTATCTGCTTTATGAGACTCAGTGTCCATCAAGGGACATCATTCACTTCATCATGTGAAGAAGGCCTGCACACAGTTGCCTTGCAGTCACCACTATTTTGGTCTGATGTGATGAGAGTGAGTATGGAAGTCAGATATTTACTAAAGCTGGGGTAGTCTTGGAATGTCTGTCCTGAAAGATGTGAGGGTCAAGGGTGGAGGCAAAGGAATCAATGTGATATTTTATGCAGATCATACTTAGTTACCATGAGCATTAAGCAGTTTTGGTGAACAGTCTTGAAGGCCAAGCCTAGAACCATAGTGAGATGATCCATGGGGCCCAAAAAGAACATATTAGAGCTTCTGTTTGTATGTTTATCTTATTTATATAATTCTCAATCATTTTAAATCTATGGATTCACACTGGTGCCCACACTCTGTATCAGGCAGTTATGTGCCATAAGAAGTTCAGTTCAGTTCAGTCACTCAGTCATGTCCAACTCTTTGCAACCCCATGAACCGCAGCACCCCAGGGCTCCCTGTCCATCACCAACTCCCGGAGTCCACCCAGACCCATGTCCATTGAGTCGGTGATGCCATCCAACCATCTCATCCTCTGTCATCCCCTTCTCCTCCTGTCCTCAATCTTTCCCAGCACTAGGGTCTTTTCAAATGAGTCAGCTCTTCACATGAGGTGGCCAAAGTATTGGAGTTTCAGCTTCAACATCAGTCCTTCCAATGAACATCCAGGACTGACCTCCTTTAGGAAGGACTGGTTGGATATCCTTGCAGTCCAAGGGGCTCTCAAGAGTCTTCTCCAACACCACAGTTCAAAAGCATCAATTCTTCGGTGCTCAGCTTTTTTTGTAGTCCAACTCTCATACTCATACATGACCACTGGAAAAACCATAGCCTTGATGACATGGACCTTTGTTGACAAAGTAATGTCTCTACTTTTTAATATGCTGTCTAGGTTGGTCATAACTTTCCTTCCAAGGAGTAAGCGTCTTTTAATTTCATGGCTGCAATCAGCAACTGCAGTGATTTTGGAGCCCAGAAAAATAAAGTCAGCCACTGTTTCCACTGTTTCCCCATCTACTTCCCTCATCATGAAGTGATGAGACTGGATGCCATGATCTTTGTTTTCTGAATGTTGAGCTTTAAGCCAACTTTTTCACTCTCCTCTTTCACTTTTATTAACAGGTTCTTTTTCTTCTTCACTTTCTGCCATAAGGGTGGTGTCATCTGCATATTAGGTTATCGATATTTCTCCTAGCAATCTTGATTCCAGCTTGTACTTCCTCCAGCCCTGCATATAAGTTAAATAAGCAGGGTGACAATATACAGCCTTGACATACACCTTTTCCTATTTGGAACCAGTCTGTTGTTCCATGTCCAGTTCTAACTGTTCCTTCCTGACCTGCATACAGGTTTCTCAAGAGGCAGGTCAGGTGGTCTGGTATTCCCATCTCTTTCAGAATGTTCCACAGTTTATTGTGATCCACACAGTCAAAGGCTTTGGCATAGTCAATAAAGCAGAAATAGATGTTTTCCTGGACCTCTCTTGCTTTTTTGATGATTCAGCGGATGTTGGCCTTAAGAAGATAAGGCAGCTATTCTAGAACACAGTGAGATTCCTGGCATAGTTCTTTCTTATAAATTTGCCTTTAGCATATTGAAATTTATTACTGTGCCCATTTCAGTTAATCTACAGATTATCTTGTCTAATTCACATAATAGACACAAGGATTAAAAATATTCTCAAATTCTCATGTTAAAATATTTATTAAATAATAAATAAAATATGCAAATATGTATAAACAATAAAAGACCGGCAGAACTGAGGTGTCACTACCCCTCAGTTATAAAATGAAAACAAAAAACTTAAATAGATATTTTTATATATGTATAATATATATATATATATATATATATATACAAAAGTTCTTTGGAATTATTAAAGGCAGTATTTGAAATTACAACTTAATAGTCACTCTTGTTAAAACTGAGCTTTTACTAAAAATTTTAAATGACTTGGAGCATTAACAAATAAAGTTCAGAAGCATCATTGTCAGCAATTTAAAATCTAGAATATCATTAATAACAGAAATTATAGTGAAAGAAAATATTTTGTCCTATTACTTTTAGAAGTAATTACAATTCTTTTCTTCTTTCTAGAATAATATACATATCAGTGAACAAGTGAGAAAGTTTTACTAATATGGGTGGATCAATAAAATTTGGAGACTATTGGTGTCATTCCAGGTCAGGAATATATGCAAAAATATTTCACAGGGGGCCCTGCAGTCTTCCCTTGCAACTGTATTTAAATCTTTTCCCAAAATTAGGCATGAAGCATTTAATCAAAGAAAGGATTCTGAGACTAAGAATAAAATTTTACAACCACTGTGCTAGACAATCTTACACTTTAATCTATCATGGATAGGGGAAAAAAAATCCACTGATTTTAGAAATATTCCCTTATTGTTCATTTACTGGAAACATATAGATCTGCTATAGCTTTACATCAACATAATTGCCAAGATACTACCAATTCCTCCATAGGAGCTCAAGAAAGACAGGATCAGGAAAATCCACAGGGAGTATTGGTTTATTGTCCACCAGTGACCACTGGTCTTGATAACAAGTTCATGTACTGAGATAAAACATATATTTTACTGAACCATTTTGAAACCAACTTGCTTAGTTAGCTCTCAGCTAGATGGAAAGCCAAGATAAAAATTAGTTGTACCCTTAGTATTTCAGTCTTATTTTTTAAGATGATGAAACAACCTGTCATTTAGAAACAAAATCTGAATTATTTCCACTATTCTGTATGCTTTAAAATTTTCATAAGACAATGTTGAAAAATGAGCCTTTTCTCTGGCTTAAATGTGGAAACATAATTTAATGTTTAATGTGTGTAAATTCATATCAGAGTATACAGTAGAAAGTGTGATAGCCATCCTTTATGTTAATTAAAATAAATTGTGAAATTATGATGAAACAAGTTATTACATTTTAACCAAACTTGGGCAGAAACACAGAATTTGAGAAATGGTACTCATTCTCCCTCTCATTTTATAAAGGCGGGGGCACAATCCCAGAGGGATCGAGTGACTCCTGGGTAGGCTCATCCCCAGGGCCCAGTGCAGTGGTCTTTCCAGCACATTGTGCTGCTTTGGTACTGATTTGGGGCCAATTGATCGATCAATATGGCATTAAAAATAAGATTAAATCAAACAGTAATTTTTTAATCTGACATGGCCTTTATTTCCTCATATTTTTTTCTGATAAGGGATAGCAACTTCATGAGCCAGTAACCAAGATGGAATTTTATCTCTTTATAAAGATTGATGTCTGGACTGTGGGAAGCCCAGATTCTCCCATTTGCTGTGCATGCCCATTTGCTACACCTTCTCTTTTATTTGGCTTCTCAGGTGGCGCTGTTGGTAAAGAACCTGTCTGTCAATGCTGCTGCTGCTAAGTCGCTTCAGTTGTGTCCGACTCTGTGCAACCCCATAGACGGCAGCCCACCAGGCTCCCCCGTCCCTGGGATTCTCCAGGCAAGAACACTGGAGTGGGTTGCCATTTCCGTCTCCAATGTGTGAAAGTGAAAAGTGAAAGTGAAGTCACTCAGTCGTGTCTTACTCTTAGCGACCCCATTGACTGCACCCTATCATGCTCCTCCATCCACGGGATTTTCCAGGCAAGAGTACTGGAGTGGGGTGCCATTGCCTTCTCCGTCTGACAACATAGGAGATATAAAAGACACGGGTTCAATTCCTGGGTAGAGAAAATCCCCTGGAGAAGAGCATGGCAACCCACTCCAGTATTCTTGCTTGGAGAATACCCATGGAAAGAGGAGCCTGGCAGGTTACATTCCATAAGGTTGCAAAGAGACAGATACGACTGAAGCAAATTAGCACACACTCTTATTTGACTGGTTTTATGCCTTCTCTCTATTGTCACCTTGCTTATTTAACTTATATGCAGAGTACATCATGAGGAATGCTGGGCTGGAAGAAGCACAAGCTGGAATCAAGATTGCTGGGAGAAATATCAATAACCTCAGATATGCAGATGACACTACCCTTATGGCAGAAAGTGAGGAGGAACTAAAAAGCCTCTTGATGAATGTGAAAGAGGAGAATGAAAAGGTTGGCTTGAAGCTCAACATTCAGAAAACAAAGATCATGGCATCTGGTCCCATCACTTCATGGGAAATAGATGGAAAAACAGTGGAAACAGTGTCAGACTTTATTTTTTTGGGCTCCAAAATCTCTGTGGATGCTGATTGCAGCCATGAAATTAAAAGATGCCTACTCCTTGGAAGGAAAGTTATGACCAACCTAGATAGCATATTAAAGAGCAGAGACACTACTTTGCCAACAAAGGTCCGTCTAGTCAAGGCTATGGTTTTTGCTATGGTCATGTATGGATGTGAGAGTTGGATTGTGAAGAAAGCTGATCGCCGAAGAATTGATGCTTTTGAACTGTGGTGTTGGAGAAGACTCTTGAGAGTCCCTTGGACTGCAAGGAGATCCAACCAGTCCATTCTAAAGGAGATCAATCCTGGGTGTTCATTGGAAGGACTGATGCTAAAACTGAAACTCCAATACTTTGGCCACCTCATGCGACGAGTTGACTCACTGGAAAAGAGTCTGATGCTGGGAAAGGTTGGGGGCGGGAGGAGAAGGGGACGACAGAGAATGAGATGCCTGGATGGCATCACCAACTCTGTGGACATGAGTTTGAGTGAACTCCGGGAGTTGGTGATGGACAGGGAGGCCTGGCGTGCTGTGATTCATGGGGTCACAGAGAGTCGGACACAACTGAGCGACTGAACTGAACTGAACTGATGCCTTCTCTCTGAGTCAAGGTTGTAGTCACTTGATTCCCATGTATTAAATACTAATACCTTAATGGTGCCAAAAGCTGGGGGGTTCACAGAAGGGATGGAGCCCAGCCCCACCCTCGAGGATCTCCATTGGGTATATGGGGAAGGGATGTTTACCTTCCTCTCTCACATTCTTGCTCCCACAATACTGAGGGTCTCCAACTGCAGAACAAGGAATCCTCCCGGGTTGCACCTGAGACATGTGGGTGCCCAGGTCAGGCAAAGAGTTTGGCATCTTTCAAAGCGATATTTTTTCAAATATTTTCCCTACATTACCTAGAGGAGCAGTTAAGCATAAGAAAAGTGAAAAAAAGGAAGGTGAGCCTTCCCATGCAGTGTTGTTTCTGTGACCTCAGGGATATCAGCACACTTTCTACATTAAGAAGGACAGAGCAGGATGGGTGTGGAGCCACAGCTAACATCTACGTTTTATCAGGCTTTGAATTCAATGAAGATCTTTCTCTCTGAGGGGGTGTCATGTCTCAATCTGTGATAGAAAATACCGTAACTGGTTTCTATTCTATCTTCTCTACCACATTAAAGGTACTGTGACCTCAGAAGGCCCAAGACTTCCTTACCCCCCCATTCCCCACGCTCCCCTCCCAATTCCTAGAGATGTAGGTGTTCTTCTTTCTGCTCCCCCAGCCCCTTCAATGACACAAGGCAGATGTCTCACAAAGAGCAAACTAATAAAGTACAAAAGGTTTATTCAGAAAAGAAAACTCCATAAATATCTATAGGGCAATAGGGCTATGAGCAATAGGCTTCATGAGCATCTAATAACATGACTTTGTGCCTTTCATGAAGCTCACTGAGGGCTTTATGTACTAGTCAGTGTTATTAGCCTACTTTACAGGTGGAGACCTTGACCCACAGAAAGACACACGCGTCCAAGGTCATACACTGAATCATCACAAGCAGAACAGCATGTAGCGCAGTGAGCAGGCAGCCTATAAAGCTACACTGATACCAAGCGTGTTTTGAGAAGAGTAAAGCTTGTGAATGAAAACAAAGCTATTAGAATTAGCAGCACCACCTATTTTTCTCATTCTAGACAAAGATCTGAAAGAAAAGAGAGAAGAGAGAGAACAGAAAGCAATGTTGAGATTTACAGTATATGACAGGAGAGAAAGACATTTAATTCAGCATTTAAGGGGCTTCCCTGGTGGGTCAGATGGTAAAGAATCTGCCTGCAATGCGGTTTGATCCCTGGGTTGGGAAGGCCCCCTGGAGAAGAGCACGGCAACCCACTCCAGTATTCTTGCCTGGAGAATCCCCATGGACAGAAGAGCCTGGTGGGCTATATAGTCCATAGGGTCACAAAGAGTCAGACACGACTGAGTGACTAACACTATGACTTTAGTTTTAAAACAATTTTAGTCCATAACTTTGCAAATAATTCCATGAAACAAAATAAAAATTGTATGGTTTAACACCAGGTTCCCTTTTCTCCCCTCATTTTAAAACCTATTCAACCTCACTGACTCCACCAAACCCACCACACACCAGTACAGCACTGTGCTTTGCCTGTGTTGATAGCTCACATCTCTTTATAGTGCCTGGCATGTTACAGTCACTCAAAGACCTACTGAATGGATAGAGGGATAGATATGAATACCTATTAATCAAGATTAATTAATTAACATAATACCATCTTAGCCATGAATGATGTCAGCAAAGAACAATTCATTTGGACAGAGTCACATATAAGTTCATGGCAGAGCTGGAATTTTTAATGTTCCCTCCATCTCAAGCTAAAGGGCTGGCTTATCAAGGTATTTCAACCACATTAGTAATCTTAGAACGGATCCAGCAAATACAATGTTCTCGACTTTGTCACAGTTCCAGCAGTGTTCAGTCATCTTAGTGTCTTTCTACTCTCCCATATCATCTAGGTCCACCTTCAGTCCCTCAACTCATAAAACAGTGGTGTCTGTCACTAGTTTAGCAATGATACAGCATTTCATTGTGACATCACGAATGCTATTATTTCATTCAGTGCTTCTTCTAAGCTCAGTTTTCAGTTCCCTGAGGGCAGAGGTCTTGTGCTATTTATATTTTTGCATTATCTTCAGCATCTTATGCTGTGTTGTTCATATAGTAGTAGATATCATTTTTAGCAAACTGATTACAATGAAAGAACATTTTTGGTGCCACTCTGTGACCAGACATCAGGAGACACTGGGGAGGTTTCCTTAACACTCTCAGTCATCATCTTATCACTATAAGGACCTATGAAAAGTAATCAATGACCCAGACCTTGCCCATGAGACAGGTCCAAAAAATAGAGAAATCTGAAGATACAATAGCTTTTATCTTTTGTTCCTTCTTCTTCCTCAATAAATAATGACACACATTTGGGTTAAAATGAAATAATTCAAATACTGAATACTTTTTTTGCCCTGCTAGGAATGAGAGATGTTGAGACCTTTAGGACCACATATCCAAGTGGGGACTTTTTTTTTTTTTTTTTACAGTTCATATACATTCCTTTGGGATAATCAGAAACTACATATGTGACTATTTCCCACATCTATAACATGATTGGCAGTTTCCACTTTCCTCAAAGGGAAAGGAAAGCATTGGTTATACCCAAGGATGGGCTGCATAGCACCTGGGTTCCAGTTGCTTAAGCACAAACTGTGATTTACAAAAGTGTCCAGTGACTGTTCCAATCCAGGGAAGCTGGTGGGCCACGTCTGTTAAGTGCGTGGGACTTTGGTGCACAGGTACTGACAGCTGGTAATAAGATACAGAAATTTTCACCGCATCAGTAGCCCCAGTCCTTCCTGGCTTGGAGCCATCCCAAGATCTGTGCCCTCTGCTACTGTGTTTATGATACACAACACGGCACGGGCGGCTGAACGTGCCCATCCTGCAGTGCCAGGGGTGCTCAACCATTCCTTCCACATCTTTATTCAGGAGAAGTGATTTTCCAAATTCTTGGATGCTGGAAATGACCCAAACATAGCTCACTAAACTAATTTCACTCAGAATTTTTAAATGCATGTGCATTTGAGCATAAACACTATCCATATGTTTCTGATTCATTTACACTGAACTCATCAAAGGGCTGTGTTGTAAGAGTTGTTTGATGTCCAAGAATACTTGAGGGTTTTTTTTTTTTTAATGGAATTTTATACTTTCTTTCACCATTTTCCTTAGGAAGCCAAACGATGTTGAGAGTAAACAAACTTGAACCCCCAAAGTTCTGGGGTTTACCCTTACAGTTAGAACTCAGGAGGATGGAGCTTGGCAGTTTGGCAAGGAGAGCATCCTTTGGATGTATCATGGCACAATTTCCCAAAGGATAGGAAGGCCCAAGGCTAGCCAGGGAAATCCTTTCAGGAGACCTTGTTTCATTCAGTGGTTTATTCATTCAATTCCAAAAATGCCCTCCCAAATACAACTCTGAGAAACTACTCACAGTCTCTCTCTTGCCAGTTTCAGGAGAAGGCTTCAGAATGTTGGTGCTGCAACTGCCCTTCATTTTCTGAAGGGAACCAAAGGAGGTTTTTAGCAAACCAGTATTTGTTCACCTGAATGCATCATGTCCTACATTTACATGCTAAAGAGACAAGACAAGCATCTCTGGCTACAGCTGAAAACTAATTAAAGTTGCTCTTTTACAACATTATGTGGTTCATTCCATTCTTCTTTGATTAAGAACAAAAGAGAAGGAGAGTCATTTATTGCCATGAGTCACTTGAGGTACAATGGAAGGAATTCCAAGACACTGCTGAGACAAAACAAAACTGACATTATGAAAGCCATATCTAAACACTAATTTAAACTGTCAACTTACTACCAAGGAAGATTCCTGACAGACAGAGAATGAAAGCCTTAAAGACCTTATAAATCACTGAAGAGATTAGCACCAGTGTGAATGAGTTAAAATACATGTCTGCCTTCAGTGTTAGAGAGGTTCAAAGCAATCCACTAGGATGTGATGGGAAAATGAGCTGTAATAGTAGGAAGAGAAAAATTCTCAAATATAGCTTCTTGGGGATCTCAGAGTGCAAGCTTCACCCACACGGTTATTTCATGTTCTTGAGTTAGTGAAATATAATATAGATGCTTTCACAACCCAATATATAGTACAATCAAAATGACCTGAAAAATGTTAGAATTTAAAAGCATGATTTACAAATACTGAACAGTTTTCCAACCCCAAAACCCACTAAAAACTTTCTAAAATGTCAACCTAAATGTACGACTCAGCAGTGGCTTTACACTACTTTATCTCCTTTTTCTCATCTGTGCTTATCTCCATGAATCCTGCCGCAGATGTATTATTCTCCAGTAAGACCCATCACCAAGACCCCCGTTACACAAAGCAGTCCAACTCAGTAGCCAATATCAAGAAGTCTTCAGAGAAAATTTTGTTAGGATTTCCACCAATTTTTATACTAAGTAGGTGACTGCAGCCATGAAATTAAAAGACGCTTGCTCCTTGGAAGCAAAGCTATGACAAACCTAGACAGCCTATTAAAAATCAGAGACACTACATTGCTAACAAAGGTCCATCTAGTCAAAGCTGTGGTTTTTCCAGTAGTCATGTATGGATGTGAGAGTTGGACTATAAAGAAAGCTGAGCACCAAAGAATTGATGTTTTTGAACTGTGGTATTGGAGAAGACTCTTGAGAGTCCCTTGGACTGCAAGGAGATCAAACCAGTCCATCCTAAAAGAAGTCAGTCCTAAATATTCATTGGAAGGACTGATGCTGAAGTTGAAACTCCAATACTTTGGCCACCTGATTCGAAGAACTGACTCGTTGGAAAAGACCCTGATGTTGGGAAAGATTGAAGACAGGAGGAGAAGGGGACGACAGAGGATGAGATGGTTGGATGGCATCCCTGACTTGATGAACATGAGTTTGAACAAGTTCTGGGAGTCAGCAATGGACAGGGAAGCCTGGCGTGCTGCAGTCCATGGGGTCGCAAAGAGTCGGACACAACTGAGCAACTGAACTGAACTGAATTGCCTCTTCAGGGCTTTTGAGTTAAGAATAAAAGAACCCTTTATTCATGTGTGAGCATCCTCAATCCCTCCTACTGCTGAAAAAGGGGAGGGCATAAAGACCTTCAGTGGTCTGCACCCTGAGAGACTGAAATGTCTCCACGAGAGAGAAGCCACTGGGACCCAGCTGTGCAACCTTCAAGAGAGAAGAGGCAGAGAAGCGTGAACCCTCAAATCTGCACTAACTCTTCTCCACACTCCCAAGCTTTCACTAATCATTCTTCTATGGGTTCTGTCTCAAAGAGCCCATAAAATAAAACTGTTTCCTAAGTCACTGGTGTATTCTAGATGATCTCTTTGATTTGGATATTATCACATCTCTGTCTGTCCAAAATTACTTTTTGAAGCACATGTTGATCTGGTCTCTTCCTTCCCCAAATCAGAAACTTTTGCATGCAGTAATTTTATTCCATTCTTTGATTGTTTCCTTTTGGCTTAAATCAAGTGATACAGAAATCCACATGGAGAAGACTGTAATTGCTTCAGTCTTCAGATTGTGTCCATCCTTAGCCAGGATACAGCTGTGGGTTCTTTCAGGCTCTTCTCTCCATCTGCTCCCCTATTAGTGCCACTTGTCAGGAACAGTCGGAAATTGGATTAAGTGGCTAATATAGAACAATAACAGAGCATTTAGGGCAGCATCTCAAGGTGGAACCAGTAGATTCAACCATACACGTTTAGCTGTGGGACACTTGCTCCCAAGTTCTAAGACATAAAACCTAGACCTCAACTTGGACACAGGTCTCAGGACCCCTTTAAGGATGTGAACATGAATTGCTCCAGAAGCTTTTTGTCCAGGGTCATATCTTTGTCAGTCTTCTGCCCAATGGGAATCTTAGTTTAAATTTTTAGTGGTGCTATAGAGGTTGAATTACAGTTTTATTACTCTAAATTCAGTTCTTTAATGCCAAAACTATTGCACTTTATTCATTTTTGGAAGAGAGGCAGGAAACCTGCAATGTAATCGAGATCCCTCCTCGGGCTCCCCTTCCAGATTCTAAAGTAGAACTCAGATCAGAAACTATAGACGTGGTCTCAATGAAACTGCTGTCGTGGGCATCCTGCTTCTTTGGGGGTACATACGAGAGCATGCCTATAAATTCTACAGAGCCACGAACTCATCCCCAAACTACTTTTCAGACTATTGTAAAGTGAAAGATACTTAACTCCATTCCTCACTCCAAGCAAGAAAACCACTTGCTCAGTCTTATGTAGCTTGTCTGAAGACAGGAAGAGAAACTCAACCGTGAAAACTAGCCAAGTATGACACCCTCAGAAAGGAACTTATGGTCAATATCTACTATCTGCTTACGAACACTATGTCTACTTTTACTGATCACTGGCTCTTAAGCCAGAGTTGCTTGGAGACCCCACTAGCCCAGTTCAAATGGCTTGCAGTCATTCCCAGGCTCTTAATTCATCATGAATTCAGAGATGTGTTCAGGCTCCTGTGGTTCCTTTTACGCATTAGTCCATAGAAAAGTATATCAGGTATTAGGCAGAAACCCTGGCATCAGGAAGGGGCCGGCTTGCCAGCACTTGAAGTGCAGATGAATGATTTGATTTGGTTACACTATTGAAAGCTCTGAGTGCAGGGAACACCTTGCACAGCCAGAAACCATGCTTTTTGTTTATAGGTCAAATGACTAGCCACTTAGAGGATCGTCGAGATCATATTTGGATTTGGCCATCTCTCGCTGACATTCCTCCTGTGTTTGTAAACATTGCTGACTTTGACCCCGATCTCTCACAAATCCCTGCCCAGCACCAAACAGCCACAGAGGAGTTGCAGAACATAATGTGATTCTGTAATGCAAAACAGGATGGCTTGCTAAATGTGCAGATCTGGAGAGAATTCCTGACATAATCCTTCTTACGTCTTTTATGATAATCATTTCCATCTTCAGAACACACGCAAACAGTGTTCCCTTGGACGTTGTGTTGGGAGGCTGGACTGTGATCCCTTCTGTCAGGTGAACAGAATATGACAGGGCACTGAGGCAAGGAGTATGTGAGTAGCACACACTATTTCCTGCAGATAGAAACCAGCAGGAAAACCTAGAGACTGTGTAGCTGGGGAGATGCTTCTGCTGAAGGGAAATATGTAAAACAGCGGCCACTCTCTCAAAACTTGGAAATCAGCTCCAGTCATAACTCTGTGTGTGCACGCAATGGACATTTATTGAGTGCCTACTCTGTGCCTTAAGTGCACTGTGTGGGAAAGGACCATTTCTGAGTAAAAGATCGTGAGTTACAATTCACTGGTAATCTCCCATTTCTAATAGTCATGCCAAACAAAAAGAGCCTAACCGCACTGAACATAAAAATAGAGTCTTCACAGTGGACAGGGAGTGTTTGTTTAAAATAGAGTTACAGTTTTTAAATAAGAAAAAAAACCTATGGAACACTGAGAAGGCAGAAGGAGGGTGGAGCCTAGGCTGATTAAGAAAATGAAGGGGAAATAGTTGGATCCTCATTTCCACCTGGTCAGTGTTGTGTAGAAACGCAGTCTAGAACCAGTTCTCAGTTTCAATTGTCAGGATGAAGCCTGGATGGCTTTTCCCTAGGAAGTCAACTCTGTAAAGCAAATGGATAAAGATTCTTGTACTTTTTATTAAAAATCACAGTTTCATACAGTTGTGAGGAAACAGAGTAAGTGAGCACAAGATCAAGGTCCTGAGTTACATACCTTGAATCCTAGAAAGTCTGATGGACTCTAAGGAGAATTTTGCCCTCAGGTTATTTATATAATCTTCAAAATACCCTGAGGAAAGAAAAGGAGCATAGATCTGATCTAGGACTAGTACAGAATCACAGGAACATTTGTTAATACAATTGTCACCAGTTGTACCTCAAGGATGAGAATATAGCAAATCTTGAACTTATAACCAGTCAAAGAAATAACCATTTCGTGAATTTGTTGGTGAGTCATCATAGCAATAATAGGCTTTCCCAGTGGTGCTAGTGGTAAATCTGCCTGCCAGTGCAAGAAACACAAGAGACTCAGGTTTGATCCCTGGGTCAGGAAGATCAGTCTGGAACATGAAATAGCAACCCACTTCAGTATTCTTGCCTGGAAAATTCCAAGGACAGAGGAACCTGGCGGGTTACAGTCCATGGGGTCGCAAAGAGTCAGAAACAACTGAGCATATATATACACACCAAACAGCAATCAGTATAGTCCAGAACAATAGAGAGGAGAAAAAAGTGGAGGCTTCAAGCCTAACAAAGAATATGATAAAACATGATAATAAATGCTCGTTTCTGCAGAACACCCTACTGGATGTAATGGTTTTCTTATCATACATTACTTTACTTTATTCCTTACTGCAATCTTGTGAGTTAAGACTTTATTAGTTCTTTTGGTGATGGGAAAGAGACGGATGGATATCAAACCTTGCCTAAAATCCCATAGATCCCACTCTTAAAGTCAAGTTTCTGATTCTAAGAACTGAACTCCTTCCCCCATAATACATTATTGAAGGTAGATTTGCAGACTTCACACAGTAAAATATTGATATTGATTTGGGGAATATGCAATGCAGAAATAATATTTTGACCTTTTGTTGTTGTTGCTCAGTTGCGAAGTCATGTCTGACTCTTTGCGACCCCATGGACTGCAGTACACCAGGCTTCCCTGTCCTTTACTATCGCCCAGAGTTTGCCCAAATTCATGTCCATTGAGTCAGTGTTGCTGTCCAACCATCTCATCCTCTGTTGCCCCTTTCTCCTCCTACCCTCAATTTTTACCTTTACATAGCAATAATAATATGACTGATTTGTACAAGGATTTTAAAACACACAGTGAAAACTGCCCAAGGACAGCAGTACATCTGAAAACTTATATTTTGCCACTCTATTTTGAGATATTTTCTTAAGAGGGAAATCTTACAGGAATATATCTGAGTGATTGTGCAACCTGCAGAAAGTTCAGAAAAAATTCACTCCCCAGGAAATGGAAAACCTAATCTAATCCAAGATTTAGACTATTGATGCTTTGCTAACTTCTTATCTGTAGCTTTGTGCATGTGTATGGAAGTGTTAAATATAAAAATTTCACACACTTTACCTTTTTTTCATGGTAATTACTGTGTCCTGTATGTCAGAAAGAAAAAAATTATGTTGTTGCCTTAGCATAGAAATGCAATCCTAAGACATTCATGATACAAAACCTATCAAACAATGAATAATTAGGCTTGGTTTACAGATGCTCTTTCCACTTCATTGGCAATTTACTGAACCCATTTTACACAAGAAGAAAACAAAGGTCCAAGCGGGATAATGGTTTTAGGTGAGAAATTTGTGACAGAAGTGTTGGCTGAACAAAACTCGGCAGATAACCTTTTATTATCATTTTATCTTTTCAGAATACTAGATTCAGAAAGTTACATAGCTAAAAAGGAAGGCATGCACTTGAGAGTAACTGGCTAATTTGACTTTTTGTTTTAATCAGAGGAAGTCCTAAAATTAAATGTAATGATATTGTGAAAAAGACAAAGCTAAGTATGAGCTGAACTTGAAGTAAGAAAACTCTTAGGATGAGAAGCTTCTTCAATCTTACAAATAATATTTCCCAAGGCTGCTAAAACAGATAATAAAAATTTAGTTCAAGTTGGCAGTTCATGGCCCATAATAAATAGGGGCCATGTCCAGGAAATTGTGCTAGGTATCAAGTAAGTGGAAGAAATAATACAAAGAAGTTTAAGGTTCATGTACTGCCTTTGAGGAACTTATAATCTATACAAAAGTGACTATCTTCTTTGTGCTATTCTCCTCTCTAGTAAAAGAGTCTGACACGACTTCACTTTCACTTTCTCTAGTAAAAAGATGAAATAACACATAATCATACCAATTTTGATCAGTTCATCTGGCACAAAATGGAGGTGAAATTTAATGGGCAAAGTCTGAATAAATGATGTGCTGAACTGGAAGTATTGAATTACTCTCCAGTTACCAGGTAAAAATCAATTACAAAGGTTAAGGTTTATATTTAACTAGAATAAACCTTTTAAAATTCTGCTTCCTACTTTCTGTCTTTAAGGCATTATAAATAACATGCCACATCTTTCCTCACATAAGGAAATAGATAAAATTTTTAAGCTTGTTGTTCAAGTGGAAATTTTAGTCAATAAAATGCAATTTAATAATCAACCAAATAATAATGCACAATTAAAAGACAGAAGGCAAAGAAGAGCGATATAAGCATCCATCTAATTGATGCATTGCTAAGGATGTCTATGTGATCTAATAGTGGCTAAATGGCTCTTTTCAGTTTGTAATTCAGCTATTCAAGATTGATTCCTATTTATACAAAATTATATCATCACATATACCCCATTCAGTTTAGAGTTTGTCTTAAAATACTTAGAATTTCACTCTGGTTAAAAAAAGGCAAAATGTGTAACTGCTCAATTGTTTAATCTGCTGGAAATGAAGTGTGGGATTAAAATTTGAATAAAATACAACTATAATAGTAACATTGGATCAGAAGCTAAGTTGTAATGACAACAAAGACATGGAAGATTAAAAAGTTCCGAAAAAATCTATACTCACCCATAGAATCATAGATACATTCAGGAAAAAACAGCATGAGGTGGGAGATGTGGGTTAAGCACCAATTGCAAGCCGTGGGGAATGTCAAAGATTTAGGAGACAAGATTCCTCCTCTCAAAGAGTTTACCATCTATTTGAGAACAAAATATATGCCTTTGAAACTACCAAAGGACATCAGTGCAGAGTGAAGGGGAGGGAGGGAGGGGAAAAGAAATGGGAAAATATAATCAGTGGCCCCTGTCTTCTCTCTCCTTCAAGAATATCAATGAACTCCCAAAACTGTCGACCAGTATTGGAGATTTTGAGAAAGAAAAGAGTTCAAAATCTGTAAGTGTGGTTCCTGTGGGAACCCTGGGCAGATTATCATAATCAGTTCAGTTCAGTTGCTCAGTCATGTCCGACTCTTTGTGACCCCATGAATCACAGCACGCCAGGCCTCCCTGTCCATCACCAACTCCCGGAGTTCACTCAAACTCATGTCCATCGAGTCAGTGATGCCATCCAGCCATCTCATTCTCTGTCGTCCCCTTCTCCTCCCACCCCCAAACTTTCCCAGCATCAGAGTCTTTTCCAGTGAGTCAACTCGTCACATGAGGTGGCCAAAGTATTGGAGTTTCAGCTTTAGCCTCAGTCCTTCCAATGAACACCCAGGATTGATCTCCTTTAGAATGGACTGGTTGGATCTCCTTGTAGTCCAAGGGACTCTCAAGAGTCTTCTCCAACACCACAGTTCAAAGCATCAATTCTTCGGCAATCAGCTTTCTTCACAGTCCAACTCTCACATCCATACATGACCATGGGAAAAACCATAGCCTTGACTAGATGGACCTTTGTTGGCAAAGCAATGTCTCTGCTTTTTAATATACTATCTAGCACTAAATGAATATTCAGAGTTGATTTCCTTTAGGACTGACTGGTTTGATCTCCTTGCAAGCCAAGGGAGTCTCAAGAGTCTTCAACCCTGAATATTCATTGAAAGGACTCATGCTGAAGCTGAAGCTTCAGTACTTTGACCACCTGATGTGAAGAGTGAACTCACTGGAAAAGACTCTGATGCTGGGAAAGGCTGAAGGAAGGAGAAGGGGGTGACAGAGGACAAGATAGTTGGATGGCATCACCTACTCAACAGACATGAATCTGAGCAAACTCTGGGAGATAGTGGAGGACAGAGGAGTCTGGCATGGAGTCCAGCTCATGGGGTCGCAAAGATTCATGAATTAGTGACTGAACAATGAAGCACTAAATAAATGGATATATTTTACTCATAATATAAAAAACACTATTATTATTGTTATTAGAAATTGCTTTTTAGGTTGATATATGTTAGTCATAGAAAGTAACATCATAGAGCTCCACTAATGCTCCCTAATTTGAAAAAGTAGTTGCTGAAGCTAGTGGGTAAGTCATAGGTAGGGCAACCCACATACCCTACTGGCTGAGGCAGTATAGGTTTGCATACATTGTCCCAGCTGAGTTGCAATTGAGCCCTCTTTAGTTCTCATAAGTATCCTGATCCTAATGATAAATAACATGGTAATTTAGTTATAGCACAGATTAAGAAGTCTCCAGTTGGAACCCACTTTATCACTGCTAACGAATAGCTCTTCCAAGGCAGCAACACGAGGAGAGTCAAGGGCAAAGGCAGACTTTACAGAACACAAACTTAGAGACAAACTCTCCCTGAGCCAGGAGTCATGAGTATCCAAAAGAAGGCAAATTAGGTCATCTTATATCAATAAAGGGCATATTTTTCAATAAATACATTATTAGTTTTAATATGCTAAACAATACACAAGAAAAACATAAAGATAATACACAAATCTGCCTAAGTAACAGACTTCTTGATGGATAAAATAGGCGAAAATAAATAAGAATGCAAACAATCTGAATTATATAATTTAAAAGTTTTCTTTAGGAATTATTTACCAAACTTAATCTTCTATTAACAGAAAATGCACTTCCTTTTCAAGGGTCCAGATAACGTTTACAAAATTCTGATCTTGCAGCATGTGGAAAAGAAAACCTTAATTCCTAAAAGAATAAATTACATATTGCATTCTCTGACCACAGTGAAATAAAACCAAAATTATTAATGCACAAACAAATAAAAATGCCAAATTCATTCTGTTTAACCCAAAATTCTCTAAGTCAAACCATAAATTACAAATAAGAGCAAAATATAGATATTTTCAGACATATGAAAAGGAAGAAAGGTCCCAAGGAACACTGTTCAGAAAGTTGAGAGTTAACATAAAAAGACAGCTTAAAATCCAAGGAAAAAAATAAAGAGAGAAATCCAGAATGACTGTTGGACAACAGACCTTGAAAGCAATTATTTTAAATTAGAACAGTTGGCTCCAAATAAACAGGAAATTATAAACCCCAAATATTTTGATTCAGTTTTGTTTAAAATTACCGGTGAAACTGTATGTCATGAGGCAAAATGGCATTTAAACTAGAACCATGAAAGCAGAAAAGATTGTTGACACAACCGTTTGTTTTACAGATGAAGAAAAAGGTTGAAAATTTTACACAGAGGAACAAAAAGCCATAACCAAGTGGGTGAAGTTTCTGTATAATTTAATTTATACTTATTTGTATCTTGTCATAAAGGAATTCAGTTTTTATCTAGTCTGTTTACCAAGAGGGAAAAAGAGTTTCCAATCATTTTCAAATAATCATCTCTCATGGACTGTAACCTGTGACCTTGGGACTACGTATTATTATTGGAAACTGCACTTGTTGGAATGTTTTATCCTTAAAATTTGAACTTGCTCACCAATCTTATGATAATCAGTCTACCAACTATGTCTTTATGAATTTTGTTATAATTAATCTGACTAGTATAAAAACTGTAGATACTCTTGCAAATTAAAAAAACACATTTTAAGATTTTCCTACATTTTGCCAACAAAGTAGATTTTTATAGCAGATCCATTTTTAAAATAAAAAGCAAAATCTTTTATAGCCCCCCAAATTTATTGTCAAGAAGAAAGGAGAAGTGGATTCCAAGCAGAAGAGAGAATAACTAAGGACCTGAATAAAATTAGTGCATAGTGATAAAAGCATATGTTTTTTCTACCCAAAGGAAAGAAGAAGAAAAAAAAAAAAGGCAGGTAGAAGAAAAGCACAAATGTACAAGAAGCTCTGGTTCAATTATGAAGTAAATTAAAATATGACCTAGCTGTGAACATTCACTACAATGCAAAAAATGGTCAAACTTTGGACGTGGATATTTGTAATTTGATGAGATGGATATAACTTTGGTCATACAGAGAGGGAAATAAAATACTAGCATACTCCTTGGCTCTATGGTGAACAATATTTCCATGCTAATAGTATTATATATAAACATATAAACTTTAGGTTCAAATTATAGACAAACACTGGTAAGGAAGTCACTCCAAAGTGTAGTTACAGACCAGATTTAGAATTTAATTTTATTGCAAAATTTAAGATATAACTGATAAAGTAAGGGAAATAGAGGAGCAGGGACTATTACTGTACTTATTTCATTTAGGAGCCACGGAGTATAAATTTAAGTATAATGTGTATACAAACTGATAAACTAATAAAAAGAGTATCAAAAACTGAAATACATATGGGAGAAGAGAAGGAGGAGATGAACTGGGAGAGTAAGCCTGACATGTATACATTACCATGTGTAAAAGAGACAGTTAGTGGGAAACTGCCGTATATATAGCATAGGGAGTGCAACTTGGTGCTCTGTGATGACCTAGAGGGATGGGATGGGCGAGAGGGAGATGGTAATGGAAGGGAGGTCCAAGAGGGAGAGGATAGATTTATACATATAGCTGATTCACTTCATTGTACAGCAGAAACGAACACAACATTGTAAAACAATTAATACTCCAATAAAAGTTTTTAAAAAATAGAAACTGAAATAAAATCCTCGGTCCAATATTTTGGTCCTCTATCATAATGACACTGACCTTCCCTATGTCAAAGTAGAGTCTGTTTGGGCTAAGCACCATCCATAGCCACAGAGCTCCCAGACATCCTTTCTAAGCTCATTCTTAGGTATACATGGACAATCAGGGCTCACTAGAAGTCTGAGGAAAATCTGCATAATCAAAGAGAAAGGCCAAGAAGAAGTGGAAATGAACTCTGGACAAATGGAAAAATCTAAATAAATTAGGGGACTCTAGTTTCAATCAGATCCTTAGTGTCAGAATAAGATTTTTTAAGTTTACTTTTTAATTGGAGGAAAATTGCTTTAAAATATTGTGTTGGTGTCTGCTGTACAGCAACACAAATCAGCCATAGTTACATATATTCCCTCATTCCTGAGCCTCCCTCCCTTCTCCCCATCCCCCCTCTTTGGGTCATCACAGAGTTCAAAATAATATTTCATCCTTAAAATTTTTTAATATGTAAATAATAACAACCAGAGGAAAAAGAGACTTCTTAAAGTTAATAAGGTGAATGCAAAGATAAAATAAAGTTAAAATATAAAGTTGAATAAATCTCCCAAAAGCAGAACTAAAATATACAAATGAGAAATATATGGATGAAGGGGTAGAAGGAAGCTAAGGTACATAAAGATTCAATCCAGACACACAGAAAATCAATCCAGAAAAGGAGATGAAGAAACTCAAAGAAGAGGAATTTATAAAGAATTAATATTACTAAACTTCTGAGAGTTAAAGAGTAACATTATTAAAGTAGGGGGATTCACCAAGTTCTGAGTAAGATGAAACAAGATAGAACAAGAGAGACCTACATGATGTATGTTATTATGCATTTTCAAAATTCCAAGGTTAAAGGCAATATCCAGAAAACTTCCAGAGAGAAATACTAAAGCGTGTCTATAGAAGGAGAAGAAAAAAGAACTTGACGCTAGCAATATTCTCCTTTGCAAAGCACATCCTCACGTGATGACACTGGAAAACCACCAAGAAAAAAATTCAGTCATCCCATAATACAGGTTGTCTGGTGAAACTTAGATAGAAATAGCTTATTTGAAAGTTTGGTTTTCAATAAAGCATAGAGGACAATCATGCTTACAGAGTAGAATGCAGTTATCTGCCTTGATAATGTCTAAGTATAGTGGATACAAGTTGGAAGGTTGAATGTGGAAGGGATATGCAGGGTAGGGTAGGGAATAACCTCCCCTTCACACAAAATGGGAGTCAAGAGATACTGTCAATAATAGATGGAGCAAGAAACAAATATTGAAGTAAAAATTCAAAATAAAGGAATTAAAATTTGTGACATAGCTATTATCAGGAGAGAGAAGGGGAAGATGAGGTTAAGTATAAAAGAACCAAATTCATATCTATTAGAGCAGAGAGTCAAGAGATCATGTCTAAAGTTGACCAAGTCAAGCAACAGAGATAGACATGTATTCCACAGACGAATAGAGGTAACCACCGAAAAAATTTAAATAGTGGCTTCTGCAGAACAGGACAGAAAGCAAGGAACTGTGGCTTGCTTAGTTAGTTCCGTTGCTCAGTCATGTCGGACTGTCTGTGACCCTATGAACCGCAGCACTCCAGGCCTCCCTATCCATCATCAACTCCCGGAGTCCACCCAAACCCATGTCCATTGAGTCGGTGATGACATCCAACAATCTCATCCTCTGTCGTCCCCTTCTCCTCCTGCCCTTAATCTTTCCAGCACCAGGGTCTTTTCAAATGGGTCAGCTCTTCGCATCAGGTGGCCAAAGTACTGGAGTTTCAGCTTCAACATCAGTCCTTCCAATGAACACCCAGGATTGATCTCCTTTAGGATGGACTGGTTGGATCTCCTTGCAGTCCAAGAGACTCTCAAGAGTCTTCTCCAACACCACAGTTCAAAAGCATCAGTTCTTCAGTGCTCAGCTTCCTTTATAGTCCAACTCTCACATCCATATATGACCACTGGAAAAACCATAGCTTTGACTAAATGGGCCTTTGTTGGCAAAGTAATGTCTCTGTTTTTAATATGCTGTCTAGGTTGGTCATAACTTTCCTTCCAAGGAGTAAGCGCATTTTAATTTCATAGCTGCAATCACCATCTGCAGTGATTTTGGAGCCCCCAAAATAAAGTCAGCCACTGTTTCCACTGTTTCCCCATCTATTTGCCACAAAGTGATGGGACCGGGTGCCATGATCTTCGTTTTCTCAATGTTGAGCTTTAAGCCAACCTTTTCACTCTCCTCTTTCACTTTCATCAAGAGGCTGTTTAGTTCTTCTTTACTTTCTGCCATAATGGTGGTGTCATCTGCATATCTGAGGTTATTGATATTTCTCCCAGCAATCTTGATTCAAGTTTGTGCTTCCTCCAGCCCAGCGTTTCTCATGATGTACTCTGCATATAAGTTAAATAAGCAAGGTGACAATATACAGCCTTGATGTACTTCTTTTCCTATTTGGAACCAGTCTGTTGTTCCATGTCCAGTTCTAACTGATGCTTCCTGACCTGCATATAGGTTTCTCAAGAGGCAGGTCAGGTGGTCTGGGATTCCCATCTCTTTCAGAATTTTCCACAGTTTATTGTGATCCACACAGTCAAAGGCCTTGGCATAGTCAATGAAGCAAAAATAGATATTTTTCTGGAACTCTCTTGCTTTTTCCATGATCCAGCAGATGTTGGCAATTTGATCTCTGGTTCCTCTGCCTTTTCTAAAACCAGCTGGAACATCTGGAAGTTCACGGTTCACATATTGCTAAAGCCTGGCTTGGAGAATTTTGAGCATTACTTTGCTAGCATGTGAGATGAGTACAATTGTGTGGTAATCTGAGCATTCTTTGGCATTGCCTTTCTTTGGGATTGGAATGAAGACTGACCTTTTCCAGTCCTATGGCCACTGCTGAGTTTTCCAAATCTGTTGACATATTGAGTGCAGCACTTTCACAGCATCATCTTTCAGGATTTGAAACAGCTCAGCTGGAATTCCATCACCTCCACTAGCTTTGTTCGTAGTGATGCTTCCTAAGGCCCACTTAACTTCATATTCCAGGATGTCTGGCTCTAGGTAGACATTTTTTTGATCAACAGATAATGTTCTGTCTTCATACATTAAGAGATAGTAGTATAAAAATTATTTAGGTTTGGGGAAATCCTTAAAAGAATAGGCTGAATAACAGAAGTTATTTGCCAGGTATAAGATGGGAAAAGAACTACTGGAAGGAAATAGTACGATTCCTGTGGTTCACAAAGAGATGAGAATAATTAGTAAGGAAAAACTATGTCATATCTGAGCATCAGGTGGAATCCTCAGATGGTTTAATGGTGCTTTATTAGCCCTTCACTTAAGGCGTCTCTGCACCCAACCTAACAATTCCTCAGTTAAGGGGGAAGTTCAGTTCAGTCACTCAGTTGTGTCCAACTCTTTGCCACCCCATGGACTGCAGCACACCAGGCCTCCCTGTCCATCACCAACTCCCGGAGTTTACTCAAACTCATGTCCCTTGAGTCAGTGATGCCATCCAACCATCTCATCCTCTGTCGCCCCCTTCTCCTCCTGCCCTCAATCTTTCCCAGCATCAGGGTCTTTCCCAATGAGTCAGTTCTTCGAATCAGTTGGCCAAAAGATTGGAGTTTCAGCTTCAGCATTAATCCTTCCAATGAATATCCAGGACTGATTTCCTTTTGGATGGATGGTGGTATCTCCTTGCTGTCCAAGGGACTCTCAAGAGTCTTCTCCAACACTACAGCTCAAAAGCATCAATTCTGCACTTAGCTTTATAGTCCAACATCACATCCATACATGACTACTGGAAAAACCACAGCTTTGACTAGATGGACCTTTGTCGGCAAAGTAATGTCTCTGCCTTTTAGTATGCTGTCTAGGTTGGTCATAACTTTAATAAGGGGGAAAGAGAATATAAATTGGGATATAAAATAAATAACTAATTCAGTTCAGTTCAGTCGCTCAGTCGTGTCCGACTCTCTGCGACCCCATGAATCACAGCACGCCAGGCCTCCCTGTCCATCACCAACTCCCGGAGTACACTCAAACTCATGTCCACAGAGTCGGTGATGCCATCCAGCCATCTCATTCTCTGTCGTCCCCTTCTCCTCCCACCCCCAACCTTTCCCAGCACCAGAGTCTTTTCCAGTGAGTCAACTCGTCGCATGAGGTGGCCAAAGTATTGCAGTTTCAGCTTTAGCATCAGTCCCTCCAATGAACATCCAGGATTGATCTCCTTTAGAATGGACTGGTTGGATCTCCTTGCAGTATAAGGGACTCTTAGGACCTACTATATATCCCAGGGAAGTCTACTCAATACTCTGTAATGACCTATATGGGAAAAGAATCTAAAACATAGTAGATATATGTATAAATGATTCACTTTGCTGTACAACTGAAACTAACACAACATTATAAGTCAACTATACACCAATAAAAATTAATTTTTTTAAAAAAAGGTTCACAACGATTCAAGTGATTTCAAGGAGTTCATTGAACTTCATGGGCATGTCTGACGTGGTTTTAAAATTTTCTCAAGGGGAAGTAAAATTAATTTTTCAGATTAACTTGGATCACACTTAATAAGGTCAATATGATTTGTGTTTTATTTCAGGAATAAAACTGATAAATTTAACATGTTGCAAAAGAAACACAAAAAGTCCTCTCTGCATAGGCAAAATAACCTACATGAAAAGCTCTTCCTGAGGTCAGTGAGAGAAGACTGCAGAAATGTTAAGATGTGCGGTCATGAAAAAGTTACAAATAGCTTTTTGAAAACATTTATAATATAATCTTATGGTTCATCTGGAAAGGTAAATATGCCAAGAATGCCTGGGTAAATGATTTCTGCCTCACAGAGAAAGGATGCTATATATTTTAAAAATTATTCAAAACTCCCTTTGATTTAATATCATGCCTTGGTTTGGTGGATTTGTATAAGTTTATAGGAATCTCCAGCTAAGTGATCTTGGTTTATAATAGATTCTTGGGAGGCAATACTGACTTATACTGAGCAAGATTCTTCCAAATTCATACTCTCATTACAACATGAGATGTAGATAAACTGCACTTACCTAATGGGCTCATATTTTAAATATTTAGTTTGTGAACTAGATTCCTGCCAGAAGGTCAACTTACATATTTTGGAGGATAGAGAAGGCCTGTTTGAACAAACCTAGAACGTGTAAATTTGTTTGTCAATATACCCCAAATCTCCTCCAAATAATGGGAGTTTAAGAGCTTATGAATCAACGTGAACAGCTTGCTGATGATCATTTGACAGACTGTGTGGGAAATTGAGTTTACTTCAAATTTATGAACTGATGGAGCTATTCCTTATAATGATTAACAATGAGTCATAGAAGAAACCAAGGGTCATTCTCAGGCACATGTGCCTAATGTCAGGTGTGGAGAGAGTGAGAACAGTTGTAGAAGAGGGAAAGGTCTCATGACAGTCTGTTAACTAATTTTCATTTCTAAAGTGAAGACACAGATTGGAAAAATTTGAAGGCAAACTTAGTACCTAAAACATCTCCAAAATGGGTGCTTTGTGAAAAGCCTAGGTCACAATCCCCCAAAGATTATTATTAATATAAGAAAGCAATAACTCAGAGGAAGCTGTAATAATATCACAATATGTTTACTTAATCTGGGGGACTTGGGATACAATATAAGTACAGGGAGCACAGGGTGGCTGTGCACATTGCTCTGATAATTGATGTTTTTACCTGAAAAACACATCGTATACACATTTCAAGGCCCAGATGTGAAACACTTAGAAAAATATGTAAAAAGTAACTGAAGTAAATGTAACAGTAGATGGTTGAATAGAAAAAAGACACAGAACCAATCTTTCAAAAATGATTTTGTAATTCAGTCAATGTTAATCATGTTTAAAAGGAGGACTTCATAAAATGAATGATATTTACTCAGAGTTCTTTCAACAATTATTTGTCCAACAAATGCTGATTGAACATTGGCCATGTGCAGAGACTGTGTTAAGCACCTTAAAAGCATCTCATTCCAACATCACAAGAATCCCATGAGAGAGTTAAGTATTGTTATTTTTCATATCCTATAGATAAAGAAACCAAACAGAGACAGTGTAAAAATCTGTCCAAGTTCACACAGCCCAGCTGGTGGAACTGGGAATCAAATCCATGTATTTGGACTAAGAATAGAAGGGTTGACTGCTAAGTTGAAAAAAAAAATTCA
The DNA here is from genome assembly GCF_049115385.1 of Moschus berezovskii. Lineage (NCBI taxonomy): Eukaryota > Metazoa > Chordata > Mammalia > Artiodactyla > Moschidae > Moschus > Moschus berezovskii. Next base: position 37,511,120 of record NC_142468.1, on the reverse strand, counting down.
GTCTATCCAATGATTCAAAGTTTTAGAAACTGGAATAAATATAATATTAAATTTTCTATTTCAAAAATTCTATATTTTAAACAAAAAAAAACAATTTTTATTTTAAAATTTTCTGTTAATAAACATTCTGCATTAATTCTACCTATAGTAGAAAATGAGCCTATGTTCCTTCTTCCCCTTATTACAAGGAGGTATACCTAAGAAATAGCAATCTGTTCATAGCTATTGTTACTATTTTTGCATTTCTGTACCTATCAAACACACAGTGTTCCCTAAAATCAGACCCTACAGAGAACAAATATACACATAAAAGAAGTCTATAATCTAAAATAGAAGACTAATATTGTCACCCTGCTTATTTAACTTATATGCAGAGTACATCATGAGGAACGCTGGGCTGGAGGAAGCACAAGCTGGAATCAAGATTGCCGGGAGAAATATCAATAACCTCAGATATGCAGATGACACCACCCTTACAGCAGAAAGTAAATAAGAACTAAAGAACCTCTTGATGAAGGTGGAAAAGGAGAGTGAAAAAGTTGGCTTAAAGCTCAACATTCAGAAAACTAAGATTATGGCATCCAGTCCCATCAATTCATGGCAAATAGATGGGGAAACAGTGGAAACAGTGGCTGATTTTATTTTGGGGGGCTCCAAAATCACTGCAGGTGGTGATTGCAGCCATGAAATTAAAAGGTGCTTACTCCTTGGAAGGAAAGTTATGACCAACCTAGATAGCATATTAAAAAGCAGAGACATTACTTTGTCAACAAAGGTCCATCTAGTCAAGGCTTTGGTTTTTCCAGTGGTCATGTATGGATGTGAGAGTTGGACTACAAAGACAGCTGATCACCGAAGAATTGATGCTTTTGAACTGTAGTGCTGGAGAAGACTCTTGAGAGTCTCTTGGACTGCAAGGAGATCCAACCAGTCCATTCTAAAGGAGATCAGTCCTGGGTGTTCATTGGAAGGACCGATGCTGAAGCTGAGACTCCAATACTTTGGCCACCTCATGAGAAGAGCTGACTCATTTGAAAAGACCCTGGTGCTAGGAAAGATTGAGAGCAGGAGGAGAAGGGGACGACAGAGGATAAGATGATTGGATGGCATCACCGACTCAATGGATATGGGTTTGGGTGGACTCCGGGAGTTGGTGATGGACAGGGAGGCCTGGCATGCTGCGGTTCATGGGGTCGTAAAGAGTCGGACATGACTGAGTGACTGAACTGACTGAATATATATATAAAATGAGTAGAAATTACACCAGGAATATTTGTCTAAATGATTCTCTCTAAACATGGTGAATGTTCTGGACGTGAACTGCTCTTGTTATGCTCAGTCACTAAGTCGTGTCCAAATCTTTGCAACCCCATGGACTGTAGCCCTGCAGGCTCCTATGTCATGGAATTCTCCAAGCAAGAATACTGGAGTGGGTTGCCATTTCCTTCTCTAGGGGATCTTCCCAACCTAGAGATCGAACCCAAGTCTCCTGGACTGTTAGGTGGATTCTTTACCTCTGAACCACCTAGAAATTTCACTGCGAATAATTGTCTAAATGATTCTATCCAAACAATTGGTGAATGCTCTGGAAGTGAACTGCTCTCGTTATAAAACAGCAATTCCAAAAGTGTGGTCCAAGAAAACCTGGAGATCCCCAGGACTGTTTCAAGAAGTCCTTAAGATCAAAAGCATTTTTATAATAGTGTTTTATCTCATTTTGTCATGAGTGTACAAAGGCATTTTCCACTATCATGTACTTGGAATGTAAACTCCTAACTTTTTCACCACAGCTAGATGGCCTGGAACCACTGCTCAGAATTTCAAAGTTCATGAAAATGTCCCTGTTCAGCTCTGCACATAGACTTTTCAAATCTGAGATGGTACGAGCTCCTACCTTCTACACCAGTGGTGCTCCAATTTGAGCATCCATCAGAATCACCAGGAGAGCTGGTTGAAGCATTCATTGCTGGGTCCACCCCCAGATATCCTAGTTCCATAGATTTGGGGGTGAGTGCTGAGAATCACTCTTCTCAGCTGTAGATTCTGACCCCTGTCCAGTTGACTGGGTTTCTTAGGATAAAATTCAGTGTGTGACATATGCTATCTTTTTCAATTGCTTGTCAGTCTGTCTTCATACCTTGTTCTTCAAAGACTTTTTACCTGGGTAAACTGCTTTCAGGTAAGTACTCATGAAAAAGCTTTCTAACGTTTGGCTTTTAAGGTTCTTCCTAGATATTCACATTCCAAAAATATCTGTTGAAGGCAGGAAGTTTAGTCTCAGAATGATTCATCAGAACCACACAGTTATGCAGGTGGTGCCCATGGAGCAAAAGAAAGTATCTGGGAGGCTCACTCAATACTGTTTCAGTCAGTAAGAGAAGTTAAGTGTTTAAATAAAAATATTATCTGTAATTGCTAAGAATAGGCCTTTCAAGACAATCTAAGGTGTGCGCTACACCCACTAAAATTCCATGACACTGGGGTAGTCTTTGAGGGCCTGTTGTCCCAATAGAATGCTTTCCAGTATCATGACAGAATTAGGAAGGCTCCTTGAGCTGCCCTCCAGACAGGAACGCACACAAAGAAAGTCTTCAGCTGAAATCCTAAGCAAATAAAAGTCAAGTGAGGAGTAGAACACTAAATTTTAGAATTGGCAAGTAGCAACATTTTGCAATCTTGAAGATATTACTTAAGAAGTAAAATCGACAAAACTGCAAATCTGACAACTCCCCAAAGGTGAAGATTTTACCTGGAAAAAGATTTAAAAATGCAATTATTTAACCTAGGTTAATAGAGCCTCGGAGAAGGCAATGGCAAGCCACTCCAGTACTCTTGCCTAGAAAATCCCATGGATGGAGGAGCCTGGTAGGCTGCAGTCCATGGGGTCGCTGGGGGCCGGACACGACTGAGCGACTTTGCTTTCACTTTTCACTTTCACACATTGGAGAAAGAAATGGCAACCCACTCCAGTGTTCTTGCCTGGAGAATCCCAGGGACGGGGGAGCCTGGTGGGCTTCCGTCTATGGGGTCACACAGTCGGACACGACTGAAGTGACTTAGCAGCAGCAGCAGCAGCAGCAGCAATAGAGCCTACTCACTGGAAAAGACTCTGATGCTGGGAAAGATTGAAGGCAGGAAGAGAAGGGGATGACAGACGACGAGATGATTAGATGGCATCACCAACTCAATGGACATGAGTTTGACCAAGCTCCAGGAGATGGTGAAGGACAAGGAAGCCTGGCATGCTGCAGTCCATGGGGTCGCAAAGAGTCGGACACAACTGAGTGACTGAACAACAAGTCATATATGACCTAATCCTGTGGGGGGTGGGGGAGTGAAAAATAATCTGTAGAAAGGAGAGATTTATCTTGTTCAAGGGACAATTTAACACTCCTTCAAATGGGCTGTAGTTAAGAGCCATTTCCCTTGTGTCTTTCCTTAGGTATTTAGCATTTCTATCCAGAGAGCTTCTTTCCCTAAAGAATATCAGGTTCTATGAAGCTGTTAGCATTGATGCAAAGACATTTTATCTGCTTGCTTTATGTTTATCTTTTCTCAGACCTGGGATTCTCAACTGTTTCTAAACCAACAACTGCACACGGTTTTCAAGGTCACTCATGCCTTGAGAATTTAATTCGTAAAAACTTTTTTCAGCAAGAGACAGTAGGGTGCCTATTTCATATAATGTACTGCATTAGATGTTTTGGTGAAAGAGGAAAATGAATCTGATATGGATTCTGGCCCCAAAGAGTCTTATATATGGCGTGGTTGAAGAAATAAAATTACCTACATTAATTACCAGGATATAGAAATGACAGTGATAGCTGCAAAGAAGGGCAGTGCAAGGAGAGTTGAGCAGTGGAGTGGAGATCAGGAAAAGCTTTGAGGAAGAGGGGCTAATTGAGCTTTGAGGAATGGGCAGAATTTAGACACAAAGAGATGGAGAAGAGCAGCTTTATTAAATCTGTCTGCACAACAGTATGTATGCTCATCACAAACTAGTTCACTACCCAGAATCAGCTCTCTGTGAGTCATCTCACTCACATAGCCATCTCCCCAAACACATCTTTTGGGAGTTTCAGCAACACCCTTGTCTAGACATATCTTTAGAGTTGTTTTCTCTTCCCTGGATATTCAGTTTCCTGGTGTGCAGCCCAATGCTCCAGAGCACACATACATGTTTGTGCTTTGTCTGGAATGAATTCTTGACAAGAGCCTTGCTGAGATTTATATTATTTGTATATCAGTGGTTCCTTTGAGATTGGAAAGACTCTACAGATGTGGCCGTCTCTAGACTTGTTTTGGAGAATAACAGAGAAAGCATCCCAGTGTAAATTTCATATCCTCAGGTTTGTCTCAGCAATGCATTTCCAATCGTATGGTTTGAATGTTTCAGTCTTCGAGTAAAGACACCTGAATAAAAAAAAAAAAAAGACAGGGACAGATTTCTTTTATAAAGAGGAAGAAGAAAGGAGAAAAAATCCCAAATGCAACAAAATGAAGGAGGAAGTTATTTGGAAATGGGGGAAAGGGAGACAAGGAGAAGGGGAGATAGGGTTGGGTGACAAGGAGTCTTCTTAAAACAGCGCAGCCCCTTCTGCCTGTCCCTGCTGTGGACAGTGCCACGGAGTCTGCTCCCCATGGGCTCACCCATTATCAGGACTCCAAAGCATCTGCATAGCCCAGCCTTTGGTATTCCTCTCCTTGTGGGACAGAGGAAAGACAGACGGAATGCCTGGACTGGAGGAGGCGATGCAAGCCAGAGAGGCCTGTGAGGACTGGAGGAAACAGACCACACTGCCCCCAGAGCCAGACACCTGTGTAAACTGCAGGAAGCTTAGAGGAGCCCAGCTGAGCTGATGGCGTCTCCACATGCACAGGGCTGCAGGAGGCAAAGCCACATGGACACAAAGGCAGGCAGGAGTGTGTATGTATGTGTGTGTGTGTGTGTGTGTGTGTGTGTGTGTGTGTGTGTGTCTGTACATGCACACACACACACAGAGTAAGGGAAATGAACAGAGGCAGATTGATCTGGAAAGCAGCAGGGAAAGACTGAGAGGGGAAAAATATTAAGACAAGGAAAATTATCCCTCAAAAAAGTGGTTAAAGGAATATGACTGACTAGTTCTAAATGCCCTTATATTGCATTTTCATAGAAATTTATTTGCCAAAAAAAGTATAAATAACAGCTTTCAGTGAGTACCCAGTTAATTTAACTTCAAAAGTTGTCAAATATGTAGCTAGAGAGGAGATCATGTAACAAAGAACACGTAGGTGCTTTGTAAAATCCATGTGCCCAGGCCTCATCCCAGCCCTAATGAATCAGAATTTCCAGGCCTGAGGGCTAAACCATGGGGTTACTGATGCCCACTCCTGTCTAAGAGCGCTTGAGAGGTGAAGAGTAGCTCGCATTTCACTGAGAGGAACACAGAGTCTATCTCTGGGAAATAAAACTGTTTACTTGCTCTGTGTTTTCAACAGAATACCTCCAATGCACACCTGAACATAGAGAGGGAAACATCAATAAAGATCTTAAAATCTAAATTCTTAGGAAAAAAATATACAATAAAAGTTAACACCAAGGACATTCACAAATGTTCTAATTTAATGTGAGAGTGCAGTACTTCTTATTTAAGCATAATTATTCTTATAATTTTGGTACCCATGAGTATAGTGAAAGCTAGTGCTTCCCAAACTATGTTCCCAGAATGATAATCCCCAAAAGACGTTTTGGAGAAAAAAATTCAAGTAGATTGAGAATTGATACATATTTGTCCCAGCATCCACACATACAGCAGCCACTACAATCCAATGAATACCAGGGTTATTTAAAACCTATTCTAATTTATTTTAAAAAAGTGTTTTCCAAACTGTGACCACAAAGCCAGTTTTCAATATAATGCCTATGAGTATCATGAGAAGCTAGTAATATTGGGTGGACTAAAAGGATCATTTGGATTTTTCCATGAGATGTAACAAAAAAAAAAAACCTGAATGAACTTTTTGGCCAACCCAATACAAGAACCTACTTTTAAAAAGCATTAGAATCTTACACAAATTACCTGGTTACCAATCACAACTTTATTAAAAAAAAAAAAAAGAGGCAAAGCCAGTGATTTTCAAAATCATACAGCACAGGAGCAACACAAACTAATGTCAAAAGCACACATACCAACTGGCATTCAGTATTTCCTAAGTTCCTAAAATACTTCAGGCGGAGACTAAACTTTTTTTTGATACACAAAAAAAGTCACAAACAAAAACCTTTTTGAGGAATTTGGGCTAACCACAGCTCATGGGCCCATCAGACTGCAGAACGCTTCTGGCTAATTCATAATCTAGGGAAGTAATAAGCTGGATGGGCCTCTTCTTAGCTGGCCAGGATGCCCTGATATTTGGTCGCAATATAGGGCGGGATCTCATCCCATATGCTCCCAACCCCTTCACTCTGCAGTTCATCTCGGTCCCTTGCTCAGAGCCAGCACATGAGAAGGATAACCAGAAGTAGATGAAATTAACTATTGGTGAAAACACTAGGTTGATTCATAACTGCATAATTCACCAGCTCACACACATATGTTACATAAGCAAAGCTAGCTTGATCGAAAGGCCTTCAGAGAGCCCTGGAAGGTGAGGCAAATCTGGTTTCACAAAGGAACACAAGATATGAGACAAAAATCTCATGAGGGGAATTGGGAAGATGGAAAGTTAGAAATAAAGGTAAGAATATACAAACTTTAATTTCTAAACCTAATGAGCCCAGAGGAAAAAAACTTCATATGACATTTCAGAGTAGCATACATAATTGGTACTATAAAATGAACCAATAAAGTGATTTTTAAAAGGCAGGCATTTTTATCATAGAAGATGGCCTTTAGACATGGTTTTGGAGCAAATGGTTGCTAGGAAATAAGACAGAATGAGGAAAAGACTGTAAGTGATATTTGGGGTGTGTGCGCGATAGGGTGGGGTGGGCAAGATGATCTAATGTAACTAAATGTAACTAAATACATTCTTGTCTGTGGTTGGTTTGGCATCCATTTTAAGTCTTTATTTTGAAATTTCCAAAGGACACCTAACTTGGTTTTAGAATGTGAAACCTGATAGGCGTTCTTTTAAAACACAGTGTTCACGCAGATGACGGTGGCTAGAGAGAACTCAGCAAGAAAATAATGAAAAATTCCATTTGATGGTTTATCAGGTCAAGATTTTGTTCATTGAGTCTCAATTTCCTTTTTAATAGAAACAGGTGTGGTTTTATTCTAAAGTAAAAATATCAAATCATCTCCTGAGTGACAATGCTATATACTATTGCTTGTTGATTCCCACTGCCTTCTTTCCCCTAAACCTCTCCCCTGTCTTATCCCTGAATATTTCAACACAGCATGAATCCAGTAGCTAGGGGGATCAGAGCAGGCAGCTGGCTTCCCTGGGTGCTAAGAAAAATAGCAACTCCACCACTGCCATCATCTCAGTGACAGAAATGAAATGCTGTTTCTTGAGGCATTCTTCATCCTTTATCAGGGCTTCATTGAGCCTCAGCAGAATCTTCATTAAAGATAAAAAGTTATTATTACTTTTGAATTGATTAGGTTACTCTCTCAGAAGAATGAGAGTACATATTGGATAAAGGTATTTATCGATTTGGATATTTATTTGGGAAATGTTATTAATTGTAAAAAGCAGATCATAAAGTATAGGATGACCTTGTTTTGTTAAAACAAATATTCTCTTTTATCATGAAAAATGCATTGCAGGTAAAAAGAGAAAAGTCGCTTCAGTCGTGTCCGACTCTTTGCGACCCCATGGACTGTGTGGCCCACCAGGCTCCTTCATCCATGGGATTTTCCAGGCAAGAGTACTGGAGCGGGGTGCCATTTGTATTGCAGGTAACAGGCTGCTAAAATGAAGGCCTCAATGTATCAGTTTAATTGAGTCATTAATAGGATAGATTCAGAATGAGTATGAGACAGTGGTGGTTTAGTCGCCAAGTCATGTCTGACTCTTGTGACCCCACGGACTATAGCCCAACAGGCTTCTCTGTCCATGGGATTTCCCAGGCAAGAATACTGAAGTGGGTTGCTATTTCCTCTCCAGGGTGAGTATGAGACTGTGCTGTATGCTGTGCTTAGTCGCTTCGCTTCAGTCATGTCCAATTCTTTGCAACCCCAGGGACTGTAGCCTGCCAGGCTCCTCTGTCCATGGGGATTCTCCAGGCAAGAATACTGGAGTGGGTTGCCATGCCCTCCTCCAGGGGATCTTCCAAACCCAAGGATCGAATCCAGGTCTCCCACATTGCAGGTGGATTCTTTACCATCTGAGACACCAGGGAGTATGAGACAGGCCTCCATAATTTCTTTTTATTTATCTTTAATTGGATGATAACTGCTTTACAATGTTGTGTTGGTTTTTGCCGTACAACAACATGAATCAGCCATAAGTATACATAAGGCTCCCTCTTGAGTCTCCTTCCCACCTCACCCCCATCCCACAGACCTACGTCATCACAGAGCTGGGTTGAGTTCCCTTCGTTATACAGCCTATAATTTCTTACTCTAGTTCCAGTTTTACAATTCTAGGTCATTTGCTAAAGGACTTTCCATTCACTTTGAGAACATGATGAGGTCAGAATAGTGAAGGGGGTTTGCAGGAAGAATACCAATGTAAAGAGTAGCTGCTGTGCTCCCCCAGCCCCAAAGTAAGAGAGTTAGAAGTGCCACCTTTTTCTCCTCCAGTCTTATGAGGATGGGCTTCCATGGGATCACTCAGAGAGCTCTGAATATATTATTTATCTTTGAGGAACACAGATGAATAGTAACTAGCACACACTAAGAGTACTAAAACATCCTGTAGCAATGGGATAGAGACAGAGCCTTGGAATGAGTCTGTCATCCTAGAGTTTGTTAGGGGAAAAGATACATTAAGTATTTCTCACAGACCAGAGAGCAGGCTAACAAAGGGTTGCCTTGTGTCCCTTAAAATAAAAGTATCTAGAAGGGCAGAGGAACTCTACCAAGAAACTGAAGACAGATAACAGCTGGATTCTGAGAATCTGTGGAAGTAGTTGCAAATAACCATCCAAAATAGAATTATGTGTGGTCCTCAGTGGTGAGACTCTCTAGCAAAACAGCCAAAAAGGAGTCAGATTTACCTAGGATGATCAAACTAGAAAATTTTGGAGAGTGAAAATGGAAGCTATTAATATTTATTCTTGGACAATAAATATAGGCCAACACTGACCCAAGCAAACAGTAAAGGACTGTTATTTTAATTTTTATTATCTGCCACTCAGCCTCATACCAGTGATAACAGCATTTGCTATTCAAAAGTGTGTTCTTTCTTCCTTGACTAGACTATGCAGGGATGAGAAATCTTATGAGAAAAAGATAAACTAGAAGCAAGAAAAGAAAAAAGGACTATATTCCCCTTTCTAAGAAATTAGTGTTCTGTTATTTACTTTTGAAATTTAAGTGAATTTTAAGCTAGTCTTTTATTGCTAATTTTTCATTTTACTGCAGTGTATCTCAAGAATACAGTCTGTATGATACAGATTTATTGAGGCTTTTCAATGGTTTAATACAATGTTTACTTCTGTAAATGCTGCATGTATGCTTAAAAACAAGTAGTATTCTCTATTTTCTGGGATAGAATTCCATACATATGATATAGTACAGTATAATATAATATTAGTTCACACTTATTAATTGTATTTTGGGGGGCCTCCAAAAAGTTGTGCTTATTTTTTATCTGCCTTGGCCTATTGTTTCCTAAAACGTATATATTAAAACTTTCAGCTAAAAATACTCATTGTTTTCTCTGCAGTTCTTTCATTAGGTGCTTGGTATACTTTGAGACTATATTCTTGGGGCATATGCATTAGTGATAGCTCTAGCATACAGAAAATCTTAAAAAGCAGCCAGGAAAAACACCATGTTCTTTCAAAGGAATAATTAATAGACTGACAAATAACTTTTCAACAAGAATGGAAGTCATAAGTTGAATATATTCAAAATACTAAAAAATAAAGAACTTAGAATTTTATTTCCAATGAAATTATCTTTCAAGATGAGGAAACATAAATGAATAGTAAAAGATGAAAACAGAGTTTGATGCCAACATTCCATAAATAGAGGAAATTCTAAAGATGTATCTTAAGCAGAATGACAATGCTTCTACTTAGAAGGCTTCAGAGGAAAGAAAAAATAAATAGCAAAGAAAGTCTTAAATATATGTGTGAACTGAAACAACTATCGGGAATATAAAATAGTGGAAATGGTATCATGTAGGTTACGAAAAAGATGACACTAAAATATTTTATTACAATAGCATTCAATATTTATTATTAGAAGATAAAATATCATCAGGAATAAAATATTACAAGATTCTTGTATTCTTCAGAAGGACACAAAAGTTATTGACTAAATTAAGTCTTTTATAAGTTAAAAGTGAAGGTTAGAAGTTTTTAGGATAACCAATTAAAGGATAAAAATATAAAATATCTTCTCTAAATTAGTGAAGAGAAAAGGATTGAGAAAAAAACAATCACCCAAAAGAAAGCAAAAGAGGTAAGAGATGAAAAAATCAGAAGAGAAAAGGAAGATAGAAAAAAAATAAAACAACAGAATTTGAAATTCATTGAAATTTAAGAAGGAAGAAATTAGAAAGCTAACAAGAAATCAATAAAATTGAAAGAAGAAAAACAACGGTGAAAAAAATTAAATCAAAGAGCTGGGTCTTTGAAAAGGTAAAGTTGACAGACTACTGGTAAGACTGACAAAGAGAAAAAAAAACAGGGAGAAAGAAGAAACATTTATAAAGCTCAGAAATGAAACAAGTCATCACTAGAGATGCTGATAAGGAAATACTATGAACAACTCTATAAAAAAATTTTAAATAACATGTGCCAATTGCCAGAAAAGTACCAACTATCATAACTTGCCAATAAGAAATAAACCTATAACTCTTAAAGAAATTGAGTTCATAATTTTAAAACTCCCAAAAAAGAAATCTCCAGGTCCAGAGGGTTTCACGGGAGAATTCTACTCAATATATAAACAATAATTAACATCAATTCTACACAATTTCTTCCATAAAATAAAAGAGGAGTTCTTCTGAATTCATTCAATAAATTCTGTATTATAACACATTGGTTTCAAAATCAGACGAAGATGGTACAAAAAACTACATACCAGTATCCCTCCTTAATATAGATACCAAAGCTCTTAAAATGTTAGTAAAGAGAATTGAGCAATGTATGAAAAGAATCATACACCAATAATACCAAATGGGCTTCCCAGGTGGTGCTAGTGGTAAAGAACCTGCCTGCCAATGCAGGAGACACAGGGGACAAAGTTTCGATCCCTGGGTGGGAAAGATGCCCTGGAGAAGGAAACAGCAACCCACTCCAGTATTCTTGCCTGGAGAATCCCAGGACAGAGGAGCCTGGCAGGCTATGGTCCATAGGGTCACAAAGAGTCAGCCATGACTGAAGCGACTTCGCATGCAGGCAGGCAATACCAAATGGGGTTTATCCAGGAATGCAAGGCTGGTTCAGTGTTTGAATATCAATCAGTATGAACTGGCTAAAGAAGGAAACTCCCATGATAATGTCAATGAAGAAAAAGCATTTGACAAATTCAAATTCACCTATTCACACTAAAACTTTTCAGAAAAAAAAAAAAAGAATAGATGGAACATCCTCAATTTGAGAAAGAGCATCTACCCAAAACTTACAACTATGTTATACTTAATGGTGCAGGACAGAATGCTTTTCTTTGGAGAAGCTTGTTTTCTTGGCTCACAACTGCGGCTCTTCCATGGGCAGCAGAAGCCCTAAGGAGGTCGAAGTGGACTAAGATTTGAGCTTTGGAAGCCAACCAAGCAGACTGCTTGCAGATCCTTGGGTGGGAAAGTGCCCATGAAGAGCTGACCACTAAGGCTGCTGGAAAATAGCCCCCTCTATGGCAGGGTAAGAAAATTTCACTGCGGCAGGTAACTACCAGAAATCAACTGAGTTTCTGATCTGGAAGCTGCTTTTCCAGACAGAGGTGGCTGAGGGAGATCACCCAGAATTTCAAAACTGACTGGAGGTTTCTGAGTGTTGCCACAGGTGCGCTTTAGGAGGCTGGTGACACGTACATGGTGGGCTTACTTGAAGGTCCTAATCTGTGCCATCCAGGCTGAAAGAGTCATCATTAGGTACAAACACATCCAGCTGGTATGGAGAGAGCTTAAGCGAAGGCATTTTTTTTCACGGTGTTTGTATTCTGTAAAATACTTTGGCTGTGTTTTTTATCTGTAAAATAATGTGACTTTTTGTAAGAAATTTTTTATATAACATGCTGCATTTGTACTGAAGTTATTCCACTTTCACTTGGGATGAATGTGAAAAATGTTCACAGACCTCAGTGATGTGAGCTCTACTCAGGAGCGACAAGTTGCTAACACCAGAAGGTTTGGTGCTATTTTTTGCTTCTCATGATGCAGATTTCTCTTTATGTTGACAACTTATCGGGTGGCTATTAAGGTACTTGAACTGATTAATGTGTACAGGGGCCATTTACAGTAAAACTGATTATGACTTGAAAAAAATATTGAAAAATTACTAGTAAATTATTTCAAAAAGACTTTTACTTTAAAAGGGTAGCATCCAGAATCAAAAATAAGGAATTATCTTCCTAAAGCTTTCTTTTAAAAAATTTTACCAGTGGGGAAAAATATATGATTGGACTAACTCATTTTCCACTGATGTTTTCTTCTTTACATTTCCCATACTCTTCTTAGATCTGTGATCAAAGTTCATTTGCAGTCTATAAGCTTGTTATTTTAGAGTTTGTCTTCCTCATGACTTTAACAAAACTTATTTTCAAATAATTGTAGAGTCACAAGAAATCGTAAAGATAGCACAGAGAAGTCCCCTGTATTGTATAGCACAATATGGAAACAGGAACTTGGCACTGTTACATCTAAGTATAGTTCTAGGCATTTTATCATGTGTGTAGATTTGTGTAACCACTGCCACAATCAAGATACAGGACTAATCAATATTACACCATGATAAAGATCTCATCACATCTCTTTCTTCTTCTCCTTCTACCGTGACTAACCCAGGCCCCCACTAATAGCTTTTCCATCTCTATAATTTTGTTATTTTGAGAATGTGACATCAGTTCAGTTCAGTTCAGTTCAGTCGCTCAGTCGTGTCCGACCCCATGAATCACAGCACGCCAGACCTCCCTGTCCATCACCAACTCCTGGAGCTCACTCAAACTCATGTCCACAGAGTCGGTGATGCCATCCAGCCATCTCATTCTCGGTCGTCCCCTTCTCCTCCCGCCCCCAACCTTTCCCAGCATCAGAGTCTTTTCCAGTAAGTCAACTCGTCGCATGAGGTGGCCAAAGTATTGCAGTTTCAGCTTTAGCATCAGTCCCTCCAATGAACATCCAGGATTGATCTCCTTTAGAATGGACTGGTTGGATCTCCTTGCAGTACAAGGGACTCTCAAGAGTCTTCTCCAACACCACAGTTCAAAAGCATCGATTCTTCGGCGATCAGCCTTCTTCACAGTCCAACTCTCACATCCATACATGACCACGGGAAAAACCATTGCCTTGACTAGACGGACCTTGGTTGGCAAAGTAATGTCTCTGCTTTTTAATATACTATCAAGGTTGGTCATAACTTTCCTTCCAAGGAGCAAGCATCTTTTAATTTCATGGCTGCAGTCAGCATCTGCAGTGATTTTGGAGCCCAAAAAAATAAAGTCTGACACTGTTTCCACTGTTTTTCCATCTATTTCCCATGAAGTGATGGGACCAGATGCCATGATCTTTGTTTTCTGAATGTTGAGCTTCAAGCCAACCTTTTCACTCTCCTCTTTCACTTTCATCAAGAGGCTTTTGAGTTCCTCTTCACTTTCTGCCATAAGAGTAGTGTCATCTGCATATCTGAGGTTATTGATATTTCTCCCAGCAATCTTGATTCCAGCTTGTGCTTCTTCCTCATGATGTACTCTGCATATAAGTTAAATAAGCAAGGTGACAATATACAGCCTTGACGTACACCTTTTCCTATTTGGAACCAGTCTGTTGTTCCATGTCCAGTTCTAACTGTTGCTTCCTGACCTGCATACAGGTTCCTCAAGAGGCAGGTCAGGTGGTCTGGGATTCCCATCTCTTTCAGAATGTTCCACAGTTTATTGTGATCGACACAGTCAAAGGCTTTGGCATAGTCAATGAAGCAGAAATAGATGTTTTTCTGAAACTCTCTTGCTTTCTCCATGATCCAGCGGATGTTGGCAATTTGATCTCTGGTGCCTCTGCCTTTTCTAAAACCTGCTTGAACATCTGGGAGTTCACGGTTTACATACTGCTGAAGCCTGGCTTGGAGAATTTTGAGCATGACTTTACTAACGTGTGAGATGAGTGCAATTGTGCGGTAGTTTGAGCATTCTTTGGCATTGCCTTTCTTTGGGATTGGAATGAAGACTGACCTCTTCCAGTCCTGTGGCCAGCGCTGAGTTTTCCAAATCTGCTGGCATATTGAGTGCAGCACTTTCACAGCATCATCTTTCAAGACTTGAAATAGCTCAACTGGAATTCCATCACCTCCACTAGCTTTGTTAGTAGTGATGCCTTTAATGTGACATAAATAGAATCAAATATGTAATCTTTTGATATTGTCTTTTTTCGTTCAGCATAGTGACTTTGAGATCCATGCATGTTGTTGCAAGTATTAGTAGTTTGCTCCTTTTTTATTGCTGAAGAATACTAATATTTAGCCAAGTTATATATTGTAGAAAATAGTTATTTGTAGGGGACAAGTAATTGGAGAAAAAGCTTGTGTAGTACACTTCTGTGCACAAAAAAAGTTAGTAATATTAGTAAATGTGGTACTTCTGTATATTTATGTATATCAGTTTTAGGACATGCAGACAGTGTCACAAGTCTTCTTTTAAGTGTGACAGACTCTGAGATTAATGATGAATTCAACTCTGCATCTGCTTTACTTGGCTGCCAAGAGATTTCTGAGTGTCACACAGCAAACTTAGTGAATCTGATTGAAGAAATATTTATAGAGTGAATCAGTCAGCTGAGAAAAAGATTATGTAATTATCTCTGACACTAAAACAAACATGGTGAAAGCTATGAGTGATTTAAGTAGGAACCCCAAGTATAGGATGCTATGTTCTCACCCTTTACTGGTGTCCATTTTTTGGCTGCTAAAGGGAGGACAGTAAAACTAGTCCCTGATGTTTCATCTTGACTGAAAGGGAAATGCCCCAGATTTGACTTTAAACATACTGATTCATGTAATAGAAACTTCAGTAGAATTTCAGGAATTGTGATAAGAAATTCAGAAATGTGATAGGAAAATTGGTCCTTAAGGTAGAACATAGTTTCTGTTAGTGTCTGAGTGTTTCGTCATATTAAATTTCTATATCTTTGTTTGTTCTCCACTTTTCAGCCTAAGAGCATTGTAAACATTTGTCACTTATAATGAACTGCCTGGAGAGCAGTGGGGGGGCATAGGCAGAAGCAGTCCTGAGCGAGCGTGTAAACTCTAAATTAATAACAGCCCTTAATCTATTACAGAAAATTGATGTTCTCTAAGACAGTGTTTTAAAGTGGGGCACATTCCCTCAGTCAGAATGGCCTAATGGACAGAAGATTGGCAAGAGATTCTACTTGTCTACAGCTCTTCCAGGGCCCACCTCTAAGCCAGCCATGGGACCATGCATATCATATAACTCCTTTAGACCGCAATTTTTTTCACTTGTGAAATGATGTTGCTACATAACATCAATGATCCTTATAAATTGCCAAGTGTCATTTATTCAATAATTAAATCATCAAGGGTTATTATTCAAACTTCTTAAAAAGCAATATGGTAGTGGGGATGGGAATAGAAATTTTGAGGGGAATAATGAAAGTCTGGGTTAGCCCCTGCGGAGAAAGAAAGAGTAAGCCAGCCAGCGATGTGTGCAAGGATAGACCTGGGTTGCGTGGGTGCCAGCTGAGTGTGGGATTCTTTGGTCTTCATCTTCATGAAGGTGTGGGTTTCCTGCAACAGCTCTTGGCAAATAATTTTCTTATATGACATGTCTACTATGTTTTAGTGGCCAAAGAGCCAATATTAGATGAACAAATGAAAAGATTATTAGATGATGGGGTTGAGAGCTTAGGCTCATTATCTCTCAATTATGTTTCAACCAAGGATCCTATAATTCTGTGATGCACAAGAATGCAGGTGAAAAGGGTTAAGGGAACAGATAAAAGAGAAATTAATTTTACATCAGAAGAATCAAAGAGGCTTGATGAAGGCAGGATCTGAGCCTAGATGTGTGCATGCCATCTGATGGACTGCTGATTGTGTGTATCACAATCCAGAGTCCAAGAAATAATTTCAGAAGCATGACAACAAACTCTTGGAGAATAGCATGTTATCTTTACTGTAGGTTTTCTTAGGTGGTGGGGCCAAAAGTTTCACAAAGTTCTTCACTGATAAGCTTCTGAAATTTGTTTCAGAAGTTTGACACAGAATTTTCTCTCTAAATCTTCCACTCAGAACAGATACAAGAACTTTTCTCCATCTCTCATCTGCACAGTACTCTCTCCACACCACCATTCTCCTGCCCTGCAATCCAGGTGGAGAGGACCTCCACCTCTTCCCTGAAGCTGTGCAGGTCCCTTCATGAGCACCCAGGGACCCAAAGGTCTTCCCTGGATCCTCAATATTCCCCACAGGGAAAGTGCACAGAGCTCTTGGAACACAGGCTTCATTTCTCACCCTAACCACTTTCCTCCTGAAATATTGAGAGGAATGCGTGGTGAAAACCACTATCGCAATACAGTTAAAATCTTTGAAAAGTGTTGTGAAAGTGCTAGTTGATCAGTCGTGTCTGACTCTTTGCGACCCCTTGAACTGTAGCCCGCTAGGCTCCTCGGTCCATGGGATTTTCCAGGCAAGAATACTGGAGTGGGTTGCCATTGCCTTCTCCAGGAAATCAGGGAAGCAAGAGTCATATAAACGCAATTGCTTGAAACTAAAATTAAAATGTAAGTTGCATACAGAAATATACATAATCTGGTGGTAATCCAGTAGAGGGGAGAGTTGGATAGACCCCTGTAGTTTCCCTTCTCTGCTGGCTCTGAGTCTAGTTTCTCCTAATGTAGTTCAGCAGATGGACTGTTGTGTTCAGAATCTGTTACACACATGCTGTACCACATCATTCTAGACATGAAAATACCACCCTTCGTCTTATCCCTAAACATCTGTGTGCATAACAAACCTCTCGGAACATTTAAGAATAACAAGAAAGGGCCCACACCACAGATAATTTAATACTTAATACTCAATTCCACTGTTCTCAGAAGTTCCATGACTATTTCCTACAAGTTAGCACAGATCCCCTGAGAAGGCAAGAGAGCCGAAAGAGAAAATTTTTAAAGGACCAGGAATACAGAATCATTTAGCCTAAAAGATCCTAAGAGCAAGAAGCCAGATGAGGACTGATCTTGAAGATCTTCAATTAAATCAACTACTTCTCCTTTCCTTATCCTATACATTTCAAAACTGTTCAGAGAAAAATATAGTGGGAACTTATAGATATTTATTTGAACTACATTATGTACATATAAATCCACTGTTTTCAGTAGCAGAAAATTATGGACTATAGCCCTCCAGGCTCCTCTGGCCATGGGATTCTCCAGGCAAGAATACTGGACTGGGTTGCCATGACCTCCTCCAGGGGATCTTCCCAACCCAGGGATCAAGCCCACATCTCCTGCATTGGCAGGTGGGTTCTTTACCACTGTACCACCTAGGAAGCCCACTTAGCACAAATCCATATCCATTGTTTTCAATAACAGAACTATATTGTGAAATTTAAGGTCATTGGTGTTAACATTGCTTTAGGAAATATGATGCAAAAAAAATAGAGAAATAAAAACTATTTCAAAATATGCATAAAATCTAAAAGTACCTTTATTTTAAATTTTAATATATACCCATCTAATTTTCCATTTTTTTCTTTTTCAATCTAATATATGTACACACACACACACACACACACACACATATATATATATGATATTGTTATTGTCCAGTAAGTACACAGATCAATTACCATTTCAAATAGGCTTCACTCTACCTATGGAGCTTAGGAAGAAGAATCAAAAGTGGTGGTTCCTATTTTGAGATTATGAAAACTAAAGCACAGAGGGGTTAAATGCCTTTCTCGCCACAAGGTCACAGAGAGAACCTATGCCAGGGAAAGAGAGAAGGGGCCTCTCCTTCACTGCATAGTTTTATATGTTAACCATCAGGCACATGCTAAGTCAATGGATGCTGGCACTTTACATAAATATATGATGATGCAGTGCTATATGTAATAAAAATCTGAAGCATGAAATGTGGAAGCAATTCAAGAAAACAGATCTCACTTTTTTGCCTTTGTCAGAGTCAGAATCTGACATGCTCTGATTAAAATTCAACATCTGCAGGCATTTAAAATTAAAATATACAGGTATTCATGTTTTCCTCCTTCCACAGTGTTTTATTGCTGCTTTTTTCATCTTGAATATTAAAAACATTACATTATTTTATTTCATATGTCGAACTTCATGTCTCAGTATATTACACATTGCCCTTTCACCCCTGAGCTCTGGTTCAAATCCAGCTCTTAGCTGGGGAAATAAAAAACATCTGAAATTATTTAGCAGACTCATCTCAAGGCCTAATGGACTACAGTTTACGTTAACTTGACAAATACAACAAACAAACAGATTTGCCACAAATTAAAATGTTTATGTGAAAACATTCAGGAATGAATAGTATAAAAAGGTCTCTCAGACAGACCTGAAAGCCATGCCTTCATTTCACAGAGAATTTGAAACAAAGACAGAAAAATCTGGGCTGCACCTGTCCCACCCAAAACAGGTGAATGAAAGAGTCAGGTCATAGGAATCCTCCTCCACCATTTTGCAGATGGCGGGGTGGGGGGTGGGGGCAGTAGGGGGTGGGAGAGGTGGGGGGGGGGTTGGGAATTACAGTTTGGAAGGACTCAAGGGATGGGAGGATAAGAGAAAACAGCCCTAAACTCAATCGTCAGCTGTATCACATTACTCTTTTGTTCTTGCAAAAATTATTTATCGAGGCATGCACTACACAAAAACACTTCGCTGGGTACTTTTTCATTGGTACCTTCCAGCAAGTCAGGAAAATCAAGGTAACTTTGGCTAAAGGCAAATCAAAGAAATAAGTCAACTATTCTCTTGAAGGCCAACTTTTATGAACAAGTTTATATTTCATGATTTAAAGACAAAGAGACCGTAGGCCATTAATGTTAAATCTGCACCACCACCTGCCACCACCCCCCGACCCACCCCAGCAGTTGATGATAACTGCCTTCAGAAGCAAGGGGTAAGCAGGCTGGGGTGGGCCTGCTGGGGCTGGGGAGGGCATGCCCCACATAAAGCATTCCTACTTTTTAAAATATGAAGTACCATGTAGTCCAAATAAAATACACGTGCAGGCCACCAACAGGGAATCTCTTCCCTAAGCCCCTCTTGAAGCCCCACAGTTGATGACCAGAGTCACCATCCTGATGGGTCAGGTCTGTCCCTTTCTCCTCCATCCCCTCTTCCCTCCCCCATTGCCTCATCTTCAGAAGCACAAGAAAACAATTGCACCTACAAGAGGAACAGGTAATTCAAGTCCCTAAGTCAGAAGTTCAGAGTGTACCACAGTCCCTCAGGGATTCTGTTAAAATGCGTGTTCCCTGGCCCACTCCCAGGGACCCTGATTCTGAAGGTTTGGCATGGGGCCTGGAAGTATGTATTTTTAAGGATTGTCAGATTATGTGGATCACCCGAAAGTTGTTCAAGGGCCATGCTTTGGAGAATACTGTCTATGCTGTAGCAGGGACCCACCTCCTGTTCTCAGGGATTTATCAAAGACCGATAAAGTGGATACACCCACCCCTGTCATTTTCATTGCCTCCCTTCCAGTGTCTTTAAGGGCACTGAGGGCTAGAATTATCCTAGACAGAGGATCTGATACAGCTGAGGATAAGACAGAGCATTTCAGATGATATGATGGGGGCCATCCCACGCCTCCCCTAGTGGGCAACTCACAAGCTCACTCAGTTGTCTCGGTAGCACACACCACTGTTTTGTGTTCTCTGCTGCAGAAGGGCCTTCCTCTGCACCTACAGAGTGTAGACCTGAAATTCGGTTTTAATATTTGCTTAAATTTGGCTTATCTTTGCTTTTAATCCTCCACACAACAGCAACAGGAAGACTCAGGCACCATTTTTGGATGGCAGAGAACCAATTACAAGGTGTTAAGTGACACACTGAGAAAGGCCATGGCAAGGGAAATGTTGAATTCAAGTTAGCTCTGAATCCAGACCTTGTAGTAATAATTCATTGATTTGAATTCCAACAGTTTGAAAGGTCTTCCCCAGGTCCTTTCAGCTTCTCACTAGCACACTCAGAAATACTTTATTCTCTCATACCTTGTAAGTGAAGTTTCTACCAAGACAGAGCTGCACTCAAGCATTCAACTTCGGTAGCATTAACTCCAGTAACATAACTGACATTGCACTTAAGGGAAGGGGAAAAAAAATTATAAAAACCTGCTTCACTTAAAATTTGACAAGTCCGTAACAGAGTAACTGGGATGGTCTCTCCAAGCAATTTCAGTTCTGCCTTTGCCATATCTGTCCCTGAAGTGGGTTCATGAACATCTTGCTGTTGCTACTGCTGCTAAGTTGCTTCAGTCGTGTCCGACTCTGTGCGACCCCATAGACGGCAGCCCGCCAGGGTCCCCCGTCCCTGGGATTCTCCAGGTAAGAACACTGGAGTGGGTTGCCATTTCCTTCTCCAATGCAGGAAAGTGAAAAGTGAAAGTGAAGTCGCTCAGTCGTGTCCGACTCTTAGCGACCCCATGGACTGCAGCCTACCAGGCTCCTCCGTCCATGGGATTCTCCAGGCAAGACTACTGGAGAGGGTTGCCATTGCCTTCTCCACATGAACGTCTTCAGTTCAGTTCAGTTCAGTCACTCAGTCGTGTTCAACTCTCCGCGACCCCATGAATCACAGCACACCAGGCCTCCCTGTCCATCACCAACTCCCGGAGTTCACTCAAACTCATGTCCACCGAGTCGGTGATGCCATCCAGCCACCTCATTCTCTGTCGTCCCCTTCTCCTCCTGCCCCCAACCTAGGGCATCATAAATCCTTCTCTCTTGACACCCAGCCCCCAAACAAGGAATGTTTTGGACAGACGGCATTAATCACTGGGTGCTGATCTGGCTCCTGGGCAGATAAAATACCTTGGTGAGGGGAGAATGCTATGGTTCACTTTGCATCATCTTCCGCACTGCCTTCACTATAAGATATCTTATAGTCAAGGCTGGTCAGATGAGAAAAAAAAAATTCCCCTCTATTTAGGAATTTCATGGGAACAACCCAAATTCAGTTAATGAACTCACTCACCTCGGTCACATGTGATTATAGCTAGACAAGAGCAACAGAGGATG
Source organism: Moschus berezovskii (assembly GCF_049115385.1). Taxonomy (NCBI): domain Eukaryota; kingdom Metazoa; phylum Chordata; class Mammalia; order Artiodactyla; family Moschidae; genus Moschus; species Moschus berezovskii. Next base: position 37,489,575 of record NC_142468.1, on the reverse strand, counting down.
GATTTTGTAGTGGGGACTGAAATGGGGATAACTGTGGGGTTTTGCCCTAGTATGCATCATGGTAGGCACTTTAAAATCAGAAAATCGGTATTTTTCTTATGTTGGACATTACTATATGGGCCAGTTACAATAGGCAGAGGCATTTCACACTTCTTGTGAAGGATTTTGTTATTGGAAACACCACAGTGGGGTCAAAGGTACACTCTCTTGAAAAGAAGCTTTCAGAAATAAGATGAAACAGTTTTATTTGATAAAAGTTAGCTGTGATTCATGGGGTCACAAAGAGTCGGACACAACTGAATGACTGAACTGACTGAACTGAACTGAACTCAGATTTACTTACTTAACTGACAAGCCAAACAACAATCATTTATCAAGACTCTGTTATATTTACAGGACTATATGCTATATTAATAACAGTATAAGACAAAATAAGACCTTTCCATACTTTCCAAAAGCATAAAATCTGTGTAAACAGTCACACAATAAATGAACATTAAAATTTGAGATACAGATTATAAATCCTATAGATCTAATAAGAGATGGTGTTTAAGTGTAAGAGACATATTTCAAGCTCATTTGACCATGGTGCCCAACTCTCAAGAAGCAACTTGGGGAATCATGTCCCACAGAACTTGCTTTAGGAACTCTAGCTCAGACACACTTCATGGGAGATATAGAATTCCTACCGGGTGATACAAAGAGCAGAGGATTAAATGGGTAGAAATAAGGGGAAAATCCAGGCAGACAGAATAACAGAAAAAAAAGGCAGAGGTAAGAGCTAACCTAGAGCATGGCAGGGGGCAGAGGGGGGCGTGTCAGGGAAGTTTACCTAAGTGGTTATAACTTAAATCTCTAGAGCATGAATGAACTGGGTTTTTATAATATCCTGGTTGGCCAAATAGCACTTGTTTTAACTAAAATAGTTGGTGAAAGCCTGAGGTAAACTTGTAATGGGACAAAAAGCACTTGGATTTATAATCTCTTAGAAAACTAGCAATCCGTTAGACCATATTTGGGATCCTGAGTACAGACCACCAAGCCTAATCGCTTCCTGGTTCTATCAAAAGCATCTGCAGAGACTGTTTAGGAGGGGAGGTGGCAGAGGAATATGAAGGAAAGGGGGCAAGTCCTCTTTATATACTTTTCTTCAAAGTAAGAGATAACACTACAACGTTTGTGGATCTTGACGGTTTTATTTCTTCGCTGACATGTCAACATCTTGTAATATACAATCATTTCTTACATCTCCTTCACCTTTCTTTTTTTCCTAAATGAACCTGCAGGACAAATTCTGATAGTTACCCTTTTCGTCCTGTTTCGAGCAGGCAATAAGCCGTGTCTGCGAAGGGAATCCCCTCAACTCTTTAGAGTGAACTCGAAGATGGTCTTTCAAACTCTACTTACCCTTCGTACTAAGAGAGCTACTTTGTTTTGTAATTTATTTCGAAATTGGAGTATAATTGCTTTACAACGTTGTATTCGTTTCTGCTGCATAACAGCGTGGATCGGTCATAAGTACCCAAATATCCCCTCCCTCTTGTGCCTCCCTCCATCCTACCCTCCCCATCCCACCCCTCTAGCTACTTCTGATGTTGAAACAAGTCCTGTCAGGGGAAGGAAATCCGTGTCCCCCTAAGCCCTCTGCTGAGAACACTGCAACCTGGAGGCAGCCCTTTTCTAGGACTCGCCTCTCTACCCAGCACCATCACTGCAGCAAATCACTCTATATTCTTCTGACGTTTTTACAGATACGTCTTTTCTACCAGAATGTGAAATGCTTGATTTAGGGGCCAGATGGTTTTCATGTTTGCCTACCTAATCCTATTTCTGAAGGTAACACCCAGAGGCAGTATGGCCTGGTGGTTGAGAACATAGGCTCAGGCCCCGAGAGAGCTGGAATCCTGGCTCGGGCAAGTTACAGGTTGCATGGCCCTTGGAACTTTCACCAACTATTTTTGCTTATGTTCTCTCTATGCCTCATGTCTCATTACTTATGAAAACAGGATTAAAATGATAGCTATTACACTTTACGATAGGATGTTGTTGTTGTTCAGATGCAAAGTCATGTCCAACTCTTTGTGACCCTATGGACAGCAGCACATCAGGCTCCTCTGTCCTCCCTGATCTCCCAGAGTTTCTCAAATTCACATCCACTGAGTTGGTGATGCTGTTTAACCATCACATCCTCTGCCACCCGCTTATGATAGGATAAATAAGCATAAAGTACTTAGAACCATGCTTAGGTTATTTTTAGGAACCAACACATACTGGGTGTTCAGCAACTGCTTGAATAAAAGAATGTCTATCAAAATAGGGGGTTACATGGGAATAGATTGATTATTATTAATAAAATACATATGTAGAATTTGTGGGGAAAACAAAGTTAAATAAGAGAGTCCATGCCAGTATGAAAACTAAAGTCTAGAAGGAAAATTAAGCCATGAACACATGCAGTTACCACACCAGACAGAATATGACAAACACTCTGAAAGAAACAAAGTGTAGCAGGAGTTCAGAGGAGAGGAGAGATGATTTCCAGCAGAGGGGATCAGTAGAGGCTTCGTGGCTGAGTTGATATATCTTTCAACAGACCAGAGCTGTGTTTACACAGCATCTGGTCCATCATCTCCCCTAGTCTTCTTCCCCCTGGAGATTAGTAGATTAAAAGGGGAAAAATCCTTCTTTACAACACACAGAAATTGAGATTTAGAGAGTCAAATTTGCATCTTGTTTTGGGCTAATCACTTAAATTCCAAGTTCTGTTTTTGAACAACAAGGACAGGGGATGGGTTCTCCCAAAGGGTTGTCTGCTGTTTTGTGCAACCAGAAAACTTTTTCTGCCAAGTACCAGAGGCATATGCATGAGCGTAACACCAGGAGAGCAGCCAAGGCCCCACTCGGGCTGCTTTTATTGTTTGTCTAAAGTGGATGTTTTTCCAAGCAAACTGCATTGTGTTCCAAAAGGAGATCCATCATACTTGTCTTTGTGCTTGCAGAGCAGCAATCAAAATGATGGGCTGATAGGTGCCTGGGCCAAAGGAAAAGATGCTCCAGTTCAGAGGCCCCTCCCTTTGCCTGGTCCTTTTTAAGAACAAGAAAATCTGTGGAATGAAATTGTAGCGACTGACCTTTAAGGAACCGATCCCTAGGGTTTGACATTGAGGGAGTTTTGGACACCTGGGAAACCCAACCCAGCCACTGGGAGCTTTCACCCAAACCACATGGAGGGCAGAACCAGTATACATTTGTCCAGTGAGGTATACTTCTTAAATTCTGGAGTGTTAAATCACATTTTGAAAGTTTGGATGCTTCTAGGGTATGCTTCTAGCCCAGATTCCTGACCCCAGCAAATATATGCACTCCTAACTGCATCAAGACTATTGTTAAGTATTTTCTGAACATTAAAACCATAAATTCCTTAATATTTGACACAAAATATATATCTATCCTTAAAAATTCATGTTTTTGTGGCTTTTCAAAGAAGCCTATATTTGAAATTATGATCCTTGCTTTTCAATGTCTCAACACACTAGACTGGTTTCAAATTACTAAATCTGAGTCAAGTGCAGAATTTTAAGACACTAGCCTAGTACAACTCCCTAAAGAATATGTCCAGGATCTTCGTGCACCTATTTTTTTCATTCTTTATATCTAGTCTGGCTATAAGTTTTGTCAAACCTTCTACAGTCTTATTTTTCTTTGTCTCTGTGTTTTTAATCCCCAAACCAAAACCCCAGTAAGTTATTCAAATAACTGCCTAACCTGTCTTCCAGCAAAAGCTTTTCCAGCAAAAGAACCATTTTAAATCATATATCCAGTAAAAACAAAAATCTGTAGCAACAAATGGGGAACTATTGTTCCCTCCCCCATTTGCTGTGCCTTAGGAATCAGAGGGCTTCCCTGATAGCTTAGCTGGTAAAGAATCTACCTGCAATGCAGGAGACCCTGGATGAATTCCTGGGTTGGGAAGATCCGCTGTAGAAGGGATAGGCTGCCCACTCCAGTACTCTTGGGCTTCCCTGGTGGCTCAGCTAGTAAAGCAAACACCTGCAATGCGGGGGCCTGGATTCAATCCCCGCATTGGGAAGATCCCCTGGAGAAGAGAAAGGCTACCCACTCCAGTATTCAGGCCTAGAGAATTCTATGAACTCTATAGACCAGGTGGTCGCAGAGACTCGGACACAACTGAATGACTTTCACTTTCACTTTAGGAATCAGGAGAATGCCTTCTACAGAAAGGCTTAATAGCTAGGGAGGTCAGTTTGCAGAGGCTATCTCAGACTTCCAACAGTATCTCAGGACAAGTCACAATGCCATTCTTTCCCACAGGCACACTCTCCATGAGTTGGCCAACCCCTGCCTCCTGCATACCCACAATGCATACTTATCTCTTGGGTGACTCCTTCACCATTAGTTCAACGTAGCTTAGCCTGATACCTGCTCTTGCCAATTCCTCCATACCCAGCCCTCTACCAAACTTGGTCATCGCATCCTGTGGGCTCCTCTTAATCCATAATCCACCGGTTGTTCACTTTTCTCAAGTTGTTTCCTTTATCTCATGCTGATTTCCTTAGCTGATGTCATTTCTTCCACAGTTCACAGATGAGGCCACTGCTACTTATTCGGTTCAGTTCAGTTCAGTCGCTCAGTCATGTCCGACTCTCTGTGATCCCATGAACCACAGCACACCTATCCATCACCAAGTCCCAGAGTCCACCAAAACCCATGTCCATTGAGTCGGTGATGCCATCCAACCATCTCATCTTCTGTCGTCCCCTTCTCCTCCTGCCCTCAATCTTTCCCAGCATCAGGGTATTTTCAAATGAGTCAGCTCTTCGCATCAGGTGGCCAAAGTGTTGGAGTTTCAGCTTCAACATCAGTCCTTCCAATGAACACTCAGGACTGATCTCCTTTAGGATGGACTGGTTGGATCTCCTTGCAGCCCAAGGGACTCTCAAGAGTCTTCTCCAGCACCACAGTTCAAAAGCATCAATTCTTCGGTGCTCAGCTTTCTTTATAGTCCAACTCTCACATCCATACATGACCACGGGAAAAACCATAGCCTTGACTAGACAGACCTTTGTTGACAAAGTAATTGCTCTGCTTCTTAATATGCTCTCTAGGTTGGTCATAACTTTCCTTCCAAGGAGTAAGCATCTTTTAATTTCATGGCTGCAATCACCATCCGCAGTGATTTTGGAGCCCAGAAAAATAAAGTCAGCCACTGTTTCCACTGTTTCCCCATCTGTTTGCCAAGAAGTGATGGGACCGAATGCCATGATCTTAGTTTTCTGAATGTTGAGCTTTAAGCCAACTTTTTCACTCTCCTCTTGCACTTTCATCAAGAGGTTCTTTAGTTCTTCTTCACTTTCTGCCATAAGGGTGGCATCATCTGCATATCTGAGGTTATTGCTATTTCTCCTGGCAATCTTTATTCCAGCTTGTCCAGTCCAGCACTTCTCATGATGTACTCTGCATATAAGTTAAATAAACAGGGTGACCTTGATGTACTTCTTTTCCTATTTGGAACCAGTCTGTTGTTCCATGTCCAGTTCTAACTATTGACTCCTGATCTGCATACAGATTTCTCAAGAGGCAGATCAGGTGGTCTGGTATTCCCATCTCTTTCAGAATTTTCCACAGTTTATTGTGATCCACACAGTCAAAGGCTTAGGAATAGTCAATAAGGCAGAAATAGATGCTTTTCTGGAACTCTCTTGCTTTTTCAATGATCCAGTGGATGCTGGCAATTTGATCTCTGGTTTCTCTGCCTTTTCTGAAACCAGCTGGAACATCTGGAAGTTCATGGTTCACATATTGCTAAAGCCTGGCTTGGAGAATTTTGAGCATTACTTTACTAGCATGTGAGATGAGTGCAGTTGTCCAGTAGTTTGAGCATTCTTTGGCATTGCCTTTCTTTGGGGTTAGAATGAAAACTGACCTTTTCCAGTGGCCTGTGGCCTGCTGTGAGTGGCCACTGCTGAGTTTTCCAAATTTGCTGCCATATTGAGTGCAGTACTTTCACAGCATCATCTTTTAGGATTTGAAATAGCAAAACTGGGATTCCATCACCTCCACTACCTTTGTTCGTAGTGATGCTTCCTAAGGACCACTTGACTTCACATTCCAGGATGTCTGGCACTAGGTGAGTGATCAGTCCTGTTGGAGTTTCAGCTTCAACATCTGTTGAACAGATCCACTGTGGAGTTTTACAAATTTGCTGCCATATTGAGTGCAGCACTTTCACAGCATCATCTTTTAGGATTTGAAACAGCTCAACTGGAATTCTATCACCTCCACTAGCTTTGTTCGTAGTGATGCTTCCTAAGGCCCACTTGACTTTGCATTCCATGATGTCTGGCACCAGGTGAGCTATCACACAATCGTGATTATCTGGGTTGTGAAGATCTTTTTTGTACAGTTCTTCTGTGTATTCTTGCCACCTCTTCCTAATGTCTTCTGCTTCTGTTAGGTCCTTACCATTTCTGTCCTTTACTGAGCCCATCTTTGCATGAAAATTTCCCTTGGTTTCTCTAATGTTCTTGTAGAGATCTCTAGTCTTTCCCATTCTATTGTTTTCCTCTATTTCTTTGCATTGATCACTGAGGAAGGCTTTCTTATCTCTCCTTGCTATTCTTTGGAACTCTGCATTCAGATGCTTATATCTTTCCTTTCTCTCCTTTTCTCCTTTGTTTTTCGCTTCTCTTCTATTCACAGCTATTTGTAAGGCCTCCTCAGACAGCCATTTTGCTTTTTTGCATTTCTTTTCCTCTTCCCAAACTTCAGGGAAAAACCTTAGCCTGAATCCTTGACACCCTATCTCATCATCTCTTTCCAAGTTATATGACTGTTCTCTATTCTGCAATGACCTTCAGGTCTTTTTTCAGCCCTCACCTTCCATCAACATCGCATTCTAATAGCCATCCTCCTTAACTATCATTATAAATCTGCTTCCCCTTCTTTTCTGAACCAATAAACTTTCCATTTTCTTCTCTGTTCGGTTGAAGTGCCTATCAACTACCAACCCCAATTTATCAGCTTCTTTCTTCTCCCCACAGCTTCTGCTTTGTGTTAGTCAACCTCCTTCTTAGTCCAGCTGAACTTTCCTCTAACCATTCATACATACTGCTTCCTTCGGACCTCTTCCACAATAATTCACCCAGTCTCAATTCTCAAATCAAAGGCCAAAAATTCCTCTTCCTCCACAAAGTCCTCCAGAGTTAAATACAAAAGGACATAATGCTTTTCCCTCACTCTGATAATCCATTCAAACATCCATTCACCCAATACCAGGAGCAATTCATCTAAATATTGGTTTTTTTTAGGCTTACCACCTCATTCTCACACCATTACTTATTTATTGGACTCTACATCTGTCCTGTTTCGAAACTATTTGAGGAGACTATAATCTTAGACAGTTGGCATCTGAAGCATCATTTCTTCACCGTTCCGTTCCGTTCCGTCGCTCAGTCGTGTCCGACTCTATGCGACCCCGTGGACTGTAGCCTACCAGGCTTCTCTGTCCATGGGATTCTCCAGGCAAGAATACTGGAGTGGGTTACCGTTTCCTTCTCCAGGGGATCTTCCCGACCCAGGGATCGAACCCGGGTCTCCCACATTGGAGCAGACGCTTTAACCTCTGAGCCACCAGGGAAGCCCCACTAGTACCTCCTAATTCTATAAGACACAAAGTCAACCTCAGAGATTAATATTTCTTTCTGCTAACTTCTAGGAATTTGGGGTGTAGATGTGACGGTAGACTTTATAGAAAGAAGAGATGGCAGGCGGTAATTTTGAATATACTGAATATGCTGAATATGATTATAAGGCAAAATTTCCCCTCAAATCTCTTATAAAAGAGTCACCTTATATGGAATATTTGCCAAGTATCTTATAATGTGGATGCTTTCTCAATTACTTTATTCTAAACAACAAATGCCACTGGATGGAGACTCATTATACTGAAACAGGCTCAATCAGTGCTAGCTTTAGAAGTCTGCAGAAGTCATCTGATATAAGCAATATTTTAAAAAGAAAAAATTACCACAGATTTAGTCATTATTCCTGGATGTCTGACAATTCCGCATGTTGGCTCTCAAGTTAATGAGACTTTCAAGGTTCACTTAAGTGGTTCTATTGTAGGACCACAGGGTGATTTTTTTTTAATTCCCAATACTATGCAAATGGGTACATGTGGCTGGAATAAAATCTGCAGTACTGTATTTCACATTCAGATTCAAAAACATGAAATCAAAATGATGGCAACAGACTCTAGGAAACTATACTAGGTGATCTGAAAAAATAGCTCTACTGGTGACAAAGGCTCTGTTACTTCTTAACTGTCACCAAGGTTCATGTGAAGAGTTCAAATTAAAATTATGTCACATGTGAACTCAAAAAGTTGGTTCTCAAGTAATGTACCTTTACATGTAAGATGTGATTATAAGTATATATGTGAGATTAAGTTAAGTCAAATATCATAAGTAAACATCTAATAAGTAAATATCATAAGTAAGAAGAATATCCATTACATGAGTCAAAAGGCTTATTTATTTGGAGATTACATCATGAAAAGAATAGTGTCTCATCATATATTGAGGCTGGCCTTAATCAGGTGTCATGGGGTACATGAGTGTGTATAACGTAGGTGGAGGTAGATTTGGATGGACAGACAACTGGCTAAGAGACTGGCTCAGGAAAAAAGAAGAATGATAGATTTTCTTACCATTTCACAGCAAGGTCACTAGTGTGTCTGGTACTAAGAAAGATTGGGACACTCCCGTCTGGAGGACAAGAATGAATTCACTTTAGCTCGTTTTATTCTATTCCCAGAACTGCCAGTGCTCATGGAATATCATTCATTGATAGTTAGGATGTGCCATGAGGCTATTTACTGCAACATCTTTCTCATTTGTTGCTGCTAAGTCACTTCAGTCGTGTCGGACTCTGTGCAACCCCATAGATGGTAGCCCACCAGGCTCCGCCGTCTCTGGGATTCTCCAGGCAAGAACACTGGAGTGGGTTGCCACTTCCTTCTCCAATGCATGAAAGTGAAAGTGAAGTTGCTCAGTCGTATCCGACTCTTCGCGACCCCATGGACTACAGCCTACCAGGCTCCTCCACCCATGGGATTTTCCAGGCAAGAGTACTGGAGTGGGTTGCCATTGCCTTCTCCCTCTCATTTGTTCAGTTCAGTTCAGTTCAGTCGCTCAGTCGTGTCCGACTCTCCGCGACCCCATGAATCACAGCATGCCAGGCCTCCCTGTCCATCACCAACTCCCGGAGTTCACTCAAACTCATGTCCACAGAGTCGGTGATGCCATCCAGCCATCTCATTCTCTGTCGTCCCCTTCTCCTCCCGCCCCCAACCCTTCCCAGAGTCTTTTCCAGTGAGTCAACTCATCGCATGAGGTGGCCAAAGTATTGCAGTTTCAGCTTTAGCATCAGTCCTTCCAATGAACACCCAGGATCGATCTCCCTTAGAATGGACTGGTTGGATCTCAAGAGTCTTCTACATAACACAAAAGAATGGAATCTGAAAAAGACAAGAGGTGGAGACATGTTCAGCCTAAGATAATGGTGTGTGATCCACCTTTAACCTTCTCTATAAATTCTCCTAGGTATTTGTTTAAACCCATTGTTGGACTTTTTCTAGCTAAAAAGGCCTTCTTTTGTTGAGCAATTTCAATGTATAGTCACATTTTGAATGGTTGCCAGCTAAAATTCTTGCATTAGGTTCCATGGCTGTCTGTTCCACCAAGACAAATAAGAACTGGCCCATCCCCTCATTGGAGCGCATTGTTCATGGTGCTGAGCAGTGATTTTCCATATCAGACTGTCTTTGCGTTCACCCCAGGAGGAAGGGTGAGCCTGGTTTATAGAGTTCTCATTTCTCACAAAGCAGCAACATCTGGAGGGCTGAGCAGTTTGTTGGCAGGTCCAGCCCGAAGGAATTCAGCTATGGTTCCGATTGGCTCTTATCAGTAGGTGTCACTAAAGACAGCTTCAGAGACAGAAAAATAAATAGGCCAATTAAACAATGCCAAGAACAGACTATTTTATGGCCCTCTCTCCTCTTTTTATTGTTATTCCAACTGCAGAAGTTTCAAGATTTCAAATTATCCTCTGGTTTCTTTTTTTTTTCCCTGTTGCTAATGAATATTTTTCCATTTTCCAAGTGCCTTCCTTCAGAAAATGGGACATTTAATTAATAAATTTAGTTTTTTGTGCCTGATGTACTGGATTAGCAAAATGAAAACAGATGAAGGAGATTAACTCTAACACTTTATTGCAATGAAGCCACAGCCGCTGTGTTACTGAACACAGACTGATGAACGCTTCACCAGCTCCTTTCTCTCTGTGATATGAGACACTCAGCACATGGAGAGAGCAAGATAGCTCAGCCCACCCCAACCATGTCTGTGTGTCCCCAAAGGACACAAGCACGGGAACTCTGGTGCGAGACCACACATTTCTGAGCGGATCAGGAGGGGAACTCCCAGGCCTCTTTACTGGAGAGGGGCCAGACTTGCTCACAGTGGCCACCAAGCTCACGGGCTTCACTGGTGACTGAGGCTTTCCCACCTGCAAAGAGAGAAGCCCAGTGGGGATCTCAAAATTTGATCTCTAAAACCAAGCAACATCATATATATGGAGAGAGAACAGTTTTCTGATATTTGAGTTAGCAGATACCTCATATATATTCATCCACAGTTAGCTGAGAAAAAGAAGTTGGGTAACATTGAAATGGATGGATTTTATTTGCAAAATGGACTGTGAACAATACCAGAGCCAGAAATATGTCTAGCACGTTGTGCTGAGTAGGTACACAGACAATGATGGTTAAATGAATTAGCTATCTTCTAACTTAGAACATCAATAAACTGCTCTAACGGGTCTTATATATGACTGCTGCCACCCCTATGTACACTAAATTTGCATACACTTTGGTGGCTGTGTTTATTCTTTCTGAGTTCAGGAATCTTCCAACTACATAAGGTTGGTAGATTCTTAGGTTTGAAGACCAAACCAGTTGACTTTTAATTCCAAATTACTTACAATAATACTGGAGTGGGTTGTCATACCCTTCTCCAAAAAATAAATAATAGCTAATAATAATAATAACAGCTGTCACTTACTGAGTTCTTTGTGCCAGACTAAGTTCTATATGTTATTTCATGTAATCCCATCATAATCTTACAAGATAGATATGATTATTATCCCTGTTTCATGAGAAAACTGGGACCTAATCTCTTTAGGTTACTTGCTTAAGGGGACACAGAAAATTGTAGAATCAAGTTTAAAACAGGTTTGTCTGACACAAACCTGTTCTCTTAATCAAATACTTCACAGCCCTCCCTTCTAACATGGAATTACTATTAGTAAATCTTAATAAAGGGAATGGAGGGTATACTTAGGAGAAGGAAGAATGGAGCATAAAAGAAAATGCTGCTGCTGCTAAGTCATTTCAGTCGTGTCTGACTCTGTGCGATCCCATAGACAGGAGCCCACCAGCCTCCGCCATCCCTGGGATTCTCCAGGCAAGAACACTGGATTGGGTTGCCATTTCCTTCTCCAATGCATGAAAGTGAAAAGTGAAAGTGGAGTCTCTCAGTCGTGTCTGACTCTTCACGACCCCATGGACTGCAGCCTACCAGGCTCCTCCACCCATGGGATTTTCCAAGCAAGAGTACTGGAGTGGGTTGCCACTGCCTTCTCCGAAAAGAAAATGAGTGAAGGTTAAATCTACACTGTGGAATTTATTACTAGGGTGTTGGTGTTTAACATATGCTGGGCAAAAAAAAGGTATTGCATGTTTCCATGACTGGGAATTATTTATATTCACAGCACTGTCATCTAATCTCCAAGCTCAACAATGAATGACTAGTGGTCCTAATTTTTACCATGAACATTCTTCCCTGGCATCTTTCTGCAATTTTAGACTCCCAAGCCCAACATACATGATATCATTTTCATTTCAGTTCAGTTCAGTTCAGTCGCTCAGTCATGTCCAACTCTCTGCGATCCCATGAATCACAGCACGCCAGGCCTCCCTGTCCATCACCAACTCCTGGAGTTCACTCAAACTCATGTCCATCGAGTTGGTGATGCCATCCAGCCATCTCATTCTCTGTCGTCCCCTTCTCCTCCCGCCCCCAACCTTTCCCAGCATCAGAGTCTTTTCCAGTGAGTCAACTCATCACGTGAGGTGGCCAAAGTATTGGAGTTTCAGCTTTAGCATCAGTCCTTCCAATGAACACCCAGGATTGATCTCCTTTAGAATGGACTGGTTGGATCTCCTTGCAGTCCAAGGGACTCTCAAGAGTCTTCTCCAGCACCACAGTTCAAAAGCATCAATTCTTCGGCGATCAGCCTTCTTCACAGTCCAACTCTCACATCCATACATGACCACGGGAAAAACCATAGCCTTGACTAGATGGACCTTGGTTGGCAAAGTAATGTCTCTGCTTTTTAATATACTATCTAGGTTGGTCATAACTTTCCTTCCAAGGAGTAAGTGTCCAAGGTAAGGTGCAGCAGCTGCGCTTTCTTGGAGCAGCTATGAAGAGATATCCCACGCCCAAGGTAAGAGAAACCCAAATAAGACGGTAGGTATTGCGAGGGGGCATCAGAGGGCAGACACACTGAAATCATAATCACAGGAAACTAGTCGATCTGATCACATGGACCACAGCCGAATGTGGTCCACTGGAGAAGGGAATGGCAAACCACTTCAGTATACTTGCCTTGAGAACCCCATGAACAGTATCAAAGGGCAAAATGATAGGATACTGAATGAGGAATTCCCCAGGTCGGTAGGTGCCCAGTATGCTACTGGAGGTCAGTGGAGAAATAACTCTAGAAGGAATGAAGGGATGGAGCAAAAGCAAAACCAATACCCAGTTGTGGATGTGACTGGTGATAGAAGCAAGGTCCGGTGCTGTAAAGAGCAATATTGCATAGGAACCTGGAATGTTAGGTCCATGAATCAAGGCAAATTGGAAGTGGTCAAACAGGAGATGGCAAGAGTGAACATAGACATTCTAGGAATCAGTGAACTAAAATGGACTGGAACGGGTGAATTTAACTCAGATGACCATTATAGTTACTACTGTGGGCAGGAATCCCTTAGAAGAAATGGAGTAGCCATCATGGTCAACAAAAGAGTCCGAAATGCAGTACTTGGATGCAATCTTAAAAATGACAGAATGATTTCTGTTTGTTTCCAAGGCAAACCATTCAATATTACAGTAATCCAGGCCTATGCCCCAACAAGTAATGCTGAAGAAGCCGAAGTTGAACGGTTCTATGAAGACCTACAAGACCAATTTCATTTACTGGATATAAGTACTAGTTATACAGGCCATAAATTCACATTCTTGTAGAATGATCTCCAAGAAAAATGGTTCTGTAAATGGAAAGTTACACACCAGAACTAGAACCCACTGGCCCAGGTTGTTCCCACATCCACAGTTCCTCTGTATAGAACCCACTGTGACCTCTACAATAAGAATGTCAAATCCAACCTTGCACTCCTATTTCAGATTAAAAATTTCTAACCTAAAGGTACATATACTCATCTTTAAAAAACTTACAAAGGCATTACTTACATATTTTAACAGATTTCATTATGTTTCATTATGTTCAATTCAGGATCCTTCACTCCAGCAGTAGCCATGGAAGCCACGGAAACAGGATAATCTACCATGCTGCTATTGCTAAGTCACTCCAGTTGTGTCCAACTCTGTGCGACCCCACAGACAGAAGCCCACCAGGCTCCCCCATCCCTGGGATTCTCCAGGCAAGAACACTGGAATGGGTTGCCATTTCCTTCTCCAATGTGTGAAAGTGAAAAGTGAAAGTGAAGTCGCTCAGTCGTGTCTGACCCTTAGCAACCCCAGGGACTGCAGCCTACCTGGCTCCTCCATCCATGGGATTTTCTAGGCAAGAGTACTGGAGTGGCTTGCCATTGCCTTCTCCGTAATCTAGCATAGGCAAATGGTAAAGTGCTACAAGATGGTTCCAGAGTGTAGAAGAAAAACATGTAAGTGCTTTATGCTCACACAGATCTGGATTCAAACCCAGAACCCATCTCTCAATAGCTGCGTGAACTTCAACTCTTTTTGAGAATTAAATGAGATACATATGTGAAGCAACTAGCACCATGCCTGCTACAAAGTAAGTATCAAAAATATGAGTTAACTCTTAAAAGCATTTCTAGGACCTATTTCTTTTGATTGCTGCTGCTGCTGCTGCTAAGTCGCTTCAGTCGTGCCTGACTCTGTGCGACCCCATAGACGGCAGCCCACCAGGCTCCCCCGGGCAAGAACTGGAGTGGGTTGCCATTTCCTTCTACAATGCAGGAAAGTGAAAGTTCGTATTTCCAGAAACTCACTTTCCAAAATGATAGGTATGCATACTTTAATATCAAAAGGAAAGAAGTACTTGTTTTTAAAAGAAATTGATGAAAATCAATGACTTTTCAGAAAGGCATTTAATTGTGATCAACTATTAAACTAACCATCCAAAAAGGCAGAGCCTCAAATAACTCATGAGAAATGGTGGAGCTCAGGCCTCCACTTCCTAGTAGACTACCTTCTGTCTTAATTCTCTATATGTGGTAACTAACATAAAATACATCTATTTAAATACCTGCATTTAAAATGCATTTCTGAGCAGTCACACAAAAACTATGAATCTACATGAAGCTGCAAAGTTGTACCAATCTTCTGTCTTCCCAGTTGCATGGTCTGAACAACATAGATTATTATTGCTTACCTACAACAAGCTGTAAATGGTCCTAAACATTAGGCAAGTAGCTTCTTTAGTTGATGAGACTTGAAACTCACCTATAAGAGTAATTTGTGCCTATAGTTCAGTTCAGTTCAGTTCAGTTCAGTCGCTCAGTCGTGTCCGACTCTCCGCGACCCCATGAATCACAGCACGCCAGGCCTCCCTGTCCATCACCAACTCCCGGAGTTCACTCAAACTCATGTCCACAGAGTCGGTGATGCCATCCAGCCATCTCATTCTCCGTCGTCCCCTTCTCCTCCCGCCCCCAATCTTTCCCAGCATCAGAGTCTTTTCCAGTGAGTCAACTCGTCGCATGAGGTGGCCAAAGTATTGCAGTTTCAGCTTTAGCATCAGTCCCTCCAATGAACATCCAGGATTGATCTCCTCTAGAATGGACTGGTTGGATCTCCTTGCAGTATAAGGGACTCTCAAGAGTCTTCTCCAACACCACAGTTCAAAAGCATCGATTCTTCGGCGGTCAGCCTTCTTCACATTTGTAAAAAGAATTATTACTATGTTAGAAATCAAGATGTTCTCAGATGAAAGAAAACCAAGAGAATCTGTTGCCAGGACACCTAACATAAGTTAATGACTGAAGAAAGTTTTTTGAACTGAAAGGAAATGATAAAAATAAGAACCTACAACATTAAGAAGGAAGAAAGAATAGAGTAAGCAAAAATATGGGTAAATATGATAAACTTTTCATCTTGAGTTTTCTAAGTCATGTTCAATAATGATAGCAAAAACTATAACACTGACTGATGTGGTTCTAAATATATTAGAAGTAAATACTTAAGACAATTATATTATCAATATAAATAAAGGGAGGTAATGTTTCTGTACTTTATTCAAACTTGTAAGATGTCAACAGCAGTAGGCTTTGATGATAAGTTATGCATATAACTTATAAACTATAAAGCTATAACTTCACAAAACTTAAAACTTTTAGGAAAAAAATAGGAAAAATCTTCAGAACATAGTCACAAGCAAAGCATTCCTACACTTGACATTAAAAGCATAACCTGTGAAAGGAAAAATAGATAAACTGGACGTCATCAAAGATAAAAAATTTTTGTTCTACTTGAGACCCTGTTAAGAGAAGGAAAAGACAAGCTATAAACTGGGATGAAATATTTGTAAATCACTTATCTAACAAAGGATTAGTGTCTAGAAAATATAAAGAACTCTCAAAACTCAACAGTAAAAATAAGTCCAGTTACAAAATGGGCAAATGATATTAACAAAGAGAATATACAGATGGCAAATGAGAAAATAAAAAGATATTCAACTTCATTAGCCATTAGGGAAATACACACTAAAACCACAATGAGATATCACTACACATATATCAGCATAGCTAGTATAAGAAATAATGACAACACCCAACACAGACAGGCTGTATAACTCAATGTTACTGTTGACAGGAAAGGACAATAGTACAGCCACTTTGGAAAACAGTCTGGCAGTTTCTTATAAAGCGAAACATGAAAATACCATATGACTTGGAAGTTATACTCCTGAGTATTTATCCTTGAAAAACAAAAACTGTGCTCACACACACACCTGTACACAAATGTTCATAGCAGCTTAGTTACAAAAAACTAGAAACAACCCAGATGTCTTTCACCTGGTGAATGACTAGACAAACTGTGGTATATCTATACCATGGAATATTGTTGTTTAGTCGCTAAGAGTTCGACTCTTTTGTGACCCCATGGACTGTAGTCTGGCAGGCTCCTCTGTCCATGAAACTTTCCAGGCAAGAATACTGGAGTGGGTTGCCATTCCCTTCTCCAGGGAATCTTCCCAAACCAAGGATTGAACCCACATACCCAGCATTGCCAGGCAGATTCTTGATCACTGAGCCACCAAGGAAACCCACCAAAGAAAACTACTCACCAATAAAAAAGAACAGACTATTAATACATCAAAATAACTTGACTCAATGTCCAGAAAATTATGCTCAGTGGAGAAAAAAAAAAAACCTAATCCCCCAAAGAGGTGGCAAGAATACACAGAAGAACTGTACAAAAAAGCTTCACGACCAAGATAGTCACGATAACGTGATCACTGACCTACAGCCAGACATCTTGGAATGTGAAGTCAAGTGGGCCTTAGAAAGCATCGCTACAAACAAAGCTAGTGGAAGTGATGGAATTCCAGTTGAGCTATTTCAAATCTTGAAAGATGATGCTGTGAAAGTGCTGCACTCAATATGCCAGCAAATTTGGAAAACTCAGCAGTGGCCACAGGACTGGAAAAGGTCAGTCTTCATTCCAATCCCAAAGAAAGGCAATGCCAAAGAATGCTCAAACTACCGCACAATTGCACTCATCTAACACGCTAGTAAAGTCATGCTCAAAATTCTCCAAGCCAGGCTTCAGCAATATGTGAACCGTGAACTCCCAGACGTTCAAGCAGGTTTTAGAAAAGGCAGAGGAACCAGAGATCAAATTGCCAACATCCGCTGGATCATGGAGAAATCAAGAGAGTTCCAGAAAAACATTTATTTCTGCTTCATTGACTATGCCAAAGCCTTTGACTGTGTGGATCACAATAAACTGTGGAAAATTCTAAAAGAGATGGGAATACCAGACCACCTGACCTGCCTCTTGAGAAACCTGTATGCAGGCCAGGAAGCAACAGTCAGAACTGGACATGGAACAACAGACTGGTTCCAAATAGGAAAAGGAGTAGGTCAAGGCTGTATATTGTCACCCTGCTTATTTAACTTATATGCAGAGTACATCATGAGGAACGCTGGGCTGGAAGAAGCACAAGCTGGAATCAAGATTGCTGGGAGAAATATCAACAACCTCAGATATGCAGATGACACTACCCTTATGGCAGAAAGTGAAAAGGAACTAAAAAGCCTCTTGATGAAAGTGAAAGAGAGTGAAAAGGTTGGCTTGAAGCTCAACATTCAGAAAACAAAGATCATGGCATCTGGTCCCATCACTTCATGGGAAATAGATGGAAAAACAGTGGAAACAGTGTCAGACTTTATTTTGGGGGGCTCCAAAATCACTGCAGATGCTGATTGTAGCCAGGAAATTAAAAGACGCTTACTGCTTGGAAGGAAAGTTATGACCAACCTAGATAGCATATTAAAAAGCAGAGACATTACTTTGCCAACAAAGGTCCGTCTAGTCAAGGCAATGGTTTTACCCGTGGTCATGTATGGATGTGAGAGTTGGACTGTGAAGAAAGCTGATCGCCAAAGAATTGATGCTTTTGAACTGTGGTGTTGGAGAAGACTCTTGAGAGTCCCTTGGACTGCAAGGAGATCCAACCAGTCCATTCTAAAAGAGATCAATCCTGGGTGTTCATTGGAAGGACGGATGCTAAAGCTGAAATTGCAATACTTTGGCCACCTCATGTGATGAGTTGACTCACTGGAAAAGACTCTGATGCTGGGAAAGGTTGGGGGCGGGAGGAGAAGGGGACGACGGAGAATGAGATGGCTGGATGGCATCACCGACTCTGTGGACATGAGTTTGAGTGAACTCCGGGAGTTGGTGATGGAAAGGGAGGCTTGGCGTGCTGTGATTCATGGGGTCGCGGAGAGTCGGACACGACTGAGCGACTGAACTGAACTGAACTGACTGAATCCCCCAAAATTATGTATTGTGTGTTTATTTATATAACAGTTTCAAAAGGACAAAATTAGTAGCCTAGGACAGCACAGCAATGGGCAAGGAGCATCCCGATCAGTCCGTCACCTTCCAGTGTCTCCAGGGCCAGATCTTCACTGCAGTCCTTTCTCTGGATGCAAAGCAAAACATAGGCACCTCTGCCTAACACACATTCCTCATATTTCCTGGTGTATAAGGCCCCCTGAAGAGCCTGGCGGGGCCTTCTGGGCTGCTTAGGAGGAGCAATGACTGAGAGCTCCTATTGCTCCTCATCCTCACCAGCACTTGGTATGATCAGTGTTCTGGACGTTGGCCATTTCTACACAAGCTTATGGATCAGCCCCTCCTGCCAGGAAGCCTGCACAAACCTCTAGACCAGCCTCACCCACCAGAGGGCAGACACCAGAAGCAAGGAAACCACAATTCTGCAGGCTGCAGAATTGAGTCTCCAAACACAGGTCAGAAACTATCCTGGGACCAGCTGGTCCCTGGCCAGTAGGTGATGAGAGGGGAGTGCACTGCTGGGACACACAGGACATCCCCTACAGAGGGTCACTTCTCCAGGTCGAGAAACATAACTTACTACATGTAGAAAAACACAAATAGAAATTTAAACAATTTGAGACAGCAAAGGAATATGTTTCAGATGAAGGCACAAAATAAAATCTCAGAAGTGAAATGGAGATAGTCAATCAACCTGAGAAATAGTTGAGTAATGATCATAAAAAGGATTCAAGAGCTTGGGAAAAGAATGAAGGCACACAGCAAGAAGTTATAAGAAGTTTTAGCCAAGAGTTAGAAAACATAAAGAACAACCAAATAGAGTTGAATAATACAATAGCTGAAACGAAAAATACACTAGAAGGATCAATAACAGAATAAATGAGGCAAAGGAATGAACCGGTGGGCTGGAACACAGAGTGGTGGAAATCATTGCCACAGACCAGAATAAAGAATGAGAAGAAACGAAGACCATCTAAGAGACCTCTGGGACGACATCAAACACACCAACATTCACATTATAGGGCTCATGAAAGAAGAGGGAGAGAAAAGCCCTGAGAAATTGATCTAAATAGATAATACCTGGAAACGTCTCTAACATGGAAAAGAAAGGAATCACTCATCCAGGAAGCACAGAGAGTCCCATACAGAATAAACTCAAAGAGGAACACACTGAAATACATAATAATCAAACTGACAAAACTTAAAAACAGAGAAAAACTACTAAAAGCAACAAGGGAAAAACAACAAATAGCATATAAGGGAATCCCCATAAGACTATCAGCGAATTTTTTCAGCAGAAACTCTGCAAGCCACAAGGGAGTGGCACAATATATTTAAAGTGATGAAAGGGGAAAACCTACAACCAATATTCTACCCAGCAAGACTCTTGTTCAGATTTGACAGAGAAATCAAAAGCTTTACAGGCAAACAAAAGCTAAGAGATTTCTGCACCACCAAATAAGCTTCCCTGGTGACTCAGTTGGTAAAGAATCCACCTGCAATGCAGGAGAATCCCTGGGTTGGGAAGATCCCCTGGAGAAGGAAATGGCAACACACTTCAGTATTCTTGCCTGGGAAATCTCATGGACCGAAGAGCCTGGCAGGCTACAGTCCACAGGGTCTCAAGAGTCTGACACAATGTAGTGACTAAACCACCAAACAAGTAAAATGAACTTCTCTAAGTGGAAAAGAAAAGGTCACAATTAGAAACAAGAAAAATCACAAATGGAAAAACTCATCAGTAAAGGCAAATGTACAATAAAGGTAGAAAATCATCCACACACAAATATCATATCAAAACCAGTAATCATGAGAGGACAAGAGGACAAGTGCAGGATATTTGAAATTCATTTGAAATTAAGAGATCAGCAACTGAAAAGGAAAAAAAAGAAAAACCTGTAGAAATCAATTCACGGTTGATTAAGTAGTTAAGGAGGAAGCTGAGGTGGGAGGATAGTGGATTATAGGCATAAAAGGCAAACTGAGGGATTTTCATAATGATAGAAATATTCTGAATCTTGACTGTATTAATGTCTAATCCTGGTTACGATAGTGTACTACAATTGCTTTCCAAGATATCTCTATCGGAGAAGTGAACAGGGGCTTTCTCTACGTTATTATTTATAACTACTTGTGACTAAAATTATTTCAAAATAAAAACTTTAATTAAAAAACTAGCCCTAGTTATTCTTCCATATCTAGATGGGATTCGATAGGGAATCACTATATATTAAAGGTTATTGGGAAGAGAGGAGGAGAGAGAAGAAGGAAGAAAGGAACAAAGGGAGGAGAGAAGGAAAGGAGGGAAATAGGGAGGGAAGTAAGGAAGAAGGAAGGGAGGAAGGAAGGAAAGGGGTGGGGAGGGGAGGAAAGAGGAGAGAGACAGGAGAGAGAAAAGATAAAGAATAGAAATAGACCTTGCAAAAGATCACCGAGCCACTCTTCAGAATAGTCTGGGGAAAACAGGCAGGAAGAACTGATAAGAAGGTTCTAGAAGATGAAATATGGTATCTTTGATAACAGAGGAAACGGTTCCCTTCTCAATAAAAGGCATGGTCTTACTCACTGTAAGAATTCCTCTTGGCATGGAGTCCCTCAAGAATTCCTCTTGGCATAAAGTCCCTGGAGTGTCCAAGAAAAATTGATGGCCCACAGGCATAATTTTGCAAATTTAGAAGTTAAAATGAAATCTCCTATCTGTTCCAGCACATGTGTATCCTTGCAACATGATATTTATGATGTGAATTGGGCTGATTAAATCCATTTTAGGGTTCAGGGATTTGCACAATCTAAATATCCTGGTTCTCAGGGAATGAAGAGCTTCATGTTTCCTTTGCATATTTAGTCTCACTGACATCAGTAGGAAGCTGCTAGTGATAAGAACTTGGCAGTGGGGGCATGGAGGTGGGGGGTTTAGCTGTGCACAGTTCAGTGTCATCTTGAACATGGGACTCCTCAGCCATGATTTCATGAAGCCTCTTTATAAGCCCCAACCTGGGACTTTCACGCACAGATGGTGTATATGAGAAAGTTTGACATGAGATGTTTCCCAAATTTAGTAAACACGAAAATGAGGTATGCTAAAGATAGGTTAAACCTCATCATGGAATCTGGGGCAAGGCAACATTCCTAAAAAAGAAAAGGCAAATGAACCAGTGAATTAGACTTGATGCTGAAACCTAAGATTAACTCATAACCAAACTTTGCAAAGTAAAACACAATAGAAAAAAATACCATCCTTCTATAAATTCAGTTCTGGTAGACCCTATATCACATAATGGCAAGAACCTAGTACTCAAAAAACAAACTGATCTTTCAAAAAGAAAAGTCCATGCAGTACATTATCTTCACTCTGAGCAACTCCCACTGGTCTGGTTTTGAATACTCTACAGACCTAGCAAATCTTTGGGTAAGAACTCGCCAATGAAGTTGGACTTGTCAGACTGCTTACACTTTGTTAATATCAGACTGGAATTACAGTATCAGGCCAAATAATGATGTAAAACCTGAAAGGAGGAATGCTGCTAATTGCCAAATTTGTTATGGAATTATCACATTTTCTGTTTCAGTGCTAAGCTCTGGGAGATCGACTGAATGAAAGCTCTAATGAAACTGTAGATCAATGTCAGACACAAAGGTTGAGGTTGAAAATATTCAGAAAGCAAACCTGTAAACTTGGGTATTAGACCCTTCAAAATAGATATCTTGGAGGGTGACAATCAATATAAACATGCTGGGCATAATAATAAACCAACTTCTGTATGTAAACTCAAAGGTGTAACAGATGTAAGGATGGCAAAAATTCTGGTTCTTCTCCAAAGATTCAGGCAAGTCATTTATTAAGATTCATTTCCATCTTGACCTTCAACCTGTCACTGCTTCCTTTCTGCCTTTCATGCTCTCTCACCTTGATGCAAGTCAAAATATTCTCTTGCTACATTGCTGACATTTTATTTTAGGTAATTGTATAGTTTAACTTTGCTCACCACCATGCTTAACATATGGAAGCAATTAATTCATTTTCTTTGCCATCATTAGGAGAAGAATCCTAGATATTTTAAATGTAACTTCATCATAGATTTCCCTTAACTAATTACATAATATCTAACCCATTTTCTTGAAAATAAAACTTGCTGGTTAAGAAATAAAGAACAGCATTGCTCAGAATAAACTCTGCATGCCACACTGTAATTTAAACTGTACTGTTATGTATGGTGAAGGACTGAAAGTTTAGAGTTACTCCCCTTGGCAAACATTTTTTTTAAGGAT
Source organism: Moschus berezovskii (assembly GCF_049115385.1). NCBI lineage: Eukaryota > Metazoa > Chordata > Mammalia > Artiodactyla > Moschidae > Moschus > Moschus berezovskii. The sequence continues at coordinate 37,466,872 of NC_142468.1, read as the reverse complement.
TGCTTAAATAAGCAGTACAGAAACCAGATGTCATTTGGTAAGAGTATCTGAATGACCAAAAATTTGCTGTCTGGGTATTTTTTTCCTTTATAAAAACAAGAAAAATTCTTTGGATTTATATCATATTTAGCAGCTGTGAAACAGTGCAAACATCTGTTTGTACCTATGGGGAGCTGACCCGTGGGGTCTTCATCTCTTAATCACCGAGCATCAGGCCAGTCTCACATGAACAGTTTACTGTTTTCTTTGCCATTGCCTCCCGCACTTCAAAGTTTTCTTATGCTCATGTTCTATTGGCAGAATGGAGGAACTAATCCATTCATTATAAGACCAGATGATTAGAATTTTTTGAGACATGATCACAGCATTCCCTCCACCCGGCCTGTGCCCAGAAACACATGCACATTTGCCTCGAAACTCATTTTGGAGTGTCTACACTTACTCCAAATAATGCAAGATTTATGAGCCTCAAGCAAGATTATAGTAGCACATATACTAGCCTGCACCAGGCCTGCAGTCACCATTTGGGGTCACAGTCTTTAACAAGTCATTTAAAAATCATTTTTTCCCTTTTTTATAAGCATAAAAACATTATATTAGCTTTCATTTGGAGATTTTTCTCTTAGAATATTTCTACATTTTTTAAAAGAGTGATAATAATAACAACAACAGAAAAAAAAAAAAAAAGCCTTACCACACTTGCTCACCCAGGGAATATCAGTTTCTAAAGGCCAACATTTTTACTGCACTTTATAAATAGGGAAAGTACGCTGAATTGGAATCAACGCTTGCCAGGTCAAATCAGCTGCTTTATTTATATATTCTTTTTTTATATGTAAAGTCTGCCAAATAAAGCATTCCTTTTGAAAAAGAAGTAGGAATCAGCCTCATTTTTAGATATTAAAAAATATTAATTAAAGCAGTCTCATTACAACAACTTACAGTACACAAAAGATGTATTCCATACAATAGTGTTATTTCCGAGGATGACACATCCAAAAAAATGGTCTATTATTAGTAATGTGATAATAAATTCTCTGTAACTGACTCTTGATCAATGAGTGCCTCTGGAGGCTGCGATTCCTGTAACTAACATTCTCTACACTGCTATTTGCACTGTACTTTAGAAACAAAAGAGGAGGCCATGTTATAGCTTTACTCTCACCATGTGGAAATTATACTTTGTTGATTTCTCTTTTGCAAACATTCCAACTGTCCCCACAGGGTGTGGTGGGAGGAGGATGTACCCAACAACTTAAAGCTGTAGGAATATCCATGAACTTCAAGACACTAAGGTAAAAGCCACATGCACAACCCCTCCCTTTATATCCTGCTGGGTTCAAAGCACTTCTGGTAACTCAATGACACACTAAAGAAAGACAAGACCTTGAATTTGTCTCATCTTTATAAGCAGTATGGTCTAATGTACATATTCTGAATCTGGGATCCATAAAACAGACTAATTCCCAAGGTGCCAATAGGTATTCCTGGGAAAAGAGGTTCCATGGTCAATTTAATTTGGGAAATACTCATAGAATGCCCCCTTTTTTGGATAAAGGCAAGGCCTATTAGCAAATTAAAGACTCTGAGAACTACTGCAGTAAAGGCATCTTATATTGTTATTTGTAAAAACATAAGGGAAAAATAAAGACATAAAAAGGTGAAAGAATAAGACACCATTCTCTCTTAACCAGAATCCGCACAGTTATTTCTCTTCAAGAAAGAGATTACAAATGCTTATGTGGAGAATTATTTTTGTATAAAACATAAAAAATGAATCTTTCTTTGTATATTAAATTATTTTTAAAATGGAAAGCTATATGCTATGATATCAAAGTAGAAAAGGAAATATGAAGAAACTGATTGTAGTTCAGATATTGGAGACCAATTAAAGAATTACAGTAAGAAACAAGCTTACTATAAGTAGTTGTCTTATATTAAGTTCTATAAATTAACTTTGAAACTTCAGTTCCCAACAATATCACACATTAGAAATCCGAGATTTTTTTCTGTTTGTTTTAAAAACTGGTGAATAAAATATAGTAAACATTTCACCAGGAAAAAAAGTAAAAGAAGCTGCAAAGGTTAAAATAAAATAGGAATTTTCTGAGGTTAGCTAGCACTAATACCTTTTATTCTAAGGATAGTGGCTAAAATTTGACCTTCCATTTTGAAGACTTTGGGGAAATAATTCCCCACAGGTCTCTCTTGCTTCTACATGTGTTGTGAGGAAGGCACTAGCTGTTCTTTTTTCTAAACTATCTTTTAAAAAATGTTTGTTTACTGAGCATCCTTGAAAGATAGAGATAAGGTCTCCCTGCAGAGCAAAAGAACAAACATGATTAAATGCCTGTTATAAAAGAACTGGACTCCCTAACCTCTGGGTTCCTGTCTAATAACACAATCCACTGCAGTTTAGATGTCATCCGATACCTCTTCAAGCCATCCTGTGGAAATGGAGGCTTAGGGAATCTATGCAAAATGCTGATATTCTGGTTATTCCTATTGCTATTACATTTTTTCTGTCTTTAATTCGAGAGTCTCAAGTCTTGTACCAGAATCCATGAAACCTGACTGCTTGAAAGTTGGCTAAAAGCAGGATAAACATCTCAGGCCCTTCACACTTCTTAAGAAAGGAAGAAAACACACACACAAAGCCTAGGGGGCCTTGGTATGGAAAGTCTGAGACTCCAAAGGATTACAATCTATTAGAAATAAACTCATAGTGTAGAAGGGATATCAAGGAAACTAGATACTAGATGAAGAGAGAAAAATCACCCATAAGAAATCATAACCATAAGTACTCCCTCACATGGGTTTTCAGACCAATTTTACTACTTATGTGATTTAAAAAATGAGTTTCCCAGTGACTCACGTGGTAAAGAATCTACCTGCAATGCAGGAGACACAGGAGATATTTATATTCTTTAAATATAAAGAAATATGAAAATGAGAGCCCAGAGAAGGAAAATGTAAAAGAAAATTCAGAAGAAAATGGAGGATAACATGAAAAAAATCTAATATAGGTTTAATTTCCAGAAAGATAACATAGAATGGGGAAGAAACAACTTTTAAAGAAACAGTAGCTGAGAATTTCCAAAAACTGTTGAATGTTACCAATCCTAGGGCTCAAAAAGCCCAACAAATCACAAACAAGAAAAAAAGAAATATGCTCCTATACACATAATAGCAATAATTAGTAGAAAAGACCAAAAAATTTCTTCAAATAAGCCAGAGTGAAAAAACATATTATTTAAAAGTGATTAACAATTAAATCAATAGCTTTTTTCTCAATAGTTGCAAAATCACCAAACAGTGAAATGATTTATCCAGTGTGCTAAAATAACTCTCATCTAGAATTCTATACCAAATAAATTATCTTTTTATAACAACAACAAAAAAAGGCTTTTCTCAGATTTACCAAAAACAAAACCAGATTGTTACCTTTTGCCATTCGAACTTCACTAAAGAAAATTCTAAATTATCATTACAAGCAGAAAGAAAATGGTGAAAGGTGTGAGACATGACAGAATGTTGAGAAAAGATATTGTTAAATAGGTGGGTGTTTCTAAATCAATGGTTCTTAACCAAGAGCAATCCTGCCCACTGCTAGGGGATAGAGTTTTATTTGCTTCATTAATTTTAATAAAAGAACAATTACAAGTATATTTTAAATTTCAACTGTTAAAAAACAAAATTTTCATTGTCCACCATTCCCATTCCACTCTTCATTATTATGAATTTGATATTCATTCTATCAGTTCTTATTTTATATTTCCACATATATATGTGCATCAATGAATAAAATACAATTTGTAGTGCTTTCAAAAATTGTAATGTTAAGAGGCACAGTATTCAATCACTCTGCTACTGGCTTTGTGTATGATTTTTTGTTTTCATTTTTTTTTTGTTTTAAATTTATTTATTTTTTAATAGACGGATAATTGTTTTACAGAATTGTGTTGGTTTCTGCTAAACATCAACATGAATCAGCCAAAAAATATGGAACACTTCACAAATTTGCATGTCATCCACGTGCAGAGGCCATGCTAATCTTTTCTGTATTGTTCCAATTTTAGTATATGTGCTGCTGAAATGAGTACCACCAGGGAATATCTGAAGATGTTTTTGTCTGAGACAACGAGGGGAGGTAATGATGCTACCGGCATCCAGTGTATAGACCAGCATGACAGTGAGGACATGCGTGTGTGCTCAATCGTGTCTGACTCTGCAATCCCATGGACTGTAAGCCTGTGAGTTTCCTCTGTTCATGGGATTTTCAGGCAAGAATACTGGAAAGGGTTGCCATTCCCTTCTCCAGGTGATCTTCCCAACACAGGGATAGAACCTGCATCTCCTGAGACTCCTGCATTAGCAGGCAGATTCTTTACCACTGAGCCACTAGGGATGCTGCTAAACATCCTACAATGTACAGGAAAACTCCTTACAACAAAGATTTATCTGGCCCAAAATGTCAAAGGGGCTGAGGTAAGAAATGCTGATCTGAATTACACTATGTACAGCGGTGCTAATAATTTTATTTGAGTGTTAGAACTAAAATATACTGCAAAAACAGAATATAAATAGGGAGGGTAGTGATTAAAGTATTCTAAGGTCTTTGTATAATTTGTGTGGTGGAAAAGGAAACTGAGTAACTATAGGCTTTCACAAGTTAGGTGACCATATTAAAACATAAAGGGTGACTAGTAAATGTGTACACTTCAGAAGTTAAATTCTCTAACCTAGTAGAAGGAAGATATGGAATGGAAATAAAAATGATACAGAGGAAGCATGAAAAGAGACAGAAAAGTAAAAGGCAGGAAAAAAAGTAGGGAATATAACAGGAACAAATACATCAGAAATCAAATAACTGTAAATAGACTAAAACTCTCCAGTTCAGAGAAAAAGCTTGTCAGTCTAGATAAAATAAGAATTCCAGCTAAATACTGTTTACAAGACATATGTACAAACATTAGCACACAGGAGTGTTTAGAGTTAAAGGATGGAAGACGATATACAAGATGAACACTTGCATAAAAAAAGATTTCTAAAGCTACTGATATTAGACAAAATAGACTTAAGGCAAAAAGCACTAGTGATGATTAAAAGGTAATTGAATAACATTTAAATGTTCAACACAATATCAAATTACCAATGGCATTTTTCACAGAACTAGAAAAAAATCTAAAATTTTGTACTGAGACACAAAAGGCCCTGAATAGCCAACTGGAGGAGTCATGCCCTCTGACTTCAGACTATACTACAATGCTACAGTAATCAAAACAGTGTAGTACTGTCCCCAAAACAGAAATACAGATCATTGGAACAGGATAGAAACCCCAGAAATAAACATACACACCTATGGTTAATTAAATCACAACAAAGGAAGTAATATTATACAGTGGAGGAAAGATGGTCTCTTCAATAAATGCTGCTGGGAAAACTGGACAGCTATATGTAAAGAAATGAAATTAGAAAATTCCTTAACACCATACACAAAAATAAACTCAAAATGGATTAAAGATACTAATTAAATGTAAAGCAAGATACTATAAACCTCTTGGAAGAAACATAGGTGAAACACTCTGACAAAATCACAGCAATAACTTTACCGAGCTATCTCCTATAGTAATGGAAATAAGAACAAAAATAAACAAATATGACCTAAAATTAAACTCAAAAGCTTTAGCACAACAAAGGAAACCATAGACAAAACAAAAAGACAACCCACAGAAAGGAAGAAAATATGTGCAAACAATGCAACCTACAAGGGATTAGTCTCCAAAATTTATCGTTTGTGTGAGAAAAAAAACAACTTCATCAAAAAATGAACAGAAGAACCAAATAGTCATTTCTTCAGAGAAGACATACAAATGGCCAAGAGACACATGAAAAGATGCTCAACTTTTTGCTAATTATTCAGTTCAGTTCAGTTCAGTCGCTCAGTCGTGTCCGACTCTTTGCGACCCCATGAACCACAGCACTCCAGGCCTCCCTGTCCATCACCAACTCCCGGAGTTCACTCAAACTCATGTCCACAGAGTCGGTGATGCCATCCAGCCATCTCATTCTCTGTCATCCCCATCTCCTCCCACCCCCCAATCCTTCCCAGCATCAGACTCTTTTCCAGTGAGTCAACTCGACGCATGAGCTGGCCTAAGTATTGGAGTTTCAGCTTTAGCATCAGTCCTTCCAATGAACACCCAGTATTGATCTCCCTTAGAATGGACTGGTTGGCTCCTTGCAGTCCAAATTATTAGAGTAACACAAATGAAAACTACAATGAGCTATTACCTCACACCAATCAGAATGACCATCATTAAAAAATCTATAAACAATAAATGCTGAAGAGGGTTTGGAAAAGAGGGAACTGTCCTACACTGTTGATAGGAATGTAAATTGCTCCAGTATATGGAGGTTCCTTAAGAATCTAGAGCTATTATGTGATCCAGCATTCACACTCTTGTGCATATATCTGAGAAGAACACAGTTTAAAAGGAAGCATGTGCCCAAATTTTCATTGCAGCATTGTTCACAATAACCAAGACATGGAAGCAACCTAAATGTTCACTGACACGGGAATGGATAAAGAAGCTGTGGTATACATATACAATGGAATATTACTCAGTCATTAAAAAGAAAGAAATAATGCCATTTGCAGCAATATGTATGGACCTGGAGATTATCATAGTAACTGACATAGGTCTGACAGAGAAAGACAAATATCATTTGATATCCCTTATATGTGGAATCTTTACCAAAAGGAGATATAAATGAACTTATTTACAAAACAGAAACAGATTTAATGAGTACCAGGGGGGCAGAGAGGAGGGAAGGATAGACTCGGAATTTGGAATTGACATGTACACACTGCTATATTTAAAATAGATAACCAACAAGGACCTATGGTACAGTACAGGGAGCATTGCTCAATACTCTGTAATAAACTAAATGGGAAAAGAATTTGAAAAAGAATAGATATATGTATATATATAACTGAATCATTTTGCTGTAGACCTGAAACTAAATTAATCACTTATGCTCCAATATAAAAATTAAAAAATTAATTCTGTTAATAAACTGAATTATTCCTACTAACATAGCCTTAAAAATATTTTTTAAACATACCTAAAACTACAAGGAAATTTAATAGATAACGTCTCTCTTATAATTGATACATGAGGGGAAACTAAATCAGTAAAGATTTGAAACCAGTTTCATAGATTAATGAACCCTAAGGATAATACTGGCTTTCACTTTTTTGGCATACAGTTCTTGAGGAAAATGATAAAAGAATGAAGAACTTTATGCCAAAAAATTGAAAACCAATAAAATTGATGTTACTAAGAAATCACAAAAATCAACCTATGAGGAAATAGTAAGAGATAATACTATAAAAATTGAAGAAATTGAATTACTAAATCAATATCCCCCAAAATGAAAACAACAGGCTTTCCACAGGAAAGCTTTTTCCAACATTCAAAGAACAGATCATTATAAACATAGACAAATTCTTTTAAGAGTGACAAAACAGGAAAATCTCACCAACTCATTGTAGGAGCAATACCTCATTATATTAACAACATTTGCAATGTGAAAATAAATAAGGCAAGTATAAAAACGGAATTTCACAGGCTAATCTAAGTAACATGCAAAAATATAAAAATTCTAGGCAAAACATTAGCATCAAATATAGCAATGTATAAAAAACAAAAAATGTAAAAAACAAATGCAAAAAAAAGTAAAAAAAAAAAATCTTAATGACCCAGATAATCACAATGGTGTGATCACTCACCTATAGCCAGACATCCTAGAGTGCAAAGTGAAGTAGGCCTTAGGAAGTATCACTACAAACAAAGCTAGTGGAGGTGATAGAATTCCAGCTGAGCTATTTCAAATCCTAAAAGATGATGCCATGAAAGTGCTGCACTCATTATGCCAGCAAATTTGGAAAACTCATTAGTGGCCACAGGACTGGAAAAGGTCAGTTTTCATTCCAATCCCAAAGAAAGGCAATGCCAAAGAATGTTCAAATTACCGCACAACTGCATTCATCTCATATGCTAGCAAAAAAATGCTCAAAATTCTCCAAGCTAGGCTTCAGCTGTATGTGAGCCATTGAACATTCCAGATGTTCAAGCTGAATTTAGAAAAGGCAGAGGAACCAGAGATCAAATTGCCAACATGTGCTGGGTCATAGAAAAAGCAAGAGAATTCCAGAAAGACATCTACTTCTGCTTCACTGACTACACTAAAGCCTGTTACTGTGTGGATCACAACAAATTGTGGAAAATTCTTAAAGAGATGGGAATACCAGACCACCTGACCTGCCTCCTGAGAATTCTGTATGCAGGTCAAGAAGCAACAGTTAGAACCAGACATGGAACAATGGACTGGTTCCAAATTGGAAAAGGAGTACGCCAAGGCTGTATATTGTCACCCTGCTTATTTAACTTATATGCAGAGTACATGATGTGAAATGCTAGACTGGAGGAAGTACAAGCTGAAATCAAGATTGTCAAGAGAAATATCAATAACCTCAGATATGCAGATGACACCACCCTTATGGCAGAAATTGAAGAGAAACTAAAGAGCCTCTTGATAAAAATAAAAGAGGAGAGTGAAAAAGCTGGCTAAAACTCAGCATTCAAAAAACTAAGATCATGGGATCTGGTCTCATCACTTCATGACAGATAGATGGGGAAATAATAGAAACAGTGAGAGCTTTTATTTTCTTGGGCTCCAAAATCACTGCAGATGGTGATAGAAGCCATGAAATTAAAAGACGCTTGCTCCTTGGAAGAAAAGTTATGACCAACATAGACAGCATATTAAAAAGCAGAGACATTACTTTGCCAACAAAGGTCCATCTAGTCAAAGCTATGGTTTTTCCAGTAGTCATATATGGATGTGAGAGTTTGACCAGATGGCTGAATGCTGAAGAATTGATGCTTTTGAACTGTGGTGTTGGAGAAGACTCCTGAGAGTCGCTTGGGCTGCAAGGAGATCAAACCAGTCAATCCTAAAAGAAATCAATCCTGAATATTCATTGGAAGGATTGATGCTGAAGCTGAAACTCCAGTACTCTGGCCACCTCATGCGAAGAACTGACTCATTGGAGAAGACCCTGATGCTGGGAAAGATTGAAGGCAAGAGGAAAAGTGGACGACAGAGGATGAGATGGATGGCAATACCGACTTGATGGACATGAGTTTGAGTAAGCTCTGGGGGTTTGTGATGGACAGGGAAACCTGGTGTGCTGCAGTCCATGGGGTTGCAGAGTCAGACACGACTGAGCAACTGAACTGAACTGATAAAAAGCAAAATATTTCATAAGTAGGGTTTATTTCAGACATGAAAATTATGTTCAATATTCAAAAATGTATTAATAGAATTTACCATATAGGTAGCTTAGAAGAGGAAAGACATATGATCCAATCAATAGATGTAAAACTTTATTTGATATAATTTAGCATAGATTGGAGAAGGAAATGGCAACCCACTTCAGTATTCTTGCCTGGAAAATCCCATAGACACAGGAGCCTTGGTAGGCTACAGTCCGTGGAGTTGCAAAGAGTTGGACACAACTGAGCAACTTCACTTTCACTTTTCACTCTCCTGTATTGGAGAAGGAACTGGCAACCCACTCCAGTATTCTTGCCTGGAGAATCCTAGGGACAGAGGAGCCTGGAGGACTGCTGTCTATGTGGCTGCACTGGGTCAGACACGACTGAAGTGACTTAGCAACAGCAGCATAGATTTTCATAATTCAAAAAAAATAGAATAAAATACCCTTTAACTGATAAAGAACATCTGCAACAAATTACATACTTAATTGTGAATATTAAATCTTTCAAAACCAATTAAAGTATACTCTCTCTCACTTCATAAACTCAGTGATTCAGTGGAAAACCTAGACAGTATAACATGACAAGAAAAAGGAATAAAGGAATGGAATTGGAAAGAAATAAAAGAAAAAAAAACAGTATTATTTGTAGATGACATGATAGTCTACTTGGAAAATACAAAAATAATCCATGTAACTTATGAAAATTAATTATAAAGTTTAATAGATTTTCTAGATATGAAATCAACATCAACTGTATTTCCAGACACCAGAAACAAATGGAGAAAAAATGTCATTTTCTAAAATGTGATTTACTATAGCAACAAAAATGATAAATTCTGAGTAGGAATAAATCAACCAAATTATATTCAAGAACTTTATGGAGAAAACCATAAAATGTTTTGAAATACATTAAATGAATTCTATGTGAATTAAAAAGACATTTACTTTCATGACATGAAATAACTTCTATCAACAGATCTGTTCTCTCTTCTTCCCCCATGGAAGCACATGTCAGCAGATTCCAGTCATAGGCTAGAAGGAGAGAAAGCCATAGATAGAATGGCTTCCTTTACTTTTTTGGGACAGCAGAAGTTTTGATAGAAGTTCTCATTTCATGGGCCAAGGAACTTAGTTGGGTAAAACATTTTCCCTCTGCTGATAATATTCTGATTGACCCACTTAGAACTTAATTATTTGTTTTTCTTTCTCTCCATCACGTTTAATCTCCTAATTTAACCTGGGGCTACTCAAAGTGTGGGTCACAGACCAGAAGCATTAAGAACACCTTAAATCTGGTTAGAAATACAAAATCCTGGACCGAACCCACAATCCTAGACTTGGTGGATCAGAATATGCTTTTAAATCAGATCCCTGGATGAATTCTATGCATATTAAAGTTTGAGAAGCATTCTCTAGGAAATAGATCAGGCCAGTCTACTTGGCATGATGCTCCCAATCCTTCTCATCAGTGAGGATCCTATACTATCCAATACAGAAGCCACTAACCAAGTGTAGCTATTAAAACATTTGAAATGTGCAGTCAGTATAAAACACACAATAGGGGAATGCCCTGGCAGTCCAATGGTCAAGACGCTGTGCTTTCACTGCCATGAGCCTGGGTTGAATGCCTGATTAGGGAACTGAGATTCCGCAAGCCGCCATATGGCATGCCCAAAAATAAAAAAATAAATAACACAAATGCAAAACAGATTTCAAATACAATACACAAAAGCAAATTTAAAGTATATTATCATTCATATCAACTATATATTGAAATGATAATATTCTAGAGATACTGCATTAAATAATGTTATCAAAATTGTTTCTCCTTATTTTTTTTATGGCTACCAGAAATTTTTAATTACACATGTGACTTGTATCATGGCTTAACATCATATTTTTACTGGCCAGCACTGCTCTAGACCCTGTCTTCTGCCTCCGCAGTTGAAATTACATGACTCATATACTCATCCCCATGCTAATTAGCACCCCAGCTACAATTTCATGATATTCACTTTGATATAACTAATCATTCTCTAGTCTAAGAATGTGATGCTGGAGAAGACTCTTGAGAGTCCCTTGGACAGCAAGGACAGCAAACCAGCTAATCCTAAAGGAAATCAACCCTGAATAGTCATTGGAAGGACTGATGCTAAAGCTGAAGTTCTAATACTTTGGCCACCTGATGCAAAAAGTTGACTCATTTTAAAAGACCCTGATGCTTGGAAAGATTGAGGGCAGGAGGAGAAGGAGATGACAAAGGATAAGATGGTTGGGTGGCATCACCGACTCAAGGGAAATGAGTTTGAGCAAGCTCTGGGAGATGATGAAGGATGGGGAAGCCTGGCGTGCTGCAGTCCATGAAGTTACAAAGAGCTGGATGCAACTTAGTGACTCAACAACAATAACTAGTCTAACAAGCCTGCATTTTACCTTATTCTTAGTTATTTTCAGCTTTATTCAGGTATGCAAGGAGATCCAACCAGTCCATCCTAAAGGAGATCAGTCTTGGGTGTTCATTGGAAGGACTGATGCAAAAGCTGAAACTCCAATACTTTGGCCACCTCATGCAAAGAGTTGACTCATTGGAAAAGACCCTGAAGCTGGGAGGGATTGGGGATGGGAGGAGAAGGGGATGACAGAGGATGAGATGGCTGGATGGCATCACCTACTTGATGGACATGAGTTTGGGTAAACTCCAGGAGTTGGTGATGGACAGGGTGGCCTGGCGTGCTGCGATTCATGGGGTCACAAAGAGTCGGACATGACTGAGTGACTGAACTGAACTGAACTGAATCAACAAATAAAATGGTAAGATATTTAAAGTGTACAATGATGATTTAATACACATATATGTTGCAAAAGGAAAACCCCCTAATTAACACATTCATCACCTCACATATTCACTTTTTTAGTGAGAACATTTAATGTCTACTCTCAGCAAATTTTATTAATTTCAATTATGTAATACAGTGTTTTCAACTACAGTCACCATGCTATACATCAGGCATTTTATTTTAGAGTTTTACTTCTAACTCCTGGTGCTATGTCTGAATTTTCAGGATCTCAACAGTTGTGTCCAATAAGGACTTTGATGCCAAATGACAAACCAAGCTTTATTAAAAAAAACCTGGGCTCCTATAAAGAAATAGTAGAGACATAATCCATAAGCATCTGCATTTTGAGGTAAATGCTGCCTGCACATTTGTATGCACACATTTGTTTTTAAAAGTTTGGCCTCTGACTGTAACCTGAGGAATGTTGGTTAAACATTTTTTTATGTAAAATAAAGAATCTTGAGTAGTTAAATATTTCACCTCTGAGACTAAAATGGCGTTATTCTTTCCTCCCTCTTGAATGTTTAAGGTGGAAAACCAAGTGTAAATATTCAAAAGATTTTGTCATGAAAATCTCATCATCTATGAAAGAACAGTGGTAACTAACACCTTTGAATGCTTAATTAACTCAATAAACATGTATTATGAATCTTCTATTATGTATGAATGAGTCATCATTCTTTGCTGAGCGGGTAGGAAGAGACTTCAGGTAATATAGAGGCAATGGAAGACCAGTCCATCTCTTTTCTTAAGCATCTTACAATTTAGCGGAGGGAAATGGAGCATACAAATGGAAGCAGACTAAATGGAAATTTACACAACAGAAAAGTAACCAATAAACACTGAGCTCCTGTTATATGTAGAGTATACACCAGATAACTCATATGAACATGCTGAACACATGTACTCTCAACATAAATTCAAGTGCTAGTGGCTCAAAGGGGATCAGATTAGCTTGGATACTCAAAGGGTTAAGGAATTGTTTACAAAAGCAGGAAGCCAGGAGAGGGAAAGCATGTGCCTGGCAGCAAGGCAGATGCCAGAACCTTCAGGTAGCACTATAGTCCTCTCCTTCCACTAGAGAAGGTAGGAGAGGTGAGAAAGCACAGGAAGGGACTCAGTCATCTCAAGTCCACCTGCAGACGTATGGTTTGTGGACCACCTGTGGGACAGTCACCTGGAGAATGTGATAAATGCATATTTCTCTGACCTACTCCAGAGTCATCACTTCAGAACCTTTGAGGCTGAACTTCAGAAATGTGTACTTTGTGCACTGCAGGGGAGTTTCATGCATACTGAAGTTTCTGGACCACTCACTGGATGAAAACAAGGGTGTCAGACTGATTCTGACCTGAGTTCCAGGACTGTCTCTACAGCTTTGTGATGTTGCCCTCTTCTTGTGCACAACTTAAGCTTCAGTTTCCCCATCTGTCAAATGAAAACAATAAGTGTCCGCTTATAGTCTTGTGAGGTTCAAATGATTCACAATCGAAGATGCTCAGGCATATAGTGAGCACTCAATAAATGCAACAGAAATTATAAAAAACTCATGAAGAATTCACCTATAGTCAATGATAACATAGTATTTAACTAAAATTTTGTTACAAGGGTAAATCTCACGATAAGTGTTCTTTCCATAAGAAAAGAAATTCACCAAATGTGAACAGGTGAAGGAGAAGCAAAGGAGAGATGAAATAGAGAAAACTTCTAAAAGAGCAGAGTTAGCAGTCTAAGCAGGAAGCTGGTCCTAAAAACGTGTTTTTTAACACTTACCGACAACTGTATGTGTCTGGCCACTCCGCGTTCACATTAACTTAAAAGACCCTTATGATCACCCTTTGAAGTTGGTAACCTGCAGCACTTTAACCGAAAGTCCACGAGGTTACAGATACCAGGTCCCAGGCAAAGCCACACAGCTAGAAAGCCACACAACACAAATTAGGTGACAAGTTTGTGACAGTCACACTGGCAGAATCCAACCTGTGAGGCACCCAGCATGCCTTCCATGGACAGAGATGAGCCAGAACAGTATAAGACATGCCCTCTAGTTAAGCCAAGTTCTGAGACCAAAGAGCGTACATGGATATCTGGGCTCATGAATGTGAGGTCAACAATGAAGTTCTATCACCTATTCTCCTAAGAATCTTTCCTATTATCCCAAGCTATTATTAGTAATCATAAAGGCAGAGAAATAGTAGACATTTCCTGCCGAATCTGTAAATATAGGAAAATCGAAATCACTGTTATGTTACTCTACAGTTACGATTTGCTATTAGTGTTAAATGAAAACACCATCTTGTACAGTATTCTTGATACAGGTGAGTTGGGTTAAAAATCCGAGTATAGAAAACAGAGCTCTGAAAGGATCATAGTCTACCTGGGAAGGAGATCAGAATAGATATGTGAATCCATTTCTTCTTCCATATGAGCACCCTGATTTTCATTTGTGTACCACTTTTCCCCTACTTAAACCCTTGTGTTTCTGATAGGGTTGACCCCTATTCCCAGGTTCCAAGAATGGACGCTTGACGTATGCTTGCCCAATTAGCATATTTGATGGCTCTGGTGACAATTATTGGCTCAAGGGTGCCTAGTTACCTGAATTAGTCCAATCAAGAGCTGGTCTGAGAGTCTGCACTGGAATATAAGAAAAGAAAAGGGCTCTTATTGGGATTGGCTAAAATTTCCAGGGCACACCTCATGGAGGAAGTTAGCTGCATTATTTGTACCTCTGGATTCTGCCCAGTTGCCAATGCAGGAGACATAAGAGACATGGGTTCAATCCTTGGGTCAAAAAGATCCCCTGGAGGAGAGCATGGCAACCTACTTCAGTATTCTTGCCTGGAGAACCCCCATGGACAGAGAACCTGGTGGGCTATAGTCCATGAGGTCCTAAAGAATCGGACACAACTGAAGTGACTGAGCACTGTATCTTGCCAGGCCAAAATCTCCAACCCTACCTATTCTTTTCAGGTATGTGAGTCAATGATTTTTTTTTTTTGGCCTGAGCTTGTTTAAATTGGGATGTTCATCACTTCTGAAGAGCCACATTTAATGCAAAGGCCATCAATCTTGTCACCAGCTTACACTTAAACGTGAACTACTTTTGTGAGCACACGGACTGTGTGAATTGGGGTGAGAGGAAGAAGGTCCTTAATCCACAGGCAGGACTAATGATATTAAGGAGATAAAAAGCCTGAAAAACAACTAAGTGAAACTAGACACAATACAGGTGAGATTCCTTAGGAGAAAAACTGGAACATGCATTCCCACTCTCTGAAAAATAGAAAAAGAATTTAAATATGAGATCAGAAGCTTATTTCCTAAGTTGTGGGGGGAAGGAGATGTGGGAGGGGTGACATTCTTAAAAGAGACAAGGAGACTGAAACGGGAACAGAAAAGGACAAAGTATTTCAATGTAGGGCATATTTGGGACAATTTTAAACAGGGAGAGGCATCAAAATCTAGGGTTTTGCCTCAATAGTTGAGTTAGGAAGTTAATTCAGTTATTTGTCGGACAAGCTTAGGAAATCTATCTGTACTTAATATTATCAGCAAATGTTTCACTTGTGTTAGGAGAGTTGGGAAAATAGCCAGCACAAAATTCATAGTGCTTGAATTCATAATCAAGACTCCATGCTGATAGACAAAAGCGTAAACGATTTAAGCATATAATTCCATTTTAATACAAAAAATGGAGAAGGCAATGGAGAAGGCAATGGCAAGCCACTCCAGTATTCTTGCCTAGAAAATCCCATGGATGGAGGAGCCTGGTAGGCTGCAGTCCATGGGGTCGCTAAGGGTCAGACACGACTGAGCGACTTCACTTTCACTTTTCACTTTCACACATTGCAGAAGGAAATGGCAACCTACTCCAGTGTTCTTGCCTGGAGAACCCCAGGGACGGGGGAACCTGGTGGGCTTCCGTCTATGGGGTCACACAGAGTTGGACACGACTGAAATGACCTAGCAGCAGCAGCAATACAAAAAATTAACCCACTAAAAAACCTCAGGCAAAGAAATTGTCTCTGTCCCCATAAGTGGATTTTATAATTTTATCTGATGCAGTACTACCTTCTTTTAATTTTCTTCATGAGAAGCAATTAAGATTATATAATTCCATGCACTTCTGTAGATACCACACAATTAAATAAAAACAGATAAAATATGGGAAGAGTGAGAGGCACAAGCCATTTATTAAGTTAATCCTTCCCAACCAGGAGTCAGATTCAAGGCCTAGTTGTAGCTGGATGACTTGAAATGACTTATTTAGATCTGAAGGACAAGGACTTAACTACAACAGAATACACATAGGAAAATATGTTGAAATGAACAAGACAATATAAAGAACTCAGATAACTAGGATGGCAAATGAAAAATTAGTACAGTGGTGAAATTTCATCATATCTTGTTCAAATCCTTAAACTCCAGGTATATTTACCTTGTAAATTTAGCAATGACTTTACATAACATAATGACTTTACACATACTTCCCTGGTGGCTCAGAGGTTAAAGCGTCTGCCTGGAATGCAGGAGACCGGGGTTCGACTCTGTGCGACTCTGTGCGACCCCATAGACGGCAGCTCACCAGGCTCCCCTGTCCCTGGGATTCTCCAGGCAAGAACACTGGAGTGGGTTGCCATTTCTTCAATGCATGAAAGTGAAAAAGTGAAAGTGAAGTCACTCAGTCGTGTCCAACTCTTAGCGTCCCCATGAACAGTAGCCTACCAGGCTCCTCCATCCATGGGATTTCCCAGGCAAGAGCATGCTGCTCTAGTTCAGTACTAAACTAAAGGTGTTTTGGCAGTATTAGATTAATGTCTTCCTTTTAATTTGTGATAAAGTTTGGCATTTTTTGCCAATGAGTTAAAGCAAGAATTTTAAAACTAGTTTTGGTACACTAACATTAGGAATATACCTGTGAATCATTTTTATATACAATTACTAAAACTCAAGACAAGATGAAAAGATTCTCTTCAGAAATGAATAAAACCAGGATTAGATAAAGAAATGTTGATATTATATAAGGATTTGTAAGGAATCCATATGCATTTTGCTTTATTTCACATATGCTTTTTAAATGATAATTAGTAACTATAATATTTTGATACTATTTTACTACTATTATTATTATAGTATTTAGTACTATCTCAACAATAGTAGTAATTTAATTTTTAAAAAATTTTAATATAATAAATGAAATGGTATTGTGATTTCAATAAATTTGGTCACAAGGAAATCTATGAAGACCAGGAGACTTTAAAACCATGTACTACAACACAGAGAGACATTTATCTGAATTGAAAGCATAAACAGAAACAGCATCCTCTTCAAATCTTCTGGTGTAAAACCAAAAAAGTGATGAAAAATCATCAATTTCAGCCTACATGACACGGATACACCTGTATATTCAATCCCAACCTTAAGTCTATATTTCAGGCTTTAAATCCAACTGATCTAAGACATCCCACATGGATGTTCCATAATAAACTGACTCCATCACATAGGGTAGCAGACTCAGGAGCCAGAATGCCTGAGTTCAACCAGCAAGCTGCCTAAACTCCATGTGCCTCAACTTTGCCATTTGGCAACTGTGAGTAATAAAATGTTTTACCTCACAGAACTGATGTGAAGGTTAAAATAGTGTCAGGCACATATGCAATGCTATGTAAGTATTTAGTAAACATACAATCTTTGGGGAAGCCATCGGTAATTCATTCCTACCTACCTTCCCGTGGCTCACCACCCTCCTGCTTTCATTTTCTTCCAAATGCCAAGCTGTTTCTTGCTTTAATGCCTTCACCTCCTTCTTAGTTGTTCTGTCATTTCCTTCTATTTTTATCCCCAGAGGCCACCAGAGACTTTCTGGAGTGACAACGTTTTGTATAACATCCAAGTTTTTCCTACAGTGGCTTCCACCTTGGAGTTTAAGGAGAGAGCAGGAGGCTATCAACGCGGCAGGTGCTATCCTTGAATATCATTAATCTAAATGCCATAAGAAATGCAAGAGTCACAGAAACCATACAGTCGTGGATCTCCACTCATTGCCCAAGATATATTGGGACAATCTCTATCATCCCACACAGTACTGTTCTAAGACATGGGTAAAAGGTCATACCCATCGTCTAAAGTTCTTCAAAGAATATCACAAGGCTATGAATGTAGAAGAGCCCTATATGATAAAAAAGGGTTTACAGTTGTGTGTTATTACCAATACTATTATTATTAATTGCTATTATTCTGTCCACAGGATGAGGACTAGAGTTCAAGTACATCATCTTTCAGTTAAATGTAGGTCTTCATCTAGATAAGCATGGTTCATTCTGGTTGTCATTGTTAGTTTACTTCCAGTCCTGTGTGAAACAATGAAAAATTACACCAGCTGTAAAGACAGTTTCTAGGTGCTATGCTGTCATAGAGCTGGACTCTGTCACCCTAGACAGCTTAATAAAGGCAGTCATTTGGTAATACAATTGGAATGTGTCAGATATGTTTTGTTTTCTTAAAAATTTCCTCATACCTGACAGACAAAAAAAAAGTACCCCAAGAAAAACAATACTGAAAGAAGGGAAGCAAAAAATATTTGAAGGCTTACTATGTGCCAGACACCAAGGGAAAAAAAAAAAACGTCCAGCACAGCTTTCATAGCCCAAGAGCCAGGATCAGAGGTGTGTGGCAGAACCTTCCCAAGGTCAAGTCAAGGTTACAGAAACTGTGGCCCATTTTAAATGTTTTAGGTTTAACAAATCAATGTCTTCACGAGGAAAAAGAAAATCCAATGCATTATAATTATCAGTTCAGTTCGGTTCAGTTCAGTCACTCAGTCGTGTCCGACTCTTTGTGACCCCATGAATCACAGCATGCCAGGCCTCCCTGTCCATCACCAACTCCTGGAGTTCACTCAAACTCATGTCCATTGAGTCGGTGATGCCATCCAGCCATCTCATTCTCTGTTGTCCCCGTCTCCTCCCACCCCTAATCCCTCCTAGCATCAGACTCTTTTCCAGTGAGTCAACTCATCGCATGAGGTGGCCAAAGTATTGGAGTTTCGGCTTCAACATCAGTCCTTCCAATGAACACCCAGGACTGGTCTCCTCTAGAATGGACTGGTTGGATCTCCTTGTAGTATAAGGGACTCTCAAGAGTCTTCTCCAGCACCACAGTTCAAAAGCATCAATTCTTCGGGGATCAGCTTTCTTCACAGTTCAACTCTCACATCCATACATGACCATGGGAAAAACCATAGCCTTGACTAGACGGACCTTGGTTGGCAAAGTAATGTCTCTGCTTTTTGATATGCTATCTAGGTTGGTCATAACTTTCCTTCCAAGGAATAAGCGTCTTTTAATTTCCTGGCTGCAATCAGCATCCGCAGTGATTTTGGAGCCCAAAAAAATAAAGTCTGATACTGTTTCCACTGTTTCCCCATCTATTTCCCATGAAGTGATGGGACCAGATGCCATGATCTTCGTTTTGTGAATGCTGAGCTTCAAGCCAAACTTTTCACTCTCCTCTTTCACTTTCTACTAGGCACAAGATAATTCTTTTTTAATATCAATTCAAAGTGCATCCCAGGGCATGTGGTCTGATTGTAAGTCACAGGGATAAAGGTGTGTGATGAAAATCTACTTTCAGTCCAGCATGTCTTGGTGACTCAGTACAACCTCACTTGGAGATGACATCAAAGGCCTAATTTGCATGTGTGAGACCTGAGCCAGCAGCCCCCAACCTCCCCGGGATGGGCTTGATTCAAAGCTGGGCATTTGGACCCAACACTTTGATACAGCCATTTGATGTCAGACCACCTTGTTAACATGTAAAATCACCATCTTTTCAAAAACATAAAAGCAATATTCCTACTAGTATTGGACTCAGGTATTATTGGGCCTACGTCTTACATATGAAGGAAAAAGAATAAATGTGTTATAAAAATTAGTGTTGTTTAGAATGAGCTAAAAACATATAGCAAATTACAAATCTGGGAAAGCTGCAAAGGCAAAATTAAAATAAAAGCAGAAAAATATCAATTTTTCTTAACTACTTAACAGACCTCTATGGAACACCTTCCTATCTTTTTTGAATATATACTTCTTGATCATCCCTTCATATGCCAATGACTTTGCAATATCAGTCCTTAGAGAGAACAGGCTTCCCAGGTGGCATCAGTGGTAAAGAACCTGCCTGCCAACGCAGAAGACACAAGAGGTACGAGTTCGATCCCTGGGTTGGGAAGATCCCCTGGAGAAGGAAATGGCAACCCACACCAGTCTTCTTGCCTGGAAAATTCTATAGACAGAGGAGTCTGGTGGGCTACAGTCCATGGGGTTGCAAAGAGTCAGACACAACTGAGTTGTACACACAAAGAGAACAGAAAAATAATTCTTCCAGCATCATTGATCTAAATTTGTTTTTAATTTTTGACTCTTTAGAAAAGTTGCTGATAGTTACTGATAGTTTAGCATCACAGTTTGTTACTAGAAAATACACATACATTCTTAGGTTTGTTGTCAAATACAGGAAAACTTCCACCAAGTTTCTTTCATATATGACTGTAAAATTTCAGGGCATCTTAAGGATTTTTTGTGCAGTGAACAATCTTAAAAGCTCTCTGAATGAACAGAACTTAATAACTCTTCAATGAAACTTGTTGCAATGATATATTACAACAATGTAATTGTTGCTGATGTCAGTGTTTCATTTTAAGTAAGTTAGAAATGTAAATATTTCCCCAATATATCCATATAATTCAGTGATATGTTGAGATACACAAAACATGTAACTTCACAAAGATATATAGTACTGCAAATTTTGTGTACCACTGCATATGTGTGTCCTACAAATACAGTAATTCTGATAAAAATTCCCTTTTGAGTGATTTTCAAATATTTCAAATGTTTCAAATACATTACTGGCAGCAAAGAACTTCTGTTTTGATGAAGCTTTGATGAAAACTAAATGATTCACTTTCAATTTTGCATGCTAGATGACTGGAAGAATTTTCCACAGACTGGCTTCTGGTTCCACGTATTTCAAACCCTGTTTCCTCTTTACCACCCACATCCTTTCAGTGCTAGGAGCTATAGCTCATTCTCCCGTGTCCATGCAAACTCTGGCCTTACACTTTTGTGTCACAATGTTGGTGACTCAAAGCAATAGATGAATGGATGATAGGAGTGAACCTAGAAGCAATTTCTAAACCAAATCAGTTAGCTGAACAGTTCTACATGGATATAACTGCAAATAATGTAAAAATAGCTTTCTGACCTAAACATAAAAGGATCTCCAACTCAACTTTTCTTTAGCCTGTTCTCCAAAAGGCCTGTGATAACTCCAACATGAGAAAAAGCAGAAGGTAGGACAAAAAAGAATGCAGCCTTCATTAGTTCAGGTCAATTCAGTTTAGTCGCTCAGTCAGGTCTGACTCTTTGTGACCCAATGGACTGCAGCACGCCAGGCCTCCCTGTCCATCACCAACTCCCAGAGTTTACTGAAACTCATGTCCATTGAGTCAGTGATGCCATCCAACCACCGCATCCTCTTTTGTCCCCTTCTCCTCCCACCTTCAATCTTTCCCAGCATCAGGGTGTTGCATCAACTGAAATTAAAATAAAATGACTATATCTACATATTACAAGTACCCTTCCATTGCTTGAAGTTTATACTTCAACATTTTGCAATGAATCTGCCTTGACCCTGGCCTATACGCCATCCCTAACCTTAAACTTGATCATGGAGAATTTTCCTCTTTCTGTATTATTTAAATATAGAATATATTATGCTGCATGAATAAACTTTAATTTTGAAGTCAGAAGACCAGCACGGATTTTTTTTTTTAATCTACTACCCCAGGAAGTATAGGTTGGAGAGGAAGTCTAGTTCAAAGAGGAGAAAAATCTGATTCATGCATTATTCATAATTAAAACAGATATAATTTTAGGGTTATATGTATTTTTAGAATACATCAAAATATCTCCAGCTTAATATCATTGAATCAAATGGCTACATGCAAACATCGAAAACCTCAGTGAATTAAATTATAAAGCAAAAGTCACAGATGATTATATACATTTTGATTACATTCTTAAGGAATAAATTGATATTCACATTGCACGATATTTCTAGATAGAATACCATATCATGTTTTATAACTCTACCATCTCTCTTATCACTCCTCAACATCTTACTTTATGAATATGTCTCAACAGCTATTTTCAATAGAACTGCATTTTAAGGAGTTTAAAAAGCATACTCTCCCTTTCCATTCTGATGTCAGATTATAAAATAAAGCAGCCCACAGTAACTATTTCATCCTGGGGTACTTTAGGACAGAAAGTTTACCTATCAGAGAAAAGGAGTCGAAAAATGGCAGAGGAACATATCCTGATGAGAGAATGCTAAAGAAATCCCTGACTGCACCAAGGTGTGTGGCTAGGCTTTCACATATCACATACCTCCATCTCAGGGCCCTTTGCTGAGTCAGCACAGTGACATTTGATTGAATGGATCCACAAACCTTACATTGACAGTTCAGTTCAGTTCAGTCGCTCAGTCGTGTCCGACTCTCCGCGACCCCATGAATCACAGCACACCAGGCCTCCCTGTCCATCACCAACTCCTGGAGTACACTCAAACTCATGTCCACAGAGTCGGTGATGCCATCCAGCCATCTCATTCTCGGTCGTCCCCTTCTCCTCCCGCCCCCAACCTTTCCCAGCATCAGAGTCTTTTCCAGTGAGTCAACTCGTCGCATGAGGTGGCCAAAGTATTGCAGCTTCAGCTTTAGCATCAGTCCCTCCAATGAACATCCAGGATTGATCTCCTCTAGAATGGACTGGTTGGATCTCCTTGCAGTATAAGGGACTCTCAAGAGTCTTCTCCAACACCACAGTTCAAAAGCATCTATTCTTCGGTGATCAGCTTTCTTCACAGTCCAACTCTCACATCCATACATGACCACGGGAAAAACCATTGCCTTGACTAGACGGACCTTGGTTGGCAAAGTAATGTCTCTGCTTTTTAAAATACTATCAAGGTTGGTCATAACTTTCCTTCCAAGGAGCAAGCGTCTTTTAATTTCATGGCTGCAATCAGCATCTGCAGTGATTTTGGAGCCCAAAAAAACAAAGTCTGACACTGTTTCCACTGTTTTTCCATCTATTTCCCATGAAGTGATGGGACCAGATGCCATGATCTTTGTCTTCTGAATGTTGAGCTTCAAGCCAACCTTTTCACTCTCCTCTTTTACTTTCATCAAGAGGCTTTTGAGTTCCTCTTCACTTTCTGCCATAAGGGTAGTGTCATCTGCATATCTGAGGTTATTGATATTTCTCCCAGCAATCTTGATTCCAGCTTGTGCTTCTTCCAGCCCAGCGTTCCTCATGATGTACTCTGCATATAAGTTAAATAAGCAAGGTGACAATATACAACCTTGACGTACACCTTTTCCTATTTGGAACCAGTCTGTTGTTCCATGTCCAGTTCTAACTGTTGCTTTCTGACCTGCATACAGGTTTCTCAAGAGGCAGGTCAGGTGATCTGGGATTCCCATCTCCTTCGAATGTTCCACAGTTTATTGTGATCCACACAGTCAAAGGCTTTGGCATAGTCAATGAAGCAGAAATAGATGTTTTTCTGAAACTCTCTTGCTTTCTCCGTGATCCAGCGGATGTTGGCAATTTGATCTCTGATGCCTCTGCCTTTTCTAAAACCTGCTTGAACATCTGGGAGTTCACGGTTTACATACTGCTGAAGCCTGGCTTGGAGAATTTTGAGCATGACTTTGCTAGCGTGTGAGATGAGTGCAATTGTGCGGTAGTTTGAGCATTCTTTGGCATTGCCTTTCTATGGGATTGGAATGAAGACTGACCTCTTCCAGTCCTGTGGCCACTGCTGAGTTTTCCAAATCTGCTGGCATATTGAGTGCAGCACTTTCACAGCATCATCTTTCAAGACTTGAAATAGCTCAACTGGAATTCCATCACCACCACTAGCTTTGTTCGTAGTGATGCTTTCTAAGGCCCACTTGACTTCACATTCCAAGATGTCTGGCTCTAGGTCAGTGATCACGTTATCGTGACATCTGTACCCTTAATCTGACCTTTATTTCAGTGGATGTCTCCAAGGCTAGTCATTCATTCATCCATCTATCCATCAAAGAATGATGACTTTCTTTGCGCTAGAAAACTGAGACTGCATTAAATGAAACTTGAATGATGACAGAATGAAGGGTTTCCCAGGTGGTGCAGTGATAAAAACTCTGCCTGCCAATGCAGGAGACACAAGACACATGGGTTTGATCCCTGGGTTGGGAAGATACCCTGGCGTTGGAAATGGAAATCCACTCCAGTAAAATCCATGGACAGAGAAGCCTGGCAGGCTACAGTCCATGGGCTTGCAGAGAGTCAGATATGACTGAGCGACTGAGCACATTGAATGAAACAGGCATGCATTTGTCCTCATGGAACTAACAGTGGAACAGTAAAGTTACTTATTATTCAAATAAGTAATTAATCATAAAGAGGATTTCCCCTGCTGCCAGGAGTATTGGATTTGAGTCTGAATGGGATGCTGTCAAAGTCAATGTAAGGAAATGTTTCGAGAAGAGAGTGCGTAAGTGAGTTGAAAGCTGTATTTAATTTCGGCAAGGGCTGGGACTCCTTCTTTGGGCCTTTCCCATGGTAAGTCTCTACTTTGGCAAGACAGCTATTAGCAAGAAATTATTATTTAAAGTCAAATTGTAGGAGACTCAAAAGTCTAGTTTTTTAGGATTTAGAAAATAATTAACATCTCAATTCAGATCCTGAACATAAATGATAACATTCCCTGTGCACATGCACTCATGACTTCGAGCTCTTAGACATATATTATGTTCACCAATTTGTGGGTTTAAACTTGGCAAGGATCACTGCTCTTTTAGGGTCGTAGCATTCTTCCTGTTGCCAAGCCTACCCAGTGCAAAACAAACAGAGTCATCTTTCAAGACACGTGTCCCATTTGGGCCCCTGCTGTGATGCATAAAGATTTTTGTGTCTATACCATTTTGTTCTATTTCTTTACATGTGTGTCTCCTCCTGATTACCTTGAGGACAGGTAATAGTCTCCTATGAGCTTGTGCCCCCAGTACCCATCACAGTGCTCACCACTCGGTATATACTGAATAAATGCTTGCTGAATGACTAGAAAGTTGCATAATTTTTCTGTGAGTTCATGAATAGCCAATCTGGAAATTCCATCTCTAAGTATTCTTTCATCATAGACTATAAAATATTGTTTAAATAAAGGATGTGGTTTATCCATGTTTAAGTTTTAGGTCAATTTTCTATGGCGTTAGTAAAATCTCGTTCCAATACAAATTATTTAATCCCTTGGTGCCTTGGGTTTTCTGCCTATAAAATATGAACAGCCATGCTGATTTCCTTGGGAGCTGTAGTGAAGGTTGTCAAACTCGGGGCTCTATTTCCCCATAAGGGGCACTCCTTAAATTTGAAGACCAATTGATAACCATGTCTGTCTTGTTCTCTAAGTGGTTATGTCAGAGACTATGAGGGAGCAACACGTAAGTTCTCCAGGTCTGTTTACATTGGCTTCTGGAGCAGCTGCTAAAGGCTCAATCTTGCGACCAGTAAAAGACCCCTGGTGCTAGGGGCTGCATTAATCATGGCACTCTTTGCCACAGGGGTGATATTCTGTAGGGATCCAACCCTCCCTGGTCTGGACACTGAGCAAATGTAGTATTGGTGGCCTTAAGGCAGACCTAAAGTAGCTGCAGCAAAGGCAGTCAATCCTGCCTTTAAGGTCATATTAGACTTAGATTCATTTGTTCAGAATTAATCTTCACTACAGTTCAAGTCTGCTGTTTGGTTGATTTAAGGGTCTCTTGGTGAAAAATCTATCAGATGAGAGATTATCTTAACCAAGGGTAATCATTCAGACTGCAATTTAAAGAAGAAAATATATTTTCATTTATTATAAGTCCACTTGGTCTTCCCTGGTGGCTCCATGGTAAAGAATCTGCCTGCTGACACAGGAGACGGGGCTTTGATCCCTGGGTCAGGAAGATTCCCTGGAGAAGGAAATGGCAACCCACTCCATTCTTGCCTGGGAAATCCCTTGGACAGAGGAGACTGGCAGGCTACAGCCCATGGGATCTCAAAAGAATCAGACATGACTTAATGACTAAACAACAACACAACAGATTCATTTGTTACATAATACCCCCATTAATTGAGTTCTGCTCATATGCCAAGCTTCTGAAGTGACTTGCAGCGTTATACATTCACATGGGTCTTACACTATCCCATTTTATGCATGCAGAGGGTGAGGCTCAGAACATTAATCTGTCCAGCATCACACAACTGGCAACAGGCAGGAACCAGATGAAATTCTCCTCTCCCTCACTCTCAGCTCAGCCTCTCTGCTACTGTTCAGTATTGTATCCTAGTCACTCATCTCTCTGCAACCTTCTCATATGCTTTTGTTTTAAAGTTAAAAATGTATCCTCAATTGGCTGAATACTTGCAATCCCACTTCAAAGGACATAGATACAGGTTTTCTTGTCATTTAAGATTATTTTGAGGCAAAAACAGACCATGTTCCTATGACATTTCTGCAAGTGCAGGGGTAAAGGGACTGTACCCAGTTAGTAAGGAGGGACAACAGATCTGGCAAAGCCTACTCTGCTGCAAACTTAAGGGGCAGCATAGTTGACGCCATGAGTGGGAAGCTTAAATGAGTACATTCCAATAGAGAAGTATAGAGGGATCATGCTGAGAGGGCCAACATTTGGTACATGTGCTGATCACAGCAGGAAAATTGGTGCCCACGTGTCGTGGATCCCTATATGTACAAGCTTCTCTTCTGATGACCCTAAGCAGGACTTCTGGTGGGCCTTAGGGTACTGTATGATGCTTGTTATTGGTGCTCCTTTTGCTGTGGACACCTTCTGCTATTACACTGTCTATCTGATAGTTTGCATTACTCTGTCTTGAAATAGTCACCATGTCGTGGGAGAAAACAGGTGGGTATTAAATTGCAACTCAAAGTGGTGATGACTGTTATCACAAAAACACACATGAGGTACAAATCAGAGGCAGTGAACCTACCTCTGTCTGGGAGGGCCAGGAAAGACTCCCAGAGAAGACATTAGAGCCAGTTTCCTGAACAGAAAAACCATGAGGAGCCTGGTCATAGAGAAAAAGGATAGATGGAGGCACAGAAGCAACAGCACAATCGGCCAACTGCAACTAGTTCAAGGTCTCTGGAGCACAGACAGAGAGAGAGGCGTGAGTGGAGGGCCAAAAAGTCACTGAGGGTTTTTAAGCAGAGATGCGGCATGAACATCTTTGCTGCTTAGTGTTGTTGGCAGCTGTAAAGGCGGATTGGAAGAGAGAGGTGCTGGTTGGGAAATGACTGTAGTTGTCCAGGTAAAAAATGATGACTGTAGGCATATTCAAGAAATACTAGGAATTAAAACTATCAAGACCTAAAGACTGATGGGTGAGGGGAAAAGTCAAAGAGAGGAAGAAAAGAGGTCAAGGTGATTCCCAGGTTCTGGCTGGAGAAGATACCTGGACCATTAATGGGTTGGAGAGACAGGAAGAGTGGTGGATGTTGGTTTATACCAGGAGCTAAATCAAGTTGACCATGACCAGGTGAGAGCATGAGCTTTGAACAGAGACTATGATTCAGGTCCACTGCCTTCCCTCCCGTTCAGTAGCCACACTATGCTGAACAAGTCGGTTAGCCTCTCTGAGCCTCAATTCCCTAACAGTAAAACTGAGATGATAATAGTATGCAGCTTGTAAGGCTGACAATGAGATTAAAGGACAGGATACATATATAGGATTTATGTATACTTAGTACAGCTCCTGGTACATAGTAAGAACTCAATAATGCTAGCCATTTTTGAATCACTAACTTTTTACACAATATGCAATAGGATAAAAATGAATTTTATGCTCCTGGTCACATAAAGTTTTCTTGCTAGTTTTATTTTACCAGCTTAATCTGAATTTCTGCTAAGGCATTTATGACATAACACATAAAAATTGCTCTTGAATTAACCTACAATCTGAGGACTTATCACTGACTTCTTGATCACAAAGTCTACATAGCTTCCTGGAAAACTGACCCCGACCCCCTAGGAGCCCACAAATAAGAGGAGGTTAGACTGACCCTGCTTGAATGGTGCTAGGATCAGTCCCAATTCAATCAATACCATAATCTGACTTCATATTTCCCTTTACATGCGTCTCACGTCACTTCAGGTGTGTCCAACTCTTTGAGACCCTATGGACTGTAGCCTGTCAGGCTCCTCTGTTCATATTTCTCTTTACACAGCTCTGATAAGCTCTCCCTAACAATTGCGAGCAATGGACAAAATCATTAAGCCCATGAGGTAGATAGTGGTATCTGCAGTAACGAAAACAAGTCTTGGTACATAGCAGGGACTCAGTAAGTTCTGGCTGAATAATGGGTGCATTCCTTATACCTCCACTGAAGTACAGTCTCAGGAAGCTATACCTTACCATGCTGATCTCTAAACACTTCTTCCTTCCACCCAAGCCATGCCCCCAAGCAGCAATACTTTGAGCATTAACTGTTCTTTATAGACCTTTTAAAGCATGAAAATAGCGTTTAATCTGTCAACCATAAAGTGAAGACCATAAAATAAATATGGATTGAGACCAATATTGATATGCGTAAATTCCTCCAAGTATATATACTGATAAACTAAAATGTTTTTGCTTGTAACGATTCAGTAGTTTGACCAAGTCTCTCTGTCTGAACATGAGTGTGTTCCCCCAGACAACACAAGACAGTATGAATTAGTTGAACTTATGGGTGCCTGTATTTTTCAAACCCATTGGAAAGAACCTAATTTAGGGATCAGTGATTTAATGAGCCTTTCAAAGCTGAAAATATATCCCACTGAGATTTAAAACAGAAAATAGATTTAGATAGAAAAAATAAAACAAAGCTAGTTTTGTGTTTCATGGACAGAGGAATGTGCTAGAATTATTTACTGCTTTCTGGACTTTGCATTATGACTAAATTGATATTTTCCAGGTTTTTCATTAACTTAAAATGTTCTGAGGTAAACACATCATTTGCCATGATTAAATCCAAGGTGTTTCTTCAGCTTCCTTCTGAGCAGCTAAACATGAGGCTGGAAGGCAAGAGTTCTGATCAACCACTTTGTGAAAGTAGCCCTGGAGAAAGTATATAGATTTCAACTAGAGGCTGGATTGAGATTTTAACAGCTACTCCACGTAGAGGTTCTACAACAGAATCACATGGTAAAACATTCTAGTCCCGAACTTCCCTACCCCTAAAACCAGAATTCAATCCACCTTGTCTTAAAAATTATCATAGCTTCCCCAAATTGTAAAATAACATAGAATTGTCCTGCCCACCCTCACACCTTCTGCATCAGTCCTTCATAAAATCTCTGCAAAGACAGAAACTTCTACTACCTCTTTTAATGGTTCTAGGCAAGTTCAAGTTAATAGATATACAACTTTCCAAAGTCTCCAGCATTTCAAATTTCCTTCCCAAACTGAATGAGACTGTCAGTTTTCATTAATAGCAGATCTTTTACAACAGGTGGAAGATTAAAGATGAACAGAAAAGTCAGTTCAGTAAGCCTTTCCTTTCCCCTCCTTCCATTCTATCCCCTCAGTCTTAGAGACAGGGATACTTCTAGGGTGAGACTCCACTGGGTCCCTAAAATCCATCTGATGGCAAACAGAGAATGTCCTAAAATTGGCCCGCACTTGTCACCTAGGCTAGATGCCCAGGTGGTCACCCAGCAGGGCCCTAAGTAAATTATCTGGGGTTGCTCATAAAAAACACTCAGCAGAAGTGCCCAGACTTTTTTTTTAGGAAAATTTTCTTGGATCCTGGCTACCTGATTTGACAAGCAGTTAAATTCTGAATGCTCACTTCTTGATTCACAAGCAGAGGTAGCACATGATCCACTTATTTTATATCCACATCCTTCACATCTTACATTCACCTAAGACAGAGCCAGGCCTTTGCAATCCTCGTCTAGAATGGAACATGGTCCTGAAACTCCAAAATATTAGTAAATGGTTCTTTAAATTGAGTTGCAATTACTTTCTCTATGATTTTCAACTTCTGTCCATTCTCTGGAACAAATCATGGAACTCTTCCACACACAGTGACATTTTTCTAAGAAAGTTTTAATTCCTTGCTTGGCAATGGTGGTTGCTCCCTTTAAAGGAAAGATTGAAAATTTAAAATATTTAGCAAACAATCAATTAACCAGAAACCTTATGTACCAGTGTCAAGTATCACAATCAATATTATGAATGCAGCTTGGCTTTGGCTTTCAGTCGCTTAGTCCTACTCTTCCCACCAGGTTCCTCTGTCCATGGAATTTTCCGGGCAAGAATACTGGAGTAGATTGCCATTTGCTACTTCAGAGGATGTTCCTGACCCAGGGATCAAAACTGTGTCTCCTGCATCTCCTGAATTGGCAGACGGATTCTTTACCACTAGCGCTACCTAGGAAGCCCCAACATTATGAGTTATGAATTAATAATGAATAATCAGCAGTAATTAATCAACTTATTCTTATGGGATTGTTTTTGTCTGGTTCTGTTGCTCTTGTTTTATAATGCCTCCTCTAAAGAAAAAAAAAATCAATTAAGAACTAAATAATGGGGGAAAGGCATCAAAACAATGTAGTATGTGCTAGTTGCAAATGTAACCTGCAGGACAAGTGGGAGTGGGCATAAGGCACGAAGCAGTCATACTCACTTGCCTTAGAGCAACTCCAGCCCTCTAGTATTTTATTTCATTCTCATAACAACTCTGTAAGGTGGGTTTTTACTCTCAATTTACCAAAAAAGAAACTGAGGTTTTAAGAGGTTATTTAAGTTGCCCAACATGACCCACTTGCTGTGGTAGAGCCAGGATCCACACCCAAATCTAATTCCAGAGTGTACACTCCTTGAAGTGTGTAATACTCATTACCTCACAAAGAAATCTTCCTGGCTTTCCTGTTGGCTCAGATGGTAGAGAGTCCACCTGCAATGCAGGAGACTCAGGTTCAATCCCTGGGACGGGAAGATCCCCTGGAGAAGGAAATAGCTACCCACTCTAGTATAGAGAATTCCATGGACAGGGCAGCCTGGCAGGCTACAGTCCATGGGGTCGCAAAGAGATGGAGATGTCTGAGCAACTAACACACTGCAAAGAAATCAACACAAGAGCATTACAACCTATCTTGGGATTCGATACTGTATGTGGACCACTAACACTGTGCCCCTTTCTGCTCTTTGCTTTATGTGCAGATCAACCAAAGAATATAATTTTTTTAGCTTTAGAACATTCTTAAGTCACTGAATTGCAATTTAATTGTGTATAATTTGCAATGCCATAAATCTTCCTGTTGGGTGTTTCCAAATTGGCGTGTCACCAAACTCTTATAGAATGAAAATTAATAACAAAAATGTAAAAGAGAACATGCCCTAGCAGAGAACTTTGGGGAGAGAAAAATCCTTTGGTCATTTATTTTCCAGAATATTTTAAAGCTATTAAAATCAATGAGTCTGGGGGAGGGGTGAGAGTAAACTTGGAGAGGAGCAAGTTTCCTCTGCAAACCCCATTAGGAATGGTGGGATGCTCTCACAGTAAACTGGCAGCTAAGGGAATCCTGGTTCTCATCTGGGTCACTCACTTCAACTCTGACAAGGACTCTGCTGGACCACCCTGTTTGTTTGCTAGCTGGCCACCTCTCGGCAGGAGATGGCTTCAATCGTGTTACTCTACCACCCATTTTTCAGGCATATCCATTTCTGCCACATTCTAGAAACAACCACAGTGGGACTTCGTTGCTGGTCCAGTCGTTAAGGCTTTCAATCTTTCAATGCAAGGAGTGCGGGTTCAATCCCTGGTAGGGTAGCTAAGATCCCACATGCCTCTAGGCCAAAAAACCAAACAATAAAGCAGAAGCAATACTGTAACAAACTCAAAGAAGACTTTAAAAATGGTTCACACAGAATTTAGAAAGATGGAAATATAACCCTGTATACGAGACAGCAAAAGAGACACAGTTGTATCGAACAGTCTTTGGGACTTTGTGGGAGAGGGTGAGGGTGGGATGATTTGAGAGAATGACATTGAAACATGTATGTTGTCATATGTGAAACGAATCAGCAGTTCAGGGTCAATGCATGTTACAGGATACTCGGGGCTGGTGTGCCGGCATGACCAAGAGGGAGGATAAAGGGAGGAGGGAGGTGAGAGGAGGGTTCAGGAGGGGGAACTCATGTACACCTGGGGCGAATTCATGTCAATGTATGGCAAAACCAACCAATATAATATTGTAAAATAAATAAATAAAGAGAAAAAATAATAATAAAAAAAAATAAATTACCCTTCTCACCAAAAAAAAAAAAAAAATGGTTCACACACAAAAACAATCTTAGGAAAACAACATGGTATTCAAGGAGGTGTGTTCAAGACCCTCCTCCCATTTCCCAGCGATGGGAGACAGATCTAGTCAGCTGTCGACAAGACACTTGAGTTTTCACCTAAAAGAAGAGATGACAGAGAAATAGCATCTTCCTTGGCATGTCATGCCAGTTGGGACATTTGCCACACAGAGCTACACCTTCCTCATAAAGGACAAGGTTGCTCACCATTTTCTGATTCCAAAATTATTTCCAATATGGGTGCCTGCAATTAACCTCATTTACTGACTTTTCACGTGGGAGGTGTAGAGAAAGGTTCTGGTGATCTCAGCTGCACTCTCTGCAGCTAGCAAACAGCCAGGATACTGGTGTACACATATTTTCAACTTCCCTACAAGGGCAGAAAACTTGAATGCATCCTTTGTGTTTGAATCTTTTTTAAAGTTTTTAAAAGTTTAATGTGAAATTAAAGGAAAAGAACTCAACTTACGAATCTTTGCATCCAACCATGCAACACAACTATCTCATTTTATCTTGGCTTGAGGTCACATTAAGAAATATCATGAGCAAAACCAAAAGGGACCTCTTACCAGTGTTACATGTGAGGCACAGTCCTGCATCCCTGCATGTTCTGGCCTCCAATGATTCTGAAAGCAATGCTATGAAATAGTATCATCTGGCTTCATTGGTCTCTAGACCACTAGTTCCAGCACCCTCACTGAAAAATAAAAATATATTGCTCTAGGAAACTTTGTGTTGAAACTCTCTGATTCAATCTAAGTTTGCTATCACAAAAGGCTTAGTTCCTTTCTTGCCCAGAAATCAGCTGTATCAGCTTGATACAGTCCACTGGATATATGGTCACCGCTGGTAACAAAAGATGCCTCTGTGTATACTGGGGGTGGAAGTGGAGGTGATAGTTGATTCATCTCAGAATCTTAACATATTTCTGCTGCCATTAGGGCTCAAGTGTAAGAGGAGACTATGGAACACCATCAAAAAGAAGAAGCTACTCAGGAACTCCATTAGCAGTCCAGTGGTTAGGACTCTGTACTTCCACTGCAGGGGCATGGGTTTGATCCCTGATCAGGGAACTAAGATCCCCAGCTGAGCCACAAGGGAAGACCGATCTATTATATGTGATTTGCAAATCATTTGCAAATATCATGCATTAATCATCATTGCTTTTGGTTGTAACAGAAACCAACTCAAGCTAAATAAAGCAGATAATAATAATTGATTATGTGGATACCAGAGTATCTTACTGACCTCAGGGCAGGAATGCAACTGGGCCCCAAGAATGAGGAAGTAGGAAGCTCTAGTCCAGGAAACCCCCCAAATCCTCTCTTTTGTCTCTATTCTAACTGCAACACTGCTTTCTCTATGATTCAACTGCGTGGTTGAAAAAAATGTCACCAACTAAAACCTTCTGAGTTTGTCTCTTCTTTGTTTAAAAGAATGGCCAGATGAAACTGGAATTTTGTGGTCTTTATTGCAAGTATTTAAAGGGCTTCCTTGGTCAGGGGCCCAGGCATCCTTTGTCAGTCACCTGGGGTAGGGAGACTGTGCCATGTTACTCAAATGTGGCTTATAAGAGCCCAGCCATTACAGCCATGCAGATAGAAGTGGGCTTCCCTGATAGTTCAGCTGGTAAAGAATCCACCTATAATGCAGGAGACCCCAGTTTGATTCCTGGGTTGGGAAGACCCCCTGGAGGAGAGCATGGCAACCCACTCCAGTATTCTTGCTTGGTGAATCCCCATGGACAGAGGGGCCTGGCGAACTACAGGCCATGTGGTCACAAAGAGTTGGACACAACAGAGCAACTAAGCATAGATAGAAGTGGGCAGGCAGTGGACACTCACTCATACCCAAAAGTGAGTGTCCAGGAAAGGCAACCCAATGGATTGTTGTTGTTGTTGTTGTTATTTAGTCCCTAAGTCATGTCTGACTGTTTGTGACCCCATGGACTGTAGCCCGTCAGGCTCATCTGTCCATGAGACTTCCCAGGCAAGAATACTGGAGTGGGTTGCCATTTCTTTCCCCAGGGGAATCTTCCCAACCTAGGGATGGAACCCTTGTCTCTTGCAGTGGCAGGTGGATTCTTTACCATCTGAACCACCAGGGAAACCCCAATAAAACTGACATTTATTATTATTATTACTATTATTTCCATTTTACAAAGGAGAAAACTGAATTTTATATCTCTTATATAAGAGATTATATAGGTAGTCAAGTCAAAACTGAAAGTGGAATCAAGGTCTTCTCATTCCCTTCATCAGCCTTTATGAGATAAATGACTTTAAGAGAAACTTAAAAAAAAAAAAAGCACACAAGCACCCATCCTCTACCTGCAGAAGACTTTAAATTTAACTAGAGATACATGAGAGACTTTCACAAAAACAGTTAAATAACATTTTGAAAACAGCATATACCATACAAAGCAATATGTAAATATTTCAAACTATAGGAAAAAATTAACCCTTGGATTCTTATTTGGAAGGAACTTAGGAAATGAGTGTGGGGAGGACATTTCAGGCCTAAGAAATGGAAGAAGTCACACGTTACCAGCAGCAATTCTCATATTAATACTGAAAATTTGACTCACTCATCACCCTACTATTTTCAAGAAGGCAAGATTTACATTTTCAAAGAAACAGGAGGTGGAAGTATAATTACAGAGAGCCCGAGATTTCCAAACAGGCACAGAACCCAGCCCCCAGGCCCCCATTCTCCTCCCCAAACAGAGCCAATTTCTTAGAACTATGTTTTCAGAGGCAGTCACCACAAAAATCGCTATCTTAATCTCTCTTTCAATAGGATTGAGGCAGAAATCCTTCTCAGATCATCCTCTGAATAGGATTTCATTTGTTTTCACATCACTGCTCTCAAATCTAAGACTTACTTCTACTAAGAATTAGTTCTTCCTGAATTTCTCTAATCCATAGCCAACGTCATTTTTTGTATCCAGATGTCAGAAATGACATCCAGATCCAAACAAGACAAAGGAGCCAGTTAGAGTGGAGCTCAGCTGAACAATTCTTTGGTCAACTACCTCATTGCACATTATGGCTCTACAATCCCATCTAAACCCCTTGAGTTGGGAAGTCAGGGATGCTGGCTCTAGATTCAGACTTCCTACAAATTTGTCTAGTGACTGAACCTTCAAAACTTTGGCTCCTTCACTCAGTTATCAACAAATATCTTCTGAGTTTCAATTATGTGCCAGGTCCTGTTTGAGGCTCAGGAAAAACTAAGCAAAAAATAAAATAAAATGATTGCCTGTCCACATGGAGCTTACAATCTAGTGACCAGAGACAGAAAATAAATATAACAAGAAAATTATATAAAATAGTAGAGGAATATTTTGAAAATAATAGAGCAAAAGGGAACGGGGAGTAGAAGGGGGTGGTTATAATTTAAAATAACATAGTAAGCGTAGGTCTATATGACCAAGTGACAACAATCAAATGAGATAAGAGATGCAAATGCCTAGAGGAACAGCATTTCAGACTGAGGAACAGCCCGTACAAAGGTTCTGAAGTGGGTACAAGCCCGACATGATTGGAAAACAGCAAAGAGGTTGCTGGAGGGAGAGGCAGGGGAAGAGAGCAACAGGCATTATGGTTGGAGGGCGATGGAAGAGCAGATAGAATAGAACTTTGGAAGGAGGTTGGCTTTTATTTTAAGGGACATGAAGCCCAGTGGAGGAGGTAGGAGAATACGATCCAGTCTAAAGATGGATTTGAACAGGGACACCCTGGCTGATATACGAGTATTAGACTTCAAGGTAGCAAGGGTAGAGGCAGGAGAATGTGTTAAGGAAGAAGACTGTACCTCCTATTTGCCCACAACAGTCTTGGGCTATATGTTACAATACTATTACTCATGGCCCTGCCCTCGGGGCCTTCAAAGTGTCCTAGTTTGGATGATAAATTATATTGTGCACCCCACCTCAATTCAGAGTCCACATTATTTCAAAATCCAGATGAGAAATAATGATGGTATGTGACAAGTTAATAGCAATGAAGGAGTGATCTGATTCAAATATATTTTGAAAGTGGAGATCTCAGGATTTCCTGATGGATTAGATGTGGACAATTAGGGAAAGAACAGATCACTCTTCAGATCTGGGGGGTGGAGCAACTGAAAGGACACAGCTTCCATTAAATAAGAGCAGGAGGGGCTGGGAGTCATTTGGCACATGTTAATTTTGAGCTGTTGGATATTTAAGAAAGGTGTCAAGTAGGCAGTTGGAAATATGTCTGGAGCTTAAGGGAAAGGCCTGGGCTGGAGATATAAATTTGGGAGTCAATGGCATATAGATGGAGTTGAAAGTCATGAGGTTGAAAAGAATCATCAAAAATGTGACTGTAGAAAGAAGAAAGGTCCAAAAACAGGGTCTCGAAGAGTCCCAGAGGTAGAAAAAGAGGAAAAGCCAGGGAAGAAGACAGAAAAGAAGTAGCCAGTGAGGTAGGAAGAAACCAGGCATCTTTACAGTGAATTTGTTATATTACACCAGTGAGTTTAAGGAGAAAAAAACCTATAACCAAGAGATACCTCAGGGACAGCTATATTCAAAGGTCAACTGCAACGAGCAGATAGAGAGGGAGACCTCTAGTCTCCTTGTCCACTTCAACTATAGCCAGTCTGTGTTCTCTTGCTCCAAATAATGGGCTGGTGTGTATGATTTCATTTATAAAAAGAGCAGCATGGGGTAGAAGGAGGTAGATTCCCACTATTTAAAAAAAAAAAATGACCCTTGATAATCTTTAAGGTCTATGATCCCTCCTGGCTCTAAAATGTATTTGATTCTACCCAGTTCTAACAGAGAAAGAATTTTCTAATGTCCAAAGCTACTCACCACGGTCAAAGAGAAGATGGGGCATCTGAATAATTTCTCTTGCTTAAGAGTTTCCATTTGTTATAGGAATTAAGTCACATGAAAAAAAGAAAGAGAAAAATAACAGTTGGCCTGGAGGAGTAGGAAGTCAGTGAAGTTTTAAACGTGAAACCAGGAAATGTTTTATTAAACAGCTAAGGCATTACTGGCTTAGACTAGAGAACAAGCCTGCTGTAAATCCCACTAACCTCACGAGTATTCCATTTATCTAAGAAAGCCACGGAAGCACATTCCAAGAGAGTTTCTTGCTGTACTCCGCTGACAGGGCAAAAGAAACACAGGCTCTTCCCCACAAGTATTAATAATAAAAAAAAATAATACTCACTGTTTATCAAGCATTAAATGTGTTCCAGGAACTCTGTGATGCTCTTTGTGAGTATTCATCCACTTAACCCTCAAGGCAACCTCAAGGTAGGTATTCTCAGATACTTTACTCAGTGTTTCTGGAAATAAAATCATGACTGAGAAACTGATACGGGTTAACTTGCCCAAGATTACCTATCTGGGTTAGCAGTGGATCTGGGATGCATCCCAGGGCTCTCTGACTCCAAGGCAGGAATTCTGAATCATGAGAGGTACTTGGACAAATTCCCTGGGTCTTCATAGTGAATGAAGTGGACGCCAGTGTGCCCCACCCAGCTCCCGCCTCATTCTCCTAGCTGCCAGGAGCATAGCTACTGATGGCTCACAGCAGTCTCCCCTTGGATGTCCCCTCTGCCAAAGGGATCTGCCCCACCAATGGTGACTTCTCCGCCTCAGGGATGCCTTAACCAGTAACCAACGCATGCCAGGACAAGAAAGCCCAGTCCTCAGTTTAGGATCCCTGTGCAAGACCAGCCTCCTCCAGAGTTCCCAGATCCACCTCTCACTCTGTTCAATCCTGTCTTCCTCATCTCCCCATGAGACCAGTACCCATTAAACCTCCCCTACACAAACCTCTATCTCAGGGCCCTGAGTCCCAGGAATCCACTGAAGACACTGACATCTGCAGAAATCTGCTTCAGTCACTCATTCCACTCATTTAATAACCCACAAACATTCATAGAGATTCAGGAATCTCAATAAATGTGTGAGATTCTTGCTGTTGAGTATTGCCAGTTCATCACGTTTGTGCATTTTTTATTGAGTTGTCTTGTTTTAAAGTTTACAGGAGTTCTTTGACATTCTGGATGCTAAGTTCATAGTAGTCATGTGCACTGAAGTCCATTCTTCCTGCATGTGTCTTGTCTTTTAACTCTACCGTCTCTTTTGTTAGACAGAGGTCTTTATTTTTACACTGTATGGATCTATGGATCTTTCATGGGTCTACCATGCTTATACTGTGTCTTATCTATTAATAACAAAGTCTTCTTTACTGAAAATCAGAGAAATGCAATTTAAAACAATGAGATCCAATCCACAAACTGTATTCACAAAATTTAAAGTCTAATGATCACAATTGCAAGTAGGACTATGAAGCAGCAAGAACCCCCGATCCCCCCCAACACACACACACCAGTGGGAAAGTATTGATAAATGGGTGCAATTGACAGGGCACTTTATCAAGCAAAGACAGGCACATTGGTAACCCTGAAAGTCCACTTTTAGGTATAAACCCTAGAGAAACTCTCACACTTAGGTGTGAGGAGGCACATACAACAAGGCGTGTACTGTTTATAAGAGCAAAGGATTGGAAACAATATAAGTAAATGCCCATCAAAGGGAAACATATCAATAAATTGTAGAATATTCATACAGTAGAATAACTTATTCTATAGTCTTTAAATGAAATAAATATTAATAAGGCTGTAAAACAATGAAATGAAAGTGAAAGTCACTCAGTCGTGTCCGACTCTTTGCGACTCCATGGATAGTCCATGGAATTCTCCAGGCCAGAATACTGGAGTGGGTAGCCTTTTCCTTCTCCAGGGGATCTTCCCAACCAAGGAATCGAACCCAGGTCTCCCGCATTGTGGGCAGATTCTTTACCAGCTGAGCTACAAGGGAAGCCCCTAGGTAGAGAAAAATAATAGCTAAATTATAACTTTTATATTAAGTTTACAAACCATAAAAATAATATAATATAGTTTTGAATATATAAGTATGTAGTACAAACATGTGTATGGTAGTAATAAAGACTAACTTCACAATAGTGATTGTCTCTGGTAGAGAAAGGGGAGAAATAGATGGGTTTGGGGTACCCGGGAACCTTCACAATATCAGTGAAGTTTTACTTCTTAAATTAAAAAAATGTCTTAAACAAATATAGCATAATGTTGAGATCTGATAATGCTAAATAGTAGGTACATGCTGTTCATCATATTATTCTCAGTTCTTGTCTATTCTGAAATATTATACAATAAAAAGATGCATTGAGAAAAGAAAAATATCTAATAGAATTTAGAATTTAAAATAGATTTCTTGATATTATTTTAGGAAGATGTTAATAGACTATACTGATTTGATAGGAGTGTGAGTGACAGTCACCCAGTCATGTCCAACTCTTTGCAACCCCATGGACTGTAGCCTGCTAGATTGCTTTGTCCATGGAATTCTCCAGGAAGAATACTGGAGTGGGTTGCCATTTTCTTCTCCAACTGATTGGAGATAACAGGAATATATATACATATATCACGGAAACATAAAGAATTCAATAACTGGCTAGGGAGTTCTTACTGAATTTGATCAACAAGTGAAAGTTTTTAAGGCTCTTAAGCAGAGAAGTGATATGAGTGCAGGCGGGCCAGGAGGTGTAGGGCGGGTGGAACAGAGAACGGGAGGAGGTGAGGAGCTGGAAAGCTCCTTCTGATGAGCAGCTTCGGAACTCGAGGAATGTGCAGCGGTGAGAGAGGAAGCGAACTAAAGGCTTTGCACAGTGGAAACGCCTCATGTTGAGAAGTAATCAGCTAATTAATTTTGAATCAATTAAAGGACAGTGGTCTTCCCAGGTGGCACTAGGGGTAAAGAACCCACCTGCCAATGCAGGAGACATAAGAGACACAGGTTCAATTCCTGGGTCGGGACAGTCCCTTGGAAGAGAACATGGCAACCTACTCCAGTATTCTTGCCTGGAGAATCTCATGAACAGAGGAACCTGGTGGGTTACTGCCCATAGGCTCACACAGAGTCAGACACGACTGAGCGACTTAGCATGCACACAAAGTAGGGCATCAGAGGAGAGCAGGCAGTCAAAACTGGTCCTGAATACAACTGCCTGAATAATCATAGACTCTGGTGTGATTAGACAAAGCGGAGATCTCAAAAACTGGAGCTGATGGTGGGAGACTGTGCTTGTGATTCTGGTTTTAAACATGCTGCATTCAAGGTGCTGATGGGACCTCTAGGAAGAGAAATCCAGATGGCAACTGAAGGTGGGATCCTGGAGGTTAGAAGGATAGTTTGGGAAGTCAACTGTAGCAAGGGGGGATGTCACGTGAAAATGTTGTTAAGAGACTTAAAAGAAGGTAAAGGAAGGAAGGAAAAAACCTTGGGGAGCACCATGAAGGTTTTGAAGCTCCATCTTCCCTTTCACCCTGTACAGCGGGCCTGCCCCTAACATCTCCCAGACACGACAAAAAAATAAATGGAGGCCTCACTTATTCGCCTACCCCTTTGTTGCCATCAGCAGTTCCATCCTGCACTGGGAGGGCCTGGGGTACCTGTGTGGACACCACATCTCTCAGGTCCACATTCTCTTCCAGCACATATATAAACTTAGCACCCCTCAGGAAGATGGCTGAGGAACAAGGCCTTCCAAGGCCTGGGGAGAAGTCCTCAGGTCATCTGGACAAGATCTCTTTGGTCCCGGGTACCCAGATTATACAGGAGTAAGGCATGAGCTCTGGGTGGATACTCTTCCCAGGTTACCATCCCCCATTGGTGAGGGGAAAAGCAGAGACGGGTCTGAGCAGCATCCTCTAAAGTAGGGATTCTGGAACAGGCCATTATGTTGCCCAGGTCTCAGGGTATCACCCCATGGCTGATGCGGTGCCAAATTCAGAGGCTATTCTGGAGTAACATATCCTATCATTTTCAACATTTCCATCCCTACCTGTGTGTTGTTAGTCACTCAGTCATGTCCAGCTCTTTGCGACCCCATGGACTGTAGAGCCCACCAGGCTCCTCTGTCCATCCAATTCTCCAGGCAAGAATACTGGAGTAGGTTGCCATTCCCTTCTCCGGGGAATCTTCCCAACCAGAGATTGAAACCAGATCTGCATTGCAGGTG
This sequence comes from Moschus berezovskii, assembly GCF_049115385.1. Lineage (NCBI taxonomy): Eukaryota > Metazoa > Chordata > Mammalia > Artiodactyla > Moschidae > Moschus > Moschus berezovskii. The sequence goes on along the minus strand of NC_142468.1, from coordinate 37,425,135 downwards.
GATTCTTTACCGTCTCAGCCACCACATGGGGTGGAGCCCTGGTGGGAGAGTAGAAAAAGAGTAGAGGTTCCAGGGCACCAGTAACTCATTAACTCTCTCTGCTTTTCTATCAGCAAAGGAGAATGGATATCTGTTGATCATTCACTCAACAACTATCTAGACTTGCAAAGCAAAGAGAGTCACCTTCTCCTGGGGCCAGTGCTAGACCTAGGGTCAGTTGTCCCCAAGCATCCAGTCTTTCACAGGAAGTTTTAATCTATCCCAAATCAGCAACTTCTTGGACTTTGACACAAACCTGCAGCTTTCACAGCACAAGTTAGAGGGCTTAGCGACAGCCAGGTAAATATGAGCAACAAAAGCAACCACAGTACTCTGCTAATAAAAAAACCTGAGATGAGTCCTATTAAGCAATAGTACTTATTATTGATTGAATACTATGTTTAGCCTGTAGCAAGAAAAATTACACCTTAAACATAGAATGTTTTCTACCCCATCACATGTTCTGAAAAGAATCAAACTACTAACCTCAAAAATATATGTAAAGAAATAAAAATATACTAACTTCTTTCCAAGAGTTATCTGGGGCTCAAGATACCTAAATTCCAATTTTTCTGTGCTGATGAAATGGAATACTTTCTCCTATCATCATTCAAGTTTATACTGCAATAGTAAGATACAGTATCTTACACTTTGAACCTATGAGAAATATGTTGTCAAAGACTCTTTGATGCAAATTATTCCACAACATAAATCAGGGCTAGTTAAACACACAAGAAACAGAGATGGCAATTCAAGTAATTTTACAATTTGCTATACACAGTAGTAAGAAAAACAGGAAGTAGGTGTTTATTAGCAGTTCCAAATATACCAGCCAAAATACAACTCCCCATGGAGTCTGAGTTATTCAAAATATAGCAAAGAGCAGAATTCCTAAGATTATAAAAGGGTAATTAATCACAAGCAGTGTTCACAGACCAGTGATTTGGAAACTACCTTCTTATTGAAGATCTGGATCAAGAACAAACTTCAAAGCAAAATTAATTGATCTCAGATTCCCTGCATCTGGTCAATAAACCCTCCCCCAAAATGTCACTTTAAGCCCACTCAAAAGTCTATCATTTTATTTAACAATTTTATATACAGTGCATTAAATAGTCATTTTTCACTTAACTTGGTTAGCTTATCATTGCCTTCCCACATAAGCTATTTGCACTAAGAACACCACATCTTACTGATACTCTGTAAATATTGCATTCAATGGTCAGCCATGTTGTTTAGGATTGTTTCATAGGAACATGGGCTCATTATGAAGCTAGATTCACAAACCAAGAGGACGTACTTGCTCAGACATCTAATGTGACCTTGTAGCTTTCAAAATCTTGTCTTTGAGTGAACTTTTACAATACACGTACCAACCATTTCTGAACTTTGACAAAACACCTGTAATTTTAGTGGCAGTGATTCAAAAGCATATCTAAAGTACACAAAACACAAATATGCATTAATTTTTGCAGAAGTTATGCAGGCATTTCAGTGCAAATTCTGACCTAATTTGGGGAATTAGGTAATTCTTAGGCCTTAGGAATATCTGGCAATAATGATTTTACTTCTGAGAGTGACCATGGACAAATCTAAACTCTTCTATGACTCCATTTCTCCCCTACCTTCTATGACACCATTTCTCCCCTAGCTTCTCAGCTACCTTTAAAACTCATCTGGATGAATGGGAAAGGCTTAAATATTTGTGAACCACCATTAAGTCCTTTGATGGAAGCCACTTTGAAAAGTGCAAAGAACTGACAAGTTGAACAACTTATCTTAGTCTTGGAAATGGAAGAGATTAATAAGGGAACCTATGTGTATACATATTTATATGGAATGGTCTACACACACCTTCTATCAGTCTATGTGTTCTGGTGAGTTTAGACTTAATAAGGAGAAGGAAGACGAGTCCTTTGAAAAACCTCTTAACAAGTGAGAAAGTGGCAATAGGCTAATCAGAGATAAATTAGTTCTTGTGCTCCAGTCTGAATGAGACCACCATGCTCCTTCCTTGATTTTGAAAGTCCAGCCTCACAGAAAGCCAGGCTACCATCCTGTTATCAGTTGGGTTTCACTGGTTTGGAGTTAGCCAGTTACAATCAGCATGAGAGAGGGAAAGAAAGGGAAGGGAAAAGGAACTTGTTTGCATAACTTCCTCCTCTGCTCAGACAGTCAACATGCTGTTTGTCAAGACGACTCTATGCTCACAAATAGTGTCTCCTCCTCCAGGGAAAACAGGATGGTAAACAGTTTCCCCTGTGACTAAGTTCTAGACAACAAAATAAGATGGAAGCAAAGATTGCCATTCTTTGGCCTGACTCTAAAACAGACCAATCAATTCTCTCTCTTTGCTTATCCCAAAAGAGGACCTCAAGGCAAGCCTCAGCACCAGAGGCCCTAAAGGGATGGAAATGGATCCCAGAATCTGTGCTTGGAAGACAGTCCCACAGAAGCTACCCTTTGAGCATCAGTGGACTTTGGTTAAGCAAAAACAAATGTTTATTGTGTTAAGCCATGAGGTTTTGGGGTTTAGTTGTTATAGCATCAGGTAGCCTACCACATCTAATACAGACTAGTAAAGATAAACTCATTAAAATCACTTCCCTTTGGCCAATCAGCTCTAGACTCAGAGGCAGCTGGATAAGTTGGAAACGTGCCTCTCTTGTTCCCTCCCTTGTTTTTCTGGCAGGCCAGGCTTCCTGCTGACCAGCTCAACTGGTGGTGGCAGCCAGAGCCACAGCTTGAGTCTCCTCTTGGAACTTCTGAAATAAAGAAGGTCGCAGATGTTCTCTGCAGGTCACACCCTGGAAATTCTCTTTGTCCTGACTGGGGTAAAAAGTCCATTTTCTCTTATTCCCGGAGTGATATCAGGCCTCTGTTCTCCACCCTGTATAATTAAATATATCTGGGTCAGGTACTGTTGTTTACTGTGATCACTCTCGGAGCATGGCCTAGTTGGTACCTCTAGTGATAGCCACCTAGAAAGACTCACACAAAACTATTTTAAGCTCTTTTCATTAATTTGGATGAATTAAGCACAAGCAGTAACCCTGAGAAAACATCTGAGCTAATGAGAGAACTCCAGATACCTACTCTGAGAAAGAAGCAGAAGGCCAGAGAGGACCCCTAACAATGACAGAGTTAGAGGGTACCCAGCAGCTTTGCCTAGACCTTCACAGCCTCTAGCATATGCTCTGTGATATAAACCAAAAGAGTTAATGACTATGGACCGAAAACAACTCCTTCAAAGTTGTTTTTCTCATTGACTTGTCTCCCCTAATAGGGTCCTCTTTGTTTTCATCTATGCTAGAGCTATAAACGAGCAAATTTGGGCTGCATCTGGCCCACAGATATGTTTGTTTGATCCTCTCAGTGTTTTAAAAATAGTGATAGCCACATTTTTTAAATGAGATTTCTTTTAATGAGATTTCACACAGAAGTCTAGATTTCTGGCTCCTCTTGAAGGAGGATTGAGCAATACTGGACCCATGTTCTCCTCACAGCAAGACTCCATGGGAACGAGGCTGCTGCTGCCACAGAAGGGGGGCCATGCTACCCACTTGGCCCTCATGTGAACACCTCTCGCCACTCTGGCCACTCTGCTCTTGGTGTACTTGTCCTGGAAGGCACTGGGCTAACTCCTCAGACCATATTTTTATTAATTTGTGCAACGTACTTTTTTTTCATGACTGGCTATGCCTGGAGCACTGCCTGCAGATGCATCTGGAAGAATGGGGACATGGGCATGAAAGGACTTCTGTCATCATGGGTGGCCTCTTCCCTCTTTTCTGCTTCGCATAGACCAAGGAAAGGGAGGCAAGCAGGAGGTCCCTCACCACTGACCCTAAGTGCCCAAGATGGCTAGGCTTAGTTTTACCAGTGGAAAGATTTCAACTCGGGAAGGTGTACTGAATATCTGGCCTGAACTTGCCCTTGCAAAAAATGGGAGTGCCCTTCTATGCTTTCTCTGTGGCTGCCATAATCCCCAGTTACCTCAGCAGGTGTTTGTGTTGGGAGGGAACTCCCCAAACGGGCAAACATCTGCAGCCTGACCCAAGACTTGACTCTCCTACTCTTTCCCGCTCTGTGCATACATACTTGCATGCTAAATCACTACAGTTGTGTGTGATTCTTTGTGACTCTGTGGACTGTAGCCCACCAGGCTCCTCTGTCCATGGGACTCTCCAGGCAAGAATACTGGAGGGGGTTGCCATGCCCTCCTCCAAGGGATCTTTCCAACCAAGGGATCAAAACTGCATCTCTTGCATCTCCTCCATTGACAGGCAGGTTCTTTACTCACTGAGCCACCTGGGAAGCCCCAACAAATAGTATGTAATGGGGTGTCTAAAGGTGGTTGGGGGGACTCCTGGATCAGGGCTGACTTTCTGCTGATTAACATAGTCCCTGGACTTCTTTTTGGTTTGTTCTTGGTTTATGCTTTATATTATTTTCTTCTCCTCCTCCTTCTCTTCCTTTTCTCTTCTTCCTCCTTATTATTATTATTCATTCATATTTAGTACTAATTCAGCTTCTGAATATAGTATTTCAGAATGTGAGAGCTCTTTAGTGCATTGATAATTATTTCAACGCTAATCATAGAAACACCAGAAAGGCAGGAATCGTGTCCACCTGAGCCTGGCCCAGTCCATTCAGTTCAGTTCAGTCGCTCAGTCGTGTCCGACTCTTTGCGACCCCGTGAACCACAGCACGCCAGGCCTCCCTGTCCATCACCAACTCCCAGTCCATAATACATGCCAAATAAGTATCTTTTATATAGATGAATGAAAAACATGAAGACCTAGTGGCACATTGTCATGAGAAGGTATACTCCTCATCAATATTTGAGGACACATGAGGGCACTTCCTTTTTTCACTGCAAATTCTGAAATATAAGCACTTAGATTTTACCAGTCCTGGGATACTTTCACAAGGCTGGAAATTTATGGTCTCTGTTTGCCCCTACCATTACCAAAATGTCAGTATAAACTCACCTAGAATCCACTGCTCTATCTGAGCTTCAGCATTTACCACGAGAAAGACAGAAATTACCTTGTTCAAGTGAGGACAGGCCCTCCCTCCCCACAACAATCTGAAAGGCCAAAATCCTTTTTCTATTAATTTCATCCAAGAAAAGAAGAAATCTGCAGAAGACTGGTCTGTGTCTAAACATAACTTACTCATTTGGAAGAAACTGAACAATGTCCTCTCTCCCTGCTTCTCACCTCAAACTATGTTTTTATTAAGCATGAACCTCTAAAGAAATACTAGACTTCCTTGCCTTTATTTCAGTGGTTTACATAATGCCAGGCAGGGAGGTGAACTAACTTGACCCTAGGCATCACATGACAGATGTTGCTTTGGTTCAATTGTTGTCTGAGACGGGTTGAGGGTTGGGTGTGACATAATAATATTAGCAAAAACAATGGCCATTTAGTTTATATAGAGTTTTTCTTCCTGTAATTTCAAAGCAAATTTCAGGCCTAATATTACTGACATCAAAAAGAAACAAGCCAAAGACTTGGCCAACAGCAGCCCCCAGGATAATTCACTCATCCATCCATTGAACAGACATCCACCAGTCCAAGGAGGTGGTGGTGGACAAGATGGTCACAACCCTCCGCTTCTCAGAGCTTCTCATTCTGTGTTCTTTCTGGCGATACTAACTTCCCCTGAACTGGGTTCAAATATTACAAGTTGGGTACACATGAAATAGCCACCTACGTTCTTCAGGTTAGCATGTACAGTTTCCTCTTCGACAGGATTCGTCAGAAGTCTGGGTCTCAACTCACTGATAAAATGACTTTTTGGTCTTTAAAAAAATAGTTAAAAAAAAAATCTTCCAGAAGCAAATACTCATTTATTCAATAATGCTTACAGGGGATGAGAGGGCCCCACAAGAAGTGGTTAAATATTTACAATGCCTTTTCTATCATAAGGCACCAAGCCAGGAACTGGAAGATTCACTTTCCTTAACCCTAAAGCCCACTGTGAGCGGGACCTTCCGGACCCACCCTCTGTCCAGTGTGATTACCTCACTTCCCTAGAATGTCTACTCATTTTCTTTTCCCAGCATCCTTTCTAAATGAGCACTTTCCAGCCAAGTCAATTAAAAAAAAAAAAAACTCACTTCCCATCTTTGAATGAATCCTGAGAAACATCCAACGTTAATGTTAAACACAGTGGAGCAGCAACCGTTTCAAGGGGGAAGACTGGGAAACAAGGAAGTAAGGGTTATCCATTAAGAGTAGATTCAGAAGTGGGAGGGACATGGCTACTGTGAGATGAAACTCATTTACACAAACCAACATAAAAATCTGCTAAATGCATCTGGGAAGAAAATAAGATGTGAAAGGCAGAAGACATGGAAAACAATAAAAGAGGTCTCGGCGGAGGGGCGGGGGCGGGGGGTGGCATTTGGCCTTTTCTGTTAGTTGTAAAGAGTATAAGAACGTATAAATGTGTGGCCCAAAGACCCCAAGAGTTTGTTATCTTTAAGTTCAAGGGATCCTTCTACAAATTTTGCAGATTGTGTAAGGATTTATGCCTGTGCTCCACAGGGAACAAAAGTTTTAATCCTGCTATATGAACAAATGAAATATTTGTTCCTTGTGTGGACACCTTCCCTACTCCCATCCCCACCCTTGCCCCAACACACCATGTAGAAACATGGAATTTCTTTGGAATTCTGCAAACAACATTAAAAGCCTCACCACAGATCTACAAGAAGCCTCCCCTCTGGTCTGTAAGTGGTCAAATAGAGTAAACCTGAAGGAGACAACACTCACTTTTCAGAGTTTCTCCAAGTTTTTAACCTAGTATATTTGAAAAACAGGTGAAAGAAAAACCAATTCCAATAGCTCCAAAGATCCAAGTATTTTTCCTTCACACCTAATGACTTTTTTAACCTGTTTTACTCAAAGATGAGTACTAACAACCACAAAAACCCATCACTTTCGTAAATACCAAAAATTCTTTTTCAATCCCCAACCTTCATTGTGACATAACCTATATAAAAGGCAGGCAACTCAAAGACATTCCAAAGAAAATGTTAGCCCTGCACTTTTAATTATCTTCCGGTATTTCCTTTTTTCCTTAAAAGGCTTAAATAAACTCAATGGTGTTTAATTTTTCTAGTCATTCCCAAAATTATTGCTACAGCTTTTTTAAATTGGGTAACGATTTCTGTTCCCAGTTAACTAATATTCTTCTCTGTGTCATCCAAATTCAACAAGGAAAAAATAGTGTTACTCTGAACAAAATCTTTTACAATGGATTGAATTTCATCTAAAAGCATGTAATTCTGCACAGCCAAAAGCAGTTTCTAATCTTTATATATAGAAACTTACAAGGCAAAGAATTCAAAGCCATCAGATTAAGTGAAAAATGTGAATGAAGAACTCCAAACACCTGCTCAGCTGACACAAGAAAAGCTCTATAATGTTTCCTAAGTTAACCATTGCTGTGGGTGGGAAAGTTTGTGGAATATGCCTAATAAGTCTTATAGGTCATTATTTACTGAAACGCTACCCTGAATGGCTATTTCTTTTAAAATACTAATAACCTAGAAAGCTTGGCCTCATTCAGCAAGAGGGTCAGTACAGAGGCATCTGATTAGTGTCAAAAATGACTGCCTCTCTTTAGTAAAGGAATTTCCTAAAGGAAACATAACTCACAATGACAAATGTCGGCATTTTTAGAATTACAAACACTACCTACAACTTGAATTCAGGTTATGAACCCACTGGACAAAGTTCAATGTTTGTTTAGTAGCTAGTGGGTGAGTCCCAGTTTAAAAAAATAGAAGACATATATATATAGAGAGAGAGAGACAGAGAAATGCAACCAAAGTCTCATTCTCTGAAAGACTGACATAATAGTCACGATAAGACTGCTTTCCCAGCACAAATTGAAGTTGCCTACCAGTATATTTATAACCAGGCTCTTTCAGTTAAAAGTTCTCAAACTTGAAGAAAGCTGTTAGTAGAAATGTCTGCTAGGAAAATGTCTGATATTGGCAAATAAAAAATTTCTAGCCCAATTCCTCATTTATTAAGCATATGAAATCAATTCCTTGGCTGCTTTTGAGGGACATAAAAGTGTCAGTGTCCATTCAAAAATGATAAACTTTCCATTAATATCATCATATGACTGGATTGGGCCTGCTACTTAACATTTTCTGCTTAAAGACAAAAAATTTTAAAATTGTCCATTAACTACTAGGTCTGTGTTCATAATTATCTTATTAGTAGATTTTCATCATGGAGGAAACTTTGAAATTCTGCTCAAACATCTTTAGCATTATCTGAGTTCTGAAGCACTCTGACACCTCTAATTTTAGAGGTCTACAATGTACATATGTATCTAACATATATAGAGTGTTTGTAGTCTAAACATGTTCTCTGATACATGATTATTGAGTGCTTTCTCTGAAACTGTGGATACACTGAGCTATTTGGTTCAAAAAGTTGTATGCTTTTTTCCCGCAAAGAAAATTTTTAAATGATCAGGAAATATGAAATATTATTTGAAAGCAAAATACTTAATAATGTCTCTTTTTATTAGGATTTGGCATTTCTGATTATTATTTAGGCCAAAAAACACCTATATATGATATATTCTGTGCTCAGTATCCTAATTTTACTTTTTTTTTTTACATTTTTGTTTTTACTGTACAGCTTCAAAACAATTTTAATGTAATTTCTAACTAGAAAGGAATTTGGAATCTGAAAGATGGCTCTAAATTTTTATGCCTACAGTAATACAAAGTGGAAATTTTTAATTCTTAAAACTCAAGAAACTACTGTAAATGAAACAAGAAACAGATATATACTGTACATCAAACTTATTCTCACAGGTGTGCTTTCTTAATGTTAAAATACCCGTGTGAATTTTTAGTTTCCCATCATGTAATGGGAGACAATAAATTCTGAAGTTACCCCATTTGCCTTCAGCCCTAACCACAGAAGAAGTAACCTCTTGTCTATTTAGATTTTCTGAGTATACCCATGTCCTTCTGTGTGTCATACCAAAGCAAAGGTTTGTGTTGCGAGCCAGAGCTTATTGCAAGATCAAAGCTCTGGGCCACTCACAATAAAATAAGAGGGTAAAGCCCAAAGAATCAAAGAAACAAAGGAAACGTTTAGGAGATAAGGATCAGTCTCAGATATGACATTTCATCCAGATCAGATCCTGTGCAGAAGTTCAATTCAAAGTTCATAAGACAAAAATACAAAGCAATAAGCCTTAAGACTAGGTTGATTCTATTTATCTGCATGCCACTGATTTTCTTTCCATTTTTAAGAATCAGAGAATGTACTTTGCTGGGTAATTGAACTCATCTTTGAAAATCCTATGTGCATATAATGCTGTGTGGGGATAGGCGAGGTAATCTTTTCATTAAAGTGCCTCCAACCTAAGACTTACAAATAGGTATGATACAGCACTCCTATAAAAGGTAAAAAGTGTTTAAAATATCATGCTCTGGAATTAATCTATTGAATTAATATTAATCTGTTGGATTAATGCTAAATGGAAGTCTTTACAAAATGTTAAATATAATTTTTCAAGATGAACACAAAAATGACATAAGTACTTAAATAAAATTCAAACTTTGATGGGCAATAAAATTCAGGTAAATATGCTTTGGAAAGTCATTTCAAATATTGTATATTTTATAATTACGTAAATTGACTAAATGATTTACTGCATGTGTATAATTCCAAAGCACACATCAGTTCTGTTACAGAAGTTCAAAGTATGTTTCTAGAATATATAATTTTGATTATTTCAAATATTGGAATATATAATAATGATTATATGGGTAGGCATAAGGGGACAACAGAGGATGAGATGGTTGAATGGCATCACCGACTCAGTGGACGTGAGTTTGAGCAAACTCTGAGAGGCCAGGCGTGCTGCAGTCCATGGGGTCAGAGAGACTGACACAACTGAGTGACTGAACAACAATACCTTAAAATATTCTGAGGCTCACGTGAACAACAAAAATTAGTCATTTCATAACATTTGGAAAGATTTTTCTAAATTATTTCATTTTTTTTGAGATTTAATATAGATTTAATAAACAGACTGTTTCAGCTACCATCTTATACAGTTAAACCAACTTGCAAAGTTCAAAATTTACATTTACATTATTTTGAATATATTTAAATAAGGTTAAGTTTCAAAATTAAATTTATTATTTAAAAATCTTGGGCTTTAACAACAATGTTAATAATCAAAAACAATTTTCTAGTATAATACACAACCTCTCACAATTACAGGTATGTAAATTTCTATGTCTAGTATCAGTGCTAGACATGGATTTCCATGTACAATGAAGCTTTAAAAATTAATCAAAGAATCAAATCTAAAGTCAATATATATTGGTCCCCAAATGACAGGCATAAAATTATACATATTTCAGCTTAAAATCTGTACATTTTGCACAGGCACTTAGAAATTCTTACACACATTTTACAAATTTCTCTTCGTACCTCTAACATTTTATCAAAGTAAAAACTTCTTTTATGTAAAGAGTTGATTTATCACCCCAAATCACCAACACGACCATGGTACTATTAATATCATATCTATTGTTTCCTCAGCATCCAGGTCCTGCTATATACACTGTCATGAGGGTTTTGCAATGGTAACTTCTAGTCCTTATCACAAACCTAAAAGAAGATCACCTGGAGAGGGGCATGGCAACCCACTCCAGTATTCTCACCTGGAGAATCCCATGGACAGAGGAACCTGGTGGGCCACAGACCATGGGGTCACAAAGAGTCAGACATAACTAAAGTGACTTAGCTCATAAGCACACCAAGGATGGTAACATTGTACCCAGTCTACAGATGAAGTAAACTAAGACCCAGAGATGTTAGGGGACTTCTGAAAGTTACTTGTTGGTCACCGGCAGAGCTTTGACTGACCAAAAGTAGGCTCTCTTTTTCCATACTACTCTTGGGTAATAAAGTGTCACTCTATAAAAAATATAGGAATTTCTCCCAAGATATTATTGCTTCCTCTTCAACTGGTGATAATTTTTTTTAAATAAAATAAAAAACAGAGCTATAGCAAAGACTGGCTGTAAAGATAAGGACCAATGTCAAATTTATGTCTAAAATACTTAGTGTAACTATTTGCAAGGCTATTTTATATGTAATTAGGAGGTTAACCAAACTCTCAGGAAGCCCATAACTGTATTCAGATAACCTCTTACAAACTCTTACCAAGTAAAACATGAACATACAGAAAGTTGCCAAAATAGGAAGAAAAAAAAAAGTAGAAAACCAAATAGAGTTCAAACACTTCATTTGATTAAAAGTTTTCTTAACTAACTGGGATGTTTCCTTCGATTTTCTCTCTGGATTCTACAGCTATATTATGAAATTACTTTTCAATTCCCCATACAGCAATTATTTAATCACGCCTTTACCAGCTGTGAACATAGCTTCTCTCCTGATAACAGTTTATTTTTAAAGGAAATTGTCTTCGAAGAAAATATTTTTATATTATGCAGCAAAATAAGGGTTCATTGGAAGAAACCAAAAAAAAAAAAAAACCTCCAAAAATGAAAACAGAGATCACAGAAAGAATGAGGTCTATTTGGTCTGTAGAGGAAAAAAGGATAATAGTCACATAAAGATAAAACAGCACAAGCAACTCATGTGCAAGGAAATAATTGTCTTGTTCCACTAAGTGTTTTGATGTCCTTTAGACATAAATATTCAGATTTTCCTCCTGCCTTTCGCTAGTTTAAGACACCAAATGCTGACTTGAGTATGTTGGGTAGTGAAGTAAACCTCAGATCTTACACACTGTTCAAAAATCTTCACTTTTAAGCATATTAAAAAAAAAAAAAAAAGGAGGGACCTCAACTTTGGAGAGACGGAGGACACAGAAGAGGTTAGGAATAGCAGCACCACCTCAGGCAGCAGAAGAAAGGTAGGGAGAGAAATAAAAGCTTCCTCTTCTGTGGCTGTTCCAGTGAAGTTCTTCAGACTCACTAGAACCAGGGAATGAGTGGAAAGTCGGGAGCAGAAGGCATTCACCAAGAAAAGGATTGAACCCCAATGTCAGGACGTAGAGGTATGTGCTCAGTGGCTCAGTTGTGTCTGATTCTTTTAAGACCCCACGGACTGCAGCCTGCCAGGCTCCTCTGTCCATGTGATTTCCCAGGCAAGAATGCTGGAGTGGGTTGCCATTTCCTACTCCAGGAGACCTTCCTGACCCAGGGATCAAACCCAAGTCTCCTGCATCTCCTGCATTGGCAAGCAGATTCTTTACCACTGAGCCACCTGGGAAGTCTAGAAAACAAATAAGAAAGGAAATTCTTGCCATGGCTAAAAACGTCTCTCCCTCAGCACTGTCAACATTTTGGACCAGACAGGTCGTTGTTGTGGAGGCTGCCCTATGCACTGTTGGCTGCTTCAGCACCCCTTGTCTCTCCCCACCAGGTGTCATTAGCACCCCTACCCTCCACCACCCACCGCCACTGCCCTAACAACCGAAACTGTATCCAGGCATTATCAAACATCCCCTGGGGAGGGAGTGGGCACAAATCACCCCAAATAAGAACTGCTGCTATAAGAGAAACCAGTGTGGACAGGTTCAGAACCAATCAGAAATCAGTTAACATCATTTCTGCAATATCTCAGCCCACACCAGCACACAGGCTCAGTCTCATCCAGTGTTCAATTAGACACCGACTTGCTTTCAGTTTCTGACTTGGATGCTAGGGATTTTGAGTTGGGAAAGACTGTATCCTCAGCTGCAGAGATGTTACAATTTAGGAGAGCTAGAAGAGTGATCAAAAAAGCAGAAAATGTTGGGGGTGGGGGGTGCACAGGCACTCATGCATGGGGAATGATATAATCAAGGAGGAAACTGAAAATAGTACATGTTGAACCCAATAGACAGTGCCAAATACTGATACACAGTCAAGGAGGCCCCCTGATAGTGCAAGCAGCAACCCTTTAATTGCCAAATTACCAGATGGTCCTGGTTCAGTTCAGTTCAGTTCAGTCGCTCAGTCGTGTCCGACTCTCCGCGACCCCATGAATCACAGCACGCCAGGCCTCCCTGTCCATCACCAACTCCCGGAGTTCACCCAAACTCATGTCCACAGAGTTTGGTGGTCCTGGTGGTAGTAGTTAATTCTTTAACAACCTGCCTGTACTAGAGCACACATCCTGGAGATCCAGGTTATAAAAGGCAGAAACAAAAGGAAAGTAGAAAAAATGGCTTGATGAGTAGAGATGAATACATAGGTTGATCTCAAAGGGTAAGAGTTTACCTGTTGAATAAAAAGATGAAGAGAAAGAGATGATACCATGGACATAACGATCACCAGGGAATGCAGAAAGAACTTCAAGCGATCTGATGTACCAGAGGCATGGATTGTAGACTGGAGAGGGCAGAGATGGGAATGGGAAGTAGATAAAGCAGGAATGCCTTGAATGGACTTCAACCTACAGGCACTGGGAAACTGAACAGTTTTAAGTAAAGAAGTAGCAAGATTATTACGGTAGAAGTTTGGCAAATAGATTAAAGAAGCAAGGATGGACTGAATAAGAACAGAGGAAGGAGATCAATATGAAACTCTGAACTAAGCACAAGAAAAGATATTAAAAGGTGAAATCAACAGGAAAAAGTATTCAGTCTGATGTTGGAAGGAGGAGTCATTACAGAGAGAGAACAAGCCTTGTTAACACATAATTCCTCATATGTGTCCTCACTGTGCTACTTCAGAAAGCTATGAATTTATAACTGCAAAGTTTGGAACACACAGGAAAAATCATCACCACATCTATATAAATAGCAAACCCAAAACTTGAAATGAAGACTGTCATTATAAAACGTTTTATAAACGAAAACCTTTTGGAACACATTCTAAATTATATTAAGGAACCTAAGCACTTGGGAGACATTGGGACAGTTCCAATTTGAGCTTGTATTGAGTAGCCTGACCAGATTTTGCTTTATCCTTTAGATTTAAATTCTCCTCTCCAGGGCTTCCCAGGTGGCACAGTGGTAAACAATCCACCTGCCAATGAAGGAGACACAGGAGACTCTGGTTCAATCCCTGGGTCAGGAAGATCTCCTAGAGTAGGAAATGGCAACCCACTCCAGTATTCTTACTGGAAAATTCCATGGACAGAGGACCCTGGCATGCTACAGTCTACAGGTCCCAAAGAGTAGGACATGACTAAGTACATACACACTCCAGGAGTAACAATCTTCAAAGAATGAGAGATTTTCTAGAGCCTGTGTTACAACCAAATTTATCTAAAAAGAACTTTTCATCAAAGGAACTGAAGACAAGCAAGGCTTCTTCCATACACTTGAATTAAACTCCCCTCTCTTTTTCTTTGCAAATATAAATAGCTTAAGACAGAAATAGCATATGGGAAACCTAGAAAACCATTTACACTCAGCAGATATGTCCAGCTGAATTACTGGAGTCCACCTCAGCAGAGGTTAAACATTAACAGGTGCAAGGAGAAATTTTTGTTAAAACACTGTTTCATATGACTTCATCTCACAAAGATACTCTACTTATATATTCTATTTTCCCTACCATGAAACAATTTCTTTTTCCTCCCTATTCATTTCAGCAGCCCTGTCTACTCCACTCTTTCTTCCCCATTCCATTCTCCACCCTCACCCCAACAGAAGAACACTCATCTCTTTCCTCTTGCAGCATGCCACACTCTAGAGCAGCCTTTTATTTTGCTTCCTGCTTGTGACGATGACGTCATCACTTAACATCTCACTCCAGATCTGGCAAATACATATCCATATACACCCATCCCTCTTACCTTGCCCATGACAGACACTGACAAGAAACTATAGCACTCTTTTTCTCTGATTCTAAACGCTGCCTCTGAATCTTTCTCGAGGCAACATTTCCAGGCAAGCACTGCAAATCTGTAGGGGTGTGCATGTGAAGTTAAAACTAATCACCATCACTGTCTGCAGGATCCTTGTCACGTGCTCTCCATGTCTGCTGTAGACACGGTTCTACCGTCACAGCTTCCCAAGCAGCAGAGGCTCAGAATAGATTAGGCAGGACTTAGAAAGAAACAGGGACTTCCCTGGTGGTCCAGTGGTCAAGACTCAGTGCTGCCAATGCAGGGGGCATGGGTTTGATCCCTGAACTAAGAAACTGAGATCCCACAAGCCATGCAGTCAAAAGATGTTTTTTTAATAATAATAAATAAAAAGAAACCTTTCCTAAAACTCATCTACGAATTCTTACCAAAGCAACTCCAAAATTTGCCAGGCATCTATACATACAAACTTTTGTTTTGCTTCCCCTTCTCCATCCTTCCCTCAGTAAGACAGCTTGTCACAAGTTCACAAGGGAGACCACTCCAAGAACCTACTGGATCTATGAGGTCATGGATGTTTTCCAAAACTTTGTGACTTAGGCGAGGTCATTGCTTCATCCCAGAATGACATTTTAAGAGACTAAATGTGCTTGTATCAATTTTTAAAGGAAATGCAAAAATAATAAAACTTAAAAATAAAAGGAAATACAAACACCTGGTCTAGGCAACTCCACGCCACTGGGATCTTCTCCTGTTACCTCCTCATACTGGGGGCACAGTGCCTCTGGGCTGGCTTTCTGGGTCATGATGGGAGGTAGAGATGAAATTGTGGGTAACTATTAGTTAAATTCACAGTTTATTGTGATCCACACAGTCAAAGGCTTTGGCATAGTCAATGAAGCAGAAATAGATGTTTTTCTGGAACTCTCTTGCTTTCTCCATGATCCAGCGGATGTTGGCAATTTGATCTCTGGTTCCTCTGCCTTTTCTAAAACCTGCTTAAACATCTGGAAGTTCACGATTCACATATTGCTGAAGCCTAGCTTGGAGAATTTTGAGCATGACTTTACTAGCGTGTGAGATGAGTGCAACTGTGTGGTAGTTTGAACATTCTTTGGCATTCCCTTTCTTTGGGATTGGAATGAAGACTGACCTCTTCCAGTCCTGTGGCCATTGCTGAGTTTTCCAAATTTGCTGGCATATTGAGTGCAGCACTTTCACAACATCATCTTTCAGGATTTGAAATAGCTCAATTCGAATTCCATCACCTCCACTAATAAACTGTGGAAAATTCTGAAAGAGATGGGAATACTAGACCACCTGACTTGCCTCTTGAGAAACCCGTATGCAGGTCAGGAAGCAACAGTTAGAACTGGACATGGAACAACAGACTGGTTCCAAATAGGAAAAGGAGTACGTCAAGGTTGTATATTGTCACCCTGTTTATTTAACTTATATGCAAAGTACATCATGAGGAACGCTGGGCTGGAGGAAGCACAAGCTGGAATCAAGATTGCCGGGAGAAATATCAATAACCTCAGATATGCAGATGACACCACCCTTATGGCAGAAAGTGAAGAGGAACTCAAAGGCCTCTTGATGAAAGTGAAAGAGGAGAGTGAAAAGGTTGGCTTGAAGCTCAACATTCAGAAAACGAAGATCATGGCATCTGGTCCCATCACTTCATGGGAAATAGCTGGGGAAACAGTGGAAACCGTGTCAGACTTTATTTTTTGGGGCTCCAAAATCACTGCAGATGCTGATTGCAGCCAGGAAATTAAAAGACGCTTACTCCTTGGAAGGAAAGTTATGACCAGCCTAGATAGCATGTTAAAAAGCAGAGACATTACTTTGCCAACAAAGGTCCATCTAGTCAAGGCTATGGTTTTTCCCGTGGTCATGTATGGATGTGAGAGTTGGACTGTGAAGAAAGCTGATCACCGAAGAATTGATGCTTTTGAACTGTGGTGCTGGAGAAGACTCTTGAGACTCCCTTGGACTGCAAGGAGATCCAACCAGTCCATTCTAAAAGAGATCAATCCTGGATATTCATTGGAAGGACTGATGCTAAAGCTAAAACTCCAATACTTTGGCCACCTCATGTGACGAGTTGACTCACTGGAAAAGAGTCTGATGCTGGGAGGGATTGGGAGTAGGAGGAGGCGGGGACGACAGAGAATGAGATGGCTGGATGGCATCACCGAGTCAATGGACATGCGTTTGAGTGAACTCCGGGAGTTGGTGATGGACAGGGAGGCCTGGCGTGCTGTGGTTCATGGGGTCGCAAAGAGTCGGACACGACTGAGCGACTGAACTGAACTGAACTGAAGATGTTCATGCGGAGAAGGCAATGGCAACCCTCTCCAGTAGTCTTGCCTGGAGAATCCCATGGACGGAGGAGCCTGGTAGGCTGCAGTCCATGGGGTCACTAAGAGTCGGACACGACTGAGCGACTGAACTGAACTGAACTGATTAGTTAAATCCATTTCACCTGCCTTCACTAATCATAGTCCGCCAAGCAGCACATAGTCTTAAATGTAAGATGTACCCCGCGAGTTGTTTACCAGAAACTTGGCTTCCACTCTGTCTAGTTGGAGATGAGCCGGTTAAGACTGGATTGGAGCACTGATCTCCCAACTGGGCATGCGCTGGAGCACTGACTTTCCAACTGGGCATGCGCAAGTGTCCCACGAACTTTTGACATCCGAAGGCTGAAAACGCCGCCCCCACAAGGTGCTAAGTGCCACCAAGTTGTCAAGTGCAGAAGCCAGTAGTTAGTTGTTGTTGTTGTTCACCGAGTCGTGTCCGACTGTTTGCAACCCCTTGGACTGCAGCATGCCAGGCCTCCCTGTCCTTCACCATCTCCCGAGTTCGCCCAAGTTCATGTTCATTGCATCACTGATGCTTTCCGGCTGTTACACCTGTGCAGATTGCCAATTACCGCACCCTTCCCGAAGCTCCCTATGGCTCCCCACCCTACTGCTTTATCCTTATCCTATAGATACCACCCCCTTCCAGTCACTCACCTTCCAGAAGGCAGATCTGAATTTTGTTCTACCGTCTTCTTGATTGTCTGGAACTTAAAACTCTCTTTGCTGCAAACCTCACCTGAATGTCAGCAATTTGGCTTGCTGTGCATCAGGAAAAGCAAACCTTGTTTAGAAGAAGCAGGAGCAGGGACTCGAATATTCCCACCCAGGATCTGAGTGCTGATCCTTCGTAGATTCTGCTTCACCCAAGCTGCACGAGAGAGTAAGAAGGAAAAGAGGAAGAAATGAGAAAAGCGGGGAGAAAAGGAGATGGTAGGCAGAGTGGGAAGGAAGGCGAGAAAGGAGAGAAAAATGGGTCGGGGGAGGAGAAGAAAAGGAAAGAACATGAGCACAGTATACAGGTTTCCTCACCTAACCCTCATAATAAACACGGGAAATAGGCATAAATAAGGATTATTGTTGTTCCCTTTTTTCCCCTCCAGTGAAGAAACAGGCTTAGAAAGTATAAGGAACTTGCTTAAGATCTCAGAGCTAGGAACCCAGGAAGAAAGGATTTGAAGCCAGTTAGTCTGACTCAAGAGCCTGCTATTCCAACAAGGAGTAAAAAGACAGTGTAGAGAAAACATTAGGCTGGTGCAAATGTATTAATAATCGTGGTTTTTGCATTTTTAAAATTTGCCATTTGACACTGGAATACATTCTTAAATAAATATGGTTATGTTATACATCATTTTAATGTGCATTTCTCACTTTGTTTTTTTGCTAATAATTTATTACTTGCTATTTATTTTGTATGTATTTTAGGCTATGGAAATGGTGTTAGACAAAAAGCAAATTCGGGCAGTTTTCTTATTCGAATTCAAAATGGGTCTTAAAGCACCAGAGACAACTGGCAACATCAACGGTGCATTTGGCCCAGGAACTGATAATGAACGTACAGTGCAGTGGTGGTTCAAGAAGTTTGGCAAAGGAGACAAGAGCCTTGAAGATGAGGAGTGCAGTAGCTCACCTTGGAAAGTTGACAATGACCAACTAAAAGTCATCATCAAAGTTGATTCTCTTAACAGTTACACAAGAACAGTATACTAACACATATATATGGAATTTAGAAAGATGCAAATGATAACCCTGTATACGAGATAGCAAAAGAGACACAGATGTATAGAACAGTCTTTGGGACTCTATGGGAGAGGGTGAGGGTGGGATGATTTGGGAGAATGGCATTGAAACACGTATGTTGTCATATGTGAAACGAATCACTAGTTCAGGGTCAATGCATGTTATAGGATGCTCGGGGCTGGCATGCGGGGATGACCCAGAGGGATGATAAAGGGAGGAGGGAGGTGGGAGGGGGGTTCAGGAGGGGGAACTTATGTAAACCCGGGGCAAATTCATATCAATGTATGGCAAAACCAACCAATATAATATTGTAAAATAATTTGCCTCCAATAAAAAATAAATTAATTACATAAAAAAAAAAACAGTTACACAAGAATTTGCTGAAGAACACAACATTGACCATTCTACAGTCGTTCAGCATTTGAAGCAAATTGGAAAGGTGAAAAAACTCAATAGGTGGGTGCCTCATGAGCTGACTGAAAATCCAGAAAAAAAAAAAAACTTCATTTTGAAGTGTCATCTCTTATTCTATGAAATAACAACAAACCATTTCTCAATCAGATTGTGACATGTGACGAAATGTGGATTTTATATGACAATCAGCGACAACCAACTTGGTGGTTGGATCTAGAAGAAGCCCAAAAACACTTCCCAAAGCCAAACTTACACCAAAAAAGGGATCATGGTCACTGTGTGGTGGTCTGCTGCTGGTCTGATTCACTACAGCTTTTTGAATCCCAGCAAAACCATTACATCTGAGAGGTATGCTCAGCAAATTGATGACATGCACCAAAAACTGTAATGCCTGCAGCTGACAATGGTCCACAGAAAGGGCCCAGTTTATCTCCACAACACCTGACTGCATGTCCCACAACCAATGCTTTAAAACTTGTATGAATTGGGCTACCAAGTTTTGCCTCATCTGCCAGGTTCTGACTTAATGCCAATGAACTACCACTTCTTCAAGCACCTTGATGACTTTTTGCAGGGAAAACAGTTCCACAACCAGCAGCAGGCAGAAAATGCTTTCCAAGAGTTCATGGAATCCCAAAGAACAGATTTTTACACTACAGAAATAAACTTATTTCTTGTTGGCAAAAATGTGTTGATTGCGATGGTTCCTATTTCAATTAATAAAGATGTGTTTGAGCCTAGTTATAATGATTTAAAATTCATGGTGTGAAACCTCAATTACTTTTGCACAAACAATGAGCAGTTGAGAGAAGCCAGAGCATCTTTGGAAGTAGGCAAATGGAGTTAACACTGTTAAAAAAAAAAATACAAGAACTCTGGAGATCGACTTTCAGAGGATGAAACTGAGACTATTGGAAGCGAAGGTTTCTCCCTAGTAAAAATAAGCAGGGAGCCTCTTTCCTCCTAAACTTACATACTATCTTCATAAAAAAAAGAGCTCTAAATATTTGGGATGGGGGTGGAAAGGAATGGGCAGCAAGGGAAAAGGGAGAAGGGCTGGGATTCGTTATTATAGTTGTTTCCTTTAAAGAGTTGAGGTGAAGTGTAATAATGGTGCCAGGAGCTTTCTCCTCTGTCTCCTGGGTAGAGGTCAGGGAAGCCCTGGGGTGAATGTTGGGGGTCTGTTTAGTGACAGTGGTCAGAAGATTTTCCCTGACTGGCCGGCATGGACTACTTGTGTTATAACAAGAGGATCAGGGCAGGCATTCCACACCAGCAGTCCTAGCATTCTGCATTCTTGGAAGGGACCATCACTGAACAGGAACGTGGCTGGCTTTGTTAGGTCTTATCGCCTCATCTGCAGTTGGAGGCTTTCCTTCCTTTTGCAGGTGCTCTCATTTCCTTCATTATTTGTTTATTAGAAAATCTTGTGGGCTTCCAAAGTCATTCTTATGCTAAGGAAGGTCGAATGTGATAACATATTTGTGTTGGCCAAGAGTGAGGACATAGCAAATACCGAAAGTCACATAATCATGAGTGTAACTGAAAGTGGTGCTTCACGTGTAAACAAACCTCCCTGTCTCCCACAAGCAGGGGTCACCAAGGTCTCAAAAGCACAGAGAAGGCTGGTCCTATAAATCTGGTGCCTTGAGCACTGTGGCAACTATGGCTGGAACTCTTTCTCAGATTTTACTCAGGGATGCTACGGGTCAGACAGCCTTTCTCAAGCCAAGAAGAGTCCCTGAAAATGTTGAGGTTGGACCAAGCTTTCAGTGGGAGAAATAAGTTCTCCATTCGTTGACATCCCTGAAGCCTGTTGATATCCCTAGAGCCTAGAAGAAAAGCAAAGCAAAACTTTGGTGGGCCTGAAAAGAACGTACCTGACTCATGTCTAAAGCAATGAGGAAGCAGACTAAGAGAGAAACCAATCTTTCTGGCCCAAGCACTATTCAAACGGCTTTCTTAGTTCTCACACACCCTCTACACAGAAGTCCACATTTCTTTGTAGGATCTTACATTGCTAGAACTCAAAAATCTCAGTGTGAACATTGTTTTGTTTTGTCATTACCTCACCAGCAAATTAAAAACTCAGTTCGAGCTAGTCATACGAAAATATTCCTTTCTTGAAATTCTAACTTTATCTCTTGCCCCCAGTTCATTAAAGGTCATTTCTATGGGTACTATCTTGTATAACCTGCCTTGCTGTCAAATATATTTAATATAATAGTAAAGGTCACATAAAATATGTGTTATAATAAACAAAAGGAGAGCAAAGAAAAATAACAAGGGAAAATAAGGAACAGGGCATAAATTTTAAGCAGGAAGATGACCAGTGCACAAAGTGCATACCGTAAAGTTCTTCATGTCTGATAAGGGGCAACCACAACTTATTTCAGAGCTTTCTTGTCACAAACAAGAGTAGGAGAATGTGAATGGTTACACAGCTGAGAGTGTCCGTGGGCTAAGAACAAACTGTTTCAGAGAAGCAATGTAGTAAGACCACAAGGAAATTTCTCCCAGGAAGCCTCAAATAACTAGATCTTTTGTAATATTACAAGCACTGTCCTGGACTCATTTTTTTCATCAGCCTTTTACTGAGCCCCTACTAAATACAAGATTGCATAGGGATACAGAGGTAAGCAAACAGACTGCTCTTGCCCTTGTGCAACTTAACATCTCCTAGGAGACAAATAACTTTCCCAGGTGATCACAGAAATTAATTATAAATACAACCTCAGCAAGAGCCACAAGGGAAGGGCAGCAGTGCTAAGAGAACATCTCACAAACAGGAACAGATTTCACAACATCCTTACAGCTAACTTAGCATTGAGTTTCATGGGACTGTTAAGAGTAACCAGCGTCTCACCTCACATGTTACCAAGAGAGAAAAACACAAAGTTTGTATTACACAAGTCTCAAATTAAGTAGTATCCTTGAAAGGCTTTGAAAACTACAAAGCACTATGTAAATATAAGGTATTTAAATGGGGGTGGGGGCGGGGAAGGAATGCTGCTGCTGCTGCTAAGTCACTTCAGTCGTGAGTCGTGTCTGATTCTGCGCGACCTCATGGACTGCAGCCCACCAGGCTCCTCCATCCATGGGATTTTCCAGGCAAGAGTACTGGAGTGGGGTGCCATTGCCTTCTCTGAGGAATACTCCTAGTGAAGGAGTAATCTGAATAAGCAGAATAGCTAAGTTAGTGTTCTGCTATAATTGTAGTAATCTAATAAATTTAATTCTAAATAAGTAAATGATTGTATAAATGTTACCTAAGCGATGCAAATCAACCATAAATCAGCTTTTTTAAAATCACCTTGACTATGGATTAAAAAGTATGCCAATACTTTTGCTACAATGTGGTTACAAAATAAATCAGCTTCTAATTTTTTTATTGTAAACTGACACATCAGTTCAACATATTTCTATTTTGTCACATAAATGAATCAAACATAATCAAAACTCATGCATACAATAGAAAGAGCTTCAGTTTATATGATTTTACCATAAATATTCTTTGAACATTTTTTTTCTCCATTTCATCTACCCTTCAATAACATAAAGTTGCAAGTGCCTTATAGTTTTTAGTGTCTTTTCACAGACACTACTGAATTTATGCTTATAGCCATTCTGTAAAGCAAGTAAAGCCAAAAACTGAGGCTCAGAAAGGTGAAGTGGCAAGTTCAAATTAAATAGTAATAAACTGTGAAACCATCATACCTGGTAGCTCAGACAGTAAAGAAACTGTCTGCAATGCAGGAGACCTGAGTTCAGTCCCTGGGTCAGGAAGATCCTCTAGAGAAGGGAATGGCAACCCACTCCAGTATTCTAGCCTGATAATCCCATGGACAGAGGAGCCTGGCAAGCTACATACAGTCCATGGCATTGCAAAGAGTCAGACACAACAGAGCGACTAACACTTTCACTTTCAAATAGTGAAATCAAAAAGTCTGAGGCTGATTGATCTTTAGGATGAGGGTCTTTCCACTGTACTACTCTGTAAATTGTCTACGAAACTACCTGAAAAGAATGCTATTAGACAAGAAAGTGGGCTTCCCAACAAATGGAGTAAAAGATGAAAGCTGAAACAATCACTTCTGTGAAGACTGGACTGATGTCTAGTGTTAAGTGCTTGGATCAGAATCCTTTCATAACAAAGAAAGATTTGTGATTTCGTTCTGCAGATTATGAGCTTTCTGAAGCAAGTTGTGCATCATCTCTTTTGCCCTAGGAGCTTCAACAGCTTACCCAGACCTTCCTCGCACACAACTGAATATGCATCAGTAATTCAATCCCAGGCTCCTGTTCCTGGTGACAATGCACGATTTTTACCTCTGCACCAGATGAAACAGGCTCTTGCCTCCTGGCATCATTGTTTTTTCCTTTCCAGTAAAACTCCTTGGGGATACCTTTCACAATGATTCAAATGTGTGTGGAGTTGATCAAAGAATGAAAAAAAGAGAGAGACTCAGCACAAAGAAACTCTTAGGCATGTATAAGTCAGGGTCTGTTAGATAAGTGTTCTCCATCCATTTTGTTAAGGCTTTCGTGTTTCATTATTTGTAAGCACACCCTGAAAAGAACAAGACAAAATCATGGAGGACCAAAAGACAAAAGGAATGAAAAGCAATAGCTCCACTTCCCGTCTGGTCGCATCTGCTCCCTCCCCCAGATTGACAGTGAACTGAATGGACATTTCAAATCAGAAGGAAGTGGGAGTGAAAGGTCCACGCTAGCAGAGGTGGAAGCCAAGTGGGCCTTGCCTGCCCAGCAAAGTTGATCCAGAGCTTAGCTACAGAAGTTCTCAGAGTTAGAAAATTCAGAGCTGCTTTTTTTTTTTTTCTAGATGTGATGAAAAGACAGGGTCTAGAGAGAATTGGGGTGTTTTCATTTCTGTTAATTCTACTGATCACCAAGTATTTTTTTTTAATGATGTAAGAGGCACTGAACTGGATGCTGAAGGGTAATCCTTAGAGACCAAAGGCATCATGTCTGTCCTCACGGAAGACAGAGTCTTGTACTTTAGCAACCATCCTGAAATCTCAGAAGGGAGAGTCCAGAGGCCTTCTTGAGGGCCAACTGTTCTCAGAGGTGTCGAAGCTTCTAGCTAATCACAAGCAATAATTGCAGCCACATGACATAATCTCCTCCTCCCTTTCTAAGTGTGTTTTACTATGGGATTCCCAAGGAATTCTGGGGTTACTCCTGATAGAATTTATAGAGGAAAAGAGAGTTTCTCTATCAGCCTTGCTATATTTCTTTCCCTTTAACAGTGGGTTAAGGGTGTGGGTTGGAAAATGAGTCAGACCTGACTTTGAATTCCCATTCTGCTACTTTCTAACTGTGTAAATTTGGACAAGTTTCTTAACCTCTCCAAGAATTCTCTCTGTAAAATGCAGATAACAATCAAAAGAGCCATGGTTATGGAGAAGAAATGAGGTGATGCAAGTCAGCACCTAGCAGGGTCCACATTCAACTGATAAGATTGTTAGCAGTGTCCTCCTCACCTGCCGAGTACAGCCTCTGTTCTCTCACCTTCTGCTAAGACATGCTGAGGTTGCTTCCACTGGGCACAAATATAACGTATGGCCCCTGCTAACACCACTGGACTGATTCCTATCAGGCAATCATTTCAAACGAACCCGTCATGCCTTTTAGAACAGCACTGGAAAACTGATATTTTTCTTCAAAGAATCCTTGATACATCTTCTGCCCTCTCCACTATTGTGTTCTATCCAAAAACATGTTTTTCAACTGCCAATGTGAGGCATGATTTATGCATTGTTATATTCGTTTACCTGTAATAAGCCACTTTTACATCTGCTGTTTCATGTGATCCTTACAACTATTCTGTGAAAGAGAGGCTTCTCAGGATACAGAGAGATTTCATGACTTGCCCCAAGTCACCAGCTGGTGAAGAGCAGAGTGAGAATTGAACCCAGGTGACCCCAAACAGAGCTTTTTCACAGCTTGAGGAGTCAGTGATGAGCTTCTCAG
The DNA here is from genome assembly GCF_049115385.1 of Moschus berezovskii. Lineage (NCBI taxonomy): Eukaryota > Metazoa > Chordata > Mammalia > Artiodactyla > Moschidae > Moschus > Moschus berezovskii. The sequence goes on along the minus strand of NC_142468.1, from coordinate 37,399,742 downwards.
GTTCTTCATCTGCAGGAAGGGCTTCTGCAGACCAATGCTCAAGTAAACCCTTGGGTCCCTAATGAACCCGTTAGAGTCCAGGTGTTACCGGGACTGCTTGTAACACAGCCCTGCTTCTTGCCAGGAAGGCATCTCAGCATAACATCACACTGTCCCCACCAACCCAGGCCCCGTCCACATGGAATGCCCGGAAGAGCCAAATAAACAGATTTAACTGACTTACATGTTTTCCTTGCCAAACATTATAAAATGAAGTAATGGGTAACCTGCACTAATTCTGCTGGATTCTCAGACTTTCCTTTCTCCCCCTGAGGAATGGAAAATTATTTGAATGAGATGGGAAACCAGTTTTTCCTCTCTCTCTCTCTCTCTCTCTCTTTCAAAACTTCTCAAAACACATTACTATGCTACTGGAAGACATTCAATTCAACGAAGTCATTAAGTTAAATCATCTACACACATTTTCTCAGTAAGATGAGTTTGCATGGTGGACTGATTTCATAGAACAGTTGCATGTAAACATCTCCAGGGAAAACCAGATGTCACCGACACATCAGTACCTAGTTAGTCCTACAAAGAGCATGGCGCTGGTTCTGGACAGCATCTTTCCAGGAATCCTGTAACCCAGGGTGGAACTGCTCTCCGCATCCCAGCTGGTGGCAGTTTTTTCCGCTCCTCCAGCAGTGCGCTTTGCTCTCGGCTCTACAGCACTTAGAGCAGAGATGGCCGGTTAGGCCACCCAGGATTCCTCAGCTAAGGTTTCTGGAAATCCAAGGCCTGAATCTCAGAGACCACAGGCCCCCTCAGGGAATGGGAGAATAAAATGCCTGGACCCACTGATTGTTCTAATACTTCACTCAGGGAGGTGGGCCAGGAGAACAGAGGGCCTGCTGGGAACAAAGTCCTATTAATTACAGGTCCCCTGAAGGCACAGGCCTGGGGAGCCTTCCAAACAAAAGGAAGAAGGGATGAGAGGAAGATGTGGCTAAAATGACCCTGCCCAGGAAGAATGTTACTTAATTACTTGTTACTTTTTTTTTTTTTTTACTATAGGAAAGACTCTATATACTTTTGTGTGTTATAGAGATCACAATAAACATAAAACACAAAGGAGGGACAAACTGAATGGGAGTAGTCTAATTAGTGAGAAAAAACATTATACAGCTGACCCTGTAAATATTCGCTTTAAAAATCTAAAACTTAAAAAACATGTTACAAATGTCTTCCAGGGTCGGCCAGGCTAGAACAATAGGCCACCAATAGAGCATTCCTGTACCACTGTTTGCAATCGAGTGGGGGTAACACAGCATTTCCTATAAAGACAGGATGGCTTCAGTCTCTGGAAGCAATAAGCAATGTGTTAAGGTTTAAAGGTACGTTAAGAACTCAGATGCCCTGGGAACCAAAACAGGGTCCCAGAAAATTTGAGTCATGTCAAGACTTTTTCAGTGGTGGCAATTTCCACCACAAACATTAAAGACATAGTAACGCCATGTTTCAAAGGATGAACATCTATTATTAAGCATAAAAAAGAAACCAATAAAGTTAACAAATCTACTATAGGCCTTAGTGCTGTGGGCAAAAGAAGTAGAAGCCATCTGCTTTGCCCTGGAGGACCTTCCACTAATACTAAAGCAAGCTCGGGAAAATTATGTGTTACCACCAGTGACGTTACCTCTTCACCCCTAGTCAATTTTCAGTTACAAACTTGTGTGTAAAGACCACCAAAAGCAGATTGGTGTTGTTTCTGCCTTCTTCTCTGATTGTAAATAATAATAACTTCCACCTGGTTAGGCAATTTTTTTTTTCCTCTTTCCTTTCACTTCTAGTAGATGCCAATAAATGGCAGAAATTCACATATGCTAAACCAAGTTGTAACTCAGATGAGCAAAGTACCTAAAAAATAAAATAACAAATCCTGATCAAAGAAGCAAAGAGGATCCCAAGAGGCAAAGGAGATTCGTCCTTGTAAAACATTTAAATTCAGATGTCTTTCCATGAAAGACTCAGCTCAGTAGAGAAATTTTGCTTGGCGAAGACAGCATGATTTCAGATCCTTGTAACTTGCCTGGATGCTGAAATTCAAATGAATTCAGCTGCACAGAAAAATAAGGAAATTATATCTATAGAATTTAATGCGGGAGGTGTGTGCTCAAAAGAAGTTACAATTTTAACTCAAGGTCAATGTCTCTGACAACTAAATAATATAACAATAATTGCTTACCCTTTAGGTGCACAGTCCAGAGTCTGTAACAAGACTTAAGAGTAATGAAAACGGAGAAAGAAGAAGAAGAAATGGTTTTTGAGCTCTGACTTTGTGCCAAGCCCTATTTTATGTATTTGGCTACTATGGAGGCAAATAAACTTCATAACTATTCTATACCCACTTTACAGATGGAGACACAGACTTAGAAAATGAGATAATTGCCTATAGTGGCCACACAGGGAGGCAGTTTCCTTTCTTTTTTCTAAACTGGGTTATAGTTGCTTTACAATGTTGTGTTGGTTACTGCTTTGTAACAAAGTGAATCAACCGTCAGTTCAGTTCTGCTCAGTCGTGTCCAACTCTTTGCGACCCCATGAACCACAGCACCCCAGGCCTCCCTGTCCATCACCAACTCCCAGAGTCCAACCAAACCCATGTCCATTGAGTCAGTGATACCATCCAACAATCTCATCCTCTGTCGTCCCCTTCTCCTCCTGCCCTCAATCTTTCCCAGCATCAGGGTCTTTTCAAATGAGTCAGCTCTTCGCATCAGGTGAACAAAGGATTGGAGTTTCAGCTTCAACATCAGTCCTTCCAGTGAACACCCAGGACTGATCTCCTTTAGGATGGACTGGTTGGATCTCCTTGCAGTTCAAGGGACTCTCAAGAGTCTTCTCCAGCACCACAGTTCAAAAGCATCAATTCTTCGGCGCTCAGCTTTCTTTATAGTCCAACTTTCACATCTATACATGGCTAGTGGAAAAACCATAGCCTTGACTAGACAGACCTTTGTTGGTAAAGTAACGTCTCTGCTTCTTAATATGCTGTCTAGGTTGGTCATAACTTTCCTTCCAAGGAGTAAGCACCTTTTAATTTCATGGCTGCAATCACCATCTACCGTGATTTTGAAGCCCAGAAAAATAAAGTCAGCCACTGTTTCCACTGTTTCCCCATCTATTTGCCATGAAGTGATGGGACCAGGTGCCATGATCTTAGTTTTCTGAATGTTGAGCTTCAAGTCAACTTTTTCACTCTCCTCTTTAACTTTCATCAAGAGGCTTTTTAGTTCCTCTTCACTTTCTGCCATAAGGGTGGTGTCATCTGCATATCTGAGGTTATTGATATTTCTCCCGGCAATCTTGATTCCAGCTTGTGCTTCCTCCAGCCCAACTTTTCCCATGATGTACTCTGCATGTAAGTTAAATAAGTAGGGTGACAATATACAGCCTTGACATGCTCCTTTTCCTGTTTCGAACCAGTCTGTTGTACCATGTCCAGTTCTAACTGTTGCTTCCTGACCTGATACAGATTTCTCAGGAAGCAGGTCAGGTGGTCTGCTATTTCCATCTCTTTCAGAATTTTCCACAGTTTGTTGTGATCCACACAGTCAAAGGCTTTGGCATAGTCAATGAAGCAGAAGTAGTTGTTTTTCTGGAACTCTCTTGCTTTTTCGATGGTCCAGCGGATGTTGGCAATTTGATCTCTGGTTCCTCTGCCTTTTCTAAAACCAGCTTGAACATCTGGAAGTTCACGGTTTACGTATTGATGAAGCCTAGCTTGGAGAATTTTAAGCATTACTTTACTAGCATGTAAGATGAGTGCAATTGTACGGTAGTTTGAGCATTCTTTACATATACATATATCCTATCCCTCTTGGATCTCCCTCCCGCCACCGCCCCCTCCCTCCCATTCTACCCCTCTGGGTCACCACAGAGCACCGAACTGAGTTCCCTGTGCTATACAGCAGGTTCCCACTGGCTATCTATTTTACACTTGGTAGTGTATATATGTCAATCCTAAACCCAATTCACCACCTCCTCCTTACCCCACTGCCCTGTGTCCACATGTCCATTCCCAGTGTCTATGTCTATTCCTACCCTGCAAATACGTTCACCTGTACCAAACAAGGCTTCCTCATACATTCCTTTAACCATGATATTTTGCTGCTCCTTGCACCATCCACCCTGCAATAAATGTACCCTTTCTCTCTGACATTTCTACAGATAGCATGTCTGCATATGTCAGCTCTGATGTCTACCTCCCTCTCTAAATGACTCTCCTCACTTCTGAGATGCTCTTCCTTTGACTTTTACCACCCTGCTGGCTCCTCTTCTCTCACGTGCCAGGCATGGTGATTCCAGTCGAGGCTTTCGCCCAAGTGTGGCCTTTAGCCATCCTCTCTGTATTGTGTTATGGTTTCAAGGCCTTAGCTGACAAATAACACAGGCAAAAATCTGAGGATGGTGTAGTTGCTAGAGATGTCTGGGCACGACATCAAAGTCTGGCCTGTGAGGCCAAAGAGGGGTCAAGGGCACGGCCTGAGAGCTCACAAACACCCTGCTGCCCATCTCTTCCCAAGTGGCAGGCAGAAAGAAACCTCAGAAGCTTATTCTTTTAAAGGAGAAAGAGGAGAATGAGAGAAAAGGAAGAAAAGAAGTGAGGCAAAGTGGAGGGAGGGAGAAGGAAGAGAAAGTTTTCTGGGTCCCACCCAGGACATTCATCACCAAGTTCGAGGTAAGGCCTGGCAATCTGAACTGTTACCAGCTAAGGGTTTTACCCAGTCCAAGTAGAAACCTCGTGTTCAAGGTCCTCAGACAAATCTGAGATCAAAGCTGGAGGAAATTAGCAAGGAGACAAAGTATTAGAACCATAACAGTCCTGTGATCTTCCAGGGCACCAAGTTCTGAGTCTATTCCTTTTGAATGTCCAGGGCCCCAGGGTCCTGCCTTACTTGACTCATGATCCCACCCACTCCCACAGTTGTCTGCTCGGGTGGTGCGGAAGCTGCCAGAGGATGCTGGGGTAGAAGGCTGCCTCTCGTGAGGACAGGAATGTCACAACAGTTTTCCAAGCTTCAGGCCAGCGCCCCTCCCAAGCCACCAGATGTTCAGCACGGGCTTAACTGGGTTTTCAGACTCCCCATTCAGCTTGTGGGGAGAGGAGGACAAAACATGGCATCCTGCTAGGGTAGGGGGTGGGAGGGATTGCGTAGCATAGAGTGCCAACATTTGCATGTGTCTTTTAAGTGGTTCATGGTAAAAAAGATAAGTAAGCAAACACGAGCACTCCACTCTCTTTAGCACGATTTCTTTGAGGCAGGTTTTCAACTTGGTCTGCCCCTGCTTCTTCACTTAACTGGAATAGAATCTGTCTGAACTCCATCTTTGACAGTAACCTTGTATTGATTGTGGTCCTCTCTGAGAACAACCTGTGTGGGGCGTGTGAATTCCACATTTGAACGTCTTGAATGTCTCTCCTTGCCTGGGTCACCAAAGACCTGCTGGAGTTCTTGAATGTCTCGTCATCCTCCCAGTAGCTTGTAAGTTAATAATCAAATAAATCAATGTATTAGATTAGCCAGGCACGAGACACCTGGGAAATGGCTAACTGTCCATGCAGCAGTTGTCTGACATTTTCCATAACTCTTCTGTTTACCTTATCCCTCTTCCTACTTTTGCCACCTCATGTGGAGCTCAGTATCCAACATCGGGAACAAGTTTGAAATCCGCCGATGCACCGCAGAGATACACAGTAACAATACTTTATTTCTTGCTCACTTAGCAAGACTTGGGTCACAAGCCCAACTTTTTGGAACCCTTGAACTGGCCAATTCCAGTCCTCTCAGGGGGCTCAGCTCTGTGAGGCTGTCCTCAAACTTACAAATCCATTCCTCAGGTGCTGCCCTGGGAAATGGAGCGAGGTTCCTCACTGCTCTGGGGCTCCCTCGGGGTCTGACCCCTGAAGTATGCAGTGTGCAAGGACCCTTTCTTAGGCACCCACTAGGCCCTCGCCTGTCACTGTGTCTCTCACCCTTCCTTCTTCACCATTGGGTGAACTCGAATTGTTTTGAGCCATTACAAGCCATCATTTCCAACTGTGTGTCTCCTAATAAACTTTTACTGACAATCCACCAGGCTTTTAATATTAAAAGCAAAGTGTTTGGAATTCTAAATCCTTGTTTTTCTCCTTTAAGGGCCTGGTTCTGAACCAAAAGCTATACAGCTTTGGTGTGAAATATAGAACATTTTTTCTCCAGCAGGCAGTTATTGAGGGCCTGCCCTATTCCATTCACAGGATTAGACATGCAGGGATGAATTACACAGGTCCCTGCATCTCTGACCCACAGACCACACACTGAGAAGAGCATGGGCATCATCTGAAAACCAGCTAGACATAGAGTATCTCAGACCCCACCCCAGACCTCCTGAATCAGAATCTTTAATTTAACAGGATGCCCAGCAGATTCACGTGCATACTGATATTTGCAGAGCTCTGGACTGTTATTCCATTCACTAACCCCCAATATATATCTATATTTGATAGATGTGAAAAGGAAGCCCCAAATAGGTGAGAACTGCCCCTAGAAGCACCAGATCCTGACTAGAAACCAAGACTTCTCCACCAGAACACTTCTCCTGCCCTCATCCCTTGGTGTGTTCTTCTCTGGAGGGTCTGTACACTGCAGTGTCAGGCCTTGGGCAGACTCAGAACCCAGTTTGTTCCATCTTCTCCAGTTCTGTTGAACACAGGGCTGTGTGCAGAGCAGAGAGCTCTGGGAGGCCTCATTGGCACCAGCTGAGACCCAGCGCAGCATCTGTAAAGGAAGTGCTTTCCAAAGCCCATTTTAAATGTTTATTTCTTTCAAATTCATAAACATTTCTGAGTGCTCACCACATGCAAAGCCCTGGGCTAGATGAATCAGGGAAAACAAAGTGGAATAAAACAATCTCGGGACCCATCCCAGGTTCACAATCTGGTTGGGGAAACAGATACTACCAATATAAAATTCGGGGTGGTGTTAACAGAGGTCACAGTGAGATTTGTTTACTTTCCTATGCATTTATCCCTCCAGGTACCATGAGGTCAGTCAGTCACATTGGCCTATTAGTATACAGATGCTGAGAATCAGTTTGGAGGTTAAATTAGGCCAAATCTAAATCTGGGGTGGGGCTATTCAACTACATGATCTAAATGGTATTAATGCTTAAATACATCAGTACATTCTGAATGGAAGGAAGATATGTTACTGAAGCTAAGAGATTTTGTTGTTTCTGTTGTTCTTGCTTGGGTTGGAAATGGGGTATTTTGGCTAATTTAATATTCTGGCAAATGGACTTACTATAGAAAGTGTGAAAACAAGGTCAATGAGATGCAGTCCACACAAGACATGAAATCCCGGCTCAGAACATTTTATTCAGCTTATATATCACCTTAAAAAGCAATAACCCATCCTCCTGAGCCTCTTGACTACTATTCTCTTGTAAAACATTTATCAAAGCATTCTGAAACACTATACAATTTGGAGATCATTTTTTAAAATATTACTAAAAGAATCTTTTAAAAATGACTTCCTAGGTATCTGGAGCTTAGAAACAGAGCTTACTATATGCAAATGTAACTTGCCAATAAGAAACTAATATTTTGGTTACCAATAAGTATACAAGTATAATCCAGAAATTAGATTCCAATTGAAAAGTTATTCATCACAGCTAATCACATTCATCACCCTTAATCACAAAGAAAGAAGCCTCCTAAAAGCAAACAGGAGCAAAATCAGTGACCAACTTCTGCAGCTTAACTGTGTTAAGAAAATGGGAGAGATTATTTTCCAGACTGTAGTTATAGAAACAAGCAGTAAGTTATAGAAAAAAGCAGAATTAGGAATCTACATGGAGAGAAAAATCTTCAATCCTAAATTATTAGCAAAAATTTCAAAGAAATAAAACTACCTAGAAATTACTGAATACAAACCATGAGTGATGGTAATTCATAGCTTCAAGAAGGATAGAAAAAATTATTAACTATTAAAGGAAATGGATTCTTAAGGAAGAACCCACAGCAATAAAAATTATACAGTTCTTATTTCCTTAAAGTTAGAAGAAAAAATACTGACTTTAGAAGGTGAAAATGCTTAAGATCAAAATGAGAATTCAAGATTAAAGGTCATGAACTTGAAGATTGCCAACAGTAGATTTCAAATATTCTCACCACAAAAAATATATGGTAACTATGTGACATGATGGAGGTGGTTACTAATACCATTTTGGTAATGGCAGTAATAATTTTGCAATATATAAATATATCAAAGCAACACATTGTGAGCCTTAAACTTCAATATTGTTATATGTCAATTAAATCTCAAAGCTGAGGGAAAAGATAAATGATAGTGGCATACCTAAAAGTGAGCCCCCAAGAAATGACTTTGTCATCTTATAAACAATTAAAAAAAAAAACTTTGATTACACACACACACACACACACAAATCAACGACACTGGCTCCCATAAATGAGTTCAACTTCATGCTGTCATGGCCTATAATCAAGTACTGGGTTTATAAATCCAAAATGTGATGGGTTTCCTTATAACACAAAAGTACTCCAAGTCCTGTTATCTATGATTGTAAAGTTCCCCTCCTAACTTTTAAAAGTACATGCACACCTTGAAGATATCAGGGGTTCACTCAGACCACCACAATTAAAGTGAACATCACAATAAAGTCAACAAATATTTTGGCTTCCCAGTGCATATAAATGTTTACATCATATTATAGTCTATTAACTGCAACAGCATTATGCCAAAAAATGTATATACCTTCATTTAAAAATACTAACCATCATCTGACAATGCAGGATTGCCACAATCCTACAGTTTAATTAAAAAAAAAACCTCATCTTCAAAACACAAAGGAAATACAATAAAACAAAGAGATATGCCTGTATAAAACATATTTTTAATAAGCAACATGGATTCACATTACACTTAGGAAGGTTGAAGCATAGCTTTGAAACTCCTGAACCAACCAAAATAATAAAGCAATTTCCTAACAATCTGAAATCAGCAAAGACTGTGACAGTCATGTTTCTTTCCTACAGTGATCCACAGAAAGAGGGAAAAGTTAAACTCCTGAAAAGTCGGAACTAACCTAAGCATGAGGAGAGGCTCAGAGAAAAGGGACTTTCTCAGGGCCTCTGCCTACAGCTGTACACAGAGGTGTCTAGCCAAACGTAAACCAAGCCCCTCCTGTTTTCACCAAGCCTGGGTTCAACTGAAGAGAAGGGGTCATTTTCTGATTGGTCTTCCCCAAAAGATGCCTTTTTCTGATTGGTCTGCAGAGACCAATGAATCTTGAACAACAAGTCAGTCTTTCTAGAGCGAGAGGGTTTTTTGTAGCCGCTTCCCTCCCACCCCTCACTCCCGCCTTTTTAAAACGAAAGCTTTGGAATATGTTACCACCAAGATTTGAATTTGCTTTAAATTCTAAGATTCCATGGTTTTGTCTCTTGTAACTTTTCCTTTGGGCTTCCCAGGTGGCTAAGTGGCAAAGAATCTGCTTGCCAATGCAGGAGACCTGGTTTAAATCCACGGGTTGGGAAGAACCCCAGGAGAAGGAAATGGCAACCCACTCCAGTATTCTTGCTGGGATAGTCCCCTGGACAGAGGAGCCTGGCAGGCTACAGTTCATGGGGTCATGAAGAGTGGAACACGACTGAGCACGCATGCATGCAACTTTTCCCTGGCTCATCTGACTGATTGTGGATGATTGTTATGTGAAAGTAGTGTAGGTGTAACACTCAGCCTCCACTTCCAATATCTGATTAAGAAATAACTAGACACTAATGCATCTTAGTGTTCTTTCCACTGAAATTGTATGCTCTTTTACATTTAGCAACGTGTTGGTCACGTAGTGGTTTTGAATTAAATATTTAATTGTTTAGATTAGAGAAAAAGTTTGAATCAGTATCTTGCCTGTTGATCACCTTTCTTTTTACATGGTTCTTACATTAAAAATCTAGAACAGTGCTGTCTAAGGAAACACAATGTGAACCACATGTGTGATTTTAAAATTCTAGTAGCCACATTAAACAAAAAAGATAGTCTTAACATTTATTTAACCCAATGTATCCAAAATATTTAACATATAATAGTATAAAAATGATTCATAAGAGAGTTTACTTTTTTTTAAGCTAAATCTTTATAAAGTCAAGTGTGCATTTTATAATTACAGCACAATTCAGTATGGACTAGCCATATTTTGAGAGCTCAGTGGCCACAAGTAGCTACTGACTACTATACTGAGCAGCACGCATCAGGAGGGCATAAAATCAGTATGATGTATAAGGGAAGACACATGTTGTCTCTTAAAATTTCATTCTTAAAAAAAAAACCTCATTTTAATAGTCAAGTTTAGTATTAAAGAAAAAAGGGCAAATGCCTGGGGATGTTTGGTTCTGACCTAAGTAAATAACTCTGCAGGAGTTTTAATAAGTGCCTTGCTGTTATTTACTGTTTGTATGCAACGTGCCCTAGTGGGTGTGGTGGGGAGCTCTAAAGCTAAGGCAGTATCCTAATTGGGCTAGACTTTTTCAGGGTGCTACCCCGGCCAGCCTAGTCATCAATGCTGCTGTGCTGTGCTCAGTCTTGTCCGACTCTTTGCGACCCCATGGACTGTAGCCTGCCAGGCTCCTCTGTCCATGGGATTTTTCAGGCAAGAATACTGAAGTGGGTTGCCATGTCCTTCTCCAGGGGATCTTCCTGACCCAGGGATCGAACTCACGTCTCCTGCATTGGCAACCAGATTGATTGTTTACTACTGCACCACCAGGGAAGCCCTCTCATCATCAATATGAGCTATTTTTTAAAATAAAATAAATGCCCAAGGGCACACATACTGGTGATGGCATTTACAGAGCCCTGATAATTTTCTGAGAGGTAATTGTGACATCTGGTCACTGAAAAGTTCTGCAGGCTCATAATACATAATTAGTTTATAAAACTCTACTGCCGCCAAACACAACTCCCAAATACACTGAGTGTAAGTTGTCATGCTCTCATTCTTTCCCTTTAAACTTGCCTTTACTGTTCTTTAAATTTGATTTTACCCACATAAAACCTGCACTGGAGAGACAGCCATGATCTTCCAGAACCGTATACCTCCAAGGTGAATGTTGTGTGTTTTCTGCCTCCAAATAAACAATGGGTCAGCTTTATAGTGACCTTTGCAATGAGTCTGCCCTGCCTTCTCCTCTGGTCTCATGTCTTTCCCATCATTCTTTCTGGAATTCAATCTCCTGAGGACTGTTCGTAAAATATGGACATAGTTCTGGAAATTGACAAGCAGTTGGGAGTGGGGGACTATGATGGAAACAATCTGAAAGAGGGGCAAAGTGGGAACAAGTCCCAGCGCTTTGCACTATAGAGAGGTCAAAGTGTGGCTACAAATCAAATTTGTCCTTGGCTGGATCCACAATTATAAGATACCTGAGCCCAAGGGCTTTAGAGCATCTGTCTGCCATTTGAGCCCAGAACAAGCTGCCTGGATATTGAGACTGGTCCTCCAATTAGCAACAATTGAGCTCAGGATGAGAGCTGTGCTATCCTTTTTCCTCTCCTCAATTTTGTTATTCTAGCAGCTGTCATCACCATTCACATCCACTTACAGACTGTACAGACTAAAGGAGCTCCATTCAAGTTTTGTATCCAGATTAACTTTGCAGCCCAGCTAATGTGAATTTATGGAAACCAATGGTAAATATAAATGCTAGCTGCGTCCCACTCACCATGGGTTGTTAGTAGATATTTACATTTAGAAGTTTAACACATCCTGGCCTTAATCCAATATCCTCTAATGTTCTCCAAACAGCCCCGGTTTTCTAAACCCTATGGTTAGCTTGTCTAAAGAGAGAACCAAAGGAGCAAAGATGATAGGAAGCAGTTATAAATATAAACCACGTTCTAAGATTTACACTGGGATTTTGTTAGTAAATTTAGAGAGTTGTGTATGCTAGAGCTGAATTTTTGCCTATAGGCTTAGAAACTAACAGAAACATGCAGGAAAACCATGTCTTGTTGGCTTCCACTTCCTCTGTGACCCTATGTAGCCTTTGAATTAAAAAAAGTCACTCAACCAAGACCCAAATGGAGTTCTAGCTGCGTTATTTTTCAGTATTAACCACCAGTAAAATACATATAGAAGGTGAAAACCAAAACTACCTGCCTTCGGTATATCAGTTAGTAATTTAACTTTTCTCTCCAAAGAAGCCTAAATCATTAAACAATTGCACTTAAGTCATCAACACCTAATATGGACTTCTCTGATGGCTTAGTGGTAAAAGAATCTGCCTGCCAATGCAGAAGACACAGGAGTCAGAAGTTCGATCCCTGGGCTGGGAAGATTCCTGGAAGGAAAAATGGCAACCTACTCCAGTATTCTTCCCTGAAGAATTCCATGGACAGAGGAGCCTGGCGGGCTATAGTCCACAGGGTCACAAGGAACCAGACACCACAGAGCATGCACAAAAGCTTTATCATCTAATATATATAAAATACTTCCTCTTCAAGATCATTTTGGCTATTCAACAACCTTTGCTTTTTTTATATAAGTGTTAGACTTACCTTGTCGATTTTTAACCCCCCAAAATCCAGTTGGAATTTTTATTGTTCATTGAGTTTCATTGACTTTGTAGACCAATTTTGGGGAGAATTGACAGCTGAACATTGGACTTCTGACCTATGAACATATATATTTTCTCCGTTTATTTAGGTCTTTAATTTCTTTCAGCAGTGGTTTGTAGTTTTCAGGTAGGAGACTTCCATGCCTTTTGAGAAATTCATCCCTGTTTTATGCTTTTTAAGGTTATTATCAATTGAATTTTTTTTTGCCTAAAAAAAATCTACACCCTGAACCCTCTTGCAACCAAGGAGCTAGGATGCCTTTCCACAGTGACCTCCATGCCCTAGGTAGGTCCAGAGTCACTCTCTGTCTAGCCCCTCTGGCCTTATTTCTCTTTTATCTGTAGCTAAATCCCCCCCTGGGCACAATATTTTGCTGATTCAACCTCATTCCTCCAGTTTGCTGCCAGCTGCTTGAGTTTTTGTTTTGTTTTTTGTTTGGAGGGCATGCACAGGAATCCTCAGGTCAGAGGGAAAATATTCAAAAAGCACTGCTGTAGGAAAATGGTGCTCATGTAAACATACTGCACTGTCTTTAATGGGTTCATGCTGGAAATGGATAATCAAATTAGAAAATGTTCTCTACCACACAGTCATGCGTTTACGGAAAGAACTCATTCCCCGTAATGTGTGTACACTTGAATTTCCCTTTGTTGCCCCTGTTCTCTGCGGAATTGATGTGATAATGCATTTGTGTGTGAGTCACTGGCCAGGTAGAACAGAGCAAAACTGGAAAGGTAAACAGGATTCTCAGGGTCTAGAGTTTACATTGCAAAAAACCAAAGTGAGGTGTGTTAACTTTTTCCCAGCAGATAAGTTTTCCCCAGGTCAAGGTAAGAATCAAACAGGAACTAAGGCAGGCCCCCTAGTTAGCAGAAGCATCATTTTAAATGACAGTGATTGATAGAACCTCTGCTTAGCTCATGGAGCAATGGCGAAAGAAGACCCTCTGTCCCCATACCCCTCTGTGCACACCACAAATGCATAACACATACTCATACTCACATGCATGAAACTGTACAGGACAAGCCGGTTCCTGGCCTCTGAGCCTTCCCGTGCTCACAGAGGTAAAAGCTGTCCAAGACACAGCTCTGTCTGGGGCAGCTGCCTGAAGCGTCTCATCCTTTGAGAAAAATCTCAGTACCTTCTCAGGACGCTGGGTCCTCTGCTCTGACTGCTAGTCTCTATTCAGATCACAGAGAATGCTCTTTTCCTGAGAGCTGTCATTCCCCAACTGTCTGCCCAGATGTTTGACATTTATAGTTAATGCTTATTTCTGTCGTCATTTTCATGGCCTCCAGAAGTGAAATTATCCCACAATGATAAGAGCACTTAGCATTTATGTAGCACTTACAGTGTGCCAGGCAGGCCTCCAAATGATGTTTTTTTATTGGAGTATAACTGCTTTACAGTGTAGTGTTAGTTCCTGCTGTACAACAAAGTGAATCAGCTATACAAATGATTTAATCAACCAATTTAAGCCTCATGGCAATACATTGAGAAAGATACCGTTAAAATCTCTATTTTGTAGACAGGAACACCAAGGCAGAGAGAAGTTAAGTAGCTCATACAAGGTCCTATAGCTGGAAAGTGACCCAACAGGGATTCAAATCCAAGTCTGGCCCCAGAGTGTTCGCTTCCAACCACTGTACTATATGGCCTCTTCCTATGTATAAAAATGATACAGCAAAGTCAATCCAAAGTGCATTCTCTTTTATAATCCTCACACTTGACTGTTTATATTCATAAGCAATGTTTGAACAGATATTTGGTTCCAGGTATAGAATCACTACAAATATTTTGGCCTCAAGGGGTTTGAGGGAGAATTGACCCCCAGACCTCTCTGTATGACACCTAGAGTCCGAATGGGAGAGCAAAAATACTCAGTGAGGGGAGGAGGGGGCCAGGGAGAGACTGAAAGACAGGCAGAGGGAGAAACAGGAATCTCCAGTAACAGAGACACAGAATTGTGAGAATTAAGTCAGCCTGAGGCCAGAAAGATCAGGAGCTAGAACAATTAAGGAGATGCTGAGGATATAAACCTGGGAAAGAGTCTAGCATACATGCAAGCGTAGTCAAGCAGGGAGAAGTGAATATGTGCACTACTTGGGCTCAAGGTAAAAGAAGGAACCACAGAGAAACTCGAAACATGAGAGGGAGCCAAGAAGGGAACTAGATTGGAGGACAAATATAAACACCCTAGTTATTAGAGGGCTGCATATGTGACATTCCTTCTGTTTGGAAATAAAGCTTCTGAAGATGCATCTGCCCATGTGCATCCATTTACCTGAATGCCCTGGAACATGCCCCCCATATGGCAACAAGCTCTGCCCGTGAAGCATCAGCCAGGTGTCAACTCACATGCTTCCTAAAGGAGAGAAACTCCCCAGGACCAACCAAGGTCTGAAAGCCTTTGGTGTGGCAAAAATAGTGCATGTGTCCTAAGTCGATTCAGTCCAGCCATGTCTGACTCTTTGCGACCCTATGGACTAGCTCACCAGGCTTCTGTCCGTAACGTTCTCCTTGGAACAAACCAATAATTTTTATTAGCAACAGCAATATACTTCTTAGGATAACTACGTATACATCGAATCTATCGATCAACTTGGAAACAGCTGACATCTTCAGAGTACTGTTTTTCAATTCACGAACATGGTAGATCTCTCTCCATTTGTTTAGGTCATCTTTCTTTCATGGTGTTTTTGGAGCTTCCAACATACATTCAGATCCTGTATATATTTTGTTGGATTTATACTTAAGTATTTCATGTTTCCAGTGCTATTTTAAATGACACTCATTTTTTAAAATTTTATTTCCAATTGCATTTCTATATAGTAGCAATGAACAATTAACTTTTGTATATTAACCTTTGTCTATTTTGCCATACTCACTTTAAGAATTCTAGTAGAATTTGTTTTTGTGGATTCCTTTGGATTGTCAGCAGAGACAATCAGGTCATCTGCCAGAGAGTTGTTTCCAATTTTGCTTATTATGAAAATTGAATAATTGAATCCAATGAATGCACTTATACTTTTTTTTTTTTTTTTTGCTCACTTAACTGATTACTCAAGCGACATGTGCATTTTAAATCTTGATGCAATTACCTCCAAAGACAACGTAGCCCCCGAAGTTCTATCTGTTCTCAGGGCCAAAACCTGGGCAGGTAGCTCTTTGTTTTATGAGAAGCTCCTCTCCTCAACTGCAAGGTGGAGTTTGGATATCTGCCTATTTGAAGATATAACTTTTAAAATCTAGATAGAATTAACTTGAATCTTTCATACTGGTTTTTTAGAACATTCCTTGTTCCTCCTTCCCACCCTTATCCAGAGATTCTCACAACTCCCAGACTGTTGCACAAAATGGAGTGATGAGAGACGACCGGGCAGAGAGGCTTAGCAGTTCCATTTTCGAGGAAGCATCTGACTTCTAGCTCCTGCTGGTAAAGAAGCTGTCTGCAATGCGGGAGACCTGGATTCGATCCCTGGGTTGGGACCTGGAGAAGGGACCGGCTACTCACTCCAGTATTCTGGCCTGGAGAATTCCATGGACTGTATAGTCCTTGGGGTCACAAAGAATCAGACAGGATCGAGTGACTTTCACTTTCACTTCCAATTATTAATTCAATCTTTGAATCATTTACATACATATGTATGCTCTCTCCTCTATAACCCATCAACACAGTCAAATCAAACCCTTTCTTGACTTTCCAACAAAAGAATAACTTAAATATTCACACAACACTGTGTATTATAGGCAGATTTAAGTTTTGATCAAACGAAGAGGATTTGGATTGAAAATACATAATAATTAAAAATTAGCTATCCTTTCTCCTGAAAGTCTTCTTGGCCAGCACCACTTTTATGGCCGAATCACTCCCACATAGCATTCCAGATTTTGCACATCTTGCTGGCCCTCTGTCCTTTTACGTTGTCCTACATCTATGTTTATCATCCGGAGTCTTTTCTTTTTTCTTTTTTCTTTTTTTTAAGTACTAAATATTCTCATTCTGATTAGGAAGGTGAACTTTAACTCTTTCTTCAAAACAGAATTTGAGATACTAGAGTACTGTAAACCCTGAGTTAAAAGAAATACACTACCTGTGATTCCTTGACAACAATGTATTTTCCTTCCAAAAAACGTAAATTCTATCCATGTTGGTATTTCCCTGATGGCTCAGATGGTAAAGAATCCATCGGCAATGTAGGAGACCCAGGTTTGATCCCTAGGTCAAGAAGATCCCGTGGAGAATGGAATGGCAACACACTCCAGTATTCTTTCCTGGAAAATCCCATGAACAGAGGAGCCTGGCAGGCTGCAGTCCACGGGGTCACAAATGGTTAGGCATGACAACTGACAACACTATCACACTTTTCCAAATAGTAGTTCACGCTTGAGAGACTGCTTGGTGGTCCTCAGGCTGTGGCTGTGCTCAGTTCACTCAGTCGTGTCCGACTCTTCGCAACCCCATGAACTATAACCCTCCAGGCTTCTCTGTCCATGGGATTCTCCAGGCAAGAATACTGCAATGGAGTACCATTTCCTCCTCCAGGGGATCTTCCAGACCCAAGGATCGAAACTGCATCTCCTGTTATCTCCTGTGTTGGCAGGTGGATTCTTTACCAATGAGCCACTTGGGAAGCCCGCAGTCCTAAGGAGCTAACAGAAAAAAATAAAAAAGTTAAAATTTTTAAAACATTACAAATGTTTTTATCTTCCTGTAGGTTAAAAATTGGTTGTTTTTCTGTTCCGGTCTTTTTTCTCTCTCTTCTCAGTTCTGATTAGGATAAGATAAGGTAAGACCTGAAATGGGCTTCCCTGGTGGCTCAGAGGTTAAAGCGTCTGCCTCCAATGCGGGAGACCTGGGTTCGATCCCTGGGTTGGGAAGATCCCCTGGAGAAGGAGATGGTAACCCACTCCAGTATCCTTGCCTGGAGAATCCCATGGAAGGAGAAGCCTGGTAGGCTATAGTCCACGGGGTCACAAAGAGTCGGACACGACTGAGCGACTGAACAGAACGGAACGGAAGACCTGAAAAATGCTTCTTACAAAGATAAGGGAAAAGCAGAATCCTGATGGGGAGAGAGAGGGGGAAGGGGGGATGGGAGAGGAAAGAGGAGAGAGAGGGAGAGAGAATTACAGTGAAAGCCTTAAAGATAGGCTTAATATTGGCACAGAGATGATTCTTTTTTTAATAGTAGCACATTTAAAGGGTCATCTTCTTCAAAATGTTGCTGTCGCTGTTGCTGTTGTTCATTCACTAGGTCTTCCTAGACTCTTTGTGACCCCCATGGACTGCAGCACACCAGATTCCTCTGTCCTCCACTATCCCCCGGAGTTTGCCCAAATTCATGTCCATTGAGTTGGTGATGCTATCTAGCCATTTTATCCTCTGCCGCCCCTTTCTCCTTTTGCCTTCAATCTTCCCCAGCATCAGGGTCTGTTCCAATAAGTTGGCTCTTCACATCAGGTGGCCAAAGTATTGGAGCTTCAGCTTCAGCATCAGTCCTTCATGAATTACAGTGAATAAGCCTATGACTACTACCGACTATAACAATCAAATTGTTGTGGCAGCGATTCTCCAGCTGAAAGTCAGCACTCAAGGCTATAAAGTTATTTTCCCTTAAATGCTAATCATTCTTCCCCTAAAATCTTAGTCTCATTTTCCTTGAAATTAAGTTTTCCTAAGCTTTGTTTAAAAGCATTTCCACCAATTCCAGTTCCCAGAACCAAAAATGCACAATTAATATCAAGAGTCTTAGTAAAGTTGGAGATAACACAGGAATGGCTTACACTTGTTCACTTTTTTCTCCAATATGTTGGATAAGTCAGGTTACCCTGCAAGTTAGTGTCTCCATTATAATAAAGAATATCAAGGACATTCTTAGTCCCAGAGTTGGATTAAGTTGCATGTCTTCTTATGAATAAATTCCTTTCCAATCATCCAGAAACAAAATTATTAGCCTAAGATGTAAAATCTGCTTATTCAGCTCACTAACAATTAAAAAAACAAAACACTAAGACACTTTTTTCATCCAACAGACTAGATAAATAAGACACTATGGCAACATCCAGTAGAGGCGATGGTGTCAAGGTATGAACACTTTGACACAGCATTCACTCAAATACAAAGTGCTGCAGCTTTCTAGAGAACAATTTCAGGATCCACAAGATTTAAAATACATACCCCTAGTCATCCCCCTTTCAGAATCTGACCTACATACATAAGGTGGTTGTTGTTCGGTTGCTCAGTCACATCCAACTCTGCGACCCCATGGACTGCAGCAAGCCAGGCTTCTCTGTCCTTGACAATCTCCCGGATTTTACTCAAATCCATGTCCATTGATTCAGTGAGGCCATCCAACCATCTCATCCTCTGTCGTCTCCTTCTCCTCCTGCCTTCAGTCTTTCCCAGCATCAGGGTCTTTTCTAATGAGTTGGCTCTTCGCATCAGGTGGTCAAAGTCATAAAACTACATAAACACATATTGTGAAGATTTTTTCTGATACTTTTGTAATTAATGTACCCAATACTAGAAGAATGATTGTATAAACTATGTTAAACCTCTACAGTGGAATATCATGCAAATATTAAAAGGATAAAAGAGATGTATATAATAAACTGCCTCAGAACTGCCTTGTTGTCTCTGCTTCTCGGTTAAATTAAAATTCTCAGTACAAAGTGATTCTATTCTATGTAAAACAAACCTTGCCTGTGGCCACTCAGTATTGACAGTATTTCTATCGCAATTCAGAGACATCTGCCTCGAAAGGTCATGTCCTTCCGGGGGCGCTGCTACCTTCCACTTGTAGCAGTATCACTGCTGCATTTTGTGACAAGTTCACAAAAAGGCTCTGCTTTTAAAAATTCACTCATTTGAAAAGCCAAATCTGCACAATAGATTAATTCAGAAGCAATCGTCTCTAGCACAATAGTTTAGTTCACTTTCAAATGGACTCAAAACAAGGATCCTTTAAAAGGCAAGATTTCCTGGCGCTATAAAAATAGGACTCCATTTACACAAACTTCAGGGGAATATATCTGTTATGTAAATTGAGGAATGCAGGCAACCTAAGACCTCTGACAGTCACTTTTCAAAGAGCACTTGGAACAACCTGTCTAGCCTGTCACGCTCAGTTTGCAGGTACAAAGGAATGATACCATCATCTACTGTCCTCTAGAAGATGACGATTCACCACCTTACACTAGGTAGGGCAAGTGCACTCACAATTAGCATTTAGCTTAGACGTCCTCACTGGAAGCCACACTGGCCAGCAGTTACAGCTCACACAGCCACTACAGCAGAAGCACTTCCTGGTATATCATGTTTTTACTTATTTTGTCAGGCCTCCTTTGTTCTCTCTAAAAATCATCTTTCAAAAAATGAGCTTCCAGGAACTGAGTTATTTTTTTGGGGGGAGGTTGTGGTGGACCCATGACGTCTACATGAATCACAAAACACATTAGTTTCAACTTTAAAGCCACTGAAGGTCAAATGTCAAAGATCTGTTCAATCAACCCTCAAGGCCATGGTGGAGACAAGCAGGGGAACTACTCAGAGGCAAATGTGGTGCTGCTGAATTTGCAGAAGCGATTGCCCAGGTTCCAGGCTGGGCACAAAACATCCACCTCCTCTGTGGCCTTGGGCAAGGCTTTTAACAACTAACTTCAGCTTCTCCGCACCTGGAAAACAGATAAGCGTCACCATCACCTTCCTTTAAGATGTACTTAAATTAGTTGAGGTTTGGAAGGAGCTGTGAAAGCAAAAATGATACTCATAGATGCTAACACTTAGCCGATTTTCTGAATTTCATGGTCTTATTTTGGCATCACATGTCACATGACATACACTGAGAAGCAGGAAATATCACCACCTTGTATCTGATTATTCTTGCTTAAGTTACAGAAAGACTTACCTCAGGGATTAAAAACAACTCCAAAAGACTCATAAGTCTTCATGCATTATTAAAGAAGATTATTATTTGCCAGGCATCTTAATATCCTGTAACATAGCCTGTCATTTTTATTAGTTATGCTTTACAAACACCCATGAACGTGATGTGGTAGTTTTGTCACCATCTTACAGCTTCAGAAATAGGCAAAGATTGCACACATGCCTTGCACAGGCAATTTCCTAAAATTAGAACTCATGGTTTTTAAATTACCAATCTCTCCTATGAATCGAACCTTCTGTACAAAAGAAATTGTCCAAAACCTGCATCATAAGCATTTGAAAGAAAAAAGTATACGGTTTTCAGATATTCTGTGAATGTCAGAAACAGTCTTCTTTATAGGGGTTGCCTATAAAGAAAATACGGAGTTCTGGAAGCTCCAACCTTTGAAAGAAAGGCCATGTGTATACTGGAAATTGTCTGTTTAAAAAACATTTTAACATAGGAGACTTCATGTCATTATTTAACTTGCTGAAGAATGATTTATCTCCTTTCAGAACTAAGCAAAAAACAGAGCCCTGAATGCCGTGCTGAAAAGTATGGACCTTTCACTAATGACCAAAGGGGTTGTGTGAAATACTCAGGCTTACATTTTGAAAAACTCACTCAGGCTTCATGGAAGAATGGTCTGGAAAAGGCAATACTATGTGCAGTGAAATGAGCTAGGGAAGCTGAGAGATTATACAATTGTAATAGCTGAAGCTGAAGCTCCAACACTTTGTCCACCGGATGCGAAGAGCATTGGAAAAAAGCCTGATGCTGGGAAAGATTGAAGGCAAAAAGAGAAGGGGACAGCAGAGGATGAGATGGTTGGATGGCATCACCGACTCAATGGACATGAGTTTGAGCAACCTCCAGGAGATGGTGAAGGACAGGGAAGTCTGGCGTGCTGCAGTCCATGAGGTCACAAAGAGTCAGACTCAACTGAGTGACTGAACAACAAGTAGCTTAATTTCGAACAGAGGTAGTGAAGCTGGAGATACACACACACACACACAAAAATCCAAGAGGTGTTAAGTAGATAAAATCAGAGGGTAGAAAGAGCCCAGAGGTAGGGAATTGTAAGTTCACCATGAGTAGAGACTGACCGTGGGTGGAAAGTGGAACATCTTCATCATGATAGGGGAGAAGAACAAACGTGTGTTGGAAAAATGAAGAAAGAACATGCCCCAGACCATCAGGGAATGTCAGTGGAAGGTGAAGGGAAAGTGGTTAGGAGATAGAAGGTGAGGGGAAAGTGGTCAGGAGATGGAAGTTGGTAGCAGACAGATATTTATCCAGATGGCTACAGAGGACCAGGCTTTCCATGAGTGTGGAAGAAATAGGGCTTGAGATGGGCCCTGGACAAGCTACCAGGGCCAGAAATCCCCAAAAGGAGGGGTACTGGGAACCAGGTGGGGTTGGGTTAAGGCAGGAGTTAGGAGGATGCTCTGTGAACCAGGGAAGGTATTTGTCATAGAACTAAGCTCTTTTCTGCTAATTCCTCAGTTCCTATCAAACTTACTCTGAAGTCTAATTCCAATCTCAAATGTGCACTTTCAGTTGTTCCTTCCAAGAAAGTGTCATCTATAAATTAGAAGGGTGATGCTTTCTAGACCTACTCACCAAAGGAAATATTAAAATACCTGGCCAAGGGGAGTACTCAGACTGCTATGAAACCAAGGCTGGCAACCTCCACTTCAAGACCTGTGTACTCTGGGGCGCATGGTCCCTGTGTACTGATCATGAGGCGTGACGAATAGCCTCCAAAGTCTGCTGAAGTCAAAGAAAAGAAGACAAATTTCAGAGGTCAAAGCACATGCACGTATGTACATACACACTCACACACAGACACACACAAAGAATGGTTTTACTTGGGGCAAAAATGAATCAAAAACACGTTTTAAAAGACTAAGTAAATGTCCCTGCAACTACATCATCTGCTTTGTATGTCAAGTATAACTTAAGATAAAAAATATATCAGTTTCCTAGGAAAATTTTGTAATGTGGCATACAGAAAATTTAAAGCCCTGAAGTTGTTCCTAAAAATCATGCCTGTTCAAGGACCTCCCCAAGTTTACTAATAAAGGCTGTGAGACAACAGAATTCCAAGGACTCTTTAGAGGAATGTATAGCTCTTCATTCAGAAGAAAAAAAAATTAATTATATGTTTTTTTCCATGCCACAAAAGCCACAAAAGGTCATCAATTTAACCAAAATATTCAAGTAGAGGTTCTGCCAGGCCGCTGGGTCCATTATGCCAAGCTGGGCAGGTATCTTCTGCAAAAGCCCTTCCGTCTGAAGACTCTCCCTTCATGTTTATCTCCTTTGACTTAATTTCACTAATCCTGTTTTCTCTGAGCCCAAACCTGCACAGCCAAAAGATGCTGTATATGGAAAATTTTTTAAAGCTCAATTTTAAAATGTAATATCCAAGCTGAAATAGTAATAGTATAAATGTTTTTACACTTGAAAAAAACAAAAAATCTCTCTTCCCTACTTTTCATGTCCACGTTTGTCTATTTCTGGAAGACTTTCTATCCCAGTACGCATAGTTTATACATCTAGGCCAGATACAGAAGCTCAGCCATTGTGCAGGAGAAACCATGTAGCGCCTTGCTGCCTTGTTTGTTTTTTCTGGCAGGCTTCCCCTGGAGTACCGGTCTAGAGGGAAAATGCATACCTCTACGTACAAAGCAAAATAACAACCCCTAAAATTTCACTTTCTCCTTCAATCATTTTTTAATCTTGAAAAAGAAACTCAAGATAAAGATGACAATGGTGTCCCTCCTCAAAATCAGCTCATTGGCATGATTAAGCTTTTTCTGAGTTCTGAAAGAAAAATCTAGAGCTTCTTCATTTAAAAATGAAGAATTCCATGTGGCCATGTAACTGTGAAAAGGAGGTTTTACTCATGTCTTTCTCTATGTAGATTTATGAGGGTTTCTGGTGACATGAAGTATGTTCTTTACTGAATTCCTCAAGTGAAGCAAAACCACACATATCTGGTTCTAAAGCAACATTACAGAGTCACTGGTTTACACAGTAGATGAGAAACAGTTATCTGCAGGCTTCCCGCATACCTGTGAAGTGGGACTGAACCATAACAACTATCTGGGAAGAGAAAAAAAAATTAATGCAAAAAAAAATACACATTTTTAAATTTCCAGTCTAAAAATTGGCTTACGAACCACCTCAACAACTATTCACAAGAAACATTCTGGCATAGTGGACACTGGATAGAAAGCAGGGAATCTTGGTGACTGAATTTGTCTAAAGAATGAGCTCATGGCTTTTGCAGAATAGACACTTCATGCAGTCATGAGTTCCCCCTTAAATTCAAACTAATGGCTACTCTGAAATTGCTGACCAATTTTTAACTTTACTAACCATTCTTCTAGCATTCTGATCGGAGGCTTATCTCGTTCTGGTCTCTTTCTGTTGCCTTTGGGTGGAACCAGTAATCAAACTCCTAGCAAGGCTACTTCTGTCATCTTAGCCTCAAGTCAATCTTTCCTTTTCTTCCTACTGTGAAACCTGAATTTTGGCTCTCGTTATTGCTCTCAAGTTCACTGCGATTTTCCGAGCTGGCATTGGGTGACCAAAGTTCCCACTGGATATAAAACCAGATCTGTTTCTCAGAACACTGCTGGAACCAAGGCTAAAAGTTAAAAGTATAAACTCCTTGGTCCTTCCACTTGCCCCCTCACCTATCAATTTCTCAACTTTCCCACCTACTACCTGCTGGCACATACCTTACCCTCAAGTCATTTGCATCATTTGTTATTCTTCAAGTTTACTCTCTTTTCCCACACTTATGCCTTTGTTTCTGTTTTTCCCTCTGACCACAGTGCTTCTTCCTGGAAAGCCTTACCACCTATAAGATATTTTCTATAACAAGTCCAAGATAATCTCTCTGTCTCCCCTCCACCCCAACACCCACTGTGCTTTGTTCATGCCTCTACTGTGACGCTTCTAAACTGCTTTCTGGTATCCATTTTTTACATGTGAATCCTAACTCCCATTTTATTCATGCATTCAATGCATATACATTGGTGATGTTGCTTTTGTTCAGTCACTCAGTCATGTCCAGCTCTTTGAGACCCCATGGACTGCAGCACGCCAGGCTTCCCTGTCCATCACTATCTCCTGGAGTTGCTCAAACTCATGTCCATTGAGTTGGTGATGCTATCTAACCATCTCATCCTCTGTTGCCTTCCCCTTCTCCTCTTGCCCTCAATCTTTCCCAGCATCAGGGTCTTTTCCAATGAGTTGGTTCTTCACATTAGGTGACCAAAGTCCTGGAGCTTCAGCATCAGTCTTTCTAGTAAATATTCAGGGTTGATTTCCTTTAGAACTGACTGCTTTGATCTCCTTGCAGTCCAAGGGACTCTCTAGAGCCTTCTCCAACACCACAGTTCAAAAGCATCAATTCTTTGGCACTCAGCCTTCTTTATGTTCCAACTCTCACATCTATATATGACTACTGGAAAAACCATAGGTTTGATTATATGGACCTTTGTTGGCAAAGTGATATCTCTGCTTTTGAATACACTTTCTAGGTTTATAATAGCTTTTCTTCCAAGGAGTAAGTGTCTTAATTTCATGACTGCAGTCACCATCTGTGGTGATTTTAGAGCCCAAGAAAGTAAAATCTGCCACTATACATTGAGATGTAACCAAATTTCAGTCACCATATTCAACGTTGAGAATAACTGCAGAAACAGATATAAACACAGTCCCTGCTTTCTCAGAGCTTTCGTCTAGCAGATAGACAGTTTTGGATAAATAATGGCACAGCAAGTTCCAGGATGAATACCAATGGTGATTAGTACTATAATTGAGAGTTTCAGGCTACATAACACGGTTCTTAACCTGGTGGGGAGTACCAGGCACAGCTTCTCAGCAAAAACGATGTTTAGACTGAGATAGGTGGAGTTTGCAGGAGCTACTCAAACACATAACAGGCCAAGGAAATTACTTGCTCAAAGTACCTAAATCAGAAGGTACCTGAAGAAGTCCAGTGAGATTTGACCACAGGGAAAAAAGTAGAAGGAAAAAGTTGCTTAGAATGAGGTGTGGAAGGAAAAAAAAAGGAACCTAAGCCATGTCACAATTTTAACCATTTACTCCAAGTGCACTAAGAGCTTACTGAGGACTACAAGTGAAGGTATGATGTAATTAGGCCTGCCTTTTTTTTTTTTTTTTCAAAAATCACTTTGAAGACAGTGTGTGAATCATAGAAAAGAGGGCATGAGCGCAAATACAGACAGAACAGTAAGAAAGGTATTTGAGCCACTGAAAAACCAGCATTTGGACCAATACACTGCCACTGAAAGAGAGAAAAGTGAACTTCAAGTATTGGGTTAAATCATTTGAAATTGCCTCTTTATTTTGTCATAAATGTTTGCTCATTAACAATTGTGTGAGAGGCAGGCTTGACAAGCAAGTCCTGGTGCTTCCTTGTGTTTTGTGGAGGGGGCCTTAGGGGAAGGGGCCAAAGAGAATGTCCAGTTTTCTGGATTGTACAGATGACAATGCCTCTTGCTGAAATGGAATAGACAGGAGGAAGAGCAGATTTGAAGAAGCAAATCATGATTTCCATTAAGGACAAGTTTTATGAGAAGTCTCTGAGCCACACAAGAAAGTATGGACTTGTCCATACAGTGATCTGGACTCTAAGGCAAGCTCTAAGTTGGAGACTGTGATTTGAAAGCCATAGCATATGGAAGCCACAGGAGAAGAAGAAATCACCTAGAGAGAGGGAGAAAGAGAAATACACAGAGAAATAGAGCTGTGGTTCTTAACAAGGAGTGCTCTTAGGAATCCCTGTGGAATTTTCTTTTCTCAAAATACACATAGTGTGCGGGGATGACCCAGAGGGAGGATAAAGGGAGGAGGGAGGTGAGAGGGGGGTACACCTGGGGCGAATTCATGTCAATGTATGGCAAAACCAACCAATATAATATTATAAAATAAAAAAAATAAATTAAAAAAAAATACACATAACCAGAGACCTAATAAACTGGAATATCTGAAGTTTGGATATGTATAACTGAAAAAAAAAAAAAAAAACTCCCCAAATGTTTCCGCAATGTACATCCAGGATTAAAATAGCCAGAAAAGTGATATAAGAAAAGAGATTCAAAGATATAGAGGTCTAAGAAAAGCCCAACATTTAGATCTGAGAGGAGATGGGAAAACTGGCAAAGAGATTGAAAAAAGAACTGTCAGAAAGTAAAAGAGGGATATCCTTGGTGGTCCAGTGGTTAAGACTTTACCTTCCAAAGCAGGGGGTGAAGGTTTGATCCCTGGTCAAGGAGCTAAAATCTCTCATGCCTCGGGGCCTAAAAATCCAAAAGTAAAGCAGAAGCAGTATTATAACAAACTCAATGAAGACTTAAAAAATGGCCCACATAAAAGGAAAATTTTATGTGGACAAAAAAAGTCTTGTGTGTTTTTTCTAATTTAAAAAAAAAAGAAGGGAAAAGAAAAAGTGGAAATGAGGAAGTGGTCACATGGGTGGAAAGGCTTTCAGAGGTGAGATTAAGGCTGGGAGGACTGAAAAGTGACTACTGAGTTCAAGACAGTAACCTCAGCATAAGGGGTGCTGGGATCTCACAGAGTGATTCATGATGGAGTCAGAGGTGAGGAAAGGGAGCTAAGAAGGAGACATCTAGAGCAAGGGTTGGAAGGGGATTTGGGGCCATCTGGGCCATGTGGTTTCCTCTTGATTCCAGGCTCTTTCTTGGGAAGGGAACTTCTCTCTGAGATGCCTCTGCTCTCCATGGTGCCCCACAAACTGCCTTCATGCAGCAAGAAGCATCTGAACTTAGCAGGTCTCCTCAGGAACATATACACCTTACATCAACCTGACTCAGTTGCTTTCTCTTATTCCAGAGGCTGAGTGTGGCTGGCGCCCTGCTCATCACTGACAGCCCAGAGAAGATGGGATCCATGTTAACACAGGTGTTTTAAGTGGACCTCTGCCAGTAGGGATGTATGGCCATAGTGGAAGGGGATTCCTCAGGGTCTCCTCTGTAGACGCAATTGCGGGGTAAGGGGGGTTCATTTGATTTTACTCAGGCAAGTACCGGAGTCTTGTGAGTGTAACTGTATGGACTATATGTTTTGTGCTACCTAAATGTTCCTATGAGAACATCTAGGGGAAATCTGGACTCCATTGCACCCTTCTGAAGTTATGCAGGCAGGATAGGACATCTAAAGCCAGGAAGCTACCTTGGGGAAGCCCAGCTCACAGCTCTCAGCTATTTAATGAGTTTTTCAGTCTGCACTGACAGTAGCAATATTCCTTACCACTTTAAAGAGCTGGTTAAAGGCCTTCTTCGCAGCTGGAGAACTCTCCTTTCTTCGAGAAGCCTGCAGGGGTAAAGGCCAGGGCTCCCTAAGAAGTTCTGAATGGGGGGATTGGGCTGTGATGGGGACCCAGTTGTCTTTTCTCAAAGTTCAGAGAGATCTGTAAACAGGAGGAGCTAGGATCACAGGATCCTCTCCCTAGAAGAGGGGGCTCACATCACCTGGTTGGGGTTACCTGGCCACTAGGGGGCTTTAGTTACACACTGGAAGACAGACAGAGACAGGTGAACAACACTTCACCTGTTCTTGAGAGTACATTCCAGTTTTCTCCACCTAATCAGATCCCCTCCCCACTCCAATTCTTAAAGGCCTCATCATGTCACTAAAAATACCGGTCAAACCCCAGTGTCAAAATGAGCACAGAGCTTTAAAACAGTACTGTGATTGATGATTTATGATTAGCAAATTCTCCAAGGAACTATGAAAGTAAACTCACAGATGATCCATGAATAAAGTTGGAAGATGTGAAGGAACAGCCAGGAGCTGCATCCATTCACTGCATTTCAAGAAAGAAAACACAAGGGTACAACAGACTTAGGAAGTCTGAATGATGCTAAAGAGCAATTGAGTGGAAGATGCTTTGGTCATCTCTGGGGAATTCACTACTCCAGGGCATAGTTTGACTTTAGAGACGTTTGGAGCTAAGACCCTTACTTTATAAATGAGATCCAGGCAAAACTAAGTGCTTACTTTAAAAACATCCTTTCCTAGTTGTTCAAAAGAGAACAAACTTAGGCCCTGTCATAAAATGTGCCTGGAAACTATTAATGTATCAGTGGTCTTAAATGGAAACATTTCCTGTAAATACACAAGATCCAACATGTGTTAACGAAAAGTAACTTTTTTTCCAAGGGATTTTCATACTTTTTGAGCAAGTAGCTACCATACCATTGGTAAAATTAAACCCTTCCTTTAAAAATATTCCTTTACATTCCAAACATTGAAAAATTTTATCTAGAATCTTTAGATACTGCTAAATAAAAATTACTCTATGGACTTCATTTGTCACTGCAAGTCTTAGAAACCCACTGATTTAATGATATTTTAAGTGAAATCGCACACCTACTTCCCACTTTTTAAAACTCTCTGGATTGCAAGTTTTTCTTCCCCCTGTGAAAAGTCTATGAAAAGTCATATACACAAAAACAATTAATGGGACAAAAGAGCAGAATCTTCAATTTGAAAAGATTATAGCCCTGATTAAAATCATATTTCTAGTCCAAATACTTTTTATCTAATTGAAATTGCAGAACAACTCCACACCTGTGTATATAAATGTCTTTGCCAGATCCAGCCCAATTTGGGCTGCGTATAATTCCATTTCTTTGGTGTATGTTTAGGTTTCTGTCTTCAGATGATTTTCTTCAGGTGTAAGATTTTTGAAGTTGGTCTCTACTTTGTATGTTTTCTTTACTAATTTTGGGTAGCCTAATAAAACATATTTAAGACCATTTATGTATAATGTTTAAATGACTTCAAAATACTACAAAGATATGACTTTAAAGAGGGATTATACATGAGGTAGGTTTATTTATTGTATGGTAGCTTGAACATTCTTTGACATTGCCTTTCTTTGGGATTGGAATGAAGACTGACCTTTTCTAGTCCTATGACCACTGTTGAGTTTTCCAAATTTTCTGGCAAATTGAGGGCAGCACTTTCACAGCATCATCTTTTAGGATCTGAAATAGCTCAGCTGGAATTCCATCACCTCGACTAGCTTTGTTCATAGTAATGCTTCTTAAGGCCCACTTGACTTCACACTCCAGGATGTCTGGCTCTAGGTGAGTGATCACAGCTTCGTGGTTATCCAGGTCATTAAGGCATTTTTTGTACAGTTCTTCTGTGTATTCTGCCCACCTCTTCTTAATCCCTTCTGCTTCCCAGAGGTTTCCTTATACCGGTATATCCAAACATTGTCACAGCATCTTTCCACGTACACACACACACACACACACAAATACACACAATTTAACATTAATGGAATTGTCTTACATAGTTTTCAAAACTGCTTTTTTTTAAACTATAAAACAGCATTATGTGTAACGTCTTTCCAGACAGTGACTATAGCAATGACTCATTCTTTTTAGCAGCAATATACAGTTCCATTATACGTATGCCCAGTAATGATTTTGATCCATCTTTTACTGATAGGTATTTAGGTCTCTCATTATTTTCCAATTATTTCCAATGCTATGATGATTTATATAACTATATCTGTACCTGAGAAATTCCTAGAAGTGAAATTTTAAATTTTGGTAATCCAGGATCAAGTTGTGTCCAAAAATTGTACCAATATGCACCTCATTTATAATGTATAATTAAATACCCATCTTTCCACACTCTTGCAAATACAGGAAATCACAAGCTGTACATCATTACCAAACTGAGAAGTCCCTTTGTGATAACTCATTTACTTTATTTGCATTTCTTTGATTACTACTGAAACTCTTCACCTCTTTTTTTTTTCATTTTACATATAATGTTTTTATTTTCATTGTTTTGGCTTGAAAAAATGTTACTTCTAAATCATCCTAGAAATATTAATAGGCAAAATTAAGATGATAAAGGTATATATGACATTATTTTCTCCTAATTACCCTTCCTTTATACAGAAACTCACCAACTTCTACCATACCATAAACCTACCAACTGATAGTAGAAATGAATTAGCCAATCATATTCTATCTCCCTGCTACTATAACCAGGATATGAAGAAAGGTTGCCTGTTGGCAGCAGACCTGAATGCTAAAAGATCACATGAAGTAGGTCTTGGTTATAGTCAATTCACAACCAAGTGTAATTTTAAATTAACTGAGAATGGAGATTATGCAGTTTTGTGATAATAGGAAAGTCTTTTAAAGAAATAAGTTCTAGGGGAAGAATTAAGTGAAGTGGGGGGAAAGGAAGAGTAGATAAATAATTGTTTGGATTATAATAATATAGTTTACTGACTCTATGTGGGCTGAAGGTCCTGGAAAATTATGAGATAGTAAGGAAATTATGGAGCTAAGAAAATATTTCTCTTCTTCCTTATGAATTTAGCCAGGGATCGCAAGCTTGAAAACCTCGAGGGACAAAACAGGTACAGGACTGTAAATGTGGAAGAAAGGCAATGTTGGTACCACCTTAAAGACATTCAGACTTAGAACTTTTTAAACATGATGTTCATCAAATGATCATGATGCTGCTGCTGCTGCTAAGTCACTTCAGTCGTGTCCGACTCTGTGCGACCCCATAGACAGCAGACCACCAGGCTCCCCCGTCCCTGGGATTCTCCAGGCAAGAACACTGGAGTGGGTTGCCATTTCCTTCTCCAATGCATGAAAGTGAAAAGTGAAAGTGAAGTCGCTCAGTCGTGTCCAACCCTTAGCAACCCCATGGACTGCAGCCTACCAGGCTCCTCTGTCCATGGGAGTTTCGGACCAGAGACCTAATTTCACCTATGAATTGTCACAGTGACACCCACTTTATACTCTAGTAATATTGAGAATTGATGTTTGTCCTGATCCCAAGACATCATCTGAGCTCACATAAATATTTTCTTACCTTTATTAATGCTTTTCTCACCATTGGGTCATTGTTATAGACTGAAGGTGTTTCCCCAAATCCATACGGTGAAACCCCAGCCCCCAATACCACAGAGTGTGACTGTATTGGAGATAGGGCCTTTAAAGAGGTGGTTGAATTTAAATGAGGCCATTATGGTAGGCCCTAATCCAGTCTGCGGGGCTTCCCAGATGGCTCAGTGGTAAAGAATCTGTCTGCAATGCAAGAAACAGGAGTTTGAACCCTGGTTTGGGAAGATCTCCTGGAGAAGGAAATGGCAACCCACTCCTGTATTCTTGCCTGGAAAATCCCATGGACAGAGGAGCCTGAAGGGCTATAGTCCACGGGGTTGCAAAAGAGTCAGACATGACTTCACGACTAAGCAACAACAGATCTGATGGGTGTCCCTATAAAAAGAGGAAATTCAGGCACATAGAAACATGATGGATGCACATGAGCACAGAGGAAAGACCATGTACGGACACAGGAAGAATGTGTCCCCTGCAAACAAAGGAGAGAGGCCTCAGAGACCAGATCTACCAATACCCGGATCTTGGGCTTCTACATTCCAGAACTATGAGAAACTAAATTTGTGTCATTTAAACCACTGCAATAGTTTGTTATGGCAGCTCTAGGAAACTAATACAATAATTACATATATACATGTCACCAAAGAGGCTGGAAGTTCTTCCACAGCAAAGGCGGAAACTTATCCTGTAGGCCCAGCACCTAGTACAGGGGTGACACTCATTGGGAGTTACTTAACAATTAGGTGTTGAGTGAAAGAGGGAGTGAATTTTCTACAAATTGTATAGACTTTCCAACCTGGAAGCCTTGTAAGTTTTTGGTGTATTCCCCTTTGTCATTAAGAGAGACAGATGGAAGCAACTTATTAGTGAAAAGAAGCAAAAATCCCAGGGCATCTCAGGAAGATTTCCATTCAAGTTGCAGCCAAATGAATGAATGCAAGGGGCAAGTGGGGTCCTTTTTTTTCTTTTCTGAGATCAGCTGCTAGAAGAAATGCAATAGTAAACTTCAGGCTCCTCATGTCAGCTCTGACCTCCACCCAACACACTTGGAGTAATGTTTCCTCTCTAATGGGTCAGGGGCCACATCCCCTCCCTCCCACCACTGTAGGGAACACAAGGTCAAAATCCTCCTGATGCCCTGGGGAGGGACTGGCCTGGTGTTTAAGCACCTACCAGTCCATACCAGTGATAAAAGTGTTTGAGGACACAGGCTTAAAACTGATGCTGCAGGTCCTGGCCATTGATCTTCAGTTGGGCAGTTACCTAGACTCAAGGCCATATTTTCCCAATTTGTTGAGAACTATATCATGTGGGAAAGAATTAAAAGGTTTACTAAGGTCAATACAAACATAATTTATTGCTTCCCCTCAGTCAACCAAGCTCATCTACTTAGGTCTGTGACTGGTTAGCCAAGTTGGTTACAGCATTGTCCGCTCTGGGGCAAGGTCAAAGTATCAGGTTACAAAATCAGTGATTTTTCCCTCTGTGGCACAGGCACAGATGACTGCCCTAATAATTCAGTAGTATTTTGGTCCCATAGGGAACCTGGAGACAAAATTCGTACAGAAAAGCAACGTAAGTCAAGGACTCTGAGGGAAAACTGCCTCAAAGTCCATGTGGGATACAGCAGATCATGAACTACTGAAAAGATCCAACTATCAACCTTCAAGGTCTAGTTTAAATTTCACTGGCTCTATGAAAGCTTATATTTAAGGAAATATGTGATAACCTTGAGGGTTCCTCATATTAAATTGGCAGGGTATTAATTATCTTTTTTAAAAATGCATTAATTATTGTATTTAGGCCTCTTATCAAAGGCTTTCCTGATAGCTCAGATGGTAAAGAATCTGCCCATAATGTAGAAGCCCTGGGTTTGATTTCTGGATTGGGAAGATCCTCTGGAGGAGGGAATGGCTATACACTCCAGTATTCTTGCCTGGAGAATTTCATGGACAGAGGAGCTTGGTAGAGTACAGTCCATGGGGTCACAAAGAGTTGAACACGACTGAGCAACTAACACTTTTCACTTTTAGGCATCTTGTCAGTCACCTCTGAAATCCTCAGGATGATTGTTCCATACTTTGTCATTATTTCACCAAGTTCTTCACCCATGGGTGATAATTGTCAGAATCTGTAGATTTGCTCACTTCTGCATCAATGACCCAGTCCTTTCTTCTTCATGCCAGTTGGGTTTTCTTCCTCTCATCATATATATTATCTGTTCTGCTTCCAGTTCACACTTGATTAATATAAAAATCTAAAATGAAAAATAAGTAACTTTGATTTCTAGCTACAAATTAGCTTTCCTCATCAAATAAAATCCCATTTTAGCTTTTCTTCTTGGTTGATCTTTTCCTTCCTCAAGTTGTTCTGATTTCACCCTTAACACACCCACACTGTCTTCATAGGACTTCTTGGTAACCTGACCTAACTGCATTTAGAGGCATTCCAATGATACTGCTCGAAATGATAGCTTCCATTTTGAAAACTATAAATATTGTAGATTAATGTTCTATTCCATATGAAACAATGTAATACAGTAAATTTGTAAGTAAAGTATTCTTTACCTCTTTTCAGATCAATCACTTTACAAAGAATCTGTGATACATTTATAATGACTTCGTATTTCCTGAGATTAACAAACTAGGTAGATTTTTCTATTGAAAATGCAACTTAAAGACGAGACAGGTTGACAGCCTGAGAAAGAAGAATAACGAGCCATCAAGTAATTCAAATCAAATGTAATCAAAATTAAAAGTCAGTACTGAAATATTTGCAGTCTCTGGTACATGAGTAAGTTTCCTTACTTTGTAGGTCTGCTACTATATGTGTTTAGCCTAGTGAAACACTTATGAATGAACTGCTGAGTTAAGCATTTGTTAAAAGATAATTATAGTGTCATAGTAAGGATATTCTATACATCTCTTTTAATTACTCAGAAGGATTATTCTCAGTATTAAAGAAAACAATTATCCTATTTAGGTTGGTGCAGAAGTAGTTGTGGTTTTGATTGTTGAGCTTTGCCATTTGATATTGGAATACATTATTAAATAAATGTAGTTATGTTATACACATATATAATATCATATTTAATGCACATCTCTTGCTTTATGGGTTTTTTTGGCTAATGACTTATTACTTGCTATTTGTCTTTTAGGTATTTTAGATTATGGAAGTTATGTTAGACAAAAAGCAAATTCGAGTGATTCTCTTATTCAAGTTCCAAACGGGTCGTAAAGTAGCAGAGACAACTCTCAAGGTCAACAGTGCATTTGGCTCAGAATGAACTAAATGAACATACTAATGAATGTACTATGTAATGATGTTTCAAGAAGTTTTGCAAAGGAGACAAGAGCCTTGAAGATGAGGAGTGCAGTGGTTGGCGATCAGAAGTTGATGATGACAAATTGAGAGCCATCATTGAAACTGATCCTCTTAAAACTACACTAGAAGTTGCCAAGAACTCAATGATGACCATTCTACTGTCATTCGGCATTTGAAGAAAACCGGAAAGATGAAAAAGCTCTATAAGTGGGTGCCTCATGAGCTGACTGCAAATCAAGTCATTTTGAAGTGTCGTCTTCTCTTCTTCTATGCAACAACAAAGAACCATTTGTCCATCATATGACAAAAAGTGGATTATATACAACTGGAAATAACTAGCTCAGTGACTGAACCTAGAAGAAGCTCCAAAGCACTTCCTAAAGCCAAACTTGCACCAAAGAAAGGTCATGATCACTCTTTGGTGGTCTGCTGCTGGTCTGATCACTACAGCTTTCTGAATCCTGGCAAAACCATTACATCTGAGAAGTATGCTTAGACAATCAAGATGCACCAGAAACTACAATGCCTGCAGTTGGTCAACAGAAAGGGCCCAACTCTTCCCAATGACAAAGCCTGAACCTCATGTGTCACACAATCAATGCTTTAAAAGTTGAAGGAGTTGGTCTATAAAGTTTTGTCTCATCTGCCATATTCACCTGACCTTTTGCCACTTCTTGCGAAATACAACTTCTTTAAGAACCTTGACAACTTTTTCAGGGAAAATGCTTCCACAACCAGTAGGAGGCAGAAAATACTTTCCAAGAGTTCATCAAACCCCAAAGCATGAATTTTTACACTACAGGAATAAATAAACTTGTTTCTCATTGACAAAAATGTGTTGATTGTAATGGTTTCTATTTTGATTAATAAAGATGTGTTTGAGCCTAGTTATAAGTTGGACTGTGAAGAAAGGTGATCGCCGAAGAACTGATGCTTTTGAACTATGGTGCTGGAGAAGACTCTTGAGAGTCCCTTGGACTGCAAGGAGATCCAACCAGTCCATTCTAAAGGAGATCAATCCTGGGTGTTCATTGGAAGGACTGATGCTAAAGATGAAACTGCAATACTTTGGCCACCTCATGCGATGAGTTGACTCACTGGAAAAGACTCTGATGCTGGGAGAGATTGGGGGCGGGAGGAGATGGGGATGACAGAGAATGAGATGGCTGGATGGCATCACCAACTCGATGGACATGAGTTTGAGTGAACTCCGGGAGTTGGTGATGGACAGGGAGGCCTGGCATGCTGTGATTCATGGGGTTGCAAAGAGTCGGATACGACTGAGCGACTGAACTGAACTGATAATGATTTAAAATTCACAGTCTGAAACCGCAATTATGTTTGCACCAGCCTAATAAATTAAATAGCATGATGCCACCTCAATGCCTAATGCTGCTGCTGCCTACTGCTCAGTCATGTCCAACTCTCTGCAACCTAATGGACTGCAATCCACCAGGCAACTCTGTCCATGGAATTTTCCAGGCAAGAACACTGGAGTGGTTGCCATTTCCTACTCCAGGGGATCTGCCTGGCCCAGGGATCAAACCCACATCTCCTGTGTCTCCTGCATTAGCAGGCAGATTCTTTACCACTAACACACCTGCTGCTGCTGCTAAGTCACTTCAGTCGTGTCCGACTCTGTGTGATCCCATAGACGGAAGCCCACCAGGCTCCCCCATCCCCGGGATTCTCCAGGCAAGAACACTGGAGTGGGTTGCCATTTCCTTCTCCAATGTGTGAAAGTGAAAAGTGAAAGTGAAGTCGCTCAGTCGTGTCCGACCCTTAGCGACCCCACGGACTGCAACCTACCAGGCTGCTCCATCCATGGGATTTTCTAGGCAAGAGTACTGGAGTGGCTTGCCATTGCCTTCTCTGAACACACCTGGGAAGCCCAATAAAAGTACATATCAGTTAGTAATTGATTCTCATGTTATATTTACAATTATAGGTAATATACTAAATGGAAAATGTTTTTGTACACTATGCCTTGTGGGTGAGGCAGTGACATTACAAATATTGTATGTAATTTTAACTTTGTAACTTTAACCATAGTTTCTCTTTTATGTTCAAATAACCTTCTTAAATGGAGAAGGAAATGGCAACCCACTCCAGTGTTCTTGCCTGGAGAATCCCAGGGATGGCGGAGCCTGGTGGGCTGCCGTCTATGGGGTCGCACAGAGTCGGACACGACTGAAGTGACTTAGCAGCAGCAGCAACCTTCTTAAAAGAAGGCACAAAGAATTAGCTAGCTACTTTAAAATGATAAATAATTTTCAATTGATAACATTTAAAATATATTCTTATATCATGCTTTAATTTTTTTAAGCCTCTTATTTGAATAATTCAAGTATGCCAAGCCACTGTTTCTCTATACTTTTGGTAAAGAAAAATATTCCTGGATCATAAACCAATATATTTTACAGAGACTGTATTTGAATATTCTGCATACCAAAAAGAAGTCGTAAAATGACATATAGGAATTGGACAATTTTATTTATTGATGAGAAGGATGGCAATGTTTTACATCAGTTCAGTTCAGTTCAGTTCAGTCACACAGTCGTGTCCGACTCTTAGCGACCCCAAGAATCACAGCATGCCAGGCCTCCCTGTCCATCACCAACTCCTGAAGTTCACTCAAACTCATGTCCATCGAGTCGGTGATGCCATCCAGCCACCTCATTCTCTGTCATCCCCGTCTCCTCCTACCCCCAATCGCTCCCAACATCAGAGTCTTTTCCAGTGAGTCAACTCGTCGCATGAGGTGGCCAAAGTATTGGAGTTTCAGCTTTAGCATCAGTCCTTCCAATGAACACCCAGGATTGATCTCCTCTAGAATGGACTGGTTGGATCTCCTTGCAGTCCAAGGGACTCTCAAGAGTCTTCTCCAGCACCACAGTTCAAAAGCATCAACTCTTCGGCGATCAGCTTTCTTCACAGTCCAACTCTCACATCCATACATGACCACGGGAAAAACCATAGCCTTGACTAGACGGACCTTGGTTGGCAAAGTAATGTCTCTGCTTTTTAATATGCTATTTAGGCTGGTCATAACTTTCCTTCCAAGGAGTAAGCGTCTTTTAATTTCATGGCTAAAATCAGGATCCCCAGTGATTTTGGAGCCCCAAAAAATAAAGTCTGACATGGTTCCCACTGTTTCCCCATCTATTTCCTAAGAAGTGATGGGACCAGATGCCATGATCTTCGTTTTCTGAATGTTGAGCTTCAAGCCAACTTTTTTCACTCTCCTCTTTCACTTTCATCAAGAGGCCTTTGAGTTCCTCTTCACTTTCTGCCATAGGGTGGTGTCATCTGCATATCTGAGGTTATTGATATTTCTCCCGGCAATCTTGATTCCAGCTATTGCTTCTTCCAGCCCAGCGTTCCTCATGATGTGCTCTGCATATAAGTTAAATAAGCAGGGTGACAATATACAACCTTGACGTACTCCTTTTCCTATTTGGAACCAGTCGGTTGTTCCATGGCCAGTTCTAACTGTTGCTTCCTGACCTGCATACAGGTTTCTCAAGAGGCAGGTCAGGTGGTCTGGGATTCCCATCTCTTTCAGAATGTTCCGCAGTTTATTGTGATCCACACAGTCAAAGGCTTTGGCATAGTCAATGAAGCAGAAATAGATGTTTTTCTGGAACTCTCTTGCTTTCTCCATAATCCAGCGGATGTTGGCAATTTGATCTCTGGTGCCTCTGCCTTTTCTAAAACCAGCTTGAACATCTGGAAGTTCATGATTCACATATTGCTGAAGCCTAGCTTGGAGAATTTTGAGCATGACTTTACTAGCGTGTGAGATGAGTGCAATTGTGCGGTAGTTTTAGCATTCTTTGGCATTCCCTTTCTTTGGGATTGGAATGAAGACTGACCTCTTCCAGTCCTGTGGCCACTGCTGAGTTTTCCAAATTTGCTGACATATTGAGTGCAGCACTTTCACAGCATCATCTTTCAGGATTTGAAATAGCTCAACTGGAATTCCATCACCTCCACTAGCTTTGTTCGTCGTGATGCTCTCTAAGGCCCACTTGACTTCACATTCTAAGATGTCTGGTTCCAGGTGAGTGATCACGCCATCGTGATTATCTTTGTCGTGAAGATCTTTTTTGTACAGTTCTTCTATGTATTCTTGCCACCTCTTCTTAATATCTTCTGCTTCTGTTAGGTCCATACCATTTCTGTCCTTTATCGAGCCCATCTTTGCATGAAACGTTCCCTTGATATCTCTAATTTTCTTGAAAAGATCTCTTGTTTTTCCTATTCTGTTGTTTTCCTCTATTTCTTTGCATTGAGGAAGGCTTTCTTATCTCTCCTTGCTATTCTTTGGAACTCTGCATTCAGATGCTTATATCTTTCCTTTCCTCCTTTACTTTTTGCTTCTCTTCTTTTCACAGCTATTTGTAAGGCCTCCTCAGACAGCCATTTTGCTTTTTTGCATTTCTTTTCCATGGGGATGGTCTTGGTCCCTGTCTCCTGTACAGTGTCACGAACCTCCATCCAGAGTTCATCAGGTACTCTATCAGATCTAGTCCCTTAAATATATTTCTCACTTCCACTGTATAATCATAAGGGATTTGATTTAGGTCATATCTGAATGGTCTAGTGGTTTTCCCCACTTTCTTCAATTTAAGTCTGAATTTGGCAATAAGGATTTCATGATCTGAGCCACAGTCAGCTCCTGGTCTTGTTTTTGCTAACTGTATACAGCTTCTCCATCTTTGGCTGCAAAGAATATAATCAATCTGATTTCGGTGTTGACCATCTGGTGATGTCCATGTGTAGAGTCTTCTCTTGTGTTGTTGGAAGAGGGTATTTGCTATGATCAGTGCGTTCTCTTGGCAAAACTCTATTAGCCTTTGCCCTGCTTCATTTCGTGCTCCAAGGCCAAATTTGCCTGTTACTCCAGGTGTTTCTTGACTTCCTACTTTTGCATTCCAGTCCCCTATAATGAAAAGGACATCTTTTTTGGGTGTTAGTTCTAAAAGGTCTTGTAGGTCTTCATAGAACTGTTCAACTTCGGCTTCTTCAGCATTACTGGTTGGGGCATAGACTTGGATTACTGTAATATTGAATGTTTTACATAAGCCCTGTCAAATCCTAATTCTTCAAATTTGTATTTTGGCAAAATATTCACTATACCCCAAACAGACATGACATAAAATGAGAAAAGGATTTGCCCAAAACTTACAAAAGAATTGAAATGAATGTCACTTTGAAATCATATTTCTGCCCAATCAGCTCTAATCCTACTTCAAAAAATAATAATTTTCCAGAACACATTAATGTACCACCTTTTATACAGTGCTTTTCTCCCATGGATCTGGACAAGTATTCATAAACATTAATTAATTCTCACTATCCTTATGACTCCCACTTCCAAGTGCAAACTATTAGGCTAGGCTAGGTCACGCGTCTGATGCTCTGGATGCTATAATTACATAACAGTTCTCCTCCAACCAGTGTTCATCCATGGAGTTCATGTACACACCAGTGGATCTTCTTACTGTGGATCAGACAGTCTAGGCTATAAAACACTCAGTTGGGTGCTTTGGTATTCATTCCAGTTTGCACTGGGACCAGAGAGCACCCTCTAAATATGGGGCAGGGCTCTTGGCCTCTTGGCCATTAGCTAATCTTGGCATGGCCAAGCCTGGGAAAGTTTTCGCTCTTGAAAGTTTTCAATAGCAGGTGTTTGTTAACCATTTAAAACAACAAAAGCAAAGCTAATAAATTCAAGATGTTAGAACTAGTGTCTTCCATGTAATTTACACCAAAGCATTCTATCTAATGCAAATATTTCACAGTACATAGTAACCTTCTGCTTCTCAAAGGACTCATAAGATAGCCAAGAGAGTTAGGTGAGAATTGCCTTTGGGACCATAGGCTCAGACTCACCTGGCAAGTCTAAACAGGACAAATTTTGCCACCTTTAATTCAGGATATTTAAGTTTTTTTCTCTTTAGCCTCAGACAAATTAAAGCAGGTACAGAACTGGCTTCCTCTCCATGGTTCAGACAAACTCCAATCTCTTCTTTCTTGTCAACGTTTTAACCTTACAGAAAAGAGACTGCAACAAACACGAAATTTAACTTGCTTTATAGCAATTTCTTATCTAACTACATTCTGTGGGTATGTGCATGTTTTACATTTGTGTAATTGAAGGACATATATTTTCTGTTCTGCTATTTTCATTTGATATTCCTCAATAAGGAAGTCCAAGTCCTGATGTAGTTTACATTGTTGTCATTTTTAACAACCATAGAAACACTATTTCTAGTCGTTTACTATTATAACCAATGTTGATATCAATTTATTAAAAAAAAGTTTTCCTCTTTATATTATTTCTATGAGGTGTGTTCCCCAAATATCAGAATAAAAGCAATTTTATAGTTTTTATTGAAATTTACCTGTGTG
Source organism: Moschus berezovskii (assembly GCF_049115385.1). NCBI lineage: Eukaryota > Metazoa > Chordata > Mammalia > Artiodactyla > Moschidae > Moschus > Moschus berezovskii. The sequence continues at coordinate 37,358,462 of NC_142468.1, read as the reverse complement.
CCCAGGAAAGTTAAATGGACCCCTTTACAGAAACATAAGCAGTTGATGGGTATAATTATATGTGTTGTTTAGAATAAACTTTGAGCTGCAATGTAAACTTTAAGTTGTATTAATTTGCATTGCAACTGCAAGTGAGACTGTGGATCTTTTCAAGTGATAATTTATCATTTGCATTTTCTTCTGCACAAAACAGTATTTCCCAAACTGTGAAATGTGATCCATGAAATACTTTATCCTACTCCCTCTCCCTCTCTATCTTTTCTCCATCTCTCTGAATGAAATTATATTGCATGCATTTTATGTGCAGATAGATAATACTTCTTGGGACAGGATGATGTAACAAAGATAGGAGGGGCAAGGATCCTGCTCTCATGCAGCTCTCCTTGCTGCAAGGAGATGGTACACAAACAGAGGACTTCATATAACACCCAGTGAAGAACACAGACTGAATCCCATGATCAGGGATACTGGAAGCATCCTTTTCAGTTTTTCATCAGAGGAAGCTTTACTGAAAAAGAGGCATAGAGCTGAGAACTGAACAGGAAGGACAGCCTTCGAGGGCTCCGTCTGGCAGCAGAACTTCTTGGGCAGAGGGGACAGCAGAACACCCAAGGCAGGAATGAACCCTTGTGGTGGCTAAATGTTAAAAGGAGGTCTGTGTGGCTGGAATATCTAGTTCACAAGGAAAAAGAGGCTGGAAGTGCCCCCCTAAGAGACAGCAAGGGCCAAATCATGCAAAAGGCCACATAAGGTTGAAGATCTGAAACCAAAGGGTGTACTATGGTCAAATGAGTTGAGGCATCCCTGAGTTAACTGAAGTTGAGCAGGTTTCTCCCTGTGGGACTTGTCAAAGCCTTTGAAACATGAATGTTCATTGTACATTTCCCAGAAGGTAATACAGTTCCCAAGGCTTCCTAAATAAATTTGGAGGAATGCTTCCTAAAATCATTCTTTTCTCACAGAGGAGCTCTTGAGGCTATTGTTTCAAGAAAATGCCTTGGGCAATTCAGGGGCTGATAATCTATTTTTTCAACTGTGAAATTCCAGATGTTCAAGCTGGTTTTAGAAAAGGCAGAGGAACCAGAGATCAAATTGCCAACATCCGCTGGATCATGGAAAAAGCAAGAGAGTTCCATAAAAACACCTATTTCTGCTTCATTGACTATGCCAAAGCCTTTGACTGTGTGGATCACAATAAAATGTGGAACATTCTGAAAGAGATGGGAATACCAGACCACCTGACCTGCCTCTTGAGAAACCTGTATGCAGGTCAGGAAGCAACAGTCAGAACTGGACATGGAACAATGGACTAGTTCCAAATAGGAAAAGGAGTACGTCAAGGTTGTATATTGTCACTCCGCTTATTTAACTTATATGCAGAGTACATCATGAGGAACGCTGGGCTGGAAGAAGCAATAGCTGGAATCAAGATTGCCGGGAGAAATATCAATAACCTCAGATATGCAGATGACAACACCCTATGGCAGAAAGTGAAGAGGAACTCAAAGGCCTCTTGATGAAAGTGAAAGAGGAGAGTGAAAAGGTTGGCTTGAAGCTCAACATTCAGAAAACTAAGATCATGGCATCTGGTCCCATCACTTCATGGGAAATAGATGGGGAAACAGTGGAAACAGTGTCAGACTTTATTTTTTTAGGCTCCAAAATCACTGCGGATGCTGACTGCAGCCATGAAATTAAAAGACACTTACTCCTTGGAAGGAAAGTTATGACCAACCTAGATAGCATATTAAAAAGCAAAGACATTACTTTGCCGACCAAGGTCCATCTAGTCAAGGCTATGGTTTTTCCCGTGGTCATGTATGGATGTGAGAGTTGGACTATGAAGAAAGCTGATCGCCGAAGAATTGATGCTTTTGAACTGTGGTGCTGGAGAAGACTCTTGAGAGTCCCTTGGACTGCAAGGAGATCCAACCAGTCCATCCTAAAGGAGATCATTCCTGGGTGTTCATTGGAAGGACTGATGCTAAAGTTGAAGCTCCAATACTTTGGCCACCTCATGCGATGAGTTGACTCACTGGAAAAGACTCTGATGCTGGGAGGGACTGGGGGCAGGAGGAGAAGTGGATGACAGAGAATGAGATGGCTGGATGGCATCACCTACTCGATGGACATGAGTTTGAGTGTACTGCGGGAGTTGGTGATGGACAGGGAGGCCTGGCATGCTGTGATTCATGGGGTTGCAAAGAGTTGGACCCGACTGAGCGACTGAACTGAAGTGAACTGAATCTACTTTTAGGACAAATCCAGGAGGCAGCAGGCTGCTGGCTTCTTCACAGTCTGTAAACTAAGAATTTTTGTTGTTGTTCAGTAGTTCAGTCATTTCGAACTCTTTGCAACCCCATGGACTGCAGCACGCTAGCCTTCTCTGTACTTCACCATGTCCCAAAGCTTGCTCAAACTCAAGTCCATTGAGTCAGTGAAAACATCCAATCATCTCATCCTCTGTCGTCCCCTTCTCCTCCTGCCCTCAATCTTTCCCAGGATCAGGGTCTTTTCAAATGAGTCATCTCTTCGTATCAGGTAGCCTAAGTATTGGAGCTTGAGCTTCAGCATCAGTCCTTCCAATGAATAGTCAGGACTGATTTCCTTTAGGATGGACTGGTTGGATCTCCTTGCAGTCCAAGGGACTCTCAAGAGTCTTCTCTAATACCACAGTTCAAAAGCATCAATTGCTCAGTGGTCAACCTTCTTTATGGTCCAATACTCATATCCATACATGACCACTGGAAAAACCATAGCTTTGACTACATGGACCTTTTGTTGGTAAAGTAATGTCTCTGCTTTTTAATATGCTGTTTAGACTTTTCATACCATTTCTTCCAAGGAGCCAGCGTCTTTTAATTTAGTGGCTACAGTCACCAACTGCAGTGATTTTGCAGCCCAAGAAAATAGTCTGTCACTGTTTCCATCGTTTCCCCATCTATTTGCCGTGAAGTAATGGGACCAGATGCCATGATCTTTGATTTTTGAATGTTGAGTTTTAAGCCAGCTTTTTCATTCTCCTCTTTCACCTTCATCAAGAGGCTCTTTAGTTTTTCTTCACTTTCTGCCATAAGGGGTGATGTCATCTGCATATCTGAGGTTATTGATATTTCTCCCTGCAATCTTGATTCCAGCTTGTGCTTCATCCAGCCCAGCATTTCACACGATGTACTCTGCATATAAGTTAAATAAGCAGGGTGACAATATACAGCCTTGACATACTCCTTTCCCAATTTGGAACGAGTCCATTGTTCCAGGTTCAGTTCTAACTGTTGCTTCTTGACCTGCACACAGATTTCTCAGCATATAGGTAAGGTGGTCTGGTATTCCCATCTCCTGAAGAATTTTTGTGCAGTTTGTTGTGATCCACACAGTCAAAGGCTTTGGTGTAGCCTAGGAAGCAGAAATAGATGTTTTTCTGTACTTCTCTTGCTTCTCCTATGATCCAACAGATGGCAATTTGATCTCTGGGTCCTCTGCCTTTTCTAAATCCAGCTCGAACATCTGGAAATTCTCAGTTCACATACTGTTGAAGCCTTGCTTGGAGAACTTTGAGCATTACTTTGCTACATGTGAAATGAGTGCAGTTGTGTGGTAGTTTGTACATTTTTTGGCATTGCTCTTCTTTGGGATTGGAATGAAAACTGACCTTTTCCAGTCCTGTGGCCATTGCTGAGTTTTCCAAATTTTGCTGGCATATTGAATGCAGCACTTTCACATCATCATCTTTTAGGATTTGAAATAGCTGAGCTGGAATACCATCACCTCCACTAGCTTTGTTTGTGGTGATGCTTCCTAAGGTCCACTTGACTTCACACTCCAAGTTGTCTGGCTCTAAGTGAGTGATTACACCATCGTGATTATCTGGGTTGTGAAGATCTTTTTTGTATAGTTCTTCTGTGTATTATTGCCACCTCTTCTTAATATCTTCTGCTTCTGTTAGGTCACATACCATTTCTGTCCTTTATTGTGTCCATTTTTACATGAAATATTCCCTTGGTATCCCTAATTTTCTTGAAGAGATCTCTAGTCTTTCCCATTCTATTGTTTTCCTCCATTTCTTTGCATCATTCACTTAGGAAGGCTTTCTTATCTCTCCTTGCTATTCTTTGGAACTCTGCATTCAGATGGGTATATCTTTCCTTTTATCCTTTGCCTTAAGCTTCTCTTTTTTTTCCTCAGCTATTTGTAAGGCCTCCTCAGACAATCATTTTGCCTTTTTGCATTTCTTTTTCTAAGAAGAACTAAGAATAGTTGATGCATTTTAAAATAGTCTTTAAAAGTCCAAACAGTAATATTTCATAATATATGAAAATCATGAAATTCAAATTGTTATTCTCATAAATAAAGTTTTATTGGGACATATCCCACTTGCTTTGTTCACTGTCCTCTGTGGCTGTGTTTGTGTAATCCTGGTAGTCTAGCAGTTGTGCCAGCGACTCTGGTTCTCAAAGACTAAAATACTCTCTGGCTGTTTATGGGAAAAGCTGGCCATTTCTTGTTTAAAGCATCTGCTCAGTTATTTTGACTATAAATATTTGTGTGGACCTTGGATTATAGCCATAATTTACATATTTTACAGTAAATACTTATTGAACTTTTGTTCTATTCCATACTCTACATTTTGCCTTTTATATTTATTTTCTTACATCTTGTTCTAAATTGTTACATAACAAACTAGTTTCTTTACCTTCAATGTCCTCAATTTCTCTGAGTGTTTTTTCAATAGGTTGGATAATAAGCATTTCAATTTTCCTATACTTATATTAAAGAGTTCTTGTTTGTGTGTTAGTTGTTCAGTCATGTCTGACTCTTTGCAACCCCATGGACTGTAACCCACCAGGCTCCTTTTTCCATGGGGTTGTCCAGGCAACAACACTGGAGCGAGTTGCCATTTCCTTCCCCAGGGGATCTTCCTGATCCAGGGATCGAACATGGGTCTCCTGCACTGCAGGCAGATTCTTTACCATCTAAGAGACCAGAGCCTAACTAAAGAGCTAAGCATAATTCATTTTTGTTTAGACATTTCTGAAGTTGGGTGTGAATTTTAGTGTCTGTATCTATATCAAATCACTTTCACATTATACATTTAACCGTGTAGCATTTCTTACTAATTCCTCTACATACTCCTATATTGCTTCTATTTTCTCAGATGTTAAGCCCTAACAATATTTTAAATATTTCTGTGCTATCTGCTTATACCACCTATCTCTTTTTTCCTAATGATAATCTAATAACAAAGGTTTCTTATAACTGTCATAATATTTTTATATCTTCTCAGGCCAGTGGACTATATTATCTTAAAATCAGGGGAACTATTTTTCCCCATTTACCAACCCATCTGAATATCTTTGAAACTGCTACTTAATACTTTTAAGGAGACTTTAGTTAGTGTTGCATTAAAACATAAGGATGCGATCATTTCTTTATAAATTCATCCTTATCTTAAACACTTTTCTATTTAAAATTCTGGGTGTTTTTTTAATTATGTGCATACAACCTAAATATACTTCATTGTGAACTATTTTGGGGAAAATTGAAGTGTCTTTTTGATTCTCCCCTACCCTGTCACGTTCCTCTCCCCAGAACCATGCTTCTCTTGCCGAAGCCAAGGAACATTGTCCATGGATGGCATACTGCAAAAGAGACCACAAATCATTTTGTCCTGTTTGTCATTTTCTCCCTCCAATATTTCCCTAATGTTTCTTTTCTTAGTCACCATGACTTATCATACAACATCAATGATCTTAGGGAGATACGGCTAGATTTAGTTTCTCTCACAAATGCTAAAAATTTAAGTTTCAACTCAACATCACAGTCTGGTTTCTAGCAGCAAATCTTTCAGATTTTTGTAATTGCTCCTTTTATTGACTGAGTTTATTAAAGATCTGGCTTCCCCCCCTCAGATCTCTCTGATTAATCTCCCAATTTGAAAGCAATAGACACATAAAAGAATTACAATAGATCTCATGCTTATTAGAACCTCAGAGTGTTCAGTCTTCTAGAATGCTGCTGCTGCTAAGTCACTTCAGTCGTGTCCGACTCTGTGTGACCCCATAGACGGCAGCCCATCAGGCTCCCCCGTCCCTGGGATTCTCCAGGCAAGAACACTGGAGTGGGTTGCCATTTCCTTCTCCAATGTGTGAAAGTGAAAAGGGAAAGTGAAGTCGCTCAGTCATGTCTGACTCGTAGCGACCCCATGGATTGCAGCCTACCAGGCTCCTCTGTCCATGGGATTTTCTAGGCAAGAGTACTGGAGTGGCTTGCCATTACCTTCTCCGTCTAGAATGCTAAAAAGTCCTTAATGGTGATGAGTCTTTAAGGGGGGCCAGGGGGGGGACATATTTAGTGAAAACAAATTTTGAGCTAGTTCTGTAGAATTGCTAAATGACAATTGAGTAAACCATAACCTATGCACAGTGTAGGCCCTCAGAGATGATTTAAATGCGTAGTTTAGTTTGGGTAGAACAAGCAGGATTGCCTTGTGATGAACATATCAGGATAAATTTGTATAATTTCCATGGAGAGTACCTTCAATATATTAAAATTTTCCTCCCTGATTATTTGGGGATTATGTTAAAAGTAAAATGCAATGTCTGTAAAGAAGAGGAGGAGGAATGTTTGGGTTTTGTCTTCCTGGAGTTTTCGCATAACTCTAATCAACACTAAACTGGCCCAAACAATGCTAGCAAATCTGTTCTCTCAGCAACCATACGCTAAATCCTGTATGTCTTCCATCTGGAAAAGCTGGTCAATCTCTAACTAGATAAGGAGCAAAACAGTCTGAAGTTTGGAGTTTAGGGGAGGGGAAAGGGTGATCAAACCCACTTATCACACTCCTGAGTTTTGAAGGACAGTGGGAAAAGTGACTCTCCCTGTTAGGGGTGCCCACCCCCTTCTTTCCAGCTAAAGGGAATGCTTTGCTATGCAAATAATGACCTTATTTCAGAGGAAGTGAAGGACTCAAGATAGTAAAGAAACTCACCTTTTGGAGGTAAATTAACTAACTCTTTTAAGGTACCATTGAACAAATTACTTCTCCATGCTCTTAAAGTTCTTAGTGCCCTAAAACCCCCAAATCACCTGAGATTAGTTTGCTCTGTGGAGGGTCAGGCCTCGTAAAGAGTGAGTTCCACTGGGAAAACATCCTTTGTCTGTCCTGGTTAATGTACATAGAAGCATGTAGAAATCACTCAGCAACTGGACATTTGTGTTTGACCCCAACCAACTGGAATCTGAAGGTTGCCAGTGTCAAGGTCGGTTCCAAGCCTAGTAACCTGAATAAGTTTCAATTTCAGACTTACTCTGTTTAAATAATTCTGCCTCCCTTTTTCATTACCCTCAATCCCCAAGAAACCTGGTGTGAGAAGTTAGGGCAAGAAAATGGGGGACACACATTGAATCCAGTAGGAAATTGTTCAACCTAAAGGTTTTGGAGACCTTTAACATGTCTCTTCTTCTCTGGGTCTTGAAAGAACATATGCTTACAATGAGTAAATCAGGTGGATATGAGTCCTGCAGTATAAAAGTTTGTGATAGTCAGATAACCCACTTTTTAGGATACTTAGAACAAACAAGGAGCATTCTGTTTAATACTGGGACCACAACATTTATGTTGAGCCTTAAGAAGTCGGTAAGAATCTTAATGAAATTTCGAAGTGATGCCCACAGCTCTGCTATTATCATTAGGCTGTGTAAAATTACTGGAGGATAACTGTTTTACAGCCAGCATACTTTCACAAAGGTGATCCACATTAACATAGATATAAACCATTTATTTGAAACATAAAACATGTTAAGGTTACAATATTTATCTGAAATTAAGAAAAATGGAACACAAAATAAAAGCTTTATGAAAACTTGTAAATATATTAGCAAAGAATGAAAAGAATATAGAAAGACTGGAATAGTTTTAAGATGAGGAATTTATAAGAAAATTTGCTCTCTCGTAAAAATGTTTCCAACTTCATTTTAATAAAAACTAGAAACAATAGAAGAGGAAAGAGATACTTGCATCTAAGCAACTGGAATGTGATATTATAATTGCACATTAACTCCTTGAGTCCCAAACTTTCTGGATGTGAAGTTAAGTCTGCTTTGTATAGCCCTCACGGACTAGTTAAAGAAGATTTATAAGTTCTTAAAAGATATATCTTTTTCTACTTTGGAATCCTAGGTGAATTCAAAGGAAAATGGGTATAGCTTTAGCCATACCTGTTGTTACCATAGAAAAAGATTACTTCATTGTTTTTCATAATCATCTTTCCAAGGCTAAAGTAAATTGAATTCAATTAGAAATTCTTTCTCCCTCTTCCTCTCTTATAACGTGCATGTTTTTGGCTCTTCCCTCAATAACAAATTGCTTTGAAAACCAAATGACAAGGATTAAAAAATTAGCATGAGCCTTGAGATGAACAGTTATACCTTTTCTGAAAGGAATCAAGGGCAACTCTGTACATGATAGTTGCTAATACCAGAGGGACAGAGAAACAATTTCGGCGGTAAATGATAGAACCCAGAGTTTTAAACTCTCAATCAGTGTGCTTTGGATCGTTTAGAAAGTTATCTGCTGGCCAGGCCTTCAGTTAATAAAAGTAAAGATATTGCTAAAGTAATGACAATGAAACTATGCAAAACTAGAATCGACTTGTACCTTGGCTAGAGGGCTCAAGGATTTACGATAGGGGCCTTGTTTTTAAATATTTTGTTAGAAATCAAGTTATAAAAAGTCAAGAGAGATCAATGAGATCTTTTCTTCAAGAATGTGATGAAACCGACTTACCGAAAGTGGGCCTTAGGAAATTCTATTTTTTTTCCTTCTTTTTTTTTAAATTTATTTATTTTAATTGGAGGCTAATTACTTTATATTATTGTATTGGTTTTGCTATACATTGACATGAATCTGCCCCAGGTGTACATATGTTCCCCATCTTGAACCCCCCTCCCACCTCCCTCCCCATCCCATCCCTCTGGTTCATTCTAGTACACTAGCCCCGAGCATCCTGTATCATGCATTGAACTTGGACTGGCGATTTGTTTCACATATGATAATATATATGTTTCAATGCCATTCTCCCAAATCATCCCACCCTTGCCCTCTCCCACAGAGTCCAAAAGACTGTTCTATACATCTGTGTCTCTTTTGCTGTCTCGTATACAGGGTTATCATTTGCATCTTTCTAAATTCCATATATATGCATTAGTATACTATATTGGTGTTTTTCTTTCTGGCTTACTTCACTCTGTATGATAGGCTCCAGTTTCATCCACCTCATTAGAACTGATTCAAATGTATTATTTTTAATTGCTGAGTAATACTCCATTGTGCATACGTACCAAAGCTTTCTTATCCATTCATCTGCAGATGGACATCTAGGTTGCTTCCATGTCCTCGCTATTATAAACAGTGCTGCGATGAACATTGGAGTACATGTGTCTCTTTCAATTCTGTTTTCCTTGGTGGGTATGCCCAGGAGTGCGATTGCTGGATCATATGGCAGTTCTATTTCCAGTTTTTTAAGGAATCTCCACACTGTTCTCCATAGTGGCTGTACTAGTTTGCATTCCCACCAACAGTGTAAGAAGGTTCCCTTTTCTCCACACCCTCTCCAGCATTTATTGCTTGTAGACGTTTGTTCCATCCTGTCTTTTTCTGAAATTTCACATTTTTGAAACAAGCATTTTGATAGTAGTGAGCACTACACTATTATATTTTCTGAGTTGTTTGTTTTGAACTATATAACAGCGTTTACATTCAGGGTTTTTAGAGAATATTTTGAAAAGAGAAAAAGCAGAGACAACTGGAACTTGCTTCACTCAGTTAATTCCTCAAGTAAGGTGACTTATGGTGATTTCAAATGGCTTCCTCAGTGAGAAATATTATTTTCTTCTATGACTAAGTGTTGCACACCTTTAATTTTTAATTCATCTTTCAAAATTGCCTTTGATTTTAAAAAAATATTAGAGCAATCAAAACTTTTTCCTAAACAAACCACTTTTCTTCATGAGTGACCACTGCAGTTTTGCCCCCTTCATTTATTCTGCCGCTAAGTGCTAAAGGCATAGAAAAATGGGACCCTTGCAATACCACCCAGGCCCCACTGCTAACACTTCACCTACTTCCAGTTACGTTTTCAAAATTGTGCTGCTGCTGCTGCTGCTGCTGCTAAGTCACTTCAGTCGTGTCCGACTCTGTGTGACCCCATAGATGGAAGCCCACCAGGCTCCCCCGTCCCTGGGATTCTCCAGGCAAGAATACTGGAGTGGGTTGCCATTTCCTTCTAGTCTATCTCAAACGGTTCACCTGAGTAATTCTGTATCATTTCTTACTTGACAGCCCACCAATTATCTTAAACTCTTCAGTATTAGTCACTCAGTTGTGTCTGACTCTTTGGGATCAGATGGAATGTAGCCCTCCAGGCCCCTCCCTCCAAGGAATTCTCCAGGCAAGAATCCTGGAGTGGGAAGCCATTCCCTTCTTCAGGGGATCTTCTCCATCCAGGGATGGAACCCAGGTCTCCTGCATTGCAGGCAGATTCTTTACCTTATGAACCACCAGGGAGGCCCTAATCTGCTCTAGGGAATACTAACAACCTTCTGACTCTCAGGTAATGTAAGGTCACCAGCGTTGTGCACTCTTCTTTTCACTTTAAAGGGCTTCCAAGGTAGTGCTAGCGGTAAAGAACCCACATGCCAATGCAGGAGACAAAAGAGTCGCAGGTTCGATCAGAAGATCCCCTGGAGAAGGGCATGGCAACCCACTGCAGTATTCTTGCCTGGAGAATCCCATGGACAAAGGAGCCTGGTGGGCTACCGTCCATGGAGTCGCAGAGAGTTGGACACAACTGAAGCGACTTAGCATGCATTTCATTTTAAAAAGAGTGTGTATATCTAACACAATTTGCTCTTTGCTGAAACAAAAGCATCATTAAGGACAGTTTGGAGACTTGGGTCAGAAGCTGTATTCTCCTAGGTTCCCCTTAATGTAATCTTAACACCGTCCTGAGCTCCGGCCTTTGAGTGGCGAGTGACAGGCAGCACCGTGACTCCCTGGTCCAGAGGAGGTCAGCTGAGGTGCTGTCAAGTATTACCGGCTTGGCATCTCATTTCTGAAAGAAATCAGCCAACTCCACTGGTGCACACCCCAGCCTCTTCTATTCCCCTGCCTTCTGCAACAGATGGGAAAGGCGTGGCTGTTCAGCCGAACCCCCTCCCCGTCCCCACCCCAACCCTGGGCTCTGTGTCCCGAGGCAGCTGAGAGGGCAGCGAGCCAGCCCTGTCCGAAAATCTGCCCTCGGTTCTGCTCCCCACCCGCCCGTGCCCCGTTCAGTCTCTCCAACATGTGAGCCCATAGTGAGCTCCCTAACTCTTGCTCTCCACCCCTACTGAAAACCCAAGATCTCGATCCCTCTTACAGAGGTCTACCCAGGCGAGCTTTCTCCCCAGACTCCACACCCTGCATGGCTGCTTGACCCTGTTTGGCGAGAAACCTGCGGACCTGCCTTTACAACCCGCACCCGCGTGAGATAATCAGATCCCGCTTCACCTGCACACGGGGTCCCCCTGCGATCTGGCTGCATCGGGGGAGCCCTCGATGCTGCTACACGCAGCCCCCAGGTGCACCATTTGATCCGCAGCGGGGAAGACGCCCCATGCAGTGGGGCTGGAGCTCCGGAAAGGGGAGTTGTTGAGGGAGGCGGGGGGGGGGGGCGGGGGGAGGGGAATGGAGGAGGCGGAGCCCGCCGCCACCAACCTTGACAACCCGCCAAGGCCGGGTGATCCTTGGGGGCTGCCAGCTCCTCGGCTGCCCTGAGCCCTCTCAGTGTGGCGCTGCCCGGCGGCAAGGGGGTGGTGGAATGAAGCAGAGTCAAGACAGAAAACAAAGTCAGCAGGTCACCTGGCAGGTTCAGGGCGAATTATGCAACGAATGTCGGGGAATGTGGGCCACCCCCGCCCCCCAGCTTTTTTTTCTTAAGCTCTTAGGAAGCCGGTTCCAGTTTAAGGGTTGGACAGGGATCTACCGAGCAGCTCCTCTGATGTGGTTACAACTTTGTTGAACTGGAGTGATGTTCCCGCCCCATCTTTCTTTAAGTATTAGGAACATTACTGGCGGGGCGGGGAGGGGGTGACACTCGGTGGGGTGGGTGGATAGGGTTTGATCCAAAAGCAATGACAAGAATCATCCTACATCCACCCTAAGGTACTAGGTCGAGCATTATTAGTCAAAAGTGTTAAAAAAAAAAAAACTGAAACAGAAATTAAATCATCACACACATTCAATTCCTTATCTTCCTGGACTATGCCTTCAAACAGAATTCAAAGAGTTAAAGCTGGCCATAGCTCATTGTTTTCCATTTTGTGACATTAGGACTATTTTGTTAACTAGGTATATGCAATTCACAGAATTTCACGGTAAATTCCCCAGACCAAATATTTGGCTGAACAAATAAACAACATTATCCATTCCTGAAAATAAGCCAGTAGAGGAGGGTGGATTTTGGGGGAGGGTGGTTGCTAGAAAGTGACTGGAGCCTGGCAGCCACTGGGCTCAGGATTTGCCCTCGGATAATTTGCCCAAGTGCTAGAGATCTGCAGGTTCCTCTTCAATGACAGGGACATTTCAGAAAGTTGCTGGAAAACGGGCAAAACAAGATGAGGCTGCCTGAGGGGAACCCTTAATGGGCTTCCCCTAAATGATTTATTCGACCTCCTTGCCATTAATCAAAGGGGCAGCGACCTGGGGGGCTGGGGGAGGAGGAGTACCCCTCTTGGCGGGGAGTTTTGGAGGAACTCTGGAGTCTTGCTGCCTTCGCCTGGGGCTCTGATCTCCTCTCTCCACCTGCGCTCTCCAGGGAGCTGGGGCTTTGGCAACCACTCCACTTCTATTTTTATTGGTTTCCACTAAGCTGCTCCTTTCGGAGGATTGTAGGACTTCAGTAATTAAAAACAAAAATGAGTCCTGCTTCACCCACCCCACCCCCAAGAGCACATGGAAGAGTGTGTGTACAGGAATGGGGGGCACACAGCACCACCACTGCCTCTCACACCCACATCCCAGGACAAAGAGTGCATCCTAACAGCCCACCCCACAAGCTATCAGACGCACTGCTTTTGCCCCAAACCATCCAAGCTCGTGCACACACACACACAATGAGCCCAAACAAACTAAAACCCCAAGGCATAATGCAGTTGCTGGTGGCGAGTCAGAAAATGCAAATGTCCTCTGGTTCTGAGCCCCTATATCCCTGTCCTTCCAGAAAGCCACTTCTCTGCCTCACTGGCAGACTTGAACTCAGGGACAGACTGCTCAAGCACGTCAGCATTTTCCTTCTTTAGTCTGGCCCCAAACTGAGCTTTCTGCCTGAAGAAACCCTGGCTCAGAACATCACATCCACCAGGTGTATCACTTACTGCCCAGCTTCAGGGAAGTGGGGAGGAGAGCAGAGATCAAGGGAGTTGGTATTTGACTCTAATCAGTGGGACACTTTCATAAGGCCCACTTGGAAATTCTGACCTTTCAGGATCTGACCCCATTGCCAGTCCTCACCTGGCTCAATCTTGGAATTTTGAACTCAATGGAAGGCTTCATCTGGGGAATAGGAGACAAGGGGGCAAAGTCCAGAGACACTGGAGAATTTTCCACCATGTGGCATATTAAAATAGCGGATCACCAAACCTTTTGAAAGTAAGGCAGATTATTTGCCTTTTGGGATAAAATCCACTTCTCAAAACACACACACACACAAAACCAAACAAAAAATTCCTGTTTAACACACACACACCAACACATGAAAATGTGAGTGTGCAAATTCATTTTGGTGTGAAAATATCGGTGCCTGTAGCAACTGGAGACACCCTGAGGTATCATAAAAGCAGAGGTGGGAACCATTTCCCTAGAGCTGAGACTCTTATCCGTCACACTTTGCTGGGACACATCTCTAACAGGTGAACAAAAGCAGAGGATAACAAGGAGCCCAAAACTGAGTCTTTAATCTGGCCTTCTCCTTTCATCCCACTGTTTCTCCAGGGCATGTGCCATCCAGATGGGAGAGGGTGCTGCCTCCTTGTCCTTGTTAACATTAAACAGAAGTAGAGAACAATTCACCCTGGCAATTCCCATCCTCCACCATCAGTCTACTTCCTGTCTTCCAACTTAACCACCCCCAGGTACCACCCTCTGACTTCTGCTGCACCCCAACCCCAACTTAACAGAAAAAAAATCTCCTCCAAAAGAGATGAAATGTAGGAAAAGAGAAAGAATTGAAGATAAAAAGAACTTAGTTTACCTTTAAAATAATGACTCATTTTATTTTTTTCTTTTAATATGTAGTTATAAATATATTTTGTCAAAATATATGATCAATATGGTCAAAACATTTGCACGTAAAGTCATAAATAAGGTCAAGGTGAATGTTTAGATTTTTTTCCTTTTTTTTTTTAAAGATAAAAGTCCAGCTATAAGGAAGCAGTCTGTGTAGGGTGTGGGTGAGTAGTGGATGAGATGTGTGTGTGTGTGTGTGTGTGTGTGTGTGTGTGTGTGTGTGTGTCTGTGTCCCCAAGGAAGGCCTGATCTCAGCGGCACCCACATCCCTCCACTACCATCTCTTGATAATTTTTCAGAACCACCTTGTCATACTCATCCAGGTACAGCATGGAGATGGCGCTCAGTTCGGTGGGAACACAACAGGCTTTGGGGATACTGGAATTGACAGAGTTGACCAGGGTCTGAACAATGGCGTGGTTGGTTGAGTTGAGGTGGTCGGCCAGTGGAAAGGGGCAGTCCCCGTGGCAGTAGAAGGCCTGATAGCCTGGTGGGGCCACAATCCAGTCATTCCAGCCCACATCACTGAAGTCCACGTAGAGCGAGTGGCGCCGGCAGTTCTTATTCTTCTTCCGGGCCCTCTGTGGGTGATGCTTGGGGCTACGCTTGGCCCTCCGGCGTCGGGTCAAGGCATGTCCCCGGCCATCATGGCCAAAGGTGACCAGGAGGGGCCGGAGCTGGGCCCAATCCCCACTCCCTTGAGGTAACGATCGGCTAATCCTGACATGCTGGCCCTGGTGGGTCCGTGTCTGATGGAGGTGGGTCACCTCAATGGCCAGCCCATAGTTGGGCTGCTTCTCCTGGGTCCAGCGAAGGACTGCAGGGCTCACATCAAAAGTTTCCCACCGCGTCACATTATGGTGGACCAGTCTTGTGTCCAGTAGTCGTGTGATGAGGTGCCCAGGCACCACTTCTGCCGGGGGCTTCATAACCTCATAAATGTTTATACGATGAAAGCCCTGCTCCCAGTCAGGGCCCTGGTCCACCTGCTCCCGGAAGAGTCGAAGCTCGGCAGACGAGATCACCTCGTTCTCTGGGATGCTGCTGAGGTTAAAGAGGAAACGAAAAGCAGAGTTTTCGCTGGTCCCTGGGATGTTCTCCAGATGTTCTAGGCACCATTGGGGAGGAAAAAAAATGAGAGAACAGAGAAAAAAAGCATATGAGCTTTTTCAGAGACTGAAGTCAAGAAATAGCTAAGAGTTGGGTGATGAGTAGTGAACTCTGTTTATATAGTGGAAGCCTATTTGGGAGAAATAAGCATACCTTTAATTTGACAGAGCAGATAAATGAGGCAGTGAGCAGACCAGCCAAGCCTAGCTAGCATTCAGCAAGCACCAAAGACAGAATCTCCCAACCTCCTTTACATGTCTAATAATTTCCATGTGTCAACTCCTTACTCCACCACCATCAGACTCCCCTTTTAAAGCCCTCTTGGCTTTGTGTACACAGTTTTCTTTACAAGTGGTTGTAAAGAAAAAGAGGGGCCAACAGAGCAGAGGCAGGAGGGAACATGCACACAGACACCCTCTCCTTCTTCTTCCACTTTCGAGTATGTTACCAAACATTTCCCCAGCGATCTTGGAAACACAGAGCATGCCTTGTTGATCATGTTACAGAGAGGAAAATAAATTCCAACACAGTAATGATGCTGGTGGATTAATAACTCAGATTTACTTTGGAAAAGAAACATCCGCTAGGAAACATTCAGATCGGATTACAAGGCCCCTATTGAATAAACCTGACAAACACACAGCTGTAATATTAAATTCAGTAGGTGCTTTGGAAAAAAAAAAAAAGGCAGAAAACCTGGCATAAAAGGCTTTGATATAGCAAAAACACACCGCAGGGGCTAACCCACGTCTGAGTGGTGTCATTCCCCTTCTCGCCGACCCCTCCCTTCCCTTCTGTCTCCAAAAAAATAAATTCAGCCACAGCTCTGGAGACTCTTGAAGGTAAGCAGCTCTCTTTTCCCAGTCTCCTGGATTTGGAGCTCTGATGTAACCTGAACTCCTCGTCTTCCCGGAGCTTCCACTGCCCCACCCCAGTCCAGATTCCAGGTAGGGACTGACCTTCGTGGTGGAAGCTCCTCACGGTGTTGGCCCGACTGGCGGGGCGCTCAGGATACTCCAGACCGACGCCCTGGATCTGCTCTTCCTCTTCCTCCTCCCCAGACTGAAGTCGGTAAAGATCCCGCATGTAATCCGGGATGACTGCGCTCTTGCTAGGCTGCGGGCGGCGGCGCAGCCCGAACATCTGCAGAAGTGTGGCCTCGAAGTCCCGAAGGAGCTCATGACTCTGCCCTGAGCGGCGTCCTCCCGCGTGGCCCTGAATCTCGGCGACTTTTTTCTTCCCCGTCTCAGGTATCAAACTAGCATGGCTCGCGCCTCCTAGCAGGACTTGGCATAATAAAACGACCATCAGCATTCGGTTACCAGGAATCATGGTGTCTCTGGGGAGGGGAGGAGGTGGAAGGGTAAAGAATAAATAAACACCAATAACTAGAGAGAAATAGAGATGTCTCTGCATAGGCGTGGAGAGCTACAGCTAGAAGGTCCAGAAGTAACACAGGTCAGAAAGATCAAGTTTGTGTCTTCCGCCGACACACACCCCCCAGCACCACCACCAGCTGCAGCCATGCACGGCCTGAAAGTAGGAATTGCCCTGTAATTACTTGGTCTAACTTGTTTACAGTCAAATAACCCCAAATCAGATAGCCTCCATCCTGTTAATCTTTTTTTGTCCCAACTGCTATCTGAGCCATGATCTCAGCCGGGCTTCTTCAGGGATAAACAGTTAACAGTGAGAAGGTAAAGAGGGTGGGGGAGGGAGAGTTCAAATGCCAGCGCTCTCCTCTCCACTTCAGACCTTCAGCCTCTCTCTCCCTTCTCCTCCACCCCCCTTCTTCCTCCGCCCTTCCTAGCCCGACTTCCACAACTTCCAGCTAGTTCGGAGGAGGAAGGGAAAGCAGAGAAGCAGGAGCAGGGCGAAGACACGGGGCGGCAGGATCTGGGAGCGTACCGAGTGGCCAGAGGGTTTATTTTACTGTAGCTGAGGAGTTTGAAATGCCCAGCAAAAAGCATCTGATCGCGCCCTCTCGCTCACTCCCAGGGAAGGGGGTGTGGGAGGGGATGATTCCAAGGGCGACCTCTGTGAGTTTTGACAAGCAGCTAGGAGCGCGCCACAGGGGCACTGGGTGCTCTCCAGTCATGTGGGGAGGGGGGCGGTCAGCTCCCCCGACTGAGGACCTTCCATCTGTTCAGCCCCTTCTCGCTCCCCTTTCGTGCAACGCAGGGATCAGAGAGAGAGCCAGTGGGAGCAAGCGGCACTTTAACCAGAACCTGTAGGCTCCGAGAGCAGCGGCTGCCTGGCCTAGAAGAAAGCGACAGCGCTGCCAGAAAGAAGAGTGTGGACTCTGGAAGGAAGGTCCGACGGGAGGGACACAAGGCGAGCGCGGGTGGGGAGGGCAGAGTGAATTCCCGGGAGGAGGGAAGGAAGAGGTGTCTACTCACTGACAGAAAACAAGGCATATAATAACAGTCCATGATTCTTGACAGCCAATCTTGAACAAACTTGCTGGAAAGGCTCAGAGGAGCTGCGGCAGTGCGTTGCTCTGGATGGCACTACGGAATGGCTCCTAAAATGAATATTTGAATATAATGAGACTGGCTCAGACGGACTGTGTTTTTCTTCCAGCCCCTAGGAGTCACGTGAGCGCAGAGGCCCCGCCCCACGCACCGAGGAGCCCGCCCTCCCCGAGGCGGGCGTGAAAGGGCCGGCGCGCCCGCCCCGCCCCGCCCCCGCCCGCGGCCCCGCCCCCGCCCGGAGAGGCCGGCCTCTGCGCCCGCAGCCCCAAACCTCCAGCGGCCCGGGAGGAGCTCGCCGTGGCGCTCTGCGGAGCCCTCGGCGGGTCTCCGGGTGCAGCGCGTGGAGGACCTAGTCCTCGCCCCTACCTGTGGCCTTCGGGGCGTTGGGCTGGGCCCTCGTGCCAGCGGCCTGAAGCCAAGGGTCTGGGGAGTACCGTAGGGGGTGCGCCTTTCAGTGCGAGCCCGGCTCCAGTGGGGCCGGGATAGGGGGCCGCGGAGTCTCAGCCTCCGAAAGTCTCGCCACCAAGGGTCATTTAAAAAAGGAAAGCGCCGAAGGACACACAAACACACACGCCGCGCGCACCCCGCTTCCTCCCCAGGGTCTCGGAGAGGCCAAATACTGCTCCCAGTGACAGCTAGTCACCCCCCGGCGAACGCCTGAGAATGTCCAGAAGAACTGGACAGCCGCTTTAGCTCCCAGACCAAAGCTGCGGACCCTGTCGCGCGGGGCGGGAGCGGGGGATATTTAGGCGGTTATCGGTGTGGGAAGGTGGTGAGAAAGCCGCCGCTAGGTTCCTTCCTCCGGTTCCTTTACGGAGAAAAACTCCGCACTACGGCGATCCCCCGCCAAGCAAAGCAAATCCCCAAAGAAAGCGGTCGGCGGGCCATTCAAGGCACGGCGGCGGGCGCAGAGACGCAAGGCTCGCGACAGACTCGAAAAGAGGCGTCTCCTGAGAAAAGGCGCATCACATGTTTCAGGTCTCAAGGTCGCGGAGGTTTTACAACTCCCGACCCGCCGCAGAAAGGAAATCCCACCGCATTCCCAGGAGTCGTGAAAACCGTGAACAGCTTTCGGCCTGCGCTCGACCTCTGCGTCTGCGGCTCTCTTTCTCGCTCTCTCCCCAGCTTGTCTTTTTTAAACCACTACTCCTCCCCCGCCACTTCCTCCCCCACCCCCTTCCTCTTTTGCACCAGCTGCAGAGTCGCAGCAAATATTTCTTCAAGAATTTTACCAACCCACAGCTCAAGGAATTACTACGGTTCTGATTCTAACCAAAGATGCTGCATGCGTGGGTCGCTCAGCACGGGGGCCTTAAAAGAAGAAGAGGGAAAAAAAAACAAAAACCTGATCTACGAACTGCGGCAGCCCGGGGCCTTTTCAAAATCCTGATCCACGCAATTTTGTGGCAGCCCGGTCCGCCCCGGGGTCCCGAGTCCCACGATTCCCGCTGCAAAGCGCAGGGCACCGGTTCCCCTTTCCTTGGGCTGTTCCCAGTTGCTACTTCGGGTCGCTTCAGAGCTCAAGGGCTCAAGTTGCCCACCTCACTCTCCCCCGTAAACTTGGGGGCACTTGGAAGAACAGGAGGAAAGGATCAAGCGCTTAGTCCTCTCTCCGGCCGCGGCTGCCCAGCGCCGCCAGACACCGCACTGGCCGAGTTGCGGAGGCCGCGGGCGCCCCTGCGCGACGGTCCACACCCGGCGAGAGTCGCGCTGCTTTTTGACCGGCTTTAGGTTTTCCCGCTCCCGAGCCAAGGCTGGGGCTGACTGCGAAAGGGTTTGCAAGAGCAGTTTTGAGACGCCTAGAACCCTCAAAATTCCCGTGGGAGGAGCTCCAGAAATGGGAAAAGCAGACGAAGGGCCGGTCCCCGCGGGCGAAGGGACAGTGGAAAGGGCGGGAGCCCCGCAGTCCCCAGACCATCCTCCGACCCTAAGAATCTTCCAGGGCGCCGCGCGAGAGCGCGGTGCGCTAAAACCCAGAAACCTGGAGAAAAGGGAGTTGTGTTTCAATTTCAGACTCAGAAGAATTCTGCTCTAATCACATTTTTCTCCCTCAGTTTTCTTAATTAAGAGATAAAAGCTGAACATCACTTTCGTCTCTAGAACTTTTTCTTGGGGGTCAGGGATGGATCTTGTGGCAATTGTCTTTTGCTTTCTTGCTCGAGTTTTCTCCCAATTCCAAAGTTTGTTCAGAGCTGGCCTCAGTTTACCAGCTCAATGTCTTTCGGGGTTTTAATGTCTCACAAAGACTTTTCAGCTCATAAAACGCAATCCTAACCATCCACCAACTGGTGCCCAAGAAGGGTCCAGGCCGCTGGCCCAGCTCCCCCGGGCAGGGGTCTGCAGGGACCTGAGAACCCCAGGACCCACTCCCGTCGGCTCTGGGCCGGGAGGGCCAGTAAGAGCAGTGCGTCCGATGTGCATCTCGCCAGCGACTCTCCAAAGGACACGACAACCCAGGAACCTGCGTCCCCTGAGCGGCTAGCATCCCGGCCATCGTCCCGACAGACCCTACACCATGAAACGATGGAAGAGAGACTCCCTGGATGCTCCAAGTCCACGAGAATAGCTCGTGGAGTAGGCGTGTTGGGCAACCGCTGTTCGCCTGCGCTCAGGGGCTTTCGCCGACTGGGGGCTGGCTGGGTTGGGTGACACTCCCCTAGACGCAGCCCTCCGGCGGCGCGCACGCTCCAAAAACCGCAGAACTGCGCTTCCCACCACCGAACCAGCCCAGGTTAGGTGTTCTCTCTCCACCTCGACGCCCCTCAATCCCCTCACTTTCTCCGGACCTCAGAGCCACCTCTCCCTTTTCTCTCCGACTCTTCCCGCCGGGCCGTCGCAAATGCTAGTCCACGAGCGTCATGTTCCGCTTAAGATCCCACAGTCTTTCCCAACGACCTCCAGCTAAAGGCTTCTCCTCTCCCCTTTTCTCCTGCCCTGAACCTACTAAACGCTGAAGTCGCCCGGAGCTACCGAACGGAGAAAGTGGTCTGGGCAGAGGCAATAGTGTATATGGAAGTGTCTTTCAGCACCAGCATCTCTACCTCTAGTAACCTCTAGTACCACCTTGTTGGGGGGGCACATTTTGCCTCGACCACAACCGGAATCCCCTACTTCTCCCCTCAGGGATGCGCCTCAGCACCCCCCTCCGCCCTTCGCCAGGTTTAGCCTTGCTCACCATAGGTCCCTGCAGTAGCGGGCTCGCCAGCAGCAGCTCCTGGGGACCTCTGAACAGCTGCAGTGAACCTGGGCGAGGGCCGAGGACTGGGGCGCAGCGGGCTCGAGACGGCGCGGACGGGAATCCCATCAGGGAGAGAGGCGAGATACTCGGCACTGATCAGCAGCGACGTCGCAGGCTCGGTCCCTCGGCTCGGATACCAAACTCACCTAGCTTCCGGGCCGAGCTCCGCTCCCGTTCCCTCCCTCCTTCCTCCTCTGCCTTCTTGCATCTTCTTCCTCCTCTTTCCCTCTCTCTCTTTCTTTCTTTCCTTCCTCCTCCTCTTCTCCGACAGCCCCTCCCTCCTTCCCTCCTCCCTCGCTCGCCTCCCTTTCAGGGATGGGAGCCCCGCCCACATCCTCCCATCCAGCCGCCGGGCCTCGCCTCGCAGGCCCTGGTCCCGGAAACCCAGGCAGCGCCCGAGTCCGCCGCTGCCGCGGCCCGAGGTGGGACGCCGCTGTGTCCAGCTCTGGGAAGCGATCGGGGCTCACCTGGGGACCACGTGCAGAGGTACTAGAAAGCATGCAGCGACTAGTCGCAGTACCTTCCAAAAATACCCATGGGAGTCTGGGCTTCCCTGACTTTAGGAGTAACTGCTGCCCAAACTGATGATTAAAACACTGAGTAATCACCATTTACCCCGAATAATTAGAGATAATGAAACACCTCTAAAATCAGGTTATGGAGAAAGGAGCTGTTGGATTGGTTTAAAGGGAGGCCTTCCATAAACTGTTAAAGGATTTCCAAACGTTGAGAAACAGGCTGTGCTCAGAGCTGTGTGCCTAAAAGAGGTACCTCTTTGGCTATTAAAAGATGACTTTCCTTCCAAAACATTTTTTTAATGCTTATGGAAAGCCTTGGTGATGACCCTCAGAAGTCACCCCTAATAGACACTCTGCCCCTCCAGACCTAACCCTTCTGAGGACAGAGGTGGCTTGGAGACAGGATGGGGCCATGGTTTTACACGAACAGAAAAGTCTGTTTGTAACTCAGAAGTTCAAAGAACCAACAAGGCAGTTAGTTATTTTTGTTGTTGTTATTGTTGATTTTTGATGTGGTTTACTTGTGGTGCACCTAAGAATCCTTAACCTCAGCAATCTGATGTTCTAAAGAGGTAACGACCATAAAAACAACAACCTTTACGGCCACAGGGACACAAGAAAAGATACCCTTTGGTCTGTTTTTAAAGGAAGAAGGAAGATGAGGAGTTGGCCCTTTCCATTAAGAAAGTGCTATTAATCATATTAGCAGGGAGGTGGAATGTATACTTTAAAACCTTCCCAAACAGGAGCTAAATTCACATAGTGCCTCTGATGGAGCAGTGAGGAAGATATCAGCATCATCTCTCTGTTTTACAAACTCTGAAGGGGAAGTACAGCCAGGTTAAAGAGACTCGCCCAGAGCCCTGAATTAAATCACAGCCTCTGCTCTGGAGCTACTCTGGCTGCAGGGCAGGGCTGAGGGTCACGGCCCAGAGCTCCAGGTAGGCAGGGGCATACTAAAGGATGGAACACGGGTATACTAAAGTGCTGGATTTCTTTCCCTGGAATAGTCATTACCCTTCACTGTCTCAAGCAGGGCATTTAGGTCTTAACTTAAAAAGATACTGGTCCAAGGTAGCTCTTCTATAAAAACTACCTTCACACACCTCCAATATTTAGAAAACAGGAACTACTTCCTGTGTGGAACACAGGTTACAAAAGGGTGGGAGGTGCATGAGATCAGAGAAACAACTGTGAAAGAAGAGCCAAGGTCTCCTGCCATCTTTTCCAAGTCAGGCCTGTGAAGTCTTTTAACCCAACAACATCAAACAAGGAAGACAAGCTGAATGGCTTTGGGCAAGCCCTTTAAGTCTCACGGGTCTCAGTTTTCTCATCTGCATAATGAAAGAATTAGGCCAGATAATTTCCATGACCCTTTTTAATTTGAAAATGATTTAAATTTTTAATTGAAGTTTTATTAAATATCAGCCTTCTTTCATTTAAATCACTGCTGAGCCCACTTCCTCTAAGAATCTCTGATTAAACAGGTCAGGGCAATACCACTGCCCTGAAAGGATGCTGACAATATACCTCCAGCTTCCAACATAATCAAAATTACATTAATTATTAATAACAACACAAAATTAAAACTCCATTAAATAGTTACCTAATGCCCATCCTGGGGCACGAGGCAGTGTGCTCCTTCAGTAAGGAATAAGGACAGATTAAATGTTTACCAAGTCCCCTAAATCAATCACTACTGTTTTAATCATTAACAAAATATGTTCCTTAATATTTAAACTTGAATTCAACAGTGATATGCTGTTCTTAGAAGAATGTCCTTATTTCATTTTATTTTAGAGCACCAGATAATAGTATTTTTTTTTTAACCTAAATGTTTTTAGATGATAGCTGTTATCTCATTTTGCTGAAGCCCAGATACTAAAGTGGCCATTGGCCCACCCACGAGTCTGTGAAACTCATAGTCCAGGAGTTTCTAATTAAGCCACCTGTCATACCTGGTTGAGACCCTGATATGAATCTTTCAATGTGTGTGGAGAAGACTCAGCTTCATCTCTCTTGATACAGCTTTATTTCTAGCCCATATTTTAGATGGGCACAAACCATCTATTATCAACTCCTTCCACTCACTCTTTTTCTCTCTCGTGGCAAAGGAAAAAAATCACTTGTTGGTTACAGAGCTAAATTGATTACAGCCTAGTGATCAGAATTGGTGAGGGCAATCAGTCCAGTCTTTTCCCCATCTCAAGTTTACTTGGGAATCTTGGTGTTTTTATAGAACATAATACGGCTGGATCAAATGAAACTGTATCCTCAAAGCATATAGATTAGGAAGAGAAATCCATCATCGTTCAAGAGCTCCTCTGCTGCTACTGCTAAATGGAGGGCATTCGTTCATTGGGTTGGACAGTGAGCCCTTAGAACAGCCTTTCTCAATGGATGTTCTGAGGGCCATAAGCTTCAGAACAAGGCTGGAGGTGCAGATAAAAATCCAGATTTCCTGGCCTGGATGTCTAAGATCTGGATCCAGAACTCTACATATTTCACAAGGTTCTCCGATTCCCAGTATACTAAAGCTTAAAAACTACTGTTTTGAAAGTCATTTCACTTATAATTTCAGTGCTGATACCCCTGAAATGCTGACACCTAGACATTATTAATCAGGTAAGGAATATGCCTAGCTTGTACTTTATAAACTGTTATATATGGTAATCATAGTATTACTACATCCAGAACACACAAAATAGGTTTTTGCAAATGAAAAGATTTCTAATCCTATAGGTGTAATAGTCCTCTAAGTCCTTGATTAAAAACCACATCAAGTCTTCAAATCTTTGCCTATTGAGTGTCTGCTGAAGCTATGGAATTGGATTTATAAGGGATCTCAGGAGGCATGTGGCATTTGTTTTTTTCTTATTAATATTTGCCATTTGTCTCATATTTGCTGTCTAGCCCTCATAGTGACCCTCATAAAAACTTCAACTCTACGGATGAGAATCTGAAATTTAGAGAGCTTGTATAAGTTGCTCAAGGTCACAAAGCTAGTAGGTGGTGATTCAAATTCAGACTAGCTGAATCTGACTTCACCTCTACATGCTGGGCCTGCAGAAGGGTGGATCCCCATGGCCGTAGTTTCTGACCAACATGGCTTGTCCTAGAGGCTTTCTCAAGGCCAGGACACCAGCAGCTCCATCCTGGCAGCTTACTGTTACAGAGAATTTCAGGATGTCTTCTTGGTCCTTAGAAGACTGAAGAAAATCATGACCTAGAAATTTATCTTCTCCTGCTCTTATTACATAACCCACCTTAGGGCAAGACTTATGTGACCTTCCTCGGGAAAAGGCTGTGATCTTGAGTAAGAGGCTACTTACCTCTGCTGGGTCTGTTTCCTCATTGTAAAATATGAGGATGGACCAGAGTCCATATAGGTCTTTCTTGGGCCCAAGATCAAGAAACATATATCATTAGTTAAAATCATGGTCAAATGGCTTAACCTTCAGAGTCTTGGTTTCCTCCTTTGTAATCTGAGAATAACAATTTCTATTTCATAATGTTCTTATAAGCATTAAATGAGTTAATGTAATAAAATGGCAGGTACATAGTGTTCAGTAAATATTGGCTATTATTATTTTGCAAAGGTAACGATTACAAGAGTAAAGTAGGTGAGAAGCCATCCTGGTATTGAGTTTTATTTAGTTAGTGAAACTGTTTAAAGGAAAGGGCTATATCTCTTGTTGGTTTTGTAATCATTGGTACTGCACCCATCTCAGGCACTGACTGAATAAGGGCTGTTTACCTGAATCTGTATTCATTGCATTAACATTCATTGTGATTAATTGGTATAGATCTGACCCAGGAACATAATCTCTGCCAAGATAACTAACACCTGTCAAAGTAGACAGTCATAACTACTGAGAACAATAATAATAGGAAATAATAGATTAGATGACATAGCCAAAGAATTTCCCATCTCTGATTTTTCTGATCCCTAACACCTCTCACTTTTAACAGTTTTTCTCTATACTTCTTGCTAAAATGTGAGCCTATTTCCTCTTCTCTGATCTGCCAAAGAAATAGAAACCCAATTGTAAAGTTTTCCTTCTCCAGACATTTGACTGCTGTCAACCCTTGATACACCTCACTCAAAGATAAAAATATTGGATTCTAATATTTCCTTATGAATAAAATATAAAATGTAAGATTACTTCAGTTCCTTACACTTTACATTGTTCTCTTGCTACTTTCTGGAATATATTTTTAATCCGTCAAACAGACCAAAAATGGACAGAGCACTCTAATAAAGATTGCAGAGAGATCATACAGATGAAAAGACGGCTTTTATGTCTTAACTTGTTTAACATGTGGATGGCAGACAGGGCATGGATGTTGAGATTCCTCCCTTTCCAAGGAAGAGTTATGACAAAGAACGTGGGATTGGTACACAGTGTGGGATATTTGGCTTCTCCCTGTTTTAGCTTTCCTTTCTTAAAAAAAAAAAAAAAAAAGTCAGTTGCACCTGCTTGATTCTACAGCAGGGATGCTGTTTGGAAATAAATTACTATGGAACGTAGCAAGAAAGTTAAAACCTTGGAATGTCTTCATTCTCAGCATATACTCTCTTCTCTCTCTCCCTGTTGTACATGAAGAGTGTGACCTGGATAAAATGCAGTGTCACTGTGGGATCAGTTTTGGAGGCAGAAGCATAGTCCTACATGGACATCAGACTGTATCAAATGAGTTATTGTAGTTTTCCAACCAGATGTCAACTGGGCAATACTATCTGTCTCCCCTTACTTCATGCTAAGAGTCTTTTGCGAGGAAAGCTTTGTCCAAAGGGGTTTGTGACCCAAGAAATTGTTATTGTATAAACGAAACTTGGATATTTTCACAAATAGCCTAAATATATCAAGGTCATTGGGAAAGGGAGATCCTCTTCATGAATAATATATTATCTATAATCCTCTCAAAGATTACATATAGATGTAACAAATGCTTGTTGGTGTTCACTTTGTGAAGACTCACCAGGCTGTATACATGAAATTTGTGCACTTTTCTACTTGTGCTGTATTTCAATAAGAGTTTACAAAAAATATTCTTTCAAAATGATTTTTTTTTTTTAGTTATTTGACTATCAGCCTGCCAGCTAGAGACAATATTTCCAGTCACCTCAGGTAGCCAAGGGGCTGCATAGGACAAAGCTAGAAGCATAATCTGTAGTCCCCATGTCTACAGCAGGGATGAAAGGGACCTATGGCTTCAGGAAATCCACTCTGGGGTCCCCAAAGTAAAGCAGTGGCAACCACCAAGGCCTGGTCTCTGGGGACCAGTGCAACCCAAGGTAGGGGCAAGGTGCTGCCCCCCAACATTTTTCTCAAACTGAGGAGGGCAGGAACAAGTGGGCCGGAAGAGAAGCTCCAGGAGGCATCTGTACTGTGTACAGCCCTTCCCTTCCTTCGCCTCTTTCAGAGGCTCGGATTGGACATTATAAAGCATCAGTCTGGGGGTGGGGGGAGTCAGGGACACCATATGCTTATTTCATAGGATAAAAATGCACTAAGCCCAAAGGAGCGCAAAAGCATCAGAGAAAGGAATAGGGTCCATCTCCAGATTCCAGGGTTCCCTGGCTTGGGGGATTGCACTGGGGACGGGCTGGGGACAGTAAAGTAATACAGAAAATAGGGCTCTGAAGGAGCGCCTCTCTCACCAATGCCAAGTCCCAACTCACACACGAAGAGATTGGTCCGAAGTGCATGTGGCCCGCGTTACCTCTTTTCCGGCCGTTGGCGTCCCCAGGGCCAGGTTCAGGGATGACACAAACTCAAATTCAAGGAGTCGGAGAAATCGGAGAGAGGCGTTGAGAGACTGAACTGTAGGGAGGGGGCCGACCCGCAGGTGCGAGCAAAAAGGACGCCCGGCTCCCCCAACCTGGACACCCGCGCCCAGAGCCAGCCCAGGCGCCTCCCGCCCCTCTCAGGCGGCTGCGGACACATCGCTCCTGCTCCTCTTCCTGCACCCACTCGGGTCAGAGGCCGGGTTGGGCTGCCACCCCGAGGCCCTCGGCGCGCGTCCTCGGCTCAGTGGGCGGCCGTCGGGAACGCCTGGCAGGCACCCGCGGTGTCAGCGCAGCGTGGGTGGAGGCCACGCGGCTCCCCGCACGGCCAGCCCCGCGTTATTTTGACCTCGGCGGCTACACTTTCCTACCTGCAAGAGCTCGCCTCGCTCTAAGACTCTTTTCGCAGGATTTGTGCCCCAGGTGGCTAATCTGACCCACACTTGAATAAACAAGCCGGCAGCGGGGTGAGCCGCCCGCACAGAGCCTCCGTCCTGCCGCGCGCGAGACCCGAGGAGGCTGCCGACTGTTCTCGGTCTTCCAGATTTGGAGCCTCTGGGCCATTCCTGCAGGGGGTGGGGGTGGTGAAAGAAAGGGAGGAGGGTGGGAGGTAGGTAACTAGGTAGGTAGATAGGTCCTATCTTAGGGTTCCTGAGAAAGTTTTGCTCCTCCTCCCTGCAATTCCCTGAGCGCTGTCCCGGCCCTTAGATTCGTTGGGGCACAGGGTACCTGAGCCCCGATTATACTCGCAAAAATTAAATCTGTATAGCATATGTAATAGGTTTCCCTGGTGGCTCAGACCGTAAAGAATCCGCCTGCAGTGCGGGAGACCTGGGTTCCATCCCTGGGCTGGGAACGTCCCCTGGAGAAGGGAATGGTTACCCACTCCAGTATTCTTGTCAGGAGAATCCCCATGGACAGAGGAGCCTGGCAGGCTACAGTCCATGGGGTTGCAAAGAGTCAGACAGGACTGAGAGACTAAGCACAGCACAGCACACAGTATGTGCTATATAGCCCCTCTCTCCACTACCAGTTCTATCTTACAACAGGTTCCATGCAGCGAGTCTGTATTTTCCCATAAGGTAAGGAAAAGAGTGTGTTTCCCCAGGTGCCTGGGCTCAAGGGATCTGCTATTTCTACTCGCGTGTTCAACAGCGGTACCTACAAGTTTATGCAACACTGGCCAGGTGAGATTTATAAGGTTAGGAAGAGGAGGAGGAGCAAGGAGCTGGCATGGAGAATGCCTGCAAAAGGTGTAAGGTTGCTGGAAGGGGCTTCAGATAGTCTTTGGTGGAGCAGTGAGTCATGGCCATACAACCTAGGGCACCCCAGCCTTTTCTAAAGGAGTTAAAAGTGAAACTGGGTAATTCTGTTACCCAGTACAAAGGGGTGGCATGCTGGATTTTGAACCTTTTGCTTTAGAAGTCTTTCATTCTGAATATCTTTTTGTTCCTTTTTTGTTGCTTAACATGTTAGGGTGTCAACTACAGGTAATGGGTAAATATGTCTTCAGTTCAGTTCAGTTGCTCAGTCGTGTCTGACTCTTTGCAACCCCATGGACTGCAGCACGCCAGGCTTCCCTATCCATCACCAACTCCCAGAATATGTCTTCAGTTTGCACCAAAATGCTCTGTGCCACTCCTGCATCTGATTATATCTTTAGCTTGACCCAGAAGAGTTTGTTCAGTCTCATCTTATTTCCCCTACTTTAGAATCCAGGGAAAAAATGGGGATGGAAAGTGGAGGACTGAAAAACTAAAGGTCTTAAGGAGAATATAAAAGTGAGTGCTGGCTTTGTTGTATTTAAATTAAATGCTAATCTTCTTAAAGATTCTTAAACCTGCTATGTGGCTTCATTAAGGATCCTAGAAGGATTTAGGGGATCTGTGAAAGCCACAAATTTATGCATACAATTTTGGGGGTCAGTATAAAAGTGCATGTAAGGAAGGATAATTTTATCAAATTTTCAAAGGGATTTGGGACCCAGGAAATGTTGAAAAACCTCTAGATTATAGTGTCTGTCTGCAGTAAACCTTTCTTATTGGGATAATGTCTCCAAATTGCATACACACAAACCTTGACTCAGTGATACAGTTTTCACACCCAACAGCAAAATGTTCTTAACTCTTAACTGAGACAATAGAAATGTCTGTCCATTTAGGGCCAACACATGCAGGGGAAAGGACCTGGCAGAATAGCAGAAGTGTGACCTGGAACTCAGCTCTACCCCAGGTTAGCTGGCCCCCACTTGCCCACCTAAGACTCTGGAGACTTTTAATGTGTAGATCAAATGCTGGAGCATATGTGAAACTATTTCACAGATCACAAAACATATGGCTAGTGGCATTTATGAAAATAAATGCTGATGGGTTTCCACATGCTAGTTATAATTAGATGAACAATTATGTAAATAATTATAATTATGTGAACATTTGCATATTTTCTTCAACCGTATACTTATAAGAAAAATCAACATACTTTGGATTCTTGAACATTGTTGGGGACAGATGTTCAAGTTTCATTATCTCATTTAATTCTTGAAACAATTTACAGTTTATATACTGTAGTTATTCCCTTCCCATCCACTCCCTTTTTTTCTTTTTTTTAAACATTTGAAGAGAGGTATAGAGACGTTAAGTAAATCACTGAAGGCTGCCTAGCTAACAAACACCAGATTTCAGCTCTAGATGAGGTTCCTGCTTTAGAGAGGGGATTCTGGAAAATGAGCAAAATTTGTTCAGATTTAGGTAAATGTAATTCCTATGGTACTTGTGCATTCTGAACTTGGGAAGTTCAGTCCTCCCACATACTCTTTGCTGGAAAACCGTCTTTAACCCATTTACTTCCCTTTCATTTCCTCCAGAGTTTAGGTTCAATAGCACCTTAACAGAAATTGATACACAGTGCTCTTTATTAGTGGTATCCCTGCTTCAACATGCTTCAACTATGCTTCAACAGGTGGCTCAGTGGGTAAAGAACCTATCTGGAATGCAAGAAACACCAGAGATATGGGAGATATGGGTTTGATTTCTGGGTTGGGAATATCCCCTGGAGGCATGGAAACCCACTCTAGTATTCTTGCATGGGGAATCCCATGGACAGAGGAGCCTGGGTGGCTACAGTCCATAGGTCGTAAAGAGTTGGACACCACTGAAGTGACAGCACGGCACAGCACATGCTCCAACTAATGAAGCAGCCATAGAAGGGAAGAAAACACCTCTGCCCTCCACTCCTATACCCCTTCCAGTAACCCTCTGCAGTAAGAACTATCATTTTTGGCAGCTAAAAGATGGCAAAACTGAGACCCCTCGGATGTTTGGTGAGACACCTCACCCAAGATGAATTAGCAAGAATATGAGGGGTTTTTTTTTTTTTTTTGGTCTATACCATCAAGTCACAGAGCTGATGAAGACAAAATAGATTCATCTTGCAATTTCCTGAGTTAGCAGTACATTAAAAGAATTACCATGAGCTTTGTCTTTAGCACTGGTATGTGGGTTTGTTTCAACAGTTAATTCTACTTTGTTTCTCATTAGCATAAAATGCATATTACCAAACTCTATACTACACACCTTGTAGAAGCTCTGGAGAGCAGGCAGACACTGTTCCTGATCTTTATGTTTGAATTATAGCTTCAGAACCAGTGTCACAGAAAATGAGTTGCTGGAGTGCAAGGCCCAAAAGCAAAAATGAAAAAATATGGATCATAGTAGTGCTTTGCTCCAAAAGATTATGGGTTATGATATGTTTCTGTAAACATCTCAGGTTTCTAGGCTGAAATAATAGATGAAAACTTTGTCTTAGTAACATTTTGTACTTAAACAAGGGGAAACTGATGAAATTATTTTTTAAAGTCTGGTAGTCATGGTAGTGTAATTTAAAAAAAAAAAACAGACTTAAAATCAGATAGCCTGGTTTTAGGTATAGATAAAATGGGTTCATACTACATGTATGAATTTGGATACATGATTTTATTTTTAAAGCCCACCATTTCTTCAAGGGTTATATGGGCTATATGATCTCTAAACTTTACGTATCAACAAGGTTTTTGTGTAAAGGACCAGACAGCAAATATTTTAGGCTTTGTGGGCCACATACTGCCTCCCATTATTCCTTCTTCCTCTCCTTTCCCTCTCCTGGACCACCTCCTTCTCCCTGTCTTCTCTTCCTCCTCCTCCTTCTACAATTGTTTGCAGATGTACAAACCATATGCATTAGTTTATTAGGGCTGCTGTACCAGAGTATCACAAACTGTGTGGCTTAAACAGAAGAAATTTATTCTCTCACAATTCTAGAGGTGAGAAGTCAGAGATAACAGTGTCAACAGGGTTGGGTCCTCCAGAGGGCTATGACAGAGAGACTATTCTATTCCTCTCTCGTGGCTGCTTCTGGTCCGCTGGAAATCTTCAGCATTCCTTGACTTGCAGAGGCTTTACCCTGATCTCTGCCTTTATGTTCATACAGTGTTCTTCCTGTGTGTCTGTGTCCCAATTTCTCCTTTCTGCTGGGACACTGGTCACATTGGGTTAGAAGTCTACCCTATTCCAGTATGATCTCAACTAATTGTATCTGCAATGACCCTATTTCAAATAATGTCACATTCTGAGGCATTGAGGGTTAGGACCTCAATATATGAAAGCGGAGGCACAATTCTAGTTTGTAAGACCACTCTGAGCTCATAGACCATATAAAAACAAGTCATACTCTTCTGATCCCTTTAGCAAACCACTGTTTATTCTTGGGCTTCCAGGTGGCGCTAGTGGTAAGGAATCTGCCTGCCAATGCAGGAGATGTAAGAGACACAGGTTTGATCCCTGGGTGAAGAAGATCCCCTGGAGGAGGAAATGGCAACCCCCTCCAGTATTCTTGCCTGGAAAATTCCATGGACAGAGGAGCCTGGTGGGCTACAGTCCACAGGGTCACAAAGAGTTGGACACGACCGAGCATGCTTGCACCCTGTTTATTCTAAAATCCTGTAATTTTCTATTTTCTAGTAGGAAAGGCAGACCACTGACAAAATAAACACAAACTATAGCATGCCAGATGGCAACTGGTACTAAGAATAAAAATAATGTGGGAAAGAGAGGTGGCGATGAGGTTGAATTTTAATAGGGGATCATGGAATGGTTTATGGGAAAGGTGACACCTGAGCAGAGACCTGAAGGAGATAAGGGAGGCAGCCAAACGGATATCTGAGGAAACCACATTTTGTCAAAAGGAAGGGCAGCATAAACGCTGAGATGGAAGTGGGCCTGGTGTGTGTCAGGGAAACACCAGGAGGCAAGTGAGCCAGTAGAGGGAGATGAAGGTCAGAGAGGTGGAGGGGTGACAGGTTAGATGGTGACGGTCTTGCACTCAGAGTCGGTGTCTAGGGGATGGGGGAGGGCCGAGGGTCCACAAATTAAGGAGGCGCTCTCCTTCAGGGACCTGGGAGGGCAGGTGGGCCCTGAGAGTGAGCACCTCCTTAAACCGCCCTCAGGGCCCCAGTCCCCTCACCCTAGTTCCAGCCCTGGAAAGGGCTTTGGCTGTAATTACAAGTGAGTCAGGAAGCTTCTGGAGGGTTCGCAACAGAAAAGTGGCATGATGAACCTTACAGTTTATCGGGAGCACTCTGGCTACTGTGTTGAGGGCACGGATAGAATGAAGGAGACCAACTGTTAGACTACTGAATTAATTTCCAGAGTGAAATGGTGAAAGGGTTCTTGCCTGGTAACCCGCTGAAAGTTGAGCCATCCCATAGCTATCAGGCAAAGCTGTGGACCTTGAGTCTTTTTCTTTCGGTTCTCACTCAACATTTTTGGAGGTCACCTACATGCTAGACTAGATGTATGTGAAGTGCTGGGATTCCTGTGATGCACAGGAAATGGTCACTGCTTCAATCAATTTTTTTTTCTCCTTCCTTTCTTCCTTCCCTCTTTCCAAAGAATACTTTGAAATTTAAAACAAAAACCCTGCCTCACAGCTTATCTTCTAGGGAATTTGCCACACCTACTTTATTGAGGTTTTCGGCTCAGGCTTTCCATTTCCATTCCATTCAGAGTAATATTGAATGGTCATGAGCATCAAGGAAGGACTTAGGAAATCAGTCACGATTTATGATGACTCTCTCATGGGAACGCTACATCTCCCTTTCAATCACAGAACCAGGAAATTCTAGGTCCAGAAGCTTCGAGATTTTCACACTTAGCCCCCTCCTTTTACAGATGAGAAGACTGAGACCCAGTGAGATCAACCTACAGTTGCACACCTACTCAGTGATAGAGTGGGGCAGGTCATAGTTTTCAAAGCTGGCTGAAACAATGTCTTCCAGTCCACACACTCTTGAATGTGACTCTGGCACTCTTCCCATTGAGAGATGTGGTCTTTGGGTTCTCTCCTCGAATCTGGGCATATTAGTTTTCTATTGCTGCTGTAACAAAGTAGCACAAACTTATCGGCCTGAAACAATGCAAATATATTATCTTACAGTTCTAGAGATCAAAATTCCAAAATGGGTCTTCCTAGGCTAAAGTGAAGGTGTTAAGGGGCTGCGTTTCTTTTGGAGGCTCCAGGGGGAGTTTGTTTTAGTGCCTTTTCCAGCTTCTAGAGGCTTCCGGCATTCCTTGGCTCCTGGCCAGCATCACTCTGTCCTCTGCTTCTGCATCACATTTCTTTCTCTGGCTCTGACCCTTCTGCCTCCTTGTTTATAAGGACACTTGTGATTACACTGGGCCCACCCAGATAATCCAGGATAATCTCCTCATCTCAAGGTCCTTAACTTAATCACATCTGCAAAATCCCTTTTGCCAGGCAAGGTAACATAGTCACAGGTTTGGGGATGAGGACATGTGGACATCTTTAGGGGGTTATTATTCTGCTTGTCACACTGGGTAAGCGCATGACTACAGCAGAACTGAGCTATGTGCCTTTCAAGACTAGGCCATGAAAGTAACACTGTTTCCAACTGGTTGTCCTGGATCACTTGCTTTTAGAAGTCAATTTCCACTGCCACGCTATGAGGTGGCCCAAGCAAAGAGGCAACATAGAGAGGCCATGTCGTGCAGATGTTCTGGCTGGTAACCAGCAGTGGCCTCAGCTGACCACCACCCATGTAAATAAAGAGACCTCCAGATGACTCCAGTCCCCAGCTGTTCATTATCCCCAACTTTCAAGTCTCCCCAACTAAGGCTGCAGATATTAGACAGGAAAAATAAGTACCCACATTATGCCCTATTCAAATTCTTCATCCACAGGAAATGTGAGAAATAATCAATGACTGTTGTTGCCTTAAGTCACTAGAATCTGTGAGGCAGTCATAGGTAATTCATACAGAGGGCCATAATCCAGGTCTTTAGTTTCTCAGTCCCAGAGATTTTCCATGCCAAGCAAGCAAACCAGGGAGCAAGAATCATTCATTGAGCACCTATGAGGAGCAATGACCTTTGGGAAATTTAAAGGCCTATAGAACTTGTTCCCAGTCTTTAAAGAACACTCCCTAATCTGGTGGGAAAGAAAGTATCTGTTAGGAGTGGAATTAGGAATCTGGTGCATTAGTCTTGGTAAGAGATGATGAGATCCTGAACCCTGGTTCAAACTGTGGAAAATTCTGAAAGAAATAGGCATACCAGACCACCTGACCTGCCTCTTGAGAAATCTGTATGCAGGTCAGAACTGCATACAGAAGAAACAGTTAGAACTGGACATGGAACAACAGACTGGTTCCAAATAGGAAAAGGAGTATGTCAAGGCTGTATAGCATCACCCTGCTTATTTCACTTATATGCAGAGTACATCATGAGGAATGCTGGGCTGGATGAAACACAAGCTGGAATCGAGATATGCAGATGACACCACCCTTATGACAGAAAGCAAAGAAGAACTAAACAGCCTCTTGATGAAAGTGAAAGAGAGTGAAAAAATTGGCTTGAAGCTCAACATTCAGAAAACTAAGATCATGGCATCTGGTCCCATCACTTCATGGCAGATAGATGGGGAAACAATGGAAACAGTGAGAGACTTTATTTTGGGGGCTCCAAAATCAGTGCAGATGGTGACTGCAGCCGTGAAATTAAAAGATGTTTGCTCCTCAGAAGAAAAGTTATGACCAACCTAGACAGCATATTAAAAAGCAGAGACATTACTTGCCAACAAGTCAAAGCTATGGTTTTTTCAGTAGTCGTGTATGGATGTGAGAGTTGGACTGTGAAGAAAGCTGAGCACCAAAGAATTGATGCTTTTGAACTGTGGTGTTGGAGAAGACTCTTGAGAGTCCCTTGGACTGTAAGGAGATCCAACCAGTCCATCCTAAAGGCAATCAGTCCTAATATTCATTGGAAGGACTGATGCTGAAGCTGAAACTCCAATACTTTGGTCACCTAATGCGAAGAACTGACTCATTTGAAAAGACCCCGATGCTGGGAAAGATTGAAGGCAGGAGGAGAAGGGGACAACAGAGAATGAGATGGTTGTATGGCATCACCGCCTCAATGGACATGAGTTTGAGTGAACTCCGGGAGTTGGTGATGGACAGGGAGGCCTGGCGTGCTGCAGTCCATGGGGTCGCAAAGAGTTGGACAAGACTGAACTGAACTGAACTGAACTGAACCCTAGTCAGAACACTGAAACAAGAGAGAAACTAGAGACTGAGGACTTGTCTGAGGGTTAGCTGACACGAACTTCTAGATGAGGGAGACACAGAATGAGGAGGTAAGGGAGATTCTATTGTTTGTAGCCATCAATGCAGATAGAAAATCTAGGAGGAAAGTCAGGTTTGAGGAGCCTTTATGATATATAGATTCAGTATCTGGTCATCAATGAGGCTAATCACCACATTTGCACCATTAAACAATGCTTACTGTCCAAAGATGGAGCATTTAAAGAACCAGCCATGCCATGCTAAGTTGCTTCAGTCATGCTGGACTCTTTGAGACTCTATGGACTGTAGCCCACCAGGCTCCTCTGTCCATGGGATTCTCCAGGCAAGAGCAGTGGAGTGGGTTGCTGTGGCCTCCTCCAGGGGATCTTCCTGACCCAGGGATCGAACCTGCATCTCTTACATCTTTGTCTCCTGCATTGGCAGGTGGATTCTTTATCACTAGTGCCAAAGAACCAGCAGGAGTCACCTTAAGACATGCTACTTCTGGGAAGGAGCTGCAATTCCTACCATTCATTGCCATGAGCATATCTGGTCTCTAGTACCATTTGTCATGCAGGAAAAGACAGTTTTGCATAAACTGCATGTGTTCTTCATGGTAAATCATAGAAGGGAAGGTGTAACAGCTGGTGGTGCTACTAAGAAAACATTCAGAATGGGGACGTGGCCAGGGTGCTGCTCCTTCCCCATGTGTACCACGTCTGCAATGGAGTTTCTCTATCTTAGAGGCAAGCCTTTTCCCCTTCATTCTCTAATGAGTTTCGAAGTATATAAGCAAACAGGAATTTGTTGCCGTTTGCTACTTTCACAAGGGGTTACAAAGTTTGCTTCTACATAATTATAAATGTAGTATTTGCTGCTCTATTTGGGAAACTCGGATTATAGCCAAGGAATGCTCCATCTTATCAGTGTTCATGATTCTGCAAGCAATCCCTCAGTGATCTGAACAGCAGAAACTCTTCTAGGAATTCACTTCAGCTATAAACAGATTATTTCTACTTTTGTTGTTGCTGTTATTCATGTGGGCAGAAGTGCTGTGTTATGACTCTAATGGAGGTTGGATGGAACAAATATACATGAAATATATATATAACTGTTTGAGAAGGAATTGAAAGACTTTGATTTTATGGTCTCAGACAGGAAATACAGAAAAATACAAGAAAAAGAGGTATATCAATGCTCCAATGTAGCTGTATTAAATAACATTTTTCCTGATTACAAAACTATACAATTTTATTTTAAACATTTTAGAATGCATGTGAAAGGCGCTAAGAAAAAACAAAATTCCCTTCTGAACTTTTTACCCACAGATAATATTGTCATTAGTTTGATAAAAATGTTTTTGGACTCTTTCTGCAAATATACAGAAAGAGTTGGAAAAAAGTTTTTTAAAAATGGAATTATGCTTGTTCTTATTGCTTTGAAAACTGATTTTAAAAACCTAGCCTTTTTACTTAACATATCATAAATATCTTCATATGTCATATTTTATTCTTGAAGCCAATGTGAGATGTTTTCTGTAGGCTGAATATATTACATGAACATTTTGTAACATATTAGCTTCATCTGTAATACATTCATCTTCTCTCTCCTCAAGTGTTTATTAATTCAACAAATACTTACTGTAGACCTAGTATAAATCAAGTACTGTCACCAGGAATGAGGATACAAAGGATAATAAAACATATGAAATCATTGCCATCTTGGAGCATATATTGAAAAGGGAAAGGCAAGTGACAATCAAATAGACAAACATGTAATCAGTTCAGTTCAGTTCAGTTCAGTTGCTCAGTCGTGTCCGACTCTTTGCGACCCCATGAATCACAGCACGCCAGGCCTCCCTGTCCATCACCAACTCCCGGAGTTCACTCAAACTCATGTCAATAGATGGTATTAAAATAGTATTTCTCCTATTAAGGAAAAATGGAAAGAATTACAAAAGTTTTGCATGTAGACTTTGGTCCAGATTTGTATATTTACCACAAAATCTAATTTAATATAAAGGAGCAGCTTACAATCCTCATCTGTGGAATGGATTTGAGTGTGTCTTAACTGTACCAGCAGCCTTGGGGAATCATGAGGGTTTCAGTTATCTAGTGCTTCCTAGCAATCCCAAAACAGCGTGGCTTAAAATAACATTGTATTGTCATCTCTTGTAGTTCTGTAGGTTGACTGGGCTCTTGCTTGGGTTTTGTGCAGCTGCAGTCAGATGGTGGATGGGGCCACAGATATCCGGGGGCTCAGCTGGGCAAGATGGCCAAGACGGCTTCTTTCCTACATATCTGACACCTTACCTAGAAGGCTGGAGTTGCTGGGGGGCTCTGTCTCCATGCAGCCTCTCAACATGGATAGCATGGCTTTATTAAGCAGACTGGTCTCAAAGTAGCTGAAGTTCTTACACAGCAGCTGGCTTATTCCAGAGCATGCTTTCACAGAACCCAAGGCAGAGACGACTAGACTTATCATGACCTAGTCTCAGAAATTATAAATGTCACTACTGCCATATTCTATCATATCATGTTCTACCATATTATATCGTATCTATATGCCATACATAAAGACTGCTTAGATTGATTGAGGGAGGGGCCTACACAAAAGTGTGAATACCAAGAGGCATGGCTCATTGCAGGACCATCTTTGGAGGCAAGGTACCAAGATAAGGAAAGCAGCTTAAACAAAACAAAATTGGATTTACATTGGAAGGACTGATGCTAAAGCTGAAATTCCAATACTTTGGCCACCTCATGCGACAGGTTGACTCACTGGAAAAGACTCTGATGCTGGGAAGGATTGGGGGTGGGAGGAGAAGGGGAAGACAGAGAGTGAGATGCCCGACTCGATGGACATGAGCTTGAGTGAACTCCGAGAGTTGGTGATGGACAGGGAGACCTGGCGTGCTGTGATTCATGGGGTTACAAAGAGTCGGACACGACTGAGTGACTGAACTGAACTGAAGGTAATATTAAAGGTAACTCCATAGAGCTCAGCACATACCAAATGAAGGTCCTTCCCCCAGACAATTTCAGAGCCAGAAGCCTACTAATTCTCTGGGTCATTTAAAGCTGGCAGTGGACAGAAATGCAGACAGGGCCATTATTCTGTTCAAAAGATGTGACTTTCTGAAGCATGGGGTCAGTAAATCCAGGAGTCCCTTTTGGAGGAGAAGCAGGACTCCTACTACTGAGAGCCAGAAAGCAGTATTCATTTCTTTTCTCCAGAGGGACCAAAATATATCTGAATGTCCAACTTTCCTCCACTCATACACCAGGCAAGCTGTCCTCAGGCCACTCCAACACATAGGCTAGTGGCAGCCCTGCCCTGGCTAAGCTACCAAATACTTAGTTTGGATCAGGTGATAGGCCAGTCTCAATAAGTATACTTACTCATTTTGTTTTCATAAGAACCTATGAAGCAACTGGAACCCCTGTTTTACAGATGAGGAAACTGAGGCAGAGAAACTTTCGACAGTTTGCCCCAGGTCACACGAAGATTCCCACCCAGGAAGTCTAACTCTAGAGCCCATCCTCTTAACCACTACACTGCACAGCCTTGGGCAGGTCACTTGACTTCTCTGGGTTGCAGCTTTGCCCTTCACAGGCTTGTACTAAGAAATGAGTGTCTCTCCAGCTTTGCCATCTAGAAGCTTTGTAACCCTGGGCAAGTTGCCTAATCTTTCTGCAACTTGGTTTCCTTATTTAATAAATGAGTATATTCTTATGAGGAATCCAAGGGACAATGCATACAAAATTCTGTGCTTGGCATAAGGAATTTAATAAATGGTATTAGTTGGTATTAATATTATTATTGCTTATATTGTAGCACAAAGTTCTTCATTTATGCCTAATACACTCACAAGACTCCTGTTAAAAGTGCTGTTATTGTGTCTGATTTTTACTGTTCCCTTACTTTCCCACCCAGGAAACAGCTGCATATTTGGGCAAAGGGACATAAAAAGCATGGGGAGATAGTCACATTGCCACCACAGATGTCCTTGCTTTGGCTGAGGACAGAGGACAGCAGCCAGTACTCACAGAGGACTGCAGATGTTCTCCTTTAACTTGGGTGAGAGGGGCCATTACAGACGCAGTGTGGGTACCTCACACTTGTCTGTTCAGAATGGAATATGGCAGAAGATGCGCGCATTCATCCAATACTTATTGAATACCTGCTCTGTGCTGAGTTGCCTTAGAAATACAAAGATGAATGGGGCGTGTTCCCTGTTCTCTTGGACTTCAAAATATAGACAGGGAGATGAAACACATATAACTAACCAGAGTACAGTGTGAGTATTCCAGGTACAACAGAAATACAAACAGTGGTTGATCTCAGAAGGAGAAACTTTATCAGAGAGGGAGGGAGATCAGGAAGACATCTTGGGGAAAGCAGTATTTCATCTGGACTTGAAATAAAGAAATGAAAGGCCTTCAACAAACAGGGGGCAGGGCAAATGTTGAAGGCAGAGGAAATGATGTGAAGGCAGATGTGGAGTAAGGTGAGTGAGCCACCTAATTAGAGTAGGTGTGTATGTGGCAGGTACTACTGACTGGCTGGCCCACCTCCATCTACAATTCTGCCTCCCCCAGTCACCTTCCACCATGTGACACTCTCCTGATCATTGAGTCATAAGCAGAAGAGTGCTAGGTTAGTATTCTAGAAAAGTATTCACTTTATCCATAAAAACAGGACAGGTTAAATTAGCATGCACCTTCCTTCAAATTTTGCCCGTTGCTGTCTCTTCTTTCTCCCACTTGGAATGTAGGTGAGATGCCTGGAAGTACATCTTGAGGTTATGAAAGTGAAAGTCACTCAGTCATATCCGACTCTTTGGGACCCCGTGGACTATAACCCACCAGACTCCTCTGTCCATGGGATTTTCCAGGCAAGAATACTGGAGTGAGTCGCCATTTCCTTCTCTAGGGGATCTTCTAGACCTAGGGATCAAACCTGGGTCTCCCGCATTGCAGGCAGACTTTTTACCGTCTGAGCCACCAGGGAAGCTCAAGGTCAAAGCCCTATGCTTGTATGATAGAACAGAGAAACAGAAGGAGCTTGCATCCATTGTTGAATACTTGCACTAGCCCTGGACTGCAGACCTATCAATTTCTTAAATGGGAAAAACATTTCTCTATTTGTTTAAGCCAGCGTACACTGGATATACTTGATATTTGCATCCAAATGCATTCCTGGTTGGCACAAGAAGCAATGGTGATTCATAGTATACATAGTCAGAAAAAATGAGTGGAATCCATATTTTGAAGGGCCACAGAGTCCATTTACAGACTGTTGTTTATTTAATAGGCAGTGGGGAGCCAGTGAAGGTTTTTGAGTAGTAATAGTATTGAAACTTTACTTTAGGAAGATTTATCCAGTAACAAAAGAGAAAGTGCTTGGAGTGAAAGAAACTATTTAAGAAACTATTCTAATAGTTGCTATAGAAAATAGGGTCTCCCCATCATAATCTCCACCACAAAACTTTACTATATACAATGAACACTTCCTCAATTATTATAAAGCATATCTGTACAAAACTTTGCAGTATTATTGTGTAACATACAACTTAAAGAAAATTTCATTTTGTCCCATGAAGGCAGCTTCAAAACTAGTCTTCCAAATCTTCTTTGCCACCAGACTGTGACCCGCCTCACCCAGTTCTTCCCATTTAAAAAACTGAATAGTCATCATTCTACAGTAGGAGACCAGCAACAGTGAAGGAAGATGAGGCATGTGGGAAGCATTGTACAAGAAGAACTGAAAGGTCTTGGCAACTTTAAATGTTTGTACCCAGGACCAGGATGAATGAAGGATGACTCCAAAATAAGGCCTGTGTGGCTGGAAATCTGAGGAGAGAAGTACACAGAAAGAACAGGTATGAGGGCCAAGTGGTGAGAAGTCAGGCTGCTGACTGTTGGGAAGGGACACTTTAAGAACTATGCACATAAAAGAGGGACTCTGATGGAAACCTGTGCCCACGAGATCTTCCTGGGTGAACTCTACTCCAACATATGCACCACCTGGTTAATTTTATGTGTCAATCTGACAGGGTCACAAGGTGCCCAGACATTTGGTCAGACAGTATCCTTAGTTTGTCTCTGAGAGTGTGTCTGCATAACATTTGAATTGGTAGAATGAATAAAGCAGATTGCCCTCTTCAAGGCAGGTGGGCCCCATCCAATCAGTTCAAGGCCTGAGTAAAACACAAAGGCTAACTTTTCTGAGAGTAAGAGGGAATTCCTCCTGCCTGAGTGTCTTTGAGTCCAAAGGCAGGGGAAAAATCCAGAATCCCTCCTCAAATGGAAACGTTGGCTCTTCCTGTGTCTTAAGCATGCTGCCACTCAGACTGAACTACATCATGGGCTTTCCTAGGTCTCCAGCACTCTGAATAGATCTTGTGTCTTACAGCTTCCATAACAGTGTGAGCCATAATTCCTTTTAATAAATTCCTTTTTGTATTTGGTTCTGTTTCTCGAGAGAATCCTAATACACTCTACCATCTCTACTTGCTCCATAGCCATCCCTCTCTTTGTCCAGCTGGCCCCTAGCTGGGTTTCTCTATCTCCAGCATCTCTGTCTACTCTCTGCCCATGGCTTATGACACTCCACTTCTGTAGCCCACCAGACTGCCTCTCAGTCAATCTGTCCCATCCAGGTTGACCTCCTGTTTTGCAGCTTGGTTTGAGGGGATATAAAGATCAGTAAGACACTCTTGGAAATCTCAGCATTTATTATACAAACACTTACTGAGTTTCTACTACTTCCCAGGTTATGTGCAAATGAATACACACAGTATGATTAACTCCCAGCCCTCATGACATTTGATGAAAGAGAGACAGATAAACTAAGGGTGGCAAAGCAGCATGCTGGGAGGTATGCCTCTGGGACTAAGTTGGAAGGTGGAGGGATATCTGGTAAGGCTTTACAGTGCTGAGACCCCATTTGAGTGCCAAGTGTTTGAGGGCATCCCAGACAGTGAAGAAACCATGTGACTAAGGTGTCAGCACACTGACTGCATTCTGCTGTCATGTTGCTATGGCTGTAGTCAGGGAGGAGTGTATGTAATTAAGTGGATGAATGAAATCCAAGATGTAATCTACAATTTACTTGCACAATTTACTTAACCTCTCTGAGCCTCCCTTTGCTTTTTTACAAAATGGAGATTATCTCATGGGATTGTTTCAAGGATTAAATGAGATAATGAATGTAAAGTGCTGAACACAATGCTAGGCACAGTAAGTGCTCAATAACTCTTGTTATCTAGTAGGTCACAGGCTCAGAGCAGATTGACATTTTGCAAAGACTGCAGTGGTATGCAAGAGCAGACTGTGAGAGACAGGAAAGCCAGACAGAAGCCAACTGTAATGGTTCAGGCAGGCAGAGTAGACAGTGGTGGTGGGCTGGAGGGAGATGAGTGCATAAATCTAAACACGCTGTTAGTCTAAACAGCATTTCTTTAAAAAAAAAAAAGAAAAAGAAAAACTCATTAAGCTGGCATAGTAAGTTTTAATTTAAATGCTGTTAAAAAAATAGCAGCAAACAGGCTAGGAAAATGCTTAAGTAGTTTATGAAATTAGTTCTGAAGCTGTTGGCATCTCCCTTAATTCTAGAGTGTGGGGGAAACTTCACAAAATGCACTTTTCCATTAGATTCTATAGTGTGACCATTATTCAAGGAGGTTGGGTGGGCATCTAATAATACATAAGTATTTATTGGGTTTGTGCAAAGCATTATTAAAAGTGTCACAATCTTTAATACCGTTTTCAAGTTTGTTAAAAAAAGATTGCTCCTGTTCTATAGAACTCTAGAAAAAAAGCAAAATGATTATAACTTTTAAATTTGAAGATGTAAGAGCAACTAAATTTACTAAATTTACAAATGACTATAAATTCAACCATAGATTCTTTAGAAATGGCACAGTACCCCACACAGGAGAAAACTAAAATTTTGTCACAGAATTTGTACAGGTCCCCAAACCATCCAATATGGTTTTGTAGTGCTCTGCTGAGACATTTTGGCAGGAGAAACAAAGACAAACTTTAGAGCTATCTATTTACATCAAGATGGTTTGTTCTCATGAATACATATGAATTCAAATACCAGGGCTTGCCAAAATGAATCTGACGTTGAGTAGGACTTAAACAAAATCACTGTCCCACCATCATTACATTTCTTCAGAACTTACCATGTGTCACATAACTTATCATTAATCTTTACAATTACTCTGAAACATTGGTATGCTCATCCCCATTTAACAGAAGAAAAGATTGAGTGTCCAGAAATTAAGGTTAAGTGGAAAAACAGGAATTAAACCTCAGATTTGTTGACTCCTGGTGCTGGAT
The DNA here is from genome assembly GCF_049115385.1 of Moschus berezovskii. NCBI lineage: Eukaryota > Metazoa > Chordata > Mammalia > Artiodactyla > Moschidae > Moschus > Moschus berezovskii. The sequence continues at coordinate 37,314,043 of NC_142468.1, read as the reverse complement.
AAGACTCTTGAGAGTCCCTTGGACTGCAAGGAGATCCAACCAGTACATTCTAAAGGAGATCAGTCCTGGGTGTTCATTGGAAGGACTGATGCTAAAGCTGAAACTCCAATACTTTGGCCATCTCATGCGATGAGTTGACTCACTGGAAAAGACTCTGATGCTGGGAAAGATTGGGGGCAGGAGGAGAAGGGGACGACAGAGAAGGAGATGGCTGGATGGCATCACCAACTCGATGGACATGAGTTTGAGTGAATTCCGGGAGTTGGTGACGGACAGGGAGGCCTGGCGTGCTGTGATTCATGGGGTCGCAAAGAGTTGGATACGACTGAGCGACCGAACTGAACTGAACTGAACTGATTGTTATAACCATTCCATTCCGTCGCGTCCGACTCTTTGCAACCCCGTGGACTGTAGCCTACCAGGCTTCTCCGTCCATGGGATTCTCCAGGCAAGAATACTGGAGTGGGTTACCATTTACTTCTCCAGGGGATCTTCCCGACCCAGGGATCGAACCTGGGTCTCCCGCATTGGGGGCAGACGCTTTAACCTCTGAGCCACCAGGGAAGCCCCTAGAGACCATTAAAATGTGCTCGTACTAATAATCATTTATTCTTTCAGTAACCCTTTGCATATTATTATTATTAATTTTTCTTTTTAGAGTAGAAGAAAGTGATATTTATAAGGACTAAGTTACTTTCCTCAAGTCACAGAGCTCATCAGTTGAGGAGATGACTAAAAATTTATACTCTTCAAACAGAATCAAATGAATGTTAAAGAATGGATGAGATGAGTAGCTTTTTGGATTTCCAAATTCTAAACAGGGCTACAATAAGTCCAGCCTTAATTCACAAAGTGTATACTGGTCCTCTGCCCACCAATCTAGAAAGCCAGGGGCAGGAAAGGGAAAAACTCATGTTATTAAGCACAAACCTCCTCTTGTTGAGCATTTTCATGTGTCTGTGTGTGTATGTGTAGTTTCAGTTGCAGACAGTCATGATCTTCAAGTTTCTTTGTTTACTGGACATAGAAGTATTTTTTTTTATTATGTGGAATCTAAAAGGAAATGATACAAACGAACTTATTTACAAAATAGAAACAGACTCAGAAACTTGGAGAATGAATTTATAGTTTCCAAGAAGGAAGAATGGGGGGAAGGAATAGTTAGGGAGTTTGGCATTGACATGTACATAGTGCTATGAGTAACCGATAAGGACCTACTGTATGGCACAGGAAACTCTGCTCAATGTTATGTGGCAGCCTAGATAGGAGGGGTGTTTGGGGGAGAATGGATACATGTATTTGCATGGCTGAGTCCCTTTGCTGTCCACCTGAAACTGTCACAATGTTAGTAATGGCTATACTCCAATATAAAATAAAAGGTTTTTTAAAAATTCTCTTTTAAAACACCCAAGAATAAAATGATTGGAATTTTTTGTACTTCAAACAAAATTGTATTGTTTTAAAAGTAATAAATATTAATTATACAAATCTGGAAAATTCTGAAAACTAAAAAGAAAAAAGATCAGCTATAATTGTACCATTTAAGGCCATGTGCTGCTTAACTCTGGGTAGATGAACTTCCTAACTTTTAAGAAAATTCTTTTCGTAGTTGATATATAAAAAGCTCATTTAATTTGAAAACAAAAAACTCATAAAATAAAATATTCAGAATTATTAAAGTTAAAACTAGATACACTGATACATTGCTTGATTTAGTTATTTAATAGGCAGCATTTTGAGCAAAATACAAAACAAAAACAAAAAAGCTGAATGAAACCTTTCATTTTCCATTACCTTTTCAACTTACCAGTGTATTTGAAGGGTTTTGACATCATGACTCTGACATATGGGCTTTATTATAAAGGGTTTTAAACCAAGACCAATTTGCAGAGTCTTAATAAAGGAATAACTTTCTGCATTCTGACTTCTAGGTCTTAAGAGCATTTTCCTACAATCTCCCCCCCTCCCTTTTTTTTTTAAATAGGACTTTCCTTTGGCAGGGGTTCAGGTGTCATTTCAGAGGTCAAGCATTCCTTGTGTCTATTATTTCATTTCAATCAAGAGCTATAAACTGTCGGTGATAAAATCCTCTTAAAATTGATTCTACCAGTTTTTGGGACACAGCCTAGAGACGGCCACAATTCAGTTTTAGATGACCTTTTCTGGATGCACAAAGGGAAGGTAAGAAGATGTGATTTAAAATGTTTGTAAAAGTAAAAGAATAACCTCATTGCTCAGAGAAGTTGGGAAAGAGCCTATCTCTAACTTTCTGTGCCATTAAGTATACTCGGAGAATGAATGCCTCTGATACAAATCCCAGAGGAGGAGAGGCCACCCCTGCCTAAGCAAGGGTACTTGTTTGCAGGTCAGCTTACCTGATTTGCAGAAGATCTCCAATCTTATCAGAGCTGAACTACCTGGCTTATTCTATTTCTGCTTTGTTGATACCCAAGCTGGCCTTTTCCCCACTTTCTTTCTTTTTTTTTTTTTTTTTAACTGAGAATGTCTAAAGCCTGGGGCAAGCTTCTGGGTGTTCTCAAGACTTAAATGCCACTGCTTAAAGAGTTAAAGATCTCCGTGGCTGCCAGTAAAAGGATGATAAGGTAATCACTCATCCATTGGAGATGCTCTTCTTGTCCTTAACCAAAACAAAGTCTGAGAAACATGGAATGCATTCAATGGTTTAGGGAAATTCTACCATGCAAAGCCAAAGATTAGTATTAGATTTTTAAAGTCAGAGAAAGTTCTCATTGTAATAATTTATCTAGGAGAACAAGAGTTTATTTTTCATTTATCAAGAGCTTAACATTTCCTTCTTGGAAGAAAAAATGCTTTGAGGGATACACTATACCCAGGAAAACACTTACTAACAACATGTTTTAATTTATCAGTTCAAGCTAAAAACTCCTCTTAGAAATAAATAAATACTGTTTCCAGGGTGAGGGGAATCCCATTGGAACTGGCTGTCCCCAAAGAGAAGGGTCAAGTCTCCATTGTATCCCCAGTAATTGTTCTAGCCCTCAGCCAGGGGAAAGTTGCCCGGAGAGGTGTTATGAAATAACAGTAAAAAAGATCTCCACTATATCTACTCTGTTGCCAAGAGGAATTCCAATCTATGCCTCAGTTGAAACCACTTGAGGCTTAGTATTTGGGAACTTAAGAGTAGAGAGCACTGGAGAAAAAGTGATAATCAATTGAGTTTCAGTTCAGTTCTAAGAGTTATTTAAAATTTTTATTTTAGTCACATTTATTAGAAAAAGAAAAAGGAAGAAGAGGAAGAGGGGAAGTGGAGGAAGAAGTATCGTTTTTAGTAAATGTGTTCATAAAGTAAGATACACTTAAAATATTTGCATGCTAATGAAATAAAAACTTAGCTTTTAAGAAGTCCCAAATTTCATTCCTCTACCAAAGTCTCAAATTATGAGCAGGTTCACTCGAGGTTTGAAGGACAGAATTTTGGTAGAACACATTCTCTAAATAGAAGATGGTTACTTTACCCAGAATCTTTCAGAATTAAGCACGCTGAATCCTTTTTGTGGTGTTTACTCAAATTTTAAATGAAAATTTTTTTTCTAATGAAACTTGCTATAGGTGATTGAAATGTTGGTGGGAGGCAAAAAGACCTGTGCAAAAACATTTGAAAATGAAACACTCCAGACATAATCCCTTCCTCCGCAGTTCAAGATTTTCAAATAAGTGAAAAAAAAAGAAAAATGCACATGAGCCCATGCCTAGGAGAAGAAGGTATGTGCCTAAGAATCCCTCGCTGCAAAGTGCTGACATTTGACACCACTTTGAGCCCTGCATGCAGCTAGTGTTGGGCTCTGAATTCTCTCCCACCTTGTTCTTGGCCTTTCACTCATCCCTCTGGCCAAATGCCCCCGTGCCTTAGGGGCCACTCCCAATGCAGAGGTTACTGGCAGGGCAGAGAATGAAGTTGGCATCCTTGCCAGGGTTTGAGCCACATCCAATAGCACCCATCAGAAGGCAGTTCATCAATGACTTTGAGAGAGGGCGCTTGCTAAGCAGGTGGAGATTTTCTGTTGGTGTGTAACCAGCTTCTGCAAGTTAGTGTACATATTTAGTAGCTCAGTCATGTCCAACTCTTTGAGACCCCATGAACTGTAGCCCACTAGATTCCTCTGTCCATGGGATTCTCCAGGCAAGACACTGGAGTGGGTTGCCATTCCCTTTCCCAGGGGATTTTCCCAACCCAGGGATTGAACCCAGGTCTCCTGCATTGCTGGCAGATTCTTTACCAACTGAGCCACCAGGGAAGCCCCATGAGTTTGTAAATAGCTGTAATTAATTAAATCCCAGCCACAGTGGTGGGGAGAGTTCCTTGCATGAGGGAACAGCATTTAAGATGTTGTGGCCTCTGTGGTGCAGTAGCTATGGAAGCATTAGGTGTGGTGAGAGATTAGGCTGCAGCCAAGCCATTGTACATTGCCAGATAGAATTATCCTTTGATGTACATTGGGGTCTAAATTGTTTTCTTTCTTTCCATTTAAAATTAAGATTTCATGTTAATCTCTAATTAATTCCAAGATCAAGCTTCTATTTTAGCTCCTTGAGTGAGTGATGTTGGAATGCTTTTAGGGAAGTAAAGCCAGAATAAAATATTTTCCAATTACCTTAAATACCTTGCAGGCATGGTTATTAGGCATTGCTGTATTAAGTGTGGGATTTTAAATTCAAATGTCATGATTTTAAATCAGAAATCATTTTAAGTCAGAAATGGTTCACTGAGGACAATAGTGTTCCACATTTAAATAGGTGTTTAAAAAAAAATGAGAGAGAGATTGAAACTATCAAAGATGAAAGTTCAGCTTCTCAAGAAAACAGAGGATCATGAGCTGTGAAATTTAAAATGATTGAATATTAAGTATGAAGACTGAGTATAGAATAAGTAAGATGTCCACCAGCTGGGAAATATGAAGATGGAAGAACAAAAGAAGGAAACCTGTAGTTGACCAGAACTTTTTGTAAACTGCAATTTGCAAAGAAAATCCACCTCCACTCACATAAGGGCTTCTTACAGACCCTGACAGAGGGTCAAAAGACAGCTGACCTGGACTGTATCCAAGCGTAACTGTTAGGGTGGTTGGGATTAATGAGTCACCTTGTGAGACCTCCCAACAATCTCATCCCAGGTGTTTGCATCTAAGGCCAGAAAGAGGGCGATCCTTTATAGTAAGGAAATAAAACTCTCCTTGACCAGTTTTTGGGTGAAGTGCAGTAGTGAACACCAAATGATGCCTGAGATCTGGCAAGTCCATCACAAATTTGTAGGCCAGTCATAATTTAAAATATTCTCTTTATCTTCATAAATACAGGAATACTTGTTAGACCATGAGTCTGAGGCATTGGGGAAGAGGGGAGAGGTGTCATCATTGCAGTCTTCTAATTCAGTCCTTCTCCTCTATCTCAAAAAAAGTGAACTTGCATTTTTTAGTCTTTTTTTTTTTTAGTCATCATTTTCCATGTATTGTCATTTGTCCTGGAAGGTGGGTGAAAGCAGGTGATTTTCTATTCTCTCTCCCACTCCTAATTAGGGGGCCTGTCCATTTGAGAACATCTTTGGGGGTACTTCGACATTTTATCAGTGGGTAGCCAGTGGAGTGCTCTGGGAGCACTTGTCTGCATCAGTTCTGAGGGGACCTGCACCTGGTTGTTAAATATTTTTACTGCTTTCTTAATTTTTTTAATATCACCTGATACAGAGACGGCATTTTATGAGACTTCTGGTCACCCAGTGAGGGCAGCTGTGATTCAGTGAAACACTTTGTGTTTGGCACCATCAAAAGATTCTAGTTTGAGTGCTGGCTCTGCTAAGATATAGTGAGACACTAGGTGTGAACACCTAGAACAAGAAAGGGAGCTTCTGTTCATTTCAGGTATAACTGTGTATGGTGACACAGTCTAAAATATAGCCCTTCTTATGATGTAAACATGGGAAGGGATGTACACTGGAGCATCCCAGCTAAGGGCAAGCAGGTTGCAACTGGACTTTTTGAGTTTCCAAAGCCACTGAGGTCTCATTGGCCTCATTGATTCAATGCTACAATGTAGGGTAGACTTATCAGGCCTTGAAAAGTATCCACAAGTCTTTAGAAAATCACTATTCAATGTGTGATTCATTGTGGGAAGCCTCTTATTGATTTGTCTCCCAAATGTAGATTCTTAGATTCTGCCCCATACCTGCTGAGCCAGGATTTCTGAAGGTGCAAGACCCAGGAATTTTCATTTGAAACATTTCACAGGAGATTTTGACAGATGAATGTAAAAGTAAGAACCACTAGTTTAGGGGCCAAATACTGAGAACCACTCAGCACTGGTGATACAAAACAGAAATCAGTTTCTGGATACCCACATTAATGGGCACTGCTCAAGCACTCTATCAGTGTAGTTTCTGGACCAATTACTAGAAAACTGTATGACTATATTTGAGAGAATTGTGTGTGGCTGAGTGAGTGTATATGTGCAAGCCCAAGTGTGTGTTTACACTGCATCACAGTTAGGCCAGTCCCTCTGGATTCATGGCAATCCCACTAGTTGCATCTGGTTTTCATGACCTTGCTCAGGCTTCCACAGAACAAAGCTAGACATAATTCTTGTCAAATTTGACCCCTATGAGTTTAATGAACTTCTGACCAGGCACTCACAGTAGTTTGTTGAAAAGTTTCTTTAGCTCACTTGAACTTGCACAAGTAAAGTTGTGTACCAGTTGCAGGTTTATGAAGATCTTCTCAGAGATCTCTGATCTTGAAACTAAAACTGGACACCAGGTCCATATTTTGTAAAGTATTATTTGTGCCCACCTGACCTCAGCAGGCTCACATGTGCTTTTGTTACCTTTCACCCACAGCTACTTGCTTTGGGTGTGGAATGCCTTTCATTCAAATACTTCTGAGTGACGTAGTCCAGTTTCTTCATGACAAATGGTAGCAAACTGTTTTCTTCCAGCTTATTCTTTTCTCCCATGTAGGCCCAGACATTGCATTTCAACTGAGTTCAGTTCAGTTTGCTGCTGCTAAGTTGCTTCAGTCGTGTCCGACTCTGTGCGACCCCATAGACAGCAGCCCACCAGGCTCCTCCCTCCCTGGGATTCTCCAGGCAAGAATACTGGAGTGGGTTGCTATTTCCTTCTCCAATGCACGCATGCATGCGAAGTCATTTCAGTCATGTCTGACTCTGTGTGACCCCATGTACAGCAGCTTACCAGGCTCCCCTGTCCACGGAATTCTCCAGGCAAGAGTACTGGAGTGGGTTGCCATTTCCTTCTCCACAGTTCAGTTTAACAAACATTTATTTAGTACCAGCTAACTTCCAGGCACTATCTTAGGTACTATTTGTATTTGTAGGTGGGGTACAGGAGGGTCAAAGGAGACAAATGAGCCAGAACACACTGCTGCTCTCCGAGTTTCAACCACGCACAGCTCCTGAGACAGCTACACAATTAACTATACTCAAAATGTAATGAAGGGATAAGCCAGTAGTTTACCCAAAGTTTAGAAAGAGGAAAGCTTACTCTCAGGAAGTTCAGCAAAGTGCCCTTAATTGGAGTCTCAGAAGAAGGTAAACATTTAGACCCTCAAATACTTGGGGCTTGAATATCCCACACATGTTTTAAGTTTCTGGGAGCATTGGACATAGAATCATAATATTAATAACTAAAAATATATTGATCACTGATTACTACACATTATATATATTCATTTCGTCCTCCCCAGAGCCCTGTATAATAATAAACACTGTTTTTTTCCTCATTTCTGAGATGAGTAAATTGAGACAGAGATGAAGTAACAGATTCTCAAAGTCACACAGCCAGTAAGCAACATTTTGCTTGCAGGCAGTCCAATTCCAGAATTGGAGAGCTTAAACATCATGCTGGAATATGCACACATTTTACACTCTATGCTATAAACTACCTGTTTATCTTTTACCTTTTCTGCCTACATAAATATTTTTCTATCCTGTTTAGCATCTCTCTTATTTTCCTTCAATATTTCTACTGCTTGGGGAGATGAATGATTATAGATTTTTTAAGGTTTTATTTTGCTTGTAATCTCAATATTTTATGGGTAATCACAGACGGGCCCAACTTGTAGAGCACACATCCAAAGTGAGTTTTTCCTTCACGCTCTTGCTGTGCTGTCCCTGGCGCCCACTACAGAAGAATCAACGAGAAGGCCCACCAAGGATGGGATAGCAGAGAATCTTTAAACAAACCAAGACCTACATTAATGAAGATATAAATGTTTGTCAAAATGGTTCTGCTTAAGTTTCATTCTTGCCCAACTCCTGCTCTCCCCTCCTTGTGAAGTGACTGAAATTCGCTCAGTCATGTCTGACTCTTTGTGACCCCATGGACTACACAGTCCATGGAATTCTCCAGGCCAGAATACTGGAGTGGGTAGCCATTCCCTTACCTCCAGGGGATCCTCCCAATCCAGGGATCAAATCCAGGTCTTCCACATTGCAGGCAGATTTGAGCCACAAGGGAAGCCCAAGAATACTGGAGTGCATAGCCAATCCCTTCTCCAGTGAATCTTCCTGATTCAGGAATCGAGCTAGGGTCTCCTGCATCGCAGGCAGATTCTTTACCAACTGAGCTATCAGGGAAGCCCAAGTGAAAGTGAAAGTCATCCAGTCATATCTGACTTTTTGCAACCCCATGGAATATATAGTCCATGGAATTCTCCAATCCACATCTCTTATGTCTCCTGCATTGGCAGGCGAGTTCTTTACCACTGAGCCACCTGGGAATCCTGTCCCCTCCTTGGGCATTCTTACTTTCTGTCCTAGGAAGGCAGAAACTTCTCAATCAGATGCTGTCAGACTTTTAGACACTCAGAAGTGCCAAGTTGACAGCCAGCTAGGGAGAACCCACAGTAGGAAGCAGCACAGTCATGGGCATCAAGAGTCTTAAGAATCAGAGAAGTAAGAGTCAACAGACCAAAAAAGACACAGCTTTGCCTCTTGCCAGCTTTAATCTCTATTAAAGAGATTTAATGTGTGCCCTTTAATCTCTCTGCACCTCAGTTAATACCTCTGTGAAGTAGAGATAAGATCTCCCTGACATGCTTTTTTTGTGAGGGCTAAATAAAGTAATGTTTGTAAAATACTTAGCATAGTCCATCCTAAAGGAAATCAGTCCTGAATATTCATTGGAAGGACTGATGCTGAAGCTTAAACTCCAACACTTTGGCCACCTGATGCAAAGAAATGACTCATTTGAAAAGACCCTGATGGTGGGAAAGATTGAAGGCGAAAGGAGGGGATGACAGAGAATGAGATGGCTGGATGGCATCACCGACTCAATGGACATGAGTTTGAGTAAACTCTGGGAGTTGGTGATAGACAGGGAGGCCTGGCGTGCTGTGATTCATGGGGTCGCAAAGAGTCGGATACGACTGAGAGACTGAACTGAACCTTCATAGAACATGCCACATGGTAAAGAGACCATAGTTACAATTTTTTGATTTGATTATAATGGGAATATCACAGTAGGGGATACTTTGAGGGTCAAAGGGGAGGAATCAAAGCAAAGAGCTGAGAATTGAATACTCCACTGCAAACTGTGCCGTCTCCTTTGACTTTGTTTCCCCATTTGGTCCAAAGAGGTACTGTATTTATTAAAGCAGCACATTTAGGGGGAAGAAAAGCTAGGCAGTAGCGCTGAGCATAGTGCCACTGAGACCCCAAATGTTTTCCAGGCACTGTTCCTTCCACCCCAGGGTCCAACCTCACCCACAAATCCACTCTTGATTGAACTTCATCCCCACATCTCATGGTCTGTCCTTCTCTGAGGGGCCTGAAGGGATGGCTTCTGTTTCCATTTCACTGATGGGCCATTCCTTTAGCCATACCCTGTCCTGGCTTCACACACATGTGCTTTCCACTCTCTGAGCTTGGTTCAGTTGGTAAAGAATCTGCCTGCAATGCAGGAGACCCCAGTTAGATTCCTGGTTTGGGAAGTTCTGCTGGAGAAGGGATAGGCTATCCACCCCAGGATTCTTGGGCTTCTCTTGTGGCTTAGCTGGTAAAGAATTCACCTGTAATGTGGGAGACCTGGGTTTGATCCCTAGGTTGGGAAGATACCCTGGAGGGGGGAAAGGCTACCCACTCCAGTATTCTGGCCTGGAGAATTCCATGGACTGTATCAGACCATGGGGTCACAAAGAGTTGGACATGACTGAGTGACTTTCACTTCACTTTACTTTACTTTGACTTTTAAATTATGTAGAACCCTGTGATTTAACTTATAAACATTTGTGAATTTTTCAGGTATCTATTGTTGATTTTTGTTTAATTCTATTATGGTCTGAGAAGATATTTTGTGTGATTTCTATGCTTTTAGCTTTGTTAAGTCTGGCTTTATGACTCAGGATATGGTCTATGTGGGTGAATGTTCCATGTGCACTTGAGAAGAATATGTATTCCACTGCTGTTGGATGCGGTGTCTGTGAGAGTCAGTAAAGTCAAGTTGCTGGATAGTGCTATTTAGATAATCTAAATCCTTATTTGGGCTTTCCTGGTGGCTCAGATGGTAAAGAATCTGCCTGCAATGCAGGAGACCTGAGTTCGATCCCTGGGATGGGAAGATCCCCTGGAGGATGGCATGGCAACCCACTCAAGTATTCTTGCCTGGAGAATCCCCATGGACAGAGGAGCTTGGCAGGCTACAGTCCACGAGGTTGTGAAGAGTCGGACATGACCGAGCAACTAAGCATAGCACACAAATCTTTATTTATTTTCTGATGTATTTTTATCAATTACTGACAGAGGGGTGCTGAAGTCTCCAATTATAATTGTATATTTGTCTGTTTATTTTTAAATATTTATTTTTATTTGGCTGCAGCCGATCTTAGTTGAGGCATGTGGGTTGAGCATGTGGGATCTTAGTTCTCCAACTAGGGATTGAACCTGTGTTTCCTGCATTAGAAGGCATATATTTAATCACTGGACCACCAGAGAATTCCCTCTATTAGTTTGTTAGCTTTTGCCTTGTGCATTTTGAAGTTCTACTATTAGGTGCATACACATTTAGGACTGTTATGTTTTCTTGGAAAGTTGACTCCTTTATCATTATGTAATATCCCTCTTTTTCGCTTATAATCTTTGTTATTCTGAAGACTACTTTGTCTGAAATTAGGGTAGTTATTCCAGTTTTCCTTTAGTTAACATTTTTGTGTTATATCTTTTCCCATCCTTTTTCTTTTAATCTAAGTTTTTACATTTAAAGTGGGTTTATATAGTAACAGTCTCACAGGCTTCCAGAACAGGCTTGTGGTTGCCAGGGGGAAGGATAGTTAGGGAGTTCGGGATAGACATGTACACACGGCTTTATTTATAATGGATGAACAACATGGACACACTGTACAGCACATGGAACCCTGCTCAATGTAGTTTGGCAGCCTGGATAGGAGGGGAGTTTAGGGGATAATGGATACATGTACATGTACAGCTGAGTTCCTTCACTGTTCACCTGAAACTATCACAACATTGTTAACTGGCTATATTCCAATACAAAATAAAAAGTTTTAACAAAATAAAGTGGGTTTGTAATAGACAGTGTGTAATTGGGTCTGGCTATTTTAGTCAATCTAACAATCTCTCTTTACCTGGAATGTCCACATCATTCACTTTTGAAATGATTGTTGAGGGAATTCTCTGGCGGTTCAATGATTAGAACTTGCCAAGGGCCCAGTTTGATGTGCAACCTAAAACTAAAGTGATTGTTGCTATCACTGGATTGAATTCTGCCTTATTATTGCTACTGTTTTCTCATCAGTGGACTAATTCTTTCTTATTATATCCTCCTTTTCTTTCTTCTCTGGCTTTAATTGAGCACTTTTATGATTTCATTTTATCTCTTATAATTGACTCATTATTTATACCTCTCTTTTCTTTTAGATTTTTTTAAGAGATTGACTGGAGTTCTAATGTATGAGTGATTTAACAGTCTGATCATTTTTTATTTCCTAAGGGTGGATTGGGAAAGGGCTGTGGTTTTGTTTTCTTCTGAGATGAACTTTGAGGTATTTTTGGCTAAAATAGCTGGAATTTAAATAAAATGTTGAAGTATGGAATAGCATCTCCATTTGAATAGAATTTTTAAATATGCATTTCATTTGTAACCAGTCAACTAACTCACACACTTTATTTTAAACAGAGGAAGATTAAATCTGGATGAACAAAAACTGCATTCTATATTTTTACGCAATGAAAATTGTACGAAAAGGAAATTGCAACATAGATTTAACTGTTCAACTTAATTCTTTAAAAAAATAGACAGAAATTATTGAATTTTGCTCATTGGGAAAATCTTAGAGAATTTTTCCCTTCTAGAAAAGCAGTCATTATTTTTGTTTTGGGACCACAACCTCTTTGAGAATCCAATGAACCACACTAGACAAATACAAATGCTTGTCTACACACCAAATTTTGCCTATAATTTCAGGAAATTTGCTGACTCCCTTCAGTCTCTAAGTTCCTCTTCAGGAATACCTGCCCTAGAATAAGTAATGAACATTGTCAACAAGTATCTTGATGTAACCATATATCTTGGTATGTACGCCAAACAGCACAATTATCAGGTTTGACTTGAGCTAAACTCTTGTCCTTTATTATTATTTAATCAGAGTCCCAGTTCCAGGTCATGCTTGGGTCTAGCTCTTAGATTTGTCATCTGCCCAGTCCCATACCTTAGTGTCACACCACTACAGTCTCTACAGTGGCAAAGGACTCAGATGGTAAAAGCCACCTGGCTAGTCTAAACAGCCAGCAAACCTGGAATGTGTTTGTCTCCTTTTATGCTAAAGGTAGAATTCTCCCAGGTACAAGAAGTGCTTAATTGAGGTCTACAGTAACCTAGACAAATTTGTTCGTGAGCATATTTTCATGCTAATATCAAAACTATATACAGTAAAGAGGGATAAGTTTCAAGCAACACTTGCCTGTACTTTTAAAAGAACAATCTCCCATTTATTCTTTTAAGTCAGGGTCACAAACCATTTTATGGCAACAAATCCCAAAGGATCCACCAACTACTCTTCCCTTATTCTTCTGCCATATTCTGAAATCTCCCTCCAACTATGATACCCTCAATTGGTATCAATTTGATTGGGTCAATCAAAACAGAATTATTTGACTCTTCTCTATATGCAAATAACACCCTTGCTGTATTCATTCTTCCACTAATGCCACTGCAATTGTCTAGTATTTCATTTTTTTCTTTTTATGTATTTGTCTCTTTCAATCATTTAGTAAAATCTTCAAGATATTTATGTCATCAGCAAAGGAATCCCAATTTCAATGGACATAATGCCATATAAAAGTATTTTTAAATACTTTAAAACAGAGACTATGGATCATAGTTTCAATTTTATTAACATGTTAACTTTCCAAATAGTAAAAAAGTAGGGTGTTTACATTAGCCAAATTGAATGGAGCCCTTTGGAAACAACTTTGAAGGGACTGGTTGACCTGTAGCCTGGAGGCTCAATCTGGCAGCTGGGAAACTGCCTTAGATACATCATGGTTATCTGGGTCTTGAGGATCTTTTTGTATAGTTCTTCTGTGCATTCTTGCCACCTCTTCTTAATATCTTCTGCTTCTGTTGGGGCCATACTGTTTCTGTCCTTTATTTTGCCCATCTTTGCATGAAACTTTCCCTTGATAGCTCTAATTTTCTTTAAGAGATCTCTAGTCTTTCCCATTCTATTGCTTTCCTCTATTTCTTTGCATCAATCACTTAGGAAGGCTTTCTTATCTCTCCTTGCTGTTCTTTGGAACTCTGCATTCAGATGGGTATGTCTTTCCTTTTCTCCTTTGCCTTTAGCTTCTCTTCTTTTCTCAGTCATTTGTAAGGGCTCCTCAGACAACCATTTTGCCTTATTACATTTCTTTTTCTTGGGGATGGGTCTTGATCACCGCCTCCTGTACAAAGTCACAAGCCTCTGTCCATAGTTCTTCAGCAACTCTATCAGATCCAGTCCCTTGAATTTATTTGTCACTTCCACTGTATAATTATAAGGGATTTGACTTAGGTCATACCTGAACAGCCTAGTGGTTTTCTCTACTTTCTTCAGTTTAAGTCTAAGTTTGGCAGTAAGGAGTTCATGATGAACCACAGTCAGCTCCTGGTCTTGTTTTTGCTGACTGTATAGAGCTTCTCCATCTTTGGCTGCAAAGAATATAATCAATCTGATTTCCGTGTTGACCATCTGGTGATGTCCATGTGTAGAGTCTTCTCTTTTGTTATTGGAAGAGGGTGTTTGCTATGACCAGTGAGTTCTCTTGGCAAAACTGTTAGCCTTTGCCCTGCTTCAACATCTTTGGATAAAATGTATCATATAAGTATTACCTTTCATCTTGTAAATACAGATGCTTGGAAGCAAAAACAAGTGTTATTTACGATAAAAATCTCTTTTCCAAATTTTCTTAAAGAAATGTTTTGTGAAAACTTCATTTCCTGAAATATGTTAAGAGAACCCCAAAGGAATAAAAAGTCTTCCCATTCCGTATGTCTGTGTTTTTTCAGTGCTCTTTGAAATAATTAGAACGTCAAGAATTTGGCATTTTCTAAGGGAATCTTCTCAGGTACTCTAAGATAGTTTTCATTCCTCTTTATTCTTTGTAATAGTTTGTACCCTATAAAAGATAAACTATTTTTTCACTATCAACTTTTTTTTCCATTTGATAAGCAATACTTTTCAATGTGTCCCCAAAGAAGTCAAAATGAACTGAGATTAAATTTGATGGCTTTCTTATTTATATATCATCCTCATTAATGATATCCTCAAATACTATCCAATAGAGTTCACCTACTCACCTCTGTCTCCTCCTATCTTGAACATCTTTTCTCTGAAAAGTTGCTCTTTTTCAATTGTTTGCCAACATTAATAAGACTTGAATTTTCTCTTAGTGATAAGAAAAGAAATATATTCTTGGTTTGATTCTGTTGTTCCAAATAAAATCAGAACTATAGAGCAAACGAACATTTAAAAGTTGATGCATGATTTTCTCCCTCCTGTAAATGTTTTAGTTCTCACCCTAAAATGAGATCTTGCATGAAATTTCTGATGTTCCAAGTTTTCCAAGTTTTTACACTATGGTATTAGAGTAAAAGTCTCTCTCAATGGGGCACCTAATACACTGACTTTATGGTAAAGCAGGCCATGAAGAAAAAGTTAGCTACCCTTGTTTCAGCCGATGATTTTAACCACTGATGGCCATGCAGTGTTCTCTACTCCGATATATCCAAGTCATAAGTGGCTTGGTGTGGCCATTGAGGGTTACTAGTTTGATAGTTCTGCCAGCTGCAGAAAGCTATTCTTTCCCTGAAACCCACCACAAAGCCCCTTATTTCTTGCATACTCAAGAATCAGAGTGTAAAGGAAAATAGAAAGAAAGAAGAAAGACACAGTGAAACAAAATTCAAAGATGGAGCAAGACGAAGATCCTCATTTGAGGTGAAAGAATCCTTTGTAGATGAGAAAAGTACAAAGGTCAAGAGAGGAAATTTTGGCACTCCCCACCCTCTTACAATTTGGGGGATGAGGAGGCTGTTCATCAACTCCTTCTTGACTTGCACATGTTCCTCACAAATTAAAATCTGTCACAGAGAAGTTTAAAATGTTTTAATGTTATGAAATATCTTTTCTTCCATTTATGGCTTCTGGGTTTGTGTCTTGTTTAGAAAGGCTGGGCTCATTTCATTTATTCCATGATGATAAATAAATTCAACCATGATTTACTGTAGAGGTTAAATTTTAAATACTTGACCCATTTTAATTTACTTTGTGAAAATCAGAAAACATATTTTTAATGTAATTTTGTTTCAATGCAAATTCCATGTAGTTCACACTTGGGTCAGTTAATCATTGACTATTTACTAACAACCCTCTATGAGCCAAGCCAGTGAGGGATCCAAAAGAAATAGATGGTGGTTGAGTTCAAAGAAGCTACACTATATTTGAGGGAAACAACTAACACCTTCTAGAATTAGACAGCATATAATTAAGTACTAAATACTGAGATGCTGCCTAGGATTGTTGTGGGAGCTCAAAGGAAGGAGCCATCTATCTGGGCTACAGTTACTAGGAAAGACTTTGTAGACAAGTTGGGGCTTGAGTTGGATATGTAATTCTCTACATGCCAAAACAAAAAGCTATGGCTTTCTCTAAGTGTATGTATGAGTGGTTTAGGTGGACACCTAGTTTTCAAAAAATAACCTATCTGTTGGGAAAATATACCTGACACAGACTCAACAGGACTTAGGTGCATACTTGTAGATTTGAGACAGGTTTTAGAGCTAGAAGTAAGTGGCAGAGTGGTGAGGGTAGCGGTGAGAAATGTGTGCCCAAGGGAAGGGTGATTAACTGGCAGTCTTACCTTATGTTCACTCCCCAAGCGTCGGCCCACCCTACAGAGTATCCCTGGGGTTTTGCCTACTCTGAAACTCCTGGAGTTCTGCCAAGTGTGGGTGGGCATCCCTTGAAGGCCTCTTTCTGTGACTAGCTGCTGCTTCCCTTCTCTCACTACTTGAAAGAGCTACCACTCCACTAACTCTTAACCAGTCCAATATATCCTCTGTAAGTGAAGTGAACAACACCTTACTACATCACTTCTACGAGTCTATTATTGCTGGTTGGACTAAAAATTGGTTCAGACTTTGCTGGATTTGTGGGCAATAGGAATGGGTGGTTATTTACCAGCATGTTTCAAAAGTCTTATGTTTTTATATATCCTTTGATCCAACCATTTGACATGCAGGAATTTCCTTTTTATTTAACAAAAACATACTGCAGGTACTGTTTTAAGTGCTTAAAAAGTTTAATACATTTAATCTTCTTAATAATCTTATGTGATAGGCATTATTTCTCTACAGTGGAAGAAAATGAGACACAGAGAGGGCTAGTAACTTGTCCATTGCCACTAGCTAGTGTCAGAATCAACACTTTTAAAAAAATTATTTATTTAAATTGGCGGCTAATTACTTTACAATATTGTAGTGGTTTTTGCCATACATTGACATGAATCAGCCATTGGTGTACATGTGTTCCCCATCTTGAACTCCCCCTCCCACCTCCCTCCCCATTCCATCCCTCAGGGTCATCCCCGTGCATCAGCCCTGAGCACCCTGTCTCATGCATCAAACCTGGACTGGCGATCTGTTTCACACATGATAATATACATGTTTCAATGCTATTCTCTCAAATCATCCCAGCTTCGCCTTCTCCCACAGAGTCCAAAAGACTGTTCTATACATCTGTGTCTCTTTTGCTATCTTGCATATAGGGTCATCATTACCATCTTTCTGAAACTGCAATACTTTGGCCACCTCATGTGACGAGTTGACTCACTGGAAAAGACTCTGATGCTGGGAAAGGTTGGGGGCAGGAGGAGAAGGGGATGACCAAGAATGAGATGGCTGGATGGCATCACCGACTCTGTGGACATGAGTTTGAGTGAACTCCGGGAGTTGGTGATGGACAGGGAGGCCTGGCGTGCTGTGATTCATGGGGTCACAGAGAGTCGGACACGACTGAGCAACTGAACTGAACTGAACTGAACTGAAATTCCATATATATGCATTAGTATACTGTATTGGTGTTTTTCTTTCTGACTTACTTCACTCTGTATAATAGGCTCCAGTTTCATCCACCTCATTAGAACTGATCCAAATGCATTCTTTTTAATGGCTGAGTAATATTCCATTGTGTATATGTACCACAGCTTTCTTATCCATTCATCTGCTGATGGACATCTAGGTTGCTTCCATGTCCTGGCAATTGTAAACAGTGCTGCGATGAACATTGGGGTACACGTGTCTCTTTCAATTCTGGTTTCCTCGGTGCCTATGCCCAGCAGTGGGATTGCTGGGTCATATGGCAGTTCTATTTCCAGTTTTTTAAGGAATCTCCACACTGTTCTCCATAGTGGCTGTACTAGTTTGCATTCCCACCAACACTGCAAGAGGGCAGAACCAGCATTTAAATTCATGCTGTCTGACTCTAGAGTCCTTGATGCTAAAGGAAATCAACACTTAATATTCACTGGAAATACTGATGCTGAAGCTGAAGCTCCAATACTTGGGCCACCTGATTGGAAGAGCCGATTCATTGGAAAAGACCCTGAGGCTGGGAAAGATTAAAGGCAGGGGGAGGAGATGACAGAGGGCAAGATGGTTGGATGGCATCACTGACTCAATGGACATGAGTTTGGGCAAACTCTGGGAGATGGTGAAGGACAGGGAAGCCTGGCGTGCTGCAGTTCATGGTGGTGTAAAGTGTTGGACACGACTAAGTGACTGAACAACAATAATAACACTATACTGCCTGTGCTGGTCAATTTTATATGTCAATTTGACCACAAAACCCAGATTAAACATTGTTTCTGGGTGTGTGTGTGTGTGTGTGTGTGTGTGTGTGTGTGTAGTTATTTCTGGGTAAGATTAGCTTGTGAATTGGCAGACTCAGTAGATGTTCCTCTGCAATGAGGGTGGGCATCATCCAATCTGCTTAGGGCCTGAACAGAACAAAAGGCAGAAGAAGGAGGAGGCTCTTCTCTTTTTCCCTGCCTCGCTGATTAAGCTGGGACATCTCTTCCCATCTTCTCCTGCCCTTGAACTGAGACTTATGCCATCAGCTACTCTGGTTCTCAGGCCTTCAGATTCTAATCAAATTATACCACTGGCTTTCCTGGGTCTTCACCATGCAGACAGTAGATTGTGGGACTTAGCCTCCATTATTGTGTGAACCAATTCCTCATAATAAAAGAGAGAGAGTACATATATATATAGTTATATATATATACTTATATATATGTAAATACTAATAAATACATTATTATTTATTAATAAATACATTATATATACATACTATATATGTATATTGTATGTACATACAAATATATATAGACAAATAATAAATACATTATATATACATATAAAAGAGAGAGTATAATATGATAAATACATATCCAATAGGAGATAAACATGCGCATCTATTTCCTTAGAGAACCCTGACTTATATGCCACCTAAACAGTCAGCATGGATGCCTACTCTGTGCCAAGCACAGCCCCTGCTCCCATGGAACTACTGACTTAGTGTTTTTCTAACTGAGGGTTAAAACTTATCCATGAGACATAAAATAAATTTAGTGGATTGTGACCAGAATTTCTTTAAAACTGATGTAGAAAAATGGAGAAATTACCAGAAAATGAGCTTGGCTTCATGACATTTTTTCCACTTCTATGTGTGTGCACAAGCAGACATGAGCAGATGAGTACTGAGTCACAGAATAAAATGCGCTTCTTATGAACTGCAGTCAGAAAGATTTAAAAGTCAGCAGTCTAGCAGGAAAGACAAATATTATTGATAGGTAAATAATTATATTTATGCAAGTTTTTAAAATTAATTGCAAAAAGTTGCCTGAAAATGAGAAATTATTAAACAAATTATGATACAGAGATATAATGAAATTCTATCCAGAAACTCAAATTGCGTTGTGGGTATTTAGTGACATAGAAACATTTGCAAGATGTATAGAAAAGGAGGAGAGTCAGATTATAAAACAACATGTGAATATAAATGAATGTATATGCAAACTAGAAACAGACTCATGGATACAGAAAACAAACATAGTTACCGAAGAGAGGGAAAAATCAGGGATATGGAATTAACATACAAACTGCTGTGTATAAAGTAGATAAGCAACAAGAATGTACTATATAGGGAGTTACAGCCATTATCAGGTAATAACTTACAATGAAATATAATCTGTAAAGATATTGAATCATTATGCTGCATACCTGAAACTAACACAATACTGTTAATCAACTTCAAAAATATTTTAAATAAAACATGTATAATATATATTTTTATAAATATATATACATATATATATTTTCATAGAAGAAGATGTCCCTAGCTGTGGGAGTTATGCAAAAAATATTGTTTCTCTGATTTTCTTCAATGAACATAATTAGTTTTATAGGATATACCTTCATCTAAAATAAGATATATCCATATATATATATATTACACTATAAGGATTAGTATCAAATGCAAAGAAAACTCTTGTAAACAGTAAAAATAAAGACTTCTTGCAGACAAGAATAAAAGGACAAATTATCCAATAAGAGAGTATATAAAAGATGCAAACAGATCATTCACAGAAGAGAAATCTTTCTTCCCAAATAAACACATCAAGTAACACATAAGTGATAGAGATGCAAGTTAAAAAAACAAATAAAATAAAAATATCTCTTTTGGGAATTCCCCTGCAGTCCACTGGTTAGGACTTAGGGATTTCACCGTCTGGGAGCAGGTTCAATCCCTGTTCAAGGAACTAAGATCCTGCAAGCTATGTGGCATACCAGGAAAATAAAATCTCTTTTATTAGTTCTGCAGCCAGCCAGCCCTGCCCTATAAAAACCACTCTAAGAAAATCCAATATTCGACAACCTGGAGCTTCAGAATAGAAATAAGTGAATCTTCATCTTACAAAAGAGTAGGTTTACTCTAAATATCAAACTTTCCCAGGGCACTCATTATGTGCTTCTATCTCTGCCTCATTAGGAGCCCCTACGATATCATGAAATAAATCATTAAATGAGGTACAAAGACTTCTCCAAAGAAATACAAAACATTTTAATACAGATAGAAAAATAGCATTTATAGACATAACAACAGATAATTTTCTAGTGTTCTAGTGTTCTATACACACACATCCCCCATGCTAATCTCTTAACATACCTCATTTAATCCCTATGACAACTTTACGAGTTTTCAGCTCCATTTTTACTATAGGACAAGTGAGGCTACAAGAGGTTAAGTAACCTGCCTCATAGGTAAGTGGAGGAGATGGAATTTGAGCCCAAATCTCCACTTCCACGGTTTGCAATCTCAGCCACTTGGGTAACTTCACACGTTGTAAACTGATGATTGGTTGTGCATGATGCTAACGAGGAGTATTTTTTGAGGTCAGAGGGTTTCAAAGAAAGGTCTGGGGATTATTGGTGCTGCATATAGTGTCTCTTAAGTTTTCAAGTGAATATTTCTTAGAGTACACATTTATAAAGCGGTCATGACTAGAAATTGTTTCCCTGATGAAAACTTGAATATCATCAAACACAATGTGTCTTGTTCTGGTGAGGTTTTTTTCGTCAATATGTATGATAATGAGGAAGATGCTTCATGGTCTTCTTCCATGCTGATGTGATTCGGATAAAAGAACACTGAAATCATTGTCCTAGGCTCTTTTATAGCTTCATAAAGTAGGTTTATCATAATATATTTCGCCCACAGACAACACAGTAGTCAAAATAATGACCATAAGAATAATAATAAATTGTAATTTATTAATAATAATAATTGTATTACTAACACCAATGGACTAAGGGAAACAATCAGCAATAACCAAATATAAAGGCTATCTACTTAGAGATATGTATTTCTGAATGGAATACAAACCTTAGGTTTTTTTTCTTTTATCATTTCTGCGAGATAAGACCCATTTCTGCCATACCAGATAACTCAAAAATATGAATCAGTTTGAATGAAATATAAGACCCAACTGTCCATTCTCTATGATTTCTGGCAGTAATACTATTTAGCATTTGCGTTCTTTAAAGAATCCATTTGTGCAGCAGCTATTAGTTGCAGCAGTGGTAGTGATGGACAATTGCACCCTGCTCCACAGTTGGCCAGTGTCCACAGAGAACAACACTCATCTCTCTGACACTGTTTCTCCTACCTTCATTTTCCCTTTGCCCTGATTTCTTAATTATTTTATCTACTTTATGAACCATCTCAAATAACTTGGGGAATAAGACTGAGATAAATATATGCATAGAGAGCCAAACAAGCCTTCTCATCTTGTAAAGCAGCCTGAGTTTTTCTCCCCATAGACACAGAGTTTCAGGTTAAATGGCTTAGCTAATGGTTTATATGGCCTGATAGTAGGAGCTGGGATTAAGGTCTCAGGTGCTGACATAATGACAGGAGGCTACATCTTCATATCTCATGGAACTGAGCCTAATTGTCCTTATGGTCCTTGCTTCCTACTTCATTCTCTCTCTGGTACACACTGTGGTCATTTCCAGTCAAGCCCAGTAGAATGTGATCACTAGTGAAAAACTGGGAGGGTGGGAAGAGTGGGGCAAAGCAGAGGATGAATTTAGTTAGTCCCCTGCATGGAAAACAGTTTTAAAAATAAAATCTATTGTGTCCCATATTGCTAATATGGGCTTCTGAAAGTAAATAATGGTGCTTTAGTTACCTATCAGGTTAAAATACAAGATACTCCTGTATTTTAAAGTGAAAGTTGCTCAGTCGTGTCCAACTCTTTGTGACCCCATGGACTATACAGTCCATGGCGTTCTCCAGGCCAGAATACTGGAGTGGGTAGCCTTTCCCTTCTCCAGGGGATCTTCCCAACCCAGGGATCGAACCCAGGTCTCCCTCATTGCAGGCGGATTCTTTACCAGCTGAGCCACAAGGGAAGCCCACACATAAAGATGCACATACACAGAGACATGAGGGAAGAAATATGTAGTTACATCAAACTTTACTTGAAGGTTCTCCCAATAATTAGTTTATAAGAGGTGATTAACCAGTTGCTAAATATACTTTAAGTGAATTTAAAAGGGCAAATGAAATACTGTAACCAACAATAACATCATAGCAGCTAAGTATGTACATAAAACAAACTAAAGTGAAATAAGATAATTACTAAGATTTCTTTTCAACAGTTTCATCAAGCCCCGCTACTCACTGGGTACTGCATGACTGAGGTAGATCCACGGTTTATAGCAACTGTTGGTGCCCCTAGGGCTACAGCAGTGGGTGGGTGGCAACATGAAACAGAACCCCAGCTAGTCCAGAATGTGGTTCTGATTCACAGTCCTCACTATTGTGCTGGGACAGATGTGGACAGTATGAATCCCCATAAGAAAAAGGATGTTTTATCTTCTGGGCTACATGGGGGAGAGTGGCAAGAGCGAAGAAGCTTCCTTCAGCAGTTCTGCAGCTTCAACTCATTTTTTAAAATCTTTTTATCCCTCCCCCAGAGTCCTAAGAGCTGGAGCTCAAATTCGGTTTTGAGCTAATAGAGGGAAGGCAAGAGGTTAAACCAAACTGTTAACTGTGTCTCTTCAAAACTGACATTTAATACAGGGTGTAAATCACTAGGGGAGCCTGTTATTCCTTCAGGAATGCAATTACATAGGGTCAAATAAAACATGAAAGAAACCAACAAGTTTTAAAATGTAGTATGTTCTCAAAAGTAGGCAAGAAGGAATGTGAAGCAGTCCAAATATGCTAACACTCCCTGCTGTCCTATAGGACAGGATTACAAGAAGAGGTTTCTGCTCTTTAATGATTATGTGGTTAAGCATGGGTATGGAAGCACATCGCCCAATCTGGCTGCTCCCCACTGGACTCTGGGCTTCCCCAAGCTCCCTGCATTCATTCAAAGCAGGTGTAGGCTCTGCTGTTCAGTCTATTACCATTACAGTCTCATTACCAGCCCTGCCCTCCACTTAACACTTTTCAAAAGTGTTTATATGGGTGTACAGAATACACCATAGGCATTTTTTCTCTTTCTCTCATTCACACTCAAAACCAAACCACAAGCAGAATTCTTATTTTGTGACTTCAAAGACACAAAAATTCATAAGATTGCAGCTATAGGCTTTCCGATATTTAAGGTAACTTGCAAATTGTGTAGGTGCTAACTTACTCCATGGGGTGGGTGGAGGGTGGGCTTATGTTTGTATTTGGGAAATATCTGTTAACAGTTTGATGTACTTCAACAAATTTAATGTGTTAAAAACTTGGGTTGGATCTCCTTCAGTTTACCATTCTCAAAAACTAGGGTGACAACGTGCTCCATTTTACCTGGCACTCTCCAGATTTTAGCACTGAAAGTCCTGCATCTCAGAAAATCTCTCATTCCCCAGACAACTGGCCATCCTATGGCAAACAAAAGACTATTCCATCCACAGACTACATATCCTCTCTTTGGCCCTGTGCTTTTAGCCCTGTGTGGACCCAGTGTGTGTGCATCAGGTGTGTATATAAACAGGTACACATATGACAAGCACATGAATTCTGAATCAAACCAAAAGACCCAATTTGTAATTAACAGTTTCTTTAAACTCTTGTTTCTAAGCATATGCAACAGCATGATAGAAAGCACGGGCGATAGACTGAGGTGAGGGAATGCCTGGGAAGGGACACTGGGATCAGGACTAAACTAATAAAAGAATTCAAGCAAAACAGATAGGTCAGCTGAGTTCAGATTCCTGTATAATCACTGACTTTTTATAAGCTATTTCTCACTTCTCCAAGAAAAATGGTTTCAATTGAGTTGTGACTCAAACTTGAATTTTCCTTATCTTGCTTACAAAATGTGTCATACTACAAACTGACTTCCCAGAGTCTATAATTCCAAAGGGTGCAAGTTCTATCTGGTTGGCTGAATCTTGGGCACCTCCTCTCCCTAACCATCCCAAGACCAACTGGGCAATGGTGGCCTCGGGCTGGTCCTTGTGAATCACGAATCCTGTCCAGGGGCAGCTGCAGAGGTCAAGTTGGTCCACCTCCTGCTCACTGATGAGGCAGGCACCATGGGGTGTGTCTCTGAAGTGCACTATTTCCCGACTTCCTTACCACATTGGAAGTTCTGTATGCTTCCAGGTCTTTCTAGCAACCCCTTGGCAACTTCATAGATTACATGGCTGCCTCAGCCCATAAAATACACCATTTCAACTGCAGGCTGAGTTATGAAAGTCTTGGGCTCAGGAGAGCTCCTGAGAATAGCTTAAAGCTGAGCAGACCCAAGACTAGAGGAAAATGCAGTTCGTTTTACACTTCCAAGTCATTTGGCTCTTTCCTTGACTCTTCTCCTGACAGTGCAGCAAGAAATCTATCTGTCCAAGGAGAATTCATATCCATTCTTTCTCTCTCTCTCTCTGGCTATTTCCTTGTTCTGTTTAAAAGATGCCAAACAGATACACTCACTAGAAATAAACACAAAGTAAAGCAATAATAATAATAATTACAGCTTTCCCTCCTGACTTATCATGCATGCCCCTCACTATAGAGGCTCCCCTTTCCTGTGCTTGAAATTTGTCTGTCCAGATCAGGTATTCTATTAATATAATCATCAGTCTCTAAGCTTAGTGAAATGTAAAGAAATTGGTGGTAGACAGGACAAATAAAGGATCAAAGATTAAAGGAAGAGACTTGGGAGGATAGAAAGGTGACTCCTTGAAGTTTTCAGATGAGCATGAGGTATGTGCTGTTGAGAGGCAAACAGGTCTGGGTTTGAATTCCAGCCCAGGCACTTATTAGCTAGTGATCTTGGACAAGATACTTCACCACTGTCAATTCCAGTTCCTCATCTGTGCCATGGGGATAATTCTAGTTTCAATATGAGGATAGGAAATAACATATTGTAAAGCACCCAACACACAGTAGATGTTTAACAACCCATAGCTTTTACTACCATGGAGATGCATGTTTCAGGAAAAAGTGACCCTTCCAACAGCCCAGTGAGTTGTGTGCCACAGTGCCCTCCGTGTTTTGACTGCCAGGTTTCTGCCCTAATGGACATCTCCAGGAACTCTCTGCTCTTAATCCCAGTTCTCCACCCACACTCCCCAACTGGCCTGAGGCGAATCACTTAACTGCCTCAATTGCTTCATCTGTAAAGAAGAGGATAATAATATTTACCTCCCTCAGAGGAGTGTTGGGAGAATAAATGAATGCTTGCAAAGTACCCTGAGATCTACAGATGAAAGGCATATAGAATTGCTAAGTATTATTATAAATATTAGTGTTATTTTGACACATTTGCATACATACATGTGCAAGCAAATTTGCATCTAGAGTACTAGATGAAAGTATATGACTTTCAAGTATCATCGTGCAAACACCTCCAGTACCCAGGGATGTTTACATCTGTGTAATTTTTATACGATAAGACAACTGGTCCCAGAAATAAGAATTTGCCTGTAAGGGCAGCACTGCTTTGGGATGCTGGTAAAAAATCATTCATAGCTCATGATTAGAAGCTTTCTAGAAGTCCTTTTGCTAGTGCCATGATCCTTCCAGCTGCCTTTAGCGGCTAAGACCTGACTATGTGATCAGCTCCCTAAAAAGCAATAAAGTATAACTCTCAGATTCCTGTATCTGCCAATTGAAAAAAAAAAAAAAAACAACCTTGAGCCTAGAAGACTTTGTTCCCAAGCTAACCATATCCACTTGCAAAACACACAGTCATAAAATCAAGTTGCGAAGAAACACCTCTTTTAACCCATCTCACAGCCATTTCTCCACCTTGCACATCAGTAGAGCAGCTCTGGCTGCTCCTCTCTTCCCAATAAAGCTCCTGCTTCCTCCATGTGTTCCTGCTCCCCACCAACTCAGTCCCCTCCCTGCAAGTGCAAGGTAACATTATAATACCATCCACCACAATATCACAGCACATAACTCCCAGGAGACCACTTCTGTAGCCTGTGCTTTTAGGAATAAAAGAGTGAGAGCAAGTGGAAGCTACACGAGGAAGTTAAAATTCCCTAGTGTTTTGACTGAGCCCTCAGCAGTCATTCCTGCTTGTATGAGGATGTGGCCTCCTCCTCTGATTCCGGAAACAGAGTAGCGTATGGGCGTGAGCAAGACATATGTCTGGTCTCCACCATAAACCTTTGCAGCCTGGCAAGAAACAGCAAGGCTTATTCCAGACCCAAATTCTCATTCCTGCTACAGCCATCATAAACGCCTGCTGACACCAAAGAAGAACAAGCCTGTAATCCTCATAAAAGAACATTCTTGAACTCTGGAAACCAAAGAGCGATGATTCAGTTGCCAGTTTTTAACTGACATCCCGTCTGCTTCTAGGCTAGTTAGGACATAAAGGAAGCAGGTGACGGCCTCTGAGGTATGGGGTAAAGGCTGTTCCTTATATCTCCCTGTACTGGCTGGGCAGATGGCCTGAAGTTCCCACAACTTGTGGTTAAAACATTGTCTCAGAAGGTTGTGCGTAGCATGGAAATATGCAACGTGAAAATCAACATTTTGAATCATTCCAGCGGTGTGCTGGAACCAGCTAACAGTGGATCGAGAGAGAGCCAATTCTGTGGTTCTCTCAACCCAATTCAATGTTCACATCACACTGATAGCTTGAAGTCAGCCATTAGTTTCTGGAAATCACCAAAATCTGCACACCACCAATTAGCACCCAGTTGTAACCATTATCATTTGGCCACAGGTAGGTTGATGCCATTACCAAGAAATGAAATCTAGGTGGGCCTTGAGTATGGAAAGCAGATGAGACAGTTGATAGACACGGTGAGTTAACCCAAAGGGAGGTGGTCATGGAGGGAAGGCAGCATCACTGCAAGTTGTGTAGGGAGCAGTCAAAGGGTACTGGGTGCCTCAGGGTGGAATGAGCAGAATGCCTCAAGGTTTTGCCAAAGGTTGCCTGGCCTTGTAGATTTCAGAAGCAAGTAGAGGATGCGGCAAGCTTTGCATTCCCTAAGGTATTAGCAGAAAGAAATCTGTGTTTTAGGTCCTTTGTTGCCCTGACAAACTGTATAATCTCTGAGCCTCTTTAACTATGAAGTAGAGCTAACTGTACTTCTCTGATGAGACTTGTGAAGGATTTAGTGAGATAACGTACTTGCTCTAAATAGCGGTTCTAATGTAGATAAATTGATGAATACTTTTCTGCCCTCTTCTTATTTTATTTCTCAACAGTATTTGTTATGTTCAGTCAGTCGAGACATGAAACTCTCAACTCCTCTGGCTACTGAAAACTCCACGCTCTCTTCATTTTCTTTCCACTTCTCTGATCCTGACCTATGGAGTCTCTCTTCTCCACCCCTCCTCAAACCTTAATCTCCTCCTTCTGTTTCTCTGCACAGCCTCACTCATCTAGGCAATCTCATCTAGTCCCATGGATTTAAATATTATCTTCTTGCTGATGACTTCCAGACTCCTAGATTTATCCTTTGTTTGGACCAGTGGTTCTTAAAGTGAGAACCGTGGACCAGAAGCATCAGCATCACCTGAGAACCTGTTAGAAATGCAAATTTACAGGCCCCATTTCTTAATCAGAAATTCTGGGGGTGAGTCCAGCAATCTGCTTTCTCAAGCCCTGTGGGTACTTCTGATGTTTACTGAAGTCTGGGAACCACTGGTCCAGACTAACATAGTTAATGGCCTTATTTACATTTCTATGAACATGTCTCATAAAAATATCAAAATTAACACATTCAACACAAGCCTCTTCATTGCCCAGTTCCTCTTCAATCCTGCCCCACTTACTGTGTCCTCAGAATTGCGCACTTAATAAAATGGCACCATCTTTCATTCATTTACTAAACCTGGAAATCAAGAAGCTGTCTTTCTGTCCTCCCTTTCTCCCACCTTCCTCAGCCCACACTGTGATCCATTAACAAATACTACTGTCTCTTTTCAACTTATACCACAAATGCACTATTTTCTCCACATTTCCATCACTACCACCATAACTGGGACCACCACCAAGTCTTGCTCATTCAAGTTAGACCAATGTAACATTTTCTACCTGCTTCTCTCTTGTCCCCATCTGACCCATACTTCACGTTGCAGCAAGAATGCAAGTTCTTCTCAAAATGGAATTTGCCTCATGTTCTTCTCCATCCTAAGACATTTTCAGGGGTTTCCCCTTAGACCTATAATAAATCCAAACTCTGTACTATGGTTTCCAAGGTCCTGCTTGACTTGACTCATACCTACCTATTACCTCACCTGCTGACATTCTCTCCCTTCCTACTGTGTCCCACACTCAATGGTTTTCTCTCAGTTCCTTGAGAGTTCCGTTAGGGCAACTCCTTTCTACCTCGGGGACTAGGATCTACTGTCTGCAATCTTTCTCCTCACCCTATGAGTGGTTGACTCCTTCCCATGCTGCCATCCCAGGTGAAATGTCACTGCCTTTTGTGTCCTTTCCCTGCTATCGATGTAAAGTACTCCCCACAGTCCATTATTGTCTCTCATAACCTTTTTATATTCTTCCTAGCAGATCTGAAGTTTGTTAGCTTTCTATTCAGTTATGTATTCACTTGATGTTGCTTCTATTTTGTTTTTCTCTGTTCCACTCATCCCACAACCCTGAATGTAAACTGACAAAGGAGGGGGTTCATCTACATTCGTCACTGGCAGTGTCTGGCAGTGACTGGCACAGGGCAGGTAGCTGCCGTTATTGTCATTATTACTAACACATGGACAGGAACTAAGGACTTAGGAGGTGGGAGAGCCACTACACCAGGCCTTTCAGAGCTTCCAGGTGCTGGATCCTAAGTCACAAGGAACAGTAAATCTCATGCAGACCTTGTGTTCTTGGGGTGCTGGCCCTGAACTAGCAGGAGGCAGCCACTGCTCTCAAGGAGCATCCCCTCTAGAGGTGCAAGGTGAGCCACATTTGTATGTAAACACTGCTGAACAAATGAAGATGTGCAATCAAGGATGAGGCTGGTTCAAAATCTACCTACCATGGAGATCTGGGGACAAGAAAGATGACAGGGCAATAGAATAGGTGAGAAAAGCTGCGAACTGAAGAACAGGTTTTGAAGGAAGTGTTGGCTTTTGGTTTATGGTGATTTCTTCATTGTGAGCTTCTCGTGGGCACAAAATACAAACGTTTTCCTATTATTCTCTTAAGTATATGTTTTGTTTTGGTTACAGGCATAATTGCACTCCTCCTTAAAGTGAGAAATCAGGGCCACTAGTCTAGCTAGGAAGCCTTTTTCCTCCGGAATACTCTCTAAGCATATAGTTGACTGTAGGGGAGAAGTATTATACTCTGTGTAGTGGGGAGTGTAGTCTTGGACACAGGTTCTTCTTCTGGTTCCACATTTTGCCAAAAATGTGATGCTGGATGAATTAACTTCTCCAAATCTCAGTTTCCTTGACCAGGAAAGAAGTGTTCTGATTAAGATTAAATGAGATAGAACATGTAAAGCACTTAGTTTAATACATTGTGGATAATCAATAAATAACAATTCTGTGATTTCCATCTGGCTATCTAGGTCATAATTGCTAAAATATGAAGCAGAGGTAATATTACATCATCTTCTTTATGCCACCTTCTGAGCTGGGCATGGTAAACTTTGTTTTCATTTAATCATCATGACAAAATTATGAGGTAAAAAATATTTTATTCCCATTTGTATTCTCTGGAGTCAGGGGTCTCCAGAGAAAGAGAATCAACAGCATACATATATTTTTAAAATCAGCAGCATATATATACATATGTGAAGTGGCTCAGTCATGTCCAACTCTTTGTGACCCCCTGGACTGTAGCCTGCCAGGCTCCTCCACCCATGGGATTTTCCAGGCAAGAATACTGGAGTGGGTTGCCATTTCCTTCTCCATATATACATATATTAATATATAAAATAATAATGGCTTATGTGATTTTGAGCTTGAGAAGTCCAAGATCTACAGTTAGTAAGTAACCCAGGAGATCTGATGGTATAGTTCTAGTCCAAAGGCTGGTAGGCTTGAGACTTGGGAACAGGAAATGATTCAAGCATGAAGTCAGGAAAAAATTAGTGACCCAATTCAAAGTCTCTCAGGCAGGAGGAATTCTCTTTTTCTCTTGAGGTTTAGCCTTTTTGTTGTATTCAGGCCTTCAACTGACTGGATGAGACCCACTCACAACAGGGAGAGCAATCTGCTTTACTGTCTACTGATTCAAATGTTAATCTTGTCCAGAAATACCCTCACAGTCATGCCCAGAGTAATGTTTGACCAAATGTCTGGGTACTCCTGGCCCAGTCAAGTTGACACATAAAATTAAGCATCATACCACTTTAGTGATAAAACTCAGATTAAGAAAGTTGTCTGTTAGTGAAACTCGGGTTCAAAGGAACGCTTTTCTTACTCTAAAATTCACACTATAGGTGCTACTGTTAAATTAGTAAAATTTTGACTCGTGATTCTCAAGTTAGACAAAGAAGATGTCACTTCATTTCTTTCTTTGTCTAGGAGTGAATGTTTTTATCAAGGTCAATCCAAATTCATTTTGTGGTACAAAAGCATCTGCTCCAAGAAAACAAGAGAAACCGGCAGTAGGGGAAAAGGAGAACAAATGACATTTCTGATCTTGGGTCCTTAAGCAGACTGAAAATAAACTATGCTTTGCATTTTTTGCTCCCTTGCTTGCAAAAGTTAAAGCCCGCAAATGATTCATTGCTGTAGCTATATCTGGCATATAAAGGTGCTCAGTAATTGTTTGCAAGTCAATAAAAAACCAAATGTAAATAGGATATTAATTTGAAAATTTCTACTGAGGCACAAGATACAACCGAAAGGAAATTTCAACAGAAGATGCAGACCATGAATTAAACAGTTAAAGAAAAGTCTTTCTCAACACTTCTCAACTCAGAATATGGTCACCCTTAATTTGCACTAAAAGGGCAGAGACAAGGTCTCCATACAGGTCTGACTCACTGGGATTTGGGATACATCATTTAAAGTACCCTAAAAGGGAGCTTTTTGGAAGAGAATGTCATGGGGTCCACTTTGGTCTGTGGCTCCCACTGCTTAGCCCTCTTCCAAACAGGGGAGGGGTAGAAGAGTATCTAATTCTTAT
Source organism: Moschus berezovskii (assembly GCF_049115385.1). Lineage (NCBI taxonomy): Eukaryota > Metazoa > Chordata > Mammalia > Artiodactyla > Moschidae > Moschus > Moschus berezovskii. The sequence continues at coordinate 37,282,384 of NC_142468.1, read as the reverse complement.
CCTAATCCTGGAGAGAGGTTCTCCAAAAGAGCCTCTGGAGAGCCTGGCATATGTTTCTCCAAGTTGTGAGACAGAGAAGGCAAGAGGTTGGCTAACAGCCACTGGAGCAGAGAAATGCCTGCAAGTCTCTCTGAGAACAAGCCAGTAGTATGAGACACCCTCAAACTGTGTGAAACTCACAGAAGAATGTTGTCCTGGAAGTACTGAAGAGGGGACGCTGACCCCTCTAAATAAGTTTCTCCAAGGGGTCAGAAGAAGGTGGGAGGATGCAGAAGCCAAGTGAGCAGCCAAAGAAGGAACACTGTCCACATGAAGACAGCTGCATGTGAAGAGACCCTGCAGGGGAGCCCCTAAGGTGCCCAGAGAAGAACTTACAAGTTCCAGGGAGGGCAAAATCAGTTTACAGCAGCAGCAGTCAAGCAAGACCTTCCTAACTCCCTCTCCTTACTCTCGCTGCTGAGGCCCTGCTCAGTAAATGGTGGGAGGATAAGGAATGCTAGGCAGCAAAGAAAAGGACAGTAAAACCTCTTTCACTCTGAAGGGTCAGCAGGAAGCAGGACTCAACCACAGGAGGAGCAACGATTTAACACTAGACAAAGTTCGATTATTATGTATCGATAGGATGGAAAAATTAATTACTAAATTTGAGAGGCCATGTTTAAGACACACATAATTGTAGGATTTCTTTTTATTCCTAAGTGATCAGTGAAATAACAGGATCAGCCTGAATTTTCATCCAGAGTATGGGACTGAGGCTCAGTCTGATAAATAAATGTTAATACTCCACAAGTCCAGCTTAACTAACATACTATTTACAAAATGAAAGGATGACAAATACATGAATAAATAAACCAAAACATGAGAATCCCCAAAGCTGACCTGTCCAAGATGAGGAGACAATTCCAAAAGTAGCATGTCCTTTCATATCCCTTGTCTGTAGCATCCACTGAAGGAACTCAAAGGTAAATCCAGGAAAAAATCCAGGAGAAACAAGGAGGTTGTTTTATTGATTACTTAACCAAAAGCTATGACAGCTTTTTAATTAAAGGAGCCAGGTAACAATAAAAACAACTGTCTTCTCAAAAGTTCTAACCAAACTCCTCTTCCAAAGGACAACCCAAAGTCAGCAATTTGGTCTGTAACTCTCTAGTCCTTTCTCTATACACTGGGATAAATTTAAGTACAAGACATGTAGCCACATCTATTTTGGACTTCGTTGGCTTTTTTAATGAGTTTACAATATATCTGTTACTCAGTAGCATTTCTTTTGACTGAGCAATAAGTACCTTTTGCTTTTTAATAAAGTGCACATGATAGTGATATCTCATAATTTACCATATTTCTACTGATGGACATTTAAATGTATTTAATTTTTTATCGTAGTGATACAAATGAATTTTTTTAACATCTGTATTTGCATGTGCAAACATTTCTTCAACATAGAATCCTAGAAGTGGAATTACTGAATCAAAGATTCATTTTAAATGTAAACAGATACTGCTAAAAAGACATGATCAATTTACATTTCTACCAAAACTGATGGCACTTAGTTTCCCAGATAATTGATAATGCTGGGTATTATCAGGCTGTAAATATTTTCCAATCTACTGAGTAAAAAATAACACTTGAATGTTTTTCTTTGCATTTCCCTCATAAGAAGCAAGACTGACAATCTTTTACGTTTGTGGGGACCATTTATATTTTTTGCTGTTAATGGCTTATTCATATTCTTTCCCCATTTTTCAATTAGGTTGTCCTCTTTTTTTGTAGCTGTGGGTAGGACATTTTTACGTTGTGGATACTATTTGTTAATTACATGTTTGACAAACATCTTCATCTCAGTCTATCATTTGTGTTTTATTTTTAACTTTTTATATAATGTCTTTGATTGAGGAGAACTTTATATTTTTATGGGAAAAAGTGATTTTTTTTTCCTTTACAGATTCTATATTTTGTGTGTTGCTTAAGAAGACTATCTTTCCTTCTAATAATCATGCAATTTTGTTTTTCAAGTTGAAGTTTCTTAATCACTTGGAATTATTATAGTATGAGGTAGATATCTATATTTTTCCAAATTGTTCTAGCACCATTGATGATTCACTCTTCCTTCTTTGGTTAGAAATATAATTTATATTATAAGCCAAATTCCAATTCATTTATTAGTCTGGAGATTTTCTATTCAATTATTCTCTTTATATTATAGGAGCTAACAGTATATTTACTTTAATTGCTACAGCTTTATAGAATACTTTGATATTGGAGAAGTCAAGCTCCATCTCATTTCTCTCCATTTTTATCTTGTATGTTTGAGAATCACTTTTCAAATTTCATAAAAATTTGAAGGTCATTGAATTTATTAATTTGGGACTGATGTGACAGCTTTACAGTGTTAAAACTTCCTAACCAGAAATACAATTCCCATCTCCACTTACTGAAATCTTCTTCTATGCCCTCAAGTAAAGTTTTTTTTTTCTTTTTGGCCATGTCAAGCGGCATGCAGGATCTTAGTTCCTCAACCAGGGATTAAACCGGTGCTCCCAGTAGTGGAAGTATGGAATCCTAACCACTGGATCACCAGGGAATTCCCTGAAGTATTTTTATATAGTTTTTACACACTTATTGATAGATTTATTCCTGATATTTTATATTTTTGTTGCTTTTGCTATTATATTTCCTAGTTGCTGGTATGGAAATTCTACAAATACCTTATATCCAGCCATTTTATTAAACATTCCTTTAGCTGATTCTCTTTGCTCATCTCTGGAGATTCTCATCACTATTACTTGGATGTTTTGACCTCAGGTGTGAGATATATTCAAATATCCTTAAATATCTGTAAGATTTTGCATCCAACCAGAGGGAACAAATATGTAAAGAATAGAGAATTCAATCAGACAATAAAGAGATTCAGTTCAGTTCAGTCACTCAGTCGTGTCCGACTCTCCGCAACCCCATGAATCACAGCATGCCAGGCCTCCCTGTCCATCACCAACTCCCAGAGTTCACTCAAACTCATGTCCATCGAGTAGGTGATACCATCCAGCCATCTCATTCTCTGTCGTCCCCTTCTCCTCCCGCCCCCAATCCTTCCCAGCATCAGAGTCTTTTCCAGTGAGTCAACTCATCGCATGAGGTGGCCAAAGTATTGGAGTTTCAGCTTTAGCATCAGTCCTTCCAATGAACACCCAGGATTGATCTCCTTTAGAATGGACTGGTTGGATCTCCTTGCAGTCCAAGGGACTCTCAAGAGTCTTCTCCAACACCACAGTTCAAAAGCATCAATTCTTCAGCGATCAGCTTTCTTCACAGTCCAAATCTCACATCCATACATGACCACTGGAAAAACCATAGCCTTGACTAGATGGACATTTGTTGGCAAAGTAATGTCTCTGCTTTTTAATATGCTATTTAGGTTGGTCATAACTTTCCTTCCAAGGAGTAAGCGTCTTTTAATTTCATGGCTGCAGTCAGCATCCACAGTGATTTTGGAGCCCCAAAAAATAAAGTCTGACACTGTTTCCACTGTTTTTCCATCTATTTCCTATGAAGTGATGGGACCAGATGCCATGATCTTTGTTTTCTGAATGTTGAGCTTCAAGCCAACCTTTTCACTCTCCTCTTTCACTTTCATCAAGAGGCTTTTGAGTTCCTCTTCACTTTCTGCCATAAAGGTGGTGTCATCTGCATATCTGAAGATATTGATATTTCTCCCAGCAATCTTGATTCCAGCTTGTTCTTCTTCCAAGATCTGAAATAGCTCAACTGGAATTCCATCACCTCCACTAGCTTTGTTCGTAGTGATGCTTTCTAAGGCCCACTTGACTTCACATTCCAAGATGTCTGGCTCTAGGTGAGTGATCACGTTATTGTGATTATCTTGGTTGTGAAGATCTTTTTTGTACAGTTCTTCTGTGTATTCTTGCCACTTCTTCTTAATATCTTCTGCTTCTGTTAGGTCCATACCATTTCTGTCCTTTATCGAGCCCATCTTTGCATGAAATGTTCCCTTGGAATCTCTAATTTTCTTGAAGAGATCTCTTGTTTTTCCTATTCTGTTGTTTTCCTCTATTTCTGTGCATTGAAATAAAGATATTAGATGAACAGAATTATCAGCAACTTCAGTGGGAAGCTGTAGACTTAAATTAGAATTGGGTCATCTGTAGTATTGAGTTCTTCTTTGATATCTTTCGTCAGAGTTTCATAGTTTTCTTCATACAGACCTTACTGAAATTTTGTGAGATTTATACTTAAGAATTTTGGGATTGAAGTACTAATGTAAGTTGTAAAGTGTTTATAATTTCAAATTCCATTTGTTCATTGTTGATATACCGGAAAGTGATTAACTTTCGCCTATTAACCTTGTATCTTGCAACCCTCCTATAATTGCTTATTAGTTCCAGGAGTTTTTGGTAAATTGCTTTGTATGTTCTACATAGAAGATCATGCCATCATCTCATTTTGTCTTTCATCCCAATCTGTTAACCTTTCATTTCCTTTTCTTGTTTCACTGCATTAGCTAGGACTTCTAGTAAGATGCTGAATAACACAGTGGGAGAGGACAGCTTTGACTTGATCCAACCTTAGCAGAAGAGCTTTGAGTTTCTTATTGTTAAGTATAATTTTGTTGTTGTTGCTGCTTAGTCATTAAGTCATGTCCAACTCTTTGTGACCTCTTGGACTATAGCCCACCAGACTCCTCTGTCCATGGCATTTCCCAGGCAAGAACAGTGGAGTGGGTTGCCATTTCCTTCTCCAGAGGACCTTCCTGACCCAAGAGTTGAAACTGCATCTCCTGCTTGGCAGGTGAATTCTTTACCACTGAGCCACCTGGGAAACTCAAGTATGATGTTACCTTAGTTTTTTTCTGTAGATGTTCCTTATAAAGCTGAAGAAGTTCCCCTCTATTTCATTTTGCTGAGCTTTTTGTTTTAAAATCATGAATGGTGTTGGATTATGTCAATTTCTTCTGTTGACAGAATATGCTTCTTCTGCATATACTGATATGATCATATAATTTTTCTTTTTTAGTCTGTTGATGGATTGCAGTAATTTTTTTTGATTGCTGAACAAGCCATGCATACTACAGTACGTCCTACTTGATCTTGGTGTATAATTCGTTTTATACATTTTTGTTATCGATATGCTAACAGTTTGAGGATTTCTGTATCTCTTTTCATGAGAGACACTGGTGTGTAGTTTTCTTTTCTTGCAATGCCTCTGTCTGGTTTGGGTATTAAGATAATGTTGGACTCATAGAATGGGTTAGAAAGTATTACTTCTTCTATCTTCTGGAAGAAACTGTAGAGAATCATTGGATTTTCCTGGTGGCTCAGATGGTAAAAAAAATCTGCCTGCAATGCAGGAGATGCTGGTTCGATTCCTGGCTTGGAAAGAGTCCTTGGAGAATGGAGTGGCTACCCACTCCAGTATTCTTGCTTGGAAAATCCCATGGACAGAGGATCTTGGCAGGCAACAGTCTATTAAGGTAAGGTCAGCCTCATAGAATGAGTTAGAAGGTATTACTTCTACCTTTTGAAATAAATTGTAGAGAATCATTATAATTACTCCCTTAAATATTTGGTGGAATTCACAGGTATACTCGTTAAGGTCTGATGCTTTCTCTTTTGAAAGGTTATTAGTTGTTCATCCCATTTCTTTAAATAGATATAGGCCTATTCGGATTGTCTATTTCTTCCTAAGTGAGTTTGGAAGGCTGTGTCTTTTAAGGAATTGATCCAATTCATCTTGGTTTTTAAGTTTATAAGTTTTTAAGTTAATATCCCTTTCTTATCCTTTTTAATTTCCATGGAATCTATAGTGATGTCCCCTCTTTCATCTCTGATATTAGTAATTTGTGTTTTCTTCCTTTTTTTGTTATCTTGGCTAGAGGCTTATTGATTACACTTTTTCAAAGAACCAACTTTTGGTTTTATTGATTTTCTCTATTGATTTGTTCTTAATTTCATTGATTTCTGATCTAATTTTTGTTATTTCTTTTCTTCTACTTATATTTGATTTAATTTGCTTTTCTTTTTCTAGTTGTCTGAGGTAGAAGTTTAGATTGTGACTTACATTAGATCTTCCTTCTTTCTAATATATGCATTAGCTGCTACAAATTTCCTTGTAAGCACTTTTTTCACTGCAACCCACAAATTTTGATAAGCTGCATTTTCATTTAAATTTATTTAGAGGATTTAAAAATTTACCTTGAGGTTTATTCTCTGATTTATGTGTTATTTACAAGTGTGTTGTTTAATCTGAGTATTTTTCGCTTTCCAGCTATCTTTCTATTAATGATTTCTAGTTTAATTCCATATGATCTGAAAGCAGACACTGTATGATTTCTATCCTTTATACTTTTTAAGATGTACTTTTTGACCCCAAATGAAGTATATCTTGGTGAAAATACCATATGAGCTTGAGAAGAATGGATTATGTAATCTGTAGATGTTAATTATATCCAGTTGACTGATGGTGCTGTTGAGTTCAACTATGTGTGTTATGCTTAATCTCTCAGTCATGTCTGACTCTTTGTTACCCCATGAACTGTATCCTGCCAGGCTCCTATCTCCATGGGGATTCTCCTGGCGAGAATACTGGAGTGGATTGTCATGCCCTCCTCCAGGAGATCTTCCCAACCCAGAGACTGAACCCAGGTCTCCCTCATTGCAGGCGGATTCTTTACCATCTGAGCCACCAGGGAAGCCCAAGAATACTGGAGTAGGTAGCCTATCCCTTCTCCAGGGAATCTTCCTTACCCAGGAACTAAACTGGGGTCTTCTACATTGCAGGTGGATTCTTTACCAGCTGAACTACCTTACTTATTAGGTCTGCCTGCTGAGTCTATCCATTTCTGACAGAAGAGTGTTAAAGTATCCAACAATAATAGTGGCTTCCTCTCTTCTCCTTGCATTCTTATCAGTTTTTGCTTCATGTACTTTGATTGTTATGTCTTCTTGGAGTTGTTTTTCAGTCCCTAAGTCGTGTCTCTTTATGACCCCAGGGATTGCAGCATGCCAGGATTCCTTGTCCTTCACTGTCTCCTGGAGATTGCTCAGACTCATGTCCATTGAGTTGGTGATTCCATCCAACCATCTCATACTCTGTCACCCCCTTCTCCTATCCACCAGAGCATGACCCAGTTTTCCTCATGGGTGCTCCCTCACATCAGGAAGCTTGCACAAGCTACTTACCCTCATCCATCAGAAGGCAGAGAGAAGAAGCAAGAACTACAATCCCATGGCCTCTAGAATGAAAACCACAGTCACAGAAAACTAACCATGAAAAGTAGGAGTTCAGTATCATTATTCTGTCACCAGGTGGCTAACCAGTGATATGTGACCCTACTTCAATAATGGCTAAGTGTTCATATCTGCTATTGGCACACGGGTACTCTGCCCATGTGCAGAGTGGCAGGGGGTCAGATCCCATATAGAACTTCCATCCCTACTGCCACACTTTCCATGAGCTCACTGAGAAATCACTGGAGTGACCAAGGAAAGTGGCTGCTGACAGACATCCATAGAACGGATCATTTGGGCCATCTGTTGCCCTTATGATTATTGAGAAAGTCCTAGTTTGTGATGGCCTTTGGTGAGTATTCATGAGTACAAATATTGTGGGTCAAAGGCAGGATAATGGGAGTGGCTCTTCAGGTGCAGGTGATAAGAAGGTGCAATGTTTGTACAGAATTTTAAAATAATAATAAAGCCAACTATAAATTAGCCTTCTTTTTATTAGCATCATGTGATGGGCATTCTAAACAATATCAGTGATGCAATACTCCTCTTCAAAAAATCTTCTGTTGATTTATATTCTAAAAATTGCTTCGCCTGCGGCGGACTGTACCTGAAACCCACCCTTGGTATGTCAAAAGTTTCCATCCACTTACCCTGTCTCTAGATGTCTTATTGTCAGTCCTCCAGTGTTATTCTTTTCTAATCTGTCCATCCAGACTACCATTAGCTACTGACTATGAATCAATCTAGATTCATGACACAGGACATCTCTCTTTCCAGGAAATGTGAACAAAAGTGTACCACTTATAATTCTGCCCACAGTGAGAATTTCTCTTCATCATTGTCTTATTTATAAAGACACAATTGAGATTAAAGAGTACAGCAGTCTGCATATAGTGCATAATCATCCATAAATCAGGTTACATGTTTTCTTTCCTTATTTAACTGGTCAAGGTGCTTCGCTCACAATATAGGTAGGATTTTGTAGGTTGAAGGATATGTGACTATGCATCAAGGGTGGGAACACTGAGAGTGTGCACCACTTGCTTACATAGCTCACTGGTCCCAGCAGGCCTGCTTGAGCTCAGTCTGATATGTTCCACTTACCTTTAATGAAGAAGTATTAATGGACATACTCAACTTTATGGCTTGCTAGATAACATAACACCAAATTCAAGCATTTTTCAAGTCTGTAACTTGAATTTATCCCCAGGATAATGTATTGCTTTTGATTTGCTATTCTTCTACATTCTTGAAATTGTTTGCAAAAGCTGTTCATGTTGTTCTTTCAGTTCAGTTCAGTGTCTCAGTCATGTCTGACTCTTTGTGACCCCATGAATCATGGATGCCAGGCCTTCCTGTCCATCACCAACTCCCGGAGTCCACCCAAACCCATGTCCATTGAGTTGGTAATGCCATCCAACCATCTTATCCTCTGTCGTCCCCTTTTCCTCCTGCCCCCAATCCCTCCCAGCATCAGGGTCTTTTCCAGTGAGTCAACTTTTCACATAAGGTGGCCAGAGTATTGGAGTTTCAGCTTCAGTATCAGTCCTTTCAATGAACAGGGATTGATCTCCTTTAGGATGGACTGGTTGGATCTCCTTGCAGTCCAAAGGACGTGCAGGAGTCTTCTCCAACACCACAGTTCAAAAGTGTGAATTCTTCGGCGCTCAGCTTTCTTCACAGTCCAACTCTCACATCCATACATGACCACTGTAAAAACCATAGCCTTGACTAGACGAACCTTTGTTGGCAAAGTAATGTCTCTGCTTTTTAATATGCTATCTAGGTTGGTCACAACTTTCCTTCCAAGGAGTAAGCGTCTTTTAATTTCATGGCTGCAATCACCATCTGCAGTGATATTGTTCTTTACTATTATTTTAATGCCTCTACAATCTACAGCAATGACCTTTCCTTTACTCCTGATGACCATGATTTGTATTTTCTCTTTATTCCTATTGTCTTACTATATTTTTTAATCAATTGTATTAATCATTTCAAAGAACAAATTCTTTTACTTCTTTCTGTTGTCTGTCCATTTTCTGTATCAAATCATAAGATTTTCATTCTTATGTTAGTTTAATTTTTCTAAATTTTGTTTCAATCTCCCCTTCTTTTTCTGTCATCTTAAGGTGAAAGTGTGGATGACTGCTTTCAAGGCTTCCTCCTTTTCTAATATAAACATTTAAAAGTATAAACTTCCCTCTATGCACTGCTTTAGCAGTATCCTTTTAAGAAATATCTTCATTATTCAGCTTAAAATATTTTCTAACTTACATTGTAATTTTTTCTTTAATCCATAAATCATTTAGAAGGTCATTGTTTAATTTCCAAGTATTTGAGGACTTTTTAGACAGCTTTGTATCATTGGTTTTAACTGTTTTTTGAAAAAGTATTCTGAATCATTTTGAAGCCTCTGTAACTTATAAGGCTTGTTTAATTCAAAGGGCACAGACCAAATCTAGTCTTTGTACACTAGGATGTGGTATAGAGTAGGCACTCCATAAACATTTGAATAAATAAATGAGTGATGAGTTGCTACAGCCACATAGATAAAGTGATACACAAATTATAGAAGTCAAAAGAGAGTAGTGAAATCATGATGGTGACAGCATCATATAACTTTTCTACAGTTGAGAGTGCAAAGTCCTTGTTCTGTAACAACTGGATCTTGAGAAATTACAGAAAGGATTTAAGAAGTCATGTAGTCAAAGGATGAAAACCAAAGATAAAGCCTAAGAAATAGCAAATGTTGGAGATAGAAATAAAACAAAAAAAGGGGGCAGAATCCAAAGTGAAACTTTGTCTCTCTAGGTAGCCAAGATTTGACTAGTTTATTAACTGTCATTTGTGAACTACTGGTGATTTAATTAGGCCTTATCTGCATTTTATATGTTGTAGTAATTGACATATGAGCAAAGATAACTTTGTGCGTGCTTAGTCACTCAGTCATGTCTGACTCTTTGTGACTCCATGGATGGTAGCACACCAGGTTCCTTTGTCCATGGGGTTCTCCAGGCACAAATACTTGAGTGGGCAGCCATTCCCTTCTCCAGAGGACATTCCCAACCCTGGGATCAAACTCAGTTCTCTTGTATTGCAGGCAGATTCTTTACCATCTGAGCCACCAGGAAAGCCCAAAGATAACTTTTAGTAAACTAATGCCTATTATTTTCAATGTCCTGCATCAAGTATCCCGTATTATACAGATATCAGCAAGGTGCCTGGCAGATGCTAAAGATAATTTAGTCTACCAGGCTCCTATCCAAGCAGAATAATTATGCCTCAACTGGGGCATCCCCTGATTTAATGACTTAGGGTTGTCAGTCTTACAAATATTAGAGAAACAGTCTCTCATATGGGAATGCCACCTGGCCTTGCTGCTGCATAGAATTTTTTTACCCAGAAGGCTTTAAACAAGAAAGAAAAAAAACATTTCATTATTAACACCTTTCCCAAAAAAACTGCTTTCTTAAAGCACAAATTTCCATAGGACACTATTTAAAGTGGTTATATAACTTTTTTCCCTTATGGTTACAACATAATTCAGCAAGTCCAATATTGATAGTTGTTCAAGTTAACGTCAACATTTTGCTATTGTAATCAATATTATGGTGAACACCTCTCTATATCCATTATTATACTGTTATGCTGTTGTCTTTTTAAATAAATTTAAGTGAAATTTTATTTTTGTAGCCCCAGTATCTAGAAGAAGTCAGAGCACAGTAAATATTATGAACTGACACTGTTAAAAGAAAAAACTCTCTAGTTTCATAGACTTTCTAAGTTCTCATTTAAATTTCCTTAAGAATAAATAAGAGTATATCATGAGAAATGCTGGGCTGGAGGAAGCACAAGCTGGAATCAAGATTGCTGGGAGAAATATCAATATCTTCAGATATGCAGATGACACCACCCTTATAGCAGAAAGTGAAGAGGAACTAAAAAGCCTCTTGAAGAAAGTGAAAGAGGAGAGTGAAAAGGTTGGCTTAAAGCTCAACATTCAGAAAACTAAGATCACGGCATCTGGTCCCATCACTTTATGGGAAATAGATGGGAAAACAGTGGAAACAGTGTCAAACTTTATTTTTGGGGGCTCCAAAATCACTGCAGATGCTGCTGATTGCAGCCATGAAATTAAAAGACGCTTACTCCTTGGAAGGAAAGTTATGACCAACCTAAATAGCATATTAAAAAGCAGAGACATTACTTTGTCAACAAAGGTCCGTCTAGTCAAGGTTATGGTTTTTCCCGTGGTCATGTATGGATGTGAGAGTTGGACCATAAAGAAAGCTGAGGGCCAAAGAATTCATGCTTTTGAACTGTGGTGTTGGAGAAGACTCTTGAGAGTCCCTTGGACTGCAAGGAGATCCAACCAGTCCATCCTAAAGGAGATCAATCCTGGGTGTTCATTGGAAGCACTGATGTTGAAGCTGAGACTCCAATACTTTGTCCACCTCATGTGAAGAGTTGACTCATTGGAAAAGACCCTGATGCTGGGAGGGATTGGGGGCAGGAGGAGAAGGGGATGACAGAGAATGAGATGGCTGGATGGCAATCCTGACTTGATTGACATGAGTTTGAGTGTACTCCGGGAGTTGGTGATGGACAGGGAGGCCTGGCGTGCTGCGATTCATGGGGTGGCAAAGAGTCGGACACGACTGAGTGACTGAACTGAACTGAGGAAATAAATATGGGCTTTCCTGGTGGCTCAGATGGTAAAGAATCTGCCTGCAGTGTGTGAGACCCAGGTTCGATCCCTGGGTTGGGAAGATCCTCTTTAGAAGGGAATGGCTACCCACTCCAGTATTCTTGCCTGGAGAATTCCTTAGACAGAGGAAGCCTGGAAGGCTATAGTCCATGGGGTTTCAAAGAGTTGGACGCAACTGAGAGACTTTCACAAGAATAAAAACACAACTTAACTTCTTTAAAAACAAACAAACAAAACGGGTCGAGACCTAGGGTTGCAGCAGCTAGAAGCTTCTTGGGTAACCACTTACTTGTGTCTCAGACTCCCCTCCCCGTGGTTTGGGAGACAATAACCTGAGACACCTAAGGCCTGCAAGTACCTACAAGTCTAACTTTCTTTTTCACCTGAAAGAATGTATAGTACAGAATTAGGTAATGAACACCTGCTTCCTCTATTTGGTTTCCTTGGATTAAGATACTTACCGTATTTTCTAATTGTTCTTTCCCCATTCAAGAGATGCCTCCCCTTGTGAGGCAGAGCAGGAAAGAGTCCTTTTTTGTCTTTGCTACTGAGGCTTGGTGAGCCAGTGTGCTTGCCGCAACTGGAGATTGCTTTTGCTATGAGCTCTTCATGTTGGTTAATTTCACCAATCAGATCACAAAGATTCTGAGGAGGTATTTAGATTGTTCTGGAATTCTTCATGTGTCACCACTATGGGGGAATATCAGACCAAATGTTTTATTACACATACACAACATTTTAAGGTTTGTTGTTCAGTCGCTCAGTGGTGTCCAACTTTTTGTGACCCCACAGACTGCAGAAAGCCAGGTTTCCCTGTCTTTCACCATCTCCTGTAGCTTGTTCAAACTGATGCCCATTGAGTCAGTGATACCATCCAACCATCTCATCCTCTGTTGACCCCTTCTCCTCCTGCCCTCAATTTTTCTCAGCATAAGGGTCTTTTCCAATGAGTCAGCTCTTCACATCAGGTGGCCAAAGTATTGGAGGTTCAATTTCAGCATCAGTCGATCTGATGAATATTCAGGGTTGATTTCCTTTAGGATTGACTGGTTGGATCTCCTTGCAGTCCAAGGGACTCTCAAGAGTCTTCTCCAACACCACAGTTCAAAAGCATCAATTCTTCAGAGCTCAGCCTTCTTTATGGTCCAACTCTCACATCCATACAAGGCAACTGAAAAAACCATAGTTTTGACTATACTAACCTTTGTCAGCAAAGTAATGTCTCTGTTTTTTAAGGTTAAGTGCATATTAAACAAAACATTTTATGAGAATATGCATGTGTGGGGGCATGCATGCTAAGTTGTTTCACTTAGTGCTAACATGTGTCCGACTTTTTGTGACCCTATGAGCTGTAGCCCACCAGATTCATCTGTCCATGGGGTTCTCCAGACAAAAATACTGGAACTGGTTGCTATGCCCTCCTCCAGGGGATCTTCCCAACACAGGGATCAAACTCCCATCTTTTATGTCTCCTGCATTGGCAGGCAGGTTCTTTACCTCTAGTGCCAACTGGGAACTGATTCCCCTAATCAGATTGTAAAATATTAAATATAGAGGGGATATACTGTTAGAATGATTACTGTGGCTTTTTGTAGTGTGGTTGTTAAGGGAAGTGAAAAAAAAATATATTTTAGCATAACTAAGCATTCAAATGAACAATATTTTCATTTAACTTACATATTCAAACTAATATTAATGTATAAAATATTTTATATACTTTATTATCTGCTATAAAATTTCAATTTTCCCTGAAAATTCAGATTTTTCAAGATAAAGTTAATTTCAGATGACATTATGGAAGGATTCATAACAGCTCCTTGCCCAAGGTTACATACAGTCAATTAATATCAATAGGTCTTGGATTCCTCATCAATAAATATTGAACCAGGCAGTTTCTAAATAACCTTCTCACCCCAAATTCCATGATTCTACATATTTGGAATGAAATAATTCATTGCTCTACAGGTCATATATCTCTCTGAGGAATGCAAGGAGTTAACAACAACGAAAAAAAAACTCAAGGTATAAATATGAATTCTTTTGTGAATTTCCAGTAATCCATTTACTTGCAAATACTCCACAAATTAGTTTTTTGGTGTAGTTATTTCTATAAGAGCTTCAATGTAAGAGGGCATCTCTATTCTATCTGTATGTTTTTAGCGTGGCAGAGTTGGGAGGAAGCCTTCATAAATTTTCTTCAACGCTGAAAAGAGTAAGGATAACAAGTTTGAAAGGTTGGAGAAACTTGGACTTTGAATCATGGATAGAGAAACTGCAATTTAGTCGAGTATGAGGTTATGTCTAGGGTTGTCTGCTTATTTTCTTTTGCTGCTTTAATGTAATGCAGTTGTATTTAGTGCTGAATTAATGAAACTGTTCATTCATTGATTGCCTTCCTCTCCATGATGCAAATGAATTGTGAACATTACATCTAGTTTTGACCCAGCCTGACAATTTTAGACTCAGAAAAAACGTAACACGATCCAGTGAAAGAACAGCAGATGAAACCAGGGAGTTCTGGATGACAGGCTTGTTTCTGTGACTTTGAACAAGTGGATTAACCTTCTGGGTTTCAGCTTTTTCTTTCATAAAATGAAAATATTGAATTGCTTGGGTCTCTTCCTCTTTAAATATTCTATAGTTATATGGCTCTATGAATGATCTGGCCAACAGTTCTCCTCACTGCCTATTAAGATTCGAATTCACCCCTGATTCTAACAGGATTGATTTACAATTGAAATTTCTTGCTTTCACCTTAATAATGACAATAATAACAAAAGCATCATTCCCTATCTTTTCTTTTCTGGTTTTTGAATGTCCCATTCTCTAAGCACGAACAAAATCCCAAATTGTGAAGTCTCATAAATAGAAAGGATGGAAAATTAGAAAAAGAAAAGCTCAAAAGAGATTTTTTTTAAACCACTCCAGAGATTGCTCTAGAGCCTGCATCTTATACCCATGCTTTGAACTTTTGCCGTCTTCTTACCATGAAGCCAGTGAGTTGCCACACACTGGATCAGATTTATTCAGCTTTGTATTCTGTCATATTGCTGTCCGGGGGATACATCATCTATGCATCAATTGTAGCTGTATGACAGCCAAGGAAGGAATACCCAAGCAAAATCTTCAGGATGAGTGAAGATTTCTAATTCTTCTGGATTTGATTCCATGCAAATACAATTGTTTACCTCATGCTTATCTGACATGTGTGTCAATTTAAAGTAAAATCCCTAATACAAAGTTTCTGAATTAAAAAAAGATTTTCACACCCATGGATAAGGAAGGGAAATAAGCATATTAATAAAGATTCTTTACTGCAGGTGGCATTAATCTAACTCAAAAAAATGTAAGCAAATTAAGGGAATTTGTTAACTCTCATAAATGGGTTAGGAGATTCATCTGGCCTCAGGTACACGTGGTTCAAGGATCATAAATGACAATATCAGGCCCTTACACTCTAATTCTTCAACAGGTCCTCTCTACCAACAGAATGACAGCTGGAAGCTGAAGACTCCAATTCTATATAAGCTTAATAACCCCAAAAGAGAGGAAATACATTTTGTTTTGTTTTCCCAAATAACTCCAGGAAAAAATCCCAAGAAAGAATGATTTACTGATCTGAGTTGATCATGTACAGTTCCTGTACCAATTAAGGTAGTTTATGGGATGGGTTCTCTGATTTACTGGGATAACCTAGGTGATGCTGCCTCTTCTGGTAAGCCTACAGTCGGGCCTATGACACTCATATGGAATGGGTTGCTCTTAGGAATTGGAGAAGGAAATGTCAACCCACTCCAGTGTTCTTGCCTGGAGAATCCCAGGGACAGGGGAGCCTCGTAGGCTGCCGTCTGTGGGGTTACACAGAGTCAGACACGACTGAAGCGACTTAGCAGCAGCAGCTCTTAGGAAAGAAGGGTTTTGTATTCTGAAACAGTGGGGCCTCCTTTATTAGGATTCTAAAACAGTTTTTAGAAAGAGAAAGTTGATTGTGAGCTGTGCAAATGTCCTAAAAGATGACTATGGCTCAAATATTTCCAACAGAGCATGAGAAAATTATATGCAGAGAAAAGATATGCACATAAAAAGCTAACTTAAGTTTTATAACTCAATTCAATAATGCCACAAAGGGACTCAGTACGGATCTTGGAGCCCAAAACACCTGTGTTCTAACTCCAACAAGTTTACTAGCTGTGTGGCTTGGACAAGTTCTTTCACCGCTCTGCTCAACTTCCTTTTCTTTCTGTGAAGTTGTGATAATAATACATATTACATAGCACAGTGTACACAGAGTGATGAAGTACTACTCCTTCTGAAGCACTTAAACATTAATGAGCATTTACGAGTGCTTCCTCTATAATAGGCAAATGTCCAAAAGGGATGCACAGCAGCAAAAAAGGAAAGGTGAAGAAGCAAAGAATCTACTTGGCTTGGTGGACATTGCCATTATATAATAGCACTATACAATGACAAAAGCTAGTAGGTACCAGTTGTTGTGTATAAAGTGATGGGAAATTTTCTTAATGCTTCACATATATATTTATATACATTAGTTGAGTACTATTACTGTCCGCTTTAGAGGCACAGAGAGTTTATGTAACATGTCCAAGGTCACACAGCTAGTAAGTTGTAGAAGCAGGACTTGAGCCTAGACAGACTGGCTCCAGAGCTTACATCCTAAACACTACTCTGTACTGCCCTTAGGCCAATTGTATCAGAGCATATCCTGCCACATGTGTTCCTAAGGCAGAGAGGTGTCTGTGGACATACCACCACAGGGAGGATACAGTATGGTTTCAAACCTTCACACTTGCTAGAATCCCCCTGGTTTACTCCACATGCCCCCTTTCCTGAGGTTACCGCACCAGAATTAATGGATTGTTATTCTTCTTGATCGGTTGTAAACTGTGAGATAGTTTGCCTACCACGCTTAGTTTAAGATTTGGAAGGTTTACTTGCAAAAGCTCTTAGAAGCACCCATGGATAAACAAGAGTGAAAAATTAAACCAAGGATAGACATTTTTGTTTGCACTTTTTTCAAAACTATCCAAACAACTGGATTCAAAAAATTTCCCTGGCACCACAGGCAAATGCTTCTTCCTCAGGCATGAAATGGGCTGTTGAAGATGCAGGCACATTGCTGTAGTAACTGAGGAAACTTATAAACAGTGTATAACTTCATATTTCCGCCACCTTTACTTTAAAAGAATCCTAAAGACCAAGACACTGATAAATGGTAGTGAAGGCTGATGACGTCGTAGAGAATTAAACAGGATACATGTGGCAGAAGTCATTGGTTGGTTAGCCCATCTCCCGTTCTCAAATATACCTTACTTGGCATGTTGCATTATAGAGACTAGAAAAGCCATATATTTGCTTTCCTGCTCTCCTGAAGCTAGGGTCGGCCATTGAGGCAGTTTCAGCCCCAGTGAGGTGTAAGTAAGAGTCTCTAGGAGTTCTGGCAAATCCTTGCTTTCCTGATAAAAAGAAGAAATGACACTGTCAAACATTTCCTTCTGCCACACCCTTCCTGTTTTGGATATAGACTCATGTCTAGAGCTATGGCAACCATCTTGCAAAGCACAAGAGAATGGCCAACAAAATTAGAGAAATGCTGGCTTTGTATTTTTCACATTGGTATCAGTCACCAACAGCTGTTTACCTCCAGAATGCTTGTTATATGAGTAAAGTAGTTCGTCACTTTGATTAGTTTTCTCTTGATGCTGAAAGCATTCCTATTGATACAATGGGATTGCAGATATATTAGCCCATCTATTTGTCACCTTTTAATTCTACACCAGTTTGTCTATCTCTCAAAAATCCCCCAGAAGTTGGGTTAAAGAAGCATTACTTAATTAAGTCACTGATATGGGGCACAGAAACAAATCCCTCTTTCCGGTTTATCCTCTAATCATACTAACTATATTAATGTAACTCCAATATTATATCATTAATAGTATAAGGAAGGGTGCATTAATAGTATAATTAATAGTGTAAGGTCTAGCACACTATTAACCAAACTTACTGTTAGTCCAATAAAAACCATCTTTTACTTTAGGCTCAAGTTCAACTTTATAGAGTTCATAGTTGAGAGAAATGATTGTAGTTATTTGTTCTACATCACCCTTCTCCAGCTCTCAGATAAGGCCTCCCAAACATGCCCTAAAGGTCATCCATCTGGCCCTCCCTGTAATGTGCACCAGGAAATCTAACTCGCTCTCTTTGGACACTCTCCTCTCTTCCCTGATACCTAGAGATGAGCAGAGCGACTCATAGAGGAAAATGACCCTCATTAGTTAATACTACTGAGTACATAATAGGCATTCAACTTTATATTAATTAAGTGAATAAATTAAAAAGCATTATTTACTAGACAGTAGGGACTTTCAGAGAGGCTTTCTGGGGAATATGGTCTGTCTTAGTTTGGGCAGATATAACAAAATACCATAAACTAGGGAGCTTATAAACAATAGAAATTGATTTTTTCCAAGTCTGGAAATGAGGAAGTCCAAGATGATGGCACTGGCAGATCTGGGGTCTGGGGCAAGTCAGACTCCTCACTGATGGCTGTCTTCTCACTGCAACTTCACATGGCAGACAGGACAAGGGATCTTTCTGGGGCCTCTTTTTTAAGGGCACTAATCCTGTTCATGCATGCTCTGCCTATGACTTGATCACCTCCCAAAGGTACCTCCTGATACCCTTGATGACATCAGGGTTAAGATTCCAATATATGGTTTCCTTTGCTGTGCAGAAGCTTTTAATTTTAATTAGGTCCCATTTGTTTATTTTTGCTTTTATTTCCAATATTCTGGCAGGTGGGTCATGGAGGATCCTGCTGTGATTTATGTCAGAGAGTGTTTTGCCTATGTTCTCCTCTAGGATTTTTATAGTTCCTGGTCTTATATTTAGATCTTTAATCCATTTTGAGTTTATTTTTGTGTATGGTGTTAAGGAGTGTGAAAAGACAGCCTTCAGAATGGTAGAAAATAATAGCAAATGAAACAACTGACAAAGAATTAATATCCAAAATATACAAGCAGCTCCTGCAGCTCAATTCCAGAAAAATAAACGACCCAATCAGAAAATGGATCAAAGAACTAAACAGACATTTCTCCAAAGAAGACATACAGATGGCTAACAAACACATGAAAAAATGCTCAACATCCCTCATAATCAGAGAAATGCAAATCAAAACCACAATGAGGTACCATTTCACACCAGTCAGAATGGCTTCTATCCAAAAGTTTACAAGCAATAAATGCTGGAGAGGGTGTGGAGAAAAGGGAACCCTCTTATACTGTTGGCGGGAATGCAAACTAGTATAGCCACTATCGATAACAGTGAGGAGATTCCTTAAAACACTGGAAATAGAACTGCCATACGATCCAGCAATCCCACTCCTGGGCATACACACCGAGGAAACCAGAATTGAAAGAGACACATATACTCCAATGTTCATTGCAGCACTGTTTATAATAGCGAGGACATGGAAGCAACCTAGATGTCCATCTGCAGACGAATGGATAAGGAAGCTTTGGTACATATACACAATGGAGTATTACTCAGCCATTAAAAAGAATACATTTGAATCAGTTCTAATGAGGTGGATGAAATTGGAGCCTATTACTGAGTGAAATAAGCCAGAAAGAAAAACACCAATACAGTATACTAACTCATATATATGGAATTTACAAGGATGGTAATGATAATCCTGTATGTGAGACAGCAAAAGAGACACAGATGTATAGAACAGTCTTTTGGACTCTGTGGGAAAGGGCGAGGGTGGGATGATTTGGGAGAATGGCACTGAAACATGTATATTATCATATGTGAAACGAATCACCAGTCCAGGTTCGAAGCATGATACAGGATGCTCAGGGCTGGGGCACAGGGATGACCCAGAGGGAGGATAAGGGGAGGAGGGAGGTGGGAGGGGGGTTTAAGAAGGGGAACACACGCTTCTGGCCCGTACCCAGGCCCGCCATGGAAGGGAACGCCGCAGCCGCCCACTACAAGCCGGCCAGCCCCCCGCGGGACGCCTGTGTCTACAACAGCTGCTACTGTGAAGGAAATATTTGGAAGCTCTGCGAATACATCAAAAACCACGACCAGTATCCTTTAGAAGAGTGTTATGCTGTCTTCATATCTAATGAGAGGAAGATGATACCTATCTGGAAGCAGCAGGCAAGACCCGGAGATGGACCTGTCATCTGGGATTACCATGTTGTCTTACTTCATGTTTCAAGCGGAGGACAGAGCTTCATTTATGACCTTGACACTGTCCTGCCATTCCCCTGCCCCTTTGACACATACGTGGAAGATGCCTTTAAGTCTGATGAGGACATCCATCCACAGTTCAGAAGATTCCAAGATGAACCTGAATGATTTTATCAGCATGGATCCTGAGGTCGGATGGGGAGCCGTCTACTCGCTGTCTGAGTTTGTACATCGGTTTAGCAGCCAGAACTACTGAACTTGACCTCTGGATGTGGTGCTGCAGAGAAACCCTAGATAGAACCTGAACAATCTACCCCTTCATCTGAGACAGCAAACATTATGGTACATTTGGCTTGGAATTATGCTTTCCCCTTTTAATTCAGTTGAATTGAAAAGAATAAACAGAAACCATTTTTTGATATGTCAGGTTGAAACTTGATGTAGTAGCTCAGATATTCCTACTGTTCATTTGTTAGAACCTGTGAAGACTTATGCCAGTAATTGCTTTTGTTATGATATTGATATGTGGACTTTGTGTCTCTTTTGGATGTATCATCATGTCTCTCCAACTCCACTGTAAGCTCCTTGAGGGCAGGGCCGTGGCCCATTGCTTTGTGAATCTCTGATGCCCGTAAAATGTTTGCTAGTGACTGCGCTGCTGCTTGAAGAGGGCTGCCATTGTGAGCTGAATCAGCAAAAAATGTTAATCTTTTGGGACCATTATGTTCTTAGAAAAGTTTGCAGCCCTCTCAGGCTTAAGTGTTCTTTGGCCTATTTATATGTTTTTAAATAAAATAGACTTAATTTTGTTTTGAAGATTTTGTGTCCCTCTTGATAATCTGGGATACCCAAGACTGTCTCAGTTGTAGACAGGAACTTGCTTCAAAATGCATTGATCAGTCTTCCTTCTTGAAGATGTGTTTGGAACTTTGGCTTTCATTGTCTAATTCCAAATAAAAGATGTTTGGCATTAAAAAAAAAAAAAAGAAGGGGAACACATGTACACCCGGGGTGGATTCATGTCAATGTATGGCAAAACCAATACAATATTGTAAAGTAATTAGCCTCCAATAAAAATAAATAAAATAATAATTTAAAAAAGATTTCAATATATGAATTTTGCCATGCATGGTCAGTTGTGTCTGACTCTTTGTGACCTCATACACTGTAACCTATCAGGTTCCTATGTCCATGGAATTCTCCAGGCAAGAATACTGAAGTGGGTGGCCATTTCCTACTCCAGGAGATCTTCCCGACCCAGGGATTGAACCTGGGTCTCCTGCATTGCAGGCAGATAATTTACCACTGACCCAGCTGGGAAGCCCATAATATGAATTTTGAGGGAACACAAACATTCAGTCCAAGTATGGTCTAAATAGTCTTAAACACCATTGTAAGATTTAGCCAAATGGAGAGGCGATAGGGAAAGCAAGTCAGAAAAAATTGACAGTACAAAACAAAGTGTTTTACATGAATACAAGAGAGGTGTATGGGAGAGAATTGGAAATAATTTCATACTGTGGAAGTGAAATGTGAAGCAGAGAAGTTGGCATGGATCTAATCAGGATGGCTCTTGGCAAACGGAAAATTTGAAAAATTTTAAGACAGAAATTGGCATAGATCTACATTTCATAAAAATCACTTTGGGGACACTTAGGGGAGTGAATTCAAGACAAGAAACTGGATTCAAGAAAAAGAGGATCATCATGGGTTCCTGGTGAAACAAGAGGCCATGACGTTTAAACCAGTTCATCCGTTATGAAATGTATTAAGTATAAATTTCAACATTTTAAAGTACTCTACCATGTTGAATTCAACTCAACTATGTGCTGAATTATATACTAGGCGGGAAGTATCCCCATTCTCTCACTGAAAGGGAGGTGCAACATAGGAGCAGGGAGCAGACTGACTACATGATGGGGAAGAATCTACCCCTGTACGTAGGCCACTTGGCAGGTGCTCTGAGGGAAGGCCACCTGGCACTTTCCCAACTGCTCATCCCGTACCATTCTTACCATTCTAAAGCCCAGAAGAGAAGAACTTTAACCAAGGTCACACAGTGACCAGTCAGGAATAGTCCTAGTGGCTCCTAAATTTCAGATGACAAAACCTGCTGCTTAAAATAATTCAACTAAAATCTAACATAAAGTGGTCACTTACTAGCAAAAAGAAAACAAGCACAGTATTTCAGCAAAACGCCGTGAACCTGGATGAAACCGTAATTCAGGAAGTTGTAAAAATATGGCTGCACAATCCTGTTGGGCTGTCACGCCTATCACGTGACTGTGAAACTTGTGCTCCACCCTGGGGCTCTGCCTTGCTTGGTTTGTATGAGGTTGTGTGTGAGTGAAACTAGAGTGGGAGGTCAGCTACACAAGATGGTCTATTTAACAGCTGATCTGCTGGGACCAGTGCCTAAGAAGTTAATTTCTAGCTTTGAGATGGTTTCTGGTAATTGTAGGTAATTTAAAATATAATTGCAATTTAGTTGGAAAAAAAAAAAAACTCTGTTTGCAGTGTTTATGCTCATCACTCTAATTTAAGGTCTAGAATGTTGGATGAACTACACTTCAATACACGCCCATTTTGCATCTTCCTGATTTTTACCACCAGTGATTATAAAAACAGCCTCAGCAAACCTCAGTCTGCGTTTCAAGACAGATGCTGCAAAGCTCAGATATAAAGTTTCACATTGCTGGAAGGTTAACTGCTGTGCATGTTAATGATTATCAAATAGATGAAGAAAACCACAAGGCTCCAAAATGCAAAAGCCCCTCAAAAAAATCCAGCTTGCCCATGTTTATAATAAGGCCACTTTATTTTATTTTTTTTCAAGAAGGATGACTATGGTTGAGTTCAGTGTGGTCTGCATGCAGGCTTAATGGAGGAGTAATTACACAAGGCTGCTTGTGAGGGGGCCAACGGAGCTTCCCTCTAGGTTGTGTGTTACAAAGTTCTCTGTGCTGAGCCAGAGCATCCAGAGCTTTGCAAGGTTCAGAGATTTCTTACCACAGTGAGATCGAGTGTCTTGAATGTACTGGTTTATTTTAAGTGAGGAAGAAACTTTAGGATATATTGTGTGTAGATTTATAGAAAAAAAAAAAAAGGTCTTAATTATCTAAAATGTGGGAAGGAGAGCTACTCAATAGCAGACACCCTGAGAATTATTAAGATTGAAAAGCACTGCTATGAACAAATCCAGCCATCATTACGTACCTAGGACACATGCAGCCAAATGATTGAGAAATTAGCTTGAAATGAGCACTTGATCTAACAACTTCCCATACAGTCTCCTCTCTACCAGCTTGTAAAACTTTCTGGAATGAAGGTTAGGGTGGAGGCAGCACTCCACTGCCATGACAATTACACTGTATTAACACCGACACTAAAGTCACACTCTGAGTCTGAGAACTGAGGGCCAGGGGTCAAAATCTGCAGTGTCGGTACTCAAAGCTTGCTTTCAAAGATAGACCCACACTAAGGGCAATCACCAAACAATTCTACAATAGGCAGTGAAGACTGTGTGCCTAGAACGCTTTCACATAAAGCTGAGAAGTTTATTGACAGGGAAAACAAAATCTGATCTTCAGTGGCAGAACCACATTGATCTGGTTTTGCTGATAATGATTCAACAAGAAAACAAACATTTTGAAAGAACTGATAACTTGTTATATATCCTTGATTTTTTAAAAAAATTCAAATATTACAAAAGTGAAAATTTCTCTCCAACCTCAAACCCCTGTTCCCCTCCCCCCGTCTCCTTCTCTCACAGTAGGCCCTGCTATCAGTTTTTTGGGTGCTACTGTCTATTCACATCTAAGCACATATATGTCTGCCACATACACACAGCGGTGGCTCCCAAATTTCTATACTCTAGAAGGGGCTAAGTGGCTATAACCCAATTGGATGTTGGTAAACTGCCTAAAGCTACATTTGCCTAGTAATTTACATAAGCAAAAATATATGAATTTGAGTATCAAAAGAAGTATAGCAATCAATTAAAAAGCAAACAAGTATAGCAAACAACTAAAAAGTGGGAATTCACAAGTCCATATCAATCATAAACGGACAGTAAATAAAAGTTAAATAAGGGGAAAAGGGAATTCTCAGCTGTAACAAAATTCACTGGTGGTGGCGGGGGGGAGTAGTATTAGACCTGGAGGACCATTCTTTTGCAACCATGATAATGAAGATTAAATCAGACAAGATTCATCAATGGATGCTACACCTAGAGAAAATTTTGATGAGGATCAAAATATTTGCATCATCTTAAAATGTCTCCTCATGGATTGTTCTTACTAGATGCAAGAGTGAGGAGAGAAACACTAATTATATAATGGAGAATTTGGAAAACACCTTGAACAAGTCATTGAAATTAATATTACCAACGTGAACAGACATGGTACTCTGAGAAGGACACAATATACTCTGGCCTAGAATGTATCACTTCAATCTAATCACAAGGAAATGTCAGACAGACCTAGTTCAGTTCAGTTCAGTTCAGTCGCTCAGTCGTGTCCGACTCTCCGCGACCCCATGAATCACAGCACGCCAGGCCTCCCTGTCCATCACCAACTCCCGGAGTACACTCAAACTCATGTCCACAGAGTCGGTGATGCCATCCAGCCATCTCATTCTCCGTCGTCCCCTTCTCCTCCCGCCCCCAACCTTTCCCAGCATCAGAGTCTTTTCCAGTGAGTCAACTCGTCTCATGAGGTGGCCAAAGTATTGCAGTTTCAGCTTTAGCATCAGTCCCTCCAATGAACATCCAGGATTGATCTCCTTTAGAATGGACTGGTTGGATCTCCTTGCAGTATAAGGGACTCTCAAGAGTCTTCTCCAACACCACAGTTCAAAAGCATCGATTCTTCGGCGATCAGCTTTCTTCACAGTCCAACTCTCACATCCATACATGACCACGGGAAAAACCATTGCCTTGACTAGACGGACCTTGGTCGGCAAAGTAATGTCTCTGCTTTTTAATATACTATCAAGGTTGGTCATAACTTTCTTTCCAAGGAGCAAGCGTCTTTTAATTTCATGGCTGCAGACAGACCTAAGATGAGGATTATTCTGTTTTTAAAAGGCCAGGGTTCAGGAATTCCCTGGCAGTCCAGTGGTTAGGACTCCAAGCTTCTATTGCAGGATCCCAAAAGCTGCACAGCACGGCCAGAAGGAAAAAAAAAGGACAGGGAGGAGTTGTAGTGAGGACTATATTCTTCGAAAGTGCTAACGTAAAACAAAGACTGCGGAAATGTTACAGATTCAGTTCAGTTCAGTCGCTCAGTCGTGTCCGACTCTTTGCAACCCCATGAACCACAGCACACCAGGCCTCCCTGTCCATCACCAACTCCCGGAGTTCACCCAAACTCATGTCCATCGAGTCGGTGATGCTATCCAGCCATCTCATCCTCTGTCGTACCCTTCTCGTCCTGCCTTCAGTCTTCCCCAGCATGAGGGTCTTTTCAAATGAGTCAGCTCTTTGCATGAGGTGGCCAAAGTATTGGCGTTTCAGCTTCAACATCAGTCCTTCCAATGAACACCCAGGACTGATCTCCTTTAGAATGGATTGGTTGGATCTCCTTGCAGTCCAGGGGACTCTCAAGAGTCTTCTCCAACACCACAGTTCAAAAGCATCAATACTTCGGCTTTCTTTATAGTCCAACTCTCACATCCATACATGACCACGGGAAAAACCATAGCCTTGACTAGACGGACCTTGGTTGGCAAAGTAATGTCTCTGCTTTTTAATATGCTATCTAGGTTGGTCATAACTTTCCTTCCAAGGAGTAAGCATCTTTTAATTTCATGGCTGCAATCAGCATCCACAGTGATTTTGGAGCCCAAAAAAATAAAGTCTGACACTGTTTCCACTGTTTCCCCATCTATTTCCCATGAAGTGACGGGACCAGATGCCATGATCTTAGTTTTCTGAATGCTGAGCTTCAAGCCAACTTTTTCATTCTCCTCTTTCACTTTCATCAAGAGGTTCTTTAGTTCTTCTTCACTTTCGCCATAAGGGTGGTGTCATCTGCATATCTGAGGTTATTGATATTTCTCCCAGCAATCTTGATTCCAGCTTGTGCTTCCTCCAGCCCAGCATTCCTCATGATGTACTCTGCATGTAAGTTAAATAAGCAGGGTGACAATATACAGCCTTGATGTACTCCTTTTCCTATTTGGAACTAGTCTGTTGTTCTATGTCCAGTTCTAACTTTTGCTTCCTGACCTGCATATAGGTTTCTAAAGAGGAAGGTCAGATGGTCTGGTATTCCCATCTCTTTCAGAATTTTCCACAGTTTATTGTGATCCACACAGTCAAAGACTTTAGCATAGTCAATAAAGCAGAAATAGATGTTTTTCTGGAACTCTCTTGCTTTCTCCATGATCCAGCAGATGTTAGCAATTTGATCTCTGGTTCCTCTGCCTTTTCGAAAACCAGCTTGAACATCTGGAAGTTCACGGTTCATGTATTGCTGAAGCCTGGCTTGGAGAATATTGAGCATTATTGTACTAGTGTGTGAGATGAGTGCAATTGTGCGGTAGTTTGAGCATTCTTTGTTACAGATTAAGTAAGACTAAAGAGACATGACAGCCAAATGCAATATCAGACCCTAGACTTGAAGAAGAACAGGTGTCATAGGTTATTAGATCACCTGACACAATGGGAATACAAGCAGTAAAGCAGATAAAAAGTCAGTTGTAGGACTGCTATTATGCTTCTATAAGACAACAACCCTACCAGCTCCACCCTTACCTGGGAACCCTGAGTCCCATGTCCTTCAGGAGCACTTAAGTCTTGTACTCTAAGCTTCTTCTTTGCCCAGGTAAGGAGAGGATGGGAAAGCTCTGATGCCAGGTAAGTTGCGTCTGCAGCAGGAATAATAAGCTATTTTAAGTTTTGCTTCAGGATCTGGAAATTTAGACTCTGTCAGTGTTACAGACTCAAAAGTGAGAAACTACATCACAAATTTCTTTCTGGTCCCCTCTGACCAGCTTGTGCTAATCTCACTGAAACCTTCCTCTTACCCTCCTTTTTCCTAAGTCCATTTAAAGCCAAACAAACTCTGAAAGTCGCTCAGTTGTGTTCAACTCTTTCGACCCCATGGACTGTACAGTCCATGGAATTCTCTAGGCCAGAATACTGGAGTGGGTAGCTTTTCCCTTCTCCAGGGGATCTTCCCAGCCCAGGGATCTAACCCAGGTCTCCCGCACTGTAGGCAGATTCTTTACCAGCTGAGCCCCAAGGGAAGCCCAAGAATACTGGAGTGGGTAGTCTATTCCTTCTCCAGCAGATATTCCTGACCCAGGAGTCTAACCAGGGTCTCCTGTGTTGTTGCAGGTGGATTCTTTACTAACTGAGCTATCAGGGAAGCCCTAGGGGGAAAAAAAAAAGGCATGACAAATGTAGGCCGCTAATAACTGTTTGGTGAATAAATAAAAATGAATGAATGAGTGAATGAACAAGTAAACAGTGGAGGTGTTTCAATAATGTCTGATAATGAAGACTAGTAGTATGGTTTGCGCAGGAATAACAAAAAGAAAACGTGTTTTTCCTAACTTTAGCTCTTGTTAGCTAAGCTTAGGTAGTGTAGTCATTTCCTTATATTTGCTTTTAAATGTAAGTACACCTGTATTTGAACCAATATTAAGTCTAGGAATATATAACAGGGTAAAAAGGAGAAAAATATCCTTTAAAGGAGACATGGAAACACAAAGGACTCTGCTGGCCTTTCTATCAGGAGGATGAAAATGGAAAATTAAACTTATAAGAAAACTAGAAGAATTTTACACTCAAATGAAATATTGAGATAAATGAGATTTGGGCTTTAAGTAAAATGTCATAGACTAAAAAATGCCAGAAGTGGATTCAACGCAGCAGACACGTTCTGAAGAGAGACCATCCATTTTTGTTACCTGGACGCTCAGATTCTGTCATAATGTTTCCTGTCCTTTCCAAGCCAGGTGCCTAAGTTTTCTCTTCTATTCTAAGAACTAATATATCCTTCCAGTAAACTCTCCCTCTGCTTAAGTTATTCAAAGTTCATCTCTGCTGCTTATGAAAGAAGAACCATGACAAGACACACATTTCCCAGTTCACTGTATGAAGTACACCAATTATTATTCCCAAGTATGGGCTTCATAGGGCATCCCTGGTAGTTGAGCTGGTAAAGAATCCGCCTGCAATGCAAGAGACCTGGGTTCAATCCCTGGGTCTGGAAGATCCCTGGAGGAGGGCATGGCAACCCCCTCCAGTAATTCTTGCTGGGAGAATCCCCATGAACAGAGGAGCCTGGCAGGATACAGACCATGGGGTCTCAAAGAGTCGGATGTGATTAAGCGACTAAGCACAACACAGCACAACCTGGGCTTAGTAATAAGGTTTCCGGGTGGTGCAATAGTAAAGAATCTGCCTGCCAACGCAGGAGATGCAAAAGGCGTAGTTTCCATCCTTGGGTCAGGAAGATCCCTTGGAGTAGGAAATGGCAACCTACTCCAGTATTCTTGCCTAGAAAATTCCATGGACAGAGGTGCCTGGCAGGCTACAATCCATGGGGTCACAAAGAGTCGGACCGAACTGAGCACAGCACACTACACACATACAGTAAGAAGGTTAGAGGAAGTTTGTGGATTTTTTTCTCCTTTTGTTTCCATATGTCTGGTTGAGCTCACCAAATATATGTAAGGGCAAGAACTTGAGTCGAAATGAAAACATTTAGTTCTTTGCCTACGCCATAAGAATCCTTTATTACTGTATCTAAAAGTACTTATTGTTCAATAGATGTTAGACAGAGTTACATGTTTTTATGTTAAAAAAAAAACCCACTGATTTTTAGATTAATTTCAAAGGGTGCATTTAAAATTGACCAATTTCCAAAGCCCTACCTCAGCTACCACAAATTTCCCCTGATTTTCATGTGCAATCGCATGAAGCAGAAACAGGGTACCACTTTTGCTGCTAATGTTTCAACTTTCCAAGTTTAACTAGTCATGTAGAGAACTAATTTTAAAAGTTGTAGCATCCTTTTTCAAAAATACAGTTTAAACACCATGTTTCCTTTATCAGCCTAGATACTTGATTGAAAATCGTGGAAGAAATGGTTATTGTTGTCCTGTTTCAACAAGCTATTCTTTCAGTAATTAAAAAATCTCTATTGATAATTCTTATTGTTTTGACCATGATTTTTGTGCCTAGTACATTTCTATGCATCTAACAGATGTTTAAGCAACAGAAGTTAAATTCATGAACAAATAAATGCTTTGTTTTCCATTGTGAAGCAATTTTGGCTTGATTCATCACTAACAGTTGGTTAAGAGGCTCTACTGCACAGCCATTTTAAAGTTAGTGGACACAGATGTCACAGCAAATAGCTATTCTTGATGGTTCCACACGCTTTCCATAAAAGTTTTAGAGTCTTAAAGTGGTCCCACTACATAATGAAAGCCTGATCTGCTGCCTGGTATGATTCTGTGGTAGCATTTACATTCCAGTGGTTCCCCCTCATGCTCCAACATCAAGCTAGAAGGCTTGACTTTATCTTAAGCCATATCTTTAATTGGCCCTTCTCCTTCCTATCCTGTCTCCCTCATTACCTTATAGATTCTTACCAAAGAGCAGTCAAAGTCCTGTCTCAGGCTCTGCTTTTAGTGAGGCCAACTGAAGACAACATTATCTTTATTAAGATATTATCTTTTTAATAAAGTATTATATAACAATACCTATGGACTTCTCTGCCAATGAAATTCCATATTCTACCTAAAGTGTAGATGTCTGCAAAGGACATAGTATCATGGTACAGAATCAACACAGGCAACTATAGCTTATTGAGAGCCTTCCATGTAGATGCTGCTGCTGCTAAGTCACTTCAGTCGTGTCCGACTCTGTGTGACCCCATAGACGGAAGCCCACCAGGCTCCCACGTCCCTGGGATTCTCCAGGCAAGAGCACTGGAGTGGGTTGCCACTTCCTTCTCCAATGTGTGAAAGTGAAAAGTGAAGTCGCTCAGTCGTGTCCGACCCTTAGCGACCCCACAGACTGCAGCCTACCAGGCTCCTCCATCCATGGGATTTTCTAGGCAAGAGTACTGGAGTGGCTTGCCATTGCCTTCTCCAAGCTCCTCAAATTCTAGGTAGGAATAGCCACTCACACTTACCAAATTTTTAAAAATTGAGTCAACAATGTTGAAAAATCTGTGAAAAATCAGATAACTAGTACATGACAATTTATTTTGAGTATTTCCTGAAAAGTTCTCACAGGTTGATCATAAATGTTCTAAAATACTCTAAGAGAAAACGGTGATGTCCCTCTAACTTCCTGTTCTTCAACAGTTGTGGGATAAAGCCCAAGTGATCACTTCAGAAATGACTGATGTGTTCTAAGGCTTACCCATGAGATTTAAAGCACACCTTTCTAAAAACAAAACCGAAAACCCCACCCTGCTCTCATCACATTAATATCATTGTTCACACAAACCAAATCAACCAACGTCTCCACAGCCAAAAAGAGGGAGCGATAATTGTTAAAACAGCATTTTAGTTTGGGAAGAAGTTGAAAACAGGAGTAGGTAAAGAGCATGTGACCCACTGTCAACCAGAAATACCAAAAAGCCATTGTTAGCAAACTGGATGAAGCAATTATAAGCAGTATCACAAACTGTCAATCTTAGATATCGGTCTTCCTTAAAAGCCTGCATGCTCTGTCATCAACAAGGTTATCTCAACCTTTCCTGAAACTATTTTTACTTTTAGCATGGCTTACCTCTTAGTATAATCATCTCCTAAGTTCAAGCCCTATCAAGAAAAGCAGCACTACACTAATGCAGCACTAAAAAAGCTAAGTCACACATGCTTCAGTTCCCAAATAAGTCATAATTTATAGAGCACAGTCTAAGAGGTTAAAAAAAATTATAAAAGAAATTCACATGCTATGTGAAATAAACCAGACACAAAAGGACAAATATTGCATGATTCCACTTGTATGAGGTACCAAGAATAATCATTCATGGAGACAGAAAGTATAGTAGCAGTTACCAGGGGCTGGTGGGGGAGGAGTGGAAATGAGGAGTTATTATTTAACGGGTCAAGTTTCTGTTTGGATGATGAAAGAATTCTGGAAATGGACAGTGGTGATGGTTGCACTACAATGTGAATATTCTTAATGCCACTGAACAGTATACTTAAAAAATTAAAATGGTAAATTTTGTTATGTATATTTCCATACAGGAACTTTTTATGAAAGATATTCAGTGCTTTCCTTACATCTCTTAAAAAAGCTAATAAGGCTCTAATCAGTAAAATTTCCACACTTACCATATATTTTTTTAATCCTCTCCCCAGTTTTCTCAAAACCCACACTTACCAACACTACTCTTCCAAACCCACCACCAAATTTCTTAAAACTCTATTCTGACTACTACCTTCTGTCTTCCACCTCTCCTCCTCTTTCTCATGAGCCTATATCATTTAAGCACTCAAGAGACAGAACCCTCACTTGAGAGCAGGAAGAGGAAAACACATGAGCAAGCAAGTTCCTCTGTAGTGGGCAGGAGAAGAGGAAAAGTTGGAAGTAGTCAGCCACAGTAATTTTAATTTCATCACACTCATTTTATTTTATGGTTAATCCTTCTATAGCTTCAAGCACTTCTCATCACCTATGATTTGGTGAACAAATCTGTACTGACTTTAACTGATATTCATGATTTCACAGTCGTCATTCAAATTATGCCTCAGCCCCTTGCATATCAGGTATTTGCACCATGATTAGAGGTTTTAGAGTCAGGAGTTCTCAATTTCTGCTATACACTAGAATCATGTGGGGAGCCAAAATGCACCATGTTCAGGCCTCAGCTCACACCAACTAAATCAGTAGGACTCAGGGCTAGAGATTCAGGCAACAGTATTTTTTTAAACTCCCAATGTGCAGCAACGTGTGACAACCAATGTTTCAGAGAAGTGCTTTTCCATCTTTAATGGACATACCAAATATGTAGAGATTTGTTGATTATTAAAAGGAAGGCTGATTTAGGAGGGCTGGAGGAAGCACCCTGATACTGCATTTCTAATAAGTCAGTTCAGTTCAGTTGCTCAGTCATGTCTGACTCTTTGCGACCCCATGAATCGCAGCACACCACGCCTCCCTGTCCATCACCAACTCCCAGAGTTCACTCAAACCCACCTCCATCGAGTCGGTGATGCCATCCAGCCATCTCATCCTCTGTCATCCCCTTCTCCTCCCGCCCCCAACCCCTCCCAGCATCAGGGTCTTTTCCAATGAATCAACTCTTCACATGAGGTGGCCAAAGTACTGGAGTTTCAGCTTTAGCATCAGTCCTTCCAATGAACACCCAGGAGTGGTATCCTTGAGGATGGACTGGTTGGATTTCCTTGCAGTCCAAGGGACTCTCAAGAGTCTTCTCCAGCATCACAGTTCAAAAACATCAATTCTTCGGCGATCAACTTTCTTCACAGTCCAACTCTCACATCCATACATGACCACTGGAAAAACCATAGCCTTAACTAGGTGGACTTTTGTTGACAAAGTAATGTCTCTGCTTTTTAATATGCTATCTAGGTTGGTCATAACTTTCCTTCCAAGGAGTAAGCATCTTTTAATTTCATGGCTGCAATCCCCATCTACAGTGATTTTGGTGCCCCCAAAAATAGAGTCTGACGGTTTCTACTGTTTCCCCTTCTATTTCCCATGAAGTGATGGGACCAGATGCCATGATCTTAGTTTTCTGAATGTTGAGCTTTAAGCCAACTTTTTCACTCTCCTCTTTCACTTTCATCAAGAGGCTTTTTAGTTCCTCTTCACTTTCTGCCATAAGGGTAGTTTCATCTGCATATCTGAGGTTATTGATATTTCTCCTGGCAATCTTGATTCCAGCTTGTGCTTCTTCCAGCCCAGCGTTTCTCATGATGTATTATGCATATAAGTTAAATAAGTCTAATAAGTCAGGTCAGTTCAGTTCAGTTCAGTCACTCAGTCGTGTCTGACTCTTTGCAACCCCATGAATCACAGCACGCCAGGCCTCCCTGTCCATCACCAACTCCCGGAGTTCACTCAAACTCATGTCTATCAAGTCGGTGATGCCATCCAGCCATCTCATTCTCTGTCGTCCCCTTCTCCACCTGCCCTCAATCCCTCCAGTCAAAGTAATGCCAAATCTGCTGTTCCTGAACCGTACCTTAAGTAGTGAGCCTTTACCAAACAAAAGCCTTTCAAGCTTCCTTCTCTCCTTCCTCAGTGGAGCATTTATTATACACACAGTCAGTGAAAGTGAATTCATAGTTGGGCTTCCCAGTGAAGCAGGCCTGGACAAGGACTTGGAACACAACTGTGGTGGCCTCAGTGGCAGGCATTCATTATTCTGCCCAGTGTGGCTTCAGCTGCTCTGCTTCTGCTTATAGGCTGATGCTAGGTATCAATCCAACTTAACTTCTCTAACTTCACGACTGTTAACAAGACACTCAATTCCCTAGGCCTCAGTGACCTCATGTGTAAAATGGAGAATAAGCATGGCAACTATTTCATTGGGTTACGATAAGTTTTAAATGAGATAATCATGTACAGCACTGGTATGCCTGCCATTATGCATGCCTGTCTTTATTTCTGCTGCCAGCAAAAAGCAATTCACTAATTCTCTCTCTTTCCCTCAAGCGTCTGTTTCTGGATTCAGCTAACTCGTGGTTTTGCTCTGTGTACTTCTTGAACTCTGCTTCCACTACCAACTTCTGGCTCTCTCTCCAAGTTCCAATTAGTATGTTCCAAAAGTGGCTTTGATTGGGTCAGTTAGTCACGATCCACTAGACCTCTTCAAGGAAGACTGTTTGTACAAGGTCTCCTCTAACATAGATAAGGGAAATTTGTGGATTGACTTCCACAATCAGGATTTGGGGAGCCTGGTGGGCTTCCGTCTATGGGGTCACACAGAGTCGGACATGACTGAAGTGACTTAGCAGCAGCAGCAGCAGGGCCTCCCAGGTGGTGCTAGTGGTAAAGTACCTGCCTCCCAGTGCAGGAGATGCAAGAGATCCCTGGGTTGGGAAGATATCCTGGAGGAGGGCATGGCAATCCACTCCAGTATTCTTGCCTGAGAAATCCCATGGACAGAGGAACCGGGTGGGCTACATTCCACAGGGTCACAAAGAGTTGAACATGACTGAAGCAACTTAGCATGCATGACAGCTACAGTGTAAGACAAAGCTAAATGTAAGAAACCTTCAGAAAGAGATGGGGATATGGAAGGCAATGAGGTTTTCTAGGATGGGTAGTGCAACTGCCAAGCACCTTGCTTGCCTTGCCCAGTACACTTAGCAAATATTTATTGACCAACTAATAACTGCAAAGCATACATTGTAGTCCCTGTCCCTGGAGGTCTGTGACCATCTACTGATCTTGGTTCAGGACTGGAGAGGTAAAGCACCCAGACACATAGTTTCATGCAGATGGTATAAGCAAAATACTAATATTTTCGCTGTTTGAATACTGTTTTTGATTTTTGTTTAATTTTATGCTGAGAAATGCTATCCCCAAAAGGAAAAAGAGAACCTCTCCAAAGCTCAGAACTTGGTAAGGAGACAGTAGCTAACCTTTAGTTCTTATTACATACCAGCACTGTATGTGGTTTAACTCATTTAATCCTTACAATGGTACTATCATCCCAATTTGGCAAACAGGGAAGCAAAACCTTTAAGAGGTTAAAACACTGTCAAATCACACAGCTAATAAGTGGGAGAGCCAGGGCTCAAGTCCCAGAGGCCTGCTTCAGAGCCTACAGTCCTCTGCAGTGTACAGCGCCTCTGGTCTTCTTCACAATCTGCTCAAATTTGTGGTGACACAACATCTACTTCAACATACACCTGCCTTGTTTTTTTCAGAGATGCCCAGCAAATGGCATTTTCAGATGTGACACTCTAAAGTATATGCCATGAAGATATATACAATATATCCAAACTTCTAGCAGGAACCTAAAAGGAAATTAAAAGATAAACTTGCAGTCCCTCCAGTTTATGTCAAAATGCAAATTATTCACAAATTTCAGTGTTATTATTATTATTTGCAACTTACAACATACACATTTCAAAGGACAGAATATGTACACAATAAAGGACAGAAACTGTATACACTTCGTAGAAACTGAAGCGATCAAGAAGAGATGGAAAGAATACACAGAAGAACTGTACAACAAAAGATCTTAATGAACCGGACTACTGAGATGGTGTGGTCAGTCACCCAGAGCCAGATAGTCTGGAGGGCAAAGTCAAATGAGCCTTAGGAAGCACTGCTGTTAATAAAGCTAGTGGATTGGATGGAATTCCAGTAGAGCTATTCAAAACCCTAAAGGATGATGCCATCAAGGTGTTGCATT
Organism: Moschus berezovskii; assembly: GCF_049115385.1. Classification (NCBI taxonomy): domain Eukaryota; kingdom Metazoa; phylum Chordata; class Mammalia; order Artiodactyla; family Moschidae; genus Moschus; species Moschus berezovskii. The sequence goes on along the minus strand of NC_142468.1, from coordinate 37,246,847 downwards.
CTATATGTCAGCAAATCTGGAAGACCCAGCAGTGGCCACAGGACTGGAAAAGGTCAATCCTCATCCCAATTCCCAAGAAGGGTAGTAACAAGAATGTGCTAACCATCAGACAATTGCACTCATCTCCCATGCTAGTAAGGTCATGCTTAAAATCTTGCATACTGGGATTCAACATTATGTGAACCAAGAACTTCCAGATATCCAAGCTGGGTTTAGAAAAAGAAAAGGAATCAGAGATCAAATTGCCAAGATTTGCTGGATCACAGAGAAAGTAAGGGAATTCTAGAAAAAAACATCTACTTTGTTTCACCAACTATGATAAAGCCTTTGACTATGTGGATCAAAACAAACTGTGGAAAGCTCTTATAGACATGGGAATACCAGACCATCTTACTTGTCTCCTGAAAAACCTGTATACGGGTCAATAAGCAACAGTTAGAACCCTGGATGGGTTCTAATGTTTTTGGCATTGTGCTTTGTACCATTTATTATATAAAAAATTTTTTTAAAAAGAACAACTGACTGGTTCAAGATTGAGCAAGGAGTATGACAGGGCTGTCTGCTGTCACCCTGTTTATTTAAGCTATATGCTGAGTGCATCATGAGAAATGCCGGACTGGATGAGTTACAAGCTAGAATCAAGATAGGCAAGAGAAACACCAACAACCTCAGATATGCAGATGATACCACTCTATAATGGCAGAAAGTGAAGAGGAACTAAGGAGACTCTTGATGAGAGTGAAGGAGGAGAGTGAAAGAGCTGGCTTAAAACTAAATATCAATAAACCTAAGATCATGGCATCCGGCCCCATTACCTCACGGCAAATAGAAGGAGAAAAGGTGGAAGTAGTGACAGACTTCCTCTTCTTGGGCTCTAAAATCACTGTGGATGGTAACTGCAGCCATGAAATCAGTAGGTGATTGCTTCTTGGCAGGAAAGCTATGACAAATCTAGACAGTGTGTTGGAAAGCAGAGACACTTCTCTGTCAACAAAGGTCCGTATAGTCAAGGCTATGGTCTTCCCAGTGGTCATGCACAGTTGTGAGAGCTGGACCATAAAGACGGCAGAACGCCAAAGAACTGATGCCTTCGAACTGTGGTGCTGGAGAAGACTCCTGAGAGTCCCTTGGACAGAAAGGAGATCAAACTAGTCAATCTTAAGGGAAATCAATCCTGAATACTCATTGGAAGGACTGATGCTGAAGCTGAAACTCCAATATTTTGGTCATCTGATGCAAACAGCCAACTCATTGGAAAAGTCCCTGAGGCTGGGAAAGATTGAGGGCAGAAGGAGAAGTATATCAGAGGATGAAATGGCTGGATGGCATCACTGATGCAGTGGACGTGAACTTGGGCAAATTTCAGGAGATGGTGAGGGACAGGAAGGTGGGCTACAGTCCCCAGGGTCACAAGGAGTTGGATACAATTGGGTGACTGAACAACAACATTTTAAAATAGCTGCCTTCTTTCATATACATGTTACAGTGACTCTTTTTGGTTGCCTAGCATCTGAAGTTCTGTCTCATCTTTGAGAAAGACCCACTGTGTAACTTTCCAAATTCCCAGATTCTTGTTTTCTCTCCTCTGGTCACCTTGGGTAGGCACATGTGACCCAGACTTTATCCAGTCAGACAATCCTACCTAGAACTTGAATACAAGCAAGCAAGGAGAAATGAGCATTCATCCTGGACCAGAGGAGAGGGCACTACTGCCCGGGGCACCAGCTTGAGTAACCAGCAGCAGCTCTTGTATCACATCTGCAGACTTAGCAAGATTCTGGCTGAGGCTCCCACTAAAATGCTTCCACTGTGTTGGTTTCCTTGGGCTGCCAAAACAAAGTACGACAAACTGGGTAACTTAAAACTACCCAAGGATTGCTGACAATCCTTGGTGTCCCTTGGCTTGTGGTTGCATCACTCCAGTCTGCACATCTATCTTCCAATGGCCTTCTTACCTGTGTCTTCTCCTGGGTCTCTTTGTATCAATCTCCCATTCCTTTCTCTTAAAAAGATGCCAGTCACTGGATCAGAGACCACCGTAACCCAATATGACCAGATTTTTAACTTGATTACATCTACAATGACCTTATTTCCAAATAAAGGTCACCTTCACAGGTACTGGGGATTAGGACTTCAACATGTCTTTTAGAGGAACACAATTCAATGCATAAAATCTATGTTACTATTGATTTCCTGGGCCTGGATCTCCAGCCTAGTCATCTTGTGGGCCAACTCACAATATTTTCTTATAAACTCTTTTCTTATTTAAAATAGCAAAACTAGTGTTGTAACTTCCCCATTTTGAATCTTGACCTGTCTAATCTCTCCATTTTCCTCACCTCCCTTCTGAAATTCTCCACCCAGAGCTCTCTAGGGATGAGTTGAACTGTGACTTTATAATGGCAAAGGCCATCTATCTTAGGAATAAGGTAAGATGCCCATTCCATTCCCTGGATCAAGCAGACTGAGTAAACGATAGCCCAGGTTCATGTTAAAAGAAGGACTCAGACTGACCAGTCCCAAATCTCTTGACTGAAATGTCTGTAGAACCTATTGATTTCCTAAGCTGAAAGTTTGTTCTCAAGCTGCATCTACTTTGGAGCAGAATTTGACTAATCGTTGCCTCTGGATAAGGGTGGTATGAGGCCTATTTTGGTGGTGAGGACCACACCCCTTTCATCAGATCCCATACATATTGTCCCATGACAACAGCACCAAAGGGGCTAACTAGCATTTGAACTGTGTTTGGTCTAAAGTTACCAAAGACTCATCAATTCTATTAGGAACAATAACATTATGCCAGAAAGAGTTGCAGAGGAAACAAACATGGGGTTCTAAGAAACATGATAATCAAAGACAGCAGAATCTAAAATGACAACTCTATGTCAATGACTTCAAGGAAATAAAAATACATTTTAAAATTTTGAATAAATCAACTTTACAAATGGCCATGAGGAGCAGAGCAGCAATGTCATCTTTTTGTTTACTCTGCTTTGCTTCCTTTTAGGCCTGCGCCTGCAAACTTCATAGAATTGTGGCAGGGCTGGGGACCACATAAGCTTGCAACCAACTGCCTAAGGCTTTCTTTGCCATCATCTGTACAGAGCCTGATTGAGAATGAAGCCAGTCCAGGAAAGAAGAATCCAAGAGATATATACAAAGTTATCATTTCATTGGAGTCTCACAATCCAGCTAAACCTAAAGATACCCATTATACTTCCAAATGACTGGAACCAATATATTCCTTTCTTGGTTTGTTTGATCAAGCTAGTTTGAATTGCAGATCTAGCCTAACAATGACAATGTGCTACCAAGTATACATACCTGCTTTGACCTAATTCCCTTGGATTGTTGTTGGCCAGAGAATACTATGTCGAAAGGACCATGGATTTCAACTGGGATGGTGCTTTCTGAATTTCTGTCTTCTGGCATGCTATTGGGAACATGCACATGTGCATAAGCTAATGGAGAAGCACCTGCATAAGGCAATCTTTTGGCAAGTGTATGGGAATGACCTGAACCTCCCCCATTCATTCACATATTTACTCAACAAATCAGTAGTGGGCACTTATCATGTGCCAACCCCAGGCCCAGGCCCTGGGAACTCAGCAATGAAAAAAGAACAAACTTGTGAAACTTCTACTCTAGAGAAGGAAGACAGACAAAAGAAACATTTTAAAATCGATATATGTCAGATAATGATAAAACGCTATGATGAAAGATTAAATAGGGTAAAAAGGATAGAAATGCAGGGTGGGCATCTATTTCATATGTGATGAAAGAGTGAGCCTTGTGGTTGTCTGCAAAAAGACGCTGCCAAGCCAAGAAAACAATACACGCAAGGCACTGAAGCAGGAATAGGTAGGGCCCAATGTGGCTGAAGTGGAGGGAATGAGAGTGTGGTAGCAGACAAGGTGAGAGAAGTATTAGTGGGAAAAGGTGTGATGGAGAAAATTTAGAGACTTCATAGACCATTATAAGAATCTGAGGTTTTAGGGGACTTCTTTGGTGGTCTAGTGGTCCATGATCCCAATGCAAGGGGCACAGGTCCGACCTCTGGTCAGTGAACTAAGATCCTGCAAGGGCCACAACATACCCAAAAAAAAAAAGAGAGAGAGAGAGAGAATTTTAGGCTTTATGTTATGAACCAGATAAGAACTTGCAGGGTAGGTGTGAGCAAAGGAGTCACATAACCTGACTCAAAGTTTTAATGATCGTTCTATCTGCCATGTTGAGAACAGAAGCAAGGAATTAGCAAGCCAATTAGGGAGACCATGAAAATGGGAGTGGAGGCGATAAGATTTAGTTGAACTCTGAATATACTTTTTTTTTTATTTTTTTATTGGAGGCTAATTACTTTACAATATTATATTGGTTGGTTTTGCCATACATTGACATGAATCCATCCCGGGTGTACATGTATTCCCCTTCTTGAACCTCCTTCCCACCTCCCTCCTCCCCTTATCCTCCCTCTGGGTCATCCCCGTGCACTAGCCCCAAGCATCCTGTATCATGCATCGAACCTGGACTGGTAATGATAACCCTGTATACGAGACAGCAAAAGAGACACGGGTGTATAGAACAGTCTTTGGGACTCTGTGGGAGAGGGTGAGGGTGGGATGATTTGGGAGAATGGCATTGAAACGTGTATATTATCATATGTGAAACGAATGAACTCTGAATATATTTTGAAGGTGGAGCCACCAACAGAATAGAATTTAAGCAGAAGTTTTCATAAGTATATCTCCATAGGCTAAGCGATTAGAGAGATGCTTAGATTTCATAAGTATTTCCTAGTCTAAGCAACTAGAGAGATGGAGATGCCAGGTACTTTGAGACAATGGCTGTTTGAGAAGCACAGGTTCAGAACGGTGGAAGAACATGGTTTAGATATATTAACTTTGAGATGCCTGTCAGATACCTATCTAGAATAGATAGTGAGCTCAATGAGTCTGAAGGTGAAAGGAAATTTATGGGCTGGAGACAAAGTATTTGGGAGCCATCAGAGTATATATGAACATAGAGTCATGAGGCTGGATGAGATCAGCTAGGTATTGGGTCCACACAGAAAAGAATAGTTCTAAGGACTATAACCGTGAGCAGCTCAATGCTGAAAGAAAGATGAATGGCGAGTAAGGTAGGATGATAACCAAAAGATAGAAGCTAAGTGAAAAAATATTTTTCAAAAAAGACTGGCTAATTAGATCAACTGCTGAGATAAGTAAGATGAGGATTAATAATTAACAACTAGATATAGCTACACAGAAGTCACTGGAGTGGGTATAAAAAAGGAGGGAATAAGTCGTACACAGTGAGTAGAGACAACTTTTTCAAGGATTTTATAGTATAAAGAAATAGAGAATTGGAACAATATTTAAAAGACATGTGGAAACAGAGAAATTTAAGCTGGATGGTATTTCAGCACATTTGTATGTTATGGAAATGATCCATTACAAAGAGAAAACTGATGTGAAAGGGGGAGGGGACAATTACTGGAGTAATGTCTTTGAATCCTGAATATTCATTAGAAGGACTGATGCTGAAGCTGAAGCTCCAATACTTTGGCCACCTGATGCAAAGAGCTGACTCTTAGAGAAGACAAGACCCTGATGCTGGGAAAGATTGAAGTCAAGAGGAGAAGGGTGTGACAAAGGACAAGATGGTTGGATGGTATCACTGACTCAATGGACATGAGTCTGAGCAAGCTCTGGGAGATGGTGAAGGACAGGGAAGCCTGGCGCTCTGCAGTCCATGGGATTGCAAAGAGTCAAACACAATTGAGTGACTGAACAACAGTGCTCTTAGTCACAAGCACAGGAGTCAGCCTTAGATTAATATATTCATCACTCATGTACTCTAACTGAAGAAGAGGCAGAATATAAAGGCAAAGGTGCAGATAAGTGGGTAGATGAGGCAACAGGCTCTTGTATAAATCCTCTTCTGCTTTGTTTTTCTCAGGAAAATAAGACACAGGTTTATTATTTGACAGTCAAGAGAAGGGGAAGAGTTTGAATGGTTTGAAGGAAGATGGAAAGATGTGAAATAGTTACCTAAGAAAGTAGGGGAAAGATCAGAGTAGGGAAATGTAATAGGATCCCTGGGCAGGACTGAGAGCCCGCATGAGGTCAAGGGTCATCTTCCTGCTGTGCATTTGAACCCTGTGGTGAAAAGGGTGATGTCCATAAGGGTTCAGAGTAAAAGGGAGAGAAGTGAGCAGTAATTTCAAAGTCAGGTAACTCACTAAGCTTTAAGACAGAGAAGCAAACAGGTCCACAGTTCAAATATGAAAAGTGCCTGGAATCTTAAAGGCAATTAGATATAATTGGAACATATTCTTAGAAATAAAATCAGAGAATTTTAGAGATTAAAATAAAAAATGACCCAAGTGATTTTCTTCTCTGAATCCTTCATTGTATAACATTTGAAACCAAGGGCCTAGAAAATTAAATGACTTTCCCAAGACCCCACAGCTAGGCAGAGACAAATCTAGATGTCAGTTCTCTGTCTTCATCCCCATTCTCATTTACTGGCAGGGTACAATGAAGTTTCAGGCTGGTCCATTTGTCTCACTGCAGGTTTAAGCCTGCCTTTCTCTGAGCATTTCTGAGCCCTGTTCCATGACTCCCATCTTCTATAATGAATCCCCCTTGCTGTCTCTCAGTATCACACAGCTTCTCCCAGTTCTTCAGCCAAGTGTGTACTTTACTGAAGCTTTCAGTGCACTAGGCTGGGTCCAGAGCCCAGAATTAGGAACTTACCGATGTAGGTTCACCCAGAAGGAAGGAAGGGGAATTACAGGATGAGCCTTTCTCAAATCCTGCAGCTGATTTCCTCAGACTCACCAGACAGCACCACGGTTTTCAGGTGCCAGTGACAAAGGCATGGCATTCTCTTACCCTGTGTTCCTTCTGTCCAGGGAAGGGATCGAGACTCTGCAAGTTATAAACCGTATGTGCTCCCTGGACCAACAAACACCAAATTTTTGCATTAAGGAGAAACCAGATCTGAACCAACAAGCCTGCAGATAGCCTGCAGCCTGTGTTCCATCTGAATACCATTCGAACATAACTGGTTAAAGTTCTTCCAATGATGGCTTTTGTTATCTATAAAATTAAGACTAAACCAGAGATCAAGGAATTTCAACTGGAAGTTATATCCTGTCTCCAGTCTCCCATCTTGGTATAATTTAAGTGAGTTAAAGACCCCTTTAAATTCACTTATTTAAAACAGATACTCATCCAAAGAAGCACTCTATAAACATTTGGCACATCTTGATGAGCCCTTCAATTGTCCTTTAAAGGCAGTGGAAACAACCTCAAAACCAATTACTTATGCTCTCCTCCAAGAAGTGCATTAATTGGAACGAGGGCTCTGCCTCTGGCTGAGGGTACCCTCTCCACTCTTTAATGTTGCATAATTGTCCCTTCTGAGGAACAGTAGCGTAGTTCCAGGCAATTCTTTTCATATTTAGAAATTATTTAGATAAAGAGGTAAAGGGTATTGAGGGGGACTAGGAGTTAACATATGATATAAAAGAATAGGGTCTTAAATCTGCCCTCCCTTCTCCTGTTTAAAACAGACAACTGAAAAATGGAGAGAAATCTATGCACCTTCATATCCTCCCACATACTGGGTGAGACATCAGGAATAAAATCCCTGAAGTAAATCTACATGTATAAAACATGGCCCAGGCCGTGCCATGTTCAGTCACTTCAGTCGTGCCTAACTCTTTGTGATCCTATGGACCATAGCCAACCAGGCTCCTCTGTCCATGGGATTCTCCAAGCAAAAATACTGGAGTCGGTTGCCATGACCTCCTGCAGGGATCTTTTCAACCCAGGAATCGAACCTGTCCCTCTTATGTCTTCTACATTGGCAGGTGGGTTCTCTACCGTTAGTACCACCTGGGAAGCCTAAAACAAGGCTTACATACTCTTATAAAGATTAAAAAGGATACATCTCTGGCAAAATCATCTTTGTCAACACCCATCATGCCAATACTAGAGGACTGAGAATCAGACATATCATATTTTAAAGAATCAATCATATACTCTACTTGGAGGACAGTTCTGATTTTATATAGTTATCCATAACTTTTGGTCAACAATTCTACATTCATAAATAAGGGAAATAACCATGAGTAGGAAAAGATTTAACTATAAAGATGATTTCAGCATTATTTACAATAATGAAAAATTAGAAACCACACAATAAAATACTGGTATATCCGTACTATGAATTATGCAGCAACTGAGTGCTATTATATAAGAGGTAAGATATTCGTAATGTATTAAGTTTAAAAAGTATCAAAACAATATGCATGATAAAAAAACATAAAATATATACATATCCACATATATCTATATCTATCTATCTATATATATATATACAGAGAGAGAGGTTCATAGTAAAGAGACTAGAGAGGAAATATACTAAATTATTAATAGGTGAGAGATTTATAGAAAAATTTTGTCTTCTTTTGTCTGCTTCTGCTTTCTTATATTTCCTATGTTATCACTGGCACAGATTGGGTTCCTTTGGGAACCAGTTTCCAGTTCCTTTGGGAGAAGTTGAGCTGTACTTGCAATAGAGAATCAACAGATTCTATAGGGACTATAAAGTTGGGATGGCCCTTGAGAGAGGTCCTGAATTGAGGCTAGAAAACTGTGCTTTTTTACTCCTGTTTGGACAAGCCATTGAATGTGTGCTACCCCAGGGAGGAGTGTAACCTATGAGAGGAGCTCCCTTAAGCTAAGAGTGATGCCTGGTGAAGAACTCAACTGTAGGCTATTTGCAGGTAGGACTGGTGCAGCTGGGAAAATGAGTGTCTAAATCTTTAAGTGGGTGTGAGAAGTTTAGGAAGCACAATACAGAATCTACTATACTACACTTTGTGCTCACTTTCTCTATTAAATTTATGCCATCTGGGAACAACTCCTTTCTATTCCTAGGGAAGCTTTCAGTATTAAGGATAACCAGAGAAACAAGACCTAGCCCTTGCAGTTAGTCATGGGGTGGTGAAGTTGCCATCACCTTCTTCCTCTATTTCCCAACTTATTTCCCTCTCACTCTCAGCTACCATCTCTGCTAATTTAAATGGCTTACCAGGCAGAGGATGTGAGGGCCTATACTATCAACCCTGGAGGTCTTAATCACCATGAACTTCCAGGCAATAATGGCAGAATTTGTAAATCTGCTAACAAAATTGAGCAAGGAATACCAATAGACAACTCAGAGGATCAAAAGATATTCTGCCCTGCACCTACTCTTCCTACTGACTAGTGTCAATTAACCCCACCATTCAGTTCAGTTCAGTTGCCCAGTCGTGTCCAACTCTTTGAGACCCCATGGACTGCAGCATGCCAGGCTTCCTTGTCCATCACCAACTGCCAGAGTTTACTCAAACTCATGTCCATTGAGTCAGTGATGCCATCCAACCATGTCATCCTCTGTCGTCCCCTTCTCCTACCACCCTCAATCCTTCCCAGCATCAGGGTTTTTTCAATGAGTCAGTTCTTTGCATAAGTTGGCCAAAGTACTGGAGCTTCAGCTTCAGAATCATCCTTCCAATGAATATTCTGGACTGATTGCTTTTAGAATGGGCTGGTTGGATCTCCTTGCTATCCAAGGGACACAAGAGTCTTCTCCAACACCACAGTTCAAATGCATCAATTCTTCAGTGCTCAGCTCTCTTTATAGTCCAACTCTTACATCCATACATGACCACTGGAAAAACTATAGCTTTGACTAGATGGACCTTTGTTGGCAAAGTAATGTCTCTGTTTTTAATATGCTGTCTAGGTTGGTCATAACTTTTATTCCAAGGAGCAAGCGTCTTTTAATTTCAAGCCTGCAGTCACCATCTGCAGTGATTTTGGAGCCCCAAAAAATAAAGTCTGTCACTGTTTTCACTGTTTCCACATCTATTTGCCATGAAGTGATGGGACCAGATGCCATGATCTTAGTTTTCTGAATGTTGAATTTTAAGTCAACTTTTTCACTCTCCTCTTTCACTTTCCTCAAGGGGCTCTTTAGTTCTTCTTTGTTTTCTGCCATAAGGGTGGTATCATCTGCGTATCTGAGGTTACTGATATTTCTCCCAGGAATCTTGATTCTAGCTAGTGCTTCAACCAGTCCAGCATTTCTCATGACATACTCTGCATATAAGTTAAATAAGCAGGGTGACAACATACACCCTTGACATACTCCTTTCCTAATTTGGAACCAATCCGTTGTTCCATGTCCAGTTCTAACTGTTGCTTCTTGACCTGCATACAGATTTCTCAGGAGGCAGGTCAGGTGGTCTGGTATTCCCATCTCTTGAAGAATTTTTCACAGTCTGTTGTGATCTACACAGTCAAAGCTTTGGCATAGTCAATAAAGCAGAAGTTTTCTGAATATCTCTCACTTTTTCGATGATCCACAGATGTTGGCCATTTGATCTCTGGTTCCTCTGCCTTTTCTGAATCCAGCTTGAACATCTGGAAGTTCACAGTTCACGTACTGTTGAAGCCTGGCTTGGAGAATTTTGAGCATTACTTTGCTAGCGTGTGAGAAAGTGCAATTGTGTTGCAGTGTGAGCATTCCCTGGCATTGCCTTTCTTTAGGAGTGGAATGAAAACACCTTTTCCAGTCCTGTGACCACTGTGGAGTTTTCCAAATTTGCTGCCATATTGAGTGGAGCACTTTCACAGCATCATCTTTTAGTATTTGAAATAGCTCAACTGGAAATTCATCACCTCCACTAGCTTTGTTCATGGTGATGCTTCCTAAGGCCCACTTGACTTTGCATTCCAGGATGTCTGGCTCTAGTTGAGTGATCCCACCATCCTGGTTATCTGGGTCATGAAGATCTTTTTTGTATAGCTCTTCTGTGTATTCTCGCCACCTCTTCCTAATATCTTGTGCTTCTATTAGGTCCATACCATTTCTGTCCTTTATTGTGCCCATCTTTGCCTCAAAAGTTCCCTTGGTATCTCTAGTTTTCTTGAAGAGATCTCTAGTCTTTCTCATTCTATTGTTTTCCTCTATTTCTTTGCATTGATCATTGAGGAAGGCTTTCTTATCTCTTTTTGCTATTCTTTGGAACTCTGAATTCAAGTGGGTATCTTTCCTTTTCTCCTTTGCCTTTTGCTTCTCTTCTTTTCATAGCTGTTTGTAAGGTCTCCTCAGACAACCATCTTGCCTTTTTGCATTTCTTTTTCTTGGGGATGGTCTTGATCCTGCCATTAAAGACTATTAACATGTAATACAAAGATCTTCACACTTAGTGCTCAGTTGCATAGGTCCATCCACATTACTCTTATCCATATCTGATCATCCTTAATCCAATTTTTCTCCTCCAGACCCCTGACCATTCAGTCAAGCTATTTACAAAGGCCTGAAAGTTGATATATGTTCTTCCTTTGGCCACTTCTCCTACAGCATAAGGTGGATGATGTTCTATACTGCTCAAAGCTGTGTTCACTGGAAGAATTTCTCCTCATAAAGCCACATAGCAACACATCCACAACTTAGCCTGGCCTTTAGCCTCTTTTGTCAGCTGGTCCTAAAAGACTACATATGTGCCCAAGGGTATAAGATGAGGGAGAGGAAGCTGCCATAATAGTGGATGACATGAGAGTCTGGGCCATTTGCTTCTGCAGTCTATTTGTGCCCTCTGGTCATTTCAGTGCCCAGTCCTGGATGTACCACTTCTATTTTATGATGTATTGCTATTAGGATATCCCAACTTATGACTTGGTGGGTCTGACGGAATTTATGTAATGATGAACAATTTGGCCACATGGTCACTCAAGTTCCATGATTAGGTGCTCTGTCTACCAGAACACAGAAACATAGCAGGACCTAAATTTCAATTAACATAGAATTCTCCACTGTAGATGGAATAACATTGCTATAGTGTTCACATTGTGATTCTCCTACTGGGGCTTGCCATAAACTCCCCACAACATCACTCTTCACTCAAGACAACACCATAGGGCCTTCCAAATCACGTGGCCAAAGAAGCAAGGCTGTTTGCACCATGGCTTGGGTGTGCTACATATATCCCTTTCCTGCATTGAGCTCTACTCAAAGCTGGATAGTCAAAGCTATGGTTTTTCTAGTAGTCATGTATGGATGTGAGAGTTGGACTATAAAGAAGGCTGAGGGCTGAAGAATTGATGCTTTTGAACTGTGGTGTTGAAGAAGACTATTCAGAGTCCCTTGAACTGCAAGAAGATCAAACCAGTCAATCTTAAAGGAAATCAACCCTGAATATTCACTGGAAGGACTGATGCTGAAGCTGAAGCTCCAATACTTTGGCCACCTGATGTGAAGAGCCAATTCATTAGAAAAGACCCTGATGCTGGGAAAGATTGAAGGCAGGAGAAGAAGGGGACATCAGAGGATTAGGTGGTTAGATGGTATCACCAACTCAATGGACATGAATCTGAGCAAGCTCCGAGAGACGGTGTAGGACAGGGAAGACAGGCGCGCTGAGGTTCATGGAATTGCAAAGAGTTGGACACAACTAGCAACTGAACAACAGTAAAGTTGAAAACCTTTCACATCATGGGGTTCCCAGTCATGTCATATACTCCTCTCCTATTCTGAAGAACTTACCAGGCATTCTGCTTCCTTATTAGTGGTAGAAAGAAAAAAATGAAACAATTTGTCTAGATCACTAGATTTCTGAAAACGTTACTGATACACCAGGCCCTTGAACATTCATGAGGCTTATCTCGGCCCCGGCGGCGCAGACGCGACGCGAGAGACGCCGCCCCCGGCGGCGCAGACGCGACGCGAGAGACGCCGGCCCCGGCGGCGCAGACGCGACGCGAGAGACGCCGGCCCCGGCGGCGCAGACGCGACGCGAGAGACGCCGGCCCCGGCGGCGCAGACGCGACGCGAGAGACGCCGGCCCCGGCGGCGCAGACGCGACGCGAGAGACGCCGGCCCCGGCGGCGCAGACGCGACGCGAGAGACGCCGGCCCCGGCGGCGCAGACGCGACGCGAGAGACGCCGGCCCCGGCGGCGCAGACGCGACGCGAGAGACGCCGGCCCCGGCGGCGCAGACGCGACGCGAGAGACGCCGGCCCCGGCGCAACGAACCACGCAAAGAGGTGCGGCCGTGAGGAGCTACCCCACGCCTGAGGCCAGGGCCGGCGGCCGAGAGGAGCTACCCCACGTCCAACAGGCGGTGGCTGCGCAGGCGCAGGAGGGCCGAGAGGAGCTACTCCGCGTTCAAGGTCAGGAGGGGTGGCCTTGAGGAGATACCCCTCGTCCAAGGTAAGGTACAGCGGCTGCACTTTGCTGGAGCGGCTGTGAAGAGATTTTCCACGACCAAGGTAAGAGAAACCCAAATAAGACGGTAGGTATTGCTAGGGGGCACCAGAGGGCAGACAAACTGAAATCATAATCACAGGAAACTAGCTGATCTAATCACATGGACCACAGCCGAATGTGGTCCCCTGGAGAAGGGAATGGCAAACCACTTCAGTATACTTGCCTTGAGAACCCCATGAACAGTAACAAAGGGCAAAATGATAGGATACTGAATGAGGAATTCCCCAGGTCGGTAGGTGCCCAGTATGCTACTGGAGCTCAGTGGAGAAATAACTCTAGAAGGAATAAAGGGATGGAGCAAAAGCAAAACCAATACCCAGTTGTGGATGTGACCAATGATGGAAACAAGGTCCGGTGCTGTAAAGAGCAATATTGCATAGGAACCTGGAATGTTAGGTCCATGAATCAAGGCAAATTGGATGTGGTCAAACAGGAGATTCACTGGAAAAGACTCTGATGCTGGGAAAGGTTGGGGGCGGGAGGAGAAGGGGAAGACCGAGAATGAGATGGCTGGATGGCATCACCGACTCTGTGGACATGAGTTTGAGTGTACTCCGGGAGTTGGTGATGGACAGGGAGGCCTGGCGTGCTGTGATTCATGGGGTCGCGGAGAGTCGGACACGACTGAGCGACTGAACTGAACTGAACTGATCTCTTACCTTTCATAGTATGTGTACCATACCAAGTCCTTCAACATATTCTCTGCTTCATAATCATCCAGTCTGATTAACACAATGTAAACAACATCATGCATCAATATAATGTTCAATGGACTATCTAGAGAGTCCAGTGCTCTTCAGCCTATGACAGACAACTGATGGCAGAGTTAAACACAGCCATGGGACAAGACTGTAAGTATATACCAATGTTAATCCCACGTGAATGCAAAGTGCTTCTGGTCTTCCTTCCTGATGAAGATGAAACAAATACATCTGCCAGATACTTGAGATCATGTTAATCTGTTCTAGCAAAAATACCACATCTGGCACAGCAGCTATAATTGGGACTACCATTTGGTTGAGCTTGTGATAGTTTACCCTTAACCTCCAGGATCAGTTTGGCTTTTCATGGACTGGACTGGTAAGATCACGGCCCGTGTATCCTTCAGATCTTTAAGACTGGCACTAATCTCTACTATTTCCTCTGGTATGCAACTGCTTTTACTTACTGCCTTGACTGGAAGCAGGGATTTGAGAGACTTTTGCTTGGTCTTCCCACACTGCAATAGCTCTTACTCAGAGGTCAAGGCATCAACATGGGGTTCAGCCAACTACCATGTATATACACTTCAATTATGCATTCAGGGGTTGGGGAAACAGCTAGGGAGTGACTCCAGTCCCAGTGAACTCACTGTGAGCTAAATATGGGCCAGAGCTTCACTGGTCTTCACACACCACCTCTCTTACAGAGGGACTGTGATGACCCTTCAAGACCCAGTTATCAACTTCAATCTAAATCCTTTGTTCAGCAGTCTTCCAATGTATCACTGTATGGTTACTCAATGAAATGCCCATAGATCTCTTTGGAGAAGGACTATAGGAATCATACTGTTTACCCTTGCTTGGATACAGGCTATGGGATTCTTCTTCCTGAGAACCACGCCTTTCCTTCTGGCTGTAAATTCCAGGTCTACATACTTGCTCAAATCTGGAAGCGGGAGAGGGAACATAGTCAGCTTTAACAGAGATAAATTTTTTTAAATAAAATTTATCTCACCCATTTTTCCATATAAAATTCAATGAGTTGTGACAAGGGTATATTTTCCTTATATCACTGTAATGAAAATACAGAAAATTTCTATAATCTCCCAAAGTTTCCCTGTGCCCTGTGTAGCCAATTCCAAGCTCCTCTCCTCCATCTCCTGTAAACCACTTGTCTAATTTCTGTCTAGAATGTCATTATATGGAATTACACAGTATATAATCTTTTGTGTCCTTCTCTTCATATAATAATTTCATGTTTATTTTATTTCATTATTGAAATGAAATATTTCATTATTTCATTTCAGTACTTCATTTTATTGCAGAGTAGTAGTATATTATATGGGCTTCCCTGGTGGCTCAGACAGTAAAGAATCTTCCTGCAATGCAGGAGACCTGGGTTCAATCCCTGGGTCAGGAAGATTCCCTGGAGAAGGGAATGGCTACCCACTCCAGTATCCTTGCCCAGAGAATTCTATGAACAGAGGAACCTGGCAGGCTACATGGGGTCATTAGAATCAGACGTGGATTAAGCAACTAATATTTTCACTTTTTCATTCTACTATACAGATATACCACAATATGTTTACCAATTCATCAGTTGGTAGGCATTTGGGTTGTTCCCAGTTTCAGTTCAATTCAGTTGCTCAGTCATGTCCGACTCTTTGCAACCCCATGAACCACAGCACGCCAGGCCTCCCTGTCCAGAACCAACTCCTGGAGTTTACCCAAACCCATGTCCATTGAGTTGGTGATGTCATCCAACCATCTTATCCTCTGCTGTCCCCTTCTTCTCCTGCCCTCAGTCTTTCCCAACATCAGGGTCTTTTCAAATGAGTCAGCTCTTCGCATCAGGTGGCCAAAGTATTGGAGTTTCAGCTTCAACATCAGTCCTTCCAATGAACACCCAGGACTGATCTCCTTTAGGATGGACTGGTTGGATCTCCTTGCAGTCCAAGGGACTCTGAAAAGTCTTCTCCAACACCACAGTTTAAAAGCATCAACTCGTCGGTGCTCAGCTTTCTTCACAGTCCAACTCTCACATCCATACATGACCACTGGCAAAACCATAGCCTTGACTAGACGGACCTTTGTTGGCAAAGTAATGTCTCTGCTTTTTAATATGCTGTCTAGGTTGGTCATAACTTTCCTTCCAAGGAGTAAGCATCTTTTAATTTCATGGCTGCAATCACCATCTGCAGTTATTTTGGAGCCCCCCAAAATAAAGTCAGTTTGGGGTTATTATAAATAAACTTTCCATGATCATTTGCTGAATGAAAATGGTCTCTGGATGGGCAGATGTCCACATCATTTCAAAATGATCACCATGAAAGCTGTAGTTATGATCTGCCACCATACAAAGTTGTTACATAATTTTTTACTATTTTCCCCACACTTTACAATTCATACCCATGACTCATTTATTTTGCAACTGTTAGTCTATGCCTTTTAATCTTCCTCACCTATTTCTCTTCTCCTTCCTCTCCCTGGCAAACAGCTGTTTGCTCTTTGTATCTATTACCCTGCTTCTGTTTTGTTATGTTAATTTGTTTTGTTTTTTAGATTCCATATGTAAGTAAAATCATACAGTGTTTGTCTTTCCCTGTCTGATTCATTTCACTAAGCATGATCTACCCTCTAGGTCCACCCTTGTTGTCACAAATGGCAAGATTTCAATGGCTCAGCAAATTTCCACTATATATATATATATAAAAACACTATATAAAAGCACTGTATGTATAAAACACTATATATGTATATAAAACATTCCATTATATTATCATACATATACACATATATATAGCAAATATATCACATCTTCTTTATTCATCCATTGATGGACATTTGGGTTGCTTCCATATCTTGGCTATTGTAAAACAAAACTGCAGTTAATACAGGGATACTTATATCTTTTCAAATTAGTATTTTCATTTTCTTTTGATAAATACCCATGAGAATTGCTGGATAATATGGTAGTTCTATTTTTGACTTTTTTGAAAAACTCCCCACACTATTTTTCATAATGTGTATGTGTGCTCCGTTATGTTCGACTCTTTGACCTCTGATAACAAGGTAGGAGAAGGTATTCTACGAGTCTTCCTGAGAGGGGTACCTGATGTGCCAAGTTTGAGAGGATGGGAGAGGAGGGCTTCTCTCCCATACCTGCCTGGTTTGATGGTTGAAGGGGAGGAAGTATGTGCTGCCTGAGCTCCTCGCCCTCCATTCCCTGGAGCTGTCGCATAGGGTGTCTGCCAAGACTGAAATGAAGTGTTCCAGGGAGACCTGCGGCCCTTTGGACTATAGCCAACCAGGCTCCACTGTCCAGGGGATTTTCCAGGCAAGAATACTAGAGCAGGTAGTCATTTCCTACCCCAGGGGATCTTCACAACCCAGGGATAGAACCTGCATCTCTTGCATTGGCAGGTGGATTCTTGACCACTGCACCAATAACAGCTACACCAATTTATATTCCCAGCAACAGTGCATGAGGGTTCCCTTTTCTCCACCTCCTCACCAACACTTATTTGTTATTTACTATCTTTTTGATGAGAGCCATTCTGATAGGTGTGGGTGACATCTCACTGTGGTTTTGATTTGCATTTCCCTGATGATTAGCTTGGAGAAGGAAAAGGTAACCCACTCCAATATTCTTGCCTTGAGAATCCCATGGATGGAGAAGCCTGGTAGGCTACAGTCCACGGGGTCGCAAAGAGTCAGACATGACTGAGTGACGGAACGGAACGGATGATTAGCTATGTTGAGCTTGTTGGCCATCTCCAGGTCTTCTTTGGAGAAATGTCCATTCGGGTCTCCTGCAAATTATTTAGTTGGGTTATTTGTTTTTCTAATATTGAATTGTATGAGTTTGTTTGTATATCTTGGATATTAACTACTTATTTGATAAATCACTTGCAAATTATCTTCTCCAAGTCAGTAGGCAGTATTTTTGCTTTCTCGATAGTTTCCTTTCTTGTGCAAAAGATTTTTAGTTTTATATAATCCTATTTGTTCATTTTTGCCTTTGTTTTCCTTGTCTGAAGTGACATATCCCAAAAAATTACTAAGAGAAATGTCAAAGAGTGTACTGTTTGTCAAAGAGTATCTTCTCTGTATGTCAAAGAGTGTCTTCTTCTAGAAGGTGTATGGTTTCAGTTCTACATCTTTAATTCATTTTTAATTTATTTTTGTGCATGGTGTGAGAAAGTAGTCCAAGCTTGATTCTTTTACATGGAACTGTATAATTTTCCCAGTACCATTTATCAAAGAGGCTGTCTTTTCCTCACAGTATATTCTTGCCTATACTGTCATAGATTTTTTAATTGCCCGTATAAGTGTGAGTTGACTTGAGTCTGTCTTCTTTTTGAGTTGCAAGAGTACTTTCTGTATTCTGAATACAAGTCCTTTATCACATATGTGTTTTGCAAATATTTTCTCCCAATCTGGCCTTCTTTATAATTTCTCAATAGTATTCTTTTTTTAAAAAAAAAAAAAACCATGGGCTTTTAATTTGAAAAAGCCATTACCAATTTTTTTTTTCTATGACTCATGCTTTGTGTGTTCTACCTGAAAAATCTTTGCTTGATTCAAAGTCACAGAGATTTCCTTTTTTTTAATCTAGAAATTTGAGGTTTTGCTTTAATGTTTAGGTCTATGATGCATTTCAAGTTAATTTTGTATATGGCATGAGATAAGGGGCTAGTTTCATTTTCTTTTCCATATGACTATTCAATTGTTCCAGCACAATTTCTTTAAAACAGTTGTGACTTTTTATTGAGGTCAGGTACCCTCAAATTTCTGATTCTCCATCTTTTATTTGTTTTAATTTTATAAATTGAGCAATCAGTCAGTCACTTCAGTCGCTCAGTTGTATCCAACTCTTTGCAGCCCATGGACTGCAGCACGTCAGGCTTCCCTGTCCATCACCAACCCCTGGAACCCGCTCAAATTCATGTCCATTGAGTCAGTGATGACATCCAACCATCTCATCCTCTGTCGTCCCCTTCTCTTCCTGCCTTCAATCCTTCTCAGCACCAGGGTCTTTTTCAATGAGTCAGTTCTTCACATCAGGTGGCCAAAGTTTTGGAGTCTCAGCTTCAGCATCAGTCCTTCCAGTGAATATCCAGGACTGATTTCCTTTAGGATTGATGGGTTTGATCTCCTTGTGTTCCAAGGGATTCTCAAGAGTCTTCTCCAACACCACAGTTCAAAAGTATTAATTCTTCAGCGCTCAGCTTTCATTATGGTCCAACTCTCACATCCATGCATGACTACTGGAAAAACAATAGCCTTGACTAGGTTAGACCATTGTTGGCAAAGTAATGTCTCTGCTTTTTAATATGCTGTCCAGGCTGGTCATAGCTTTTCTTCCAAGGAGCAAGCATCTTTTAATTTCATGACTGCAGTCACCAGCTGCAGTGATTTTGGAGCCCAAGAAAATAAAGTCTCTCATTGTTTCCATTTTTTGCCCGTCTATTTGACATGAAGTGATGGGACAGGATGCCATGATCTTAGTGTTTTGAATGCTGAGTTTTAAGCCAATTTTTTCACTCTCTTTCATGGGAAAGACTAGAGATCTCTTCAAGAAAATTAGAGGTAACAAAGGACCATTTAATGCAAAGATGGGCACAATAAAGGACAGAAATGGTATGGACCTGGACAGAAGCAGAAGATATTAAGAAGAGGTGGCAAGAATACACAGAACTACACAAAAAATATCTTAATGACCCAGATAACCACAATGGTATTATCACTCACCTACAGCCAGACAGCTTGGAATGTGAAGTCAAGTGGGCCTTAGAAACTGAGCAATACCCCCTTTTAACTGCCCAACTACCTATATGTAATGCTGTGTCCATTCACCATGTCCATAGTTCTTTGTGGGTCAGATTCTTTTGGCAGACATTCATTATGGTAACTGTACTCAATTCCTGTCAGAAGTATCACTTCTGACAGGTAAGTACCACCACCTGGTCTCTATTTATCTAAGGGCCCTATTATCCCCATTGCTATCTGTGAGCTTAGTTTTGGAAAAACAGCTACTGTCAGACTCAACTCATAAACGACAGCCACCACTGAGCTCAACAGCTAGTATCCTTCTCACCAGCACATTCCATCTCACGTTGGTATATGGAGGGTTTCAGGCACTCTCCTGTGTAACATAGTTTGTTGGTCCATTTTCCAGCATTATGCAATATATCTTTTCCAGAATAACCCATTCTCTAAGCTTTTGACCCTTTCTTTTTTCCAACTCACTATGGGCCATCACTGTCTGCAAAGACTCTATTTCCTAGAATACTTGCCAGAGTGTTAAATCTTGTATCACAGGGAGGTGCTCCTATATTGATAAGCTCTCCTATGTCTGACTTTTTGTTCCACTCCTCATTTGACTCAACACCCCCAGCAACCAGACCCAGAAAATTCCCCTGGCTCTTGAACTAACCAATGCATGGTGATTAGTTCCTACAGCTATCTCATTCCTTTACAAGCCTGGCATTTTCCTGGTGAGACTGGACTGTGGCCTAATCATAGTTAAAATCTAGTAGCCAGGAGTAGAGGTATATATAGATACTAGGTGGGATACAAATCTTTCAAGGCAGAGACCGCTGGTTCAGCTTTAGGCAATGGAATAGCTCTAGGCTTAATAGAGCAGAGCGAGCCATGTTTGCAGGTTCAGAGGGTTCAAAAGGACCTCAGTTTTCAAGATTGAGTGCATAAACCTAGAATGATACTCCTTCCCAGCCAGAGCCCTGACCTTAGTATAGAAGACTTGCCAAGGTTGAGAATCCAACCTTCTTTGAAGCTCTTTTGTTCTGATAAGTAAATCCTGAGCTTAATCCTCAGATTTTTCTATCCTCTGACTGCATAAGACAGTCTCTTTATATTCTACAAAGAAGCCCTCTGACTTTTACACTTAAATGCATGGCTAATTCCCCTCAACCTTTCACTCTTTTTCAATGCACTGATAACCCTCAGCAAGAGACATGCAATTCCATTGCTCTTATCAATTACTATTTCTTCTAAACTTCTTAAATGTTTAAGATATCACACCACCATTGCTTTCCTTTTTATCATTTCATCCCAGTTTACCACTAGTGAAAGTCATAATAATTGTACTGCAACAGCTTGCCAGCATACTTCCTACCACCAATGAATGGGTTCTAATTGATAACCAGCCAGGAATGATCTCACTCCCAAATCCCATTTTAGAGTTTGCTTCCTAAAGTCATTCCTGATACTAATTGTCATAGGCTATATTCCCTAGGAAACAGACTCTGAGATTTTTGTGCAGGAAGTTCTCTGCAAAACCCTCTCAATGACAACACATCTAAAGTAACGAAGATTGAGCAGAGAAAGAAGCTGAACATCAGGGGCCTCAGCAAGTACTGCAGGGGTGCTCAGAGCTGGGATGGCCTTCAGAACTACCCCAAAATGAGGCTAGGAATCTGGGAATTATATTCCCACAGTGATCAGATGCAGGCTGCCCCTCTTCAGGGGTAACTTTCAGGAAGCAACTCTGCATTACTTTGCTAGGACTGTCACAACAGACTGGGTGACTTAACATATATTTATTTTCTTACATTCTGGAAGCTGGAAGTCCAAGATCAAGGTGCCAGCAGGGCTGGTTTCTCCTGAGCTTTCTCTCCTTGAGTCACAGATGGCTGCCCTCTTACTGCCTCTTCACAGCACCCACAGGATCCAGTCTTAGGCAACTCTCCTGTCCCTCTGTGCGTGCATGCATGCATGCATGCCCACAGTGTCTCTATGTCTTAATCACTTCTTATAAAGGCAACAGTCACATTGGATTAGGGCCCACATTAATGGCCTCATTTTAACCTCACTACCTCTTTAACATGCCTATCTCCAAACACAGCCACATTCTGAGGTTATGGAAGTTAAGGTTTCAATATTTGAATTTTGGAGGACACAATTAAGTCCATAACAAGCTCCTTTCAGCCAAAGGCAATTTTTAGAGACAGATTCATCTTTGAGCTATCATCAATCAAAACTTCTGGACCTGGGAGAGTTAGTGTCCTCATCCTTAAGGGAAGATCTGGGTGGAAGACCATCATATCCACACCAGCAATGATATTAATATCTCTAATTAGAACACAAGCACAACACTTGTTGAACATTAATTATATTGTGCAAGGCCCCAGTCTATTTGTTCAAATGTCCTAATTGTAATCTAGAAAAATGCTCCCTCTTCCCTGAAATCTCTGTAGTTATAAACAACCTCAAAATTCCTCAAACACAGAACTCTATATACAGCAATTCTCCATTTAGTGCATATCACTTATCCCTTCCTGAATAAAAGTTAATCAGGAAAGAGCTGTTGAATTTAACTCACTCTTTTACTAGAGAAGAAATACCTTTGCTAGGTTTTGTATTCCTCTACAAGATATAGACAAAACTGTTGACTCCATTTGAGTAATTCTGATGACCAGAAAATAATTATTTGCTTAAGTAAGTTCTCAAGATACATAGTTTTAAATGACAGATAATGCTGAGGGAAGGGTGCATTGCATAGTTCTGAGGGTATCAAGATATGCTAGGAGAAATATCTTTTAGTTTATTAACTAGCAAGGTCATATCAAGCCCATGGGGACGCTAACATGCATGACAAGACTCTTAAGAACACCCTGCAGCAGTCTTTATCCCACCTCCATATTCTCTAGTGGTATCTATTCATTCTTCACACTTTCATTGAGTACCTACTACGTGCCAGACACTGTGGTTGGCATTGGTGCTATAGCAGTGGATGAAACATGCAATCTCTGTCCTCATCAGTTTGCAGTCATTTTACCACCAAGTTACGATTCATAAGGGTCTACACTGGTCCCAAAGTTTCAACCAAAGTCAAAATAGAAATGTTGAAGGCAGACCTAAAACATTACCCAATCAGAAATTCAGCCTGATTCTTATGGTTCTATCTGTTCTAATATGCCAAGTTCTGAGAACCCTGGAAGGTCTTATCGATCACTCTCTTCTACCATCTACTTCAGAACATGGCTAGATAGCTGCACCATACAGGCTGACCATTTTTCCTGAAGGTGAAAAGGACTGTGGGTGGTTAATTTAATGAGATACTTCCAAATGGTTTAAACTCAATCACACACAAGTGAAAGTGATGATGTCTGAAACATCAAGCCAAAGCACAAGTTGGTGGTGGAGAGACAGAAGTTTTCTGGAGTGTTTTCAGAAATGTAGATTATAATCAATAAGAACAGTACTAGCAATAAAATAGCCATAGCCTTAACTGAGCCATGTTCTAAACATACGAAAATTATTTTTATCTAATGCTCACAATAACCCCATGTGTGAAATAGGTGTAATCATTCTTATAAATAAGGAATAAGACAGAAATATTAAATAATTTTCCCAATTCATAAAGTAAAAGTGGCATATTTAAACACAAATTCATCTGACTCTAAAAGCTGGGTTCTTTCCCACTGTATTATAACCACTCCCGAAATTATGATGTTCTCCCCGTGAAATAATCCTTCAATATTGCTATTGATTCTTGGTTATCTCCCAAGGAAAACAAGTACTTTGGAAAGTTAGGTTTAGTTATATGGAATTTTTAACACTTTTCATAGCATTTTCTGATCAGAATAAATTTTACACAGCCAAATCTTTGTTTTAGCCAAAGTTATTTTGTGACTGATTCTTAGCATGTCAAGATACTGTGGTGGCTATTTTAGATGTGGTGGATGTTTTATGAAGCAGTGTTACAATTTCACTATAAAATGGACTTTATTGTGCATATATTGTATACTGTCAGTTGCAGTATTAGGATAAGCTAACTGCTATAACAAACAATCCCCAAATCTCAGTGGCTTAGCAAAGTAAAAGTTTATCTCTTATGCAAATTTTTATGACAGTATTTTTTTTTATGAGGTTATTTCTTATGGGACATCTCTCCCGAGCAGCTATCCTCGAAAGTGATGACTCAAATATTTAGTCCACTTTAATCTTGTGAAGACACCATCTTCATGCAGCCTTTCTAACGTTGACATGAAAGGCAAAGAAAATGTGGGCAAGGCACACAGAATACTTCACCACCTTGGTCTTAGGAAGTGTTTTGCACCATTTCTATTCACAGTCCATTGACCTGAACTTGTCATGGACACACTAAAATTCAAAGGAGCTGGAAAGAGGAGTTCCCCGTTAGATAGCTGCAACTTAGGCACACGATACATTGTACAAAGAGATCTCATACCTCTGGTCAGGCACCTCTTTCTGCCACAGCTGGTGTCAACTGGTTTGGGCTTGTGATAAGCTTTTATTTACTCTTTTAAACTAATTTTTATTGGCGTGCAGATGCTTTTCAATGCTGTGTTAGCTTCTGCTGCTGTTGTTTTCCAGTCTCTAAGTCCTGTCTGACTCTTGGTGACCCCATGAACTGCAGCATGCCAGCCTTCTCTGTCCTTCGCTATCTCCCTGAGTTTGCTCAGATTTATGTTTACTGAGTAAATGATTCCATCCAATCATCTCATCTTCTGCCACTCTCTTTGCCCTTTTGCCTTTAATCTTTTCCAGCATCAGGGTCTCTTCCAATGAAACGGCTCTTCACATCAGATGGCCAAAATATTGGCGCTTCAACTTCAGCATCAGTTCTTCCAGTGAATATTCAGGGTTGATTCCTTTAGCATTGACTCGTTTGATCTCCCTGCTGTCCAAGGAACTCTCAAGAGTCTTCTCCAGCACCACAGTTCAAAAGTATCAGTTCTTCAGCACTCAGCCTTCTTTATGGTCCAGCTCTCACATCTGTACATGACTACTGGAAAAACCATAGCTGTGACTATATGGATCTTTGTTGGCAAACTGATGTCTGTGCTTTTTAATATGGTGTCTAGGTTTGTCATGGCTTTTCTTCCAAGGAGCAAGTGCCTTTTAATTTCAAGGCTTCAGTCACTATCTGCAGTGATTTTGGAGCCTGAGAAAATAAAATCTGTCACTGCTTCTATTTTTCCCCTTTTGTTTGCTGTGGAGTGGTGGGACCAGATGCCATGATCTTAGTTTTTTGAATGTTTAAGTCAGGTTTTTCGCTCTCCTCTTTCACCTTCATCAGAGGCTCCTTAGTTCCTCTTCATTTTCTGCCATTAAAGTGGTATCATCTCCTTATCTGAGACTGTTTCCTCCCAGAAATCTTGATTCCAGCTTGTGGTTCATCTAGCCCAGCATTTCACATGATGTACTCTGCATATAAGTTAAATAAACAGGGTGACAATATAAGCTTTGACATTCTCCTTTCCCAATTTTGAACCAGTCAGTTGTTCCATGTAAGGTTCTAACTGTTGCTTCTTGACCTATATACAGGTTTCTCAGAAGACAAGTAAGGTGGTCAGGTATTCCCATCTCTTTAAGAATTTTCCACAGTTTGTTGTGATCCACACAGTCAATAGGTTTAGTGTACTCAATGAAGCAGAGGTAGATGTTTTTTCTGGAATCCCCTTGCCTTTTCTATGATCCAACGAACATTGCAATTTGATCTCTGGTTCCTCTGCCTTTACTAAATCCAGCTTGTACATCTGGAAGTTCTCATTCCACATACTACTGAAGCCTAGCTTGAAGGTTTTTGAGCAAAACCTTACTGGTATGCGAAACAAGTGCAACTGTATGGTAGTTTGAACATTCTTTGGCATTGCTTGCTCTTCTTTTAGATTGGAATGAAAACTGACCTTTTCCAGTCCTGTGGCCACTGCTGAGTTTTCCAGGTTTGCTGGCATATTGAGTGCCGCACTTTCACTGCATCATCTTTTAGGATGAGAAATAGCTCAGCTGGAATTTCATCACTTCCACTAGCTTTGCTCATAGTAATGCTTCCTAAGTCCCACTTAACTTCACTCTCCAGGATATCTGGCTCTAGGTGAGTGACCACACCATCATGGTTGTCTTGGTCATTAAAACCTGCTTTGTATAGTTCTTCTGTGTATTCTTGGTCACCTCTTCCTAATCTCTTCCGCCTGTGTTAGGTCCTTACCATTTCTCTCCTTTATCGTGCCCATCCATGCATGAAATATTCCCTTGATACCTCCAAGTTCCTTGAAGAGATCTCTATTCTTTCCCATTCTATTGTTCCCCCTAGCACTGTTCATTGAAGAAGTCCTTCTTACCTCTCCTTGCTACTCTCTGGAACTCAGCATTCAGTTGGGTATATCTTTCCCTTTCTCCCTTGCTCTTTGCTTCTCTTCTTTCCTCGACTTTTTGTAAAGCATCCTCAGACTACCACTTTGCCTTCTCGCATTTCTTTTTCTTCGGGATGGTTTTGGTCACTGCTTCCTGTACAATGTTATGAACCTCTGTCCATAGCTCTCAGCACTCTGTCTACCAGATCTAATCCCTTGAATATATTTGTCACCTCCACTGTATAATCATAAGGGATTTGACTTAGGTCATACCTGAATGGACTAGTGATTTTCCTTACTTTCATCAATTTAAGTCTAAATTGTGCAATAAGGAGCTCATGATCTGAACCTCAGTCAGATTCAGGTCTTGTTTTTGTTGACTGTATAGAGCTTCTCCATCTTCAGCTGAAAAGAATATAATCAATCTGATTTCGTGTTGACCATTGGTGATGTACATGTGTATAGTCATCTCTTGCTTTGTTGGAAAAAGGTGTTTCCTATGACCAACATTGATAAACAGAACCAGTTTTGTTCTCTTGACAAAACTATTAGCTGTTTCCCTGTTTCATTTTCAAACTTGCCAGTTGCTCCAGGTATCTCTTGATTTCCTACTTTTGCATTCCAATCCCCTATGATGAAAAGGACACCTTTTTATGATGTTAAGTTCTAGAAAGTTTTAAAGGTCTTCATAGAGTCAACTTCAGCTTTTTCAACATCAGCAGTTGGGGCGTAAATTTGTATTACTGTGATGTTGAATGGTTTGCCTTGGAAATGAACTGAGATCATTCTGTCGTTTTTGAGATTGCATCCAAGTATGGCATTTCAGGCTCTTCTGTTGATTGTGAGGGCTTCTCCATTTCTTCTAAGGTATTCTTGCCCACTCTAGGAGATATAATGGTCATCTGAATTAAATTTGCCCATTCCCATCCATTTTAGTTCACTGATTCCTAAGATGCTAATGTTCACTCTTGTTATCTCCTGCTTGACCATGTCCAATTTACCTTGATTCATGGACCTAACATTCCAGGTTTCTATGCAATATTGCTCTTTATAGCATCAGACTTTACTTTCACCACCAGAAATATCCACAACCGAGTGTCATTTCTGCTTTGGCCCACTTGCTTCATTCTTTCTGGAGCTATTAGTAATCGCCCTCCACTCTTCCCAAGTAACATACTGGACCGGGGGTGGGGGGGAGCTCATCTTCTTCTACGATATCTTTTTACCTTTCATACTGTTCATGGGGTTCTTGGGGCAAGAATATTAGAGTGGTTTGCCATTCCCTCCTCCAGTGGACCACATTTTGTCAGAACTCTCCACTATGACCCATCCATCTTGGGTGGCTCTGCATGGCATGGCTCATAGTTTCACTGAGTTACGCAAGCCCCTTCACCGAGACAAGGCTGTGATCCATGAAGAGGATGTTAACTTCTGCTCCACAGCAAACTGAATCAATTATACATACATATATATATATATATATATATATATATCCCACCTTTTTAGATTTACTTCCCATTTAGGTTACCACAGAGCATACAGTAGAGTGAAAAGATTTTAGAAAAATAAGATTTTTCAAATAGTTTCTTTACTCGACACTATTATATATCTAGCTATGATATAAATCAATATTTTGTACCATGCACTTGATTAGATGAATTAATCTGCTTACAGTGAATTGAATGCCCAACTACCACCACCATCATCAAAAAAGTTATATCCACCTGGAATCTGCAAATGTGACCTCATTTGAAAATGGGTCTTTATAGGTGTGACTGAGCTAAGGATCTTGAGATGGGATCAACCTGGATCAACTGAGGTAGTGGTGGTAGTTTAGTTGCTAAGTCGTGTCTGACTTCTAGCAACCTCATGGACTGTAGCCCGCCAGGCTCCTCTGTTCATGGCATTTCCCAGGCAAGAATGCTAGAGTGCGTGGCCATTTCCTTCTCCAGGGGATCTTTCCAATCCAGGGATCACACCTGGGTCTCCCACATTGCAGGTGACCCCCTGCTATTACAGGCAGATTCTTTACCAACTGAGCCACCATGGAAGCCCTGGATTAGCTGGGTGAACCCTAAATCCAATGACATCTGTCATTTTGAGAGACAGATGAAAAAGACAGAAAAGAAGATGACCATGTGAAGATGAAGGCAGAAACTGGAGTTAGGTCACATAAAGCCAAGAAATGCCTGGAGCAATTACTACAAGTTAGAGGAGGTGAAAAAGGATTCTCCCCAAGAGCCCTCTGAGAGAATGTGGCCCTGCTGACACCTCAGTTTTGACTTCTGGTCTCCAAATCTGTGAGAGACTAAATTTCTGTTGTTTTAAGCACTAACTGTGTGGTCATTTGTTATAGCAACTCTAGGAAACTAATACACAGCCTAAAGAGGTGTGTTATGGACTGAACTGTGTCCCTCATGCCACCACAATTGTATGCTGAATCTTTAACTGAATAGGACTATAAAAAGAAGGACCCCACAGATCAGACAAAATGCCAGGTGAGGGCATAGCAAGATGGCCAGCTGCAAGCCAAAGGGAGAAGCCTCAGGAGAAACCAACCCTACTGACACCTTAATCTTGGTCTTTCAGCCTCCAGAACTGTGAGAACTTTCTGTTCATTAAGGTACCCAGTCTGTGATATTTTATCGTGATAGCACTCGTAGGTTAATACCAAGTGTGACACAGAGACTTTCTACAGGTAAGAAATTCTAATGAAAGAACTAGAAGGCCCGGAGTATTAGCATTTGATAGAGTATTTCTAATTTAATAAATAAACAAATTTAGTCATAAACCAAGAACATGGTTCTTGATGAGGGTTTCTTACCCATGATAAATGCTTAGCATAGTGTACACAGTGCAGAGTAAACACTATTTACTCAATTCTATCACAAGTTTTTCTGTTTTCATTTCTGATCTCGGTGGACATGAGTTTGAGCAAACTTTGGGAGATAGTAAAGGACAGGGAAGCCTGGTGCACTGCAGTCCATAGGGTCACAAAGAGTTGGACACAACTTAGCAACTGAATAAAAACATAGGATATATATATACTACTAATAAACATATTTTCCATTAAAATCTATTTTTAATTGTGGTTTTTCTTAAAATTGATGGCATCCTAAAGTCAAGGAAATAAATGTATATAAAAATAAAATTAAGTACTTCACTTGTTTTATCTCATTTAATGTTCCCAACAACCGGAAGGTTTAGGTACTGCTGTGCTGTTCTGTGCTTAGTTGCTCAGTCATGTCCAACTCTTTGCAACCCTATGGACTGTAACCTGCCAGGCTCCTCTGTTCATGGGATTCTCCAGGCAAGAATACTGGAGTAGATTGCCATGCCCTCCTCCAGGGAATCTTTCCAACACAGGGATCAAACCCAGGTCTCCCACATTGAGAGTGGATTCTTTACTGTTTGAGCCACCTAGTGGAGTGCTAACGATGGCTTGCACCAGCTCAAGAAAACTGATTGTGCTGGTCTCTCCCAACTCCAGTTGACAACTTGAAATCAACCAAATGGAAATATTCATACTGTGAAAACGAACTATTGCCAACATACCACTGGACTGGGCACTATTATTACTTCTATCATATCAGTGAGGAATCAGAGAGGCTCGTTAGCTTGCCCTAGTTAGTGCTAAGTGCAGAGCTCAGATTTCAACTTTGGGTTTATCTAGTTCCACAGCATAAATTCTGAATGCCTGTCTTAGGCTGCCACCCTCTTAAATGATATTTAACATAAAGCCGCAGTTGTAGTGGTAATTTTGGAACTTCTTAAGTCCCATAAAAGCAGCTAGGTCTCCTTTGCCCAATTACTTCACTTTCACAGATTACATCGATCTTCTACCATCTGGTATACATAACAAAAAGTAAATCCATTACCACATAAAATGGAAATGAATTTGCCAAACTGTATAGGTGCCTGATTGCCACATCATTAAAATCAATACATGTTATAGATGTTATATGGAGATACTTCATAATAGGTTTACTACTATCAAAACTTGATGACATAACCCAAGCATGTAAATCCCTTAAATCTTTAAATAAGAACCTTGTTTAAGGTTGTACAATACATAATCAACAGTAATGCATCCTTTAAATGAGATATTTCTCATCATGTTCCTACAAAGTTTAGATTATGGTTGTTATTCAGGAATGTGTAAACTAAGGATTGGGAGGGAGGTATCTATTCTATTTCTGGTGGTGGGGGAAACAGGATGTAATCTAACCTTATTTCTACTTCCAAAGATCAGCAAGTTTACAACTGCAAGCAAGGAAGGAATTTGGCCCCACTTAAGATGCCTGCAACTACTGATTTTGTCTAAAAGCTAGAGGGGGGAAAGCTACTTTGAGAGGATAAAAAAGAATCCATAAGACCAGAAAATACTGCATTTATTTTTCTTGCAGCTCACAAATATTCATAGTTTCAAGCATATTTGACAAAGAAAGGGGAGGGGAAGAATAGAATGCAAGACTCCTTTTTTTCTATTCCCTAAAGTCAGTGGGCAGGGAGGCCTGGCGTGCTGTGATTCATGGGGTCGCGGAGAGTTGGACACAACTGAGCGACTGAACTGAACTGAAAGTCAGTGGGATAAACAGTTCTCAGTCACTCACTCATTCTCATGAATGTAAGAAATAGCAATCAACTCTTTTAAAATGAAAGAAAGAAAAGACAAAGTCCAGGATCCCATGAGTTTCCCTTCATAAAATCCTTGCAGATTCCAGCTTGTTTTCAAATCTCTTGAAGTGGAGCAGAAGCAAAACACTATATTCTTTAAAAAATAATTTAGGGAGCTTGGTACATGCGATAAATGGGGAAAAAACAATGCTTGTCACCATACAATGGACCAAAAGTAATGCTAGAAAAAGGACAGAGAGCTTAGGGTCATCAGCACTCCTTGTTAATCACCCATCTTTTCCCTACTCGGCATTCTTAAGGGTTTCTTGAAACAAAAACAAAGGAATCCAACCAAAACCAACATTTTGATGAGTAAAGTGTAAATGAATGAGAAGCAGATGGGCCTAGTTTTCCCAGGGGTCTATAAATGAAGGGCAAGATGCTTGGGGGCAAAATGCATGTGGGGCTTCACTGGCAAGTGCTCTGCACTGCTAACAAATCCAAAATGCAGCCAAAGTTCTGCTGCATCTCCACAAGTTGGAAAGACTCAACATGAAAGAAGGTTCTAGAGACCCCAAGACATTGTTGGGGACCTCAAAAATCATATTTCGGTGCCAAAAGCAGCTGCAGACCTGACATATGTAGAAGTTTTCATTCAAGAACCCAGAATTTTGGGCTTTGATCAGAAACCACAGGTTGGTATAAACACTTCTCTGACCATGTTTTATGATATTTACACTTTGCATGGATCCTCCTGGTCTGATGATGCAAAGTGCTCTGCAGGCATCTGCTGTGGAGTCATCCCCACCTCAGCCTTCAGGTGGAGAAACAGCTTCAGCGCAGAGAGAGTGACCAGCAAAGGTCAGTCCTAAATCAGAGGGGATGAACTCCTCATGCATCCAGGCCAATCCTCTCTCTGTTTGGGATTAAAGTGTCTCCCTGCTGTCTTCAAATCATGTATATATCAAGTTACAGCTCAGAAAGAATGCATTTTCAGTTTTTCATGAGATGCTGGGGGTGGGGTGGGGTGGGGGTGGTTGGCGCAGAGGAAGTGTAGGCCTCAAATCACAGATTATTTAAAAACCATCCAAGCTGACTTTGAAATTTTTGAAAATAATTTATTTGGCAATTTCAAGAGCCAGATTGGACATTTGGCCAAAGCAACATGCCCTTCAGTGCAAAGACTGCAATTAATGGGCCACATCATTCTCGGCTCTCAAGCAACAGAAGCGGCCAGCTGCTGGAGAACGCTGTGCGGTCTTCCAGTGTAAACGCCACTGATATCATCACCATCAGAAGGTCATAAAACTGATTGATTATAAACACAGCTCTCATTTGTTTACAGCTTACATTTTTGGGTTTGGGGTAATTAGCACATTAGCCGTCTCTCCAGGGTGAGGGCTCGCAGGTGCTGGGAAGAGCGCCTTCCAAGCCAGGAGGGGATCACAAAATCTTTCGCAAAGGCATCACTGGCCTTTCTGAGAAACAGACTAAGGAATTCTGGTTCTTCTGTGAGAGGGGTACTTGATAACACCTACATGGGGTCACATGTGTAGGAGGACATTTGACCTCTGAGGTAATTTCTTCTAACACAAGGTAAGGTTGGAAAAATCTAAGACATGTCAGCAATGTGAAGGAGATGTCCTTGGTGAGGAGCCTGCAGCTGCTGGAACCTTTTAAGATTCCTTCCCTTTCTCTCAAGCCAACAAAGACAGATAAAGATCACTTTTGCTAGTGGTGACTGATACTTAGTTTCTTTTGGTTATAGTGAAAACAAACCCTTTCAGTCTTATAAAGATCTTGCTTCTCAGACACTGGCTTAGGGAAGCAGCCGGCTCAGCTATCTTCCCTGGATGGATTCTTGTCCCAGATACTGTCCCTTCCAGCCTTGCTTGGAGTCTTCCACTATCAAGGCAGATTTTATTTGAACAGTTAGAACCATCAAATTAATGCAGACTGTCTAATTAGTCACTCTAGCAAGTTTTCCATATCAGCTTCAGTGAGAACTCCAGGGACTCTGAAAAGCTTCCCAAATGATTAAAAGGATATTCTTTGAAAGGACATGTGCAGATGCTCACAACTTGGCTTGTGAGATTGATCAGAGAACTGTTTTGCTTTTTTAACTGTTTTATACAATTCCTAAATCTTTCGCCCAGCATAATATTTTTTCCATACCTTAAGTGATGAACTGCTAACAGGTGAAGGACTCTGGAGCTAAATATGGAACATTAAAGATTTTCCCTCAGGGGCCACATTCATGTTTAGCGATTTTAATTCCATTTTCTATTCATAATATTGTTTTAATAGTTAACACTCATATTGCTTTTTATAGTTTTCAAAGTTCCTTCACTTGCATGATCTCCTTTGATCTTCATAGCAATGCCATGAAGTTAGGTAACATCCTATCTACATTTCATAGATTAGGAACCAAGCTCAGAGAGATTAACTGACATATCCCAGATCACAAAACTACTAAGTGGTAAATCTTCTCATTTGAAATTTATTTTCTTTGCCCCATATCACATTATTTGCATGAGTTTTAATGAGGATATTCCTTTGAAGCTATTTGTTTTGTCTGATTTCCAAATGTTAGCAACTAAATAGAGTTGGCAGCTAATTTCTTTGTGGTGCACAGAAGTAATTGAAAATAATAATCAAGTAATTCTTAGGTATTTCAACTATCAGTAAATATACAGACACATTCTGAACGAGCTTAAACAGAAGCATGTACTTGCTTTATTGAGTTGTTAAGACTCAAATTATGTTGTACTGCAATGTTTCCATTGGCATTACATATTGATTTTTTTTCCCTTACTTTTTTCAAGCTATATCTGATACCTTCATGACATCACAATGAATTTCTTATTTGGGAATTCATACTAAAATTTTTATATTCATGAAAGTTTAAGAGCAAATAAGTGTCAGATTAATTAATCAGTGTTTCCAGAAATGTTTTTTCCTTTTCTTATAAAAAAACTCTTAGAATCAAAGAAGAGGATTTGGGATAGTATCTTCCATTGGGACAATTTCCATACCAAGCAAATGAAGTAAAGAGAAGTCTTGATTAACTCAATCATTCAACCTATTTTTATTGAGTTTCTCTCACATACTGAGTATTGTGCTAGGTTCTAGGGATGTCAAAGTGAACGAGAACAATGAGGTCCTATTCTAGAGATTCTAGTCTAACAGGGAACCTTGCCTGTGCAGCCTCGTTCTTAGCTGCCAATTCTGGGTTAGATGCCTCTCTTCTTTGCTCCCATGACACCCTGTGCATATTGCATTTCCTCATACTTATTACACAGAATAAAAACTGACTGTTACCTTGACGTCAGCCACCTCTCTGCCCATCATGCTTATGGTTATGTCCCTAGTTCCTGGCACCCTGACTTGTAAACAGTAAGTTCAATAAACATTTGAATGAATAAATTAGTATCCTTTCATCTAGGTTAGAAACCCAACTTAATGAGAAAAAGTGCTTTAGCTCTACTGCCCAGAAGTGCTCCCTTATCAAAACTGACTTTCAGTATTTGTTAAGGCTCAGAGAACCCACTTTGTAGCTGGAGGGAATTGGGGAAAGGAGCATCAGTTTGGTCTTTTCTTGTAATTTCTCTTCATTTATGCTCCTCTTCCTCTTAGGATATCTCTACTCTTTTGGCCATTATTGTCTTTAGCTATCTTTAAACTACTGCCTAATATCTAAGACAGTAAATGCATTCTGACCTTCACATGTCTAATTTCCATCCTTTGTTATTCTGTTCACATTTCTTTCTAACTTTAGGAAGGTACATTCTCAACAACTGCTAGAGAAGTCCCAGTAGTCTTACATCTGAAAATGTCTGTCAAAGAGATTGCAGATAACCCCATTATATAATAGTAGGTAAAATTCAAATAAGCCTAAGGTTTTCCTGATAAATTCTTTGATGAAAACACAATGTAAATGCTTTAGTTAGCAAGTCCCAGGAAGAATACAAGGCATGGTTTGGGTTTGGGAAAGGTAGGCTACATGACCAGGTGGCAAGCAGAAACCCTGCTCCAAGTCTGAGCTTAGCTCTGAAAACCAGACCAGTTTTGTCAGGCTGTCTAGAGGTGATAAGACCTAGGGAGGTCAGCTCATTCTAACCAAACCCACAAAGGTCAAGTGTCACTGGAAGTAACAGACATCTATCCCTTTTCTTGAAAATTCTAGAGTACAATGCTGAATGGAATTCTCTCGAACAGAATACTGGAGTGGGTAGCCTTTTCCTTCTCCAGGGGATCTTCCCATCCCAGGATTCAAACCCAGGTCTCCCATGTTGCAGGCAGATTCTTTACCAGCTGAGCCACAAGGGAAGCCCATATAATAGTAGGTAAAATTCAAATAAGCCTAAGGTTTTCCTGATAAATTCTTTGATGAAAACACAATGTAAATGCTTTAGTTAGCAAGTCCCAGGAAGAATACAAGGCATGGTTTGGGTTTGGGAAAGGTAGGCTACATGACCAGGTGGCAAGCAGAAACCCTGCTCCAAGTCTGAGCTTAGCTCTGAAAACCAGACCAGTTTTGTCAGGCTGTCTAGAGGTGATAAGACCTAGGGAGGTCAGCTCATTCTAACCAAACCCACAAAGGTCAAGTGTCACTGGAAGTAACAGACATCTATCCCTTTTCTTGAAAATTCTAGAGTACAATGCTGAATAGAATTGGTGAAAGAAAAAAAATCTGTTTACTCTCTAGCTAATGTTTCCTTCCTTTTCTTTAAAAGTGAACTTCTCAAAGAATAGCTACACATCATTTGCCTGTTTGCTTATTTCAGATTCACTCTTTAGCTTGCTGACATGAGCTTCACTCCAGTATTGTATTAAAACCACTTTCTCAAAGGTGACTTATTTACAGCAAAATTCAACAGGCCTTTCCCAGTTCTGTGCTTTCTTTTAGATTATTTAATATGATTGAATCATTAAATCATTAATTCAAATATAATGAGCCTTTGTCAAAGTTTCTAATCCTCTTTTGTTTTGTCTTTGTCTTGCTCCTATATAGCAGGTGCCAGGTTTGTTTCATTCACCTCATATGTCTAGCTCCTACCACAGCAACAGACATATAATAAGATATACCAATTAAAACTGGGTGAATGAGTGAGAGGATAAAAGAATTAATGTATAAGATTCCACTTCTGGCATGACAGTGCAAAAAGCTCCACAGACACATTCCCCAATAAAACTGGTAATAAATTATTATTAGGGAAAAAACACTAAAAACTCTAGAAATGGTCTTAAGGGCATATAGAGCAATGAAGAAATATTTACTCAAGAAAATGTCCTAAAACTCAATAAGAAATTCAAGAGTTTACAGGATTTGAATGAAGAATCATATCTTCTTCATTCAAAGAGCAGTGAGAGAAATTTTCCTCCAGATTGATACAATGAAGAACACACGGCTCCCTTTCCCCCAAACTCCCAGAGGGCTATCCTCTCAAGAGGGGAAAAATACCAGCAGATGTCATCCTGCCCCAAGCTGTCTACTGTGAGGGCACAGTTCCAAGAGAATGTATCCCAGAATAGGGGCCCCCTCCTCCTTTTGCCCAGTCTTCACTTAGGGGATGGAGATTTTACCTTGGGGATGACACCACTGAGAATATGGGGGCCCTGAATATCCTTGCTGTTGTTTGTAGGGGCAAGGATCCCATGTCAAGGGAGGAAAACTGAGAACATCCGGGACCGTTGCCACCATTCACTGAGCACTCAGTTCCAGAAGAGAGCTGGGAGGTGTTACTCAGATGTGTGCAAGTATTCCTGCCCCAAGCACACTGCTAAGGATCAGAGATTTGCCCTGGGAGGAGAAGTAGTCCAAATCCCTCCCTAAGAAGTTGACTTCATTTGCAAGCTAAGTGAGAAGTTCCTACAGAAATTCTCAAAAACAGTGGCAGCTGTGGTGAAAGGATATTGGGAGGAGATTGATGGAGTCATTGGAGATAAATGCTAAGCTGCAGGATGTTTAATTTACAAAAGAGAACTGGGAAAAGGGGAACTGGGGAAAACAGTTAGGGTCAGAACAGATCTCAAATACTGACGGCCTCAACTGTATCTTCAAAGGAGCCTGAATTTGATTGGATTAATTTATAAGCAATTTATGCCCCTAGTATATTGTTTAAAACAATACAGTAATCAGAAGGCAATTAGTGGCACTTAGTGGATGAGAGTGGTCAGGGAAGGAGACACCTAAGAGAGCCCTGTCAAAGCTATGTTCAGCCCAAGGTGAATGGGCATACCCAAAGTTGTACCCCCAAAGTAGAAAAGTCAGAGATTTCACACTGTCAGGAGAAAACAGACTTCCTAAAGTGATCCAGAAAGTTAAAACAAATTAACAAAAATAAGCCCCAGATTTGGGAACTGATATCCAGAGATGCTCTAACATGGTCTCTAAAATGTCCAGTTTCCATTTTAAAATTATGAGACAAAGAAACAGGGAAGTATGTTCTTTACACCAGGAAAAAAAAAAAAGCAGGAAACAGAAGCTGCCTGTAAGAGTGACCAGATGTTGGATTTAACAGAAAATGACTTCAAAGTAGCCATTATAAATATGTTCAAAGAACTAAAGGTAATCATAATTAAAGAAGTAAAGGAAAACATGATGACATCATTGCATCAAATAGAGAATATCAATAAAGATAAAAATTACAGGAAACATGAAAATTCTGGAGATGAAAACTACAACTGAAATAAAAAATAGGGGAGCTCAACAGTAGATTCAAACTGACAGAAGAAATAATTAGCAAACTTGAAATAATTAATAGAGATTATAGAGAAGAAAGAATAAAGACAAATGAAAAGTTCCTCAGAGAAATGTGAGATGGCATGAAAAATACCAATATATGCATATGTGAGTACTGGAAAGAAAGGAGAATATAAAGGGAAGAAAAAATATTCAAAGAAATAATGGCTGAAAAGTTACCAAATTTATTGAAAAGCATTAATCTTCACATCCAGGTAGCTTAACAAATTCCAAGTAAAATAAACACAATGAGACTCACAAATAGACATATTACAGTAAAAATGCTGAAAGACAGAAAATCCTAAAAGTAGAAAATGGAAAATAATTCATCACTTACAAGGAAACCCCAATATGATTAACAACTGACTTACAGTCAAAACAATGGATTCTAGGAAATAATATTTAAAATGTGCAAAGAAAAATATCTGTCAGCTAAAAGTCCTGTGTCCTGAAAAGCTGTCTTTAAAAACTAGAGATGGAATAAATTTCCAGATATACAAAAACTAAGAAAATGTGTTGCTAGCAGACATGGCATATAAGAAATGCTAAAAATAAAAATTTTCCAGGCTAAAAGCCCCAGGCAGAAATTCAGAGCCACACCAAGAAAAAAAAAAAAATCATTAAAGGTAATCATGTAATTACAAAAGAAAGTAAAATGCATATTTTCTCTTTCTTAATTGATTTAAAAATCAATACATATAAAACAATATGTATATAATATTGGATCAATGCATATAGAAATAAAATGTATTTGCTAATAAAAGTGGAGAAGGAACTGGCAACCCATTCCAATACTCTGGCCTGGGAAATCCTGTGGACAGAGGAGCCTGGTAGCCTACAGTCCACGCGGTCACAAAGAGTCAGACATGACTGAGCGATTTCACTTCCCTTACTTCACTTAGTTCATATTTTATCACTGGAGAAGGAAATGGCAAACCACTTCAATATTCTTGCCTGGAGAATCCCATGGACAGAGGAGCCTGGCGGGCCATGGTCCATGCAGTCACAGAGTCGGACACAACTGAAGTGACTGAGCACGCACGCATACTAATAAAAGCATAAAGGAGGTGAGTGAAAGCAAAACTCTATTGGCCTAAGGAAATGACTCCAGATGTAAACTTAGATCCATGAAAAGAATAAAAAATTATAAATAAGGTTAATATAACAAAAGTTATAAATATATATCTGTTCTCCTTTCTCCGCTCAGCTTCTTTAAAAGTTGTAAAATTATATACAATGAGAGTTATAAGAGTATACTGTTGGATTTGTAATATTTATAGAACGTATGTCCAAAACAATATATATAACAAATACACATATAATACAAATAATATGTACAATAAAAAAGGGAAAACAGAATCAGCTCTATATAAATAACATTTCTATATCTTACTAAAATTAAGTAAATTGATTCTGATAAACTCAGATGTATTTGATAAGTACTAGAGCAACCTCCAAGGAAATAACTCAAAAATAGTGAAAAAAACATGAAGTCTAAATGCCACATTAAAAAACATTCATTTAATGCAAAAGAAAGCAGTAAAGGAAGAACAATGGAACAAAAAAGATATAAGACATATAAAGAACAAAGTAAAATGGCAGACACAAATCCAACTACATCAATAATAACATTAAATGTGAAAGGTATAACAACCCAAGAAAAAGGCAGAAATTGGCATACTAAATTAAAAAATAGGATCCAACCATATGCTTTCTTTAGGGGAAACACATTATATATTCAAGGCAAGGCAAGTTGCTCAGTTGTGTCTGACTCTTTGCAACCCCATGGACTATAGAGTCCATCAAATTCTCCAAGCCAGAATACTGGAGTGGCTAGCCTTCTCAAGGGATCTTCCCAACCCAGGGATCAAACCCAGGTCTCCCGCACTGCAGGCGGATTCTTTACCATCTGAGCCACAGTGGAAA
Source organism: Moschus berezovskii (assembly GCF_049115385.1). Classification (NCBI taxonomy): domain Eukaryota; kingdom Metazoa; phylum Chordata; class Mammalia; order Artiodactyla; family Moschidae; genus Moschus; species Moschus berezovskii. The sequence continues at coordinate 37,207,401 of NC_142468.1, read as the reverse complement.
CCCAAGAATACTGGAGTGGGTAGCCTATCCCTTCTCCAGCAGATTTTCCAGACCCAGGAATCAAACCAGGGTCTCCTGCACTGCAGGCAGATTCTTTACCAACTGAGCTATCAGTTCAGTTCAGTTCAGTCGCTCAGTCGCGTCCAACTCTTTGCAACCCCATGAATCACAGCCAGGCCTCCTTGTCCATCACCAGCTCCTGGAGTTCACTCAAACTCATGTCCATCGAGTCGGTGATGCCATCCAGCCATCTCATTCTCTGTCGTCCCCTTCTCCTCCCGCCCCCAATCCCTCTCAGCATCAGAGTCTTTTCCAGTGAGTCAACTCTGCATGAGGTGGCCAAAGTACTGGAGTTTCAGCTTTAGCATCAGTCCTTCCAATGAACATCCAGGATCGATCTCCTTTAGAATGGACTGGTTGGATCTCCTTGCAGTCCAAGGAACTCTCAAGAGTCTTCTTCAGCACCACAGTTCAAAAGCATCAATTCTTCGGCGATCAGCTTTCTTCACAGTCCAACTCTCACATCCATACATGACCACTGGAATGAAATTAAAAGACGCTTACTCCTTGGAAGGAAAGAGCTATCAGGGAAGTCCCATTATATATTCAAAGATACAAATAAACTGAAAGGATGTAAAATAATATATCAGGCAAATAGAAACAGGAAAACTGGGAGATTATACTAATAGACAAAAGAGACTTTAAAACAAACAAAAAAAAAACATTACAGCAACAAAGAGGGATATTGTATAAGAAGAAAAATCTATGAGGAAGATATTACAAGCATATATATGGGATTCCCTGGTGGCTCAGATGGTAACGTGTCTACTTGTAATATGGGATAGCCGGGTTCAGTCCTTGAGTCGGGAAGATCCCTTGGAAAAGGAAACGGCAATCCACTCCAGTATACTTGCTTGGAGAATCCCATAGACAGAGGAGCCTGGTAGGCTACAGTCCATGGGGTTGCAAATAGTTGAACATGACTGAGCAAATTCGCTTTCTTTCTTTCATATGACCCTAAAAAAAATAGAGTACCAAAATCATAAAGCAAATAAAGGGAGAGAGACAATTCAAAAAGAGTAGTCAGAGACATCAATACCCCACTTAAATAATGATAGAACAAAACCAGAAGATCAAGGAAATAGATTTGAACAATGCTATAAATCAGTAATATCTAACATACATCTGTAGAACACTCCACCAAACAACAGCAGAATATACATTTTTCTTGGGTGGATATGGAACATTTTCCCAGACAGGCTATATGTTAGGCCATAAAACAAACCTTGAAAATTTAAGAGTGAAAATAGTATTAATATGTTCTCTGACCATAATGGAATGAAATTATAAATCAAAATAGTAAAAAACTGGAAACTCACAAATATGTGAAAACTAACAAACTCCAAACCATTGACAGTTCAAGTATGGATTCAAAGAGCAAACAGAAAATATTTTGAGATGAAGGAAAATGGAGATACAGCATACTAAAACTTGTGGGAGACAGATAAGTCAGTGCTTAAAGAGAAATTTACAGCTGCAAATACCTAAATTAAAAAAAACAAGAAAGATCTCAAATCAATAACTTGAACTTCCACCTCATGATACTGAAAAAGATGAGCAAACCAAACCCAAAGCAAGCAGAAAGAAGGAAATAATAAAGATTAGTGTGAAGACTAATAAAATAGGGAGTAGAAAAATAACAGAGAAAATCAATAACATGACAAAATGGTTCTTTGAAAAGACAAACACAATTGACAAATTTTTAACTAGATTAATTGAGAAAAAAGAAAGACTCAATTACTAGATTCAGAAATGAAAGAAAAGGCATTACTATTGAACACATGGTAATAGAATGGAGTATAAAGGAATGAACAACTGTATGCCTATAAATCAGAAAACTTATATGAAACGGAAAAGCTCCTAGAACGACAGAAACTACTGCAATTGACTCAAGAAGAAATATAAAATCTGAATATGCCTATAGCAAGAAAAGAGATTAATAATCAAAACCTACACACAAAGAAAAACCAAGCTCCAGGGAGCTTCACTGGTGAATTCTTCAAAACACTTATAGAAGAATTAACATCAATTCTTCAAAAAGTACAAGATAAGGGAACATTTTCCAACTTACTCTATGAAGCAAATATTACTATGAAACAAAAACTAGATAGAAATATCACAGAAAAGACAACTATACACCAGTATATCTTATGAATATAGACACACAAAAATTCTCAAAAAACTACTGGTAAACAAAATCCAGCACCATATGAAAAGAATTATAAGCCATGACCAATTGGGATCTATCCCAGGATGCAAAGTTGGTTTAACATCTGAAAATCAATTTATATAACACACCATATCAGTAGGATAAAAAACAAAAACCACTTAATCATCTCAATGCTACTAAGCTGCCAAGTCACTTCAGTCGTGTCCGACTCTGTGTGACCCCATAGATGGAAGCCCACCAGGCTCCCCCGTCCCTGGGATTCTCCAGGCAAGAACACTGGAGTGGGTTGCCATTTCCTTCTCCAATGCGTGAAAGTGAAAAGAAAAATTAAGTCGCTCAGTCATATCCGACTCTTAGCGACCCCATGGACTGCAGCCTACCAGGCTCCTCCGTTCATGGGAGATAGATGATATAAAAACATTTGACAAAATCGAGAACCCATTTATGATTAAAAAAAATTTAATAAACTAAGACTTGAAGGAAACTCTTGGCTTGAACAAAGTGATCTATAAAAACCCATTTTGTTCTTGCTGTTGTTCAGTCTCCCAATTGTGTCCGACTCTTTGAGACCCCATGAACTGTAGCCCACAAGGCTCCTCTGTTCATGGGGTTTCCCAAGCAAGAATACTGGAGTGGTTTGCCATTTCCTTCTCCAGGAGACCTTCCTGATCCAGGGCTCAAACCTGCCCATCAGTTCAGTTCAGTTCAGTTCAGTCGCTCAGTTGTGTCCGACTCTCCGCGACCCCATGAATCACAGCACGCCAGGCCTCCCTGTCCATCACCAACTCCCGGAGCTCACTCAAACTCATGTCCACAGAGTCGGTGATGCCATCCAGCCATCTCATTCTCCGTCGTCCCCTTCTCCTCCCGCCCCCAACCTTTCCCAGCATCAGAGTCTTTTCCAGTGAGTCAACTCGTCGCATGAGGTGGCCAAAGTATTGGAGTTTCAGCTTTAGCATCAGTCCTTCCAATGAACACCCAGGATTGATCTCCTTTAGAATGGACTGGTTGGATCTCCTTGCAGTATAAGGGACTCTCAAGAGTCTTCTCCAACACCACAGTTCAAAAGCATCGATTCTTCGGCCATCAGCTTTCTTCACAGTCCAACTCTCACATCCATACATGACCACGGGAAAAACCATAGCCTTGACTAGACGGACCTTGGTTGGCAAAGTAATGTCTCTGCTTTTTAATATACTATCAAGGTTGGTCATAACTTTCCTTCCAAGGAGCAAGCGTCTTTTAATTTCATGGCTGCAATCAGCAGCATCTGCAGTGATTTTGGAGCCCCAAAAAATAAAGTCTGACACTGTTTCCACTGTTTTTCCATCTATTTCCCATGAAGTGATGGGACCAGATGCCATGATCTTTGTTTTCTGAATGTTGAGCTTCAAGCCAACCTTTTCACTCTCCTCTTTCACTTTCATCAAGAGGCTTTTGAGTTCCTCTTCACTTTCTGCCATAAGGGTAGTGTCATCTGCATATCTGAGGTTATTGATATTTCTCCCGGCAATCTTGATTCCAGCTTGTGCTTCTTCCAGCCCAGCGTTCCTCATGATGTACTCTGCATATAAGTTAAATAAGCAAGGTGACAATATACAACCTTGACGTACACCTTTTCCTATTTGGAACCAGTCTGTTGTTCCATGTACAGTTCTGACTGTTGCTTTCTGACCTGCATAGCAAACATCATATTTAACGGTAAAAGACTGGATGCTTTCTCCTGAAGTTCAGGAACAAGACAAGGATGTCCACTTTTGCCACTTCTGTTCAACATTATATTTGGAGGTCCAAATCAGGGTAATTAGGCAAGTTAAAGATATAAAAGGCATCTAAACTAGGAAAGAAAATGTAAAACTACCTTTATTTGCAGATGACATGAACCTGTATAAAGAAAATCCTAAAGAATCCACTAAAAATTATTTGAATAATAAATAAATTCATTAAGGTTATAAGATACAAGATCAATATACAAAAATCAATTGTGCTTCTAAAAACCTGTAATGAACAATCCAAATATGAAATTTGAAAGAATTTCATTTACTAAGCATCAAAAAGAATATTTGGGAATAAATTTAACAAAATTACAAAACTTATATTCTGAATCATTGTTAAAGAAAATGTAAACAAATTGAAATATCCCAGGTTCATGAATCAGAAGACTTAACACTGTTATGAAGCCAATTTGTTGTTGTTCAGTGGCTAAGTCATGTCTGACTCTTCATGACCCCATGAACTGCAGAGCACCAGGCTTCCCTGTCCTTCACTATTTCCCTGAGTTTGCTCAAACTCAAGTCCATTGAGACAGTGAGGCCATCCAAGCATCTCATCCTCTGTTGCCCCCTTCTCCTCTTACCCTCAATCTTTCCCAGCATCAGGGTCTTTTTCAATGAGTCAGTTCTCATCAGGGGTCCAAAGTATTAGAGCTTCAGCTTTACCATTAGTCCTTCCAATGAATATTCAGGGTTGATTTCCTTTAGGATTGACTGGTTTGATCTCCTTGCTGTCCAAGGGCCTCTTAAGAGTCTTCTCCAACACCACAGTTCAAAAGCATCAATTCTTTGGTACTCAGCCTTCTTTATGATCCAACTCTCACATCCATATATGATTACTGGAAAAACCATACCTTTGACTATACAGACCTCTGTCAACAAAGTGATTTCTTTGCTTTATAATACACTGTCTAGATTTGCCATAGCTTTTCTTCCAAGGGTCAAGCATCTTTTACTTTCATGGCTGCAGTCACTATCCACAGTGATTTTGGAACCAAGAAAATAAAATCTGTCGATGCCTGTATCTCCCCCCTCTATTTGCCATGAAGTGATGGGACAGAATGACATGATCTTAGTTTCCTGAATGCTGAGTTTTACATCAGCTCTTTTACTCTCCTCTTTCACCCTCACCAAGAGACTCTTTAGTTTCTCTCTGCTTTATGCCATTAGGGTAGTGTTATCTGCATCAGTTCAGTTCAGTCGCTCAGTCGTGTCCGACTCTTTGAGACCCCATGAATCACAGCACGCCAGGCCTCCCTGTCCGTCACCAACTCCCGGAGTTCACTCAAACTCATGTCCATTGAGTCTGCATACCTGAGGTTATTGATATTTCTCTCAGCAATCTTGATTCCAGCTTGTGATTGATCCAGCCCAGCATTTCACATGATGTTTGCATATAAGTTAAATAAATAGAATAACAATATACAGCCTTGATGTACTCCTATCCCAATTCGGAACCAATTCATTGTTTCATGTCCAGTTCTAACTGCTGCTTCTTATCCTGCATATAGATTTCTCAGGAGGCAGGTAAGGTGGTCTGGTATTTCCATCTCTTGGAGAATTATCCATAATTTGCTGTGATCCACACAGTTAAAGGCTTTAGTGTAGTTAATTAGCAGATTTTTTTTTTAATTCCCTTCCTTTTTCTATGATCCAGCAAATGTTGCCAATTTGATCTCTGGTTCCTCTGCCCTTTCTAAATCCAGCTTGTACATCTGCAAATTCTTGGTTCATGTTCTGTTGAAGCCTAGCTTGAAGGATTTTGAGCATAATCTTGCTAGCATGTGAAATGAGGACAACTGTATGGTAGTTTAAACTTTCTTTGGCATTGCCTTTCTTTGGAATTGGGATGAAAACTGATCTTTTCCAGTCCCATGGCCACTGTTGAGTTTTCCAAGTTTGCTGACATATTGAGTGTAGCACTTTAACAGCATCATCTTCTAGGATTTGAAATAGCTCAACTGGGATTCCATCACCTCCACTAGCTTTGTTTGCAGTGATGCTTCTAAGGCCCACTTGACTTTGCATTCCAGGATGTCTGGCTCTAGGTGAGTGATCACACTATCATGATTATCTGGGTCATTAAGGTTTCCTTTGTATAATTCTTCTGTGTATTCTTGCCACCTCTTCTTAATCTCTTGTGCTACCCGTTTCCGTCCTTTACTGTGCCCATCTTTGCATGAAATATTCCCTTGGAATCTCTAATTTTCTTGCAGAAATCTCTATAGTCTTTCCCATTCTGTTGTTTTCCTCTATTTCTTTGCATTGATCGCTGAGGAAGTCTTTCTTATCTCTCCTTGCTATTCTTTGGAACTCTGTATTCAGATAGGAATATCTTTCCTTTTCTCCTTTGCTTTTCACTTCTCTTCTTTTCACAGCTATACGTAGGGCCTCCTCAGACAACCATTTTGTCTTTTTGTATTTCTTTTTCTTGGGGATGGGTCTTGATCACTGCCTCCTGTACAATGTTACAAACCTCCATCCATAATTCATCAGGGTCTTTGTCCATCATATCTAATCCCTTGAATCTATTTGTCACTTCCACTGTATAATCGTAAGGGATTTGACTTAGGTCATACCTGAATGGCCTAGTGGTTTTCTCTACTTTCTTCAATTTAAGTCTGAATTTTGCAATAAGGAGTTCATGATCTGAGCCACAGTCAGCTCCTGGTCTTGTTTTTGCTGACTGTATAGAATCATAATGCTTATCATTACCTAAAATTTTACTTATTAATTGGTTTATTGTATTTCCTTACACACACACAAATATTTCCCATTGATTCTAACTTCAGAGTCTTGAACTTTGAATCTTAAATGTGGTAAGGATAGTGCCAATCAGTGCGTGGTATTACCAGTCGTCGGTGAGTTAAGTAGAGAAGCTATATGCTAATTTTATGTTTGCTAATAATTTGCTAATAATCTAATAATTTAAAAACTAGACTTTTACATTCTGTATATCTTTGGCTTATTTTACTTTTCCAGTAATTCATTTTTCCAGGTTTTTTCCCCCAAGTATCAGGCTGTGATAGATTTAACATTTTTAAAAACAGAACTGTCCTTCACTTCAGATGGTTTGAGATACACTGGCTTGGATGACCACTGAAATTTTTTGCCCCCTTTCCTAATAAAATGTTAATGCTTGAAAGTATCCACAAAGCCAGGGATATATTTTCCAGTCCCTGTGCCTGGAAGTAAGGGAGGGCATTTGTCACAAGAAAATGCGAGTAGAAGCGATGCATGTCACTCTTGAAATGACAAATACAGGGCTATGCCTTCCCCACCATCTCTTTTTCAATAGCTAGCTAAATGAAGAGGACTTTGCAGAATATAAAAAAGTGAGCCACAAAATGGAGAGAGCCATTTTCCAAAAAAACCCATAGAAGAGCACCAGACCAAGAACAACTGCACAGACTGTGAAACGGAAAAATGAGTTTCTACTACATTAACTTCAGGACTTACTGGTTATAACTTCTACCATTACGTTAACTAATATGTTGCTCAATAAATGTCTGCTGAATGAATAAATGAATAGTAAACCTATCGTGAAGAAAGCTGATCGCCGAAGAATCGATGCTTTTGAACTGTGGTGTTGGAGAAGACTCTTGAGAGTCCCTTATACTGCAAGGAGATCCAACCAGTCCATTCTAAAGGAGATCAATCCTGGGTGTTCATTGGAGGGACTGATGCTAAAGCTGAAACTGCAATATTTTGGCCACCTCATGCGACAAGTTGACTCACTGGAAAAGACTCTGATGCTGGGAAAGGATGGGGGCGGGAGGAGAAGGGGACGACCGAGAATGAGATGGCTGGATGGCATCACCGACTCTGTGGACATGAGTTTGAGTGTACTCCAGGAGTTGGTGATGGACAGGGAGGCCTGGCGTGCTGTGATTCATGGGGTCGCGGAGAGTCGGACACGACTGAGCGACTGAACTGAACTGAACTGAAACCTATCCTGAGAACTGTGCTACTACAGTTGACAATAATATTACTGTACTATTGCTGTACTATACTGTTCTGTTCTGTTCAGTCGCTCAGTCGTGTCCGACTCTTTGCGAACCCGTGGACTGTAGCCTACCAGGCTTCTCCATCCATGGGATTCTCCAGGCAAGAATACTGGAGTGGGTTACCATTTCCTTCTCCAGGGGATCTTCCCGACCCAAGGATCAAACCCGGGTCTCCCGCATTGGAGGCAGACACCTTAACCTCTGAGCCACCAGGGAAGCCCGTACTCTACTATACTATTAGTCAACTTGCCAGTTCATGATAACTTAAAGAATTTGTGCCAGAATAGAAACCAAGAAACTTTTAGGGAGAAAAAAAGTAATGAACTAGTCTATAGGCTTATTATCATTGCTATTGGGGAAAAAAATAATTTATGTACCAGCAAGGGTCTATGGGCTTTTAGAAAGCATAGCATTAGAGAACATTTTTTAAAGTATTGAAAGAATCTAAAATTATGTTTGAAACCACAAAAATAGTACTTGTACAATCCATTCAACCTAATCTACTACTTTGGATTTACTTCTGAATTGTTTATTATCTGATTAAGTATAATTGTTAATTATGTATATTTAAAATAGAATATATATATATACATACATTCATCATGCATCCATCTGTCTGCATATCTAATCTATCCATTCAAACTTAAAATGATCTGAAGAGGAGTATGGCTCAATGGATTAAATATAGGCCAGAGAGTAATCAGTTGCTTTATCTGAATAACACATACATACCTAAAACACACAAACATGTGGATAGTGCTTCAGAAGGTACTAAGTACTTTCTAAATATACTCTCATGTTTGCAGTTTAATCCTCATTATAATCCCATGGGATATTTAAAATTACTATTACTTTCATGTTACAAGTCAAAAAAACTGAGAATATCTAAGCTCTGATGGCTCAGCATTACAGAATCTGCCTGCAATGCAGGAGACACAGAAGACACGGGTTCAATCCCTGGGTTGCGAAAATCCCCTGGAGGAGGAAATGGAAACCCACTTGAGTATTCTTGCCTGAAAAATCCCATGCACAGACCAACCCAGAGAGCTACAGTCCAAAGGGTCACAAAAACTTGGCTACAACAGAGTACAGTACAGTACAGTACCAAAGCAAAGTGAAATTAAGAGATAATACAGGTAAGTTATCAACAAGTGCAGATCTCAACACCTGCTATTAAAGAAAGGGAAAAATTGGGGGGTGTATTATTCAGTAAATTCACCTTCACTTCTGCTCTTTAAATGATTTCTTCACTTTATTAATGTTAACACAGTCATAATACTGTGGTAAGTAAGAGAAACAGAGAATCAGATTTACACCACTATTATGTATAAACAATTATACATAACAATATGTACAAAATGGGATGGCTCACACCAGAATCTTGGTTTGCAAAAATAATTTGAATAAAGAGGAGTTTACTTTTAAGGGCCTACTCCTCTTGCGTATTAAGCCATGCTGTGATGCAAACAGGCTGACCAGGACTGGGCATTTGTTGCACCATTTTAATCTTTGAAGTGTTTTTTTTAAGTTCTTTTGCCTTTCAGCCTGTAAACTTATGATCTGCCGAAGTCTTGTAGCCAGGTTTCCAGAGAAAGCGTGCCAAAGGTGAACCCACTCAGCAGTTTTTAAGCCATCTGCACCACATACTTGCCAGCTTTGAGCCTCAAAATTTCAAAAAGTTATGCAATCTCTGGTTAAACTTTTTAAAATACATATTTTATGACTTAAAAGGCTCACACCTCTGCCTCCTTCCATCCCTGACATTCCAAAGATCTGGGAGGATCTGTTCATTCAGATAAGCCTCTGAACACACAGATGATCCCTGGAAACTGCTCTACACTCAGATGTGCCAAGGTCTCCTCACCATGGATCTACTTCCTTAGGCGCAATGACTGTCTTCAAATTAGACATACTGCAATGGCAACCCACTCCAGTACTCTTGCCTGGAGAATCCCATGGGTGGAGGAGCCTGGTGGGCTGCAGTCTATGGGGTCGCTAAGAGTTGGACACGACTGAGCAACTTCACTTTCATTTTTCACTTTCATGCATTGGAGGAGGAAATGGCAACCCACTCCAGTGTTCTTGCCTGGAGAATCCCAGAGATGGGGGAGTCTGGTGAGCTGCCGTCTATGGGGTCGCACAGAGTCGGACATGACTGACGCGACTTAGCAGGAGCAGCAGCAGCAGAGATTTCTCCAGGGCCTATTCTCTAGACCACACTTTTTCAGTATAAGGATAAGTAAAGGAAGGAGATAGCATTTAACTGATTCTTTTCAGTTACTCATTCATCATCTAATATGTACAAGGCATGTTTATGCCTTCCACAAATTGAAACCCAATGAGAGAGCTAAAACTAGGTGCCCGAATAACTACAGTACAACACAACACAATGCCTGTTAGGGGCCCTGAGAGTAGCCCTAATCAAATGCTTGAAGACAGGAAAACAAAGAAAAATTCTGAATAAAGTGGCCATAAAAGGTTTTATGAAATAAAGAGGGAGCCTCTGAGTTGGGTTTGGAGGAAAAACAAGATTTCATCAAGGACAGATGAGAGGAAGTGACAGTCCAAATGACATGAGTCAGAAGTTAGCAAGAGAAAGATGAGTTTAAAAAATGAAGGGGTATGGAGGTGTCATTTGGCTGGAACATAGGAAGCATAATTTGAAAGCAAACTTTAAAAGATCCTGAACACCAGGATAAATTGCCATTTTATTCAGTAGTCAATGGGAGAATCATTACAAAAGTTTAAACAGAGAAGTGATTTGAGCCAAAAGGAATCCAAGAAGCTTGCTCTGGTGGTGGTGTATAGAATGGCCTTTAATTTTGAAAGGTTAAAAGTTTGTGGATGAGTTTGGGAGCCTTTTATAACAGACTAAGATGAAGCAATAAGACTTACAGTAAGGTAGTAGCCAAGAAAATGGAAAAGAAGAGAAGAAATAACAAGCATAACTTGGTAGGGAAAGGGGGAAAAATGAAAAGATAACTCCCAGGTCTTGAGTCAGCGCCCGGAAAAATTTATGTTGTGGATAAAAATGTTTGGACTCAAATTTACACAAAGATTCAGAGATTTTAAAAATTTATTTCAAGACTGTGATGTTATCCATTTAAAAAAGGAAAAAAAGACCATAATTTCACAGGATCACCCTGGACAGCTGGTTGCTCTTGGCACATTCCTTCATAAGGCTTCTTTCTCCATGGTATTAGCCTGTTTTGGAAGATGGACTTTGAGTGTTATACAGGGGATGAAGAGTTCTTAGTATGATCAATCTAATGCTGGAATACTCAGACAGTGTTTAAAGATACATATGGACCATCTCAATCCACTTTCTGGAGTAGACAAGTAGACATGCACTTTAATGGGGACAGCGGAGAGAAACATTCCTTTAGGAATACTAGAGAACCATGATCTCTTCTGATGGCAGCCATTATGACAGCACTGGCAACAGGGATGGGGGGGTTGGGGGGGGTTGGGGGGACTCTCTTCAACCTATTTCTAACCAAGTAACCAAGAGACCTTCAGGTCCTTCAGCTAAGGCAGCATATGGAAAATATTCCATTTCTTCAATGTCAGGGCATTGATGGCTACATTCTGCATGAAGGAGCAGATCTATGGGAAAGTCACTGGGAGAAGATTCTTTACCTGTGGTGGGCAGGGGCCAAGAGAAACAAAACCCATATAATTTTCAGGGCTGAGAAACCTAACCTGGCCACACAAATAATTAACCTGAAAGGCCACTTCATGCTCCTTCAATGGACCCAGATGTTGCACTTCACTTTAGGTAAACGTTATTTTTAGAGACATAAGAATTCAGCATCCAAAATTTATCACCCATCTGAGTGGGAGACAAAGAACACAGAACAGATTTATATGTTTAGGGGGTAGGAATGGGGTTTAAGCTCAATAAAATCTTAACTGTGCTTTACTTTTTAATTTAACTTTCAAACATTTCTTTCCTGTTTTGTGACTGAGAATCTCGTACATGTCACCCTTTCAGTGAAGTATCACAGGAAAGACATTTTTGTGGTGTTTAATGGAAATAATTTTTCTTGTGGTATTGCTCTGATACCCTGGGAAACTGGCTTTCAAAGATAAATTAGGCTAAGAGACGTCCAGTGCTAATTTATTAAGCAGTCAATGGTTTAAAACAACTTTCCCTGTTTCAGCTCACTGGAGATCTGTTACTGGCTCTTGAGAAGACAGCAAAAAGCCCAAAACTGATAAATCTCACCGATTATCTTGAAACAAAAAAAGCGAAGGGTTGGTGTGGGTAGTTTCATAGGTGCCCACATTAGTACACACTATAGGTAAGACTATGCATACGTACTGGATCTTTTGTAATGGTGATTGAACACTCTAAAGAAATTTTTAAATTCTATTACAGGAAGGAATTTCTGTAAGAAATATCTCCTAAATTTTCTCTTCCTTTTAGGATGTGCCGCAAACAGAAAAGGTTTCATCTGTAAAGAAAAATATGGATGATCAGCCTCTGGTGATCTAAAGCCCTCAGTGCACTTTATACAGATATCCACAGAATCGTGGTTCTTGGTCTAATTTGTACCCTGACATGGGGCTTCCCTGGTGGCTCAGCTGGTAAAGAATCCGCCTGTAATGTGGGAGACCTGGGTTCAATCCCTGAATTGGGAAGATCCCCTGGAGAAGGGAACGGCTACCCACTCCAGTATTCTGGGCTGCAGAATTCCATGGACTGTGCAGTCCATGGGGTCACAAAGAGCTGGACACGACTGAATGACTTTCACATCGCCAACAGAGCTTATTAAAGTACTGATGCCTGGGTCCTACTTCAGAGGTTCTAATGACATTGGCCAGGGGTATGACCTGGCATTAGGAGTTTTAAACCTTCCCAGATAGGCCCAACATGTACATAAGTTTAAGACCACTCCCAATAGAAGGTGTTGTCAGAGACTGGGATCTACTTCATACATAATAACTGTCAGAAGACTCAGCTGCTAGTATGTGTTCCTTTTCTTGCCTGAAAATGCAGATCATGGTCACCTATCAGCAAAGCAGTGATATCAGGAACAAACACTAACCAAAAATAATAAAAACAAGGTTTTGGGAGCTGCTCAACTCCAAATGCTATTCTTATTCTCCATGAGGAAGGCTGGTCAACTGAGCCCACGAAGGAAAACAGAGTTAAGAGCAAACATTGAGAAGAGGGAAAAAGCTTTGTTCTTTGGCTCAAACTGGAATTTTTTTCAAAGGCAATGTACCACTGACCCTTTCTTCAAAGCTAGAAAAGTACCAGTGCAGAAGGAACTCCTGGGTTTTATGACATAACCACTAATACCCACTTTGAAGAGACCACCTGCATTTGAAGATGCAAAAGAATCACCTATAAAGCTCACTAAATATGCAGCTTCTGGGTCCCCACCCAGACTCAGTAGGGATGGAATGGAGCCAAGGAATGTGAAGTTTCTAAAACTCTCCAGGGCATTCTGATAGAGGTGAGCTGTGCCCCACCATTGAGAAACACTTAAGTCATCCCACCTCCAAGCAACCTCCTGAACAGTTCTTTGCCAAAAACTGCATTGCTCTTCTTCTGTTAAACAGATTATTGGGTTATAAAAGGGCTGGGGGTATGCCTCTTTAGTAGAACAGTCTGCAAAGTATTTTTTGAAAGACATTTGACCAAACTTTATATTGAAAAATCTTCAGTCCTTTTTGGACATCCAAGTGTCTCCTCGTTTGCTCAGTTTATCTACAAAGAAGAACAAAGACAAACTACTGCAAACAAATACAATTACATCCACAAACTATGGGCTAATATAGTTCTTGAGAATGATGGAGGTTTATCAAATTATAATTTTTTTATGTCTTGAAATGCAATCACAACTACAATGAGGTACCACCTCACACCAGTCAGAACGACCATCACTAAAAAGTCTACAAATAACAAATGCTGGAGAGGGTATGGAGAAAAGGGAACCCTCCTACACTGTGTGTGGGAAAATAAGTTGGTGCAGCCACTGTGGAAAACAGTATGGAGGTTTCTTAGAAAACTAAACATAGAATTACCATATGATCCAGCAATCCCACTACTGGGCATACATCCAGACAAACCTAAAATTCAGAAAGATACATGCACCCCTATGTTCATAGTAGCACTATTCACAATAGCCAAGACATGGAAATAACCTAAGATGTAGTACATATATACAATGGAATACTACTCAGCCATTAAAAAGAAACAATGCCATTGGCAGCAAAATGGATACAACTAGAGATTACCATACTAAGTGAAGTAAGTCAGAAAGAGAAAAACAAATACCATATGATATCACCTATACATGGAATCTAAACTATGACATAAATGAACCTATTATCTACAAAACAGAATCATATACATAAAGAACTGACTTGGCGTTGCCAAAGGGGAAGGGGTTGGGGGAGGGATGCAATGGGAGGCTGGGGTTAGCAGATGTAAGCTTTTACATACAGAATGGGTAAACAGCAAGGCCCCACTGTAGAGCACAGAGAACTATATTCAATTTCCTATGATCCAACAATTAGAACTGGACGTGGAACAACAGACTGATCTCAAATCGGGAAAGGAGTACGTCAAGGCTGGATATTGTCACCCTGCTTATTTAACTTATATTCAGAGTACATCATGAAAAATGCTGAATTGGATGAAGCACAAGCTGGAATCAGATTGCTGGGAGAAATATCAATAACCTCAGATATGAAGATGACACCACCCTTATGGCAGAAATTGAAGAAGAACTCAAGAGCCTCTTGATGAAAATGAAAGAGGAGAGTGAAAAAGTTGGCTTAAAACTCAACATTCAGAAAACAAAGATCATGGCATCTGGTCCCATCACTTCATGGGAAATAGATGGGGAAACAATGACAGATTTTATTTTGGGGGGCTCCAAAATCACTGTAGATGGTGACTGCAGTCATGAAATTAAAAGACACTTGCTCCTTGGAAGAAAACTTATGACCATCCTAGACAGCATATTAAAAAGCAGAGATGTTACTTTGGCAACAAAGGTTTGTCTAGTCAAAGCTATGGTTTTTCCAGTAGTCATGTATGGATGTGAGAGTTTGATTATAAAGAAGGCTGAGCACTGAAGAATTGATGCTTTTGAATTGTGGTGTTGGAGAAGACTCTTCAGAGTCCCTTGGACAGCAAGGAGATCCAACCAGTCCATCCTAAAGGCTATCAGTCCTGAGTGTTCATTGGAAGGACTGATGCTGAAGCTGAAACTCCAATACTTTGACCTTTTGATATGAAGAAGTGACTCATTTGAAGACCCTGATGCTGGGAAAGATTGAAGGCGGGAGGAGAAGGGGATGACAGAGGATGAGATTGTTGGATGGCATCACCGACTCAATGGACATGAGTTTAAGTAAGCTCTGGGAGTTGGTGATGGACAGGGAGGCCTGGCGTGCTGTAGTCCATGGGGTCGCAAAGAGTCGATATGACTGAGTGGCTGAACTGAACTGAATGATAAACCATAATGGAAAAGAATGTAAAGAAATAAATGTGTATATATCTATATATGTATATAGATATATAGATCTGAATCAACTTGCTATACAGCAGTAATTAACATAATCCTGTAAATCAACTGTACTTCAGTTTTTAAAAAAAGAATAAAATACCCCCCAAAACAAAATCTTCTCATGTCTTGAAGGATCACAAACACTGATGAAAAAAATCTACAATCATTACAGCAAAAAAATAAACTTTATACAAGGAATTTGAGAACCCGAATGGATATGTTCCTCCATGTCTAGAAATTACTTCCTTTCCATGATATGGAAAAGCAGTCCATATAAATGCTTATTTTTTAAACTGATAAATTTCCATTATGGTAGCTTTACTCACTTTGAGTCAAAGATAATGGAAAGAAAGAAAATGTTATTTCCAGTTTTGGATTTAAATATAACAACTGGAACTTACTCAACAATCTCTCCTTCCAATTCAATTTGTATGTGTGTGTATGTGAGAAAGACAGAGAAAGACTGGAGTGAACTGTACATTTGCAAAATGTATCTATAATTATTTGGCACCAAATTTTGGAATCCATAGTTCACAGACATAAAATTCACTCAGAATTCACAATTCAATCTGTAAACAGGGAAACTTGGTTGGAAGCAGACAGAGATGTTCTTCACTGCTTTGTGTTTTTCACTTAGAATTCCCCTGATCCTCTAAAGCTCTCCAGCATTGGACATTGTTCTTGTGCTGTGCCCACATTCCATTGGCATAGTCATGGAATGGTATGCTTGGAATGTCTCCACCCTCCAAAATATTTTTGGATCAAGCTTATCCCTTTTCCCTGAAAAACCTCTGTTGTACAGCATTTGCTTCACTGACTTTTATATTTTTACATATCATGAAAACTCTAGGGGCCCAGTCTAAAGCCCTATTAACCCTCCAACACTAACAGAACACCCACAGAAGGAGAGCAAACCCAGAATCCTCTGCTTGGGTGCATACAACCTCTTTGTTTTCTTATATTTACCTGCATGCTTCTTCTCTAAATGCTCTTGAGTTTAGAAATCAGCTAAGAGAGGTCTAATCTAATTACCACCAGATTTAACTAAAAATAACAATGACTTTCTTTTGAAGTCACCTCTTTATGGGAACTTTTTCCTATTATGACTTGACAATCTCAATAGAAGACTAAAACTTCACGAAAACTTAAGGAAAAGATAACCTTTCCTTTAAATAATAGTTAGCAGCAGGGCACTAATTGGGGATTTTTGCTTATATCAATAATTAGCACTGTTTGTAGTAATAATAATAACATTATTTAATGCGTCATTATGTGCCAGGTACTGGGCTAAGAGTGTCACATAAATTATTTCACTTAATTTTCCACAATAATCATAAAAGGTAGGTACCAGCATCCCTATTTCAGTCATAAGAAAATTTGGGTTACAAAGGTAGCATGTGACATAGCATAATTATCTTTATTGTCATAGTAAAATTATAAAAGAAAAACAATGACAGTGAAAAGACTTTAAGTATCCTGAATAGAACTGTGATGAAAAAGAAAATTAAATGGGTTTTCTAGTACAACTATGATAGCAACATCCTTTGGGATCAGTCAAGTGGGTAAAGAGACTTTGGGGAAAAATTCCTTTTAAAATCTTGTTGGCATTTAAGTGACATTTTGGCTAAACACCACGGAAACATCTGGTCACATCCTCTCAACCCTAATTTCTTCCCTAAATGTTGTTCTTAATATGTCACAGTTGTTAAATTTGTAACAAGTAATGCCCTTGAGACTAAACAACAGTGCCTGGTATGTGAAAAATGAACAATACATTTACAACAGTAAAAACCAAAAGGAAATTTTAAATAAACATTTAATTGAGTACAAATAGTCTGAAAGTTATTTTGGTGGAACTTGCCCAATCTGTGTGCTGACATTAGCAGCAGGATGTTCTACATAAACTCCATTAAAACAAATGTAGTCTTCTTCAGTTGTGACATAACTGATCAGATTCAGTTCTTCTAAAGGATTATGGCTGGGGAAGGAACACTTTTTAGTTGGAAGAGAACTCTCCATTCACAGTCTCAGAACAAATGGGTGACCACCAAAATGCCAGGAAGAAGAGAGTTGGGAATTTGGATGTTGTACAATGGCTTCAAAGTAGACAACCAAAAGTAGAAAAACAACCACCAACCACCAATGTTTGTGTATTGGTCAGTTAGCCAAGGTCCATGGGCCTGATTCACTTCCTTTCTAACTCTAAAAGGATTTTTCCTTCTAGATAAAACCCTGCATATTTGAATCTAATCCAACATACGTACTTGTCTCAGGCTATATTTTGCTCTTGCTGTGTTTTAATTGTGTACAATGGAAAGTCTTGCAAAGAACTACAGCAAGGGAAAAAAAGGTCAGATCATGGATCATATTCAGGCAATTAGTAATGCAGCTGAGAAAGAAGGGCTGTATATGTCATTAGTCAATTATTTGAAAGCAATTATTTTTCAGTTTTGTGTATTGACTCTTTCTACATATGGATAGGCAGATGCTATTCAGCAGAAATTTTTTCCACTGATATGGAATCCCCAAAGAAACCATATTGGCTTTGATGTGATTCAGAGATTGTGTCATTCATCAACATGGTTTTAAAGAATGTTAGCAACCTTAGGGTTGGTTCAACCTGAAAATAAACACAGATGGTTCTTTGGAGAACAAACTATTTTCCATAGCAGATTTAACCATACATGTAATGGAATATATATCCTTTGTATTTAGTGCCACATTTGATTAAATAAAGGCAGTTGAAATGAATGAATCAGACTTTTTTCCTAATATGATACATACATAGCTTAGCCCCTCCCATTTTTAAAATTCGTGAGCTTTTTAAAAGCATACAGAAAAGCTGCATATATATTATAAAGAACTTTTTATTCTTGAACTATATAAGAGTAAATTTAGTATGTAGTCCCTACAGTGACATGAAAGCAGAAAAATAATACTGATATCTTTCACTCACCTGCTCTACAGGTTTAATAAGTGCCACAACAACCTGCTTTTAACCAATGCATCTCAAACCTCGTATGCATCAGAATTAATAGAAAGTCTCATTATAAACATAGATTACTGGCTCCCAAACCTAGGGCTTTTGATTCAGTGGTTTGGCATAGAATCCAAAGTTCTGCATTTCTAACCAAGTTCCCAGGTGGTGCTGAAGCTCTGGTCCTGGGATCACACTTTGAAAAACACTGCTTTATAGCAAAAGTATAAATCTAAGATTATATGTGGTATTTAATTATCATGCTGTTTAGCCTTCTTTAATATAGAGACTATTTTTCTACTCTTCCTTGACTTATGTGATCTTGCAGTTTTAGAAGAACAAAGGCCAGTTTTTCTATAGACCATAGATCAGCATGAGTTTTCTCCATGTTTCTTCATGATTAGAATCAGGTAATGATTTTTGGCAGGAATATATGAGAAAAATGTTCATCTTGTTATTGGTTGGTACATAATTAAAATATCTCATTTCTAGTGATATTACTTGTAGTTATTTTTTTTCCTTTTGTAATTTAAAATTAATTTATGGGAAGATACTCTGACACTAATATCCTCTCTCATCAAATTTTTATCCACTAGTTCAAGCATCCACTGATGCTTCTTGACTGAATTGACTATCATTATGATAGCTGCCAAATGGTATGATTCTAATTCTGTCATTCCTTCTACATTAGTTGCCATTCTACTGTAAGATTTTTTCCCTATGTATTCATTATTCATTAGTGTAACATGTAGATTCATGTTCTATTTAATGAGTTATAATCCATTATTATCTGTATTTTGATGCTCAGATTATCCCAGAGTTGGCCAGTGAGAGCCATTTCAAACTGGCTTCCATATCCTTTCTGTATGTCCCAGTATTTCTTGAACATTCTTTACTTTCTGATGTCAAAAAATATTTCCAGCTACTCTTTTACTTCCTCTGCCTGATGAGTGATCAACCATTCACTCAAAGAGACTTGGCTGCTTCCAATAGAGAATGGTATTTAAAAAGCCAAGACAGGTCCAAGATGTATCCCTTAGCTACTGTAGTGTTGCTGCTCCCAGGCCCTTTAATGAAAGGGCTAGCAAATATATGTATATATACGCACATTCAGGCTTCCCTGGTGGTTCAGATGGTAAAGAATCCACCTGCAATGTGGGAGACCTGGATTCGATCCCTGGGTTGGGAAGATCCCCTGGAGGAGGACATGGCAACCCACTCTAGTATTCTTGCCTGGAGAACACCCATGGACAGAGAAGTCTGGCGGGCTACAGTTCATGGGGTCAGAAAGAGTTGGACATGACTAAGTTAGCTGCTGAGCAACTAAGCACAGCACACAGCATACACACATGCACACACACATACCACAGAATTACACTGAAATTTAGTTCTCCATATTACTGCAGTGTGCTTATCAATTTTCACCTATATATTTAGCTCTGTATATCAATAAGGATGAACTCATGCCTGTATTGCCAATTTCAATCCAACATCATAAGGTTCAATCTACCTTTCCTGCTCTCTATATTCCTAATTCTCAATATTTTTTACTTATTTGATTAATCTCTTGTCTGCCTGCTAAGTCACTTCTGTCATGGCCTATTCTTTGTGACCCTATGGACTGCAGCCTGCCAGGTTCCTCTGTCCAAGGGATTCTCCAGGCAAGAATATTAGAATGGGATGCCATGCCCTCCTCCAGGGGGTCTTTTCAACCCAGGGATCAAACCTGAGTCTCTTATGTCTCCTGAATTGGCAGACCAGTTCTTTACCACCAGCACCACCTGGGAAGCCCTGATTAATCCCCCACATGTAACCAATTTGCCAACTCAACTAGATCAGTAAGATACTAATTATTAAAGGACAACTGAATTTTCAGGAGATTTTTATACACCCAAAGAAAGCCAATTTTTTTTTTTTTGGTAGCTTCTTGATCATTTTACTGTAATATAGTCCACATAATCTCATCTTAAGCAACTCAAAAAACTAACTCAGTGACAATACAAAACGTTAAGTGCTTTGAAATCTAAGCTATCTGGAGCTAATTCTACTCATACTCTGCAGATTCCATAGGTTCTTCATTCTCTTCAGGGTCAAATCATAGAGTTAGGTATGATCTCCAAAACCTACAAAAATTTATCAAGTTTAAAAGCTTACTCCTCTCTACAACTCCCCAACCCCACCAAAAGGAATAACTGTTGCCAAGCAAACCCTCTAGAACTCCTCAGAGAGGCCTTACAGTTAAACACAAAAGAATGAACACATGCATTTACCTCCCATTCCACTTTAAACCTCATATAAAATGGGGATGAGGGGAGAGAGAAGGCATAAATACAGACAGAGAATAGAAGGGGATTTAACTGTAACAAAAATTTAAAAGGAATGGGTGATAGCAATGTCTCCGAAATCGAAAGTAGACAATGAATTTCACTGGATGTTTCCTTAAGGCGAAATTAGACAAACAGGTCCTCTTTTTCCATTCTTTACTACAAGCATCAGTCTCTTCCCTATCTGAGCAGAAAACTAAAACAGAGAACTTACTCTACACTTCTGCTATGAGAGGAAATGAACCAGAGAAACACAGATTCAGGAACACCAGACAAAGCTGAGAGAAGGTGTGCCATACAGAAAACAGAGGATTAAGTGAAAGTCTAACTACTGAAATGGGAAAACTTCCCCCCCATCTCCACATACCCAAACACATACCCTCTCCCCACATGACTCTCAGAATATGCCCCAGATCTGAGAGATTCATCTTTATTGAAAATAGACCATCTGCTATAGACTGCAAGTTTGTCTCCACCCATAATTCATATGTTGAAATTCTAAACCCAGTGAGATGGTGTTTGTAGGTGGGGCATTTGCAAGTTGATTAGATCGTGAAGGCATGAATGAGACTAGTGCCCTTATCAAAAAGACAAAGAGTTCCCTTGCCCCTTTACCTGTGTGAGAACAGAGTGAGAAGTCAGTCATCAGTGAACCAGGAAGTGGGAAGGGGGCCTGCACTACATACAGAATCTGCCAGCACCTCCATCTTGGGATTCCCAGGCCCTAGAACTGCAAGAAATGAATTTCTATTGTTTATAAGCCACCCAGTCTACACTACTTCCGTTGTAGTAGATCCAGCTAAGAAGAAGGGTGCTGCTATAACAAATACCTAAAAATGTGAGATACAGGGTAAAGGGTAGAGGCTTAAACAATGTGCATACTAGAAAAAGCCTACAATGCCATGAGCAGACTACACCAACCTGAAAGAAAAAGCCTGTCAGTTGGGTGTTCCCTAATGAAATTAAGCCGGATCATCCTGTAGTAAAAATCCACAATTGATAGCACACAAACTTTCCTTCAGTCTCCATCTTAACTATAAGTGGGAGAAAAACAGAAGAAAATTTCCAGTCTCATGGGAGACGGTGTGGCAAAGCCTTTGCAGAGCTTTGTATTTGGCCTAAACATCCCAAGGACTTTTTTCCCCCACAACAGAAGATATTACTAGAAAGGGGCCTTTCATTCATTTGAGACTGGAGGAACTTATTAAGTCAAGGATATGGAGACCTAATTTTTTAAACTGTCTTGTTCCCTCAACATCTTGGTTACGTTAGGCACCTTTGGAAGCTGCATTAACTCTTTTATATATAATGTAATTATTTAGTTTATAAATGTAATTAGTCCCATAATTGTTTGACTAGGCATGAATTCTAAAACTCTACTGTATAGATCAGTCATTCTAACCTCTACAAATGACAGTCAGTTGTTCAGTTGCTAAGTCATGTCTGACTCTTTGTGACCCCCTATACTATAGCATGCCAGGCTCCTCTGTCCTCCACTGTCTCCCAGAGTTTGCTCAGATTCATGTTCATCAAGTTTGTGATGCTATATAACCACCTCATCCTCTGCCGCCCCCTTCTCCTTTTGCTGTCAATCTTTCCCAGCATCAGGGTCTTTTCCAATGAGTCAGCTTTTTGCATCAGGTGGCCAAAGTTCTGGAGCTTCAGCTTCAACAACAGTCCCTCCAATGAATATTCAGGATTGATTTTCTTTAGGATTGAGATTGACTGGATATAGGTACTTCATGAGAGTCGCTTATCTTGTACCAATGACAGTTCAAGTTCAGGGACTAGCATGAATCTGAGAAACTATCTTTATTGCTGTTCGAATAAAATGTCTTTCCCTGAGAGTCTCAGCTCTACTTGCTATAATTGGCAACCATGAATTTCCCCTCAATGTTAATATCCTTGGTTGGTTCAGATCCTCTAAGAAGCAGACAGAATTAGACATGAAAGACATTTATTGAGAAATGACTCTAAAAAGTAGAAGGGAGAGTGAGAAGAGACAGGCAGAGGACACCTTCAGACCGTGGAGTAGGTGAGACACTATGAAAGCAAAGAAGGAATGAAGGAGGATTGAGTAGGAAAATCCTAAAATTGAATGTAACACAGCTCTGAGATATTTTGGCCAGGCAAGTGAGAGCCCCCAGAGGAAAGACAGAAGAGTCAGTACTGGGCAGCCTGACTCAAAGCACAGCTTGAATACACCTAGCATTTTTGGCCCTTGGCTGGGAGTAGCTTGGCAATATCATGGATTTGGCATGAGCAAGTGCTAGAGTAGGTCGTAAAGGTGTGGCAGCAGAGGCTGTTGGCCCACAATGATCCTCCTAGCAGCTTCTCTGTTGAAGGGAGATCTGAGTGAGGCTCTCCCACACATCCTTCACCTTTACCATGTTCCCTGCAATGACTCATGGGGCTTCCCTGGTGGCTCAGATAATAAAGAATCTGCCTGTAACGTGGGAGACCTGGGTTCAATCCCTGGGTTGAGAAGATCCTCTGGAGAAGGGAATGGCTATCCACTCCACTATTCTTGCCTGGAGAATCTAAAGTCCATGGTGTTGCAAAGAGTTGGACACAACTGAGCAACTAACTTTTGCAATGACTGATTCAGCACAGCTATAGTAAAAGCAAAGGCCAGCTCCAGAACTTAGTCTCCTCATTCATAAGCTAGTGGCCTTTGTTTGGTTAGAGGGCAAGATGAATGAAGAAAGAGTTTGTCATGTTTTATCATTAACTGCCACAAGGTGTCATTTCTTTACTTTGGCAGCAGATGCTAGCACAGTTTATATATATGTAATATTTCACATGCATCAGTCACCTATGACTCAGCTGACAAAAGAATCAAATATAATACAACCTGTGCTTGGGCAAGAGGAAAAAAGAGTAGAAGCATTTCATCTTGGCAAGGAAATGGGGACAGATGTTCATGGAAGAACAAAAGAAGAAAGAAGGTTGCAGGTGAATGCTGGTTACTCCTGCTTGTCCTAAAAATGCTGGTCATTGTCTTCTCAAATCATTTGCTCCTAAAAGAATCTTGTACCATTTTCAGTCATAATGAGTAGCCACATTCATATTTGGTTGTTTTATATTCTCTTCTAGCTGGGTCAGTTGATTATCATTCAATTCAGTTCAGTTTAGTTGCTCAGTCGTGTCCAACTCTTTGCAACCCCATGGACTGCAGCACGCCAGGCCTCCCTGCCCATCACCAACTCCCAGAGCTTACTCAAACTCACGTCCATTGAGTCGGTGACGCCATCCAACCATCTCATCCTCTGCCGTCCCCTTCTCCTCCTGCCTTCAATCCTTTCCAGCATCAGGGTCTTTTCCAATGAGTCAGTTCTTCACAGCAGGTGGCCAAAGTATTGGAGTTTCAGCTTCAGCATCAATCCTTCCAATGAATATTCAAGACTGATTTCCTTTAGTATGGACTGGTTGGATCTCCTTGAAGTTCAAGGGAATCTCAAGAGTCTTCTTCAACACCACAGTTCAAAAGCATTAATTCTTCAGTGCTCAGCTTTCTTTATGGTCCAACTCTCATATCTATACATGACTACTGGAAAAACAACAGTTTTGACTATATGGACCTTTGTTGGCAAAGTAGTGTCTCTGCTTTTTAATATGCTGTCCAGGTTGTTCATAACTTTTCTTCCAAGGAGCAAGTGTCTTTTAATTTCATGCCTGCAGTCACCATCTGCAGTGATTTTGCAGTCCCCAAAAATAAAGTCTGCCACTGTTTCCTCTGTTTCCCCATTTATTTGCCATGAAGTGATGGGAACAGATGCCATGATCTTAGTTTTCTGAATGTTGAGTTTTAAGCCAACTTTTTCATTCTCCACTTTCACTTTCATCAAGAGGCTTATTTAGTTCTTCTTCACTTTCTGCCATAAGGGTGGTGTCATCTGCATAGCTAAGGTTATTGATATTTCTCCTGGCAATCTTGATTCCAGCTTGTGCTTCATCCAGTCCAGCATTTCTCATGATGTACTCTGAATAGAAGTTAAATAAGCAGGGTAATAATATACACTTGACGACTCCTTTCCCAATTTGGAACCAGTCTGTTGTTCCATGTCCAGTTCTAACTCTTGCTTCTTGACCTGCATACAGATTTCTCAGGAGGCAGGTCAGGTGGTCTGGTATTCCCATCTCTTTAAGAATTTTCCACAGTCTGTTGTGATCCACATAGTCAAAGGCTTTGGCATAGTCAATAAAGCAGAAGTTTTCTGGAACTCTCGCTTTTTCAGTGATCCAGTGGATACTGGCAATTTGCTCTCTGGTTCCTCTGCCTTACTAAACCCAGCTTGAACATCTGGAAGTTCATGATTCATGTACTGTTGAAGCCTGGCTTGGAGAATTTTTAGCATTACTTTGCTAGCATGTGAGATGAATGCAATTTTGCGGTAGTTTGAGCATTCCTTGGCATTGCCTTTCTTTGGGATTGGAATGAAAACTGACCTTTTTCAGTCCTGTGGCCACTGCGGAGTTTTCCAGATTTGTTGCCATATTGAGTGGAGCACTTTCACAGCATCATCTTTTAGGATCTGAAATAGCTCAACTGCAATTCCATCACCTCCACTAGCTTTGTTCATGGTGATGCTTCCTAAGGCCCACTTGACTTCACATTCCAGGATGCAGGATGTCTGGCTCTAGGTGAGTGATCATACTATCATGGTTATCTGGGTCATGAAGACCTTTTTTGTATAGCTCTTCTGTGTATTCTTGCCACCTCTTCCTAATATCTTCTGCTTCTGTTAGGGCCATACTGTTTCTGTCCTTTATTGTGCCCATCTTTGCATGAAATGTTCCCTTGGTATCTCTAATTTTCTTGAAGAGATTTCTAGCTTTCCCATTCTGTTGTTTTCTTCTATTCCTTTGCACTGATCACTGAGGAAGGCTTTCTTATCTCTCCTTACTATTCTTTGGAACTCTGCATTCAAATGGGTATATCTATCCTTTTCTCCTTTGCCTTTCGCTTCCCTTCTTTTCACAGCTATTTGCAAGTCCTCCTCAGACAACCATTTTGCCTTTGTGCATTTCTTTTTCTTGGGGATGGTCTTGATCACTGCCTCCTGTACAATGTCACAAACCTCCATCCACAGTTCTTCAGGCACTCTATCAGATCTAATCCCTTGAATCTATTTGTCACTTCCATTGCATAATCATAGTTTGTAGTTCAGTCGCTCAGTCGTGTCCGACTCTCCATGACCCCATGAATCACAGCACGCCAGGCCTCCCTGTCCATCACCAACTCCCGGAGCTCACTCAAACTCATGTCCACAGAGTCGGTGATGCCATCCAGCCATCTCATTCTCCGTCGTCCCCTTCTTCTCCCGCCCCCAACCTTTCCCAGCATCAGAGTCTTTTCCAGTGAGTCAACTCGTCGCATGAGGTGGCCAAAGTATTGGAGTTTCAGCTTCAGCGTCAGTCCCTCAAATGAACACCCAGGATCGATCTCCCTTAGAATGGACTGGTTGGATCTCCTGGCGGTACAAGGGACTCTCAAGAGTCTTCTCCAACACCACAGTTCAAAAGCATCAATTCTTTGGCGATCAGCCTTCTTCACAGTCCAACTCTCACATCCATACATGACCACGGGAAAAACCATAGCCTTGACTAGACGGACCTTGGTTGGCAAAGTAATGTCTCTGCTTTTTAATATACTATCAAGGTTGGTCATAACTTTCCTTCCAAGGAGCAAGCGTCTTTTAATTTCATGGCTGCAATCAGCATCTGCAGTGATTTTGGAGCCCCAAAAAATAAAGTCTGACACTGTTTCCACTGTTTTTCCATCTATTTCCCATGAAGTGATGGGACCAGATGCCATGATCTTTGTTTTCTGAATGTTGAGCTTCAAGCCAACCTTTTCACTCTCCTCTTTCACTTTCAACAAGAGGCTTTTGAGTTCCTCTTCACTTTCTGCCATAAGGGTAGTGTCATCTGCATATCTGAGATTATTGATATTTTTCCCAGCAACCTTGATTCCAGCTTGTGCTTCTTCCAGCCCAGCGTTCCTCATGATGTACTCTGCATATAAGTTAAATAAGCAGGGTGACAATATACAACCTTGATGTACACCTTTTCCTATTTGGAACCAGTCTGTTGTTCCATGTACAGTTCTGACTGTTGCTTCCTGACCTGCATACAGGTTTCTCAAGAGGCAGGTCAGGTGGTCTGGTATTCCCATCGCTTTCAGAATGTTCCACAGTTTGTTGTGATCCACAGAGTCAAAGGCTTTGGCATAGTCAATGAAGCAGAAATAGATGCTCTTCTGGAACTCTCTTGCTTTCTCCATGATCCAGCGGATGTTGGCAATTTGATCTCTGGTGCCTCTGCCTTTTCTAAAACCTGCTTGAACATCTGGGAGTTCACGGTTCACATAATGCTGAAGCCTGGCTTGGAGAATTTTGAGCATGACTTTACTAGCATGTGAGATGAGTGCAATTATGCGGTGGTTTGAGCATTCTTTGGCATTCCCTTTAAGGGATTTGATTATCATTAGGAATTAAAACACTGAGTCAGGAAGCTGTGGACAGCTATGGATAAAGTCCTGTAGAGTCATACTTGGGGCATGGGAGATGTTATCATAAATTCATGTCATGTTAAAATCAAACTTTTAACAATGGAGCCACCACAACCCTTTCTCCATTACCAATTTATATAATCCAGATTAGCTTTGGATCCAAAAGATCTGAGTACAAATCCTAGCCTACAGCTTTGCCTGTTGAATTTAGTTTACAATCGCACAGTCTAAGACTTACTTCTCAAGACTATTGCAAGAAGCAATAGTGATAATGTATGTAAAGCACTTAGTAACACAAGTATTCAATAAACATGTGCTTTCCTTTTTTAGGCCCTAAGTCATCTCATTTTCCATCAGTGGCTGTCTCCTGAGTTCCTCCTGGTCTTGTCTGAGGCACTTCAGTTCTTACCAGTCACTAAGTCATCTGCATTAGATAATCTACTCTTTTCTAATTCATAGCCTACTAGGATAAGAGATACCTGGCTGAACGGCATTTGTATTGAGCCATACATCCTGACTTTGTATGTTCATTCACTAAAATCACAAATTTTGTGTAGCACCTACTATGTGCCACACACTGGGTCAGGTGCTAAGAATTATGGGGTGAACTGGACAGACAAGATCTTTCCCCTCATAGATCCTGTCTTCCAGGGTGGTTCTCTGGGACCATGTCAATTTTACATACTCTCCATCGTGGTCATCTTATCACACTCTTACTTTCCATTGTAGGCAAACCTACGAGGCCCAACTGGAGAGCCAGACCACAGTTTAAGGGCAGTAGGTACATCTTAGAGAGACAGGAGTATACCAAAAGGGAAACTGGGCAAATGCTAATAGAAAAGTTTTTCCTACTTTCTGAATTTACCAGAGTCCAACTTTGGAGCTACTTCCATATGTGTCCTCTGGTTGCCTTTGATTATCCTCTTGTCTAGATTTCCCATAGGCAAAGAGAAACTTCTGCTTCTTAATGTGGACCTCCAAATGGCCCTGCTGCTGCTACTGCTAAGTCACTTCAGTCGTGTCCGACTCTGTGTGACCCCATAGACGGAAGCCCACCAGGCTCCCCCGTCCCTGGGACTCTCCAGGCAAGAACACTGGAGTGGGTTGACATTTCCTTCTCCAATGTGTGAAAGTGAAAAGTGAAAGTGAAGTCGCTCAGTCGTGTCCGACCCTTAGCGACCCCACGGACTGCAGCCTACCAGGCTCCTCCGTCCATGGGATTTTCTAGGCAAGAGTACTGGAGTGGCTTGCCATTGCCTTCTCCGCCAAATGGCCCTAAGACCTGTGTTTTCCAGCAGCAAAATAATGCAGAAGAGAGCAGTGGATCCTTACTCAGCCAGATGAATAGGCAGACACCCTAAGGATGAGGTAGTATTTGACTAAGGCCTGGAATTGTTAAGTTCATTAGACATAGCTAGATATGTAGAAAAGACAAGTAGGGTCAGTGCTGGCTGTGTCCAAAGGCTTCATTCTGAGTTTTCTTTGTTTGGGGAAATTTCAGTGATACTGGGCTTTGCCCCATTTCTACAATCAAAAAGGATCCTGTGATCACAGGACTCTTAAGTACAAGTGTCAGAAACTGGACTCAAAAAGTGTCAGAATAACAATGATCACTGCAAAGATGTCTCTTGCCTACAACAAAGGCGGCTTTCCATGTGATTAAACTGAACATCTGACACTCCATCAGAAGTACTTGCTTTGGCGGTCTGTTTTAGGAGATGTAATATACGACTCTAAAAGCTGCCTTTTGCCCCAACATTAGACTCAAATTTTCATGTTGGGCTGAGTTTCAAAGAGCGTTCACCAGAGTTTTTATTTTGCAGATGAGCAGTTGTCTTTAAAGAATTATCGATTTGAGAAGTTTGGGGTCAATTGCTTGTAATCTCATTGACACTATAACTAAGATAAACACAAGCGATACAGAAAAACAGGAAGGCCTACAAAAACAAACACTGGAAACGCAGACAAAACAGATTAGGAGTTAACCAAAAGTTGGTTTAAGTTAACACTAAGATTATTTTGATCCCTTGTCATTGTGCAGTTTTGTGAGATAAAACACTTATCAATTGCTCCAACATCCCTCCTAGAGATACTGAGGCTCTTCCAGGGTCTTCCTAGTTAGAGCCTGACCTGAAGGAAAATAGGAGGCACTTCTTTGGTTCATCTAGTTATGATGTAACAACACATCATAAACTCATCATCAGACTGCCTGTGACCTTTCCCACTGACATGATATGAAAAGAATGTCTCTTGCAACTTGCTTATCTAGAAAATTCCATGCCTATTCACATTCTACATTTCCTAACACAGTTTTTTCCAGACCTTGTACAAACAGGAAATCAGACTAAAGTCATTACTAGAGCAAACAGTACCTTGCTTCCCTATGCAAAACAAGAAAGGGCAGTAAAGCAAATCACAGAAACATTCCCCTTCTAGTCCCCTAGGGAAAAACTCCTATACTTAAAATATTTCAATGAAAATATTTTAACAGAGTCTTCTAAGCCTGGATTATCCAAGTAAATGCCTTCGCTATTGTATTTTGCAGGGGCAGACACCTACATGAAAATAAATCCACAACTATCACAAGATTACCTTTAACTCATGTGCTTCAATTTTCTGGATCTCAAGGCTAATAATTTATGCTAGAACAATGATTCTCAAACAATGGTACCACATAAGCAGCATCATATCACCTGGGTATTTGTCAGAACTGCCAACTGTGGGACTCTGCCCACCACTCTAAACTTACAGAATGAGAAATTCTGGGGTATAAGCAGGAATGCGGTTTATGAAACCTGCAGACAAGACAGTGAGAGACTGGGCCAACATCACCTATAATAACGCTTTTTCTTTCAAAGCTGACTAAACATTTGGGCTGGCCTACGGAACATCTTTGTTTCTTAGCTTTGTTTTGTTTCTCCTAGCAAAGGAAGGATCTGAGTAAGGGAAGTCAATATTGGGGAGGATATGTGACCTTTTGGGGGTTGCTAGGCCCCTCTAGTTTTCCCCTTTGCTTCACCCTTTTCATTCCAACGGGTGGGCTTCCCAGGTGGCTCAGTGTTAAAGAACCTGCCTGCCAATGCAGGAGATACCGAAGACATGGGTTTGACCCCTGGGTCAGAAAGATCGCCTGGAGGAGGAAATGGCAACCCACTCCAGTATTCTCGCCTGGAAAATCCCAAGGACAGAGGAGCCAGGCAAGATAGAAGTCCATGGGGTGACAAAGAATTGGACATGACTGAGCAACTGAGCACACACATACACATCCCTATGGGTAACAGGCCATTTCTCTTCTTATCTGAGAAATTGACTTGCTTTTTTAATTTTTTTCATTCTAATTCTTTTGTTTTATTCTAATTCATTTGCAGTGGATTTCCTGAAACATTATACCACCTTTTTATTGGTCATAATGAGTTTACTGGTCTGCTCACACTTGAGTGAAGCTATCTTTGTTGGAAATCTGGATTATTCATCCCTTTTCACCCATTCTGAGGCTCTAAGGTCACTGGAAAAGTTCTGACTCAGGCCCAGCTGCAGCGTACACACTGGGAAATAATGTTTCTTGCCGCCAGTTTCTTGTAAAGTATGTATTGATAACAACACACCAGTACTTCAAGTCGGTTTGTGTCCCCCAGGATACACCACTAGTGACTGTTGTAAGAAATACTCCTTGGAAAGATCACTTTAAAGGCTCCATTTACAAGAAAGAATTTAAAATAATATTTTAAAGCTGCTTTATTTTGAAAGGTTCGGGTTTTCAAAAATTAAACTTTATCGAGTTCTTCAAGAACTCTGTTGTCGATAATATTTTCTCTCATTAAAAATGCAAAACCTTCTGGAGGAAATGATACTCTGAGCTTTGCAGCACAAATCAATGCCAAATGAAGGCCATAAACTGTGTTTTGTTATGCATTTGGCAATGTCTCCAAACATCTTGAACAAACAATGTCACTGTGCTTCAGACTCATGGACCCTTACTTTTCTGGAAATTTATGATTGTCCATTACAGGAAAGCAGAAATGCTGGGGACTAGCAAGTCTGCAATAGGGTGGTAGGAAAAACAAATAAATTTTGAAAAACAGAAACAATTTAAATAAATAAGCATTTATTTTCCTAAGCTATTGCTCAGGAGAGCCATTTTTACCATGCCTATGTGCTCAAAGGATATTGGCTTTGAGTTTTAATTATCAGTCTCAGACTAATGAGTGTTCAGAGCTGGGCTAGGCAGAGGCAGTGCTATGCGGGCAAAGAGGATAGGGTAAGTGCTTCACACAAATCCCATTAGTGGGAAAAATAATGAATTCTAGGTACCAAATCCCATGCCCTTGTCAACGTGTGTCATTTTACATTTTGACTACTATTTCTAAATAAACACTGGCTCGTTTTGCCATACATTGACATGAATTCGCCCCGGGTGTACATAAGTTCCCCCTCCTGAACCCCTCTACCACCTCCCTCCTTCCTTTATCCTCCCTCTGGGTCATCCCCGCATGCCAGCTCCGAGCATCCTATAACATGCATCGACCCTGAATTGGTGATTCATTTCACATATAACAACATACATGTTTCAATGCCATTCTCCCAAATCATCCCACCCTCACCCTCTCCCACAGAGTCCAAAAGACTGTTCTATACATCTGTGTATCTTTTGCTGTCTCGTATACAGGGTTATCATTTGCATCTTTCTAAATTCCATATATATGCGTTAGTATACTGTATTGGTGTTTTTCTTTCTGGCTTACTTCACTCTGTATAATAGGCTTCAGTTTCATCCACCTCATTAGAACTGATTCAAATGCATTCTTTTTAATGGCTGAATAATACTCTATTGTGTATATGTACCAAAGCTTTGCCTCCAATAAAAAATAAATTAATTAATTAAAAAAAAAAGAGTCCATCTTGCTGGCTGCTTGAGGCTGGCCCAGTGAAAACCAAGTTAGTAAGTTTGAGTTTCATCTGTAAGCCTTAGATTTGGAAAGTTTTTGAGCATGGGACTGAAATGATCAGAGCTATCTATATTTAGATGGAGAAACAGGCTTTTACTCAAGTGTCCATGAAATACCTTGAGGTGTATGAGTGTATGTGCATGAATGTTTGTTGTTTTGCTTTTCATAATATCTTCAAAGGTTGAAGAGGACAGTAGAAAAAAAAGCTGTTAGACACCTAGGTTAGAAGAAGCATCATGTCATTAGAATATAACAGTATTCCTCCTTCAAAAAAATATATTCAGTGGAAAATACAACTTGCTACACCTCTTCATTTTATTCAGCTATAATTCATGAATGTTTATGGAGTTGTCTTTAATTATGGGACACTACATGTCTTGGTCCATAATTTTTGATTATTAAATAAATTTGAATTAAAAAATAAATAAATAAATAAACACTGGCTCCCCCTATTTGGGAAAGGGTTGTTTTGTAGAAAAAAGTCATGGCTATGGGTTCCAGCCCTGCAGAGTACACTTCTGTGGCTATTTCTGTGGTCAGGGAATCACAGGAAATCAGGGGCCCTACATATGATCCATTTTCAATAAAAGTCCAACTTGGAATCACAGGTAGAAAAAGATGCTTAAAAATGTAAAGTATCAAGAAGGCAATAATCCACATTACCAAACCACCTCACATAAAATAATCTAGCATTACTGATTTCTGACCTTTGCTGAAAAGAAACCTATTTCAAAGGGGAATGTACACGCATACGTGCATACTAAGTTACTTCAGCTGTGTCCAACTCGTTGCGACCCTTTGGACTGTAGGCAACCAAGCTTCTCTGTCCATGGGATTCTCTATGCAAGAATGCTGGGATGGGTTGCCATGCCCTCCTCCAGGAAACCTTCCCAACCCAGGGATCGAACCTGCGTCTCCTGCATCTCCTGCATTGCAAGCAGATTCTTTACCTCTTTACTGCTGAGCCACTGGTGAAGTCCTCAAAGGGGACTATTTCTAAGTAAATATCTCAGTGATTGCCAGTAATGAAAATGAATTATAAAAACCTGACTTAAGAGCGTAACAGCGCTACATTCATTTTCTTTTGCCTCTAGTGCATATAGCTACATCTTTTCCAGAAGTATGCAAACAGAATGATGGTTCATGTCTATTTTGTCTGATCCCTTATCATTGTGAATACTACTTCTTCTACCTGAACCTGAATTCAACCTGAATTGGGATGCTGGGCAATCCTGGATACTAGTAAGAATGGCATGACCCCATCAGCATGCAGTGTTGTCCTCCTATGTGCCTAGGTATGGTCTTGAGCTGGTTTATCTTTATTTGGAAAGAAAAATCTGTCCCTTATATAATAGTTTTGCATTACAGCTCTACATGCAGAGAACTGGATGTTCTACTAGCGTGTTGCACTCCTGAAGGTCAGCCCTTATTGCAAACCCCTGTATCTAGCAAGTAGCCCCACACTTATAACTGCAATGACATTAACAGTAAGAGTTATGAGTAAAAGTGAGCTAAAGTACTGGTCAAGGCTTTATGGGCTTCATTTGAGGCTTAGTATGGCACTTGAATTTTTCATTCAACTTTCCTTTTAGGAAGTACTTTGCTAAACATATCCAGGTTGTCTTTGGAGCATAATATTACTAATTCTTGATATTTACTGCTACTGATAATTAATAGAAGTGACTAGCCTCAATTGTAGAAGTTAATGAGACTTAAAATAAGCAGGGTTTTTTTTCCTTGCCACTTATATTAAGCATATAAATTTGATTTATGAATTTGGTTTAAAAAGCTCCCTGTCTTCTGACAACATTAGAAGACAATCAGTGCAGTCTCTGATTTTCTTAAGTGTTTTATATTCATTATTCATCAGTCATTCAGTAAATAGATAAGATACATTTACTATCCAGAAATATTTTCAAGGAATTATTCAAAATCAGTATCTACTTATAAAACCTTGGTAGAAAGGCAATGTTTGCACTTCACACAATGGAGCACTGACCTATCAGAAGTAAAAAAGCTTTTTTTCTCAAACTTGGTGTCAAAATAAACTCCATGAAGGTTATTATAAAACTGGAGGTAAAATCTACTGGTTTGAATATTACTTACTTTTTGATCAATATCCAAACTCTTTTCATTTCATGTAACCATATTTTACAGATTGATCCTTAGAATTATCATAGGTAGAAGTGGATTAACTTCTCAGTTCAAAGAAATAGCACCACACATTTTTCAATAAAAAGAATCTTTTGAAATTACAAAAACAGCTGTTTGTTAGGTTTTCCTGGTATTTGTACAATGACTTCTCAGGACCGCATAGTAAAACCAATGTGGATATCACATATATTCACTAAATAGAAATGAATCTACCAATACCTAACAGAAACCAGCCATAAAATATTTGCAGTGGTCTTTAATCCATAAGTGTTTACAGCTTTATGAAACTTATTTATTTAGACATTATTTTAAATAAATATATAAAGAAGATATGCTATGGACCAGGCATCATACTAGGCCCTGATGGTATAATTCCAAACAGAATAGATATTTTCCCTGCCTTCATAGGACTAGGAATACTGCAGGCTGTAAGGAAAAAATTTATTTTCAATTTTGCCTCAAAGAAAATAACCACAAAATAGCATTCTTTTTAAAGAAAGAGAAAGCCACCAATCAGGTGACTCTGAAAGTCTCTCATGCTTATAGAGTCTCCATTTTGGTTCTTCAAAATGGGGACATTACTTATAGATAGGCAAAGGAGTTAGAAACTAAAGGTAAAGAATAAAAGGAAAGATATACCCATCTGAATGCAGAGTTCCAAAGAATAGCAAGGAGAGATAAGAAAGCCTTCCTCAATGATCAGTGCAAAGAAATAGAGGAAAACAAAAGAATGGGTAAAACTAGATATCTCTTCAAGAAAATTAGATATACCAAGGGAACATTTCATGCAAAGATAGGCACAGAAAAGGAGAAAAACAGTATGGACCTAACAGAAGGTATTATTAAGAAGAGGTGGCAAGAATACACAGAAAAACTATACAAAAGAGATCTTAATGACCCAGATAATCACAAAGCTGTGATCACTCATCTAGAGCCAGACATCCTGGATTGAAAAGTCAAGTGGGCCTTAGGAAGCATCACTACAAACAAAGCTAGTGGAGGTGATGGAATTCCAGTTGAACTATCTCAAATCCTAAAAGATGATGCTGTGAAAGTGCTGCACTCAACATGGCAGTAAATTTGGAAAACTCCGCAGTGGCCACAGGACTGGAAAAGGTCAGTTTTCATTCCAATCCCAAGGAAAGGGAGGGCCAAAGAATGTTCAAACTACTGCACAGTTGCATTCATCTCACACATGAGCAAAGTAATGCTCAAAATGCTCCAAGTGAGGCTTCAACAGTAAATGAATCTGAAGAGGAAAATTTTAAAACTTGCACCCAGCTAGAAATAACCTCATGCTCGTTCTGCTTCTGCAACTCAAATAGCTCCATGTAAAGTAATATAAATTACATAGGTTGGGGGGATGGAATAGAAACTTAGAACAATCCTAGGAGCTGAAACTTACCTCCTGCTCAGTCACTAAGTCATATCTGTCTCTTTGCCACTCCATGGACTGTAGCCGGACAGGCTCCTCATTTCATGGAACTTCCCAGGCAAGAACACTGGTGTGGGCTGCCATCTCCTTCTCCAGAAATTTACCTCACCCTTGTCAATTACCCAGCCCTTGTAATCCTGTTTAACCATGTTTATTTGTGTAAAGGTCAGGCATCCCCCCTGCTGTGTCCTAACCACTATCCTGAGCTGTTCCCCCCACCCCTTGCACAAAACCCCTAGTTGTAACTAGCCTATTAACTGTCAGCTCTGCCCACTAAAATCTGGTGTCATGCACTGTCTATAAAAACTGCAACTCCTTTCTTCAGGGCTCAGAGCTAGAAGTGTTAACTCCTCTGGGCCCGCTGGTGTAATAAACCTGAGTTCTCCAACTCTCCAAGTGTGGTGCTTGGTTTTTCAACAGACTGACTTCAACAAACTAAGAACTTCCAGATATTCAAGCTGGATTCAGAAAACAGAGGAATCAAAGATCAAATTGCCAACATCCATTGGATCATAGAAAAAAAGCAAGAGAGTTCCAGAAAAACATTTATTTCTGCTTTATTGACTACACCAAAGCCTTTGTGTAGATCACAACAAACTGTGGAAAATTCTGGAAGAGATGGGAATACCAGGCCACCTGACCTGCCTCCTGAGAAACCTGTATGTAGGTCAAGAAGCAACAGTTAGAACCAGACATGGAACAATGAACTGGTTCCAAATTGGGAAAGGAGTACATTAAGGCTGTTTATTATCACCCTACTTATTTAACTTATATGAAGAGTATATCATGAATGCCAGGCTGTATTAAGCACAAGCTGGAATCAAGATTGCCAGGAGCAATATCAATAACCTCAGATATGCAGATGACACCACGCTTATGGCAGAAAGCGAAGAGCAACTAAAGAGCCTCTTGATGAAAGAGAAAGAGGAGAGTAAAAAAGCTGGCTTAAAACTCAACATTCAAAAAACTAAGATCATGGCATCCAATCTTATCACTTCATGGCAAATGGATGGGGAAACAGTGGAAACAGTAATAAACTTTATTTTCTTGGGCTCCAAAATCACTACAAATGGTCACTGCAGCCATGAAATTAAAAGACACTTGCTCCATCAAAGGAAAGCTATGACAAACCTAGACAGCATATAAAAAAGCAGAAACTATTTTGCAAACAAAGATCCACCTAGTCAAAGATATGGTTTTTCCAGTAGTCATGTATACCTGAGAGAGTTGGACCATAAAGAAATCTGAGCACCAAAGAATTGATGCTTTTCAACTGTGGTGTTGGAGAAAACTCTGGAGAGTCCCTTGGACTGCAAGGAGATCAAACCAGTCAATGCTTAAGGAAATCAGCCTGAATATTCATTTGAAGGACTGAGGACGAAGCTGAAGCTCCAATACTTTCGCCACCTGATGTGAAGAACTGACTTACTGGAAAAGACCCTGATGCTGGGAAAGATTGAAAGCAGGAAGGAGGAGAAGCAGATGACAGAGGATGAGATAGTTGGATGTCATCACCAACTCAATGGACATGAGTTTGAGCAAGCTCCAGGAGTTGGTGATGGCCAGGGAAGCCTGGCGTACCACAGTTCATGGAGTTGCAAAGAGTCAGACATTACTAGCGACTGAACTGAGCTTATAGCCTTAAACATGAGGTTTTCATGACATTGGAGAAATGATCCATAGGAAGAAGTCCTCACTCTTCAAACATAAAAGTGGAAAAAAACAGAAAAAAAACAAAATAAGTTTATCATTTACATTTTTTGTGTGGATAAATGACATTATCTTTGACATTCAATCCTCCCTTACTCCTCACCTCTTTACACTCCCCATATGTTCCCTTGATAAATCATCTTGGAATGGGTTTTTTTCTTTCTCAATTGTCCAGGAGTGTTCCTGCTGTGTCTAGGCATCAACCTCCTCTTCGGTATCTGATTAATTTCATGCACTTGACCTAACTAAGAGCCAGATTGTACTTTGAATGTATTTCAGTTGACAAAATTAAATACAACTCTGACCAGAGAAGCATAAGAATCATTGTTTTATTCCATTAAAGCCAAAGTTTCTCATTAGCATTAATGGAAATTCAGATTTTGTTCAAACAGGAAGAAGAACAAAAAGTCCTCGGATGACAACAGTAAAGACCACAACGCAAACTGAAGAGAGGTTGAAAACCGAATTCATACAGAAAAAGGTTGGGAAGGCCTATGGGATCTGAGCTGGGTCTGCAAAGAATTCAACAGGGAAAGCTTTAATCATCCTGACTCCCTATCACCACTTTGGAAGTTGGCATCATTGCTCAGACCAGAGTACCTTTGAGTGAAAGGAGTAAAAGGAATAAAGTTCATTTTGTAAGTGAAGATTAGAAATAGCTTTGTAATCATCTCCTTTCCCAAGTCACATATAAATCATTCAACTGTATCTCAATTCCTTTGCCAGGATTTAACATAGTTCAAACAACTAAATGTAAACATCCATTGAGATGGAAAAAAATCCTTTCTCTCATAAAAATCAACTTAGTCTGTGGGCCTAACTGTCTGAATCTGTTGCTTCTCTCACTATAGGATGTTCAACCATTGAGAACTTAATTGAAGCACAGCTCTCAATCTGTACCCATAAGAATGGAAGTGGGGTGGTTGGTTAGACACCCACACTCTTGACACCCTGCTCCCATCAGATGATCTGATCACACTATCCAAATGCTGGTCCTCTCCTGCCCACAGGTGGGGGTGTGGGATCTGAGAACCTTGGGCTGGGGTTCTTGGCTAGCATTTTCCCCTCAACTCTGGGGTACACATCACTTAATACTCCAAAGGAGGCTTTGTTTTTCTTGCCATTTTCCTCTTACTTTCTGTAGATAAAGCATCTCTAAACTGATGAATGGAAGTGAACTTCCATTTCCTTCTGTTAGACTCTCTTTGAGAGAGCTGGTGACAGAGCTGGATTCTTGCTAATCCTCAGATGTGCCTGCTCTCTGCTCTGTATTGGTGGCCCCAAATGAGCTAGAAAGATAAATAGGTAGTCACTTCATTCTCCCTTTAAAATATTCAGTATGATACGATACCACAGTGGACAGCAGAGACTCTGGCTTCCTGGCCAATGGCGGAGATGCGTTCTGGGGATTTTGGAATGCTGGTTCCCCAGCCAAGGAGCACAACAATTCAGGAATGTGGTGGCTGTTTTCAGTGGCTCATGCATTTAAGCATCAGACCTACTTGTCCCTATATCAACTCTAAAACTACTTTAGTTGCCTAACTCTGGAAATTAAAGAATTGTGTGCATTTCTATATGTGTCAGATTATATTTGGCTTCTTTTCTAACCACTAGATAAGGCATTTCTTCAAAACAAATTGCAGCCTTTTTCTTGTCTAGCAGTTGAACTGCACAGATGAAAGCATATTCATTCATTCCCTTCCTTATTCAACAAATGTTTATTAAACACCTTCTATGCATCAAGTGCTAACGAAGAGATTCCAAAAGCTACAAAGAGCTCTAAGAAGTCACTTATTTAGAAGGGTCCTACAAAATGTTTGATATTTTAAACCTCTACAAGAAAATCCAAAATCTTTTGAAAAACTGCTCTAGAAGTGAACCCCAAAAAGACTGAGAAATTCTTTCTAAGATCCAAGACGGTTCCTGATGCAAGTCCTGCCTCACTGACTTGACTGTGCTGAAGCCATCATTCTCCATCTCCAGTTTGTAGAACAATCCTCTATTTACTCTTAGCCATTGAGTTACCAATTCTTCTTCTTATCTAGCTAAAAAAAAAAGTCTATAATATTTCCATCTTTACTTTTGGAACCATTACTTACTCCTTTAATCAGATTAGCTCTTCTTATTCAACACATATTAACAGAGTGGTCAGGGAAACCTTCAGAAAAGAGGAATAATTGTATCCTTAAAGGAGAAGTAGAATTTAAATAGACTGAAAGGGCAAGGGACAGGACAGTAGAAGAGAAAACAGCATAAGTGGAGGCAGGAAAGTAGAACAAATTAGTAAATTGAGTGAAGGTGGGATAAGGTGCTGAATGGAAGGAGACAGGTTAGTACGCTGCAATAATCTAACTCGTCCTTTCTTGCCATTCATTTCTTTCAACATCTTAAAGAGTTTCTTTTTGTCAAGGAACTTTTAGTTATAAACAGTAGAAATCCACATTTTTGCACAAGCAAAAAAGGAGAGTTTATTGAAAAGAATCAAGAGTGTTTGGCGGACCTAAAAGTAGAAGATCCTCATAAGACACAGAGGATGGGAAACGGCTCCTCTTCACACGCCCCCTTGCAGCCTCCCCACACACACGCACACTTCTGCTTCTCCCTACCCATCTGGTTCATTCTTCTGACAGTTGTTTCTCAGCTTCTCCCTACATTTGGTTGCCCCAACAGTTCCTGATCACACAAACCTCTGGAACCAGGACAGAGTAGGTAGGATCAACATAATCCAACTTCAATCATCAGGGCAGATCATTCAGTTGGCCCAGATGAAGTCAGAGCTCCACCCCTAGTCCATCAACCATGGCTGGCAGGGTTAAGTAATTCGAAAGCAGCTTGCGGGTGGCTGGGCTCATTTTCAGAGAACATGTGGCTGTGGCAACAGATACCAGATGGAAATATGTATGTGTGAATTTTCTTGAAAGGGCAATGGAAGAGGATACACCCTTTCAATGAAATGTTCCAATCACCTTGGCAAAGCAGTCTGGGTGGGCAGAATGCCTTGTGTGAAGTTCAGGAAAGGAGAAACCAAACATCAGTGCCAAGGACATGAGGGGCCCCAAGCCATGAGGAACAATGGAAGGAACTGTGGCTACTCTTCCAGAGAAGCAGACTTGAAGAAGATCAGCTGCTGCTGCCTCTCTTCAAATCTCAGATGAACTATCATCTTGAAGGCAAATACATTTACAGGAGAAAGAACCAGATCAGAGATGCAACAGCTTAGAAATGATATGATGGCCTTATAGTTAGTGAATTCTCTATTAGGGAAGGGATTGCAAAATCATGGAAACACTATTTTATGTAATGTTCATGGAGGTAATTTAAGTATCCAATGGAGGATTAATTAGATGACCTGTATTTACACGGAGACCTCCAATAACATGGCTTCCCAATTCTAAAATCGTATGACTGTTCTAATCAGTTAAGTCTCATCTTAGAATACACAAGAAAGAATTTTTTAACAACAGGCCCTGAAGTAGAGCTCTTAATATTGAGTGGTGGGGAATCTGGGAAACACATGTTGGATCAACAGTTTTCAAACTTCATTGCATGGAACTCTAGTGCTCATGGGATGTTTACATGTATTTTA
The DNA here is from genome assembly GCF_049115385.1 of Moschus berezovskii. Lineage (NCBI taxonomy): Eukaryota > Metazoa > Chordata > Mammalia > Artiodactyla > Moschidae > Moschus > Moschus berezovskii. The sequence goes on along the minus strand of NC_142468.1, from coordinate 37,166,217 downwards.
CAAAAACAGAGTTTCCATGTCAAATAAAATACTAGTTTAAATAAAGCAAAACAAGCTTATTTACTGAAGGATATATTAGAGCCTTAAATAAGTTAATGTTTTATGAATCTCTAACAGGTGAGATACGTTAAACAATGTTTCCCAAGCTTATCTAACCACATGAGGACTTAATGACATCATATAGTCCATTAAGTCCCAACAGTTTGGGGAATGCTGGCCTAGCTCTGTTGCCATGAGTCTTCACTTTTTTTGCGTCACACACCCTTCTGAGAACCAAACAAAACCTACTGACCATTCCCCTTATCAAAAATGAAAAATGAGAGCATACCTACATGCACATCAAATTCTGCACATAACTTCACGGCGTCATAGAATAAGCTGACTTATCCACGGGTTTTCAAATTTTCCTGGAAATTTTCAGGTGGTAAATCCCTATCCTTGAAAATCTAATTTTGTAAATAATTTTCTCTTAATTCATACATCCCCAAAGGCTCATAAGATAGAGGCACGAAAATCCCTTATTACACTGCAGGGCGGGTTTTACAGTTCTTCTGCATATGCCTCAGTGCTGTCCTTTGGAGGGTACTAGCTAAAAGAAGGCATGACTGCTGCTGCCTTTGATTATCTTTCCTTGGTTGGACTCTCACTCAGCTTTAAGGTTCTTTCCCAAAAAAGTCCCATTTAACTTGATGAATGAAGATAAATAAAGTTAAAGATATTTCACATTATTTTCAAAGTAATTTAGAGTTTTTTCTAACAAAAAAGTCTAAAACATTGAAAGTGAATATTGCTCTTTTTTACTTTGCACATCTTCAGGAAATTTCATTGCTCATGAAGACATGATCTTGGGGGAGGAGATTTTTTACAAAAGGGTGGTTCATAATCAACCCTGGCATCATTAAAGAAATTAAATACTTTGGAATAGGTATAAGATGAACAAGTGAAAATACAAAGGTTAAACAGTTCAGATTAAATGAATTATCTACATTATTATTAAATAGCACAGGTAAAAACAATAAGCTCATAATTTCTAAATTACTTCAGTCCTTAAAAAAAAAAAAGGAGAGCTTTTAAATGGGCATTTAAAAGCTAACTCCAGAGCGTGCATGTGGAAGCCAGATATATAACTTCTTGTGCATCTGTCATTAATTTTATAATTGAAGTTTATGAATATCCCAGTTGAAAAACAAATGGTTTATATCAATGGAAATGATTTAGTTTTTATTTTTATCAAAGTTAATACATGTTAATAATTCTTTTTCAGAGTAATAGCTGTTTGCACATTATAAGCACATGTCTCACGTTTTCCTTATAAGGATATCCGATGGAAAATTTTTTTGTTCTTGGCCCTCTTATAGTCAGCATATTTCCGTTCATACAAGAAGAAAGTAGTCATTTGAAGTCTATGGAGAAATGTCTGTTTGACTAACAGATGTCTATGCTGGAGTAAGCAGGAAGTCTTACAGTTCCTTCCCAACACAAAGGCCCACTCATGATAAAAGAAAAGACCAAACATCTTGGGAATATATAAAGCAATTTCAATTCTAACAAACATCTGTCCTGAGTCAGCCAGGAAGGTAGGAATAAGAAAATCCATGGTACCTCACACTTAAATACAGTTTTATTTCTTTTATCTCTCTCCTACCCTTTCAAGAACCATCCTCAACATTACTTAAAACTCAGCCAGAACTGTTTAATTTGTTCCACCACCAGTATTTTAATCTGGAATGCTTAAAAGGAACCCTCTAGCTATAAGAAAGCAAATTTCCTCAGAAGAGATGAACTCTGGAACCTATGCATGTGTGTGCTAAGTCACTTCATTCGTGTCCAGCTCTATGAAACCCTATATACTATAGCCCATGAGGCTCCTCTATCTATGGAATTCTCCAGGCAAGAATACTGGAGTGGGTTGCTGTGTCCTCCTCCAGTTGGAACCTATTGATGAATCTAAAATTCAGTTTGGTCTTACACAATGTAAGTCTTACACAATTACATAAATGTTAATTATAACTCAATAAAGCTGGATGGAAAAGTAAATTAAAGTTCAGTCTAATCATTGATATTTACTGAAAAACACTGTATCCCATTCACTATTCCAGGCACTGAAGAAACAGATGTGTGCATGATGGCCACCCCGTACCAGACAAGAGACAGCCAGCAAACATGTAATCAAAGAGATAAGCAATTACAGAAAGTGATTTTTAAAATAGGATAATATGATAGAGAATGACTGGTAGAACATGGGGAGGAGGCAAATTCAGACCAGGTGACATGAGGAGGTGGTATGTGAGCAAAGGCAAGAATGCCAAAAAAGAGCCACCTTCTGTGGATCTAGGGCAGAGTGTTTCAGAAAGAGAAAATAGCAAATCCCAAGGACCTAATGTAGAAACAAACTTGGTTGTTCAAGCAACAGAAAGAATTCCCAAGTGACTGGAGCATAGTGAACAAGGGAAAAGTAAAAGGAGATGAGTCAAGAAGGTCCAGGCTTTCCATCATTAAGGAAAAAGACAACCCAAATACAGTCAAATGATATGCCAAACCATTAGCTGAAGTATAAACTTCATTTTCATCTCTGAGAAGTCATGCAAAACAACAATAGTGAAAGCATGAAAGTGTTAGTTGCTCAGTCATGTCCAACTCTTTGAAACCCCATGGACTGTAGCCCACCAGGCTCCTCTGTCCATGGGATTCTCCAGGCAAGAACACTGGAGTGGGTTACCACGCCCTCCTCCAGGGGATCTTCCCAACCCAGGGACTTAACCCGGGTCTCCCGCATTGCAGGCATATTACCATCTGAACCACTAGTAGTGAGCTTCTAACTAAGCAAATGTTCCAGAAAGGGACTTCTTCATAATAAAGTACAGACTAGAACATTCTCTATCAGCACACATTGTCTTCCTTTTGAGGAGTACGAATTGTCTGAGAAAGTGGTTTCCTACATTTCTTTTCTCAGGTAGCAAATATCCATTCATCCATTACCTCCTTTGAACCCTAGAATCTGGGTGTTCCATATCACCAGAGTGATAAGGAGAACTAAGCTCTGTCCTTGAAGGATTGCTCTGGAAGTCTGCCAGACCACCAGATCATTTCCAAGTGTTCTACAGAATGATCACTTTGTTTCCAGGTACAGCCAACATGGATTATTATCGAAGAGCCAGTTCACCCAAGATGAATTAATGAATTCTGACACCATACTTCAGGTTACTGTCTTTTGCTAACCTTTTGTAGCCTCTGAAAAATTGGAATGAGATAAAATCTGGTATACCCCTCCTCTGTGTTAGATCAGAGTCTATTCTACCCCAAGTGGCAATGGTCAGAGTGAAGAAAAAGTATCGAGTAAAGAATGAAGGAGATTTTCACCAAGGAAATGTCTATAGTTTCAGCAGAACACACATATTTACATATAAACGTAAGTAAAGGCAGGGAAACTCTGCAACACAGTCTATAGTCTAGTTTGAATATACATTTCAATATGTATTCTTATACAGAAATTATATATACTACACATAATTATGTGGGGAGGTATATACACTCACCCCTCTTCACACAAAAAAATGAAAGTTATACAGTAAGAGGACCTTGAAAATATTTTTCCAGAGTAAGTGTATAAAAGTCTAGCCTTAATCCAATCAGAGAAGGGGTGGTTTTCTCAACACCTTATTTTTACATTTTCATTACATGTCTATAAATCAGACTCATTTTCATTCTTAAAATACAAAACTCTGTTCAACTTACCTGCTGCTATTTCTGTTCCATTGCTTATTTGCATTTGTGTCATTCATTTTAGGTAAACAACATTTAGACAGCAATAACTGTACCTGTTTAACACAACATATTAACAAATACTTTCAGACATTAGTTTAATTGCTTTCATGTTGAAGACCTTTTCTGTATTCTGAGGTAGCCCAAAATACTATTCTAACATTTGGTTTACTCAAGATAAAGAAACCAAGTTGATTATCTTTGGGACAGAGTTTAATAATTATATATTACCCTAGTTGTTTATTCTTTCTTGCACTGATTGTTATTTTCAATGGAATAATTAAAACCCAGAAAATAAATTTGCCCTAGAATGGCTATTAGCAGACAGGAAACTGTAAGAATTTGTTTCATGATCTTCCAATTTGCTCTTTGTCATTAGATTTGCTCCTTTTTTTTCAAAAGAGGCAATAAAATAGCAGGCTCTAACCCAATTCCTATGACTTGACTGTTGCTTTAGATCTTGCATTACTTCAGAAGCCTCTTATTTTTTTTAAAAAAAAAAAAAAGCACATTTAAAGATATTTTTGATATTCTGTGACTGATTTATCAGTCAGCTAGAGAATTGTTCAATGAGTTACAGAATGAGAATTAGTACTTCCTGAATACCAGCCATTAGAAAGACTAAACCACCAGATTACAATTCAGTTGATTGACCAACTACCTAGATATTGATTCTGGAATAGCTAACTTGCTATTGGAGGCCTGCAACTAGCACCTAGTAATGTTCTTGAGATAATTAAATTCACAGCTAATTGGTGCCTCATTATCTTTTAAGCAAATAGATGAGTTTCTCAGATAGCAGGTTTTTCTTGAATTAGAATTACTCTTAATGCCCTAAAACAAAGTTCCCTTAAAAATTTTAATAAATTGTACATCAAAGTCATTTTACAAAATAACCTCTTAAGGCCTTTTTTCTGAATAAATAATATATAAGCAATAGTAATTAATGTGAATTGAGAAAAGTTAAAAAAATAAACACAGCACTGGCCATGAGCAGAACTACCACGCCACATTTGTATATTACTATTTCAGCTAACCTACATGAGTAAATCCAAGAGCTAGTTACCATGTGCCTTTCCAAATGAAAAAGGCAAAAGACAACTGGCTGCCATATGCTTTTTATTTTTCACAAAGAAATTGTAAACAGGTTACTCAGTATGGGCCACATATACAGGATCTACACATGAATGCCCCAGGAATGGATTTGGCCCAAAGTCTCTTTCAGCTAAAAAGCTTCAGGCATCACAATATTCCCACATGTCCACTGTATAATGAAACAGATGACAGCTTTTACCCTGAAGGTTGTTTTGGACTAAGAATAAGATTGGGCAATGGGCAGCTCAGGCAACCATCCAAAGGAGTTCCTGTGGCTTATACATGTGTATAATGTATATAAAAGATGTATACTAATGTTCTTTGAAAACCATAAATAATGTACTAAAGAACTCTAAAACTACATTGTATCACTCTCCATGTCAAAACACATGCAAACACACACACACACACACACAAATATACTCATGTGCCCAAAGTCAAGAATTATCTTACCATGGCTGGAGCCTTTGTTGTAAACAACAAAGTGATAGTTTCTTTATCAAGATGAATTCTCTTTCCTCTTTCTGACTGAGGCTCACTAAAATGAAGATCAAAGACTCCTACTTCTATAGGGAGAGAGCTCCGAGGGGCCAGAATAAGAAAGAGAACATGATGAGGCACTACTTTCAGCCTGTTCTGTCTTTGGCACTAGGGGAGAACGGTAAAGAGAATCCCTGATGCCTCTGCTTTGTCTATCTTACCTCAATAGAGGAGAAAACCCTAGAATTTAGGCAAAATTTCCAGCTAGAAAGAAACAGCACCCATTTGCCTGGCTTGTCTGTCTTGTCTTCCTGAGAACTTCAGATAGGGTAGCAGTAAAGAACTGAGAAGGATCTGGGGACACAGTCAACAGTGTGTCAACTCATGCAGCCATCCATTTATTCAGTCATCCAGTGTCAATTAACATCCTACTAGATGTAGGATATTGTATTAAGAAGAGAGAAAACTACATGTAAAAGAATGAAATTAGAACACTTTCTAACACCATACACAAAAATAAATTCAAAATGGATTAAAGGCTAAATGTAAGACCAGAAAATATAAAGCTCTTAGAGGAAAACATAGGCAGAACACTGTCTGACATAAATCACAGCAAGATCCTCTATGACCCACCTCCTAGAGTAATGGAAATAAAAACAAAAATAAAAAAAATAGGGCCTAATTAAACTTAAAATCTTCTGGACAACGAAGGAATCTATAAGCAAGGTGAAAAGATAGCCCTCAGAAAGGGAGAAAATAATAGCTAAGAAAACAATTGACAACTAATCTCCAAAATATACAAGTAATTCATGCAGCTCAATACCAGAAAAAACGAACAACCCAATCGAAGAGTAGGCAAAAGACCTAAACAGACATTTCTCCAAAGAGGACATACAGATGGCTAATAAACACGTGAAAAGATGGTCAACATCGCTCATTATTAGAGAAATGCAAATCAAAACCACAATAAGGTATCATCTCACACTGGTCAGAATGGCCATCATCAAAAAGTCTACAAATAATAAATGTTGGAGAGGGTGTGGAGAAAAGGAACACTCTTACACTGCTGGTGGGAATGCAACCTGGTGTAAACACTATGGAGAAGAGTATGGAGATTCCTTAAAAAGTATGAACGAAACTACCATGTGACAAAGCAGTCTCACTGGGCACATACCCTGAGGAAGCCAGAACTGAAAAAGACACACGTACCCGAGTGTTCACTGCAGCTAGGACATGGAAACAACCTAGAGGGCTATCAGCAAATGAATGGATAAGGAAGTTGTGGTACATATACACAATGGAACATTACCCAGCTATAAAAAGGAATGCATCTGAGTCAATTCTGATGAGGTGGATGAACCTAGAGCCTATTAAACAGAGGGAAGTAAGTCAGAAAGAGGACAGATTCCATATATTAACGCGTATATGTGGAATCTAGAAAGATGGAGCCACTAACCCCACGTGCAGGGCAGCAAAGGAGACACAGATGTAAAGAGCAGATCTCGGGCTCAGTGGGAGAAGGGAGAGGGCGAGATGATTTGAGAGAATATCACTAAATCATAAACGTTCAGTTCAGTCGCTCAGTCGTGTCTGACTCTCCGCGACCCCATGAATCACAGCACGCCAGGCCTCCCTGTCCATCACCAACTCCCGGAGTACACCAAAACTCATGTCCACAGAGTCGGTGATGCCATCCAGCCATCTCATTCTCCGTCGTCCCCTTCTCCTCCCGCCCCCAACCTTTCCCAGCATCAGAGTCTTTTCCAGTGAGTCAACTCGCCGCATGAGGTGGCCAAAGTATTGCAGTTTCAGCTTTAGCATCAGTCCCTCCAATGTTACCAAATGTAAAATAGATAACCAGTGTGAGTTTGATGTATGATGCAGGGCACACAAAGCTGGTGCCATGTGACAACCAGGAGGGATGAGGTGGGAAGGGAAGTGCAAGGAGGATTCAAAATGGAGGGGACACAGGTATACCTATGACTGATTCATACTGAGGTTATGCAAAAACCATCACAACACTGTAAAGTAATTATCCTCCAATTAAAATCAATAATTTTTTTAAAAAACTAAAAAAAAAAAAAAGGGAGAAAGATAGCTCAGATAAGAATTGTGTCATCAAAAACAAATATGGAGAATTATGAATTATAAATACAAAAATAATCATAAATGCCAAAGAGAAAAGTACAATTAAAATACCATGGGAATACTTAAGAAAATTTCAAGCCAGCTTTTTTTCTCTGTTCTTTCACCCTCATCAAAAGACTCTTTAGTTCCTCTTCACCTGTCATTAGCGCAATATCGTCTATCAGCCTATCTGAGGCTGTTGCTATTTCTCCCAGCAATTTTGATTCCAGCCTCTTGATGAGGGTGAAAGAGGAGGCTGAAAAAGCTGACTTGAAACTCAGCATTCAAAAAACTAAGACCATGGTATCCAGTCCCATTACTCCATGGCAAATAGAAGGGGGAAAAGTGGAATCAGTGACAGATTTTATTTTCTCGGGTTCCAAAATCACTATGGATGGTGACGGCAGCCATGAAATTAAGACACTTGCTCTTTGGAAGGAAAGTTATGACAAACCTAGACAGTGTATTAAAAAGCAAAGACATCACTTTGCGGACAAAGGTCCATATAGTCGAAGCTATGCTATTTCCACTAGTCATATACAGATGTGAGAGTTGGACCATAAAGAAGGCTGAGCACCCAAGAATTGACGCTTTTGATTTGAGGTGCTGGAAAAAACTCTTAAAGAGTCCCTTGGACAGCAAAGAGACAAAACCAGGCAATTCTAAAGGAAATCAGCCCTGAATATTCATTGGAAGGACTGATGCTGAAGCTAAATCTCCAGTACTTTGGCCACCTGATGCAAAGAGCCAGCTCACTGGAAAAGACCCTGATGCTGGGAAAGACTGAAGGCAAAAGGAGAAGGGGGCAACAGAGGATGAGATGGTTAGATAGCATCACCTACTCAATCAACATGAATCTGAGCAAATTCTGGGAGATGGCAGAGGACAGAAGATGCTGTTGTGCTACAGTCCATGGGGTCTCAAAGAGTCGGACAGGACTTAGCCGCTCAACAACAATGGAAGAAAGGGAGATGGCTTCCAGCTACGGAACAGGAAAAAACTGAAGATGAGAGACTGCATTTGGATTAACCTTGAGGCTAACAGAGATGATGGTTTTAAACACACAAATACACACACACACACCCACAATGAATCCCCAAGATGGCAGAGTAGAAACACCCTGAGCTAACTTCCTCTCACAGGCACACCAAAATTACAACTATTCACAGCATATTTATCAATAAAAAAGAACCAGAACCCACCAAAAAAGTCTACTACAACTAATGATGTAAAGAAGGAACTATAATGAGACAGATAGAAGGAGCACAGCTGTGGTTTAGTCAAAACCTATACCCCCAGGTGGGTAATCCACAAATGGGAAAATAATTACAATTGCAGAGGTTTTCCCCAAGGAGCAAGGGCCCTATATCAGGCTCTTTGGTCCTAGGGTCCCTGCACCAGGAAGACAAATCCTAGAAAGTTTGACCAGTGGGGATTTCTTTGGGGAGACCTAAAAGTCTATGGGTAATAGAAACTTCACTCTTAAAAGACTCACAGGAAATCTCAAACACTCGAGGACCTAAGGCAGAAGCAGTAATTTATAGGAAGCCTGAGGTAGACCATGCATATCCTATAGAGGCTCCTGGAGAGGCAAGAAGCAACTGATACAAACACTAACAGCAGCCATTTTGGGGAGCTCAGTCTACCACTTGGAGTCTAATGCTTGCAAGAGCCATTCTGAAATCCTCCCCCTGGTTTATTCACCTCAGGAACCAGTTTCCCTTCACATGTAGGTAACAGTACTGGGATGCCTCAGGCCAAGCAACTAACTGAGCAGGAACACAGCCCCACTTACCAGCAGACAGGCTGCCTTAAGTCCCCTGAGCTCACAGCCTCCCCTGGACATAGCCCCATCCACCAGTGCATAGGCACTAGCCCCAGAATCCCTTTCGCTCCAGCCCCACCCACCAGCGAGCCAGCACTCTTTGACCTAAATCACAGCACAATCATTTTTGACCCACTTCCTAGAATAATGAAAATAGAAAAACAAATGGGACCTCACTAAACATAAAAGCTTTTGAACAGCAAAGGAAACCATTAACAAAACAAAAAGACAACCTACTGAATGGGAGAAAATAACTGCAAACAATGTGACCAATAAGGGGGTAATAATCAAGGTAAGAGAAACCCAAACAAGACGGTAGGTATTGCAAGGGGGCACCAGAGGGCAGACAAACTGAAATCATAATCACAGGAAACTAGCCGATCTGATCACATGGACCACAGCTGAATGTGGTCCACTGGAGAAGGGAATGGCAAACCATTCAGTATACTTGCCTTGAGAACCCCATGAACAGTAACAAAGGGCAAAATGATAGGATACTGAATGAGGAATTCCCCAGGTCGGTAGGTGCCCAGTATGCTACTGGAGCTCAGTGGAGAAATAACTATAGAAGGAATAAAGGGATGGAGCAAAAGCAAAACCAATACCCAGTTGTGGATGTGACCAGTGATAGAAGCAAGGTCCGGTGCTGTAAAGAGCAATATTGCATAGGAACCTGGAATGTTAGGTCCATGAATCAAGGCAAACTGGAAGTGGTCAAACAGGAGATGGCAAGAGTGAACGTCGACATTCTAGGAATCAGTGAATTAAAATGGACTGGAATGGGTGAATTTAACTCAGATGACCATTATATCTACTACTGTGGGCAGGAATCCCTTAGAAGAAATGGAGTAGCCATCATGGTCAACAAAAGAGTCTGAAATGCAGTACTTGGATGCAATCTTAAAAATGACAGGATGATTTCTGTTCGTTTCCAAGGCAAACCATTCAATATTACAGTAACCCAGGCCTATGCCCCAACCAGTAATGCTGAAGAAACCGAAGTTAATCGGTTCTATGAAGACCTACAAGACCTTTTAGAATTAACACCCAAAAAAGATGTCCTTTTCATTATAGGGGACTGGAATGCAAAAGTAGGAAGTCAAGAAACACCTGGAGTAACTGGCAAATTTGGCCTTGGAGCACAGAATGAAGCAGGGCAAAGGCTAATAGAGTTTTGTCAAGAGAATGCACTGGTCATAGCAAACACCCTCTTCCAACAACACAAGAGAAGACTCTACACATGGACATCACCAGATGGTCAACAACGAAATCAGATTGATTATATTCTTTGCAACCAAAGATGGAGAAGCTGTATACAGTTAGCGAAAACAAGACCAGGAGCTGACTGTGGTTCAGATCATGAACTCCTTATTGCGAAGTTCAGACTTAAATTGAAGAAAGTAGGGAAAACCACTAGACCATTCAGATATGACCTCAATCAAATCCCTTATGATTATACAGTGGAAGTGAGAAATAGATTTAAGGGACTAGATCTGATTGATAGAGTGCCTGATGAACTCTGGACGGAGGTTCGTGACACTGTACAGGAGACAGGGACCAAGACCATCCCCATGGAAAAGAAATGCAAAAGAGCGAAATGGCTGTCTGAGGAGGCCTTACAAATAGCTGTGAAAAGAAGAGAGGCGAAAAGCAAAGGAGAAAAGGAAAGATATAAGCATCTGAATGCAGAGTTCCAAAGAATAGCAAGGAGAGATAAGAAAGACTTCCTCAGTGATCAATGCAAAGAAATAGAGGAAAACAACAGAATAGGAAAAACAAGAGACCTCTTCAAGAAAATTAGAGATTCCAAGGGAACATTTCATGCAAAGATGGGCTCGATAATGGACAGAAATGGTATGGACCTAACAGAAGCAGAGGATATTAAGAAGAGGTGGCAGGAATACACAGAAGAACTGTACAAAAAAGATCTTCACGACCAAGATAGTCACGACAATGTGATCACTGACCTAGAGCCAGACATCTTGGAATGTGAAGTCAAGTGGGCCTTAGAAAGCATCACTACGAACAAAGCTAGTGGAGGTGATGGAATTCCAGTTGAGCTATTTCAAGTCTTGAAAGATGATGCTGTGAAAGTGCTGCACTCAATATGCCAGCAGATTTGGAAAACTCAGCAGTGGCCACAGGACTGGAAGAGGTCAGTCTTCATTCCAATCCCAAAGAAAGGCAATGCCAAAGAATGCTCAAACTACCAGACAATTGCACTCATCTCACATGCTAGTAAAGTCATGCTCAAAATTCTCCAAGCCAGGCTTCAGCAGTATGTAAACAGTGAACTCCCAGATGTTCAAGCAGGTTTTAAAAAAGGCAGAGGCACCAGAGATCAAATTGCCAACATCCGCTGGATCATGGAGAAAGCAAGAGAGTTTCAGAAAAACATCTATTTCTGCTTCATTGACTATGCCAAAGCCTTTGACTGTGTGGATCACAATAAACTGTGGAACATTCTGAAAGAGATGGGAATCCCAGACCACCTGACCTGCCTCTTGAGAAACCTGTATGCAGGTCAGGAAGCAACAGTTAGAACTGGACATGGAACAACAGACTGGTTCCAAATAGGAAAAGGTGTACGTCAAGGTTGTATATTGTCACCTTGCTTATTTAACTTATATGCAGAGTACATCATGAGGAACGCTGGGCTGGAGGAAGCACAAGCTGGAATCAAGATTGCTGGGAGAAATATCAATAACCTCAGATATGCAGATGACACTACCCTTATGGCAGAAAGTGAAGAGGAACTCAAAAGCCTCTTGATGAAAGTGAAAGAGGAGAGTGAAAAGGTTGGCTTGAAGCTCAACATTCAGAAAACAAAGATCATGGCATCTGGTCCCATCACTTCATGGGAAATAGATGGAAAAACAGTGGAAACAGTGTCAGACTTTGTTTTTTTGGGCTCCAGAATCACTGCAGATGCTGATTGCAGCCATGAAATTAAAAGATGCTTGCTCCTTGGAAGGAAAGTTATGACCAACCTTGATAGTATATTAAAAAGCAGAGACATTACTTTGCCAACCAAGGTCCGTCTAGTCAAGGCAATGGTTTTTCCCGTGGTCATGTATGGATGTGAGAGTTGGACTGTGAAGAAGGCTGATCGGCGAAGAATCGATGCTTTTGAACTGTGGTGTTGGAGAAGACTCTTGAGAGCCCCTTATACTGCAAGTAGATCCAACCAGTCCATTCTAAACGAGATCAATCCTGGGTGTTCATTAGAGGGACTGATGCTAAAGCTGAAACTGCAATACTTTGGCCACCTCATGCGGCGAGTTGACTCACTGGAAAAGACTCTGATGCTGGGAAAGGTTGGGGGCGGGAGGAGAAGGGGACGACGGAGAATGAGATGGCTGGATGGCATCACCGACTCTGTGGACATGAGTTTGGGTGTACTCCGGGAGTTGGTGATGGACAGGGAGGCCTGGCGTGCTGTGATTCATGGGGTCGCGGAGAGTCGGACACGACTGAGCGACTGAACTGAACTGAACTGAATCCCTAATATATAAACAGCCCATACATTTCAATATCAAAAAAAGACCCAATTTCAAAATGGACTGAAAACCTGAATAGACACTTTTCCAAATAAGACACAGATAGCCAACAAGCACATGAAAAGATGCTCAAAACTACTAGCTGTCAGAGAAATTGAAGTCAAAACCACAGTGAAATATCACCTCATACCTGTCAGAATGACTATCATCAAAAAGACCACAAATAATAAATGTTGGTGAAGATGCGGAAAAGATACATAATACACTGTTGGTGGGAATGCAAGTTGGTGTAGTCACTGTAGAAAATGCTTTGGAGGGTCCTCAGAAAACTAAACGGAGAAGGCAATGGCAAGCCACTCCAGTACCGTTGCCTAGAAAATCCCATGGATGGAGGAGCCTGGTAGGCTGCAGTCCGTGGGGTCAAACATGATGGAGCAGGAGCACAAGTGGTTGCATGAAAAGTATATATATATGTATATACACACACACACACATAATACATACATATATATATATAAACACACACAAAAAAATACTCATTAGCCATCAAAAAGAATGAAATATGCCATTTGCAATAAGAAGGATGGACTTAGAGGGTATTATGCTTAGTGAAATATGCCAGACAAATACTGTATGATATCACTTATCAGTTCAGTTCAGTTCAGTTCAGTCGCTCAGTCATGTCCGACTCTTTGCGACCCCATGAACCGCAGCACGCCAGGCCTCCCTGTCAATCACCAACTCCCGGAGTCCACCCAAACCCATGTCCATTGAGTTGGTGATGCCATCCAACCATTTCATCCTCTGTCATCCCCTTCTCCTGCCCTCAATCTTTCCCAGCATCAGGGTCTCTTCAAATGAGTCAGCTCTTCACATCAGGTGGCCAAAGTATTGGAGTTTCAGCTTTAACATCAGTCCTTCCAATGAACACCCAGGACTGATCTCCTTTAGGATGGACTGGTTGGATCTCTTTGCAGTCCAAGAGACTCTCAAGGGTCTTCTCCAACACTACAGTTCAAAAGCATCAACTCTCCAACGCTCAGCTTTCTTTATAGTCCAACTTTCACATCCATACATGACCACTGGAAAAACATAGCCTTGACTAGATGGACCTTTGATGATAAAGTAATGTCTCTGCTTTTTAATATGCTGACTAGGTTGGTCATAACTTTCCTTCCAAGGAGTAAGTGTCTTTTAATTTTATGGTTGCAATCACCATCTGCAGTGATTTTGGAGCCCAGAAAAATAAAGGCTAACACTGTTTCCCCAACTATTTTCCATGAAGTGATGGGACCGGATGCCACGATCTTAGTTTTCTGAATGTTGAACTTTAAACCAACTTTTTCATTCTCCTCTTTCACTTTCATCAAGAGGCTCTTTAGTTCTTTTTCACTTTCTACCATAGGGTGGTGTCGTCTGCATATCTGAGGTTATTGATATTTCTCCCAGCAATCTTGATTCCAGCTTGTGTTTACTTCAGCCCAGCATTTCTCATGATGTACTCTGTATATAAGTTAAATAAGCAGGGTGACAATATACAACCTTGACGTACTCCTTTTCCTATTTGGAACCAGTCTGTTGTTCCACGTCCAATACTAACTGTTGCTTCCTGACCTGCATACAGGTTTCTCAAGAGGCAGGTCAGGTGGTCTGGTATTCCCATCTCTTTCAGAATTTTCCACAGTTTATTGTGATCCACACAGTCAAAGGCTTTGGCATAGTCAATAAAGCAGAAATAGATGTTTTTCTGGAACTCTCTTGCTTTTTTAATTATCCAGTAGATGTTGGCAATTTGATCTCTGGTTCCTCTGCCTTTTCTAAAACGTGCTTGAACGTCTGGAAGTTCACGGTTCACGTATTGCTGAAGATGGCTTGGAGAATTTTGAGCATGACTTTACTAGTGTGTGAGATGAGTGCAATTGTGTGGTAGTTTGAGCATTCTTTGGCATTGCCCTTCTTTGGGATTGGAATGAAAACTGACCTTTTCCAGTCCTGTGGCCACTGATGAGTTTCCCAAATTTGCTGGCATATTGAGTGCAGCACTTTCACAGCATTGTCTTTCAGGATTTGAAATAGCTCAACTGGAATTCCATCACCTCCACTAGCTTTGCTTGTAGTGATGCTTCCTAAGGCCCACTTGACTTCACATTCCAAGATGTCTGGCTCTAGGTGAGTGATCACACCATCGTGATTATCTTGGTTGTGAAGATCTTTTTTGTATAGTTCTTAAGTGTATTCTTGCCACCTCTTCTTAATATCCTCTGCTTCTGTTAGGTCCATACCATTTCTGTCCTTTATCGAGCCCATCTTTGCATGAAATGTTCCCTTGGTATCTCTAATTTTCTTGAAGAGATCTCTAGTCATTCCCATTCTATTGTTTTCCTCTATTTCTTTGCATTGATCCCTGAGGAAGGCTTTCTTATCTCTCCTTGTTATTCTTTGGAACTCTGCATTCAGATGCTTATATCTTTCCTTTTCTCGTTGGCTTTTCATGCCCCTTCTTTTTACAGTTATTTATAAGGCCTCCTCAGACAACCATTTTGCTTTTATGCATTTCTTTTTCTTGGGGATGGTCTTGGTCCCTGTCTCCTGTACAATGTCACAAACCTCCATCCATAGTTCATCAGGCACTGAATCAGATCTAGTCACTTAAATCTATTTCTCACTTCCACTGTATAATCATAAGGGATTTGATTTAGGTCATACCTGAATAGTCTAGTGGTTTACTCCACTTTCTTCCATTTCAGTCTGAATTTGGCAATAAGGAATTCATGATCTGAGCCACAGTCAGCTCCCAGTCTTATTTTTGCTGACTGTATACAGTCCATTCTAAAGGAGATCAATCCTGGGTGTTCATTGGAAGGACTGATGCTAAAGCTGAAACTGCAATACTTTGGCCACCTCATGCAACGAGTTGACTCACCGGAAAAGACTCTGATGCTGGGAGGGATTGGGGGGCAGGAGGAGAAGGGGACGACAGAGAATGAGATGGCTGGATGGCATCACCGACTCGATGGACATGAGTTTGAGTGAACTCCGGGAGTTGGTGATGGACAGGGAGGCCTGGCGTGCTGTGATTCATGGGGTCGCAAAGAGCTGGACACGACTGAGCAGCTGAACTGAACTGAACTGAACTGATAGAGCTTCTCCATCTTCGGCTGCAAAGAATATAAACAATCTGATTTCAGTGTCAACCATCTGGTGATGTCCACGTGTAGGGTCTTCTCTTGTGTTGCTGGAAGAGGGTGATTGCTATGACCAGTGCGTTCTTTTAGCAGAACCCCATTAGTCTTTGCCCTGCTTCATTCTGTACTCCAAGGCCAAATTTGCCTGTTACTCCAGGTGTTTCTTGACTTCCTTCTTTTCCATTCTAATCACCTATAATGTGAATCTAAAAAATACAAAAAAATAGTGAATATAAAAGAAGCAGACTCACAGATACAGAGAACAAACTAGTAGTTACCAGGGGGAGAAGGAAGAGGGGAGGGGCAAGATAGGGGTAAGAGATTAAGAGGCACAAAGTACTATGCATAAAATAAGTTGCAAGGATATATCGTACAGCACAGAGAATATAGTCAATATTTTACAAGTATAGATGAAGTATAATCTATAAAAATTTTGAATAACTGTATTTCACACATGAAACTAATATTATAAATCAATTATACCTCAATAAAAAATATATTTATATATAAATAAATACACACATTTGTTGTTACTCAGTCACTCGGTCATTTCCAACTCTTCACAACCGCATGGACTGCAGCACACCAGGCTTCTCTGTCCCTCATCATCTCCTGGAGTTTGCTCAAGTTCAGGTCCAACGAATCAGTGATAGCAGCCAACCACCTCGCCCTCTGTCACCCTCTTCTCCTTCTGCCTTCAATCTTTCCTAGCATCAGGATCTTTTCCCATGAGTCAGCTGTTCACATCAGGTGGCCAAAGTACTGGAGCTTCAGCTTCAGCATCAGTCCTTCCAAAGAGTATTCAGGGTTGATTTCCTTTAAGACTGACTGGTTTGATCACCTTGCTTTCCAAGGGACTCTCAAGAGTTTTCTCCAGAAGCACAGTTCAAAAGTATCAATTCCTCAAATACATACATATACACCATATATGCATTCACATACACATTTTGATTGGATCATAGAGCTATAAATGGAGGGAAAGGACAAGACAGCTGGAAAAGTGTGTTAATTCACTCAGCATCTTTGAGAATTACCGTGTGCAACACATTCTAATAGGTTCTATCAGAATTCTTATCATGAAGACATGGAAAGTGGTGTGGCAGGCTGAAATCTGGTGGCCTTAATGACCAAACTTCCAGAATTCAGTGTCATCCCATCTAACACTGACTCTAGGCTTTCCATGTGATGAGTTTTGGCAAAGTTTGAAAAGTCCCTGCACATTCATACTTATTCTCCTGGACTGTACCTTCTTGGACCCAGCCACCACGTGGAGTGGCCGAAATGGAAGAGACTCAAGAATTCTGGTTCACAGCCCCCATTATTGACTCCTAGACTGAGGCCAGTAGGAATTGCCAGTCATGGCCATAAGGCCCTTTGGGACCTTCCACCTGTTGCAGTGTCCCTAGAGATACCCTATACAGAGCTGCCAAATGATTTGTACACTCATGAAAAATTATAAATCACTGTTGTTTAAAGCAACTATGGTTGTTTATCATGAATCAATGGACAACCAAAACAAGTAGAGAGTGAAAGTGAGACACTACATTTTATTTAATGAGCTCAAAATCAGCTTCAAATAATTTTGACCCTGAATCCCCCAAGGCCTGAAGTTGTGGCCCAGTGATTTTTCAACCTGGCTGTTCCTCAGAACCTTCAGAGCCTTTTCAGAGGTCATATAAGTGGGCTTACCACAAAATTCTGGTTCTAGAATAATCTGCAGGATCAGCCAAGTTCTGTGTAAAAAGTTCCACTGGTATATTAGAACATGAGTGTTAGAACTGTCAGAAGAATCTGTACCAACATGGCCAATTATTTCAAAGTGGATATTATCACATAAAAGCTTACATGTACCTTAGACACAAAGAATGGAATCTCGTCAAGAGTCTATTGTAATCAGTCTATTTCATGGAGCAATACTGTGCTCAGGAACTCTGTACAAAAAATGAAGCAGTGGTGGAATGTTTCCAAACCTTTACTGGGGGAAAAAAATGTCAACTCTATACCCTTTAATCACTAAGAAGTTTCCAAGGTCAAACTGAGCACATAAATCTTAAATAAGAAGTTGAAGAGAGAGGTTTCCTAACAGGAGCAGAAAAGAAAAGGAAGCAAGGCAGCATGGAGCATGTCGCTGCAGCGATTGCTTCTTCTGTCCACCCTGGCTTCATTATGATCAGAGGAAAGGGAGAGGCTGTGCAATTGTATATATAAATCCTGGGTGAGGATGAGTCAGGTCAGGGGAAACAAGAGGCGGGGGTGGCCCACTTTCCTCATCTGCTCAGCATAAGCCTGTGAGGAAACACGCTGACTCTTTTAATAATATCAATGAAAGACAAACATCAGGGGAACAGGCATTGAGACTATGAGGTCCAGCTGGTCCCTCCAACAGGGAAATTCTCCCCCCACTGCCAAACTTGCAGAACCTGGACATATGTTTATTAAGAGAAAGAAAGGTTTTTCATGTGGACTGCAACAGCAGGAAGAGCAAGAAATCTCTAAGAGAAAGGTGAATTTGGGGGGAATCAAGGTTCCCTCCCAATGTGAAGGCCTTACCCTCATGATAATTTTAGACAATTTTGGTTTGGCTTTATTAAAGGAGGTAAAGGATTTCCTTAGAAATAAAACAGATTAACATATCTGAAAACATTAAAAAGAGTAAAAGGATATTTCACTTCTCCTTCTTGCTTGGATATGTGTTACTCAAGGCTCTCTTTGCTACAAGTAAATGAAAACAACTCAAACTACCTAAACATTGATGGGGAGTTATTGACTTATTAAAACAAAAATCTAAGGATATCCTGGCCTCAGCTATGGGTAGATCCAGGTGCTCAAACAATTTTTCATGAAGCTGCCTCTTTGTGCCTTGACTCAGCCTTCTTCTATGTTGGTTCCATTCTCTGGCAGGATCCCCCAATACAGTGGCAAGATGGAAGACGAGTTCCAGGCCATTTTTCTATCCTCTCAACAACCCTCTACAGAAAGAGTTTCTCTTTTTCCAACTACTTCCAAGAACTGAGTCTCCTTCATAATAATTGTGTCACATGCCCATCCTGAATCAGTCACAGTGGCTAGAAGAATGTAATCTCCTGAGATGGCCAACCCTGGAGCATGAAGTGGAATCTAGTTCACCCAAGTAACATGGTTTGACAGTAGAGGAGGGGCAGGTTCCCACGAAAATACAGAGTATTTTTTCCAGAAGCGGGTGAATGGATGCTGTCCAGGTAAATTCTCTGGCAGAAAGCATAGAACTGGGCCTCCAGGAGAACTCACTGATTTAAAGAGGCAGTTCTGTTTTGAAGTAGTGACCATGCAGGCTTGGTAGGCCCGATGGCCCACAGATGTCAACTATGCACCCTCCATGGTAGACAGATTTTGCTCTTTCTCCAGCACCCACTAGTCATGCCTGAAGTTGACTGGAATCACTGATACTCAATCATCCTCATTTTTAATGGCCCCAAACAGAGCAACCCAACTCTTAAATTTTTCTTCTGATACAATCAGTCAAAAATTAAGGAGTCTTGGTCTCAGCCCTTTGAGCTCTTTCGCTGGCTTGTGGCTATGTGCCTAGAAAGTTAAACTGTTAAATTCTTCAGCCTTCTCTCAAGTAAAAAAGAAAAAAAAAAAGACTGAAAGATTCTTCAAAAAGACATTCTATTGAAATAAAAACATTTCAAATATAATGTCATCACTCTTGCAAGTCTTCTCACCTGGGCCAAGAAGCAATGTGTGCCAGATGAGTAAAAAAGAAGAATGCCAACTTTATTGATTTTACCACCTCATATTCTTCTCAGGTCTGTGAAAAATATTTAACGGGCAATTTTTTTTTATAATTCTCTACAAATCTGCTCTACATCAAAGATTGCTTTTAGGGAGGATGTTGCACAGATACAGAACAGAATACTTGAACTGTGATAGTTTGATTGATCTTCACTATTCCGAGTATAATAAAGTACTGGGGGATGTTATGAATAAAAGTCTCCAAATACCCAGTGTGGTGCTCAAGGTATTTCATAGTCAAGCTAGAATCTTGTTGGTTTTTCATAGTGTCTTAATGTATTTAGTTTAAGGAATCAGGAAGTCAGCCCTTTCTTCATTTTTCTCTTTCTATCCCAGTCTGCAAGATCATGGCATCTGGTCCCATCACTTCATGGCAAATAGATGGGGAAACAGTGGAAACAGTGTCAGACTTTATTTTTCTGGGCTCCAAAATCATTGCAGATGGTGATTGCAGCCATGAAATTAAAAGGTGCTTAGTCCTTGGAAGGAAAAGTTATGACCAACCTAGACAGCATATTAAAAAGCAGAGACATTACTTTGCCAACAAAGGTCCATCTAGTCAAGGCTATGGTTTCTCCAGTGGTCATGTGCGGATAAGAGAGTTGGACTATAAAGAAAGCTGAGTGCAGAAGAATTGATGCTTGTGAACTGTGGTGTTGGAGAAGACTCTTGAGAGTCCCTTGGACTGCAAGGGGATCCAACCAGTTCATCCTAAAGGAGATTAGTCCTGGGTGTTCATTGGAAGGACTGATGTTAAAGCTGAAACTCCAATACTTTGGCCACCTGATGCGAAGAGCTGACTCATTTGAAGAGACCCTGATGCTGGGAAAGATTGAGGGCAGGAGGAGAAGGGGACGACAGAGGATGAAATGGTTGGATGGCATCACCGACTCAATGGACATGGGTTTGGGTGGACTCCGGGAGTTGGTAATTGACAGGGAGGCCTGGCGTGCTGCGGTTCATGGGGTCGCAAAAAGTTGGACACGACTGAGCAACTGAACTGAACTGATCCCAGTCTGCATTTTGACCCAACTCCCACTCTCTATCTGAATCTAACAAGATAACTATTACATGGTGTTATGATTTGTAAACTTGTCTTGAATGCATAAGCATAAAATAATGCATGACTGAAGCAGAATAAAAAGGAGAAGTGAGAAACATACTCTGTCTACCTGCTCATAATCCCCTGGCCTCCAAACTGGATAGAATTAAGAATATACAGCAGTAAACAAAAGGGCAAAAGAAGGCTCACTCTTTCTCTTTGAGTAATCTTCCTCAACACAAAGAAAAGGAATGACCTCATTTAACCCTATGCCATGGGTGAGACACTCTATGGATCCACCTCCATATTCCACATAAAAAAGAAATTATATTCATCTATCTTCATGCTAAATTTATGCCCACCCTATTCCCTGTCCCTCCTCTTAGCCAATATTATACCAGATAGGACTCAGAATCCAACTCTCCAAAACAATGCAGAACGCTTCTACAATCCTGGGATTCTGATGAGCTGTGAGCTAGAACACATAAAGAGACATGGTCACATGAATCTAGTTTTTGTACCCTAACTTTGAGCCTCATTGCCAGTCTGGCTCTCTGTTTAGGTGACCTCTGGCCCCTGGAGTCAATGTTTGTCTTCTGAATGGTATTTCAACACTAACATCTGGTGATGTCCCCCAGCCTGACATTTGTGAAGCAGATGCTTCCAGTGGCCTGGAGTGTGCCTTCTAGGTCAATGTTTTCAATAATGCCCTCTGGCATTGATCTCTGTGGTACCTCTCCCCAGGTAAGAAAAGAAATGCCACTAGGAAATGGCTGAGAGAGCACACTTCAAACCATCTGGAGGCAATCTTGGAATATAAAACCCCAGAAGTTCTTGTATAAAGAAATACCTTGAGGTAGAATATAGAAGAAAAAAATCAAATACTTGGTATTTTTCTAAAGTTTTACTTTAAATAATCTAGCAGTTCAAGCCTGATAAATATGTAAGTAATTTCTTTACATGTTTCTTTCCATTCAGGGTGCTCTCTCTTAAAATTCTGAAGTAACAGAGAATAGAACCTGTTGTTGAGAAAAAGTCTCATCCCTACTCTCCCTCTACATATACACACAAGCACACACTTCACGGGTTTTAGTAAGATGCTCCTCTCAAAGTGGGCCTAGAAAAAACTTCCAGGAACCTTGTGAACTGGAGCAGAATTCAGATAGTCTACATTTGAACAATGGTGTCTTTTAAAATTAGGGGTTTTCCCCAAGATTCCTGAAAAGCTTTCAAAAGTAGTAAGTAGGTCAATGAGAATTCATTATTTCATCTAGATAAAGATTTTTTTTAAGATTTATTTATTTGTTGGCTCTGATGGGTCTTCATTACTGCACACAGGCTTTGCAGCAAGTGGGTGCTTCTCTTCACTGCAGTGCACAGGCTTCCCGTCGCTCTGGTTTCTCTCTCATTGCAGGGCACAGGGTCTAGATGTACGGGCTTCAGTAGCTGCAGCACACAGGCTTAGCTGCTCCACAGCACGTGGGATCTTCCTGGACCAGGGATCAAACTAGTGTCTCTTGTACTGCAAGGTACATCCTTCCCTGGACCACCAGGGAAGCCCTAGACAAAGATTTTTGATCTCCAATACTGTCTCTCACAATATTGTGTCTCACCATCTCCTCTTACAAGTAGGCAACAACATCTACATAACCGCCTGTAGAGAGGTGGAAATCTTCTCAATCTCCTCTTTATCTTTGGATGTTCAATTTCAGTCTTCTGTATCTTACATGTTTCTAACATGCTCAGTCTTTCTCTAGCTTCTTGAACAAACAGAATGCAATCATAATAATTATTTTAAATATTCTTGTCTACTAGTTATATCACCTGTGTCATTTCACTCACTTTTCTCTTCCTTATGGGTCATATTTTCCCACTTCTTTGCATGCCTGGTGATTCTAAATGGATTCCAGATTTTGTTAATATTGTACTGTTAGGTGTTGGATATTTTTATATTCCTACAATATTCTTAAGTTTTGTTCTGTTCTATGGTGAAGTTTCATGCATGCTTGGTGGCTCAACATATCCAACTCTTTATGACCCCCATGAACTGTATAGCTCACCAGGCCCCTCTGTCCATGGGATTGGAGTGGGTTGCTATTTGCTTCTCCAGAGGATCTTCCCGGCCCAGGAATAGAATTGGCATCTCCCGAGTCTCCTGCACTGGCAGGCAAATTCTTTACTACTGTGCCACCTGGGAAGTCTTTAAGTCTCATGCTTGAAAACAATAATCTTTTCGGGTATTGCTTTGAAGCTTTCTTAGGAGCAATATTTGGTCTACAGCTAATTGTTTCTCCACTACTGAAGTAAAACCCTTCTGAACTGTCTGCCTAACGTTTGTGAATTATGAGGTTCCCCATATCGGCTTGTAGAAACAGGAACTGTTCCTGGCCCTGCATGAGCTCTGAACAGTGCTCCCTCTAATCTATTCCAATGGTTCTATCCCTAAACTTGATTAGTTTTCTCACATGCAAATTCTTATCAGTAGCTAGGTGAAAAGGGGACCTTCTGCAGATCTCTGGAGCTCTTTCTGTGCTACTTTCTTCTCTCCAGTACCCTACCCTGAGGATTCTGGATAACCTACTCTCCCTCCCCGGCAACATTTTCTCAACTTCGGGAGTCCGTCAGGCTCCACTTGGGTTCCCCCCACACACAATCCTCTCAAGGCAGTAAGGTAGGGCAACCATAGATGGGACTCATCTCCTTTAGTTCCTGTTTCTCACAAATCACTATCCTTCTCTGCCTGATTCCAATGTTTTGAAACATATTTTTTCATATACTGTGTCCAGCTTTTTGTTTTAGCAGGAGGGTAAAGTTGATCCCTGTTACTATATCATGACTACAAATGAATGTTCAACTCCATATTTCTAAATAAAAGCCTTATACTAATATTTCTTGAGTGCATATATATATATATATATATATTTCTTGAGTATATGTGTGTATATATATTTTTTTTCTTGACCTGTATTATCAGTCAAGAAGCAACAGTTAGAACCCTGTATAGAAAAACTGATTGGTTCAAGATTGAGAAAGGAGTATCACAGGGCTGTCTGCTGTCACCCTGTTTGTTTAATCTCTATGCAGAGTACATCATGAGGAATGCTGGGCTGGAAGAAGCACAAGCTGGAATCAAGATTGCCGGGAGAAATATCAATAACCTCAGATATGCAGATGACACCACCCTTATGGCAGAAAGTGAAGAGGTACTAAAAAGCCTCTTGATGAAACTGAAAGAAGAGAATGAAAAAGTTGGCTTAAAGCTCAACATTCAGAAAACAAAGATCATGGCATCTGGTCCCATCACTTCATGGGAAATAGATGGGGAAACAGTGGAAACAGTGTCAGACTTTATTTTTTTGGCCTCCAAAATCACCGCAGATGCTGATTGCAGCCATGAAATTAAAAGACGCTTACTCCTTGGAAGGAAAGTTATGACCAACCTAGATAGCATATTAAAAAGCAGAGACATTACTTTGCCAACAAAGGTCCATCTAGTCAAGGCTATGGTTTTTCCAGTGGTCATGTATGGATGTGAGAGTTGGACTGTGAAGAAAGCTGATCGCCGAAGAATTGATGCTTTTGAACTGTGGTGCTGGAGAAGACTCTTGAGAGTCCCTTGTACTGCAAGGAGATCCAACCAGTCCATTCTAAAGGCGATCAGTCCTGGGTATTCATTGGAAGGACTGATGTTAAAGCTGAAACTCCAATACTTCAGCCACCTCATGCGACGAGTTGACTCACTGGAAAAGACTGATTCTGGGAGGGATTGGGGGCAGGAGGAGAAGGGGACGACAGAGAACGAGATGGTTGGATGGCATCACCGACTCGATGGACATGAGTTTGAGTAAACTCTGGGAGTCAGTGTTAGATAGGGAGGCCTGGCGTGCTGTGATTCATGGGGTCGCAAAGAATCGGTTATGACTGAGCAACTGAACTGAACTGAACTGAATGGCAGAAAGGGAAGAAGAACTGAAGAGCCTCTTGATTAGGGTGAAGGAGGAGAGTGAAAGAGCTGACTTAAAACTAAGTATTAAAAAAACTAAGACCATGGCATCCAGTCCCATTACTTCATGGTAAATAAAAGGGGAAAGGTGGAAGTAGTGACAGATGAGCTCTTCTTGGGCTCTAAAATCACTGCAGATGGTGACTGCAGCCCTGAAATCATAAGGTGATTGCTTCTTGGCAAGAAAAGCCATGACAAACCTAGACAGTGTGTTGAAAAGCAGAGATGTTACTCTGCTGACAAAGGTCCATATCGTCAAGGTTATGGTCTTCCCAGTAGTCACGTATGGTTGTGAGAGCTGGACCATAAAGATGGCAGAGCGCCAAAGAATTGATGCCTTCAAACTATGATGCTGGAGAAGAACCCTGAGTCCCTTGGACAGCAAGGAGATCAAAACAGTCGATTTTAAGGGAGATCAACCCTGAATGTGGGAGTAGGAAATGGCAACCCACTCCAGTGTTCTTGCCTGGAGAATCCCAGGGATGGCGGAGCCTAGTCGGCTGCCGTCTGTGGGGTCGCACAGAGTCGGCCACAACTGAAGTGACTTAGCAGTAGCAGCAACCCTGAATACTTGTTGGAAGGACTGATGCTGAAGCTGAAGCTCCAGTATTTTGGTGATCTGATGTGAACAGCCAACTCATTGGAAAACACCCTGATGCTGGGAAAGATTGAGGGCAGAAGGAGAAGAGGGCATCAGAGGATGAGATAGATGGATGGCATCGCCGATGCAACGGAAATGAACTTGGGCAAACTTTAGGAGATGGTGAGGGACAGGAAGGCCTGGCATGCTGCAGTCCATGGGGTCACAAAGAGTTGAACACGACTGGGTGACTGAACAACAATATTTCTTGATTTATATATTTTAGGCATTACTGACTATTGTCTTAATTGATGGTAAAGATCTTTCCTCCCAAGCCCAGACCAGACCTCATAGTCTTTCTCAAACAGCACTTTCCGAAAGACAGTCCTGACCAACAGATTGAAGTTAACAAGTTGAAATATTTGACATCCTAGGACTAGATGTTAGAGTGCCTTTCAATTCTAAAATTTTATGTGATTCTGGTTAGGTATTAGAAGATGAAGTGAAAATTTAGATCAGTTATTATAGCTAATTGGAAATAATTATAATAAAAGTTTGCTAAGTGTCAAAGTTATAACTAGTGATCAAATAAAGCTTTAGAAAAAAATCTGTTAACTCATTAACTTTTTTCAACTACTATTAGACAGTAAGAGTTGCACGAGGAGTTGAGAAGAGTTAGAGGGACATGTACAAGACATGTAGTTTACGGAGTTTCTCGCTTTCCACTCAACAATAGCACAGAGGAAGAATTAAAAATGAGGACTCTCCAGGGATTTTACCTCATCTACAGAAAATACACAGGTCTTTCACCTGAGGGAGTGCATGGGTTAGGGGTTGACAGAACCCATAATAAAACCTATGGTGATTTCAAATCTAAGGGATTAAAAATGATTATATCCCTGGTTTTGCAATTGTGTAAATGTTCAGATTCAATGTTCATTTAATTTTTTGGAAGAAAGCAGAACATCAAATATAACTGCTTAGAGTTAAGTGTCACTTTTCTAAAAGTTTTCATTCTATTTATAAAAATAAAATACTTTGCCTAAATATGAAGAGAAAAACCCTAGAGAATGTAAACTTGATAGAAATTTTCTGCTTGGATAAAATTAGGAAAACTGAGTCTAACAAAAACATCAAGCACAAAGGATCATATAGTAAATAAGAAAAGGACAACTCTGGCACTATTTATTGAGAGAAGAATGCTGGATCCACACACTCCACTCTTCTCTGGCCCAACCTCCTCAAGGAAGGATCTGTTAGCATCATGGGTACTATGGCATCTCAGTCTGAGGGCAGACAAGGTAACAGATATTCACTCTCCCCACTAATTGCTCCCTCCACAGATGGGTCTGACACAACTGGAAGGTGCTGGTGGTGCTGGAAGGGAAGAACTATGAAGAAGAGACTCCTGAACACCCTTGTTATTCTCGCTCCCTTTGGAAGAAAGAGGTTAAAGTGTCTTCTACTTGTAGCTGGTTTTTTTTTTGTTTTGTTTTGTTTTTTGGTACGGAGTTTCTTTGGTTTGAGGGGTTTTGGGTTTTTTCTGTCTTTGTAAAACCAAATGGGATCAGGAATCTAGTAGTCACTTCTTTGAGGCTAACTCACATCAAAGATTTTAAAAGAAAGAGCTGCAAGAGTCTGAGCTATGTTTCCCAGCTAAGATCTCAGGGGATCCGCATGTGCCAGGAGTTGGGACAGAAGCCCTCTCCAGGAAAAGGCTTGTACGTTTGGCCAGAATATCCCTAAAGCTGAACCCTCACCTCTGTAGCAGGTAGCTCTATCAAAAGAAAACTGCCCCTCTACCAACACCCTACAGCTAGAACTGAGGAGAAGAAAGGAGAAAGAAAAACTCCTTGTACACTTTTCACGAGTTCTCAATTCACTTGTATGCCTTGTTAAGGATTAAGATGATTGCTGCTCATGCTTGCTGACGTACATCCAAGATTATCCTACTAAATCTCCAGAAACGCCAACTGGGGAACAAATAACAATTGTTTTCTTCAAAGATATTTGTTTGCCTGTGCGACTGTAATGGCCTGTAGGACTCCTTCAAGTGCCAGCCTGAAGACAATCACACAAACAGGAAGAAAGCAAATCTGTGTAAAGCAGTAGACCAGGGCCACTGCAAATCCAGCTCCACAAATCTGGTGGCTAGCCTTTTTGCTAAGTGCTGAAGCAGGATGCCAGAACCAAGGGCAGGATAGATAGGCACCCGAAGGCAGAGCTAGAATAGCACACGGCCTCAGCACACAACTGGGCAGATGGTTCAGCAACTGAACTAGTCATGCCTAGAGCTGGATTTGGGGCTGCGGCTGCTGCTGCTGCTGCTAAATCACTTCAGTCGTGTCCGACTCTGTGTGACCCCATAGACGGAAGCCCACCAGGCTCCCCCGTCCCTGGGATTCTCCAGGCAAGAACACTGGAGTGGGTTGTCATTTCCTTCTCCAATGTGTGAAAGTGGAAAGTGAAAAGTGAAAGTGAAGTCGCTCAGTCGTGTCCGACCCCTAGCGACCCCAGGGACTGCAGCCTACCAGGCTCCTCCATCCATGGGATTTTCTAGGCAAGAATACTGGAGTGGCTTGCCATTGCCTTCTCCGTTGGGGCTGCTGAGGAAATCAGAATTCTTGGCAGGCACCAGAGACCTGGAGGCAGCACTGCCATAAGGACTTAAAGAAGACCTGTGATGTGTGCACACATCCAGCACAGCATAAGGCCAAGGTCTGGCTGTCTAACAACTGGTCATCGAAGCTCCCTCTTATATCCGTTCATCCTTTCTCTTTCAAGGCTATCCTCAGGGTTCACTTCATCCTATTTCCCCTGAGCAAAATTTCTCAAGACTTCCTGGACAGATGAGAAGAAGGATAAAAGTCGACTGACCACAACCTTCCCACTGTCCAGCACCTCACCCTTACTTGGCACCCACTTTAGGCATGGTCCCTCCTCAGCTCTGGAGGGGTGCCTGGACTCCCCTTCTGAGCAGCCACGTGAGATCCAATCCTCCCTCCCAGCAATGTCCACCATCTATAAGCAGACATACCATATGAGGGAAGCTTAGAGATTCACCCTTGCTTTTTTCCCATCTCTCATTGCCTTGATCAATGCAGGAGGCACTAGCCTCATGGCCAGCACTTTCCCAGGAAGAGCATCTTCAATTTGCCTTTCTAACATAAAGACTCAGCCATTAAAGAACAAAGTAAAGCATGTATTCAAAGAAATGCTGTATTTTCACTGACATTTGGGCTCTCAACTTTTGTTCTATCTTATTTTTATCCTCCTGATTTTATAATGGCATAGCTAAGATAACAAGGCAAGAGGAAAATATACTCTTTAACTACTGTATTTCAACTAGTCTTTATTTGAACTACATTAAATCTGCTAAAAAGCATTTGTTTTCATTATTGTCCAAAGCTGATTGACAGGAATGTGAAGTTGGGAGCAAGAGCCAAAAGAAGCTTAAGGATTTATTTTAAACATATAGCCTTTCTCTCACACCGGCCCCAAAGATCTGGAGAGGGACAACTGCGACAGGTCCATGCAGTCCTAGGGTGGCATCAGAGAAAAGGCCTTGAGATAACAATCCTGCTGCTGCTGCTAAGTCACTTCAGTCGTGTCCGATTCTGTGCGACCCCAAGGACGGCAAGCCCACCAGGCTCCTCTGTCCCTGGGATTCTCCAGGCAAGAATACTGGAGTGGGTTGCCATTTCCTTCTCCAATGCATGCATGCATGCTAAGTCGCTTCAGTCGTGTCCGACTCTGTGCAACCCCATGGACAGCAGCCCACCAGGCTCCTCTGTCCATGGGATTCTCTAGGCAAGAATACTGGAGTGGGTTCCCATCTCCTTCTCCCCGAGATAGCAATAGAGTGGGAGAAAGTATTTTTAATTCATCTTCCTAGAGAACCAGGCTTTAAAGGAACTTCTTTTCCAAAGGCCCTCAAGGATCCAGCTATCATTAACTTGACAAAGTTCAGCAACAAGGACCAGTACTACTGATGAAGGCCAGAAGAGGAATAGGGAGGGTCAGCCTCCAGAGTTAGGCTGCTGAGTTCAACTCTCTTCAGCTATAGACTTCAGGGAAGTTACTTAATCCCTCTAAGCTTTCATTTCCCTGTGCATAACTGGAGATAACAAGTCACTATTTACTGAGCATATACTACAAGCCAGGCTCTGTTCTTACACTACCCGAATTAATCTTTGTTAGCCCATTAATCTTTGTTAACAACCCTAAGGCTGTCACCCACATTAACCCGTTTGATCCTTACAACAAACACAGGAAGTAGGTTCTGTGGTTATCCCCACTTTACAGATGGAGAAACTGAGACACAAAGAAGTTAAGAATCTCATTATAAGATTGCCTGGAATGTAGTTGGTACTCAATAAATGTTCAGTTCAGTTCAGTCACTCAGTCGTGTCCAACTCTTTGCGACCCCATGAATCACAGCACGCCAGGCCTCTCTGTCCATAACCAGCTCCCGGAGTTCACTCAAACTCATGTCCATCGAGTCAGTGATGCCATCCAGCCATCTCATTCTCTGTCGTCCCCGTCTCCTCCCACCCCTAATCCTTCCCAGCATCAGACTCTTTTCCAGTGAGTCAACTCGTTGCATGAGGTGGCCAAAGTATTGGAGTTTCAGCTTTAGCATCAGTCCTTCCAATGAACACCCAGGATTGATCTCCTTTAGAATGGACTGGTTGGATCTCCTTGCAGTCCAAGGGACTCTCAAGAGTATTCTCCAGCACCACAGTCCAAAAGCATCAATTCTTCGGCGATCAGCTTTCTTCACAGTCCAACTCTCACATCCATACATGACCACAGGAAAAACCATAGCCAACAATAAATGTTAGCTATAGTTATTAGCATTAAGGAATTCCTAAAACCTTAAGCAGGCCAGGAGATGCTGAGTGGATAAAGCAAGATCATATGCTTTTTTTTTTTTCTTTGTTAGCTTAATTCCTTAGTTCCCATTTCTCACATAAGTTTGCTATAAACCAGTCACCATCTTTACTCTCTCTTATTGTCAGGAACACACAAGCACACGATACACACACAGTTTCTCAGCCACATGTCCTTGAGGGCCTTCAGAAAACAAGTTCCTTTAAAACCTGGTCCTCTAACACCACATACCCCCAATATCCTGCTAAGCCACAAGAGACATCCTGGTAACTCTGATGTAGCTTGAGATTTAGGGATGCTTCCATTCACCAAAAATTTTAGGTGGCCAGTTTAGCTTGATTCTTTTGTGGTCCTGCTGCTGCTGCTGCTAAGTCACTTCAGTCGTGTCCGACTCTGTGTGACCCCATAGACGGAAGCCCACCAGGCTCCCCCGTCCCTGGGATTCTCCAGGCAAGAACACTGGAGTGGGTTGCCATTTCCTTCTCCAATGTGTGAAAGTGAAAAGTGAAAGTGAAGTCTCTCAGTCGTGTCCGACCCGTAGCGACCCCATGGACTGCAGCCTACCAGGCTCCTCCATCCATGGGATTTTTTAGGCAAGAGTACTGGAGTGGCTTGCCATTGCCTTCTCCTCTTTTGTGGTCCAGTTGGCCTCAATGAGCAAATTCAACAACTATTTTGACTCTAGAGGTCCTAGAAATACTTTCTTGGATTTTTCTTAACTAGCTGATCTGCAGCAACATTAAGACTTACAATTACAAGAATCACCCAAGTGGTAGCCCTCTGTTGCAGCAAATGGTCGTCTTTCAGGCCCATTCTCAGCCCGGCCCGCGATGCTCCTCATGGGACACTGAGACGGTAGGCACACGGGAAGACCACAGTGTTTTCAGACAAGGTAACTGAGACTAGATCACAGCAGAACAGCCCACACAGATGTGCTTTAAGGAGAGCAAAAGGAGACCTTAGCAGATATCTGGCTAAGACGGATCACCATAAAAGTGACACCTTTAGGCTCAAAGAGCTTGAAGGGACTTCCCAGAGGTCACACAACCAAAAAGGGACTTAGAGCTGAGGTCTCCTTATCCACAGTTTGGCTTCTTTTCACTATACCTCACACTGGCCTAACCTACTTCGTCTAGAAAACAAAAAATGTACCCTTCTCCCTTTGCCTACTTAGCATTTTCCCACATGGAACAGAGAAAACTGAGGATGTGAGGGGAAGGAAGAGGGATAGAAAACAGGCCTAGAGTACTGCTGGAAAATGCCTGACCATGGATCATAAGGAAAAGGCATTCTGATTTCCAAACTAAAAAGAAAAATGTCAAATCCCTAAAACCCTGTCAGACTCCCACAACTATCTTTAATGACAAAGTATAGAAATCACTCAGGGAGTGAATGAAATTTTTCCAGAACGTTCTTCATGAGCAGGCACAAAACTTCGATCTTTAAAAATTAGATCTCTATTCTGTGCCTGTGGCTCCTTTAACTGAACTCTTCACAGATGGACTGCAGAGCCATACATGCGTCTGGATCTTCAGGGATGGGGAGCAGTGCTCTGCTTCCTGCACCATCTGGTTCACTGTTCCCAGCCCCAGCCTACACTCCCACTACAGCCAAGCAATCAGAAGAAATCAGAAGAACACCTCAGGGAAAAGAATCTAGGGCTCAGACTTAACTTCCTCTAAGGGGGATCAAAAACTGAAGACTGTTCCTTTTCAAGTTTTATTAATCCTGGTTCATAATTTCCACCACATCATTAGTCATTTCCTATTTCTGAAGGGCTGGCAGCACTCGCCAAGGCATCAGGGAGTAAATGGCCAGATAACCATGCCACCTGTGTGCCGTATTGATAGTTACCCACAACCGCATCTGGGTGAGAGGCTAATGTGCTTTTTCTAAAAGGGAAGCCATTTAGAAGTGCAGCCCAGTTTTTGATCTCTTGCTAAATACTTTTATCCACATCATCTCCCCATCTGGGCCTGGAAGTCATCATGTGACCTGCGGTGCTTTGAAAAGAAAGCAGCAACGGCAACAACAGCAAATCTGCCTTAACCCTGGAGTAGGGTGAGCTCTTGAACCCCTCCCAAGAAAGGGAGGGAGTCATTGTCTCTAGCCGGGAAAACTCTAGGAGCTGAAGTTTAAAGACAGAATGGAAAGTGACAAGAACGATGTCCAGCAAGAGCCCATTTTAAAAACAGACAGATGAAATACAACTTACAGAGAACTTGAGAGCTGACTAGTAAGACTAACTCCATGGAGGTTATACCCAGTTCATAGCAGCATGTAGGTAGCCACACAGCCAACAGTCTTCTCAAATTCCTAATTCCCTATAATTACAGGGTCTTCCCAATACAAAAACTCTCAGGAAATTAGGCATGTGACAAGAAGTTAGGGTTCTGGGGGAGCCCTAACTCCAACACAAACCTAGGAACACAGACGTCAGTTCTAGACACCACAGAAAGAGCTAACAATGAAAAAAGGTATATAGCGGCTTTTTTTTGGTCAACCCCTTGGCTGGAAACTCTGCTACCCAACTGTCCAAGAAGATATGGGGCATACCTAGAAACCTCTGGCCTATATTTTCATGACTAGCAATTCCTCTCTGAAAGACTGTAAGAGAGAGGAACACAACTAAAGCTCATTTGCAGATATTTTCATTTTTAAAAAGCTAACTCCCCTAGATTTCCCAGGTGGCTCAGTGGTAGAGAAAGTGCCTGTCAATCCAGGAGACGCAGGAGACATGGGTTCAATCCCTGGGTCAGGAAGACCCCCTGGAAGAGGAAATGACAACTCACTCAAATATTCTTGCCTGGGAAATCCCACGGACAGAAGAGCCTGGCGGACAGCAGTCCATGGGGTTGCAAAGAATCGGACATGACTGCACATACACAATGCCCTGGTATAAACTGTATCAATAGTTTAAAAAAACAAAAGTGCTATCTCATAAGAAAAAAAAAAAAGCTAACCCCTCTAAAACCTGGCCCATAAATAGCATTTCCATCTGGATAATCCTCAAGCACTTTGCCAAAAGGGAGATAAGCACATCCCTACTTATCGAAGAGAGAAGTTCCCAAACTTAATTGCATCTCTCAGAAAGGACAGAAAACTGAAGGTACCAAGTTAAGGGGGACGCACAGCTTTTCCCCACTACCATTCAAAAGAGTTTTCTCCTCTTGGAAAACTAATACTTTGAGTGTCATCCTGAGTAGTAAGACTGAGCCAGAACAAGTGTTCATACAGGCAAACCCCCCCCCACTCTCCCACCTTGTCTACCGATGACAGTACCAGGAGATCATAAAAACAGTTCCACAGGGTATAGTATCAGCAACCACAGGAACAGAAGTGGATTTGCTGGAGAAGTTAAATCCCTTGTTCTTTTTTCTTAGACTGTACAAATATACTGTGTAAATATATTGCTTCTACTTGAACTTTTTTCTTATACTTACAAAATGTATCAAAATACCCATCCCATTCCATTTGAGGAGCCTGTTCTATACATCTGGATGCTTCTTGGAAATTAATAAATATTCAAACTGGAGTTTTTCTTTTTGACTGCACACACACATACATACATGCTTACATGTGTACATACAAACATTATCCCAGCCTTCGGACTTAATTTAAATCTTCAGATTTTACTCTGATTTTCCCCCTCTGAATACTATATTGTGGTCAGCAATCCATCCATTAGCTACTTGCCAAAGCAGAAAGAAGTAACTACCATTTCTTACTTTTTGATTTTTACAATGTCCCTCAGCTTAAAGAGTTTTATCTTCTAGTCTAGTTTTCCCACCAAAGGCTAATGAAAGGTGAAAACAATACTTGTGATTACATAGCACCCCATGTGTCAGGAGTGTACCCATAATTCCCTTGCTGCAACTTAATTTATTAAAATCTCATCAGTCATATAGCTTTCAGGTTAATAACCCATCCACCACATCAGGTATTGAGAGCCAACACTTCTGCTTGACTATTTAAAAGTAAATCTGCCTCATTAATACACCTTTCTGAGAAGTTTGGCATTTCAGCTCACTCAATGAATTTAATCTGAATCATGTTATCAATGGTACAATGAAAGGAACCATCTAACAGATCCTGATCTCCAGTGTTTGCTCCCGAGGCCTCTAAGTCACTCTTCCAGAGTCACTAAGGCCTTCCTGCCCCAATTTCCAAACCTCCTAAGCTCCCCCTACCCTCTGCCCTTCATTGCAACTGCTGTGGTAGCTGAAACCAGTGTTGATTTTTATCTGCATGGCAACCTCCCGCTTCCACAGCTTCCAAACTGATCAAGTGGCCTTCAAAAATGCCTCCACTTTTTAAAAAGGCTGAGCCAAGCTCTGTACGATCGAGACAGAAAACAATCCCTTATCATGTCGGAAGTAATACTTGTGGTTATCTAAAGCAATGGTAATCATATCATACACTTTATCTGTGAGTGGCTTTTTCCTTCCAGGGGTAGGAATAGAAACTTCTTCTCCTTCATAATGAGCACTATTGAAACTCCAGCAGGCAGACTCTACTTTTGGCGACATGCCATTCCCTAACATAAGCATGTAATCATCTCCAAAAATGCAGCATGGCAGAGAACAGGTACAAGTATTTTCTGAAAATATGTTTGTAAAGGGACGTCTTTATAACAGGGATTGTTTGTGTTAGGATATGTATGGTGAAAAAGAACTTGCAGTTCCTGTGCCAGGCTACTTAATCCCATAGGACCTTGTGCAGGGGTTCAGAGGACAGGGCCCAGGAAATAATACAAGCTTTTTTCCCTTGTATGTGCTACTACATCATCAGAGAAAAGCATTCCGCTATTTAGTCCATCAAAGTTCCTTCTGATAGATATGGTGGCTGTCAGCACACCACATCAAAACATACGCTCTATCAGGGTCTCAGCACTAGAGAAGCCTCTAACATAAAATTATCAAACGGCATCATTTACTGTTGATGACAATCTAACCACAGTCACTTTGTGACTCATCACGCACACAAACATCACAGTACTAGGTGTACACATCAGCCATGGGCCCTGCAGGTTAAGCTCTCTGATGTCTACAAGACACATCTTCAGGAGAGAAGTAAAATGAAGTTTCCTTTTGCAACAGAGAGGAACTTCCATCTTTTCTTATCAGACTGGAAACCTGAAGCATACTGCCAGGTGCCCTGTGAGTTCAGAAATACTGACCCAGAACAATCAAGCACTATGGAGTCTGGTTCTCCTCCTTCTTGTTCCCTGGGAATGGTCCCACTGTCCCTTGCCCAGTCCCGCAGACTTGCCTCTCACTGTAATTTGTGTCCCTGATCCCAAACTGACTATACAATACTTATACAGGCTCCAAGAGATAAAATGAGCCTTCTCTCATGTTACCTCTTGGAGTTAGATGAAGGTTTCATCTAACCTTCCAATGTATTTTAAAATTTTTGACAATCAGCCATTGTCAACCTCTAGTCAATAAATAAGAAGCAAAAAATTTAAAATACATTGGAAGGTTAGAAGAAAGGAAGCATTCCTGACAATGCAGAATGGTAAATACTAAACTCTACAACAAATGTTCTAAATATCTATTCCCAGGAAGTTCTAAGTTTGAGCTGTCTTGGATGGTTTAAAACTTTTGTCAGGGTCATAAGGAATGATTTTAGATGGCTTATTGTAGTCCCATCCAACAATACGGGTCTTCAAGCAAAACATACACCTGCAGATGGCTGGCTGTTAAGGAGTTCACAGTCAGAAGCTAACTCTGGATAATGGGCCTGATAGCTTCATTTCACATTCATAAACAAAACATGTGTACTTTTCGTTAAATGACAAGATGGCTTCAATAACCACTCTAAAAAGTAGTATAACAGATGGTGAGAAAAAATACTAATAATATTTCTGATCTATAGAGGAAAAAGGCAAAAGGGCTCCTGAAAATAAAAGTTATTTATTCCTAAACCCTGTTTCTTTGCTTGGAGTTATTTCTTAAGAAAGAAGCTGCTTCCTTCCCTAACCATATAAAATGATCCCTGAAGTTATTTATAGTGTTCATGGCCTGGAGGCATCACTTGGTTCCCCCACCACAAGCCCAACCATGTGTTACTATATTAAAAAATGTGAAAAAGTAATTATGGGGTATGGGAGCCAGTGTCTGCAGACACAACCTGCCAAAGAGGAAGTGACAGGAAACTTACGCTCCTCATTGCCGCTCAAGCACTGCCCAGGCTCCAAGCTCAGAAGAGAGCAATCTGTTCCAAGAAATAAGAAAGAAGCTTGCCCTGGTGAATCAGAAATATCCCTGTTTCTGAATATACAGTAAACCGGTTTCCATTCCCAGGTCCCCTCAATTGGTCAGACTTTCCAGTCACGTGGAAAGACCACTCACGACATGCTCCCTCAGCAACCAAGCCAGCTGCCTGCCTCAGCTCCTGCTGAACTGGGGAAACTGGGGAGACATAAGATCCTGGACATCTACAAGAGTTCAGAACCACTAAAACTGGCCCCTAAGAGCTTATCCGACCACTCCTGGATACTGATTCCTGCCACCCTGTCCAAAACCCAGCTTCACTGTTCCTCTTGCCATCTCCACCCCTGGTTCCCCGTCTTCACAGAGGATGTGATGATCCACCCAACAGGGATTTCGGGACCAGCATCCACATATTCACAACCCCCTTAGCAGATGGGCTCTACCACCATTGGGATACCCATGTTTTCTAGCCCTGAGGTCAGAGAGAAAGAGTATTTCAAATATCTGCCCCAGAGAGCAGAAACTTATCAGGGAGCAAAGTATACATTTCTGATAAAAAGACTAGTGTTCCCAAGAGGCCTCAGCTTAGCAAATATTCATTGAGAGAAATTCCATTTCCTCCCAGGCCCTCCATCTGTCCCTGGTCTAAGCTACAAAAGGAGTTCCCTTTTGATTCAGGAAAAAAGAGACCAAGCGACTTCCCTCACAAGAGAGCCCCAGAAGTATGGAGAATCCCTGCTATCTCAAGAAGGCTTTATTTGGAAGTAAATAATTGTTGCTACTTCTTTATTCAACTTCATCACCTAAACACAGCACTATATAAACTTCCAAAGAAGCAAAAAATAACCCACATGCAACAAAGTATCTTCTAAAAACCCATTTACACAAGTCTTTTCCAAATTATCTTTTAAAGAAAAGTGAGTTACAGACAACTGAGAATACAGAGGTTAGTGAAGGTCAGGAAAATGTCCTCCTCAGTCTCTTTAATATAACTAAATAAATCAAATTAACCTGTTTCCCTAGTGAATAATATTCTATGAATAAGAAATATAGTTTTATATTATAAGCACACACTAGGTTTGAATTCCATTTTACACTCTGCAATTCTAGGATATGAGTAAATGTTGATTTCTAAAATTTCTGAAAAGTTTTCAAGTTTGTTTTTGTTTTTCCAACTCTGGGCAATAACATATATGTGTGTGTATATGTGTGCTGTGCTATACTTAGTTGCTTCAATCATGTCCAACTCTTTGCAACGCTATGGACTGTGTCTACCAGGCTCCTCTGTCCATGGGATTCTCCAGGCAAGAATACTGGAGTGGGTTGCCATTTCCTCCTCCAGAGGATCTTCCCGACACATGGATCAAACCCACGTCTCCTGCGTCTCCTGCATTGGCAGATTCTTTACCACTGAGCCATCTTGGAATATTTCATGTATACAAACATATATGCTTGTATTTCATGTATTCAAACATATATAGTTCATGTATACAAACATATATGTAACGTAAACAGATATTAATTGATACAGCTGGAAAGAAGACTTTCAAAATGAGAGAAAATAATCTTATAAGGTCGATCCATGGCAACCTTCTTACATTTAGAAACCAGTTTGTAGCTTTCTGAGATGCCCTGTTAACCTCCCAAAGATCTTTAGACAAACTTAAGTTATCTCATTATCCCAGTTTTCCCCCTTTCATCTTTGCCTCCTAAATCCTTTCTTCGCTACTATAGTATCCACAGTGCCACCTGCTGGTTATGAAAGTATCTCCATGACTCACAGCTCTTTTTTCTGGATTTACTTAATTAAAGTCAAAGACTGCTAGAAAACATAGGAACATACACTTAAGTAATAATAAAAGAATCAATGAGATGAGCAAGATACCTATTAATGGAGAGTTAATATGACCCAATACATTTGCCTGATACAAAAGTATGGCTATTTAAAACACAATTATTTTAAAAATTAAACGGAATATTTGCAATTTGCTTCATGCAGGCTGGAAAGAGGGCTCTACGTGAGAATATGTTTTTAAAAAGGAAATAAGGAAGGGAGGAAGGAGAATGGAATGGAAAGGGAAGGGAAGGAAGAAAGAAGAAAAATGATTAACAAGGCTAAATGATTAAAATTTTCCCAAAATTCTTTATTTTCTTTTACCCACCAATCCAGGATTTCTACTTTTCCCCTTCCTTAAACAAGTATCTTCTACTTTTAAAAGATATGAAATTTGCAATCATAACTGGTTAGGTAAGAATAAAACTTTAACTCAAGCCCTTGACTGATTCATTGCAGTTTCTTCTCCACCAGAGTCACAGCCCCACCCACCTTAACCTGGAATCTAGGAGCCAGTACACAAATGACAGTCACAAAAGCATCTACAAGCCTGTGTGAAAGCAATGCCCCTCCTCCCATACTCAACCTTTCAGATGGTTCAACTATTTTCCACCTATCACCAATATTCCATTTGCATTAATGAATATGAATGAAGTCATTCTTGCAAATTTTATTGTAGGACAAAGCAGCACACAGGGAAAATGTTTTTGCTTCAAGGCTCCTGACAAGCATTAGCTAATCAAGCTTCCTAACAAGCCCCTGGAGTCTAGACTAGCAAAAGGTCACTATCCCTCTAGCTGGTAGGCAAACTAAGGCACCCAGGTTACCATTTCAACATCAGCTTCATGTGATTGATATTCTGAAGTGACACTGAATAAAAGATGCTTGCAAGAAGTTTCTCACTGACTATAAGTGCAAAACAGAAAATACACCAAAGTTGGGAGGCACTAAAACCTTGGACAAGTACTGAACCAACCAGTATTTGGCAATGATTTTTATCAAAGCATATCAGTTTAGAAATACAGATTTTCTACCTAAATAAAAAAAAAAAAAAAAAACACTTGTAAGATTTAGATTGCAACTGAGCAATAATTTAAAAAAAGAAATTTCTGCATTTATCAGTTTAGGACTTATTTGGGGAGTTGGTTATGTTTCTTTTTTCCCACTCCTTCCCAATTAAAAGGCTAAACATAGAAATTACAGAAAGGATAACGATCACAAATGTGATCTTCAGCCTTGAGCTCTAACTGGCATATCCTCCCATTTTAATTTTGTTTGTATTTGCTTTCCTTTTTCTAAAAGTATAAACTGATCCCTGAGATATATATAGAGAGATAGATAGATAGATAGATATATCTTCTACCAAACTCAGGAACTGTCACATTTTCTTTTTTTTCTTTTTAAGTCTATAAACTTCAAAATACTTTCTGTTAAGTTGGCAAAGCTTCAATCAGCCCTTCACCACTGCAATTAGAGTGATTTTTCTATCTGAATATAACTGACATGGAGAGGAATTATAAAAACTCTATATAAAGCTATTTTGATAGACTGGTTACCTCACTGAGAATATTTTTATAGTCATCACAAGCATTTATACATCCTCATAATATTCAGATTACTCTAGGAATTGTGAGTCAAAATAAGAGTGGCTGTCACTATCTGAAGGGAAAGTGAACTTAGGATGTCTCTTTAAAATCAAGCAATAACCTAGAAAGCCCAAAAGGAGGAACACCAGCAGGAGCAGCCACTGCCACCGCCTTTTATTTCTCTTAATGTTGATACAACACAAAACAAGTTAAATCCACAGTAGAGCTGGACAAAGTCAAACAATATATTCAACTTCGAGGAGATGGTACAACAGGGAATGCTGTGTTACAAAGCATTATTCGTATGTCATCACTATTTCCAGAAAATGCTCAAAGCTCCAACATTTGTTCACTTAATACAGGATTCACTTCTCAGCCGAGCAGGACCTTGGGAACAGCACACTCAGCGCTCAGCAGTTATTTGACCTATTTTACTAATGTGTTTGGGAAGGAGGTTAATTAACAGTGGATGGCTATATCCTTAAGCTTAATTTTTCCAACAGCCCTGCTCATAAAAGGAAAAATTGAGTATGTATTGAAGGAAGCAAGCAATTAAGTTGCACAAATAGTGAGCTCATTGAACTGCAGCTGACTTCTATCATGTCAAAGAACAACTAAACACAGAAGCAATAAAAAGATTGTTGCCACGACCACCACTGAGAACCGACTGGCAATAAAGATGAATAACTTCCTACTTGAAGATTACTTGATTAAAGCTCTTTAGAAACCAAATGTTACACATAGGCATAAATGAAGCAAAATATTTTAATGTGTGTTTGGCAGGTTCAGAAACATTTTATAGTCGATTTTAAATGAAGGTTTATACAACAACAGTAAACTCCACTTAAAACAGCCTTTCCAATTGCTGTTCTTGCAAGCAAGCTGCAGTGTTCCTGGGGAAGGCTTGAATCATACTGAGGGATAAAAAGTCCCATGCCTAATAGAGTAAGGGGAGGGCCAACCGGGAGCAAAATTCCACAGGACCGGGTCCTCTGAAACCAAACCCAAGAGCAGAGCCCATTCAAATGGCTGTGACCCTTGAAGGCAAGTAAACAGACTCCCTGTAGCAATAACCGGGAAATCTCTCTTCCCTCAGCAACCCTCTGCTCCCCTGCCCACCTTCCAAAGCTATGAAAGGTCAAGTTTTAGCCCAAACTGTCCTTTAAGAAAGTTTGTTCACAACCAGTGGTTCAATACAGGCTAGCATCACAACTGGCTCCCAGGACTATCAGTATCAGTTAGGTGCGACAGGCATGATTTGACCAGGAAAATGTCTGACAGAGGATTCGGCTCTCCACTTACTAGTGTCCATGGAACTGTCTGGAGACTATCAGCCTCTTAGAGAGCTGGACCCCAGCACTTACCTGCTGCCTTTAGAGGGGATACCATGGAGAGTTAAAAAGAAAAGAGGAGGATTTTACTGTCAAAGTTGCTTATAAGCTAACATCAAAAAATAAAAAATAATAAGCGACCTTTTGCATTGCTGCCCTCAAACTCACTACTGTAGAGAATTAAAGCCAGGCTACTGCAAATAAAACAGTCTGCCACCCCATTTCTATCCCTTCCCATCCCTGCTGTCTCCATCTCTAAAATGGGAGGGTGGTTGACAATGTTCTTTTCTTCTGAGCTTTTCCCTTCCGCTTGGGCTTCAGGGGATCAAAGCCCAGCAAAGAGATTATGGTGAGTGGTTCTCGCTCCTCCTTAACTCCAGCCCTCTCCTCCCTCATTCAGAAATGGTTGCAGTAATCTCCTATAGGCCCTGTTTCTTCTTTTTGTCTCATATAGCATCCATCAATGTACAAGGTATAGTGTTAGTCACTCAGTCGTGTCCAACTCTTTGTGACCCCATGGATTGCACCCCAACAGACTCGTCTGTCTAAGGGATTCTCCAGACAAGAATACTGGAGTGGGTTGCCATTTCCTTCTCCAGGGGCTCTTCCTGACCCAGGGATTGAACCCGGGTCTCCGGCATTGCAGGCATTGCAGGCAGAAGCCCTTTCAGCTACAATCGCAGGAACAGATCATATTTATGTCCTTTTTGAAGAGTTATTTTACCTCATCCATTCCTTATGAAATAATCAAAGGAATCAAAACCTGGAGAAACAATTTTGTGCCACCACTTGGCGGGGGGCGGGGGGGGGGGTGGAAGGAAGCATAATATTCTCCATTTTCTTGAGTGGGAAATGGGGCCCAAAATGCCCTGAGTAAATTGTTAATGCTTATATAAAGCCCATGGTGTCTTAAGTTCACAATCTAGTTAGATCCACCCATTTTATACTCTTTTCCAGAGAATCAGAGCTGAATTTGCTGTCTGAGATTTTTAAATATTTGATTTGGGGGATTTCTCCTGCAAAACCTATATACAGGTCAAGAAGCAACAGTCAGAACTGGACATGGAACAACAGACTGGTTCAAAATTGGGAAAGGGGTACGTCAAGTCTGTGTATATTGTCACCCTGCTTATTTAACTTACATGCAAAGTACATCATGCGAAATGCCAGGCTGGATGAAGCACAAGCTGGAATCAAGATTGCCAGTAGAAATATCAATAACCTCAGATATGCAGATGCCACCACACTTATGGCAGAAAGCATAGAAGAACTAAAGAGCCTCTTGATGAAGCTAAATAAGGAGAGTGAAAAAGTTGGCTTAAAACTTAGTATTCAAAAAATGAAGATCATGGCATCTATTCATGGCAAACAATGGAAACAGTGACAGGCTTTACTTTCTTAGGCTCTAAAATCACCGCAGATGGTGACTGAAGCCAAGAAATTAAAAGATGCTTGCTCCTTGGAAGAACAGCTATGACAAACTTATAAAGTGCATTAAAAAGCAGAGACATTGCTTTGCCAATAAAGGTCCTTATAGTCAAAGCTATGGTTTTTCCAGTAGTCATGTACAGATGTGAGAACTGGACAATAAAAAAAGCTGAGTGTTGAAGAATTGATGCTTTTGAACTGTGGTGCTGCAGAAGACTCTTGAGAGTCCCTTGGACAGCAAGGAGACCAAACCAGTCAATCATAAAGAAAATCAACCCTGAATAGTCATTGGAAGGACTGAGGCTGAAACTCCAATACTTTGGCCACCTGATGAACTGAGTCATAGGAAAAGACCCAGATGCTGGGAAAGATTGAAGGCAGTAGGAGAAGGGGACAACAGAGGATAAGAT
The DNA here is from genome assembly GCF_049115385.1 of Moschus berezovskii. Lineage (NCBI taxonomy): Eukaryota > Metazoa > Chordata > Mammalia > Artiodactyla > Moschidae > Moschus > Moschus berezovskii. The sequence goes on along the minus strand of NC_142468.1, from coordinate 37,123,144 downwards.
AGTTGGATGGTACCACCAGCCCAATGAACATGAGTTTGAGCAAATTCTGGGAAATAGTGAAGGATAGGGAAGCCTGGTGTGCTGCAGTCCATGGGATCGGATAGGACTAAGGGACCAAACAACTACAAACTGCAAACCAAATTCATACTGCAAACTGCAGAATAGCTTTATCAGATGAAACATAAATATTTGGAATTTTGGTAACACTTTTCACTACCTTTAAAGAGGAGCAGTCATCACTGAATATGTGGTATGAAAATATAATAAAAGAAAAATCAGGAAAGAGTTTGAATATTTATATAAGTTACATTTCATTTGCAGGAAGAAAGCACAATTGTATAGTCCTTTCTTCCATTTTGATATCTCTACCTTGTAGCCTTGCATTGTCTTTAAACTCCAGGCTCTCTGCTAAGACTTTCCAACACTGTGCACTAGAGTTCTGGAGATGAAATGCATTGTACAGCACAGGAAAGGGGGTGTAGAAAGAAAGTAACGACAGTTTGAAGATGGGAACAATCTGCTCTCTGGAAATCCCTCCAGCCTCAGGTTCTCTATGCAACCTCTGAAGGCCAAGACTCCTCAGTTCCCCCATGTTAAAAGAACAAGAAAAATGCCTAGAAAAGCCCACGGTTTCATTCCTCCTCGAGGACAGAAAGCAGGAGAGGTAGTAGATGCCCATGTGCGGCCATCACTTCCTCGGTGGCTGGTGTCCATTTCCACCCACTGGATTGGAATCTGGCAGCTTTGTAACCAGCAGGAGATATGTGATCCAAGCATCTATTTTGGTTCCAATTTTAGCCTTATAAAGGCCAGTTCTGTCTAAACTGAGAATCCTATTAAGTATTAGTAAGGATTTCATATTGCCTCATCCTCAAGAGTATGGCCTTAAGAAAGGGATTTTAGGTCAAAGGGTTTATCTTGAGGAAGTCTCAAGATACTCTTCAGAAACACCTTGAGATTACAGTAAAACAGAAATATGTTCAGAAGTGATAAAAAGAAAATATAGCTTTTCTTTCTCCTCCTCCTCTGAGGAGTTAGGAAGTGTCAAGATCCTAAATCAAAAGCAAAATAGGGTATAATTCTAATAATGGCATCTAGAACAAATAGCTGTTACAAACTTGTCTTCAAAAGAAGAAATGGTATATATAATCAAAGTTTATTAAAAATATCAATTTTAGCATTTTTTTCTCCTTCAAAACTTCTCCTAAATTTCCTTATCTCAGCTCATGAGTTTTCCATTTACCAATCATCTGAAGTAGAAACTTCAGTTATTTGTGTCTCCTACCACATGCAATTCTAGATTTAGAATGACTCTTCAACTATGCTTTCAATTCTATCGTCACTACCTATGTCATGTCATCTACACTTAGCTTGTTATAATAGCCCCCAATGAGTCTGCTGTCACCTCTTGCATTCTCTCTGCCTCAAGTCAGCTTTCATATCCCTAACAGTTACCTTTCTGCAGTGTAGTTATAATCATGGCATATCCTGTTAGTCCAAAAGCTTTTACTAGCTTTCTGGGGTATTTCTGAAACAAAGGTCAAATTTCTTAGCATAGTATTCAAGGCCACTAATAAACTAAAACTGTCCCATACTTCAAAACTTATCTGCCATTTTCTATTCACACACAGCTAATGCTCTACCCAAAACAGACTCATCTCCTTTCCTGGATCATGTCATAGACTTTCACACTTTTAGAACTTTGTATTTTTCTTCTAGCTTCATCTATTCAAATCTGGCTTCTCTTCTAAAGACTAATTCAAATGTCATATCTCTAGGTGGCCTCAACTGATCACAAGGAAAAATAAACTGCTTCCTCCTCAAAGCCCATATAACACTGTGCTTATCCCTCTGTTACAATTCAACTCTTTCTAAGATGAATCACATTAAGAAATCTAACTTGCATTCACTAATTTTCCATCTCTTCCTAAAAGAGACAGTAGTTAATCCCTCTGAAGGTGGTCCTGAATGCCTAGCATGTTGCCTTAAATAAGACAAGCAGTTTATAAATGGCTCTTATGCTAGAACTGACCAGTACAGAAATTATCAATTTTCACTAAAAGCTAAACCATGACTAAAAGACTAAGTCGAGAATCACAACCAATAAGGCTGAGAGGGAAGGACGGAACCTCAGTAAATGTCACTCAAACTGAGGCCCACAAATATATCTTTCATAAAAGAACAGAAATGACCTAATCCATTCTTCTCAACATTTCTATATTCACACATACTCGAAAAGGGTTTGACACTAATTGAGAACTGCCACCCTAACCAAATGGAGAGACCAACTCGTTTTCAACAGTACAGACTTAAGTGCTACATTTAAAAGGGTTCAATCAAGGCTCAAGGCTTCCCTCATAGCACAGTTGGTAAAGAATCTGCCTGCAATGCAGAGACCCTGGGTCGGGAAAATCTGCTAGAGAAGGGATAAGTACCCACTCCAATATTCTTGGACTTCTGTTGTGTCTCAGCTGGTAAAGAATTCACCTGCAATGTGGGAGACCTAGGTTCGATCCCTGGGTTGGGAAGATCCCCTGGAGAAGGGAAAGGCTACCCACTCCAGTATTCTGGCCAGGAGAATTCCACAAACTGTATAGTCCATGGAGTCGCAGAGTCGGAAACGACTGAGCGACTTTCACTTCACTTCACAATCAAGGTTTAACAGATAACCATCACAATAAAAAATGATCTATATATACATAATACAAATATAATAAATATACAAGTATATGTTACATATATACACACACATCTGAGATAAGTTTCATTTAAACACCTCTACATAGAGACCTAACAATGACTTAATAAAACAAATATTTAGTTCACATTTTTCCCTTCATTTCAAAAAGGAAAAAAAAGCCAAGAACTGAAACCATCTCCTTAGCCTTACTGGCATTAAGTAATCAAATTCCCTGCTACTAAGAAATCTGAGACAGACTAATTGCAGTTCTTAGTCTCACCTGGAATGAAAAAACAAACTAAAACTTCCAAAAGAAAATCATAATTTTCCAACATCTTTCTGCCTCTACTCTAAAACTTTTGAGTCAACTCTTCCTGAGATGAATCACCTTAAGAAATGAATCTCTTAATTGCACCATATAAGCTAAACAGTAAGCCATGACCTCATCACCCTGGTTGTAATAAAAGGGCAGAGACACTCAGGCATTTCAACAACATCTTAATTCATGCAGTGTTCTGGTTTATTATAAAGCAGGCCCGTATGAAGGAAGACATTTTTTTTAAATGCTTTTATCTTTGTTTTGCATGTTAGCAGATCTCAAGTTCTCATACCTCTGCAGATAGAGGCCTGGACAGTGATAAAGCTAAGCAGGCAGGCCGATAAATTTACCTGAGAAAGAAACTCTGTCTTGAAAATGACACAAGGACTCAAGATGAGATAGAAGTTGAAGGTCCTCAAGCTATATAATTACTCCCCAAGCTCAAGCTAAAAGCATACAAACAAACAAAACCTGGGTCTGAACAAACACCTGAAAGCCACAGACCAGAGAAAAAGCAAAAGGAAGCTGGAATAGTTGAGCTTGAGAAAAGTGAAAAGTCAAAGTCGTTCAATTGTGTCCAACTCTTTGCAACCCCATGGACTGTATAGTCCATGGACTTCTCTAGGCCAGAGTACTAGACTGGGTAGCTTTTCCCTTCTCCAGGGGATCTTCCCAACCCAGGGATTGAACCCAGGTCTCCTGCATTGTAGGTGGACTCTTTACCAGCTGAGCCACAAGGGAAGCCCTGAGCTTGAGAAGAAAGGCTAAAAATGCAATACTACATCCCTTAGGTAGCATATCAATTTTTGAGCCTTGATTTACCATGAGGTCTTCTGAGGATTATTAGTAGCTTTATTATTTTGCTTGAAGTAGCACTGGTATCTCATCTACACATGGAGACCTCTGCAGAGTGCAGCCTATGTAAGCACAAATCTCTATCTACTCTGTACCTGTGGCTCAGAGGATAAAGCGTCTGCCTGCAACGTGGAAGACCTGGGTTAGATCCCCGGGTCGGGAAGATCCCCTGGAGAAGGAAATGGCAACCCACTCCTGTACTCTTGCCTGGAAAATTCCACAGACAGAGGAACCTGGTAGGCTACAGTCATGGGATCGCAAAGAGTCACACACAACTGAGCAACTTCACCTCACTCTGTACCTGGTACCAAGGAAAAAGTATTTATAAAATGATGGTCTGATGAGATAATAAACTATTTGGATAACTTTTTAAGAAAGTTAATCTTAGTGTATGGAAAGGACACTATTTGTACAATTCCAAATACAGATATTTCAGTAGCAGTTAACAATTTAGCCTGTGAAATCACAAAAATGCACTTAACTTGTTTAGGATGGAAATCACCCCAGCATATCAAGGTGGTACAGAAAGGTACAGCCACCATCAGAATCAACAGTATTCAATAATTCTATAGGCTTAAACACTGAGCTGGAGTGAACAGTCTTCTTTTGTATCATTTCCTAGCCACATTGCTCTATTGTTCCCAGCATTTTCAGATGGTGCTATTGATTGCAAATAGCCGTAAGCTTGCAGTTTTGCATTCCACTGCTTATCACTGTCAGAGCCTCTACCAATGGGCCTACTGTTCTGAGTGTCCCAGTTAGAACTGTGCCTCCATTTTTAAACTGGGCTCACAGGAGAAAAAAGCACAGCTGAAAACATCTGAAAGCACATAACCCTGGGTTCATGATGTCACTCACTGTATCCCATAGAGCGAGATGGTTCCAAGAACTGTAATTTCACCACCTGTTAAAAAAAAAAAGTTAAAAAAGTGAAAGTCTTGGTCACTCGGTCATGTCTAACTCTTTGTGACCCCATGGACTGTAGCCCACCAGGCTCCTATGTCCATGGCATTATCCAGGCAAGAATACTGGAGTGGGTAGCCATTCTTTTCTCCAGGGGATCTTCCCTACCCAGGGATCGAACCCAGGTCTCCTGCATTGCAGGAAGATTCTTTACCATCTGAGCCACCAGGGAAGCCCCATCTATAAAAAGGAAATAGCCATTTTCACTTGTATCCTGAGACTCAATAGCTATGACGTAGTGATTTATAAGTAGTGCTGCTTTGGTAAAAAAAAAAAAAAAAATTAGTCAATCATCTTATGAGAACTGTTCAGAAATAACCGAGCAGATTGTTAGCCATGACCAGGAAGATTCTGCCTCATGATCAAGACTAAATCCCTTTCTGTGACAACACTAAGTTACAATGTGTGTGATTGATGTGGCCTTTAAACTACTAAAATTAAGAAAGGCGCTTTGCTTTATTGACTGTGGCATACACTATTTTCAACAAAGGCATTTCTGTAACAAAGAAGAAACAAAGGGGTGGGAGTACAATTTGTAAAAATCTTTTGTCCAAGCACCTTGGAAGAGATCACTTCTGGGAACAGTCCAGCACCTTTAGAAGGTAACAGCGTTGTCCCGGTCAGTTACAAAGAAGTTAAGGAAAACAATACTCCTAAATGCCATGGAGTTGGTGGAATTAGGATATATACCACTTAACAAAAGCATTTACGCAAGGGCAACACAAGCACATGAAACTTTCCTTTCCTCCTCCATTTGTTCAATGCTGAATGGCAGCAAAAGGAAAGGAAGAAAGGAGTTTCAACTTAATGGAGTCATCCGCCTCCTAATAAGAAAGTTCTTCACAAAGTAGGAATGAAGAAAAGTACCATGCATTTGTACAATTTCTAAGACATTTCAGGATTCCCTACACAGAAGAGTATGTTCCGAATACTTAAAAACAAAACAGTAAGAAATAAAAGTTGAACTTAATTTAACTATGACATTGTCTGGTATTTCTAGAGGGATGGAGGGATGCTGAAATGAGAAAAAGAGATTAAATATTCAAGACCACGATAATAATCCATGAACTTACTTTACTGCTATTTCAGGATTTTTTCACCAAACTTTAAGTACGTAAGAAAACTGTATGCATTAAGAAATCAGAGACTGAGATTTTTGTTTCTCTTTCTGCTTACACTGTTTTACAAAGCAACCTTCAGCAGCCCTAGTTTATCTTTGCCACTGTGTCTGCTGCCTTGTCAGTGTTTAGATCAAGTTTTGAAACTTGTGTCTTTAGCTGGCCACGAAAAGGCAGCTGGCCCAGAGAGACCAGAATCAGGGAGAGAGAAGTTGCAAGGCTTATCAAGTTATCCGAGAGGCCCTGTTGCACTCATCCTTTGTAAACAGTAAGACATGTCATGTCCCTGGTTGCTGTCATTGCTGACAGTTCTCTAAAGACCAGTAAGTGTTGAATTCTTTAAAGCTGGATTGTGCCCAGTGAGAGAAATGATAGTGCGAGATGAGGGGGCCTTCATGGATATCTGAGTACCTTGGGAAAAGACAAGAATTAAGGCTTTTCACTCAGCAACCTAATGAAAACTAGACAAATAGTCTTGCATTTAATGTATAGTTTCCATCAATTCATGCTTCTTTTGTTAGGAACAATTCCAGCCTGTATAGGAAAAGAGGCAGTTAGATATAAAGAAATAAGTTTTCACTGACAAGGAAGCTTCAGGTAAAGCAATGCTTATGAAGGGACAAGAGCCTGAGTTTACATTGGTAAATTTCCATTACACAACCATTTCACAGCTTTAACTTCATAGACCTCAAAACTTTATGTCCTTGAACAAGTAATCAAATACAAAAGGACAGAACTAAATAATCCATCCAAGGTGGCCAGGACTATATGCAAAACACAAAGAATAAAATACAAATCTTTAAGGAATACAGGAAACTGTAACAAAGAAGGAAGGGATTTGAAAATAAGTTACAAATGCAGTACCTAGTGCTTAAAGAACAACAAACTTTATATTCTCTGCTGTAAAATCCATAAAGGTATCTTTTGAAAAAAGATTTATTTGTATAATAAGTTAATCAAATCATTTAAAAACTCTGATTGACACCATTATTCACCATTTCTAACCTCAGGCTTTTAAAATGTATAAAATGAAGATCAAATTATTTTCATGGAAACTGGTAATATGTTGAAGTAGAATCAACTCCACATTAGATATCAAAATCTCATTATAATAGCAACTGGTAATAATGTTATATTCAAGACCACCATTGCCATGATATTTAAGCTATAGATTCGAAGGTTAATTATGTTTCAGAGGAAAGGAAATTTCCAGTGTTCCTATTTTGTTCTTCCTAAGATGATTTCTTGAAAACATTTGCTCCATTAAATGATCAAAAATGTTTGAGAGGACAAAATGTCTTAGATCCACTTGTAAAATATTAGGTTCTAAAACCTTTAAGAAAGATTATCCTTTCCATATCAAACTCATCCCTGAAATAAGGATCATCTCTACAAACAAAGCCAGAACCTAACGGTACATTATTCAACTTGGATTTTTACTTATTTCTATATAAGAAATGATATTTGATTGTATAGAATTATAGATTATTCTTCCCAAGTTTGTTCTTTTTATCTCTTCAGTTTTCTTGATTCAAACATCCAGACCATATCTTACATAGCTAAAGTTCAAGCACTGAATCTTAGAGTCTGTCTGAACCATAGAATGCAGAGAGCAATTTAAGGGGAAAAAAATTATATATATATATATATTTCCATTAACTAAATAAAGATCACCAATTTTCCTATAAGCATAAAAACTAAAAACCCATTGTCATGGCCTAAACAGTCACTGCTGAGCAGCTTTCCAAAGAGCAAATGGTAAAAATAAAATAAAATGAAAAAGACTTGCCTGTCATGGGAGTTGGTCAATAAAATGCAACAGTGTTTATTACAACATTTAAAGTCTGTGATTAAGAACACCAAAAGGCCTAAACTAGAAAGGTTTTCAGCCTGTAATTTCCCTGCAGTCCTGGCCTGTACTTCCTTATGAGTTAGCTCAGCAGGGCTTTTTTTCCATGTCCATCATCAGCTTGTAATTATTGCCATTCTCAAAGCTATGCCAGATGGGTCTTTAGAAGCAGGCATGCAGCTTGTTTATGAGAGAAAGAGCTGTAATATTACTCTACACAGAGACCTATCTGGTCCTACTCAAAAGAGCCCTGCTCCTCCTTCCCCCGCTCTGCAGCCCTCCCCTCCAACTTCCCAGCTCACCCCCACCACTACTTTTTCTTCCTCCCCTAGACAACTCTCAGTTTTGGCTCTCAGTCCCAACTGAATGACCTGCTGAAGAGCTGGGATGATGGGAGCCAAGAGATATCTGCATCTTAAAGCATATGGTCTAATCGTCACCTTTCACCATTCACATATGGAGATGAGACCAACACCTAAGGGAAAAACAAACTGGGCTCTTTCTCCAACATAATCCTGTGCAGAGGCTCTACTTAAAACATCAGAATTGCAAGTCTACCTTTCAGAATACAGATCTGCAGAGATAACACATTTTTGCCATCCACTTCTCTTTTCCCACCAGTCCTCATTGGCTAGAAGTGACATTCCCAGCAAGATTCTCAGGGACAACCCTTTCCTCCCTTTGCCTGGTAGAAAGGATTTGTATGAAGGTTGAGGTCAAGGAGCTGTGCGAAGCAACACAGGGAAAGGCAAAAGCGGCTAACCAGGGTTCCTCTGGTGATAGGCCTGGGGTGTTAGGTATCCCAGAGGGCCAAGCAGAGCTTCAATCAGCAGTTAATGAGGCAAGACCTGCAACAGATAGCCACTTTTAACTCACAAAAGCTTTTAGATGTCTCTGTTTACTTTGATCCATTTCAGTTAATTTGAGCCTGGTTAGGTTGCATTTTCCTTTTTTTTTTGGTTAGATAAACCCTCTGCTCCCACTCCATCTCCACCCCCACCTCCCAAACAATAGGATCATTTACCAACTTTATACTTAAGTTTTGAGATCCTCTGTCAGGGTAGGTAACAGTTATACAAAATACAATGCAAGGAAGGCCAGTACCCGCAGTCTGCCTATAGAATGGAAATTTCAAAATCCCACCAAAAGGGTGGGAAGGGAAAGGCTTCATTTTCCAGGGAGATTTAGTTATTTGTTTCTGATTAGGTGAAGTACGCCTTCTTTTATCTTTTGTTATTTTTACCCATGTGATGACCGGAGAGCTTTCTTTGTTACAATGTTTCAGCGCAAATAAACAAATTTACTAGAATATGAAATAATCCAGAAAAGAACTGTACCTGATAGTCACAGACGTGGAGATCCCTAAACTGGCCAGAGTTTCCAGGCCTCGTGGTTGGAGCTGGAATCCCGTCTGGGAAACAAGAAGAGCTCCTGCTCTGAAGGATTTGCCCGTGGGTCTGTTAATCGGAGAAGGCAATGGCAAGCCACTCCAGTACTCTTGCCTAGAAAATCCCATGGATGGAGGAGCCTGGTAGGCTGCAGTCCATGGGGTCGCTAAGGGTCGGACACGACTGAGCGACTTCACTTTCACTTTTCACTTTCACATATTGGAGAAGGAAGTGGCAACCCACTCCAGTGTTCTTGCCTGGAGAATCCCAGGGACGGGGGAACCTGGTGGGCTTCCGTCTACGAGGTCACAGAGAGTCGGACACGACTGAAGTGACTTAGCAGCAGCTGCTGCCTGTTAATGGGGATATGCTGGTGTAATGAGCCTTTAATTAGGTCAGTTCGATGCTTGACCACACAGAACTGTTGGGCCGCGTCTGAGGAGCCTACTCATGGGTACGGGTAACAGTCCCGGAACCCTTCCCAGCATGCCTTGCACGGCCTCGCTCTCCCTGCATGCCCTGGAGGGCCCCACTATCCCAGCAAGCCCTGGCGACCTCACCATCCCGGCGTGCCCTGGGGCCCTTACTCAATTATTACTCGGTTTATATCCTCTTACCTACAGCCATCTCTTATTCTCTCTGTCTCTCTCCTCTACTACTTCCCAAAATACCTTTCCCTTGGTCAAAATATTATATTTGAGGCAGGTGTGAATTTAAAGAAAAAGAAACTTCTAGTCATCCAGCCAGTAAAATTAATTTAACAAACACACATGGGCAGATTTGATTTGATATTGCTCAAAAATATTTTTTTTCTCAAGTGATCCATAGTCCTGTTCTTCAATCTCCACCCCTGTTCTGACTTCTACTTATCCAGGAAGTATTATGAAGACATATAAGTTAATGGAAGGAAGAGGATGAAATCTTTCTGCCCTTTTGCCATTAAATAAATTGGAACTGCTTTTAAGTGTTCTCTTTGAAATCCTGTCCACTGAAGACCCGAGGAATCATCAGAAGTTAGGAAACCCAGTTTCTATTTTGAGTCCTTGTTGAGAAAGGGAAGGACTTAGTATCCAGCTTTGAGCTAATGTTACATGCCAGAAAGGGTCTTAGGCAATGAAGGTGCTTTATCTGTTGCTCTACATCAGGGCCTCAGCTGTAACAGTCTTCATTTCTTTTCCTCTTTACCGAGTCTTTAAAATGAAAGTAAGACTGATTTATCACTGAAGAACATTGAACTCTGGTTGAAAGGCATTCAGTTCAGAAGAAACAAGTTCAGAGGTTTTAAACTGTATTGATAGAGAACAGTCATAGTAACAGCTAATATTTACTTAGTGCTTATAAGGGACAACTGTGCTATATGTTTTAGGATTCTGTGTAATTTGTAGTATGTTTCACATACAAGCTCACTAAATTCTTTCAGTTAATGACGGTGGCAGTTGCTAAGCTATAGGCCAAGTTATTCCTTTCATTCATGGTCGAGGGAGAGATGACACGGGCATGTTGAGTCACTCAAAACAGGCTCAAACCACCCCAAGGAGTTTGCTTGATGAAAGGTTTTCCTTTCCTTCAAAGCCACTTCCTGTGTCACATGACCTGTATCACTCCAAAGATAATAACACTTCATGCTTCCAGAACACTTTTATCCAAAGATTTCAAAGCATTTTCAAATGTTAATTAAGCCTTCACCATTCTGGAAGATAGCAATGCCAATCTTGCTGTTTAAATACTGTATTCCAGAACACAGGTTGTTCTAATCACTGAGAGGGAAATGGAGGCCTCTCTGAGCAAATCCAGTGTGTAAGCCACCACCCAAACACTGATGACACCCAGAATTGTCCTATGTCTCCTGGGAAACCACCACAGCATCTCTGTTCTAAATTGTCCACTGATCCCACTGGTTGTTTACCTTGGAAGAACCACATCAAAGAAAAAAAAGGGTAAGCAGGAAAAAAAAGACTTTCTAATAGTTCCATTTTGTCTAGGGGTAAAAATGTAATTTTTTATAAGCACTCTCAACAAACAACTACATGCCTTTGTTATATGCCTCTTCATTTATCACGATAACCAGAGGGGGAAAAATAATCAACTTTCCCAAGGCTTAGATGTGACTATTGAGACTGCAGTTTACCTATCCTCCTGTTTAACAGACATCACGAACCATACTGATCCATCCAGGAACAAATTTCAGGCAGTTTGTGTATCCTATTTAGTCTGAATAAAAGAAGACCACATAGCAACCAAGACCCTTCTAGATTTGCCTTGCCTTTTTCCTGGCTTCATTTCCCTTCACTTACCACACTGGCTTTCCCTCCATCCTTCCAGTAAGCCAAGCTTTTTTCTACCACGGGGTCTTTGCACAGGATTTTCCCTTTTTCTAGGGTGCTTTATTCCCTGTTCTTAATGAAACTCTTAGTTCCCAGTTTAAAGGTTACTTCTTCAGAGAAGATTTACCTTTCTATTACTAAATTAACTTCTATTAATATTTCCTCTAGTGACAGATTGTTTTGGTAATAACTGGTGAGATTGTCTTTGTTAAATGTTCTCCTAGATTATAAGCTCCACAAGAACAGGGACACGGTCTGTCCGGCTCACCACTGCGTAACCCATGCCCAGCATTTTGGATGACTTCAAAAAAAAAGCTGTTGAATATATCATTGAGTGACTAAATCTTTTAACTTCGTTTGCAAATCACATTTTTCTTCTGAAGTGATATTACAGGACAGAGAGAACAAGAGAGAAATAGATATCAGAAGTTAGGTTGTAATCATTTAAGGCCTTGATTTATTTCTGTCAATACTGAGAATAGCAAACAGTATTTGAACTATTTGAATAAATACAATTTTTACTATATTTTAAGCTGCTGGAGTAGGTGTTTTACCTATCCATTCTCACAATAATGTTGGGAAGTAAGAAACTGTTATCCCCATTTTGTGCTCATGAGGACTAAGTAATTCTCACATGTTTCTGAGACTCCTCCTTCCATTTTTTTGTTTGTTTGCTTGTTTATGGAGCACTCACTATTTGCAGGCACTTCAGTGGCAGAGTGATAAATGAGACAGCCATGGCCCTCTTCTTGAGAGCTTGTCTTTGATCCTCCACGGCAATAGCACAGTGCATTCTGGCATGCCACTGGTGCTCAATAAATGCTAAAACAGTATGAATCAGGTTTAAAAAAAAACAAAGAACTATAATTGAATCTCTTCAGAGTTTTAAAGGTCCAGTAATATTGCTACAGTACTGGTGATCATTACATGATTCTGCTGGGGGACATATGGTTTACCGTTCATTCTGTAAAGGTGTAGAGTGTACAAGGAGGTCACCAGTCACTCCAATATTCTAATAAAAAATATGGTGATTGTCAGTAGTGAGTTTAATTAATGGTGCCATACAGTGGCCAAAATGATCTTTCTAAAACACAAATTAGAAAACCAGACCATATCTCACCCATGATTTATAACCTTCTAGGGCTTCCCATTGGCCTTGGGATAGAGTCCAGTCTCTCCATCTTCTTGACATAGATGACAAGAGCTTGACTCCCTCATTGGAACTGTGTCTCTTCCACTGACTACACTTACTATTTTTCAGACTTTGTAAAAAAAAAAAAAAAACATTTAACTCCTCCAACACCTCTAGGCCTTAGATAGGATGTTCCATCTTTTGTAACACTCTCTCTGCACTCTTTGTCTTCATTGAGGGGATGGTTTATTTGTGCAGAATTTTTACTGGGCAGTGCGCCTAGGACCAATACCTGTGAATAGGAAGGGAAGTGGGATCGGGCAGAAGGAAAAGCTTATCTCCAATGTAGGTGCAATTGAAGCCTCAGTTGATCTTCTGAGGAACTCTGGAGCTGAGATGGCCCTTCAGAGATGTCTGAATAAAGGTAAAAAGGTAGTCCTTTTACCTCAGCTGCCCCCAGAGATTGAGATAACCTTGAGCAAGGTAGCTTCCTTCAGCAGAGAGCAATTCCTAGGGAAACACCTCAGCTGAGAATCATCAAAAAGGCAGCACTACTGCCAGCAGGGGAAGGATTGTTTCCATCCTTAAGGAGGAGCTGGGTGATGCACCCCAACATCCATGACAGTCTGGTTAACTCTAGTCATTTTTCTGGCCTCAACCTAAATATCTCTTCCTCCAGGAAGCCTCTCCTGATTACCTAAGCCTGCTGCAAAACACCTGTTGCTGCCCCATGGTGACGTGCTTCACATTATATTATAATTATCTGTTCTGTGTCTGTATTCCCCCAGGAAAACATAAACCACATGAAAAAGGACTTGGTGTCTATCTTACTAACATTCTGTCTACCAATATTCAAATAATCATGAACAAATTAAAGAATGAAGGACAAATTAAAGACTCCATTTTGATTTTTAAAAAATTTTATACAAATGTCAAAAAGTCTGAAAGACTATTTACCAAAACATTTGGTTATCTCTTGGTAGCAGAATTATGTGTGGTTTTTATTTCCTTTATTATACCTTTTCATACATCTAAGTTTTTATAAGCACATGTGAGTTTTTTTTTTAATTTTTTATAAGTAATAATCGTTTTGAAGAAAAAAATAAACCTGACTTACTATAATATAGGGTTGGCAAAAAAATTCGTTCGGGTTTACATACCAGCACATGGAAAAACCTAAGCGAAATTTTTGGCCAACCCAATAATGACTATCATCAACAGACTCATCCTGTGAAGTTCTTATTTTTTCTTTTATTGGAATTTATAGTCCATAAAGCAGTTTTACATAAATGATTTTGTTTAATCTTGACAAAAAGTCAACAGGAGGAGAAAGGCAAGAATGATATTTTGATTCCTACTGAACTATAGAATAAAACCAGCCCCTTCAATCAGGAATGAGTTAATGTACCCTCACAACCTTGGAGCCCAGCTGTCTTCTTTTTCTCCAATAAGTCCATATTTGATGCAGTCTTAATAGGCCCTGGGGACAACGGTGATATAAAAAAAACGAATGGAAGCCATCTCACCCTATCGTCCCTGGGTCTTGCTGGCTACAGTCCCTATCCTCACTTTTCTCTCTCCCTGCTCCTATTCATAAAAGAGAGTATAATGTCTCTCCTGTGGCCTTATTTTCATCATTTGTTTGCACAAGCGTAATCTGCAAGGCCAGCTAGAGTTGAAAGCCCTGTTTTCCCCTCACATCTCATGTCCCCCTTCTCTCCTAGGAATGATAACACTTCACATATGGATAGCACTTTCCAGAAGGCTTCCGCATACATCACCTCACTGGGTCCTCCTAATAAACCTTTGAGGTCTGCACATCAGATAGCATTACCCTGCATTAGATAAGGAAACCAAAACACAGGTTGTGTGACTTGCCAAAAATCACAGTTAGTTACTGATAAACAAAGAACTAGAATCTGGGGCCTTACAGGAAAAGCCCAGAACCCTCTGTGTTTTTGCTTTGATCTTGTAGTCTAGCATATGACCCACTGATAGAGCCCTGCAGAATCTAAAACTTGTTACAAACTAAACTGATGAAAGCAAGATTGTGGGTTCAATTTCCAAGTGGCCAGTTGTGATGCTTGCACTGGAGTGTGCAAAAGCAGGCAACAGACCAGCAAGTAGGACCCAACTTACAAAAAGGACTTGTTAAGAATGTGTAGATGATTTAGTTCAATTCCACCACCATCATGAACTGAATACCTTAGTTACCTGTTCTTTAAAGCCTACAGAAATATATAATAACCTTCCTTAGAAAGAGACTATACAAATCTATGTTTCTATAACTGACATATTCTGTCATCATAGTTTTCTTGGGATAGTCTCAACTTATACTAATTGTCCTGGTGCAATTAATGGCTCTCCCTTTCACTCAGAAAAAAAGTCCCAGTGTGGAGGATAATTTATATAGTCATCCTATATACATCTCACAGAGAACAAATGCGCAATTTCAGTAGACACTGAACATATTGATTTTCAATAGGCCAAGTCCCAAATGTTATAAGAAGGACTGCTGTTATTGAACTACACTGCTGGAAAATTTCCCGGTGTTAAATGGCCTTCAGTAAGGACACAGTAAGACACACATCCCTTTGTGTTCTGTGGGGCTCAAGTTTTAAAACGTAGTGAAATTCTGGCTAGCTGCAATCCATTTGCTAAATGATTTTGGTTTTTCTCCACCTTATTCTCTCACCTGATACAGTATCTTTTCTCATTGCTTATCATAAGTGTTCCTTTCCACATTCATTTTTAAAAGTGAGAAGAAACAAATTAGAATTCATGTTTTTTGGCTTAAAATTATAATGCCTCCTACATTTCCCAAAGGAATCCTGCCAAAACAATGGCCTAGAACAACAACAATTTGCCAAAATGTAAGAGATAAGATCTTCATGGCAATTTCAGCTCAAGACTTTGAGCTTGTGAAAATCTTTTTCCCCATCTGTAATATGGAGAGAATACCTACTCTTGAGTTGCTGAAAAACATAAGTTGCTGTGACTCATGCAATTGGTAAACAATTTATTTTGATCTCCTTAGAAGTTCCAGTACTGTCTCAACAAAAGACTTGGTCCTCATTCTCAGGAAACAAAATCTTGTTCCAAAGGACAGACTCAAGATAGTATATAATTAAACACCAAGAGTATACTTCAAAAAGCAGTATGGGTTAGCCTTAGGAGAAAGTGGTATGGGTTGGAGTAGTAAGCAAGCAAGTCAGTGGTAATACTTTTTCCCAAAAGCACCCCCAAACAGCTCAAGAAAATTATCTGAAGGGTGTGTAGGTGCATGCTCAGTTGCTTCAACTGTGTCTAACTCTTTGTGACCCTGTGCTTGTAGCCCACCAGGATCTTCTGTCCACAGGATTCTCCAGGCAAGAATACTGGAATAGATTGCCATGCCCCCCTCGAGGGGATCTTCCCCACCCAAGGATCAAACCTGAGTCTCCTACATTGGAGGTGGATTCTTAACAGTTGAGGCAATCGGAAAGCCCATCTGAGGGGTATACAGCCACTTTTCCAAAGTCCCCATGGATTCAACAGAACTTTTTTACTTTTTCAATAAAGGCCTTAAGTGATTCAGACACTTCATGAAATAAATTAATGTATATATTTGAGTAACCCAGTTCAATCATCTGAGCAAGCAAAGATGGCAAAATCTACATTCTGTTGAGATTTTTTGATCCTTTTTTTATTTTTTCACACAGCTCTGTCTTCCACTATCATTGTAACAAGCCTAACCAGACTGCGGTTCTTTCTGAGGTATACACAGGTAAACACAGTGTCTAAAAGACAGGAGTAAACACATCCACCCATATCCCAGAAGAAAACAGACAGGAAGAGACAGTAACCTCTTTGAAGCAAGAATTTAGCTATTCTGTGGTAATACACCTCTCTTACAATCAAGAATCTTTCCATATTACTGAGCACCTACAGGTTCTCTGACCAGGCCCTGTGGCAAAGATCTTTGTCCTGCAGGAATGCCTGAATTGGGAGAGCGACTGCAATAGGGCCCTTAGCCAGATAGTAGATTAGACTGTTTATACAAACTCAGTCTTAAATTAACTTTCCAGTTAGCCCCATTTTACAGATGAGGAAACAAATGCTCAGAGAAAATATTATGCCCAAGGTTACAAAGTGGTAAACTAGAATTAAATTCAGGGTTTTCATGGTTTCAAAGCCTCTGCTCTTTTTATAATCCCAGGCTTGCTTTGTTCTCATTTTCATTGCAAGCCCTGTTATTTGGCACTGCTAAAGAGAACGATTTGATATCTGGATGTTTTTCCCACCAGGATCCTCCCAGAAGAAGATGTCCTAACTTCAGTGCAACAAAAACCTGAGCGATAACATCAGATTTTGCCAGAATGGAGTTACATCCTGGCTGTCATACAGAAACCCAGGCCTCCGACAGTGAGCACACTATTATGCCACGTTCTTTCAACAACTCCAGAATGGAGGAAAACAATAACATGGGTAATTTAAAATAATAGAGGATTTTTTTTAATCCTTTGTGTCTGAAGCTTTGAATTAATTATATGATTATTATTTTATTTACTTGTGTTCCTAACCACATTTTTCTAATGTTAAATTATAGTTGTTCCACAGTTTCTGAAACAATGTTAGCTAAGTAGTAGAGCAAGTCAGCCAAGAAAATACCAGACAGCAGAGAAACTAAATTCAGGGCCCAGCTTCTATAAGGCCAAAATGCTGGTGGCATCAGACATGTTACTAACTTATCTGGCCCTCAGTTTCCTCAAGAACAAAATAAAGGGGACTAACCCGGTGACCCAGTGGCTAAGACACAGCATTCCCAATACAGAGAGCTGAGGTTCAATCTCTGATCAGAGAGCTAGAGTCCACATGCTGAGTAAGGGTTTCCATGCCACAAGACCCAGGACAGCCAAATCAACTTTTTTAAAAGAGAAAAAGAAAATGAAGGGATCCATCTAGAATATTTATCTGTCTATTCATTAAATACTTATTATTAGTTATCAATATAAGTCTTAGCCCTCATGATGTTTACAGTCTAGTGAGCTTCCCTGATGGCTCAATGGTTAAAGAATCTGCCTGCAATGTAGACAGGAGACACTGGTTCCATCCCTGGGTTGGCAAGATGCCCTGGAGGAGAAAATGGCAACCCATTACAGTATTCTTGTCTGGAGAATTCCATGGACAGAGGAGGCTGGAGGGCTACAGTCAAAGATTCACAAAGAGTCAGACACAACTGAGCATGCACGCACAGACAGAAGAAATAAACAAGATGACAATTTCAATAGTGTGATAATTGCTATAAAAAGATAAATACAGGATGCCATGGGAGTGCACGGAGGAGCTTCCAATTCATTCTAGGGGTACTGAAGGGGTGCACAGTTGTGGGAGTGATATCTAAAGCAGAGGCATAAAGGATTAATAGGAGTTAGCAAGCAAAGCAGGCACACACAGAGGGTGGAGCTGCATCCCAGGCAGATAGGACTGCCAAGGGAAAACCTGAGGAGCCCTTCCCTGGCCCCTTGTGAAACTGGCTTAGTCTGGCTAGTTTGTGAAAAGGCAGTTGGAGAGTGGGCAGAGGGGAGATGGAAAGGTAGGAAGCAATTAGATCCATCATTAGGGGCTTTGCCTATCATCAAAAGGAGTTTGGACTTGATTCTTTCCTTTGGAAACTGTTACTGGATCTTACTAAGGACCACACATCCTTCTAGGTTTTGGGGTTACCAGAAGAGCAAAGCAGAGATAGGTTCCTGTTTCTACAGAGTGACATAAGAATCCATTCAAAGGTTAAAGCAGGGAAATGACATGATCAGAGTTTTAGAAAGACCACACTGACTACAGGACACACGGCTTGGACAAGGATAACACTCTTTCAGCTAAAAAATTATAACTCCATGATTTAAAACTTAAGATATAATAAATTATAAAAATCTTATGTTAACACTTATATTATATATGAATATATAATTGTATCCCTTTTCATATGATATCTTTGATTTACAGATTCTTTTGCAAATATTCAACAAATTGAATGGGTTCTTTCCCTTGTTGTATGTTAAGACACAGAAATATTTGGTGGAGAAGGAAAGAGCCAACATGTATTGAGCATACTGAATGGATCCATATTAATAATGTTCACTTTACAGATGATGAATCCTGAACCCCAAACTCAGTTAATTCTAAATGTCACTCAGTGAGAATAAAGCCAAGATCCACAACTCATTTTCTGATTTGTCTGCTGTACATCAAAACCCATAGTTTTATATGTCTCAAGGAGTATCTATAATACAGTCACCAGTGACCTTGAGCTCTCAGAAGACTGATAAAGAACTGACTCATGGGTATCAGTTCGTTGACTCAGTATAGTTATTGATTGTGTAAGCTTGTCCTGAAAGTGAAGTGAAAGTGAAAGGTGCTCAGTCATGTCTGACTCTTTGCGACCCCATGGACTATACAGTTTGTGGAATTCTCCAGGCCAGAATACTGGAGTTGGTAGCCTTTGCCTTCTCCAGGGGATCTTCCCAACCCAGGAATCGAACCAGAGTCTCATGCATAGCAGGCAGATGCTTTACCAACTGAGCTATCATCCTATTTCCGATAAATTGCAAATTCCTGGTGTTCAAAAACCATCTGTATCTCAAAATTCTGCTGTGAGTTTCTAGAAAATAGAACTCAAATCCAGTCAAATATTGAAAACGAGAGTTTCAGGTAGGGAGAAGCTAGTCATTTCCTTGGAGTAGAACGTACAGACAGCGAAAAGAGAGTCAGAACTTGAAAAACATTTAGTGCTTCCTAGAAAGTTGTTTCGGAGAAGGCAATGGCAAGCCACTCCAGTACTCTTGCCTAGAAAATCCCATGGATGGAGGAGCCTGGTAGGCTGCAGTCCGTGGGGTCGCTAAGGGTTGGACACGACTGAGCGACTTCACTTTCACTTTTCACTTTCACACATTGGAGAAGGAAATGGTAACCCACTCCACTGTTCTTGCCTGGAGAATCCCAGGGACGGGGGAGCCTGGTGGGCTTCCGTCTATGGGGTCACACAGAGTCGGACACGACTGAAGTGACTTAGCAGCAGCACCAGCAGAAAGTTGTTTTCCAGTACAAGAAATACTGCTTTCAAGTACAAGAATTCCCTGAACTTCCCAAAAATAAACGAAAAATAAATAATAAAACCCCCTCAGGCTTCAGAGCCCATTCCTGCTCTGTTTACTTAGCACTTTCTTTCCTCTTGGCATGTTGGCTTCCGTCCCCTCCCCAGGAATCCCAGCCCTCACCCAACAGGGCTTTAAGAGGCCTCTGGGAGCTTGGTGGCCTCCCCACACTTCCTGGTCCCCGTCCACCACCCCCAGATCTTCCAGAGTTCCCTGCTTCCTGTCCTGGAGCTAAGCCCCTTACAGGACTCACAGAGGTGGGACACTTTCTTTTGAAGCCCCTGAAAATCTGTTTCTTCTAAAATAAGGCACCTAACAACCACTGAGTGAGGGAAAGTCTGAGTATCTTTCTTCTTTGTTTTGTTTGCTTTTGTTTGAAGCATCATATTCAGTCACATCTGCTCACACCCAAGTTTAGCAGACTGTTGGCTACTTAGAATTCCTAATGTCAGATTTTCTCTGGGTCCACATACTACACACAGGCTTCCCAAGTGGAGCTAGTGGTAAAGAATCTGCCTGCCAATGCAGGAAACACAAGAGACATAGTTTTGATCCCTAGGTCAGGAAGATCCCCAGGAGTAGTAAATGGCACTCCATTCCAGTATTCTTGCATGAAAAACTCCATGGGCAGAGGAGCCTGGCCAGCTCTCGTCTGTGGGGCTGCAAAGACTCGGACATGACTGAGTGACTGAGCACACACATATACACAGACTGTCTTGTGCTTTATTAAACTAGTCATGCTATTTTCATTCCCATTGCTAGAAACTGATCTTTTCAGTGAGCATTTGCTGCAATTCTGGCTAATGAGATGAGAGATGTCTGCTGGTGGGGAAGTCTGAGAAAGTTTTCCTTGCTTTAAAAAAAGAAAAAGAAAAGAGGCACCTCACCTAGGAGGAAGCAGCTCCCTCTCCTTCTAGGTTTGGTAACTAAAAGCATTTTCACAATCTTGCAGTGATGAAGAGAATCCTGAGATTCTGAGAACAGAATCTGACCTACTCAAGGTGGTGGAGCAAGAAGATGGAAAGAACCTGGGCCTTCTTACTAAACCTGGAGATGCCTGACTATAGGGCTCCTTCTTAGGAAAATAAGAAGTTTTCCTCATTGTTTAAGTCATTCTGAATCAGGCTTTCCACATACTTGAAAATGGCATGGCCCACTCTGGAACTGATGAATGAGACAATAAACTTAGTGGTGTGTGATAACAAAAAGCCAGGCATGGAAAGACATAAGAAGAAAGAAAGCTTTCTTTGTCAAGGAAGGAGCAATGCAATGTCTGGATGCAATATAATGTATGCCATTTGACTTTGTCTTTTGGTCCAGCCACCCACCAGATTTGGAGATCATGAGTAAATATTGAAAGAAGTATTTCTGTTTTAAAATTCCATAAGCAACATCCTCCCTCCACCCTGGGGCCCAGAGGAAGATGTTTCTCTTGTTTCAAACTAAAACTCCTACACTTTGGAAGCTCTTGAGCTTCACTTCCTCACTGCAGTGAGAGAAATAGGTGCTCAGTGAATGTCCACCAGAAAGAGGAATCAGAACAAAAAGTGGTGTCCATGGAGCCTGCCAGGTCTGGGGAAGTGGTAGAAGTCCCCCACCCCACCCCATTCCAGATGTGGTGTCCCTAAGCACAGCACGGGAAACTTGCAGGAGACTGTGAAGCCCAGTGGCTCACAGCACTGGCCAGATGGATGGGATCCAGCTGTGAGCACATGTGAGGCTGTCTCTGGAGACTACCAGAGATATTTAGGAGAACATTGCTGGAAGCACGTAATGAAGGACCCTGCACCGACAGGTGGGAGCAAAGGTAGGAGAAATCTGAATGACTGCTGTTCCTGTCACTTTATCCATACCCACAGGTAGCTAAAAGATGAAAGCAATTGAGAAAAAAACAAAGCCTTTGTGCCCCATTAGGAAGGGAGCTAGCATAATATTTTGATGGAATTTCCAGCAAAGCAATAGATGAGAAGTTTAAATCGATTATGGCACTGAACTTTTTGAGTCATTTTTCTTTATACCTATCCAAGCAGAATCATAACCAAGGAGAGAAATGTGGGTCCCATAACGAGAGAACAAGAGTCCACTAACCAGATCAGCCTTCAGATAATTCTGGTAACAGGAATCACTACTTGAAACTTTTTTTTAATCAGATAAAATTAAAAGGGAAGCATTACTCACCTAGAGCCAGACATCCTGGAATGCGAAGACAAGTGGGCCTTAGGAAGTATCACTATGAACAAAGCTAGTGGAGGTGATGGAATTCCAGTTGAGGTATTTCAAATCCTGAAAGACAGTGCTGTGAAATTGCTACACTCAATATGCCAGCAAATTTGGAAAACTCAGCAGTGGCCACAGGACTGGAAAATGTCAGTCTTCATTCTAATCCCTAAGAAAGGCAATGCCAAAGAATGCTCAAACTACCGCACAATTGCACTCATCTCACACGCTAGTAAAGTCATGCTCAAAATTCTCCAAGCCAGGCTTCAGAAATACGTGAACTGTGAACTTTCAGATGTTCAAGTTGGTTTTAGAAAAAGCAGAGGAACCAGAGATCAAATGGATGAACCACTGGATCATCCAAAAAGCAAGGGAGTTCCAGAAAAACATCTATTTCTGCTTTATTAACTATGCCAAAGGGAGAAGGCAATGGCAAGCCACTCCAGTACTCTTGCCTAGAAAATCCCATGGACAGAGGAGCCTGGTGGGCTACAGTCCATGGGGTCGCTACTAGTCGGACAAGACTGAGCAACTTCACTTTCACTTTTCACTTTCACACGTTGGAGAAGGAAATGGCAACCCACTCCAGTGTTCTTGCCTGGAGAATCCCAGGGATGGCGGAGCCTAGTGGGCTGCCGTCCATGCGGTCGCACAGAGTCGGACACGACTGAAATGACTTAGCAGCAGCAACTATGCCAAGCCTTTGACTGTGTGGATCACAATAAACTGTGGAAAATTCTGAAAGAGATGGGAATACCAGACCACCTGACATGCCTCTTGAGAAATCTGTATGCAGATTAGGAAGCAACAGTTAGAACTGGACATGGAACAACAGACTGGTTCCAATTTGGGAAAGTAGTACATCAAGGCTGTATATTGTCACCCTGCTTATTCAACTTATATGCAGAGTACATCATGAGAAATGCTCGTGTTGGATGAAGCACAAGCTGGAATCAGGATTGCTAGGAGAAATATCAATAACCTCAGACATGCAGACGACACCACCCTTATGGCAGAAAGTAAAGAAGAACTAAAGAACCTCTTGATGAAAGTGAAAGAGGAGAGTGGAAAAAGTTGGCTTAAAGCTCAGTGTTCAGAAAACAAAGATCGTGGCATCTGGTCCCATCACTTCATGGCAAACAGATGAAGAAACAATGGAAACAGTGGCAGACTTTATTTTGGGGGGTTCCAAAATCACTGCAGATGGTGATTGCAGGCATGAAATTAAAAGACACTTACTCCTTGGAAGAAAAGTTATGACCAACCTAGACGGCATATTAAAAAGCTAACATTACTTTGCTAACAAAGGTCTGTCTAGTCAAAGCTATGGTTTTTCCAGTGGTCATGTACGGATGTGAAAGTTGGACTATATAAAGAAAGCTGAGCGCCGAGAGATGGATGCTTTTGTTTTTGTTTTTTTTTTAAATCAAATAATCCAATTTTATTTATTTATTTTTTTCAAGTTGAACAGACTAAATTTCTTTAAACAAACTTACTTATACTCCAGAGTCCTTTAAAAACTTAATAGCATTTATACATTGAAGGTATTTGATTTTCTTGTAACTAGCACTTCAAATGCAACAAGCATTTGAAGCAACAAGCATTTGACCCAACAAGTAAAACTTTCTACAGTTCATAACTTTTATAAATAAAATAAATTAAATGTACAGTGAATAAGTTCTCTGAAATATTTCAATATTTCTGCAGGTTTAGTAACATCGTAAAATACATTTCAACTAAAATTCACAAATCTAAAAACCTGTTAGGCATTTTTAGGCGTTTTAAGTTGGAAATGAAGACCAACGTTACATCGTAACATGCCAATTACAAATAGTACTTCAAATAGCAAATACTACAGTTTGTCCCAAACTTTAAAAACTATTCATGAACTCAACACTGAACTATTGATGGCTATGAGAATTGTTTCCTAGCCTTTTTGAAAATTTCAACCCATTTACGTTTAAGGTAATTATTGATAAGTACGATCCTGTAGCCATTTTCTTTATTGCTTTGGGTTCAAGTTTATACACTCTTTCTGTGTTTCCTGTCTATAGAAGATCCTTTAGCATTTGTTGGAGAGCTGGTTTGGTGATGCTGAATTCCCTCAGCTTTTGCTTGTCTGTAAAGCTTTTGATTTCTCCTTCATATTTGAATGAGATCCTTGCTGGGTATAGTAATCTGGGCTGTAGGGTATTTTCTTTCATCACTTTAAGTATGTCTTGCCACTCCCTTCTGGCCTGAAGAGTTTCTGTTGAAAGATCAGCTGTTATCCTTATGGGAATCCCCTTATGTGTTATTTGCTGCTTTTCCCTTGCTGCTTTTAATATTTCTTCTTTGTGTTTGATCTTTGTTAATTTGATTAATATGTGTCTTGGAGTATTTCGCCTTGGGTTTATCCTGTTGGGGACTCTCTGGGTTTCTTGGACTTGGGTGATTATTTCTTTCCCCATTTTAGGGAAGTTTTCAACTATTATCTCCTCAAGTATTCTCTCATGGTCTTTCTTTTTGTCTTCTTCTTCTGGGACTCCTATGATTCGAATGTTGGAGCGTTTAACATTGTCCCAGAGGTCTCTAATATTGTTCTCATTTCTTTTAATTCGTTTTTCTTTTTTCCTCTCTGTTTCATTTATTTCTACAATTCTGTCTTCTAGTTCGCTTATCCTGTCTTCGGCCTCTGTTATTCTACTGTTTGTTCCCTCCAGAGTGTTTCTGATCTCATCTATTGCATTATTCATTGTATATTGACTCTTTTTTATTTCTTCTAAGTCCTTATTAAATCTTTCTTCCATCTTCTCAATCCTTTTCTCCAGGTTATTTATCTGTAACTCCATTTTGCTTTCAAGATTTTGAATCATTTTCACCATTAAAATTTGAAATTCTTTATCAGGTAAATTCCCTATATCTTCTTCTTTTGTTTGTGTTGGTGGGCAATTATCTCGTTCCTTTACTTGCTAGGTATTTCTCTGCCTCTTCATCTTGCTTATATTGCTTTGCTTGGGGTGGCCTTTCCCTCTTCTTGCAGGTTGTGGAGTTCTCTTTATTATGTAGTTTCTTCGCTGTGTGTGGGGTTGGACGGGTGACTTGTCCGGGTTCCCTGGTTAGGGAAGCATGTGTCAGTGTTCTGGTGGGTGGAGCTGGATTTCTTCTCTCTCCTTTAGAAGACAATGGGCTGCTTTTCTGGGAGCCTGATGTCCTCTGCCAGTATTCAGAAGTTGTTTTGTGGACTTTACTCCACATTCAAATGTTCTTTTGATGAATTTGTGGGGGAGAAAGTGGTCTTGCCTTCTTATCCCTCCGCCATCTTGTTCCTTCCTCCCCAGAACACTGGATTCTTATATTCCACTTGGTCGTGGAGTATCTCTTCCCAGCTGCTCCAGCAAGGCGCAGCCGCTGTACCTTACCTTGGACGAGGGGTATCTCCTCAAGGCCGCCCCTCCTGCTTTGAATGTGGATCAGCTCCTCTCGGCCCTCCGGTGCCCAAGCAGCCACCGCCTCCTGAACGTGGTACAGCTCCTCTTGGCCACCGCCCTAACCCTGGGTGCGGGGTAGCTCATCTTAGCCACGATTCTGCACGTGGTCGGTTGCGCCGGAGCCGGGCGTCTCTCCTCCCCTACATTTCTTCATCTCAGCCACATCACAGTTCTGCTTTTCAAGTTCAGTCTGTACCACTGTCGAGATGGATGCTTTTGAACTGTGGTGTTGGAGAAGACTCTTGAGAGTCCCTTGGACTGCAAGGAGATCCAACCAGTCCATCCTAAAGGAGATCAGTCCTGGGTGTTCATTGGAAGGACTGATGCTGAAGCTGAAACTCCAATACTTTGTCCACCTGATGCGAAGAGCTAACTCATTTGAAAAGACACTGATGCTGGGAAAGATTGAAGGTGGGAGGGGAAGAGGACAACAAAGGATGAGAGGGTTGGATGGCATCACTGACTCAATGGACATGAGTTTGAGTAAACTCCAGGAGTTGGCGATGGACAGGGAGGCCTGGCATGCTGAAGTCCATGGGGTCGGACACAACTGAGCAACTGAACTGAACTGAGATTCAATCACAGAGGATTTTAAACTGTAGAACTTTGGGACAATTGTGCAGTGACTATAAAACTAGAAGAATCAGGCCTCCCAATATTCACTTAGAATCTGTGCTGAAACTGTAGTTGTGTTCCCATATCTGCTTTCATTGTTGATTCTAACCCCAGGGCATGGGGTGTGTGTATGGGGGTTGGTGAGTGTGAGTATATGTGGTGTCTTCAGAGACCCAAGTTTGTGAGAAGTAGCATACCATCTCCCCTACTTGGCCTTGATGGACCTTACCAAAGAAAATCTGGGAGGTCAAAACTCACATTTGCCTAAACCTAGAACAGAATTCAGTGGATTCTTGTTTCCAACAATCAAGAATCCACTGATCAGAGCAAGGAGGAAACAACATAAAGCCCCCAAGATGAGATTTCAAAACACTCCGAGATGACAAAAAGTCAGTGACAAAATTAGCAAAGCCCCCTAACTTAATCTTTTCACTTTCCTAATTCACATAAAATAAAATCACATTTCAGCGACACCCAGTGAAAGACTGAGGGAAATGGGAAATGGTTTCTATTGGCATTTCGAAAATGTTCATTCTGAAAAATGGAGCAGGCAGGCACTAACTATGGCATGGTCTAGAGCATGGTTCTGTGACATTTGTAAATTAGCTTTAAATAATTGTGGGTACTTTAAAGGGGGAAATCCCTAAAGTAGCTAAATTATCCCCAAAGGAATGTTCTAGACCCTGGGATTCCCTTGGGAGTGAGGCTTACAGCAGGTTAGGTTCAAGAGTCTTAACTAGGATCAGGCAGGAGCATCAGAGTCCAGGGGAGTAGGAGGCAGAGTGAAAACACAAAATCATGTTCAAGAAATCATAGGGAGATCCAGAAAAGCTGAATACAACATAAGATCAAGGGGCTGGCTTCAGGCCAGGGACAGGAAAAGAAACCAGAAGAATGAAGGAAGAAAAGTGGAGAAGGTGGGATTCAAGGGAGTAGAGTTCAGCAAGTTTATTGTATGCAAGATCAGGTGTCCAAAAGGTTCTCCTATTGGGTCTGGCATAGTTCTAACAGGAATGGTCACCCTGGCTTAAAGGAAAAGATAAAAGTAAAACAGAATAACTCGAGGGAAAAAACATGCCAGGAAAATTTTGTTCTTTCTATCTCCACCCTCAACTATCTCAACTATTGATCTCACTTCTCATCCACAAAATATATAGGGGGCAAATGATTGCCAAATGTAGACAGGCATCTTCTTTCTACACAAATAACTTTAAAAATGCAATCTCAAACAGTTTCAAATAAGTTTCAGGGGATATTCCAAAGAAGAAAAATCACTTTTCAGTTAGGAAGAGAAAATAAGAAAATATACTATTTTTGAGCACCTGGTAAGTGCCAGGCATGGCTTCTCACCACAATCCTGAAATATTATTGGCCCCAATATTTATATGAGGAAATAAAGACTCAAGAGGTCCATCCCCAGATAATCCAGGAGAGACAGATGCAAGGCCAGATATAACTCCAAAGATTTCTCTTGGGAGAACCAGGGAAGGTTCATGTCAGGGAAATGGCCTGCCATCTGAAGCTTGCAAGATGGCTAAGAGAAGCTAAAAGGGAGTTGCCTGAAGTGAGCATTCTAGAAGAAACAAAGTGAGCAAATGCAGAAAGATAGGAAATGCAGATATTGTCCAAAAACTGCAGACGACTGAGTTAGTTGGAAACGGATGGAGCAACAAAGAGAGCCACACAAAAAGAGGAAGTGTAAGAAGTCATGATCAGAGCCTGAAAATGCTTCCACACAAATCCATGTGTCATCCTTGTGGTACCTGCGTGTTCCACAGCCACTCTAAAGAGTCCCATCAAGTAAATCATTGCAGGACAAATTAAAGCTCATGCCTAATTTTCAGGACAGGAATCAAGGCTCCTTAACTTGCCCTAAACTGTACACAGGGACTCTCTTGGAGTTACTGGAAACAAAGGCTCAACCTGGCAAACATCCAGGGGAGAACTCATTCTTGGGCTTTTATGGCATGTTTTGTTTTCAAAGAATATTTCAGCTTCTGGAATATCACACTTATTCAAAATTCTATGATCTATAGTGATGAAACTCCTCAGTTCACCCCTGGGGCTCCCAGGCTGTCACATAAACTAGTGTTTTACTTCTAGCTTATACCTTAGAGAGTCTGGAGACTACTGGAGCTTTACATGTGTCCCTGAGAGGGTCACAGTGTTGCAGTCCCTCTGCAGGCTTCCTCTGCAGTCTGCGCCTCTGACCTCTGTGCTCATCTGTTTCCCATGATTCCTACTGGGCCCCAGGGCGGAGCAGTATAACACAGTACAGCATAATTCACTTTTATAGAGCATCCTTCATGCAAGCTATCACAGGGAGCTAATCAAATGCTGAGGAGAAAGGGTCTGCTGCAGGATAAGATTTAAAGGGAGGGACTGATTTAGTGGCTCAGGGGGCAGAAAAGAAATTTCAGATAGATGGGTTAGGAGAAGTGAAAGAACAACCCCCGCTGTGGTAAACCATGGGTGGAAAGAAGTGGCTAAGTCTGGGGGTAAGAGTAAGTAAGGGTAGGAAAGCAACTGGTATTCTGAGAAACTACGGATCCTTTCACAGCCAAAGGTGATTGGGATATCATTCAGGAAAGTAAGTGAATTGTTGGAAAGCGTTTGGGACCAAAGAACAGAAAACCCAACCCCAAATTATTTGAACAAGAAAGAAATGTTACTATCTCTCATCACAAGGTGTCCTAAGAGTGGTCTGGTTAATTCAGTGGCCCAACAATGTCATCAAAATCCCAGACTCTCACCCTATTTCTACTCTGAATCCCTCCATGTATCAGATTTGTCCCCAGAACTGCAATATCCCAGGTCACAGGATGGCTAGTGCAGTTCTAAGCATCACACCTAGATACAGCAATATCTAAACACAACAATATAGGAAGCAACAGAAGAAACAGAGGCCGTTTGCCCAGCAGGTCCTCTTTGTAGAGTGAGGAGGTCCTTCCCAGAGCACCTCCACCAGACTTAACCCCAGCCTTGGAGTCTAGTCCCTTTCTAAACCAAAGATGGATCAACATAATTGGTTCAGACCAGTCAAGATTCACTTTTAAGTCACATAAGAGAAAGATGAGCCCCTAAATTCAAAGCTTTGCCCACAAAGAAAAGGAAACAATGGTGACTGATCTCCACCCACATGTCTCATAAAACGGGCTTTGCATCTGTTGTCACCTGGAGGAATAGATTACATCCAATACATATTTACCTGTACAATTTAGCTTACTTGTTTAGAACTTAGGCAGACCATACTGGGGGAAAAAAATCTCCTATACTGAGAAAGAAAATAAGAATTTCTAAGTATAAGGTCATGTTTGGAAGAAGTGGCATGGGGAGCTGAATTTAGGCCTCATTTTAGAGTGAAATTAAACATATTTACAAACAGAAGGAAAGCATGTTAGGAATCAAGGACTTCTGCTCTTGGCAGATAAAGCCTGGAAAGGTAAATTTTAATTCTGAAATTAAAAATGTAATGGTAGAGTCAAAACCTTTTGAGAACAACAATCTCCTGTTTCTGGAGGGGATGGAGCAGCTGTGAAAGGGAAATATGCAAGAATGCATAGCCAAATATCAATCCAGGGACTTGTACATGAGAACTTCTGCAAAGTCCAAAGCAAAGAGTTGTATGAAACACACAGGAATAGGTAAGTGTGAAACACACATTTTCGGTAAGTGTGGAACCAATCTGAACTTTACAGATTCTGAGCTTGCTGATCTTGAACCTTTTGGAGTTTGAGTTCATTTAGTTCAGGCAAAATTCATTTCCAAATACCAAGGGAAAGAATCGGCCCCAAAGATGACTGAACATCAGCTAGCTCTTAAGAAACCACACAGGGATGAGTTAAGTGTAAATGAATCACAAACACACAGATTAAATTTCTTCTAAGCTACACCAGAGTTTAAAGGCCAAGGGGAAAAGCACTTGAGGCAAAAGACATTTTGACTTTGCTGAACCTAAAACATTATTAATGAGTTTGAATTCATTCAGTTAAGATTCAGCTGAGTTCTTTCTTCCAAACCCAGTGTTCCACCTAGTGATGTTTTTACAGCTGCCAGTGTAGATATGCTTCACCTTAGGAAATTGCTTTGGTTTTTTTTTAAATATTTTTTATGTTAAATTCTTGATCCAGTGTGATCTAAGATAGCTGAGAACATTATCATGGCAATGACAAAATTATTACACTAATGCCCCTAGTATAAATGATAGAAAGTTCTCCACTCTATAATAGGGACAAGATTCAGTTCAGTTCAGTCGCTCAGTCATGTCTGACTCTTTGTGACCCCATGAATCACAGCACACCAGGCCTCCCTGTCCATCACCAACTCCCAGAGTTCACTCAAACTCATGTCCATCGAGTCAGTGATGCCATCCAGCCATCTCATCCTCTGTTGTCCCCTTCTCCTCCTTCCCCCAATCCCTCCCAGCATCAGGGTCTTTTCCAATGAGTCAACACTTCTCATGAGGTGGCCAAAGTACTGGAGTTTCAGCTTCAGCATCATTCTTTCCAATGAACACTCAGGACTGATCTCCTTTAGGATGGACTGGTTGGATCTCCTTGCAGTCCTAGGGATTCTCAAGAGTCTTCTCCAACACCACAGTTCAAAAGCATCAGTTCTTTGGTGATCAGCTTTCTTTATAGTCCAACTCTCACATCCATACATGACCACTGGAAAAACCATAGCCTTGACTAGAGGGACCTTTGTTGGCAAAGTAATGTCTCTGCTTTTTAATATGCTGTCTAGGTTGGTCATAACTTTCCTTCCAAGGAGTAAGCACCTTTTAATTTCACGGCTGTGATCACCATCTACAGTGATTTTGGAGACCCCCCAAATAAAGTCTGACACTGTTTCCACTGTTTCTCCATCTATTTCCCATGAAGTGATGGGACCAAATGCCATGAACTTAGTTTTCTGAATGCTGAGTTTTAAGCCAACTTTTTCACTCTCCTCTTTCACTTTCATCAAGAGGCTTTTTAGTTCCTCTTCACTTTCTGCCATAAGGGTGGTATCATCTGCATACCTGAGGTTATTGATATTTCTCCCGGAAATCTTGATTCCAGCTTGTGCTTCTTCCAGCCCAGCATTTCTCATGTTGTACTCCTTATTGCTAAATTCAGACTTAAATTGAAGAAAGTAGGGAAAACCACTAGACCATTCAGGTATGACCTAAATCAAATCCCTTATGATTATACAGTGGAAGTAAGAAATAGATTTAAGGGACTAGATCTGATAAAGTGCCTAATGAACTATGGATGGAGGTTTGTGACACTGTACAAGAGACAGGGATCAAGACCATCCCCAAGAAAAATAAATGCAAAAAAAGCAAAATGACTGTCTGAGGAGGCCTTACAAATAGCTGTGAAAAGAAGAGAACTGAAAAGCAAAGAAGAAAAGGAAAGATACAAGCATCTGAATGCAGAGTTCCAAAGAATAGCAAGGAGAAATAAGAAAGCCTTCCTCAGCGATCAATGCAAAGAAGTAGAGGAAAACAACAGAATGGGAAAGACTGGAGATCTCTTCAAGAAAATTAGAGTTACCAAGGGAACTTTTCATGCAAAGATGGGCTCGATAAAGGATAGAAATGGTATGGAACTAACAGAAGCAGAAGATATTAAGAAGATGTGGCAAGAATACACAGAAGAACTGTACAAAAAAGATCTTCACGACCAAGATAATCACGATGGTGTGATCACTCACCTAGAGCCAGACATCCTGGAATGTGAAGTCAAGTGGGCCTTAGAAAGCATCACTACGAACAAAGCTAGTGGAGGTGATGGGATTCCAATTGAGCTATTTCAAATCCTGAAAGATGATGCTGTGAAAGTGCTGCATGCAATATGCCAGCAAATTTGGAAAACTCAGCAGTGGCCACAGGACTGGAAAAGGTCAGTCTTCATTCCAATCCCAAAGAAAGGGAATGCCAAAGAATGCTCAAACTACTGCACAATTGCACTCATCTCACATGCTAGTAAAGTCATGTTCAAAATTCTCCAAGCTAGGCTTCAGCAGTACCTGAACCTTGAACTTCCAGATGTTCAAGCAGGTTTTAGAAAAGGCAGAGGAACCAGAGATCAAATTGCCAACATCCCCTAGATCATGGAAAAAGCAAGAGAGTTCCAGAAAAACATCTATTTCTGCTTCATTGACTATGCCAAAGCCTTTGACTGTGTGGATCACAATAAACTGTGGAAAATTCTGAAAGAGATGGGAATACCAGACCACCTGACATGCCTCTTGAGAAACCTGTATGCAGGTCGGGAAGCAACAGTTAGAACTGGATATGGAACAACAGACTGGTTCCAAATAGGAAAACTAGTACGTCAAGGGACAAGACTAACAAATCTCAAAGATAAGACATGAAGCACTCTTCTCAATACTTTACATTTAAATGCTAGTGATCCTATAATAGGAATTCTTGTGTCTTACAACCACTTGTGGAAAGTTATTATTGAGTATACACTAGGTATCAGGTAACATTGGAGATAAACGGTAAAGATGTAAAATTATTTTTTTGTCAGTTTACTCCTTGTTCTGGATGAACACCGCTTGATAATTGGCTCAAAGTATTATGCCATGAATGTCTCTTTTACACCCTCTCTTTCTTCCTTTTTGGAGTAGGAGACTGTCCCCTATAAGTCTGTTTTCTATTATCTTCTACCTCTTACCCTTCAGTCACTCCCATATCAGACTCAGATAAATATCTCTTCCTTCAAACAGATGCTCAAACACAGAGAAACTGAAATATCATTAATTCCCTTATTTCTCCACTAGACTCCTTTACCTTTTGCTTGCCTACCTCAGACAAAGCTCCTTCTACTCTCTTTTCCATCTGCTCAAAATAGAATATAATTATTAATACCTCAATGTTCATATCAGCATTATTCACAATAGCCAAGATATGAAGTAACCTAAGTGTCCATCAACAGATAAATGAATAAAGAAAATATGATATACATATATATGGGCTTCCCGGGTGGCACTAGTGGTAAAGAACCTGCCTGCCAATGCAGGAAACATAAGAGATGTGGGTTCAATCCCTGATTTGGAAGATCCCCTGGAGAAGGGTGTGGCAACCCACTCCAGTGTTCTTGCTTGGAGAACCTCATAATCAAAGGAGTCTGACAGGCTACAGTCTATAGGGTCGCAAAGAGTCAGACACGACTGAAGCAACTTAGAACACACGCATATATATATACATGTACACACACATACACAAATGGAGTATTATTCAGCCATAAAAAGAATGAAATGCTGCCAATTGTGACAATTGGATGAACCTAAACAGTTAGTGAAATAAGTCAGACAGAGAAGGACATATACTGTATGTTTTCACTTTTATGTGTAATCTACAAAATAAAACAAATGAACAAATGTAGCAAAAAGAATAGACTCACAGATACAGAAAACAAACTAGTGGTTACCAGAGAGAGAAAATAGGGAAAAAGATTAAGAGGTATAAATGATTAGGTATAAAATAAATAGGTTACAAGGGTGTAATGTACACCATGGGGAACATAGTCAATATTTTACAATAATTTTGTACGGAATATAATCTATAAAAATATCATATTACTATGCTGTATACCTAAAACTAATACAATGTTTTAAGTGAATTATATTTCAATTAAAAATAAAATAGTACATAGCTAACTTTGGTTACCTACTCCTCAATGGTCTGGCTTGAGCTAGATGTAGAATTTAGAATATTTTAATGAAAGTAGAGATTCCACATCTTTTAGAGAGCAGTCCTTGAATATGATTTCTTGAAACTGAAATTGAACTAACTTTTGTATTTGAAGTTCTACTCTCTGGAGACATAGGGTGCAACCAATCTGTGCCAAATATAGTTTTGTGGCAACCCTCCCAGTGAAATCCAAACAACAGAGCATAGAGGTATCTTACTTTCGTGGAACATGTTTTATATCACAGACATTATACGCTTGCATCTCAGAAGGACCTGGTGAAACGAATGAGTACTACCTCCATTTTACAGATTAGGAGCCTGAATTTCAGAGAACTTACACTTCTAGGAAGTGGCAAAGGCAGAATTTAAAGAGGTCCACAGGAATCCACGCATGCATGCTAAGTCACTTCAGTCGTGCCCAACTCTTTGTAACCTTATCAACAGTAGCCTGCTAGGCTCCTCTGTCCATGGGATTTTCCAGGCAAGAATACTGGAGTGGGTGGCCATGCCCTCCTCCAGGGGATTGAACCTGGGTCTCTTACATCTCCTGCAATGGAAGGCAGGTTCTTTACCATCAGCACAGCCTAGGAAGCCCAGGCCTCATCCGTTAACTTACTTCTCACTGCAGTGGTCCAATAAAGCGGAGAGGGACTATTGAAGTTCTTTGGCTGGGGTAACACTGCAAGAGCTAGAATTTTGTTTTGTTAGCCTTAATTCAGTTAAGGGGGAGGAACGACACTTCAGGGGAAAGAACCCAAGTCGTTTTTTTCTTTTTCTCAATTAAATTATATTTTACAAGAATCCCTGATGAAACTAGAGGGAAACAAATCTTGCTTCTCCACTATCCTTCAAACAAGTACCTAAAATATCCCTCCTAATTTCTGACTCGGGGAGATGGCTTGTGTAATAATTATTAGAGCAGCTTCTCCTGTTAAAGAAAAACCCAATAACAAGCGCATTGGGCTCTCCCTGCCTTGGAACAGAAGACTTCCCTACAGCAGGAGAGACTCACCACATCCAGTGAAAAAAAGATCACAGATCTTGGATTTTCATTTGGACATGTGTTTGGAGAAAGAAACAGGAAAAGCGTGTATGACCAACAAAGGAGACACAACTGGTGAACCTATTTTCATTGCACAAATCCTGGGAAATTTTCTCTGGGAGCCAAAATAAAGCATTCATCTCCTCCATTCCTTTTGTAGAAGACTCAAAATAGTCAATGGATTTCCACTCCTTTTCTGAAGGCCATTTCCCTTCCCCTCCCTCTACCCACCTCTCACCTCAAAATAAAACTTTTTCCTCCCAGCCAACATGTTTTCTGGTCACCGCAACAACAAGCAGATTCACAAAGCAAATGAGTAATTTGGAATGTGACAAGTCTCTCATCTGACTCACAGAAAGAAAAAAGTAAAGGTGGCTACTGCCAAAATGGAAATGCTTTCTGGGAAATTCTTGAAAATGTTCCTAAAATGTCAAATCAGGCAAGTAAATATACCCTGAGGAAAAACATGGAATTTCTCAAAATATAAAGAAGGTAAACTTTTTAGTGTGAAAATGATGGAAATGAATGTGCTGATGCATCTGTGTAAATGAACCTTTTTCCCCTTTTCTAATGTCACTTTTTTTTAACACTTGAGCTACTGCTTAACACGTCCCCTGCCAGGCAGGTGGTGGTGATGGTCACCGAATTTCTATATAGAAGGGGCTTATAGGAGATTATCTGGATAAAGAGGATGCTGGGAACTTGACAACAATCTAGCACCCAGTGGATTTTTCTTAGACACTATAATTATCGGTGGGGGCTCTGTGGTAAAGAATCTGCCTGCCAATGCAGAAGATGTGGATTCGATCCCTGGATCAAGAAGATCCCCTGGAGTAGGAAATGGCAACCCACTCCAGTATTCTTGCCTGGGAAATTCCATGGACAGAGGAGTCTGGTGGGCTACAGTCCATGGGGTCTCAAAAGTCAGACACAACTGAGCGACTGAACACACACACATGCAGTTATTGGCAGCAGTACTTGGAGAGGGAGCTAATGAAGATTATGATGAAACTAATACCACTCCAGGCCACAGTAGTAAACACTGCTCTTGTCTACCCAACAACTATTCCAACTTTCTTCCTTCCAGACAGAACCCCGATTTTGACCAGTCAGCCACTAATGCTCTAAACAGCTATGTTCCTTAGGGGAACATGGTCCAGGACCAAAGCCAACTGGCCTAAGATAACCCCAAGGGTCTTTTCAGGAATGTTTTAGGAATAAGCATACAACCTAACTCTGACCAATTAGAGGTGAGGAAAATGCTGGAGGAGCCTGGCAATGATTTCCCCACTCCTAAGTAAGACAATCTCCTCTATCACAAACACCGACCCACATAGATGTGACTCCTGGCACTGGCACAGTCATCCTGCTATGAGCCTGAAGATGCAGTCAAACCAGGGGCTGACTGAGAACGGAGACAAAAGGAATCTGGGTTATTGACAATATCACTGAGCCTCTGAAGCAACACATCCGAGAGACAACCCTACCTCTGGACTTCTTACGATGTGAAACAATAAATCTCCATATTGTTTAAACCAGTTGACTTAGGGTTTTCTGGTGCTTGTGGGTGAAGGAACCCTAGAGATATATGGCCACTTTTAGTCTGCCATGCCCCACACCATCCCATGACACAGACACTGGCTTCGAGGCTATAGGGGCTTCAAGATGCTGACCCAGAATTCAGACACTGGAGCCATAGCCTCCTATCTTATATAAGACCCAAGACCTTATGTAAAACCCAACAGTTTCTGAGCAAATAAAAAAGATGATATAAAATTTAAAAAAACCCAAAATCTGCTTATTCAGAAGAGGTTCCACTGGTTGCAGAATGTTACACTGTATTTACAAGGGGCACTTATTTTGGTTTAATTTATCAGAGTTGCTCTCCTGCTAATACTGTGCTAAAACTTAAAAGAATAAAGAATGCAGTCTTATTGTCACAGAAATGGCGACTTAGTCTCTCCATCAGTTTCAAGCTGAAATGTTTATCTTTTTGAGATAAACATTTGCATTCACCTGCTTGCTTACAGCAAGAAAAGTACAAAAGGCAACAGAGAGACTCAAAGTCAGAGTCAGTGAGAGCAGCTGGCTCCTGCATCAAAAGAAAACTGGTGTAATGGGGTAACACCTATTATCCTTCCCAAGTGGTGTTAGAGGTAAAGAACCACTGGCCAGTGCAAGAGATGAAAGAGATATAGGTTTGAACCCTGGGTTGAAAAGATCCCCTGGAGGAGAGCATGGCAGCCCACACCAGTATTCTTGCCTGGAGAATCCTATTGGCAGAGGAGCCTGGTGAGCTACAGTCCACAGGGGTCTCCAAGAGTCAGACATGACTGAAGCAACTTAGCATTCATGCACAATGTAACAGAAGTAACTGCTATTACTGGAATAATATTTTGAAAAATACCAAGTGTTTATTTTATTTTGTATTTCTATGTATTTGACTTCTCCTTAGTAAACCCAAAACACCCACCTGCTCTTGTGGTGAAATAGGATTGTTCTGGTGGGAAAATAAAGATAAATAAAGAGCTAGTCCTCAACTGTTAATTTCAGAATAGGACAAAATAAAGCAATACGTTTGTAAGTCAGGTTTCATTAAGAGGGGATTTG
The DNA here is from genome assembly GCF_049115385.1 of Moschus berezovskii. Taxonomy (NCBI): domain Eukaryota; kingdom Metazoa; phylum Chordata; class Mammalia; order Artiodactyla; family Moschidae; genus Moschus; species Moschus berezovskii. The sequence continues at coordinate 37,085,745 of NC_142468.1, read as the reverse complement.
TTTAATGAATGTTTTATTGTGGAATAATTTAAGCATACTGACAAGATAATGACGTTATAAACACCTTTTTTTAAAATTTTAATTGGAGGCTAATACTTTACAATATTGTATTGGTTTTGCCATACATTGACATGAGTCCGCCCCTGGTGTACATGTGTTCCCATCTTGAATCCCCCTCTCACCTCCCTCTCTATATCATCCCTCTGGGTCATCCCAGTGCACCAGCCCCGAGCACCCAGTCTCATGCATTGAACCTGGACTGGCGATTCGTTTCACATATGATAATATACATGTTTCAATGCCATTCTCCCAAATCATCCCACCCTCGCCCTCTCCCACAGAGTCCAAAAGACTGTTCTATACATCTGTGTCTCTTTTGCTGTCTCGTATACAGGGTTATCGTTACCATCTTTCTAAATTCCATATATATGTGTTAGTATACTGTATTGGTATTTCTCTTTCTGGCTTACTTCACTCTGTAATAATAGGCTCCAATTTCATCCACCGCATTAGAACTGATTCAAATGTATTCTTTTTAAGGACTGAGTAATGTTCCATTGTGTATATGTACCACAGCTTCCTTATCCATTTGTCTGCTGATGGACATCTAGGTTGCTTCCATGTCCTAGCTATTATAAACAGTGCTGCGATGAACATTGGGGTACACATGTCTCTTTCAATTCTGGTATAAACAGCTTTTAAATCTATATCCAAAATTTAAAAGGTCTTAACCTTTTCCCTCATTTGCTTTAGATCTTTTCTTAACAAAGCATAATTGATACCTCCAAGCCCATTTCTCTCTGCTCTGATCAGTGGATCATTCCACTGAATGTTTGTATACTTTTACCATATTTGTCTGTTCCCACACCAATATATGTTATTACTTTGTGTGCTTGTAAACATTATAAAATTTGTAACACCTTGTACAACTTCAACTGAAATCTTCACATTTTCTTTCATTCGCTAATCATTATCCCTGTGCAATTAATGATAGATTGATAGATATAGCTATTTTCATTCAATTTTTTGGCTTTATAACATATTCTAATTTACTCATTCCCCTCCTGATAGATTGTTTTCAGTTTCTCAGTATCCAAAAAATGCTTCAATAAACACTTTTGCCTCCTTTAAAAGTGTGAAAGTTTCCCTTCAAATGTTTGGACTGAATCATATAAAACTGTCAATATTCAACCAGTTTGACCTATGAGTCGACAAATTTATATGGCCCACCTTATTATATATATTGAGATTAAAATGCCAGTTGATACGGTATAAACGTCTTCTATTCGACCTGCTATAGCCAAATTTTGAGAGATATTTTTCTAAAATCCTTTTGTAACCAGTGCCAAAGTCTCGAATACTCAGGTCAGAGTTTATTCCATAGAAAAAATAGGTCTTCTACCTATAAGAAGCAAGGGTTGGATAAAGAGGAAGAACCTGGAAATTTCCATGTAGTTCTGTCATATACCAAACCTCGGAGATAATGCTGTGCTTCATTTCAAACTCCCAATTTTCACTATGCCCCAAGGCTAAAACATCATGGATGACTGAAAAAACTTGGTACACTATTCTAGGAGTTCGGGTCAATGAAGTTTGAGCTTGTCTTTAAGAAGTAGCCCAAGGGGATATTTGGAACCACAAATTATCCACAGTTAAAATAGCAATAACTTCCCATGTAACCCTCTTTCCTTAACTAGAACCAGAAAAGATAGGCAGGGGTTGGAGAGAAGCAAAGAAATATGTAGCGATTCTTGTATCATTTCAATTTCTGAAACCAAGGAATAAAAGTTTGTTTCTTAACACAAGATCAGATGGGTTGATGTTTGCTTGCTCAAGTGTATATGTTATTCCTATAAGTGATTTGATAATTATACTCTGGAAGGCTGCATTAGAAATTACTATGTAACTTGTACTCCTATAATAAATAGACACCACCTGCTTTGTAGGGCTTTCTTGGTGGCTCAGAGGGTAAAGAATCTGACTGCAGGGCAGGAGACCTGGGTTCAATCATGGGTCAGGAAGATCCCCTGGAGAAGGGAATGGCAACCCACTCCAGTAATCTTGCCTGCAGAATTCCATGGACAGAGGAGCCTGGTGGGCTATAGTCTATGGGGTTGCAGAGTTGGACGCTATTGAGCAACTGATCCTTTCACTACTTTTCACTTTCACCTGCCTTGTAAACACTATTGACAGTGTTTGCAACTTACCATATCATTAAAATGGCAAAAATCCAGTTATCAGTTATAGTATCTGTATGCTTGTAGTACACTTTTAATGACTGGAAATGCCCTGACCACCCTTCACCAACCAATATTGCCTCAAAAAACACAATGTACAAACCTGGATCCTTGTAAAATTCTTTAAGCATTTTATTTTTCTGGAGTCCTTAGATATTTCTTTTCCTATGTGACCGATATTTGGGGATTTTCTTTATGAGTTCATGAACTTAAGTTTTATCTGCCTTATATAGATAAATTATGACATTACAGTTAATATATCTATATTTTGCTACTGTAACAAACAACCTCAATGCCTGATGGCTTACAATGAATGTATCTATTTTGTTCACATTTCATGATGTCGGATCCAGATCTGATCTCTGCTCAGCTACACACACACTCATCTCCATTAGCCAGAGCATGTCACACAGTCAAGCTGAAAGTCAGGAATCAGGCCAGTATACTGTGTGATTTCCATAGGACATGAGGAGGAATGCAGAACCCTATCCCAGGAAGGGAGTGAAGCATGGTACTCAATAATCCAATAGATCACCAATGGCAAACCACTTCAGTATTCTTGCCTTGAGAACCCCATGAACCATATGAAAAGGCAAAAAGATACAACACTGAAAGATGAACTCCCCACGTTGGTTAGGTGCCAAATATGCTACTGAAGAAGAGTGGAGAAATAACTCCAGAAAGAATGAAGAGATGGAGCCAAAGAGAAAACAATACCCACTTGTGGATGTGACTGATGATGGAAGTAAAGTCTATGCAATAAAGTAAAGTAAACAAAAAGTCTGAACAATATTGCATAGGAACCTGAAATGTTAGGTCCATGAATCCAGGTAAATTGGAAGTGATCAAACAGGAGATGGCAAGAGTGAACATCAACATTTTAGGAATCGGTGAACTAAAATGGACTGGAATGCCCAAATTTAATTCAGATGACCAATGTATCTACTACTGTGGGCAATAATCCCTTAAAAGAAATGGATTAGCCCTCAGAGTCAACATAAGAGCCTGAAATGTAGTATTTGGATGCAATCTCAAAAATGACAGAATGATCTCTGTTCATTTCCAAGGCAAACCATTCAATATCACAGTAATCCAAGTCCATGCCCCAACCACTAATGCCAAAAAAGCTGAAGTTGAATGGTTCTATGATAACCTACAAGACCTTCTTGGAATAACACCAAAAATAGATGTCCTTTTCATTGTAGGGGACTGGAATGCAAAAGTAGGAAGTGAAGAGATACCTGGAGTAACAGTCAAGTTTGGCCTTGGAGTACTAAATGAAGCAGGACAAAGGCTAACAGAATTTTGCCAAGAGAACACACTGGTTGTAGCAGACACCCTCTTCCAACAACACAAGAAACGACTCTACACATGGACATCACCAGATGGTCAATACCAAAATCAGACTGATTATATTCTTTGCAGCTAAAAATGGAAAAGCTCTATAGAGTCAGCAAAAACAAGACCAGGAACTGATTGTGGCTCAGATCATGAACTCCTTATTGCAAAATTCGGACTTAAAGAAAGTAGGGAAAACCACTAGTCCATTCAGGTATGACCTAAGTCAAATCCCTTACAATTATACAGTGGAAGTGACAAACAGATTCAAGGGATTAGATCTGATAGAGTACCTGAAGAACTATGGTCGAAGGTTCGTGACATTGTACAGGAGGCGGTGATCAAGACCCATCACCAAGAAAAAGAAACGTAATAAGGCAAAATGGTTGTCTGAGGAGCCCTTACAAATGACTGAGAAAAGAAGAAACGCTAAAGGTGAAGGAGAAAAGGAAAGACATACCCATCTGAATGCAGAGTTCCAAAGAACAGCAAGGAGAGATAAGAAAGCTTTCCTAAGTGATTGATGCAAAGAAATAGAGGAAAGCAATAGAATGGGAAAGACTAGAGATCTCTTCAAGAAAATTAGAGATACCAAGGGAACATTTCATGCAAATATGGGCACAATAAAGGACAGAAATGGTATGGACCTAACAGAATCAGAAGATATTAAGAAGAGGTGGCAAGAATACACAGAAGAACTGTACAAAAAAGATCTTCACGACCAAGATAATCATGATGGTGTGATCACTCACCTCAAGCCAGACATACTGGAATGAGAAGTCAAATGGGCTTTAGGAAGCATAACTACAAACAAAGCTAGTGGAGGTAATGGAATTCCAGCGGAACCATTTCAAATTCTAAAAGATGATGCTGTTAAAGTGCTGTACTCATTTTGCCAACAAATTTGGAAAACTCAGCAGTGGCCACAGGACTGGAAAAAGGTCAGCTTTCATTCCAATCCCAAAGAAAGGCAATGCCAAAGAATGCTCAGACTACCACACAACTGTACTCGTCTCACACGCTAGCAAAATTCTCTATTCAAAATTCACACACTATGCTCAAAATTTTCCAAGCTAGGCTGCAATAGTACGTGAACCAAGCACTTCCAGATGTTCAACCTGGATTTAGAAAATGCAGAGGAACCAGAGATCAAATTGCCAATATCCATTGGATCATAGAAAAAGCAAGAGAGTTCCAGAAAAACATCTACTTCTGCCTCATTGACTACATTAAAGCCTTTGACTGTGTGGATCACAACAAACTGGAAAATTCTTAAAAATTCTTAAAGAGACCACATAACCTGCCTCCTGAGAAACCTGTATGCAGGTCAAGAAGCAACAGTTAGAACAGGACATGGAAAACAGACTGGTTCCAAATTGGGAAAGGAGCATGTCAAGGCTGTATATTGTCACCTTGCTTATTTAACTATATGCAGAATACACTGTGTGAAATACTGGGATGGAAGAAGCACAAGATGGAATCAATATTGCTGGGAGAAATATGCATAACCTCAGATATGCAGATGACACCACCCTTATGGCAGAAAATGAAGAGGAACTAAAGAGCCTCTTGATGAAAGAGAATGAGGAGAGTGAAAAAGCTGGCTTACAACTCAACATTCAAAAAACTAAGATCATGGCATCTGGTCCCATCACTTCATGGAAAAGAGATGAGGAAACAATGGAAACAGTGACAGACTTTATTTTCTTGGGGTCCAAAATCACTGCAGACGGTGACTGCAGCCATGAAATTAAAAGACACTTGCTCCTTAGAAGAAAAGCTATGACCAACCTAGACAACACGTTAAAAAGCAGAGACATTACTTTGCCAACAAAGGTCCATCTAGTCAAAACTACAGTTTTTCCAGTAGTCATGTATGGATGTGAGAGTTAGACCATAAAGAAGGTTGAGTGCTGAACAACTGATGCTTTTGAACTGTGGTGTTGGAGAAAACTCTTGATAGTCCCTTGGACTGCAAGGAGATCAAATCAGTGAATCCTAAAGGAAATCAACCCTGAATACTCATTGGAAGGGCTGATGCTGAAGCTGAAGCTCCAATACTTTGTCCACAGGATGCAAAGAACTGACTCATTGGAAAAGACCCTGATGCTGGCAAAGATTGAGGCCAGGAAGAAAAGGGGATGACAGAGGATGAGATGGTTGGATGGCATCACAGACTTGATAAACATAAGCTTGAGCAAGCTCTGGGAGTTGGTGCTAGACAGGGAAGCCTGGCGTGCTGCAGTCCATGGGGTCGCAAAGAGATGGACACAAATGAGCAACTTAACGGAACTGAAAAGCAAAGCACCAGCATAAAGATATTAGCAGATTTCTTTAGTAGCTTGCATACAGGTTCTGAAGATAATTTCAAATGAGAATTTTCAAGAATATTTGCAGCAATGATAGCATCATCAATATAAATGCATAATCTCTTAAAGTGATACTTCAAAAAGTAAAACTCATTGAATAATTCAAGATCTGATTTTTGTTGTTATCTTATTTTGTCTTTTACAAATTCTCTTTTTCTAGTCTTCCCTGCATGTATTTCATAGCGATGCTTTACAGTAAATATCTTTAGTGTTTGTTTCTGCCTTCCACAGCAAGCCAACATATATTATTTGAACTTCCAACAAGGATTCTGAGAGCCTGCAATAATTGCTGCATTATGCTCTTTTCTATGGGGCTACAAAGTCAGTTCTAACCCTTAACCAATATTCAGAAATGTGCATGTTAGATATCCAAGATAACAACAAAAGTCAGATATCGAATCATCCAATAAATTTTACTTTTTAAAGTATCACCTTAAGAAATTATGCATTTATACTGATTAAGCTACCATTGCTACTAACATTCTTGAAAATGCTAGAAGTCCACCCTGGTTCTTGAAGCTGATAGCCTCTTTAAAAGTAAGTAAAGATAAACTGATTATTTCCATGGATGTTCCAAATTTCCTTGGAAATTCCAAATAAAATTAAGATAAGAGACAGCAAATGAAACCTTCCCTAATGATAACAGATCCAAGGTACATGATACAGTGTGAGCTCTGACAAAAATACTGCTCAACTACAGCTTATATGACTATTTCTTTCTCTTCAAAGTCATACCCAAGTCTTGGAAATGTCATACAGGAAAATAACTTTAGAGAGGGAATACCTAAAGCACATAGCAGTGCACTGCAACCCATTGATTTCCAGTCTGAAAATCGACTCTTCTTCTGAAATTCAGTGAGAGATTTTCAAGCGGTCACTGTGGGAAAGGATATTCAGGAACCTGATAAGTACAACAGTGGCAGCCCCTGGATTACGGTGCTGGGGACTTAATAGGATAAACCATTGTGAAATCTCAGTCCAACTGGGGCACAGCTGGACCTAACCTCCTCCCTGCCCAGCCTGAACCTCACATCTGCCAGCTTATCGCCCTGCAGCTTTATTTCCCTTTTCTTCTTCTCTGCCTCTCACCCTTAGGCTGGGAGTAGGGGGTGGGGGTGATAAGAACAGGAGAGAAGGGAGCTCACGATGGGGTAAGATTATTAACACCGGTATAAACTTCAGGCCCATCTGGGTAAGAGAATTACCTCAAAGTCCCTCTTTGTAAATTTGCATTCTTCTTCCTATACAGTCTTTAAAAGCAGTATCTCTCGCCCCATCTCGCCCCTCTTAGGCAGCTCTGCTGCTGAAATTTATGAGCTGTAGGAATGTTATCCATTTCAGTATGTTCACATGAAAATAAGTGCAGAAAGGAAAAATCTTCACCGGTTGCTTTGACGGAACTCAGAAATCAACTGCACCGCAGAGTTCCTTTCTCCTGAGCGCTGAAATGCGTGGTAATGGCCCCGCCCGCACGTTCCCAAAGAGATTCGCTTACAAAGATCGGTATGGGGAGGCTGATTGGGTCTCCTGAGATAGATCCCATCCTCTGACAATTCACCGAGACCCTGCTGAACCTCGCGCGTCTAATTACCTGCGTGATACCTGAGCCTTTCTCCATGCGCCCAAGTCCAGCGCGCAAACTCGCCCCGAGGCGCGGCAGACACACAGCTGGGGGGCCGGCCTGGGCGGAGAGAGGCCCCCCCAGCTGCCTCTGGAAATCCACATTTTAGGGCCTTGCAGTCATTTCCTTGCTTGTGAGAGGAAAGTTTTTGTACATTTTTATAAAAGGAGGCCCGAAGAGAACACCCTCCTCTTACTTCCTAATATATTATGTCCTCCCCTGCCGAGTCCGGGGACTTAGTCTGGATTTGGTAACTGAAGTAATATAAATGTTAGCTAAGAAGCATTCCCGCAATATGGTTCCAATTTAGGCCTGTTTTGAAGTCGAAAGGCCCAATATGTCTCGTAGACTCTTCGCTGGACATTAGCGCTAATGTAATTTGCGGAGGAGCGCGGGCCGCGATGGAAAAGGCGGCCGGGCCTCAGCCGATCAGGACGCTCTCCCAGTGCCAGGGGAACCTGTGCGCTCGCCCACCCCACGCCCACCGCTTTTGATGTCGGGGGCTTTGCTCAGGAAATTGCCTTATACTTGCCAGGGTTTGCAGATAAATGGAGCAAGGTAAGTGCTGTACCCTGTCACCACCCTCTCTCCCCTCCAGGCTCTGGAAGGAGGCAGCCCCGGCTGAAGGCAGCCTTTCTCTGCAAGCTGTTTGCACTTTACTTCAATCACGTATCTCTCCGAACACCGGCTTGATTTGCGAAGACACGAGAGCATTTTCGGAGTTGGGCTGACGCGCCCCCTCCCCGAACCCGTCCCCCTCCCCGCAGCCCAGCACTGCGCTCACACCCCTCCCCAGCTCCACGGCTGCATCGCGGTAATGAGCATATCCCCCTGGAACTGTCTGCCCTTTATCTTGCTGGGGGGACCCGCACCTTTTGAACTGCCATCTGTAGATTGTGTTGGTGCACTGACTTGTTAACTGTGCCATGCTGTGAAGGAAATGGCATGATTTAGATCAAGTGCTCAAGACGGCTGTTCATGAGAAACACTTGAGCCAAGCTGTTGCTGCTCAGAGAGTGCCCTGGGGAGAGGGGTTCCGTTTCGGGTCACCGTCCTGCCTTGTATGGGGGCAGGCGCAAAGCGCTGCAATCCCCCGGCTTCGCGAGGTTGGAGGGAGGGGGTGGGGAGAAACATTATGAAACCATAGAAGCGAGGCTGCCAAATTAACTTCTCACCCTTTCAATCACACTCCAGAGGATAAAAGCCTAACATTTCTGCCTCAGAAACAGGCTCGGTTTACACCAAACAAGTTATTTCTCTAATTTATCAGTCAGGCCAGCTATCCTTCTAATTACTGAAAACGCGTGCTCTTTTTGAAGCCACTTTTGTAGGTGTACAATGAACAGCCAGTTAGGAAATGAGTTTTGGAAAATGTTTGTGGACAGGACTTCCCCAAGACTGCTTATCAAAATAACTGAAAAACAGAAAGTTTCTGGTTTCAGTTTTGTTTCCATGAAGATGGTTTTGCTTATTCCAAGGGGCCAAAACAAAATTGAGGAACCGCAAGTTCAGGTAAGCTGGAAAATGGTTCAATCTTCACTTCTAAATTGCAGATTTCTCTAAGTAAAGTTTAATTAGGAAGAGGAAAACTGAGAAAGGGTCAGGGAACAGGGGATCCCTTCAGCTTACTTCATCAACTCCGAGGCTAATACCAAAGGCACTGATTTGTCCATTATATGGAAATAGATGATTAGGGTCATTCTCTAAGACAAATTTACTTTTCTGCACACTCTAAATCTGTTTAGTCACTTTAAAGGTGTCAATTATTGGAACAGGCTAAGACTATGAATTTCTTAGTAATAGCTTTAATAACATTTTGAAATGAAAAGCAGATACCTTGAAGTCAGCCTGCTTTGAAAAGACATATGAGCAGCTCTGGTTTTAATTTGGGCAGCATTCTACATCTGGAATCCCTTATAATTAAAACTAAAAACTGAACTACTACTTCCACCTGTCAAATGATGAAAAGATGAATGCACTAATAAGTTACTAAATAGCCCAACATGATAGAGTTTACATTCTCTTTCTATACAGTAAAACAGAATTTTGGACAGGAGGCTAAAGGTCTTTGGTCATTACTAATAACACGCTTTCAGTATTAACCTGTATGTCCTGCTGCAACTACTGACAGGGTCTTTTTTACATTAAGAGCTCATTTTTGTTAAGTCTTTGTTTTAAAAGTAAATATAGATTTCAGAAAGAATTCTCAAAACACATAAATTAAGATGTACTTTTCATCTCACATTTTATGGTTTTCATCATTCTTGAAATCCTTCTAATAGCTTTCTCTACTAATTGCATACAGTTGTCGAACAGTTCAGTATTTACAAATATTTATTGAGCACCCACAGTATGCATGGCTCTGTACTCTGCACTGGCAATGCAGTGCTGAGCAAGATACATCTATGCAGGTAATTTAGAGTTAGGAATACTTGAAGTAATTTCTTCAGAATAACAAAAACCACATTTTTGCCTAGATTCTGATAAGAAAAAAGTCATTTTCTAAAGCTTTTACTGTCACTCCAATTAAAACAACAATGGTCATTAAAATGGCCTTAGACTGTCACCGGTGATCAGAAGGTTAATTATTTAAAAATGTAAATCCTGAGTTGTAATCCCTACTGAAGCTGCTTGGAACAACTCCCCCAGCAGAGGTCGAGCTGTGTGGGCGGCCCCTAAAGGCTCATTTTTCTTATTACACAGTCTTTTGCTTTTCTGTCATGAAATAAAAATGGAAATATCACATTTTGAAAAGGGCAAGGATCCTCTGAGAAAAAAAACAGTGAAGAGTTTTGCCAGCCGTCGAAGGGGTCCTCCCTAGGGTACACACTGCTTTCCCGGAGGATGTCCTGATTGTTCTGTTTAGCACAGTAACTACCATTGGCACCAGACAAGAGAAGAGAAGGCAAGACCTGGAGGCAGCAGTAATCACAATAAACTGAGTTCTCTGCCTTTGTGAAAGTATGCCCAGCAAGAGAATTCCAGCCTTTTTTTTTAACCCTTTTGGCCTCTTTGCATGTGTGCTCAGTCTCCAAGCCATGTCCGACTCCTTGCGACCCCATGGACTGTAGCCCACCAGGCTCCTCTGTCCATAGGATTTCCCAGGCAAGAAAGAATACTGGAATGGGTTGCCATTTCCTTCTTCAGGGAATCTTCCCAACCCAGGGATCAAATTCATGTCTCTTAAGTCTCCTGCATTGGCAGGTGGGTTCTTTACCACTAGCACCACCTAGAAAGCCTCACTGTATATGGCATATTATTCAGCCTTAAAAAGAAAGGAAAATCTGACATGCTATGACATGGATGATCCTTGAAGACATTATTAGGGAAATAAACCAGTCACAAAAGAACAATGTTGTATGGTTCCTCTTACATGAAGTACCTGGAGTATTCAAAATTATAAAGGCAGAAAGTGGAATGGAGATTGCCAAAGACTACTAGGGAGAGGGTGCAATGGGAGTTATTGTGTAATAGGTGCAGAGTTTCTATTTGGGAAGATGAAAAAAGGTCTGTAGATGGTTTCAGAACAATGTGAATGTACCTAATGCCACTGAACTGTATATTTCAAAATAGTTGAAATCATAAATTTTATGTAATGTATATTTTGCCATGATAAAAATCAAGCTTTTTACATTAAAATAGAGATTTCCAATTTATCTAGAAACAAAGAATCTAAGTAATGATTAGCATTAGCCAGCATACCTGAATGATACCTAAGATTAAAACTGAGTACTTTGTACTCTTAATGGACCCGTCAGATCTCCACAGCCCACCTTCTCCTTCTAGTCTTCCGCCTACTCCACATCACCCACATAGGCTTCCTGCCAGACCCCCGCAGCCTTCTGCTCTAAAGGGCTCTGTGAATAGCTCTCACATGTACATACAACTTTCCAAGATTTGCCTAGAACGGGATTTTTTTACCGATAACACTACAATTAACTCAGTCTGTCCCAGGCCCAGAGGAGCTGAGAAAGGACAGGACACATGAGCCAGCATCCATGATAGAAACATGACTAAGAAGCCCTCTTCCTGCAAAATGAACCCTCAGCACCCAACTCTACCTACCCACCTGTGGGAGAGAACAGTGGCTGTCACACCCTAGAGCCGTGCTTCTTACTCAACAGTTACAAACAGGGCCACAGGTAGATGTTTACAAAAGAACTCGAGGTACTTTTCAGGATCAGGAGAAGTTGCCTATTACCCATTTTTCTGATATTGTCTTTTATGTAAATATATTACAGATTTTGTAGCTCAGAGTCAAGGAGCAATGAATTTAAGAATCTCTATTAAAGTCTGAATTGTCCCCAACTGTGAACTTTCCTTCTAAGCCATTGACTGTCTAAGGGTTTCTTTCCTCTTAAATGCTACTGTCAAACGAGCATTTTAAAGCATTTATCAAAACCAATGGCTGCAAACTTCAATCTGTACATTCCATACAAAGCAAACCCCAGTCTAGTGCTGATGCATAAATGATGTGTTGGTTTAATCTATTTTTCACAGGGGGTGTCTGAGAACAGGAAAATTAAAAACAGGTAGAATGGACTATTATTACTGTCCCATAGTGTGCTTTTTTACATGAGGTCTGGATTAAGATAACATCTGGTCTATATTTCTTGAACTATTTCCCTTTTATCACAAGAAAAATCGGCAACCCATCTCACAACTGCTCTTAATTTAGATCTAAATATCACTGATGAAACATTGTACAACATGCTGTTATCTATTAAAATGATTTCCCTGAAGGAACAGTTGATACTTTTATATATTCCAGCAAAGCTAATCATGCCAGGCCCCCTTAGTAGGGCTTACCTTATAATCATATGTTCAAATGTTCCACCTAAATCCCTTCTTTGGTACCAAATGAGTCTTATTCTGAGATTGATTTCACTGCATTGGCAAATATGGTCCCCAGGTCTGAGAGCCACAGAACAAGAATCTTTTAGGCATACAAAATTTTACTCTGGAGCAAAGGAGCCATTGTTCCCCCTCCCAGGCTATGCAATGGGTTTTCCAGAACTCCATACAAGGGGAAGGCAGTAAGCTGTTTTCAGCACTTTTCAGAGTTCAAGTCCTATACAATATAGTATATTGATTTCACAGAATAAAAGCTTCTGGGTTTTTTTTCAGAGTTGTATGGCTTATTTCCACAGATAATAAATCAGGAAAGTATTTTCTCTAAAATTATTTTGCATACCTATGGTGCACACTCGTTTTGTTCATTGTAAACTACATCAAGGCTCAGAATCATAGACAGTAAGTCTATGCATTAACCAGTTACATGAGAAATTACTGTCTACACCCCCCACCTTTAATTTGGTAGTATCATGTGTTCCTGATTTTTTTTCTTAAAATACAGAAACCAACACATACAATTATAGGGGTTAAAAAACTCAAGTAGAAGTGATTCTTGGATAACTGAAAGTACAAGGGTGTGCAGTACAGTAGAAAAAGAAATCAGAAATATATTACACATAAAATACAGAAAAATCAGAAAAAATAAAAATGCTTATAGAGGGGATTGATGAAGTGAATTATGTTATATACATTGCATGGAATATCTTACAGTCAGTAAATAAGGATAAAGGATATGTGCATGCATGAAGGAGTGATCTTCATGATGTATTGGGAGCAACACAACACAAATAGTTTGGTACCATTTTTTGTTGTCATTAATGAGAAAAAATATAAAGAAACATGTATGTTGATGTGTTTGTAGAAGAGCTCTGGAAGAATTTACATCAGACTGTTTTCAGTGACTAACTGTTCAGAATAATAAAGGAAGAGAACATTTCTATAAACTACTGTTTTCTAGCTTTTCTGAATATACATATGTCACTTTCTAAATTTAAAAAAGAAAAGTAAAAATGCAAATAGAACAGAGATCAATTAGCCATTTCCTTACCAGAATAAATCAAAAGGGAGGTGGCTGGTGGGGGAGGGTGGGTGCCTGCAGAACAGAGCAAGAGGAATGCGATTGACAGGCATCCTGTCATCTTGTATTTTTTGGAGGGAATTCTGACAATAAAAAGCCTTTGGAAGTTATCAGCGGTCAGGCTGGAGCCATTCATTTTTCACCTGCCTGTGTTTGTTGTCTGGCAGCCAGTCAAGGGTGCTATTAGCAGAATTAAGATCCAGAAGAAAAGATTATCCCATAGAAGGAAAGATAAGGGGCTGGAAAGTGTGGCTGGTTATCAATATCACAATACCAAACAGGTCAGAAAGGATTCCATATAGGTTTCACTTGAAGCAGGTAATCTCTGCAAAAAGAATGGAGTGACTGTTCCTCCGAAACACTTCAGTCCTGCAACATACTGCAGTTCATTTAAGATAAAGCAGCAGTTTTACCAAAGAGTCGACAACTGCTTTAATCTGGGGAGTGGAAAATAAAATACTGAACCAACATTCTTTTATTCCCCCTTATTCAGTAACCCTCAGTAATGAAACAACCTTCCATCTCTCTCCCAGATCATTTTTAATATTTTGAATGGTACACTTTCATTTGCTTTTCTTTCCTTCTCAATGAGGAAAGATCTAAATGGAATTCCATGATACATTTTGATATAAGAAGCAGGAGGAGTGATCGTAACATTAAGTATTTAATTGTTGGCAGATTTTTTTAAATCATCAGTAGTAGTGCAGATACAGAGCAGCAACTCTTGTCTAGGGAGCTTATGCCACTCCAGTTCTGAAACATGTGTTTTCAAACAACGAATTGGAATGGTGAAAGTTTTGAGTTCATGTCAGCACAGCAATTTACAAGAGTTCACGTACAGCATGAACTTACATAGCATTTCACCATGTTGTCTATGAATCATTCAATTTTAAGCTCTGCAGCATATGGACAATTGCAAAATGCAGAGGTAAGAAAACACATTTGGTATTCCCATTTTATACACCTCATATTGGAAATAAATGGCTTTGTTCTCCCAACTGTTTTTCGTCTGAATGATAAGGGCTCTTTCATTTTCTTTTTCTCCTTTTCTTTTTTTGGCAGTTTCAAGTAAGTAGTTATTAACTTGTTCAGCTAAATAATTTTTCAATGTACGGAAGACCTTTGTATTATTTGTACATATGGAGTGATCAACAACTAGCAGGTCATTGACTGTGTCATCATTCCAATAAAAGTGATGAATTGACAGTGGTTCATCCAGATAATACTTGATCAATAAAACACATTCCCAAGAGAGTTGCAGTTTAGGGAAGTGTCTAACCGTCAACAAAATTGCAAAAATAAAGATTGTGGCACTATATCACCAATTAAGGTAGCCAACCTTGCACACACTCAGTGACCCAGGAGTTGTCAATTTCTCAATGAAAAGATAAAACCAATATACATTTACAACAAAAATGAGCTTTGATATTTTTTAGAGTCTTCCATGCTGGGAGAAATATCAACCAACTCAGCTATGCAGATTATACCACTTTAATGGCAGAAAGTGAAGAGGAACTAAAGAGACTCTTAATGAGGGTGAAAGAGGAAGTGAAAAAGCTGGCTTGAAACTCAACATTCAGAAAAGTAAGATCATGGCCTCCAGTCCCATCACTTCCTGGCAAATAGAAGGGGGAAAAGTGGAAACAGTGACAGATTTTATCTCTTTGGACTCCAACATCAATGCAGAAAGACAGTAACTGCAGCCATGAAATTATAAGATGCTTGCTCTTTGGAAGGAAAGCTGTGACAAACCTGGAGAGCATTTTAAAAGGCAGAGACATCACTCTGTGAACAAAGATCCATAGAGTCAAAGTTATGGTTTTTCCAGTAGTCATTTATGGATGTGATAATTGGACTATAAAGATGACTTGAGTGCCAAAGAATTGACACTTTTAAATTGTGGTGCCAGAGAAGACTCTTGAGAGTCCCTTGGACTGCAAGGAGATCAAACCAGTCAATCCTAAAGGAAGTCAATCCTGAATATTCATTGGAAGGACTGGTGCTGAAGCTGAAGCTCCACTACTTTGGCCACCTGATGTGAAGAATCAACTCATTGGAAAAGACCCTGATGCTAGGAAAGATTGAGGACAAGAGGAGAAGGGGGTGGCAGAGCATGAAATGGTCAAACAGCATCACTGACTCAATGGACATAATTTGAGCAAACTCCAGGAGATAGTGTAGGACAGAAGAGCCTGGCGTGTTGCAGTCCATGGGGCCGCAGAGTCAGACATAGCAACTGAACAACAACAGAGTCATAGAATTGAATCGCTACAGCAGACATGAAAATACTTTCATTTCCGTAACAACTTTCAACAGCCTGTCAGTGTTGTGCTGTTAGCCTGAATGAGACTATGCTCTGTCTATATGAGATAAATACCTTCCAAAATATTCTTATCCTTTCTATTTTTTCATCTCCATTCTAAAAAAAAAAAGGACATTACAGGAAAAGTAGAAAACTTGGGTAATTGAACATTGAGATCTAGTTTTAATGAGTTTTTAATTACAAAAGCAATACAGAAAAATGTTTTATTTTTTA
This sequence comes from Moschus berezovskii, assembly GCF_049115385.1. Taxonomy (NCBI): domain Eukaryota; kingdom Metazoa; phylum Chordata; class Mammalia; order Artiodactyla; family Moschidae; genus Moschus; species Moschus berezovskii. The sequence goes on along the minus strand of NC_142468.1, from coordinate 37,069,712 downwards.
AATGCCAATAAATACAACATGTGTACGGTATGATAACAAAAGCTCCCCTCAAATATCCCAATCCCTTCCCCAAATATACACACCATGCCTCCCTCCTTGCTGATAACAGCAGTTAGCAAATGTGGAGCATATTTTACAGACTTTTATCTATGCATCTACAAACATACACACACATACACAACTGTAATGGAGGATAGTGTTTTTGAATAAGATTATACAATGGCAAGCCACTCCAGTACTCTTGCCTAGAAAATCCCATGGATGGAGGAGCCTGGTAGGCTGCAGTCTGTGGGGTCACTAAGGGTCGGACACAACTGAGCGACTTCACTTTCACTTTTCACTTTCACACATTGGAGAAGGAAATGGCAACCCACTCCAGTGTTCTTGCCTGGAGAATCCCAGGGACGGGCGACCCTGGTGGGCTTCTGTCTATGGGGTCACACAGAGTCGGACACGACTGATGTGATGCAGCAGCAGCATACTGTCTGTTGGAGAAGGCAATGGCAACCCACTCCAGTGTTCTTGCCTGGAGAATCCCAGGCACGGGGGAGCCTGGTGGGCTGCCGTCTATGGGGTCGCACAGAGTCGGACATGACTGAAGCGACTTAGCAGCAGCAGCAGCAGCATACTATCTGTATTGTTCTGTGGGTGATTTTTCTTCCTTTAACAGTTTGTGTCAGACATCATTCCAGGTCACTATGTAGAGACTAGAAGTTGCAAACTAGAGCCCACAGTTCACAAATCTTTTTTTAAAAAATTTATTTGTTTCATCAAAAAAGTCAGTATTTTCTTTTCTTTTAATGAAAATATCCAGCAACATTGTGCCCATTTCTCACCAGGAACTGATCAGAAGCAGGAGTCCCTCTGATGGGATCCACACTCTCAGTACACCCCTAACTCCTTCCTGCAACCCCCAACTCCATGTCCAGCCTGGCCCTTTAAATCTCCACGTTTGCTACCCCTGGTTAGATATATCTATACTTTTCTTTCAAAAGGCTGCATTATATACAAGGATATATTGTACAATACAGGGAATATATCCAGTATTTTATAGTAACTAGAATATTACCATAAATGGAATATTACCTTTAAAAACTTTGAATCACTGTGTCACACACCTGTAACTTATGTAATATTGTGCAAAAACTACACTTCAATTTATTAAATATCAAAAAAATAAAAGTTTGCATGATATTCCATAAGACAGATGCACCATAATTTATTTATCTATTTCCCCATTTATATAACACTTTGAATGTTTGAGTTTCATGGTGTAGAGTAGAACTAAATCCCATTGTCAGAATTGAACTCCCTCTTTTTGTTTTCATTTTTTCCTAGAGTTTGTAAAGATCCTGAATCCATAACTGATGATGCCTTATAAAACTTCACAAAAATACAAAAGGCTGTTGTAAAAAGCCTGAATCTGTAACAGATAATGCTTTATAAAACACAAAGGATTGTTCAATATTTTTCCCTTTGAAAAATGATATTGTAACTGAGAGACCAGAGATCCAGGGATGGAGAGAGAACGGGGACATTCTAAAAGATAAAGAAAACTCAAGCAGAAGCTCATTGGGATGGATTCTATGTGCTATTAGTTAAATCAGAATTCTTCTCTTCTTAAAAAAAAAAGTCTCTGGCTTAAAAGTGACAAAGATCTGCTGAATAATTAAGTCTTCTTTGGTCTCTTTCAGCAGCTGTCTCTATTCTCATTCTCCTTTTCCTTTTGTTTTATATCCCTGGTTCAAAAAAATCTCTAGGAGCGTATAAACTTCCCATCACAGGGGTATGCAACTGTGAAAATGGAACAGAAATCCTAAAAGTTCAAAACTTCCTCCTCCAAAGTGATGCTGCTGCTCACGTGGATAAAGTTGACAGACTTTTAATAAGAGGCCAAGTCACAGTTACAATTTAGTAACTATAGTGTACACTTGAGCCAAAAATCAAAGCATATGCAAAAGTGGAAAGGAATTAGGATTTTTTTTTTTTTTGTAATAGTCTCTCATCCAAAATAAGAAACACACATGGAGAATAACAATTGCTATTCTCAAAGGAATAGAACTTTTGCCTATGTAAGTTGAGGTGAGGCAAGAATTCTGCTCAAATAAAAAATAGACTCTGAGATAAAATTTGCCTACTTCTCATGGTTTTCTCCTTCCAGTCAAATTATTTAAAAATCCCTAAACTTTCCATTTTTTCTACTGGGCCACAGTAAATTTCTCTACAAAAGTAAGGAAATGTTTGCATATAATTTTCAAGAGGATCATATTTATCTGGTACATATACAATACTCAGAAATAAGCCAAAGCCTAATAATAACCTATTGTTTTATCTGTGTTTCTAACCAAAATTAAATTTTAATGTTTGTTTACCTGGAGGTTTGAGACTTTGAAATCAATATATGTATCTACTGAATTTCTTCTATGTGTGCACGTATTAAGAGCAGTCATCTTTGTTTATTTTCAATAGAAAATAATTTTCAGTAGAGAATAATCAGCATCTAAAAGCCTTCATAGACTGTAACAAATATAGTTGAAACAAACTATTTTAAACTAAAACTGAATGTCTGTTTTGAAATAACAAATCCATGCTTTTTTTAATCCCTTTGCTGCTTATATGAGCTATTATAGCTTATGTGAGCTATTAATGGTATGTCCCACGTAAGCTAAAGTCAAAAATTTAAGCTTTACATAAAAGGCATCTTGCACTCCTTACAGGAACTGAGAACACCACACTGATTAGATCACCGGCTTCCACAGTTGATTTAGAACACAGCAGTCTCCTTAAAAGAATCACAGAAAGGCTCACAATTCCTTGCAATAGTCCCTTCCCCATCCTTTGAAGTTACAGATAACCTAAAAGTCATCATGTCATGCTAGATTTAAAGAAATCCTCAAAATATCTGCTCCTTTCCTGTGGTTAATATCAAACAGGTATCACTAAGGCTTGTTTTAAGACAACGGCCTCTATGATTTCAATAGTAGCAGAGAAAGTTGGCTGCAAAAAAATCAGAGTCTCAGAGGATGAAGCCAGGCCAGGTCTAAGGTGAAATACAGCAGATTCCCAGAGCTACTCAGGCCTTGCAGAGCCCGCATCTCCTACACCGCCCTTCTGGTCCATGTGCAGAGGAGCTCGAAACTGATAACCTTATCACTGAAAGACCATGGTGCCTATATGCACCAATTACTGTGCAAGGGGTTTGAGGTGGTAAACTGGGTAAGATGTATATATGTTTTGGGGGCAGACTGATGAAACTAGAATTCCACAGTGTAACTTGTAGCCAATGCCAAAGTAAAGCAGTGCCCAAGAGAGCACAGAGAAGAGACTAACTCTGCTTTTGACTGAGAAGTAGGGGCTGGTCAAGGAAAGTAGCCAGAGGTGGTATGTTATGATAAGGGCAAGAACTGCTCCCCTGTTATCCAAATGTGGTGATCGCTTATCCGCTAACCATCTGTTTGATTTCTAGCAGAGGTGGGCAGGTCGATCTCTTGGAACTCAAACAAGGGCATATGTACCCTGGGTTTTAGAGAGTCTGTTTGCATTCTCTAGCTACCTTTCCATGATTTCATTATTTGACAAAACTGGATAATGATTTATCTCCCTGCCCTTCAGGCCCTAGTGGAAACAGTAGGAGATGAAGAGCTGACCCCCAAATTCCTCTGCTTACATATTGTCCAGAAGTACCACAGTTTCACTTCAACAAAGCCTGTGCACATACACAAAGTTCCAAAGGCTTCTGATGAAAGAAAGAACACAGAAATGTGTTCCTGATGGGTGTTATGTTCCTTTTGAACACTGGTACCTGGACTTAGCCGAGTTTAAAATGTCCTTGAATTCATAGATAATCTCAAGTGGTAACCCAGTAAATTTCGGCATAATTTCCCATGGAGTTTATCTGATTATACAGCACATTTCTAAGATCTGTGTTAAGAAACAGTATTAGATAAAGTGACTTATTTTATGTTACCAAAGAAGCAACCTGTATTTACTACAACAGTTGGATACTCACAGAACTATAAATACTCAGTCATAGATTCAAAGTTCTATAGACAACTTTTACCGTACATCAAACACTATAGCATCTGTCTCATTTAAAACAAATTAAGTAGAAGAAGATAAGAGTTTCTAGAATCATAACATATGAAATACGACTATCATACCTCAAAATACAAGTCTAAAAATGAGATATTTTCTTTTTTGCCTATTAAATGGATAAGGATTTAAAACTAATAAAAACCAGCATATGCATGCAGGAAGAAACCAACATACACATAAATATGAGTAAGAATACAATTTGGTTCAACCTTTTAGAGGCAGTTAAGCAATATGTATAATAAGGTATATACCATTTGACTTATAATTACATTTCTAAGAATTTATCCCAATAACCTAACCAGAGATGAACTCAAGGATTTACACACAAGGAGTGTGCACGTTTAACATACCTAAAAAAAACCTAAATGTCCAACACTTAGGGACTGGTTTACCTGGTGGTTCAGCAGTAAAGAATCTGCCTGCAGTGCAGGAGCTATGGATCTGATCCCTGGGTCAGGAAGATCTCCTGAAGAAGGAAATGGCAACCTACTCCAGTATTCTTGCCTGAAAATTCCCATGGACAGAGGAGCCTGGTGGGCTATAGTCCATAGGGTTGCCAAGAGTTAGTCATAACTTAGCAACTAAACAACAACAAATAAAGTGTGGTATAAGTATTATATTTTTAAGAAGATATTTAACAAAGCAGAAAATGTTTGCTACATGATGGAAAAACAAAAATCAGAAAACACCTAGTATATTATGATTTTTCAATAAACATAAGTATACTCATGTAAATATACCTAAGCAAAAAATAGATTGAACATATAGACTAAAATATTAGTATTATATTGTGTATCATATGAAATAATGCATATCATATTACCTGTGACAATAATATATACACATATTTAAAAATCTGACCTCTGGTTTTAAGAGAAAGCCCAAAGCAGAATCCTGATGGAAAACAGCAAGGTTGAATATTTAAATACTTACAGACATCATATTAAACACCATGGGGTATAAATGCTTTGATTCCTCAAATCAAGTTTGTCCTACAATAAACAGTGTAAGTGTCAATGTGTAATGTCTCAAAATTTAAAAAGATATTTCTACTTTTTTCTTTCCCACAGGGGAAATACTCATCCTTGCTAAGAGTACACACTTATGTAAAACAAAGATTAATATTGTGTGGGTGTGAGGCAATTGTCTTTATGCTTCTACAGCCCTGGTGGATGAAGTTAACACCTTTTGTTCATGCCAGCCCTACATATCATCTGCCTAGTTTTAACTTCAGTATGACTTCCACGGCATCTGGCCAGTAGAGGCATCTTCCAGAGGTGAAATCCAAAGAAGTGACTAATTAGCAAGAGTCTAATTCAGATATGCCAAGAAAGAAATATTATGCATTAGTATTTATTTCCATTGCACTTTATAAGCACAGTGATACACTATTTCCTCTGACACTTCCCTTGCAGAATTACAGAATTGTGGTTATACTGCCAAATTTAAACATGAGAGGAAAAACAGCACGGTCCGTATATAAACAGATGTTCAAAGGTTATTGTGTGATCAAAGCACCAAAATCTGGGGAGAGCTTCTGGAAGTACCCACTCAACCACTATCTGCCCAAAACTTGGTAACAGAAGGTGGTTGATAGTGGTTGCTTAGCAGTTGTTGTTTCAAAAACAAAAACCTGTTTCTTGCATATTCTACCCTGATTCTTGACAAAGAGAAATGCCACAAAAACGTGACTCTGCTGGGGGTGGGATTAAAATGGAGTGTCAACTTTATCTTGTAAATGTCCTCTCTGCAGATAAGCCAGACCCTTAAGAGTATCCTAATGTGTAAGTATGAGGCTGTTGGTTCTTTTTTTTTATTTTAGGCAAAATATAACCTTCACAAAACAATTTCTTTTTGGTGAAATTTTCCATAGTTAACATCTATTTGAACCAAAAAATATATATACAAGAAGGTATAAATCTTAAAATTCCGGGAAATAGATATTTCTCTTGGAGAAGGTCATAAGTGTCATGCTTAGTAAAGAAACCAGAATGGGAGTGGGTGAGTTCTGCCAGGGAAGTCTGGCTTTCTTTCGGCCTGAGAGAGAGGGGAAGTAGGGATGTGATCTTCCAGTCTCCTTCCCAGTTACTCAGTGGCCTCCTTCTACCTCTTGCCAAGTTGAATTCCAAATCTAAATTTTAGTAGCCTCAAATAACAAAGTTTTATGCCCAAATAACATGTAAGATTCATACATATATCACCAGTTTCATAATTACCCTCCATTTATGCATTCATCAAGCATTCATTGAGCGTCTACTGTATGTCTAGTAGAGCGTCAGCAGGTATTATCAGGTATCAGGTATTTTCTAGTCAAGTTCTCTTCTTCACGGATGTCCCCAGGAAACCGATGGATGCTCAGAAAGAAGTATAAAAGTGTTAAGGAAACTAAAGGAAAGTTTGTTCCAACATATAAATGTCCCATTTTATATAGCTTCTAGGATAAATCTTATATGTTATTTGGGCATGCTGCTGCTGCAAAACTTCATTATTTGGGGGTTCCTAGGGTCTAAATTGGGAGCAGACAATGGCACCCCACTCCAGTGTTCTTGCCTGGAGAATCCCAGGGACGGGGGAGCCTGGTGGGCTGCCGTCTATGGGGTCTCACAGAGTCGGACACGACTGAAGCGACTCAGCAGCAGCAGCAGCAGCAGGGTCTAAATTATAGGTGGCAAGAAAGGATTTGCTATCCCTGAACTGCCACAATACAATACTAAATTGGATCAATTTCTGAATAAGCCCTTATAAATAATAAAATATATTTGAAAATATGAAACAAAAATAACAGATTAAAAAACTATTCTGGAACTATTCTGGAGGTTCATAGTTAAAGCTCTCTCAAAGGATGAAGCGATTTGCAGGTAGAGAATTCACTAGAAAAATGTCAGCTTTAACTCAAGTTAACTCCAGACCTCATATATTCCAAGTTTCCTTCTTAAAAGTAGAAATGAGGAAAACTTGTTCACATAATTATAATGGAGGGAAACCTGCAATAAACATATCAACAAACCTTCAGTAACAACCCCTCAGAATCAAGTAGTGACTTAATATTTATAATGCTCCTACAAGGTCACTGCCAGAAACAAAAATGTCCCATACCAAATCCCTGGGCAAAGTTTCCAAGGGATCAAATTGAAAGGTAAAAACTTAATACATATACTAGAGCAAGATTTATACATACATCACCAGTATCATAATTACCCTCCATTTATGCATTCATCAAACATTCATTGAGTGTCTACTGTATGCCTGGTAGAGTGTCAGGTATTACAATTAAACAGGGTATCAGTGATGATTTGTGGTATCAAACAGCAGAATCCACTCTGGAAAGTTTAAATGGTATTGGGTAGCTCAGAACTGGAGAAGGCACTGGCAACCCACTCCAATACCCTCGCCTGGAGAATCCCAGCCCTGGTGGGCTGCCGTCTATGGGGTCGCACAGAGTCGGACACGACTGAAGCAACTTAGCAGCAGCAGCAGCAGCTCAGAAGGATCAGAGATCCAAATCCTGAAGCTACACAGCCAGCAACAACTCACAGAATAGGGACTTCAGTAAGAAAAACATCTCCGCCCCTGTCAGTAACTGCGATCCTTAGGACCGAAGACCAGAACTCTGCCACTATCACCTCCCCAAGATCTCCATCATCAGCCTTAGCAGAAGACTGGTTCCCTTCCATGAAGCTGTCTCCTGTGACTCACTTCCAAATCCACCTTGCGTGGACCACATCACAAAGCCCAGATCACAGCTCTGCCCCCTGGTCACAAAGGAATCTGAAAGATCTGTTTTCTGGCTTCTGTCTTGGAAAGTTAGGTGTCATGTTGTGGGAAATCACCAAAAGGTTAGGTGGCCACGAAGTTCACTGTAAAATATGACAGTCTGCCATGGAGCATTCAGTCCAGTGTAATAATACATAGACAAAAACAAAGATCTCTGTATGCAGGGACTTCCAAGTACCAAGTGGACTTTCCTAAATATAATCTAATAAAAATTTTACATTACCAATATATCAGGTTTATCTGACAAGGTTTTTCTTCCCTAGAGGATCATTTTCTCTGCCTTTTTCTATAATCTCATACTTAACATGAATCAGCCCAGCCATTTGGCTGTGGACTAATTATGTTAAATAAAAAGAAAACCAATTATAGCTTAAAACACAGATTAAACACTTGTGTGTTAGACTCTAGGCTTCTCCATGTAGCACTATAGCAAAGAAAATGGACTTGTGGATTAAAATGCCACTCAACCATTACCAGCTGTGTGTCCTTCAGCAGGGATTCTACTGCCTCTCATCTTAGTTTCTGCTTCTGCTTCTGCTGTACTTACCACATAGAATTGTTTAGGATGATTGAAAAGAAACAAGCATGTGTGAGACTCAGCACAGTGCTTAGCACTGTTGGGTATTGTCCAACCATTGTTTAATCCTTACAGTGACATTATGAACCAACGTTGTTATCTCCATTTAAACTGGCAAAGATGAATCTAAAGTCACTTTCCAAGTAACACCTGAGTAGCACCCAGGTTTGGGATTTGCACCAGGTTTTCTCATGTTGAGCCTGGCCTTTTAACACTACTCCACCTGCTAAGGCTTAAAAGCCATTACAAGTAAGAATGACTCATGTAGGTTCTCAGGAAATCTTCTCTGTCCTACAAAGCAAAGTTGTTTTTTTTCTCCATTTGATAGAGAAAAAACAGTATAGAAGTCCAAAAAAGGGAATGTTCTCTCCCCAGAATCTTTACAGCCCCTAAATATTGAGGACTAGAAGGAAATTTAGAAGCTAGCCATTCTAGCCTCCTGAACTTAATGTCATGCTAGGACCATTTTACCTTTCTTTAGGTTTACCCTGCTTCCTTTTATCTCTTTTGTCTTCTATCATTACAGGCAGAATCTAGAGACAACAGTAAGGCGGCCACAAAACTCTGAGTGTTATCCAGGCAAAATGCAAGAGAAAGAGCTTGACTATTGACCAACTGGTGGCACTCATGGCTATATGTGCATTTCCCTAAGAGTATGGCCTGGAATGGGCTTCCCAAATAGTTCAGTGGCAAAGAATCCACTTGCCGATGCAGGAGATGAAAGAGACGGGGGTTTGATTTCTGGGTTGGGAAGATCCCCTGGAGGAGGAAATGGCAACCCACTCTGGTATTCTTGCCTGGAGAATCCCATGAACAAAGAAGCCTGGCGGGCTACAAGTCCGTAAGGTCACATAGAGTTGAACATGAGCGAACAGCTGAGCACATGCAGTCCCTGGAGCACCAAGTTCCTTAGGGTGCTAGTAGATATTTTATAAAGAATGAGTTCCGGGTCAAGTAAGTTTGGAAAACGTGGGGGTAAACAAAGTTAAACAGATTTGCTCAGAACTTTTAATGTGTTAATGAGCGTAATGAACCCGCAAATGAGGATATGATAAGCAGTGTTGAATTTGTCAGAGTCCTTTTTTTCTCAAAGAATCTGGTAGGACCAGTGAATCACAGGCACATTTGAGGAACACTGGGTGAGGAAAGGTGTTTGTCATCAGAATACAGGAAAAAATGAGTTAATTCAAATGTGACGGGAAACTTCTAGCACCACCCCGGGAAGAAGAGGTTCTGATCCTCTGGCTCAGTTTGCCTGGCATATCTGATACCTATAGGTGGTACACACCAGGTTATATGGCTTGATGCACTCAATATGAATATTGATAAGGTCACTCTCCATATTCAACATACAATCTTCTGATTATATTTTAATTTCCTATATAGCCATCCTACAGAGGAAAGTGCTAGGCAAGCTGGTATAAATGCCTGGTACAATTGGTAGCTATATTTCTTATTGTAGATTAATATAAATATTCCAGCCAATAAGAGTATCCAGTCAATTTGACAGACAATTTCTCAGTGTAAGTCAAACCATCATTCCTTTGGTTTGTGCAATCTCTTCCAAGTTTTGTGAGAATGAGATAGTCTCTAAGAGTTCCAAGATACTGACAAAATTCGTTTCCATCCTGCCAATGTTAAAACCAGAAAGAACCCAGGCCCTATTGTACTTACCAAGGTCATGTGACCTCTCGCCATCTCCTGGGCATCCCTGTGAGCGTGTGTTATGCTCCTTGATTATTGAACATTTAGACCTTTTATGCTTTTGCTCTGATTTGCCATCCTCTATGGGCTTCCCAGGTGGCTCAGTGGTAAAGAATTGCCTGCCAATGCAGAAAACCCAAGAGATACAGTTTTGATCCCTGGGTGGGGAAGATCCCCTGGAGAAGGAAATGGCAACCCACTCCAGTATTCTTGCCTGGGAAATCCCATGGACAGAGGAGCCTGATGGGATACCATCCATGGGGTCACAAAGAGTCGGACACGACTGAGCACACACGTGCACGCGCGCGCACACACACACACACCCCATCCTCTATAGCCCTAGGATCTTAAATAGCTTCTAGATGAAATGAAAACACAATTTTCCCAATCTGCTTTACTTACCAATGAGAAGTACTAGGATTCAAGTTTTGAAAGCATGTACCCAGGCAAGCAGTTATCTTACTCTGGAAAAATCTCAATGAGCTAAAACTAAAGGAACTCTGCAGGACCACAGAGAACAAGCAGGCAGGGGTCAATCTTCCATCCTGAACTTGCCAAGCTACAAGTTGGAAAATCCATGCAAGGAGCCAGCTCTGCCCATGGGGACACCTGGATTGTGAATCTCTCCTGGAGAGGGGCTGGGGTGCTGGGGAGATCATTTTCATAAATACACTTACTTTCCTCCTTTGAACAGGCACACCTGTTTTCTCTACTAACTCTGTTGCTTCGGTCACTTATGCCCTAGGGAAAGCAGTTGTAAGAAATAACAGATGCAGAATTTACACAGCAGAGAGCATTCCATCCTTTCAGTTTACAAAGTCTGCAGAAAACTACCCAACTGGTGCAGGACTATTTTATGAACTGTGACCTCAAGCTGCTCATTGAAAATGCAGTTCCTATCAAATTATTCTTTTGCAGATTTTCATTTTAAAATGATGAACACATTTGGGGTTCGTTATGCAAAGATGGGCTCGATAAAGGACAGAAATGCTGTGGACCTAACGGAAGCAGAAGATATTAAGAAGAGGTGGCAAGAATACACAGAAGAACTGTACAAAAAAGATCTTCATGACCAAGATAATCATGATGGCGTGGTCACTCACCTGGAGCCAGACATCTTGGAATGTGAAGTCAAGTGGGCCTTAGAGAGCATCACTACGAACAAAGCTAGTGGAGGTGAGGGAATTCCAATTGAGCTATTTCAAATCCTGAAAGACGATGCTGTGAAAGTGCTACACTCAATATGCCAGCAAATTCGGAAAACTCAGCAGTGGCCCCAGGACTGGAAAAGGTCAGTCTTCATTCCAATCCCAAAGAAAGGCAATGCCAAAGAATGCTCAAACTACCGCACAATTGCACTCATCTCACACGCTAGTAAAGTCATGCTCAAAATTCTCCAAGTCAGGCTTCAGCAATACATGAACAGTGAACTTCCAAATGTTCAAGCAGGTTTTAGAAAAGGCAGAGGCACCAGAGATCAAATTGCCAACATCTACTGGATCATTAAAAAAGAAAGAAAGTTCCAGAAAAACATCTATTTCTGCTTCATTGACTATGCCAAAGCCTTTGACTGTGTGGATCACAATAAACTGTGGAACATTCTGAAAGAGATGGGAATATCAGACCACCTGACCTGCCTCTTGAGAAACCTGTATGCAGGTCAGGAAGCAACAGTTAGAACTGGACATGGAACAACAGACTGGTTCCAAATAGGAAAAGGAGTACGTCAAGGTTGTATATTGTCACCCTGCTTATTTAGCTTATATGCAGAGTACATCATGAGGAACGCTGGGCTGGAAGAAGCACAAGCTGGAATCAAGATTGCCGGGAGAAATATCAATAACCTCAGATATGCAGATGACACCACCCTTATGGCAGAAAGTGAAGAGAAACTCAAAGGCCTCTTGATGAAAGTGAAAGAGGAGAGTGAAAAGGTTGGCTTGAAGCTCAACATTCAGAAAACAAAGATCAAGGCATCTGGTCCCATCACTTCATGGGAAACAGATGGGGAAACAGTGGAAACAGTGTCAGACTTTATTTTTGGGGGCTCCAAAATCACTGCGGATGCTGATTGCAGCCATGAAATTAAAAAACGCTTACTCCTTGGAAGGAAAGTTATGACCAACCTAGATAGCATATTAAAAAGCAGAGACATTACTTTGCCAACCAAGGTCCGTCTAGTCAAGGCTATGGTTTTTCCAGTGGTCATGTATGAATGTGAGAGTTGGACTGTGAAGAAAGCTGATCGCCGAAGAATTGATGCTTTTGAACTGTGGTGCTGGAGAAGACTCTTGAGAGTCCCTTGGACTGCAAGGAGATCCAACCAGTCCATTCTAAAGGAGATCAATCCTGGGTGTTCATTGAAAGGACTGATGCTAAAGCTGAAACTCCAATACTTTGGCCACCTCATGCGACGAGTTGACTCACTGGAAAAGACTCTGATGCTGGGAAGGATTGGGGGCGGGAGGAGAAGGGGACGACAGAATGAGATGGCTGGATGGCATCACCGACTTGATGGACATGAGTTTGGGTGAACTCCGGGAGTTGGTGATGGACAGGGAGGTCTGGCGTGCTGTGATTCATGGGGTCGCAAAGAGTCGGACACGACTGAGCAACTGAACTGAACTGAACTGAACTGAACACTTGAACCGGCCACACTTGCATTAACAAAAATCTTCGTAAAAAGCTTACAGTGTGTACACTATTGCCTCTGTTTTACAGATGGAGAAACTGAGGCACAAGCATCTTACCCCAAACTTCTGCAAAATGACACAGAACAAATACAACCTGTCCATAGCAAGTGACAACATCTAAAAAGGAACTAGGTGTGTTCCTGCTTAGCAAGAATCTACTTTGAGTTGGATTTGCCTGGTAAAGATGGGCATGAAATTGACCTCTGAGGATAGAGTTCATCTCTCTGGTGTCATGAATGTTATCATTCAAAGTAGAAAAATGCCCCCTGGTGAATTTCTAGCTCAATGACTCAGAAATGAGGAGTAAGATTATATGTTAAGTATCAAAGGGTAGATAATCCAAGCATGAGTAGAAAATAAAAATCACAAATTGGAAATTGTTTTATTTCTGAGGATATGGCAGAAAGGATTCAAACATGCAGAGATTCTGCACACATCCATGCAGGATCCCGGCTTGGGTGGTCTCACGTGGGGAAAAGTCCTCAAACAAGGACAATGAGGAAAGGGATGGGAGTGGAGGAAAACAGGGGAGATCAGGTCTGTAGACAAATGAATTAAAAAAAAAGAAAAGAGACTCTCAACCACTCACTGTGCATGCATGTGAAGTCGCTTCAGTCATGTCTGACTCTTTGTGACCCTATGGACTCTAGCCCGCCAGGCTCCTGTGTCCTGGGATTCTCCAGGCAAGAATACTGGAGTAGGTTGCTGTGCCCTCCTCCAGGGGATCTTCCCAACCCAGGGATTGAACCTCTGTCTCCTATATCTCCTGCATTGGCAGACAGTTTCTTTACCACCAGTGCTACCTGGGAAGCCCAAACCACTCACTGCTGCTGCTGGTGGTGCTAAGTCGCTTCAGTCGTGTCCGACTCTGTGCAACCCCATAGACGGCAGCCCACCAGGCTCCCCCATCTCTGGGATTCTCCAGGCAAGAACACTGGAGTGGGTTGCCATTTCCCTCTCCAATGCATGAAAGTGAAAAGTGAAAGTGAAGTCGTTCAGTCGTGTCCGACTCTTAGCGACCCCATGGACTGCAGCCTACCAGGCTCCTCCGCCCATGGGATTTTCCAGACAAGAGTACAGAAGTGGGTTGCCATTGCCTTCTCCAAACCACTCACTAGCCAGTGCAATTGTTTAATTGTTTTTAAGATGACTTCTGCATTCAATAAGCAGTGTTATGAGTTTAGGAAAGTGTATTCTCATTTCTCGAAGTTTGTTTCACAACAGAGTATTAAATTCAAGAAATATTTTCAGGGGCTTCCCTGGTGGTCCAGTGGTTAAGAATCCACTTGCAGGGGACATGAGTTTGATCCCTAGTCCAGGAAGATTCCATGTGCCAAGGAGCAATGAGGCTCATGCACCACAACTACTGAGCCCAAGCTCTAGAGCCCAGGAGCTGCAACTGCTGCAGCCCATGCACCCTAGAGCCCGCGCTCTGCAACAAGAGAAGCCACCACAATGAGAAAATGAGAAGACCATGCACCACAGCAATGAATAGCCCCTGCTCCCTGCAACTAGAGAAAGGCCAAACACAACAGCGAAGACCCAGCACAGCCAAAAATAAAGTTGTTTTTTTTTTTTTCTGAAAAGAAATATTTTCAAAATAAAACCTGTGCTTCCCCACATTAGTGGTCCCTCAATCCAGATGCCTATTAAAATCACTTGGGGAGCTTGTTAAAAATTGATTCAGGACATCTCTACTGATTCTGACTCTCCACATGGTGCTCTTCAGTAACTGGATCTTCTTTCAAAGTTTACCAAGGTTTCTTGGCCATAGATTTGGAGACTTCTGCCATAGATATGCCCGTTTCAGGGTTACCTGAAGAAACATATATAGCACTGGTATAAGGATCTTCTTGATGTCTCACCAGGACTCCTCGTCTACTATTTTAGACTTGGCTGTCTCCTGGAATCCATTCTCCTTTCTGTCATCCTGTGCTCTCCACAGGGCTGACTGGGGATATTAATTCTTCCAGGCTGAAACTGTGCTCCTACTACTCCCTGCCTGATGAAGTCAACCCAGGGTGGTGTAACTCAAGTCATTCTTCTGCCATGGCTGGTGGCTGTGCCATGCTAGGGAAAGGGCTCACCTCCCACAAGGTTTAAAAGTTTTCATCAAGTCACACACACAAAAAGTGCTGCTATGCACTTTGATAACGTTTCCAAAATTCCCTTTCTCCAGGAATTTGGTACCAATTTTCTTGAGACTAGGACTGGGGAGTGGGGAGTGGTTCAAGAAGTAATAGATAATTTGAGCAATGTCACCCCACAGAACACTGGGAGCTCTCCCTCACTTATCACCTTTGCCCCTGCCTTCTCATGAGTAATGGGGCCTCGTCAGGATGGAGTTCAGGTCTCTCTTGGGTGGCTCCATAGACCTCATGGACATATTACCCTTGGCATCTCAAATGCCCCAGAGGAGTGTACAGATCTGAAAAGTCATATGATTCCAACTATGTGACATTCTAGAAAAAGGCAAAATTAAGGAGACAATAAAACAATCAGTGGTTTCCAGGAATTGATAGGGAGAAATGAACTGGTAGAGCATAGAGGATTTTTAGAGAAGCAAAAAAATATTTTATGATACCATAATGATAGATGTTATTACACATTTGTCAAACTCATAGAATGTGCAACACCAAGAATGAGCCATATTATAAAACTACGGAGTCTGGGTGATTATGACATGTCGATAGAGACTCATCAATTGTAACAAATGCACCACACTGGTAGGGATGTTCCTAATGGGGGAGGCCATGCATGTGTAGGAGGAAGGGATATTTACATTATAGAGCATGCTCTAAATCACTGTATTTAATCAAAAAACATCCCTTGGACTGCAAGGAGATCCAACCAGTCCATTCTAAAGATCAATCCTGGGTGTTCATTGAAAGGACTGATGCTAAAGCTGAAACTCCAATACTTTGGCCACCTCATGCGACGAGTTGACTCACTGGAAAAGACTCTGATGCTGGGAAGGATTGGGGGCGGGAGGAGAAGAGGACGACAGAGAATGAGATGGCTGGATGGCATCACCGACTCGATGGACATGAGTTTGAATGAACTCCGGGAGTTGGTGATGGACAGGGAGGCCTGGCGTGCTGTGATTCATGGGGTCGCAAAGAGTCGGACACAACTGAGTGACTGAACTGAACTGAACTGAACTGAAACAGAGTAATAGAATACAATCAGAACTAATCTGGGATATTTATGGAGGTCAACTGATAAAGCTGGTTTTTTTTAAAGAAGACAAAGAGGGACTTGCCTGGTGGGTCAGCAGTTAAGACTCTGGCACTTCCAGTGCAAGGGGCATGGGTTCAATCCCTGGTCAGTGAACTAAGATCCCACATGCCACAAGGCCTAGGCAAAAATGTTTTTAATAAATATAAATAAAAATTAAAAATACAAAGAAATTTAGCCCAGATTAATTGCAAATATATGTCATTGAAAAGGAACTTTGAAAAAAGACACTTTTAAAAGTCACAGAGTAAAGGTTACCTTGTGGTGATCACAGTTATACCAGTAAAAACAAATGAAAAACAAAATAACTCCCTGCTGCTGCTGCTAAGTCACTTCAGTCGTGTCCAACTCTGTGTGACCCCACAGACGGAAGCCCACCAGGCTCCCCCTTCCCTGGGATTCTCCAGGCAAGAATACTGGAGTGGGTTGCCATTTGCTTCTCCAATGTGTGAAAGTGAAAAGTGAAAGTAAAGTCACTCAGTCGTGTCTGACCCTTAGAGACCCCACGGACTGCAGCCTACCAGGCTCCTCCATAAATGGGATTTTCTAGGCAAGAGTACTGGAGTGGCTTGCCACTGCCCTCTCCGAAATAACTCCCTAATGTTATGTAAATGGATAACTGTGGCTTGGGTTACAGATTCAAACACACTGTGTCTGAAAGAGGTGAGGATTACCTCTTTCGAGGTGCTATGTCAAATTGTGTTCGAGGATGTAGAAAAAAGGCCTGGATGTCACATATCCAAGTGAAAACCTTTAATAAATTCATTTCATAAACTGAGAGTTAAAAATGCAATATTTCTAATTTAAAACATTGATTTTGAATATATATGTAAAACTACATTAATAAGCTATACACAGAAGTAGAAAAGTGACTAATTTATCTAAATCATTGTAAGTTCATATAATCATTTAATTTTTTTGAACTTTTCATTAGAAAAGGAAAATTTCCCTCCTTATGTAGTCTCTCTAAGTACCAGGAATAGTATAGACACTTAGCTGTATTGTGGGCTGCCTACTGTGAAACAGTCTTTTCTAATACACTGGCTTGCTAGAGTCTCTAAGGGACCTGGTAGCTTTGTTTTGGTATTTATCAGAGCCCACTTTCCAAACAGAGTGCCCAACTTCCTTGATTCAATGAGTTCTCTTTGCAGAAAGAAGGCTGTGAGACAAATGTACAAATACAAATAATTAAAGGTTAAGTGTAGAGACACACATTCTTTTTTCCAGTGTTCCTAGACTATGACAAAATTCCTATCCCTCAGTTGGTGGGTTGGTATTTTGAGTATTATTTTTCTTGGGTTGTGGATGCAATATTGTGAGGTCAGAGCCATATATCATATCATATTCTCATCACTCCACAATACTCTTCCCCACCCACCCAGTCCTCACCCCCAGACCTCTCCTCTTGGCCCCATCCTTGGAGAGAAAACCAAGTTATCAGCACCACATAATTATCAAATGCTCAGTGTAGTAGGAAGGACAGGAAAGAAATCTCTGATTAAACAAAGCATCAGCTTTGCTGTTCTGTACAGGATCCTTAATCTAGATACAATTTCAAGCTGTTGTGCCAGATACAGAACCTGCAAAATGGACATAAATATTAGCCTCTGTGTTGGCAGTTCTTTCAATATGACTGGTGCTATCTCTATATACTTATAAATATGATACAATTATTTCTTCATCAAACAAAATTCTTGGCTATGACTTTGTCAAGAATGGAATAAAAACAAAGGGAGAACTATGCAGCCTCTCTGCAATACACTAGCTCATTTTGGTTACAATCTTCCAACTTCCAAAGGGGAATTTGGAGCTCCAATTATATGGAGCACTGTTTCGTATTTCTCATGACAGACGTAGGCCACTGAGAATTACATAAATGGTGCTGGCTGGCAGAAAGAAGAGCGGCATTCCTCACCCCTTTCTTCTCTCTGCCAGGCTTACACACCCTCTCAGAGGAGAAAGCACAACTTTGCTGACCCTTTTAGGGACAAGTCGCCCTGGAACAAGTAAGCAAGCCAACTCTTGAAAATATTCTGTAAAAGCAAACAGTGAAATATCCCGGGTGTGGCAACCCTGCACACACATTTTCCCACTTAGCACCGATGTTCCTCTCTGCTTTGAAATTGCCAGACAGGCAATTCTGTCCATCAACAGGTACCCCGTAACCAGCTCTAACTGTGTCCATTGTCTCCTCCTACTCCTACTGCTCCAAACACCTTGATCCAGAAGACACATAAGCATCCTGCCTATAGAATCCAATATTCTAAAACCTATGCACAACTTTGATTTTCAAGAATTTTACAGCTAGGGAGCTTAGGTGGGGCTTAGAGACTTTCCAGTCCCAAAATTGTAAATTCAAATTCCTAATGGGGTCGGGGAGGTACTATAAATGAGAACAGAAAGTCACATATGAGGCAATAGGGAGTGGTGAGAACTGAAGCAAACTGCCTAAGAACAGTCCCTCTGATTCTAATCCAGCATTCCCATTTCACAGATGAATAAACTCATCCCCAAAAAGCGAAGTAATTTGTCATGATAAAAATTCAGTTTAGCTCACTTTCCACCAAACAGGTTGCCCTTAGGTCAGAAATGAAGATTATAATTTTTCTCAGATCTTCAGGGCTCTTGTTTGGGGGTACACAAAACTTGTTTTAAGAAATTGAAAATGCCATCTTCCCAGAAATATGCCCTCCAAGACTCACTTCACACCATGGGCTGTGGCCAAGGCCACATTCATTCTTAGGAATGTTCTGTCTAGGGAGGATTCCTGGGATGTGATCTGTGGTCAGTGAGAAAGCCCTTTTGATCCCAGCCACAAAAATGCTGCTGAACTCAGAAACTTTCTCTCCATAAATCAGAGTCCTCCCGGGAATGGCCGGGTGTGGCTTCCCACGCAGGTGCCCGGTTGCTCCAGCACTCCTAAGGGGGCACTCCCTCACTTTGAAAGTCTTCTAGGAGCTGCTGGAGTCAAAATGGTAAATCCATACGATTCTACATTCACATACGAATTCTTCCTGACTTTCCGGGCATCTGTTTTGTTCATTCCTAGCAGCCAGGTGTGAGTGCCTGTCTGCCTTCCTTCTGTTTGCTATTTCATGTCTAACCTTCAACTCTGAATTTGGCTCAGCTTGGGAACATAGGCCAAAGAGTTCCTTGTATACACTGCTTTTAATTTGTCCAAGGATTCCGAAAGTAGCAGTGATCCAAATAGTTTAAGAAGTCAAAATATTGCTGCAGCCTGGGTCTAGCAAGCTGGCTGAAGGCTGACTGGTGAATTTGGAATCTCCCTTCAGGGATACCCATGTGCCTCTAGGAGACAAGCTCTTCCCTTTGCCAGCAACTAACTTCCCGCTCAGACCAGCATGAGGTCAGTGTAAGAGACCTGCCAGGAGGACTTGAAGCCAGGTCCTGTTTTAAAGGCTCAGACACCCACAGCAGCTATGAGGATTTTCAATAACTCACACCCCAGGCTGCTTAAAAGTACATATTCTTAGGTCCCATTTTCATAGAAGACATAACAATAGTAGTATTTACTGAACACTCAATGGGCTTTAGATACCACGACAAGTATTAATACTTTACAGAAATTTGTTTCATTTAATCCTCACAATAGCCCTATGGAATGAGGGTGGTGCTATCAACAAGTGAAGCAAATCATAATTACCACAATTACGATCTCCATTATGCAGTTGGGGAAACTGAACTTTAGAAAGGATCAGTCAATTTGCCCAAGTTCACCAAACTATTCAATAGTGAAACAAAACTTAGAATGCACCCATTCTTTTTCCAGGGGACCACAAAGCTACAAACACACATTTCTATTAAGAAACCTCACCAGCTAGGTGATACCTTTGAAACATGCCTGAGCAGTTGTCAAGTAGAGGTTAAGGCCTGTGGGGGCTTGCGGTTAACCAACCAAGAGTGAAGAGGGATGGGGCACCGGTTCCACTTGGATTCCAGGAGTCCCAAA
This sequence comes from Moschus berezovskii, assembly GCF_049115385.1. Classification (NCBI taxonomy): domain Eukaryota; kingdom Metazoa; phylum Chordata; class Mammalia; order Artiodactyla; family Moschidae; genus Moschus; species Moschus berezovskii. Next base: position 37,049,662 of record NC_142468.1, on the reverse strand, counting down.
TCCATGTATACCTCATGGACAAGCAGAGGATGCAGGCAGAGGATGTGCTGATGCCAGGGGACATGGGTGCTCAGGTAAAGGCCCTTCCACCTGAGACCAGACTCAAAGACCAAGGCTCAGGCCTAGTGGCCTTGGAAAAGCTACAGGGCCACATGCACTTCACACACCTAACAAGATTGCACTGGTGGGAAGTCTGTCTACTGTCTCCTGGTAAAAGGTGAGTGTCTTCTGGGGTTTCCTAGAGGCCAGAGGAGAAGACCTAAACCCACATCACCAGGTCGAGGCAGACAGAGAGCATGAGGCAGGTCATGGCAGCTGCAATCTGCCCTGGCCTTTCCACCACCCACTTCTCTGTCCTTCTCCTTCTCATGCTGAGTCTCAGAAGTGACTCAGAGGAACAGCTAAGGTGACTCAGAGAGAAGTTCTTTCAAGTTCCTAAGAAAACATGCCCATGGCCAACCACGAGGTGCATTTCCTCCCAGCCATGTTATTTTAAAGGCAAATGGGTCTCCAAAACAGAGCCACCATCCCAGCCCTGGGCCAGATCACATTGCAGGCCATGTTTAGTGGAGAGAGGCTGCTTACAGTAAATTCAAGCAGGCTTGAAAAGGTTGATTTATTCTTCTTAGAAGCTGAATCACACCATGTGGATTGGCTGAATCAAATAAGGGATTCTGAGACTCGTTATTCTAAGTGGAACAAACACTGCTGCAAGAGATAGTGGGGCAAGGCCTGGGTGGCTGCTCTTCGGGGCCAGTGATCATGGATTCAAAGGTGGGGACCACTCACACCCTTTTCTTTCCCCCTCCTTACTCTAGGCCCCTGCCTATGGTCTATCAACTCTGGATGGAGAGTTAAAAGGACATGAAGTTAAAATGATCATCTATGTTCTTTTAAGTGGCTGAATAGAGGTGACATATAACATTGCTCAAAATGTCTGCACAGTTGTTTCCTTTATAGTGAAATGAAGCGTTAGTCGCTTAGTCATGTCCAACTCTTTGCAACCCTATGGACTGTAGCCCACCAAGCTCCTCTGTCCATGGGATTTCCCAGGCAAGAATATTGGAATGGGTAGCCATTCCCTTCTCCAGGGGATCTTCCTGACCCAGGGACTGAACTCAGGTCTCTCACATTGCAGGCAGATTCTTTACTGTCTGAGCCACCAGGGAATCACCCTAATATTCTCTTCCTCCTCTCAAAATACTCCAGAAACCTGAGAAAGTAGAACAGTTCTAATATCTCTATTAACAGGAGGCAGAAAAGGCTTCCATGGGCCTCCTTAGCTTAGTCTGTTCGGGCTGCTGTAACCAAATACCATAAACTGGGAAACTTATAAACACGTATATTCATTTTCACAGTTCTGGAGGTTAGAAAGTTCAAGCTCAAGGCACCAGCAGATTTGGTGGTTACTAAGTCTGTTGAAAAACATGAAAACAAAGCACACCACAGCAAACAACCCTCATCAACCAGCTGGTATGATTCCCAGGGTGCCAGCTTTCTCACCCTTTGCCCAGTCAAGCAAATATTCAGGGTCTCCAGCACAATGTAGAACACGCCTGGTGCTAATGATAGTGAGGAACAGAGAGATTCTCACACCTCTTTCTGTTTCAGTAAGTGGAGCTGGGAATCCCTGTCTCCAAGGCTTTTTTGAAACACAAGCCTATTCCCGGGGGACTTGGGGCCCAAGTTCTTCCAATACCTATGAGGTGAAATCCATCTGCTTCTTCTTGGCTTTTTCCTCCACCTCCAGAAGCCTGCCATCCAGCCAATGTGATAGGGCAATCCAAGATCTGTCTTCAAGATCCAGCTACACTCACTGCCATCTTCCACGCTCCAACCTCACCTTCTGTTCTAAGGACACATTTGATTTTGCAAAGTTGAATTTTCCAACTGCTACTCTACTTCATTATTTGAGAGATTAAGGAGAGTTAAGTCTTTCAGTGTTCAAGGTTATTTCCTTAATCTGTCAGAACTCCTAATCATAGAAACACTTTCATACACATATCTCAGAATCAGTCCTCAAGTTCCAGAGTTTGAGAATGACCCATTTTTTTTTCCTCTCAATGAAGAATAGTTTTACAATGCTTTGTGCTCACAGTTCTCAAAGTGCTAATCAGAAGCATGCCAAACCTTCTATTACAAATGTAATGCATGCAGACATACATACAGGGGAATTTTTAATTCTGTTCTTCAAATTTCTGTCACATTTACCCCTAAGAATCTCAAATAACCATTGACCTCTGAGAAGAGGTTTTTACGGGAACTAAAAAAGTCTCAAGACAAAGTTTCCTAAATTCAGTTGTCTTAACTAGCCTGTCTCTCAGATGTTTTAGTTGTCTAACCTTAGTATTTCCAAAAGCTATCATTTCTTTCTTTGGACCCTTCCAGGCTAAATTGAACTAAAGAAGAAAGATGTCAAAACCCTTAAATGCTTCAGACTATGTCCCCCAATCTTATTATGGAAAACAAGAGCTACAAAAACAGATTTGTGTAACTCTTACACTCACAGGCTGAAGGAATAAAATGAAAACAAGCTATTATGTTAATCTTCAGATTAGCCCTCTAGTCTGTCAATGTAATACTGACCAGTAAACAATGTCCATAATTAAACTGTTGTCAGAGACACAAAAGCCCCACGAGCCTGAGCTAATGAGGCAGTATTCAACTCCTTCACAAAGGCTGGCCAAATACAATTCCAGGAATGTTAATGCTGCCAAGTAGCCGGGATGCTCTCAACAGCGGGAAGACCACTGAGTGGAGGTAATTAAGTCTCCAATGCTAGAGAATTCTGCCCCAGTGCTATTTGTTTGTTGAGGACATGTGCTTAGGTGCAAGGAATTGGAAATCTCTGAAACCAAAATGAGCACATTGGGCATCAAAGCACCCCAAGTCCTCCTCTAAGGTCTGTGACATGAATGTGCATGACAAGGGGGCACGGGGGCCACAGTCTCCTAATTGTTCCAGAGACCTTTCAGTCTGGGGGGGACGACATGTCTTGGTATTTATGTAATTAAGTGCACTGAAATCCTCAGCACAGGGTTCCCATGAAGTCTGGCTGCACGTTAACTGGGGCTCAGTAGATTTATTAGAGGACACTTTTCCATTCTTTTTGCTCTGGGAGACAGATGCTCTTCCATAAAATACCCTCATACCGAATAATTTTGTCTAGAAACCGGAGAATCACATCTATTCTTCTCTTCAAGAGAGAATCCCCACTAGGAGAAACACTTTATTTCCCCTTCTGTTTTTCTTGGATTCTCTTGAAAATTCCAATATGTGACCCAAGGCACATTGCAGTAAGAAATATCACACCATGGGAGCCTTTCAACAGAAGGAGTCCTGCACACGACTGATTCCATCACAGGTCCACATTCACTGTCCACTCCTGCAGCCAGGAGCCCCCTCCACAGCTGGCCCAGGGCTGCTACATCCCTAACTCACTCCTGGGGCCCCAAGAGAGCTTCCTGATCCTTCTTTCTGGGGCATCCACCTAGAGAGGTGTTTTTTTTGTTTGTTTTTTTTTTTCCTGCACTGTGATGAGGATGGGAGGAGATAAAACGCGGGGGAAGAGGGCATGACAAACTTGATGTTCCAGCGACATTTCACTGCAGCCTTGAAAATGTCATCAAGAGGTCAAGCTCCCTGGGGGAACGAGATTATGACACTTCTCTACTCTCAGTGATCAAAGGAGAACTGATTCCTGTCACAAAACTTAGAAGAAGGCAGGGAAAATGCTGGACTTGCCACAACCTAGCTCTGATCACTTATTTATTCATTTGAAACCATAAGTCTACTATGAGCTAGGCCCTGAGGATGCAGAGATGAACAAATAGAAACTATCCCTTCACTCCTAGCATTTATTGCCTATTGGAGGAGATACATATTGTTACACATCTAACTATGAAAAGTGCTCTGTGGAACATCAACAAAACCAGAGTGCAAAGGAAGTCACAAGCAAGCAGGCCATCCTTTTCCATATCTGTTCAATGCCAAGGGCTAACAGGAGTTACTCCTAGGTGGTAGGATTGTATACTGGCTTATTGTACTACTGTCTCTTTGTGCATTTTACTTGGGAGTTAGATAGTTTAATAATGCAGACCACAGGTGTGGAGGTAAACCAGCTAGCTGATCTTGAGCAATTTATTTAAACTCTCGGAACCTTGGTTTCCATGCTGTAAAACAGAGGTAATGCCAGTCCCTTCTTCATTGGCTGATTGAAAGGATTAAACAGAATGAACATCCAAAGTGGGTGCATATTACAGAGCAGATACCCCAAGAATACATTATGTCTACAAAAAGAAAGAAAATATGTCAAGTTACTCATGGTTGTTTTTGATGAGGGCATTGTTCCACATCGTCTCTACCATCCTAGCCCCTGTCACTACAAGGATCCCATCTTTACAACTATAGCTCTTCTTTCTGTATGACTGGCATGTTCCAGGTCCCTTGTTGAGGACAACATTGGATTCTACTTCGGAGGCTAATGGAATCACTCCCTAAATCAGGCATCCCCAACCTCCAGAATCTAATGCCTGATGATCTGAGGTGGAGCTTATGTGATCATAATAGAAATAAAGTACACAATAAATGTAATATACTTGAATCACCCAGAAGTCACCCCTCCCACCCTGGTCCATGGAAAAAAATTGTCTTCCACAAAACTGGTCCTTGGTGCCAAAAATGTGAGAGGACATTTCTAAATGTCCTCTGATTTTTCTCTTCACAACTCTTCTGAGATGGTTTTCTCTCCAAGCAATGTCGCTACTCCAAAGTGTACATGGGCGTGGGGCTGGAGTTTGGGATTCAGAGATTGGGATTGAGGAGAGAAGGGTGGTAACCACTTCATCCACACCCCATCTCCCCCATCCAAGTCCTGCCCAAGACTGAGTTTAATCATAAATACAAATATCATCATTGGTCATGAAATAATCTGGCTTTTTTGAAAATACAGCCGCAGAACTTGACTTGCTGACCTCTCACGACAATGCATTCCACAGATTTCATGATGGCTTTTCAGCTTTTAAAATATGGCTAAGTTAATAAATAACTTACCAGCCCCAAATTCCTACATACCCCATTTCTTCCAACTTTTTGTGACGGTGACCTCTGGCAAAACTCAATGAGAAGACAGAGCGACCCAGTCATCCTCCTTATCACATAAATATCAGGAACTCATCCCCCAAAATGCATCCAGACAGTGGGCTGGAAAACATATCTGCTGCAGCTCTGGGGGGTCCTTCCTGGTCCCCTCTCTTCAGGAAGCAAGAATGTCCTAGAAGAAAATGGGGAAGGTTACCAGACCTATGATTTTGAGCCAGTTATGGGCTAGAAATGCTACGTAAAATTTAAATAAATAACTCTACTTTCATGATACTCCACTCCAGACATTTTCAGTCACCCAAAAGGATGGGTCTCATGTCCTAATTCAACCAAAAAAGAAAACCGTTCCATTACTATGATACATTATCATCAAAAGTACTGTCAATAGCCTAATTCCTAACAGGGGTCTGTTTTAATAAAGGCAAAGTTTCAAGCAAAGTCTCCATCCAAAAGTGAAGATTTGGGGACTTCCTTGGCTGTCCAGTGGTTAAGTGCTTCCAGTGGGCAAGGGGTTCTACCCTTGGTCAGGGAATTAAGATACTACATCGTAAGTGGCACAGTCCCCCCCACAAAAAAAGTGAAGGTTTTGCTGCAGTGGAAAACACCTCACTCCACCACATCTGAGCTGTGTGACTTTAGCTAAATCTCCCACTCTCTTTGAACCTCAATTTCTCCCTCTTTGAAAGAAGGATAAAACTTTTGACTATTTTCATGGGAGAGTAAGCCAGGGTGAGGAGATAGTTAAGCACACACTACAGTCAGACAGCCCAGGTCCAAACCCTAGCTCTGCCACTAATGCTTGAGGGTTTTGGGGAAGTTGTACAGCCTCTCTGCCTCAGTTTCCCAGCCATAAGGTAAGGTAGTCATATCTCCTTCCTCACAGGCTTGTGGTGATGACACGTCAGTTCATCTATGAAAAGCACTTAGAATACTGTCTGGCAGATGGTAAGCCAAATAAGCTGTAGCTATCACTGTTACTATTATATATTAATAGGATTCAGCTCAGTTCAGTTCAGTTCAGTCACCCAGTCATGTCCAACTCTTTGAGACCTCATGGACTGCAACATGCCAGGCTTCCCTGTCCATCACCAACTCCTGGAGCCTACTCAAACTCATGTCCATTGAGTCGGTGATGCCATCCAACCATCTCATCCTCTGTTGTCCATTTCTTCTCCCACTATCAATCTTTCCCAGCATCAGGGTCTTTTCCAGTGAATCAGTTCTTCGCATCAGGTAGCCAAAGTATTGGAGTTTCAGCTTAAGCATCAGTCCTTCCAATGAATATTCAGGATTGATTTCCTTTAGGATGGATTGGTTGGATCTCCTTGCTGTCCAAGGGACGCTCAAGAGTCTTCTCCAACACCACAGTTTAAAAGCATCAATTCTTCGGTGCTCAGCTTTCTTTATAGCTCAACTCTCACACGCATACATGACTATGGGAAAAACCATAGCTTTGACTAGATGGACCTTTGTTGACAAAGTAATATCTCTGCTCTTTAACATGCTGTCTAGGTTGGTCATAACTTTCTTCTAAGGAGCAAGTGTCTTTTAATTTCATGGCTGCAGTCAGCATCTTCAAGAATTTTGGAGCCCCCCAAAATAAAGTCTGTCACTGTTTCCATTGTTTCCTCATCTATTTGTCATGAAGTGATGGGACCAGATGCCATGATCTTAGTTTTCTGAATGTTGAGTTTTAAGCCAACTTTTTCACTTTCCTCTTTCGTTTTCATCAAGAGGCTCTTTAGTTCTTCGTTGTCTGCCATAAGGGCGGTATCATCTGCATATCTGAGGTTATTGATATTTCTCCCAGCTTAAGAATCATTATTATTACTATTAATCATATGTCAGCACTGTGCCCTCAAGAGATGTTTCAACAGAAAACAAGGAAAAAAGGAACTAACACTTAGAATCATGTATTCTGTGCACCATCCTCACAACAACCCTATAAGCTAGTTGTACCTTATTATCCATGTTTACATCTGAAACATTTAAGGCTCAATTAAATTAAGAAAATTATCCAAATCGTAATGCTGTTAGTAAAAGATAGGAATGATTTCTACATTGAACAAAGAAATTTAATGAGCACCTGCTAAATGGTGAGAGAAATGTTAAGGATAGGAAATACAAAGATAAGTGTGATCCAGTCCTAGATCCTCTAAGGGGCTTATGGAGACAGATAAGCATTGAGTTTTCTGTGCAGGTGGGAGAGAGATCAGAAAAGAGGACCTTGAAATGAGCAGGACAAGGATGGATGGCCAAGCAGGACAATCCACAGGCTGTTCTGAGACACAGAGCGGGAGGCTGGCAGAGCAGTGGGAGAGATGTTGGAGAAGAGTTGTTGAAGGGATGAAGACAGGTGCTGAATCTCACAGGTGGGTGGGACTTCATCCCACAAAGAGGGTCAGCAGGTGTAATTCAGGCAAAGGGGACCCCAAAGGTAAGGCACCAAAGAGAAAGACAGCCTGGTTCAAAATGGGAGCACTAAGCAGTCAGCGTTGCTGAACCCCGCCTCCGATGTCCAATGTGTGGAGGAGATGGGGCTGGGAGCACGTTTGTAAAACCAGGAGCGAAGAGGAGGCCAGACTCCATTCACCCAAGGATTTTACGCAGGGCCTTGGTCAGATTTGCACTTTGAATCATGATGACTGTGTGGAGGGTGGGTTTGCAGTGCCTGAGAAGAAATAAGAAACTGGCTCAGAAGACTGCTGCAATAATCCAGAGGAGGCACAGAGAGGGCCTGGACCCACTGGAGAGCAGGGGTCAAGGGGCCAAGCTGCACCGCACGGAAGCTCAGCGTGAGGAGGAAGACAGACTTTCTAGCTGGGGAGACCAAGTAGGTGAAAGGCTAACCAACTGAACAAAAAGATACAGGAGGCAGAACAAGTCTGGAGAGAGATTCTTATAACGATGAGATTGAAAAAGGTTTTGGTGCCCACGATTGAGTGGCGAAGGCAAACATTTAAGCAAGTGCAGGGGATAGTGAAATTGTACACAAAGAGACACAGGCATCTCCTGAGGGCAGCCAGGCCCCCTGAATGGTGAGGGGAGAAGCCTCCATCAGAGGCTGAGGGAGTAACTGGCTTTATTTCTGTGTTGTGAGAGTCCAAGAAAGGGCTAGGAGAAGATGCTGCAGGTCTGCTTCCACATAGCAGCCCACCGGACCACCATAGTCAGAGTTCACTAGTTGTGAGAAGAAGCCACAGGGAGTTAAGTGAGATAATGAGTTCTAATCAAGATAATAGAGAAGCACAGCCACAGTTTTAGGTAGGCATATGAAGGTGCCATGTCTTCCACGATTCAGGAACTCTGAAGAGTCCTAAAAGGCTCTTTGGGTTTAGGCAGGCATACTGCAGAGAATCAAGGATTTCTACTTTGAAAACATGTCAGGCTAAAGATTTTGAAATCCACCAGCTATAAAAAAGTTTTTTCAAGAATAAACATACATATACACACATACCAAACACATACACGTATATATAATATTTTAAGGTATATTATCTATTATACTGCACATACAGATAATAATCATGTATCATGTTAATTATAATATATAAAAGTTATATAATCATGTAGACATACATTGAAAGTGAAAGTCGCTCAGTCTTGTCCGACTCTTTGCGACCCCATGGACCATACAGTCCATGGAATTCTCCAGGCCAGAATACTGGAATGGGTAACCTTTCCCTTCTCCAGAGAATCTTCCCAGCCCAGGGATCAAACCCAGATCTCCTGCAGTGCAGGCAGATTCTTTACCAGCTGAGCCACAAGGGAAGCCCAAGAATACTGGAGTGGGTAGCCTATCCCTTCTCCAGAGGATCTTCCTGACCCAGGAATCAAGCTGGAGTCTCCTTCATTGCAGGCGGATTCTTTACCAACTGAACTATCAGGAAAGCCCCATTTTAAAAAATAAAATTGAAATAATGACAGAACTGCTAAGAAGCTAAGACTGAGATGAGAGTTGAGTGAGTTCAAATGCAGCCATTGTGAATGAGAGGAAGCCAGGTTGCAGACCTATTTGCACAGTGCTAGGGAGTTGGTGATAGACAGGGAGGCCTGCCGTGCTGTGATTCATGGGGTTGCAAAGAGTCGGACACAACTGAGCGACTGAACTGAACTGAGGATTCATAGGGGGTATTCCTTCAGGAAAATGGTGAAGCAAAGAGAGCCTTTCCAGCAATAGCAAGCACAAAAGAAAACTTGGCTTTGGATTGAGGTTGAAAAAAAAAAAATTGTCCTCTGAGATTTCAAAACACCCGAACAGGCCATGTACCAGGTTCCAAGCGAGAAATCACACTAGAGCACTTAGAAGAGAATGCCACTTAAACTGGACTCAGGTCTGCGATGCCCCCAGGCACTTGGGGAAGACAAGTGGAAATCCACCCAGAGAAACCAACCTTCAACCCAGATCCTGCAGCATCCTCTCAGAGATAATGCCAACAAATATGAATTCACACAAACTCACAATCAAAAATTACAAAATCCACCAGGAGGCAAGCACCCATGAACAAGAAATAATACACAATAGAACCAGACCTATAAGGGATTCAGAAAATTGCAATGTCAGATTCTAAATGAAAGGTAAGGATGCTTAATATTTTTAAACAATGGAGCTATGAATAAGGAGGAAGAGACTAAAACAAACAAACAAAAAAAAATGACTTGGACAAATCTGAAAAAGAACTGAGAGTAACTTATAGTCGTGGAAATAATTGTTATTTAAAACACAGTGAAACCACAAGGATACCATCTGCCAAATCCTGAATGTGGGAAATTCCACAGGACAAATGACCTGGTTCTCCAACAACTATTCTAGATGGCAAGGAGGAAAACAAAGGGAATGGAACTGTTATAGACTGAAGGAGGTATAAAAGACCTCAGCCAAATGCAGCATGAGGACACGGATTCAAGTAAACCAAATCTAAAATATTGTTAAGAAATTATATTTATAGAGAACTGTTTGAGGGACTACAAATATTTATGTTGACTGTGCTAAAATGAGCTTTTGTCTTAGACTGAGGGACAGTATAAGAAACAGCCATATACCTGCTCTGTGCAGTTTTCACCATATAACACCATCTGGGATAATATAGGGTAATAATATCTTTACCCTATGGTGTGTCTTAATGAAGACCTATGGGAGGATTCGCTTTCAAGTCTCCATAGAAAGACTGCTTTTCCTAAACTGATTCATTTTTATCTCAAGGATGCTACAGCTCTTGAAATCATGACTGTTTTTTCTTTTTACTTTGGTCTTTAGGAAACTCAAAATCAAATATGCAGTCCACCTCAAGCAGCTGCACAGAACAATTTGGGATACATTCCTGTGTGCTGTTTGATCCCAAATTAGCTCTATTTGCCTTTCCTGGATTCCCTTAACTGTAAAGTTTATCCTTTGCATATTTTTTATAATCTACCTCAAGGTTTAAATAAAATGGTTCAGTTCAGTTCAGTTCAGTCGCTCGTCGTGTCTGACTCTCTGCAACCCCATGAATCACAGCATGCCAGGCCTCCCTGTCCATCACCAACTCCCGGAGTTCACTCAAACTCATGTCCATCAAGTCAGTGATGCCATCCAGCCATCTCATCCTCTGTCATCCCCTTCTCCTCCCGCCCCCAACCTTTCCCAGCATCAGAGTCTTTTCCAGTGAGTCAACTCGTCGCATGAGGTGGCCAAAGTATTGCAGTTTAAGCTTTAGCATCAGTCCTTTCAATGAACACCCAGGATTGATCTCCTTTAGAATGGACTGGTTGGATCTCCTTGCAGTACAAGGGACTCTCAAGAGTCTTCTCCAACACCACAGTTCAAAAGCATCAATTCTTCGGCGATCAGCTTTCTTCACAGTCCAACTCTCACATCCATACATGACCACGGGAAAAACCATAGCCTTGACTAGATGGACTTTGTTGGCAAAGTAATGTCTCTGCTTTTTAATATACTATCAAGGTTGGTCATAACTTTCCTTCCAAGGAGTAAGCGTCTTTTAATTTCCTGGCTCCAGTCAGCATCTGCAGTGATTTTGGAGCCCCAAAAAATAAAGTCTGACACTGTTTCCACTGTTTTTCCATCTATTTCCCATGAAGTGATGGGACCAGATGCCATGATCTTTTGTTTTCTGAATGTTGAGCTTCAAACCAACCTTTTCACTCTCCTCTTTCACTTTCATCAAGAGGCTTTGGAGTTCCTCTTCACTTTCTGCCATAAGGGTAGTGTCATCTGCATATCTGAGGTTATTGATATTTCTCCCAGCAATCTTGATTCCAGCTTGTGCTTCTTCCAGCCCAGCGTTCCTCATGATGTACTCTGCATATAAGTTAAATAAGCAAGGTGACAATATACAGCCTTGACGCACTCCTTTTCCTATTAGGAACCAGTCTGTTGTTCCATGTACAGTTCTGACTGTTGCTTCCTGACCTGCATACAGGTTTCTCAAGAGGCAGGTCAGGTGGTCTGGGATTCCCATCTCTTTCAGAATGTTCCACAGTTTATTGTGATCCACACAGTCAAAGGCTTTGGCATAGTCAATGAAGCAGAAATAGATGTTTTTCTGGAACTCTCTTGCTTTCTCCATGATCCAGCGGATGTTGGCAATTTGATCTCTGGTGCCTCTGCCTTTTCTAAAACCTGCTTGAACATCTGGGAGTTCACGGTTCACATATTGCTGAAGCCTGGCTTGGAGAATTTTGAGCATGACTTTACTAGCATGTGAGATGAGTGCAATTGTGCGGTAGTTTGAGCATTCTTTGGTGTTGCCTTTCTTTGGGATTGGAATGAAGACTGACCTTTTCCAGTCCTGTGGCCACTGCTGAGTTTTCCAAATTTGCTGGCATATTGAGTGCAGCACTTTCACAGCATCATCTTTCAAGATTTGAAATAGCTCAACTGGAATTCCATCACCTCCACTAGCTTTGTTCGTAGTGATGCTTTCTAAGGCCCACTTGACTTCACATTCCAAGATGTCTGGCTCTAGGTCAGTGATCACGTTATCATGACTATCTTGGTCGTGAAGATCTTTTTGGCGCAGACGCGAGAGACGCCGGCCCCGGCAGCACAGACGCGAGAAATAAAATGGTAAACCACGTCAAATTCTTGGTGTCTAATTTAGGAGGAACCCAATATTTATATAAGCTTTGGGGAGTGTTTAGAGATGCTACATATAATGTGCATAACACCTAGACACTCAACAAAAGTGTTTTTGTCTAAATTAAGCTATAGTTCTTTAAAGGCACAAAACTATATCTTCTTCAACTTTATATCAACTTTATTTCAACTGTATACAACTCTACATTTGACTTGTAGAGTTAACTGGTATGTTTCAGAGTGAAAGAACTAGAGCATCATTAAGATCTCACACAATAATGTAAATCTCTAAGCTTTACTGACAAGAATGAATCAAGCTACATTTTTTGGAGCCAGTGTTTGAATCTATGCAGTAGATTTTCATAACCCGCTAAGATACAAGGTTCCTGAAACAGAAATAGATACTGATGGGTACTTCATAGGTTAATAATACATTCCATTGTATTGCATTGCAATCCTAAATAGATTAAAAATATAGCTCAGATGAATATGGAAGATGCAAGTCATGGCAAATTCATGAGACTCCCTCCTCTTTTAAATCTATTCTGTTTCTGAAGTTTTCATCAGACTCATATACTGTTCATCCTAGACTATCATGTATGGTAACTTGGAATCCGACTCCATATGAAATTCCATAGATCCCATTTTCTGTTTGCCCTCAGTTCAGTTCAGTTCAGTCACTCAGTTATGTCCGACTTCTTGTGACCCCATGGACTGCAGCACACCAGAATTCCCTGTCCAGCACCAACTCCCAGAGCTTGCTTAAGCTCAAGTTTATCAAGTCTGTGATGCCATCCAACCAGCTCTGTTGTCCCCTTCTCCTCCTGCCCTCAATCTTTCCCAGCATCAGAGTCTTTTCCAAAGAGTCAGTTCTTCACATCAGGTGGCCAGAGTATTAGAGCTTCAACTTCAGCATCAGTCCTTCCAATAAATATTCAGGACTGATTTCCTTTAGGATTGACTTGTTTGAACTCCCTGCAGTTCAAGGGATTCTCAAGAGTCTTCTCCAATACCACAGTTCAAAAGCATCATTCTTCAGTGCTCAACTTTCTTTATGGTCCAGCTTTCATATCTATACATGACTACTGGAAAAACCATAGCTTTGACTAGATGGACCTTTGTTGGCAAAGTAATGTCTCTGCTTTTTAATATGCTGTCTAAGTCAGTCATAGCTTTTCTTCCAAGGAACAAGTGTCTTTTAATTTCATGGCTGCAGTCACCATCTTCAAGAATTTTGGAGCCCCCCAAAATAAAGTCTGTCACTGTTTCCATTGTTTCCTCATCTATTTCCCATGAAGTGATGGGACTGGATGCCATGATCTCAGTTTTCTGAATGTTGAGTTTTAAGCCAACTTTTTCTCTCTCCTCTTTCACTTTCATCAAGAGGCTTTTGAGTTCCTCTTCACTTTCTGCCATAAGGGTGGTGTCATCTGCATATCTGAAGTTATTGATATTTCTCCCGGCAATCTCTATTCCAGCTTGTGCTTCTTCCAGCCCAGCATTCCTCATGATGTACTCTGCATAAAAGTTAAATAAGCAAGGTGACAATATACGGCCTTGATGTACTCCTTTCCCAATTTGGAACCATTCTTTTGTTCCATGTCTGGTTCTAACTGTTGCTCCTAGACCTACATACAGGTTTCTCAGGGGGCAGGTAAGGTGGTCTGGTATTCCCATCTCTTTAAGAATTTTCCACAGTTTATTGTGATCCACATAGTCAAAGGCTTTAACATAGTCAATGAAGCAGAAGTAGGTATTTTTCTGGAACTCTTTGCTTCTTCTATGATCCAATGGATGTTGGCAATTTGATCTCTGGTTCCTCTGCATTCTCTGAATCCAGCTTGAACATCTGGAAGTGCTTGGTTCACGTACTGTTGCCGCCTACCTTGGAGAATTTTGAGCATTACTTGGCTAGCGTGTGAGATGAGTGCAATTGTGCGGTAGTTTTAACATTCTTGGCATTGCCTTTCTTTGGGATTGGAATGAAAACTGATCCTTTCCAGTCCTGTGGCCACTGCTGAGTTTTCCAAATTTGCTGGCATAATGAGTGCGGCACTTTAACAGTATCATCTTTTAGAATTTGAAATAGCTCAGCTAGAATTCCCTCCCCTCCACTAGCTTTGTTCATAGTGATGCTTCCTAAGGCCCACTTGACTTCACACTCCAAGATGTCTGGCTCTAGGTGAGTGATCACACCGTCATGATTATCTGGGTCATGAAGATCTTTTTTGTATAGTTCTTCTGTGTATTCTTGCCACCTCTTCTTAATATCTTCTGCTTCTGTTAGGGCCATACTGTTTCTGTCCTTTACTTTGCCCATCTTTGCATGAAACTTTCCACTGGTAGCTCTAATTTTCTTGAAGAGATCTCTAATCTTTCCCAGTCTATTGTTTTCCTCTATTTTTTTGCATTGATCACTGAAGAAGGCTTTCTAATCTGTCCTTGCTGTTCTTTGAAACTCTGCATTCAGATGGGTATATCTTTCCTTTTCTCCTTCACCTTTCACTTCACAGCCCGAAAAAGACTAGGATCTAAAAAGCAGAGATGCAAATGATAAGGCAGGCACCTACAATATGAGTGTCAGTTCCTGGAGAACCAGAGCTATAGTAGAAACGAAAGAAGGGCTGAGCAGGCATGATGCAGGGTACCAAAAGCAACTGCAATGTCTGCGTTTATTATATATTTTAAAGAAGAAGGATTCCCATGTTAGAGGTGAGAAAATCAAGGCTCCGAGAAGTTAATTTACCAGAGGTCCACAAACAGAAAGTGACTGAACCAGAATTTGAATTCAGAGGTACAGATCTCATTCCAAAGCTTAGTCCATACCACCCTGCAATGAAGAGAAGTATTACCAAAAAAATAGAAACAATGTTTTTGAGAGTTTGGAGGAATGAGAACAACAAAGGGAAAAAAGAAAGAAAAAAAACTGAAGGAAAGGAAAGTGATATTTATTGATCAGCTACTATGAGTCAAGCACTTTTACATGCCTTATCTTATTTAAGTCATACAACTGCTTTGTTTGGTAGGACATTTTTTATCCACAGACAAGAGGAGACTCAGAAAAGTAACATGAAGTCACACAGCAAGTAAATAGATAGCTGGGAATCAAACCCACATCTTGTGACCCGAAGTCAGGGACTTCAAAGGCCATTTCTCAAACACAAAGTACCCTTCATTCTCCTAGTTATATTGGATTCTGTTCTTATCTATTTCACCAAATCTCAAGAACTAGTCCAGGAAGGGGTCAAGATTACACTACAGGCAATCAGAGTTGTCCTGTGCAGAAAGGCTAGGGTGACCAATCATCCTTGCTTCCCCAGGTCTGAAGCATTTTTCAGGATATAGGACTTTCAGTTACTGAGACAATTACAGGCAGATAGTGATGGGTGAATTCAGTGACTCAACCAAAGAGGGATTCATCCACCAAGTGGTGGTTTAGTCACTAAGTTGTGTCCGACTCTTACAACCCCATGGACTGTAGCCCACCAGGTTCCTCTGTCCATTGGATTCTCCAAGCAAAAATATTAGAGTGGGTTGCATGCCCTCCTCCTCCAGGAGATCTTCCCAACCCAGGGATCAAACCTGCATCTCTTATGTCTTCTGCATTGGCAGGCAGGTTCTTTACCACTAGCACCACCTGGGAAGCTCATCTACGTGTAGAGAAGTACACAAATCACAAATACACAGTTCATATTTTTTTAAAAAAACTGAACACTCTTGTAACAAGCACCTAGATCAAGAAACAAAATACATAATACCAATCCTTCACTGCCTCTCCAGAGATAAACCATTATCTTGACTTCCACAACTGCCTGTTTTTGAAATGCATACAAATGAAATCATTTGCTCCATATTCTTTTCTAACTGGCTTCTTTCCCTTAAAATGTTATCTTTGTGAAATGCCGCTGCATGGAACATTGGTCTGTTCTTTCTCATTGCTGTGAAACCTAACTTTGAATGAATATACTACAACTCATTTTCCATTCTAGTGTTAATGATCATTTGGGTAGTTTCGGCCTTGAGGTGCCTCTATGAACTTTCTTATACATGCCTTTTGGTGAAAATATGCAAGCATTTCATTGGTGATATACACTTAGGGATAAAATCACAGGGTCATGTGATGGGCTTGCAAATGTTCAGTTTCAGTAGATACTGCCAATTGGTCTTCAAACCTCAGCCATTTCCGAAGAAAGAACAACTGATAATGGAAATGCAGATTCAGAAGAAATTTTAAAATCCAGTGGTTTCTGGCTAACTTGCACTCCCATTGACTCCAATGGGCACAAAGCTCTTAATAGAGAAGGCACGTCCCCTTTTTTCTGTACCCCCTTCACTAACCTTACTTGCTGAAAGCAGCCATGGAATGACCATGGGGTAGGGACTCTTTCAACTTACAATCTCCCTAAATCTCCTGGCTCCAAGTTGGCCAAGAATGGCAGCAGTTTGGAACATGCTTCCCAAAGGCAAAAACCTGAGTTGGGCTACAGGTCACCTACTAGCATGACATTTAGCTTCTATGAACCAGTTTCCTTATCTATAAATTGACAATTGTCATATAAAGGCTGGAGAAGGCAATGGCAACCCGTTCCAGTACTCTTGCTTGGAAAACCCCATGGACAGAGGAGCCTGGTGGGCTGCCATCTATGGGGTCGCACAGAGTCAGACATGACTGAAGTGACTTAGCAGCAGCAGCAGCATATAAAGGCACGTGTCCAAGACATATCACTAAGAAGATTTATATTAGTTACCTAGTTTATAACAAGTACCACAAACTGGATGGTTTAAAACAATCAAAATTTATTCTCTCACAGTTCTGAAGACCAGAAGTCAGAAATCAAGGTGTTGGGAGGAATTGGTTCCTTTTGGAATCTCTGAGGGAGAAACTGTCCCATGCCCCTCTCCTGGCTGCTGGCAACTCTTGGCATTGCATAGCTTGCAGCTAGTTAAACCCAGCCTCTGTCCACACAGCCTTTTTCCCTGCATGTTCCTGTGTCCACCCTAACCCTCATCTTACATGAATCACATCTGAAAAGACCCTATTCCCAAATAAGTTCATATTCTGAGGTGCTGGTGGACATGAATGTTAGGAGACACTATTCAACCCAAAGGGACATTCAACAAATAGTAACTATCAGTATCTACTATTTTATCATTTTACTGACTGATGGATGGATGGATGGACCACTCATTCAACAGCTCAGCAAATAGTATTGAATGTCTACTATGTGCCAGGCACAGTGATACGTGCTGGCGATACAGTCCCTGCTGTCATGGAGATTACATGTTAAGGGACCAGGAGGGAGGGCAGCAAATCTATAAATAATCGAATAACCGGTCAGACAGTGACAACAAGAAGAAAAACAACAGTGTATCTAAAGCTTCCGACTCTGTCCCCTCCAGTCCTGTTTGCGACCTTCTGCTCTGGGACTTCGTTGTGATCACATCAGCCCTTCACTATGCTCTTTGCAAAGGAGGACGTGAGTTTTCCCAGCTATAAATGAGAAAACCTTTTCCAGATAGCACTTTCCGTTACAGTGGACAAATTAATCATGATTATTCCATAAACTGGAGACTTGTATAACTGAGGGAATTGTTCCGAATGAAAGAATAGTATGTGGGGTAGGAAGTAAATCAGATTCCACAAGTGATAATAAGACAGAGCAAAATGCGGGCAGTCAGGTATTGGGCTGCATGAATCATTTACTATAAATCCAGATGTTTACAAAATGAAAAACAGGCCAAGTCCATGACCTCGTGAACTGATGGAAGGACTGGTTAAAATATGATGGGAGAATAAATATCATGGAATTTGTTTTTTTAAGTCATGAAAAGACCATTTACCTATCTATCACCTAAAAACATGTAGGAGATTAAAAAAAATACTGAAATTTTTATTTTGATCTGCCATCAAACCACTTAAATATTTAGTAACCAAAGTTTCAATTATTATAAATCAGTAGCACAGCATGAGTGGCTTGTTATATCATTGTGGAGAGAAAAACACTTTGTTAAGCTTGTTTCCAAGGAAATGAAACGCTTTTCAGACATGTCATTAACACTCATAAAATTCCCCGGAGCCAAGCAGAGGGCAGATGTTATTTTTCAGAATGGTCACAAACCATCAACAGAAGGAAACCTTAGTTAATTGTTTGATTATTTATTTGCTTATTTATATTTCAAGAAATCGATTTAAGAAAGGAGACAGAATGATCTGTATTATTAAAACACATATCAAACAGGATAAAAGGAACCTACAGCTATTTAAAAAGTAACACGTACATGGAGAATTAACCTATTGCAAACATGGAGAATTCACCTATTACAAACAGAAGCAAAGCACCAGGGGAGTGGCAACTGTCTGCTCTTGTACATTAATGAAGCAAAGTATTTTGAACCCCCAAGGCCCCTCTTGAGTTTGTACTACCCAGAATTCATTTACACGCTGACACAGAATGTTGCTGATGCCCCAAAATTCCAGTTCTTTAACTGCCTCTTCTACACACCACACTCCCACTCATTTCTAAATCCCACATTTCTCTGTATTCTCCCTGAATTGTCCTGCTTCATGATTGGATATTTGGACCACTACTCTTCGCCTTTTCTCATCACCACCATTTTCTGGGAAACAACATCCCCACCTACTGTGCATCACCACCTAGCACTTCTGTTCTCACTCTTTGCATCGTATCCACCTGCCTCTAATGTGCTTACTCTGCTTCTAGGCTTGAAAGAGTTTCCCCGACCTACTCAAGAAAGGTAGGGATCATCTCGAATGCATACAAGGCAGCAACAGTCAGGTTTTCATGGCTTTTTTGCTATAGTAGATAGGTCTATAAAAGAGCCTGTGGGGCCCTGAAAGACAATTCTTAATTCTGCAGTGTGTGTTCACAGAATCACTCATTAAGTAAATATTTACTGAGCCATGCTTGGTGAGAAATTACCTTGACACACTGGTAGCCTCCAAGCATATGAACACGCAAGCTCTCCCAGGAGTCATGGAACAGAAAAGCTCTCAAACTATGTTTGAATCACAGGGTTCATTAAATGAATTTAAAGCACATAGTGAGAAGCAAGGGTGAAAAGATATGGTGTAAATTATCACACTTAGGCTAGAGTACAAGCAGGTGGAAGAAACCACACAACTGGAATTCTGGGTTTAGCTTTTCCCAGGGATGCTACTGTTGCAAGGACTAGAGTTAGGGATGGGCAAGAGAACACAACAGATGAAGGTGCCTGGGGTGGAGGTGACATACTGGCTCTATCACAGCAACTCTGTCTGGCTATGGCTGTCATTTGGCAAGTAGCCTATTGAGCTGCCAGATTATACTATACTTCTTGATAGAGGACACGTGGGTCAAAGGGGGTATGTGTGTGGATATCTAAAGTAAGACTTCATAAATATTCAGTACCTTATGTGTATTTAGTGTATATGAATATCTAGTAGCTACTGGGTCCTTCCACCCTTTTCTATGTTTCACACATATGCTCTGATTGACTTTATTTGTCAAACAGGTTAAGTGTGAAAAGAACTCCATGCCTAACACATATTAATAAGTTTCATCCATTTCCTTTGTTTTCTTCTACAGCAAAACTGAACATTTGCAAACAACGTGGCAAAATGTACATTAGGAGCAGCTACTGCACCTCAAGGTCTGGCAGCAGGAAGAAGATGCACTGAGCAGAAAGTAAAGACAAAGCACTGAGCTTGTGGGGATGTGGGCAGCAAAGGCACAAAGGCAGCCTGTAGGGGTTGCTGTGTGAAGTAAGACTTTAAAGTGACTGGGACCTGTCTGGGGAAGCAGAGGGTTTGGGCCTTCCAGACAGAAAAATGACTGAGCAAAAAAAGCACTGAAGAGTGAGCCCTCCGGCTGCCTGCAGAAAACGAGAGCATCACATGCTAAGCACAGAACTAATACATGAAAGACGGGGCTGGAGAGATGGGCAGGCCAGGAGGTGTCTGCTCTGCATCAAGGTGGAGCTGGCCGGCCTCACGGAGGAGGTAGGCAGCCTCCAGATGAGGGGACCCCGGCCTGGGCTGCGTGGTGGAGGCTCCAGGCATCACAGCTCGGGTGGGGTGGGTAACACCTCACAGGTCAGGTGAGTAGGAGGCCAGTGACATTTGGGGAGGTGGAGGGGCCCTGCTTAGTGGAGGCCCACTTCACCTCCACCTCTCTGCCATGACCGAGCCCTGTGGGCTTTGTTAGAACTGTCTCAAAGTAAATGAAGCGGGTTTCACCTCTTTGCCTTCCAGCAGCTAAGAGGTGATCTCACCCAGCAGTGGACAGCGTTCAACACTATGTCATCCCACATTACGATTCCTGTTTGGTTTCTTGGGGAACAGGGGGCAGACTCAGAGCTCAGTTTTGACTTCACAAAGGGGCCCCTTTGCTGCACTCTTTATGAATAAATGAGCCCCCTTTCTGGGCCCCTTTTCAACCAGAGCTGATGAGGTTGTATTTATATTTGTGATAAAAGGGTAAACATACTCTAATATCTTTAAATATCCACTGACAGATTCATAAGGAACTAGTCTAACTCCTATTTCCCAACCTATAACTGGAAGCAGAGGGAAAGCTGTAGAAAAGAAAGAAAATAAATATCTGTGAATTATAAACTTCCTAGTTCTTCAAGCCAGCTGCTCCATTCTCTTGTTCATTCACTCAACAAACTTTCTGTGAGCCCTTAATGTGTAAGCAGCACATATATTTCTTATAGGGATTCACCATCAGGCCAGGAAATGTTTATATGATGCGGTTTAAGTTAATTAAATCAGAGGCAGGGTTTTTTTCCCCCCTAAATTAATAAAGCTTAGGCTTCTAGGCCCTTCCCTTGAATAGATACTTTCCAAGACCCTGGGAGGGAACTTAGCAAAGACTTTACATAGTTGTGTGTTTTATGAAACATGCAAATGTGTGATATTTTAACTGCCATTGGCTTAAGCCCCATTATATATTTCCATTTTGGTTTTCCTTCAGCCACAGTTCCCCTCGAGTTGGGTGGCTTTGGATTGGCTACAGGTGTTTTGGGGTTCTGGCTAAGAAGTTAATTTCAGGGTACATTTGTGCTTAGCAGGATGTATGTAAGTGGATCATAGTCATTCACCATGCATAGTTAAGTCACCACTAACCATCCCTGTATAGGACCTAATCCGAGGAATGCCCTTCCACCGACTGAGCTGATTTGCCCTGCATCAGGACAACAGTGAAGGGTCAAAGGTCATATCACCATCTGATGTGTCCTCCTGAACCCCATACCGAAGTATGTGGGTCTCAGGAGAAACAAGGTTTGATGTGGAAGGACCATAAATTAGCCTGGCTTGTTCATTCATCAGATGTGTAAAACTGAGTCCTTTGGTTGGGGACCCCGTTTTAGTTGAGGAGGAGATACAGAAAGGCCCACAGAATGAACCCCTAGCCAGGTATGCCAGGCCTACCCTGGGAGTGCTAGAAAACCAGGGCCAATGTGGACCTAAGTGAAAGGAAGGAAGGAAGCATTGAATGCAGACAGACAGGAAAAGAATGGCTTTGTCACCAGGGAGAATTGTATGCTTTTGCCAACCTAGGGGACACTATGTAGCCCTATGACACTATGTACGTATGTAGGGTTCTCTCTGGTCCTAAGACAGATTCATGACACAAAATTATGCCGAGTAGTTGGAGCCACATGTACACAGAATAATACTCCAGACTGTCAGAACTTACCTTGGTCATCATTTGTATCTATAGCTTTGACTTATTTATACAAGTCTTTGAGCTTCCCTTGTGGCTCAGCTGGTAAAGAATCTGCCTGCAATGCGAGAGACCTGGATTCGATCCCTGGGTTGGGAAGATCCCCTGGAGAAGGGAAAGGCTACCCACTCCAGTATTCAAGCCTAGAGAATTTCATGGACAGTATAGTCCATGGGGTCACAAAGAGTCAGACATGACTGAGTGACTTTCACTTTCATACAAGTCTTTGGGGTCTTACTTGCTTGGCTCTGAAACCAGAAAAAAAGTCTCTGGCCTCAATTCCAGAGTAGTGTTGTCTGAATGCCACAGCTTACTTTCATGAGTGAGTCTCTGAAAGTGTGTCTACAGTATTGCTGACAAGGACCCACCTCTGCCTGCCCTGAAGGCACCTACCTTCCTATTCAGGACACAGGAACATGTGGTCTTCTACTCAGCCCCAGCTGGGAGCTCTCTCCACCAGAAGATAAACTGGGGGCACCAAATGGTGATACCAAGTTTCTAGGCTACTCTGGAAAATTTAGTCCTTCCGTGCTCCAAGTACCTTGGGTTTCCAGGGCATCACTGGCTGACAGCACCCCTACTTACTGTGGGAAAATATTACTCATGTAGTTATGATGTATATACTTCAGAGGTCTAAGGGAAACATAATTTAGAAGTTTTCATAGTAATAAGTGTGAAGTAGAGTCTAGGAGACTCAAGACATAAAAAGCATAAAATCATCACAGTATCTGTAGATTATTGTCCTAGATGGATCACAATGCTTCATGAAATTTCTGCCATGTCTCAACATCACAGTATCTGTAGATTATTTTCCTAGATGGATCATGACGCTTCATGAAGTTTCTACCACATCTCAAGCTGATGGACAGCTGTACCACACACAGTGCTTTACATTAGATCAGTGTTATCTAGGGACGAGATACTTTGGGCAGAAAGCCCAATTTGAGTAGCTTAAGGTATAAGGAACTAATTATTTCACAAAACAAGAAATCAAAGATGGGGTGACTCTGCTGCTGCTGCTGCTAAGTCGCTTCAGTCTTGTCTGACTCTGTGCGACCCCATAGAGGACAGCCCACCAGGCTCTTCTGTCCCTGGGATTCTCCAGGCAAGAATACTGGAGTGGGTCGCCATTTCCTTCTCCAATGCATGCAGGCATGCTGAGTCGCTTCAGTCGTGTCTGACTCTGTGCGACCGCATGGACAGCAGCCCACCAGGCTCCTCTGTCCAAGGGATTCTCCAGGCAAGAATACTGGAGTGGGTTGCCATGGGGTGACTCTAGAGCTGGTGAACTCAGCAGCTCAGTAATTTTTACCACTCTACCATTCTCCATGTGCGGTGTGACCGTCCAGCTCGGCTCCCCCTCATGGTGCCAAGATGCTACTTCAGCTTCAGATAATGTCAAAGGCCTTGTCTGGCAGGCAGAAAGGGCCTGCCTGCTTCCTCTCCACGCGTGGTTTTTTTAAAAGTCAGGTTTCTGAATCTGTAAGTTACATACAGTAAAATTCATCATCTTTAAGTGATGAGTGTGACAAATGTATACAGTCACATAGAAATCAGGGTGTAGAACATTTTTGTCACGCCAAAAATTCCCTCCCTCAGTCACCTCCTTCCACCTCAGTACCTGGCAACCACTAATCTGAATATAGTCCCTATAATTTGTCTTTGCAAGGATGTCAGATCAATGGAAACAAACATTAGGTAGCCATTTGTACTCAGCTTCTTTCACTAAGTGCAATGCATTTCTGTCTTGTTGCATATCTCAGTAGTTAGCTCTATTTTATTGCTGAGTGGAGCTCCATTGTGTAGATATACCATAATTTGTTTATACATTCAGCAGTTAATGGACATTTGAGCAGTTACTAGTTTTATTTACAATGAATAAAGCTGCTGTAAACATTCACAGACAGGTCTTTGTGTGAATGTATGTTTTCATTTCCCTTGAGTACATTCTTAGGAGTGGGATTGCTAAGTTGGAAAGTTAACACACATTGCTTTTTAAGAGCAAGGAGACTTTTCACAGAAGTTCCTCTGTGTTTATGGTGATAATTGGGTCCCATGCCCCTGCCTAAACCAATCTTGGGCAGAAGGAGCAGACAGAAATGAATCAAAATCCATTTTCATGGCTACAGCTTGTGCTGTAGTCATTCAGACATGTCTGACTTGTGACCCCACGGACTGTAGCCCACCAGGCTCCTCTGTCCATGATCCAGATTCTCCAGGTAAAAATACTGGAGTAGGTTGCCATCTCCTCTTCCAGAGGATCGTCCCAATCCAGGGACGAAACCTGCAGCTCCTGCGGCTCCTGCATTGCAGGCAGATTCTTTACCACTGAGCCACCAGGGAAGCCCCTCATAGCTACAGAGGAAGGACAATCTCCCCTGATCATACAGCTTCCTATGGAAACAAAACCCAGGCTCTTCCAGGAGGAAAGAAGAGAAAAATAGGTTTAGGCCAGTGCCCAATAAAGACCCACCCAGCAACCACCCTAACTCTGGACTTCTTATATTGGATAATTAATTCCTCACCTTGAAAGCCACTTAAATCAGATTTTCTGCTGAAAGCATCCTAAATGACCCATGTGTGGCTGCCTGTAGCAGTTTTACCCATGAGAGGGGACTGTGTCATGGCTTTTACCTCACAACAAGGGGGTCCTGACTACAGCTGATTGGACCACAGGCTGGCCAATGGTCCACGATGGGCTCACTGAAGTGTTCCCCTCTAGATCTGGCAGAACTAATCACATAGTTTCTGGGAGACTTTGAGCTCAAGACAGTGGGAGAGAGACAGTAAGTAGAAGAAGCATGGTTGCAGAATCAGGAGACAGATCAGAGGACTCAAGCAGAAGGGATGAGGGAAGGAGAGTAGAGGGAAGCCTTGTCACAGTGAAACAGTGGTCAGAAGGATGACAGAGCAGTGGCAGAGGTCAACAGAATCATCTGTAGGACTCAATCATTGGATGAGGGAGCGCTGGCCATCACGTCCAGGAGAGGGTAAGGTGCCCACGGCTACATTCTCAGGGGATCTCCAACAGTCCTTTGTTTTTGCTGAGACTCCTGAGATGACGGCCAGTCTTTTTTATTTCCCCGAGCATCCACACAGAACCTGCCACCCAAGATTGCCTGAGGTGATCAGAACTTGGCCCCCAGAGCTCAGTCGCCTCACAGTGCTCCAACCACAGCGCACCTGATTGTGTCCCTGAAGGCCAAAGTGTACCGTGAACACTTGGTTACAAATAGAGCAGCAACTTCACCCTCCTGAACATTGTCAGCTCCCTGAGAAGGGCAGAGACCAGCCCATGTGACAGAAAAAACCAGGGCTCTTTGAGAGCTGGTTCTGAGTACGGCACCATATACAGTCCCTCGCATGGGTTAAGTCATTAAATCCTAAAAACGCTGTGATGTAGGCAGTATTTTCTTTTCCATTTTACAGATGAAGAAGCAGGCCTGGAGGTAAGGTCAGCTGATCAGCTTTCACAGCCAAGATGGCAAAGCCTTCTCCGGAGATGAGCTGCTCCCACTTTCAGCTTAGGATCAGGGACCCTGGAGGGGACAGAGCATGGGAAGATAGGGCGGCAGAGCAGACAGAAGAGCCTCTCAGTCCCACTGGAAGCTGAGGAGGATACCCAGATGATAAGGAGCCCAAGCTACACACTTGCACACTCGTTTCCAACCTCCAGCCCAAGAAAAATGTCTCCCACTTCAGAGTTCTGACCCAAGGATTGAACGAGACCTTGGGCCAAGAGGAAGCAAGCAATTTAGACTCAAGAACTTGTTCTCTATGGCCTCACAATGCAAACTGCAGACTGTGGCCCAGCAGCACAGGCATCAGCTGATGCTTACTTGAGGTACAAGGCTGCAGCCCCTCCTGAGATACAGCAAACCCACATGCGTATTTTACCAGGCCCACTGGTGATACACAGCTACTTACAATTCCAGGATGCTCTGCTTTAAGGAGACAGGGAGTCTTTGGTATAAGGGACAGGGGTAGGAAAGAGAAGTGTGGCCAGGTCTTCTCTTATTTTACCCTAGTCCAAACAAGACTGGCCAGTGTATTTTTCAGCCCTTTTATTTAATGATGTCAGGATGTATCCACCTCTGCACTGTGGGGCTGGTATTTTGAATGCCCATTTAACAAGAAAAACAGGAATTATTTTTTTCCTTACAAATTACTTTCCTGAATCTCCTATATGTGTTTCATCTATTCTCCCTGGCTATGTGTGTTTTTGTGTGTGGAAAAAGCAAAGCTTAAATGTCAGAAGGAAGGGATCAGATTCCCTGTCCTCTTGCCAACCGAGAGCACATTTACTAGTCTCTTCCCTCCATTAAACGTTAAATGATGTTTATGAAGCACCCACATGGGCCTGGAGCTTTTCTCAGTGCTTAAGGTTGCCAGGTGGCCAACATAATGGCATTACCCTTTATTTGAACTTTCTACTCCGGTGTTCTTGCAGGCTCTGCAGGAACACAAGTAGACTCAAATTTAAAGTGAGAACCAGGAACAGGGATAGACATGACACAGGAGAAGTAGTTCCTGATTCTTAATCAGGTAAACCAGTGGGCCATGCCTGGTCAGTTTCACCTTATCAGCGCTGTCCAAGAGCTGTCCTCAACTTCTCTAGCCATCCCCCACCCTGCCTGAGCCCTGCCTGCTCCCTGCTATCTAGAGGAAAATTAGACAACCCCACAAATGCTGAAAAGGGTATCAAAATAGACCAGCTTTTCCTATGACTATCTCACAGTTGACATGACCAGGTTCACCATGCACTGGGCTTCCTGACTTAACAGAACATGCATTTTAAATTAGACCCAGCCTGAAAATCCAGAGGATATAGTCACTACAACTGCCAACCAGGTCAATATAGAAATGGGCATTTTATCCAAACACACGTGGGGAAAAGATCCTCTTTGAAGATGAACTGTATCCTTTCTTTTGTGTCCAAACCTGCAATCTTTCAACATAACATATTGTTCAGCATAACAAATGCTATGTAAACTCAGGGTGGGTAATTATTTCCCTATCATCAGCAGGAACTGAGATATATAACATTTAAAAGTGGACTGTAACATCCTCCTACTCTAAAAGCACTGTAAGTAAACTAAGCATTCACTCCAGGAAAGCAGACAGAGGTTCCTTCACAGAAACCCATCTGCAGAGCAGGCAGGAAGGAGGAGGAGGGAGGGGGAGCTTGTGCACCACCAAACCCATGCCCTCCTCTGTCTTGGCGTCTTCTGCTCCATTTAGGAGAATGCTTTCTGGCCAGTAATGATGAACCCGACGCCACGTGAATGAGATTTGCAGGTGTGAGTGGGAGGCTGCCGGGGCAAACCCGGATGAATGAGAATGTGGAGAGAGGAGGGTTTCTGGGACAGAAGCAGAAGCAAAGGCCATGCTTGAATGAGCAAAAACGAAAGACAGATGCCTCTTTCTGAGGGAGTGTAGATGGGCCATCCCAAGAGGCAACTGAGAGCTCTGAGCTTCAGTCAGGGAAGGATGCAACAAAGTGAGCAACCTCTTCAGCAGAAAAAAAGTCGAAATTGTCTGAAGGCTTGCAAAGTTGGCCAAACCCACAGGAGCCACCACCCCAGCAGCTCGGGGAACACAGCAGTCTTGACAGGTTAAGCCCCATGAAAGCAAATGAATGGATAAATCAAGGACGCAAATGCCTGTGTGCGTGTAGTGCATGTAGCACACACAAACAGTGCGTGCATGCCTGCATGCTAAGTCACTTCAGTTGTGTCCGACTCTGCGACCCTCTGGACTGTAGCTTGCCAGGCTCCCTCTGTCCGGGGGATTCTCCAGGCAAGAATACTGGAGCAGGTTGCCATGCCCTCCTCCAGCGCATCTTCCTGACCGAGGGATTGAACCCTGGACTCCTGCATTGCAGACATATTTGTTGGCATCTGAGCCTCCAGGGAAGCCCCCACATAGTGGGCGCTAAGTTAATAGTTACTGAATGAATGAGTAGGTGGATGAGTCAGTTCAAGCTTCAGACACAACCATTTGGTCCAGGAACTATGTCAATTCATTCATTAGTTCATGCAGCACATTTATTTTGAGAGTCCACTTTGTGTCTTTTTTTTTTAATTGAAGCATAATTGCTTTACAATATCCACTTTATGTCTTGAACTATACAGCAGCTCAAGACAGAAAAGGTCTGCCCTCCAAATTTCTAGTGGGGAGACAGACAAATAAATACACAGGCAAATAGATAATAAGATAATTTATAAGCAACAGCGAGTGCTATAAAGAAACCAAAATGTATTGTTAGACTAGAGCAGAGGTCATCAAACTTTTTCTGTTAAGGGTCAGAGAGAAAATACTTTGGGTTTTGTGGGCCAAATAATCTCTATTGCAATGACTCAACTCTGCCATTGTAGCCTGGAAGTACCTTGGACAATATGTAAATAATTAACATGGCTTGTATTCAAATAAATCTTCATTTATGGACACTGAAATTTTCATTTCACATAAATTTTATGTTGCAAAATATTCTTTTTTTTAAACCATTTAAAATGTAAAAACCATTCTTGACTCTCAGGCCATACAAAAATAGGTTGATGGCCAGATATGGCCCCTAGGCTGTAGTTTGTATACCCCTGAAACAGCATGACAGGGCAAGGGGTAGAGGGGGGTCTTCCAGGAAGGTGACATTTAAGCCTAGATTAGCATGAGGAGAAAGAACTAGACAAGCAAAACGGAGGGAAGAACATTCTAGGCACAAGAAGGCAGGGTGCAAAAGTGTGTGCATATGTATGTGTGTGTGTTTACACACAGGCATATATAAATACACCCACAGTACTATCCATCACCGACAGGTGTGGATAGTGGCGAGGGAAAGCAGATCTAGAAACGTCTGTGTCCCCTACCTGACCATGATTTGGAGCCATGAGGTTGAAGGCAATCCTGGTCACTGTGCTCATCAGCCAGGTGTGCAGCTCCACACTTTGATGAACCAGCATGTCTCTGAACAAAACAGATTCTGACTTTACTCACCCTTGTTTCTCTTCTGCAGATTTCCTCATTGCTCAAGATTGCCATTAGATTTTTAAGCAACGTTCTAGAAAATTTGTGGGAAAAGCAGTTCACAAAATGAGGTTGTGCTTGTTTGTTTTGTTCAGGGTATACAACTTTCTGAGTGTTATGGTTTGATTCCTGGATTCTAACCAACACTGATAAGCCTGGTGCATTTCATGGGAGTGTTTGAACATAATCTCATTAAATACAAATTATCAAAAGTTTTCTGGAATTGTGTGTGCGAAGGGAGGGCTTCCCTGGTGGCTTATCAGTAAAGAACCCACCTGCAGTGCAGGAGATGCAGATTTGATCCCTGGGTCAGGAAGATCCCCTGGAGAAAGGAATGGCAACCCACTACAGTATTCTTGCCTGGAAAATCCCGTGGATAGAGGAGTGGAGAGCTACAGTCCATGGGGTCGCAAAGAGCTGTACATGACTGAAGAGATGCACTCATGTATGCAAAGGGAAAATGGACAATCCCATCCATCAACCACACACCATGAGAGCAATGGTTACCAGCAAAAACTAGGTGAAACAGGTACTTGGAAGCCCCTGCTGTACCTTCTCTAACCCCCAGCACGGAGGGATAGCACAAAAGGGGATGATAGAAACAGTCAGCCCCAGGTAAAAGGAACTCGTCTTTGAAGCATATTGTTCTGATTCTGGCCCCTACAGCCTTTGGACTTGAGTCAATTCCTGTTCTTGTGGAAGCTACCCAGGTTCATATTTTCCCCTTTCATATGTGGATTTTTACTTTGTTGATTAACATTTCTTGCACAGTATTAAGGCACAGAATAGCATCTCAATCCTTAGTATCCCCAACTGGGGGGCAAAGCAACTCAGCAGTTTTCAAGTCCTGGCAGCATCAAAAGAGCATCTGTAATCAATTACCACCTTCCCCCAACCCCATTTCTCACCATCCATTGCTTAAAAATGGCTAACTTATTTTTTTCCCTTATATCCTTGTAAAAACACATGCACACACCAACACATACATGTGCTCCCAGGCTGAAATCACAAGTGCCAAAGCTCAGCCTGGAGAGAACGTTTATGACTAGGTTATACATCCCTGAAAATAGGGGTTTATAATGGAAACACTGACAGATCATTAACTATAATAGCATAAACCGAGGCACAGAATTTTCACATTGTCTCCATTTTGTTTGTGTCAGCAGGATTTCCAGTCCCAGAATCTGGTGGGAGCTTACGAGCTGTGCCCAAATGTGTGAGTCAAATTTGAGGGCAAGAGGACAGCCTGGAGAAAATAGCTCAGGTGTAGAATATTCTGTGATGTCAGAATGGACAAAGCACCACCTAGGCTGGAAGCCTAATCTCTCTCAGCCACTCACCTCCAATGACCTGCTACTTGCCCTGAGCATGACTTTTACTACTATGTGCTTAGTCGCTCAGTCATGTCCAACTCTTTGCAACCCCATGGACTGTAGCCTGCCAGGCTCCTCTGTCCACCAGGATTCTCCAGGCAAGAATACTGGAGTGGGTTGCCATTTCCTCCTCCAGTTTACTGATATACAGAAGCAAATTAGAGCAACTGGTTAGTTATCTGATACATGGAAACTATCCCCAGTCAGGTCTTCATTCTGGATCTTAGGCTGTCCTAGGAGGAGATGCATCTACCAACCGATTACCAGTGTTTAGAACATTGTCTGACACATAGTAAACACTCAATATGTATTTGGTGCTGCACGCACAGCTGGACGGATCTATGAGCTAATGAAGGAATTGTTGTTGCTGTTCAGTCGCTAAGTCATGTCCAATTTTTGTGACTCCAAGGACTACAGCACACCAGGCTTCCTATCCTTCACTATCTCCCAGAGTTTGCTCAAACTCATGTCCATTGAGTCAGTGATGCCATCCAACCATCTCATCCTCTGTCTCCCCCTTCACTTCCTGCCCTCAATCTTTCCCAGCATCAGAGTCTTTTTCAGTATGTGGCTCTTTGCATCATGGAGCCAAAGTATTGGAGCTTCAGCATCAGTCCTTCCAGTGAATATTCAAGGTTGATTTCCTTTAGGATTGACTAGTTTGATCTCCTTGCTGTCTAATGGACTAGCAAGAGAACTGATCTCTTTTGGCTTCACTCAGGTTTCTCATCTGTGAAATGAGGGGGTTCAACACCATCAGTGGGTCTCAACTCCGCTTGCACACTGAAATGATGCTGAATCACATTACAAACAGACTAACACCTGGATCCTACCCCCTGACTAAATAAATCAGAATCTCTAGACATGTGGCTTGAGCAGCAATAGTTTGAAAAACTCCCCAGGTGGTTCTAATGTAGACTAGACAGTTCTAAAATTCCTTTCTGTGTTTCTAATTCAGGTCATGTAATTCAAGGCCTAGAATTTGTCTCTCCTCAGTTCAGAGAGGGCTTCCCAGGTATTTAGAATTCTGCCAATGCAAGAGATGCCAGTTGGATCCCTGGGTTGGGAAGATCTCCTGGAGAAGGAAATGGCAACCCACTCCAGTATTCTTGCCTGGGAAATCCCATGGAGAGAGGAACCTGGCAGCCATAGGATCGCAAAGAGTTAGACATGACTGAGCAACTCAGCGCACACCCATACAGTTCAGAGAGATAAAAGGAACAAGAGTGAAATGACATGGAGAAATTATATTTAGGAAACAATAACCATTTATTGAACTCCTCCTTAATGCCATGCTGTGTATTGCATATATTATCTCCAGTCCCTCTGACAGGTGGCATTATCCCATCATCCCTGTTTTGCAGATGAGAAACAAAGTGAATTATCCAAGAGATAAGTAGTCATCCAGGAGAGGTCGCCCTCCCCAGCTGCCGTGGGGCGTTGTCAGTCAGTCCTTTTCAGAATTAAAGGGTGTTTGACATCCGCCAATGATTTCATGTTCAGGCTGAGTGTTGGAAGAAAGGGAAGTGAGAACTTCAAGACACTTCAAGACACACCACACAAAACTGTGAGGCTTGGGAAGGAGGACTTCCCTCCCACCCCTGCTCCCCTCCAACGTGAAAAAGGACAAGCCTGCTGCTCCCCCAGGCCTGGGCCAGCTGTCAGAGATGAGCCCTGATAAAGGCCCTGGGCCTCCTCCTTGGATTCCTTTGTTCCAGAACCCATCCCATTAGAAAAAGGTCACACATCTTTGGCCCCTTTTAATTTCAGGGGTGGAGAGGTAAAAGCCCAGTCGGGGAAACATGTGCAATTATGAGCAATTACTTAAACGGCTTTCAGACAAGCCCTGGCCCTCCACCAGCAGGCAGAGGGGCCAGCGTCTGCGTTTTGTAGGCGAGAAGGAGAGAGGGTGGGAAGGTGGGGACGGGGGAGGGGAGACAGCAAAGCCTTTTGTCACTGGGCTACAAAAATAAAAAAAAAAACCATTGGTATTTCCTGCCACCAGACTAGCTGACACTAACCAGCCCTGTGCAGGGGAACTATTCACTTAAAAGTCATCGTTTCCTTTACTTATCTGCCTCTAAAGAAACAAATCTATTAGCGGCAAGAAATCACTCCAGCAGCTTTAACTAAGTGCTTCCCCCGTTGAAAATGCCAAAGCCCTAGCCTTCAGCTCTGCCGGCCATGCCCTGGCCTCCGCTCCTCCCCAGCAGCAGCTCTGAGCTGGCCCGTGTCAGGGCGTCTCTGGCCACTACAGATAACAAGGGCCATTACATTCCAAATCCTTCCCCAACCTCCTCCCCTCCCTTCCGCCAAAATCCCAAACCCAATTTCTCCCTGGCAGATCAAAGGCTGCTCTAGCTACAGGAGAGCTCACTCGATCAATAAACTCCTGACACGGGAATAAACAGAACGATACAATATTTTCCTTCAGGATTTATTTGGTCCCTGGAATAGCCGTGGCTTGCTATGCCTTTCCTTTTGAGACCAATGGAGATTTGGTGTAGAGCTGAAAACAGTTTGCTCTCTGAATTAAAAATCAAAACCCCCAATAGCCCCCCAAACACTTTTCTAGTCTTTGTTGGCCTTAAATTTTAAGGGGAAGCCTAGTGCTACAGTTGGACTTTTTAGATCTTCCAAAAGCAACTTGCCTTGCACACCGACTCAGTGTGCAAGAGTTACTAGAGAGCTACCTAAGCAAGGCAACCTCATTTTAATAATTAACTTGGCAATTTAGGAACTATAATAAAAATTAATATGTTTCTCCCATTGTTCATCCTAAAGAATTCTAAACTATTCCACAGACAACGATCTGAAACTATGGGTAAAAAAGTACAACGATTCAAAAAAAGTTAAATGCAAGGATGCTGTGCATTTGGGATTGTTTCTAAACCAATTGTTTCTAAACCCTTAAGGATATTCATTTTAGAAATCAATTCCATTGACTCCTCTATCACTCTCCTATGACTGTTTCTTTGATACTGAAACCCTTAATCCATGAAATTGGAGAAGAGATAATACGTAGAGCTGAGTTGCTGAAATAGTCCATGGAACTCATTTAGTATCTAGCTTCCAGGTTGCCTCATTAATTATGATTTACATTTACTCACACATGCCTTCATGTGTATCACATACATATTACAATTTTAGAAATAAAATCTTGTATCTTCCTCCTTTTTAAGATACATAAACGTATACTTAGATCAGTTTGAGCTTGTCATTAGTTTGGAAAATGTTCCACAAAGATTACTGAGGTATGTTGTTGTTATTGTTTAGTTGCTAAGTCATGTCTGACTCTTTGCAATCCCATGGAATGCGGCCTGCCAGGCTCCTCTGTCCATGGGATTTCCCAGGCAAGAATACTGGAGTGGGTTGCCACTTCCTTCTCCAGGGTATCTTCTTGATCCAGGGATCAAACCCATGTCTCCTGCATTGCTGGCAGTTTTTTTACCACTGAGTTACCTGGGAAGCCCCAGAGGAACTTTAGTGTTAATACTATTATTAATATTAATTTCATGTTAATCTATCCTAATTTAGACTCCAGATAAGAGAAAGCAAAGTAGATAGCAGCATAGGCCAGAAGATGAGAAAAACAAGAGGGAAAACGGTGTCTTGTGACACAATGACAGTTACAGCTTAAGCCTAGAATACAGACAACAGTGTGTGTCAACTCTACATTTATAGCCTACAAGAAGAATGGAGACTCCTTGTCAAGCTGTCTGTATATTTTCTCCTACAGCATGACTTCAGGTTGACAATTACCATTCATTGGGAGCTAGCTCACGTTTACCCGGCAAAGAGTGAAGCACTTGACAAGCTTTACATTATTTCCTTTAGTCCTCACATAAGAGTCCGACAAAATAGGTACCATTTAACTGATGAGGTATGTGGTCCTAAAGAGGTTAACTGTCTTCCCCAGGCTCACATGGAAGTGACTGGAAATGCTGGGATTTGAATGGAGGCATCCGACTTCAGAGCTGGCACGTGAACTGCCAACCTGAGACAAAAGAGCCTGCAAGTTCCCTCCCAGCCCAGTACTTTTAACTTCCACCAAGGGGCAGTAGCCTTTCTCTTCCATAACATCTTCCCCAGTCTTCTCCATCCAAACTTTTATATGACCTGAGCAATGGATATGTTTACATTGACTATCTCCAAGTATATTCATTATTTTTCAAACACTTTTCCCTTATCTTTGTATTTCTGTCAATTAAGCCAGGAGAAAATCAACATTTCACGGAGGAGAGCATGGATGATTAAGTACACTGGTGGGGACCTAGAAACAGGTCTAGCAATACCATGTACCTTTAGGTTTGTGACCTTCAGGAAATACATCTTTTACATTAATTTCCTTAGTTTTCAAGTGCACCATTTTAAAGAAGCCTGGCATGATTTATTGATGTCTGTCTCCCAGCAGGAGTATTTTTCTTTTCCTCCTCTTAGCAAAATGATTTGCACTAATCCTTCTGAGGAGCAGTGGGGAAGTCTTTTGTTCTATTAAGGTAATATGCAGCTGTCTTTAGACCCTGTGTTCAGTGACTACTTTGCCAGCGCTTTCAAGTAGTTCACCATGAAAGTTCAGAGTCAATCTTTGGATGCATGTATACCATGCCGTTGCTGTTTAGTCACTAAAGTCATGTCCAGCTCTTTTGCAACCCCATGGATTGTAGCCCACCAGGCTCCTCTATCCAGGGATTTCCCAGGCAAGAATACTGAAGTGGGTTGCCATTTCCTTTCTCCAGGGGATCTTCCTGACC
The DNA here is from genome assembly GCF_049115385.1 of Moschus berezovskii. Classification (NCBI taxonomy): domain Eukaryota; kingdom Metazoa; phylum Chordata; class Mammalia; order Artiodactyla; family Moschidae; genus Moschus; species Moschus berezovskii. Next base: position 37,014,606 of record NC_142468.1, on the reverse strand, counting down.
CAGGGATCAAACCCGAGTCTCCTGCTTGGCAAGTGGATTCTTTACCACTGACCCACCAGGGAATCTCGCACATATACCAGACCTCTCGGCAAACTCACCCAGAATGGCCTGCCTGCCTAAAGACAGAACTTGGCCTCCTTGGCCTAAAAGTGATCAACACCCCTGGTCTACCTTGTGGGAAAAAGTCTCTGAGCAAAACCCTACAAAGTCACAGTGGTGGGGGTTGGGGGGAAGACCAAATCAGCCAAAAGAGAAACATTTTCCTCCACCAAGGAAATCAGCCAGGTGAGGCTAAAGTGGGACAATGGGGAGGGGCTGGAAGCTCTGTTGTCACCTCTGGCAGATAATGGCCTCACAGGGGCCCTCACCTTGATGAATATATCTAGGGTTTGTCAGCTTCTTAGTGCCCTGGTTCATCCCTAAAGAGTGATCATCACCATGTTGGTGACTTATTCAATTTGCTGCTATCTCTTTTGATTGACTGCAATTCTAGCCCAAGTCAAGCCTCTCTTTGGACCAGAGTTGAAAAATAAAAGCACCTGACATCTCAACCATCTTTGGCCTTAAAGGAGAAGACTCCCTCTTCAGTGCTCAGTCATTAGGTCATGGAAAGAATTCCTCTAGATGCAAAAGTACCTCTAAACCCAAACCACCTCCTTGGACTCACCCCTTTTGGCCTTCAGTGCCTTAAACATTCATACCATATTTGAATATTTAATTCTACAATGCAGTATTTTTTCCTATCATCTTTTGTAACACTTTGACAAATTATGTACTTACTTAATCTAAACTGTGCAGCTCCATAAAATGTTTGTGTACTCTTCTGAGGCAGAAGGGCTTCCCAAGTGGCTCAGTGGGTAAAGAATCCGCCTGCAATGCAGGAGATGCAGGAGATACCAGTTCGATACCTGGGTTGGGAAGATCCCCTGGAGGAGGGCATGGCAACCCACTCCAGCATTCTGGCCTGAAAAATCCCATGGACAGAGGAGCCTTATGGCCTACAGTCCATAGGGTCACAAAAAGTCAGACACAACTGAAGTGACTGAGCATGCATGCACGTTGAATACAGTAGATAGACAAGATCATCCTAACTAACATAGCAAAAACTGACTTGCCCAATGAGTGAGCCTCCATGAAGAGTAACATTTTTTCAGAATATACCTTTCCATTGAATTTCTCAAATATCACAGGATTTTGCTGACCAAACAGGAGCCTCAAAGTGTCTCTGTGGGAGCCACTGGTGAGGCAACCCTCTGCTGTCCCACATGCCTGTGACCACAACATATCTGTCCTGTCCACTGACACACATCCCCTGGGTCCCTCACAGCCAAAGGCACATGTGCCTAAATAGGTTAAATGAATTCTTGGCCTTGTAACCAAAGAAGGATAACCAACCACTGGTGTTTGACCCCATGACCTTGGACTCTTTAGCACCATGCCTTCCCCAACAGAGTTAAAGAGTTGTATTGCTGTGGTCACATCACCTGGCAGGAAACTACCAAGGGTATGAGTCCTGTGTGGGCCGGAAAATCAGGACATTAAGGCTGAAATACTGCCAATGTGTCTATTTCTAGGAAGCAGTGTACTTCATATATCATGTTCTTATTTACAAAAATATCAAAATTGCTACAGATTGAAAGCGGTTGATTTTAAGCCTTTAATAGAAATGTAAGACTGTGTATATAATAAGTATGTAAATATATATATGTAACACATTACAGATATTTATATTTTAAATAACACATACATTGTTTAAATGTATATATGTAATATATTTTTATATAATTATATATTTTATACATATATAATTTTAGAAACTTCTGGAGGAGAAATTGCAATGGATATTTCAAAAGCTTTCTAGTGGCTCCATTTTACTTTCGTCTACCAGGAAGACAAATAAAATGGATTTTTTTGTGTGTTTTCCAAAGTAAAGTTACCACCAAAATTCTAGTGTTCCTTTTCCTGGCAAGTTCCCTTTGTATTAGTCTCCTGAACTTTCTCTCAGGTGCCTGAGGGGCAAGACATCAACCTACATTAATCGGAAGCCTCCGTTCTAGGAGACTTCAGTGGAGTTTGATCATGGAACTATTTCCTTCCGTGCCCCCTCTTCCCGTCCCTAATCCTTTGCTCCTTGTCTCCATCTTCTCGCCAAGACCTCATCCTGTACCATTCTCCTTTCCCCACATCCTCTTCCTGGCGTGATGGCCTTCTCCCTTTGAGCACACCAAGCTCCTGCCTGCCAACAGGTGCTTGCGTTTGCTGTTCCCTCCACCTGAAAGACCCATCTCTGTCTTCTTCTCATCTTTCATTTCTTACTTTCATAATGACTTCCCGGACCTCCCCACCAGAGTCAGTGCTCTACCTCCACCGAGTTACTCTCCACGACATCACCCTGAGACTTTTCTTGACAGTACTTACAATCATCAAGCAATATTCTGGGTATATTTATTCACTTTTAACCCTCTCCTCTTTCAAGAATGTAAGTTCCACAAAGGGGGAACTCCACCTACTTTTTGCAGTCTCAAATATCCGGTGGCTAGCACACTGTAGGAGCAATGGCTGGCACACAGTAGGAGCTAAATAAAAAATAGATGAATGAATGAATAAATGAATTGTCCAATGTTCCTCAGAGGAAGGGCACAGCTTCTCAAGAGGGACTATGAAACATCGGATTCGTTATTTACGACACTGGTCCCCAAGCTTTTTGGCACCAGGGACCGGTTTCATAGAAGACGATTTTTCCATGGACCACAGGGTAGGTGGGGGGTGGTTTGGGGATGATTCAAGCACATTACATTTATCATGCACTTTATTTCTACTATTACAACTCATCATAAGGCAAAATCAGATCATGAGGCGTTAGAGTCTCATAAGAAGCTCACAACTTAGATCCCTCACATGTGCAGTTCACAGTAGGGTTTGCACTCCAATAAGAATCTAGAGGCACTGCTGATCTGACAGGAGGCAGAGCTCAGGCAGTAATGTAAGCAATGGGGAGCAATTTTAACTACAAATAAAGCTTCGCTCACTCACCGCTCATCTCTTGCTGCACAGCCCAGTTCCTAACAGGCCACGGACCAGTATCAGGGCCTGGTAGTCGGGGATCCCTGATTTAGGGAGTTTGAAGAGCATTAACTACTTCGATAGCTCAGTTGGTAAAGAATCTGCCTGCAATGCAGGAGAACCCAGTTGGATTCCTGGGTTGGGAAGATCAACTGGAGAAGGGATAGGCTACCCACTCCACTATTCTTGGGCTTCCCTGGTGGCTCAGCTGGCAAAGAATCTGCCTGCAATGTGGGAGACCTGGGTTTGATCCCTGGGCTGGGAAGATCCCCTGGAGAAGGGAAAGGCTATCCATTCCAGTATTCTGGCCTGGAGAATTCCATAGACTGTATATGCCATGGGGTTGCAAAGAGTCGTACATGACTGAGCAACTTTCACTTTCACAACCACTTCAAACACCCTAACACTACACTTAGCCTCCCAGTGTTGTGGGAACTGCCTGACTTCAGTAGGGCTTCTCTAGTTTCCAAACACAAAACTGCCTACATATTAAAATGCTTAGAGATATTCAGCCTCTGATAATAATAACTATTTAGTGAGTACCTTCCCTGCCAGGAATGTTCACAACACATTCTCATATCAGTTCACTTGGCCAACTTATGAGGTAGTATTATCCATGCTTCACAGATGAGGAAGCCATCTCAAGTGACTGGCAAAAACACATGGAACATGTAAGTATCAGAGTTGGTATCTGAAGCTTCTCTATCTCATCTGTCTTGAAGGCCCATGCTTTTAACTCTGTCTTTGTTTTGAAAAGCCAAAACATCAGTATGGTAAAGAGAATCAGCTCACGGTACACAACCATGTGATACCCTTGAAAAGTGTGCAAGCATTTGTGTCATGTGATATGTAGTCACAGTTTCCAACCCCTTCATACCCATTCTAGACCAGTGCTTATTTGCATGATAACAGTTCAACTACTTCAGGCTGTTCATGAGCATTTCTGGGTTTTCAGATATTACTCCCATCAACTCCAAGGAAAGAAAGCAGAATTATTTGAAATTTAACACTTGTAGAAACTGCTGCTCTCTGTTCCAAGTGACAAACAGCTCATGTTTATGGAAGATATAAGATGAGTTCTGCCTTCTTTGTGGCAAATTTCTACCAAAAGTAGGGTGCAGAGCTAAAAAAATTAGTATTCCTGAGAGTAAAATCTATGCAGAAGTTTATAAGTCCTAATTTTTCTATAATAATAACTATCTCAGCATCAGCACAATTCAAACAAACCTATAAAAACACGGATAATATTTCAGAGAAAAACAGAGAAGAATAACTTACTCTTTTCCAACCCTGAGACAATTATGATTCTTTTATCTGGATAACTGACTTTTGTTTCTTAATCTGTCCATCATGTAGATCATTCTGTGTCTCTCACTGTTTTCTTCCTTTCTTCTTTTCTGGAAAACATCACAAGAATATCTCTCAAACTCTTGCCCCTTCCACCTGCCTTTTAACCCCTGCCACTCCAATTTCTACATGAAGTTTACCAGCTTCTCCCTTAATATTTTCTTCTGTAAGATGAGCTTCCAAGTTCTTGTTCCTTTCTGCTTGAATTTGTATGAAAATGCAGGAGTTTAAGATTTACAACTCTGCTTAGCAGGCTCTCTTTCCATCTCTTCTGGAGCTTGACTACTGAGCTAAAAATGCCCCAGCTGAAATAGCAACAGACAGGTTTTGAAGACATATCCAAATCTCCCAGTTCAACCAAAAAAACAACAGCTTTCAAACTTGTTATATTATGGTGGGGAAGGACTTTCCACAGCCTGACCCAGTTTTCTAAAAGGGAATTTTCATCAGCCTTCATGGTGTACTAACCCAGTGACTGAATTTAATAGGAACCTTTTCACAATAGGGAGAGGCTGTGTGCTTGTGGACCTGTTCTCTCAAGCCAGTTTACCAAAACAAGTGTCCAGGTCACCAGACATCTCTCCACTCCTGGGTAACTGGGGATAATGGGTTTTAAAAAAAAAAAAGCAAAGAAAGTACAGTGTTGAAGAGCATTGGGAAGCAGTATAGCCTGAAGCAGTGCAGAGTAAAGGCTTTGGGATCCCAGTTTTGGTGTAGGAACAGTTTTTGTGATCTTGGGCAAATTAACTTCTCCAAACCTCAGTTACCTCCTCTGTAAAATGGGGTTATTCTCGGTACTTAATTTGTGTTTTTGCTGTGACAAGATAGTTTAACAAGACTGTTTAAAAAAAAAAAAAAAAACACTTAACACTTTTATGATACCATGCCTTATAAGTGGTTCCTATTGCAATCATAGTTTTTATTTCCTATTATGTCATGGACCAGGCAGTTTCTCATGAGAGCAAAGGAGTTTAGGCCAACAGGTATAATGTCAGGTTTCCCTCCTAGATAACCCAAATCTATACCAGATGAATTAAGTGGAAAAAAGAAAAAATAACAAACAAAGGACCTTTCAAATGTGTTTCCAATATAAATGGCCTAGAAGCAGAAAAGAGAAAACAGAAGGAAAAGGACAGACAAAACAGATAAAGCTTGCATCTCTCCCAGATTTCAACATATACTTTCATAGCTTTGAAAAAGACCCATCTTCGAAGATCTTTTGTCAAGGGAGAAGAATGTCCCCCAGAGAAGAGGGACTGGCCTCAAAATATCAAGAGAAAGTTCAAAACTCTAGCCTTCACACTGAGGGAATAGTCTCCAGGTCAGGCGTGTTGACCCGCCTACAGTTTCTTCTGGTGAAGCTACTGAAAAAGGGACCCAGAGGTACACACAAGTGTGCTGTCAATCCCTAATGCTCACACATCCCGGGGAACGCACAGGAGCGAGGGGGGCCCTTCATCAACCCCATCAAACTAGTACTTCTAGAGGCTGATCTCCTGACCCTCTGTCCACCAGCTGTCATAAGAGGGATATCGCCTTTTCTGAGACTCAGAGTAACCTTACCAAGAGGTTGTTCAACAGGTATGCAGTTCAGAATAGACAAAACAAACTCAGGTGTGCAGGAGAATGAGGCCAGTTCTAATGCAGAGACCAGAGGTAGGCTGCCTGCCACATTGTTTACTTTAAACTTACTTTATTGGGGCCAGAAAACTAAGCAGCATCCACATTCTGAAACTCAAGATGCCAGCAAGAGTGGCATGTTCCTGAAAATAAGCTTTTGCATTGATTATTTTTAGATGGTGCTGAAAGGAGACAGTTGCACGATTTCCGAAAGAAAGTCACACAAGAGTCGGACACGACTGAGCGACTAACCCTTTCTTTCAGAAAGTGTCCACAGCTTAAGTAGTTGATAAATTATTTTCCTTAGTGTGTGCTTTAAAATTTCACCTGGATGGAAAAGGACACCAAATATTTGCCTCATTGACCTAAAAATCAAGCATTCTCCTCCAAACATAAATTTAATTATGCTGTAAAATAAGGCCTTATTTGTGTGGAGTATCTTTTTTGCCCACGATTTTCAAAACCTTCACATATCTGAAATCACTGTGAAAAGCAAAACTTTGATTTCACTCCTTTTTCCCCCCTCTTTGGGAAATATGTCCTTTAAATACTAATAGAGCCCAAGCCTATTTACATTTCAAGCAACACGAAACAATTTCCCTGGTCTTTCACCCACCTCATCTAGCAACCAACTTGGTAAGAGTAACAGCAACTAAAACCCATGATTCCGACCCGGTGCCTGGCGAACGTTTCTCCTTTTATAACTACTTGAGCGTGGCAGGCTCTTCCTATTAACTACATTACATCACCATTATCAAAGACGAAAGGAAATTAATTTTGTTTTTCAAGGTCTTGGCAATAAGTTGGTTCTTTACTTCATCAGACATCTGCTGTTTTTCTACGTGTGTCATTTGCGAAGCTGAGTTTTCCTTATGACTTTATTCTCATAACAATTTATCACGCAACAGTGTTTACCAGAGGATTTTGGCTGACGGGTTTTTCTCTCCCAGCAGAAAGTGTAACCGTAACTTAAGGCCAATATCATCATCTATATTTCATTCTGAAATAGCTTTCTGGGGCTTAAAAAAAAACAGCCAACAGGACTGTCAAGAAAAAATAACCACTTATGGTCTCCGGCTGAAATGTATTGCCAATGCAACACTACTTTTGTTTTAACAGATGGGCCTTTATCAGCAAATTATGTGGGCAGTTCACCAACTTCTCTTAGGAATACAGGAGTCCTTCCACTTACTTGTGCTCTTATCTGTTCACTTAAAGCCACATTTGATCACAAAATTCTAGGGATATTTTTTTTCAGGTATTGATACAAAGGATAAACTACAGAAAATCTTCTGTTCTGTAATCATTAGTCATTCCTGGGCTGATTGATAGGGCCTAAGCCTTATTTCACACCAGAGGACAAAAAATAATTAGGTTGTCCACATAGATACATTGGGTTCTCTAATGAGCTCTGTTTATTCACTTGTCTAATGGCATCAGGGCCTCTGAAAAAGCTCTTCACAGTATTTATTTTGATGAATAATCTGCTGGGATTTGACTCATTTTTCTTTTCCTTCTCCCATCTCTCACTGTTCCTCTCACTTTCTCCAGCTGCTGAGTAACTCCTAGAAGTCTCAGTTCTGCTGGTAAACCCAACAGCCAGGTTCACCGGAGACAGTCATTTCAGACAAGAGTCAGTAGCTCTAGTACGGGGTGTGCAGAAAATCAGAAAACCAGCTTCAAGGAATATTAGTGAAAACCTCAATTTGCCACATGCTTCCTACAAGGACTTGTGTTTTTATTTTTTATTAAGGAGATTCTCATCCAAAAAAAAAAAAAAGAGATGAATGATGATAATTTTTCTTTTGCCCTGAAACTTACTTTCACCTTTCTGTGTTGCAATTTACCATTAGCATTTCCACAAGGATCCAATCCCTAGGCCTCAGTTTTTCTAAACCTACAAAATAAGAAGGTTGCACTAGACCCAAAGTTGAGTGTTCATGCGGAGCACCTGAGGAGTTGGTTCAGTAAGCAGATGTGAGCTCCACCCTGATTCAGTAGCATTGAAGTGGCACCCAGGAATGTTCCATTTTCAACCCTCCAGCAGTAAATCTAACACAATCAAGGTGCTTCCCTTTCCAAATATCTGTGACTCCATAAAAACCTCAATGAGTTATTAGCTGATCAGCTGAGCAAATCTTACATTTATTGACAAATCTATCTCTATTAGATACTGGCTTCCCCAATATCTCCGCTCCATGGGTCCACTTTGTGAGCAGGACAAGCCTGGTTCCAGGGGGCCTTGGAAGCTGAACCAGATGTAGGTGAAAGCCCTTGGCTCCAGAAACCAGGTACATCACCCCCACCCGGCCCAGCTAATGGGCCCAACCTCAGAGACATGGGCCCTTCAAAGTGCTGCATCACTTTTGTGATCAAGGTGAGTTTCCAAAACAGCTGCTGCTGCTGCTAAGTCACTTCAGTCGTGTCCAACTCTGTGTGACCCCATAGACGGAAGCCCACCAGGCTCCCCCGTCCCTGGGATTCTCCAGGCAAGAACACTGGAGTGGGTTGCCATTTCCTTCTCCAATGTGTGAAAGTGAAAAGTGAAAGTGAAGTCGCTCAGTCGTGTCCCGACCCTTAGCGACCCCACGGACTGCAGCCTACCAGGCTCCTCTATCCATGGGATTTTCTAGGCAAGAGTACTGGATTGGCTTGCCATTGCCTTCTCCGTCCAAAACAGCAGATACTTGCATTTTCAAGGAAAAGTGCAGAAACCTTTCATTTTGCAAGCAGTGACTTTGGGATCATCCATGATTTATACTTATTATCAGACAAATCTTCTCCATTAGCATGAGAGAAGGTGGTACAGAGGAAATTAGAAAACAAATTACGACCCACAACGAACAAATGAACCACAACGAAGCGTGCAACTTTTCAAAATCATTCATCCTAACCTCAGGGCTCATAAATGAAAACCAGAGAGCACATGGCTAGCAAGACCCAAAGGCCAGCACTCATGTGTGCTGACGGAATTTACAGGATGCTGGGGGGGACAAGAGTCCCATTTGTGAGCACATGGAAGTCAGAGAGCAAGGCTTGACCACAACTCCCTTACTAACTACTTGTATGGCCTTGGCCAAGTTACTTCACTTCTCAGAATGTGTGAGAAGTGAATGGGGCTCACAGTTATTCACTAAATATTTACTGAGTGTCTGGGGTAGGCCAGGAATGGCACAGTAATCTCAAGCAGTGGACAAAACAGGCAGAAATCCCTACCCTCAGGAGGGACACAGACAGACAAAGAAATAGAAACTACAATGTCAGGCAGTGATACAGTGAAAACTAACGCAGGGTAAGGAGTTAGAGCGTATTGGCTCACTATTTCAGATAAGATGGCCAATGAAAGCTTTTCTAGGAGGGACTATTTGGATACAGGCCATAATAAAGTGAGGAAGGAGCCTCATAATACCTGGGTAAAAGCCACCCAGGCAGAAGCAAAGTACAAGTGCAAAGGCCTTGAGACAGGAACATTTGAGGAAAGGCCAAGTGACAGCAAAGAGACAAGAGTGGCTTAAGGAAAATGAGTGAGGGGGAGGGCAGTAGAAAAGAAGTAGCCAAATTATTGGGCTTCCCTGTGGCTCAGCTGGTAAAGAATCCTCCTGCAATGCGGGAGACCTGGGTTCGATCCCTGGGTTGGGAAGATCCCCTGGAGAAGGGAAAAGCTACCCACTCCAGTATCCTGGCCTGGAGAATTCCATAGACTGGATAGTCCATGGGGATGCAGAGTCGGACTCGGCTGAGTGACTACCACTTTCAAAGTCAGATTATAAAGGGCCTGAAAGTGAGTTCTTTGGGTCTCCTTCTATTTTGATGAGTCTTTAGAAGTTCTGAGAAGCATTAACTGATGGATGTTTGAAAGGATGGTTCCAGCTGCTGTTTGCAGACAGGAATATAAGGGAAGTGCATCCAACAAGACAGGCGAGGTCATCTTTTGTCACTGCAATCTGACACGATTTTTGGCACAATATCAAGTCCCTAGACTTCAGTTTCCCTAAACCTGTAAAAGAAGAAGGTAATCGACAACCACAGAAATGTTGTGCCTTATAGGAGCAAAGACTAATTCTCACTCATACTTCACACACATCGTAAGTTAGCCAGGGTTCTGCTCCACCTTTCCCCCTTCTGGGACCCAAGGATGGAGCATTCTTTATCTGGATCACTGCAGGCCACCACGTCACAGGGAAAAGGGAGCACGGTGACTCACACCCAGGCTCTGCCACGTCAGTCTGGGAGTGACACACATCACTTCCACTCATATCTCATTGGCTAAAGCAAATCATTTGAACATATCTAACTTCAAAGGCAGTGGAAAAGTACAATCCTACCATGTGTTCACAAGCTGGCAACTTGGATGAACAGCATTAATGAATACGAGACCAGAGGGAAGCAGAAAGACTGATCAGGAGGTTTTCACAGTAATCCAGGCAAGAGAGAACAGCTTATAGCAGGCAGTGGCAAGAGAGGTGTTAGGAAATAGATGCAGAAGACATTTTGAAAGCAGAGACAACAAAATTTGCTGATGGATTGGATGTGGAGTAAGCATAACCGCCTCACCGTGGATTTCTTTTGGTGCAGGTTAAATGAGATGATTTATGTGAAATTCTTGCACAATTCCAGATGCATTGTAAATCTCCACGATGGTGATTATTATTGTTGTATTTATAGATTGAAGAGGCACTTATGATAACAGAACAGAGCAGCTTATTTTTGGACCATCCTACTTTCCAAGGTATATGGTTGCTTTGCTGGTACACCACTATTCACACAAACATGCATACAAAGATATTTTCTAAAAATAATCACAGTAGTTATTACCAACTTGACTTTAAATCGTCTTCACCTCTGAGGAAACTCTCTAATAATGAACTAATTTTCCTAGTAACTACAGAGAGGCTTTCCTTCATGTGGATACACATTTGGGACCCAGAAAGTAACCTGCATAAAAGTCAGGAAGCGCCCAGTCTTTCTGCTCAGATGTTGTAGATTAATAGTCATTCGATTTGGGAATGTGAAATGAACTGATAAGAAAAGCTGTTCATACCAATGACATTCAGGAATGAAATCTGACAGATCACCTGCTTTAGAAGACTTGATTCTTCAGATTTTATGGGGGGTGGGGAAAACTTTAGTGCCATTTGCTCTCTTATGACTTACATTAAACAATTTAATACATAACATGAGGGAGAGAACATGATATAAACAATATATCCAGGAGGAAAAATAAATGACCTCAGTCCCAAGAGGCACTGTTATGCACTGGTACTATTCATGTACATTATAAGGAATGATGTATCAGTTTTACTTCTAATCAGTATCTGAATATATCACCGTCGGCTCCTGGAGTGCATTACACTATCTCGCAATGCATGCTCACATTCGGCATTAATGTGGAAAGTATCCATCCGTTATCAGGCAGAACTTAATTCTATATTGAAAAATGAGGTGTCTGCTTGGTCCACTTCTATTTTAAGGTTTAAAGTCATTGAGAAACCAAATCTAAAATAGAACCTTGGAACCAAACTATGCATGGGTGTTGAGAGATAACAGTTTGTTGGTTGTCTGACTCAGAGGCATCACCTATGTTTTGGGGGCCTCTGGTTTCTCCTCCTGCTTGGGAGCATCTAACCCAATGATGCTGTGAAAGCCTTTTTAAAATATTCTTAGAACAAGCTTTTAAATAACAATACATGTGGCTAGCTGTGCTTAGTCGCTCAGTCGTGTCTGACTCTTTGCAACCCCTGGACTGTAGCCTGCCAGGCTTCTCTGTCCATGGGGATTCTCCAGGCAAGAATACTGAAGTGGGATGCCATGTCCTCCTCCAGGGGACCTTCCCAACCCAAGTCGCCCACATTGCAGGCAGATCCTTTACTGTCTGAGCCACCAGGGAAGCCCAAGAATACTGGAGTGGGTAGTTGTTCCTTTCTCTGGGGGATCTTTCAACCCAGGGATCGAACCCAAGTCTCCTGCATTGTAGGTGGATTCTTTACCAGCTGAGCCAACAGGGAAGCCCATATATATGGCTACCCCTGAGTTAGCTATACCCATAAACAAGCAAAATATCCCATGAATGTCACAATTTCAACTCCCAAATTATAACTGCTTCCTGCCTATTTATGTAGCCCAAATTGAGATCCAAAAACTATGTTCACCAACATAGGTAAGATAAAAGGGACTGGTTGTTGAAGTGTTGTAAAAATGTAATTTAAATATTGCAACACACCAAGTAATGAGTTCCATGGGATAAAAAATAAAAGCAGACTCAGCCAGACCACCTGCTTAGGCCACTATGGACATTGCATAAAGTGGATCTGATGGATTTGCTGGGCATCTTCTAAGTGCCTTTGATAGTGTCAGGTACCATGTGAAATAAAAATGCATGTAACTATTTCTATCCTTAAACTCCTCAAAACAATTGAGGGTACAAATGCAACTTGATCTTGTGCAACTAAAACACAGAAAAATTGGAGGAAAGTGGTAATTTCTTGGCTCATCAGACTCAGTTATGGAGCCAGTATGGACCTAGCCTGAGGAACAGGGGGCTGAAATGCTCAAGCACTTGGTTTTCATGTCTTCTTCCTGTGCTTCTCTCCATGCGTCAGCATCATCCCTCCAGTCTGGGTTTTCCAGGAAACAAAACTCTGGCAACCTCCAGATTCACACCTTGATCACTTCCCACTTCGGCACAAGAAAGAAAAGGACACTTCCCCGCTGGCGGTAGGAAGTGGTGCGTGTTTCCCTGGTGTAAATGCTACCACCCTACCCAGTTTCAAGTCACCACCACTCTGAGGTCATCGATGGAACGCAGGGAAGAGGTGCTGTCCCACCCCTGAGCAGGTGAGAGCCCACTCCAGCCACCACCAACTCAACCATACTGCACACCCATCTCTGTACACACCTACGGAAACCCAGTTAGATCTGGTCCCTGCTCTCAAGGGATATTTCAGAGAAGACAGAGAAGGAAGAAAATAATTACAGAACAGTGTGGTAATTGCTGTAATACAGGCTCATACAAAATACAGCGATGGCCCCAAGCAAGTGTGAGTCCTCTGCCTGGGCTAGAGTGGGACCCTCAGAGGAAGCTTCCAAGGAGAGATGCCTTTATGACTGAGAGTTTACCACTTCAGTTCAGTTCAGTTGCTCAGTCGAGTCTGACTCTTTACAACCCCATGAAATGTAGCACACCAGGTTTCCCTGTCCATCACCAATTCCCAGAGCTGACTCAAACTCATGTCGATGGAGTTGGTGATGCCATCTAACCATCTCATCCTCTGTCATCCCCTTCTCCTCCCGTCTTCAATCTTCCCCAGCATCAGGGTCTTTTCCAATGAGTCAGTTCTTTGCATCAGGTGACCAAAGTATTGGAGCTTCAACTTCAGCATCAACCCTTCCAATGAATATTCAGGACTGATTTCCTTTAGGATGGACTGGTTGGATCTTCTTGTTGTCCAAGGGACTCCCAAGAGCCTTCTCCAACACCACATATCAAAAACATCAATTCTTCGACACTCAGCTATCTTTATGATCCAACTCTCACATCCATACATAACTACTGGAAAAACCATAGCTTTGACTAGATGGTCCTTTGTTGGCAAAGTAACGTCTCTGCTTTTCAATGTGTGTCTAGGTTGGTCATAGCTTTTCTTCCAAGGAACAAGTGTCTTTTAATTTCATGGCTGCAGTTACAATCTGCAGTGATTTTGGAGCCCAAGAAATTGAAGTCTCTTACTGTTTCCATTGTTTTCCCATCTATTTGTCATGAAGTGATAAGATTGGATACCATGATCTTAGTTTCTTTAATGTTAAGCTTTAAGCCAACTTTTTCACTCTCCTATTTCACCTTCATAAAGAGGCTCTTTAGTTCCTCTTCACTTTCTACCATAAGGGTGGTGTCATCTGCATATCTGAGGTTATGGATAGTTCTCCCTGCAATCTTGATTCCAGCTTGTGCTTCATCCAACCCAGCATTTCGCACAGTGTACTCTGCATATAAGTTAAATAAGCAGGGTGACAATACATAGCTTTAATGGACTCCTTTCCTAATTTTGAACCAGTTTGTTGTTCCATGTCTGGTTCTAACTGTTTCTTCTTGTCCTGCATAAAGATTTCTCAGGTGGCAAGTAAGGTGGTCTGGTATTCCCATCTCTTTTTTCTTTTTTTCTTTTTACTAGAGTGGGTTGCCATTTCCTTCTCCAAGGGATCTTTCCAACCCAGGGATCAAACTCGGGTCTCCCACATTGCAGGCAGATGCTTTACCATCTGAACCACCAGGGAAGCCCCTGGTATTCCCATCTGTTTAAGAATCTTCCACAGTTTGTTGTGATCCACACGGTCAAAGGCTTTAGTGTAGTCAATGAAGCAGAAGTAGATGTTTTTCTGGAATTATCTTGCTTTTTATATGATCCAATGGATGTTGGCAATTTGATCTCTGGTTCCTCTGCCTTTTCTACCACTTATAAGGGTGGTGGGAGAGGGCATGCACAGGAGTGCACAAAGACCCACAGGAATGCAACAGAAAGGTGTGAAGAAAGTGCAGGAGCAACTGGAAGGGAAGTATAACCAGCTGAGAAGCAAAGGTGAGACCGGAGGGTGTGGGGAGTAAACCAGAGAGGATTTCACGAAGCCTCTGGCTGGCTTTTAAGGATTCTGGGTTTTGAGCCTCTCTATCAGTGGTCTTCAACCTATTTCTAAGTAGGGGAAACCCTTTTATTATGAAATGGTAGGTGTGATCTCAACTTTAAAAAAATTAATTTTTATGTTCTTAGTACATACTCATTGTATTAAAAATAAAATAATTTGGGAATTTCCTAGTGTTCCAATGGTTAGGACTCTGCATTTCTACTGCAGGAGGCACAGGTTTGATTCCTGGTCTGGGGAACTAAGATCCCACATGCTGGGTGGCAGGGCCAAAAGAAAAACAAATGTAAGTCTGAATCACTTTCAAACAGCACTGGAAGCAAGCTGATCTATAAGAAGCTGTAAAAGTGTATAAAAAGCAGGGGCAGGGGGAAAGAAAACAGAGAAAGGAGAGAATTTCTAAAAGGCCAAGTCTGATCAGAACAAATATATCACATATACATAAATAAACAAATCTATGTTACATTTGTTGAGAATATGAGTTTGTGAACTGGCGGTGCTCTGAGTGTTAAAATTTGGTATAGAAAGAAAGTGAAGTCACTCAGTCGTGTCCGACTCTTTGCGACCCCATGGACTGTAGCCTACCAGGCTTCTCTGTCCATGGGATTTTCCAGGCAAGAGTACCAGAGTGGGTTGCCATTTCCTTCTCCAGGGGATCTTCCTGACCTAGGGATTGAACCCAGTTCTCCCGCATTGCAGGAAGACACTTTACCCTCTGAGCCACCAGGGTTTGGTATACAATATAGCATATTTGAAAGAGTTCATATTACTTTGATTTTTAAATAATTGTTTCCTGAAATAATTTCAAATTAAATTTGCAAGTATAGTATAAAGTACATCCATGGATACTTTACCCAGATTTGCCTATTGATATTTTGCCCTGTCTGCTTTATCATTTGCGTTCTCACGCTTGCTCTTTTAAAAAGTATGTACTTCTTATATGTGTATGCATCTGTGTATACTTATTTTTCTGAAACATTTGAGAATGTATTACATGCATCATGGCCATTTATCCTTGAACACCTCAGGATATATTTCCTAAGAATAAAAGTATGTATTTACTGCTATAACTACAGTATAGTTCAGTAAATTTAACATCTTCTAATACTTTACTCTTCTGCCCTAATTCCAGTTTTGTTAGTTATCCCCAAACTGTCATTTATGGCATTCTCCCCCCCACAATACAGGATCCAGTCTAGGACCACATGTGAGGTCTTCCCATCCCTCATTTGTGATATGAATTTTGATCTCCAAACTGTTTTCAATTTCTCCATTCTAGGAACAGTTGTTATTTTTTACATTACTAGTAATAAGCAATTTCAGAGAAGACATTTTTAGGTTAAGCAAAAATGATGATTTTTCAACTTTAGGACTCCTTCCATAATCACCAATAAGTACTTGACATTCCATTATAGGCAAAAGCCCTCCCTTCTCCTCCATGGTTTTCTTTAGTATTTATCTCTTTATTATCAGAATAGAATCATGGATTCCTTTTTCTTCACTGCTTTATAATTCATTTACTGCCTTTAACTTTGTGCTCTGGTGCACAGTTGCTAAGTCAACCGCACAGACTGTAACCCACCAAGCTCCTCTGTCCATGGGTTTTCCAGGCAAGAATACTGGGGTGGGTTGCCATTTCCTTTTCCAGGGGATCTTCCTGACCCAGGGATCAAACCTACATCTCCTGCTTGGCAAGCAGATTCTTTACCACTGTGCCACCTGGGAAGTCCTTTAAATTTAATGCTCAGAGTACCTCTTATTTGACCACTGGAAATCCCTTCAAAGTGACTTCTGTATCCTAGTGATATACCCCTTTGGGTTTCAGGGGTTTTTTTGGCTTTTTTTTTTTTTTTTTTAGCATTTTCATACTTTCTGATAGAAGATATATCAAGTTAACCGATAGCTTACCCTGCCCCAGCCTTGGCATCAGGCTTTTCTCCAAGGATCCCTGGTTCCTTTTATTAGAGAATGGCATTAGAGACCAAGATCTGGGTACCAGGTGTGCTCATTGTTATTAATACTAGGGTGGCCTTACTTGTTGGTCTTTTCAGTGGAAAAAGCCAGGAAATACACATGTATGTATCCCTAGAGGACACACACACACAACTGTGAATCCATTACACGTCTCAAATTCAAATCCATCCCCACAGTTTCCTTTCCTGACTTCCTCATTCCACATTTGTAGCTCTCCTATTACGCAATGACAATACTTGTTCCCACCAATATGAACTAACACACTCATTACTCAATTCTATACTAAATCTAAAAGGGTTTCAGAAGGGCTTCTCCCAAAAAACAAACCTACTAGAAAGAGTTCAGGACTTGTTTGCTGTTCTCTCCATCTCCCCAGCCCCCCAAGACTGTGTGTATTTAGTTCAAAACCCTGTGTTCACAAATAATTTCAATCGGTTATTCCCCCCGCCTCATTCATTGTGGTCATGTCATTCATTTGAAATACACCTGGGTTCATTTGCTTCAGTTTTCATCCAGTTTCAGGATGCCTTTTCACTTTGCATCATTGCTGATTTATTTCATTCTTTGAATAGGTAGAACGCTAACGTGCCTTCAAAATTCAAAATAGTATGAAAAGGCACACTCAGAAAAATTTACAATGTGTTTCACTCCTGTTTTTAAATGAATGTCATTCTTTTTCTGTAGTAGTAGTAGTAGTGTAGTCGCTCAGTCGTGTCTGACTCTTTGTGACCCCATGGACTGTAGCCCACCAGGCCCCTCTGTCCATGGGATTCTCCAGGCCAGAATACTGCAGTGAGTTGCCATTTCCTTCTCCAGGGAATCTTCCCGACCCAGGGATCAAACCTAGGTCTTCCGCATCACAGGCAGATGCTTTACCCTCTGAGCCACTGTAAAGAAATCGTCAAACGGGGAGAAGAAGGTAAAAAGGACTAATGAAACAGTCTTACAGCAATGGGAACAGAAATGAGGAGGATTTTGTATGATTAGGAGTTGTCGCCAGATCAAGCTCCGCCATCAACATTTGGGGGCTGGGGATGGATATCAAAATATGTAAAGGTTTGAGGACAAGTCTCAGTTTTCAGGCTGGAGTGCCCGGTGGGATGTAGGTTAACCTCTGGAGGACAAGTTTACAGGAAAAGAAACAGGTTTGGACAGAAAGACAATGAATTCCGGTCTTGATAGGTACTGTGTTCTGGCCCAGCTTATCTTCTGGAAACCCAGAAGCAGCAGAACTAAATGAAAGGGAAAGCAAAAGCAGCAAGAAACGTGGGAAGGGCAAATGAAAGCTGCACAGCAAGGAACCTTAAAATCCTCTTAAAATTACTTGTCTTTATGGACTGCCCCATTGTTGTTCATCACTAAGTTGTGTCCGACTCTGTGACCCCATGAACTGCAGCATGGCAGGCTTCCCTGGCCTTCCCTATCTCCCGTAGTTTGCTCAAACTCCTGTCCATTAGGTTAGTGATGCCATCCAGCCATCTTATCCTTTGTCACCCTCTTCTCCTGCTCTCAATCTTTCGCAGCATCAAGGTCTTTTCCAATGAGTTGGCTCTTCGCATCAGGTGGCCAAATTATTGGAGCTTCAGCATCTGTCCTTCCAATGAATATTCACAGTTGATTTCCTTTAGGATTGGCTGGTTTGATCTCCTTGCAGTCCAAGGGACTCTGAAGAGCATTACCATAGCCATAAACACATCCTCCCAAAGCCTGGGGTCCTTTTGCTCCATCAGCCCCTAAGTAGGTCAGAGTACATGGTTTAGTGGCTCTGGAATCAGAGTGATCTTCCCTCAGACTCTAGCTCCGCCACTTCCTAGCTGGGGGACCTTGCACAAGTCAGCTAATCCTCCTAAGCTTCAGTTCCTTTCCTGCAAGACAGAGACAGTGATGCATCACGTATACCTCGCAGTGTCGTGGAGATTAAGGGATAATTTAAAACAAGTGTTCAGCACAATGGCTGACTCAAAGAAAGCATTTTCTCTTTTTTTCCTTTAATCTCAGGTAATCAAGATGCTATCTCCCTCACCCTCTAATATAAGCTACACAATACCCCACTGCTGTGGCTCTCAGCCTTGGCCACACATAAAAATCACCTGGGGAGCTTTTAAAAAAAAATACCAAGACTCAGGCCTCACGGCCCGGCCCGGAGAGTCAGACTTAATCGGTTTGGGGTGGAATTCAGCATTGGTGTGTGTGTGTGTGTGTGTGTGTGTGCGCGCGTGCGCATGTGTTTTTAAAGCTCCAAGGTGATTTTAAGCAGAGTTCAGCACCACTGCTTTCCTCAAACACTAAATCTGAAGAAGGGCTCTCCTAGGCTGTACTCCCTCTTGACCCTTCTGACAGCACTTCAGAAGAGAAATAGATTGCTTAAATTGTTCTCTTTTTATCCCAAACATCCAAAGCATATAGCAATATGTTATTCTCCAGGAACCTCTTTTCTGAGAAACGTAAATACCACCTTCCCCACAGGAAGAAAGGAATGTTCCTCCCCACCCAAAAGAAACCTGCTCCTTTCTCACCCACCCAGGCGGACTAGAAAGCAAAGCACACTGGAGCTTGGTCAGCGCAAACTCTGCCCAGAGGAGAAGAGCCAGAAAGGGGCAGGCTTTCCACGGGCCCAGTCCATGCAGTCCCAACCAGCTGAGGGACCTGGAGCCTGGGAGCTCCCAGAGGGCAACGCCATTTCTGCTCATCACGCAAATCATGTTTAATGAGTGTTGGCCGCTCTCAGGAAGCACAAGAACCGCCACACGGCACTTATGCCGCCCACGTCCCCCAAACCCATCTGTACATGGGCTGAAAGTCAATTCTTCAGTCACTGCAGGGTTTACTTTGAAAACTCTGGTCTGCAGGAGGAAAAGGAATTAGTCACTATAAACACAGGTAGAATGCTCATGGACAGCTAGATCCCCTGAGACTCTCTAGGGTGGACGGATACCTATCCCCAGTTGCTCCATGGTCAATTTAATTTATATTTTGCAAATATTTATCTAATCTGTTTGATTTCTGTTTACCAGTTTAGGAGTATTTTGATAAGGGGATTTCAAGCTCTACATTCCCTTTGACCTGGAATCCCCAGATCATAGCTAGGAATGAGGTTTTCTGTCTTAAGTCACCCAGCTGCCCCTCAGGGACCCTAAAGCCTATAGATCTTCGATGTAAAATGGACTGGTGCATCGACAAAGGTGTTGGGCAGAGCACCTAAAAGAATAGTGTTTAGAATGTGGGTCCTCAATGCTGTCCTTAGTTCTGAACTAAGCATCTGGAAAACCCAGTGGGCAGCTGAACCTGGGCAGCCCAGCCCAGGGTATCTGGCCATTCTTGATGTTACAGGCAGCTCAGTCTAAATATATCTTCACAGAAGCGGAGGCCCAATGGCCAGATGTCCAGCACAGATAGAACCTTGGGACATCCACTCAGTCTGAGCCATGACCATTACACCTGCGCAACCTCTGACAGCCAAGGACTCAGATTCCTTGGCAATCCAAAGACAGCTGGAGCAATTCCACCACTCAAACCCCCTCTCTACCCCACATTTCTTCTTCTGAACCCTGCTTAGAGTGGTGGGAAACTGTAACCTTTGGCTAAAGAACATTTCTTTTATTCCCATCAGGTGTCAGAAAGACCCTAGAGTACCAAATGAAGAATGAGAAAGCAAGAAATAAATGGAAAGAAAAACAGGCAACTAAGAGTTTGGCCATCTTGGATATGAACAAGAAACTAAAACTCTTCTGCAAATGTCTATAACTCCCTTTAAGATAATTCATTCCATGCAAAGGGACATGGAGTGTGTACCTTGGTTTCAGCTGTAAGTCAGGGGTTGAGCTGCCCAAGCTCAGAAAACATTTGACTCAAGAATGCACAGACGCAGTTGCCAGCTGGAGTTCTCTTCAAGAAACCCATAATCCAGAGGCTGCCACTAAAAAAATGCTTCAAATCCATATCTCAATCAAACTCAAGTCTTGCAAATTAATTTGCTCAATGACAGAAGCAGGCCCTTGTTGCTTTTTTAAGTGAACGTAGCAGCTTGTTTACAAGGATGATGACTGTTAGAAACTGACTATTGATTGATTGATTCTCACTGGTGACATTTGAAGTATTGACTATTTGTGTGTATTAATGACAAATATGAATAGATTCTTCCCTTATATCCTTGCAATCAACTAGGAGTAAGATTCCAGGTCCAGCCCATACCCAAGGGGAAGAGACAACACATGGCTGTGAATAAAAGGAGGGGCATTATTAGGGTCCATTTCAAAGACTGGGTGCCTTCTCTTTCCAGCTGGGGATCACAAAGGATTTCAGATTCCTGATGCCAGTTATAAGGGTTATAAAGAAATCGTGCCATTTGCCTCAAATAACCTTTCATGTAAGACGGTGGGCAGAGTGCCCGCCACAGAACATCACCCAATCCTGAGCTTGTTGGTCAGCTCCCCTTTCTGCAGAATGTTCCTCGTTTCTCCTCCAACATAAATGAACCAAGCCTGTGTCCCGGATCCTCAAAGTATCGAGTATATTTGGCAAACACATTTGAGCTGAGGTATTTGTGTAAATGAGGCTTACAACGTTATCCTTCATAGGAGACACTTTTGGATGTTAACTGAAGTCTCTGGTGATAGCACGTCCCAGGGAAGCTGTTTGGAAGAAACTCTGGAATGCTGAAAGGGACCTGAGAGATCAGATTATAATTTGCTTGCTTTATAGCAGAGAAGAAAACTGAGGCCCAGGGGGGACATGACCACAGACCTTCCCAAGTTCACATAGGCAGATTTGCAAAGACCTTTACAGTCAGTTTTCCTCATTCTCTCAAATGAATAAAAGGGAAAGCTCTTTGACACTCCAAAATTGGATCTCTGGGCTGCAGTGTTAGAAGCAGAGTCGGGGAAAAGCCATCAGTAATAGACCCAGGGCTTAATGCTAATTATATGTTTGTTGGTTTGCCTTTCAACACCTAGAGCCTCTTGGCATATTTTGGTAGTTCCAAAGACTATGCCACCCAATTCTTCTCCATTCTCCTCCTCTACCCACACTGCATCCACCCCTCTCTCCGCAGTCCCCAGCAATACAAAAGAAGAGAACACCACTGGCACCTACCCTAGAGATGGCTGTCCTCCGAGGATAATGTCCGCGGCCAAGAGTGCGATCTGAGTACCAGAGCTGGGGTGTCTGGGCCTCCAGACAGGCTTCACAAGACCCTGTGAACCAGACCATCTTTGGAAGTCAGGATTCCCCCTTTGACTTCATCTCTTTGCAAATGTCATCGTTATCTAACACTTGGGCAAAACATAGATATTCCAGTTACACAAGCTGATCAAGCAACTTCATCAGAAAAAAAGCAAATCCTCAAGAGACCCTGGCAGAAGGCTCACAGCCTGCTGGAATGTGGATCGCCACATTCAACACAGCAGCAAAGAACCCAGTTCTGGGGGTGTGCTTTGAAAATTCAAACTTCTTGGTCTGTCTCACCAGGGCCAAGGGAAATGCAGCTACCTTTAGAAACAAAGGAGTCACCTGGTTTCACAAGGTACATGCTTCTTGATATTGTGCTGTTTCCTGGATTTGAGTTACACAATACAATGTTTTTTTTAGCCTTTGAAAGGGAAGCAAAATCCAGGTTTGGTGGATAAGACAGGATCTCAGTGTGCATGCAGGCAGATTCAATCAGCCTGTTAATGGTACCTGTTCATTTCACTTTTTTTGCATCCCAGCAAGATGAGGTATTTACTCTTCTGCTATAAGCCATGCCCCAGATCAAACATCTCCCACTCACATTTTTCTCATCAAAGACTAAGAGAAGAAGACCAGGCAGCATTTACACAGAGAGGACCTCAAAGATCCAACTGAACTGGGCCTTAGGGAGGGCTCTAGGGGCTGTGGAACAGAGGAAACGCTCCTCACAGGGAGGTTCCACACCGCCTAGTCTGGGCTGCTCTCCACACAGACAAGGAGGACTCCGAGGTTGCACAGGCACATTTAAGCCAGATGGTGTGCACAGGTGTGAGGGTCCCCTCCTAAAGGTCGGACACTATGGTTGAGATAATAAAAATCTGTGATATTAGAAATTTCCCTAGAGGGGTTTTTTAATTCCCTGACTCTCTTACTTAATAGCTTACCTGTCCCATAGGAAAGCTATGACCCTTTCTTCACTTATTTAAAATTTGTATTGAATGTCTACTCTCCTCTCCCAGACAGCAGAAAATGCCAGGTATTATTTTATTACTTTACTGGTAGAAAAACCACAATGAGACTTCCAGTCTAGGCAGCAATCTAGGACCATAACAGTGCAGAAATATTAACATGCTCCTCTTCCTTGTGAATTTTTCACTGAAGCTCAGTGAATACATATGAAGGGCACAAATCCTAAGTACATAACTCAATGAATTTTTATCAACTCAATACTCCAACGTGAACAACACCCAGATCAAGAAACAGCACATCACCAGCCGCCCGGAAACTGACTTTGCAAGTCCCTCCGGTCACTGCCCCCTATCAAAAGTATCCACTATCCTGACTTCTAGCTGTTGTTGTTTAGTCACTCAGTCATGTCCAACTCTTTGTGACACCATGGACTTTAGCCCACCAGGCTCCTCTGCCCATGGAATTTTCCAGGCAAGATTACTGGAGTGGGTTGCCATTTCCTTCTCCCATATCATAAATAAGTTTTGCCTGTTTTAAACATCATGTAAGTAGAAGCAGTGAAGGTACTTTTTTGCATCTGGCTTCCTATGCTAATATTTTGTGACAGTCAATCTTGTTGCTTCATGTATTTATGGTTTGCTCATCCTCATCACTATACAATGCGTTATGTGATTATACCACCACGAATTTATCCATCTTACTGTTGATGAGCTTTTGAGTTGTGTCCAGCATTATATATAATGTTGCTATAGACATTCTTTTAAGTGTCTTCTGGTCAACATGTATATTATTTCTCTTGGCTATATTCCTAGGGGTGGTGCTATGTTCTCTTAAATAATAAAGATCTGAAATAGATTTGAGAGCTACATTTTAGATCAGATTCTTGTTACTGGTGGTACAGATGGCTCCTCCTTGATCAAACCAGTTTCTTCTCAACTCTTCCTTTCTAAGTTGGTTCTGACTTAGAAGAACCAACTTAAACTAAGATACAGTTCTGACACCTGGAGCAAGTTTGGGTGATGACTTCTATCCAGACAGAGAAAGTCATTCAAGATTCAGATCAAGGTTGTGGAACTGGTCAGCAACAAGCCACCTAGAAAGGAACTACAACCTGCCCTGGGGCAGGTCAGGACAGGAAACCTATTCACTGAGAGCTTCTGAAATCACTACCACTGCACTCCAGGCCCTGTCTCCAGATCTTCCTGCTCCTTCTCGATTCAGACTCTTCTTGTGCCTGTGAATTTCTGGCTTGCTCTAGAAAGCCTGTCAGTGCCTCGTCATGAACCCCAGAGACCAACCACTGGCCTCCTAAGTGCACCACTCCTGCTAGGATGGCAGGATTCACCTGATGCCAATGTGCCCAACACTGACTTGGCATATTCCAAAGATGGAGGTAGACTTGGTCCCTCTGCCAGTACTCAATCTAGCTCCCCATGCACCACACCCCCAGAAACACCCAGTAAGATTTGAGACTTCCTGCATTGAACCAGCCAGAATTTCCAATAACCGAGTTCTCCAAAAGCCCCAGTTTCTGGACAGGTATTTCCACTTACATTGTCTCATCAGTAATCCCATCCTGTCCCTCCACCTCAGTGTGGCAGGGATGGTTCTATTTTAGATTCTGTTCTATTAAAGGTTGCTACAGGTTACACTGTCTTAAAGCTTACACATGGTAGAGCAAGTTTTTCAAATAGGATCCAAACCTAGCGGTATTTTGAGTACAACTGGAATCTCAAATACTTTATTAGTATCCTTAAATAAAGGATAATCAAAAAATCAACAAAGGTAGTTAGTGGAAAGAACATGGAAATAAGAATTGGGATATCAGAGTATAGTTCAGTTCCAATTTCCAGTTTATAATTCCATTCCAAGTGGTTGTAAACTGGGGAGGTGATCCAGGGAACGTCACTTAAGCTTTCAGAATAACAGTGTCTTTAACTGAAAACGAAAGGGACATGTGTTATCCACAGACCACACCTTTATGAGAGCAGGGATCATGTCGTTTTTCTCCTGACCACAGTGTCACCAGCCCCTATCATAGTGTCTGGCCCATAGTAGGCACGCAATACATGTGAAATGAATGGATAAATAAATGCATGGGAATCCATGTCAGTCTCTCTTACAAGCTTTTTTAAAATGCACATGCCAAGGCCCCACTCCATAAATGCTTGCAGGAGGGGCCCAATCCTTTTTTTTTTAAAGGGGAAAAAAAAAACCTTTCTAGGTAGTTCTGATTCAGACTCCTAGTATGAAGTTACTTACAACTATAAGATTCTATTATTCTATTAAATCAGCTGTATAAATAATCCTTTACTAAGTTTGGCATGAATTTATTTAATTTTATATAGTTCCCTCTTAATTAGGACAAATAAGCAGTTCACTTTCTAGATTTCTGCAGATCTCTGAGAGTTTGTCTAACTTTTTCCCTGTCTGAAACCAATGCACCCCGAACTTCCCCTTTTACTGCTATCTTCTTCTCCCACTTGTTTTGAAGTCTGTTTTTTCCTAGAATTACACCAGTTGGAATTAAGAACATAAAATCTATTAATATAAAGTGAAAGTGAAAGTCGCTCAGTTGGGTCCAACTCTTTGCAACCCATGGACTATATAGTCCATAGAATTCTCCAGGCCAGAATAGGGGAGTGGGCAGCCATTTCCTTCTCCAAGGGATCAACTCAGGTCTCCTTCATTGCAGGCGGATTCGTTACCAACTGAGCCACCAGGGAAGCCCATAAAGATATAATATCTGAATAAATAAGAAAAAATAATTTCTTATTTGGATAGAATTCCTATGTGCTGGTTCCCAAGTGTTTCCCTTTTTCTCTTATTTTCACCTAAAGTTTAATTAGAAGGAATGACTGAGAAATTTGTCTTACAGACTTTAAATATCTACTGAAGGTTTTCTCTTTTTACTTAGGTACATTTGCATATTGAAGTATGACTGCCATTTTAGCAATATTTATTATATTACATCATTTCAGCACAATATTGTCTACACTCATTCTACTCTGCATTAGATCTCTATGGCTTGTTTACTACTCGTTGCAAGTTTGTACCTTAAACATGTATTTTATCACTCCACCCTCACCCCCTGATAACCACTACTTGCATCCACCAAAGTGTTTTTCAGAGCTGCAGCTTAAGAAACTTCCCTTTTCTGCTTCCCTCTTGGAAAACATTGGCCACTCCTGCTATCAGAGGTGGAGAAGGCAATGGCAAGCCACTC
This sequence comes from Moschus berezovskii, assembly GCF_049115385.1. Taxonomy (NCBI): domain Eukaryota; kingdom Metazoa; phylum Chordata; class Mammalia; order Artiodactyla; family Moschidae; genus Moschus; species Moschus berezovskii. Next base: position 36,988,607 of record NC_142468.1, on the reverse strand, counting down.
CAGTACTCTTGCCTAGAAAATCCCATGGACGGAGGAGCCTGGTAGGCTGCAGTCCGTGGGGTCGCTAAGGGTCGGACACGACTGAGCGACTTCACTTTCACTTTTCACTTTCACACATTGGAGAAGGAAATGGCAACCCACTCCAGTGTTCTTGCCTGGAGAATCCCAGGGACAGGGGAGCCTGCTGGGCTGCCGTCTATGGGGTCACACAGAGCGGACACGACTGAAGTGACTTAGCAGCAGCAGCTATCAGAGGGTCCTGCAATCCTGTGTTTTCTACACACCTGTGGTCAATTGCCCTGGTCAAGAAGCCTAAGCCAACAGCAGGCTATTCAGTTTTCTCTCCAACCCCTTCCAGTCCCCAGGCCAGGCCCTCTGCAACTTTTCCACCTGGGTGTTATTAAAAAAGTGAAGAGGGCAAGAAAGAAAGTGTTTGCTGGCTCCTTTGCCAACCAGGCCCTTCCTTCCAAGGCCGCATGGCTCTAGTTTCTTTGTTTCCTCTTATGTTTAATTTTCTTTGGCCCAGGCTTTCCTCAATGGTTTTCTTTTCGCATTTTATCACCATAAATTAATTAAAATGTTTCTGGCACTGAGTTCACATCTGATCATCTTGGCAGGATCCCCTTACACAGATGGCGAGTAGATAAAGAGCGATCCAGGCATTCAGGAACAAGAAGAACAGCCCACATAGGGAGCTGGCCTGAGAGAGGGCGAGAGGACAGGAGCGGCCATGGAGAAATGACTGCCACAAGGCTGCACCGGAAAGTTAGAGTCAGGGGTTGGGGGGCCACAAGGGACATCTTGGGACTCTTCAGAGTTCCAATTCCTTCCCCAGACTCCCTAGAATAGAGCTTAAAATCAACTAGTAGAACCAGAAGTGCTCCTTCTACCTCTACTTCCTCTTCACCCAGCAAATTTGGTTGGTTCATGGTTCAAATGGGCTACACAGGTTGGGAGAGGGTGGCACTCCAGGGGTAAAATGTGACTCGAGAAACAGGAAGAAGCAAAGATCTCACTTGACTGAGAATCCAGGATGCATGGAGCAGACCCATACTATGCGAGAGCCTTGGAATATATCAAACAAGACAGACACAGGCCCCCTTCTCTGGGTGTGAATAATCCAGTAGGGCAGACAGACATGAAAGGCCAGCTATATCAGGCGGTAAAGAGACCATAGACTCAGAACTTGAAACACATTTTTGTTATTGATAAGAAGTACATTGTACAGGGACTTCCCAAGCAGTCCAGTGGTTCAGACTCCACACATCCAATGCAGGGGCCATGGGTTAGAACCCTGGTCAGGGAACAAAGATCCCCCATGCCACATGGCATGGTCAAAAAATAAAAAGAACGAATTAAAATAAAAAGAAGTACATTGTACAGACGGGACAAGTATGTCCCCACCCAGAGACTGGACCCACCATTCCCAGTGTCTGGCTGCCTCGAGACTACTCTGGGGGTGGGTGGGGGACCTGAGCACCTTTCAGAGGAAGGCCATGGAGTTGTGACACTCAGGTGGAAAAGCGGAAACCCAGTGATGCTCAGCAAGAGGAGGAGAGGCAGACCTATAGTCATAAGTAAACTTCCAGAAGGCCATTTGAAAGGAGAGCTGAAAACACACTGAGATTTTAACCTTTCTTTCTCTAAAATTACTGGCACATAATGCTGTCTTATTTTACAGGGAATGCTATCCTCATCAAAACTAACAAGCAAAATAATGAGATTGTGAAAAGTGCCATGGATGAAATAAACAGGATGCTGCGCCAAAGAATAATAGAGGCTGTGACCCCTTTAAGTAGGGCCATCCAGACAGAACTCCCTGAGTGGTGACACTTAAATGGGAAGACAGGAAGGATCCTAGGGGCCTCAAACTAAACACGGAACATCAGGACTAATACTACACAACCTGCACAGAATATGACTTGCAAAAGCCCCACTCCAGGTGGGCATCCGGAGAGAATAAGCAACGCCTGGAGCCACTGCACTCCCAGAGCCGCATCTCCAACAACCACCAAGGCTGAGATCTGGCCATTGTTCCCGGCAGCTGGACGATGTGTTCATTGAACATCAGTTCAGTCTGTTGTCTCCTGAAGCCAGGTGAGAAGGGCTTTCCAGTTGCTTCCATCCTCCACTCAGGGGAGGAAGGAAACATGGCACATATCATTCGCTGCAATCTTTGGCCTCCCTGTGTGCCAAGCTTAGCACTGGACATAAGCAATTGCTTCATTGAGGCCTATTTGTGAGGAGAAGAACATCTCTCAAGAGCCCTACATGTTCCATCTCCAACTGTACCTCTGACATTTCTGGTCTTTCAGGCATCCCTGGTTCATTTTCTTCTGACCACCTCAAAGTTTCTCTAGCATTTGCACATACACATTCATGCTATCACAACGCTTCTCTACCCTTGCCTTCTCCTGCTGTCTCTATTTACTGCGGATCCAGTTCCTCCAACCACCTCTGATTTCCCAGGTGGCTCAGTGGTAAAGAACTTGCCTGCCAATGCAGGAGAATGAAGGTTTGATCCCTAAGTCAGGAAGATCCCCTGGAGGCAGAAATGGCAACCTACTCCAGTATTCTTGCCTGGAGAATCCCATGGACAAAGGAGCGTGGAGGGCTACAGTCCATGGGGTCACAAAGAGTCAGACATGACAGAGCACACACACACACAGTTCCTCCAACCACCTCTGACACAATCTTCTTAGGAGTAAGAACTGAGTTGTGTATTGATTTTTTTCTAGGCACTTAGTAGATGCGTGATCAACACAATGAATTGAATTTTAAAGTAACAACAAATAAATATCTCATTTCTAAATTGTTAAGTATGAACAATGGAAGCTTGACTTTTTTTACCATCTCTGAATTTCATCTTGCAGATGAATTTTAGAAATCTTAAAAGAAAGAGGGAGTGGGGGAGAGTGAAGAGGAATGCACGTAAATCTACTATTGTTTTTACTAGTATTTTTCTTATTATTCCAATGAGATAAGCAAAGTGTATCATTGGCAAATATAAATAACATATTTAGAGATACACATTCTGTAGATACACACATACTGATTTCTTTGAAAAACCTTCCTGTATGAATTGTCTTTCTAGAGTATGTATGATGTGATATATTCTGAGAAGAGAACAAAAAATATTTTAAAAATTTACAGTGGCCAAGCATTCCTTGTTTTTCTGTTCTTGGTTTCAGTTCCTAGAGTCCTGTGCCCAGCTCTCCCAGCATCACTAAATTCAGAGAAACACAAGGCAGATTAAACCATGAAACAATCCATTAGAGAGCTCTGAGGCCCTGGAAGCCTCAGATACAAGGTCAAGGGAGTGCTATTATTTTTATATTAGTTTACATTTGTCTCCGATTTTGAAACAACTCAATGTTTTCCTCTTGTCCTTGCATTTGCACTTGGTCTCGCGTGGGGCTTGGCTACAGTTACAAAGCAGAGCCCAAGGGAGTTCTCCGTCAGAGACTCAGGGCCTGAGAAAAGGCTGGGTCTGGGAATCTCTTGTCTGGTGACTCTGCCCTGGAGGTGAATGGCAACCCTGGGGAAACTGGACTCCCACCTCTGATGTGTGGGCTTCAGGAGCACCTTTAAACAGCCTGGAGCTCTGCCTGTGCTTGTTAAAGGTGCTTTGCAGACATGGCTGATACTATGCATCCTCTCTCAATCGGGAGGCTGAGCTGTGTTCTTTTCCTGATCACCAGCCTCACACACATGCTGTCTTTGGGATTTTAGCACATTCTCTCCCATGTTTCCCATTTTTTTTGTTTTTGAGGGTTCAGGAAGGGAGATCAGAGGGAGGCAGGAAAAGATCTAGTTTATAATAGATAACCTTACTATAAAATATGAGATGTGCTGTTTCATTCAAGCACACAAGAATCCCACAAGGTAAGCAATTAATGTTCTCTTTCGGAAATTAGCAAAAGGTGACACATAAAATCCATTATCTCGCTGTTGTAATGGTGGTTTAGTTGCTAAGTTGTGTCTGACTCTTGAGACCCCATGAATTGTAGCTCACCAGGTTCCCTGTCCATGGGATTTCCCAGGCAAGAATACTGTAGTGGGTTGCCATTTCCTGCTAGTTCACAGCAATAGTTACAGGTAAAGCTTTGAACAGGTAAAGACAAAAGCTAGTTTCATCCATCTCTGAAACTAGCAAGATCACTACTATAATACATGACCTGATGCCGGAAGACTAAGCATGCAAACCACAATTCCAGTTTTCAAAAGGGCAAGAAAGTTGGCACTGAAACCAAACTGGCTGTGAGAATGTCTGCAGGACCCAGGCCTTCAATTCTGATCCCTATCACTCTGCCCCTATAGGACGGGGCCCATGCCTTGTCTAACTGGACTCCATCTCAAATGCACAGCTGAACTTCAAGACAATTAACTATTCAAAATTAATTGTTTTATCAAGCATAAGGATATCAGGCAAACATGCTAAGGCAAAAAAAAAAAAAAGTTTACCAGGTAGTCTTTTAATGTTGCTGTAAATCCAGAGGCCATAAGCAAATGTTGGTAAATTCTGCCTTAAGCTTCTACCGGTTCCTGTCACTCATCTAAGACAGAAAACTGTCTTTCCACTATTTAGACAGACAGTAGGCATCTCTACTTCATACAAACAAAATTCTCTTCAGATTCAGTCCCCACCTGATGACATCAGATATATGCCAGGAACTAGAAAGCTACTTATTTCCCCTTAAAAAAAAAAGTGTCCTTAAGTGTCCTTATTGGGCAGATGGGAGTGAGAGGAGACTGGAAAACTAAACTACCAGTTCACATCTGGAAGCCAGGCCGCTGAGCCAGTTCAGCTCAGATAACTTGTCAACTGGTCACAGTCTATGAGATCAGAAACAATGCCTTTCAACTAAAGCATTTTTCTCAGGGCAAATTCTCATGACAATCCAAAGATGTTGGAGTCAGGTTTGCAGTTGCGGTTAGAAGGAGATGTATTAAAGCCACCCATCCCCACTTCTCAGGGTCATGTCCTAGAAACACAGTCTGGCATTTGATCTGTGTGTGCTGATAAGTAATAGTGACAGCCAGCTTTGACTGCTGAGTGCAGCAGCCTCCCCACCAGGGACAAGGTGAGATGGGAAAGCGCCTGCTGATTGCAGTGATCTGGTGAAGCCCTGGCTCCCCACAGCATGCAACTTTTGTCCCTATTCCTCGCCAAAATAAGGACAGGCCTCAGCACATTAGATGTGCCACTGAACTGAAGTTGTATAAGAGCCTGCATCTCACTCTGTGCATCCAGTGACCTGGGAACTGGGCACAAAGCCACTTGAAGGGGTAAAGGAAAATACCTCCCCTCCACTCCCCATAAAACTGCTTATAAAGAAAACAGAAGTAATTATGGGAAAAAATGCTTAAAAACCTAGAGGGCTCTATTAAATGAACCTCACATGGATTCTAGTTTAAGTTTCCAAGACTCGGGCAAGAACTATTCATGTTGAAAGCTTCTCTTATCCAAGATATTTGGTAAAGCCAGCATGGTTGTCCAGAAGTCCAAACAAACTCATCAAGTAACTAGTGGCTTCTCTTTATTTTTAATTTTTTGCAAAAACTGCATTAAAATAGCAACAAAGGAAATTAGGAGAGAGAAAAGTTTCCTTACCACCACTGCAAACCATGAACTTGCGTCTTAATCTCATCTTTCCCCTTCAATTCCTTGTTCATGGGCCAGCACGATTTTAACACAGTAAATAAAATGTCTCTCTAATCTCATTGTTAAAAAAATATTTTCTGAAAAACTTTGAATATACGAAAACCCCACAGTGATCCATCTAGCCACACTCTGGGCTACATCCCCCCAAGCTAGATGAATACTAAGCCAGTCATTTCTCAAGGCTAAAGATTCCTTATCTGTGCTAAAGCAAGCTGCCTTTAAGTAGGTATGAATAGCACCCAAAAACCGAATAATATAGAACTGAACCATAAACTGCCAACAGTGTGTGCCAGCCTCACTGGGTATCTTCCATTTATCCCTCCAAATTCACTCTCTACCCTTCTCCACTCTGCTCTGTGCCCAGAAAGGCTGAACCACGTGGACGTTTATCTCAGACCCCCTTGTCCTCTGGGATCAACCAACAGGGGGCACCAGCAGGAGAGCAGAGGCCAGGAGGAGAGTAAAATCAAGGAATTTCTTTGCCCAGCTCCCCAGCCGGTCTCCAGGTCTTTCTCCTGAAGATCATGGCTCCCCTCCTGCAGCCTCTACTCCAGCCACAACTACAGCTCCCAGGGCTCTGCAAGGCTCCCTCCCCTTGCTCCTGCAGCCTAAAGCTGGTAGGACTTCCCCCCAGTGCTGATTCCCCTGAACTGTACCTAGACTCTGTGATTACACTCTTTTCTTGGCTCACCCTCTTGAGTGTGCTGTTGGGATCCTGACTCAAGCACTGGACAACGCAGGAAGTGACCAACTGAACCCCTGGGTCTAAAGCCAATGAGGATGGGGGTAACACAGCATCCTATAGTCCCACAGCAGGAGAACTTTAGAAAATAATTGGTGAAACAGATGGGAAGTAGTAGTAAGAATCAGTCACTCATCTGTGTCCGACTCAGCAACCCCATGGACTGTAGCCCACCATGCTCCTCTGACCACGGAATTCTCCGGACAAGAATACTGGAATGAGTAGCCATTTCCTTCTCCAGGGAATCTTCCCGACCCAGGGATCAAACCTGGGTCTCCTGCCTTGCAGGCAGATTCTTCACACTCTGAACCACTAGTGAAAGTGAAGTGAAGTCGCTCAGTCGTGTCCGACTCTTAGCGACCCCATGGACTGCAGCCTACGAGGCTCCTCTGTCCATGGGATTTTCCAGGCAAGAGTACTGGAGTGGGGTGCCATTGCCTTCTCCTGCACACCTGAAATTAACACAACATTGTAAATCAACTACATTTCAATGAAAAAAAATTTTAAAAATAAAAAATTCCACTTCCTCAGGACAGCCTTCCCTAAAACCCCTAGACCAGATCTTTGCACTGACTTAATTCCCTATTAAAATCTTTATCACAAAACCCTTAATGGCTTCCAATTAACCCATATTCTTTAGACCAGGGGTCAATAAACTAAGGTCTGGTTGCTTGTTTTTGTAAATAAAGTTTTATTGGAACACAGCCAGGGCCATTCCTTTACCTGTCATCTATGGCTGCTTTGCTGCTACAGTGGCAGCTCAGTAGTCAGCAGAGACCACACAGGCTCTCACATTTACTGCCTGGCTCTTCAAGGAAAAGCGTGCTGACCTGCTCTGTACCCGTAGTGGTCCTCAAACAGCAGCATCAGTGTCACCTGAGAGCCTATTAGAAACGCAAGATCTGGGTCTCATAGTAAATCAGAACCTGCGTGTTGATCAGATCACCAGCTGGTTGTTACGCACATTAAAGTGTGAGAAAGCACCGCCGGACACTGTGATTCCTCTGAAAAGCGAGGACCACGTACATTTGCTAACTCCAGTATCTTCAGGGTCAAAGACCACAGCTGACACTCCACAAAGACCTGGGGCTCAACTCCAAGCCTAATGATTCCTTTTCTAGGGCTTTTTCTCCTACAACATGCTTTTCAAGGATGTTTCAGGAATCAGATAAAAGAATGAACTACTCTCAGTCTTCAACATATCCTAAGACTTTAAATATCTATCCGTGTGTGTGGTCAGTCGTATCTGACTCTGTACAACCCCATGGGCTATAGCCCTCCAGGCTCCTCTGTCCGTGGAATTTTCCAGGCAAGAATACTGAACCACTAGAGAAGCCCCCAAAACAGAAGTCAACGTAGTCTTGTAGACTGCCTGCCATCTGCCCAAGAACTATGCTTTCCCTTGAATCTCAAGGCCACCCTGAGATGCCTGGGGCCACACCTCCCTCCAGGCACAGACTGTCAGATACCTTTGTGTTCCACCTCACATCCTCTCAGCCCACCTTCGACTTCAGCTGTTGCCTTGGCACCAGCTGCACCCAGGTGTTCCCAGCAGCAACTTTACCTCGGCTATACCCAGGATCACTTCTGTTATCACTGGGGCATCTCTGACACAGTAGGGGTGCAAGACACTCACATGTGAACAAATGCGAAAGAGTGAGGAAGTTAATCTCACGGGACAACTCTCGGCCTGTGGCGTGGGAGAGGCAGCAGTTAAATGTTCCTGTCTTCTATCCCTTGAGCGAATAACTCTGAGGTGCACTTTACACGGCTACTCAGAGGACTCCAGTGGGATTGGGCCCCAGTTGCGTTGGTGACCATTTTAATACATGGCTTTCCCCTCTCCCTGTTTCACAATTTGAACACCCCCATCCCTTACAATACCTCACAAAATGAACTACCTGCACATAAGCTCTTCTCATTGACTCTGCTTTCTAAGAAAACCCAACCGAAGGCAGGCAGTGGATCTCCTTGCTGCTCCATAACAGAAGAAAAGCTCAGAAATAGGAGACAAAGAATGAGGAAAATGCCTCCTAGTGCCCGTTTGAAATGCACCCCCAGGTTCCCAATGGCCTGACCAGCAAACCCCAGGATCGTCAAACTATCCCAACCACATGAAAATGTTTCAAGGTAGAACCACATTCCTTACCAGCCACAGGGAATCTGCATTTTAGGTAACACAAAAACCTTAGTCTATTATTTGCTCTCCTTCAGTGAGGGGAATAAACCAAGAAAGGATATCCTTCAACCCCGCTCCCCTACGTGGAGGCAAAGTACTCTCATCCCCCAAGATATTAAGGAAATGCATCAAACTTAATTTCTACAGTTTATCTTTAGACTGCTCTATTTGCCTGATGCAGAAAGAATCAGACCTTAAGATTTAAGTATTCAACCAGTTTCCACAAATTCTCTCCAGTACAAATAATCTTTTTTTTTTTTTAATTGCTTCTCTCTTCCAAAAAGTCAAGAAATGACCTCTCCAGTAGTCTTCTGGGTATGAAAGAAAATACACTGGTTTCATATATCATTAGTCCATGGTGTGGGGGAAAGGAGAGACCACGTGAAGGAGACAGGTGAATCTAGGGGAGTAGAACAAGTGGAGGGAACAGCGGGAAAATGCAGTCTAGTGGTAAGTGCTGAGAAAAAAGCTTCAGCACTCAGGAAGTTCTATGGCTCAAAACGTCAAATGGAATAACTTGAAGCAAGCCATTTTGAATTCCTTTAAGTTGGTATGATTCTTTTCAGTTCACTCGCCTGTAAAATGAAAACAAATTCCACTTATTGGGGACAAAGATCAACACCAGAAGACTCCACACATATGAATACTCCTGGGACCCCAAGAGAAAAAGCTAGAAAGTCAGATAGGATGAGCCAGCAGCGAGATCTCACCAAATTATCCAGCTCCAAATTAAAATAGGCCACTTGTTAGGTAGTTTTCCAAATAAACACCTTGTACATGGAGTTAAAATTCCTAATAATGTTGGTAGGTTATAATGAACAGGATTTCCACTTCTTATTGTCTGCTTCAAGTTTATAAGGCAGCCCCCAGGAGGACACTCAATGCCCCCTCCCCCACTACTTCTCCTCACCTTCTTTATTTTATCCAGCAATAAAGCCCCATGCCCAAGGCCACACATGGGGCTGAGATGAACATCACAGGCCCAAACTTTGTGGAAAATAATCTTTTAGCAGCAGCATCTGGCTTCTTGGCATGATCCCCCAGCTGCTGCGCTGACAGCTCTGAAGTTGCTTTTTACTTTGTCATATGGTTCGGCTGCTAATGGGCTGTCTATTCTTGCTTGTCCTCCTCTGGGTCATTTTTCCTTTCAGACTCACATTGAGTTCCAAGAATATTGCACATCATGCCTCCTCTGCAGGAAAGCCCCATCCCTAGTTGTCCTGGAAGTCAGAGAGCTAGGCATCCCATATGGGAGTAAGCAGTCCCAAAGCTCAAAGGGGAAACATCTCATTACACTGCCTGGTACATTTATTCCACGAGAAGCAGGCTTCACAGGGGCGATTAGGTAACTTGACAGGCACAGGTGGTAGACTAATACAAAGCATCATTTGTCTTTGTATTTACACAGGACCAATCACTATAGCACCCAGGGCTTAAACAAGCACATAATTTTGACACAAAGGCCACAACCAACTTCTCATAATTGGCAATGCTGTTGGATTCCAAGTATTTTCTCCTCTTGATGCCAATCTGAAGACCCAAATGGGAAATTTAGCACCTGCAAGTGGTTTCTCAGGCTCCCGGTGCTTACTTCGATAGTCTGTGGAGTCTCTGCATGCCCAGTAACAGACCAGACAAGGGCCAGATGTCCAAACAGGAGCCTGATTTCCTGAAAATCAAGAGTGGTTGGAGAAACCAGCATGCAGTTGGTTTCCCATTCAACCCCTCTGGAGGCACCCAGGGTCCAAGTGAGCCCATGATGACCTTATGAAGTGACCAGAAAGCAGCCAAACATATACCTGCCTTTCACGGGTCTGCAATCAGAGCTGCCACGTACTGCTGAGCAGGCTGAGCACTGCTCAACTCCAGAGAACACTATCCATAGAGGCTAGTGATGTTGTGACCTGAAGTTGCTCCACACAACAGCCCTGCCCTTGGTAAAGAGATAACTAGAGGATGGATACATGACAAGGACATATGACCACAACTCGAAATCGCCCCAAATGTAAATGAGACAAGATGGTAAGAGTATTTTTAGAATATGTAAAACATAAATCCTTAAAATAAGTATAAATCAATGAGTTTCTGGCATGATTGGAAAGAGTTGATTTAATCCTAAAAGGTGGAACAGTTTCTGAGAAAGTAAAAGAGAGGGAATAGACAATGATGGGATGCAGAAGAAAGAGAAGAGAATGTGATTTGATAGCAGCAAAGCAAAACCTAAAATTTACATGGATGAAATTGGAGTTATTTCTTCAGGAAAAATTCTCAGGGCGTCTAAACCATGGATGATATAGCTAGAAGCCAGTTTTCTCTCAGCTCCCCGTTTTTCCATCTGCCAACCTCTTCCAACCCCATTTATTCCTTCAATGCATAGGACCTAAGGAGAACCAAATTATGAATAAGACATGACCCCTATCTTCAGGAAGTCAAAATCTAATGAAAAGAGTTAAGGCAAGTATATATGAGGTAAAAGTCAACATGGAATTATTACCTAACACAGTATGCTTACACCAGCATTTCAAGAGAGGTCAGTCCCAAGAGGGATAAGAGGGGTATCCTCAGGGAAGAACTGGCATCAGAAACAAACCCAGAACAACAGTTAGAATATCAGCAGGGAGAGGTGATGGAGAGCACATTTCAGGCAAACAGCACATGAATAAAGGCATGCAGGTAAAGGGTAAGGTATTGGGAGGAGTCTGCTTGGAATAAAAGCATCTAAAGGACAAGAGGAGATGTGAAAGTAACAGTGCAATTTAACTCTGGAAAGTTGGACTGAGGAAGGTTAAGTTTTGAATGCCTAACTAAAGAGGCTGAACGTTCTTACAAGTCCATAGGAAGAAATCCATTGTTATTATTCATATATTAAATTTTGAGCAGAGAGTGATGTAATCAGAGCTGAGTATTAAAATCAGCTTTATCTGGCAGCAGAGTTCTCGTTAATTGGCGATGGTGGAGACTAGTAGCCCAGGACAAATTAGCAGGTGAGAGGCAGCACAGGGGCTGGCCTGCAGCCGTGGCAATACAAATGGAAAGTTTGGGTCAGAAGCCAAGAAACCCAGGCAGCCTCTGGATGTGGCAAGGAAGTAGTACAAAGGAAGAACAAGCTGGGGCTTTAAGCCTGAGAGAAGAGAAACAGGGAAGCAGGCCAGAATGAACAGCAGAGGGGTGAATTTTGCTTTTGCATATTAACTGTGAGGAGCTTGTGGCATATCCAGCTGGAGACACTCAGCTGGAAGGTGGGAGGGTGCTGACTCTGGTGTCAGAGGTAAGACTGGAGAGGATGAGTTTTGCAGTCCTGCAGGTCTGGGGTCAAACCTTCACTCTACCTCTAGAGTGTCCAACTGTTGTGATCTGGGGCAAGTTAGAAGCCTAAGTCTCAGTTATCCCATCTGTAAAATGCTTATTTAACTTATATGCAGAGTACATGAGAAACGCTGGGCTGGATGAAGCATAAGCTGGAATCAAGACTGCCAGGAGAAATATCAATAACCTCAGATATGCAGATGACACCACCCTTATGGCAGAAAGCGAAGAAGAACTAAAGAGCCTCTTGATGAAAGTGAAAGTGGAGAGTGAAAAAGTTGGCTTAAAACTCAACATTCAGAAAACTAAGATCATGGCATCCGCTCTCATCACTTCATGGCAAATAGATGGGGAAACAATGGAAACACTGACAGACTTTATTTTGGGGGCTCCAAAATCACTGCAGATGGTGACTGCAGCCATGAAATTAAAAGACGCTTGCTCCTTGGAAGAAAAGCTACGACAAACCTAGACAGCATATTAAAAGCAGAGACATTACTTTGCCAACAAAGGTCTGTCTAGTCAAAGCTATGATTTTTCCAGTAGTCACGTATGGATGTGAGAGTTGGACTATAAAGAAAGCTGAGTGCCAAAGAATTGATGCTTTTGAGCTGTGGTGTTGGAGAAGACTCTCGAGAGTCCCTTGGACTGCAAGGAGATCCAACCAGTCCATCCTAAAGGCAATTAGTCCTGAATATTCACTGGAGGGACTGATGCTGAAGCTGAAACTCCAATGCTTTGGCCACGTGATGCAAAGTACTGACTCATTTGGAAAGACCCTGATGCTGGGAAAGATTGAAGGCAGGAGGAGAAGGGGATGACAAAGGATGAGATGGCTGGATGGCATCACCGACTCGATGGACATGAGTTTGAGTGAGCTCCGGGAGTTGGTGATGGACAGGGAGGCCTGGCGTGCACAGTCCACGGGGTCGCAAAGAGTCGAACACGACTGAGTGACTGAACTGCTGAAAATGAGGATGATAGCCATGTTAATATCCCCAGCATTCCTGCAAAGATTAAATAAAATAGATGTTAGCATAGGGCCTAGGACACAGAAAGTCTTCTATGAACACAGTCTTATTTTCCCTGCAGAAACGCTGTCTTTATTATTTTCCCTCTTTTTTTTTCAGTAATCAGCTCAGTTCTTAATAATGTACCCCAGCTGTCCTCCCACTCTTTTGCCACTTGGGGTCCTTTTATGGGCTTGGCATGTAGCCCTCCTGCCTTTCTCTGTTCTCTGGAGTCTGGGCCACCCTGATTCTAGTCTGGTCCACCCGTCTCATGAGCCCTTCACCCTCCCCTCTGACATGCTTGAGCCTTGATATATGCTATCCCTGCAAACTTGCCTTCCGTCACAGATCCTCACCCTGAATTCATCTGCATCTGCCCAGGTCCTGTGGGGATGATTTGTTTTCTAATCTGGGGTCAAGATGAGGGGAAATGGGCCCACCTCTCAGCCAAAGGGTTTGACTTCAAGTCTTAGACAATATATTTCTTTCCTATAAAAGTTGTAAAACATTGGGATAATGTTACGGCTGTACTACCCACTCCTTTGTTCTCCTGTAGCACTTTGTCCATCTCCTTGTGACAGAATTTATCACGTTGTGTTATAGTTGGTTATGTGACTGGCCCCCGCCTCCCGCTGGGCCATGGGCTCCTCCAGGGCAGGGACCGAACCTTATTCATCTTTGTTTCCCCAAGCCTACCAAAGGTGTTCAATAAATATTGAAAGAGAGTTAACAACAACTTACATCTGTACAGGTCCTTATGTTTTGCAAAGGCCGCTGAGGGAGATGGTAGAATCTGGCTCTAGAATGCTAAGCTATAATTTTTCTCCTATTCATTGCACCTTTAGTAAGTATAGCCATCAAAATGGGGAGAAATAAAAGGACCACATGCCAGTTTTTAAAAGCAGCAGTTCCAAGATTTTGGGATTTCACTAATCGGTGTTTTAAATAACCTCCTAATTGGGTGAAGCAACGTGGTATTCCCAACTACTTGTACTTTGCTAAGTCAGTGCCTTAGAGAAAAACCGTCACCATCAGCAACTGCTACTCTCCTCATTTCACAAAAGGAAGATTTTAAACAGCCCCCCAAAAAAGTGGCATAAACATAAGCCTAGAATAAGTGAAAACTTTTTTAATTGGTAAACTTAGCTTTCTGAAACCCTAGTACCACTGCCAAGCTTTTCCTCTTTCCCCAAGGACAGTTGATTGACCCCGGTGCCCAGACTTACATTGGGTGACCACAGTCCAGAGCAGTGTTTCTCAGACTATGGCACTCCTGGGTGTCTGAAATTGCTCTGTCAGCATCTTTCTATTCTGGTGAAATATACATAACATAAAATTTACCATTTTAACCATTTTTAAGTGTACAACTCACTGACATTAAGTCCATTCACTTTGTTGTGCAACCCCTACCACCATCCAGCTCCAGAACTTTTCCATCTTCCCAAATGGAAACTCTATACCCGCTAAGCACTAACTCCTCGTTACCCTCTCCTCCCAGCAACCATTACTCTACTTCCTGTCTCAGAAATTGACTACTCTAGGTACCTGACATAAGTGGAATCATACAGTATTTGTCCTTTTGTTTGACTGACTTGTTTCACTCAGCGTGTCTTCAAGGATCATCCATGTTGATCCATGTGTCAGAATTTCCTTCCTTTTTCGTGCTGAATAATATTCCATTGTATGGATATATTAATACCATGTTTTAGTTATCCATTCATCCTTTAATGGGCTTGTGGATTGTTTCCACTTTTTGGTTATTGTGCCTTACTGGACTTTTTACTTCCTTTTTTTTTTCACATGACAAAAATCCCAAATATGTAACATAAGCAAATTCTGAGTCATTTTCTGGTGCTTTACAACTGAATCCTACTCTAAGATGACCAAGCCTGCTTCTACCTTTCCACAGTATGTGATCCACCTATGCCCATGCCTAGTACTTCACATTTAATGTGTGTGTGTGTATTTATTTATTTTTATTTTTGGCTATGCTGAGTTTTTGTTGCTGCATCCTGGTTTTCTCTAGTTGTAGCAAGCAGGGGTTACCCTCTAGTTGTGGACTTCTCTCATTGTGGTGGATTCTCTTGTTATGGAACACAGGCTCCAGGGCACACAGGCTTCAGTAGTTGCAGCAGGCGGGCTCAGTAGTTGCAGTTCACAGGCTCTAGAACATGGACTCACTAGTTGTGGTGCAAAGGCTTAGTTGCCTCGTGGAATGTGGGATCTTCCCAAACCAGGGATTGAACCAATGTCCCCGGCACTGCAAGCCAGATTCTTAATCACTAGACCACCAGGGAAGCCCTGGTACTTCACATTTAAAAACACTAGTGGAGGAACTGAGTCATTGAAAGACACATAGCAATACAGGCATAAAGTACTCAAAAGAACCTTTGCCATAACAGTCTGTATTCCATTTGCAATGCACACTAAAGTGGTGGGTGGTCCCTGCCTTTGCACATAACTGTACCACTTTGTTACTATAATAGCAAATAACCCATAAAGAATATTTCTAGTCCCAACTTCAACAGTCTTTGAACCAGATACCCATTTGATGCAGAGGTCAATCCACTGTGATGCTAGTCTGACTTTCTAGTGCCGAAAACACCTCACAATTAACTGATGCCTCATTAAAAGTGGCATTTGAATACTCATTTTTAGTAAATTTTAGGTTTAATATAAAGTCTCAGTTTCTAAACTATCTTTGTCTTGAAGTTACCAATCTTTTTCCTAACACTCACTTGCACGCACAGAAATTCTCTGAACTAGCATCACTGAAGTTAAAACAGCAAATTAAATATGAGACTGAATCTCAGGTTTGTGTTTCTACTATGAATCAGGGCTTATGCAAAATGACATCATCCATGCTATTTGAGTAATACTGTTATTTTGAATAGTATAGGTTTTCTAAACATTAGGAATGTATGTCCAACTTCATGTGTATATAGAGTATAATAAGAAAAAGGATGGAAGCAACACAAGAGATGCACAAAAACAATGTTGTCCCTTTAAAGGAGGTCTGTCCATTTTTCAAGTTTGCCAGGCAAGAGTCTCGAGCTCTATTCCTGGAATGCTCCCCTTCATGTAAGAAGTAATAGGGCAGGTCAAACCAATTAAGTGTTCCTAAAAACACAGCTCACCAAATACCATGGCTGCAGAATAACAACATCAAGAGCCAGCCAGCAGTTTAGAGTGGTGCACGGAGAGGAATGACCCTGGGGGACACCACGTTAAAAGCTCAAATTTCACTTCCCCAATGGAGCACTTTCCTTTCAAGCTGCGACCTCTATCGCAGCCGTTGAGAATGACACGTCTTCCCACTCCAAGGGGTGGGCACTCTCCAAAACTTCTGGGCCAGATTGCAGCCAAATGAGCCGTCAGGCATTCCCCTGGGATAGTCAGACTTTTGCCCTGAGATCTATAATACAATTTGACCTTCTTACTACTGAGGTAAACGTACCACCTGTCACCTCAAAAAACTCGGCCTTGGAGTCAAGCACATCTGGAATCAGCCTATAAACGTAGTCCTGAGATTAATGTTGAACAAGAAAAAAGGCTAAGGTATCCGCCACTGATTTCCACTTACTGACAATTCCCACTCAGCAGCCATGTTCGGCTTCCACAGGCGAACACCTGAACACCTCCCCGTCAGCAACACTACACTGAGGTTGGCCAAAAACAAGCCTCAGAACACCCTGAAATGCATTTTATAGTAGTAAAATAGTAAATCAGCATGTGGTGTTTCATATTTGTGTCCCCGATGGGCAGAATCAGAAGTGATGAAGGGAGATTCTGAGAGAGGCAAGGCGCACCTGGAAACTCCCCGGTACTCACCTCTTATCTTTATGGGCACAGTAGGAGCTGGGCCATGAACTAACATCCTAGAAACTCATAAAGGCACAGGACGCGTACACAGCTGCCATCTTCCCCCAGAAGTAACAGTTACACTTCCAAGAAACTAAGAAGAGAAAAAGAAGCACGAAAAGATCTTGTCTAGAAGCTCACTGAAGTACTCCTACGTTCAATGGAAGGGTAACTAAGGCCATAAAAAAATGCCCGTTTCACAAAAATCCATCTCCCTACTAACATCTGGAAACGAGCCTCATGTCTTGAATTCAAAATGTGGATCATCCAGAACCCTAGTTATACAACCAACCTGTTGGCACTGACTACAAAGAGGAGACGTCCTGTTGAGAAGAAGGACGACTGCTTTACATTCAATGAGGAGAACGTGTTTCATTTCGCACCAAAGCACAACTTGGTAGGCTCCACATTGGTGCATGCGCATGTGGGGTTATTTAGCCGGTGCCTCTTAGTCACAGCTCCTGTGATGTGGTGTGTGCCAGGATTTAGCGGCACAATGTGATCGTATCATAAACATCCTGGCCCTCCTCGCTTTACTTCTGAAACCAGTTTTGGTGACTGACACTGCTTTCTTTGCAGCCTTATCGGCCTCTTCTCCCCTTCCGATTGTGGGTCTGATCTCTTGCCCAACATTCCTGTGTTTAGACTGTCTGGCTGAGGGCATTTCCCTCTCGCTGCTCAACAAACAGGTTTCCGCAGGCTGTTGGTTTGTTTTCTGTTTGTTTCTGACACAAGGCTGAGTGCACCACTTTCTGGGAAGTGTCAAGTTGTTTCAGGGAGTTCCTGGTTTGTTCAGTTAAGCTTTCCATTTTTGGAGTGAATGCCCCCAGAGTTAATATAAAATCAGCTGGATCACAAAAACAATTTTGCCTCCCTTGAGAAACTGGCTTTCAAAGAAAACTTTGTTTGCCTGCATATTTGATAAGAGTGATCAGGAAAGAAAATAGAAGTCCTGTAAATCTTCATTTCATTTTTCATATTCTTGCCTCAACTTCACTTCATCAAAAGTGATGCCACTTAGGCCAGATGGGAGGGGAGTTTGGGGGAGAATGGATACATGTAAATGTATGGTTGAGTCCCTTTGTTGGCCAGCTGAAACTATCCCCACATTGTTAATTGGCTAAACTCCAATATAAAAGAAAAAGGTAGTTTTGGTGTGTTTTTCTTAAGTGATGCCATTTAGTACTCTTAGACAGCTCTTACTAACATACTCTTCTCACTAACAGCTGGCTATTAGAACTTCATTCTTACCTGTAATTGAATATAAGATAGTAATCAATAATCCTATTGTAATGTTTTTCTATTCAGTCTTTCTCTTTGGGCTTTACTCTTCCATGGAATTTAAATACATGAACACATATTTCTACACATCACCCAAAGCCAGCTTTTCTTTATCATCTTCCTCCAATCGTGGAACATTATATCCCGTAAACAAGGCTGGTAAGGGCATATCTGAGCCAACCTTTTCTTTGGCTGCCTTTCAAAAATTGTTTAAAACGAGATATGTTCTTGAACTGGAAAAAAGAATTACACATGATAACCTTAGAAAGCAGCTACTTGCTTTGCCCAACTAATATCATTGCACAACACCATGGCTCCATGTGGAACGTTGTCTTCAATTATGGGCCAGAGCCCAAAGTGACGAAGTTGAGATGAAATTGATTTCAATGGGACATGACCATTGAAATGTTATAAGTATGACCATAAAGTTGGTATAATTAACAAACACAGAGTATAGGATAATTATGAAAAGGATAGTGCAAAATTCTATGTTCTATGAAATAAGTGACTTCAGGTATGGGTTTTTAACCTCACTAATTGATTTCTAACAGCAGCATCTGCTCTGACAATCACCTTTTCAGTCTTTTTTTAAAGTTGAATGCATAATTTTTTTTCTTGCCTTAGTAGTCTTTTTTTAAATTGAAGTATATTTGATTTAAAACTTTATATTAGTTTCTGATATACAGCATCGTGATTCAGTATTTTTGCAGATTATACTCAATTATTTTCCAGTCTCAATAAATGAACTGTCCTGAGTCACTCACACCATTCCTCCACTGCCCAAACAATGACCACATTTATAACAGAGTGGCCTGTGTCATTGAAACACATATTTTTCTCTCAACAGAGCTAACTAGAACCATTAACCATCAACATCATAACACTAGATTTAACTAGCTAAACCAACCCAATCTTACCCCACTTCCCTCGACAAACAGATAAAATATAACTTTTCTTTCACAACCTGTTAAGACAATACATAAGCCCAGATCCAAGTCAATGGACATAAATGCAGTCAGAGCCTCAATGGAGGGGGTCCACAGATCATTGTCTAATACGAAGTGACAACATGACCCAAAAAACACATACTTCTTTTGTTTTTCTTGCCATTCGCTCCTTCTGTGAGAAGAAAGCTTGCAAAGAATTTTGTGAGCTGAAGATTTTTAAGCTAACTGCAAGGCTGCCAAGCACTGTTATTGCAGAATTCATCTACTAAGAGTGTGGTGTCAGTGTTACTGTGGAATCTAGGAGGAATGGATTCTGTTAACTGCCCCCTCAAGTACTCCCACTATCACCAGATGTTGAGATAATGATCAGCACATCGTGTTCTCCAAGGCACAAGTCCCACCAAAATCAACAAGGGATTTGTCCCTATTTCAAATATGTTCAAATAGCATGATGGGAAGAGGTTACCCGCTTTCCTTGGCCATTATAGGTACATGCTTCCTTTGGTGGGATGTAACTGTGGTTGAGTCAACAGTGAAAAGTTGGCTCAGAGGACTCTCTTTGAATAAAAATGACCTTTTTCCATGATGGATGCATGTCGCCCTGTATCCCAAGGTGACTGCAGCATCTTTTCTAATTCACCCATCATCATGACTCTCCTTCTAAGAAACAAAACTCTTGATTGATTGCTTTGTACCCAAGTTCCCATCTGCAATGTGGAGCAATAGTAATCCCTCCCAGGTTTCAGGAAGAAAGAAGAGCTGCAGACTGCCTTTTTCATGGCATAGCAATTATTTCAATAATAAGGATTCCTCTTTTACTTTCATGTCTTTAATTCGTGAAACTCAAAATGCATAATGTACCCCAAGATGAATAAATTCCCCCATAGTTTTATCATAAAAAATTAAATTCCCAAAGCATGACTTGCATGTAGTTAGAATCAAATCCCACCTCCAAAACTCAAAATCTGTCTAACAGCCAAAAATTAAATTCAGGAGTTTTTATTTTTTAAAAAAGATCCACAAGATCTTTCCCTCCCCTTAAGAAATTCAGTGCCCAATGCTTCCCTATAAATAGTTGTCAATAAACACAACTGCTGCAAATGTATTCAGTAAATGTTAAGGTCAAAGGCCTTCACTGTTTATTGCCTTGTAAACTCAAAGACAAGTGAATTTATTGCTTGAATGAGTTTCAGGGTATTGGCCTTCATAAAAGTTCTGAATCCCAGGTACAAAATGCTCCATCAACTCACACCAAAGCTATTCTGCACAGAACTGAGAGACCGCCCACCATTGGATTCATAATTCAAACACGTCTTGGAAAGTGTATTGTTTGCCATGTTGCATAGATCCCCATGGATTAGTGCTGAACCTCGCCTGTCATTATTACAAGAACTTGCTTCAACCTAACTATAAATTGCTGCTGCTTCTAAAACAATGTCACGTATTAGTGTACCAATTTAAATTCTCCAAAATATAATAGAAAAGATGTCAAGAATGGAAGAGTTTACAATTTCTCTCTAGTCTACACATAAGGGGGATACCTATAATCTCCTCGATAAAACATTTGTCAGATTTTAAAGAAAAGGACAATTTTCCATATTAAAGCACATCGAAATGTATGGACTACTTTGGATAATTAATTTTTGTATATTATTCAAAACCTAAGTTTTCTAACCTTCCTGTCATTTGGCAGTTTTATGTATCAATATGTATGCCTAGTAGAGTAGGAATAGGAGAGATCATAAGAGAATTATTAAATACTGCTACTTTTACAAATAAAACAGTTATGAAAGAAGTTCACATTTATAGTTTTAAATAGCTGCATAATTATTTCATCGTTCTTTCACTAGAGTGGGCTGGATTCAATCCCTGATTAGGGAACTGAGATCCTGCAAGCCCTCCGGCATGACTGGAAAATAATAACAATAAAGTTAAATTTATTTTTATAAATAAAGGGAACTCTAGGCTCCAGGACCATTGGGCCTTACCATTTTAAGTGAGGCCAAAGCAGTGTAATATACAAAGCCTATGATATTAATACCAGAAATGCATCATGAGGTTTAAAATAAAATATCAAACTCAAACCACTGATGGCAAAATAAATTTATCCTAGATTTCTGAATCTCTTCCTGCCTCTTACAGCTTCAAAGAAAACTGCTGAAGTCATGCCCTGAGTAAACCTGAATTTTAGTAATATTAAGTATCTTTCAACTGTCAAAATGTAAAATATTTTAAAATGTCACATATGCTCTAATCCCACTACAAAATGTAGGTTTGAGCTAAATGTTGGGTTGTATCATTGTTTGATATTACTCATGGAAAAGGTGAATTCCTAATCTATTTTCTCTTGTGAAATAGTAGATTATATCACTTTTGTCCTTGATAAATTCCCTTCATCCTAACAAACATTAAACCACTTGCCAATTTTCTCTGAAGCAAGGTCTTAGTCAGAAGTTTTTCTATATACAAGATGCTAATAGCATAGTTGAAAGATATTAACGTACACTTTTGCTATTTTTTTTACCAAATTAGCTGCATGAAAATTAAACATATTAGATGACTTATAAACTGTCCAGTGCAAAAAAGAGATAGATTCTTTAAGAAGTGTGTGTTAAATACCTGCCCTGCATTACTGAAATCATTAAGACAGGAACCCACCTCTCAAGAAATTGAGAATTCACTGGAGTGGGAATCATCTGGCATGTAAATAGATGATTATAAAGCAGAATGGCAACAATGAAGATACTTCAAATAACTGGAGAGTTTACAGGTGAGAAGGCAAACCAATTAGTGATAACTCTGCGTGTACATCCTTTTTGTTCTTTTTTAAGTACTTTTACCTCATCTCCCCATGAAACACCCATAAATGAACTGAAATTCAAATTATTTTCATGGAAAAACATTATCTGTTCACCTACGACAAGATGGAAATAATATACATGTCTACAAGTCTGCATCTCTACACAAGCTGAAGTGGCTTATCTTTTAGAAGAAAGTACCTTCTGTAAGGTGGGCTTCTCTTGTGGCTCAGATGGGAAAGAATCTGCCTGCAATGCAGGAGACCCCAGTTTGATCTGCTAGAGAAGGGATAGGCTACCCACTCGAGTATTCTTGGGCTTCCCTGGTGGTTCAGCTGGTAAAGAATCCGCCTGCAATGTGGGAGACCTGGGTTCGATGCCTGGGTTGGGAAGATCCCCTGGAGAAGGAAAAGGCTACCCACTCCAGTACTCTGGCCAAGAGAATTCCATAGTGTATGGGGTCACAAAGAGTTGGACAAGACTGAGCAACTTTCACTTTCACTTTTCTTCTGTAAGACAGTATGAAAATTTTACTACTTCCGTTACTCCTAAACAGTTGTATGAGTTGGGCATTTATTCCAGAGATATGAAATCTGACATTCACACAGAATTTGCACACAAATGTTCATAGATGCTTTATTCATGATAGCCAAAAACTGGAAACCAGTCAGGTGTCCTTCAATGTGCTAAGTCACTTCAGTTGTGTCCTATGAACCATAGGCTGCCAGGCTCCTCTTGTTCATGGGATTCTCCAGGCAAGAATACTGGAGTGGGTTGCCATTCCCTTCTCCAGGGGATCTTCCCAACCCAGGGATTGAACCCCAGTCTCCTGCTTTGCAGGCAGATTCTTTACCATCTGAGCCACCAGGGAAGCCCAGGGCTCTGAAAGAGCAGCACAGAAGATACTAGCGTTGATGGAACTGTTCAGTGTCACTGATTGTGAGGGTGGCTACATAAACCTACACAAGTAGATAAAGCTGTATCAACTCAATATTAATACATGCGTACACACATGCCTGCATACACACAAGAGTACAAGTAAAAACAGAGGAAATCTGAACAAGATCAGTGGGTCATATCAATGTCAATATCCTGGTTGTGATATTGAATAATACTAGGATTTTCCAAAGTGTTAGCACTGGGGGAAACTGGGCAAAGTGCACACTCCATCTCTCTGTGCTGTTTCTTACAGCTGCTTGTGCATCTCCAATCATCTCAGCAAAAACATTTACATTTTTGAAAAATATTAAAGTAAAACTTGTATGTTTGTCATGTGTTAAATGACAGGGGCAACAACATGAGACACTTTTCTATAACACACACATTAACATAAAAAGAAGAGCACCATCTCTGGTCTCTCTTCTCTCCTTAAAAGCACACCTGCAGCAAGCTGGATTACTCAAGGATACAGACTGTGGCTGAATACCACTGGTAAATCTGACTTTGATTTTCCTAAGCAGCTTCTGAGAGACTATTCATCACTGACAAACCTAGCTGCAGGGCAATGAGAAAGGTGAATTCAATTTCCAATCAATTTTGATAGCCAATATACTAGATAAAGGAATCCTCATTAACTAATTTACCACCTGGTATGTTCTAGCTTTCCATCTTCACAGTGACACTAAACCTAAGAGGCTGCAGAACCTAAAGGCATCAATTGAACTAAAGTGACTTGCATCTAGAAATATGTTAATTATCTGATGCTGAAAACACAGAAGGGATTAGAGGGATTCCAAGGCAGTTTGCTGAAACCTTCCTTCGTGCCTGGTCCACAAGGGGGCTGAGCTCCTGATCACATTGACACTAGTAGAGGCCTTCTCTCTCATCCCCTCAGGCTCCTGGGGATCTAAGGCACTTTTGATAAAGATTGTCCTTATGATCAAGGCATTGATTATACCTGTGTCTTTCAGCACAGGTAGGAATGTATTTCAGATAAGACAATTCCGCGTTTGAAAAGTGATCCACAGTCTTTCAAGTAAAAAACATTTTCTACAGAAACACTCTGTAGAATAAAGCTCCCTAAGAAACGGAAAGGCTTTAATGTATAGAGCCTCTTATTCACTCTAAGTCCATGAAAAATCATACTGTGATGATCACTTACTGACACAACCAAAAATAGGTATGTTCTTCTATGAACCAAGAGAAGAAAGATGGGACCAAAAAAATGCCATGAATAAAAGGCTACAATTCCAGCCTTACTACCATGGCCTGAAAGGTGAAGGGGCCTTTGTTTATACATGGTGTGCCCGAGGAAGGGCAAAGCAGTTTAAAACTGGAAGATGATTAAGTGTCTTTGGGTGCATGACACCACCTGAACTTGTTTCCTATGCATCCAAATGAAAATCATGATTCCTCCTTCACCATATTCACCAGACTGTTATGAGACTCCAATGAGAAAAGGTATACAAAGGCTTACATTGTTACAGCACTGTACAAAGATAAGGGATTATTATTAATAGTCTAAAGAGGAGACGTCCACTATTAAAAAAATCAATAGAGAACACTCCCTAACTTAAATTCTAAAGTATGCTTCTAAATCAAAACATCACCTGAATATTTGTTGATAGGAAGAAAAACGCAGAAAAGCTACTTAATTATTGAACAAATTTCCTTTGATAACTCATGATTGACCCAGAATTCTACCAGGTGCAATAGGTGATAAGGAATGAAAACATCTGGGATAATCATGCAACGACTAATGAAACTTAGTAGTTAACTGAAAATTCTAAAAGGAGACCTGTATAATTCATTAAGTTGTTTCTATCTGATTACTTGGAAATCCCACCGTTTTTTTTTTTCAATGAAGTTTTAAGATTGCAAGAGCTAATGATCCCATTTTACATGTAAGAAAAGTGGAGACCCTCTCAAGTCACACATGTTTAATACACACAAGCCAGACTGATTTCACGTGATTAATGCCAGCACACATGATATATGCCAGCACACAAGGAAACATCCAACAAGGATGGCACCTCCAATAGATTCAGAGAAGAGGCAGAGATAAAAGCACGTCTCTGGACTCATCTGAATTCCTGGCAAATTCAGGCCAAATCCTCAACTCCACCCAAAGTCTTGACTGAACACAGTGACTAGTCAACACTGCCTTCCAGTGGCAACAATATGTTTTAAGAATCAGAAACCACAGAGAGTATGTAGAATTTCAACAAGGTAGTGTCCATTTACCCTTAGACCCAAAGAAACACCAAAAGATTATTTTCAAAGCTTTGGTGTAGACACTAACTAAAATCCCACTATTAGTAATCCTTTCTTAGTACTGGTTGAAAAAATTTAGAGAACTTATCTCCCTTTTGTAGATGGGAGTCAAATTCAGAACAACTCTGAACTGACTTTAGTGTGGTCATCTTGTATGCCATCACTGAAAGCATACTCGGTAGCCAGTGGATCCAGACACAGCAAAATCAAAGTGATGCTTTGCAACATGGTTCTTCAAAGGTACTCATGAATTTATGAAAATTCCAAATTTTTCTTGATTGAAACCAGTCCACCCATTCCTTACACTTCTCTTTAATTCCCCAAAACACCTAATGCAGGATTAAGGATATTTTGGATATTTGAGAAATAATGATTGTAATGCATTTATTTCATGTCTGTGCTAACTAAGAAATGTCATACCTAGTTTCCTAGCCCAAATTTATCTTATCTAGTTATTCTCTACTCTGAATCCTCCATACCTGCTGGCCTGTCTGAAACCTCAGTGAGTTGATGGGATTTATCCTCATTATTTTTATCTATGGCTTAATTATCACCTTCCCTATCTGTCTCATGGCAGGGCTTCTGTCTCTTGGAATCCACATCTCCAATGCTACCATTCTTTCCTCCTGACTGGTTATTGCCACATGAATAGCTCCAGAATTTATGTCTCAAGGGGTCTGAGCAGGTTATACCAAGAGAAACCAAGGTATCTTCCAAAAGACCTGCCTTATTAGGGGTAATTAGAATAGTGATGCCAACATTGCAAAGGCCTCATATATCTGAAGGCATCAAAGCACTTGAAAGTTTTTTCACTAATAAACTCTACATCCTTTAGAGAGAGTTTTGAAGCCTAATATCATAGCAACCAAAGGATGCAACTGACACAGACAGAAGTTTCATAAATGTCTCATAATAAGGGATTGGTCAAACGTAATGTCATTTTGTGGCATCATGTGGCATAATTACTGTGTAATTACTGGGGCTTCCCAAGTGGTTCAAGAGTAAAGAATCCGCCTGCCAAGCAACAGATGCAGGTTTAATCCCTGGGTCAAGAAGATCCCCTGAAGAAGGAAGTGACAACCCACTTCAGTATTCTTGCCTGGGAAATCCCATGGACAGAGAAACCTGGCGGGCTAGCCCATAGGATCACAAAAGAGTCGGTCACAACTTTGCAACTAAACAATATGTAATTATTAATATCAAAATAATGAAATGTTTATTGAGATAGAAAAATGGCAATAATATACCATTAAGGAGACAATGAAGCAGGTTACCAGATTTAATATACTATACAATGTTTTAGAAAATGTGTATGCATGTATATGGAGGCCCCACAAATATAAAATTGCCTCCCACATACAGATAATACCTATGAGCCCTCCTCTCCTCCCCACCTTCTCCCAAATAGACAAAAAAATCTAAGTAAAATCCATTCTTGGATTTTTCTAAAAGACTTTTATACAAGTCCTCTAGTTGTATGCTCGTAAATGTTTAACCACTGGTACCCCAGGAGGAAAGGCCTGATTTGTGGCATTTACCAATTTCTATAGTGTAAATACTCTCATTGAGACCACTTTTAAGCTACCAATTTGATTTTACTGCGTATGGTGTTGGGAAAAGATACTCAAAATAGGCACAACTGCTCTGGCAAAGCCACATGGCCAGTTTCAGCAACCCACTGCCCAGGCCCCACTTGCAAACTTACTGTAGTCTGTAAGACTCTCTTATACAGAGTAAACAACAGAATGTATGTTTTAAGTGACTTTTCTTTCTTGCTATTGATCTATATTTTCTACCTTTCAACAAAGAACATGTGTTGTTTCCTGTGTTGTTTTTTACTTATTTAAATTTAAAAAGAAAATGTCTCTTTTATTGCCTTGAAGTGGAGAAGATCTTTGTAAACATGACTTAAACCAGAAGCCATAAATAAATTTGATCAATTTCACTACATAAATATAAGACGTTTTGCACAGCAAAAAAAAAAATAGTTTTTATAAAGAAAGTTGAAATATAAATGACAAACTAGAAAAAATATGTGCCATTTGTTTCTCAGAAACATCACCTACTCCCATATATAGTCATTTCCCAACTGAAAACCTAATAGAAAAATAAGTAACGATTTGAACAATTCAAGAAGAAAGGAAAGGCTCTTGGATAGATGTCCTCGTCCATCTCCTCACCAATAAGATAAATGCAACTTAAAATTTAAAATGGAGTTATCATTTACTTAATTTACCAAATTGATAAAGTTGCAAATAATTTGAACGCACATGCTGTGATGGGAGTTCAATTTGGTACAAATTCTCTATGTGTCGTAGTCTGAGTAATGACCCACAAAGATGGCCAACATGGCAGTCTACAACCTGTGAGTATATTACCTTACATGGCAAAAAAGGGACTTTGCAGATGTGATTAAAGTTATGGATCTTGAAGTAGGAGATTCTCCTGTGTTATCCAAGTGTGCTCAGTATAATCACGAGAGTCTGTATAAAAGAGAAGCAGGAGAGTCACAGTCGGATCAGATGTGATGATGGAAGCAGAGGTCAGAGAAAGACAGATTTGAAGATGCTACACATCTGCCTTGAAGATGGAGGAAGGGGTCACAAGCCAAGGAGTGAAGACAGACTCTAGAACTGGAAGAGGCAGGAAATGAATTCTTCTGTAGAGGCTCCAGAAGTCAGCCCTGCTGACTCCTTGATTTTCAGACTTCTGACCTCCAGAACTGTAAGATAACACTTTTGTGTCGTTTTATGCCACCACGTTAGTGGTCATTTCTTACAGCAGCAATAGGAAACTAATGGAGAAATCTGGCAAACTATAAATGCATACACTCTTTGGCTCAACAAGCCACATTTAGGAATTTAACTGAAGAACATATATGGGCTTCTCAGGTGGCACTAGTGGTAAAGAACCTGCCTGCCAATGCAGGAGTCATAAGAGACATGGGTTTGATCCCTGAGTCAGGGAAGATCCCCTGGAGAAGGGAGTGGCAACCCACTCCAGTATTCTTGCCTGGAGAATCCCATGGACAAAGGAGCCTGGGGGGCTACAGTCCATAGGGTCACAAAACGTCAGACGTGACTGAAGCAACTGAGCGTGCATGCACACATATTTACGTGCATGAAAAATGCATATTCCATATTGTTGTTTGTAACAGCAAACAATGGGAATTCATGTAAATGTCCAACAAAAGGAGACTGATTAAATAATATGATAAAGCCACACAATGTAATATTATGTAGCCATGAAAAATGAATGAGGGACTTCCCTG
Source organism: Moschus berezovskii (assembly GCF_049115385.1). Classification (NCBI taxonomy): domain Eukaryota; kingdom Metazoa; phylum Chordata; class Mammalia; order Artiodactyla; family Moschidae; genus Moschus; species Moschus berezovskii. Next base: position 36,960,334 of record NC_142468.1, on the reverse strand, counting down.
CTGGTCCAGTAGCTAAGACGCCATCCTCCCAATGCAGGGGCCCTGGGTTTAATCCCTGGTCAAGGAACTTGACCCTTCATACTGCAACTAAAAGATCCCATGTGCCACCAATAAGACCTAGTACAGTCAAATAAGCAAATAAATAAATTTTTAAATGAATAAGAAAGGTCTTTGTGTCATGATACTACAAGATCTGTAAGATACGGTAAATTAAAAAAGGAGGATGCTCTCAGTATATCAAGTACAGTGGGTACAGTATGCTAACAATTATATAGAAATGGGGAGGAAGACTTTTACTTATTTACATATATTTGCATAAATACATCTGGAATAGTAAGTAATGCTGCTGCTGCTGCTAAGTCACTTCAGTCGTGTCCGACTCTGTGTGACCCCATAGACAGAAGCCCACCAGACTCCCCCCCGCCCCCGGGGATTCTCCAGGCAAGAACACTGGAGTGGGTTGCCATTTCCTTCTCCAATGTGTGAAAGTGAAAAGGGAAAGTGAAGTCGCTCAGTCGTGTCCAACCCTTAGCGACCCCACGGACTGCAGCCTACCAGGCTCCTCCATCCGTGGGATTTTCTAGGCAATAGTACTGGAGTGGCTTGCCATTGCCTTCTCCGATAGTAAGTAATAGACTAACAGTATTTGTTGCCAACAGGGAAGGGAATTGGATGGCTGGACATTAGAAGGGAACATGAGACTTCTTACTTTTTGTGTTTTGTTGATATCCATACATGTAATATGAATATATATTACCTATTCAAATATTCAAATAAAAACAGAAAGAACATAAATTAAACAAGAAAGAGATTATGCAGCTTGACCAGGTCACCAACCAAGTCAGTAAAGATGCCATTATAATCAGTGGATCTCTGAAGAACCCAGTGTTATTTTTGAGGTAGGCAATACCATAAATTCCAGTCATTCTAGAACCATGGGGGTGGATGTGTGGCACTCTCTGTGACCTAAGGAGCAAGAAGCAAAGGGGATTTCACAGTCAGGTGCGGTGTGAATGGAGCCTGTGGTGGGCTAGAACAGAAGTAACCTTACCTTGTTTCCCAATGAGGATCTATATTTGCTTTAAGCCATGGGCAAGAATTCTTTCAGAAGTCCTTGCAGAAAACGTAACCTGTTGAGTAGTGTTGCCAGATTCAACAAGTAAAACTACAGGATACCAAGCGTAAATTTGAGTTTCAGATAAACAACAGTTAAAATTTTTAAATTTTAATGGGGGAACTGCTTTTTAATTTTTAACCATTTGCTATTTCTCTGAAATTCAAATTGAACTGAGCATCCTGTATTTTATTTGACAACCCTACCTCTGAACTTCCTTAGAGGCCACAAGGGAGCCACAGGCCGGGAGGTGAGGACAGATGGGCACACGTGGGTGCAGCCCCCTCTCCTGGCAGCTACCACTCTCCTCTCATAGACACAGCACTCACCCTTCTGATAGGAAGGAAGGCACAGGGAGCTGAACAAAGTTGCATGGTAAGGCACTGCTTCACCCAGGAAGCGTCACTGACCAAGGACACAGGTATGTGACTCCAAGTTAAAGTCTCTCTGCTTGCTTCTGGCCCTGGAGGTTCCTGAAGGTAATGTGTGGAATGCTCTAGAAGTTTGGAATGGGGGTGGGGAGTGTCAGCAACCTATAGAAATGTTCTCCCAGCCCAGGTAATAAACGTATTCCTTTCCCCCAAATACCATTAAAGATGCTTTAAAAAAAAAAATCTAAAAAAAAAAACCCTTTAAGCTGACCTCCTGCCAAAGTACACATCAATTATACAGCTTCAGTCAGGCGGATGCTCGAGGAAAGGGGGATAATGTTACACCCAGCTGGGCACTTTGTAGTTAGCACAAATGTAATATAAAGCACAGCAGAGTTCGTCAAGTGTCTGTCTGGATTTTCAGTTTTCATTAGTGCTATAATTAAAACCACATTTTCAGCTCTATTACCTGTAACAAGAAAGGAATGAGAAATGAGGTTGTCAAGGTCAGGCTTTTCCAGCTATTTATACTGAGGATCTGCAGGCCACAAGTTGTTGAATTTGGTGTAAACCAAAGCGACGGCTGAATGTCGCACAAGGACCCATCCTGTGTGGCTTGAAAGGCACGCTGATGAGGTCACTTCCTTTGAATGGCCACAGGGCCCAGAATGCTCTCAGCGCACAAGGCTTGGAGGATGGGTGGTTGGGTCAATCCACTCTTGACCACAGCCACTGGCCCAAAGATGGGTTTCTCTCCGTTGGAGACAAAACTGATCACATATCCTATGACAGCCCCAAAGCCAGCCCTCGGATATTCTCGTTAAGGACAAGAATCCTAACAATCTAAGGTCATCTTCTTCCCACCTTGACTGTAAAGGTGCAAAAGGACTGGATGAGAATATATATGTTATCACTTCCCCCACCACCCATACACACTCCACAGGGGCTCCACTCTGTCCAGCAAATTCTTCAAAACAGAACTAGAACCCAGTTATTCTCACCACCACCTGGTCCATGGCACCACCGTCTCTCCCCTGAATCCCAGCAGAATCTCCCGGCTTCTGCTTCACCCTCCCTGTGGTGGGCTGAAGGTTTGTGTCCCCACAAAATCCATATGTTGAAATACTGACCTCTCAGATGATGGTATTTGGTGGCGGGCCCTTTAGGAGGTGATTAGGTCATGCGGGTGAGGACCTCAGGAATGGGATTAGAGCCTTTATAAAAGAGGGCCCAGAGAGCTCCCTTGCCTCTTCCTCCATGGGAGGACACAGTGAGAAGTCAGCCTTCTATGAACTGGAAGGCAGGTCTCACCAGACACCAAATTTGCCTGTGCCTTGCTCTCAAACTTCCCAACATCCAGAACTGTGAGAAGTAAATTTTCTTTGTTTATTGGCCATCCAGTCTGCAGTATATATATATATATGTATATATATATAGGCTTCCCTGGTGACTCAGACAGTAAAGAATCCACCTGCAATGCAGGAGACCCAGGTTCAATCCCTGGGTCAGGAAGATTGCACCACAACGCTGATTCACTCCCACAGCAAGAGGCTGACTTGCTGCATCGCTCGGCTGACTAGGTTGGGGGAAAAATCTCTACTCATATCCATGGAGCACAAATGATAAATAAGCGATAAACAGGTAAACAACAAATGCATATGTGCCAGAAACAAAACAAAAAGGGTTTTTTAATGGTTCAAAAGAGGTGGGTATCAAGTGTCCAGAAGGGGGCAAATCCATAAGGACAGAAGGTAGAATCCATAAAGACATTTGTGGGTGGAGGGGCTGAGAGGAATGCGGGGTGAGGAGTGACTTCCTAATAGTATGCAGTTGCTTTTTAGGGTGGTGGAAATGTTCTGAAGTTAGGTAGTTGTGATAATAGTGAAATCTCATGAATACACTAAAACCTACTGGATTGTACATTTTCAATGGCAAATTCCACACTAGAATTCACTACCATGTCAACTTGTTAGGTGAATCATAAGGCAATTCAAATTTTCCTAATTAAAAAAAGGTTGAGTGGAAAGGCCTATTTTAGGTAGGGTAGACAAAGAGGAAAGTCTCTCTGAGGAATTTATATAAAGCAAGGGACTAAGAAGTGGAGAGCAGCCAGCCATGAGACGGCAGGTGGATGGGCTGGCTGAGCAGATGGACACTGAGTGTGGACCACTTGGCATGGTATATAAACTGTCCCAGAGTCGGCCTGGATAGCAGCAAGGAGTGAGGGGCAGGGGCAAGGTTGACAAGTCAAAAGAGGCTGCTATATCCTATAAGGCCTTGTCAGCACAGTAAGAAGAGAGGGGTTTGTTCCAAATGAGATCGAAAACCACTAAAGGCTTTTATTGTAGAGGGTGTCCTGCTCCAGTTGCCATTTGGGGAAGATCACCTATAACTCTCTGCACACATGGTACCAGTTACCAAGGGGCAGAAGCAACCCAAGGTATGAAATATTGAAGAGGTGAAATCTCACTGCGCAGGGCTCACGCACTTTTAACAAAACTGTAACCAAAGGATGCAAATTAGAAGATGAATTTATTCATAAGAAAAACAAATTAGAGGGGTAATATGAAAATCAAATGTGCCTTATATCCTTTCCCCTAAAATAATCTAGTAATAAAAAGAAAGATGCTCTCTTCCTGCCACCTGGTTGCTGGGTCTAGCGGCAATGGCACTGCTATTATTAAGACATGAGCGCCCTCTACAGTTATGAGCCTAGATTGCTTTCTACTCTTGAAGGAACTAAGCCTGAACCATGTCTGCTTTCATTAATAGTGGGACTGAAAAACTACCATCATAGAAGCCCATGCCACCCATGATAAACTAGATCCTCCAACACTCTCCTTAAAGTGAAAGATATAAAAAGAAAGTGAAAGATATAAAAAGAAAGTGAAAGTGGCAACTTTCTGGGACAATCATAGTAAACAGAGATTTGTCTCTGTGCCCTTTTTGGGTAATAAGGTCTCCCCATAGACCAAAATGAGGGTGTGTGTGTGTGTGTGTGTGTGTGTGTACACACACACATATATTCTCACTGTGAACCAACATTCCATCTTATTATGTTATTGCAAGGACAGAATATGTGTTTGAATGATCATCTAGTGTTCATCAAAATCCTTGGTATCCAGTCACTGAGAAGTATTAGTACTTGTCATAAAACAACAGATCAAGGACGTACACGACTGGCTTCCCCTGGGCAGTGACAGTGGCAGAAGGCTGGGGGAAAGCTGGCAACAGCAGGTGAACGTGTCAGGACATGTTTGAAAATACAGTGGGAGTCTGGGGGGATGGTCTGGAGTGGGAAAGTGGGGAGATACAGGAAGAATGACGATCTGTTAGAGGTGGTAAAAAAAAAAAAAAAAATAAAAGAATAAAATCAGGGAATTCCCTGGCGATCCAGTGGTTAGGATGCAGCACTTTCACCGCAGAACCAGGTTCAATTCCTGGTCAGGGAACTAAGATCCCATATGCTGTGCAGTCATTTAAAAATCATTTTAAAAAAAATATCCAAGAGAGGGATTTTAAGAAAACAAACAAACACCACCATCCAGAGCAAAGCACATGCAACAGCTGGAGAGGGAGTGAGGAAAGGATCTGTGTCCAAATGAATGCTGTTCAACTGGGGCTGAGCAGCCTGGAAACTGGGAAACCAGAATGTGTGAAATGCTTTGATTGCAGCCTCCATGGTCTTCTCCTCGCCCCCAGTTTTCTCAGGCAAAGTTTATTCTGGAAGGAGAAACAACAGGGGGATGTACCAGGCATACACATTCAAGCCTGACTCAATTTACAACTTGCAGGCCATCCTAAGTACCAAAAAGAGAGGGGGAGATGTCCCTGAGAGCCGCAAGGGGCGTGGGCACAGGGGCAGGAAAACAGTTCCCTTCCTAATGCTGGTTTCCGCCAACTAGCACGGCTATTAAGAAATGAAATCTGTTCGCTAGACAAAATAGAGTCAAACATTCCTGCATGCTCCATCCTTTAAACAGATTTAAATATTGGCCTGTCTTCTCTGTGTTTGTTTTGGTTCCCTCAGCCCACATTGGAGTCCACGGGCTCTTTCCCTCACTCATCATCTCGCCTCCCGCTGCTTTGGCCGAGAATGGAGTAATAATTCAGCAAGCAGCTCCGGGCTTCCCATCAGGCCGACGGCCCAGCCCGGGTTTTCACAGCCCTGCATTCCAGTGGCGCTTAGCTCCACAGCCAGTAAGCTGCGGGAGGGACCTTGCTCCCGTGGGCTCTCCTGCCCAAGTGAAAGCAATTTGGGAAGCAGAGTGAGGAAAGCACTAAGAAAAGAAAAACAAAAAAGGACAACAATGTCTCCTTATTGAGTCTCGCATTGTCTTATGAAGCTGGACTTAACTGTAGCTTCATTTCCATTGCCCAGTGCTGAGGGTCAGAAGCAGCATAAAATAAATATATACAGCTATATCTCAATAAAGCTGGGGGAAAAAAGAAAAAGTGACGATCATGTAGAGGCTCGTTGATAGAGGGCTTTAAAAATAAATGACTCTCTTTTCCTGAGAGCAACCTGCCACGGCCTTTGGAGCACTTCTTCCTATCCTTGTGTTTGCTTCTGTCTGAGCTAAAAGAGCCTGCCAGAGTCCCGCCTTTTGGTTCATTACCCAGCACATCCTTCTCCCTTGAAGGACATGGGAGCCTGGTATTCATGGCCATTGAAGGATGTTTTGTACCCAGAACTCTCCAGAATAAAAAGGTTTCCAAAGGCTTCTCTATAATGATTTAGTCATGAATGAATTTTAACATGGGAGAAAAACATGAGTATTTTGGAATAAAGGGTGATCTTCCCCTCACACCCTGCCCCCCACACACACACCCAATTAAGACAGAAAGAAGCAACATCTGGACTCTGTAATGCACTATCCAAAATCAATGCAACACCATCCGAATAAATAAGGGCCTGACTCAAGCGCCGCAAAGGCCTCCAGTCTGGTGATTTCCTAGAGGAGATGCAGTATCAGGGGAAAAAAGTTTTTCCCCAATGTAATGTGCACTTTTTTTTTTTAAGACTTTATATGTTTATAGGTTTATTTGGTTTGGGTGGCAGAAAACAGACCAGGCACTCAGCTCCTTTCACAGGACTAAGTTTTAAACTTCTGCTTAATGAGTACAAAATAAGAAAACCATGACTGCCTGAAAATCGTGAAGAACAGGGAAGCAGGATGATTGAGAAAGGCTGCAGCTAGTACTCAGGAAAGTGGCCAGTTCTCTGAACATCACTCCAACAGTAATTAGCTGGCTGAAAGCCAATAGTACAGGATTATAATAGACACTGATAGACACTAACTGTGACTACAGAATTCTTAAAGGTGAAAAAAATAATACGGTTATAAATCCTAAAACCGTTAGGATGGGCAAAGTAGGAATGATCCAGGAAGCCACAAGGAAAACTTTATCACATATTTTGGCTGCTGATTCCTAGCAATAACACTTACAATGATACAGTATTATGAAATTGACCAATAAATCTTTTAAACTACTAAAAAGGTTGACTGAACAGGAAATATTTTTAATGTGTAACATATAATGGAGAAAAATGGAGAAAAAGTAAGAGAGGGGGTCACAGGAAGACTACCCAATGTGGGTATATTGATAAAGTTAAGCCCATAGAGGCACAAAGTTGAGGGGGAGATCCCAGCAACCCTCCACATGCAAAGACCCTAAAAACCATGCCTGCGATGCCAGCCAGCCTTGTCAGTGCCACTGTCTGAATTCATTTAGCATGCAGTTAATGCTGCTGCTGCTGCTGCTGCTAAGTCACTTCAGTCGTGTCCGACTCTGTGTGACCCCATAGACGGCAGCCCAGCAGGCTCCCCCGTCCCTGGGATTCTCCAGGCAAGAACACTGGAGTGATCTGAAGGGCACACAAAAGAACAGTATTAAATATTATTCTCTTCATAATTCTATGTTGTGAAGAAGACACTTATTTGAAGTCGGAGCACAAAAAAAAAAAAAAAAAGAACACTGGAGTGGGTTGCCATTTCCTTCTCCAATGTGTGAAAGTGAAAAGGGAAAGTGAAGTCGCTCAGTCATGTCTGACTCATAGCGACCCCATGGACTGCAGCCTATCAGGCTCCTCTGTCCATGGGATTTTCTAGGCAAGAGTACTGGAGTGGCTTGCCATTGCCTTCTCCATGCGGTCAATATTTACTGATAATTCAGCCTGAGCAACAGTAGTAGGAATTGTCAGAAGTTTGATTGCTTCTTAAACTGAAAGCTCCAAAGGGCAAGAACTCCAATTTCCTGGTTCACTTGCACAGAAGCACAGCCCTGCAATCGAAAAAGATGGCAAGCATTGTCTTTATGTTTCCAGCACTTTCTGTTTTTCAGCTTGTTTGCTTGAGGCATGTATGTGCATATGTGTGCATTCTGCAGATAATAAGAGCTAACATTTGTGGTTGGCTGTGTGGCAGGCACCATTCTAAGTGCCGTGCACCTATCAATTCATTTAACCCTCACAATAACCCTCTGAAGGAGGCACTCTGAATGGCCCTTCTCTGCCAGAGGAAAAGATTGAGGTCCAGAGAGACTAGTAAGTCTTTTCCGCATATTCTCTGTCTCAAGCTTCAAATCCACCTGTTGGCAGAAATCATACTCCCAGCTCCTGAAGACATTTAGTTATTTCAAATTTAAATTCAGTCTGGACTATATCCTCCCCTTCCTTTTCCCTGGGTGATTTCCAAGCTCATGGGGCTCGTGCAGCGTCATGATACCTGGAGAAGGCATCCGTCCCTTTTCACCATCGTCCGCCCTACTCTGCTTCAGCTGAGATATTCAGCCCGTCTGGTCCTCAACTCTGACGGATGACCCTCCAGGCCAGCATTTGCTGAGGGGGCTGAAATCTCATCTGGTCCCCAGCCACATGGCACAGACTCTCACCACGGCTGGTCTTCTGACCAAGAGACCCCTTCCAGCCCACCTGCTCTCTCTCTCTGCCTCCTGGCAAACTTCCAAACCCTTCTCAAATGATGTGAAACCGTGTCTGCTCTCCTAAGGCAGGCTCAGCCAGGAAGCCGGGCAGGCAGGCTATGAAGGCCCTCTGCGTGTTGACACATTCTATTGCCTTATCTACATATCCTCTGGGTCGTCTCACCAGTTCAGAAGGGAGTTTCAGAGTCTGCTGTGCTTTCTCAGACCCCACCCTGAACCTAGTCGCAAGTTACCTCCTTCCTCATATCCCCTTACACAACTGAACGTCCTGGTACTGCCACCCTGCCCCCAGCACATGCTCTCCAAAAAGGGGGTGGAAGGCAGCAGCTGTTCCTTTCTCTGGGAACACAGCAGTGTCTGATCCTCTCACTTCTTTATTTATTTTTTTGGCTGCACCATGTGGCATGCAGGATCTTAGTTCCCTGACTAGGTATCGAACCTGTGCCTCCTGCAGTAGCAGTGGGGAGTCTTAACCACTGAACCAGCAGGCAGATCTTGATCCTCTCACTTCTGCCCCTAACTATCCCATCTTTCTAGACCTTAGTTTTTTGCATCTTCAGCTCAGAGGGGGAAAAAATTAGACATGAAATCTGTCCTTTTTGAGGCTCACAGCCTTGAGATTATATCATAAAAACAAAAACAAAATTTCATAAGACCTATTGGAGTGCAAAGGAAAGAGAGTTGGTTCTCCCTAAAACAGGGTGACAGAATGTCAAGAAATGCTTCAGAGAGAAAGGACCTATGAGGGGAGTCTTAACAAGGAAAAATCCCCAACTCCTTAGTATTTCTTTGGAAGAAGATGGGGGTGTGTAGGCGTGTGGGGAGAAAAGAGGGCATTTCAAACAGAACAAGTCCAGCAGAAACAAAGGTGAGGAGGGATAAGATGCATTCAGGGCACTGGAAGAAGTTGTATGCATCTAAGATACAGCATACAGGGGGTACTTACAGACACAGGCATCAGTCCTGCACCATCTTATACAGAGGTGTTTACTGTGGTCCACAGAGCATGTGTTTTTCTTTTTCACTCTCATAATGAACTACCACACAATGTTTTTTAATTTTTTGAATTAGTTTCTAATATTTAATAAGGGCTTCCCTGGTGGCTCAGTGATAAAGAATCTGCCTGCCAATGCGGAAATGCAGGTTTGAACCCTGGGTCAGGAAGATCCCTAGAGAAGGAAATGGCAACTCACTCTGGTATTTTTGCCTGGACAATTCCATAGACAGAGGAGCCTGGCAGGCTATAGTTCATGGGGTCACAAAGAGTCAGACATGACTTAGCAACTAAACAATGACAATAATACTTAATAAACAGAAAGTTTAACATTAAAAAAAAAAGATTTGGCTGTGGTGGGCCCAAATTTCCACGTGACAACAACTGGCTGGGGCCAAAGAATATCTCCTCAAAATGGGGTTGTGAACTGTCCAGTTTACAACACCCCAACATGATCCCAACTGTTCCTTCTACTGTAGGCCTCTGAGTCTGAGACTCCTCCAAGAAAGTTACAATGCATAACCTAGGCAAGTAGGCCGATTAATCTCTCATGCTGTGCTCAAGGGTGTTAAACAAAAAATGTGACAGCTATGAGCCCAGTTTTATCTGGGGCTTACTGAGGACTATAGCCTGGAAGACTGCCTCTCAGACAGGTCTGAGGAATTGCTCTGAACAGGTTGGGGGAAGGTTAGTTTAGATGTGATTCTGGTAAAGCGGGGCGTACATGCAATCAAACACACATTTTGGCAGAGAGCTATTGCTAGTTATAAGGAAGCAGATGTCTCTGTTAACGATTTTAGTGCTTTTCTAGATATGAGAAGATGCAAGAAATTGGTTCATAAAATTTTCTCCTGAAAATATCTATCTGAAGGCCTGTTCTGCCAGTTTTTCCCAGAGCACAAAGGGCTTCTTTCCTAATCAGAACCCTGAATTCCATTCAGGGTATGTTGGAAGTCAGCAACTATAGTGGATAATGACCTGATTCTTGTAGAGCTGGATATCAAGTAACATTTTTTAGTTGACACTCTCAAGAGTGAGGATTAGCAGGGGTATTCAATAAAGAAGTGGCATGATCAGATGTGCATCTTAAAATGATCTCTCTGGTATCATTAAAAGATCCAAGTGGAGGGACTTCCCTTGGGGTCCAGCGGCTAAGAATCTACGCTCCCAGTGCAGAGGGTATGGGTTCAATCCCTGGTCAGGGAACCAGATCCCATCCCACAAACCGCAACTAAAGATCCCTCACGTTATAACAAAGACTGAAGATCTCGTGTGCTGCAATTAAGACCTGGCACAGCCAAATTAAAAAAAAAAAAAAGATCCAGGTGGAGAATGCACTGGTGAGATGTATGAGCAGGAGGAGTTAAGTAGGTGGGAAACTCTGTTCACGCTTCAGGTGAGGACTGATAAGATCGGATCTGGGCCAGTGGCAATGGGGATAGAGAGAAGGGGGCCAACACGAAAGGCAGTAAGGAGTTGAAAAGGCAACACTGGGCCACCAATTAAATATGTCGAGAGCTAGAGTGACCCTCAGGTGTGGGGCTACACTGTGAGGGAGGAAAAACAAGTTTGAGGAAGAGATCGTAGTTCCAGCCTATTCAGCTTTACTGCCTGGGGGCCATCAAGGTAGAAGACAATTGTGCACAGCGGTTTGGAGTTCAGAAGAGAGATAAGGGCCAGGCTGCTTCTGCTGCTAAGTCACTTCAGTCGTGTCCGACTCTGTGCAACCCCATAGATGGCAGTCCACCATGCTCCCCCATCCCTGGGATTCTCTAGGCAAGAACACTGGAGTGGGTTGCCATTTCCTTCTCCAAGGCATGAAAGTGAAAAGTGAAAGTCAAGTCACTCAGTCGTGTCCGACCCTTAGTGACACCATGGACTGCAGCCTACCAGGCTCCTCTGTCCATGGGTTTTTCCAGGCAAGAGTACTGGAGTGGGGTGCCATTGCCTTCTCCGAAGGGCCAGGCTGGAGATTAGGAATTCACAGGATTATTGGCAGGGGAAGCCACAGGACTAAGACAATCAAGGGTTATTATGAGGAGTTAGAAGAGAGCCAAGGAAAGGACCCTGGGGAAAGGACCCAGAACAGAGGAGGAATTGCAAATCCAGGAGAGCCCACTCCTACAGAATTGAGAGAAGAGGGACTTTCACAAGGGGATGGGTCATCAAAATAAAAAACCACAGAGAAGTCATCTGCGATGTCCACTGCCTGTTGACAGGAGGATGTCATCAGGAGGGGACCTGCACAGAGCACATCAGAAGAACTCCAGAGGTATAAGCTGGAATTCTGAGTGTGGCTGACATGGAGGGTAATTTTCAAACAAAGCACTGTGTTGTGTTTAGGATCCAAGGGGAAAAGTCAGAAATTACTTTATCAAAGACTCTACCAGGGGAAGAAGAGAGCATTTAGAATTGCTCCCTTTAACCAGAAAGAATTTACATGGCCTTTTTATACCTTTTTCAATAATGCACCTTAAGAAAAAAAGATTAGCAAACATCCTGCTGGTTCATTCTATTCTATATCAAATATTTCAATTGAAGAACCATTATTTCTTTTCACCTGGTCAGTCCATCAACCTGAAAACAAGCTCCAGTACAAGGGGTTCAAAGATATATTGCCTCTTGGATTATAAACAAATTTCACAATAAAAGATTGTATTTGTATTTTTTTCTTTTGTTGCCAAGAGATTTTGCCAACAAAAAGATCTGTGATTACAAAATGCAAGGTGCTTTGGGACTTAGGCTCTTATCCTGAGAAATCTAGATGGCAAGAGAGAAAAAAATATCTGTTTCTCTTCTTAAAGGAGAGACATACTTTCTGATTTTGTATTTTCCTTCTAAAAGAACATTATTTTTCTTATTTAATTTTGCAAAGAATAATCAGTTTAAAAGAAGTGAGGAACTAGAATCTTTGAATATGGATCTTTCTACTGAAAAACTAGGCTGTAAGGATAAAAGTGATATGGAGGGACTGAGAGGGGTATTTGTTTTGGGATGTGTGTGTGTTAACACTGGAAAGACAAGCTCTTCTTTGAGCTCTGAAGAATTCTGTCTCAAGGAGAAGATGCTGCTGCTAAGTCACTTCAGTCGTGTCCGACTCTGTGTGACCCCATAGACGGCAGCCCATCAGGCTCCCCCGTCCCTGGGATTCTCCAGGCAAGAACACTGGAGTGGGTTGCCAGTTCCTTCTCCAATGTGTGAAAGTGAAAAGGGAAAGTGAAGTCGCTCAGTCATGTCTGACTCGTAGCGACCCCATGGACTGCAGCCCACCAGGCTCCTCCGTCCATGGGATTTTCTAGGCAAGAGTACTGGAGTGGCTTGCCATTGCCTTCTCTGAAGGAGAAGATAGAAGAGAGGAAATAACTGATGCTACAGGGAAGGGGTCTGTCTTATGTATAAGGGGTGCCTCATTCAAACTAGAGGAAAGGAGGTGAGCACTGTCGTGGCCACATAAAGTCACAGGTGCAAAGGAAGGCTCGGCGACAGGCTGCTTCTTGAGGAAAGTGGTGCAGGAGGTGGGAGGAAGAGTGGCAGAGGGGATACGAGAAAAGGCTGGCAAGTGGTCACAGGGCCCCTGCAAGGCAGCCATATTTACTTTCAATATGCCCCATTCGGTAGAGAAATGCTTACAAATGCCTTCTGTCTAAACTGAATAGAAACGAAGTGAGAAGACAAAAGAGAGGAAGGAATAGACAAGATGATATTTGCTGAGCAATTAAGAAGTGGGGAGCTTATAATTATTCACTTATTTATGCATTCAGTAAATAATTACTGAGTGGCTCTCTGGAGCCAGATGTTGGTCTAGACACTGTTGAAAATCCTTGGAGAGACAAAAATCCCTGCCTCAGAGGGCACATATTCTTGTCCTCTCCATGTATGCCAAGGTCGGCCTTGCTCGAGTTCCTAAAAAGCGTTCGTTTCTTTCACGAGCCTCCATTCCTTTACAGAACACGCCATGTGACAGCCTCTCTTCCTAATAAAGGGCAGGAGCACAGCTACAATGGAGGACAGGTTGGTTAATACTCATTCAAAAAAAAGTGGAAGGACATCTCAGAGAAAGAATGCCACGATTCAGTTCAGGATTTGGTCAGGCCTCCAGATTTAACCGTCTTTGAATGAATTAGTGTTTTCTAATAATCCATCTGACACATTATGTTCGGAATGTGATTTTCTGATTAAGGCACTAAGCAGGAAAATACTTCAGGACAAATCGGCAGACAGATGCTGTAAAACCCATGCAAGTTTCCCCAGGTGTTTGCTGCAGAAGCTGAAAGGGGCGAGGGATGTGGCCATATCCTTTCTGGTCAGGTTTCAGGATAAATAAATTCAAAGGACAGAATTGTAACAAGGGTTTAGCCACCTTGAGAAGGAGCATGGTGTTTGAACAACATCATTCCCAGACTGAAAGCCGCTCAGATCTGGATCATCATTCCAGGCGCTTGGCACATTGGTTGATACCAGCAGCCAAGTGCATAACTGCCAGGAACTGGCCAAATCCACAGAGACACCAGTCACTTCTGAATGCTGAAAAGTGTTTGTAATATACCGTAATGAACGTAAGCCTGACTCATTTAATCAGGTCTGAGGCCCACAGTGGGGATTTCTGCATGGGAGGGAGATGTGTACTGAAATCCTTCCTTTCTCAGCTGCCATCTCCCATTCCAGGAAGAACAGAACTGTTACAGGGTTGTCCCTGCCAATTTCTGTTTCATATTTTAGGTCATTTATATGGATGCTTATAACATACATATTTCTAACCCATTTTGAATTCACTTTGATGTGATGAAAATAATGCTCTTTCTCCTTATTTTAGATTCTACTGAAAATGAACTAAGTGTTACTGAAAAGCAGAAATTTAAGAATATCAGACTCCTCTCCATTCCTGGCAAACTTATCAAACTGATTTCCCCAAAACCAATGAGATCAGAAGGGAGAAAGGTGCTAGTTACACTCCCCTGTGAGAAGCTGTCTGATTCAAGGCCTCTCTGGGCTAAAAGCATTTGGGATAGGAGTTGGCCAAACTTTCTCCTAACATGACAATGGAAGATCTGCCCAACTGTTCTAGGCTCTCTTCCCAGCTTCTTTTATGTTGATCCTTAATTTTTCAAGTTCAGAAATCTGATTTCCCAAAGATTATTCCAGCCTCAGATAACTGATTCATAACCAAATAAACTCACTTGGAAACTCTCTGAGCTCAGAAGTCAATTCAGTCATTTTCAAGTAGCGATTTCATTCCACATGCTGTAGATGAGTCAGGTGATGAGGTGATTCGTCAAAGTTCATTCAGCTCATTGCAGAACTAGGACTTGAATCCAGGTCTTTTGACTTCAAGGCCCTCACCCTTCCTGCTAGAGCACCCCACCTTCCTGGTGGGAACCCAGCATGCAAGGACAACCAGAGCTCACAAAATGGCTTCCAACTAGCAGATATACTGATGGGGTGCAGGCAGGCAACAGGGTAGGACAGCCTGTGTTGAGAAAGCTGGCCATGGACAGCAGAATCCAAGTGACTGAGGGTGAGGAGCCAGAGTCCACAGGGCAGGCCAGGGACAGGGGAAAAAGCAAGAGATAATTAGGGCTCCATTCAAAACTAAGATATGATCGAAACAGAAACTATCTCAGGAACACAGCAAAAGCCAGATTAGGAAAATTGGGCCCAAGCCATGCTGGGTGGACCCTCAACCACAAGTATTAACCTCCAACTGAGTTTCAGAGTCTTTATTCCTGCTTCTTGTGGAAAGAAGAAACCATCTAAGACCAGAGCAGAAACAGGCCTGTAGGTGGAGCCAAGTGGCTGCCAGCCTTGGGGCTGAGAGGAAAAGCAGGGGCAGTGAGGTAGGCTGGCGTTACAATGCCACACCAGCCTTCAGATTCAAAACCCTTTTCTACATATTCTATTTCTTGACTCTTCTGAAATGTGATCATGATGCGGTTTTGCCTCTGAAAAACTTCCTTAAAGATGGGCTGGAGAGAGGGTGTCCATATAATTTACGACCCCACCCTGGACATTTTTGAAAGTCAAAGAGAGAACTATTAATAATTACTGCAGGGCAACCCACAGTCATAAACCAGGACAAAGCCAGACCACTCAGTCATGCAGTCACCCCAGCTTGAGACAAAGCATCGGGACTCAGACATGCCCAGGCACAGCTGGTGGAGGGTGAGACAATCTTGCCAGGACTGTTTCCCAGAGAGGCCAGGGGGTTCCAGAGGACTAAGGGAAGAGAAAATCAAAGTACACAACTTGGGTAATGACATCAAGACAGAGCTGGGGGGAGGGACGATTCTGAGGACTGCCCAGAGTTGGCCACCTGCAACGTCCTATACAGCCAGTGAAACTAAAAGGAGCTGTTTCATTAAAATCTCCACAGGAAGTTGAAGTGTTAGCAAAGTCCTGCGCCAGCAATTTCAGCAAGAGATGGGTGGCTCCAGCGGATGGCACCGCAGATGGGGTGGGACATCAGTGTCAGCAGTAGTCCCAGCACCTTCAGTGGGTGTCAGCACGGCAGCTGCTCCAGGTTTGAGCCTTGACCCAAAGTGACAAGTAAGGGTGAGCAGAAGCACCAAAGACAATGGATGCCTTGCTCTTGCCTCTCCGAGCATATGGGACATCATCCGCCAGCACACATTGAACTGGTATGGGGAACAGAGAGGGGCTGCAGTTCCATAGAGTAGATAGACTAGGAATCAAAGAAATATTATTTTATAACGGGTGGTTACTGTAATTTTAATTTTAGCCCCCAGCTGGTGGATGAGGTGCTCACTGATGGTACCTAAAGTTGGGAACCTCCCTAATTTGGGGCCACTCAGTTCACATCATAGTTTTATGGTCTAAAGTAGCCATGTACCCCCAAAATATATACATTGAAATGATGTGAATATTTATAAAATAATGCACAAAATATTTACACATGGTAATGAACACATAATACAGAAACATTTTCCAACATTTTCTGAAATTTATGGAAATTTTTCTACCTCTTAAAGAATGGCCTCTACTCTCTGATATCTAACCAATTAGTGTTAGTCTTTTGAAAATTTGAAGTTAGTACCCACTGAACAGCTAAAATGAAAAAGAGAGGCAATACTAAATGTCGGTCAAAATGTTGACCTAAAATTCTAACACAACTTGTGAAAGTGTGAAGTGATACAACCTCTCTGCAAAACTATTCAGCCATACTGAATAAAGATGAACATATGTGCTTCCACTCCTATTACACACCCAACAGCAATATGTACATATGTTTACCAAAAGACGTAGACAAAGATGTTTATAGCAGCACTATTTATAATACTCCAGCCCTGTACACTACCCAGTGTCTATCAGCAGTTGTTGTTCAGTTGCGACCTCATGGACTGCAGTACTCCTGGCTTCCCTGTCCTTCACCATATCCCAGAATTTGCTCAAACTCATGTCCACTGAGTGGATGATGTCATCCAACCATCCAGTCCTCTGTCATCCACTTCTCCTCCTGCCCTCAGTCTCTCCAGCATCAAGGTCTTTTCCAGTGAGTCAGCTCTTCGCATCAAGTGGCCAAAGTATTGGAGCTTCAGCTTCAGCGTCAGTCCTTCCAATAAATATTCAGAGTTGATTTCCTTTAGGATTGACTGGTTTGATCTCCTTGCTCCAAAGGACTCAAGAGTCTTCTCCAACACCACAGTTCAAAGTGTCAATTCTTCGGTGCTCAGCCTTCTTTATAGTCCAACTCTCACATCCATACATGACTACTGGAAAAACCATAGTTTTGACTATATGGAACTCTGTTGGCAAAGTGATGTCTCTGCTTTTTATTACACTGTCTAGGGTTGTCACAGCTTTTCTTCCAAGGAGCAAGAATCTTTTAATGACAGTGAACAACTACAAGCCCATACCACAACATAAGTAAATCTTACAAACACAAAGTTAAACAACAGAAGCCAGACACAAAAGATGCCATTTGTATACAATTTGCAAGGAACAAAAATTAAGGAATAGTCTAAGAAGTCAAACCAGAGGTGACCTTCGAAGTGGTTAGTGGACAGGGACACAGAGGAGACTTCTAGGAGATGGTAATATTCTGTTTGTTGATTTGGGTGCTGGATACACAAAGTTGCAATTTTATCAAGCTTATCATTTATCACTTTGGTACATTCTACTAGTCAAACTTGTCCCCAAGGCCAGACCATATGTAGAAGGAAGAGTATTATACTCCACTTGGTGATGGAGAATGGCAAAGTCACAGTGCAGAAGAGTCTGTGGAATGAGTGAAATTGTTGTATCCATTCCCATTATAAAATGCAACAGCATTTTGAAATTTTAATAATATTTTAAATATGCTTTACAACCTACTCCAGTTATCCAATGTAAATTAGAACCCAGTATCATTCTGGGGTAAAACAGAGACCTTAGGAAAATAAAGAAGAAAATAAGAATACCAGCAACCAAAGTGCACAAGACAAGGAAGGATCCTCCAGTTTGGGTCACATGCCTTCCTTGAACCATTAACTATAACCGGAGGTTTTTCAGTCACTAAGTTGTGTCTGACTTTTTGCAAACCCATGGACTGCAGCACACCAGGCTTCCCTGTCCTTCACTGTCTCCTGCAGTTTACTCAAACTCATGTCCACTGAGTCTGTGATGCCATCCAACCATCTCATTCTCTGTCGCCTCTTTCTTCTCCTGCCCTCAATCTTTCCCAGCATCAGGGTCTTTTCCATTGAGACAGCTCTTCACATCAGGTGGCCAAGTATTGGAGTTTTAGCTTCAGCATTAGTCATTCCAATGAATGTTCAGGGTTGATTTCCTTCAGGATTGACTGGTTTAATCTCCTTGCAGTCCAAGGGACTCTCAAGAGTCTTCTCCAGCACATTTCAAAAGCAGGGAATTGGGTACATTTATGGATCAACCCCAGTCACGTGCCCAATAAAAGCACATGAAATGAGACAGAAGCAACTTACCAAAGGAAGAAGCAATGGGAAAACAAAATATGCCTACTATAGGTGTCATAAACAGTACCCAATGGTCATCACAAGGGAAATTTTTAAACTTGACATGTCAAGAATGGGGAAGTATGTTCTCTCCAAGTTGCAGTCAACTCTAAGATCTCTCCCTAACACACATGTCAAATGTGTGTCAGATCCATTATCGTTAAAATATGGATTTACATATAAAACATAAAACATATTACACCCAAGTGTAATCTCTGACAGTAATCATGTTTCATTTCTCTTTGAGCTTTTCTAAAAATACTCATCTGTCTATGAACATATGTTAACACTTTTCTCTCCGATAGTTTGGATAAATCTTCCACATTGTTTTGACCACATATATTTCTGTTAACAGTCTCGAATCACACACCAAAAATTTAACTGATGACTACAGGTGTGGCAGGCTGAACTTCAGCTCCCACTTTTCCTCTTCAGGGAGAATCTTGCGGATTAGAGAAAAACTAGGTTTACTACATTGTCATTTAACCAGATAGCTCAACCAGAGACCTCGTCAGTTTATGTGGGACCCTCCATAATGAAGGGACCTAGCTGAGCAGAGGAGAATGGTTTAGCATGAAACCAGGACTCTTTCTTTGCAAGAAGCAGAGTTAACGGGAGGATAAGGGGAGGAGGGAGGTGGGAGGGGGGTTCAGGAGGGGGAACTCATGTACACCTGGGGCAGATTCATGTCAATGTATGGCAAAACCAACCGATATAATATTGTAAAATAATTAGCCTCCAATAAAAAAAAATTTTAAAAGGCAGAGTTAAAATCATGTTACAGGAATCTACATTCCTCTCATAGACTATCTTAGTTCTTTTTTTAATATTTAGTTTTAAGCTGACTTTTCCACTCTCCTCCTTCACCCTCATCAAGAGCTTCTTTAGTTCTTCAATTTCTGCCTTTAGAGTGGTATCATCCACAAATCTGAGGTTGATGATACATCTCCCAGCAATCTTGATTCCAGCTTGTAACTCATCCAGCCCGGCATTTCTCATGATGTGCTCTATGTATAAGTTAAATAAATATGGTGAACAATAAACAGCCTTGTTGAACTCCTTTCTCAATTCTGAACCAATCATTTGCTCCATACAGGGTTCTAACTGTTGCTTCTTGACTGGCATACAGGTTTCTCAGGAAACAAGTAAGATGGTCTGGTATTCCTGTCTCTTAAAAGTTTTCTACAGTCTGGTATTCCTGTCTCTTAAAAGTTTTCTACAGTTATGATCCACATAGTCAAAGGCTTTAGCATAGTAATGAAACAAAGGGAGTTGATCATGACATCTGGTCATGGCAAATAGAAGGGGAAAAACGTGGAAGCAGTGACAGATTTCCTCTTCTTGGACTCTAAAATCACTGCCGATGGTGACTGCAGCCAAGAAATTAGAAGACAAATGCTTCTTGGCAGGAAAACTATGACAAACCTAGACAGTGTGTTAAAAACCAAAGACATCACTTTGCCAACAAAAGTCTGTATAGTTAACGCTATGGTCTTTCCAGTGGTCGTGTATGGTTGTGAGAGCTGGACCATAAAGAAGGCAGAGCACCAAAGGATAGACGCTTTTGAACTGTGGTGTTGAAGACTCTTGAGAGTCTCTTGGACAGCAAGGAGTTCAAACCAGTCAATCTTAAAGGAAAGCAACACTGAATACTCACTGGATGGACTGATGCTGAAGCTGAAGCTCCAATACTTTGGCCACCTGATGCAAAAGGCTGACTCACTGGAAAAACCCTGATGTTGGGAAAGATTGAGGACAGAAGGAGAAGAGGGTGACAGAGGATGAGATGGTTGGAAGGCATCACTGATGTAATGGACATGAACTTGAGCAAACTCCATGAGATGGTGAGGGACAGGGAAGACTGGTGTGCTGTAGTCCATGGGGTCATGAAGGACACGACTTGGCAACTGAACAACACAACATGTCATAGACTATACCCCAGGTGGGCAAATATTTTCTATAAAGGACCAGAAGGTAAATATTTTATGCTTTTCAGGCCATTCAGTTCCTGTAGCAACTACTCAACTCTACCACTGCAGTGCAAAAGTAGCCATGGACAATACTTAATGAGTGTGTTTGTGTTTTAATAAAACTTTATTTATAAAAACAGGCCTGTGTGATTTGGTTCATGGGCTATAGTCTACAAACCCTGGACTATAAAAAAGGGGAAAAAAGAAAACCCTACATCACAGAGGTGAGATGTGTTTGGGTAAAGAGAAACCCTAGACTGGCCCTGCTGGTGAAAAGAACAAACAGAAATTGAAACACTCCCAGTTTACTTCAGCCCTCCACATCCCACCCGCTTCCTACCATAGGACTGGAGCTCATCCTCTCCTCTTGCAGAATCAGAAAGAGCTAGAACAGATTGAGACTATGTTCACATCCAGCTGAGGCCACATTGGCACAATTTGTATGTCCCTTCACGATCAAAAGGACTGGGGTTTCACTAATTCCAAGGGTGGGGGAGGGGTGGATAAGTTCTGAGAAGTGTCTAATGCTGAAGATTAAAGAGATCTGTGGAGATAAAACTGGGAGAAGTGGAAGGAAGGTGAGCATTAGGGAATGAAGGAGTATCAAATATGCTGAAGCCCACCCCAAAAGTACCTGAAACCCAGGTCCCAATTTTTCCTTGAACCCTCTCAGAATGCTTCAGAAAAGAGGCTCTTAAGCCGCCCACAAGGCCCTGCTTAATTGCCTGCCTCACCCAATCAGCTTCTCCAATACTCGTCTCCTTGCTGTTTTTTGAGCACACCTAGCACGTTCCCACCCCAGGGCCTTTGCACCTCCTCACTCTTCAGACAGACTGAAAACTCTCCCTCTAAATATTCAAATGGTTCACTCTCTCTCTTCATTTGGGTTTCTCAAGTAACATCTCAAAATGTCTTCCCTGACTTTTCTATCTAGCATCCTCATCAGACTCCACTTGTTTTAATTTTTCTTCATAGCACATATCACAACCTGACAGTCTCCCCCAATAGCATGTGAGCTCCCATAACATCAAGGACTTTGTTTAGTTCACTCAAGTATTCTTACCTTGAATAGGACCTGGGTGCCCAATAAATATTTACTAAATAAATGAATGACTCAAGTCCAAACTATCTGTGATGACTAATTTTATGTGTCAACTTGGATAGGCTATCGTGCCTAAATAGCTGCTCAAAATGTATTCAAGATGTTTCTGTGAGGGTGTTTTTGGATGAGGTTAACATTTAAATTGGTGGCCTTTGAGGAAAGCAGATTCTGCTCTATAATGTAGATAGTCCTCATCCAATCAACTGAAAGTCTGAACAAGAAGGCAAGTAAGCATTTTGCAGCAAATGGGCTTTGGCCTTCATCTGCAGCATCAGCTAATCCTGGTTCTACAGCAAACTGCCTCTGAACTACAACCACAACGTTTTCCTGAGTCTCCATTCCCCCTAGCATCTCCCATCAGCTTTTGACTTGCCAAGCCTCCACAGTTGTGAGAGCCAATTCCTTAATATAAATCTCTTTATGTACATATCCTATCCCCCCTCCCTAGAGAACCCTAATACAGTCTCTAAGCCTAACTGTGCTACTTTCTTTACTAAAGAATTCTCAATAGCTCTCTACCCACTGGAGTCAGGCTGCTGAAAGTTCTGCATATTTTTGTCAGATCTGCCCGTAATACTGCTCCAGGTGACCTTCTTCCCCACAGCCAATTAAATGGGGACTGGAGAATGGGAGAGAGAATAATCGAACACGTTTTTTAAAGATCAGAGCCAATTATTTAGAAAAAAATTGACACTTAAACCATCCGGAGACTTTTAATCTCCCCTTCATAACATACTGTTTCATTTATATTTCATGAACAGGAAGGTTGATCTACATCTTAACCTGTCTATATCCTGGAATGCTAAGGAACATAAAATATCAAACATACAAAGTCTGTTTATATTCTGGGTTTGGGCAATTTCCATAGTATTTGTAGGACTAGACATACCATAATTATAAAGTCTATAGGATGTGGTGTGCTTTCACAAGATGCCTCAGGCCAATGCTCCCCACCATGCCCTTAAAAAATAATCCTGCCCAGAGGAAGCCCCACTTGCCACATCCCCACTGCGCCTGGGCTGCCTTTAAACGATATCGCTCCGCCCCTTTCCCAGCCCCCTCTACGCTTCCAACCGGCGGGAGGAGAGCGCCCTCCCAGCCAATCAACGTTCAGCAGGGCCCTCCTCCCGCGCGTCTTTCAAAGGCCTCCTACGAACCAATGAGCGGTTAGAGGCCGAGCCAGGGCGCCCGGGGGCGGAGTAAGAAACAGGAAGTGGGGGTCCGATTGGTTTCAAGAAGACGCCTCGCCCCACCTCACAAAAGGATGTACCAATGAGCTGAGTAGAGGGGCTGGCTCGGCTCGGGGCGGAGGCTGAGATACCGGTGCTGCCTAAGGGAGGTGGTGGCCGATCAGGACGTGGGGTGGTCCGCAATGAAGCCGGTGAGTGGGGCCGGGGATTGGAGGAACGGAGCCGCAGGAATGGGAGCGGTCCTGAGCCCAGGGACAGCCCGGGCCTGGCCGCCGCACAACTCGCGCATTAACTGTCCAGGCTAGGGGAGGCGGCGCTATCCCGGGACCTGCGAGGATGGCAGCAAAGAGGGTAGGTGGCTGGCCAGGGGAAGACGGACATTCGCTACGCGCCTGTTGAGGGCTGTGAGCTGTCGCATACAGGGTCTCCTAAGCCTCGCGACAGCCCTGCCAGAAAGGGCTGAGTCCCATTTTAAGAAGGACACAGAGGCGTAGAGAGCTTGTGTCTCCGTGCATCATTCAGCCTGATACCCCAGCTCCAAAGCATATCCTGGGCTGCCTGGGCCCCCCGAGAAGCAGTCCTCGCCGCTGACGGGGAAAACTTTATGAAAGATGATTAATAAACCTCGCTTGTGGGTGTGTCACGACTGTCACCATGCCACTGAGCCACTGCTTCCCTTTCCCTGGCGTTCAGAATCTCTGGGCCCAAGGAAGCAGAAACGTCCAGCTCTGTTAGGATTTGAAAACCTGGCTGGGAAAGCCTGAGTGAAGGCGCCACACAAATTGAAACTCAAATCACCAAAACTGCCTTAAAGAGAAAGAAAAAGCAGGGTTTAGGACCAGAAACCCCACCTGACTCAGATCACCTACCACCAGGGTTGACAACCCCCTGAAGGGTCTCCATTTGCATTGACTTGACAATAGATCCAAAGCAACTCAAATCCACAGCCTAAATTGACTCCATAATGTGATCTTGTAGTAACAAACACAACCATTATAGAATATAGCTTCAGAGCTAGAAAAGACATTAGGCGGTTATCCTTGCTAATCCCTGTGTTTCCACGTGGAGGGACATCAGCTGTCACTTGTCCCCAGGAGAGGGAGAGTGAGTGATCTGATTCCTGTTTGGGAGGAGCTGAACTCAAGGAACTCATTCTTTCCTTCCCTTCTCTTCGCAGAGAGTACTTTCTAGGGTGCTGTCTGCCACAGGGTGGGGGAGGGGAGCTGAATTATCCATCACTGCCTGTGCCTGAGTGGATAAGTCCAATTCTGAAGTGAAGAATTGACAAGCCCACTTGACCTCAGCTTTAAAGCCGCATCCTCCATCTGACCCTCCATAATAAAACTGACATATTGATCTCCATGCCTCTCCAGTCTCATCCCTCAGTTGACTCCAACTAGGAAGTAGAAGAAAGGTGTGTTTTTTATTGGTCTTATACCACATCTTCCATGTAGAAATTCTTCTCACACGATTGAGTTTTGACTTCTTAGATTAGCACACAAAGTGCATCTCAATCTCTCTAGTCCAGTCATTCACAAAGTTAGGGGCAGGTTATTGCATCTATACTTCCCACGCTGCTCCCCAATCAAACTACTAGGCTGTATAGGGGTTATCTTTAGAGAAATGAGAAAGCTACTTCTTTAGCTTCCTCTCCTCTGCTCTGTCACAATTCCTGAATACAGCTGGCCCTCGGTATCCTCAGATGCAGAGGACCAACTGTACCATTTTGGTTTTTGTAAGGGACTTGACCATCAGGGGATTTTGGAATGCATGGTGTGTGTATGGGTGGGGGGGATTGCTCCTGGAACCAACCAGTCCCCACTCGGATGCTGAGGAACTATACTGTACACAAGCACATGTGGTTTTAGTTTTTTTTCTTAATTGCCTTAACTTCTCTATCTGCCTGAAAACCTCCTGCTCTTCCATCAAAATCTAACTAATGGATCTCTCCTATGTGAAGCTTTCTGCAGCTCCCTTAAGCAGTCTCTACCTTCTCTGCTCTGAAGGTCATAGTTTATGCTTCCATTTTAGCACTTCTAACTTTCTTGAATCTATGTACACATTGTCTCTCCAATTATACTGAAGGCAGGCTAATTTAGTTTATAGATCTTTGCATCTCCAGAGCTTGGCAAATGAAAGTGTCCAAGAAGTGTTTGTGAATGAATGAATAAATATCCTCACTTTATAGCTTTGGAAAACTGAGATCCAGTAGAAACTGACATCACTTGTCTGAGTTTATTCAGTAAGTGGCAGAGTCAAGACCAGATGACAGGCTTCATGGTTCCCACTGCAACACTCTTTCCACTGCATAGTCCTGTAATTATTAATAGGATGGACAGGGAGGCCTGGCGTGCTGTGATTCATGGGGTCGCAGAGAGTCGGACACGACTGAGCAACTGAACTGAACTGAAACAGCAATAGTTTATTATTGATATTTCTGATCTCTGATATTCCAGGTTGAATAAATTGCAAATATGCCTCAGTGTGTGTTTAATCAAGGATCAGTTTGCTAAAACTATATGCAAATATTCTTTACAGTTATTTAACATAATTGATTTCTTTTGAAGCCTAGTTCAATGCAAACAAGTGAGTTTGACTCATCAGATGAAGAGCCTATTGAAGATGAACAGACTCCAATTCAGATATCATGGTATGTTAACATTTCTGAGAGTTAATGAGCTAAAATATTTGAGGTGTACATCGTAATCTTTGTATAATTTAATCTATATATTGTAAATGATTCTCTTCTGATGAGTATATAATTCTTATCTTTTTATATCTATGACAGAATAAGATTTTTTGAAAGGGGGGAGGTGGGAGTGGTGGGAGTTCCTTCCTTATTCATTGAGAAAACCATAATAGAAATAAGTTAAGATTGCAATGACCTCCCATTTAGTACCAAAACTTTCTTATTCTTTCATGACAAAGGAACAGTGTATGAAATATAGGATGAGATATTCTATTATCCTTTATTCAAATCCTAGTACTTGCCACAGTAATGCATCT
Organism: Moschus berezovskii; assembly: GCF_049115385.1. NCBI lineage: Eukaryota > Metazoa > Chordata > Mammalia > Artiodactyla > Moschidae > Moschus > Moschus berezovskii. The sequence goes on along the minus strand of NC_142468.1, from coordinate 36,934,676 downwards.
ACCAGCAGACCCTGTTTAAGATAAAAGCCATATTGCCATAGATACAATAACAAAGCAAATGTTTTTATAGAAAATCAGCTTCTAAATCTTGGCAGTGACTTACACCAGATTCTCTATAACCAGCAATCAAATGCTTCCTCTTATCCCTGTAAATGTAATAATCTCTCTTTAATCATTTGCCTTGCTATAGGAAGAGGGGAAAAGTGTTGGCCCTACAGTTATTTTATTCTGCCATCAAATAGCGATTATTTTTCATTTCCCTTTCTAAACACCCGTTAGACTCAAAAACTTAGATAAGTTTGAAAATTAGATAATTTTCAAAGTCAGGTAGAATTTATATGATGCCCCCTCTTTTCGTCTAAACTCATCTCTTTTGCAGACAAGGTGAGGCTCTGCCTCCTTTGTCCTTGAGTACTGCAAACTGGGAACAGGATTTCTTGAAATTATTTCATTTTAACCAAAATCCATTACAACAAAGAATAGGTGGCCTGTGGTTTTTATTTATGAAATTGTATCTGTTTAAGGAAGTCCTATACAGAAATCTGAAGATGAAATTATCAAAATGTTCATTTTCAGCTTATTACCTAAGGTTACTAATACAAAATATCTCAGTAACATACTGCAGGGTAACTTAAGTACACTTTAGATTAGCTGTAGGTAATCTTGGCATTACTATCTTTAAGTTAGTTTAAATAAGTTTGCCACTTTTAAGACTTAAATTCAACAAAGCAAATGATAAGTCCCTATTTTAAAACTAGTCTTTCCAAGATTTTTATGGCAAACACATTGATACTTAATTGTGAATTTTTGTTTTGTGACTGCTATAAAACTTTAAAACACCTTTGTTCAGGGCCCAGCACACGTTTGTGTAAATGTCCATCTATGACTTTAAATTGAACTTGATAAAGTTTTCTTCCTTTCAGGCTACCCCTGTCACGAGTGAATTGTTCTCAGTTTCTTGGTTTATCTGCCCTTCCAGGTAGGTGACACTTCTGATCTATTAGAAATAATTTTTGTGTCAGCTAGCACATCATTCTCTGTACTGAGGAATAAGAGAATTTCACGGACTATCAGCATAGGAACTCAGTTCTGGAAACCCTGTTGGTGGGCTACTGATAAAGGAACATACATCTGTTCTTCAGCCCTCCAGCTCCACATTCACAGGTCTACATTTCTGATTTACCTATCTTAAATGTAACGTGGGAGTACAACATGAGGCTAAGGACTACAGCCAGGTTCTTGTTACAGAAATCTGAATCCCTGGAATTATATTCCTAAGAATATAAGAAATTGAAATTCACATTCAAAATGGAATTGGTGCATATAAATGATCATGTGTAATGATTTTCTACAATAGCTATATAAGTGTTTAAATATACTTGTTATTTATGACCAAAAACTGACTCTTTGACTTGCCTTGTCATTACTTACAGGTTGCAAATTTAAAGATGTTAGAAGAAATATCCAAAAAGATACAGGTAGGTGTAATAAGAGAAAACCATCTTAACGGGTTTTTAAAAAATTATACTGAAAATCTCTTTGTCATAAAAAACAAACTGTAGTCTCTTCTGAATTTTCACAAAAATGTTCAGTATTTCATGAAGTTTCAAACTATAGACTTATTCTAATATATGAAGAAGTATTTGTGAAGAGCAAAGAGAACTATCATGTACTAACCATTATGCTGTTTTTCACTAATTGTTGTCATTTTGTACATAAAAACTGCTTTTGAAGTTAGAATGTATAAGTTGGAGGGAGAAAACTAATGTAATAGAAAACTGGAATTGCGATGCTTAGAACTTTGAACATACTGTTCTTTGCAGACTTGACTGTATTGGAAATTAAGCCTGAGTTGGGAACCCAGAGGTAGTATTGAAATTGTCTATCCCAGACAGAAAATTTATAGAACCAGGGTATAGGTAGAAAAGATGTAATAGGACCTGGTCTCCACATGCCCAAAGATATTCATAGCCTGAAGTTTAATAATGCTACAAATACACTGATAATCTACCCTGATTTGGCATTTATAAATTGCATACTAACAAATTTAGATTTTCAAAATATTTTTTTCTGCTTGACCTGGAATATCTCAAGCTTACTTGTCCTACCAATGTCCTTATAATAAACCAAAGCAAAAATGTATATATTGTTTGATTCTGATTACTATAGATTTTATAAATCTCAAAGTTCTTTCCTTGTTATCCTAGAATATCAATTTGCTAATATACTTTCTTTAATTTACCTCCCCAAAAAGACTTAAAAGACTAATAGATTAGTTGACCCTTGCAGTATTTGTAAAGATTTTCTGCTCTAGAGATATCCACCATGGTAGGCAATTTCCATTTGGAGAACAATCATTTATGTCATGAGCAAAATAACATTTAAATCATTGGTTCAAGAAACAATCTTGCACACTTTGGAAAGCCCTATTCATTTAGTCTCTTCTGTGAAAGGAGTTTCTAGTTTTTTACCAAAACTTTTTTTCTTCCAATGAAATCTTAAATGGAATCCAACATACAAAACAGATAACAGTGTTTGAAGGGGGAGACCTAGACTCTCCTAGCAGCACTTCTTATTTCCTTCCTCAGAGTCCTTTCTGGGAAAGTTGAAATCTATTAATCCAACCTAAATAAAAGAAATTATTCAATGTGTACAAGAGGCAAACAGGAAATCACCTACTCCTAAAAGTGGTTAAGTCTGTCAACTACACGTTAAACCCTTTTACAAGTACAAAAGCATAATAGTATTATCTAGAACAGAAGGCAATGGCAAGCCACTCCAGTACTCTTGCCTGGAAAATCCAATGGATGGAGGAGCCTGGTGGGCTGCAGTCCGTGGGGTCACTAAGGGTCAGACACGACTGAGCGACTTCACTTTGACTTTTCACTTTCACACTTCACTTTCACACATTGGAGAAGGAAATGGCAACCCACTCCAGTGTTCTTGCCTGGAGAATCCCAGGGACGGGGGAGCCTGGTGGACTTCCGTCTATGGGGTCACACAGAGTCGGACACGACTGAAGTGACTTAGCAGTAGCAGTAGCAGAACAGCTGTCCTTAGAAACATCCTGGGAGCCACAAATAGAAGCCATATATGTACTTTGACATTTTCTAGGGGCCATGTTAAAAAAGTAAAAACAGGTAAAGTTAACTCATTTCAGTGGGTTTTAAGTATAAAATAAATTATTAATTAGATGGGGTTTTTTTGTACTGTACTGTTTTTGAAATCATATATGTATTTTACATTTATAATACATCTCAAATGGACTAGCCATAGTTCAAGTACAGGTTTAGCATTTCATGATAAAAGTACTTTGTACTTAAATGGCTAAATGTCCCTGGATTTGGTGGGCGGGGAGAGAAAAAGAGGAATCAGATGAGCCAGAATTATTCATTATGAACCAAATGCTCTGTAGTGAATATTGCCATGAGGAAGCTCCAGTAAATAGATGACATGTAGTACTGTTGCTTGGTTCATATCATTACCCTGAAACTCACTAGGTCATATAATTTTCATACAGCTAATGCTTTTATTTCCTTGAAACCCTAGTTCATAAAGTTAAATGCATAATTGTGTGGTACAGTGCAAATATAAGAGAGAATACAAGAGCTCAGGCACCATGGCTATGCTGGAGATTTTATATATAATGCTTAGGGTGAAACAAAATATTTTTAAACATAGCAAACAAGGTTGATTTGGTGAGAAGAAAACAGGGAAAATGTGCTATCATTCCTTCTTATTTTGAAATATTAGACATTTTAAAATTTAAAGTAGTATTTATTATAAAAATTATTTTTCAAAGCAGCAATATAATTGACATTTCAAAATCCAGTAAAAGGTATTTTGACTTATAAAGTCAGATCTCATTTTAATCATGTTTTGGTTCAGATGTTTCTAATTCCTATTTGTGCATAGTTACTTTTTATCCTAGTTTGAAGACAGATCAGCATTGTTTTAGGTTATCAATAAGCACTTCAAAGTTAACAGGTTATCATTTGTTATTTACTTAATTTGTTCAGCTTAAGGGACTTAACTCGATATTTTCCCTCCTGACTGTATTTAAATTTGTAATGTTTTGTCCATGTGTGTCCTTGTGTATCTCGGTCTATTGGCAGAAGAACTAAAGAGCTATGGTATACAAGACATATTTGTTTTCTGCACCAGAGGGGAACTATCAAAATATAGAGTTCCAAACCTTTTGGATCTCTACCATCAGTATGGAATTATCACTCATCATCATCCAATTCCAGATGGAGGGACTCCTGACATCACCAGCTGCTGTGAAATTATGGAGGAGCTTGAAATTTGCCTTAAAAATAACCGAAAAACCTTAATACAGTACGTTCTCCTTTTCTCCATATAATATGTGAGAAATGTCCCAGTCAAAAATGATTTCTCAAATTATTGCATCCGTATGCCCTTTTTACCTACCTCATATTTCATTGCAAAGATTTAAAGGAGGTAACACATGAAAAGTCCTGCACAATGTCTGGCACAGAGCAAGCACTCAGATATTTGCCATGATGATTTTTGAAGAGTAAGGACAATGAATGAGTAGATTGGGAAATTTTTAGAATAGGGTAACAGGCTTTTTTTTTTTTCCTTTTCCTTTTGCCTTAGATCTTTACTCATAATTTGGGGATACTATCCTTCCCAAAAAGGTCAGGGTGTCATTCTTGTTATATAACAACACCTTAATTATCGGTCGACCTTACAGTTACTTTCTTCCAACAGCAAGAAAGTCAACTTTTTAAAACATTAGTCAGCAAAGGAATCATTCCTAACCCATGAGCATTCCTAAAAACAGGACTTGAAAATTTTATTTGATGATATGAATTTGCTACCTGAAAGAAAGAAAAGGGACTTGCAATTTTTGTCAGTGGTTGGACATAAGCTACTGGTATCAAAGTTTAAAATAAAATGAATTAAGGGAGAAAAAAGGGAGAGAAGAAAAAAGCTTGGAGAAAGGAAGAGAGTGACAATTGGCAGTAGACAGTAGCACCGCGAGACTCGAAGTGGTGTCATGGACAGTAACGTAGTTATACCAGAGGGGAGCCCCACAAAGCAGAGCGGAACCAGCTACAGAGAGAAAACTAGTCCTTCTTTGTGACTGCATTTTTTTTTATTTTGTTTTGGTATCTTAGTCTGTGTAGTCCTTTCTGGAGCAACATAGCACATTAAGTAGTGTGATACCTCAAAAGCTCTAGGGTCACTACTATGGGCTTGAAAGTATACAAACTATACCAAATAACATCGTCTCAGGGCACCTATTAAAAGAACAAGCCCAGCCAGCTTCTCTCACCCTAGATCAAGAGTTCTGGGGCTTCACACAAATAGTTTACATTTTTTAAAACAAACCAACCTAGTACAGAGGTCTTTGGGAACACACATCTGTTTATGACCAAAACTAAACCCTGATGTAGAGAACTGTAAAGCAGGGGAGAAAGAACTAGAAGTCATTTTATATCCTGCAGTTTCCAAACTTACTCTATAGAAAACATCATCTCTCATCTAGTACTAATTGTAGAAACAATATTTTAGAATAAATACTGTTATCTATGATAAATTTGCTGGTAAGTCTAAGAAAAACAGCATTAGATACATGGAGCTGGTGAAAAACTAATTTACAATTTTGGGACCCATTTTTCAAACAAATTTTGTGATTTTTTTTTTCCAAATCTTTGAAAGCTTCTGCCGAAAGATTACTAGAAATCACACTAGCTCAGTTTAAAGAAGCTTAACAAATCCTACTCTAGCAGGTTCCAGCAAACCAAACGCTATGATGTTTGAACACAAACAGGATGGAAAGGTGAATGGGCAGTCTTGATTATGTCGAATGCTTTAGGCTCCCATAAAATAAAACATCTGATGACTGGAAATTTTCATTATCATAGACTTTTCAAAAGTGTCCCTACAGTGACCAATGTTTGTTCAGACAAAGAAGATTTTCTATTCATTCTCCTACCCTTGAGTGCCGACATTGCTAGACAGCTCTAGAGTTTATTCCTCAGAAACAGCATCTGGTAAATTTTTTTTTCCTGTTTTCTGTCTGTGCTGCCTGACTGCTTTCCTGGGACTTTTTTGTTCCTTTATAAAATCAGTGCCTATTGTATTATACCATTTCCTAGGGTTGTTAGAACAGAGTACCACACACTGGGTAGCTTAAAAAACAAATTCCCGCCCAGGTCTAGAGGCTTGAAGCCCAAAATCAAGGTGCCAGCAGGGCTATGCTCCCTCTGAGGCCCTGGGTAGATTCCTTCCTCTCTTGTTCCTATCTTCTGGTAGTGGCCGGCAATCCTTGGCATACTTTGCCCTGTAACTGCATCACTCCACTCCCTGCCTCTGTCATCCCATGACTCCCTGTATGTCTGTGTTTTCATATGGAGTTTCGTCTTAGAAGGACACCACTCATAGTGGATTGGGCTCCCTTGGTGACTCAGACAATAAAGAATCCGCCTGCAATACAGGACACCCAGTATCTTTGAATGAATCAGTCAAGAGCAAAGTATGCTTATTTATTTGCTGGGAGGTAAATAAATCCTGATCGTTGGATCAGGAAGATCCCCTGGAGAAGGGAATGGCAACCCCCTCCAGTATTCTTGCCTGGAGAATTCCATAGACAGAGGAGCCTGCCAGGCTAGAGACCATGGGTTCACAAAGAGTCAGACACGACTGAGCAACTAACAAAATTTTCAAATAAGGTCACATTCATCGTACCAGGGATTAGGTACACATCTTTTCAGGCACACAGTTCAATCCAGTGGATGAAGCACTGTATATGAAATATTGTGAATACAAAGCACACACTCTGAGATGCAGTTCCACCCTCAAAGAAACCACAGCTAACAACGCTATCACACAATTGTAATAATACTCAAACAGATGTATACGCGGCAGTACACAAGATGGCGGTGGTTTCTGTGGGGGAACAGAGGCACTTCAGAAGTTGAGATTTGAGCTAGATTTTGAAGCATAAGTAGGAATCACCCAAACAGAGGAGGAAAGATAAAGGCAGCAAGAGATATAAGTGGTACATTTTAATCTTACAGAAAGCCACTGAAATATTCTCTGTCTTTATACAGTAGAGCCTCATCTCTGAAACAGGCCTATAGCCAGGACACTGTAGAAAGCAAGTTCATCAGTTACCCAGGGGTCAGTACCTGTTTGATCCTGTCTCACATCCTGCCACGAGACACATCTCTACAGTTCTGTCTATGTATACAACACTCTAACTGATGTACTTGATGGGTTGTCAGCACCTAAATGGAATCAGTACACTCTTAGAAAAGTCAGGAAGTGTCTAATACACTTTTTTAGGATCTTTGAAACTGATTAAAGTGAATGTTTTCATTGCTTTAAGAATTGATCCTCATTTTCCTAGAAAATCCAGTTATATAGAACTGCTCATTTCTTCACAATGCTGCATAATAGTAGCTAATGTTCATTTATTTCTTACTCTGTGCCAAGCTCTGTTGTAAGCTTTACAAATGTTACCCCATTCAATCCTCATTATGACATAGATACTATTGCTGTCCCCATCTTATAGGTGAAAAGCCTGAGGCCCAGAGAGGTTAAATAACTTAGGCTGACACATCTAATAAGTGACAGAGTCATGATTCTCAACCCCAGGCTGTGGGGCTCCAGAGCCCAAGCTCTAAACCTACAGGATACACTACCTCTGTACTCTTATTACATGACTGAAGAGTTATTTATATGGATTTGTCTCACAACTACTAAGGTTTCATTTAGAGAAAAATAAAGAGGCAGTTGGTAAAACTAATTTCTATCAATTTAGTAACACGTTACATTTCTCAGATGTTGAAAGTGAAGGTGGCTCACAACTCTGTGACCCCATGGACTATAGTTCATGGAATTCTCCAGGCCAGAATACTGGAGTGGATAGCCATTCCCTTCTCCAAGTGATCTTCTCAACCCAGAGATTGAACCCAGGTCTTACACATTGCAGGCGGATTCTTTACCACCTGAACTACCAGATGTTGCAAGAGGTCAATAAAAAGGTTTTGCTTTCCTTGGCCCCTTGAGGTATACAGAATACCTCCCAGCAAATAAATAAGCATACTTTGCTCTTGACTGATTCATTCAAAGATACTTATTAATCTCTGTGGATGCAAGGCACTGTGCTAGGCATTAGACTAGAAATAGAAGGCAGAAAGAGCAAGTCTCTAGTTATAATTGTTGGGATGGAATAAAAATGTAAAAATTTCAAAACTCTATTTCCCTTTCAGCTGTTATGGAGGACTTGGAAGATCTTGTCTTGGTAAGAAATATATTTCCATTATTCAGTTTTTGTTTTTTACCTCAAAGTAGGAAAACTTATTTTTCTGGGCCATATGCTCACTTTGTATGAAAATCAGACAAAACATAATATATGTCTACTAAGACCCAAAGGATTATTTAAGGCCCTACATTTAGTGTTCCTTAGAAATCTTCGGTGAGAGTGGAGTGGGAGGTGTTTCCAGCATTGTTTTAGAGGATTCTGGAAAACAATTTTTATGTCTTAGCACCTGCCTTCTTGTGTTTTATTTTCTAATGTCTTCCCTATGCAGGTATTATGATACAGTAACTTCTAAATATCCATGGGTAACATAAGCATAAAAACCTTAGTTACATAACTTTAAACTTTTCAAAAATATGTTGGAAAAAATAGCTAATGAAATAACACAGTGGGAGTAACAATTATTCCTTTCAGTGTTAGACAGTACCAAAATTACAAACTTGTGTAAAGATACTATCAGGATGAAAAGACAACCCACAGAATGGGAAAAATATTTGCAAACCCATCTGATAAGGGACTTACCTAGACTACAGAAAGAACTCTTACAACTCAATAAAAAGACAGACAACCCAGTTAAAAACTGGGCAAAGGATATGAGCAGACATTTCTCCAAAATACACAAATCACTAATAAGCACACAGAAAAATGCTCAACATCTTAGTCATCGGAGAAATGCAAATCAAAACCACAGTGAGATACCACCTAACACCCACTAGGATGGCTATTATCCAAAAAATGGAAAGCAAGAGTTGGCAAGGGTGTAGAGAAACTGGAAACTTAATACTCTGCTGCTTGGAATGAAAAATGGTGCAGCTGCTTTGGAAAATAGCCAGGCAGTCCCTCCTCCTCCTCACCCATTAAGTTACCGTAAGACTCAGCAATTTCACTCCTAGGTGTATATCCAAAAGAAATGAAAACATGTTCATACAAAACTTATAACATTTATAGCCATATTATTTATGACAGCCAAAAAATGGACAAGCCTAAATGTCTACATCAACTGACAAATGGATAAACAAAATGTATTGCCATACAGTGGAATATTATTCAGCTGTAAAAAGGAATGAAGTACATGCCACCATATGTAAATGTCTTGAACACATAATGCTAAGTGAAAGAAGTCAGTCACAAAAGACAACATATGACCCCGTTTCTTTGAAATGTCTAGAATAGGCAAATCCATAAAGACGGAAAGTAGATTAAACGTTGCTTAGGGGAGGGGTGACAGGTTGATGAGTGACAGGGAATGATAACAAAAGGGTACAGGCTTCTTCCCGAGGTAGTGAAAATATGCTAAAACTGTGGCGATGGCTGCACTAAAATCCACTAAATTATACACTTTCGATGAATGAATTGTGGGATATGAATTTTAATCACTCAATAAAGCAGTTTTAATAAAAAAGAATGAAGCCAGTGTTAAATTTTAATTCAACTGCAGTCATCTAAAATCATAATTTAACTGCAAAAACACACACTAAAAAGTCTTAGTCTTTTAATTCATTTCAAACAATTACAGCAAACTCAGTCTTCTGCACAACAGAAGTCTAAACTAAATATGAATTGTTGTACCCCATCGTCAATTTACAACATACATAATATATGCTTTTTCTCTCATGCTCTGTTAGTAGCTGCTTGTCTCCTCCTATACCTGTCTGACACAGTATCACCGCAGCAAGCCATCGACAGCCTGAGGGACCTGAGAGGATCTGGAGCAATACAGACCATAAAAGTAAGAAGGGTGACTGTTCTCATGAGGCTGTGGTTAGGAACGGACTGTCACAGTGCAACACGTCCTCAAAGGGGCCATGAAAATCCAAAGCATCCTATTATGCATGTATCACCTGTTTATATTTTGACTTTTTAAATTTACATTTAAATAAGTTCAGCTTTTCCAAACAAAAGAATGAAAAATTATGACCTTTCCAGTTTATTCTTCCAGGACCCATTCCTTTTCAGTTTTTGCCCATTCAGTTCTGGGAATGAATTCTGTCACCTGGAAAAATGAGGCAATTTTTACTATAAAATTGGTAGTTTCCTGGGTAGACTTTTGACTGAAAAGTAGCTCATGAAGATCCTCTTATTACAAACACAAATGAATGACTAATAGAAAAAAAAAAAAAAAGTCATTCTAATTATCCTTTACTGTGACTAACCAAAGTGACATATTTCCATTTACTTTCTCTTTAAAACCAAAAACACTGAGTAGCAGTGCCCCAAATTACCGATTTGTAGATCTGTAATGCCAACAGAAAAATACACCCAACTGAATACAGAGTTCCAGAAAAGAGCAAAGAGAGATAAGAAAGCCTTAAGTAACCAATGGAAAGAAATAGCGGAAAACAATAGAATGGGAAGACTAGAGATCTCTAAGAAAAATTGGAGTTACAAAGGGAACATTTCATTCAAAGATGGGCACAATAAAGGACAGAAACGGTATGGACCTAACAGAAGCAGAAGATATTAAGAAGAGGTGGCAAGAATACACAGAAGAACTATACAAAAAAGACATTAATGACCCAGATAACCACGATGGTGTGCTCACCTAGAGCCAGACATTCTGGAGTGTAAAGTCAAGTGGATCTTAGGAAGCATTACTACAAATAAAACTAGTGGAGGTAATGGAATCCCAGCTGAGCTTTAAAAGATGATGCTGTTACACTGCTGCACTCATTATGCCAGCAAATTTGGAAAACTCAGCAGTGGCCACAGGACTGGAAAAGGTCAGTTTTCATTTCAATTCCAAAGAAAAGCAACGCCACAGAATGTTCAAATTACCATACAATTGCACTCATCTCACATGCCAGCAAGATTTTGCTCAAAACCCTTCAAGCTAGGCTTCAGCAGTAGGTGAACCCAGAACCTCCAGATGTACAAGCTGGATTTAGAAAAGGCAGAGGAACCAGAGATCAAATCTCCAGCATACACTGGATCATGGAAAAAGCAAGGGAATTACAAAAAAAATCTACTTCCACTTCACTGACTATGCTAAAGCCTTTGACTGTGGATCACAAGCTGTGGAAGATTCTTAAAGAGATGAGAATACCAGGCCACCTTACCTTCTTCCTGAGAAACCTGTATGCTGAAAAGAAGCAAGTTAGAACTGGACATGAAGCAACAGACTGGTTCCAAATTGGGAAAGGAGTACATCAAGGCTGTATATTGTCACCCTGCTTATTTAACTTCTATGCAGAGTACATCATGCAAAATTCTGGGCCAGATGAATCACAAACTGGAATCAAGATTGCCAGGAGAAATATCAGCAACCTCAGATACGCAGGTTATACCACTTTAATGGCAGAAAGTGAAGAGAAACTAAGAGTCTCTTGATGAAGGTGTAAGAGAGCCTATCACTTCTTGGCAAATAGATGGGGGGAATGTGGAAATAGTGTCAGATTTCATGTTCTTGGGCTCCAAAATCAATGCAGACAGTGACTGCAGTCACGAAATTAAAAGATGCTTGCTCTTTGGAAGAATAGCTATGTCAAACCTAGACACAGCTTTTTAAAACTTTGGAAAACTCAGCAGTGACAGAGTTTTAAAAAGCAGAGACATCACTTTGCCGACAAAGGTCTGTATAGTCAAAGCTATGGTTTTTCCAGTAGTCAGGAATGGATATGAGAGTTTGACCATGAAGAAGGCTGAGCGCCAAAGAATTAATGCTTTCAAATTGTGGTGCTGGAGAAGACTCTTGAGAGTCCCTTGGACCAGTCAATCCTAAAGGAAATCAACCCTGAATATTCATTGGAAGGGGTGATACTGAAGCCGAAGCTCCAGAACTTCAACCACCTGATGTGAAGAGCTGACTCACTGGAAAAGACTATGATGCTGGGAAAAATTGAGGGCAAGAGAAAGGGGTCACAGAGGATGAGATGGTTGGATGGCATCACTGGTTCAATGGACATGAGTGTGAGGAAACTCAGGGAGATAGTTATGGACAGAGAAGCAAGGCATGAAGCAGTCCATGGGGCTGCAAAGAGCTGGACATGACTTAGCGACAGAACAACAACAATGCTAACTTGCCTTCCTTTCCCAGTTACCTGGTCTCAGCTTTAGGACTAAGTCAGAGGAGCAGGTTCTGAAAACAGAAGTTCCCTCTTGTTACCTGTTAAAATCAGATGATGCTTCAAATTTAAGATGTTCCCAAATGTCTGACAAGAAAGAATTACATGGACAAAAATATGTATATGTGTGTGTATATGTGTGTTTAGCATCTTTAATCTTAAGCCCACATTAATATGGGCTGTCTATTTATCACCTCAGCATTCTGGGGCAAACATGGTTTTTCCATCTCTGTGCTGATATAAGTTAAGTTAGCAGTATGCAAGCCCAACTTCTCAATAGTAATACAAAATGAGATTTTGGGCAGGGTAAGAATATCCTCTGGGCAGCTGTTAAAACTCCAAATGAATTAGTTAAAGAATCTATTTTGCTTATCTGTTAAGAATAGTAATTTCAGTATTTTCTACTATGGAAATTGTTCCAAAATTATTTTATCATCACAAAAACCAGACAACTAAGGCTTCTGTAAACCAATAGATTTTTCTTGAATATACTGTTAATTGCTGCAGACAGTACCCTTCCCTGTGGACTTACTCCCCAGGAGAAAATGCATTAGAAATAGAATACCAGACCTGGTTTTGATCCTTGGGTTGGAAAGATACCCTGGAGAAGGGAACAGCTACCCACTCCAGTATTCTGGCGTAAAGAATTCCACGGGGTCGCAGAGTCGGACACAACTGATCGACTTTCACTTCATGTGTTATTTTTAATCTTATTTGCTCCGGCCAGTAAGGGAGAAATAATTTTACAGACATAAAATGCTCATCTGTATTTCATGATACCTGCTAATTTTTAGAGATTTTTAAAGCAAGTTTTTCACCCTATATATAGCTTTTGTTGTTGTTTAGTCACTAAGTCATGCCTGACCCTTTGCGACCCCATGGACTGTAGCCCTCCAGGCTGCTCTGGCCATGGGATTTCCCAGGCAAGAACACTTGAGTGGGTTGCCATGCCCTCCTCCAGGGGATCTCAGAGGAAGATCGACCTTGGGTCTTCTGCATTGTAGGTGGATTCTTTACCACTGAGCCACGAGGGAAGCCCTTTATGTAGCATCACTGAAAGATAAAACTTCCCCAAGATGTAAATACCTCCTTATCCAAAAGGATGTAGAATCATTTTTACCAAGTATTATTTTGATTCCTGATTCCAACTAGTATCATGACTTCTCTGGCAATTAGCTTTCTACAATGTATTTCAGTGTATCTTTACTTTTTTCAGCAATATAATTATCTTCATGAGTTCCGGGACAAGCTAGCTGCACACCTTTCATCAAGAGATTCACTATCAAGATCTGTATCTAGATAAAAGCATTTCAAATAGCATATATATATGACCATGTCTGAAATTTGAATTCTCTAATAGCATTTGTATTGAAACTACTAGTGTTACCAAACTGAATGTAATGAATGTAAATGTACATGTGCAGATATTCCTAAAGCTTTTACTGACAAATTTCACTGTGTCTCTTTCATATCTTATAGGAGATAGGAAAACCGTTAATACAATTTTCCTTTTAAAAATACACCAGCTGTCCTGCTGCATTTTACCTAGAGGTAATGCTGAAAAACAGCATATGGGAAAATATATTTTTTTTACCATATTCTTACCTCATATTATTATTGGTAACTGCTGGGTGGCATGTGACATGGTAACACATATGAAAATTGCTACAAGCACCCAGGCTAAAATTATTTAAATAACTCTTACCCTCTATTCCTCTGAAAATTTCTCCCATTGTTTTCTCTACTTCATATAGAATTGTGAATTTGTCACCTCCCTTCCAATGCCAGATCATACCCAACAAGTGTTTATCCAGCATTTGCTGGAATCTTCCAAGATGAGGAATTCATTGGTTCAGACAGCTGCTATTTCTTACAGCATTGTTTTTTTAACCCTAGGAACTACAATGGAATGAATTTAATACCTCTTTCACATTTATTTTATAAAGCACTTACCTAAAGTTTAAGTCTCCAGTTTTCTCACTCCTTCACTTCACTGTTACCTGTGTCTTTGTCTTTAAATTTCACGCTGAGCTACTGAAAGCATTTGCAGACGAGGATCATACCGTGAGTCAAAGTTACCTATTTTAAGAGACGTCAGCAGTTTCAGCGCTGCAGAATCCCACGTCTCTCTTGGCTACTGGTAGTCATGAAGGTGACCAACGGAGGAGGCACTTCCACACAAGCAAAGCAGATTTCACCACATCAACCCTTAATTTGAAAATAGTCATATAATTACCAAAAGTCTTGCTGTCTCTCACCATTCTTGCTCTGATGAGCTACTTTAATTTCATTAAAGAATACTTTAAAACATTTACTAGCACTGTTTGGGAACTTCAGACCAGAGACTCAGAATGTACCATAATATAAAAATCAATGTTTTAATACTTTAGAACTTAAGGTTTTCACTCTAAGACTCTTAAGAAAGATGGGAGAATCACATATCCTTAAGGATTTCCAACCGAAGATAATAAATGCCAAAAGTTATAACAAGGAAGTTATTTTTTTAAAGTACAGGCTGCAGTAATAGATTGACTTTCTCATGATTTTGTTGTTATAACCAAGTACAATTTAAAATCACTCCATTAAGCTTTAAACAGTCACTGAAATTGACATTACCAAATCCTTCTACCAATTTATAGCTTACTCATGAATATCTAAGAACAGCAGAAAAAATATTAGCATGGACTAATCAAATCCTTTAATCAGTTGAATTTTCAAAGTATACGCATCTCAATTTCCACTGCCAAGTGCTAGTTAAGCCTTCCACAATAAAATGCTTGACTATTTTACTAAGTATAAGGAAACACATCAATTATTCCATAACAAACATGGGATGTCACTACTCAAATATAATTATCCAATAAAGTTTAATAACATGTAATTCCAACATTCTTGGAGAAGAATTTTCTCTGGTTAATCTACAGGACAGCCCTCAAAACAATGAGGGAAGGGAAACAGAGAGACCTGCTGGAATCCTGGTCATACACAAGCCAGTTAGCTGCTGAAACAGAATCAGCACACAAAACTCAACCATTATCCACAAACTACACAAGGAAACATTTGAGACAGTTTTTATTAAGTATACAAAAGCAAAATAAAGCAAGCAAGCTCAAAGAAGACAGGACAACATAAGGACATTGTCTTTGGATGGTGTACAGCACCATTAAGGTTAACTTAGATTTTAACAAACCATGAACACAGATAGCTAACTACATTCTGTGTTTTCCTTAGTAGTTTTAAGATCTACCTAGTCATCAATTTATTATTTAAGAAATTTTTCTTCTCCATAATACAAGAACGTTGTAAACAAAGAAATGTAAATGTTAAGGAAAAGCACTGTACGATAAGTTAACTTATTCATTCTTTTCTATGTCAAGATGTTCTCTACATCTTCCACAATATACATTAATACAACTAATGTAGGGTAAAACCTTCACTCCAATCCTACAGATCACCTTAATGGTTAATACTGTTTCCCAAAACCAAGCAGAACAAGCAGCAGAGTTGTTTACTCTTTTTAAGACATTTAGCTTTAAAACCATTAATTTTAATCAAAGTAAAATTGTTCCAAGGAAGCTATTCAACATATCCCGAAAGAGAACCCCATTTTCTCTCTTGGCATCACCCTGCAGTATTAGTTCAGAACTATCTGCTGAGCTGTAATACTAGTGCCAAAGACTAAGTAGGTACTGGTCTGACCACAGATCAATGCCTGGTTTGAGCAAAAGAGCTTAAATTATGAGATTAACATTATTAATAGTTTCCTAAAACAATGACTACGAAGTTTCATGAACAATGCTAGACAAGGTATCAGTATTTCTATCTGTCCCTTTTGAGAAGTGTTGTTTCAAACATTTTGGCTGGCAAAACTTCTGATTTACAATTATACAAGTGATTATCAACAAATGCACATTTGTGAGTGGTGAAAGTTAGTTGCACAGTTGTGCTGGACTCTTTGTGATCCCATGGACTGTAGTCCACCAGGCTCCTCTGTCCTTGGAATTCTCCAGGCAAGAGTACTGGAGTGGGTTGCCATTTCCTTCTCCAGGGGATCTTCCTGACCCGGGATCAAACCCAGGTCTCCTGCATTGCAGGCAGATTCTTTACCAACTGAGCTTTAAGTAATTAAGTAAATTAGATATGTACTTTTAAATATAAATCATTTTAATGAACTTGATATTATCACACTGCTGTGTGACATAGCCACACCCAAAATGAAAGTTGGCCCTCCTGTACAGTATAAGAAAAAATCCACAAAAGTCATTTTTTGTACTATGGCAGTAATATTCCATGAACGCTGTCGGTAAATATATATTGAAGGAAAAAGAGAAGTGTTGTAGCAAGGAAAATAATTTGCTAGTTTCAAACTATATCTACCTCTCTATTTTCTTTCTATGCAATTATCTTATGTATTTTCAAAATATGTTATCTGCAGAGAGCTCTACGAACGCTAATAGCATAAGTGGTCCTTGAGCCAAAAATACTGAAGAGGCTTTAAAAGACACATACTGCAAACTGTCATGCATTCTGTTGCTCTGTGTGAGACTATTACCTGGGTATCTGAACTTGACTATAGGTCTGACCATTCATGGTATGAGGCTTCTCAAATGCTTTAGTACTATCTGATACACATCAAAAGTGGATTATCTGGTCATTTCCTGTCACTACCCTCTTCCCATGAAAAGTAATTCAAACTTCAAACAAATTAGTAGTTTATATGCAGCCTGTTACCCAACTCTCCTCTACCCTGGGATGGGGAATGTCAGTTAAATATTGTGAAAATTATCATATAATATTAATAAAATTCAGATTCAGGCATCTGAGAATCTACCCCTATACCTCCTTAGCACTAACAGGACATATTGCCATAATACAGAATTATTACTCAACAGAATAACGGCTAAATAGACTACATTTGTTACATAATATTTTTAATGCAGGGGAATCTATATTACCAATAGCAAGTTGCTGATATAGATAAAAACCACAGTAAGTTACAGGAATGATATCAGAGAGTTAGAAAGCTCTTAAAACACAACAGCAAAAGTAATTGTAACAAGGGAAAAAAGAATTGCTAAATAAACAGCTGTGGCTACACAGGGTAGTCTTGACTAAAGCTGGAAAGGATTATGAACCCAGACGATGTTTCAGCTGGACATGCAGGAATAATAGAAATATGGCTAGGACCACCCAAACCAGATTAACAGGGGAACAAATGAAAATTTAGTGCAAAGAAAAGAACCACTGGCATACTGTCAAATGCAAATCGTTTCTGCTTTTTCTTGGTAAGTGACTTAATTTCTTAAAACACTGGTGAAGGTAAAGAGCAGATATTATGAGAGCATCCAGGTACCCAATATTCTAATTATCTACATGCCTAGGACCTAACAACCTACCACTGTCTGTCAATCATCCTTGAGGTATCAGCTAAGGACTACATATCTAACTTTTGAAACATGTGAAGGTGGCTTCCACAAATTGCAACCAACAAACCTGGCATTAATCCTGGAGAATATTGTGAAATAATTAAAAGGATGTTTGTTAAAATTCATAAAGGAATGTGGTATTTGCTAAGAGATAGGAAGGGCTCATGAAAATACTTTAACGGGAATACAAAAGTAACTACCCCAGAAAACTTATCTGAAGTACAGAAGACTTGGCCGAGTCTCTCACTATAAAAAGTTCTTGTGAAGAAAGAAAAATGAGTGCATGCTAGTACAATTGGGTGGATTAGAACCTGAATGGTTGCTTATACTCAGATCACGAGTCTACAGTGCCTAACTAGGGCTCAATAAACAATCTACTGCATGAACTAATGAATAGTCAGATCCCTTGAGGTGTGCTCCAGACTACAAAATGCAAGGTCTTTAAGCGTCTCTCATTATGAAATGGTTTGACTCTCCTCACTCTCTGCTTCTATATCCTCCTCTTCAAGGTATTTACCCCTATTACCCAATCTCAAAATAGTAACCTTGTCCCAAAGGTGGGGAAGGAATTCTTCACTGCTGCTGCTGCTAAGTCGCTTCAGTCGTGTCCGACTCTGTGCGACCCCACAGACGGCAGCCCGCCAGGCTCCGCCATCCCTGGGATTTTCCAGGCAAGAACACTGGAGTGGGTTGCCATTTCCTTCTCCAATGCATGAAAATGAAAAGTGAAAATGAAGTCGCTCAGTCGAGTCCGACTCTTAGTGACCCCATGGATTGCAGCCCACCAGGCTCCTCCGTCCATGGGATTCACTAGCAGAGCATAAAACAGCATCTAATTCAAGGAATACTTAGAATAAGACTTGCACAAACACATCCATAAATCCCCTTGGTCATTACGTGGAATTTCTACATATGATTTTCTTCCTTGATCCTTTAAGAAACTTTGAACCACTTACACTATTTTCAGTTGCCTTAACTTACTCCTCTCAAATAAACCACAATAATGCTTATGAAAACATGCAATCCATAAATCACCTGACTTTCAAGAAGCAGCAAAAAAAAACCAAACACAAATGTATAACTCATTTCACCTTAAAAACCTGCTGTTTCAAAAAGGAAAAAAATACTTTAAACCTTTTAAGTTTCACAATAATTTTAATTAGAAAAATGATGATGCTATGCCATCAGTGTTTATGAATCGTGTCAAGTGACAACAGACAGTAATGTACTTAACCATTTAAAAATTGTCATTTTTAGATCCAAGCATGGTATTAAAAAACAAAAAAGTAATACTCTACTATCTTCTTAAAAAATTGACAGTGATATGTCTTTATTTGGAATAAGCAAGTTTAAGAAATAGCTATTTATAATCTTTAAAACAATGCACTGAAAATAAGTCTTAATTTCAGAGTTTTATTGTATTGCACTAAAGGAACAGCAGGATGGTTATACAATGTTCTCTCTCATTCGGTTTTGAAAACCTAAAGTACTTGCAAATTCTTAAGAATACCTTTACCACCAGATTAGAACATTTAGTAACCAATTTCTTAATAAGTAAAGTCTCACAAATTAAAACACATTTAAAATAGCTTTAAATGCATTCTTCACAAGTAATCAGCGTATATTTTTGTATCATGTTCACTTATGCTTAAGAATTAAAGCAAGTATATTACTCTGGTGGAAATACGGGGAAATCTCTCATTCATGCAATATACAGGGATAGTATTTCAAGTCCAAGGGGAAAAAAATCCCACTCTTATTTTTTTAATGCATCCATATATAATCACCTACATGATAGATAAGGAAACCCATGAAGTTTCCCACAGGTCAGATACATATTTTCAGTTCATCAGAAGCACCTGATATCTACAGCTAATTTATAATTAAATGGCA